>NC_136420.1:244880740-247705740 GCF_052625555.1 Lactuca saligna | reverse complement strand
CTCCCTTCTGGGTCAAATTCGTAAGAGGTTCTATAATTCGCGAGGAGTTCTGAATGAACTCCCGACAGTAGGTCAGCGATATCCAGAATTTGGCGAATTTCGTAAGCGTATTTGGTGCTGATAAATTCTCAATGGTTTTGACCTTTTGGAAGGGTCCTCAAGAATTCCCACATTACTAATAATATGTCTTAGGAATTCGGCTCTTCGAATCTAAAACTCGTATTTAGAGAACTTCGCGTAAAGCTTCTCTGATTGTAATGTTTCTATGGTTTGTTGTTGATGTTCTTCATGATTTCCTTCTTACCACGAGAGTAGATAAGTAAGCCATTTATAAGGACAATGACGAACTGATCCGAGTATGAATGGCGTACCTTATTCATTAAGTTCATGAATATTATGGACGTATTGGTCCTATCCGAAGGATATCACTACGGACTCGTAGCGTCCGTATCGGGTTCGGGAGTTTGCCCTCGGGACATCCTTCACTAATACTCGTAACTGGTGATTTTCGGATCTTAGGTCCATTTATGAAATGCACTTCGTTCATTGTGGTTAATCAATCAATTTATCTATGCGAGGCATAAGGTAATGATTTCTAATGGAAGTCCTGTCGAGGTCTGCACCATGAGGACTCCCCAAGGTTTTACCCATCATAGTACTTCTCTCTCCTAAGCACGTTTAACTGTAGAGTTCTGATGGGATCCGGTGCATTAATGTTGGTATGATCGCACACGTTGAAGTCTGTCTTCTGGAAGAATAAGACCGGAGCCCTCAAAGGTGAGGTGCTTGGTCTTCTCATTCCATTGCTGAGTAGTTCGCTAAGTTTTTCGGGCTGTTCTTGTATCTCTGTAGATGTTTAGAATGTAGGGTGATCTGGTTTCAGGAGTCGTACTGGGTTCTAAGTTTGTTCACATGACGATGCGATTACTCGTAGTCTTGGGTAGTCTCCGTCCTAAAGCTCATATTAGAATTCATACATGGTTCATCGATCATAGTCTCGTGTATACGAGTCGTATATAATTAAGATTCAAGAGGTAGTCGAATAAATGCTTCCCATTTAACCTCACATCCCAACGAGGAAAAGAGTTAAAGTGAAATCATCAATTCTAAACCTGTAGAACCTTGATTATATACCACCCCTTTGTATACATTCTTCAGTGATAGATCAACCGTATGGGTCTTTGGATTGAACTTGACGTACTATACGAGTGGTACTTTGGGGAGGTTTGATGAGGTTTCTTCGGAAAGGATAAGAAACATGACGTACTCTAAGAAGGAATACTTCCGAGTTCTGAAATGACGGCTTCGTTAAAAAGACGTTTATGGAGAAAGAGATGTACGCACGAAGCTGGTATTGTGCGGATCAAATTGAATCTAGTTGTATGATAATGTCGGAATCATATGGGAACTAAAGACATTAGATTTGAACATAAGGCGTTACAGACAGAACACAATAGTGCAACCTTGAACAGAGTTATAGTACTTTAGATTCACTACAAGACTATTGCAGCAAATAAGGTATACTACAAAAGACAAGTATACACAGCACGAGGGCCCCTTTACTGGCGGGATCACGCAAAGGATAAGACTCTAGTTGCACTAGTTTTAAACAGTTTATAAGTCTGTTACAACGAAACGCCTTAATTACATTAATGTGGGTCCGGAGTAGTCTCTCCTATGGTAGTGATCCTTAGTATTCTTCCGTCTACGCTGGAGTTCTTTGTTATTGGACAATCCTTCTTGAGGTGTCCAATTTCACCGCATTGGTCAAATATCTGGTTGGTACTAGCATTGGTGGTGGAAGTGATGTGTCGAGTCAGAGTTATGTGGACACGGGTATTTGCTGCCTTTGGGCAGTTTCTTTTGTAGTGGTCCACCTCACCACAACCGTAGCATGCTTGGCCTACACCAGCAGCGGGAGCTTGAGTGATCGGTTTTGTGGGGGCCTTGCAGAAACGGATAGTGTGTCCCTTTTTGTTGCAGTTGGAGCACTGCATTTCCCGACACGGTCCGTGGTGGTGGTAATTGCACTTGGTGCACTTTGGGAGGTTGCCCACATAAGGCTTTGTTGGGTAGAGATTTGCAGGAGCGGTAGTAGGTACCGTCGCAACGTTTATGGCAACCAGTTGTTGTTTCTTCGAGGATTCTTGGGAAGACCCACCCTTCCCCTTATTCCACCCTCTCTTCTTGTTGTTGTTGTTGTTGTTATTGTTGTTTCCCTTGTGTGGTTCTGGTGCAAAAGTTGTTGAGTTTTGATGATTTCCGTGATCAATAAGCGATTGTGCCAGCTCCTTGGCACTTTCAAAAGTGTCAGGTTTTAAAGCTAACACGCTTGACTGAATTTGGGGAGACAATCCCCAAATGTATCGCTCTATTTTCTTGCTCTCGGGAGCAATCATATCTGGGCAAAGGATTGCCAGCTCGCAGAATCTGTTGGTACAAGTTGCTATGTCGGTACCAATCATTCCCAGAGTCCAGAGTTCGTGCTCGAGTTTTTGAATCTCTCCTCGAGGACAGTACTCCCTCATCAACATGATTTTCAAGCTCTCCCAGCTTATCGAGTTTGCCACTATCAGGGTAAGTACCTTAACGTGGCCATTCCACCAAGTTAAAGCCCTATCAGTAAATGTGTAAGTTGCAAACTTGACTTTGTTGTGCTCGGGGCAGGAGCAGATTTCAAATACTGATTCCGTTCTTTCAATTCACTACCTTAAAACCATCACACCCCCCGTTCCATTAAACATCCAGGGCTTAGCATTCGTAAAGTCTTTATAGGTGCACTCCCGGGGTTGCCCATGACTATCACCATGGTTGGAAAGATGTATGCCAATTCCTGAACCAGTAGTAACAGGGGTATTGATTTGTGACATGGCAGCTGCCATAGCTGTAGTGACTGCTGCCTGGAACATGACAGCATCAAATTGAGGAGGTGGAGGTGGTGGTGGTATCGGTGTTTCGTTGTTAGGGTTACGCCTGGGATTCCTGCGGGACGGCATCTTTAACTATACGTTTAAAAGATGACGATATGGATAAGAATAAATGAATAATGAATGTGTCTCATGGACTAACTCCCCATATTCCAACAACAAAATGAATAGTATGACTAAATGAAGGTGACAACATTTGGATAAAAATTTCCATATGATTAGATATCTGTCAATAATACTGGGATTACAGATGTAACAAGTTCAGGAAAATGGCCTACGAGTAGGCCTTACATCAACCAAGATAGGAAAATTTTTGACAGAACTATGACTAAATCAAGACCTAACAGGTCTAAGATTTAAAAGGATAGGAAATTAGACCAAAGTTTTTAGATAAACTAGGTTATATCCAAAAGATGAGTCGATGAGATTCTATCGGCAACGAGAGCTGCTAGCATGAGTCCTTTATCCTGATAGTAGACGTTCTATGTCCCTCATAAGCCTGCCAGTTCTTGCTTGCTGAGCTTGAAGTTCCCTAACTTCAGCTCGTGTTTCAGTAAGTTCCCTCTGCAGGGCTATAATGCGGGCTAGAGTTCTTTCATAAGCAGACTCCAGTTGGCGAATGCGGACAGTGTTAACGCCAGAGTTGGCGTCAACCTCCAAGACTTGGTTGATAGTTGCTTGAGCCATTATTGTGTTTCGAGAAATTCTACGAACCATGATTGGTAGGACTCTATCAGCAGAACCTCCTTTAGTGAGGTTGTAGAAACTTCGGTCTCCATTGTAGGGAGTGGGTTGACCTTGTTCCTGGCTCCATGTATTCAAGTTCGTGGCCCACAGAGGTGTGGGTCCT
Source organism: Lactuca saligna (assembly GCF_052625555.1). Classification (NCBI taxonomy): domain Eukaryota; kingdom Viridiplantae; phylum Streptophyta; class Magnoliopsida; order Asterales; family Asteraceae; genus Lactuca; species Lactuca saligna. The sequence continues at coordinate 247,701,963 of NC_136420.1, read as the reverse complement.
TGAAATGCGGGACGAGGATTCAGGTTTGGGTTTTGAGCAGCTAGGGGTAGGTTGTTGACTTCAGGCTCCGAGTATGAACTATCGGAAAAACCCTCAGCATGGTGGTCATCCAAAGGGATTGGGTGATTATTTTCTGGTTCTTCCTCTAGCCATCCAGCGTTGCCTTGATTTGGGAAGTAGGGGTCCCCATGCGGGTGAAATCCAGCCATTTGACTATACGAGAATAGGGTTGTAAGATCTGAACAAAACTTGAGACATGTAATACTAATTAATCTATTGTATGCACTAAATACTCCTATAGTATTTAAATTGTACGTTAGATACTAGTGTCTATTTTTTTAAGTTTTGACTTGTTGCTCACTACGATCATTCCTCGATATACGTTAGTCTAATTTTGGATAAACATAGTTGATTAGGCTATATTCGTCCCAAATTTGATTACATATCTCGAGAACTAATCGTAGTGTCCAACTTGTCTTAATACTTTTGTATAGTTCTCATCATGAAAATATATCGTTGTATGCATGTATTTTGGATTTTCATAACCTAAAATAATCTATTTATATGAAATAAGGATTTTAGGTACGAAAACTTTTGTCAGAGACTTTGAGTCCCTAAGCATTTATAGCTTGTATATCTTATGAGGTTTGATATACTTAGTTCACTATAAACATTGCTCTAATACCAATCTGCCACACTCCCAAACCGGAACGGCGGAAACGTTCGGGGGCGGATGACTTCATGTGGTAACGTAACAAATGAATACATAGGAAAGAAAGCAATACAACCATCATATATATAATTGAAAGTTTACATTGTTTAAAAGAGTACATGTTCAAAACCAATTACAATATGATGTCAAAATATGAAATTAAACTGGCGTCGCAGCGTCCCTTCTCGAAAACCTGTTTGTTACCTGTAATTATTGAATCCCTGGGACATACAAGTAGTTTTGAAAGAGTAGATCAGCATTTAAGCTGGTGAGTTTCATAAGTATTTAATGACAATGTTTGTATGAAATGAAATGTTTTTGTTCTTTGTTTGCTTGTTCCTAGAAAATCCTATATTTTCTACTAGTATAAATGTAGCCTTCTTTCAAGACCAATGTTTGTTTCTAGTAAATGTATGTACGTATAAAATTTCCAATATATCTGAAAAACCCCGTAAATCATTGTGTTTTTAATACTCTATGTGAGTTTTATAACCATACTATTGACAAGGAATGCCTAAACACAACGTTCTTCAGGCGTTGGAATGTTCTGATGTTTGTCACCCCAAATGGTGGACTGTAGCTAACAGTTAGGGCGCGGGTTGTCAAGCCCGTATAGATCTATACACAAACACCATGCTCCCCCTCCAAGGGATTCTGGTATATAATACAGGACTTGAAATGTGTACTCGAACGTACGTGAAGTTAATGTCTCACAAAACTTAGTATAAAACAGATTTACGTGTGAAAACGTTCGTTCGTTGTTGTATATGATAGTAGCTTCTTGAAATAGTATTTCCATGTATGTAAAAGTTCGTAGTATGCTCGTAAAACTATACCTATTATAGTTTCCTAAAAGTGTGTTTCGTTTGTATAATAAACCCTTAGTGAAAATGTTCACTTGTTATGAAAAGTGTAGTTTTTGTAGTGCCAAAACCGACACACGGAATTGTAGTATAAGCAAAGTATATGATTTATATAAACACATAAATCATTTCTCATTTGAAAAGATAAAATGTTGCCGTGGTGTAATTTGCATATGAAAGTTTCCTTATAATAGTTTTAAATCACATATGATTCCTTTGATAAAACGCGTATAGTGAAAGTATATATATAAAACACGATAATAATCGAGTGTTTTACTTGTATTCCCCCCCCCCCCTTAAAAGCATGTAAAAGTACTCATAAAATATTTAAAAGTGTGAATTATAGGGGTATGAACTCACTTGAAAGATCGGAGGTTGCGGGATGAAAACCGGACAGAATTTCGGCTCGAGAAAGTGGATTTCCTCGGGATTCTCGGGAATCTCGGGAGCACAAACAACCTTCGGGACTTGAGCAAAGTGATCGGGGCTTCGGGGTAGCACGGGCACGGAAAACGAGGCAAGAACGTAAGAGAAATGAGAGAAATGGTGTGATTTTCCCGGAACCCTCGCATCCCTTTTATAAGAGCTGGGAACCGACCTCGTACGCTAGGCCTACGCGTGCGTCATGCGTGACCGAGTCCTCGACTGCCTCAGAGCTAGGATGGGACGGGGCATAGCCTCGCACAGGCGCGATGTGGACGATCCGAGGCCAAGGCCCCGCGTACGCTGGGCGTACGGGGGTTACGCTGGGCGTAACTCGGCCCTATCTGGTGACTCCCCTTCGGATAATACCACAGGTTTTTAATTAAATTTATATATTAATTATTTAATAAACTTCAAAAATTCATATCTCTTCATACAAACTCCGTTTTCAACGTTCTTTATATCCACGCGAAGGTGAGACCATACTCTACAACTTTCGTTTAGATCCCGTCGGCAAATTCCGAAATAATTTTTATTATTTATTTTTAAAAGGTCGCAGTAAGAAAATTTCTTTAGAAATTCATAACTTCTTCATCTGACGTCGGTTTTTGCCAGACTTTTTACCGCTGAAATACCATTGTTGAGACCTTCAATTCTCGTTTAGGTCATTCCGGCCAAAAGTCGCTCGATCTCTGATTCGAGTTTTTAGTCGTCTACCGTTAAGCCGAACTTGAAAAATTCCTAACTTTCTTATACGAAGTCGGATTTGGGCGTTCTTTTTACGTACGATCACGGTTTAATGACTTCTAACCTAATAGGTAATTTATTTAGTGTTTTTTGGATATTTTATTTTCGAAGTTAATTTTATTACAACTAACGTGGTTACAATACTTTGACTTTTTAGGTCGTTTACATGTAGTTGAAATATCGGGTTGTCACATCATCCCCCCCCGTTAGAGGGAATTTCGTCCCAAAATTTAAAGCAAGAAAGATACAAGTGAATCAGAGAAAAAGATGCGGGTACTTTTGTTTCATCTGATCTTCGTGTTCCCATGTGAATTCAGGTCCTCGCTTGGCGTTCCAGCGGACTTTCACGATGGGTATGTGACTTTGTTTCGTTTGTTTGACCTCTCGGTCCATGACTTTTACCGGTTCTTCCATGAAGTTTAGGCTCTCGTTGATCTCGATCTCGTCGAGTGGGATAACAATAGTCTCATCGGACAGACACTTTTTCAAATTCGATACGTGGACGGTTGGGTGTATGTTACTAAGTTCACGTGGTAGATTAAGTTTGTAAGCTACAGGACTAATTCTGGCGAGAATCTCGAAAGGCCCTATGTACCTTGGATTTAGCTTTCCATGCTTTCCAAAGCATATTAAGCCTTTCCATGGCGAGACTTTCAATAGAACACGGTCTCCTACTTGGAATTCCAAAGGTTTTCTCTGTTGGTCAGTTTAGCTTTTCTGTCGGTCTCTAAATGCTTTCAACCGTTCACGAATCTGAACGATCTTCTCTGTCGTTTCTCGTATGATTTCCGGACCGGTGAGAGTGTTTTTAGTATCTCGTCCTTTAGCTAGTTGTGTTTCGCCAACTTCGGTCCAGCACGGAGGGGATCTGCACTTGCGGCCATAGAGGGCTTCAAATGGAGCAGCCTTTATGCTCATATGATAACTATTGTTGTATGAAAATTTGAAAAGAGGTAAATGGATATCCCATTCCTTTCCAAAGTCAATCACACAGGCTCTCAGCATATCTTCCAAAGTTTGTATTGTTCTCTCACTTTGCCCGTCTGTTTGTGGATGGTAGGCTGTACTCATGTCTAATCTAGTCCCTATGGAATTTTGTAGTGACTGCCAGAACCTTGATGTAAATCTACTATCTCTATCGGAGATAATAGACATTGGAACCCCATGCAATCGTACTATTTCCCTTATGTAAGTTCTTGTAAGCCTTTCCATCTTGTCAGTCTCCTTGATTGGTAGAAAATGCGCGGATTTGGTTAATCTATCGACGATGACCCATATGGTATCAAGTCCACCTGTTGTCTTGGGCAACTTGGTTATGAAATCCATAGTGATCTGTTCCCATTTCCATTCCGGTATCTCTGGTTGTTGTAGTAATCCTGAAGGTTTCTGGTACTCGACCTTAACCTTAGCGCAAGTAAGACATTTACTTACAAAGGAAGCAATCTCTGCTTTCATGTTAGGCTACCAGTACAGTTTCTTAAGATCTAAATACATTTTATCTGAACCTGGGTGAACGGAATACCTTGTGTTGTGCGCTTCAGTCATGACCACATCCCTGAAACCACCATGTCTTGGGGTCCAGATATGGTCCATGAGATAATAGGCTCCGCCACCCTTGACTTCTAGATTCTTTTCCATTCCTCTCAGGGATTCACCCGTCACATGCTCAGGTTGTAAAGCTTCCAGTTGAGCCTCTTTAATTTGTGTGGATAAGTCGGAATGGATGGTCATATTCTGAGATTTGACTCTCCAACCAGTGTATTCTTTTCGACTGAGGGCGTCAGCTACTACATTGGCCTTGCCAGGATGATAACGAATCTTGCATTCGTAATCATTGAGTAATTCGACCCATCGTCGTTGTCGCACGTTGAGCTCCTTCTGATCGAAAATGTGTTGAAGGCTCTTGTGGTCGGTGTAAATAGTACTCTTCGTTCCGTACAGGTAGTGTCTCCAGATCTTTAAAGCACATACCACTGCTCCTAACTCGATATCGTGTGTTTTATAGTTTACTTCGTGTGTCTTAAGCTGACGAGGGGCATAAGCAATAACCTTCCCTCGTTGCAGAAGAAAAAAACCAAGCCCTTGATTCGATGCATCGCAATACACTACAAAATCTTCTATCCCTTCGGGGAGGGATAGTATTGGTACGGTGTATAAGGCTTGTTTCAGAGTTTGGAACGCCTTCTCTTGTTTTGCTTCCCAATCAAAGACCACGCCTTTTTGGGTTAATGTAGTAAGAGGTTTCGCGATGCTAGAGAAGTTCTTTATGAATCTGCGATAGTAGCCAGCTAGGCCTAGAAATTGACGAATCTCTGTAGGTGTCTTTGGTGCCGACCAGTTCTTAATGACCTTAATTTTGGAGGGGTCCACGTGTATCCCTTTTTCGCTAACAACGTGGCCCAAAAATTCGACTCTTCGAATCCAAAATTCACATTTAGCGAACTTCGCATAGATCTTCTCTGATCGTAGTGTTTCTAAGACCCTCCGTAGGTGTTGACTATGTTCTTCCTTACTTCGGGAGTAGATAAGTATATCATCGATGAATACGATGAAGAATTGATCTAAGTAAGGACGGCACACTCTATTCATTAGGTCCATGAATACTGCTGGTGCGTTGGTTAATCCGAACGACATCACTACAAATTTGTAGTGTCCATAACGGGTTCGGAAGGCTATCTTGGGAACGTCTTCCTCTAGTACTCGTAATTGGTGATCTCCGGATCGTAGATCTATCTTCGAGAAGTAGCTCGCTCCTTGAATTTGATCAAATAGGTCGTCAATGCAGGGTAGAGGGTAACGATTCTTGACAGTGAGTTTGTTCAGCTCTCGGTAGTCGATGCACATCCGGAACGATCCATCTTTCTTCTTTACAAACAAGACCGGTGCTCCCCAAGGTGAGAAACTTGGTCTAATAAATCCTTTTTTGTGAAGTTCGTTAAGCTGACTAGAAAGTTCTTGCATCTCTGTTGGTGCCAGACGATAAGGCGATTTTGCTACTGGGGTAGCCCCTGGAATTATGTCGATTCTGAACTCGACTTGGCGTTGTGGTGGTAATCCCGGTAGTTCTTCTAGGAAGATATCGGGGAAATCCCGTACCTCTGGGATGTTGTTTATATCCTTTACCTCCTGACTCAGATCAACGATGTGTTTGTATATCTTATGAGGTTCGATATACTTAGTTCACTATAAACATTGCTCTGATACCAATCTGCCACACCCCCAAACCGGAACGGCGGAAACGTTCAGGGGCAGATGACTTCATGTGGTAACGTAACAAATGAATACATAGGAAAGAAAGCAATACAACCATCATATATATAATTGAAAGTTTACATTGTTTAAAAGAGTACATGTTCAAAACCAATTACAATATGATGTCAAAATATGAAATTAAACTGGCGTCGCAGCGTCCCTTCTCGAAAACCTGTTTGTTACCTGTAATTATTGAATCCCTGGGACATACAAGTAGTTTTGAAAGAGTAGATCAGCATTTAAGCTGGTGAGTTTCATAAGTATTTAATGACAATGTTTGTATGAAATGAAATGTTTTTGTTCTTTGTTTGCTTGTTCCTAGAAAATCCTATATTTTCTACTAGTATAAATGTAGCCTTCTTTCAAGACCAATGTTTGTTTCTAGTAAATGTATGTACGTATAAAATTTCCAATATATTTGAAAAACCCCGTAAATCATTGTGTTTTTAATACTCTATGTGAGTTTTATAACCATACTATTGACAAGGAATGCCTATACACAACGTTCTTCAGGCGTTGGAATGTTCTGATGTTTGTTACCCCAAATGGTGGACTGTAGCTAACAGTTAGGGCGCGGGTTGTCAAGCCCGTATAGATCTATACACAAACACCATGCTCCCCCTCCAAGGGATTTTGGTATATAATACAGGACTTGAAATGTGTACTCGAACGTACGTGAAGTTAATGTCTCACAAAACTTAGTATAAAACAGATTTACGTGTGAAAACGTTCGTTCGTTGTTGTATATGATAGTAGCTTCTTGAAATAGTATTTCCATGTATGTAAAAGTTCGTAGTATGCTCGTAAAACTATACCTATTATAGTTTCCTAAAAGTGTGTTTCGTTTGTATAATAAACCCTTAGTGAAAATGTTCACTTGTTATGAAAAGTGTAGTTTTTGTAGTGCCAAAACCGACACACGGAATTGTAGTATAAGCAAAGTATATGATTTATATAAATACATAAATCGTTTCTCATTTCAAAAGATAAAATGTTGTCGTGGTATAATTTGCATATGAAAGTTTCCTTATAATAGTTTTAAATCACATTTGATTCCTTTGATAAAACGCGTATAGTAAAAGTATATATAAAACACGATAATAATCGAGTGTTTTACTTGTATTCCCCCCCCCCCCCTTAAAAGCATGTAAAAGTACTCATAAAATATTTAAAAGTGTGAATTATAGGGGTATGAACTCACTTGAAAGATCGGAGGTTGCGGGATGAAAACCGGACAGAATTTCGGCTCGAGAAAGTGGATTTCCTCGGGAATCTCGGGAGCACAAACGACCTTCGGGACTTGAGCAAAGTGATCGGGGCTTCGGGGTAGCACGGGCACGGATAACGAGGCAAGAACGTAAGAGAAATGAGAGAAATGGTGTGATTTTCCCGGAACCCTCGCATCCCTTTTATAAGGGCTGGGAACCGACCTCGTACGCTGGGCGTACACGTGTACGCGAGGTGTACGCGTGCGTCATGCGTGACCGAGTCCTCGACTGCCTCGGAGCTCGGAAGGGACGGGGCATAGCCTCGCACAGGCGCGACGTGGACGATCCGAGGCCAAGGCCTCGCGTACGCTGGGCGTACGGGGGTTACGCTGGGCGTAACTCGGCCCTATCTGGTGACTCCCCTTCGGATAATACCAAGGGTTTTTAATTAAATTTATATATTAATTATTTAATAAACTTCAAAAATTCATATCTTCTTCATACAAACTCCGTTTTCGACGTTCTTTATATCCACGCGAAGGTGAGACCATACTCTACAACTTTCGTTTAGATCCCGTCGGCAAATTCCGAAATAATTTTTATTATTTATTTTTAAAAGGTCGCGGTAAGAAAATTTCTTTAGAAATTCATAACTTCTTCATCTGACGTCAGTTTTTGCCAGACTTTTTACCGCTGAAATACCATTGTTGAGACCTTCAATTCTCGTTTAGGTCATTCCTGCCAAAAGTCGCTCGATCTCTGATTCGAGTTTTTAGACGTCTGCCATTAAGCCGAACTTGAAAAGTTCCTAACTTTCTTATACGAAGTCGGATTTGGGCGTTCTTTTTACGTACGATCACGGTTTAATGACTTCTAACATAATAGGTAATTTAATTAGTGATTTTTGGATATTTTATTTTTGAAGTTATTTTTATTACAACTAACTTGGTTACAATAGTTGACTTTTTAGGTCGTTTACATGTAGTTGAAATATCGGGTTGTCACAACTTTCTTTGAAGGTGCTTTTGACTTCTCTTCTTCTTTCTCTAACTCTATCTCTTCTTCTTCTTCAATCATCTTTGGACTTTCATATTCTTTTCTATTTCTCAAAGTGATGGCACATGCACTATGCTTTGGATTCTTTTCGGTTTGTGCGGGTAGTTTGCGTTGTGACTCCAATTTACTCATTGAAGTAGCGAGTTGGTCATTTTTTGCTCTAAAGTATTGATACTCACCTTGGTCTCATTTTGAAATGTTTGAGTACCTGTGGCTAAACTCTTGACAATGTCTTCCAAAGACATTCCCGATCCACTTGAAATACTTTCTTGTTGTATGTTTTGAGGTTGGAATTGAGATTGATGAGGAGGTTGATTGAGCTGGAAATGTGTTGATAATTTTGTTGATGATGAATTTGGTTTTGAAATGGAGGTCTATGTTGATAAGGTGGTGGCCTTGGCTGAAAATTAGCATTGGGTTGGTGCTAATTTGGATTGCTTCTTGGCTGAAAGTTTCCTTATTGTTGATTAGAAAATCTCATAGCTTGAATCGGCTTTATATCTTCTTGTAACATCAGCCTCATATTAGTGGGGTGTCTAACTTGGGTACAAATACCACAAGGTCTAACTGTTGGTGGTTGCACACCCTTGTCCTTAGAAAGCATCATCACTACTTTAGTCAACTCAGAAAGTTGACTCTCAATTTTTGGGGTAGAAAATACTTTCACTCCTCTTGGTGCATCACTATACCATTCTTCTCCTTCAGTTGTATGTGTGGACTCTTCTGCCATGCTCTTGATAAGAGCTCTGATTTCTGTTGAAGTTTTATCAGCTATTTATCCACCACATGATGCATTGAGCAATCTTCTATCCAAAGATGACATTCCTTCACAAATATATTGCAACAATTGATACTCTGAAATCCCATGTTTTGGACATCTTGAGCACAACTTCTTGAACTGTTCCCAATAAGAATGCAAAGCTTCTCTTTTTAGTTGCTTGATACCAATGATTTCCCTATGTATGGTTGAAGCTCTCATTTCTGGAAAATATTTGTCCAAAAACGTCCTTGCAAGTTCATTCCATGTTGTGACTGACCCCGGTGGTAAGTCATATAACCAATCTTTTGTTGAATTTTGTGAAGAAAAGGGAAATACCCTTGACTTGATTTGATCTTCAGTGACTTCATGTGGCATCAAACCCACACAAACAACATGAAATTCCTTAAGAAATTTATGTGGGTCTTCATTCTCAAGACCAGGGAATGAAGGCAACAAATGAATGAGTATGGATTTGAGTTCAATGTTTATTACTACAGGATAATTGATGCACAATGGTTGTTGGGTAACATCTTGAGTTTCCCACTATCTAAAGGTTTGTTTAGTAGGTGGATTTGGAGAATCTTGATTTCCTCCATGATTGTCTCCCATGGTAGGATTCGGAACAAAAGTTTCAGACTCGAGTAAAGGAGAAGATGGTAGGGTGGAATTTTTGGATGTTGGTGAAGATGTGGTTGATGGATTTGATCAAGAAGTTTAGAATATGTGAATTTTATTTACACTAGATTTATTCTAACGAATTCAATTTAGTGTTAGTTACTTGTTTTATTTTACAAAACAATTACGAATTTTTCACAATAGATAACTTGGGTGATTTAACCCTAACTCAAATGGCCAATAAGAACTAGAATTGAAATCAAATTTTCAATTGAAACAAAATCAAATTCACTAGATAGCATTTAAAAACAAACACCAAATCACATGACTGAAATCACACACAATAGTCAATACATAAACTTGGAGAGTCTAGGGTTCTAGCCACACATGACTAGAACAAAACACAAATCTAGCTAGAAAATGAAGTTAAAGTCTTATAAATTGAAATCCAAACAAAATCCAAGTGTTTCCAAGTGTTAATTGACATCAAAATGCTTCCAGAAAATCGCCCCAAGAATTCCTAAAATCGACTAAAGTCCAAATGGAACTGGTTGCACCTTTTAAGAAAGAAGAAAATTTGTTTTTTTAACTCACGACCACGTTTACATGGCCCATGTAAATTAACATTGTCATTTGTGCAGCCCGTGTAATTACAAAAGTATACTACTTAAATTGATCGGGTCTTCAAAGTGTGAAGCTTAAGGATCTTCGTTTACACGGCCCGTATAAACTCAAGGCTTCCATTTACACGACCGTGTAATCCTCTGAAAAGACAAAATCTTAAATTCTTTGATATCTTCATCCCCGGTGCTCCTTAAGTCCCAAAATTTCATCCACATCTCTTATTTACCTCCTTAAGCAAGATCCTACCTCCAAAAGTCCCTAAAATATCACTAAATTGTGTGAATGAAATAGCCTTATGAAAAATCCCGAAAAACATGCAAAATGCATGAGTTTAAGCCTATATTCAATGCACTTTCTTGGAATAAAACTACAAAATGAGTGCATGAAATGCACCTAACATAATCTTCGTAGCAGCGACGGTCGCGATAGCTGCAGCAGCAGCAGACTCAGAAAGTGCAGTGAATCGGTAATCAAAGAACTCCATCATGGTAGTCATGATAGACCCAAACAACTCTAGTATCTGCCCCCGAACAATAGAAACAACCTCATCATGAATCATTTCCCTAACCTGGTCCTCAGCCAACCCTGACCTATTCTGGCCATTCGATCCAGCTCCTGAATCGAATCTCCTTGTAACCACCATATTGAAAATAAACCAGAAAATATCAAATGAGGTGCATTACATACCACATGAGCTATTCCAAACAACAAAACCCTAGGGGTTATGATTTCCCTGTTACGCGTACGGATCCTATACTTTCAGTAGTACGAGCCAATATTACCTTCCGAACCTACCCTAACAACACACACTAGAATATGCATATATCCGATTCTCACTTCCTAGAGAAAGGCTAGACATTCCTTAATTGGCCGGCGGATCCTACATAACTCATCCATGAAACTCCCACCAACCGTACAGCACTCATGTATGCTAATCATACACGACACTAGATCCTATAGACGGTTGAATACATAATTCTACCATAAGTCCTTCATCAAACAAGAACAGGAAATAAGACTAAACCAAACATTCTCAGGCTACAGAATCTCAGTTATGTACAACGATGATGCATACACTAAGAAAATACAGTAATGATGTCAATTCCATACAAGAAAGAAATCCTAGGCTATCAGGCATCAATTATCAGGAAATTCTATCATGCAATTCTTGAAGATCCCTAGCCTATCACTAGCATGTTGTTCTATCATAAACATAATAGCAACAAACAGTGTGGGTAATTTGGGGTATACTTTCTTGCTCCGGCTGATTGTACACATCGCATCCTTCCTTGTTTTCTATTGAAATTAATTTTTGAAAATCAGTTTAAAAACTTTTGTAGTTCCCTATTTTGAGTCTGGATTCACATGAATGCTCATCCAATTCTCTCAAACCAAGGCTCTGATACCAACTTGTAACACTAAAAAATAACAATAAATTTAAAATTTTCAAAAGCAACCATTCACCAACATTGTTTACAAAATAGTCATTGTTTCAAAAGTGTTATTTCAAATCAAAGTTTTCCTCAAGATCCAGATACATAAAACAAGAACATGTGTACGATCACACCTTCACCTTCCCACCATTATTGGAAGTACCTGAAACCATAAACTAAAATTGTAAGCCAAATCTTAGTGAGTTCCCCAAAGTACAACCACACAAACATATAATCAAACAGATAACGGCTCCACATCCTCCTGGTTGGATTACCATTATCCCACAACCTTTCGATTAGAATGCCCTGGCCCACAAACTTTCAGTTGGAATGTCGAATACATAACGGGTCCACAACCTCCTGGTTGGATTACCCCCGGCCCACAACCTTCAGGTTGGAATGCCCCAGTCTGTTGACTTACAACATAAAGTAGTACAATCTTAATCCCACCATACCATGACAACATGTACATAACAAATGACATATATCCAACAACAGATAATCATATAACCATTTAACAGACAAACAGATAGATCTATAGATCCCTACCACATAACAACATCCTATATACCAGGATTCAGATCTATTGGGCTGGCATTGGTGCTTTCGACCCACAAGTACAGTGAGGAAAACTTATCTCACATTCTAACAAATAGTTGAACAATACACTGCTCCAAATACCGGCTCTACAGGTCACCTATTCAACAGATAGAGACCAAGGCTTAACTATAAATCAAAATACCCTTCAGTCAGACTTTGTCAACCCTGGTCAAAGTCAACGGGTCAAGGAATCAACTTGGTTCACTTAGCTAAGTATGTAGGGCATACTCATGCTTTGACCAGTATCGGTAGGTTGACCACGTACGTGCAACGTACACCCAAAATCTCCTTTCCTCAATAAGAGTTTAATTCATTAAGCTCCCATGTCCAAATTTCAGACCCAAGGCTAAAAACCACTAAAAGTCATAAAGTTTCCAACTTTATGACTTTGCATGCCCATTAAGTGCTTAATACACAAAATCCCAACTTCTTAACACCTTAAGACTTTCTAGAGCATGCATGGGGAAAAACTAAGCATCAAGACCATATTTTTATGACTCAAGACCCCTCATTAGGTCAGAAAGGATGACTTAGTTGACTAGGAGCATGCCATGCTCAAGAATCATCATAGTTGGGACCAAAAACTCCCTAAATGAAGAAATAGATAGATCTACAAGATAAGACGATTATGAGCTTTTTACCTCCTGGAGGTTGCTAGCAAGGAGATAATCTCATATCCAAGTTGCTTCCAAGATCCAAGGTCTTCCCACCACCTTCTTTTTCTTCAAGAATACCATAAAACATATAGATAAGCTCAAGATGCATTCTTCTCACTTAAGGTTAGCTAGAGGGACGCTTTCTCAGATGGAGGCTGATGAGGAAATGAGAAATGAGGTGATAATGATTTTTATATATGGACCAAACCCTAAAAATTAGGGTTTGAGGTTTCTTCATGTATGCCTTGCGTACGTAATGTACGCTTAGTGTACTAAGGTCCGCCCTAGTATGCTCAGCGTACACAACGTACGCCCAGCATACTAGGCCTTCGACCAAAAGCACCAAAATGCCACTATGGGCCATTCTTGCAAACTTTCTCAAGCCTAAGGGTCAAAATGCAATATTCTTTCATACATAGGGTTAAAATTGAAAATACATCATCATCTAAATGTTACAAAATTCTTATCTACACCAATATGGGGTCGTGGTACTGAATTGGTCATCGGGGCTAAGAGTGATCGAGAAATTCAACAAATAATTCAGACATGTCAAGAGTCATCAGGTCGATACCCGAGATTTACTGTTAAACGAGGCATATTATATTATAAAGATCATTTAGTTATTTCATGAAAATTGATTTTTATTCCAGAACTCTTACCTGAGTTCCATGTCTCAACTTCAGGAGGTTATTCTGGTTATTATCGAACGTATAGGCGATTAGCTGCAAATTTATATTGGTCGGGGAATGATTAAGAGTGTCAAAGATTGTGTTCGTGCATGCGATGTGTGTCGACGTTGCAAAGCAAGTTCTTTAGCCTCGGGGGGGTTGTTACAGCCTTTAGATATTCTAGCAGAAATTTCGAAGGACCTTTTAGTGGATTTTATATTGGGGTTACCTAAATCTAAAGGCTTTGATATAATAATGGTGGTGGTCGATAGACTTTCATAATATAGTCATATCATACTCTTGAAACACCTATATACAGCCATGACCGTCGTGGAAGTTTTTGTTCGCGAAGTGGTGCGTCACCATGGGCCGCCTAAGTCAATTGTAAGTGATCGAGATCCTCTCTTCATCAGTAAATTCTGGAAGGAAATTTTTAAATCACATGGCACCTGTCTTCACATGAGTTCAACTTATCACCCAAAATCTAATTGACAAACGGAAGTCATCAATCTTTGTTTGGAAGCATACCTTCAGTGTTTTTCGGTGGATCAACCCCGTTTATGGACAAATTGGATTCCATGGGCAGAGTTTTGATATAACGCTACTTTTCATGGTTCCACAGGAATTTCTCCTTTTGAGGTTGCTTATGGTCGGAAACCTCCTTTGGTGTTTCAATATGTTCCAGGGGAATTCTGAGTGCAGGCAGTGGCTCAAGAATTACAAGATCGTGATGAAGCAATTAAGCAGCTAAAACTTCATTTCGCACAAGCTCAAGGTAACCTAAAACCACATGTTGATAACAAGAGGCGAGATATCCGGATTGTGGTGGGTGAATGGTTGTACGTTTAACTCAAACCTTATCGTCAAATGTTTGTCACAAGTCGCGTTCATCACAAGTTAGCAGCCAAATTTTTTGGTCCATTTCAGATTCAAGAACGTGTGGGAGTTGTGGCTTATATGCTCCTACTTCAAAAGTTCATCCCGTTTTTCATGTTTCGCTTCTAAAGAAGGCGGTCCAAACGTCAAGTGAAACTGCTTTACCTCCCGAGTTAAAAGTGGGTCATGAAGATATTGTCACTCTTGCAGCAATTTTACTCACTTATAGGTTTGGAGAGTCCTTAAATCAAACAGAATAATGGTTAGCTCAATGGCAAGGGCTGTCTTTTCAGGAGGCTACATGGGAGGATGCTCTTTTTATCAAAGAACAATTTCTTGGAACAAGTTTTGAGGTCAGGACTTTAGTTGAAGGTAGGAGTAATGATACAAACATGGGCCTTATTACCACAAATGTGGATCACCTAGACCCTTATTGATTTATTCTAGAAAGGGGAAGAGGGCAAATCAGGAAATACAAAAAAGTAGCTAAGATAGAGGAGTACAGAGTTAATTGTGAATAAAAGGGGAAGGAATAATTTTGTTAGGTCATCATATTATTTGTTGCAATTGTAATTAGCTCATGAGTTTTCTTACTCTATGAGAGAGGGACCTCTTCCCTAGGTGATCTGTGGACTGAATAATGTTATTAGTATCAATTTGAATCATCTTTACCAATTTCATTATTCATTCTCTTTCATTATTGTTACATTGCATTTCTTAATCCACAACATATCCCAAAACAAAAGAGTAACTATATACAAACAAAAAAATGCCTAACATTTCATATATAATATAGGTACATTTGCATCAGAAGAATAATCAAATAATGAGTTATCAAAAACCTCATAGAGTGATATCAAGAATGAAAATAGGAGATAGAAAAATAAAAACGATTACTGATACAAATGTTAAAGGAACTAAAATGAAGAATACTACAAGTTAAGTTTACAATGTTGTTGTTCAAATTCGAAGAATTTGATGTTTGATATTTATAATTTTTAAGTTTTTATTTAAAACAGGGAGCTAACATTTTTTTCTTATAAATTCTAATGAAGATTGCAATTCTTCTCACTGTAAATATAAAGGATAAACAAAGTAAATTAAAATTAAATGATGTTTTTTCAAATGGATAATGACTTAAAAAGGTAATATATTTTTCGATTTATACACGTTTATTCCCTAAGTTCTTTTCGTCCATGTTTACCCCTTCAACTTATTAAACTGTACACATTCAGTCCTTGTGACAGACTACTTCAGGTTAGCTGGTAAAAATGATTTAATAGGATAATATATTTCTCATTTTGTACACATTTAATCCTTAATATTTTTATACACATTTAGTCATTAATATTTTTTTTGTTGCAAAATAAGTCATTTTTGTTTTTGTACTCATTCATTATTTGTGAATGATTTATTTAGGTTTTTCTCATCACATCTTACATGGAACAATCATTAATGAGATGTTTTGGGGCTTTTGATGCTTATGTTCATTGCGATCTCGACTACTTGGTTGCTTAAGTCATGTTTTGGGGCTTTTGATGCTTTTGATGCTTACGATCTTTATATCCATATGTTTTTTTATGAATACATGTATGGATGTTTTTTGTATAAAATTGTAAGTAAAAATATATTACATTCTAACGGTAGTAATCTTAACGAAAGTTATTGTAGACTCAAAAAACAAACACGTGGATATAAAGATCATTAAAATATGATATCGTATGTAGAAATTACAACGTTCAAAACACAAGACCTACACAACCAACCAGTCGAGATCGTAATAGACATAAACATCAACAGACTCAAACAAATCATCAATAATTGTCACATATAAGATGTCGTGAGAAAAATTTTTAAAAATCATTTATAAGTACTAAATAAGTACGAAAACAAAAATGAATTATTTTGAAACAAAAAAAAAAATATTAAAGACTAAATATATACAAAATGAAAAATATGATACTTTGTTAAATCACTTTTCTCGGCTAAATCCTATTATGTAAAATGTCCTCTACATGATGATTGTATTTTCATACTAGTGTTTATTTAAAAACAAATGCATAGCTTTAACTGTACTCTACATAGCAGAAACTTATTAAAATATGAAAAAAGATATTGTACTTTTAGTTATTTTAGAAAGTAAATAACTACGCAATAATTAAATGCGACTTGAGAAATAATCTTAATATTAAAAAAATACATTTTATTACCCAAAAAAAATCATTTAGGATTGAAAATTAACAGTTTTTGTTTCAATGGAACGGAATTCAAACTTCAAAGGAATAAAACAGTGTTTTTTTTTATTTCAATGGAATTGACCAGTTCCATCGTACCAAATCATCAAATGGGTCAAATATGTAAAATGACAATGAGATTACATAATTATATGCTTCTAAAACTGGATACAGGAATAATCATGATAAGCTTAATGTTGAAACAAAACAAAATACATTATCATTCAGAATGCATAAAGTTGCTATATACAAACCAATCTACCTACAAAATACATTAGCCGGTGGTTGTCCAAAAGTGTAGGGCATTGGCAGGGCAACAAATCCAACGAACTTGGTAGCTATCTGTTAAACTGGAATTGTACCAAAAATAAGATGACAGAAAAATGGTTTGGTGTAATTGAAATAAGCATGTAAAAGTACATTGTTGGTTTCTGTATTTGCCCTGATTTGGTTGGTAACTGGGAAATTTTTTTTTTTTTAAAACAATTTTATATATAATGGTTGTTTAGTCACTACTGGAAAATAAATGAAGTGGCTAAATAAAATCGATACATAACTTTTCCATTTGTGATTTGACACCTTAATGAATTATTGTTATGAATTTTGATTTACAAATGCTTTAAAATGGATGAATCAAGAACTTACATACCTTTATGAGGTGATAATCTAAAATATCCTAGCCTTTCTTGTCATGAAGAATCCTCCATCTGAAATAATGAAGTTTTTTCCACTAGAGAATTTAAAGAAAATCAAATTAGCCAATTATTATGTCACATTTCACTATTAGTATTAAACTGAACGCATTTGTTACAAAGTACAAACACACTGGACTGGACAAGCTTAAGCTTGCAAGGGGTAGGGCTGGCTGGCTATTTTTGATGATGAGGGAGGGCATTCATGTCTTTTGCACAGACAGACAGACAGACATAAGATTGAGTGGGATGAAAAAAGTCAACTTTTGACCCACACACACACACAGACAGATGAAATAATATTCTCACCATCACATGTAACTGATTCTGGAGAAGTGAAGTTGTGAGGAGAAATTATCTGCTTTTGACGCTTGCGCAATTCAGCATCATGCGGATCCAGGTCCTCTACCCTTTTCCCATGATTTCTAGCAGACTAACATATAAATATAATTACAGTTATTATTTGTATTGTGTTATTTGCCTCACAACTATGCATATAATATTTAAAGAAACAAGAGATTTGAGATGCAGGAGGAAAGTGACTGCTTCTACTTGCCTGTTTTGGGTTGGAGTTGGGGTTGGTGGTCTTGGAATCACTTTTCTTATAGAGCAATGAAGGCAGTAAAATACTTGTTGGAGTTGGAATGTGTGAGTGCGACATTCCACTACTCTTTGTCTCAACCAAATACTTGGCTCCAAAGATAGCTACAGCATGCAGCCTCTGCAGGCAACAAGATAATAAATACATCCATTAATCTGTCTGCTGATATCATATAACAAAGGACAAACTGCACCAAATACCAACCAACTTCCCCACAATAACAACCAACTTATATGATGATTGCAAGTATGTTGCAGTTATGGATAATATATATAAATATAAAATAGGTTAGCAGGTGATGCCAGAGAACTTACAAAGGTTTTGTGAACATCAAGTGCATCTTCAGCCCTCTTGATAGCATTGAAAGTATTATGCAAATCAGAAACAACTTTACGGATTCGATTCATATCACCATCTACAAAACTAGGGTTGAGTAATGCCTCCAAAGTAAAAACAATTGGGCTGCAAAACAACAATGGTTGGTTAGATGAAATATATGATATTCCTGCAAGACTCTAGAGGATCAGCTTTGTAGGGATATTTTCAAGATTTTTTTTTTTCAATGAATGAATTTACCTAAAAAACCTTAGGCCTTACGGTTGCATCTTTTTGGGTGGGAGTGGGACAAAAGACTGCAATTCATGTCCCATTGTCCAAAAATACAAACAGGTAGACTTTATTCGAACCACTAACTTACCTGAAAAAGGAATCATATTTGTCTTCCTGGGAGGGAAAATCAGTATCATGAGCAAGAATGTGGATTAAAAACATCAATGAGCACACAGGATCATCAGTCACATCTCGCTTTGCTGCCACTTTAGGTTCTCTGTGGTGTTTCCTTATAATTTCTGCCATATAATTTAGTGACTAACAAGAGAAGGTTATTATTAGGAGAAAAAAGATTTTAACAAAATTATTAAACCAAAACTTTTGGCATACTTCATCTTTTTGTGACGAATCAGAAGCAGCAGCCAATGCAAAAGCACATAAATATTTACAATGAAGGACATTATTCTTCAAAAGCTTCAACGTTTTTTTGAGGAATAATCTCCGTACCATAGAAGAATGGTCCTGCAGTGCAGAAATGCATTGTGTGAGTAATGCTCATTCAACATACCTTAAACATTTTCACAACCTACAAGTCAAAAAATAGCAGCCTACTTAAACTTTAACTTGATTATTATAGCATCCTACTTTCATTCTTCCTATTTCAGCATTCTACTCTGAAAAACCTAAGCAATACAAACAATTTTTATTGCTATAATTGGGTGGATTTTTCATAGAAAAAAAAAGTAGTAATAGGAATAAAATGGAGGTTGGATGCTACTTCTTGTGTTTATCCCTAAGTCGAGAACTATTCCCATCAAGACAGACAATATATCATTGTAAGTTCATAGATCAAATCAAAAAAAAAAACATATGTTGGTGTAGACCGAATGAACAATGATTCTTTATAAAATCTTTAGCATGTGTTTAAAAGAAGAAAGATTCAAACCTTGGCTGTCAGGAGAGTTTGGCGAAAAATATATGGTGAAATATGTGAATCCCACATTTGAGAAAGCCGAAGAACAGATGTAGCTGCAGCTAATCTGAGATGGTCCTTGTCATCTTCACTGTTATACACATAAAAGCATGGAAGACTTGAGAAAAAACAACATCTTTCCAATAATATAATCTTAACGCAAGGAATGATCATCATATATATGTAAGTGTTAAATGCAATGTATTATCATTGATTTGTTCCTATCATAGCATCCTACCTCCATTTCTTCCTATCAAAGCATTCTACTTTAAAAATCTACCCTAGCAATTTCATATAAATACAAAGACAGATTTTCAAAATTAAATTTCCTATAAAAACTGGAAGTACAATGTTATAACTGGGTATAAAGAAAAAAACTGAAAGTACGATATTGTAATGGAACTAAAACGCCATAACTGGGTAGAAAAAAAACTGAGTAGGATGTTGTAATAGAAAGAAATGAATGTAGGATGCTATAAAATAGAAATATGTTGCTACTTCTTGCATTTAGCCCTAAAAATATACAGAAAATGGCTAAAGTTAGTGGTTTTACAAAGTGCAATCACTAATGGATAAGAGTATAAGCATCAAATTTAGACAAAAAGTACTTCAATCTCCATAAGAATCCATACCCGGAGAGAGTGCCTCCAGAAACCTCAGGCCTTTGAAGCATCCGTGATATAAGAGTAAGTAGTTCATCAATTGGACGAGCAACACCAGTACGCTGATGTGGCAAAAAGCTTCTGACAAGTGCTTTAAGCCCAAAAATCTGAAAATAACACCATTGCCTAAACTGTAAGTAATGGATTATGCCTAACATGGTCAGAAACCCTTAAAACAAAGATGATGAATTGATAATATGCTCAATGTCTACCACTGCATTTTTGTGTTCGTTTGTTCTTTCATCTTGAGTACTTGTTTACATTTCTTTTCCAATTGCTTTTCAATTCTTTCAATTATACTAAAGCCTAAAGGGGATTTTATTGTTTAAAAAAATAAAATACACAAGGATACCATCTATTATACCCTTATGGAGAAGAAGAAAAGCTGACAATGATGGCCTTAACATGGGAACTTTTATAGCATAGGTGATCTTCGCCAAGGAAGTACTTGATGTAATTGTTATAGCTGTGACTGACCCTAATCTACAAGAGCATGCTGATTAAATAAAGTTCACAAATGCTTAATAATTTTGAACTTCTACTACTTTAAAGGGGCTCTTGGTCCAAGGAATGTTTTGTAGGGAGTGAGTCAAATGCATTAAAATTTCAAGAATTTGGATCTCAATCTCAGGGAACTGAAACATGCCACGCTTGAGGTTGACAGAAATGTGTATTTCTATTTGGTTGGCAAATCTATCAAAAGATTTAGAAAGTAAAAAAATGGCAAATGACAGCTCTTGTCCACGAAGCTATTTAAATACTTGCAAAAATTTTTGAACTTTCCCTTCTGCTAACTTCTTTCTTGTTCGTGGAATTTCTTTTAATTACTTTTAGGTTAAAATAAATTGTATATATACACATTCATATAAGTAGTATAAAGAAGAAACTTAACACACTGCAATGTCAATAAATATGGTTTAAAAAGGGAATGTCAGTCATTTATAGAAATGAATCCGACAAGTTTATGGAAGGAAAGCAGAGTTCCATCATTAGTAGGGTAGGGCTTTGTGAATTCCAACACCCAAATGGCGTGTGTTAATTTAAATTCCAAATCCAATTCCAGCTGAAGAATACCACACAAGGCATGGAACCAATGATAAGCCAGACAATGCCAAAAAAGCAGGAAGTTAACTAATAACTAGTGATCACCTTCAAATTGCATGAAGTACTGCTGCATTCGGATGAAACTATATCGTCTGACATTCCGACCTAAGACAAAAATTAGGGCAAGGAATTTATAGCATATGCTAAGATATAAAGGGTAGTAGAATGAAATAAAAGATTACCTCATTTACTAGTAAGATATTTTCAACAATATACCGAGTGATCTCTTCAGCATGGGGTTCAAATGCAGAAACAGAATGCTGAGCCATGCAGCCCAATGACTGCAAAACTGTAGGAGTAGGTGGCCCACTTTTAAGATCATCCACAAGTTTCTAATAAGATAAAGCAACAGTGTAGTAGGTAAGGTGAGTGTGAGTGTCCTTTTTAAAGAGGGTTTAATTATTTAGAGAAGAAACAACATATAATGCAGAGTGTATATACGTATGGTATTGTTGTTACTTAACAAGTTTTGTTGTGCTTAAACTTATACTATATTAAAATTAGTTTGCACCATTTTATGTTTATTTATCGTGTGAAAACAATGTTACAGCAACATGAACGACTTGCTTCCAAAAGGTGTGCTTATCAGTTTTTCTTGGTGTATCAAGTCATTACCCTTCAAATAAAATGAAGCAAGTATCCTATGTATAACAATGTTAAAACGAGATATTGCAGTGTATGAGTTTATCAGCAAATAAACAGATCCAAAACCTTATTAAACCACTAATCCTATTTATTGCAGATTATGAGATGAAAATAAAATGAGTTAGATAAAGAAAAAGCTGATAGACCTTGCACAGATCTGAGAGACTGGAGTGCTCAGAAGTAACCATCAATCCACTAATTGCAGAAACAGCAAGCTTGGCCTGAGCACGACTTCCATCCAGGCAGATCCTCTCTAAGAAAGGGTAGATAACACTACACAACACATTTGTAAAAAAGTTAGGACTTCATGGAGAAAGCTTCCTTTCCTTGACTTTCTATATTAAGTTTTTCTTTCTGCATTAAGCTATATATATATATATATATATATATATATATAATTCCTGTGAACCGAAACAATTACAATTACCTGAGGTCAATAGAAATATGAGGTCCAGCTTTAGCTAACATTTCAAGCAGCTCATTACAGAATAAGGATTTGTCTTCTATCAATAGAGTGCAGAATTGCTTTTCTGAGCCTCTAAGAAGGATTGGGAAAGCATTAACAATAACCTACACAGAAAGATACATAAAATTCTTTCAGTAGAAACACAAAACAGTTCAAGTTTTAAGCAAATGAAATAGCTACAAACACTATCTTAACCTGCCTTAATATAAATCGGCACATTTAGGTTTTAACATTAACCAGTTTTTGGACTAAAATGTCTAACTTGATGCCATAACTCCTACCAATGACATAGATCCATGACCTCAAACAAAAATAAGAAATTCAGATGTAGTATTTCCTTTTTAATGAATTGGGAAAGCAGTCAGAAATTCTTTGCATATGGCATACCTTCTGAGGTCAAGGCAACAAAGAATCTAATTAAAAGAGACAATGTGTTGCTAGATTTAACAGAACTGTGAGTATTTAGATACTATGGATTTACTTGATGAAAGAATGGAATGGACACTCACACGATAATGGAACTAATCATTACATTTAATGATTATGTTTGGTTAACCTCTAGGAATGAAATGATATATATATATATATATATATATATATATATATATATATATATATATATATATATATACACACTTAATGAATCTGTGATCTTATTAATATATTTCTCCTGGTCTGGTTAAGAAGCAGAGGCGCATACCATAAGAAGTGACACACACGCATTCTTTAATTTCGCCTCTTGAAACTTGTCTTCAGAAAGATGATCTAGTATACAACTCACGTGATCAAAGCTAAAAATATTATATGAGCATTTTGTTGTGAGTGATTGTAGAAACTCAAAATCCAACTGCATGTCCTTCATCTTGCTGACAAAATTATCCTTCAAAAAGAAGAAACAAAATGAAGATATAAACTACCATGTTGATGAACAATAACAATATAATTAATTGAAAAGAAACAGATAAATACAGTTGATAACACTTTGTTGTGTTTGGGTTTGCTGTTTTGTTAATAATTGGCATATTACTTTGTACATCCTAATGGCATATCGATAGTAAGAGCATCCTAAAAGCTTAATTCCAAATGGCATGCTACCTTTTTACCAATCAGCCAAAAATAGCAGCCCAACTAGTGCTATCCCTTCTAGAACGAAGGTTCTGCCTTTACTATTATTCTTCTAGCATTTCTATTAAATTCAAAGAAAGAAATGTACAATGGTTGCATTCTAAATAATGAGACAAGTAGTAAACCTTGAACTTTTGGTTTATGAATAGAATATTGACCAAAAGGTTCTATTGATAGACTATCTCATTAGTGAGGGACAGGGTAATGGTCACCATAAGACAGAAGTACAAGTTATGGTCCATTGAATCATTAAGATGTCTTGTGGTTAAGTATCTAACCACTAATAGATTTGCTAATTATGTGATGGCTTTCTGTTCTCTCAAAGTGTTTGGGGAACTTGTACATACATTGTGCATTGTTTGTTTGTATATAATTGTGTTGTTATTTGAATTACTTGTAACTCGTCCACTTTCTAAGCTATAACATGCTGCATGATGCACATTCCAGGTTTTAAGAAGGATGATTCTGTGTGAAAAGCATAAGTGTAGTTATTTGGCACAGGGTTAGAGCGTATTTATTAGGTACATGTGTGTAAAAGTGCGTAAAGCAAAGGTATTAGCAATACTCATTGTAACTAGAATAGGTATATTAGCCTCCATAACTTGGTATGCTGCTCCAAAAATTATGAGTTGTCAATTTAAATAAACTATACATTTTTTCCTCTCTAACACAAATAACTTCCAAATTTTCACTTTTCAGGTCCATTATAGTCTCCAAAACAACTAATTCATGTTAAAACGGCCACTATTTTATATAAAAATATCATATTTGAAAAAAATATATATTGCCTTCAAGTTGACTTGAAAGCTAATTAGTCAATCATAAAAACTCTCTTTTAAATGCAGAAACAGACATTGATGAAGGGGAACAAAAAAAAACTCACTCTCATAATTCGGGAGCTTCCAAACTTGAGTTCAACCAAAATCTCTTTGAGTGAGTCAAAAAGGTCAGCATCTTTCACCAGATGTAACTTATGGAAGGACTCTTCTGCTTTGATTGGTATAGGAAAGCATGTCGACATTTTGGCAAACAACTTTTTGATTCTTTCTTCCTTTCTCCCAGAGAAATACTGTTGCATCATAGGTCATACATATATGATAAATATTAGCAAATGTGAAGATTCCCATCTTCGCAATACAGGAGTTCCTTAAAATAAGGTCGAGAACACAGCTTATTTTTTGTTTCTTTCTCTAAATAAGGACTTGAGAACACAGTGTGTGTTAAGCATAAAATGGTCTTAAACTTTTTACCTTTTCATTTGTCCGGAGCTCAAGGTAACTCTGCATCTCAATTTGCAACCTGAAACAAAGCTGAGATTGTTAAACAGTTTGTTTTTTTTTTTCGTAAGTGAAGAGCAACAGCTGATTTATAGTTACCTTTTTTTCTGACACAAGATGGCAGTCAATGCCTTCTCATGAGCTGAGGTGAAGATTCCATTCCGGTGATCTGATGCCGAATGTGAAAACAAGAAAAGCCAGTGCCTAGTCCTCTCCTCAACAGAAAGTGAAATGGGAAATAAACTCTCCTCAAGAATATGCTCTATGTTCTGAGGACTGAGGGACACATTTCACAAAAAGGTTACTTCTCTACATAAGAAAACTTTGCAACTTACTTTCACTGATTTGTTTATTAAAGCATTCTACGTTGAGTTCTTCCTAATCCTATTGCAGCATTGTCCTTTGAAAACACTATCGAATTATAGCAATGTCAAAACAATTTTCACTGCTATAACTGGGTAGATTTAGAAAGAATAGTATCCTGATTTGAAAAAACTGAAAGTAAAATGCTATAACTAGGTTAGATTTTTTAGAAGTACAATGCTTTCATATGAAATAAACAAAAATTGAAAAAGTGATGCTTTTTAACGAAACGAAATGGAAGTAGGATGCTAGCTATAATACACGAAAAAAAGGAAGTACATTGCTATTTCTTGCATTTAGCTCAAAATTTAACGTCGATCAACATACCCAAAGTCTGTGTCTTTGTCATAGCATAGCATCAGAATACCACAAGGTATTTGTTCGAATTCAAGACTCAATTTGATGATGCCTTCAGAACATCTATTACAATAATGGTGATAGACATCTAGTAGCATCTGCAACACTTTCTTTCTAACGGTAACCTTTAGAGAGAGAGAGAGAGAGAGAGAGAAAACGATAATAAGTTGTCAGACAATTGTAAAAGAGTAACCAACATGAGGAGGTAAATCATAATGTCCCGAGAGCAAGAAAGGGTTGAAGTAAGTGAAATAATGAACCTTCTTGTCACGTAATCTTTTAGCAGCTTGAGCTATCATTTCAAGTGGTAAAGGTCTGAGATTAGACTTGGCAAGATCACACACCACTGCAACTGCTTGTATTCTCACTTTATCATCAAAGTCCAAAAGGCGGCCTTCAAGGGCAGCTACGAAAACATGAAAATACATGAATATTGAAAGCAGCTTAACATATGGATAAAATAGTTACTTACACAGAACTGCAATGGATTCCTCCCCTGATGGATTGGTAAAGTAAAAATGTTTAGCACATAATACAGCATTAACCCTAACTGCAGCAGACTTGTCAGAGAATCTATTTAGAAACTCTATGAACAGACGATGGTACTCTTGAGCAACATGACGCCCAGGAATTGAAAATAGTCTTCCAACAAATTTGACAGCTGTTATCCGAACATCAACCTGATCAGTCTGTAAATTACAAAAAATAGAAACTGTCTGTATAAGGATGAATATGCATGCTAAAAGGTAGTTTGATTTTGAAAAAGCCACAAAGACACACACACACACACACCAGTAGTTCCTGAGTTAAATTGGGTACAACAGCAATGAGCATTTCTGGAGCACACTTGAAGATTTCGTAAATAATGGCATGATATGACTCTTTAAGCTCACTGTTTACACCATCTCTGTCCAAGATACAACAGTTGAGAAAACGACAAACCGCCGGTTGGAGCACCTGACTGCAACCTTCAATAACTGAAACACCAAGCTGAAAAGATGCATCCTGAAAATGTACACTGGCTAGTTACTGACTAACTAAATAATCATTCTACCCACCAGAAATCTGAGTCTTACCAGCATAATGGGTTATGTTATTATGTTAATGCACATAAATAAATAAATAACTATGACCGACATTGCTTTTACAAGAAAATAAGTTAAAGGAGGGAAGAAAAGTCAGGCCAATTTACAAGCAAGCAAATTCTAAAACTGTCAAAATAATAACTGAAAACCTACATTAATATAATATTACAACTGGGACATGAGAGAAATATAAAGGAATCACCTCCCCCATAAATATAATATATACATGTAACCCTGAGAGAGAGAGAGAGAGAGAGAGAGAGAGAGAGAGACTAGCCATTTACCTTTGAGTCCTTTAAAAGACTTTGCAAAGTCACTTCTAGAAGTGCTTGAGAAACTTTCTCCTGAAAGATAAGTGACATTATGGATGACATCGCACCATATACATTTGAAGGATGCTCTTTCCTGCGAGACAACCGGTAAAACACCAATGCATATAAGAGACAAAAAAAAACAAACAAAGATCCTTGCTGCATTTTCTTTTAAGACAAAATGCAACAAATACCAACATACCTTCATTTATTTGTTTATTATAAGCATCTTACTTTCATTTCTTTCTATTATAGCTTTTTCTTGTTCAAAAACTGTACTTCGAAAAATCTATCCAATTATAACATTATACTTTCGTTTTTTATTTGAAGTTGAATGTTGTACTTTAAAAAATATATACTCAATGAACACTGAAAATTTCTTTGTACTTGGATGACATTGGTGCGATCGGGTAGATTTTTGTTGTGATAGGAAGAAATAAAAATAGAATGCTATAATAAACAAAAAAAAAATGGAAGTATATGTAGCCCTTTCTTTTATTGAGTTCACTTGTTTGGGGAAGCACACAAATAGTCCAAATGTGTAACATAATTATTGACTTGCATTAGTCAAGAAGATCAAAAGAGAGAATGAATCAGCATAGATAAGTCATGTGAAATACAAACGAGAACTTCAACTCAATTATGATAACACTGTTTTTACTTCCATCACACACCAATATAAGTAAACTCATAATAAGGATAGGGTAGTACATTGTCTGACAACAAGATGAGCAACCAATAGGAAAAACAAAGATATTCCTTGCATAAAGGGAAGAAAGAAGTGTACCTTATGACACTGAAAAAGATATTGAACATCTTCAGGACTAGATCTTCACATCCTGTATCTAGCATTAGCACACAGAAATTGTATCTTGCAATTGTTTCCAATAGTGCTACCCTCTTCGAGAAATATGGGCTTTTGGTATCAGCAAGCTCCGCAAACATACCCAAAAAGAGTTGATAGATGTCCTGAGATAAGTGCTTAAACATCAGCATTAATGAAAAAGAAATGGTCTCTGTTCAGATTCAGACAGACATCCAGCACTTAAACATGCCCTTACCCTGAAGTCTTCATCACTAAAACCAGGATTCGGTGCGAGTATCCGAAGTATTTCACATACACAGATGGCAACCAAAAGCTTCAAATCTTTGTCCTTTTGCTTCAACAAACCATGCTTCAGTAGAGAATCACTCAAGGGCTTTATGGCAGGCTTTAGCAAATGTGATTGTGCTTGTAACTTTGGCAATGCACTTGCAGCTTGCTGCCAAAAGCCAAGATATGCAACCAAACATTAACATCAAACTTTAAGCATTGACTAGAAAGATAGTCACCCCTCAACACATCATGTAGACCATTCTATGAAGTGTATATATATATACATATATATATATATATATAAAGGAACATCCAACATAATAAGAAAATAAGACTATGCCAACCACCATGAACCATTTCTTACAGCGGACTCATATCACAGCTTCTTACAATCTGCTAATCATTATATAGTAGCTATCTACAGGTAATGTAACCTTATGAGCGTATCTATAGAATGGAAGTTAACATGTTAACTAAAGCCAAAAGAGCCCTTGAGGTTGGATGGGAGATCCCAAGATAGATAAGAGGTTATAAGATTGTATCTAGCCGATGTGAGACTCCAGCACCCCAACTAACACATAGGCTAGATGAAATGTCATGTTTATGCTGGACAATGTAGTCCATGTTATGAATGATGAATCAGTTGGCAACAGATGATGATGAACACTGATAGATGAAGCTAAAGGCTTGAGAGAATGTTGTATTTAGTATTTACCATTACCATGAGATGGAAGAGGGAGAAACAGTTATATACCAAACCAAACATAAAAGATGTTATGACAATAATAGTCCCAAGACTCTACATAACTACAATAATAGCTATAATAATTAATGCTAACATGTAAGTATGCTCCAGCAAACAACTTCTGCCACATTTTTTCTTAACCAACCCCAACAGTTCAGACTGAAACTCATGGCTCGCCCCTTTAATTCATACACAACTAGTACAATACTGGCCTACAAACTTAGAGCCTAGTTGTGTTCCCTTCCAGCGGTGCACCTCTTTATGAGCCATCTTTGCTTGGGACAAAGTTAAAAAACCTAATTAACTCGGACACAGGGTATTAGGGTATCAATATATGCCTACCTGATATATATCACTAAGAACATAAACCCTCCCTACGGGACGAACTAAAGAAACCCTGATTATGAACCGAAAATCGAGCGCACTATCTGTTCGGAATGTGTCCATATTTCATGAGGAAAAGGCAGAATAGTACATTTGTGGGCGTATGCCTACAGAAATGTAAAACTTTGGAAAATAGCCATAACATGAAATCAACTAACTGCAGATGAATGCTTACTCGTAGCAATTTTACAAGGGAATCTTTGTGAGGACATTTCTGTTTGGCAGCGAGTTGTTTGCCAACATCGCGAATTAGTTCCTGTGCAGTCTTACCGTCGGTGTCCGACATCGTCGGAGCTGAAACTCGAGAGCGCCAAAGAGGGACTTTGAGGGGGAATGAAAACTTCGAAACAGCCGATCGCTATAAACTTTTTGAGTAAGTTGCAAGAATCGTCCCTGGACCATCGTTAATTTTTTGTTAACTCAAGTAAATATTGGTTTTTCTATAATTACACGATAAAATTTCCAAAAGCAAAACCAATGATTGATTCTTGAGTAAATTACAAAGTCGATTCTTGTGCGGTTACTAAATAACTAGTTTAGTGTCTCTTTTTAATATTAACTTCCACCATCTTAGGTTTTCATTTCCTTGCACGGTTGGTTCTTCTCATCGTTAGCCGTTAGTGTTTACGTTTAAGTGCTTCAAATACACAGTTAGTCCTTCGTTTCTTTTTAAATTTATCATTTCAATCCCGTTTTTCTTTATAAAATACTATATTGCCATTTTCTATTTATTTTTCATTTATTTATAATTTATCAATTAAAGTAGATTAATGATAAATTTTAAAGACTTATATCATTTTCATCTCTCTCTCTCTCTCTCTCTAGACATTTACCTCCTATTATCGTCGACAACATCTCCTTTCATCGTCCACACGTTCTCTAACCAGCACTCATTACCACCAATTTAATACTACAACCAAAATCTAAAACTTAAACCTAAATCTAATATTAGAACCAGAATCTGAAATCTATAATCAACACCAAATCTTAATCTAAAACCTTTAATCAACACTAAATTTCAAGATGAAGTCCCCAACCCTAAAATCAATCATGAAATCCCTACATCTATGCAAAATCCAGAAGGAGTGAGATGTAGAATCGAAGCCCTAGATTCATGTCATATCTTCTTTCTCAACTCTTGCAACTTCCACTTGTCACCACACCACCGAAGTAGAGAGAAGAGTTGACAAAATATAGATTCGTGAATGGAGTGTAGATCTTAAATCTAGATGTAAATGGGTTGTTAATGGTGTGCCCTAAATCACATATTTATATAAAGAAGATAAGAGATGATGGTAGTAAAGGGAGTTGTTGTTGGCGTACCCTAAATCATAGATCCAAACAAAGTTATTGTCGGAATATAGATCTCCAACTCTCTTTCCCTCTTTATTGGCATCGCACCAGCACACACATACAAGGTATGTGTGTTTTGTGTTTCTTTACTATGGTGAGGTTACTGTCTCCGACACTTAATGGTCTGGCGGTGGTGGTCCGCCAATAATGATAATTGTAGAGCTTTTTAGGAGTTGATGTTTGAGAAAAAATAGGGACAAAGATATATTGGGATAGAATTTTAGTGTGGGTGGGGTGGGGGGTGAAATCTAATGTGTGGTGAATACAAAGTAGATTATAATTATATTAAAAATAAAATAGTAAGAGTAATATAGTCTTTTTATGTCTATTAAGGATACAATATGCATGTTTAAACAAACGAGAGATGAAAACGTGCAAATTTTAAACAAACGAGGGACGATCCTAACTTGCGTACAAGGCATATGCGACAATTTAACGACAACCACTCATGGCTAACGATGATAGGGACTAACCGTGTAAGAAAATGGCAACTCAAGGACGGTCCGAGTTAATTTTTAAAAATGGGGACGGTTTGTGTAATTTACTCTTGATTCTTACAGCAATCCGTTTACATAAAATATATTTCCATTTTAACCCTTCCTTTTTACTATGTTGCTCAAAATTTACCTTTTACTTTTCAAAAATTTCCAAATCTCCGTTCGTTTTAGGGAAATTGAATTGTAATTAACTTTTCGGTTTTTTCACATATGAGTAATTATTATTTTTACACATTTAGGTAACGAACTTTTTAAAAGTATTCACATATGACCATTATGACCGGCTGTAGCAGGTTACATCCGATCATAATGGTCACATGTGAACAATTTCAACAAGTTCGTTATCTAGATATATACAAAAAAATTGTTACTCAAATGTGAACAAACCGAAAAGTTATTTTTTTTAAAATGGCAAATCTAATTTACTTCTTAATTCCACCTATGTACACAATAAGACGTGAACCCTGATAAGTCAATTTACATTTTTATTGAGGCAATCGATCATAATGTTTGCAATATTAATATATTCAGTTAAAGGGCTCCCAACATGTCATGACCAATTTAAATGCTCCTAAATGGTCATAAATATTGTTTTAAGAAAATTTAATTAAATATATTAATATTGCAAACATTATGATCAATATGATCGACTGCCTCAATAAAAATGCAAATTGATTTATCATGATAATTAACTTTTCGCTTTGTTCATATGTAGGTAACTATATTTTTTTTACACATCTAGGTAATGAACTTGTTGAAAGTGTTCACATATGATCATTATGACCGGATGTGACATGATACAACCGATCATAATGATCATATGCGAACACTTCAAAAAAATAGTTACCTAGATGTGTACGAGAAAAAAATAGTTACCTAAATATAAACAACCTGTAAAGTTAATTACCTTAATAAGGCAATTTCCTTTGTTTTAATATAACGATAACTTATATCTTTACTATCTTATAAAAGAAATCTCACTATTTCTAAAAATAGATTGAATATAATAATATTATTTTTCTAAGACGTTCAAATCATTAAGCTAATAGTACAAGTAGTCATCAATAAAATAATATTAAATTTTAACCTGTGTTTTGAATCCTTATAATTCTCAACAAATTCTATCTCCTTCCCTGAATTTCGGATAATTCAAAATTTGAAACCATCAGAAAATACATATTGATTCAAATATCCCTCCTGCAGATAACTCTTTCTTAACAGGTTTTTATTTTAATCGTTTCTTGTAATTGATTTCATCATTTTTAACTTTTTGTATTTTTATTTTATAAATATATTGGGTGAAGGCTTTATTATATCAGGTTTGTTCCTAAAAATGTTTTTACTATGTTTCTTTAATGTGTTGGTTTTGTAGGTTCAAAGAACTCAACCAAGAGGGTCAGTTAGAGCATTGTATTATCATTAGTTTGTATATTTTGGCATCTTATTTTTACAATAAAGAACGGTTAAACACAAGATTTGACATGATTAAGGTAGTTTGTATATTTTTCATCTTATTTAGTCTAAAAATGAAACCTTTTTCATCATTGGTCCTTATAATATCAAGTTTCATCACATTGACTTCCTGATTACGGTGATTATTGTCCTTATTATAAGGTTCTATATAGATTTTGTTCAATACTTTAAGGTTTCGAGAACCTAAATCAATATGAATCATTGAATTACATACCATCGTTGAAAATGTTTTAATTTGTGACCAAACTTGGTTTAAAATCACAATGAACAAGTTGATACCTGAGTATTTTGGCCTTCTCAAATGCCTATTTATCGACTTTTGAATCACAATACCTGATATTCTAAAGATTTATTTTTATAAACTATTATTTATATATTTTAACATTTTACTTAGTAGGACATTAAATTAATAAAGGAATTAAAGAAAACGAAAAAAAAAAAAAAAAAAAAAAAGAGGGCGATAAACAGTACAAGTGGTTTGGGTATGTATAAATGGAAGTAATAACCATTTAGGGTGTGTTTGGCAAAAAAGCTTATTGCTTATTAGTTTATTAGCTTATAAATTAATAAGTAAGTGTAGGGTAACTTATGAAAAAATGACGTATTAGAGGTTCCCCACCAGAATAAGTTATTTTAATCCAAACACTTTTTTAACTTATAGTGATGTGGAACCTAATAAGTTGTTTTAAAAAAAGATTAGTCAAACACCCCCTTAATATGGTATGGTAATGCTCTTGAAAAATAGATGTCATTTAATATTTATTTCTTGAAGTTAACGCAAAATGGTTTTAACTCTAAAGAGATCAAATTATTCGCCGTCCGCCGCTTTGCGCGGGTACACGGCTAGTATATATATATATATATATATATATATATATATATATATATATATATATATATATATATATATATATATATATATATAAGATCGTGTGAGGACTCATTTTAAAGTGAGTACACCCTAAAAAAATACAAATCATAAAATCGAGCATAGATCTATGTCTAGAAGAAAAAAATTGAAAAAAAAAATGGATCATTAAAATTGAATCATGGATCATAATGATGCAAAATTAAAATTAAAAATGATTTATGCTTCAATTTTAATGATGCAAAATTTTTGAACAAATTACATGAATGGTCCTTTAGGTTTTGGATTTTTCCCTAAAGTAGTCCCTACGTTACTTTTTTCCCTCAAATAGTACCTACGGACGATAAGTTACACACGTTTGGTCTCCGAGTTGGATGTCCGTCCATTCCAATTAAGTTGCCCCCATGTGACTTGCACACGAGGGTATTTATGTCATTTTACCCTAAAGGACCTTTTTCTGAACATTTCATTTAACTTCTATATTACTTCTTCTTGTTCTTCCTCCTAATTCAAACGATCACTACTACTGTTAGAGAAAGAAAGTTGCAGAAAATGTCGATATGTACTTGTGGAAATCGTGATTTAGCCATTGTCACTTCCTGGTCATTTCGCAAACCTGGAAGGCGATTTTAGTCTTGTCTTCGTAATGAGAGAAGGTGTGGTTGGATTGGGTGGTTTGATGAGCCCATGTGCCCTAGATCGATGGAATTGATACCTTGGTTAATTAAGTTTATGAACAAGCTCCAAGAATCTCTTCAACAAGCTACAATTCAAGCTAGGATATATAAGTTAATCTTTATCTTCAGTTGGGTCTTTTTGCAATTCGATATCTTAAAGGAGAATCTTAGTCAAACGTTCAACCGTTACAATCATCTTTTAAGTAGAATGATGAAACACAAAATTGGACATGAGCTGATAGAACAAAAGGTCACTTTCGTGAATGGTTTAAAGTCCGAATGGAAAGTTATGGTGTCAACTGTTAAAGCACATGAACAGTTCAAAAACTACTCCCTGATGAAGCTTGTGGGAATCCTTAGGTCGCACGAGGATGAACTGACAAAAGAAGGAAATATGGTTTCTAGTATGGGTTCTTTGGCACTGGTTGTGAAGAGAAAGAAAGGTGTAGAATAATAAGCTTTGGAGTCTAATCTCTACGATTGCGAGCTCACAAAGGAGGAATATGCACTAATGGCGTCCAACCCAAGAAAATTTGCAAAGAAAAAACTTTGGTCACTCCAAGAATAAAACTGGCAAGGGGGCTATAGTACTGACAAGGTCAAGGATGAAAACCTCAATAACTAGCAGGAGGACGAGGTGAAGAAAGAGAACAAACTTGTGGGAGATTTTGGATATGATTGTAATTACTCCCTGGCAAAGTTTATGGGAATCCTTAGGTCACATGAGGGTGAAGTGACAAAAGGAAAGATGGTTTCTAGTATGGGTTCTTTGGCTCTGGTTGCGACGGGCAAGAAAGTTGTAGAAGAACAAGCTTCGGAATCTGATCTCTCCGATTGCAAACTCACAAAGGAGGAATATGCACTAATGGTGTCCAACCCAAGAAAATTTGCAAAGAAAAACTTTGGTCGCTCCAAGAATAGAAACTGGCAAAGGGGTTATAGTTTTGACAATGTCAAGGATGAAAACCTCAATAACTCGTAGAAGGATGAGGTGAAGAAAGACAACAAGTTTATGGGAGATTCTGGATATGATTGTAATTACTATCATGGAAAGAATCATTTGGCAAAAGAGTGTATGCTGAAAAGGCTAAATGAGAAGAAGGATGGAGGAGAAAAAGATGAAGCTTACTATCTTCAGAAGATAGAGGAGCTGAAGAAAAAGAAAAGTGTTGATAATGTTATGCCTGCTTTAATTGTGCAGGAAGAGGAAGACAAGTTTGGCAGAGTTGAAGTATGGTCGACTGACTCAGAGGACGAAGAAGTTCGTAGGCCAACTCATGGGAGAAGCTTCGTTGCAAAGGATGATGTTTCTCAGTTTGATGTAAAATTCTTATTGATGAGAAATGAAGTTTCGAAGCTAAAGGGATATGCTACTGATGGCGTTCGTGTCTCCAACATCTGTTTTGTTGCGAAACCTATCTTTGAGCAGATCAACGAATGTGAGAAAGTAATAAACAAGGTACACTCATTTCTCGAATCTTTCAATATTCATGTCTCTCAATATGAAACTGAATTAAACGATTTAAAATTTACAATCTCTAGTTTCAGTGATAGTCTAGAAAGAACCCGTTTGAATAATTATAACTTAACCAATCAACTCGACAAGGTTTCGAACAAAAGTGAAGGGAGGCGCATGTGGATTGAGAAGTTAGAGTCATATTTATCTAGGTCTATGGATGATTTAATTTTCGCAACGAGACAATTTAGGGATTTTGAAACAATGAAACATTTTTTGTTTGATTGCTAAACGTCTCTACTTTAATATTACTCAGCTGCATATTGATTGTGAAATAGGAAAGAAATCCATAAGATGATTTTGCCCTTTCTTGGATTGAAAGAGGACGAAATCGATGTAGACTGTTACAAGTGCGAATCCATCATCTCATATGACGAAATCTCGGATGCTTACAAGGTTGGACTGGACAAAATCGAATCTTACATACAATCCAAAGACCATAAAAACGTGTTGAAACAAATTTTATATGAAAAAAGATAAGGAGAAAATTAAATATGATACCGTACAGAAGTTTGACTCTTTATCCACTAAGTTGAGTTCAGAAAATAAACTTAATGTTGAAATGTATATGAATTCGACGATGATAGTGACATGCGTGAAATTTATGTGGAGGGTGAGGGTGATTGTTTAGAATTTGTTAAAAGTGAACCTGAAACTACAAAAATTTTAATTTCTAAAATTTCAGTTGAGTTTGATCATGTTTCTAAAAGTGGTTCAAAGGTTTTGAAAGAAAAGGCTTTAGTTTTTCAAAAGGTTACAACTGTTCCTAACCAAGTTTTCGCAACCACTTGACTGAACAAAACTCAGACCAGAGAACTAACGTCCCTCGTAGAAGAAGATAATGTCGATGGGTGTGACAAATATATTTGGTTTTCCCCCATTGACAACACATATGAAACCAAAGGTCTATCTGAAATGACCTCTTGGAGGATGGAGGGAAAATACATGTCAAAATTGTTGAACAAGGTTAACTCAAGCTACGAGAAAGGAAGTCAAAGTGGAACCAAGATTGTTCCAAATGATACATCATCCGAACAAGCTGAAATCCTGTTAAAAAGGCAAAACCTAGGGCTAGTCATCATGAGTCCTCTAAGGAATTCAATACTCAGAAACATCAACGAAATGCTAGATAAACTAAAAATCTAAAAGAAAGAAAACATTTTTGGAGATCCAAAAATCCTAACTTCGTTTATCAAGAAAAGTCAGCTAATCCAAGTGTGAAAGTCTCTTCACATCCGAACCCTAAAAGCTTTTCAAAAACCCAGTCTTTATCTCCACATGTTTCAAAAACAAAAAGTTTTTTAAAAACCTTCTTCTTCAAAACAAGTGAAACATATAGAGAAGACACAACCTCACTTCTCACTTAACACTAATGCTTCATAATCTGCCAACACGTTGAAAAATTTTAAGGGTAAAGGAAAGGTTGTTTCAGAGTCTAAAATTCCTTTCAAGAGGTCCGAAACTAACTCAAAAAGAGAGGAAAATAAGGTAGAAAAGAAGTTTGTTAAACAAAAAATCAACAAATAAGGAAAGAAAAACTTGTCTTAAAGGAATCCTAAAGATGAAAGGATCGTCGTTTTTAAAATCACAAAGAAAGATAATTCCACTTTAATTAAACGATCTTATTTAGTTAATGAAGCAATTGCTTTTCCTGTGAAAGCCTCACATGGACCCAAACAACGGTGGGTTCCTAAATCTCTTTGATTTTTGTAGGTGATTAGTGACGAGCAGTTTGACTCAGAATGGTACATTGATAGTGGTTGCTCGCGTCACATGACAGGAAGGAAGGAAGAGTAGAGAGAACATAGAGCATTGAGGGATGGTGGAAGAGTGGAATTCGACAATAATTCTCTCTGTGAAATCAAGGGTTATGGAATGATTACGAATGGGGAATTTTCCATTCGGTAGGTAGCATACGTAGAAGGCCTGTAACCCGATTGTGCATGGTCCTTTTAGGTTGCCTTCACCAAAGCAACTTGACTGGAGAAATAATAGAGGAAGAGGTAATTATGGTTTATTAATATATTATGAGAATAATATATTAAAAGAGAAGTCATATTTGTTTAATTAATATTGGTCAATAATTAATTAGAATTAATTATGTGATCAAAAGTAATTAATTAAACTAGAGGGGTTGAACTGTAATTATGTGATAGCTGCAAAGTAGGGCAATGGATGCCTTATTGGATATGTTGGACGAATTCAAGGTGATAAGCCCTTAGAATTCGTCCATGATAAGGTTTCTGGGGTTATCTTTTGGGTTGCTTGGTGCGCAAGCAACCAGATAAGGATAAGGACTAAAACCCTAATTCCTACACCTATATAAACACCCCTTGGCACATGAAATTCGTCCATGCCTTCCCAAGGGTTCCTAGGGCCGAATTTCATACCTCTCCTCTCTCTCTCTTGCATCTCTATTTGCTCTTGGTGTTTGTAAGCCATTAGAGGTACTACACTTGTGGTACTTGCTTTCAAAGACAAGAATATTCAAGATTTAGGTTGTTATTACAATATAACAACGAGAGGTATGTATTTCATCTTTACTTGTTGATTTCGAAATTCCTAGAAGCCTTTTAGGGTTCTTCAAGTGTTCATAATGTTGTATAACTAATAGTGATAACATAGATCTTACTCTAGGGTTGCATGCACACATAGGATTGTTTGTATAAAACCCATCAATGGTATCAGAGTCATTGGTTTTTGTTTTCAATTAGCATTATACAAATGTATGAACTTGACATATTAGGGTTTATGGCCAATAAACCCTAGGAGGCCTGAATTTTCGAAATTAGGGTTATTGAACCCTGATTTTCGAAATTTGGTTAGGGTTTCCCAAACCCATTCCTTAGCCTCCAAGATTTCGAAATTGGTTAGGGTTTCCCAAACCCTTTACTTACCCTCCAAGTTTCCGAATTATAGGGTTATCCAACCCTTTAATTTCGAAATTTTCTTCCTTCCCCAAGATTAGATCCTAAATTAGGATTTGGATAAATGTCATATCTTGTAAGTGTTTAAATTTGGTAATTAAAGATTTCGAATTATCCCATCCCATAATTTCGAATTTTAGGGGATTCAAGGGATTAGGTTAGATTACTTGTTTAATTTAAAAGATACCCTAAGCTGAATAGAAGATAATTGTCAAATTAATTAGATAATCATTTCCTTATGTCATAAACTTAATTTATTTGAATTATTTGATAGATTATCTTGCAAGAAATTGAATTAGGTCATATTTAGATAATTACTAATTAATTGGTTAATTATAATTATTTGTGATTTGAGCTAGACTGTTATTGCTTATGTTTTGAAAAGTTTAAAAGCTTTCCCTCAAGTTTTGTAATTTAAATTGTTTGATTAAAAGTTTAATTTTTAAAAGTCTAAACTCTAAAACCCTAATTTTGAATGGTTCAAATTACACCCTTATGGTTTTATTGAAGTGATTAAGTGTATAATTAAAAGAGAGTTAATAAATCCATAATGATATGGTTTATATTTAATTAAATTAAAAGTATAATTTATTAAATTTGACCACATAGTATTTTAAAAGTGTAAAATACACCCTTATACTATGTATAACATTAAAAGCATAATATTATATATGTATAACTTAAATGCTAGTCTTACCGTTAGTAGGTCTCATTCACGAAGCCGATCTATAAGGGGGGGGGGTATAAGGTTATGGCCTATAAAATGGTCATTTAATGGGTGTCCACTCTCACCCACTGCTTCCTTGATTGGTGGAGGGTCGTTAGCCGAACGGGTAGGATAGGGCAAACCCTCTCCTCATTAAAAGTATAATGAAATATGAAGTAACTAAATGTTTTACAAAATTCCCAATCCTAGTTACTTTAAGCAAAAGTGAATTTGATGCAATTCCATGAAATTACACTTTGTACCCTTGCTAAGACGTTAATGGAGCGTGTGTGGTTAACCGACACACTAATTGGGTTCTAAGCAAAGGTGGCGAAGGGTGACTCGATGTTTGTCATAGTTCGGTGGAGCGTGTGTGGTTAACCAACACATCAAATAGGTGACTGTAACATTGGGGGCACCATGTATATTTGCATGGTTATTCACACCCTGTTTTGTGATCCTCGGCATCCCAGTCACAAATCGAGGAGCATATCGAGATTTAAACATGTCATTGAAAAGTTCAATGAATCTCAAAAGATTTAGGAGTTTTCAATACATCTAAAACTTAAATTTCCTTTCGTTTTTCATGGTGGAAAAAAAGTGAATCGTCATTCACTTAGCTTCAAATGTTCTGCAAGTTGGATTACGACATTCCTCTTCCAATTTGTAGGATGTTGTGCTGGATCCTAGCCTTAATATCTCATGTGGGTGTTTTATTAAGGTCTCAATCAACTATACTTGAATTTTCTCCCGTTTCATAGATGTCAAAGTCTGATAACTATGGTCTTCCTAAATCCGTTGGAAAAGGTTTTCCACGTGAAGATGATGTTCCACGATTGGATTGTGGAAATGGAAGCCATGCTTCATTTATCCACCTCCTCTAAGAATTCTCTCTGACCCACGTGTTTAAAAACTTGAAAAGTTCATGGTCATTCACGCCCTATTGGCAATAAGACACAAAGATGGAAAGTCTGTGTGTACATACATCTTAAAGATGAAGTCACACATTGACAAGATTGTTAGGTGTCGATGTCTCAAGGAAGTTGGTTGTTTAGTGACTTCCCGGATCACATGGTAAGTTCTTTAGAGAGTACTATATGATGGACCACGACATGACCCTTATTGATTTGACTCATTTGCTTATTGCTGCTGAATCAGAAATGATTTTGCACACTAGTCAAGCAAATTTTTTCTAATAAATCAATATCCTAACCTTATGTAGGAAATGGCCACATTAGAAGTCTAGAAAAGTTTTCTCTACGCAAGAGAAAGACAAAGTCTGAGATAGTCCCGTGTAACATTCCAGAAGAATCCATATGTTTCTACTGCCAAAAGGAAGGGGCATTGGTTACGAAGCTTCCCTCACTACCTAAAAGATCTAAGAGATGGGAGAGTCAAGATGTATGACTCTGCTTTAGATAAAATCCATTAACTAACTCTTTTAAGTTACTATTCAAGATTCCTAATACATGATGTGATAAGATTACATTTTGATGTCTGTAGGATCAAAGAAAGAGAGGAATCTTAAGGGAAGAAGTGAGCTGAATCTAACCGTGAAGAAATGGATTTCGATCGCATTGCTTGAAGATTAGATTCTTGAGCTACTACTCGGAGTTATAATAGATTGCTAAGAAATATGTAATAACATAGTTTTTCAATTGAATTGCATTGTAAGGACAAATTTTTCCGCAATAAAATAAAATTTGATTTTATCTTATTTATTTATCCTTGTAATGGCGTGTATGAAAAATTGATGTTTGAAGGTTTCTATTATTAGCAATAATGGATTTGATTCTTAATTTGTGGAGATGTCAAGAATTTACCAAATAAGGAGAGTTTATCATCTCCCAAGTTTCAATTGGAAAGAAACTTGGAATCATACAACTTGGTTGCGTGATGAATGAAAACTTTCATCTTTGGAAATTAGACTGATTCTTTGACAAAGTGTCAAGTGAAGGACCAGGAGATCAAGTACACTAGGTTGTGCGTTGATCAAATCCACCACAAAGAGAGATAAGATATTCGTAATGATTTACTAAAAGGTTAGTAAATATGATTATACTTATAAGACTAAGTGTAATTCTGAATTGATTGAAAGAGTTTCAATGAATAGCATTACGAATAAGAAGAATCAATTAGGCAGAAAGATAAGAAGTTTCTCCAATCTAAGAAGAAGGGGGAGTGCTTATGTATCAAGTTTTATGATCGTCTTGGTAAATTTTAAGGAACCATATTACAATTCATCCTCTAAGGACACCTTAGTGCACTAAGTATGGCTAAGAAGAGGAGTCGGGAATTGTCAAAATGGGTTAAGTCAATAAGATGAATCGTACTTCGTTCCAAGATCAAGTCTTAGAGTTAAACTCCAAGATTATGACTTGAGTGATAAAATGTTAAGTAGGAATGTTCATATTTTTTTCACATTTTGGTGAGTTGTGATGTCTAGAATAAGATAAAGACCAACTAGTACCAAATTGTGTGTAGGTTTTGTCTTGATAAAGACACACACTAACTCTTGAATATTTATTTTGTCAAGGAATGTTTCTTGACAAGAGAATCTTATATGTCAAGAGGTCAGTGGGAGTCTAAATGATCTTGAATAGGTTCAAGAACTAATCAAGAGTAAACCTATTATTAAACACTAGCACACGACTTGAGGTTTCTAACCTATCGTGTTGACAGATTTTTGTTTCTGTGCCAGTCCAGGTTGGTCAACTATTCATGTGAGTTCTATGAGTTCTCAATGAATTGCATAGGGGCAAGGCACCTTGTTCAATGGAAAGTACATTAAAATGAAAGGGTGGATTGTTCAATAACTTGGAAGCAATTGTGGGACCCTTAATGGCAAGAAATTAAGAATAAACATGTTTTGTCCATAAGAGTTTGGATTTGTCACTAACATTATCCTGTGATTATGGTTATAAAAAAATTCACATGGATAAGGGCACATACACAATAACATCTAAGTGTTATAAGGTTTATCTCCTTCATGAAAATGATTGTGAGGAAACACT
Source organism: Lactuca saligna (assembly GCF_052625555.1). Taxonomy (NCBI): domain Eukaryota; kingdom Viridiplantae; phylum Streptophyta; class Magnoliopsida; order Asterales; family Asteraceae; genus Lactuca; species Lactuca saligna. The sequence goes on along the minus strand of NC_136420.1, from coordinate 247,659,770 downwards.
CTCACTAAGAGAGATTTTGAAGATAGCATTATGTAATTTAGGTTTCTCAAATTCAACTATGATTACGGCATCTGTCACACCCCAAAACCGAGAACGACGGAATACATTATAGGGTGGAGGACGTCATGTACAGTATCATAACAATTACATAATAGTAAAAACAAGTGACAACAACCATTGCATTAATATAGTAATTGTAAATACAAGTGTGTTCTGTACAGTTTGATAGACACCAAAAGTATAGACAAAAATAAAAGATGGGTCTTGTATATGCTCCATCTTCTCAAAAGTTGCATTAGTACCTGTCTATTTTTGACCTGAGAATACAAGTTATTTTGAAAACGAGTATCAGCATAAAGGTGGTGAGTTCATAAGAATTTAGTGTCGTTGCTTGTATAAATGTGTTTACAATCATGTAATATAAAAGCTGTGATTAATGTTTGAAAATAGTAAAATCCCTAGAAAATCCTATATTTTCCAGATTTGAATATTTGTAAGTTTGATCCTTTGAGTGTTTAAAAGTTTTCCATTTGAAACTCTCAATTATAAAAATAAGGTTATAGATTTCATTCATGTAAAGTAGATGAGGAAAGATAATATCTTATTTCAGCAGTTTTACTGCCGACTGGATATAATAGTGTTGCACACCTCATATATATATATATATATATATATATATATATATATATATATATATATATATATATATATATATATATATATATTCTCACTTCGGGAAGTTAGTTTAGCCTTTAATTCTTAGTGTGTTAATTTGGGTATGATCTCTTATGTAAACAAACTGAGTGATAATAGAGTGTCTGATGACCTTCCCGGTCATACGTACTGTAGTGATGTTTTGTCACCCCTGGGCCTAGTCGGCTCGGACTGTAGTTAGCAGTCGGGATGTAATAGTGTCCGTCCTGTATAGATCTGTACATGTAGTGTTTGCTTTCCTTCTGGGAAGCTCTGGTTACACGGTGTTCGCACAGTAGAGTGTCGTATAGAGGAATAGTGTGTCACGTTCTGGATTAGTGTTTTCTCTTGTATTATAGTATAATGAACTTTTTAGTATAGTGTATATAGTGTTCTCTTTAACATGTATTAACTTGTAATACTAGTAATTATAGTGAGCATCATAGTGATAAGGGTAATAGGCAGTAGTCTTAACTATACCTATTATAGTTAAATAGAGTGTGGGATTGCATGCCTTTGGTTTACAAAGGTATTGAATTAAGTGAATACTTTCATATCTAAAACAAATATATATGATATATAACTAAGAATTCAACGACAGTCAGACAGATAACAGTATACCCTAAGACCACAATCAAACAAGAACAGGAAGTAAGGCGAGCTATCAGTCCTAAGTCCTTCAAGTCTTACTTATATAAATATATTGGTGTAGATATAGTTTAAAAGAAAAGAAGTTTAAAAACAGTTTGAAAATATTTTAATAACAATTTAACATAGAAAATGTGTTTGATAACTATTTAAAACAGTTTTGTCGGCAAGTAGCTAAAAGTATAGAAAATCCTTTTTTATTGCAAGTTATAAATCACATGTGATTGATACTATAACTTGTTGTATTAAAATTGTATTCCCCCATAAAACATTTAAAAACATTTGAAAGGTTAATTAAGGGGTATGAACTCACCTGCAGCGAGTGGATCGGATGGAAGTGTCAGTTGAGTGCCTGGTGTTAAGTGAAGACTTGAACACACTTTATGACCCTAGTAACATATGATGACATATGTTTACATATAATTAGTGATTAAAACACTAATTAAACACATATATACATCCTAATGCGAAGAAAAATGCTTTGTTCAAGTGTTAGGAGGCTATTGGGTTGAAAGGAAGGAGTGTAAGGCCTCACTATGGAGTTTACTCCTCAAATACCCACCTTAGGTGAGTTTTGTTGGGATTAAAACCCTAATTGATATTTGATGAATAAGATGTGGAAAATAAGAACAAACACAAATATGAAGATTATGTCGAATGATCACTCGATTTATTCAAATATGAGGAATAAATTACACTTAAGAAATAAGAATCTAACTCTACAAGAAACCTCACAACGTGGCGGCTACATTTTGCCTCACTCTCTTAACCCTAATTGTGAATAATACATGACTATTTATAGGGAAAAGACAAGTCTTGGGCTTTTAACCTAGAATTCATCACAGGGGCCCATTGCCATCATCCATTGAGTGCTTTGAAACCCTACAATCTCCCCCTCAAAGTATGGAATGGATGACAATGCTTTAACTTCCAAAACAAGCATCTAGCAAATAAAAAGATCTGCAACGAGGAATATATGAAGCAATCCACGAATCTTGATTCTTCAATAGTCTTCAAACACGGGCTCTAGGATATATAAATCAGGCACTGAAGTAATGTCTTTAAACTTCATTTTCGAATGTAATCCCAAAGAATCTTCATGAAAACCAAACACGCCATAAAAACCCATTTCAGAACAAAGAAACTGAATCACTTCTTGTCTTTGAAGAGCTCCCCCTCTAAGTCACAATGATCTTCAAATAAGCTAATGATATAAGCCATCAAAAAATATCATGTAACAACCCAAACTTTATGATTCGTAACGCCACTTGATCGATAAATACAAGAAGTCGGAGATATAACAAGTCCTTAGCAGAGCTCGATAAAGAACTTCCGCTGTAAAGGATACTTCTCTGTAAAAGCTTTAGCAGAGCTCGATGAAGAACTTCCGCTGTAAAAGCTACCTTCATAATTCTACCATAAGCTTTATCAAAAAATTTCAACTTTGAAAAGTCACAAATCCAATTTCGAATGGCCATACCAAATTCTCCCACGATTTATAATCAAAAACATGATTATAAAGCCTTCAAATGGTCATGAGAATGATCTTGAATGGATAAAAATTTACTAAGCTCCCCCGCGACAAAAAGATATACACAATGAAGTATAAAATCCAAAAAAATCGTGAAAATTTGACGTTATCACAAAAAACGACTTTCCGAACCGCCAAGACTTGATGGAATCTTTATTTTTCTGTTCACGAAAAAATATATGCATTAAAAATCCAAATCTATTCATCAGCCCTTAAATTTGCAAACAATTCTGAATATTGGGTAGAAACTGTCATTTGCCGAAAGTCAGTGGGCTAAATAGTAATTCTGCATCATTTTCCCCATTAGATTGAAATAAATTAGAAAATTGCACCAAAGCTTTCATGTTGCTGAAGATACAGGGACCAAATATGTAACTTGAAGTCATCTTCCCCATTTACCCATTTACGCCCTGATGAACGAACGAATCCTCACAACAGGTAACGAAAACACGAACTCTGAATCCAAACAACAATGCCGATCAATCATTCGTTCCGAGCACCCTAATGCGACCGAATCTAAGTTCGTTCCAAGATCGTGAATTATTCACCTGAAGCGAACCCAACCGAAGGTTCGGTTCCTTTCGTTTCTTATTTCCATTTCAAGCTTCATCAGGTGAAACTCCTTTCGGTTTCGGTCCTTCCTCCGTTCGCTCCAACCATTAACAAGTGAACCCAAGTTCGTTGTTCCAGGTTCGGTCCTAATTCATCAGCATTACCCCAAGGCGAATCCACTCACAGGTTTGCTTATTGTTCTCACTCTTCTTTCGCTTCAAGCCCTTTCGTTCCAAGTGCTAACATATGAACACAGATTCGTTCCGAGCATAAAAGACATTTGTGAAAAGCGAATAGAAATAACAGGTTTTTTTTTTTTTTTTCGTTTCTAGCACAATGAGATTCAAGGAAAGCTCAACCGAATTCACAGTCAATTTTGACTTTTCATTATTGACCATTGTTCATCCTAGTGAGATTCAATTCGTTCGCAGGAACTCATAATTCTTTCATTCTTCATCACAATCCTTCTTGTTCTGATTGCATTCCAAATAAGCCATTTACGCAGACAAACATTTCCAAATCAAAGGCTTGATTCTGATTGCAAATATAAGTCACAATATCAAATTCAGTTCTAGTTCCTTCCACATCGACTCATTTTGAGCATCAAATGCATCATTCCAAATCCGATCACAAGATCGGTTTCATCACAACAAGATATTCATTCCGATTAGAAGATCTTCACCAATTCGGAAGACGATACACACCAAACCTCAAAATCAAATAGTCAAGAGAGAAATACTAGAATTCGATAATCGATGTAAAAAAAATGCTTGATTTCGATTCTTGATAATAACGATTTTTTTATTCATGGATTCGATTCTGTGAATAAAGGATGCGACGAGGACTAAAGAACAGAAAATAGGAAACAATCGTCAAAGCTTTAGGTCAACGAAAATTGAGACACCCAGTAACAGATTGAACAAATGGACAAAATCGATTTGGACCCACGGAAAAAAAAAATGATGAACAGTAACAAACTGGGCTTAATATCGATTGGAAAAATTGAGTTTCATATCCAAATACAAGCGGTGAACAGTAGGAACACGTGACTTAAGGTAAAACATAGATCTATTAAATCAAAAGATTTTGATCAAAAATCATATTAGATCCAATGGAAAATAATGAATCGAAAAGAGAATTGGATCACATTACCACGACGAACAGTAAGAACTCTGTAAATCTTCATGAACAGTAGCTTGAACAGAATTTTGATTCCATACCACCAAAACACCAATAATCTTCAATAATTTGTGCAGAAAATCACCAAATCAAGAACCGATTCTTCAAAAATCAATAGATCTTCAAAGACCCGCTCTGATACCACTTGTTGGGATTAAAACCCTAATTGAGATTTGATGAACAAGATGTGGAAAATAAGAACAAACACAAATATGAAGATTATGTCGAATGATCACTCGATTTATTCAAATATGAGGAATAAATTACACTTAAGAAATAAGAATCTAACTCTACAAGAAACCTCACAATGTGGCGGCTACATTTTGCCTCACTCTCTTAATCCTAATTGTGAATAATACATGACTATTTATAGGGAAAAGACAAGTCTTGGGCTTTTAACCTAGAACTCGTCACAGGGGCCCATTGCCATCATCCATGGAGTGCTTTGAAACCCTACAAGTTTGCTGTTGAGGGACCAATTCCCCCGTGAGTTTATGTCCGTAAACTTATGGGAGGAGTGTATTTGTGTGCTTAAGGGTCTCTTACATCTCTAGGAAGGGTTCAAAAGTTAAATCCAAGGCTTGAGAAGTGATTAGGGTTCAAAAGGGGCACTCCCTTGGAGTTTGCAGTCCTTGGACCACTCCTTGGGAGTTTATGGTCGTGAACACTATGGTTTACAGCCGTAAACCCTTGGACACCTCTTATCCTTCGTTTTTGTGGTCCTAAGCTCATTCCTACAAGTTTCTAGGTTAAGGTCCAAGGCTAAATAAGGGGTTTAGGGCTCATTTTGCATCATTTGAGGGAGTTTACGACCTAAGAATGTTCTTGGGCCGTAAAACCTCATTCAAGCCTCCAAACTTGATGTTTAAGGTCCAAAACACTTCAAGGGTAAGTTCTAAGCTAGTCTCTAAGCATAAGAAAGCAATTTGGGGGCATTTTGGCACCCTTTCAAGGGTTTAAGACCTAAGAGGGTTCTTGGGCCGTAAACTCCTTGTTCTTGGCATTCTTGGGTGATTTTAATGCTATATTGACATGAAATGAGCTTTAGTATAATATAGGGTAAGAGAACTTACAGTTTGGGGACGAAAACTTGCGGACTTTTGGAAGAATCGGGCCTTGAAGAGAGAGAGTAGAGAGAGAGTGTGACTAGAGTGGGAAAAGTTCAATTTAGTGCCCACTCAACCCTTATATAGGGTTTGAGTTTGTGGCCAAGTGGGAATCTACCCGATACCGAGGTTAAACGAAGCTTATGGTCGTACCTGATTAAATGGTCGTAATTTGACATGATTGTAACTAAAACTTTTTAAGGGAATATTGAGGGTGTTCACGTGTTTCTAATTTGTTCCAACACTTATGAAATCATAATAAAAGTTCTAATTTAATTTGCCTAATCCCAAATGTTAACGGAAAAATTTAATAAAAACGAGTTTTATTAACGGAAACGGGTTACAGTGACAGAATAAATTTCAGGTTGTCACATCATCCCCCCGTTAGAATGAATTTCGTCCCGAAATTAGAGTTCAAACAATCATGCTATTACAAAATAACTTAGAAAAAAAATGGGGATATTTAAGTTTCATTTGATCCTCGCGCACCCAAGTGAACTCCGGTCCTCGTTTGGCGTTCCAGCGAACCTTCACAATTGGGATGCAGCTTAGTTTCGTTCGTTTGACCTCCCGATCCATAATTTCCACAGGTTCTTCCACGAAGTTGATGCTCTCGTTGATCTTGATCTCGTCTAGTGGGATTACGAGGGTCTCATCGGATAGGCACTTTTTCAAGTTCGAGACGTGGAAGGTAGAATGTATGTTACTGAGTTCGTGGGGTAGATTAAGTTTTTAAGCTACGGGGCTGATTCTAGCGGTAATCTCGAAAGGCCCTATGTATCTTGGATTCAGCTTTCCACACTTTCCAAAGCGTATCGCTCCATTCCAGGGAGAGACTTTCAAAAGGACTCGGTCTCCTACCTGGAATTCCAAGGGTTTTCTTCATTTGTCTCCGTAGCTTTTCCATCGATCTGTAGCGGCTTTTAGTCGTTCACGTATCTGTACGATCTTCTCGGTCATTTCTCGAATGATCCCCGGACCCATGAGAGCGTTGTCAGGAACGCATCCTTTTGCTAACTGAGTGTCACCCACCTCAGCCTAGCACATGTAACAGCCCGAAATCCAGGTACCCTTTTATCTAACACTTCATCTTTAATTTGTGCCATTTTAGGGTTTTGCATGATGGGCGAGTACACTGGGCGTACAAGGAGTATGCCGCGCGTACTCACGCGCTCCATTTAAACGCGTCTTCCCTCGGGTACGCTGGGCGTACCCAAGGTTACACTGGGCGAAACCGATCCAACCCCAAAAACCCTAATTGTTGTGGTTGGCTATAAAAGGAATGTGTTGGCTCGACTCCTCAACCACCATCCCTCAGAAAGAAACCCTAAGAGAGTGCTTATTTTTTCCTAGCCCATTTGTGAGTTTTCTAAGCTTGGTGGTGTCATTTCAAGGTAGAAAAGGAGAAGAAGAGTCCATTGGGAAGGCTAGAAGTTGGTGTTCAAGTGTAGATCTGGGCTTTGCAAAGGTTGGAGCTTCATTCTAAGGTAAAAAGTTCGGATCTTGACTTGTAGTTCTTGTGGTATGCTTTATGGACCATTTTCTAGGGTTTTGGTCCCAAAGGTGGAGACGTTATGATCAAATGGTCTCTATTAGCTTAGATCCATCATATTTCTGGTCCATTTGAGTTGTAGATTTATAAAAATGTAATCTTTGACGTGAATATTTGGCCATGCATGAGATCTATATCCTTGAGTTGAAATGGAAAGGTGTTAAGGAGTGTAAGAGCCTTTACAACCATGTCAAGGCTTAAAGGTTTCGACTTTATGAGTAAGGATGCTTAAATAAAGCCGGATCTAGAAATTGAAGTAATGGCTTAACCGATTAAGACCAGAAATAAAGAATGTTAGATCTGACGGATTACGCTGGGCGTAACTCCCAGTACGCGCAGCATACTGGGTGGAAACCCCGACTTCTGGGTTGGCGATGTACGCCCCGCGTATTGGAAGGTTGACTTTTGTTGACTTTTAGGGTTTTGGTCAACATGTGGACTTTGAGTCAAGGAAGGGTAAAATGGTCTTTTACCCTCTGAGGAATGATGATAAAGGGTAAAGTCTAGTTGTGGAAGTATATATTAATTAAAATAATATTCGTTATGATTAGGCGAGGTTGAGTCTTCGTTGGGATTTGGAGATAGTGAGGACGCGAGATTCTATACTTTCCACGAGGTGAGTTTTCTCACTATACTGTACCCGGAAGGGTTTTATTGTGTGACCGGAAGGTCGGATATGTTATGAGTTATATGCATTGTATATGATAAGTTAATCGTTTATATGTGCTATGTATGATATGCTTGATATGGGCTGGAAGGCATTATGTTATGGACCGGAAGGCGTATATGTTATAGGCCGGAAGGCGTTGTGATGTGGACCGTAAGGTTGACGCAGGTAGGACCGGAAGGTTTACCGAGTCGGGACGGAAGTCCCCTGAGACACATGGACCGGAAGGTTAGGGCCTGGGAAGGCGTATGTGCGTAAGTAGTATTTTAGGGAACTCGCTAAGCATTTATGCTTACAGTTGTTGTGTTATGTGTTTCAGGTACTAGCGAGGACCGTGGGAAGGCACCGACGTGATTTGTACACACTAACGAAAGAACTGTTTTATGATCATGGGATGTATTTTGTTATAATGACATTGTTACATATGTGGTTTCAGAATATTAAACGATGGTTTTGATGTTTGCAAAAATGAAAAATTTTGTTTTGAAAATTCACGTTGTTACAAGTTGGTATCAGAGCCTTGGTTTGAGGGATTCGGATGCACCTTCGAGTGTAACTGAACTCAAACTGGGGATTTGAGGAAAATTTTCAATTATAAAAGTATAAAAATTTTATAAGAGATTTCGTAATAACCAAAGGAGAAGCAGTGTGTACGGTCAGCCAGCACCCGAACGGTAAAATCCGTAGAATACTCTTACAATATGTGTTATGAGATATGTTATGATATGATATGCATGCTAGAAGACTAGGTATTCATATTAGGACTAGAGTGGCCTGATTTGTGATGCCTTAGTCTAGGGGAACCTGCTGCTATGAGATACTTTGAGAGCGAGTAGGTAGCCAGTGCATAGCAAGAATAGAGTACTCGTGATCCAGGGTCCAGGGAGGAGGACTTTGGGTGAATGCTGATGCGGTGTAGTTGGTAGTATTGGGCCCGTACTACTGAAGACACCGGGTCAGTGGGCAACCCAAGTAAGAATCCTTTGGGTATCGGAGGCCGAGTAGGGTTGCGTTTTCGAGTGAGATTATGCTCGGTGGAGTCTCTGATATTTTTATGTTGTATTTCAGAGGCATTATGGTTGGGCCATGCCACAGACCTGGTACGAGCGGTGTGAGTGACGAGGAGCTTCGTCAGATGATTCACGAAGAGGTGGCTACGGCGATCTGGGCTGAGATTCAGGAGATTTTTGGGTCTATCAAGACCACACTGATGAAGACTTTCGATGAGCGGTACACCGCGGTGACTGAGGCCGCAACCGCTGCAGCTACTGCAGCTGTGGCTACTGCCAGACCACAGGGAGGTGACTCGTTGCTATTCCGGGAGTTTAGCAACACGAAGCCACCCGAGTTTGACGGGATGCAGGATCTGATCGCTGCGTTGAGATGGATTGCTGACATTGAGGGATGCTTCTACACATGTTCATGTCCGGAGCATCTGAGGGTACAGTTCGCTTTGAACCAGCTCCACCTGGGAGCAAAGGACTGGTGGAAGTTCGTGACGACGAACTTCACTCTTGCGGAGATTTCAGCCGTGACTTGGGAGAGATTTACTTCTATGTTCAGAGATGAGTATGTTCCCCTGATGGAGAGGGAACGGTTGGTTCAGGAGTTCTTGACCCTCAAACACGGTAATGATTCAGTTACTGTGATCTAACGGAAGTTTCATGAGAGGGTGATGTTTTGCCCTGAGTAGGTGTCTACTGAGGAGGCTAAGATGAGTCGGTATTTGGGAGTACTGAGGAGGGACATTCGAGAGTTCGTATCGAACTCGTCATATCAGACCTTTGCTGAGCTCCAGGAAAATGCTAGGAAGAGAGAGATCCAGTTGGAGACTCAGGCCAGGGAGGAAGCTGAGTCTCAGCGGGTGGATCGGCAGCCGGCTCAGTCCCAGCCGGCAGCCAAGCGGACCAAGTCCGCCGATCCAAGGACGGGACGTCAGAAGGGTCGCGCTTGCGGAAATTGAGGCAAGGGTCATGAGGGGGCATGTCGATCAGGTGCTTGCAACAAGTGTGGAAAGGAGGGGCACATCGCTAGGGATTGCCCCAAGGGATTTATGGTTTGCTTTCATTGCAACCAGACCGGCCATCGAAAGGCCGAGTGTCCTCAGCTTCACCAAGGATCTGCGCCTACTGCTAGGGTTACAGAGACTCGGCCGGTGAAAGTCGAGGCTCCGAAAGCTCGTGGGAGAGCTTTTCAGTTGACTGCAGAGGAGGTCCGCGCGGCGCCCAATGTCGTGGCTGGTATGTATTCTTTCGTGTATTTACTTTTATGCTGAGATATTGTGCTTATATTATGATATGCGTAGGTACTATTCTTGTGAATTCTGTACCTGCCTTGGTATTATTTGACTCGGGTGCGAGTCGGTCTTTTGTATCTTTGGCTTTTAGCCATCACATCGGTATTGATCGGGAGGTGATGAGTCGACCCCTGAGGGTTTCCATAGCTGATGAGAAAGCGGTATACGCCACTGACGTGATTCAAGGATGTGTGCTCGAGATTTTTGGTGTGAAATTCCTTATAGATTTGGTTCCTATAGCAATGGGAGATGTCTGCATCATCTTGGGCATGGACTGGTTCAGTAAGTTTGGGGCAGTCATTGATTGCAAGAGACAGCTGGTGACGATTCGAGACCCAAGTGTGGTAGTGCTTACGGTTTATGGCGAGGGGACCCGGTGTGGGTCAGCGTTTTGTTCGGCTGCCAGGGCGAGACAGAGTTTGCAGCAGGGCTGCAGTGGATTTATAGCCTATGTGATGGACACACGAGTGGCCGCAGGGAGGCCAAATTCGGTTGACGAGGTTCCAGTAGTGTGCGAGTTTTCGGATGTGTTTCCCGAAGGACTACCAGGTGTGCCTCCGGAAAGGCAAGTAAAGTTCCGTATCGATCTGGTTCCGGGAGCGACGCCCATCGCCAAGGCGCCTTATCACCTCGCTCCACCAGAAATGCAGGAGTTATCCTCGCAGCTTCAGGAGCTGTTGGGAAAGGGGTTTATTCGACCGAGCAGCTCACCTTGGGGAGTGCCGATTCTTTTTGTCAAGAAAAAGGATGGTTCACACCGGATGTGTATCGATTACCGGGAGTCGAACAAGTTGACGGTTAAAAACCGGTATCCGTTACCTGGGATCGATGATCTGTTCGATCAATTGCAGGGGGCATCTTGGTTCTCGAAGATAGATTTGAGGTCGGGTTATCATCAGATGAGGGTTCGGAATGAAGATATTCAGAAGACTGCATTCAGAACTCGTTATGGACATTACGAGTTTGTGGTGATGCCTTTTGGGCTCACCAATGCCCTGGCTGCATTTATGGATCTTATGAATAGGGTGTGCAGGCCGATGCTGGATCGGTCGGTGATCGTATTCATTGATGATATTTTGGTATACTCGAGGTCTAGGGAGCAGCATGAGGATCATTTGAGGGGGAGATTCTTAGAGTATTGAGATCGAAGAGGTTGTATGATAAATTCTCCAAGTGTGATTTTTGGTTACGAGAGGTCCAGTTCCTAGGGCATCTTGTTAACCAGAAAAGGATATTGGTCGATCCGGCCAAGATCGAGGCGGTGATGAGATGGGTAGTACCGAGATCGCCCACTGAGATCAGGAGCTTTCTGGGATTGGCCGACTATTATCGAAGGTTTATTAGGGATTTCTCCAAGATCGCTGTGCCACTTACCAAGATGACCCGGAAGGGTGTTGCATTTTCATGGGGTCTGGAGCAGCAGTCCTCATTCGAGACCCTTCGTCAGAAATTGTGCGAGGCCCTGATGCTCGCACTCCTGGAAGGAATGGAGGATTTTGTGGTATATTGTGATGCATCTATATCTAGATTAGGGGCAGTTCTTATGCAGAGGGACACGTTATAACGTATGCTTCGAGGCAGCTGAAGCCTCATGAGTCGAGATATCCCACCCACGACCTGGAATTGGGGGCTGTGGTGTTTGCCCTCAAGATCTGGCGACACTATCTTTATGGGGTTCGGTGTACCATATACACGGACCACAAGAGTCTGAAGTACTTGATGGATCAGCCAAATCTGAATATGCGTCAGAGGAGATGGTTGGATGTGGTGAAGGATTATGGTTGTGAGATCCTGTACCACCCAGGCAAGGCTAATGTCGTAGCCGATGCGTTGAGTCGTAGGGCGGAGAGCGCCCCAATCCGAGATGTTTGTATGAGGTTGACGGTGATAACTCCGATTTTGAACACCATCCGAGGGGCCCAGGATGAGGCTGCGAGACCAGAATATCAAAAGAGGGAGCGGGTTGTCGGTCAGGTATCGAAATTAGTTACGGATGGTTGGCGACTTATGACATTTCAGGGTCGGATTTGGGTACCGTTTGTGGGTGGTATGCGTACTATTTTGATGGAAGAAGCGCATCGATCGAAATTCTCGATCCATCCCGGGGCTACTAAGATGTATTTGGACCTAAAGAAGGAGTATTGGTGGCCTTGTATGAAGAGGGATGTTGCATGGTTCGTCGAGAGGTGCCTGACTTGTCGTCAGGTTAAGGCCGAGCACCAGCGTCCGCACGGTAAATTGCAGCCGCTGGAGATTCCCGAATGGAAGTGGGAACAGATTGCCATGGATTTTATCACCAAATTGCCAAGGACTGCGAGAGGGGTCGATGCAATTTGGGTGATTGTGGATATATTGACGAAGAGCGCTCATTTTCTAGCTATCAGTGAGAGCTCTTCTGCGGAGCAGTTGGCAGAGTTATATGTGAGGGAGGTGGTATCGCGGCATGGGGATCGTTTCAGATCGGGATGTACGATTTACTTCCAGGTTTTGGAAGAAGTTTCATGAGGAGTTGGGTACGAGGCTGCATATCAGTACCGCATACCACCCGCAAACGGATGGATAGAGCGAGCGGACGATTCAGACGCTTGAGGATATGCTCCGAGCATGTGTTTTGGATTTTGGAGGGAGTTGGGACACCTATTTACCCTTAGCAGAGTTTTCGTACAACAACAACCATCATTCGAGCATTGGTATGCCACCCTTTGAGCTGTTGTATGGGAGGAGGTGTCGCACCCCCATTTGCTCGGGAGAGGTGGGGCAACGGGTAATGGGTAGCACGGAGATTGTACTTCAGACGACCGAGCATATACATCAGGTCAGGCATAGATTGTTGACCGCTCAGAGTCGCCAGAAGAGTTATGCGGACAGGCGTCGGTCTAAGCTCGAGTTTCAGGTTGGTGACCTTGTGCTCCTAAAGGTCTCTCCTTGGAAAGGAGTGATACGATTCAGGAAGAGGGGCAAGTTGGGACCTCGATATATTGGACCTTTCAGGGTAATCGCTTGGGTAGGCAGGGTAGCTTACCGGTTGGATCTACCTGCTGAGTTGGGACAGATCCACGACACCTTTCATGTGTCGCAGTTGAGGAAATGTATTGCCGACGAGTTGGCAGTGGTGCCATTAGACGATATTCAGGTGGATGCTGGCCTGAACTATGTTGAAAGACCAGTGGCTATTAGGGATCAAAAGGTTAAGGTTTTGAGGTACAAGGAAGTACCCTAGGTGCAAGTGCAATGGCAACACCGGAAGGGGTCCGAGCTAACATGGGAGTCCGAGTATGAGATGCGGGAGCAGTATCCGGAATTGTTTTCAGTGTAAGACTTCGGGGACGAAGTTTGGTTCTAGTGGGGGAGAATTGTAACAGCTCGAAATCCAGGTACCCTTTTATTTAGCTGTTCATCTTTAATTTGTGCCATTTTAGGGTTTTGCATGATGGGCGAGTACGCTGGGCGTACAAGGAGTATGCTGCGCGTACTCGCGCACTCCATTTAAACGCGTCTTCCCTTGGGTACGTTGGGCGTAACCGGTCCAGCCCCAAAAACCCTAATTGCTGTGGTTGGCTATAAAAGGAATGTGTTGGCTCGACTCCTCAGCCACCATCCCTCAGAAAGAAACCCTAAGAGAGTGCTTATTCGTTCCTAGCCCATTTGTGAGTGTTCTAAGCTTGGTGGTGTCATTTCAAGGTAGCAAAGGAGAAGAAGAGTCCATTGGGAAGGCTAGAAGTTGGTGTTCAAGTGTAGATCCGAGCTTTGCAAAGGTTGGAGCTTCATTCTAAGGTAAAAAGTTTGGATCTTGACTTGTAGTTTTTGTGGTATGCTTTATGGACCATTTTCTAGGGTTTTGGTCCCAAAGGGGGAGACTTTATGAGCAAATGGTCTCCATTAGTTTAGATCCATCATATTTATGGTCCATTTGAGTTGTAGATTTATAAAAATGTAATCTTGGACGTGAATATTTGGCCATGCATGAGATCTATATCCTTGAGTTGAAATGGAAAGGTGTTAAGGAGTGTAAGAGCCTTTACAACCATGCCAAGGCTTAAAGGTTTCGACTTTATGAGTAAGGATGCTTAAATAAAGCCGGATCTAGAAATTGAAGTAATGGCTTAACCGATTACGACCAGAAATGAAGAATGTTAGATCTGACGGATTACACTGGGCGTAACTCCCAGTACGCGCAGCGTACTGGGTGGAAACCCCGACTTCTGGGTTGGCGATGTACGCCCCGCGTACTGGAAGGTTGACTTTCGTTGACTTTTAAGGTTTTGGTCAACATGTGGACTTTGAGTCAAGGAAGGGTAAAATGGTCTTTTACCCTATGAGGAATGATGATAAGGGGTAAAGTCTAGTTTTGGAAGTATATATTAATTAAAATAATATTCGTTATGATTAGGCGAGGTTGAGTCTTCGTTGGGATTTGGAGATAGCGAGTACGCGAGATTCTATACTTTCCACGAGGTGAGTTTTCTCACTATATTGTACCCGGAAGGGTTTTATTGTGTGACCGGAAGGTCGGATATGTTATGAGTTATATGCATTGTATATGATAAGTTAATCGTTTATATGTGCTATGTATGATTTGCTTGATATGGGCCGGAAGGCATTATGTTATGGGCCGGAAGGCGTATATGTTATGGGCCGGAAGGCGTTGTGATGTGGACCGTAAGGTTGACGCAGGTAGGACCGGAAGGTTTACCGAGTCGGGACGGAAGTCCCCTGAGACACATGGACCGGAAGGTCAGGGCCTGGAAAGGTGTATGTGCGTAAGTAGTATTTTGGGGAACTCACTAAGTATTTATGCTTACAGTTGTTGTGTTATGTGTTTCAGGTACTAGCGAGGACCGTGGGAAGGCGCCGGCGTGATTTGTACACACTAACGAAAGAACTGTTTTATGATCATGGAATGTATTTTGTTATAATGACATTGTTACATATGTGGTTTCAGAATATTAAACGATGGTTTTGATGTTTTCAAAAATGAAAATTTTGTTTTGAAAATTCACGTTGTTACAGCACAGAGGGGATCTGCACTTCCGACCGTAGAGGGCTTTGAATGGAGTTTCCTTGATTCTCGTGTGATAACTATTATTGTAGGAAAACTAGACAAGGGGTAAGTGGGTATCCCATGCCTTACCAAAGTTGATCACATAGGCTCACAACATATCTTCCAGGGTTTGGATAGTCCTCTCACTTTGTCCGTCGTTCTGCGGATGGTAGGTTGTACTCATGTCCAGCCTCGTCCCTAATGCGTTTTGCAGTGATTGCCAAAATCTCGAAGTAAATCTACTATCTCTATCAACCATAAGATCTCCCTAATGTTAGAGATAATAGATATAGGGACACCATGCAACCATAAGATCTCCCTAATGTTATGTTCTTGTGAGTTTCTCCATCTTGTCTGTTTCTTTGATGGGCAGGAAGTGTGCGGAATTGGTCAGTCTGTCGACGATGACCCATATGGTATCAAGCCCACTAGTTGTCTTAGGTAGCTTAGTTATGAAATCCATAGTGATCCGCTCCCACTTCCACTCCGGTATCTCCGGTTGTTGTAGAAGACCTGATGGCTTCTTGTATTCGACCTTGACCTTGGTGCAAGTAAGGCATTTACTCATGAAGGTAGCAATCTCTGCTTTCATGTTAGGCCACCAATATGCCGTTTTAAGATCCAAATACATCTTATCTGATCCTGGGTGAACGGAGTATCGAGTGTTGTGGGCTTCTTTCATGACCAAGTCTTTGAAGCCACCGTGTCGCAATGTCCAAATTCGATCCATGAGATATAAGGCTCCGTCACCCTTGACTTCCAAGTTCTTATCCATTCCTCGCAGGGATTCTCCCGCCACATTTTCAGGCTTCAACGTTTCGCGCTGAGCTTCCTTAATCTGTGCGGAGATATGTGAATGGATAGTCATTGTTAACGACTTGACTCTTCGATCAAAATGTTCTTTCTGGCTTAGGGTGTCTGCTACTACATTGGCTTTACCCGGATGATAACGAATTTCACATTCGTAATCATTGAGTAGCTCGACCCATCGTCGTTGTCTTATATTGAGCTCCTTCTGGTTGAATATGTGCTATAGACTTTTGTGGTCGGTGTATATCGTGCTCTTCGTATCGTACAGGTAATGTCTCCAGATCTTTAGGGCGAACACAACCGCTCCTAATTCGAGGTCGTGTGTGGTGTAGTTGACCTCGTGTGTTTTCAGTTGTCTTAAGGCGTAGGCGATGACCTTACCTCGTTGCATCAGAACACAACCAAGCCCCTGATTTGATGCATCGCAGTATACCACAAAATCTTCTGTCCCTTCGGGGAGGGATAGTATTGGTGCGGTGCATAAGGCTCATTTTAGGGTTTGGAATTCCTTCTCCTGTTTCTCTCCCCAGTCAAATGTCACGCCTTTCTGGGTCAATGTGGTTAGGGGTTTCGCGATCCGAGAGAAGTTCTGAATGAATCTACGGTAGTAGCCGGCGATGCCTAGAAATTGACGAAATTCTGTCGGCGTCTTTGGTGCTAACCAGTTCTCAATAGCTTTAATCTTGGATGGGTCCACATGGATTCCTTCTTCGCTAACCACGTGTCCCAAGAATTCGACTCTTCGGATCCAGAATTCGCACTTCGAGAACTTTGCATATAGCTTTTCTGTTCGTAGGGTTTCTAGGACTTGTCATAGGTGATCGCTATGCTCCTCCTTACTTCGAGAGTAGATGAGTATGTCATCAATGAAGACGATGACGAACTGATCCAAGTAAGTATGACACACCCTATTCATTAGATCCATGAATACCGCGGGCGCGTTGGTTAGTCCGAACAACATTACTACGAACTCGTAGTGTCTGTAACGTGTTTGGAAGGCTGTCTTTGGGACATCCTCCTCAAGCACTCATAACTGGTGATACCCGAACCTAAGATCATTCTTGGAAAAGTAACTCGCCCCTTGCAGTTAGTCGAATAGGTCGTCTATACGGGGAAGAGGGTAGCGATTTTTGACTGTCATCTTGTTGAGTTCTCTGTAATCAATGCACATATGGAATGATTTGTCCTTCTTCTTTACGAACAAGACCGGTGCTCCCCAGGGTGAGAAGCTTGGTCTTATAAAGCCCTTGCTGAGCAGCATGTTAAGTTGACCGGACAGTTCTTGCATCTCAGCAGGTGCTAGATGATAGGGCGATTTAGCTACAGGGGTAGCTCCTGGAATTAGGTCGATTCTGAACACTACTTGACGTTTGGGAGGTAAACTTGGTAGCTCCTCTGGAAAGATGTCGGGGAAGTTGCATACAACGGGGAAGTCTTTTAGATCTTTCGTTTTCTGGCTCGTGTCGACAATGTGTACAAGGAATCCACGATATTCCTTACGCAAGTACTTTTGGACTTGAATACTCGAGATGATGCGAAGGCTCATAGTGGGTTTGTCTCCGTAGATTAATAGGGTTTTGTTATTCGGTATATTTAGACGGATTGCTTTGTCGAAGCACAAGATATCAGCACGATTGAGACTCAACCAGTCCATGCCCACAATGACATCGAAACTCTTGATAGATATTGGTATGAGGTCGATTGGGAATGAATGATCATCTTGTAACAGCCCGGATCCCCAGGTATCTTTACTTTCATATTTTTGATATTCTGTGAGGGGACTCGGCGAGTTGGAGGTCGAACTCGCCGAGTCGGGTCGCGGTTTTGGGCGGAGGTTCGCGTCCGGACTCGGCGAGTCCAAGGGATGGACTCGGCGAGTCCACGCTGTTTAATGAAACCATAATTTCCCGGTCCTAAGCCCTATTTAAAGGACCTTATGGCCTTCATTTGCGGCCACCTTGAACCCTAAGAGCACCCATACGACTGTGAGCCCTTGTGAGTGTGTTAGGAGGCCATTTGTTCGTCATTTTGTGTA
Source organism: Lactuca saligna (assembly GCF_052625555.1). NCBI lineage: Eukaryota > Viridiplantae > Streptophyta > Magnoliopsida > Asterales > Asteraceae > Lactuca > Lactuca saligna. The sequence goes on along the minus strand of NC_136420.1, from coordinate 247,641,660 downwards.
TTATTGCAAGAAAGGAGGGAGAAGATCAAGCTTGAAGAGTTGGGGAGCTTGGATCTGCTTCTATTTCATCAAGGGCCTTCTTGAGGTAACTTTCAGAGCCAAACTTCGTATTTTGGGTTGATGTGTCAAATCTAGGGTTTCTTCTTGCATTTCTTGGCTTAAATTGGAAGTATGAAAGGTCCCATGGAGATATGGAACCTAGATCTGGACCTTAGCAGGTCCAGGAGGCCCCATATGACAAGCTTTATGTCCATTCTCTTGAGTTAGAAGCTAAGGTTGCCATATTAGAGGTTATTTCTCCAAAATAAGCCTTGTATGCATTGCATGGCGACCAAGACTGAGACTTTACGTGACAAATAAGCTTGGGAAGGCCAGATCTATGTATGTATGGAACGGATCTGACCGCAAAAGCCAGTTTTAGCTGGTGCATGGCATGGACTCGTCGAGTCTGAAGAACAGACTCGACGAGTCGTTTGAAGATTGTCCTTGAGACCACCCAGTGTGTAATCCTGACCGAGTTGTGGGTGACTCAATGAGTCGCAGAGAGTTAGAAAGGTTTTGACAGGTGGACCGAGTCAAGTTGGGACTCGCCGAGTTGTCCTTGCGACTCGGCGAGTTGAGTCGCAGTGGCCCTGTGATTCAAGCCCAGGTGGAACTCGTCGAGTCGGGGGAGTACTCGACGAGTCAAAGGGAAAATCCTTGTGAGTTGGTTAAAACGCGTAGACTCGCCGAGTCACTATAGTGCTGTAACAGCCCGGAATCTCAAGTATTGTTAAAATGATATTTTGGGGTATTTTAAAGGGGGGACTCGGCGAGTTGGAGCTAGACTCGCCGAGTAGGATCGCAGAGTCGCGGGTTCGCGACTGGACTCGACGAGTCAGATAGGGACTCGGCGAGTCTGCGCTGTTTAGCGAAAACCCTAGCCGTTTAGGTTTGGGACGTATAAAGGGGGCTTATAGGCCGTCATTGTTCGTTTTGGCCTTCTGAGAAGAACTCTAAATCGATTGTGTGCATCTTGTGACACCCCCCCTCTGGCACGTATCACAATATTGTCCGCTTTGGGCCACTCGGCACGAGGACTTCCCAGGGGGTCACCCATCCCGGTACTACTCCCGCCCGAGCACGCTTAACTGCAGAGTTCTTATGGGATCTGCTGCCCTCACGGCTTTAAAACGCATTGTGATAGGGAAGATATCCACACCCCTTATATGGAATGCTTAGTTCTCCTTTCCAGTCAATGTGGGATCAGATCTAACCCACTTTCACCCCCCATTATAGGGTTCGACGTCCCTGTCGAACACATCGACCCGTGCCCTAGCTCTGATACCATTTGTAACAACGCAAATTTTCAAATAAAATTTTCATTTAAAAGAAAGTGATTTCATTCAACCAATAGTATTTGTTTCATGTTTCATATCAAATACATATATAAAATCCCCAAGATCTCAATTAGCAGCAGTGTGTATGCATCATGTCGGCGCCTTCCCACGGTCCTCGCTAGTACCTGAAACACATACATAACAACTTGTAAGCATAAATGCTTAGTGAGTTCCCCAGTATACCACTACACATATACGCCTTTCCAGGCCCGAACCTTACGGTCCACAGTACAACGCCTTCCGGCCCATGAGATAATCGCCTTCCGGCCCGTAACATATTGCCTTCCGGCCCGTAACATATTGCCTTCCGGCCCATGAACATATGCAACACATAGTACAATTACTTAAACACATATAGCACATATATCATATATCATACCTGACCTTTCTGTCACATAATACTTTGCCTTCCGGCCCATAGAACATACATAGCATGCATAGCAACTACCTTTTCAATTATAGCATATATATAACACGTAACATATTCGACCTTCCGGTCACACATAGATACCCTTCCGGGTACTGTATAGTGAGAAGACTCACCTCGTGGTAATGTAAGCTATCAACTCTTGAAACTACTCGCACTCGATCCGCCGATCTGCAGACTTTCTATAATACCATATACCCTTATTAATACTCTTATCATTCAAGACAACTGACCCTAAGAATTTACATGCAGGTCAACTCTGGTCAACGGTCAACTTGACCGGACTCATCGAGTGCAAAGGCGACTCGGCGAGTCTAGACGTCCTCCCCAATTTTCCCTGTTGTTCCCCTTTCTACTCGTCGAGTATCCCTCTTGACTCGACGAGGTCCTCGTGGAAGAATCGCGGGGCCACCCCGACTCCACTCGCCGAGTCTGAAGAACAACTCGGCGAGTCCCAGTGAATCTTCAAGCTACTCGCCGAGTCTGCTCATCCGACTCGGCGAGTCCATGCCATGCAGTCGATCAACTGCTTCCTGAAACACGTATGGTCCCGGAATACACACTCATGGGACTATCTGGACCTCTAAACATCCTATTATTGGGGTATAAACACTTGGGTAACAACATAATAATCCATCTAATCATCAAATGGGTTCTATAAACCCTAACTTCATATACACATCAATCACAGAAGAACGAAATCCGAGATATTACCTGATTGATGCACTTTCTGTGTCCCCAATCCTCAGAACGTGATTCTCTTGCTGTTCCTTTAGCTAAACCTTCCTCTTCCTTGCACACAACTCTTCCAAACCCAACAATGGTCTTCAATCCTTGCTCCAGATGCACATAATCGTTCTAGGGTTCTTCTCAGTAAGCAACAACGAACAATGACGGCCTAAGAGGCGTTATATACGATCCAAACCAGACGGCTAGGGTTTCTGCTGAACAGCGTCGACTCGCCGAGTCCATATCTGGACTTGTCGAGTCCAGTCGCGAACCTGCGACCAAGCCTGTGGTCCTACTCGGCGAGTCAGGCACCAACTCGCCGAGTCCCCTCCTAAAATGCCCCAAAAATAGTTTTAAAGCAATACCTGAAATTCCGGGCTGTGACAAAATTGACTGGAAAGGAGAACTAAGCATTCCATATAAGGGGTGTGGATACCTTGCCTATCACAACGCGTTTTAAAGTCGTGAGGGCAGCAGATCCCATAAGAACTCTGCAGTTAAGCGTGCTCGGGCGGGAGTAGTACCGGGATGGGTGACCCCCTGGGAAGTAATCGTGCCGAGTGGCCCAAAGCGGACAATATTGTGATACGTGCCAGAGGGGGGTGTCACAAATGGTATCAGAGCCTTGGTTTGAGGGATTCGGTTGTACCTTCGGGTGTAACTGAACTCAAACCGAGGATTTGAGGAAAAATCTTTTTAAAAATAATAAATACATAAACTTTTATAAATGGTAATGTGGTAAACAAGAAAGAAGCAGTGTGTACGATCAGCCAGCGCCCGAACGGTAAAGATCCCCAGAATACCTTACAATGTTATGTTATGCACTGAATTATGAATTGTTATGCATGCTAGAAGACTAGGTATACATGATAGGACTAGAATGGCCTGTTTTGTGATGCCTTAGTCTAGGAAGATTGCTTATATGAGATATTCGGTAGCGTGCAGGTAGGTAGTGCATATTAGAAGTAGAGTACTCACTATTCGGGGTTCGGGGAGGAAGATTTGGGACGAATGCTGATACGGTGTGGTCGGTAGTATTGGGCCCATACTACCGAAGACACCGGGTCGGTGGGTGACCCAAGTAAGAATCCCTGGATGTCGGAGACTGAGTAGGGTTGCGTTATCGAGTGCAACAGTACTTGATGGAGTCTCTGATAATCTTATGTTATATTTCAGAGACATTATGGTTACGACACGCCATGGAGCGAGTTCGAGCAGTATGAGTGACGAGGAGATTCGTCAGATGATTCAAGAGGAGGTAGCTGCGGCGGTTCGGGCTGAGATCCCGGAGATGTTTGGGTCCATTAAGACCACCCTTATGGAGGAGTTTGAGGAGCGGTACGCCGCACTGACTGAAGCTGCAGTCGCTGCCGCTACCGCAGCTGTGGCCGCTGCTAGGCCGCAAGGGGGTGATTCGTTGCTATTCCGGGAATTCAGATAAACACGAAACCCCCTGAGTTCGATGGGACGCAGGATCCGATTGCGGCGATGAGGTGGATCGCCGACATTGAGGGGTGCTTCTATACTTGCTCATGCCCGGAGCACCTGAGGGTACGGTTCGCCTTGAACCAGCTCCGTCTGGGAGCGAAGGATTGGTGGAAGTTCGTAACGGCGAACTTCACTTTGGCGGAGATTTCAGCGGTGACATGGGAGAGGTTTACTGAGATGTTCAGGGATGAGTACGTTCCCCCAGTGGAGAGGGAACGATTGATTCAGGAGTTCTTGACCCTTAAGCAGGGTACTGATTCCGTTGTGGTGGTCACACGGAAGTTTCACGAGATGGCGATGTTCTGCCCCGAGCTGGTGTCTACAGAGCAGTCACGGATGAGTCGGTACTTGGGCGTGTTGAGGAGGGATATCCGGGAGTTTGTGTCAAACTCCACCTATCGTACTTTTACTGAGCTTCAGGCGAACGCCAGGAAGCGCGAGATCGAGTTAGAGACCCAGGCCAGGGAGGAGGCCGAGTCTCGGCGGGCGGACCGGCGACTGGCTCAGTTTCAGCCGGCAGCCAAGCGGACCAAGTCCGCTGATTCGAGGATGGGAGGTTCGAAGGGCCGCACTTGCGGAAAGTGCGGCAAGAGTCATGAGGGGGCGTGTCGAGCGGGGGGTTGCTACAAGTGTGGCAAGGAAGGACACATTGCCAGGGATTGCCCTAAGGGGTTTATGGTTTGCTTTCATTGCAACCAGACAGGCCATCGGAAGGCCGAGTGCCCGCAGCTTCGTCAGGGATCTACACCTACTACCAGGACTACTGAGACACGACCGGCGAAGGTCGAGGCCCCGAGGGCTCGCGGGAGAGCCTTTCAGCTGACTGCGGAGGAGGTCCGCACTGCACCCGATGTTGTGGCAGGTACTTTTCTTGTGAACTCTATGCCTGCTCTTGTGTTATTTGATTCGGGTGCGAGTAGATCCTTTGTATCTTTAGCTTTTAGTCAGCATATCAGCATTAGTCGTGAGTCGTTAAGTCGGCCTCTGAGCGTTTCTATAGCAGCCGAGAGGGTGGTTTGTGCTACGGAGGTTCTTCGGGAATGCGTACTAGAGATTTTTGGGGTTGCGTTTCCGATTGACCTAATTCCTATTGCGATGGGTGATGTCTGTGTCATCGTGGGCATGGACTGGTTGAGCCGATTCAGCGCCGTCATTGACTGTGAGCGCCAGCTGGTGACTATATGAGACCCTAGTGGGGGAGTTCTTGCGGTGTACGACGAGGGTACCCGTTCGGGATCAGCTTTTTGTTCGGCCGCTAGGGCGAGGCAATGCCTACAGCAGGGATGTAGAGGTTTTGTGGCGTATGTGATGGATACGCGGGAGGCTTCCGAGAGACCGAGGACAGTGGAGGAGGTTCCAGTGGTGCGCGAGTTTTCAGATGTTTTTCCTGAGGAGTTGCTGGGAATACCTCCTGCGAGGCAAGTAGAGTTTGGTATCGATCTGATTCCGGGGGCTGCGCCTATTGTGAAGGTGCCTTATCGTCTTGCACCTCCAGAGAGGCAAGAGTTGTCCTCGCAACTCCAGGAGTTGCTGGGGAAGGGATTTATTCGGCCGAGTAGCTCGCCGTGGGGAGCACCGATTCTATTCGTCAAGAAGAAGGATAGTTCACACCGGATGTGTATTGATTACCGGGAGTTGAACAAGGTGACGGTCAAGAACCGCTATCCGTTACCGAGGATCGATGATCTATTCGATCAGTTGCAAGGGGCATCTTGGTTTTCCAAGATCGATCTGAGATCAGGGTACCATCAGGTAAGAGTGCGGGATGAGGACGTCCAGAAGACAGCATTCAGGACGCGGTATGGGCATTACGAGTTTGTGGTGATGCCTTTCGGGCTCACCAATGCCCCGGCAGTGTTCATGGACCTCATGAACAGGGTATGCAGGCCGATGCTGGATCGGTCTGTGATTGTATTTATCGACGACATCCTAGTATATTCGCGAACTAGAGAGCAGCATGAGGGACATTTGAGGGAGGTCCTTGAGGTACTGAGGTCGGAGAAGCTATATGCAAAATTCTCCAAATGTGACTTCTGGTTGCGGGAGGTCCAATTTCTTGGACATGTTGTTAATCAGGCAGGGATATTGGTCGATCCGGCCAAGGTGGAAGCAGTGATGAGTTGGGAGGCACCGAAGTCACCTTCCGAGATCAGGAGTTTCCTTGGGTTGGCGGGGTACTATTGGAGGTTTATTAGGGACTTCTCCAAGATCGCGGTACCGCTCACCAGATTGACCCGGAAGGGTGTTACATTCTCATGGGGACCCGAGCAGCAGACTTCCTTCGAGACACTTCGTCAGAGACTGTGCGAAGCCCCGGTATTAGCTCTCCCGGAAGGGATGGAGGACTTTGTCGTATATTGCGACGTATCGATTTCGGGACTGGGTGCAGTGTTGATGCAGAGGGGCCATGTGATAGCATATGCATCGAGGCAGCTAAAGCCTCACGAGGCGAGATATCCCACGCATGACTTAGAGTTGGGGGCAGTAGTGTTCGCTCTCAAGATTTGGCGTCACTACCTATACGGGGTTCGTTGTACTATATACACGGACCATAAGAGTTTGAAGTATTTGATGGATCAACCCAACCTAAATATGCGTCAGAGGAGATGGTTGGACGTGGTTAAGGATTATGACTGTGAGATCCTATACCACCCAGGCAAGGCTAATGTGGTAACAGATGCATTGAGTCGTAGGGGGAAGAGCATTCCATTGCGAGATGTATGTCTGAGACTGACGGTGATGACCCCGGTATTGGATGCTATTCGTGGGGCGCAGGCCGAGGTTGTGAGATCCGAGATGTAGAAGAAAGAGAGAGTCGTTGGGTTAATTTCAGAGTTCGTTAAGGATGGACGAGGACTTCTGACGTTTCAGGGTCGGATTTGGGTACCATTCGTGGGCGGTACGCGTACTATTTTGATGGAGGAGGCTCATAGATCGAAATTCTCGATCCATCCCGGTGCTACGAAGATGTATTTGGACTTGAGGAAGGAATATTGGTGGCCTTGTATGAAGAGAGACGTCGCATGGTTCGTTGAGAGGTGTTTGACTTGCCGTAGGGTTAAAGCCGAGCACCAGAGACCGCATGGTAAGTTGCAGCCCTTGGAGATTCTTGAGTGGAAGTGGGAGCAGATTACTATGGATTTCATCACCAAATTGCCAAGAACTGCTAGGGGAGTCGATGCAATTTGGGTGATTGTGGATAGATTGACGAAGAGTGCACACTTCCTTGCCATTAGCGAGAGTTCATCAGCGGAGAAGTTGGCGGAGTTATACGTGAGAGAGGTAGTATCTCGGCATGGAGTGCCGATCTCGATTGTTTCAGACCGTGATGTACGCTTCACTTCCAGGTTCTGGAAGAAATTCCATGAGGAGCTGGGTACTAAACTGCATTTTAGTACCGCATACCATCCCCAGACAGACGGTCAGAGCGAGCGGACGATTCAGACATTGGAAGACATGCTTAGAGCGTGTGTACTAGACTTCGGGGGTAGCTGGGATGCGCATTTACCCTTGGCTGAATTTTCCTACAACAACAGCCATCATTCGAGCATTGGTATGCCACCTTTTGAGTTGTTGTATGGTAGGAGGTGTCGGACTCCTATTTGCTGGGGAGAGGTGGGACAGAGAGTGATGGGCAGTACCGAGATCGTACTCCAGACGATAGAGCAGATTCAGTAGGTTAGGCAGAGGTTATTGACCGCCCAGAGCCGACAGAAGAGTTATGCGGACAGACGCCGATCCGAGCTAGAATTCCAGGTTGGCGACTTCGTTCTCCTGAAGGTTTCTCCTTGGAAGGGAGTGATCCGGTTCAGAAAGAGGGGCAAGTTGGGGCCCCGGTTCATAGGTCCATTTCGTGTAATTGCAAGGGTAGGTCGGGTAGCTTATCGGTTGGAGTTGCCAGCAGAGTTGGGACAGATTCACAATACCTTTCACGTATCACAGTTGAGGAAGTGTATAGCCGATGAATCGGCGGTGGTTCCGTTAGAGGATATTCAGGTGGATGCGAGCCTGAATTACGCCGAGAGACCAGTAGCTATCAGGGATCGGAAGATCAAGGTTCTGCGGAACAAGGAGGTACCTCTGGTGTTGGTTCAGTGGCAACACCGGAAGGGATCGGAGATGACTTGGGAGCCGGAGCGTGAAATGCGGGAGCAACATCCGGAGTTATTCGCAGAGTGAGACTTCGAGGACGAAGTCTAGTTCTAGTGGGGGAGAGTTGTAACAGCCCGGAATTTCAAGTATTGCTTTAAAACTATTTTGGGGGCATTTTAGGAGGGGACTCGGCGAGTTGGTGCCTGACTCGCCGAGTAGGACCACAGGCTTGGTCGCAGGTTCGCGACTGGACTCGACGAGTCCAAATATGGACTCGGCGAGTCGACGCTGTTCAGCAGAAACCCTAGCCGTCTGGTTTGGATCGTATATAACGCCTCTTAGGCCGTCATTGTTCGTTTTTGCTTACTGAGAAGAACCCTAGAACGATTGTGTGCATCTGGAGCAAGGATTGAAGACCAATGTTGGGTTTGGAAGAGTTGTGTGCAAGGAAGAGGAAGGTTTAGCTAAAGGAACAGCAAGAGAATCACGTTCTGAGGATTGGGGACACAGAAAGTGCATCAATCAGGTAATATCTCGGATTTCGTTCTTCTGTGATTGATGTGTATATGAAGTTAGGGTTTATAGAACCCATTTGATGATTAGATGGATTATTATGTTGTTACCCAAGTGTTTATAACCCAGTAATAGGATGTTTAGAGGTCCAGATAGTCCCATGAGTGTGTATTCCGGGACCATACATGTTTCAGGAAGCAGTTGATCGACTGCATGGCATGGACTCGCCGAGTCGGATAAGCAGACTCGGCGAGTAGCTTGAAGATTCACTGGGACTCGCCGAGTTGTTCTTCAGACTCGACGAGTGGAGTCGGGGTGGCCCCGCGATTCTTCCACGAGGACCTCGTCGAGTCAAGAGGGATACTCGACGAGTAGAAAGGGGAACAACAGGGAAAATTGGGGCGGACGTCTAGACTCGCCGAGTCGCCTTTGCACTCGACGAGTCCGGTCAAGTTGACCGTTGACCAGAGTTGACCTGCATGTAAATTCTTAGGGTCAGTTGTCTTGAATGATAAGAGTATTAATAAGGGTATATGGTATTATAGAAAGTCTGCAGATCGGCGGATCGAGTGCGAGTAGTTTCAAGAGTTGATAGCTTACATTACCACGAGGTGAGTCTTCTCACTATACTGTACCCGGAAGGGTATCTATGTGTGACCGGAAGGTCGAATATGTTACGTGTTATATATATGCTATAATTGAAAAGGTAGTTGCTATGCATGCTATGTATGTTCTATGGGCCGGAAGGCAAAGTATTATGTGACAGAAAGGTCAGGTATGATATATGATATATGTGTTATATGTGTTTAAGTAATTGTACTATGTGTTGCATATGTTCATGGGCCGGAAGGCAATATGTTACGGGCCGGAAGGCAATATGTAACGGGCCGGAAGGCGATATGTTACAGGCCGGAAGGCAATATGTTATGGGCCGGAAGGCAAAATATTATGGGCCGGAAGGCGATTATCTCATGGGCCGGAAGGCGTTGTACTGTGGACCGTAAGGTTCGGGCCTGGAAAGGCGTATATGTGTAGTGGTATACTGGGGAACTCACTAAGCATTTATGCTTACAAGTTGTTATGTATGTGTTTCAGGTACTAGCGAGGACCGTGGGAAGGCGCCGGCATGATGCATACACACTGCTGCTAATTGAGATCTTGGGGATTTTATATATGTATTTGATATGAAACATGAAACAAATACTATTGGTTGAATGAAATCACTTTGTTTTAAATGAAAATTTTATTTGAAAATTTGCGTTGTTACACATCTAGATCAAGATTAAAGGCCATTGGTGATGTTGAAGGAGTTGTTGTGCAAGAAGAGAAGGGCTTGGCTAAAGGAACAACAAGGGGGTCACATTCTGAGGATTGGGGACACAAAGAACACATTATCCAGGTAAGAATTCGTGTATACTCTGCTACGGTGATGTATTTAGAGGATTAGGGTTTATGGAACCCTTTTATGGATAGATTGAATGTTACCCTTGTTCCCCAAACGATTGTAACCCTGTATTAGGACCCTTGGAGGTCCATAATATCCCATGTCTGTGCATTTCGGGAATTGGTGAAGGTTTTGGATTGAAATCCTTACGCCTTAGGTCAACATGTAAATTATAAGTCTTGGGGTGTATCATGAGCACCTAAATGAAGACCTTATGTAATGGACCAGTCGAGGAAGGCCAGACCTATGAATGGTCGGAGCAGTTATGACCTTAGGAAGCAGTTTGCGCGACTGCATGGCATGGACTCGCTGAGTCAGATGAGCAGACTCGACGAGTAGCTTGAAGAATAACTGGGACTCGTCGAGTTGTTCATCAGACTCGGCGAGTGGAGTCGGGGTGGCCCCGCGATTCTTCCAAGAGTAACTCGTCGGGTCAAGGAGGATACTCGACAAGTAGAAGGGAAACCTTAGAGGATTGGAGGACGACTAGACTCGCCGAGTCGCCAGAGTACTCGCCGAGTCCGGTCGAGTTGACCATGGACCGTTGGCCAGAGTTGACCCATGTGTGATTTCTTAGGGTCAGTTAACGTGGAAGATAAAAGTATTGATAAGAGATATATGATGTTATAGGGAGCTTGTAGCTCGGCGGATCAAGTACGAGGGATTTCCGGAGTTGCTAACTTTCAGTATCCGCGAGGTGAGTCTTCTCACTATACTGTACCCGGAAGGGTTTGACTGTGTGACCGGAAGGTCGGATATGATATGTGTTATAAGTGGTATAAATGGAAAGGTAATTGCTATGCGTGCTATGTATGTTATGTGGGCCGGAAGGCAGTATGTTATGTGACCGAAAGGTCGGATATGATATATGATATATGTGCTATATGTGTTAGGATAAGTGTATTATGTGCTGTGTATGTTTATGGGCCGGAAGGCAATATGTTATGGGCCGGAAGGCAATATGTTATGGGCCGGAAGGCGAATATGTTATGGGCCGGAAGGCATTTATCTCATGGGCCGGAAGGCGTTGTGTTGTGGACCAGAAGGTCAGGGCCTAGAAAGGCGTATATGCGTAAGTTGTATATTGGGGAACTCACTAAGCTTCGTGCTTACAGTGTTTTGTGTTATGTTGTTTTCAGGTTCTTTCAGTAACATGGAATGGCACCGGCTCGATTGTACACACCAGATAAAGAGTTATGTTTTGGAGGATCCTGGTTTTCTATTCAAGTGAAAATGAACTATGTTTTGTAATTCAATTATGAATGGGATTTTAAACAAGTGTTCTAATAAAATTATTATTTTAAATGAAAAATTTTGCCTTGAAATTTACGGTGTTACAAATTGGTATCAGAGCCTTGGTTTGAGGGATTCGGATGCGCCTTCGGGTAAATCTGGACTCAAACTGAGGAAGTAAGAAAAAGTTTTCAAAATAAATAGTTTTCTAAAAGTGAATAAGAGTTCAAAGAGAAAGCAAGAAAGAGCAGTGTGTACAATCAGCCAGAGCCAAACGGTGATTTCCCAAAATACCCTTACTTTTGTGTTATGAAATATCTATGATGCACTTTATGAGATATTATTGCATGCTAGAGACAGGCTAGGTATTTCATATCTTAGGACTACAGTGGCCTGATTTGTGATGCCTTAGCCTAGGGTTTGTTGTTATATGTGCGTTATGCTTTTGAGTATGTGATGAGTGAGAGTATCCAGTTAGAACGCACGAGGGGTAGAGTTACAGAGTTCAGGGGTATTTCCGAGGATGAGCCGAGAAGGTGGAGTTATCACAAATAAGGAGTCCTATGTATTCTTCGATGCTCGAATGTTGCTTGCTTTGTGCTTTGTGGAACTCTCGATGATGGGAGTCAGCTACTAAGTGAGTATGACGATATTCAGGAGGTAGATGGCTGACATTATTAGGAGCTCTTCAGTAGCTGATAGCAAAGAAGTGGGAGGACGACGGAAGAGACTAGGGAGTAAACCTAGCCAGATGAGTGCGCTGGTAAAGTAGAGGATTTCGCTGGAGAGCGGGCACGTGCGATGGGATTGGTGAAAGAGCAGGTCGAGCAGCTACTTAGGAGCTCTGGGATGGTCCGTGTGGAAAGTATGGGTAGATGTGGCAGGTAGTATGGGCCCGTACTACTGAAAGCAGAGGACCCATACTTGTTACAGGGAGCATTCCGAAGGTTCTAAGGAACGGATTGAGGAGTGATGTTATGGTTCGAGTACCATACATCGGAGCAGATTGAGAAGTGATGCTATGGTTCGAGTATCATACATCGGAGCAGATTGAGGAGTGATGTTATGGTTCGAGTACCATACATCGGAGCAGATTGAGGAGTGATACTATGGTTCGAGTACCATACATCGGAGCAGATTGAGGAGTGATGCTATGGTTTGAGTACCATACACCGGAGCAGATTGAGAAGGGATGTCATGGGATGAGTACCATGGTTCGTAGTGAATGATGCTGGTGATTATCTTGTTATCCGGTCATGATCGATGAGGTAGAGATCGGATGCTATGGGTTTTAGGCCTGTAGACCATGATTGAGTATGAAGAGGCGTCCCTCGAGAGGAAAGGCGAGTGCCTATCAGAGAATGTTGGTAAGGAGTTAAAGGAAAAAGAAAATTTCGGTCTGAGTTGAGCAATCAGTCGATAGAGGAGAGGTCATCTCCTAGGTGAGTGGTGCTATTTTGTTCGTGTGCAAGACACGGGAGGCCTGATGTTTCAGTTTTGGGTTTGGGGGTACACCCTACAGGTCGTATCGGTGATGATTTTCCCCAGAGTAGCAGGTGGCAGGTGTGCCGCGAGGCAGTGACTTATCGGGAGCAGACAGTCAGTTGGGACTGAGGTAGTCGAGGACCACACCACACCTAATTGAGAATAGTAGGTTGTGTTATAGTGGTAGTAGTGGAGAGTTCAGTTGAGTTTTGCAGTGCAAGGAGTTTTCGTCTATGTTGGGAGTGGGTCCCTGTCCTTGGGACAATTCCGGTGTTAGAACATTGGTTGATGAGTTGAGGTGAGAGAAACGATGATTTTGCGGTGCAGTTTATGAGCCAGGGATGTTATTAAGCAGTTGAGATGCTTAGGGTTAGATTGGCATGGGATTTGGAACGATTAGAGGCAGTCGTGATGAGAAGTTCTTGAAGAGTTAATCAGAGGTTCAGAGTATAGAGGGTTGATTGATTTCCTTAAGGGGGGAATTATCGGGCGTTGCGTAGCATTATCCTGGAGCAGGTGCGATTTCGCTGGTGGAAAAATAGTCGTGGGTTGGTTGTGTGCTAATTGGTAATGGTTCGAACCCTAAGTGGGGGAGAACCGGGTGCAGTATGTAAAGCAAAGATTTGTCAAGAGTAGTTATAAGTGGAGTATAGAGATATGCTGTAAGAAATCATGAGACTAGAGATGTCGGTGATCGAGGAAAGGGGTCAAAGTGAGTTAATGCGGGAAGTACTTGAGGAGGAGGACGAATGTATCCATGACAGGTGATTGGTGTTGTTGCAAGTAGATAGGGAATGATTAGGCAGCCAACTCCCGGGGTCGGTATGCGTATCCTTGTTTGGATTATGAGTGTCGGGAAAAAGGGTTTCGGAGAATTATCAGCATATCTCGTAACATCAGCAATTTCTCGTATTCCAATCGAGAAATTAGATGCACCGAAGTTGTAAGGTGGGAAAAATGTAGATCTCATTATGGGGTTCAGAGGAAACGTATTATTGTGTTGATATGATGCTTGGGGCAGGAGATCAGTGGTAGTGGCAGGATCTTGTGGTGTTCTATTGGGGTACTCTGTGGTATCCGGGTATGATATCCTTATTTCGGAGTTACTAGTGAATCCTGAATTGAATCGACGTGTGGCATATCAAGTATCTGTGGATCTAGTGGGAGTCCTTCGAGTATGGGCATCCAGGGAGATTATTTGAGAGAGTGGATTTTCGCAAAGATGGGCATTTGTTACGTTGATTGCCTCCAGAGTCTGTGATGGATATTCGAGCCGTAGTACTCCCTACTCAGAGGGTGTTGTGATGCTGCGTGGAGTTGCAGTACTCACTAGATGGCAAGAGAATTTCGATGTTGGAATGTTTTCGAGCAGTGCATGATGTGGAAGAGTTGGGTTTGAGTAGCCCTGGTATTGAGCCCTTGGAGCTTGGATGTTGAGTCGGGGGCGAGACGGGGGTCCCCGTCTCTGTCAGGAGATGCAGGGAGATACGTAGGGAATGTGCGGAGCAGAAACCAGAGATTGGAGTTGAGATGATCCTCGGTTGGATTGTATTTTTCTCGCATGAGGAAAAGAGGATTTCGTGACTTGCGTGTCACTGGGCCGGGATAGTGGTCACGGGGAGGAAGTTAGTGGGAAACTTGGATCATGATACGGGTGACGTTGGGGGCTCAGTTGTGGAGTCAAAAGCTGACCTGGTATTCAGTCTCGAAGAGGGATAGGAGAAGTGAGCTAGAGTTTATCATGATGTTGTCTGAGGATACTGTAGAGAGAGGAAAACAATCCAGACGCTCGAAGACTTGCTTCGGGCATGTGCATTAGATTTCGGAGGAAGCCGAGGTACGTATTTATCCTTGGTTGAGTTGTTCCATAACAACAGCCATCATTAGTGCATTGGTATGCCGCCCTTTGAGCTGTTGCATAGGAGGTGATGTCGGACCCTCATTGCTGAGGAGAGGTAACGCATGGACCTGAGAGTCCTTGCGAGCAGATCTAGAGCATGTGCGATACATGGAGTAGTGGCAAGGTCGTCAAGCGGATTTCCCTAGGTAAGGGAAGAGGAAGGTATGTTGGGACTAGTGCAGCATGTGTATGCGAATACAATAAGGGAACTCGTGAGAGTTGCTCTGAGAGTGCGAATGGGTCTCTCAGTCGTTCCGAAATGGATAAAGTGGGTTTTGGATCGGGGATCCAATGATTCATGGTTTCCTAACCCTTATGGGTCGAGTGATCGTTGAGATTTAGAGCAGAATTGCATCGTGGGTAATTCTCGGTTACAGGGAGTAGTGGGCAGTACAGAGATCGTGCTTCAGTTGACAGAGCAGATTCAGCAGGTTAAACAGAGGTTATTGATCGCCTAGGGCTGACAGAAAAGTTATGCAGACAGACGCCGGTATGAGCTTGAGTTTAAGGTCGGCGACTTCGTACTCCTGAAGGTCTCTCCTGGAAAAGGGGTGATTTGATCCAGGAAGAGGGGCAAGTTGGGGCCCCGGTATGTTGGGCCTCTTCGTGAAATTGTGAGGGTAGGACGGGTGGCCTACCGTTTGGAGTTGCCAGCAGAATTGAGATAGATCCACGACACTTTTCTTGTGTCGCAGTTGAAGAAGTGTATAGTCGATGAGTCAGTAGTGGTTCCACTAGAGAACATTTAGGTGGATGCGAGCCTGAGTTATGCTGAGAGACCAGTGGCCATCAGGAATCGGAAGATCAAGGTTCTGAGGAACAAGGAGGTACCTCTGGTGTTGGTTCAGTGGCAACCCCGGAAAGGATCGAAATGACTTGGGAGTCGGAACGTGAGATGCGGGAGCAGCATCCGGAATTATTTTTCAGAGTAAGACTTCGAGGGCGAAGTCTGATTCTAGTGGGGGAGAATTGTAACAGCCCGGAATCTCAAGTATTGTTAAAATGATATTTTGGGGTGTTTTAAAGGGGGGACTCGGCGAGTTGGAGCCAGACTCGCCGAGTAGGATCGCAGACCTGGTCGCGGGTTCGCGACTGGACTCGACGAGTCAGATAGGGACTCGGCGAGTCTGCGCTGTTTAGCGAAAACCCTAGCCGTTTAGGTTTGGGACGTATAAAGGGGGCTTATAGGCCGTCATTGTTCGTTTTGGCCTTCTGAGAAGAACTCTAAATCGATTGTGTGCATCTAGATCAAGATTAAAGGCCATTGGTGATGTTGAAGGAGTTGTTGTGCAAGAAGAGAAGGGCTTGGCTAAAGGAACAACAAGGGGGTCACATTCTGAGGATTGGGGACACAGAGAACACATTATCCAGGTAAGAATTCGTGTATACTCTGCTATGGTGATGTATTTAGAGGATTAGGGTTTATGGAACCCTTTTATGGATAGATTGAATGTTACCCTTGTTCCCCAAATGATTGTAACCCTGTATTAGGACCCTTGGAGGTCCAGAATATCCCATGTCTGTGCATTTCGGGAATTGGTGAAGGTTTTGGATTGAAATCCTTACGCCTTAGGTCAACATGTAAATTATAAGTCTTGGGGTGTATCATGAGCACCTAAATGAAGACCTTATGTAATGGACCAGTCGAGGAAGGCCAGACCTATGAATGGTCGGAGCAGTTATGACCTTAGGAAGTAGTTTGCGTGACTGCATGGCATGGACTCGCCGAGTCAGATGAGCAGACTCGGCGAGTAGCTTGAAGAATAACTGGGACTCGTCGAGTTGTTCATCAGACTCGGCGAGTGGAGTCGGGGTGGCCCCGCGATTCTTCCAAGAGTAACTCGTCGGGTCAAGGAGGATACTCGACGAGTAGAAGGGAAACCTTAGAGGATTGGAGGACGACTAGACTCGCCGAGTCGCCAGAGTACTCGCCGAGTTCGGTCGAGTTGACCATGGACCGTTGGCCAGAGTTGACCCATGTGTGATTTCTTAGGGTCAGTTAACGTGGAAGATAAAAGTATTGATAAGAGATATATGATGTTATAGGGAGCTTGTAGCTCGGCGGATCAAGTATGAGGGATTTCCGGAGTTGCTAACTTTCAGTATCCGCGAGGTGAGTCTTCTCACTATACTGTACCCGGAAGGGTTTGACTGTGTGACCGGAAGGTCGGATATGATATGTGTTATAAGTGCTATAAATGGAAAGGTAATTGCTATGCGTGCTATGTATGTTATGTGGGCCGGAAGGCAGTATGTTATGTGACCGAAAGGTTGGATATGATATATGATATATGTGCTATATGTGTTAGGATAAGTGTATTATGTGCTGTGTATGTTTATGGGCCGGAAGGCAATATGTTATGGGCCGGAAGGCAATATGTTATGGGCCGGAAGGAAATATGTTATGGGCCGGAAGGCAATAAGTTATGGGCCAGAAGGCGAATATGTTATGGGCCGGAAGGCATTTATCTCATGGGCCGGAAGGCGTTGTGTTGTGGACCGGAAGGTCAGAGCCTAGAAAGGCGTATATGCGTAAGTTGTATATTGGGGAAATCACTAAGCTTCGTGCTTACAGTGTTTGTGTTATGTTGTTTTCAGGTTCTTTCAGTAACACGGAATGGCACCGGCTCGATTGTACACACTAGATAAAGAGTTATGTTTTGGAGGATCCTGGTTTTCTATTCAAGTGAAAATGAACTATGTTTTGTAATTCAATTATGAATGGGATTTTAAACAAGTGTTCTAATAAAATGATTATTTTAAATGAAAAATTTTTCCTTGAAATTTACGGTGTTACAAGTGCACTCGCCGAGTCCGGTCCAATTGACCAAAGACTGTTGACCAAGTCAACCTGTGTTGACTTGATATGGATGGTCAACCTTAGTGGTACAAGTAATAATTATGGATTCATGGTATCATAGGAGGATTATAGCTTGAGGGTTCGAGCACGAGTGATTCCAGGATTCACGATTAGCGACTTAGCGAGGCATACGAGGTGAGTCTTCCACTATACTGTACCCGGAAGGGTTTTGACTGTGTGACCGGAAGGTCAAATATGATATGAGATATATGCCTTATATGTGTTAAGTTATTCGTTATATGTGCCATGTATGATATGCTTGATTTGGGCCGGAAGGCAACATGTTATGGGCCGGAAGGCGTGGTCATATGGACTGTAAGGTTTATGTGGGTAGGACCGGAAGGTCTACCCAGTCGGGACGGAAGTCCCCTGAGACACATGGACCGGAAGGTCAAGGCCTGGAAAGGCGTATGTGCGTTGGTTGTATTTTGGGGAACTCACTAAGCATTTATGCTTATAGTTGTTGTGTTATGTGTTTTAGGTACTAGCGAGGACCGTGGGAAGGCACCGGCGTGATCGTACACACACTCGGGGAAACCATTTTGAGATCTTTTGTTATGTAATCGGTTGTGACTAAATTGTTACATTGGAACCTAAACTTATTACTCATGTTTTGATGATTGAAAAAAATGAAAAAATTTTGGTTTGGAATTTTATGACGTTACAAGTTGGTATCAGAGCCTTGGTTTGAGGGATTCGGGTACACCTTCGGGCGTAACTGAACTTAAACCGGGGATTTGAGAAAATTTTAAGTAATAAATCAACAAAAATTTGATAAGTGATTTTGAGACAACCAAAGAAGAAAGAGTGTGTACGGTCAGCCAGCGCCTGAACGGTAAAATCCCCAAAATACTTTTACAATATGTGTTATGAGATATGATATGATATGATACGCATGCTAGTAGACTAGGTATACATATTAGGACTAGAGTGGCCTGATTTTGTGATGCCTTAGTCTAGGGAAAACTGCTTCTATGAGGTGCTTGAGAGCGAGTGGGTAACTAGTGTATGGAAAGAATAGAGTACTCAGGATTCGGGGTTTGGGGAGGAGGACTTGGGGTGAATACCGACGTGGTGTAATTGGTAGTATTAGGCCCGTACTACCAAGGACACCGGGTCAGTGGGCAGCCCAAGTAAAAATCCCTGTATACCGGAGACTGAGTAGGACTGCGTTATCGAGTGCGATTATGCCCGATAGAGTCTCTGATATTTTTATGTTGTATTTCAGAGACATCATGGTTGGACCACGACACAGACCTGGTACGAGTGGTGTGACTGACGAGGAGCTTCGCCAGATGATTCATGAGGAGGTAGCTGCAGCGATCCGGGCCGAGATTCCGGAGATGTTTGGGTCTATTAAGACCACGCTGATGGAGACATTTGATGAGCGGTACACCGCGTTGACTGAGGCTGCCGCCGCTGCAGCTGTGGCCGCTGCCAGACCACAAGGGGGTGACTCGTTGCTGTTCCGGGAGTTTAGCAACACGAAGCCACCAGAGTTTGACGGGACGCAGGATCCGATTGCTGCGATGAGATGGATTGCTGATATCGAGGGATGCTTCTATACTTGTTCATGTCCGGAGCATCTGAGGGTTCGGTTCGCCCTGAACCAGCTCCGCCTAGGAGCAAAGGATTGGTGGAAGTTTGTGACGGCGAACTTCACTCTGGCAGAGGTCTCAGCTGTGACTTGGGAGAGGTTTACTGATATGTTCAGAGATGAGTATGTACCCCCGGTGGAGAGGGAACGGTTGGTTCAGGAGTTCTTGACCCTCAAGCAGGGTAATGATTTTGTTACGGTGATCACACGGAAGTTTCATGAGAGGGCGATGTTCTGCCCCGAGTGGGTCTCCACGGAGCAGGCTCGGATGAGCCGGTATTTGGGGGTGCTGAGGAGGGATATCCGGGAGTTCGTATCGAACTCATCATATCAGACTTTTGCTGAGCTTCAGGCGAATGCCAGGAAGCATGAGATCGAGTTGGAGACCCAGGCCAGGGAGGAGGCCGAGTCTCAACGGGTGGATCGGCGGCCGACTCAGCCTCAGCCGGCAGCCAAGCGGACCAAGTCCGCTGATTTGAGATCCGGAGGTCAGAAGAGCCGCACTTGTGGGAAGTGCGGCAAGGGTCACGAGGGGGCATGTCGATCCGGTGCTTGCTACAAGTGTGGCAAGGAGGTGAACATTGCTAGAGATTGCCCCAAGGGATTCATGGTTTGCTTCCATTGCAACCAGACTGGCCATCGGAAGGCCGAGTGCCCCCAACTTCGCCAGGGATCTACGCCTGCTGCCAGGGTTCCCAAGGTTCGGCCAGTGAAGGCCGAGGCTCCGAAGGCTCGTGGGAGAGCTTTCCAGTTGACTGCGGAGGAGGTCCGCACGGCGCCTGATGTCGTGGCCGGTATGTATTCTTTCATGTATTTACATTTATACTGAGATATTGTGCTTATATTATTATATGCGTATGTACTTTTCTTGTGAATCATGTGCCTGCTTTGGTATTGTTCGACTCGGGTGCGAGTCGGTCTTTTGTTTCGTTGATTTTTAGACAGCACATCGGTATTGATCGGGAGGCGATGAGTCGACCCCTGTGAGTTGCTATAGCAAATGAGAAAGCGGTATACGCCACCGAGGTGATTCGAGGATGCGTGCTCGAGATTTTTGGGGTCGTGTTTCCTATAGACTTGGTCCCTATAGCTATGGGGGATGTTTGCGTTATCGTGGGCATGGATTGGTTGAGCAAGTTTGGAGCAGTCATTGACTGCGAGAGACAGCTGGTGATGATTCGAGACCCTAGTGGGGGAGTGCTCACGGTTTATGGCGAGGGGACCCGGTGTGGGTCGGCGTTTTGTGCGGCTGCCAGGGCAAGGCAGAATTTGCAGCAGGGCTGTGATGGATTCATAGCCTATGTGATGGATACTCGTGTGACCGCGGAGAGGCCCAATTCGATTGATGACGTTCCGGTTGTATGGGAGTTTTCGGATGTGTTCCCCGAAGAGTTACCGGGTGTGCCTCCGGAGAGGCAAGTGGAGTTTCGTATCGATTTGGTTCCGGGAGCGGCGCCCATCGCCAAGGCGCCTTATCGTCTCGCCCCGCCGGAAATGCAGGAATTATCCTCGCAGCTTCAAGAGCTGTTGGGAAAAGGATTCATTCGACCGAGTAGCTCGCCTTGGGGAGCACCGATTTTGTTCGTCAAGAAAAAGGATGGTTCACATTGGATGTGTATCGATTATCGGGAGTTGAACAAGTTGACGATTAAGAACCGATATCCGTTACCTAGGATCGACGATCTGTCCGATCAGTTACAGGGGGCATCTTGGTTTTCCAAGATTGACTTGAGGTCGGGGTATCATCAGATGAGGGTTCGCGAGGAGGATATCCAAAAGGCTGCTTTTAGGACTCGTTACGGACATTATGAGTTTGTGGTGATGCCTTTTGGGCTCACCAATGTCCCGGCCGCGTTCATGGATCTCATGAACCGGGTGTGCCGACCGATGCTGGATCGGTTGGTGATCGTGTTCATCGATGATATTTTGGTGTATTCGAGGACTAGGGATCAGCATGAGGAACATTTGAGGGAGATTCTTGGAGTTTTGAGATCGGAGAGACTGTATGCCAAGTTCTCCAAGTGTGATTTCTGGTTACGAGAGGTCCAGTTCCTCGGGCATCTTGTTAACCAGAAAGGGATATTGGTCGACCCGGCCAAGATTGAGGCGGTGTTGAGGTGGGAGGTGCCGAGATCGCCCACCGAGATCAGGAGTTTCTGAGTTTGGCTGGATATTATCGCAGGTTTATCAAGGATTTCTCCAAGATCGCTGTGCCACTTACTAGGATGACCTGGAAGGGTGTTACGTTTTCATGGGGACCGGAGCAGCAGTCCTCATTCGAGACGCTTCGTCAGAAATTGTGCGAGGCTCCAGTGCTTGCACTCCCAGAAGGGATGGAGGATTTTGTGGTATATGGTGATGCCTCTATATCGGGTTTAGGGGCGGTGCTTATGCAGAGGGGTCATGTGATAGCTTACGCTTCGAGACAGTTAAAACCTCATGAGTCGAGATATCCCACGCACGACCTGGAATTGGGGGCGGTGGTGTTTGCCCTCAAGATCTGGCGACACTATTTGTACGGGGTTCGGTGTACGATTTACACGGACCATAAGAGCTTGAAGTACTTGATGGATCAGCCAAACCTGAATATGCGACAGAGAAGATGGTTGGATGTGGTGAAGGATTACAATTGTGAGATCCTGTACCACCCGGGCAAGGCTAATGTGGTAGCCGACGCGTTAAGCCGTAGGGCGGATAGTGCCCCGATCCGAGATATTTGTATGAGATTGACGGTATTGACCCCGCTTCTGGATATTATTCGAGGAGCTCAGGTGGAGGCTGCAAAGCCAAAACATCAGAAGAAGGAGCGGGTTGTAGGTCAGGTATCAGGATTTGTCACGGATGGTCGAGGGCTTATGACTTTTCAGGGTCGGATTTGGGTGCCGTTTGTGGGCGGTGCGCGCACTATTTTGATGGAGGAAGCACATCGATCGAAATTCTCGATTCATCCTGGTGCTACGAAAATGTATTTGGACCTCAAGAGGGAGTACTGGTGGCCCTGTATGAAAAGGGATGTTGCTTGGTTTGTCGAGAGGTGCTTGACTTGTCGGCAGGTCAAGGCTGAGCACCAGCGACCGCACGGTAAGCTGCAACCGCTAGAGATTCCCGAATGGAAGTGGGAACAAATCTCTATGGATTTCATCACCAAGTTACCGCGAACGGCGAGGGGAGTCGATGCGATTTGGGTGATCGTGGATCGGCTGACGAAGAGTGCTCATTTTCTAGCCATTAGCGAGAGCTCTTATGCGGAGAAGTTGGTTGAGTTATATGTGAGGGAAGTAGTATCTCAGCATGGGGTGCCGATCTCGATTATTTCAGACCGTGACGTGCGTTTCACTTCCAGTTCTGGAAGAAGTTCCATGAGGAGTTGGGTACTAGGTTACATTTCAGTACTGCATATCATCCCCAGACAGACGGTCAAAGTAAGCGGACGATTCAGACACTCGAGGACATGCTTCGGGCATGTGTGTTGGACTTCGGAGGGAGCTGGGACGCCTATCTACCTTTAGCAGAGTTCTCGTATAACAACAGCCATCATTCGAGCATTGGTATGCCGCCCTTTGAGCTGTTGTATGGGCGTAGGTGTCGCACCCCCATCTGTTGGGGTGAGGTGGGACAGCAGGTTATGGGTAGCACGGAGATCGTGCTTCAGACGACCGAGCAAATTCAGATGGTCAGGCAGAGGTTGTTGACCGCTCAGAGCCGACAGAAGAGTTATGCAGACAGGCGACGGTCCGAGCTTGAGTTTCAAGTTGGTGATCATGTACTCCTGAAGGTCTCTCCTTGGAAAGGAGTGATTCGGTTCAGGAAGAGGGGAAAGTTGGGGCCCCGATATATTGTTCCTTTCCGTGTGATCATGAGGGTGGGCCGGGTAGCCTACCGTTTAGACTTGCCAGCAGAGTTGGGACAGATTCACGACACTTTCCATGTGTCGCAGTTGAGGAAGTGTATAGCTGACGAATCGACGGTGGTTCCATTAGGGGATATTCAGGTGGATGCAAGCCTGAATTATGCTGAAAGACCAGTAGCTATCAGAGATTGGAAGATCAAGGTTTTGAGGAACAAGGAGGTACCCCTGGTATTGGTTCAGTGGCAGCATCGGAAGGGATCAGAGAAGACCTGGGAGCCGGAGCGTGAGATGCGGGAGCAGCATCCGGAGCTATTTGCCTAGTGGGACTTCGAGGGCGAAGTCTTATTCTAGTGGCGGAGAATTGTAACAGCCCGGATCCCCAAGTATCTTTACTTTCATATTTTTGATATTCTGTGAGGGGACTCGGCGAGTTGGAGGTCGAACTCGCCGAGTCGGGTCGCGGTTTTGGGCTGAGGTTCGCGTCCGGACTCGGCGAGTCCGCGCTGTTTAATGAAACCCTAATTTCCCGGTCCTAAGCCCTATTTAAAGGACCTTATGGCCTTCATTTGCGGCCACCTTGAACCCTAAGAGCACCCATACGACTGTGAGCCCTTGTGAGTGTGTTAGGAGGCCATTTGTTCATCATTTTGTGTATTATTGCAAGAAAGGAGGGAGAAGATCAAGCTTGAAGAGTTGGGGAGCTTGGATCTGCTTCTATTTCATCAAGGGGGCCTTCTTGAGGTAACTTTCAGAGCCAAACTTCGTATTTTGGGTTGATGTGTCAAATCTAGGGTTTCTTCTTGCATTTCTTGGCTTAAATTGGAAGTATGAAAGGTCCCATGGAGATATGGAACCTAGATCTGGACCTTAGCAGGTCCAGGAGGCCCCATATGACAAGCTTTATGTCCATTCTCTTGAGTTAGAAGCTAGGGTTGCCATATTAGAGGTTATTTCTCCAAAATGAGCCTTGTATGCGTTGCATGTCGACCAAGACTGAGACTTTACGTGACAAATAAGCTTGGGAAGGCCAGATCTATGTATGTATCGAACGAATCTGACCGCAAAAGCCAGTTTTAGCTGGTGCATGGCATGGACTCGCCGAGTCTGAAGAACAGACTCGACGAGTCGTTTGAAGATTGTCCTTGAGACCACCCAGTGTGTAATCCTGACCGAGTTGTGGGTGACTCAATGAGTCGCAGAGAGTTAGAAAGGTTTTGACAGGTGGACCGAGTCAAGTTGGGACTCGCCGAGTTGTCCTTGTGACTCGGCGAGTTGAGTCGCAGTGGCCCTGTGATTCAGGCCCAGGTGGAACTCGTCGAGTCGGGGGAGTACTCGACGAGTCAAAGGGAAAATCCTTGTGAGTCGGTTAAAACGCGTAGACTCGCCGAGTCCGGTCCAATTAACCAAAGACTGTTGACCAAGTCAACCTGTGTTGACTTGATATGGATGGTCAACCTTAGTTGTACAAGTAATAATTATAGATTCATGGTATCATAGGATTACAGCTCGAGGGTTCGAGCACGAGTGATTCCAGGATTCACGATTAACGACTTAGCGGGGCATACGAGGTGAGTCTTCTCACTATACTGTACCCGGAAGGGTTTTGACTGTGTGACCGGAAGGTCAAATATGATATGAGATATATGCCTTATATGTGTTAAGTTATTCGTTATATGTGCCATGTATGATATGCTTGATTTGGGCCGGAAGGCAACATGTTATGGGCCGGAAGGCGTGGTCATATGGACTGTAAGGTTTATGTGGGTAGGACCGGAAGGTCTACCCAGTCGGGACGGAAGTCCCCTGAGACACATGGACCGGAAGGTCAAGGCCTGGAAAGGCGTATGTGCGTTGGTTGTATTTTGGGGAACTCACTAAGCATTTATGCTTATAGTTGTTGTGTTATGTGTTTTAGGTACTAGCGAGGACCGTGGGAAGGCACCGGCGTGATCGTACACACACTCGGGGAAACCATTTTGAGATCTTTTGTTATGTAATTGGTTGTGATTAAATTGTTACATTGGAACCTAAACTTATTACTCATGTTTTGATGATTGAAAAAAAATGAAAATTTTTTGGTTTGGAATTTTATGACGTTACACATCTAACGTGAGGGTGCAGCCTATGTAGATTTCGTTAGAGCTCTCTGTCTTTGCGTTAGCCATTTCTACGACGAATGTTTCTTTTAGTGGTTGTGGGGATTGCTAAAGTAGTTGTTTAAAGTTTTGGTTTACAAAGCTTATTTCTGCTCCACTATCGAATAGGATACAAGCATAAGAGTTGTCGAGAAGGAACGTACCTGTGACTACTGTGGGGTCTGCTACTGCTTCATTGTGGCCAATAGCGAGTAGTCTTCCTGTTCCTCCCGTATTCCCGACTTTAGGATAGTTTTTCTTGAAATGACCTACCTCACCACAGCCATAGCAGGCCTGGCTCACTCCCGAGCTAGGGACTTGAGAGATAGGTTTGGGTTGGGATCTGGAAAAACGGACGGTATGGCCCTTCCGGTTGCAGTTAGTGCAGTGCAATTCACGGAAAGGGCCGTTATGATGGAAGGGGCACTTGGGGCACTTGGGTAGGTTTCCAACATAGGATTTGGTTGGTACAGGGGTAGCAGGAGTGGTGGCAGCATGGATGGCCACCATTTGCTGGTTTTTGGAAGAGGATTGAGTTTTCTTGCCCTTCTTCTGGTCCCAATGCTTCCTCTTGTTGTTAGTTGATTTGGGTGGTGCAGTGGGAATTGTCGTGGTTGTTGATGGGGTGGAGGGAGTTTCATGATCAATCAACCTTTGGGCCAATTCCTTGGCGCTGTCAAAGGTCATAGACGTGATGCTAACACGTTCCCTCGATATGGGGGAACTGAACCCCAGATGTATCGTTCTATCTTCTTGCTTTCAGTACGGATCATGTTAGGACGCATAGTTACCAGGTCGCAGAACCTGGCAGTATAAGCTATCATGTTGGTCCCCTTCATCTTGAGGTTCCAAAGTTCTTCTTCGAGTTTCTGAACTTCGCCCCTAGGGCAGTACTCCCTCATCAATAGATCCTTCAGTGCGTCCCAACCCATGGCGTTGGTTGTTACCAAGGAGAGTGATTTGACATGGCTATTCTGTTGGATAAGGTGTCTAAGTTCATAACTATTTCTGGTATGTACTTGACCCGACCCGGCATGGTCCATTTGGGTTGCATGGCACCATGCAATTGGATAGACTAAATGAGAGAAATAACACTTGGAGATTATTAATATATTATAAGTTCTAATATATTAATAATATTATTTGATTAGTTTGATCAAGAATTAATTTAGAATTAATTATGTGATCAAAAGATAACTAATTAAATATATGGGTTGATTATGTAAATCATCCATATCTTGTATAGTGGGCTAAGAGGCTCCATGGATTATCAAGTTGGGTTCCACCCATAGGATGCTCCATGGATGCTCCATGGGAGTTACAAACCCATGGGTCATGGAAATGAAGAGTCATGACACATTAGGGTTTAACCCTAGATGTGTCAACACTATATAAGAAACATATTCTCCACCAAAATCGGTTACACACTAAGAAACAAGAGGGCTTGGCCGATTTTTGAGAAGTGTGTGTTCTCTCATAAGTTCTTCCAAGAGCATTTGGTGTTGTGTGAAGCATTTGAGGCATCACACTTGGGGTGCTAGGCTCACAAGGTTTCAAGGAACACAAACAACAACAAGGTAAGTTATTCTATCTATACTATTCAAGTTAAAATTGTTCCCCATGTATGCTAGATAGGAATATAACCTTGGAATTCAACATTGCATGATAATTAGACAAACATAGATCCAAGGTTATTAGGGTTGCATGTACACTTAGGAAGTGTTAGAATGCTCAAAACCCATCAGTGGTATCAGAGCCTAGGCTTGTTTGTTTTTTTATCTGTGCTTAAAAGTTGAAAAAAAAGTCAAAAATCTTGCTGTCTGCGAGTGGACTCGTCGAGTTCATGTGTATCTTCAACCAACTCGGCGAGTGAGTTCATGCACTCGGCGAGTAGGGTCGACTGATTGCAGAATTTCGATTTAGTTGCTGGAAATGAATTAGAAACATTACCCTAAACTATTTTGGTAATTGAAAACTTGTTTTTGGTGGTGTAATGTCTTTGCTAATTCATTTACAACAACTAGTTATCAAAATTACAAAGTTTTAAGTGTAATTTATGAATGTGTTCATATTCATGTTCTTGTTCTTATGATGTTTTAGATGATCATAGGAATTATTTGTAACCTATGTGGTAGATTAATTCTTGATCATAATGTGTTTTAATGGAGTCCATAACTTGTCCTCAAGTTATGGAAAACCAAGAGTCACACTTGAATTAAAACCATTAAAACAAACAAAAGAGTTAGAAAAATGAAGACTCTTCATTTTATTACTCTATTAAACTCATAAGTTACAAGAAATGAAACGTTTTGAAAGTTACAAAACTTGCCCTCAAGTTTTGGAACAAGTAAAGTTAAGTTAAAACTTTAAGTTCCAACCCCTAGAATTTTAAAAGTTAAAATTCAACCCTTATACTTATATTATGATGATTTAATAATTATATATATGTATAAGAATAAAGTCGTCTTACCGCTAGTACGCCTCATTCACGAAGCCGGTCTATAAGGTGGGTATAAGGTTGTTGCCTATAAAATGGTGACTTAATGGGTGTCTACTCTCACCCACCGCTTGCTTGACTGGTGGAGGGTCGTTAGCCGAACGGGTAAGACAAGGACTTATAAACTCTCATTCAAAGTATGATGAATATTATAAAGTAACTAAATGTTTTATTAAATTCCCAATCTTAGTTACTTTAGGAAAATGTGAATAAGGTGCTAATCCATGAAATTACACTTTACACTCTGTCTAAGTCGTTGGTGGAGCGTGTGTGGTTAACCGGCACACTAACTTGGACTTAACAAGGTAGGTAAAGGGTGACTTAAGGTTTATTATAGTATCGGTGGAGCGTGTGTGGTTTACCGGCACATCGATTGAGTGATAAACTTTAAGGGTACCAAGTGAATTTGCATGGTTACTTCACACCTCGTTTTGTGATCCTCGGTATCCCAGTCACAAAACTTGGAGGGCACTCTCGAGATTGAAACATGCCTTTGAAAAGTTCATTGAATCTCAAAGAATCTAGGAATTTCTAAAAAAACCAATAAAACCTAATATCTAATATTTCGGTTTTCGTGGTGGAAATTGGTGAATCGTCATTCACCTACCTTTCAAATATGGTATAGCTTAGATTACGGCATACCTCTTCTAAGTTATATTATATTGTGATTGGATCCTAGCCTTAATATTACATTTGGGTGTTTTATTAAGGACTCTCTTAAATCTATACTAAACTTGTTCTCCTCTTTCAGATGTCTTCAAATAATGCTTCTGGCTCGAATCCTAATGGCTCCTTTACTCTTATGAGTTTGTGTGGGAAAGTCACATTTGATGGATCCAACTTCAATGAATGGATCAGAAACATCAGGATGATTACCCGCTACGAGGACAAAGAATATGTCCTTGACAAGGAGCTTAAGGAGATTGATGAGACCACTGCAACTCCTCAGGAGATCGCTGACTTTCAGGCACATGAAAGGGATGCTACGAAAGTAGCATGCATCATGATGGCCACAATGACAGCAGAACTCCAAAAATCTTATGAAGATTTCTACCCTTATGAAATGCACCAAGATTTGATGGAAAGATACCATCAAAGTGCACGACAAGAGAGGTACGAAATCATCTGCTCCATGATAAAAACCATGATGAAGGACGGGGATTCCGTCACGAGCCACATGCAGAAAATGCAAAGATATGTGGATCGATTGCTGAAGCTTAATGTGAACCTCCCTGAGGAGCTTGCAATAGATATAATTTTGCGCTCCTTACCATCGTGCTATGATCAATTCCGCATGACATATCACATGAATAAGGAAGAGGTTACACTCAGCAAACTTCAGGGACTTCTCAAGACTGCAGAATCAGGTCTTAAGGGGAAGTCGGTTGCTATCACTCCTACTCCAAACTCAACTCCGGTTTTGGCAATCGGGAAAAGTCGAGGGAGGAAGAGAAAGAGATCTTCGAAGGGTACCAAGGCTCGGACCCTTGATGGCTCTTCTTCAAGTGGAACCAAGAAAGGTTTCATTACTCCTTCTTCTGACCCAAAAGAGGCTGAATGCTTCTATTGTCATGAAAAAGCTCATTGGAAGCGAAACTGCCCAAAGTACCAGCAGGATGTGAAGGATGGGAAAGTCAAACTCAACCATGCAGGTATTTACACTATCATTTATAATAACTCACCCCATTCGAAATCTTGGGTCCTTGATACCGGTTGTGGTATTCATATTTGTTGTGACTTGCAGGGACTAAGAAGAAGTGAGGATGTGGAGAAAGGAAGAATAAACTTGATCATGGGGAACAGGAAAGCTTCACGTGTCACCAAGATTGGAGTTTATACTTTATCGCTAAGTAGTGGGTTTAGTTTAGATTTGAATAAATGTTGTTACTCGCCAGGAATGGCAAGAAATATTATTTCCTTTCATGCTTTGTACAAACAAGGGTTTACCTTTTCGTTTAATAATGAAGTTGGTTCTATTGATGCTTTCTTTAATAATGTTCTTTATTTTAAAGCATTACCTTGTGATGGTGTGTGTGAAGCTGTGTCTGTTGTAGATAACTTAGGAAATAATGTTTTGTGTATTGATTCTACTACTGATAATAACTTGGATAAAGCATCATTATGGCATTGTCGTCTTGGACATATAAGCCAGAAACGCATAGGCCAACTCCAAAAGGATGGAGTCTTGGAGTCATTTGACCTAAAGTCAGATGATAGTTGCGAATCATGCTTACTTGGAAAAATGACAAAGTCACCCTTCACAGGCTCGTGTGAAAGGGGTGAAGGTTTGTTGGACCTTATACACACGGATGTGTATGGACCATTCAAACATGCCACAAGGGATGCTAATCGTTATTATTTGACTTTTACTGATGATTACAGTAGATATGGATATGTCTACTTAATCAAGCATAAGTCAGAGACTTTCGAGAAGTTTAAGGAATTTAAACAGGAAGTCGAGAATCAATTGGGCAGGAACATTAAGATGCTTCGATCCGATCGAGGTGGTGAGTATCTTAGTTCAGAGTTCCTCGACTATCTAAGGGAATGTGGGATTGTCTCACAATTGACACCTCCCAGGACACCGCAGTTGAATGGTGTGGCTGAGAGGCGTAATCGAACCTTGTTGGAGATGGTTCATTCCATGATGAGTCGAGATTTGCTACCAATCTCATTCTGGGGGTATGCCTTAGAGACTGCCACCCATATCCTTAATCTAGTCCCTACAAAGAAAGTTGCCAAAACTCCTCACGAGATGTGGACTGGTAAAGTACCCAAACTAGACCACATCAAGATTTGGGGTTGCGAGGCTTTCGTGAGACGCGAGACTCATGATAAGCTCGAACCCCGAAGCGAGAGGTGTATTTTCATCGGCTACCCACAGCAATCCTTTGGTTACCTCTTCTACAGACCTAGTGACAATGTGGTCTTTGTAGCAAGAAGAGGAGTCTTTCGAGAAAGAGAGTTTATAAGCCAAGGAGACAGTGGGAGGCAAATTGATCTTGAAGAAATTCAAGAGTCAAGTGGTGAAGGAACTTCAAACTCTAGCCCTCAACTTGAGGAGGAAACTCCTATTGAGCCAATTGACAAATCTGTACCTCTGAGGCGTTCCACGAGAGTTAGGAGTGCACCTGAGCATTACTATGGATTCCATATTACTGCAGAAGGTGAGACACTTATTAGTGATGGAACACTAGTAAGTCAAGATGACCCTAACAGCTACGAGGAAGCCATAGCAGGCCCCGAGTCTGCTAAATGGAAAGAGGCTATGGATAGCGAGATACAATCCATGTATGACAATCAAGTTTGGAACTTGGTTGAGAATGTACCAGGTCGTAAGACTGTAGGGTGCAAATGGGTCTTCAAGAAGAAGACCGACATGGATGGTAAAGTACACACTTATAAGGCTAGACTGGTCTCTCAAATTCCTGGAGTGGATTATGATGAGACCTTTTCTCCGGTAGCCAAGATTAAGTCTATTCGGGTTCTGTTAGCCATAGCCGCATTTCATGACTATGAAATTTGGCAAATGGATGTCAAAACCGCTTTCCTTAATGGAAAGTTGGCTGAAGATGTTTACATGAGTCAGCCAGAGGGTTTTGTCAGCAACGAGTACCCCAATAGAGTGTGTAAGCTTGAGAAATCCATTTATGGGTTAAAGCAAGCACCTCGCAGATGGAATCTTTGCTTTGATGAAAAGGTCAATGAATTTGGCTTTTCTAGGAGTGAAGATGAATCTTGTGTGTATGTCAAGGCTAGTGGGAGTATAGTTAGCTTCTTGGTATTGTATGTGGATGACATACTACTCATAGGAAACGACATTCCAACCCTGGAGGAAGTAAAGTCCTGGCTTGGAAAGTGTTTCGCTATGAAGGATCTTGGTGAAGCTGCCTATATTTTAGGGATAAGGATCTTGAGAGATCGGAGTAGAAGACTAATTGGACTTAGTCAGAGTACCTACTTGGATAAGGTGCTGAAAAGATTCAGCATGCAGGACTCCAAGAAAGGAGAGTTACCCATCCAGAGTAACGCCAAACTGAGTAAGACACAAAGCCCTAGCACTGAGGCTGAGATAGCACAAATGAGTCGAGTACCTTATGCTTCGGCTGTAGGATCGATCATGTATGCTATGACGTGTACTCGACCTGATGTAGCTTTTGCCCTGAGCATGGTTAGCAGGTTTCAGGGGAACCCTGGCAAGGCACACTGGACTGCAGTAAAGAATATTCTCAAGTACCTACGAAGGACTAAGGACTGGGTCCTTACCCTCGGTGGGAGGGATGACTTGAGAGTTGTAGGGTATAGTGATGCTAGCTTCCAGACTGATATGGATAATTTCCGCTCTCAGTCGGGCTGGGTCTTTACCCTAAATGGAGGAGCAATTTCTTGGAAGAGTTCCAAGCAAGAGACAGTGGCAAATTCTACTTGTGAATCAGAGTATATTGCAGCTAGCGAGGCGGCAAAGGAGGCGTTATGGCTGAGGAACTTCATTGGAGACCTTGGAGTTGTACCAGCTATTAAAGAGCCAATGGAAATTTTCTGTGATAGTGAAAGTGCTGTTGCCTTAGCCAAGGAACCAAGGGATCACGGGAGATCCAGACACATCGACAGAAAATACCATTTCATCAGACATCGGATCGAAGAAGGACTCCTCGTGGCTAAGAGGGTATCATCAGATGAGAATCCGGCAGATCCCCTCACGAAGGGACTGACTCGGGTTAAGCATCTCCAGCATGGTCGGAGCATAGGGCTGAAGGATGATATTAGATTTAGTAGTTAGATAACCTCGAAATTTGTAAAGTGTAATTGACATCTGATGATGAATAAAAGTGTTTTATTTATGAGTAAAGTGTTGCTATCTCTTGTCGATCGTTTACTATATTTCTTTTGCATGTTTTGACTTCCAGAATAATTTTTTGTTTGGTATAACATATTATTCAAACCTCCACAGTCGATCATATGTCGGAAGTAGGTATGAATCAAGACTGTCATGTTTGGTTGTAGAGGTCTTGGACAAGGCTACAGCAATCATGAGTGCTCATAAGCTCTGAGCATTGGACTCAACCCACACTCACTGGAATCACTTCATGGAATTCTATCTCGAGTGATCGTGAGACGGTAATATCGTATAAGTCTTCAAACCTAGAGATATGATTTGTTACTTACAAGTTGGTTATGCATTGATTGTACGAAAAACGCATTGGTAACTCGATGTTATAAATCGCGCTCTTGTGTATAATTCAATGAGTGGTAGAACAAACATATGAGTCGAAGTTTATCTGTTCCTTCTTGGATTAGAAGCTGATATCTGGGCCCCTCGATGATTCTGTTTTGACCTATGTACCGGGCCCGATCATAACTAAATTGATGTGTTCAATGAAGTTATTTGTCAAACAAATCGGAAATCGGGAAACAAACTGTTGGACAATAAGTAAGACGTTGTTCTGTGTATTTGTCCGACTGATATCTAGAACAGAGGATTATATGATCACTTATCTTAAATGGCGTACCATCATCTTCTCAGTTCCGAGAAACCTTGTAAAGAGCTACGATCGCCGATCGGTTCCTAAAGTCATACTTGCAGTAATAGTTATTAGACTTATCCAAGTGGGAGACTGTTGGATAAGGTGTCTAAGTTCATAACTATTTCTGGTGTGTACTTAACCCGACCCGGCATGGTCCATTTGGGTTGCATGGCACCATGCAATTGGATAGACTAAATGAGAGAAATAACACTTGGAGATTATTAATATATTATAAGTTCTAATATATTAATAATATTATTTGATTAGTTTGATCAAGAATTAATTTAGAATTAATTATGTGATCAAAAGATAACTAATTAAATATATGGGTTGATTATGTAAATCATCCATATCTTGTATAGTGGGCTAAGAGGCTCCATGTATTATCAAGTTGGGTTCCACCCATAGGATGCTCCATGGATGCTCCATGGGAGTTACAAACCCATGGGTCATGGAAATGAAGAGTCATGACACATTAGGGTTTAACCCTAGATGTGTCAACACTATATAAGAAACATATTCTCCACCAAAATCGGTTACACACTAAGAAACAAGAGGGCTTGGCCGATTTTTGAGAAGTGTGTGTTCTCTCATAAGTTCTTCCAAGAGCATTTGGTGTTGTGTGAAGCATTTGAGGCATCACACTTGGGGTGCTAGGCTCACAAGGTTTCAAGGAACACAAACAACAACAAGGTAAGTTATTCTATCTATACTATTCAAGTTAAAATTGTTCCCCATGTATGCTAGATAGGA
Source organism: Lactuca saligna (assembly GCF_052625555.1). Lineage (NCBI taxonomy): Eukaryota > Viridiplantae > Streptophyta > Magnoliopsida > Asterales > Asteraceae > Lactuca > Lactuca saligna. The sequence continues at coordinate 247,607,753 of NC_136420.1, read as the reverse complement.
ATATAACCTTGGAATTCAACTTTGCATGATAATTAGACAAACATAGATCCAAGGTTATTAGGGTTGCATGTACACTTAGGAAGTGTTAGAATGCTCAAAACCCATCATATTCCACCATGTCAAAGCCCTTTTGGTGAAAGTGATAGCAACGAACTTTATTTTGCTTTCTTCGGGGCATTAGCACATTTCGAAGACAACTTTAGTTATTTCGATCCATTGGGACAAAGCAAGGATCCCTCCGGTCCCATTGAAGAATGTCGGTTTGCAGTTCATGAAATCCTTATAAGTACACCCCTGTGCACGTGGGTGGATCTCACCATATATGAAGTTGATGCCCATTCCAGCTCCACTGCATCATTGGAATTCATTTGAGCCATAGCGGCTGTTACAGCCGTTTGAAACATCATAGGATTGAACCGTGGAGGAGGAGGTGGTTTAGGTGGAGTTTGAGTTGCAGGTCTACCTCTGTTCGGACGCTTGCAGGGAGGCATCTTTTACTGGAAATTTATAAAGAGGAAGATAATAGTAAGAATCGATTGTAAATAAATTGTGAGAGTTTCACAGACCAAGCTGCCATAGTTCAATTATCAAATAAAATCATAGCAATAGAGTAGGAAAACACAAACTACAAACTTTCTCACAAAGTGGATAACTGCCAATATTACTGATATTAATGATGTAAAATGAATTCGGTAAAAACGACCTAACAGTTGGTCTTACATCAACCATAAGGGAAAATGTTGGCAGCCTAGGAGCCTAGTTAGAGTACTTTTAGAGTTAGGAATGTTTACAGACAAGTGCTCTACCGAGTATAGAAAGAGAAAAAGGCTATTCCTTAAACAAAAAGGAAAGATAAGTAGATATCTTCTACTGGCGACGAGTACCCATTGGCCGAATCCTAAGATCAACCAGTTGGTGTACAACTTCCTGAAGATGTCTTTCCTGAACCCTCTGACGTGCTTGGAGATTCCTAAATTTGGCTCAGGATGCAGCTAGCTGTTGCTGCAGAGCTTCATTGGTCCTCCTAGTCCTATCCATGGCTTCTTCTAGTTGGCGGAGACGGACAATGTTAAGGTTGTAGTTGGCATCAATTTCCACGACTCTGCCAATGGCCGCTTGACCATGTTCGGTGTTCCTGGCAATCCTACGGACCATGATGGGCAAGACTCGGTCCGCTGATCCTCCTTTACTTATGATGTAGATGCTTAGGTCTTCGTTGAAAGGTAAAGGCTGACCCTGCTCGTCGCTCCATCGGTTCAAGGTTATTGCCCACATGGGGGTGAGACCTTGAAATGCCGGACGAGGATTAGGGTTTGGAGCTACTGGGGGAAGGTTGTTGACTTCTGGTTCGGAGTCGGAACTATCCGAAAAGCCTTCAACACAATGATCATCCAAAGGGATCGGGTGATTATCTTCTGGTTCCTCATCGAGCCATCCCCCATTGCCTTGGTTTGGATAGTACGGATTGCCGGGAAAGTGGAAACCATCCATACTATCTACGCGAAAATGAGGAAAGAAGGGTTTATAAACGTACTAATCTAGGATACTTATAAGATGATCGTTATTAGTGTAACGCCCCGTTCCTGGTACGTATTTATTTTTGATTATATGTTCTTTTGGGAAGAGCTACTCGGCGAGTTGTAGCCCTAAGTCACCGAGTAGATGTCGAGTGGATGCGGGCTTTAAGTGATGTACTCGGCGAGTCCACGCCTGGACTCGGCGAGTAGGCCAATCAGGAGGAGACCCTAATCCTTAGGGTTCGCACCCTATTTAAACGTCCTTATAGCCCCATCTCATCCCCCATCACCCTCAGAGCAATCCTTATCGAAAACCCTAGCCTCCATTGGTAAGTTTGAGTGATTGTTGCCTTGTGAAGGGACTTTTGGTGCACTTTGGAGCAAGTGGAAGAAGGGAGAAGTTTAAGAGGTCAAGGAAGGGGACTTAGATCCAGAACACATTCATTTGTGGTCATCCATTCTGGTAATAAAGTTTCCATCTTGGTTATTGATCTATTAGATCTTCTTTGTCCCTAAATTGTTGCTTTTAAGCCCTAAAACCCCAAATCCTTGAAGAGAAACCTTATGGTTGGGTTATACTTCAGATCTGGACTAGCATTACATTCTTGAAGTGTTAAGTTTAGGTCATATTGGTGATTAAGGTCCCTCTTGAGCTTAGAACTCCATTAAGAGCTTAGTTTGGACATTTGAAGCCTCTAAAGCTATGCATGCACGTAAAGTTTGCAACTTTACGTGATAAGCATGCCCTAGAAGCCTAAATCTGTGGTTTGGAGCCGCTGCATGGCTCAAATCAGGTCTGTATAGAAAAATGACTTAATGAACTCGGCAAGTAGAATGATGGACTCGACAAGTCCTATGAAAATAGTCGTGGGCTCGATGAGTTGAATGAGCAACTCGGCGAATCCGATGAAGATTGCCTTAGACTTGATGAGTTGTTCTTCAACTCGGTGAGTCAGATGAACTTGGACTTAGTATGTATGCATCGAGGAAGAATGCGTTGAGTCTTCGCTAAGCTCGACGAGTAGAAACGGGTGTAGAGCTAGAAAAGATGGAAAGGACTCGGCGAGTTGGCGAGCCAACTCGGCGAGTCCGGTCAACCAGGAGGTTGACTTTGACCGGGGGGTAAAATAGCATTTTACCCTAAGATTAGTTATCAGTATCTGACTTAGCGTTTATGGAAATTGTAGCTGGGGAGTTCCGGTTCAGCAGTCAGGCGCTCAGCAAGCAGACTTTCAGCAGCTACTTCGAGGTGAGTTACCTTCCAGTAGCGGTGGGTCTAAGGCCACAATGTCAGCCCACTAGTAGGAATTGTATGATTAGATGATTTTCTCTGTGATATTCATCTAGGGTTGCCACTACCTGTGTTATGTTTATGTGTTTGTACGATATGATGCTATGTGCTAGCGATAGTAGGGGAGATAGTCCCCAGGTTACCAGTCGATAGGGCCGAAGGGACAGTCATGCCCAACCATGCTAAATAGATTATGTGATACGTGTTACGTGGTAGTGGTAGGGGTGAAATAGTCCCTAATATCTGGTCGAAAGGACCGAAGGGGAGACCAACACCCAGATATGCTAGTCAGTATCCGGTCGAAAGGACTGAAGGGGAGACCAGCACCCAGATATGCTAGTCAGTATCCGGTCGAAAGGATCGAAGGGGAGACCAGCACCCAGATATGCTAGTCAGTATCCGGTCGAAAGGACCGAAGGGGAGACCAACACCCAGATATGCTAGTCAGTATCCGGTAGAAAGGACCGAAGGGGAGACCAGCACCCAGATATGCTAGTCATTATCTAGTAGAGAGGACCGAAGGGGTAGGTCGGGCACCCAGATATGCCTGACAATATTTGTATGTTATATGGTTATTTGGTATACGGTACGTTGGGGGAACTCACCAAGCTTCGTGCTTATGGTTTTTAGTTGTTGTTTCAGGTACCACTTCAGCCAAGGGGAAGGCGCTAGCGCGGTAGCGGCATATCACACACACACTCTTATTTTTCCACACTATGAGACATTCTGGGATTTGTACTCTGATATTATTATGATTTACGTTATGGTTTACAAATGCGAGACATGTTTAATTAAATGATATGGTCGAATGATATTTTGTTACTAGCGTTTTGCAAATCACTTATTAAAAATGAAATTTTTGGTCCATAATTTTTGGGATGTTACAGTTAGTCAACCCAATACTTGCATAGTGCATAACAATTACATGTAACCGAAGCAAGATAGACCTTCGAATAAGTGACCCTAACTCTAAATCCACAATCAAACAAGAACATGAAATGAAGCAAAGGTAAGTCTATAGCGGCCTAGTCACATGTAACTGTGGTGTATCCACTTAGCAACTATTGCCCTACTAGTAATGACCCTTTTAGTTATCACATATGTAGTTAATATAATGCAGAATACTCTTATAGTATTCTTGTTCTAACGTTCTTGTGGTAGTGTTGGTAAGTTTTTAGACTTGTTGCAACACCACAATCACTATTAGGCACATGCTAGTCACTTCTAGAAAAATGTAGTTGATCAGGCTACATCCACCCAGATGTGACTATATGTCTCTAAGCCTAATTGTGCTGCTCAACAATCTTAATACTTTTGTTGTGTTCTAGTATGATACTGACCCTTTATATTTATGGATGTGTGTGTGTGTGTGTATATATATATACACACACACTTAGTTAAATATTTTAGTATTTAAAAGTATATATTCTTGGTCAGAGTGTTTTAGTCCCGAAGTGTTTATAGTTCGTATATCTTTTATGGGCTGATATACTTGATTCACTATACACAATGAGGCTTTGATACCAATCTGTCACACCCCAAACCCGAGAATGGCGGAATACATTCTGGGGTGGAGGACGTCATGTACAATATCATAACAATTGCATAATAGTAAAAGCAAGCGACAACAACCATTGCATTAATATAGTAATTGTAAACACAAGCGTGTTCTGTACAGTTTGATAGACACCAAAAGTATAGACAAAAATAAAAGATGGGTCTTGTATATGCTCCATCTTCTCAAAAGTTGCATCGATACATGTCTATTTTTGACCTGAGAATACAAGTTATTTTGAAAATGAGTATCAACATAAAGCTGGTGAGTTCATAAGAATTTAGTGTCGTTGCTTGTATAAAAGTGTTTACAATCATGTAATATAAAAATTGTGATTAATGTTTGAAAATAGTAAAATCCCTAGAAAATCCTATATTTTCCAGATTTGAATATTTGTAAGTTTGATCATTTGAGTGTGTAAAAGTTTTCCATTTGAAACTCTCAATTATAAAAATAAGGTTATAAATTTCATTCATGTAAAGTTGATGAGGAAAGATAATATCTTATTTCAGTAGTTTTACTGCCAGCTGGATATAATAGTGTTGCATACTTCAGTTAGTAATATATATATATATATATATATATATATATATATATATATATATATATTCACTTCGGGAAGTTAGTTTAGCCTTTAGTTCTTAGTGTGTTAATTTGGGTATGATCTCTCATGTAACCAAACTGAGTGATAATAGAATGTCCGATGACCTTCCCGGTCATACGTAGTGTAGTGATGTTTTGTCACCCCTGGGCCTAGTCGGCTCGGACTGTAGTTAGCAGTCGGGATGTAACACCGTGATTTTTAAGGCAAAATTTTCATTTAATTAATCAAACTAATATTAAATCACTTGTTTAAAATCTCATACACATTTGAATTACAAAAACATAGTTCCATTTTCACTTAGTAGAAAACCAGGATCCTCCAGTATACAACTCTTTCTTTGGTGTGTACAATCGAGCCGATGCCATCCCGCGCTACTGAAAGAACCTGAAACAACATACATAAAACACTGTAAGCACGAAGCTTAGTGAGTTCCCCAATATACACCTTACGCACGTACGCCTTTCCAGGCCCTGACCTCCCGGTCCACTGCACAATGCCTTCCGGCCCATGAGATAATCGCCTTCCGGCCCATAACGTGTTGCCTTCCGGCCCTTAGTACATTGCCTTCCGGCCCATAACATATTGCCTTCCGGCCCATAACATATTGCCTTCCGGCCCATAACATATTGCCTTCCGGCCCAAAAACATATACGTCACATAATACATTTACTCTAACACATAAAGCACATATATCATATATCATACCTGACCTTTCTGTCACATAACACCTTGCCTTCCGGCCCATATAAACATGCATATCACGCGTAGCAACTAACTTTCCATTTATAGCATATATACATAACACATAACATATTCGACCTTCCGTTCACACAATCAAACCCTTCCGGGTACAGTATAGTGAGAAGACTCACCTCGTGGATGCTGGAAGTTAGCAACTCCTGAAATCACTTGCACCTGATCCGCCGAGCTACAAGCTCCCTATAACAATATATCTCTTATTAGTACTTTTATCTTCCACGTTAACTGACCCTAAGAAATCACACACAGGTCAACTCTGGTCAACGGTCATCTCGACTGGACTCGGCGAGTGCCCTGGCGACTCGGCGAGTCTAGTCGTCCTCACAAATTCCTGGATGTTCCCTTTCTACTCGTCGAGTATCTCTCTTGACTCGACGAGTTCCTCGTGGAAGAATCGCGGGGCCACCCCGACTCCACTCGCCGAGTCTGAATCGACGAGTTCCTCGTGGAAGAATCGTCCCGACCAATCATAGGTCTGGTCCTCCTAAGCTGGTCCATCACAAAAGGCCTTCATTTAGGTGCTCATGCTACACCCCAAGACTCATAATTCCCATGTTAACCTAAGGCATAAGGATTTCAATCCAAAACCTTCACCAATTCCCGAAATGCACAGACCTGGGATCTTCTGGACCTCCAAGGGTCCCAACACAGGGTTACAATCGTTTGGGGGACAAGGGTAACCATTAATCTAATCACAAAAGGGTTCCTTAAACCCTAAACCATGCACACATTCACATAACAAAATATAATCCGGAATGTTACCTGAATAATGCCCTCTGTGTGTCCCCAAGCCTCAGAACATGATTCCCTTGTTGTTCCTTTAGCCAAAACCTTCCCCTTCTTGAACAATAACTTCTTCAAAATCACCAATAGCCTTCAATCCTTGCTCTAGATGCCCCTAACCGATTTAGGGTTCTTCTCAGCAGCTAAAAGGGAACAACAACGGCCAATGATCCCATTTATACGTCCCCAAACCTGAACGGCTAGGGTTTACGCTAAACAGCGCAGACTCGCCGAGTCCCTATCTGGACTCGTCGAGTCCAGTCGCGAACCCGCGACCAAATCTGCGATCCTACTCGGCGAGTCAGGCTCTAACTCGCCGAGTCCCCCCTTTAAAACACCCCAAAATGTGATTTAACAATACTTTGAGATTTCGGGCTGTTACACAGGATGTAATAGTGTCCGTCCTGTATAAATCTGTACATGTAGTGTTTGCTTTCCTTCCGGGAAGCTCTGGTTACACGGTGTTCGCACAGTAGAGTGCCGTATAGAGGAATAGTGTGTCACATTATGGATTAGTGTTTTCTCTTGTATTATATTATAATGAACTTTTTAGTATAGTGTATAGAGTGTTCTCTTTAACATGTATTAACTTGTAATAGTAGTAATTATAGTGAGAATCATAGTGATAGGGGTAATGGGCAGTAGTCTTAACTATACCTATTATAGTTAAATAGAGTGTGGGATTGCATGCCTTTGGTTTACAAAGGTATTGAATTAAGTGAAGATATAGTTTAAAAGAAAACAAGTTTAAAAACAGTTTGAAAATAGTTTAATAACAATTTAACATAGAAAATGCGTTTGATAATTATTTAAAACAGTTTTGTCGGCAAGTAGCTAAAAATATAGAAAATTCTTTTTTATTGCAAGTTATAAATCACATGTGATTGATACTATAACTTGTTGTATTCAACTTGTATTCCCCCCATAAAACATTTAAAAACATTTGAAAGGTTAATTAAGGGGTATGAACTCACCTGCAGCAAGTGGATCGGATGGAGACATATGTTTACATATAATTAGTGATTAAAACACTAATTAAACACGTATAGACATCCTAATGCGAAGAAAAATGCTTTGGTCAAGTGATAGGAGGCTATTGGGTTGAAAGGAAGGAGTGTAAGGCCTCACTATGGAGTTTACTCCTCAAATACACACCTTAGGTGAGTTTGCGGTTGAGGGACCAATTCCACCATGAGTTTACGGATGTAAACTCATGGGAAGAGTACCAATTCCACCATGAGTTTACGGACGTAAACTCATGGGAAGAGTGTATTTGTGTGCTTAAGGGTCTCTTACATCACTAGGAAGGGTTCTAAGGTTAAATCCAAGGCTTGAGAAGTGATTAGGGTTTAAAAGGGTCACTCCCTTGGAGTTTGCGGTCCTTGGACCACTCCTTGAGAGTTTACGGTTGTGAACACTATGGTTTACTGCCGTAAACCCTTGGACATCTCTTATCCTTCGTTTTTGTGGTCCTAAGCTCATTCCTACAAGTTTCTAGGTTAAGGTCCAAGGCTAAATAAGGGGTTTAGGGCTCATTTTGCATCATTTGAGGGATTTTACGGCCTAAGAATGTTCTTGGGCTGTAAACCCTCATTCAAGCCTCCAAACTTGATGTTTAAGGTCCAAAACACTTCAAGGGTAAGTTCTAAGCTACTCTCTAAGCATAAGGAAGGAATTTGGGGGCATTTTGGCACCCTTTTAAGGGTTTACAGCCTAAGAGGGTTCTTGGGCCGTAAACTCCTTGTTCTTGGCATTCTTGGGTGATTTTAATGCTATATTAACATGAAATGAGCTTTAGTATAATCTAGGATAAGAGAACTTACAGTTTGGGGGCAAAAACTTGCAGATATTTGGAAGAATTGGGCCTTGAAGAGAGAGAGAGAGAGAGAGAGAGAGAGAGTGTGTGAATAGAGTGGGAAAAGTTCAATTTAGTGCCCACTCAACCCTTATATAGTGTTTGAGTTTGTGGCCAGGTGGGAATCTACCCGATACCGACGTTAAACGGAGCTTATGGTCGTACCCGATTAAATGGTCGTAATTTGAGTTGATTGTAACTAAAACTTTTTAAGGGAATATTGAGGGTGTTTCACGTGTTTCTAATTTGTTCCGACAATTATGAAGTCATAATAAAAGTTCTAATTGAATTTGCCTGATCCCAAATGTTAACGGAAAAGTTTAATAAAAACAAGTTTTATTAACGGAAACAGGTTACAGTGACGGAATAAATTTCAGGTTGTTACAACATCCCTCTTCATAGTTTGAATTGTTGGAAATGGAAAATGGGTCCGAACATTTTAGACTTATTGCTATAAGTTTTGGAATTGTTTATACACATACATGAGTTATCTAAGAAGAGGTGTATGAGGTTCAGAAGCTTAGATAAAATCTTATCGAAGCGTCTTAGTATTAGAAATATGAACTTAAGAAACTCAATAAGCATTGTTTTCTAGAAGTTCAATTGTTTTCTGAATACATGTCAAAGCTAGTGGGAGCATAAGTGTTATGCTAGTATGAATATAATCATCATGTTAGTGGGAGCATGATAATTATGGTAAGTTGCAAGTTAGCAATATTAATTATAGAAAAAAAGTGTTTTAAATTTGCAAAGTTGCAAGGGTTGAAAAGTTGTTTTGCTATAATTAAGGGAGAGAATATTGTACTTCGTTATGAAATCTGAGAGCTTAGATCGAAAAAGTTTAATGAAATTTAGTCAAATATATGAATTGCATTCTCAAAATTCAGTTATGATTACGACATCCCTTTTCTTAATTCGAGTTTTGAGAACATGGCAAATAGAAATATTATGGCAAAAGACTGATAAAGTATCACGTCTTTATGTAAGACATTATGCTTCATGTTCCATACGCTTCGAGTATAGGATCGATCGCATATGATGTAATAATTGACTGTTCTAAAATTTTCCAAATTCCTAGTGCATTGAGAGGGAAAAAGGACTAAAACCGGACATGACTAAGTTTATTAAACCACTATCAAAGGACAATCTAAGGTTCACTAAGGATTGGTTGCTTGTGAATACTTGGAAGTATAGTAGTGGATGGACCATACTGACATTATTACAAGATTTGATAATGAGTTTTCTTATGGCAAATATGGAAATGTTTCCATATTGGGAGTTGGACGTTAAGAATCTATATGACTAGATTAGAAACTTTTATGCAGAAGGATATTCAAAGGAATATACCTTGAATATGAGACTTCGTATCTATGGAATTGTCTTGCAACAATCTCCAATGGAGGACTTTGTAATTTCATTGACAATAGTCTTTGTGACTTTAGTGCAGTGACATTACGAAAGGATCGTTGCATAAAACGTTAGAATATAACATATTCTATAAGTGGAAAGAATTTGATATTCTTACACTTGTGATAAGGATTGGGAGTTGTGAAATGAGTATGATTGGAAATGTGTTCATTTGATCTATTTCACAAAGTAGGGACCATAGGTAAACATTGTGTGCATGCTAAGAGCATGGGATAATTGTAGTAATAATTCAAGTAATAAGTTAATTAACCGAAACAACAAATAATGAGTAATCAATATGGTGATAAATAAAAGGTGTTTTATTTGTACTCAAAGGTTTGGGACCGTATAGGAATAGTATTATTCTTGTGTTTCACTTTGCATGTTTTGACTTTCTGAATAATTAATTATTTCAGAATAATCAAATTATTCGAATGGTCCATAGTCGTTCATATGTTGGAAGTAGGTATGAATGAAGACTGTCATGAATTGGTTTGTAGATTGTCTAAAGTGTATTAGACATAGCAAAGGTTTGTTGTAACATTCATGAGTGCTTATGAATATGATTTTGAGCATTGGGTTAAACCCACGCTCACTTGGATCGCTTCATGAATTTTATCACAAGCGATTAGTGAGACGATAATATCTTGTATTCTTGAAACTGAGATGTGTGAGTTGTATCTTGCGAATTGGTTACACATTGATAATATGTAAACGCACCAGTAACTTGGTGTTATAAAACATATTGGTGTGTGTGATTTGGTGAGTAAGTGCAAGCGAGCATTGAGTCGAAGTTTATCTGTTCCTTTTACCCCAAGTGGGATAAAAGTGATATTTGTAGGCCCCTTGATGATTTAGTGATGACAAACGTAAATGCTCGTCCGGGCTAGGGCTAATTTGATTTGTTCAATGAGTCAGTCGTTGTAAATCGGAAATCGGGAAACAACATATAGACTGAGAGAATGATTTCAATCCATGTCTCACGTTTATACGATATATAGAATGGAGGAATATATGATCGCTTATCTAAAGGACAGGTTGCTGATAAGATCAGAGTTCGACAGCCTCTTTGAGAGCTACAAGTTGTACTTACTATTATAGTTACTAGACTTATCCAAGTGGAAGATTTTTGGATTAGTGTCTAAGCCCGTAACCATATTTGGTAGGTACTTGACCCGATTGTGCATGGTCCTTTTGGGTTGCCTTCACTAAAGCAACTTGACTGGAGAAATAATAGAGGAAGAGGTAATTATGGTTTATTAATATATTATGAGAATAATATATTAAAAGAGAAATCATATTTGTTTAATTAATATTGGTCAATAATTAATTAAGAACTAATTATGTGATCAAAAGTAATTAACAAAACTAGAGGGGTTGTGTCACACCCCGCTAAAGCGGAAACGCAAGGTATGACAGCGATAACGGTTTCAATGCAAAAGATAAAGATACATCACCATAGCAGTATTTAAAAGTTTACAACCCATAGCTTCAAAAGAAACAAAATACAAGTTTTTCAAAATAACATTGTTCAAAATATAGCTTCATAATAGCTTCAACACGATGCAGCATGCTCTATGATGATGAATCTTTACATCCACTTACTAATTATTTCCTGAAAAAGCATGTAAAACGAGCGTCAACTATGAAAATAGTTGGTGAGTATCACAAGTTTATAAAAATCGAGCGTACAATAAGGCTTTTCGTAAATACAAGTACATTGCTTCAATGATAAACAAGTTGATTGCTATTAATGAATACAAGTTTATTGCTATAACGAGAAACGAGTTTGTATGTGTATGAGCAAACAATGAGTCTCAACCAAACCTATGACTGAAGCCCTATCGAGATCTATGCTTATCGTTCCATAGATGAATATGGTATCATGCACTCCAGCGATTCGGGCGAGTGAGGAGTTGTCAATTCCTAATAGCGCTATCCATAACGACCATTGGCTCAAAGAGTTAATGGTTAGAGATAAGGGAAGGGCCTTAGTACGATAAGTTCTCATGTTCCGTGTTGCATAGACATACATAAAGAAACATAGCAATACAATAGCAATCATGTTTGATACAATTCAATTTAAATACAACATGCAAACAGTAGTTTTTCTGGACATGCTTTTCCACCCCAAAACATAAAAACCGAAAATAGGGGAGTGCGTGAATACTCACGATGTTTTGTGTAGACACAAGCGGTACTTCGGGATGCACTAACGTCTTACTACTGGGATCCTACGACATCAAACACACGCACTAGTGAGTTTCCATGTCGATATCTAATGCTAATATACTAAACTCTACATATAGGGAAATGCCAATTTATGTTTTAGTATTGGATTTTATATCAATTAGTTACACTTTTTCTGAAGTAATGAAATTCTATATATCGGGCGATTAATTACAACCTTGGAATATAAACTTTCCAAATTTTTAAGTCCTTATTACAACATAAATTCACGAAAATAGCATTCGAGGGATAAAAATTCTCAAACTTTTTATTTAACTGTTATTACACAATACTAAGCTGGGAAAATTATAAAAATGGATTTCCAAGCTGTTTAATTATATTTTATGATTTTTGAGCATTTATTTCAATAAAAATTGAAATAAATAGAAAACAGTTTCCAAAATTACCCAAACTTTTTATTTAATTGTTATTATACATAGATAGGCTGGGAAAAATATAAAAGATATTTTTCAGTGGGTATTTCTATTTTTCCTTGCTTTATTCCTTTAAATAGTTATTAATTAAAGAAATAATATTAAACAGTTAAAATAAATCACCATAAATTTTTGTAACATTATTTACAGTATAAATATCCTGGCAAAAATATCAAAAGTGGTTTTCATAATGTATAAACTGGTTTTTGGTATTTATGTATATTTAAGTGTATTTTAGTGCAATTAACTTTAGAAAATAAGAGAAAAATAGTTTACAGTAGAGAAAAATATTCAAAATTTTTATGTAACCTCCTACTCTATAATATTATGTCCTAGTAAATTTTCATGAATTTTGGATAATCAAAACTATTTCTCCCATTTTTAGACCATTATAATTACCAAAAATTGGGAAAAATTGTAAAACATGATGGAAAATCTTGAAATTATTTTCTGGAGTCACCCATCACAGGTAAGGTATGCGAAAATTGTTAGATACAATTTTCACATCCTATAAAGTGGTTTTGTAATTTATCATGTCCTAAATAAAAGAAAATTAGAAATCATATGAAACAGTAACAAAAATTGCTGAAATTTGGTGAGGGGTCATTATTCCCCATAAGGATCATCCATGAATTTATTTAGGATTTATTGACCTCTGGAAGTATTTTATATGATTTATGCCCTTGGTTTTAGCAATAATTCTAATAAATCAAAGAAATAACAAAAGCTCTTGAAATTTTCCAGATTATCTCATGCATGCAAGGGCTTTCAAAAGGAAAAATGTAAAAAAATGTATTCAGAAGAGAAATGAGGGTAATGATTCCAAACAATTTAAGAAAAGTTGCATGCAATAATGCATGAAGTGTAGATGTGGCTGAAGTTCACGAATTTTTGTAGTCCATTCAGTGGGGGTTTTAAGCCACGAAATTTTAACCATAATTCACTAGATATGTTAAGTTTCTAAGGTATTTTTCCTCAGATTTATGGTTGGGTTTAAGGCCATTGTTTAAGCAAGATAAAAATAGTGATCACAGAAAAAGAGCTGTATGCGCAACCTTTTTGTAAAATCTGCTAAAAATCGGATATTTAATATTTTACAGTGAGACCAGTTGGGTTTGAAAGTTAACTCGTGGAACTAACCAATACAAAAAGAATATCATGATTTGGTTAAGAAATGACTGAGTTATGACTGTTCAAATTCGAACAAAGTAATCTGGCAGATTGCATGTTTGCTTGTGTGCATTATTAGGGTATTTCAACAAGAACATAATGCATGTCTTTGGTAAGGCCCGATTTCTAACACATGCATGGAATGAATGAGCATCCAAGATGTACTAGAAATGGTTTAAATTCTTTTATTCATGCATGAACACAAAAGAAATGGAGAAGAACATGAAATATTAGGTTTTGATGTCACATGATCATATGTGCATCTTTTCCACTCCTTGCATGGGTTTGATCCAGGATTTTCACCATCTCTAACACATGCATTGTGTTATGGTGAGAATCTACAAACCACAAGGGGAGAATAAAGATTTCTAGCCATGGAAAGGCATAGAATCCGAAAAGTAGAGAAGACTAAGAAGAAAAAGAGGTTTAACCATGAAACTATGGAAGAAGATGTTGTTGTTTACCTTGGTTTTGACCTTGAGAGAAGTAAGAACACTTCAAGGGCTTCATAATCTCGAAATTTTGCAGAGAAATGAGAGGATTTTCGTGAGTTTAGAGAGAGGGAAGAAGAGAGTGAAGTGAGAGAGTGAAGAGGGAAGAGGTGGAGTAAGGGTTTAAGCTTAATGATTGTGTTTTGGGGAAGAGAGAGGGCATGGGGAGAGGTGATGGCCGGTTTTTGCATGCATTTTGGCCTCCTCTCTCCTAAATTTTAAACTTTATAAACTTCCCTCCTATATTTTATATAAAAACATTCATTTTTATAAAATGTTTATTAAGCAATTTGATTTATTTAAAAATCTTGTTTTCAACAAATAATTTATGATTAATACTTGTAATTTATATTTCTAGTTCATTGGTATAATCCATAATTTGATTAATAAAATTTGATATTAGGAAGTTTATAGCCAAATTTTATAAAGTTTTTAAGCTTTATAATTTATAACTTTGGATTTTTGGCTCTTTAGGGTTTTTGGAATATTGTTTGATATTCAACAACATGTTGAAGTATAATTAGAATGTTTTAATTTATTTTTAGAGTTTTATACCCTATTTCAATTATAACAAAGCTTGAAGCTTTATTCTAATTATAGTATTGGCATTTCCTATTGTAGCTAAGCAACTTACTAGAATTGTAAGTATCAAGTATATTAGTCTTAGACCTTAGTTGGATCCTGGTTTATGCAAGATTTTTGACCTAATTTATACTACTAGGTCATGGCATGTTGTGCATGAATGGTTATTATAAAGATGCATGAGTCCAAGAATGACCTGAATTGACAGTTGTCACAGGTTGAACTGTAATTATGTGATAGTTGCAAAGTTGGGCAATATGGGATAGGGTGGATGAATTCAAGGTGATAAGGCCTTAGAATTCATCCATGATAAGGTTTCTGGGGGTTATCTTTTGGGCTGCTTGGTGGGCAAGCAACCAAATAAGGATAAGGACTGAAACCCTAATCCCTACACCTATATAAACACCCCTTGGCACATGAAATCCGTCCATGCCTTCCGAAGGGTTCCTAGGGCTGAATTTCATACCTCTCCTCTTTCTCTCTTGCATCTCTATTTGGTCTTGGTGTTTGTGAGCCATTAGAGGTACTACACTAGATATGTATTTCATCTTTCCTTATTGATTTCGAAATTCCTAGAAGCCTTTTAGGGTTCTTCATGTGTTCATAATATTGTATAACTAATAGTGATAACATAGATCCGACTCTAGGGTTGCATGCACACATATGATTGTTTGTATAAAACCCATCAGTGCGAGGGATTCTATTCTTGAAGTTTGATGAGGAACATCTCTGTCTAGCTTGCGAATTAAGGAAGGAGAGTAGGAAGAGTAATCCAACAGTTGTGAACACTAAAGTGATAGAACCACTTGAACTTTTGCATATAGATATTTTTGGTCCTTCTACAATTGAAAGCATTGGTCGTAACACAAATATTATTGTAATTGTTGATGATTTTTCCAGATTTACTAGGGTGCATTTTCTTAAACATAAATCAGAAGCTACTCCTAAGCTCAAGGATTTTATAAAGCAGATCGAGATTCAACTACGAAAGCTGGTTTGTAACATTCGCAGTGACAATGGTTCAGAGTTCAAAAACCAAGCGTTTGAATAATTTTTGACTGAAAAAAGAGTAACTCACAACTTTTCGGCTCCTTATACTCCTCAACAGAATGGGGTCATTGAAAGAGAAAATCGATCTCTATGCGAAGCTGTGAGAACCATGTTATCATTTGCGAATCTGCCACTCTATTTCTGGGCAAATGCTATTGGAACATTATGCTTCACACAAATTTGATTAATCCTCAATAAGCGATTTTCTGTCACTCCCTATGAGGTATTGAATAATTGAAAACCTAATATGAAGTTATTTCATGTATTTGGTTCCAGGTGCTTCATTTTCAATTCTAAGCAAAGGAAAAAATTTGATATGAAGGCTGACGAAGGTATTTTCTGTTGGATTAGGTGTCTAAGTCCATAACTATGATTGGTATGTACTTGACCCGTGTGATAACCCGAAACTTTATTCTGTATGATTAGTCAATTTTATCAATATTAAACTCGATTCCGTTATCTTTTAACGTCGTTTAAGGGTTTGTTTAAGTGTTCTAAGTTTGAGTACAACCAGAATTGAGATTAGGAATGAGTCAACAAGTCGTATAGGGACAAAACCGGGCCATACACATTCTTGGGAGGTGTTTACGGCCGCACACACGGGTGTGCGGCCGCACACACGGGTGTGCGGCCGCACACCCACCCCTCATCCGTACACCCACCTCTATATATAGAGGGAGACCCCTTCATTCATTCATTTCCCTCTTTGGCTGCACTCTACTTTCTCTTAATAGAATATTCATCCAAGAACACTCCAAAGGTCTAAAAAACGTGAAGTATTCCATCATCTAACCTTTTATACTGGTAAGATATCTTGATGTAAGCCTAAATTCTTCATGTTCTTCATTCTTTGAAGGTGTACGGCCGTACACCTTTATAAGGTGGTCGTACACACCTTAAAGACTCTCCAAAGTGAGAGTTTTCCCCCCATCTAGTAGTTGGACTTGGTATTAGCCTTGAATCACCTGAAAATCAATGTTTTGAGCATAAATGAAGAGTGTACGTCCGCACACCCCTATGTACCGCTGCACACCCCTATGTACGGCCTCACACCCCTCTGTACGGCCGTACACATACTCTTATGGCCTTACACCCACTTTAATGCTCATATTTGGCCTTAAACTTGCAAAAACCACTAAGTATGGGACCTAGAACACTCCTTGGATTCTTGTACAACATTGGAAACACCTCAAAAACACTCATGGGCCGTACACACCCTTAGGATGGCCATACACCTCCCTCGTTCAATCATCTATGGTTCTGACACTTAGTTCAAGCATTTCCAGGTCCTTAGGGTGGTTTCCCGTCATGTTTAGTCATGGAATACCCTAATCTAATACATATATGTGTTACTATATGTTAATAGGATCCACTTGCATACGAAACATCAGTTGACACTCAACACTCATACTGATCGTACACTCGAATCCTACATTAAACAGTGAGTTCATACCCCATACGCTTTTTCTGAGTTTTTCATGTTTTTAGGGGGGAATACAAGCAAAAGTACAAGTAAATTTGTGCTAAAAGTATATTATTTTTTAATATAATTATATGTTCAGTATGCTTTTAACACAGAAAACAGTTTTACCAAACGATTAAGAAATCAACTCGTGGAAACAGCTTTCAAAACTAAAGCAATGAACTCATGAATCATATCGTAAAAAGTGTTATTTTATAGAGGATTCATGCAAATCATAAACATGACTTTTAGTATTATTACTTGTAAATTGTTAGTCTAAAGTTGGAGACACGTCCTTGGTAACACCCCCACAGAATCAGGTTGTAGGATTAGCACTTGTAACCATAATCTCTTGGAGGGAGAACGTGGCTGTTGTGTATAGATCTATACGGGACCAACTATCCCGCACCTTACTGCTAGCTACAGTTGGACAGACAAGTCCAGGGGTGACAAAGTCATAAAAATATATTGGCCCCATACATGCCATATCAAGTCTAAGTACGGTCATCACACTCGCAACCTAGATATTAATAATTTACTTTTGTAATAATGAAACAGGTGAACTAACCTCAAAGTAAAAACCAACTTGATTACTAGAGAGCATTAATAATAACCTTAGGATTTAGTTCATCACATATTTATTAGTTTTATTTATGTAATAAGGCTATTACACCTCCTAGGGAGCAAACATGGGTTTTCAAGCAAACTACGTCTAACGATATAAGTATGGTAGATGTGACAACCCAAAATTTTCATTCGGTCAAACCCTAAAAGTCAATCACTTCATAATATAAGTCAATTTCATTTCTATTTGTTTTTAACAAATTTAAAGTTCATTTGATTATTATAATAATTATTCTTTAAACGAACGGGTGAAAGGATGTGCCGTCTCGAGTCTTGAAATTTAAAACCGCGAGTACCACGTAGCTTAGAAGTTCACGGCCAAACTTTTATGTTTGGGCCTTAAATTACCCCAAAAACCGTAAACTCAAGCTTAAGCATGAGTTTACTCCCCAAAACACTTCACTTCTCATTTGCAACCTCAAGAGTAAACTCCAAACACTCTCAAGTATCATCCCGGTTTTCGCCCGATTTCCCGAAAACGTAAGTATTTCTTGACTTGATTAGTTAATATAACATAACAAATACTGATTACACATATTTTCATCCATCCATTTTTGTGTTTTGATTAGATTTCCAAAACACCAAGCACACACAATAGTGTTCTTGGGCCCTTAGCACCTTTTCAAGCTTCTAACTAGTAAGTACTCCAACCCTAGTGTATTGAACAACTTATTACCTTATCATACACCAAGAAAACGTCCCATGAACACCAAGAGTAAGGTGTTTATGGCCCAAGAAGTTCTTGGACCGTGAACACCAATTAAAGGTGCCAAAGTGTGCTTTAAATTCTTCCTAAGCCTTGGACACTAGCTTAGATTCATTCCTAGTTAAGTTAGGGACTAGAAAACATCAAAATACCATAACCCTAAAGGGTTTACGGCAGTAAACCCAAAAGAATATGGTCTTAGGGACATGAACTCCCCAAAAGGGGGGAATTGTGCCCTAATCTCTTCCAAAGGCTTAGCCATCAAGTAGAAATGCTTCTTAGGGTCTTGTAAAGCCTCAAAACATCAAATGGTCATGGAGTTATGAGCTTACGGCCGTAAACCCATGAGTTTACGACCGTAAAATCGTTTGTTGAGGATCCTAGGGCCATGAACTCCCTTAGGGAGTTTTCCTTGAACCCTACACCCACTAGCCATACTCTACAACACTTAGATGCAACCCTTGTGATCTTTAACACTTGAAACAAAGTGTGTTCATGTTCTAGAGTGTCCCAGCTTGATTTATTAGTTATAAATTGACTAATTAGTTATATATATGTATATATATTATATGATAACTAGGCTCGTTGTGTGTGTACAAGTCTCCACTTGTCACCTTCAATCCAATCCACTCACTACAGGAGAGTTCATACCCCTTAATTAACCTTCTAAATGTTTTCAAATGTTTATAAATACTTTTATGGGGGGGGGGGGGGGGGGGAATACAAGTAAAGTTATGATAGTTATTATCTCAATCACAGGTGATTGATAACTATCAACAAGTGAATCTCTTACTTTCAAACGGTTTTACTAAATTGTTTTACTTCAAACTGTCTTAAAAACTCTTTTACATATCAAATGATTTTACGAAACTTCTTTTATAATTTTATATTGTAAATTTCATGCCTAGATATGTATAGTTATATAAGTAATGTTTGAAGGACTTAGGAAGGCTAACCTACCTTATTTCCTTTTCCCCATTGGGATGTGGTCTGGTAGGATATCGGGTATCCATCCGAAGGTCGTTTAACTATTAGTTATATATCATGTGTACGTATATAGTTATAAAGTATCTTCCAGTCAATTCAATACCCTGGGTAGCAGGGGTATATTCCCATGCTCATACATACAAGTTATATTACTAGTAAACTACAATAGTCTTAGTTTAGGATTTTACTAATACTAATACTAGAACAATGAATCATACAAAGAGTCAGTTCATACATGAGTCATAACTTATAGTGATGAGAAACAAACATAATACATAGTGATGAGAAACCAACATAATACATAGTGATGAGAAACCAACATAATACATAGTGATGAGAAACAAACATAATACATAGTTATGAGAAACAAACATAATACATAGTAATGAGAAACAAATATAACACATAGTGATGAGAAACAAACATACAGGCTAGACAGAGGAAGAACACACAATACAGCTAGCGCATACATTACAAATACTTTACATTCAGTTATGTGAGCCATTAAACGGGCCATGTCACTACCTGCCATGACCGTTTTTGTATCCAGAATCTCCTTAATTGGGGAGCGTATGAGTTTGTGTATAGATCTATACTAGATTGAGTATCCTATACCTTGCTGCTCGCTCCAGTGGGACTTGCAAGTCTACGGGTGCCAAATGTCATTTCTTAGGGCGTCTTACATTGTCGTTTTACTAATGAGTCGATAGCAGGGTACAAGCCGATCACATGGTACCTTAAATAACAATTGGTTTAAGGTAGTTAGTACAGCAGTAGTTACTTAATACAACACTACAATACTATAGTATTTTTCCTATTACATTCACTTCGTGAACATTCACACGATGCACGGTAATGTAAAAACTATATTTTTGGTTAATGATAGTCGGATTTGGGAAAATACACACTCTTACAAGAGACACACACAGTTACTAGATGCCTTGGTAAAAGGCTACTCTTAGTAGGAAACATAGGGTTTTCTAGGATAGTTCAAACAAATACAAACTTTACAAAACTTATACATTACATCTTACAAACATCTTACAAATGCTTTCATACAAACTCACACACTAATATACTTATGATCTCATCAGCTTTAAAGCTGATACTCGCTTTCAAAATAAGTTGTATTCTCATGTTGCCAGTGGACAGGTACCGGTGGCAGGTTTTTGAGAAGATGGAGCTTGTTCAAGACTCCTATTTTATTTTGATGTACTTTTGGTGTCTATATAACTTGACAGAACACACTTGTATGAAATTATATTATTAATACAATGGATGCTATTGTTGCTTGTTTACTACTTTGCATTGTTGTGATACTATACATGACGTCCTCCACCCCCGAACGATTCCACCGTTCTGGTTTTGGGGTGTGACAGATTGGTATCAGAGCATTATTTATAGTGAATTGAGTGTATCAACCCATAAAATATATATGAACTATAAACACAAGCGGGATTAAATTACTCTGATAAAGAGTTTATACTTTTAAATAATAAAATATTTAACCAAGTATACATACCTGCATTTATACTAAAATCAGTGTCACTAGGACATAACAAAAGTATTACGATTGTTGGACAGCACAAGTAGACTTAGAGACATATGGTCAACCTTGGGAAGATGTAGCCTGATCAACTACATTATCCAAGGAGTGACTAGCATGTGCCTAAGGATGGTTGTGAGGTTGCAACAAGTCTAAAAACTTACCAACACTACCACAATAAGAAGAGTAGAACATAACATTAAACTTAAAATACTATAGGAGTATTTTGTGTTACTATAATTACTTATCTGAGAATTAAAGGTCTTTATTGGTATGCTATAGACAAGTATTGGAGTAACTGATAAAGATCACCTTATAATTATCTAGTTAGCTCGTCTATTAATTTATTTCCTTACTCCTTTTCTTGCATAGATATCATGGATGGATTCCATCATCATGACGACCCATACTTTCCACCCAACGACAATCCTGGATGGCTTGAAACAGAGTCCGATGATGAGCATCAAATCCCTTTGGATGATCATCAAGAAGAAGGCTTCTCGGATGGATCTGACTCCGAGCCCGAAGTCAACAACCTACCTCAAGTAGGTCAAGCCCCGAATAACAACCCCGACCCGTATTTCAAGGACCCACACCTCTGTAGGCAACAAACTTGAATACATGGAGCCAGGAACAGGGTCAACCCATTCCCTACAATGGAGACAGAAGTTTCTACAACCTCACTGAGGGAGGTTTTGCTGACAGGGTCCTACCTGTCATGGTTCGTAGGATTTCTCGGAACACGATACTGGATCAATCAACTATCAATCGAGTCTTGGAGATTGACACCAACTCTGGCGTTAACACTGTCCGCATTCGCCAACTAGAGTCTGCTCACGAAAAGGCTCTGGTTCACAATGTAGCTTTTCAGAGGGAACTAGCTGAAACCCAAGTTGAATTCAGAGAACATTGAGCTCAATAAGCAAGAGCTGATAGGCGCATGAGGGACATAAAACGTCTCCTGTCGGGATCAAGGTCTCACTCTGGTAGTTCTCGTCGCCGATAGATTCTCATCAACTTCTCTCTTTTTGATATAACCTAGTTATGAAAAACTTTGGTCTAATTCCCTGTCTTTCTAAATCATAGGCCTGTTAGGTCTCGGTTAAGATGTAATTCTGTCAAAATTTTCCAAATTTGGTTGATGTAAGCCCTAGTACTGTTGGCCGTTTTTCCCGAACTTATTACATCTGTAATTCCAGTAATATTGACAGGTACCTAATATTATGGGAATTATTATCCAAATGTGATAATCTATTAGTTGTAGATCTACATTCAATCGTATTGTTGGGCTATGAGGAATTAGTCCATGAGTCATTCTCATCGATTCTTCCATTAAATTCTTATCAGTAATTTCATCTTCATAAAATTTTAGATCAAAGATGCCGCCTCGATGAAATCCAAGGAGAAACCTTGATAACGAAAAACCACCTCCCCCACCTCCTCAATCACCTACTCCTTAGTTAGACACGACAGCTCTAAATGTTGTCATAGCTGCGGCTGTGGCTACAACCATGGCTCAATATCATTCATCCGGTTCCACTGGAGGAGGAACCCCTATCCTGTCTACTCATGGTGAATTCCCAGTACGCTTGAAAGAGTGCTCCTACAAGGACTTCACCAACTGCAAGCCATTGTCCTTCAAGGGGACTAGCAGATTCATTGCCCTCTCGCAATGGTTCGAGAAAACCGAATCGGTTTTTTAAAATCTGCTCCTGTCCAGAGGAGAGCAAGGTTAAGTTTGCTGCTTGAACCTTTGAAACCAAAGCCCTAACATGGTGGAATAGCCATGTTAAGTCACTATCTCTCATAGCAGCAAATGATATGGGTTGGGATACCTTGAAAGACCTCATGATTAAGGAGTACTGCCCGAGGGGCGAGATCCAGAAGCTGGAGGAAGAACTGAGGAGCCTAACCATGAAGGGCTCCAATGTAACCGCCTATACCGCTGGATTCTGCGAACTGGTGACCCTCTATCCTAACATGGTCCATGCAGAGGGAAAGAAGATCGAGAGATACATATGGGGGTTGGTGTTGCCGTACCAGGGAAATGTCTTGGCATCACACCCCACTACATTTAATAGTGCCAAGCGATTGGCACAGCGACTCATAGACCATGGGTTTCATACCCCGGCCGCAACAACAACTACCCTGGCCATCTTAGAACCTGCAAGAACCGCTGATTCCAAGTGGAAGTTCTGGGATGACAAAAAGAAGACAAAGGCTGCCAAAAAGCAGCAGGTCGTGGCAGTACATGCTGCGATAGCACCTGCCGATGCTGCTCCGGTAAAGCAGTATGCTGGAAGTTTGCCCAAGTGCAACAAATGCAACTTCCATCACATCGGTGCCTGTCGGGAAATGCAGTGTATGAACTGCAACAGGAATAAAACATAATCACCAATTAAAATTAATCCTAATCAAATAATCAATCCATGTTCACAAATTCATCTACCTAAACAGAAGTTATGAGTTTTTAGCTCATGATTACAGCAGAAACAAGCACAAAAACGAAATCGATTGGTAAAAACATAGTTCAAACAAGAGATTAGGTAAGATTAAACTTGATTTTGACTCGATTCTCCTTAAAATTGAATGTAGGTTGATTCCCTTGCTTCCCACGCTCCAGCAGCACCTTTAGTTGACAATTGGCCTCCAAGGGTTCATCTATATGCCAGGGTATCAGTCTGAAAGTCCCTTTATATATATTTTCACAAAACAGGGGCTACTCGGCGAGTCCATCACTTAAAACCTGTGTACGGCAAGTCAGTGCATCCGCGAAACTTCTGACCAACTCGGCGAGTTGATGGCCTACTCGTAGAGTACGTTTGGAATCAGCATTTTCTCAAAACACAAAAGTCGTCCGTAATTGTGTCTAGTTTTCAGAACATTTTGAATCTTGTCAATCGGAGTTATGGTTCATGAGATATGTCCAAAACACTGACGAGGGGGCAAGCTGTCCAGCTACACCCTTCTTTCTTCAAAATCCAAGATCCAAGCTTCCAATCGCTAGTTCCGCTTCCTTTTCCATCCGATCATGTAATTGTTGCTAAAAATGAAATTATAAACTAATTAAGCACCTTTTGTTCATTAAATGAGATAAAATCAACATAAAGTATTAAGATAATGCATGAAGTTTATAACTAAATATGCCCATATCAGGGCACACTTCCCGTTTCTGTAAAGCTCCAGCGAAGTCAATCAACCAAGTCCTCGGTGCAGGAGTGGGCCAAGCTTGCTACGGATGTGGCAAGGTAGACCACTACAAAAGGAACTGCCTGAAGGTAGGGTTTGCCGGTGGAGTGGCAAGAGTTCTGGCCGTAGGCCATGAGGAAGCGGTAGCCGACCCCACAGTGGTCACTGGTACGTTTCTCCTCGATAACGCTTATGCATGCATTCTATTTGATAGTGGAGCAGAGAGAAGTTTCATGAACCAAAAATTTGCTAATTTACTTAAGCAAAAATCAAGCACTTAAAGAACCGTTCACTGTAGAAATGGCTAATGGCAAGACAGAGAGCACTAGCAGCATATTCATAGGGTGTACCCTAACTTTAGATAGCCATTCATTTTCGATCGATCTCATGCCAGTCTTAGTTAAAAGTTTCAATGTCATTATCGGCATAGATTGGTTGATTTTTCATCGTACCGATATCATGTGTTACGAAAAGGCTGTTCGCCTTAATCTGCTTTCTGGCGAAACCTTAGTAGTTTATGGCGACAAACCCGGTACGAACCTTCGTATCACCTCAAGCATCCAAGCTCATAAATTCTTGTGGAAGGAATGTCGAGCATTCCTTGCTCATGTGGTCGATGTGAACTAAGAAACGAAAGATATTCAGAACATTCCAGTAGTACGCGACTTTCCCGACATTTTTCCAGAAGAACTCCCAGGATTACCTCCGCAATGTCAAGTCGAGTTCCAAATCGACTTAGTTCCAGGGGCTACCCCCGTAACCAAATCACCCTATCGTCTAGCACCTGCAGAGATGCAAGAATTGTCCTGTCAACTTAACGAACTGCTCAACAAGGGCTTTATAATACCAAGCTTCTCACCCTGGGGAGCTACAGTCTTGTTCGTTAAGAAGAAAGATGGATCGTTTCGTATGTGCATCGACTACAAGGAACTCAACAAACTTACCATCAAAAATCGCTATCCGTTGCCTTGGATCAACGACTTATTTGATCAACTTCAAAGGGCGAACTTCTTTTCAAAAATTGACTTAAGATCCGGATATCACCAACTACGAGTTCTAGGGGAGGATGTTCCGAAGACAACCTTCCGAACTCGTTATGGGCACTACAAATTCGTAGTGATGCCGTTCGGATTAACAAACGCGCCTACAGTATTCATGGACCTAATGAATCGGGTGTGTCGTCCTTACTTGGATCAGTTCGTCATCGTCTTCATCGATGACATACTTATTTACTCTCGTAGTAAGGAGGAGCATAGTCAACAGCTGCGACAAGTCCTCGAAACATTACGTTCGGAGAAGCTCTACGCGAAGTTCTCAAAATGCTAATTTTAGATTCGACGAGTCGAATTCTTAGGGCACGTGGTTAGCGAAGACGGAATACACGTGGACCCTTCCACAATCAAAGCCATTGAGAACTGGTCAGCACCGAAGACACCTACATAAATTCGTCAATTTCTATGCCTCACTGGCTACTACCGCAGGTTCATTCAGTACTTCTCCCGCATAGCGAAACCTCTTACAACACTGACCCAGAAGGGCGTGGCCTTTGACTGGGAAGAGAAGCAGGAGAGAGCGTTCCAAACGCTCAAACGAGCCTTGTGCACCACACCAGTACTATCCCTCCCTGAAGGGATAGAAGACTTCATAGTCTATTGCGATGCATCAAATCAAGGGCTCGGATGTGTTCTGATGCAGCGAGGTAAGGTCATCGCCTATGCCTCGAGACAACTGAAGACACATGAGGTCAACTACATGACCTACGATCTTGAACTAGGAGCAGTTATGTTTGCTCTTAAGATCTGGAGACATTACCTATACGGTACGAAGAGCACTATCTTTACAGATCACAAAAGCCTGCAACACATTCTCGACCAGAAGGAGCTCAACATGAGACAACGACGGTGGGTCGAGCTACTCAGTGACTATGAATGCGAAATTTGTTATCATCCGGGTAAAGCCAATGTAGTAGCTGACGCCCTAAGTTGGAAAGAATATTCTGGTTGTAGAGTCAAATCATTGACTATGACTATCCATTCACACTTGTCCACACAAATTAAGGCGGCTCAGCTCGACGCTTTGAAGCCTGAAAACGTGGCGGGTGAATCCTTGAGAGGGATGGATAAGAAGTTGGAGGTTAAGGGTGGCGGAGCTCATTATTTCATGGACCGGATATGGACCCTAAAGCTAGGTGGTTTCAGAGACTTGGTCATGAACGAGGCGCACAACACTCGTTATTCCGCGCACCCGGGTTCAGATAAGATGTATCTGGATCTTAAAAAGTTATACTGGTGGCCTAAGATGAAAGCAGAGTTTGCTACCTTCGTGAGTAAATGCCTAACTTGTGCCAAGGTCAAGGTCGAATACCAGAAACCCTCCGGTCTACTACAACAACCGGAGATACCGGAATGGAAGTGGGACCAGATTACTATGGATTTCATAACCAAGTTTCCCAAGACAACGGGTGGACTTGAGACCATATGGGTCATCATCGATAGATTGACCAAGTCTGCGCACTTCCTGCTGATCAAAGAAACATACAAGATGGAGAAGCTTACAAGAACTTACATTAGGGAGATTGTACGACTGCACGGTGTTCCGTTATCCATTATCTCGGATAGAGATAGTAGATTCACTTCGAGGTTCTGGCAGTTGCTACAAAGTTCCTTAGGAATTAGGCTGGACATGAGTACAGCCTACCATCCACAAGCAGACGGTAAAAGTGAGAGAACTATCCAAACCTTGGAAGATATGTTGCGAGCCTGTGTGATCGATTTTGGGAAAGCATGGGATACTCATTTACCCCTTGTCGAATTTTCCTACAACAACAGTTATCACACGAGAATAAAGGCTGCTCCATTCGAGGCCCTCTATGGCCGAAAGTGCAGATCCCCTCTATGCTGGGCTGAGGTGGGTGATACCCATTTAGCTAAAGGACGAGTTTCTGACAGCACTCTCACAGGTCCGAAAATCATACGGGAAATGACGGAGAAGATCGTTCAGATCCGCGAATGATAGAAAGCCTCCAGAGACTAACAGAAAAGCTACGCTGATAAACATAGGAAACCATTGGAATTCTAGGTGGGTGACCGTGTTCTATTGAAGGTCTCACCCTGGAAGGGCTTGATACGCTTCGGAAAGCGTGGAAAGCTAAATCTAAGGTATATTGGGCCTTTCGAGATTCTCTCGCAAGAATCGACCCTGTAGCGTACAAACTTAACTTACCGCGTGAACTCAGTAACGTACATTCTACCTTCCACGTATCGAACTTGAAAAAGTGTCTGTCCGATGAGACTCTTGTTATTCCACTCGACGAGATCGAGATCAACGAGAGCCTCAACTTCGTGGAGGAACCAGTAGAGATCATGGACCGAGAGGTCAAGCAAATGAAACAAAGCCGCATCCCGATTGTGAAGGTTCGCTGGAATGCCAAACGGGGATCGGAATTCACATGGGAGCGCGAGGATCAAATGAAATTGAAATATCCTCAGCTACTCACTTAGTTATCTGTAAATACTTTATTTGCTTAGACTTTAATTTCGGGACGAAATTCCCTTTAACCGGGGGGGGGGGATGATGTGACAACCCGAAATTTTCATTCGGTCAAACCCTAAAAGTCAATCACTTCATATTATAAGTCAATTTCATTTGACTATTATATTAATTATTCTTTAAATGAACGGGTGAAATTATGTACCGTCTCGAGTCTTGAAATTTAAAACCGCGAATACCACGTAGCTTAGAAGTTCACGGCCAAACTTTTATGTTTGGGCCTTAAATTACCCCAAAAACCGTAAACTCAAGCTTAAGCATGAGTTTACTCCCCAAAACACTTCACTTCTCATTTGCAACCTCAAGAGTAAACTCCAAACACTCTCAAGTATCATCCCGGTTTTCGCCCGATTTCCCG
Organism: Lactuca saligna; assembly: GCF_052625555.1. Lineage (NCBI taxonomy): Eukaryota > Viridiplantae > Streptophyta > Magnoliopsida > Asterales > Asteraceae > Lactuca > Lactuca saligna. Next base: position 247,579,605 of record NC_136420.1, on the reverse strand, counting down.
AAAACGTAAGTATTTCTCGACTTGATTTGTTGATATAACATAACAAATTCTGATTACACATCTTTTCATCCATCCATTTTTGTGTTTTGATTAGATTTCCAAAACACCAAGAACACCAAGAACACACACTAGTGTTCTTGGGCCCTTAGCACCTTTTCAAGCTTCTAACTAGTAAGTACTGCAACCCTAGTGTATTGAACAAATTATTACCCTATCATACACCAAGAAAACGTCCCAAGAACACCAAGAGTAAGGTGTTTATGGACCAAGAAGTTCTTGGACCGTGAACACCAATTAAAGGTGCCAAAGTGTGCTTTAAATTCTTCCTAAGCCTTGGACACTAGCCTAGATTCATTTCTAGTTAAGTTAGGGACTAGAAAACATCAAAATACCATAACCCTAAAGGGTTTATGGCAGTAAACCCAAAAGAATATGGTCTTAGGGACGTGAACTCCCCAAAAGGGGGGAATTGTGCCCTAATCTCTTCCAAAGGCTTCGCCATCTTAGGGTCTTGTAAAGCCTCAAAACATCAAATGGTCATGGAGTTATGAGCTTACGGCCGTAAAACCATGAGTTTACGACCGTAAACTCATTTGTTGAGGACCTTAGGGCCGTGAACTCCCTTAGGGAGTTTTCCTTGAACCCTACACCCACTAGCCATACTTTACAACACTTGGATGCAACCCTTGTGATCTTTAACACTTTAAACAAAGTGTGTTCATGTTCTAGAGTGTCCTAGCTTGATTTATTAGTTATAAATCGACTAATTAGTTATATATATGTATATTATATGATAACTAGGCTCATTGTGTGTGTACAAGTCTCCACTTGTCACCTAGCATCGTATTCGACACTTCAATCCAATCCACTCACTACAGGTGAGTTAATACTGCTTAATTAACCTTTTAAATGTTTTCAAATGTTTATAAATACTTTTATATGGGGGAATACAAGTAAAGTTACGATAGTTATTATCTCCATCACATGTGATTGATAACTATTAACAAGTGAATCTCTTACTTTCAAACGGTTTTACTAAACTGTTTTACTTCAAACTGTCTTAAAAACTCTTTTACATATCAAATGATTTTACGAAACTTCTTTTATAATTTTATATTGTAAATTTCATGCCTAGATATGTATAGTTATATAAGTAATGTTTGAAGGACTTAGGAAGGCTAACCTACCTTATTTCCTTTTCCCCATTGGGATGTGGTCTGGTAGGATATCGGGTATCCGTCTGAAGGTCGTTTAACTATTAGTTGTATATATCATGTGTACGTATATAGTCATAAAGTATCTTCCAGTCAATTTAATACCCTGGGTAGCAGGGGTATATTCCCATGCTCATACATACAAGTTATATTACTAGTAAACTACAATAGTCGTAGTTTAGGATTTTACTAATACTAATACTAGAACAATGAATCATACAAAGAGTCAGTTCATACATGAGTGATAACTTATAGTGATGAGAAACAAACATAATACATAGTGATGAGAAACCAACATAATACATAGTGATGAGAAACCAACATAATACATAGTGATGAGAAACAAACATAATACATAGTTATGAGAAACAAACATAATACATAGTAATGAGAAACAAATATAATACATAGTGATGAGAAACAAACATGCAGGCTAGACAGAGGAAGAACACACAATACAGCTAGCGCATACATTACAAATACTTTACATTCAGTTATGTGAGCCATTAAACGGGCCATGTCATTACCTGCCATGACTGTTTTTGTATCCAGAATCTCCTTAATTGGGGAGCGTATGAGTTTGCATATAGATCTATACTAGATTGACTATCCTATACCTTGCTGCTCGCTCCAGTGGGACTTGCAAGTCTACGGGTGCCAAATGTCATTTCTTAGGGCGTCTTACATTGTCGTTTTACTAATGAGTCGGTAGTAGGGTACAGGCCGATCACATGGTACTTTAAATAACAATTGGTTTAAGGTAGTTAGTACATCAGTAGTTACTTAATTCAACACTACAATACTACAGTATTTTTCCTATTACATTCACTTCGTGAACATGCACACGATGCACGGTAATGTAAAAACTATATTTTTGGTTAATGATAGTCGGATTTGGGAAAATACACACTCTTACAAGAGACACACACAGTTACTAGATGCCTTGGTAAAAGGATACTCTTAGTAGGTGTGACAACCCTAAATCTATTCCCGTTACAAATCCCATTTTCACTAACGGAATACGTTAACGTACGTTATTTTATGTAATATTTGGAATCATTAATATCCGAATATCTAATTATATTCATGTCCTAATATCATTATAAGTAATATAACTCATACGTGTTAATCTAGTTTAACCTAATAGAGTTGTATTACTGTTTCAACCACTTCACCCGGGTAAAAAGTTTAAACCCCGTTAAACTTTAGCATCGAGTAGCCGTGTATCGGGTACAATACCCGAGACATATAAAAACACTTGAACCCTTCAATTGAACTCTTTTACCACAATTACACCTCTCTCTCACTACTTTCTCTCTCTAGACCCGAAATCGACTCCAAATCCGCGAATTTCCGACTTCCAAACGTAAGGATTCATCCCCTAACTTAATCTAATCATACTTTACTGCTTTTAGAGTCCAAAATCATGAGAATCAAGGACCATAAAGGAGTTTACGGCCTAAGAAGCTCCTTAGGCCGTAAACCCCCAAAATCATGCCAAAGATCAAGTTTTTCCTCATGTTAAGCTAGTATACTAATTAAGGCATGTATCTAGAAGGGTTTGGACACTAAAACACATGGATTAGACATGTAAAAAGGAGTTTACGGCCCAAGCATGTGCTTAGGCCGTAAACACCTCAAACACCCCAAAAACACTTGTTTAATGCCCCAAAAACTCATCTAGGGTGTTTAGCAATTTAGACTTGACAACAAGGAAGGCTTAAATGCATCAAACATCATCATTTGATGGCAAAAAGAGGAGTTTACGGCCAAGGCTAAGCTTGGGCCGTAAACACCCATATTTTTGTGTCAAACAAGTCCCAAAACCCCTCAAATGCATGTAAGGATTTTAGCTAAGGCCTTTGGAAGTGTGTTGTACCATTTAACTTCACATTTGGACACAAAATGAAGAGTTTACGGCCAAGGGTGTTCTTGGGCCGTAAAATCCCCAAAAATATATGCCAAATTGTCCCAAACTCACTATATGGCCTTCTAGGATTTATCTAAGGTGTATGAGACTTTGTTGTACCAATAAAACATACATCTTGAAGGGTTTACAAGAGTTTACGGCCCAAGAACAATTCTTGGCCGTAAACTCCCCAAAAATGTCACAAATTATGATGTTTAATCCCTTAAAATAGTCCAAGACACATACCACTAAATCAAGGAAGTGAAATAAGACCTTAAACATACACTTTGGAGTGCCACAAGAGTTTACGGCCAAATCTAGGGGGTTTACGGCCGTAAACTCCCAAAGGATGGCTTTTGGGCCATAAACTCCAAGGGAGTGAGCTCGTGGACCCTCCCGTAAATCATTCATGACTTTGTACCACTCCCGGGAACCCCTTCTAAGCCTTAAAACCTCGAAAACGATGCTAGAATGTCCAAATACTATAATGAAAGGCATAAGATGATTAACTTCTTGTAAAATACATATTTCATAGGACATTAGGGTCCTAGGAGGTGCTCAAGAGGTTATTGGGTACCAAACGCTCAATCGACACTTTTACCCGATTTACCCGATTTCCGTGATTTCAGGTGAGTTCATACCCCTTAATGAACCTTTCAAATGTTTTATATGTTTTAGGGGGGAGATACAAGTTGAATATACATGTTTATGAAAAGTTATACAAAACTATTTTTCAGATTTCAGAGTTAATCACATGTGATTCCCAATCTGTAGTTCAAATCACATGTGATTTATCACTATGCTTTATAAATAAGTCAATTGTTTTCAAAACTATCTTGGATTAACAAACAAGTTTTAAATGTTCCTTTCGTACAATACTTTTGTTAAATAAAACTCTTTATGAGAATGTAGTCATACTAATATATTTATATAAGTAAGACTTGAAAGACTTAGGACCGATAGCTCGCCTTATTTCCTGTTTCTTGTTTGATTGTGGACTTAGGGTAGTAGTTATCCATCCGACTGTCATTGATTTCTTAATTATATATCTCATATATTAGTACAGATTATGAGTACTTCTTAATTCATTAATTACCTGAATCACTACTTGACTAGAACCACATACACTAAATTAACTATAATGGGTATAGTTAAGGACTCTATCCCTAGTTTCTACTATTACTCTACACTACTATAATTCTCTATATTATGAAGCAATACACTAATCAGAGAATACAATACAAGTTATACAAAAGATTACTACACTATAATACAAGAGAATGCACTAATCATGAGATAACTCACTAATCCACTACGGGATACTCTATACGCTATTCACTATGCCCGAAGTTTTCCGACAGGAAGACGACACTATATGTATAGATCTATACGGGGCAGACGCTATTACATCCCAACTGATAACTTCAGTCCGAGCCGCTCAGGCCCAGGGATGCTTTTACTCTACTACACTATGCATGACTGGGAAGGTCATGGGAGTTCGCTATTACTCACACTATTGGGAATATACTAGAAAGACACTATAACCGCACTAAAATACTAAAAGAAAGATGAAGTAATATCCCGAAGTAAATAAGTATCTAATACTAAAGGATGCTGCACCACTATTACATACTCTAAGAATAACTCACTATATTACATTACTTAATGTTCTGGAGAATATGGGATTTTCTTGGTTTCACCACTATTTATGATTTCAAACTTCAGTTTTCATAATAATGACTCTAATGCTTTTTATACAAGTACTCACACTAAAACTCTTATGAACTCACCAGCTTTATGCTGATATTCTTTTCAAAATAACTTGTATCTTCAGGTCAAAGATAGATAGGTACAGCAAAATTTTTTGGAGAAGATGGAGGATACAAGACCCATCTCTTATTTTTGTTTACTTTTGGTGTTTGTCAAACATTACAAAACACACTTGTAAATACACTTACTATGTAAATGAAATGGTTGTATGATTCTTGTTTTTACTATTATACAATTGTGATGATACTGTACACTACGTCATCCACCCCGAAACGTATTCCACCGTTATCGGTTTTGGGGTGTGACAGATTGGTATCAGAGCATTGTTTATAGTGAATCAAGTATATCAACCTATAAAAGATATACGAACTATAAACACTTCGGGACTAAAACACTCTGACCAAGAATATATACTGTTAAGTATCTAAAAGATTTAACTAAGTATATATACACACATCACTATAAAACACAGAAGCCAGTATCATCCTAGAACGAAACAAAAGTATTAAGATTGTCGGATAGCATAATTGAGCTTAGAGACATATAGTCACATTTAGGGGGATGTAGCCTGATCAACTACGTCTTCCTGGGAGTGACTAGCATGTGCCTATGTTTGGTTGTGGTATTGCAACAAGTCTAAAACTTACCAACACTACCACAATAACGTTAACATTAGAATACTATAGGAGTATTCTGTACCTATAAAAACATACATCTGTGAGAACTAAAAAGGGTCGTTACTGATGGAGCAATAGTTGATAAATGGATACTTTCCGGTTACATGTGACTAGGGCGTTATAGACTTAGAATCTGTGATCTTTGCTTTACTTCCTGTTCCTTGTTTGGTTGTGGATTTAGAGTTAGGGTCACTTATTCGACGGACTATCCTGCCCCAATCACATGTAATTAGTATGTATTATGCAAGTATTGGTCCAACTCGTGATGACCGTCTTATAAGTAATTTAGGTTAGTACGCCTATTAACCTTCTTTTCCCATCTTCTCGCATAGATACCATGGCTGGCATCCACCCTCCTGGCGACCCGTACTACCCAAACCAGGGTAATGGGGGATGGCTCAGTGAAGAGTCGGACGATGATCACCCAATCCCCTTGGATGACCACCGAGCAGAAGGCTTTCCGGATAACTCCGACTCCGAGCCAGAAGTTAATAACCTACCCCCTGGGGTTCCGAACCCCAACCCCCGTCCGACATTTCAGGGCCCCACTCCTACGTTGGCCATATCCTTGCATAGATGGAGCGAAGAGCAGGGTCAGTCCACGCCATACAATGGAGACCGAAGTTTCTACAACATAAACGAAGGTGGATCAGCAGATCAGGTTCTGCCCATCATGATCCGAAGGATTGCCAGGAATGTCGAGCAAGGTCAAGCTGCAATAGGTCGAGTTATGGAAGTGGATGCCAACTCAAATCTCAACACAGTTCGCATCCGCCAACTTGAAGAAGCCATGGACATGACAAGGAGGACTAACGAGGCTCTGCAGCACCAACTGGCTGCATCCCGAGCTGAAGTTAGAGAACTCCGTGCACGCCAAAGGACTCATGATCGACACCTTCAAGAAGTTATGCGTCAGCTAGCAGAACTGAGGATTCACCCGACAAGTAACCGTCGCCAGTAGAAGACGTCTAGTTACCTCTATCCTTTGTTTAATGGATTAACCTATCCACTCTATGTTCCGTAGATCTATTATCTGTAAACATTCCTAGCTTGAAAGTACTCTAGTCAAACCTCTAAACTGCCAAACCTTTTCTCTATGGTATGATGTAAGACCTATTGCTAGGTCAAATTTTCATGGACTTGTGTTGCATCATGGATACCAATATATTGGCAGTTGATTTCTCTATTGCTATAACCCTCATCTTGATCTTGGATTATGTTGATTTAGTCCACGAAACACTCTATTTATATTCGCAATAGGCCCTTACTATTGCTATCATTTCTATACTTCTTCCAGTAAAGAATGCCTCCACGAAAGCGTCCCGCCAGAGGAAGGCCTGCAACTCAAACCCCTACTCCACCACCCCCTCCTCCACAGATCGATCCGGTGTTATTTCAAACAACGGTAACTGCGGCCGTGACAACAGCCATGGCCCAAATGAATTCTGGGGATGCGAGCGGTGGTAACTCCAGGTTCGGTGAAGTCCATCATCGAGTGCAGGGATGTACTTATAAGGATTTCATGAACTGTAAACCCACCTTCTTCGATGGTACTGGAGGAATTCTGACATTATCTCGATGGTTCGAAAGAACCGAAGCTGTGTTCGAGATGTGCTCTTGTCCCGAGGAGAGCAAAATCAAGTTCGCTACTGCTACCCTTACCAACAGGGCCTTAACATGGTGGAACGGCCATGTTAGTTCACTTTCCTTGGTTACAGCCAATGCTATGGGCTGGGACACTCTGAAGGACCTCATGAGAGGAGAGTACTGCCCTAGGGGTGAAATTCAGAAACTTGAGGAAGAACTCTGGAACCTCAAGATGAAGGGGACCGATATAACAGCTTATACGGCCAGGTTTTGCGACTTGGCAGCCATGTGCCCCAATATGATCCCTACAGAGAACAAGAAGATTGAACGGTACATCTGGGGTTTGGTGCCCCCGTATCAAGGAAATGTTCTAGCTTCACGCCCTACAACTTTTGATAGCGCCAAGGAATTGGCCCAGAGTCTGATCAACCACGAAATCCCCTCCACTCCGGCGACAGCAACCACAACAACCACTGCACCGCCCGCTTCATCTGACAGAAAGAGGAAGCGATGGGATAAGATGAAAGGCAAGAAAACTCAAACCTCCTCAAAGGACCAACAAATTGTGGCGGTCCATGCTGCCACCACCCCGACTACTCCAGCTGCTCCAGCCCCGCCAAGAGCTTATAGTGGAAACTTGCCCAAGTGTCCCAAGTGCCCTTTCCACCACAACGGCCCCTGCCGTGAACTGCAGTGTTCCAACTGCGGTCGAAAGGGCCATACTGTCCGATTTTGTAAGGCCCCTCCCAAACCTATCACGCAGGTTCCTGGTACGGGAGTGACCCCAACTTGTTATGGCTGTGGAGAGGCGGGTCATTTCAAGAGGAACTGTCCAAAGACCACAAATGCTGGAGGAACTGGAAGGTTACTCGCTATCGGTCACAATGAAGCGGTAGCAGATCCCACAGTAGTCACGGGTACGTTTCTTCTCAACAACTCCTATGCCTGTGTCTTATTTGATAGTGGTGCAGAAAGAAGCTTCGTAAATCATAACTTTAAATACTTACTCAAACAAATCCCTCAACCACTAAAAGAAACATTCGTCGTAGAAATGGCTAATGGGAAAACAGAAAGCTCTAGCAAAATCTACATACGGTGCACTCTCATGTTAGACGATCACTCATTCCCAATCGATCTTATGCCAGTCTCAATCAAAAATTTCGATGTCATTATTGGTATGGACTGGTTAAGTCTCCATTGCGCCGATATCCTATGTTCCGACAAAGCCATTCGTCTGAACCTTCCAAATCACGAAACCCTCTTGATATATGGAGATAAGCCGAGTACGAGCCTTCGTATCATCTCCAGTGTTCAGGCTCAGAAATACTTACGCAAGGAGTATCGCGCCTTTCTTGCCCATGTCGTTGACACTAACCAGAAATCGAAAGATCCAAGAGACATTCCCGTAGTATGCGATTTCCCTGACGTCTTTCCGGAGGATCTTCCCGGCCTACCTCCCAAACGCCAGATTGAGTTCAGAATCGACCTAATTCCAGGAGCTACCCCCGTAGCTAAGTCGCCCTACCGTCTAGCGCCCGCCGAAATGCAAGAACTATCTGGCCAACTCAACGAACTACTCAGCAAGGGCTTTATAAGACCGAGTTTCTCACCTTGGGGAGCTCCGGTCTTGTTCGTGAAGAAGAAAGACGGATCGTTTCGGATGTGCATCGATTATAGAGAACTTAATAAACTCACTGTTAAAAAAATCGCTACCCCCTCCCTCGTATCGACGATCTGTTTGATCAACTACAAGGAGCAAGTTACTTCTCCAAGATTGACCTTAGATCTGGGTATCATCAGTTACGGGTACTCGAGGAAGATGTTCCGAAGACAGCTTTCCGAATCCGCTACGGACACTTTGAGTTCGTAGTGATGCCCTTTGGACTGACCAACGCCCCCGCAGTATTCATGGACTTGATGAATAGAGTGTGTCGTCCATACCTAGATCAGTTCGTCTTCGTTTTCATTGACGATATCATCGTTTACTCTCGGAACGAGGAAGAACACAAGGATCACCTACGACGAGTCTTGGAAACGTTGCAATCCGAAAAGTTATATGCGAAGTTCTCTAAGTGCGAATTCTGGATCCGAAGAGTTGAATTCTTAGGTCACGTGGTTAGTGAAGAAGGAATTCATGTGGATCCCTCCAAGATTAAAGCTATTGAGAACTGGTCAGCACCGAAGATGCCTACGGAAATTCGTCAATTTCTAGGCCTCGCTGGCTACTACCGTAGATTCATTCAAAACTTTTCTCGGATTGCGAAACCTCTCACTATGCTGATACAGAAAGGAGTACCGTTCGACTGGGAGGAAAGACAGGAGAAGGCATTCCAAACCCTGAAGCGAGCCCTATGCACCGCGCCAGTATTATCCCTTCCCGAAGGGACAGAAGATTTTGTCGTATACTGTGATGCATCCAACCAGGGGCTCGGTTGTGTCTTGATGCAACGGGGTAAGGTTATCGCATATGCCTCGAGACAGCTAAAGACCCATGAGGCGAACTACACTACTCCCGACCTCGAGTTAGGAGCGGTTGTCTTTGCACTAAAAATCTGGAGACACTACTTATATGGGACGGAGAGTGTGGTGTACACTGATCATAAAAGCCTTCAACACATAATGAACCAAAAAGAACTCAACATGAGGCAGCGTCGATGGGTCGATCTACTTAACGATTACGACTGTGAAATTAGATATCACCCGGGAAAAGCCAATGTAGTAGCAGATGCACTAAGCAGGAAGGAGTATACTGGTCGAAAGACCAAGTCGTTGACGATGACTATTCATTCGCATCCCTCCACGCAGATCAAAGAGGCTCAGCTGGAAGCCTTAAAGCCCGAGAACGTGTTGGGAGAATCTCTACGTGGAATGGATAAAAATTTGGAGGTAAAGGGTGATGGAGCCTACTACTTCATGGACCGAATCTGGACTCCACGCCATGGAGGTTTTAGAGATTTGGTTATGAGGGAAGCACATAACACTCGCTACTCCATCCACCCAGGTTCAGATAAGATGTATCTGGATCTCAAAAAGCTATATTGGTGGCCAAACATGAAAGCGGAGATCGCCACATTTGTGAGTAAGTGTCTCACTTGCGCGAAGGTCAAGGTTGAATATCAAAAGCCATCAGGACTTCTCCAACAACCTGAGATACCAGAATGGAAGTGGGAGCGGATCACAATGGACTTTATAACTCAACTTCCCAAGACAACGGGTGGATTAGATACTATTTGGGTCATTGTCGATAGGTTGACTAAGTCCGCACATTTCCTACCCATCAAGGAAACGGACAAGATGGAGAAACTCACTAGAACATACATTAAAGAAATAGTACGACTACATGGCGTCCCTATATCTATTATCTCAGACAGAGATAGTAGATTCACCTCTAGGTTCTGGCAATCGTTGCAAGAAGCACTAGGGACGAGGCTGGACATGAGTACAGCCTACCATCCGCAGACCGATGGACAGAGTGAGAGGACGATTCAAACCTTAGAGGATATGCTGCGAGCTTGTGTAATTGACTTCGGTAAGTCATGGGACACACACTTACCTCTTGTGGAATTTTCTTATAATAATAGTTATCATACGAGCATCAAGGCAGCCCCATTCGAGGCCCTCTACGGCCGCAAGTGTAGATCCCCTCTGTGTTGGGCTGAGGTGGGTGACACTCAACAAGCTAAAGGAAGAGTTCCTGATAGCTCTCTCACTGGTCCGGAAATCATTCGAGAAACAACCGAGAAGATTATACAGATACGTGAACGACTAAAAGCCGCTAGGGATCGACAGAAAAGCTACGCCGATAAACGAAGAAAACCCTTGGAATTCCAGGTGGGAGATCGAGTCATGTTGAAGGTCTCACCCTGGAAGGGCACGATACGCTTTGGAAAGCGTGGAAAGTTGAACCCAAGGTATATAGGGCCTTTTGAGATTCTCGCTAGAATCGGCCCCGTAGCTTCTAAACTCAACCTACATCACGAACTAAGCAACATACACCCTACCTTTCACGTCTCTAACTTGAAGAAATGCCTGTCAGACGAGACACTCGTAATTCCCCTTGATGAGCTTGAGGTCAATGAGAGCCTCAACTTTGTGGAAGAACCTGTTGAGATTATGGATCGAGAAGTAAAACGAACGAAGCAAAGCCGTATCCCAATTGTGAAAGTTCGGTGGAACGCCAAACGAGGACCGAAATTCACTTGGGAACGCGAAGACCAAATGAAACTCAAATACCCCCATCTCTTCGCGTAGTTGTACTGTAACTCTTATATGTATGAATTCTAAAATTTCGGGATGAAATTCCCCTAACGGGGGGATGATGTGACAACCCTAAATCTATTCCCGTTACAAATCCCATTTTCACTAACGGAATACATTAACGTACGTTATTTTATGTAATATTTGGAATCATTAATATCCGAATATCTAATTATATGCATGTCCTAATATCATTATAAGTAATATAACTCATACGTGTTAATCTAGTTTAACCTAATAGAGTTGTATTCCTGTTTCAACCACTTCACCAGGTTAAAAAGTTTTAACCCCGTTAAACTTTAGCATCGAGTAGCCGTGTATCGGGTACAATACCCAAAACATATAAAAACACTTGAACCCTTCAATTGAACTCTTTTACCACAATTACACCTCTCTCTCACTACTTTCTCTCTCTAGACCCGAAATCGACTCCAAATCCGCGAATTTTCGACTTCCAAACGTAAGGATTCATCCCCTAACTTAATCTAATCATACTTTACTGCTTTTAGAGTCCAAAATGATGAGAATCAAGGACCATAAAGGAGTTTACGGCCTAAGAAGCTCCTTAGGCCGTAAACCCCCAAAATCATGCCAAAGATCAAGTTTTTCCTCATGTTAAGCTAGTATACTAATTAAGGCATGTATCTAGAAGGGTTTGGACACTAAAACACATGGATTAGACATGTAAAAAGGAGTTTACGGCCCAAGCATGTGCTTAGGCCGTAAACACCTCAAACACCCCAAAAACACTTGTTTAATGCCCCAAAAACTCATCTAGGGTGTTTGGCAATTTAGACTTGACAACAAGGAAGGCTTAAATGCATCAAACAACATCATTTGATGGCAAAAAGAGGAGTTTACGGCCAAGGCTAAGCTTGGGCCGTAAACACCCATATTTTTGTGTCAAACAAGTCCCAAAACCCCTCAAATGCATGTAAGGATTTTAGCTAAGGCCTTTGGAAGTGTGTTGTACCATTTAACTTCACATTTGGACACAAAATGAAGAGTTTACGGCCAAGGGTGTTCTTGGGCCGTAAAATCCCCAAAAATATATGCCAAATTGTCCCAAACTCACTATATGGCCTTCTAGGATTTATCTAAGGTGTATGAGACTTTGTTGTACCAATAAAACATACATCTTGAAGGGTTTACAAGAGTTTACGGCCCAAGAACAAGTCTTGGCCGTAAACTCCCCAAAAATGTCACAAATTATGATGTTTAATCTCTTAAAATAGTCCAAGACACATACCACTAAATCAAGGAAGTGAAATAAGACCTTAAACATACACTTTGGAGTGCCACAAGAGTTTACGGCCAAATCTAGGGGGTTTACGGCCGTAAACTCCCAAAGGATGGCTTTTGGGCCATAAACTCCAAGGGAGTGAGCTCGTGGACCCTCCCGTAAATCATTCATGACTTTGTACCACTCCCGGGAACCCCTTCTAAGCCTTAAAACCTCGAAAACGATGCTAGAATGTCCAAATACTATAATGAAAGGCATAAGATGATTAACTTCTTGTAAAATACATATTTCATAGGACATTAGGGTCCTAGGAGGTGCTCAAGAGGTTATTGGGTACCAAACGCTCAATCGACACTTTTACCCGATTTACCCGATTTCCGTGATTTCAGGTGAGTTCATACCCCTTAATGAACCTTTCAAATGTTTTATATGTTTTAGGGGGGAGATACAAGTTGAATATACATGTTTATGAAAAGTTATACAAAACTATTTTTCAGATTTCAGAGTTAATCACATGTGATTCCCAATCTGTAGTTCAAATCACATGTGATTTATCACTATGCTTTATAAATAAGTCAATTGTTTTCAAAACTATCTTGGATTAACAAACAAGTTTTAAATGTTCCTTTCGTACAATACTTTTGTTAAATAAAACTCTTTATGAGAATGTAGTCATACTAATATATTTATATAAGTAAGACTTGAAAGACTTAGGACCGATAGCTCGCCTTATTTCCTGTTTCTTGTTTGATTGTGGACTTAGGGTAGTAGTTATCCATCTGACTGTCATTGATTTCTTAATTATATATCTCATATATTAGTACAGATTATGAGTACTTCTTAATTCATTAATTACCTGAATCACTACTTGACTAGAACCACATACACTAAATTAACTATAATGGGTATAGTTAAGGACTCTATCCCTAGTTTCCACTATTACTCTACACTACTATAATTCTCTATATTATGAAGCAATACACTAATAAGAGAATACAATACAAGTTATACGAAAGATTACTACACTATAATACAAGAGAATGCACTAATCATGAGATAACTCACTAATCCACTACGGGATACTCTATACGCTATTCACTATGCCCGAAGTTTTCCGAAAGGAAGACGACACTATATGTATAGATCTATACGGGGCAGACGCTATTACATCCCGACTGATAACTTCAGTCCGAGCCGCTCAGGCCCAGGGATGCTTTTACTCTACTACACTATGCATGACTGGGAAGGTCATGGGAGTTCGCTATTACTCACACTATTGGGAATATACTAGAAAGACACTATAACCGCACTAAAATACTAAAAGAAAGATGAAGTAATATCCCGAAGTAAGTAAGTATCTAATACTAAAGGATGCTGCACCACTATTACATACTCTAAGAATAACTCACTATATTACATTACTTAATGTTCTGGAGAATATGGGATTTTCTAGGTTTCACCACTATTTATGATTTCAAACTTCAGTTTTCATAATAATGACTCTAATGCTTTTTATACAAGTACTCACACTAAAACTCTTATGAACTCACCAGCTTTATGCTGATATTCTTTTCAAAATAACTTGTATCTTCAGGTCAAAGATAGACAGGTACAGCAGAAATTTTTGGAGAAGATGGAGGATACAAGACCCATCTCTTATTTTTGTTTACTTTTGGTGTTTGTCAAACATTACAAAACACACTTGTAAATACACTTACTATGTAAATGAAATGGTTGTATGATTCTTGTTTTTACTATTATACAATTGTGATGATACTGTACACTACGTCATCCACCCCGAAACGTATTCCGTCGTTATCGGTTTTGGGGTGTGACAGTAGGAAACATAGGGTTTTCTAGGATAGTTCAAACAAATACAAACTTTACAAAACTTATACATTACATCTTACAAACATCTTACAAATGCTTTCATACAAACTCACACACTAATATACTTATGATCTCATCAGCTTTAAAGCTGATACTCGCTTTCAAAATAACTTGTATTCTCAGGTTGCCAGTGGACACGTACCGGTGGCAGGTTTTTGAGAAGATGGAGCTTGTTCAAGACTCCTATTTTATTTTGATGTACTTTTGGTGTCTATATAACTTGACAGAACACACTTGTATGAAATTATATTATTAATACAATGGATGCTATTATTGCTTGTTTACTACTTTGCATTGTTGTGATACTATACATGACGTCCTCCACCCCCGAACGATTCCGCCGTTCAGGTTTTGGGGTGTGACAGATTGGTATCAGAGCATTGTTTATAGTGAATTGAGTGTATCAAACCATAAAAGATATACGAACTATAAACACAAGAGGGATTAAATTACTCTGATAAAGAGTTTATACTTTTAAATAATAAAATATTTAACCAAGTATACATACCTGCATTTATACTAAAATCAGTGTCACTAGGACATAACAAAAGTATTACGATTGTTGCACAGCACAAGTAGACTTAGAGACATATGGTCAACCCAGGGTAGATGTAGCCTGATCAACTACATTATCCGAGGAGTGACTAGCATGTGCCTAAGGATGGTTGTGAGGTTGCAACAAGTCTTAAAACTTACCAACACTACCACAATAAGAAGAGTAGAACATAACATTAAACTTAAACTACTATAGGAGTATTTTATGTTACTATAATTACTTATCTGAGAATTAAAGGTCTTTATTGGTATCCTCTAGACAAGTATTGGAGTAACTGATAAAGATCACCTTATAATTATCTAGTTAGCTCGTCTATTAATTTATTTCCTTACCCCTTTTCTTGCATAGACATCATGGCTGGATTCCATCATCATGACGACCCGTACTTTCCACCCAACGACAATCCTGGATGGCTTGAAATAGAGTTCGATGATGAGCATCAAATCCCTTTGGATGATCATCAAGCAGAAGGGTTCTCGGATGGATTTGACTCCGAGCCCAAAGTCAACAACCTACCTCAAGTAGGTCAAGCCCGAATAACAACCCCGACCCGTATTTCAAGGACCCACACCTCTGTGGGAAGCAAACTTGAATACATGGAGCCAGGAACAGGGTCAACCCCTGTAACAACCCGAAATTTCCGTATCATTTATTGTAACTCTTTCGTAGTACCATTCTCGCAACCAATCGTCGTTTCCAAATTCGATTTCTGATCTTCCGTTTAATTAAGTCATTAACTTGTACACATTTAAAATGACTTAATGGGTGTCTTAATACATTTAGAAAACATTTTCACACCCAATTTTAGCGATCAGAATAATTCTAGAAATTACCGTATCGGGTTACGACAACTCAATCGGGTACGACCAAAAGCCTCGTCTAACGCCGGTATCGGGTAGAATTCCACCGTGTTCAAAACTTAAATACTATATAAATGTGTTTAAGACTCCATTTGAAGCCTTTGGCCAATTTACCATTAAACACTTCCAACCTCTCTCCTCATCCAAGTTAAGGGATCAAAACTCAAATTTAAGGCTTCAAATCTCTAAGGTACTTTCCCTAGCTTGTATTGTAACCTTCTTAGCCTTCAAATTCGAGTTCAAAGCATGATTTAAGACTATATTCATGAGTTTACGGCCATGGAATCTTCATGGTCCGTAAACTCATATAGCAAAGGTTTTTAAGCCCTAAAACCCCTCCTAAGCAATGTTGGACATTAGTAATGGCTTAATGACTTAATGGAAGGGACTTATAACAATTAAAACATTGATTTTAAGGGACAAAAGTGAGTTTATGGCCAAGACACATTCTTGGGCCGTAAACTCATATTCAAGGGGTTTTTGAGCCAATTAACCCTTCCAAATCATAGTTGGGACTTAGATATAACTTGTGGGATATTGGTTCTAACATTTAAACACTTTAATATGAAATTTGGGGGACAAAAGTGAGTTTATGGCCAAGACTCATTCTTGGGCCGTAAACTCCACTGAAAGGGGGATTTAGAGCCTTAAAACATGTCCAAATGCCTTGAAACTCAACCAATGGCCTTGTGGTTAAATCTAGATGCATCTAAAAATAGTTTAAGGGTTTGAAACACATCAAAAGTATCATTTATAGGAGTTTATGGCCTAGGAACATACCCTTGGCCGTAAACTCATAAAAACCATGTTAATGATGCATCAAATACACTCAAAGGGCTTGTATAAATTTCTAGAATCACATGTGATTGTCCTTTAAAGCTAAAATCAATTTTTCCTTGGCCATAGGTGAGTTTACGGCCGTAAACTCTTATGGGATGGCCGTAAACTCCCTTTTAAGTGTTATAATTTCATTCAATTAATTCCAAGGCATTTTAGAAATCCATTCCTACAATCCCCATGTCCATTTAAGCCATTTAAACACCCAAAATCACACCCACATGAGTTTACAGCCGTAAAATCATGTATGTGTGTGTTCAATGGCTGTAAACTCCTTAAAATGTTTACTCTTGGAGAGTAAACTCAAGTCCCAAGTCCCTAGTGCCAATACACGTCCGAAGATGTCACCCGGGTCACTCCAAACACTTGTTTTGAGGTGTTTAACCTCATTGGAGTGTAATGTTCCATATGATTAGTGAATGTATCCCTAATTGTATATATATGGACATTATTTCATATTACATAGGGACATCGCGAGTAATCAAACCCCGAACCAACGTCTAGTATTCAAAATCGACGCATTTCCGAGTCCGGTGAGTTCATACCCCTGCCCTTTTTCACTGTTTTCACTGTTTTCAGGGGGGGGGGGACACAAGCAAAGTACAAGGGAATTCTTGTACTCAAAAACATGTTTTCAAATGTGTGTTTCATATTTCATATGCTTTTATTACTGATCACCACAACTGATAATCATTTGAACATGTAGATCACGTAACATATATTTGTGAAATAGGTCTTTAAACGGTTATGTTTTGCATATATTTCACAAATGGTTTTCCACATTTTATCAGTTAAAAGCATGATATTATACATTTGAATATAATACTTGTACACCGTTTTGTCCTCGGTAACACTCCACACACATATGCGAGTGGAGGATTATTATATTATTACTAGTAAATTTGTTAATCTTGTATGATTGGAGACACGTCCTCGGAGAACACTCCACCGAGATACGCGAGTGGAGGACTACACCCATAACCAGAATGTCTGGTATTTAGAGAGCGTGACTTGAGTGTATAGATCTATACGGGGCTGACTACCCCACACCTGGTTGCTAGCTACAGCCGAACTGAAATGGTTCAAGGGTGACGAAAGTCATAAGTATGTGGACTACTTATTGCCACATGTGGACTACTTATTGCCACAGGTTTCAGTCTATTGTATGGTTATGGAACTCGCAATTAGGATAACAGAGATTTACTTATAGTAATAATGAACCAATTTATACATCTTTTACATCTTTCACGTTTTGTAACTAACAATCAGGAAAGTACGGGACTTTCCTGGGGAAAACATGGAACTTATTCACGATTACATCTCTTACATCTTTAATATCATTTACATTAGAAACCAACATGCAGGAAAGCATGGGGCTTTCCTGGGTAACACTTACATAATTAGAAAGAGTAACAAATTGGATATCATTACATCTTTTACAATTAATAATATACAATAAGGAAAGTATGGGACTTTCCTGGTAACACATGATAAGTAAACAGAACAGTTTATCAAGTCAGATAACCAACTATACATTTTCAAAATGAGTAGATATGTTTTCAGTGTACAAACTTACTATACCTTACATTTGTGAAACAATAACCAACTTTTAAGAAAATACGGGATTTTCTTGGTGTACATAACATTTCAGAAACAGAAAGGAAACTCAAAACATTTTCACAAACAAAAACCGCTTATGAACTCACCAGCTTTATGCTGATTTTCAAACCGCTTGTGTTCTCAGGTCAGCGTTAGAACAGGTACTCGAAGATCCTTTTTGCTTGAAGACGGTGTACATGAAGATCCGTTTCCTTTGTTTATATATATTATGTATCACAACTGTTCAAACTTTACTTTTGAAACAACTGTAAAACTTTTATTATGTAATGTAATGGTTGTTTTACTTTACTTACTATGTGCATTGGATTTGATACTCAACGTGGTAGTCAACCCCGGAAATGTTTCCGCCTTCGGTTTTCGGGGTGTGACAGATTGGTATCAGAGCCCTTGTTTATAGTGAATGAAGTATACCAAACCTTACATGGTATAAAACTATAAACACTAAAGGGCCTTAGTGCTCTGAATTAAAAGTATCTTCTAACTACAAGTATTTTCAAAAATATACAAGTATACCGAACCGTCATCATCCGTAACCACAAGTAGAACAGAACATAAGTAATTGGGTGTTGTGTACTATGGTTAAACCTGGGCAGTTATGTAGTCGTGTCTAGGGTCAATATAGCCTGGCCAACTATACTAATTCGAGACACGGCCAACATGTGCTTGGGAGTGACTGTGGTATGCAACATGCCTAAAACTTACCCTAATATCCCAAACATCGAATCATGGTCGTAAACAATTCTTGAAATACTATGGGAGTATTTCTCAATTCCGATCCTCTGTAGTAATCCTTATTCGAGTGGCTTTCTGTGATTATTCTTAGCGATAAATTGTCTGTTTGATAACTCTTTCCTGCTTTATCGCTTATTCGAATCATATAACTGCCATATCTATCGATTCAATGTAGAGGACTTACCATCCTCTCTTTCTTGATCTTATTAGATCAAGATGCCTCCCCGAACGAGACCCAGTTCAAAGAACAACAACAATCCTTCTTCGCCTCCACCTCCTCCCCAGTTTGACCTAGCATTGCTCCAGATGATGATGACAGCTGCAATGGTAGCAGCTATGTCACAAATGAACCCTAGTGGTTCAGGAGGTGGTCCTCAATCTCAAAACCCCAAGGTCAGCCAGGGACACCAAATAAGGGGTTCCTACAAAGATTTCATGAACGCAAAACCAACATCCTTCAATGGCGCTGGAGGTATCATTTCCCTATCTTGATGGTTCGAGAAAATCGAGTCCATCTTCGAAATCTGTGCTTGCGCGGAATCTGATAAGGTCAAGTTCGCGGCCTGTACCTTCGCTGATAAAGCCTTGACTTGGTGGAATGGCCGAGTCAAATCTCTGACCTTACCCGTAGCCAATGCCATGGGCTGGGAGGCCATGAAAGAACTTCTCATTGCCGAGTACTGCCCCCGTGGTGAAATGCAGAAACTAGAGCACGAGCTCTGGAACCTGAAAATGAAAGGTTCCGACATTGCTGCATACACTTCCTGATTTGATGATCTCGCACTTCTCTGCCCGGGATTAGTCACTCCTAAAAACAAGAAGATCGAAAGGTTCGTTTGGGGGTTATCTCAACCGACAAAGAGTCACGTTTTGGCTGCTCGTCCAGATACCTATGATAGTGCTAAGACTTTAGCTCAGATTCTGATTGATCACAACGACGATGTTAAGGAAATCACTACCACTTCTGAGCCGACTCAAAGGAGTGGTGAAAAGAGGAAATTCTAGAAGAAAAAGAAGGGTCAATCTTCTCAAGGATCTTCCAAGAAACAACAGACGGTAGCAGTCCATGCTGCTACTACTACCCCTGTTGCTGCTGTTTCTGTCATGGGATCCACAGCCTCAACTCCTACCAGTAAATATGCTGGTAACCTCCTTCTGTGTGATAAGTGTAAATACCATCATCATCCTGGTCCCTGTCGAGAATTGTCTTGCACCAACTGTGGTAAGAAAGGGCACACAGTTCGATACTGCAGAACTCCTACCCAATCAGCCAACCAATCATCGGGAGCAGGTGTTAGTCAAGCCTGCTACAACTATGGAGAAGTTGGACACTTTAAAAGGAACTGTCCCAAGAAGTCAACTGCTGATAACACTGGGAGGATTCTAACCATTGGACAGGAGGAAGCAGTCGCTGATCCCACTGTTGTTTCGGGTACGTTCCTTCTCGACAACTCATATGCTAGTATTCTTTTCGATTCGGGTGTTGAAAGGAGTTTGGTTAATCATGCATTCAAACATAATCTAAAACCTAATCCTCAACCACTAACCGAAACATTTACCGTCGAGATGGCTAACGGTGAGAAAGAAAGCGCTAATGAAGTATTCATAGGTTGTACGCTTACCTTAAATGATCACTCTTTTCCTATAGATCTCATCCCCGTCTCCATTAAGAGATTTGATGTTATCATTGGCATGGATTGGTTGAGTCCCAATCATGCTAATATTCTTTGTTACGAAAAAGCAATTCGTCTCAATCTTTCTTCGGATCAAACTCTCGTAGTCTATGGCAATAAACCCAGTTCCAATCTTCATATCATTTCTTGCATCAAAGCTCGAAAGCTCCTACGGGAGGAGTGCATTGCATTCTTAGCCCATGTGATCAACGAGAAACAAGAAGTTAGAGACCTCGCGAACATCCCCGAAGTCTGTAACTTTCCAGATGTGTTTCCCGAAGAACTTCCAGGAATTCCTCCCGAACGTAAGGTCGAGTTCCGTATTGACCTAATTCCTAGAGCTACCCCCGTAGCAAAATCTCCGTATCGCTTAGCTCCGACAGAAATGCAGGAGTTATCCAGTCAACTCAATGAGTTGCTCAGTAAAGGATTCATTAGACCGAGTTCCTCACCCTGGGGAGCTCCGATTCTGTTTGTCAAGAAGAAATATGGATCTTTTCGAATGTGTATTGACTACCGTGAACTGAACAAGTTAACCGTTAAGAACCGATATCCTCTTCCACGAATAGATGACCTATTCGATCAACTCCAGGGAGCTAGCTACTTTTCAAAGATAGACCTTCGGTCAGGGTACCATCAGTTACGAGTCCAGGAGAATGATGTTTTCAAAACAGCTTTTAGGACTCGGTATGGACACTACGAGTTCGTAGTGATGCCGTTCGGTATAACCAATGCACCGGCTGTGTTCATGGACCTGATGAACCGAGTGTTCCGTCCCTTCTTAGATAAATTCGTCATCGTATCCATTGACGACATCCTCGTCTACTCCCGAAGCGAAGAAGACCACAAGCAACACTTAAGGCTAGTGTTGGAGACCCTTAGATCCGAAAAGCTATACGCGAAATTTTCCAAATGTGAATTCTGGATACGGAAGGTAACTTTCCTCGATCACGTGGTAAGCGAGGAGGGTATTCATGTAGATCCTTCCATGATTAAAGCGATAGAGAATTGGTCGGCACCGAAAACACCCACAGAAATTCGTCAATTCTTGGGTCTCGCCGGTTACTATCGACGATTCATTCAGAACTTTTCCAAAATCGCCAAACCTTTAACCACTCTAACACAGAAAGGTGTACCCTTTTGTTGGAGTGATAAATAAGAAACTGCATTCCAAACATTGAAGAGAGCCTTATGCAGCGCGCCTGTTCTATCTCTGCCTGAAGGGACAGAGGACTTCATTGTCTTCTGCGATGCGTCTAATCAAGGATTAGGCTGTGTGCTTATGCAAAGAGTAAAGGTGATTGCCTATGCCTCTAGACAGCTGAAAGCACACGAGGTCAACTATACTACACATGACTTGGAACTAGGAGCCGTAGTCTTTGCATTGAAGATTTGGAGACATTATCTCTACGGAACCAAGTGCACAATCTTCACTGATCACAAGAGCCTGCAGCACATCTTTAATCAGAAAGACTTAAACATGAGGCAATGGCGATGGGTAGAATTACTCAGTGATTATGAGTGTGAAATCCGTTATCACCCCGGCAAGGCCAATGTGGTAGCAGATGCCCTAAGCCGAAAGGATAGTACGGGCACCATTCATTCCAACCTACCCATGCAAATCCGAGAAGCCCATGTAATAGCCCTCAAACCCGAGAACATGTCAGATGAAACCTTGAGAGGAATGGAAAAGAAACTTGAGATCAGAGGTGACGGAGTTCACTGTTTTATGGATCGAATCTGGATTCCCAAATCCGGTGGATTCAGGGAAATAGTTATGGAGGAAGCACACAGAACCAAATACTCTGTTCACCCAGGTTCGGACAAGATGTACCTGGATCTCAAGAAACAATACTGGTGGCCAAACATGAAAGCTGAGATAGCTACGTTTGTGGGAAAATGTCTGACTTGCGCCAAAGTCAAAGTTGAACATCAGAAACCCTCAGGTCTGCTCCAACAACCCGAGATTCTCGAGTGGAAATGAGAGATGATTACCATGGACTTCATCACAAAACTGCCCAAGTGTTCTAGTGGGTACAATACCATTTGGGTAATTGTCGATCGTCTGACAAAATTCGTTCACTTCATTCCGATCAAAGAATCATACAAGATGGAAAGACTCGCGCGAATCTACATCCAGGAGGTAGTACGTCTACACGGTGTACCTGTATCCATTATCTCTGATCGAGATAGCAGGTTTACCTCCAGATTTTGGCAGTCCCTCCAAAAAGCCCTTGGAACCAAACTAGATATGAGCACGGCGTATCATCCTCAGACCGATGGACAGAGTGAGAGAACAATTCAAACCCTGGAGGACATGCTTAGGTCATGTGTCATTGACTTTGGAAAGTCGTGGGACACACATATATCCTTGATCGAATTCTCATACAACAACAGTTACCACACCAACATTAGGGCTGCTCCGTTTGAAGCCCTATACGGTCGTAAGTGCAGATCCGCTCTGTGCTGGGCTGAGGTGGGGGATACACAGTTAGCCAGGAGTCGAGTCCCCGACAGTGCTCTCACTGGTCCTGAAATCATCCGCGAAACCACCGAAAAGATCATTCAAATCCGTAACCGACTGAAAGCCTCACGTGATCGTCAAAAGAGTTACGCTGATAATCGTTGGAAACCACTAGAATTCCAGGTTGGAGACCGTGTCCTGTTAAAAGTCTTGCCTTGGAAAGGCACTGTATGCTTTGGTAAGCGTGGGAAACTTAATCCAAGGTACATTGGACCCTTTGAGATCCTCTCCAGGATCGGTCCAGTTGCCTATAAACTTCATTTACCTCACGAACTCAGTAATATTCATCCTGTCTTCTATGTTTCAAATCTCAAAAAGTGCCTATCCGATGAAACCCTAACAATTCCCTTAGATGAGATCGAGATCAATGAAAACCTCAAATTTGTGGAGGAACCAATCGAAATCATGGATCGAGAAGTCAAACGTACAAAACAAAGTCGCTTCCCGTTAGTGAAGGTTCGCTGGAATGCCAAGCGGGGACCAGAATTCACATGGGAACGAGAAGATTCAATGAAACAGAAGTATCCACAACTCTTTCTTGATCCATGATTTGTATCTTGTCTGGTGTTTTAAACTTTGAATTTCGGGACGAAATTCCCTTTAACGGGGGGATAATGTAACAACCCGAAATTTCCGTATCATTTATTGTAACTCTTTCGTAGTACCATTCGCGCAACCAATCGTCGTTTCCAAATTCGATTTCCGATCTTCCGTTTAATTAAGTCATTAACTTGTACACATTTAAAATGACTTAATGGGTGTCTTAATACATTTAGAAAACATTTTAACACCCAATTTTAGCGATCAGAATAATTCTAGAAATTACCGTATCGGGTTACGACAACTCAATCGGGTACGACCAAAAGCCTCGTCTAACGCCGGTATCGGGTAGAATTCCACCGTGTCCAAAACTTAAACACTATATAAATGTGTTTAAGACTGCATTTGAAGCCTTTGGCCAATTTACCATTAAACACTTCCAACCTCTCTCCTCATCCAAGTTAAGGGATCAAAACTCAAATTTAAGGCTTCAAATCTCTAAGGTACTTTCCCTAGCTTGTATTGTAACCTTCTTAGCCTTCAAATTCGAGTTCAAAGCATGATTTAAGACTATATTCATGAGTTTACGGCCATGGAACCTTCATGGGCCGTAAACTCATATAGCAAGGGTTTTTAAGCCCTAAAACCCCTCCTAAGCAATGTTGGACATTAGTAATGGCTTAATGACTTAATGGAAGGGACTTATAACAATTAAAACATTGATTTTAAGGGACAAAATTGAGTTTACGGCCAAGACACATTCTTGGGCCGTAAACTCATATTCAAGGGGTTTTTGAGCCAATTAACCCTTCCAAATCATAGTTGGGACTTAGATATAACTTGTGGGATATTGGTTCTAACATTTAAACACTTTAAACATGAAATTTGGGGGACAAAAGTGAGTTTACGGCCAAGACTAATTCTTGGGCCGTAAACTCCACTTAAAGGGGGATTAGAGCCTTAAAACATGTCCAAATGCCTTGAAACTCAACCAATGGCCTTGTGGTTAAATCTAGATGCATCTAAAAATAGTTTAAGGGTTTGAAACACATCAAAAGTATCATTTATAGGAGTTTATGGCCTAGGAACATACCCTTGGCCGTAAACTCATAAAAACCATGTTAATGATGCATCAAATACACTCAAAGGGCTTGTATAAATTTCTAAAATCACATGTGATTGTCCTTTAAAGCTAAAATCAAATTTTCCTTGGCCATAGGTGAGTTTACGGCCGTAAACTATTATGGGATGGCCGTAAACTCCCTTTTAAGTCTTATAATTTCATTCAATTAATTCCAAGGCATTTTAGAAATCCATTCCAACAATCCCCATGTCCATTTAAGCCATTTAAACACCCAAAATCACACCCACATGAGTTTATAGCCGTAAAATCATGTATGTGTGTGTTCAATGGCTGTAAACTCCTTAAACTGTTTACTCTTGGAGAGTAAACTCAAGTCCCAAGTCCCTAGTGCCAATACACGTCCGAAGATGTCACCCGGGTCACTCCAAACACTTGTTTTGAGGTGTTTAACCTCATTGGAGTGTAATGTTCCATATGATTAGTGAATGTATCCCTAATTGTATATATATGGACATTATTTCATATTACATAGGGACATCGCGAGTAATCAAACCCCGAACCAACGTCTAGTATTCAAAATCGACGCATTTCCGAGTCCGGTGAGTTCATACCCCTACCCTTTTTCACTGTTTTCACTGTTTTCAGGGGGGAACACAAGCAAAGTACAAGGGAATTCTTGTACTCAAAAACATGTTTTCAAATGTGTGTTTCATATTTCATATGCTTTTATTACTGATCACCACAACTGATAATCATTTGAACATGGAAATCACGTAACATATATTTGTGAAATAGGTCTTTAAACGGTTATGTTTTGCATATATTTCACAAATGGTTTTCCACATTTTATCAGTTAAAAGCATGATATTATACATTTGAATATAATACTTGTACACTGTTTTGTCCTTGGTAACACTCCACACATATACGCGAGTGGAGGATTATTATATTATTACTAGTAAATTTGTTAATCATGTATGATTGGAGACACGTCCTCGGAGAACACTCCACCGAGATACACGAGTGGAGGACTACACCCATAACTAGAATCTCTGGTATTTAGAGAGCGAGACTTGAGTGTATAGATCTATACGGGGCTGACTACCCCACACCTGGCTGCTAGCTACAGCCGAACCGAAATGGTTCAAGGGTAACGAAAGTCATAAGTATGTGGACTACTTATTGCCACATGTGGACTACTTATTGCCACCGGTTTCAGTCTATTGTATGGTTATGGAACTCGCAATTAGGATAACAGAGATTTACTTATAGTAATAATGAACCAATTTATACATCTTTTACATCTTTCACGTTTTGTAACTAACAATCAGGATAGTACGAGACTTTCCTGGGGAAAACATGGAACTTAATCACGATTACATCTCTTACATCTTTAATATCGTTTATGTTAGAAACCAACATGCAGGAAAGCATGGGGCTTTCGTGGGTAACACTTACATAATTAGAAAGAGTAACAAACTGGATATCATTACATCTTTTACAATTGATAATATACAATAAGGAAAGTATGGGACTTTCCTGGTAACACATGATAAGTAAACAGAACAGTTTATCAAGTCAGATAACCAACTATACATTTTCAAAATGAGTAGATATGTTTTCAGTGTACAAACTTACTATACCTTACATTTGTGAAACAATAACCAACGTTTAAGAAAATACGGGATTTTCTTGGTGTACATAACATTTCAGAAACAGAAAGGAAACTCAAAACATTTTCACAAACAAAAACCGCTTATGAACTCACCAGCTTTATGCTGATTTTCAAACCGCTTGTGTTCTCAGGTCAGCGTTAGAACAGGTACTCGAAGATCCTTTTTGCTTGAAGACGGTGTACATGAAGATCCGTTTCCATTGTTTATATATATTATGTATCACAACTGTTCAAACTTTACTTTTGAAACAACTGTAAAACTTTTATTATGTAATGTAATGGTTGTTTTACTTTACTTACTATGTGCATTGGATTTGATACTCAACGTGGTAGTCAACCACGGAAATGTTTCCGCCTTCGGTTTTCGGGGTGTGACAACCCATTCCCTAAAATGGAGACAGAAGTTTCTACAACCTCACTGAGGGAGGTTCTGCTGACAGGGTCCTACCTATCATGGTTCGTAGGATTTCTCGGAACACGATACTGGATCAATCAACTATCAATCGAGTCTAGGAGATTGACGCCAACTCTGGCGTTAACACTGTCCGCATTTGCCAACTAGATTCTGCTCACGAAAAGGCTCTGGTTCACAATGCAGCTCTTCAGAGGGAACTAGCTGAAACCCAAGCTGAAGTCAGAGAATGTCACACCCCCGAACCAGACGGCGGAAACGTCCGAGGGCTGTCGTGACTTAATTGAAGACCATAGCATTGAATATATATGAAACATAACATCGTTCATCACCATGCATTAATATAGTACAACTGGTAGAGTTTACACTGAGTACATTGTTTTAATATTACATTCCCAAAAATAAATTGTTCGATCATAGATAAACAAACTGCAAGCCATCACTGAATACATTTCCTTCGGTTTACTTTTACCTAAGAATACAAGTATTTTGAAAAACGTCAACATATGAAATGTTGGTGAGTTCATAAGAGGTATTTAAAAAAAAACAACGTTTTGTATTGTTTTGAAAACTACCAGAAAATCCGATATTTTTTGAAAAGAGTTCATGAAAAAGTTTGTGAAGATCCATAAGTATGCTTGTTTGTTTCTATAGTTGTAAAAAGTGTTCATTAAACTTGTATACATTTCGAAACTGTATGTAAAAAAAATACCCTAGGAAAACCCGATAGTTTCCTAACACTTTGAATTCCATGTAGTTATTGTACCATCGCGGCATGTGAAGTCATTGATTCCCGACGACGTCGGATTATTGCGCATGGTGAATTATTATAAACACGAGTTACACAAACGACCAGTTTACAATTATACTAACGATCCCGTAGGTGTCGTTCGTACTATTCACGTAACCCAACCGCCCTGACTTCGTGTAGCCCCACGACCGAGGAGAAGAGAGGGCACGAAGATCTCAATAATCCTATTAATCGGTCGAGGCTATAGTGAATGCGAAGAACCCTTGGCCCGACTCGCATTTGGTGAACTCTCGACTTTAATAGCAGTACCAAAGGACCCTTGAGGACCAATAGTATAAAAGCCATTGAAAGTCCTTTTACGCTGTGTTGGATCATGTAAGACCCAACAACTCGTAAGGTTGAAGTCTTCGGGCCTAAAGATCAGGTCATTGGGCTAGCTAGGCCCAACAAACAAGATTTTACACTTTGGGGCCCAAAGATGGTGCGTCGACATCTGTGCACTCTCACGTGTGTATTGAATTCCCGAATATTACTTGTATGAATCGAGTGATCGTCGTGTTAGTAGTTTCGGGTTTGTTATTGATTCGAGACCGAATCAATTCGTTTGATAACGATTTTTGGTGTTGTTGTGTATTGAAATTTGTTGATAGTCATAGTGCCATTATTTGATCACAACGGATGTATTGAATTAACATTGAAAATTTTCTGTTTACAACTCATCTTTGTTTGGTAAATTTACTTTTTCAACCCTTGGAATAAATAAATTTCCGGTTTAGTCCTTAAACCATTTTTCTTGTCATTTTAACACCAAAACTTATTGCAATTGACATTTTTCAGCATATTCTTAGTTGAAAACAGCTTTAGTCCCTAAAAATGCAGTTTTTTCGGTTGTAGCCCCTCTTTTTCACAATTTTTACATTTTTGGCCCAAATTGGAAAAATTTTACAACTTTGGTCCTCTTTAATTATGAAAAGCATTTTTTAACCCTTGGAAAGGACTTAGAACACTAATAGTCCACTGTTTTACAGAAAAATACAGTTTTGGCCCTTCTAAACAGAAAATTTCGCATATTGGGCCCTATTGGGCCAAAAATGTCATTTTTAGCCCATTAAGCTTGGAATTTATATTTTCAACCCTCCAAAAGAGTATATTTCCAGAAAATACTTTATTGAAACTGTTTTGACTCTTCTCATCCATCAGAATTCGTAATATGTCATTTTGGGCCCTTTAACTTTATATTTTTAACATTTTATGTCCAAAAATTGAGTTTTTAGCCCAAAGAAGATGTTATTAAGCCATTTAGCTATTTTTCTTGGAATAATTTGTATGTAGAAATATATTTGATGCTAGTATTGTTTAACATTAAGTATATCTCGATTTTTAGGGGCTTATAGTTAGATCCAACATCATAAACACACAAAAACACACATATAAGCATAGAAATCATACAAGGCATACAAAACACATATAGATCTACACTTTCACTTGTATCCCCCCCCCCCCCAAAACTTATAAAACCGAAAGATAGGGAGTATGAAGCTCACCTTAGGGTGTGGTTTCGGTTTTTGAAGAAAAGATGGAAGAAAGCTTGGTGATTTTTGGCCTTAGCACCCTTTTCTTGAAGATCTCGAGTTTGAGGTGGTTCTAGGATGCAAGATCACGATTTTTGCATGGATTAGGAAGAGATTTTTGATAAAACAAAGAATCTAAGTCATAGATCCAAGCATAACCTTACCTTAGATGAAGAGTTTGTAGAAATATCCTCTTGAAAGCCTCTTAAATTTCAAGATTTTTGAATGGTGAGGAAGGATGAGTTCTTGAGTATTCTAGAGAGAATTTGTGAGGTGTGTGTGTGTGTGTTTGAAATGTCCGAGAGCAAGAGAGAGAGAGAGAGGGAGAAATAGACCCTTGAGGTGATATGCATGGAAACATGGAATAGGTTGCATGGAGATCCAAAAGACAATAATGAGGTGTCAATTGCAAGTCAACTCTCTTCATCTCTTCTTGGGTTTGGGCCTTGGGCCGAGAATTTGGAAGGAAAAGGGAAAATTTGGGCTTTTATGCCCTCAAGCCCATGTAGAAGTTAAGTTGGATGATTTTTGTTCCAAAAAAATATAATATGATTTTCACACTTTGTTAGGCTAGTTTAGGTTAATCATAGTGCAAAACTTTTAGTTTATTCAATTTTAGGCCCAATATGGCCTAAAAGGTTGAAATAAATGTATGTGGGTCCAATTAGAGCCCATTTAAGGGTTCTAAGCCCATGATAGTCAAATTGGAAGCTTATTGGTCCATTGAGTCCAATAAGGAAGTCCTAGTCCAAAATTGACCTAAACAAGAACTTCTAGGGTTTGCAATTGCTTGTTGACTATTTGTAGTACTTGTATGAAGAATTTGATTGAAGTTTTTGAAGGCATCACACATGATCTTAAGTTTTTGGTTCAATGTTTTACTTAAGTATAGTGATTACAAGACACAAAATTTCTAGTGGTGACATCATCCCCCCGTTAGAGGGAATTTCGTCCCGAAATTCTGTTTGAAAGCTAGATTTGAGAATGCTAGAATAGGTGAGGGTACTTTTGCTTCATTTGGTCTTCGCGTTCCCACATGAATTCTGGTCTACGCTTTGCGTTCCACCGTACTTTCACGATCGGGATGTGACTTTGCTTAGTATGCTTCACCTCCCTATCCATGATTTCAGTTGGTTCTTCAACGAACATGAGATTCTCATTGATTTCGATCTCGTCAAGAGGAATGACGAGGGTTTCATCAGATAGGCACTTCTTCAGATTAGAGACATTAAACACGGGGTGTACACCGTTTAGCTCTGCGGGTAGTTGCAGTCTGTATGCTACCGGACCTATTCGGGCGACGATTTCGAAAGGTCCAATGTATCGTGGGTTCAACTTTCCCCATTTTCTGAAACGTATAACCCCTTTCCAGGGTGAGACTTTCAATAGTACTCAATCCCCGACATGAAATTCTAAGGGCTTTCGCCGTTTATCAGCGTAGCTCTTTTGTCGGTCACGCGATGCTTGCAATCGAGCTCTGATTTGAACGATCTTTTCCGTGGTTTCGCGAATGATCTTCGGTCCCGTTAGTGCTTTGTCCAATGTATGTGTTTTTGCTAGCTGGGTGTCACCTACTTTAGCCCAACATAACGGTGATCTACACTTACGCCCGTACAGTGCTTCGAAAGGAGCCACCTTGATGCTCGAGTGATAACTATTGTTATATGAGATCTCGATTAAAGGTAGGTGGGTATCCCAAGACTTCCCAAAGTCTATCACGCATGCGCGGAGCATGTCTTCGAGCGTTTGAATGGTTCGTTCGCTTTGACCATCCGTTTGAGGATGATACGCGGTGCTCATGTCGAGGTGAGTTCCTAGTGCCTAATGGAGAGATTACCAAAAACGCAAAGTGAATCTACTGTCCCTATCCGAGATAATAGATGTTGGTACTCCTTGGAGTCTCACGATCTCTCGAATGTACAAACGTGTCAATCTTTCCATCTTGTAGGATTCCTTTATAGGCAGGAAATGGGCAGACTTCATCAGTTGGTCGACTATTACCCATATGGTGTCCAGTCCGTCCGACGTTCTGGGTAGCTTGGTCACGAAATCCATAAAAATCCCCTCCTATTTCCACTCTGGGATTACTGGTTGCTGTAACAATCCTGAGGGTTTCTGGTACTCCACCTTTACCTTGGCGCACGTAAGGAACTTACTAACGTAGGTTGCAATTTCCGCCTTCATGTTAGGCCACCAATAGTGTTGTTTAATGTCCAAGTACATCTTGTTTGAACCGGGATGAATAGAGTATTGTGTCTTGTGGGCTTCTTTCATAACAACCTCTCTAAATCCTCCGATTTTTGGGACCCAAATTCGGTTCATGAAGTAGTATACTCCATTCTCCCTTGCCTCTAGATTCTTCTCCATCCCGCGTAAGGCCTCGCTTGCTCTATTTTCCGTCTTAATGGCCACCGACTGGACTGTTGCAATTTGAGTGGCCAGATGGGATTGAATGGTTATCGAGAGAGTTTTCGCGCGGCGATTAGAGTACTCCTTCCGACTTAATGCGTCAGCTACCACGTTGGCCTTGCCTTGGTGGTACTTGATCTCACACTCGTAGTCGTTTAGCAATTTAACCCATCTTCATTGTCTCATGTTCAGCTCCTTCTGGTTCAAGATGTGTTGGAGACTCTTGTGGTCCGTGAAGATGGTGCACTTCGTATCGTACAGGTAGTGCCTCCAAATCTTCAGAGCGAAGACCACAGCTCCCAATTCTAGGTCATGGGTCGTATAATTTACTTCGTGCGTCTTTAGTTGGCGGGATGCGTAGGCTATCACCCTTCCAGGTTGCATGAGAACGCAACCTAAGCCCTGATTTGATGCGTCACAGTAGACTACTAAATCTTCTGTTCCTTCCGGTAGAGATAGTACAGGGGCGCTACAGAGAGCTTGCTTTAATGTACGAAACACAATCTCTTGTTTGTCTGTCCATTTGAATGGTACACCCTTTTGCGTAAGAGAGGTAAGTGGTTTGGCGATCTTAGAGAAGTTTTGAATGAATCTCCTATAGTAGCCTGCTAGACCCAAGAATTGACGAATTTCTGTGGGTGTTGTCGGGATTGCCCACCCTTCAACAACTTTGACCTTAGAGGGATCCACATGTATTCCTTCTTGGCTAACTATGTGACCTAGGAAGTTCACACTCCGGAGCCAAAACTCACACTTGAAGAGTTTTGCGTATAGCTTCTCTGATCGCAACGTTTCTAGGATTTGTCGGAGATGTTGGCCATGCTCTCCTTCGCTTCGGGAATAAACGAGAATGTCATCAATGAAGACAATGACAAAGTTGTCTAGGAATGGTCGACAGATCCGGTTCATCAGATCCATAAATGCAGCAGGTGCATTTGTTAGACCGAAGGGCATTACAAAAAATTCATAATGTCCGTAGCGGGTTCGGAAAGCGGTTTTTGGAATATCCTCTTCTCGGACTTTGAGTTGGTGGTATCCGGACCGTAGATCTATTTTTGAAAAATAACTAGCTCCTTGGAGCTGGTCGAATAGATCATCGATTCGTGGGAGTGGGTAGCGATTTTTAACAGTGAGTTTATTTAACTCTCTGTAGTCGATGCACATCCTAAAGGATCCGTCCTTCTTTTTGACAAAGAGTACTGGAGCTCCCCATGGCGAGTAACTAGGTCGGATAAATCCCTTGTCCAGAAGCTCACTGAGTTGGCTGGACAATTCCTGCATTTCAGCAGGAGCCAGCCGATAGGGTGATTTAGCGAGAGGAGTTGCTCCTGGAATGAGGTCGATGCGAAACTCAACCTGTCTCTCTGGGGGTACTCCCGGAAGATCTTCAGGAAACACGTCTGGAAATTCACACGCTACCGGAATATCTTGAATGTTAGTCTCTTCCTTGGTTTTATCCACTATGTGAGCCAGAAATGCCGAATCCTTCTTTCGTAGGTGCTTCTGTGCCTTGATGCACGAGATGAGGCGAAGGTTCATGCTGGATTTGTCTCCGTAAATTACTAGGGTTTCGTGATTTGGGAGACGAAGGCGAACGACCTTCTCGTGGCACATAATTTCAGCATGGTGGGGGCTTAGCCAATCCATGCCGATGATCACATCGAAACTCCTAATTGATACTGGCATTAGGTCTATTCGAAAGACGTGTTGATTAAGGGTTAGGGTACATCCGATGTAGATTTCCCCAGTGGATTCGGTTTTTCCATTGACCATTTCCACCGTATAGGTTTCATTTAGCCTTTGGGGCTGTTGTTTTAGTAAATGTTTAAACTTATTGCTTACGAAACTTCGCTCCCCTCCGGTGTCAAATAGGATGCATGCATAAGTGTGATTTAGGAGAAACGTACCGGTAACAACTGAGGGGTCCTGAATAGCCTCCCCCTGTCCCATGGTCAGCATCCTTCCTGTTCCTCCATTTCCTGAATTGTTGTTGTGAGGGCAGTGTCGGCGGAAATGCCCAGTCCTTCCACACCCATAGCAGGTGTGGCTAGGTCCTGCATTGCTGCCGCCGATGATGATGTTGTTGTTGTTGTTGCGATGGTTGTTGTTGTTGTTTCCCTGATTTTGGTTCTGGGGAGGGTAAGTCCTGCAGTACCTTGCAGTGTGTCCCTTTCGGTTTCAACTGGTGCACTGAAAATCCTTGCATTCTCCATCATGATGGAAGCCGCACTTATTGCACTTGGGAAGATTACCGGAATAAGGTCTTGAAGCATTTGTAGCCGCTGAGGCTGGAGCATGTGGTGCGGCTGGAGCCGGTGCGGTGACAGCGTTAACTGCCACTATCTGCTGCATTTTAGAGGTCTCGGGGCCCTGGCGCCCCTTCCTCTTATTGTTCTTTCCCTTCTTGCCATCACCTTCCCTCTTTTTCTCAGTCTCCACTGGCTTCTCGCCCTTCTTGTGGTCATGGTCATACAACTTCTTTACCAATCTTTTTGCACTGTCAAGTGTTTCGGGGTATGCAGCTATCACATTCCCTTGAATTGGTGCTGTTAGTCCCCAGATGAATCGCTCAATCTTCTTCCCTTCCGAGGTGATCATACCCGGGCACAACAGAGATAGTTCACTAAATCTCGATATGTAGGCCTCAATATTCGCGTTCTGTACAGTGAGGTTCCACAGCTCCTACTCCATCTTCTGTATCTCGCCTCGCGGGTAGTATTCAGCCATTAACATTTCTTTCATCTCCGCCCATGGCATAGAGTTGGCTACAGGGAGCATCATGGCTTCTACATGTCCGTTCCACCAGGTGAGCGCTTGATCGACAAGAGTGCAGGCCGCGAACTTCACTTTCATCTGCTCAAGACAATCGCATATCTCGAATACTGACTCCACCTTCTTGATCCATCGCTTTAGAGTGATCACCCCTCCAGTGCCGTTAAAACTTTGTGGTTTGGCGTTTGTGAACTCCTTGTAGGTACATGTTTTGGTGGGTCCTTGATTCGTTCCGTTGTTCGAACTTCCGGCTCCTTGTCCATTGACTCCTTCGTGGTTCCCTTGAGGAATTTGCGCCATTGCTGCAATAACCGCAGCAGATACAGCTGCCTGGAACGCGGCTGAGTCAACTTTGGGTGGAGTTGGTCCTGGGTTTCCGCGAGTAGGTCGGAGAGGCATCTTTCTGTCACGAAACGGAAAGATGTTGAGTGTATGTGGTTTCCGTGAGGTTGTGATCCTACTGACTAGGTGCATGGTACGAACTTAAACACTACTACCATTGACCATTCAATCATAATTTCTCTACACATAGCAATTTGTAATATTGTAACAAAACACGTAAAGGTTTATTAATATTATCCGCATTTGATACATGAAAATTTTGCTCGTAAGAGCATACATGAGTGACACCAGTTCGACAGCATAACGGCTCTATGAGTAGTGTAATCACTTAAACATAGAGTCGGGATACATAGCATAGTTCCTAACGACCTACTAAGATAAGTCTATCCCTAACCGTGATGAGCTGCGTCCGGATATAATGGTGAAATTATATGCCGAAGTGCTGAGCCAACAGCTGAGCCATCTCAGTCATGTCTACAATGACCTCATCCCTCTCATGCTCTGCTTGCACTGCACGTGCTTCCATGGCGAACAGTTGTTGTCGCAAGTCGGCAATCACGGCTTCTGGGGAGCGATTCTCCCTCGCGGGATTCACTGGTGGGGCGTGGTGATCCTGTTGCACTTCGCTAACAGGAGATGCGACGTGATCCATGTCTGGGGCCTGATCCTCCTCCATGTCATCGTCGGTCTCCTCGAACTCATAGTCGGTGTCCATGTACTCGTCAGGTTCGACGCCGTGGACTCCCTCTTGATTCCCTTCTGGTTCGTCTTCGAGTATCCCGTGTGCCACTAGGGCTTGGTGAAACTGAATGCCCTGATGCTCTCCCTCCATGAAGACTGGGAGAAGGTATATGAATAAGCTATCACTTTCCTATGACTCTACCGCTATTGCACAAGCTAAACAGGCGTTCTCTTTTTGGTGGTAGAAGGGTATAGTTTTAGGTTCCCTAGATATCATGATTTCATCGGGACATGTATTAGTTATACCTTGGAGGGAATGTAGTTGATCAGGCTACATCCACCCCTTGATACCACTAAGAACAGTCCTGAATTTAACCGAGATACTAGTATTATTTTTGTTTGATTCGGTGTTATGTCCTTGTTCCTACTGCAAGCAAAGATGTTTTATTGTTGTATTTTTTACTTGTTTTGTTCAGAGTTAAGTTAGTCCCTCTTTTTGGTTTATAGTTGCATATCAATGTGTGGCTAGATATGCTAGTTCACTATAAACAAAGTTCTGATACCAACCTGTCACACCCCCAAACCAGACGACGGAAACGTCCGAGGGCTGTCGTGACTTAATTGAATACCATAACATTTAATATATATGAAACATAACATCGTTCATCACCATGCATTAATATAGTACAACTGGTAGAGTTTACACTGAGTACATTGTTTTAATATTACATTCCCAAAAATAAATTGTTCGATCATAGATAAACAAACTGCAAGCCATCACTGAATACATTTCCTTCGATTTACTTGTTACCTGAGAATACAAGTATTTTGAAAAACGTCAACATATGAAATGTTGGTGAGTTCATAAGCGGTATTTAAAAAAACAACGTTTTGTATTGTTTTGAAAACTACCAGAAAATCCGATATTTTCTGAAAAGAGTTCATGAAAAAGTTTGTGAAGATCCATAAGTATGCTTGTTTATTTCTATAGTTGTAAAAAGTGTTCATTAAACTTGTATACATTTCGAAACTATATGTAAAAAAATACCCTAGGAAAACCTGATATTTTCCTAACACTTTGAATTCCATGTAGTTATTGTACCATCGCGACATGTGAAGTTATTGATTCCCGGCAACGTCGGATTATTGCGCATGGTGAATTATTATAAACACGCGTTACACAAACGACCAGTTTACAATTATACTAACGATCTCGTAGGCGTCGTTCGTACTATTCACGTAACCCAACCGCCCTGACTTCGTGTAGCCCCACGACCGAGGAGAAGAGAGGGCATGAAGATCTCAATAATCCTATTAATCGGTCGAGGCTATAGTGAATGTGAAGAACCCTTGGCCCGACTCGCATTTGGTGAACTCTCGACTTTAATAGCAGTACCAAAGGACCGTTGGGGACCAATAGTATAAAAGCCATTGAAAGTCCTTTTACGCTGTGTTGGATCATGTAAGACCCAACAACTCGTAAGGTTGAAGTCTTCGGGCCTAAAGATCAGGTCATTGGGCTAGCTAGGCCCAACAAACAAGATTTTACACTTTGGGGCCCAAAGATGGTGCGTCAACGTCTGTGCACTCTCATGTGTGTATTGAATTCCCGAATATTACTTGTATGAATCGAGTGATCGTCGTGTTAGTAGTTTCGGGTTTGTTATTGATTCGAGACCAAATCAATTCGTTTGATAACGATTTTTGGTGTTGCTGTGTATTGAAATTCGTCGATAGTCGTAGTGCCATTATTTGATCACAACGGATGTATTGAATTAACATTGAAAATTTTCTGTTTACAACTCCTCTTTGTTTGGTAAATTTACTTTTTCAACCCTTGGAATAAATAAATTTCCGGTTTAGTCCTTAAACCATTTTTCTTGTCATTTTAACACCAAAACTTATTGCAATTGACATTTTTCAGCATATTCTTAGTTGAAAACAGCTTTAGTCCCTAAAAATGCAGTTTTCTCGGTTGTAGCCCCTCTTTTTCGCAATTTTTACATTTTTGGCCCAAATTGGAAAAATTTTACAACTTTGGTCCTCTTTAATTATGAAAAGCATTTTTTAACCCTTGGAAAGGACTTAGAACACTAATAGTCCACTGTTTTACAGAAAAATATAGTTTTGGCCCTTCTAAACAGAAAATTTCACATATTGGGCCCTATTGAGCCGAAAATGTCATTTTTAGCCCATTAAGCTTGGAATTTATATTTTCAACCCTCCAAAAGAGTATATTTCCAGAAAATACTTTATTGAAACTGTTTTGACTCTTCTCATCCATCAGAATTCGTAATATGTCATTTTGGGCCCTTTAACTTTATATTTTTGACATTTTATGTCCAAATATTGAGTTTTTAGCCCAAAGAAGATGTTATTAAGCCATTTAGCTATTTTTCTTGGAATAATTTGTATGTAGAAATATATTTGATGCTAGTATTGTTTAACATTAAGTATATCTCGATTTTTAGGGGCTTATAGTTAGATCCAACATCATAAACACACAAAAACACACATATAAGCATAGAAATCATACAAGGCATACAAAACACATATAGATCTACACTTTCACTTGTATTCCCCCCCCCC
The DNA here is from genome assembly GCF_052625555.1 of Lactuca saligna. Taxonomy (NCBI): domain Eukaryota; kingdom Viridiplantae; phylum Streptophyta; class Magnoliopsida; order Asterales; family Asteraceae; genus Lactuca; species Lactuca saligna. The sequence goes on along the minus strand of NC_136420.1, from coordinate 247,541,430 downwards.
CCCCCCCCACAAAACCTATAAAACCGAAAGATAGGGAGTATGAAGCTCACCTTAGGGTGTGGTTTCGGTTTTTGAAGAAAAGATGGAAGAAAGCTTGGTGATTTTTGGCCTTAGCACCCTTTTCTTGAAGATCTCGAGTTTGAGGTGGTTCTAGGATGCAAGATCACGATTTTTGCATGGATTAGGAAGAGATTTTTGATAAAACAAAGAATCTAAGTCATAGATCCAAGCATAACCTTACCTTAGATGAAGAGTTTGTAGAAATATCCTCTTGAAAGCCTCTTAAATTTCAAGATTTTTGAATGGTGAGGAAGGATGAGTTCTTGAGTATTCTAGAGAGAATTTGTGAGGTGTGTGTGTGTGTGTTTGAAATGTCCGAGAGCAAGAGAGAGAGAGAGAGGGAGAAATAGACCCTTGAGGTGATATGCATGGAAACATGGAATAGGTTGCATGGAGATCTAAAAGACAATAATGAGGTGTCAATTGCAAGTCAACTCTCTTCATCTCTTCTTGGGTTTGGGCCTTGGGCCGAGAATTTGGAAGGAAAAGGGAAAATTTGGGCTTTTATGCCCTCAAGCCCATGTAGAAGTTAAGTTGGATGATTTTTGTTCCAAAAAAATATAATATGATTTTCACACTTTGTTAGGCTAGTTTAGGTTAATCATGGTGCAAAACTTTTAGTTTAATCCGTTTTTAGGCCCAATATGGCCCAAAAGGTTGAAATAAATGTATGTGGGTCCAATTAGAGCCCATCTAAGGGTTCTAAGCCCATGATAGTCAAATTGGAAGCTTATTGGTCCATTGAGTCCAATAAGGAAGTCCTAGTCCAAAATTGACCTAAACAAGAACTTCTAGGGTTTCCAATTGCTTGTTGACTATTTGTAGTACTTGTATGAAGCATTTGATTAATGTTTTTGAAGGCATCACACATGATCTTAAGTTTTTGGTTCAATGTTTTACTTAAGTATAGTGATTACAAGACACAAAATTTCTGGTTGTGACAGAGAACTTCGAGCTCAACAAGCAAGAGCTGATAGGCGCATGAGGGACATAGTACGTCTCCTGTCGGGATCAAGGACTCACTATGGGTTCTCGTCACCGATAGATTCTCATCTTCTCTCTTTTTGATATAACCTAGTTATGAAAAACTTTGGTCTAATTCCCTGTCTTTGTAAATCATAGGCATGTTAGGTCTTGGTTAAGTTGTAATTCTGTCAAAATTTTCCTATTTTGGTTGATGTAAGCCCTAGTAATGTTGGCTGTTTTTCCCGAACTTATTACATCTTTAATTCCAGTAATATTGATAGGTACCTAATCTTATGGGGATTATTATCCAAATGTGATCATCTATTAGTTGTAGATCTACACTCAATCGCATTGTTGCGCTATGAGGAATTAGTCCATGAGTCATTCTCATCAATTCTTCCATTAAATTCTTATCAATAATTTCATCTTCCTAAAATTTTAGATCAAAGATGCCGCCTCGCAAAAATCCAAGGAGAAACCTTGATAACGAAACACCACCTCGCCCACCTCCTCAATCACCTACTCCTTAGTTCGACACGACAGCTCTAAATGTCGTCGTAGCTGCGGCTGTGGCTATAACCATGGCTCAATATCATTTATCTGGTTCCACTGGAGGAGGAACCCCTGTCCTGTCTACTCATGGTGAAATCCCAGTACGCTTGAAAGAGTGCTCTTACAAGGACTTCACCAACTGCAAGCCATTGTCCTTCAAGGGGACTGGCGGAGTCATTTGCCTCTCGCAATGGTTCGAGAAAGCCGAATCGGTTTTCAAAATCTGCTCCTGTCCAGAGGAGAGCAAGGTTAAGTTTGCTGCTTGAACCTTTGAAACCAAAGCCCTAACATGGTGGAATAGCCATGTTAAGTCGCTATCTCTCATAGCGGAAAATGATATGGGTTGGGATACCTTGAAAGACCTCATGATTAAGGAGTACTGCCCGAGGGGCGAGATCCAGAAGCTGGAGGAAGAACTGTGGAGCCTAACCATGAAGGGCTCCAACGTAACAGCCTATAACTCCAGATTCTACGAACTGGTGGCCCTCTGTCCCAACATGGTCCATATAGAGGGAAAGAAGATCGAGAGATACATATGGGGGCTGGTGCTTCCGTACCAGGGAAATGTCTTGGCATCACACCCCACTACATTTGAGAGTGCCAAGCGATTGGCACAGCGGCTCATAGACCATGGGGTTCGTACCCCGGCCGCAACAACAACTACCCTAGCCATCTCAGAACCCGCAAGAACCGCTGAGTCCAAGTGGAAGTTCTGGGATGACAAAAAGAAGACAAAAGATGCCAAAAATTAGCAGGTCATGTCAGTACATGCTGCGATAGCAGCTGCCGCTGCTGTTGCGGTAAAGTCGTATGCTGGAAGTTTGCCCAAGTCCAACAAATGCAACTTCCATCACGTTGGCGCCTGCCGGGAAATGCAATGTATGAACTGCAATAGGAAGGGGCACACTGCCCGTTTCTATAAAGCTCCGGCGAAGCCAATCAACCAAGTCCCCGGTGCAGGAGTAGGCCAAGCTTGCTATGGATGTGGCGAGGTAGACCACTACAAAAGGAACTGCCCGAAGGCAGGGTTTGCTGGTGGAGTGGCAAGAGTTCTGGCCATAGGCCATGAGGAAGCGGTAGCCGACCCCACAGTGGTCACTGGTATGTTTCTCCTCGATAACGCTTATGCATGCATTCTATTTGATAGTGGAGGGGAGAGAAGTTTCGTGTACCAAAAATTTGCTAATTTACTTAAGCAAAAATCACGAGCACTTGAAGAACCGTTCACTGTAGAAATAGCTAATGGCAAGACAGAGAGCAGTAGCAACATATTCATAGGGTGTACCCTAACTTTAGATAGCCATTCATTTTCAATCGATCTCATGCCGGTCTCAGTTAAAAGTTTCAACGTCATTATCGGCATAGATTGGTTGAGTTTTCATCGTGCTGATATCATGTGTTACGAAAAGGCTGTTCGCCTTAATCATCTGTCTGGCGAAACCTTAGTAGTTTAAGACGAAAAACCTAGCATGAACCTTCGTATCATCTCGAGCATCCAAGCTCAGAAATTCTTGTGGAAGGAATGTTGAGCATTCCTTGCTCATGTGGTCGATGTGAGCCAAGAAACAAAAGACATTCAGAACATTCCAGTAGTACGCGACTTTCCCGACATTTTTCTAGAAGAACTCCCAGGATTACCTCCGCAATGTCAAGTCGAGTTCCGAATCGACTTAGTTCCAGGGGCTACCCCCGTAGCCAAATATCCCTATCGTCTAGAACCTGCAGAGATGCAAGAATTGTCCTATCAACTTAACGAACTGCTCTACAAGGGCTTTATAAGACCAAGCTTCTCACCCTGGGGAGCTATAGTCTTGTTCGTCAAGAAGAAAGATGGATCGTTTCGTATGTGCATCGACTACAAGGAACTCAACAAACTTACCGTCAAACATCGTTATCCGTTGACTTATTTGATCAACTTCAAGGGGCGAACTTCTTTTCAAAAATTAACTTAAGATCCGGATATCACCAACTACGAGTGCTAGGGGAGGATGTTCCGAAGACAGCCTTCCGAACTCATTATGGGCACTACGAATTCATAGTGATGCCGTTCGGATTAACAAACACGCCTACAGTATTCATGGACCTAATTAATCGGGTGTGTTGTCCTTACTTGGATCAGTTCGTCATCATCTTCATCGATGACATACTTATCTACTCTCGTAGTAAGGAGGAGCATAGTCAACAGCTGTGACAAGTCCTCGAAACATTACGTTCGGAGAAGCTCTACGTGAAGTTCTCAAAATGCAAATTTTGGATTCGACGATTCGAATTCTTAGGGCACGTGGTTAGCGAAGAGGGAATACACGTAGTCCCTTCCAAAATCAAAGCCATTGAGAACTGGTCAGCACCGAAGATGCCTACAGAAATTCGTCAATTTCTAGGCCTCGCTGGCTACTACCGTAGGTTCATTTAGAACTTCTCCCGCATAGCGAAACCTCTTACAACACTGACCCAGAAGGGCGTGGCCTTTGACTGGGAAGAGAAGCAGGAGAGAGTGTTCCAAACGCTCAAACGAGCCTTGTGCACCGCACCAGTACTATCCCTCCCTGAAGGGATAGAAGACTTCATAGTTTATTGTGATGCATCAAATCAAGGGATCAGATGTGTTCTGATGCATCGAGGTAAGGTCATCACCTATGCCTCGAGACAATTGAAGACACATGAGGTCAACTACATGACCCACGATCTCAAACTAGGAGCAGTTGTGTTTGCTCTGAAGATCTAGAGACATTAACTATACAGTACGAAGAGCACTATCTTTACAGACCGCAAAAGCCTGCAACACATTTTTGACCAGAAGGAGCTCAACATGAGACAACGACGGTGGGTCGAGCTACTCAGTGACTACGAATGCGAAATTCATTATCATCCGGGTAAATCCAATGTAGTAGCTGACGCCCTAAGTCGGAAAGAATATTCTGGTTGTAGAGTCAAATCATTGACCATGACTATCCATTCACACTTGTCCACACAAATTAAGGCGGCTCAGCTCGACGCTTTGAAGCCTGAAAATGTGGTGGGTGAATCCTTGAGAGGGATGGATAAGAACTTGGAGGTTAAGGGTGGCAAAGCTCATTATTTCATGGACCAGATATGGACCCCAAAGCTAGGTGGTTTCAGAGACTTGGTCATGAACGAGGCGCACAACACTCGTTATTCCATGTACCCGGGTTCAGATAAGATGTATCTGGATCTTAAAAAGTTATACTGGTGGCCTAACATGAAAGCAGAAATTGCTACCTTCGTGAGTAAATGCCTTACTTGCGCCAAGGTCAAGGTCGAATACAAGAAACCCTCCGGTCTACTACAACAACAACCGGAGATACCGGAATGGAAGTGGGAGCGGATTACTATGGATTTCATAACCAAGTTGCCCAAGACAACGGGTGGACTTGATACCATATGGGTCATCGTCGATAGATTGACCAAGTCTGCACACTTCCTGCTGATCAAAGAAACAGACAAGATGGAGAAGCTTACAAGAACTTACATTAGAGAGATTGTACGACTGCACGGTGTTCCGTTATCCATTATCTCGGATAGAGATAGTAGATTCACTTCGAGGTTCTGGCAGTTGCTACAAAGTTCCTTAGGAATTAGGCTGGACATGAGTACAGCCTACCATCCACAAGCAGATGGTAAAAGTGAGAGAACTATCCAAACCTTGGAAGATATGTTGCGAGCCTGTGTGATCGATTTTGGGAAAGCACGGGATACTCATTTACCCCTTGTCGAATTTTCCTACAACAACAGTTATCACACGAGAATAAAGGCTGCTCCATTCGAGGCCCTCTATGGCCGAAAGTGCAGATCCCCTCTGTGCTGGGCTGAGGTGGGTGATACCCATTTAGCTAAAGGACGAGTTCCTGATAGCACTCTCACAGGTCCGAAAATCATACGGGAAATGACGGAGAAGATCGTTCAGATCCGCGAACGATAGAAAGCCTCCAGAGATCGACAGAAAAGCTACGCTGATAAACGTAGGAAACCATTCGAGATTCTCTTGCAAGAATCAGCCCTGTAGCTTACAAACTTAACTTACCGCGCGAACTCAGTAACATACATTCTACCTTCTACGTATCGAACTTGAAAAAGTGTCTGTCCGATGAGACTCTTGTTATTCCACTCGACGAGATCGAGATCAATGAGAGCCTCAACTTCGTGGAGCAACCAGTAGAGATCATGGACTGAGAGGTCAAGCAAATGAAACAAAGCCGCATCTCGATTGTGAAGGTTCGCTGGAATGCCAAACGGGGACCGAAATTCACATGGGAGCGCAAGGATCTAATGAAATTGAAATATCCTCATCTATTTACTTAGTTATCTGTAAATACTTTATTTTCTTAGACATTAATTTCAGGACGAAATTCCCTTTAACCCGGGGGGGGGGGGGGGGATGATGTGACAACCCGAAATTTTCATTCGGTCAAACCCTAAAAGTCAATCACTTCATATTATAAGTCAATTTCATTTCTATTTGTTTTTAACAAATTTAAAGTTCATTTGACTATTATAATAATTATTCTTTAGACGAACGGGAGAAAGGATGTGCCGTCTCGAGTCTTGAAATTTCAAAACCGCGAATACCACGTAGCTTAGAAGTTCACGGCCAAACTTTTATGTTTGGGCCTTAAATTACCCCAAAAACTGTAAACTCATGCTTAAGCATGAGTTTACTCCCCAAAACACTTTACTTCTCATTTGCAACCTCAAGAGTAAACTCCAAACAATCTCAAGTACCATCCCGGTTTTCGCCCGATTTCTCGACTTGAGTAGTTGATTTAACATAACAACTAGTGATTACACATCTTTTCATCCATCCATTTTTGTGTTTTGATTAGATTTCCAAAACACCAAGAACACCAAGAACACACACTAGTGTTCTTGGGCCCTTAGCACCTTTTCAAGCTACTAACTAGTAAGTACTCTAACCCTAGTGTATTGAACAACTTATTACCTTATCATACACCAAGAAAACATCCTAAGAACACCAAGAGTAAGGTGTTTATGGCCCAAGAAGTTCTTGGACCGTGAACACCAAATAAAGGTGCCAAAGTGTGCTTTAAATTCTTCCTAAGCCTTGGACACTAGCCTAGATTCATTCCTAGTTAAGTTATGGACTAGAAAACATCAAAATACCATAACCCTAAAGGGTTTACAACAGTAAACCCAAAAGAATATGGTCTTAGGGCCGTGAACTCTCCAAAAGGGAGGAATTGTGCCCTAATCTCTTCCAAAGGCTTAGCCATCAAGTAGAAATGCTTCTTAGGGTCTTGTAAAGCCTGAAAACATCAAATGGTCATGGAATTATGAGCTTACGGTCGTAAAACCATGAGTTTACGACCGTAAAATCGTATGTTGGGGACCTTAGGGCCGTGAACTCCCTTAAGGAGTTTTCCTTCAACCCTATACCCACTAGCCATACTCTACAACACTTGGATGCAACCCTCGTGATCTTTAACACTAGAAACAAAGTGTGTTCATGTTCTAGAGTGTCCCAGATTGATTTATTAGTTATAAATTGACTTATTATATATATATATATATATATATATATATATATATATATATATATATGTATGTTATATGATAACTAGGCTCGTTGTGTGTGTACAAGTCTCCACTTGTTGTCACACCCCAAAAACCAAGGCGGAAACATTTCGGGGGTGGACTCCACGTTGAGTATCAAATCCAATGCACATAGTAAGCAAGGTAAACAACCATTACATTACATATTAGAATTTACATTTATTCAAAAGTAAAGTATTACAAGTGTTACACATAGGTATATATGAACAAAAGTTAATACGAGATCTTCAGTATGCTCCGTCTTCTCCAAAAGGATCGTTGGGTACCTGTCTAATGCGGACCTGAGAATACAAGCAGTTTGAAAATCAACATAAAGCTGGTGAGTTCATAAGATGTTTGTTTTTATGAAAATGTTTAAGTTTCCTTTGGTTTTTCGAAAAAGTTACGAATCCAAGAAAATCCCATATTTTCTTAGAAGTAGTGTTTAGTTAACTGTTTCCCTACACGATTCTGGTTATGTTTAATTATTATCCCAGGAAAATCCTATATTTTCCTAACAGTAAAGTGTTAGTTAACGACCACATTGTATAGTTTTACACATAAAACTATTTACTGAAAAATCATTTGATTACTATCCCGTACCAGTTATAAAATAGTTTGATATACACAAAACTATAGATAGATATAGATTTAAAACCATAGGACTATCATCCCGTACTAGATGTAGATTCAAAACCATTGGATTATCATCCCGTACTAGATATAGATTCAAAACCATGGGATTATCATCCCGTACTAGATATAGATTCAAAACCATGGGATTATCATCTCGTACTAGATATCGATTGAAAACCATAGGATTATTATCCTGTACTAGATATAAGATACAAAACCATGGGACTACCGTCCCGTAATAGATATAAGAACTATAGATAGAAAGTAGATATGAAATTAAATTCGTGATAAAGTTATATTAATACGTATTGTGAGTCAGGTAACCATGCTAATACGACAACGAGACCTCCTTGACATTTTTCAGACGTTGGAACGATATCTAGAACTTGTCACCCCAGGCATGCCCGCCTAACTGTAGCTAATAGTTAAGGTTTGGGATTGTTAGTCCCGAATAGATCTATCCACAAATTCCACGCTCTCCCTCCAGGAGACTCTGGTTACACTTCTGGGGAGGATTTACTAATAATGATGACGAACCTCACAAGCTAGTATTATACTATTCACGGTGTTCTTGAACGTTATCAAACATACTAATCGTTTAGAAACATAATACAATACAAATAGTTTAACACAATGAAATGATCTGGCAATATAATCTAAATTAAACAGAGATAAACTGAATCAGACATAGCTTATCTATTAACTTTATGTAAGTCTATATTCGTAAAACAAGAACTAAATATCCCAAATTATTCCCATAATAATTTAATTGGTTTGATTGTTTCCTTTACTGAAATTCACGAAGTTATAGTTGAGAAAACATCCCTTATGCTCAACATAATACATAAGGAGTAAAGATATCTAAAGGTTAGCCAGATATTCATAGAAATACATCAGTTTTAGGTTTTTGAAAACATTTGTAGTTTTGCTTGTATTCCCTCTGAAAACATTGAAAAACACGGAAAAAGGGTAGGGGTATGAACTCACCAATCGCAGAATGTATCGGTTTGGATGCTAAACGTCAGTTCAACGCTTGAAAACGCGCGTGGTTCCTATGTAATGTGAAATGATACACATTTATATCTAATTAGACTTTAATTCACTAATTAGATATGATTATTTACTCCAAGATGCAAAAATACTTCAAATCATGTGTTTGGAGTGACCCGGGTGACATCTAAGGACGTATATGGCTTGGATATTGTGTTTACTCTTCAAGAGTATACTCCTTATGGAGTTTTCGGCCCTAATACCATGTCCACATGAGTTCACGGTCGTGAACTCATGGGTGATGGGTTTTAAGGTGCTAAATGGTCTTATTTCACTTGGGAAAATTGGCTAGGATCACATCTAGGGCATAGGAGTGGATTAAACTTACAAATGGACCATTTAATGGAGTTTACGATAGTAAACTAAGAGTTTACTGCTGTAAACTCCCCCATACACATTCCTTATGTGTTTTGGTGTTTCTAGGACAATCGCATGTGATTTAAACTCATTTTACAAGCCTTGGATGGAATTTAGGACATCATTTAACCATGTTTTAAGAGTTTACAGCCCAGGACCCCATCCTTGGGGGGGTTTACGGCCGTGAACTCCTAAGGGAGGGATTTTCATTAAGTTTAAGGCCTCTAACTCGTTTGTGGTTGCTTCTAGACTTTATTCCAAGGCTATTGGTGTGTTTAAATGGCATTTTAACACTTTAAAATGAATTTACTCTCCCTGATATGGAGTTTACGGCCCAAGCATGTTGTTGGGTAGTAAGCTCATGTTTATTCTCCAAAAGTTAAGTTCAAGGTGTTCTAAGTGATGGGTTTTAGCCATATGAACATTCCTATGTGCACATACGAACCCTAATGCTTGGATCTAGGTTTCTTTAATTGAACATGCATGAATCCAAGACTTATACTAGTTATTCTTAGCATAATAACAAAGAGAAATCAGAGTTATAAGTTTACCTTGAATCACTTGTTTGATCTTCTTGTTCTTAGAACTTTAGAGTCACAATTGTCACTCCTCTAATGGCTTACAAACACCAACTAGCAAGAGGATGATTTGAGAGAGTGGGGAATGAATTTGAAATCGACCAGGGTTTCTCTAGAAACAAGAGTGCTGATTTCCACGACCCCAAGGGTCTATTTATACTTGTAAGGATCCTAGGGTTTTACCTTTAAACCTTAATTGGATAACTTAAGGCCTAAGCAATCCTAATCCCTTCATGATAACCCTTGGACGATTTTAGGTCTATCCTAAGCCATAAAATCGTCCACCATATTATCCATAAGGAATTATAGCATAAAGTATAGTTATCACACATTTGACAGTTTAAGCCCTTCTATTTAATTAATCTCTTTAAGTCACCAAATTAATTCCTAATTAATTTATGACTTATATTAATCAAACAATATTATTATTCCATATAATATTTCATCTGTCATCATAAATCATCCTATCAAGTTGCTATGGTGAAGGCAACCGAAAAGGACCATGCTCAATCGGGTCAAGTATTTACCAAATATAGTTGCAGCCTTAGACACTATTCCAACAGTCTCCCACTTGGATAAGTCTAGTAACTATATACACCGATTAGCAATCGTAGCTCTCAAAGACGCTGTCAAACTCTGATCTAATCAATCTTGTCCTTTAGATAAGGGATCGTACAGTCCTCTATATAGATATCATGTAGACATTCAAATGGAAACAATTGTGTAGCATTTGGTTTCTCGATCCCAGATTTATTTGATATATAACTTAATCGAACACATCAATTCAGTTTTGACCGGGCCCGGCACATAAGTCAAATCAAATCATCGAGCGGCCGAGATATCGCTTTATCCTTCTTAGGATAAAAGTAACAGATAAACTTCAACTTATATGCATTTACTTATTCATTAATCAACTATACACAACAATGCGTTTTATAACATCAAGTTACTGATGCGGTTTTGCACCATCAATGTACAACCAATTAATAAATAACAAACCATATATCTAGGTTTTAAGACCATATGATATTATCGTCTTGCGATCACCCTTTGTCACATTCCATAAGGTGATCCCAACAAGCGCGAGTTTGTTCCAATGCTCAAAACCAGTTCATAAGCACTCATAAACGTTGTAGCAACCTTTTGCTATGTCTAATACCATTTAGACAATCTACACACCAATTCATGACAATCTTCATTCATACCTACTTCCAACATATGAACGATTGTGGACAATTTGAATAATTCGATTATTCTTAATAAACTCAATTATTCTGGAAGTCAAAACATGCAAAGTGAAACAATAGTTAAACAATTAAGATAAGACAATAACATTACTCATAAATAATACTCCTTTATTTAATCATCAAATGTTAATTACATTTATCTATTATATGTTTCTAATACTATCTAATCTATACTAATATCATCCTTCAGCCCAATGCTTCTAGCATGCTGCAAGTGCGTAACCCTGCTCAGTCCCTTTGTAAGCAGATCTGCTGGGTTATCTTCTGATGATATCCTCTTCACCACGAGTTATCCTTCTTCTACACGATGTCTTATAAAATGATATTTTCTATCGATATGTCGAGATCTACCATGATCCCTTGGTTCCTTGGTCAAGGCAACCGCTCCATTATCACAGAAAATATCCATGGGCTCCTTTATGGCAGGTACAACTCCAAGATCACCAATGAAGTTCTTTGGGAGAATTTCATATATGCCCTTCTTAAACCTCAAAATATCATATTTTCCCAGCTTAATTTGTTAATATCATATTTACCCTTCATAAACTTTCAAAATATCATATTTACCCAAATCCTTTTTTATAATGTTTTTAATATTTTATAATCATTTTTTATAACTTAAAATTACTATAATAATTAAAAATTTAACGATATTATCCTTACGTCTATGATAATGGAATGTGAACTTCTAAATTGTTGGAATGTCGTCCTCTTGACAAACAAAAATATTCATCTTCAACCCTCTCTATGAAATGTATATTTTGATTGTTTAGTTTTTTTTTGATGATTATGTTGTAAATGAAGAATATTTTAGATACTACCATTGATATTTTGATGTTTAAAAGGTGCATATACAATATTTTGATATTTAAGAAGGACATATATGATATTATGATGTTTAAAAAGGATATATATGATATTTTGAAATTTTATGAATGGTAAATATGATATTTAGAAATTTTATGAAGGGTAAATATGATATTTAGAAATTAAGTTGGGTAAATATGATATTTTGATGTTTAAGAAGGGCATATATGAAATTCTCCCAAGTTCTTTAACCATATTGCATCTTTCAACGCTTCGCTCACTGCGATGTACTCTGATTCGCATGCTGAATCAGCTACGGTCTCTTGTTTGGAACTTTTCCAAGTTACTGCTCCTCCATTTAGGGTAAAGACCCAGCCCGACTGCGAACGGTAGTTGTCCCTGTCAGTCTGAAAGCTAGCATCACTATACCCTCGCACCTTCAAGTCATCACTCCCTCCGAGGACTAAAAACCATTCCTTGGTCCTCCGAAGGTACTTAGGGATATTCTTCACTGCAATCCAATGGGCTCTGCTAGGGTTCCCTTGATATCTACTAACTGTTGGATAAGGTGTCTAAGTCCATAACTTATTTGGTACATACTTGACCCGACCCGGCATGGTCCATTTGGGTTGCATTTCATCCAAACGATTTATAGATAATTTTATGAGAATTGTATACTTACGATTTATTTATATATTATAAGTTATAATATATTAATATGAAGTTATGTTATTTAATTAGTTTTAGTCTTAAATTAATTATGAATTAATTTAGAGATTAAAAAGAAGACTGATTAAATTATGGGCTATTATATTTTATATAGTGTGGGCTAATACTCATTTGTTAATGGGCTAAGCTAATATGGAAGTCCATGGATGATCCATGGATCTTTTAACCCATGGATATCTGGAAAGGAAAAGACATGGGTTATTAGGGTTTCACCCTAACCATGTACACTATATAAAGAAGCATATGATGCAAGAAATATGGCTCTAAGAGTAGACTCTAGTTGTGTGAGACTTAGTGGTGGCCGATTCCACAAGAAAGTATACTACTCTCTCAATGTTTTCCAAATGTTTGTGGTGATTTGTGATTCCATTTGAGGCATTCACACTATTGGTGCTTGGTTCTCAAACTCCAAACAATCAACCATCATCAAAAGATATGTATTTCTACTAGTAGTTTTATGATTCATAATTCTTATGCTATGCTAGTTAGGAAGAAATCTTGGAAATTATTATTTGCATGTATTTTAGAAGAAAACATGGATCCAAGGTTTATTAGGGTTGCATGCACACTTAGGAAGTGTTAAATTGCTCAAAACCCAACAGTGGTATCAGAGCCTAGGCTTTTTTTTCTTGAATACTTGATGCAGATTGCTGAAAATCAAAGTTTATGTGCTGTCTCCATGAAGGGACTCAACGAGTCCAAGACAAAATTCATCCAACTCGGCGAGTTGGTTCATGCATTCGACGAGTTGGACCCCCAGACAACATATCTTCGAGTTTTGGTGCTGGAATTGGTCTAAAATCATTACCTTAAACTGTTTTGGACTCATAAAACCTGTTTTTGATGTGGTAATGATGATGGTGGACCAATTTCAAAGTTATAATCAAAATTTCAAGTTTATATGTGTTCATATGATTCTTGAAATTGTTGATGTGGATGTTCATGTTCATATAAGTTTTGTTAGATCATAGGAATTATTTGCAAATTGTTTGTTAGTTAATTCTTGATCTTAATGTGTGTTAATGGAATTCATAATTTGTCCTCAAGTTATAGAATTCCAAAAGTTTTTTCTTTTAATTTTTTTTAAGAAGTCATAAGTTACACTTTTGAAGAGTTTTTCTAATAAATGCTTTTATGGACTTCATAACTTGTCCTTAAGTTATGGATTTCCAAGAGACTCTTCATTAAAAGTTTTAAACACTTAATTAAAACTCATAAGTTATGAATATCCAAAAGTTTATGAATTGTTCAAAACTTGCCCTCAAGTTTTGGAATTTGTAAAGTCTCACTTCCATACCCTAGAAGTTTTAAAAGTTAAAATTCTACCCTTATACTATTATAAGATTAATGGTTAATTATATATATATATATATATATATATATATATATATATATATATATATATATATATATATATATAAGAACAAGTCGTTTTACTGTTAGTAGGCCTCATTCACGAAGCCGGTCTATAAGGTGGGTATAAGGTTGTTGCCTTTAAAATGGCGACTTAATGGGTGTCCACTCTCACCCACCGCTTGCTTGATCGGTGGAGGGTCGTTAGCTGAACGGGTAGGACAATGACTTTAAATTCTCATTAAAAGTATAATGAATATTATAAAGTAACTAAATATTTTTTATTTAATTCCCAATCTTAGTTACTTTAGGAAAAAATGTGAATTTGGTGCTAGCTCGTGGAATTCACACTTTGTGCCTTACCAAGTCGTTGGTGGAGCGTGTGTGGTTAACCGGCACACTAACTTGGACTAGTAAGGATCACGAAGGATGACTTAATGTTTGTCATAGATCAATGGAGCGTGTGTGGTTAACCAGCACATTGATTAGGTGATCATATTAAGGGTACCAAGTGAATTGGTATGGTTATTCACTCCTTGTTTTGTGATCCTCGGCATCCCAGTCACAAAATTTGAGAGGGCACACTCGAGATTGAAACATGCCATTGAAAAGTTCAAATAATCTCAAAAGATCTAGGAATTTCAAATCCAATTAAAACCTAATAAATTATTTCGTTTTTCATGGTGGAAATTGGTGAATCGTCATTCACCTACCTTCAAATATTTTATAGTTTGGATTACGACATCCCTCTTCCAAATTATAAAATATTGGGTTGGGTCCTAGCCTTAATATTTCATATTGGGTGTTATATTAAGGATTTTGAATCAACTAACTTGATTTTCTCCCATTATAGATGTCTAGTTCAGATAACTATGATCTTCCCAAATCTCTTGAAGATGGTGTCCCTCAACATCATGCTTCACTTCCTCCACCTCCTCTAATTATTCTCCTTCACCCACAAGTTCTTGAAAAGTTTAAAATCACTCAATCCCTATTGGCAAGCATAGTCTATTTGTGCTCACATCTTTGAGATAAAGTCACATATTGACAAGCCGGGAGAGTTGGGTGTCAAAGTCTTATGAAAGTTGGATGTTCAATCACTTTCTTGGTAACATAGTGAGTCCCTTTGGGACTACTATGAGGCAGACTATGACATGACCCTTAATGATGTTATCTATTTGCTTGGTGTTGTGGAATCAGCAATGATTTGGAACACCAGTAAAGCAAATTTGATTAAAAGAACAACTTCCCAAGTCTTAAATGGACATTGACAATGGTAGCATTGGATATCTAGAAAGTATTTCTCTTCCCAATGGAAAGGGATCGGCTATAGTCAACTTGGTTGACCAAATAGTAAAGAGAAAGGCTAATTCTGAGATAGTCTCATGTGCCGTTACCAAAGGGTCCATGTGTTTTGTTGCCAAAGGAAGGGACACTGATTGCAAAGCTGCCATATTTACCTGAAAGATCATAAGATTGATCAAGTCAAAAAGTTTGACTCTACTTCAGTTAAAGTCCACTGACTAACTCTATTAAGTTCCTATTTGGAGATTCTTATTACATAATGTGAATGGGTCACATGTTGATGTTTTTAAGAATCAAAGAAAAGATAGGAAGCTTAAAGTAAGTATATGTTGATTCTGATTGCGAAGGTGGGTTTCGATCGCATGGTTTGGTAATCAGAATTTTGAGCTGTTGCTTAAGAGTTATAATATATTGCTTATGAATAGATAACAACAAGGTTTTCATGTGGATTGTAAGGATAAGTTTTTCCGCAAAGTTTTAAAATAAAAGAAAAAAAAGGGGTTTTAATTTTATTTATTTTAAAAAATATCCTTACAATGGCATCTGTGGAAAATTGTTGCTTATATGTTTCCAGTAATAGAAATATTGGAAAGTGGATCTGATTCTTTCATTTGTGGTAGTGTCTGAATTTACCAAATGAATAAAGTTTTTCATCACCCAAGTTTCAATTGGACAGAAACTTGGAATCATACAAGTTGTATTGTATGATGAATGAGAATTTTCATCTTTGAAAATTAAGACTAATTCTTTGATCACATGTTATGTGAGTCAATTGAAGGACTAAGGAATTAGGTACACTAGGTGTGTACTGGTCAAGGTCCACCACAAAGATTGATTTGTCATGATTTACTAAAGATTAGTAAATATGATTATACTTATAAGGTTAAGTATAATTTTGTAACATTGGAAAGGTTACAATGTATGACAAAACAAATGAGAAGAATCAAATTAGGCAGAAAGATAAAAGTTTCTCAAATCTGAAAGGATGGGAGAGTACTTTAGTATCATATTTCATGATCATCTTAATGATTATGAAACCATATCACAAATTCATACTCTAAGGACATCTTAGTGCATTGTTATGGCTAAGAAGAGAGGTCATGAATTGTTGGATTGGTTAAAATCAAGAAGATGAGTCATACTTTGTTCCAAAACAATTCTTAAAGTCATACTCCAAGATTGTAACCTTGAGTGACATAAAGGAAGATTTATTAACACTAGTCAAATGTAAGAGTAAAATGTTTCTACCCTTGTACATTTGAGATTGGTAAGTTGTGATGTCTTGGATGAGACAAAGACCAACTAAGACCAATTGTGTGAAGTGTTAGTTTTGATAAGAATCCGCACTATCCCTTGAATATTTGTTTTGTCAAGGAATGGTTCTTGACTGGGGAAACTTATATGTTAAGGGGACATCGGGAGCCTTAAAGATCCTGAAAGAGTTTCAAGATTTAATCAAAAGTAAAACCTGTAATTTATCACTAGCACACGACTTAAGGTTTGCAACCTATCGTGTTGACATAATTCTTATTTCTGTACCTACTTCAAATAAGTTGAATTTGCATGTGAGTTATCAGAGTTCAACTTGGAAGCATTGGTGGGCCTTGTGCTACCAAGGTGACAAGAAACTAAGATTGAACAAGTTTAATCCATGTAAGGCTGAATTTGTCACTAATCTTATCTTGTGATTATGGTTTTGACAAATTCACATGGATAGGAACTCATACACTATAAAATCGAAGTGTCATAAGGTTTCTCTCCGATTCATGCAAATGATGGTGAGGAAACGCTTTCACTAAGTAGATTTTACATAGATATCAATTGTGTTATTTGCATTTTCAAAAGTCGTTAGTGGAGCGTGTGTGGTTAACCGGCACACTAACATGGACTTGTGAGAAATGGCAAATGCCTAAGCAATTGAGACTATGATTACGACATCCCTTTTCATAGTTCTGAAAATTGTTTAATCACACATGTGAGCTATCTAAGAAAGGGTGTATGAATCTAAATTTCAGAAGTCCAACAGATTTCTGAAAATATGTCAAAGCTACTGGGAGCATAAGTGTTATGTTGATAATCATCATGTTAGTGGGAACATGATTATTACGTTTAGTGTTGCAAGTTAGCAATGTTAATTATAGAAAACAAAGTTTCAATTCGTGAAGTTGCAGGGGTTGAAAAGTTGTTTTGCTATAATTAAGAGAGAGGAAATTATACTTCATTTCAATTCTAAAGGTTAGATTGAGATTTTAATCATCTTTAGTCAAGAATATATATATATATATATATATATATATATATATATATATATATATATATGAATTTTATGTTGGAATGGTTCAACTTGAAGAAATTCTATATATATTGCGTTTTCAAAATTCGATTATGATTACGACATCCCTCTTCATAGTTAAATTTTGAAAACATGGCAAATAAAAAATATTGTAGCAAAAGACTGGTCTAGTATCATGTATTTATGTCAAACATCATGAATCATGTCCCATATGCTTCGGATATAGGATCGATTGCATGTGCTATAATATTCATCTTTTCTAAATTTTCCAAATGCTTAAGGCATTGAGAAGGGAAAAGTTTAGAACTGGATATGACTAAAGTGATTAAGCAATTGTCGAGGAAAA
Source organism: Lactuca saligna (assembly GCF_052625555.1). NCBI lineage: Eukaryota > Viridiplantae > Streptophyta > Magnoliopsida > Asterales > Asteraceae > Lactuca > Lactuca saligna. Next base: position 247,523,583 of record NC_136420.1, on the reverse strand, counting down.
TCTGAGGTTCGCCAAAGATTGGTTGCTCAGGGAAAGTTGGAAGTATGATGTAAGTTGTTGGAAAGGACCGTATTGACATGTTCTGAAAAGAAGTAACTCTTGTTCCGAAGTGATAGTCAAAATGGGACTATGGAAATGTCTCCATAGGTGGAAGTTATGCAATCTATGTAAGATTAGAAAACCTTAATGCAAGAAGGATGTTCAAAGCAATTTACTTTGAATATGAGACTTCCGTTCCATAGAAGTTGACCTTCTTTGGAATACTCTGTAATGACTGGTGATAAGGTTTTGGTGACTTTGTGAATAATCATTACAAGAGGAACATTGCATAAAAGTTTAAAATCTAACAGATTTTTTGGTAAATGATAGGAATCGGGGATTCTCACATTTACAATAAGGATTTGGGATTGTGAAATGAGTATCGTTGGAATCATGTTCAATTGATCTACATCACAATGTAAGGATCATAGACAAACATAGTGTGCATACTTGGAGTATGGCATAACTATTGTTTAGAAAAACAAAGTGTACATGCTAGGAGCATGGGACGACTATTGTTTTTATTCAAGTCTTAAGTTGATTGTTTGAAACATTATACAATGAATAATGTGTAATCAATACGGTGATAAATAAAAGGTGGTTCTATTTATATTCAAAAGGGTTCTGAGACCATATTGGATTCGATTATTATTGTGTTTCACTTTGCATGTTTTGACTTCCAAAATCGCTAGGTTATTCTTTCCGAATGACTAAGTTATTTAAACACTCCACAGTCGTTCATATGTTGGAAGTAGGTATGAATCAAGACTGTCATGAATCGAGTTTGTAGATGGCTAAATGGGTTTAGTCATAGCAATGGTTGCTACAACATTCATGAGTGCTCATAAGTTATGAGTATTGGAATAAACCCACGCTCACTTGTATCACTTCATGGAATTTATCTCGAGTGATCGTGAGACGGTAATATCATATAAATCTTCAAACCTAGAGATATGAGTTGTTACCTATGAGTTGGTTGTGCATTGATTGCACGTAAACGCATCAGTAACTTGATGTTATAAAACGTGCCTTTGTGTACAATTCAACAAGTAGTAGAACAAGCATATGAATCGAAGTTTATCTGTTCCTTCTAGAAATAGAAACGATATCTGGGCCCCTCGATGATTTTGTTGTGACCTATGTACTGGCCGGTCAGAACTAAATTGATGTGTTCGATTAAGTTCTTTGTCAAACAAATCGAAAATCGGGAAACAAACTGCTCGACTATAAGTACGACGTTGTTCCATGTAATTGTCCGGCTGATATCATGAGAACAGAGGATTATATGATCACTTATCTAAAATGGTGCTTCATAGTTCAACAGAGTTTTCGAGAGCTACGATTGCTGGTTGGTTCCTGAAGTAACATACGCAAATATAGTTATTAGACTTATCCAAGTGGGAGTCTGTTGGATAAGGTGTCTAAGTCCATAACTTATTTGGTACATACTTGACCCGACCCGGCATGGTCCATTTGGGTTGCATTTCATCCAAACGATTTATGGATAATTTTATGAGAATTGTATACTTACGATTTATTTATATATTATAAGTTACAATATATTAATATGAAGTCATGTTATTTAATTAGTTTTAGTCTTAAATTAATTATGTATTAATTTAGAGATTAAAAAGAAGACTGATTAAATTATGGGCTATTATATTTTATATAGTGTGGGCTAATACTCATTTGTTAATGGGCTAAGCTAATATGGAAGTCCATGGATGATCCATGGAGCTTTTAACCCATGGATCCTTGGAAAGGAAAAGACATGGGTTATTAGGGTTTCACCCTATCCATGCACACTATATAAAGAAGCATATGATGTAAGAAATATGGCTCTAAGAGTAGACTCTAGTTGTATAAGACTTAGTGGTGGCCGATTCCACAAGAAAGTATACTACTCTCTCAATGTTTTACAAACGTTTGTGGTGATTTGTGATTCCATTTGAGGCATTCACACTATTGGTGCTTGGCTCTCAAACTCTAAACAATCAATCATCATCAAAAGGTATGTATTTCTACTAGTAGTTTTATGATTCATAATTCTTATGCTATGCTAGTTAGGAAGAAATCTTGGAAATTATTATTTGCATGTATTTTAGAAGAAAACATAGATCCAAGGTTTATTAGGGTTGCATGCACACTTAGGAAGTGTTAAATTGCACAAAACCCAACACTAACCATGCTCAAAGCAAAGGCTACATCATGGCGAGTACAAGTCATAGTATGCATGATTGAGCCAACTGCGGAAACGTATGGTACTCGGCTCATTTCTGCTATTTCAGCTTCGGTACTCGGACTTTAAGTCTTACTCAACTTGGCATTATATTGTATCAGTAATTCTCCCTTCTTCGAGTTTTCCATACTAAAACGTTTTAGTACCTTATCTAAGTAAGTGTTCTGACTAAGTCCTATTAGTCTCTTACTTCGTTCTCTCACTATCCTTATTCCCAGAATATAAAAAGCCTCTCCGAGGTCCTTCATAGCGAAGCACTTCTCGAGCCAGGACTTAATCTCCTGCAGTGTCGGGATGTCGTTTCCTATGAGTAGTATATCATCGACATACAAAATGAGAAAGCTAACTATACTCCCACTGGCTTTGACATATACACATGATTCATCTTCACTTCGTGCAAATCCAAACTCTTTGACTTTCTCATCGAATCAAAGATTCCATTTGCGAGATGCTTGCTTAAGTCCATAAATGGACTTCTCAAGCTTACACACTCTATTCGGATGCTTCAGATCGACAAAACCCTCTAGCTGAGCCATGTAAACATCCTCAGCCAACTTTCCATTAAGGAAAGCGGTTTTGACATCCATTTTCCAAATCTCATAATCATGAAATGCGGCAATTGCCAGCATCACTCTAATAGATTTTATCTTCACAACTAGTGAGAAGGTCTCATCATAGTCAACTCCGGGAGTTTGAGTAAAACCCTTCACAACCAATCGTACCTTATATGTGTGTACATTTCCATCCATGTTGGTCTTCTTCTTGAATATCCATTTGCACCCAACGGTCTTACGTCCAGGCATGTTATCAACCAAATACCAAACTTGGTTGTCATACATGGACTGGATCTCACTGTCCATTGCCTCTTTCCATTTCGCAGACTCCGGGCCTGCCATGGCTTCCTTATAGCTATTAGGTTCATCTAGATTTATTAGTGTACTATCACTAATATACGTGTCCCCTTCGGTAGTAATATGAAAACCATATAATTGGGGTTGAACTCTAATTCTTTCGGAATGTCTAAGAGGTAATGACTCGTCAATTGGTTCAACCGGAGTTTCCTCCTCGGATTGATGGCCAGCGGTAGAGGTTCCTTCATCTATCGACTCTTGAATCTCTTCAAGCTCGATTTGCCTCCCACTGTCTCCTTGGCTTATGAGTTCTCACTCTCAGAAAACTCCTCTCCTCACAACAAAGACAACATTGTCCTTCTGTCTATAGAAGAGATATCCAAAGGATTTCTGCGGGTAGCTGATGAAAGACTTGCAACCCCAAACCCCAAACCTTGATATGTGCTAACGAGGGAGATTTCCCTGTCCACATCTCGTGAGGTGTTTTGGTAACCTTCTTAGTAGGGACTCGGTTAAGGATATGGGTGACAGTCTCTAAGGCATACCCCAAGAATGAGATAGATAGTGAAGCACGACTCATCATTAAGCGAACCATGTCCAACAAGGTTCGATTACACCTTTCTGCCACACCATTCAATTATGGTGTCCTAGGTGGCGTCAATTGTGAAACTATTCCACACTCTTTTAGATAGTCGTGGAATTCAAGACTTAGGTACTCTCCTCCTCGATTGGATCGAAGCATCTTGATTTTCCTGCCCAATTGATTCTCCACTTCATTCTTGAACTCTTTGAACTTTTCAAATGTTTCTGACTTTTTCTTTATTAAGTAGATATACCCATATCTACTATAGTCATCGGTAAAAGTCACATAGAAGCGGTTCCCATCCTTTGTGGTTGATCTAAACGGTCCACATACATCGGTATGTATTCGGTCCAATAGACCCTCACCCCTTTCACATGTGCTAGTGAAGGGTGACTTAGTCATTTTTCCAAGTAAACAAGATTCGCACGTGTCGTCTTCCCTAAGGTTGAACGACTCCAATACTCCATCCTTTTGGAGTTGGGCTATGCGCTTCTTGTTGACATGTCCAAGACGATAATTCCGCAAGGATGCTCTATCCATACTATTGGAAGAATCCATGCATAAAACATCATTTCCTAGGTTATCTACAATCATAACAGTTTCATAAATTCCAGTACATGGTATTGCTTCAAAATGTAAGGCACCATTTAGATAAGCACAAATAGAACCATTCTCATTATTAAAAGAAAATCTAAATCCTTGTCTAAACAAACCATGAAATGAAATGATGTTTCTTGCCATTTCTGGCGAATAGCAACAATTGTTCAAATCTAAAGATAAAACATTCCTAAGCACTAGAGAATACACTCCAATCTTGGTCACAGGCGACGATCTTCTATTCCCCATGATTAGTTTTATTCTTCCATGCTCCACATCCCTATTTCTTCTTTGTCACTGCAATTCAGAACAAATGTGGTAACCACACCCGGTATCGAGGACCCAAGAAATAGAGTGAGATGAATCATTAGATTTAGTTGTATATATACCTGCGAAAGATGGCTTGATCTTTCCTTCCTTGATAGCTTGCAGGTACTCTGGGCAGCTTCTCTTCCAATGCCCTATTTTGTGGTAATGGTGGCACTCTATCTCCTTTGGGTTAGATGTAGGCTTAGCGGGATCAACTTTTGTCCCACTAGAAGAGGAACCATCTCAGGACTTTCCCTTGCAGTGGCTTTTAGATGGAGCCTTCCTCTTCTTGCCTCTTCCTTGCCCAATGGCCAAAATAGGAGCATCGGGTGGATTGGTAGTGGGTGCAACGGACTTGTCCTTGAGATTGCTCTCAGCAACCCTAAGGAGACCTTGGAGCTTACTTAGGGTGACCACTTCTTTGTTCATGTGGTAGGTCATCCTAAATTGGTTGTAACACGGAGGCAATGAGTGAAGCACCATGTCGATTGCCAAGTCTTCCCCAAAGTCAACATTTAACTTGCGAAGCCAATTGACATACCTTTGCATCTTTTACAGGTGCACGGTTAGAGATTCACCATGACCCATCTTAGCGGAGATCATGTTAGTGAAAATCTCATAATGCTCTTGCCTCGCATTTTGGTGGTATCTCTCCAACAAGTCTTGGTGCATTTCGTACGGATACATGTCCTCGTAGGACTTTTGGAATTTGGAGTTCATAGTGATTATCATGATGCAATGAACCTTCGTTGCATCACGCTCATGAGTTTCAAAAGCGGTGATTTCAGCCGGAGTAGCGATTTCAGGATTGATTTTCTCGAGCTTCTCATTGAGGACATACTCCTAGTCCTCGTAGTGAGAAATCGTGTGAATGTATCTTATCCATTCGCTAAAGTTCGTTCCATCGAACGTCACTTTTTGGCAAAGGCTCATCAATGTGAACGAGCTTGTAGCAGCGTTGTTCGCGTTCGACATCTACAAATAGAAAGGACAAAGATAGATTAGAATCTGGATCCCTAATTATCACCCAATAAGAAAATTAGGGCTAGGATCCAACAACAATATTTACATATTAGAAAAAGGGATGCCGTAATCCAACATGCAAACAATTTGAAGGTAAGTGAATGACGATTCACTAATTCTCCACCATGAAAACATAACTTTAAGTTCTAAATGTATTGAGAATTCCTAGGTTTGGTTGAGATTCATTGAAACTTTTCAATGGCATGTTTAAATCTCGATATACCCCTCTCGTTTGTGACTAGGATACCGACGATCACAAAGTGGTGTGAATTACCGTGTAAATTCACATGGTGCCTTCATTGTAACGATCACCTATTTGATGTGCCGGTAAACCACACACGCTCCATCGAACTATGATAAACAATGAATCACCCTTTGCCACCTTTGCCTAGAACCAATTAGTGTGCCGGTAAACCACACATGCTCCACTAACTTCTTAGCAAGGGTGCAAAGTGTAATTTCATGGGATTGCATCAATTCACTTTTCATAAAGTAACTAGGATTGGGAATTTTGAAAAATATGTAGTTACTTTGTATTTCATATTATACTTTTAATGAGGAGATGAGGTTGCCCTATCCTACCCGTTCGGCTAACGACCCACCACCGATCAAGCAAGCGGTGGGTGTGAGTGTACACCCATTAAGCGCCATTTTATAGGCAGCAACCTTATACCCACCTTATAGACCGGCTTCGTGAATGAGGCCTACTAACGGTAAGACTAGCATTTTAGCTATACATATATATATATATATATATATATATATATATATATATATATATATATATATATATATATATATATATTAATCTTGTAACATTATATTATTATAGGGTTGAATTTTAAACTTGTAAAATTCTAGGGTTTGAAATTTAAATTGTCCAAATTAAACTTTTAATCACAAAACATAAATTTCAAAACTTGAGGGTAGGTTTTAAAAATTTCAAAACGTAGAGGATCAAATAACAAATAATCTAAATTAACATTTAATCACATAATTATCAATATTTGATTTATTTAATTATTTCTTGCAAAACAATTTACCAATTTAATTAAAATAATTAGTTAATTATCACATAAGGAAACTAATATTTAATTAATTGATAAATATCTTAAATTAGGTCAAGGATATACTCAAATATCTCATAAAATCGGATTTATATTGATCTAATATGAAAAAGGCAAGTATCTTAAAGATAAACAACAAGAAATCCCGAAGTTATCACTTCCTGACGCTTGGACTTGTCGAGTACCCCAATGGACTCGCCGAGTCTAGCCTACTCGCCGAGTCCACTATGGGACTCACCGAGTCCATCAAGAGAAAACACAAAAAACGAATTTTGCAAGCATTAAACAAGCAACCAATGCATATGTGAAAGGTATATGTAACAAAAGCATTAAACATGAGAAAGGTATATGTAACAAAAGCTGCTTTTTCGCTTTCTCTCTCTACTTTCTCTCTCTTATCCTGATTCTTTCTGACGGTGGTGCGATCTAGCTTTGATTCATCGGTGCTGCTTTTCCGATGAAGTTCTTTTAATTGGTGAAGCAATATCTTTCATTATTCCGTTGATTTAATGGGAGCATCTTCCAAATCGGATAGATTGAAGGACGTGAAGGTTAAACCTCCGGATAAAAGTGCTGCAGTTCGTTATTCAAAAACTGAAATGGAGGTGAATGATCTTGTTCCTCCTGGGGTAATTGAACAATCATCTGCCACGATCTATAGAGCTCGTTGCAAACCAAGTGTGACTGGAGCTGTTGCATCTGGGATTAGCAAAGCTGGATGGAAAATGGAGGGGAAATCTTTCAGGATTAAGAACAGGGCTAGGAAAAAGGTGGATATATTAGCTCCGATGGATACGGAAGAGTTCTTCAATGAAGATGGTTCAGAGGAGGAAACGGGAGAGGAATCGGAATCTGTCTCAGTTTGGGAGTCGGATTCTAACATCTCTATTCCTGGATCTGAAGGAAAGGAGAAGGAATTGAAGATAGGGTTGTCTGGTGACTCTAAAAAGGTAAGTTCTCATGTTGTTTCTATCCCAACTGGTAATACTGCTAATTTGATGAGAAATTGGGATGGGTTGATGATGAGTAATGAAGTTTTGAGTCCAATTTCTGAATTGAAGAATGTTATTAGTGAAATGGTTAATGTGAACCCTACCATATCGGTGATGGATGATAAAATTCAGAATAACTCTAATAGGGAAGATAATGAAGTTGTGAAGATTATAACTGATGGGGAGAAAAGGGCTAATAATAATGAAGATTTCATTCCAGGAGTTGGATTTCAATTTCTGAGTGAATTGAAGGAAGAAGGACAGGTGGGAAAGGGAGTTGAGAAGACTATGGGGAAAGATTTAGATAGTGAGAAGAATCAGAAAATGGATGTTGATATGTCAAATTTGGAAAAGAAAGAAAAGGAGATAGAAGGTAATACAGATGATGATGAGAATACTGACGAGGAAGGGGATAATGATTCAAGTGAGGATGATACTAGTGGGGATGAGGAAATTGAAATAGAAGAAGAGGTTAATGCTAAGAGTAATATGGATACAAGCTGCAATGAGAAGTCAGGTACTGTTATTAATAGCATTAATTTACTTCCTTCTATTTTGGGAAATGCTATGATTAGTAATAAGGAGGAAGGAGGAATGCAGGGGAATGTGATGAATTCTTATGCTGGTGTGTTAAAAGGTAATAGACATAAGGGTAAGATTGATGTTAGATTCATTCCAGGGGAGAAAGGGGAAGAGGATGGTCCTGTTATAATTCCAATAGAGAATCTAAAGAATGCAAGTATTCCTTTTACTAATACTCTTTATGGTTATATGATTGACAAGAAGTTGGCGTTTCCTGTAATTCAGAAAGAAGTTAGAAGATTGTGGAAGAATGTGGGTTTGGAAGAGGTATTCATGAACAGCAAAGGATTTTTCTTCTTTAAATTCAGTGATGAAAAGGGGATGTTATCTGTTTTGGAGGGTAGTCCTTGGTTAATGTTTAATAATATGCCTTTATTTCTTCAACGATGGAGGCCTGGTCTGACATTAACTAAGAACAAGCATGATAAAATTCCTGTTTGGATTAAAATATTTGATTTGCCCTTGGAAGTTTGGAGTGGTGAAAACTTATGTAGAATTGCTAGTAAGATAGGTATTCCTTTGGCTTTTGATTCCTTTACTGAGGATATGTGTTTGGAACATAAAGGAAGGAATGCTTATGCTAGAATTCTTGTTGAAATGGCAGCTGGGAAGGAATGGAGAAAGAAGATTGATATAGCTACTTAGGATTTTGTCTCTAATTCTGCTGTGATTCAAAGTTTTGATGTTGAATATGCTTGGATTCCTTCTAGATGTAATCATTGTAAAGTCTATGGGCATGTGGATAAAGTTTGTGTTGCTGCTATGAATGTTGTGAAGGAGGATAATAATGGAGAAGTGAGAAATTTAAAGAACAATAAAGGGAAGGAAGTTGTTAATGGGGATGGTTTCACAGAAGTTAAATATAAAAAGGTAATGGGTAACAATGATGGTGAAGGCACTAGCAAGTCTCAAGAGGGTTATAATCAATTGAATAATATGAAGAATAATGGGAAGAATGGGATTTGGAGAAGGGGTATTTTCTCTAAAGGCTATTATGGGAATAGAGATGGAAATGGTAAAGGGCAAAATTGGAATTGGAGTAATAAAGGAGTAAGTCACTGGAATTTAGGAAAGAACAGAAATTATGAGAAGTTTGTTAATGGGCAGGATGTTATAGGTAGTCGGGGGTTGAAGGAGAATAATAAGCAGGAGGTTGTAGTTAAAAAGGATAAGAAGGCAGAGATGGGCAATTTTAGTCTTGGTAGTGAGAATATAACAGGGGAGGGATTAAGTAATAAAAACAGTTTTGAAATCTTGGGAGAGATTGAAGAGGAAGTTTTGGATAAAATGGAAGAGGATGATAAGATTGTGAAGACAGTTGCTAATCAAAATGTTGATAGTGGTGATGCTGGAATGGGTTCTAATGAAAGCAAGAATAACAAATTGATTTCTTCAATCAAGGGAGAGGGGAAGAAGAAAGGAAATGATAGTAATAAAGTGAATAAAGATAAGTTGGAGTTGGATAATAATAGAAGTAAGATGGGGAGTTCTCAGGCATTTGAGGAGGTAAATGCCAAAAATTCTATTACTTCCCAATGATGTCTGTTGGTGCTTGGAATGTTAGGGGATTGAATAAATCTGTTAAGCAGAAGGAGGTTATTGATGTTATTAGGTGTAATAACCTTGGTATTTGTGCTGTGATTGAATCTCATGTCAAAATCTTAAAGCTCAAGAGTGTTTGTGCTAAGACTTTTGGGCAGTGGGATTGGATATCTAATAATAATAGTTGTGAAGCTGGTACTAGAATAATAGTGGGGTGGAATCCTAGACTTTTTGATGTGATTCTGCTTTCTCAATCCAAACAGGTTATTCATTGTTATGTTAAATTGTGTAATTCGGATCTTGGCATGTATTTGTCTTTTATATATGCTGCTTCGAATTATATTGAAAGAAGATTACTTTGGGATAATTTGAAAAAACATAGTTTGGTTGTTAATAGGGAAGCTTGGGGTTTATTAGGTGATTTTAATGTTGCTATAAAACCTTCGGAATATTCTGAAAGCTGTTCTAGAACTCCTAAAGGAGTAGAAGATTTTGTTGATTGTTTGAGTTTTATTGAAGTGGAGGAGTTGAAGTCTTATGGGTTTCAGTTTACTTGGAACAAAACTCCTATGGGTAATATGGGGCTGTTGAAGAAGCTTGATAGAGTTATGGTTAATCAAAAATTTATGTCGAACCATCCTCTTGCTCATGCTGTCTTTAAACCATACAGAAATTCGGATCATTGCCCTGCTATTTTAAATTTTCCTGGTAACAAAGTGAAGTGGAAACCTTCTTTTAGATTTGCGAATTTTATATCTGAGAAGGAGGAATTTCTTCCTTTGGTTAAGGAGGTTTGGGATAAGAATATTGATGGTTTTTTTATGTTTAAAGTGACACAAAAGTTGAAGATTCTCAAAAAACATTGCAGGGAGATGTGTAATAAATATTGGGGAGCTGGAAAAAGAATTCAGAAGTTAAGAAAGGATTTGGAGTGTAAACAACAAGATATTGACAATAATCCTTTTGATTGCAAGATTAGGGAAGAGCATGCTAATATTCTATTAGATTTTAATATTGCTTGTAACGATGAAGAAATGATTCTTGCTCAGCGTGCTAAAATCAAATGGTTACAGGATGGGGACAATAACTCTAAATTCTTTCACAAAATTGTTAAAAGCAGGGGTATCAATAATCGTATTCAGATGGTTCTGAATGAAGATGGTCGTTGGGTGAGTGGGAAGGCTATGATAGAGAAATTTGTGTCTCATTTTAATAAGTTTTTGGGTTGTAAGGATGATACTGATCTGTCGGGCTTAAATGATGAGTTTTTTCCTAAAAAATTGGACAGTAGGGTGGCTGTTGATATGATTAGAGTGGTTACTGATGAAGAAATTAAATTGGCGATGTTTGACATAGATGACAATCGTGCCCCTGGGCCTGATGGGTATTCTTCAAAAAAATTTAAAAGTTCTTGGAGTATTGTTGGTCCAGATGTTTGTAAGGCTGTGAGAGAATTTTTTTGGACTGGTAAATTGTTGAATGGGATTAATGCCACGAGAATTGTTCTGGTCCCTAAAGTTGAGGTTCCGAGGAAAGTGTCTGATTTTAGACCTATAGCTTGCTGTAACACTTTTTATAAGTGTATCAGTAAGATTATAGTGAATAGAATTAGAAATTGTTTGGGTGATATTGTAAGTAATAACCAATCAGCTTTTATTCCTGGTAGATCTATTTTGGACAATATTCTTCTTGCTCAGGAGTTGATGGTGGGGTACAAAAAAAAGAGAGGTACCCCTAAATGTACGATAAAGATTGATATACAAAAGGCTTATGATACGGTGGATTGGGATTTTCTTAATAGAGTTCTGCAGGGATTTGGGTTTCATCCAGTCATGGTTAAATGGATTATGGCTTGTGTTTCTTCCCCGTGGTTCATGCTCAATTTTAATGGTGAAGATCATGGGTATTTTGAAGGAAAGCGTGGGCTTAGGCAGGGAGATCCTTTATCTCCTTACCTATTTACTATAGTTATGGAGGTTTTCAATATTATTATGGGTAAGCTTATTGAAGATTCTTTGAATTTTAAGTTCCATAGTAAGTGTTTGAGCCTCAAAATTTCCCATTTATGTTTTGCTGATGATTTGTTAATTTTTTCTTATGGTAATGGGAATTCGGCCAGAATTATAAGGAATGCCCTTGATGATTTCAATAAGATTTCAGGGCTGAAGGTTAGTATGGAAAAAAGTCAGATTTATTTCAGTTGTGTTAAGCCTAATATGAGAAGGATTATTTTGGGTATTCTTCCTTATGAAGTTGGGAAATTTCCGTTTAAATATTTGGGGGTTCCTATGTGTGTTACTAAATTGTTTGATAGAGATTGTAAAAAGTTGATTGAAAAGATTAAGTTGAGAATTTTCAATTGGAAGTGTAAAACCTTATCTTTTGCTGGCAGATTGCAACTCATTAATTCGGTCTTAACTTCTATTCATGTTTATTGGGCTTCTATTTTTAAAATTCCAATTGCTACTATTAATGAGATTGAGAAGATGTGCAGGAGTTTTTTATGGGCTAATGGTGAGATAGTCAAAGGTAAAGCTAAAGTTAAGTGGCTTGAAATTTGCAAACCTAAGGAGTATGGTGGGCTGGGAATAAAGAATTTGAGGAAATGGAATGATGCTTTACTTGCTAAACATGTTTGGAATGTGGTTAATAACAAAAATTCCCTGTGGGTGCAGTGGGTGAGAATCAATTATATAGGCAGCAGGAATTTTTGGGATATTCTGCAGAAAAAGAGTATGAACTGGACATGGAAGAGATTTTTGGAGATAAGGAATACTGTTAGGCCTCATGTTATTTCATGTGTGGGTAATGGGAGGAACACTTCTTTATGGCATGATTGGTGGCATCCAATAGGTATTCTTTGTACTATTATCCCTAGGAGAGAGTGGATTAGTAATGGTCTTAGTGATTCTGCTTTAGTTTGTGATGTTCTTGAGTTTGATTCTTATTCATGGCCGGTTGAATGGGTTAATAAGTTCCCTGGATTGACTGAAGCTCCTATGTTTTGTATTGATTCTAATTTGAATGATGTTGTTGGATGGAGGGATAAGGGAGGTATATGCAGAAAATTCTCATGCAAACAGGTGTGGAATGATTTGAATAATTTTGGGGATATTGTGCCTTGGTTTGATCTTGTTTGGTATAATAATTGCATTCCTCGCAACTCTTTTATTTTATGGTTGGCTATCCTGAACAGATTAAAAACTCAGGATAGGGTTAGAGGATGGGAATTGGCTGGTAATTTGCTGTGTCCTTTTTGTGATAATGTGCCTGATTCGCATAGCCATTTATTCTTTAATTGTGAGTATTCCTCTAGAATTTGGAAATATTTCTGCAGTAAAGTGGGGCTAAATTTGAGAACGGTTGAATGGAATGATCTTATTTTAATGTTGAGCAGAATGCTTAAACTGAAGACAGGTGAGAATTTGATCATTAAATGTATGATTGCTAGCTGTGTGTCTAATATTTGGAGAGAGAGAAACGCTAGACTTTTTGGTTTTAGCAGAATATCAGTTGAGGGGGTTATAGCTAGTATTGAGAATGAGATTCGTTTGAAGCTGATGGGATTAAGGAAAATAGTTAAAATGATCAATAATAAGGTTTGTTTGATCTGGGGTATTTCGGGAATTGAGAATGTTGAATAATGGAGATCATTTTCTGGTTTTGCTGTTTGGAGTGTGGTTGGTTATGGTTTTGGGTTTGGCAGTGGTGGCAGTTAAATAAGGATGATGTTATTAATGGTATATGGTGGGGGTATTTTGGGAATAAAAATATGCACAAAGGAATTGACGGAATATGTCACTGGTTGGAGAGTTTACTCTTAAATCATGTGACTTGTACCTATGGGATTTGCTGTTTGGATATGATCTTAATTGAGATTACCCAAATAGAGAATCCTAGACATGTGATTGATGCCATGTCTAGTATGAAACTTAATCTGATTCACTGGTGTTTTGGTGTTATTTTTTTGTGTTTCTCTTTGAGTTTGTGGTGCAGAAAGGCGAAGCTAAGGTTGGTGGTGGGCAATAGCTGTGGAGAGATTATGGATTCCCTGATGAGGACTTTGAAGGATGTAAAAGACAAGGATTGCGACAGGAGCTTTGGGACTAATTGTCGTGAGGGGCTTTCCTGTTTTCTCTTTGATGTTATGTTTATTTGTGGTTTAGTTTATTGGGATTTCCTTGTTTTTTGTGGTTTGTGGGTTTTGAACTTGAGGGTTTTTTTCTTAAAGGTTAGCTTATGGACTGAGGGTTTTTTTAAGGGCCTTACCCCTTGCTTTGGTTTCTTTATCTTTTGGAGGTTTGGTTGGAGCAAGTGGGTGAAGTTACCTTTTTTCCCTCTTTCAATAAGTTTATGGGCTACCTTTAAGGATTTTAGGGTGTTTTGGGGTTGTGAGTGGTTATTGCTTCTTATTAGGAAATGGTTTGGTAGTTGGTTATGGATAGGATGGTTATATTTGTATTTTGTTTGATGTTTTGTTCCTTGTATTCTTTTATTCTTTTTAATAAAGTTTGCTGAGCTTTGGCTCTTTCAAAAAAAAAAAAAAAAAAAAAAAAAAAAAAAAAAAAAACACGGAGGCAATGAGTGAAGCACCATGTCGATTGCCAAGTCTTCCCCAAAGTCAACATTTAACTTGCGAAGCCAATTGACATACCTTTGCATCTTTTATAGGTGCACGGTTAGAGATTCACCATGACCCATCTTAGCGGAGATCATGTTAGTGAAAATCTCATAATGCTCTTGCCTCGCATTTTGGTGGTATCTCTCCAACAAGTCTTGGTGCATTTCGTACGGATACATGTCCTCGTAGGACTTTTGGAATTTGGAGTTCATAGTGATTATCATGATGCAATGAACCTTCGTTGCATCACGCTCATGAGTTTCAAAAGCGGTGATTTCAGCCGGAGTAGCGATTTCAGGATTGATTTTCTCGAGCTTCTCATTGAGGACATACTCCTAGTCCTCGTAGCGAGCAATCGTGTGAATGTATCTTATCCATTCGCTAAAGTTCGTTCCATCGAACGTCACTTTTTGGCAAAGGCTCATCAATGTGAACGAGCTTGTAGCAGCGTTGTTCGCGTTCGACATCTACAAATAGAAAGGACAAAGATAGATTAGAATCTGGATCCCTAATTATCACCCAATAAGAAAATTAGGGCTAGGATCCAACAACAATATTTACATATTAGAAAAAGGGATGCCGTAATCCAACATGCAAACAATTTGAAGGTAAGTGAATGACGATTCACTAATTCTCCACCATGAAAACATAACTTTAAGTTCTAAATGTATTGAGAATTCTTAGGTTTGGTTGAGATTCATTGAAACTTTTCAATGACATGTTTAAATCTCGATATACCCCTCTCGTTTGTGACTAGGATACCGACGATCACAAAGTGGTGTGAATTACCGTGTAAATTCACATGGTGCCTTCATTGTAACGATCACCTATTTGATGTGCCGGTAAACCACACACGCTCCATCGAACTATGATAAACAATGAATCACCCTTTGCCACCTTTGCCTAGAACCAATTAGTGTGCCGGTAAACCACACATGCTCCACTAACTTCTTAGCAAGGGTGCAAAGTGTAATTTCATGGGATTGCATCAATTCACTTTTCATAAAGTAACTAGGATTGGGAATTTTGAAAAATATGTAGTTACTTTGTATTTCATATTATACTTTTAATGAGGAGATGAGGTTGCCCTATCCTACCCGTTCGGCTAACGACCCACCACCGATCAAGCAAGCGGTGGGTGTGAGTGTACACCCATTAAGCGCCATTTTATAGGCAGCAACCTTATACCCACCTTATAGACCGGCTTCGTGAATGAGGCCTACTAACGGTAAGACTAGCATTTTAGCTATACATATATATATATATATATATATATATATATATATATATATATATATATATATATATATATTAATCTTGTAACATTATATTATTATAGGGTTGAATTTTAAACTTGTAAAATTCTAGGGTTTGAAATTTAAATTGTCCAAATTAAACTTTTAATCACAAAACATAAATTTCAAAACTTGAGGGTAGGTTTTAAAAATTTCAAAACGTAGAGGATCAAATAACAAATAATCTAAATTAACATTTAATCACATAATTATCAATATTTGATTTATTTAATTATTTCTTGCAAAACAATTTACCAATTTAATTAAAATAATTAGTTAATTATCACATAAGGAAACTAATATTTAATTAATTGATAAATATCTTAAATTAGGTCAAGGATATACTCAAATATCTCATAAAATCGGATTTATATTGATCTAATATGAAAAAGGCAAGTATCTTAAAGATAAACAACAAGAAATCCCGAAGTTATCACTTCCTGACGCTTGGACTTGTCGAGTACCCCAATGGACTCGCCGAGTCTAGCCTACTCGCCGAGTCCACTATGGGACTCACCGAGTCCATCAAGAGAAAACACAAAAATCGAATTTTGCAAGCATTAAACAAGCAACCAATGCATCAATTCAATAGAAACCAATCTAGGCTCTGATACCACTGATGGGTTTTAGCCATATGAACATTCCTATGTGCACATACGAACCCTAATGCTTGGATCTAGGTTTCTGTAATTGAACATGCGTGAATCCAAGACTTATAATAGTTATTATAGAATACTAACAAAGAGAAATCAGAGTTATAAGTTTACCTTGAATCACTTGTTTGATCTTCTTGTTCTTGGAGCTCTAGAGTCACAATTGTCACTCCTGTAATGGCTTAGAAACACCAACTAGCAAGAGGATGATTTGAGAGAGTGGGGAATGACTTTGAAATCGGCCAGGGTTTCTCTAGAAACAAGAGTACCAATTTCCATGACCCCAAGGCTCTATTTATACTTGTAAGGCTCCTAGGGTTTGACCTTTAAACCCTAATTGGATAACTTAAGCCCTAAGCAATCCTAATCCCTTCATGATAACCCTTAGACGATTTTAGGTCTATCCTAAGCCATAAAATCGTCCACTAAATTATCCATAAGGAATTATAGCATAAAGTATAACTATCACACATTTGACAGTTTAAGCCCTTCTATTTAATTAATCTCCTTAAGTCACCAAATTAATTCCTAATTAATTTGTGACTTATATTAATCAAACAATATTATTATTCCATATAATATTTCAACTCTCATCAAAAATCATCCTGTCAAGTTGCTATGGTGAAGGCAACCCAAAAGGACCATGCTCAATCGGGTCAAGTATTTACCAAATATAGTTGCAGCCTTAGACACTATTCCAACACTAAGTCCTGTTTGGTAAGCCCGTAAGTCATATCTAAGCTCCAAAGGTCGATTGAAGGGTTTTTGGGATCTAAAACCCATTTTATATGTGTTCACGGCGCAAGGGTGTTCCAGGGCCGTAAACACATGATTATGGTCCTATTCCATGATTTGAACTCGAAAATGAAGGCTAATGATGTTATACTATGAGCTAGGATAGTTACCTTGGTGATTTGGAGCTTAAATTTGATGATTTTGGACTTAAATCTTGAGTTTGAGGAGAGAGGTTAGAGAGAGAGTAGTGAGAGAGAGGAAAGGCTTCAAATGAAGTCTTTTGAGCTTTAAATAGGTCCTAAGTTTAGGACACGGTGGAATTTTACCCGATACCGACATTATATGTGGCTTTTGGTCGCACCCGATTAAGTTGTTGTAACCCGATATGGTCGAAACTAAAAATTTTCTAAGTAAAAGTTTGGGATGTTTTCATGAGTTTCTGACGTGTTTGGATACTAATTAAGTCACAATAGAAGCCTCAAAAATAATGACTTAATTTAAAACTTTAACGGAAACAATTCGAAAAAGACGAATTTTATGGATGGAAACGGGTTACGGAGATGGAGCAAACTTTGGGTTGTCACACTTGTCACCTAGCATCGTATCTGACACTTCAATCCAATCCACTCACTATAGGTGAGTTCATAACCCTTAATTAACCTTTTAAATGTTTTCAAATGTTTATAAATACTTTTATGGGGGGAATACAAGTAAAGTTACGATAGTTATTATCTCAATCACATGTGATTAATAACTATCAACAAGTGAATCTCTTACTTTCAAACTATTGTACTAATCTGTTTTACTTCAAACTGTCTTAAAAACTCTTTTGCATATCAAATGCTTTTACGAAACTTCTTTTATACTTTTACATTGTAAATTTCATGCCTAGATATGTATAGTTATATAAGTAATGTTTGAAGGACTTAGGAGGCTAACCCGCCTTATTTCCTTTTCCCCGTTGGGATGTGGTCTGGTAGGATATCGGGTATCCGTTCGAAGGTTGTTTAACTCTTAGTTATATATCATGTGTATGTATATAGTCATAAAGTATCTTCCAGTGAATTCAATACCCTGGGTAGCAGGGGTATACTCCCATGTTCATACATACAAGTTATATTACTAGTAAACTACAATAGGCGTAGTTTAGGGTTTTACTAATACTAATACTAGAACAATGAATCATACAAAGAGTCAGTTCATACATGAGTCATAACTTATAGTGATGAGAAACAAACATAATACATAGTGATGAGAAACCAACATAATACATAGTGATGAGAAACCAACATAATACATAGTGATGAGAATCAAACATAATACATAGTTATGAGAAACAAACATAATACATAGTAATGAGAAACAAACATAATACATAGTGATGTGAAACAAACATACAGGCTAGACAGAAGAAGAACACACAATACAGCTAGCACATACATTACATATACTTTAAATTCAGTTATGTGAGCCATTAAACGAGCCATGGCACTACCTGCCATGACCGTTTTTGTATCCAAAATCTCCTTAATTGGGGAGCGTCTGAGTTTGCATATAGATCTATACTGGATTGACTATCCTACACCTTGCTTCTCGCTAAAGTGAGACTTGCAAGTCTACGGGTGCCAAATGTCATTTCTTACGGTGTCTTACATTGTTGTTTTACTATTGAGTCGGTAGCAGGGTACATGCCGATCACATGGTACTTTAAATAACAATTGGTTTAAGGTAGTTAGTACAGCAGTAGTTACTAAATAAAACACTACAGTACTATAATATTTTTCCTATTACATTCACTTCGTGAACATTCACACGATGCACGGTAATGTAAAAACTATATTTTTGGTTAATGATAGTCAGCTTTGGGAAAATACACACTCTTACAAGAGAAACACACAGTTACTAGATGCCTTGGTAGAAGGCTACTCTTAGTAGGAAACATAGGGTTTTCTAGGATAGTTCAAACAAATACAAACTTTACAAAACTTATACATTACATCTTACAAATGCTTTCATACAAACTCATACACTAATATACTTATGATCTCACCAGCTTTAAAGCTAATACTCACTTTCAAAATAACTTGTATTCTCAGGTCGCTAGTAGACAGGTACCGGTGGCAGGTTTTTTAGAAGATGGAGCTTGTTCAAGACTCGCATTTTATTTTGATGTACTTTTTGGTGTCTATATAACTTGACAGAAGACACTTGTATGCAATTATATTGTTAATGCAATGGATGATGTTGTTGCTTGTTTACTACTTTGCATTGTTGTGATACTATACATGACGTCCTCCACCCCCGAACGATTCCGCCGTTCAGGTTTTGGGGTGTGACAGTAGATACTTGTACACCTCAGACTAGAACAGCTAACCAACCATCAACTTTTAAAGGAAAATATGGGATTTTCCCAGGATAACTCGACTTTTCATAAACAGATTGTTCAACAAGTAACTAACGTATGTTCAAACATATTTTCTATAAGAAAATATAGGAGTTTCTTGGGAAACACTTTTCAAAAGGATCAAAGAAATATTTTTCACCGAAATTAAACTCTTATGAACTCACCAGCACACAGCTCGAGTTTGCAAGGCACCAGTCCAACCAATCAATCAGGCATCTGGAGCAGGTGTTGGTCAAGCTTGCTATGGCTGTGGGGAAGTAGGGCATTATAAGAGAAACTACCCCAAGGCAACAACAACTAGCAACACGGGGAGAATACTAGCGATGGGGCAAAAAGAGGCAATTGTCGACCCTACTGTTGTTACGGGTACGTTCCTCCTCAACAACTCTTATACATGGATTGTTTTCGATTATGGTGCGGAGAGAAGCTTTGTTAGTCATGTATTCAAACATCTTCTTAAACATAAACCTCAACCTCTAATCGAAACATTTACTATCGAGATGGCTAACGGTGAGAAACAGAGCACTAACGACATATTTGTAGGTTGTACCCTTACCCTAAACGATCATTCCTTTCCCATCGACCTTATGCCAGTTTCCATAAAAAGCTTCGATGTTATCATTGGCATGGATTGGTTGAGCCCCAATCATGCCAATATCCTTTGTTACGAAAAAGCTATCCGTCTTAATCTTCCAGCTGGAGAAACCCTCATGATTTATGGCGATAAACTCAGTTCAAACCTTTGTATCATTTTCGTGCATCAAAGCCCAAAAACTTCTACGAAAGGAGTGTCATGCATTCCTAGCCCATGTTGTTGATGAGAAACAAGAAGTAAAGAACCTCGAGAGCATCCCCGAAGTCTGTAACTTTCCTGATGTCTTTCCCGAAGAGCTTCCAGGAATCCCTCCTGAGAGCGAAGTCAAGCTTCGCATCGACTTAATACCTGGAGCTACCCTCGTAGCTAAATCTCCATACCGCCTAGCGCCAGAAATGAAAGAGTTATCTAGTCGGATCAATGAGCTACTCATCAAAGGATTCATCAGACCGAGTTCCTCACCCTGGGGAGGCCCGATTTTATTTGTGAAAAAGAAGGATGGATCTTTTCAGATGTGCATTGACTACCGCAAACTGAATAAGCTCACCGTCAAAAACCATTATCCTCTTCCTCGGATCGATGACCTTTTCGACCAGTTTCAAGGAGCCAACTATTTCTCCAACATAGACCTCAGATCAGGGTACCATCAGCTGCGAGTCTACGGCGGTGATGTTCCTAAAATAACATTCCGAACTCGATATGGTCACTACGAGTTCGTAGTAATGCACTTCGGTCTAACCAACGCACCGACAATATTCATAGACCTGATGTATTGGGTGTGCCGTCCTTTTGTAGACAAGTTTGTAATCGTGTTCATCGATGATATACTTGTCTATTCCAGAAGTGAGGAAGATCACATACAACATTTGAGATTGGTGTTGGAAACTCTAAGGACAAAGAGGCTATACGCTAAATTCTCTAAGTGCGAATTTTGGATTCGAAAAGTAACTTTCTTGGGTCACTTGGTAAGCGAGGAAGGCATACACATGGACCCGTCTAAAATCAAAGTGATAGAGAACTGGTTAGCACTGAAGACGCCCACAGAAATCCGTCAGTTCTTGGGTCTCGCTGGCTATTATCGCAGGTTTATCCAGAATTTCTCTAGAATTGCCAAAGCTTTAACCACTCTGACTCAGAAAGGTGTACTCTTTTGTTGGATTGAAAAGCAAAACACTGCATTCCAAACAGTGAAGTAGGCGCCCAACTATCATGTCTCTGCCCGAAGGGACGGAGGACTTCATTGTCTACTGTGATGCATCCAGTCAGGGCTTAGGATGTGTGCTTATGTAGCGAGGAAAAGTTATTACTTGTGCCTTAAGGTAGTTGAAGGCACACGAAGTCAATTATACAACTCACGACCTGGAGTTGGGAGCAGTGGTCCTCGGATTAAAAATATGGAGACATTACCTCTACGGAACCAAGTGCACAATCTTCACTGACCATAAAAGCATGTATCACATCTTCGACCAAAAGGAGTTGAATATGAGACTACGATGATGGGTAGAGCTACTCAGCGATTATGAGTGTGAAATAGGCTACCATCCCGACAAGGCCATTGTGGTGGTAGATCCCCTTATCCGGAAAGAATGCTTAGGTCGTAGAGTGAAGGCACTGACAATGACCATCCATTCCCACTTATCCAAACAAATCAAGGAAGCTCAGCTGGAAGCCTTAAAACTAGAGAACATGTTGGGTGAAGCATTGAGAGGAATGGAGAAAAACTTAGAGGTCAAGGGAGATGGAGTTTGCTATTCATGAACCGGATCTGGACCCCAAGGTTCGGTGGTTACAGGGAGGTTGTCATGAACGAAGCTCACAAAACTAGATACTCCGTTCACCCAGGATCAGACAAGATGTACCTTGATCTCAAGAAACTATATTGGTGGCCAAACATGAAAGTGAAGATCGCTACCTTCATGGGCAAGTGTCTGACTTGCGCCAAGGTGAAGGTCGAATCTCAGAAGCCCTCAGGTTTGCTTCAACAGCCGAAAATACCTGAGTGGAAGTGGGAGAGGATTACTATGGATTTCATCACTAAATTACCCAGATGTCTGAGTGGGTACGATACCATTTGGGTAATAGTCGACCGATTGACAAAATCTGCTCACTTCCTGCTAATCAAAGAAAATTTCATGATGGAAAGACTTACACGAATCTAGATTCAGGAGATAGTTCGATTGCACGGTGTGCCTGTGTCCATTATCTCCGATCGAGATAGCAGGTTTACCTCAAGATTTTGGCAGTCACTATAGAAAGCTCTTGTAACTAAGCTGGATATGAGTACAACTTACCATCCCCAGACAGACAGACAGAATGAGAGAACCATCCAGACCTTGGAAGACATATTGAGAGCATGTGTCATCGAATTCGGTAAGTCGTGGGACACCCATTTACCCTTGGTTGAATTCTCATACAAAAACAACTACCAGACCAGTATCAAGGTTGCACTTTTTGAAGCCGTCTATGGCCGTAAGTGCAGATCCCCTCTGTGCTGGACTGAGGTGGGTGATACATAGCTAGCCAAGGGACAAGTCCCCAAAAACACTCTCACAGGCCCATAGATCATCCGCGAAACCACAGAAAAGAACATACAAATCCGAGAATGATTAAAAGCCTCAGGAGACAGACAAAAGAGCTACGCCGATAAATGACGAAAACCCTTGGAGTTCCAGGTCGGAGACCGTGTTCTGTTGAAGGTCTTGCCCTAGAAAGGCATGATACACTTTGGAAAGCGTAGAAAATCCAAGATACATAGGACCTTTCGAGATCCTTGCTAGGATCGGTCCCGTAGCATACAAAATCCATTTACCTCAAGAGCTTATTAACATTCATCCTGTCTTCCACGTTTCGAATCTTAAGAAATATCTATCCGATGAAACCCTTGTGGTCCCTCTCGACGAGATTGAAATCAACGAAAACCTGAACTTTGTGGAAGAGCCAATCGAAATCATGGATAGCGAAATCAAATGAACGAAACAAAGTCGCATCACGATAGTGAAGGTTCGCTGGAATGCCAAACGGGGACCCGAATTCACTTGGGAGCGCAAAGATCAAATGAAACAGAAGTATCCACATCTCTTTCCAAGTCCACGATTGTAACCTATTTTCGAATTTCGGGACGAAATTCCCTCTAACGGGGGGATGATGTGACAACCCGAAACTTTATTATGTACGATTAGTCAATTTTATCAATATTAAACTCGATTCCGTTATCTTTTAACGTCGTTTAAGGGTTCGTTTAAGTGTTCTAAGCTTGAGTTCAACCGGGAATGAGATTTGGAATGAGTCAACAAGTCGTATAGGGACAAAACCGGGCCATACACCCTCTTGGGAGGTGTGTACGGCCACACACACGGTTATGCGGCCGCACACCCACCCCTCAGCTGTACAACCACCTCTATATATAGAGGGAGACCCCTTCATTCATTCTTTTCCCTCTTTGGCTGCACTTTACTTTCTCTCTCTAGAATATTCATCCAAGAACACTCCAAAGGCCTAAAAAACGTGAAGTATTCCATCATCTAACTTGTTATACTGGTAAGATATCTTGATCTAAGCCTAAATTCTTCATGTTCTTCATTATTTGAAGGTGTACAACTGCACACCTTCATAAGGTGGTCGTACACACCTTAAAGACTCTCCAAAGTGAGAGTTTCTAGTAGTTGGACTTGGTATTATCCTTGAATCACCTGAAAATCAACGTTTTGAGCATAAATGAAGAGTGTACGGATGCACACCCCTATGTAACGCTGCACACCCCTTTGTACGGCCGCACACATACTCTTATGGCCTTACACCCACTTTAATGCTCATATTTGGCCTTAAACTTGCAAAAACCACTAAGTATGGGACCTAGACCACTCCTTGGATACTTTTAGAACATTGGAAACACCTCAAAAAATACTCATGGGCCATACACCCATGGCCGTACACACCCTTAGGATGGCCATACACCTCCCTCCTTTAATCATCTATAGTTCCGACACTTAGTTCAAGCATTTCCAGGTCCTTAGGGTGGTTTCCCGTCATGTTTAGTCATGGAATACCCTAATCTAATACATATATGTGTTACTATATGTTAATAGGATCCACTTGCATATGAAACATCAGTTGAAACTCAAAACTCATACCGATCGTACACTCGAATCCTACATTAAACAATGAGTTCATACCCCTGCGCTTTTTCTGATTTTTTCATGTTTTCAGGGGGAATACAAGCAAAAGTACAGGGAAACTTGTGCTCAAAGTATATTATTTGTTTAATATAATTATATGTTCAATATGCTTTTAACACAGAAAACAGTTTTACCAAACGATTAAGAAATCAACTCGTAGAAACAGCTTTCAAAACTAAAGCAATGAACTCATGAATCATATTGTAAAAAGTGTTATTTTATAGAGGATTCATGGAAATCATAAACATGATTTTTAGTATTATTACTTGTAAATTGTTAGTCTAAATTTGGAGACACGTCCTTGGTAACACCCCCACAGAATCAGGGTGTAGGATTAGCACTTGTAACCATAATCTCTTAGAGGGAGAACGTGACTGTTGTGTATAAATCTATACGAGACCGACTATCTCGCACCTTAGCTACAGTTGGACCGAAAAGTCGAGGGGTGACGAAGTCATAAAAAGATACTGACCCCTTACGTGCCATATCAAGTCTAAGTACGCTTATGACACTCGCAACCTAGATATCAGTAATTTACTTTTGTAATAATGAAACAGGTGAACTAACCTCAAAGTAAAAACCGATTTGATTTCTAGAGAGTATTAATAATACCCTTAGGATTTAGTTCACCACATATTTATTAGTTTTATTTATGTAATAAGGCTAATACACCTCCTAGGGAGCAAACAGGGTTTTTCAAGCAAACTACGTCTAACGATATAAGTATGGTAGATACTTGTACACCTCAGACTAGAACAGTTAACCAACCACCAACTTTTAAAGGAAAATATGGGATTTTCCCGGGATAACTCAACTTTTCATAAACAGATTTTTCAACAAGTAACTAACTGATGTTCAAACATTTTTTCTTTATGAAAATGTAGGATTTTCTTGGGAAACACTTTTCAAAAGGATCAAAGAAATATTTTTCACTGAAATTAAACTCTTATGAACTCACCGGCTTTATGCTGATACTCTTTCAAACTGCTTGTATTCTCAGGGCAACAATAGACAGGTACTCTTGCCAAATTTTAGAGAAGACGGAGCATTTTGGAGTCGTGTCTTTTACTTTTGTTATACACTGTTATGTACAAACTATGTTTTTATACAGATGTAAATAATCATATGGTAATGTAATGGTTGTGTTTACTTTGATTGTTATGATACGATTGTTGTGAGACTCCGCATGACGTCACCCACCCCCGGATATTTCCGCCGTTGTTTTCTTACGGTTCGGGGGTGTGACAACCCGAGAGTAGCATGTTCCATTTGGGTTGCATATCACCAGGACAATTTGATAGGATGGACTTTTGAGAAGAGGTTATTTATAATTTATTAATATATTATAAGTTCTCATATATTAATATGAAATCATATTATTTAATTAGTATTGATCAATAATTAATTTGGAATTAATTATGTGATCAAAAGAGACTAATTAAATGTATGAGGATCGATTTGGAAAATCATTCATTCTTATAAAGTAGGCTTATGATCCATACTACTTTATGTTGGGGTAAAACCCTGTGGTGACCCATAGATACTCCATAGAGGTTAAAACCCATGGAACCTAAAGAATGTGGAAAGTCATGCACATTAGGGTTTTCATGGTGTAACCCTAGTTGTGCCACACTATATAAGAAACCCCTTGGTTGGTGAAATCAGCACTAGAGGGCACTTAGAGTTCATGAGCCGATTTCAAGAAGCTAGCCATACTCTCTTAAGTTATCCTTTGTCCAAAGGTGTGTTGTAATTCTATTTGATGCATTCATACTATTAGTGCTAAGCTCTTAAGTTCCAAGGAATCAAGCTACAAGAAAAGGTATGTCATTCATCTATGTTCTGTATTGTATATACTCCATAATATGCTAGTTAGGATGATACCTTGGAAAATTGATATTTGCATGTATAATAGAGAAAACATAGATCTAAGGTATATAGGGTTTCATGTACACAATAGGAGTGTTAGAATGCTCAAAACCCAACAGTGGTATCAAAGCCTAGAGTTATTTTCAATTATACTTGATGCAAATGATTTTACAAAACAAAAACTGCTATCTGCCAACACTTACTCGCCAAGTTCATGATTGGACTCGATGAGTTGGTGAGTTTTGCCTTGGACTCATCGAGTCCAACAGTGTACTCGACGAGTTTCATGAGCTGACAGCTGATTTTCGAGTCTTATGGATGGAATTGGACTATGATCATTACCCTAAACTGTTTTTGAACTTATAAACCTATTTTTGATGTGGTAATGATCATGCTTATCCAATTAAGAAGATAATTGTCAAAGTTTCATGTTTTGTATTAGTTTAATGGTTAGGTTAATTACATGAAATTTGTTTGATTTGAATTGTCTTATTCATATGAGTTTAATCTAGATCATGGATATTGCTTGACATGCTTGTTAGTTTAATTGATGATCTTAATGTTTTTAATGCACTCCATAACTTGTCCTCAAGTTATGGAAAACTAAATGTCTTTTCTTGTTAAAGAATCATTAAAGTCATAAGTTATGTACTTGAAGAGTCTTTTCCCATAAGTAGTTTTATGAACTCCATAACTGGTCCTCAAGTTATGGATTTTCAAGAGTCTTTCCATTAAAGCTTATATTAACCTTATATGTTATGGAAACCAAAAGTTTTTGAATAGTTCAAAACTTTCCCTCAATTTTTGGAATTTCTAAATGTAGAGTCTTCTTGTGACACATTTAGTTCCAAAGCCTAGAAAATTTAAATGTTTACAATTCAACCCTTATACTATTATAATATTATACGTTTAAAATTTATATATTTGTATAAGATTAAATTTAGTCTTACCGTTAGTAGGCATCATTCACGAAGCCAGTCTATAAGGAGGTATAAGGTTACTGTCGATAAAATGGTAGTTTAATGGGTGTCCACTCTCACCCACCGCTTCTTTGCTTGTGGAGGGTCGTTAGTCGAACGGGTAGGATAAGACTCTAATTCTCCCTTCATTAAAAGTATAATGATAAATATAAATTAACTAAACTTTTATTAAATTCCCAATCTTAGATACATTAGGAAAAATGTGAAATGGTGCTAACCCATGAAATTGCACTTTGCACCTTATTAATGTTGGTTTAGTGTCTAAGTCCATAACTATATTTGGTATGTACTTGACCCGACTCGGTATGGTCTATTTGGTTTGCATGACATCATGCATTTGGATAGACTAAAAATGAGAGAAATAACATTTAAGGTTTATTAATATATTATAAGTTCTAATATATTAATAATATTATTTAATTAGTATTTATCAAGAATTAATCTAGAATTAATTAAGTGATCAAAAGAAGACAAATTAAATATATGGGTTGATTGTGTAAATCATCCATACTTTTAGAGTGGGCTAAGACTTCATGGATTATCAAGTTGGGCTCAAACCTATAGGATGCTCCATGATGTATTTGAACCCATGGATCCAAGGAAATGGAAATCCATGACAATTAGGGTTGACCCTAATTGTGACACTATATAAAGATCATATTCTTGGGAAAAAATCGGCCACTATGTGTGATAGAAAGGGCTAGCCGATTTTCATGAAGTGTATCATTTCTCTCTAAGTCATTCGATGTGCATTTGATGTTGTGTGAACCATTTGAGGTGTCACACTTGGGGCACTAGGCACTCAAGCTTCATGAAGACAAGTTACAAGAAAGAGGTATGTATTCTAACTTGTTATATTACTATGTATCAATGTTTTGGTGTGCTAATTAGGATAATACCTTGGATATTCATATTTGCATGTATAATAGAGAAAATGTAGATCCAAGGTATTTAGGGTTTCATGTACACTTAGGAGTGTTAGAATTCTCAAAACCCAACAGTGGTATCAGAGCCTAGGCTTGTTTTCTTGTTATACTTGCAAAATTGGCTGAAAATCGAATTTTTTGTTCTCTGCTCAGCAGACTCGCCGAGGCCATGAAGGGACTCGACGAGTCCAAGAAAAAAATTGTGACAACCCGATATTTCGAATCAATGTAATAACCTAAAAAGTCAAGAATTGTAATCTCTTTTGACATAATGAAAATAGCATCAAAAATAAAATGTTCAAAAGTCTCTATTGAGTTGCCTAAAATGATAGTTATCATGTCAAAGTTTTCATAAATATAAAGAACACTAAGATCCTAGTTATAACAAAGAACACTAAAATCCCAGTTATAACGAAGAAGTTATGACCAACCTAAGATTCACAACAAAACCGTCAATACGATTAAACGTAAAATGTGAAGTTTTAATAAAATACTTTTTAACCTAAAGTATCTAAATGAAAGTCGTAGATATCATTAAACCGTGAATATATATAAAAATAACGCCCAAATCTGACTTTGTATGAAGAAATTATGATTTTTCAAAGTTCGGATGTAGTAGTAGACAGCTAAAAAGTCGAAATAGAGATCGAGTGATTTTTAGCCAAAAAACCTAAATGAGAATTGAAGATCTCATTAATAGTAGTACAACCGTAAAAAGACAGACAAAAACAGATGTCGGATGAAGAAGTTACGGGTTTTTAACGGACTTTTCGTGTCCCGGCCTGTTAAAAATACTATATTAAAAATAAATTCAAAATTAGCCGATGGAGTTTAAATAAAAGCTGTCGAGTACATTCTCACCTACGCGTGCATATAAAGAACGTCAAAAACGAAGATCGTATGTGAAAGTTACGGATTTCACAAGTTCGAGGTGCACAAACCGGGACGAGTTACGCCGAGCGTACCCTCGTACGCCTAGCGTACTCGGGTGCTAGGCTTCGGATCGTCCACGTCGACCCTCAATGCCTCCATTCCCCATCCCATCCGAAGTCTGGCAGATGAGGATGCGGTCATACATGACGTCCGGTACGCCCCGCGTAACCCGGAGTTACGCCCCGCGTACCGAGGGTTTCCAGCCCTATAAAAGGGAGGCAAGGGTTCCGGGCATAATTGCTCATTTTCTCTCATTCTCTTGCGTTTTTACCCTATTTTGTGTGCAAGAAATATCCCAAAGCCCCGGTCTTCACATGCAAGTCCCGAAGGAAGGTTTTACCCTCCCGAGAATCCTGAGAAATCCGTTTTCTCTTGTCAAAGTTTTGCTCGGTTTTCATCTCACCATCTTCAGTCTATCAAGTGAGTTCATACCCCTACAACTACATTTTCAAGTGCTTTGTAAATGATTTTATACACTTTTAAGGCGAGGGGGGGATACAAGTAAGCACACGATTATCCTCGTGTGACAAACATCAATCTCTTACTACACTTTTTGTTATAATCAATCATATGTGAATTATAACTACCATAAGAAAACACTCTCATACAACATATCATGATAAAACTTTGTCTTTTTAGAATGAAGCATGTTGTTATATAAATATCAAACACTTTATTTATATTTTGAGTATAAATGTTCAATAATGTTATACTTTACATTCAAAGTCGACACTACACTGGGTTTTAACATACAAACGAAACATACTTTTGGAAAAACTATAATAGGTATAGTTTAATAGATATTCATGAGATTTTACATACTATAAGTACTATATCAACGAAATACTTTCATATACAAGAAACAAATGGACTTTTCATACGTAAATCTATTTGATACTAAGTTTTGTGGGACATTCAACTTCACGTACTTTCAAGTATGAAGTTGAAGTCCTATATTATATACCATAATCTCTTGTAGGGAGAGCATGATATTTGTGTATAGATCTATACGGGATTGACAATGCCGCACCTAAACTGTTAGCTACAGTTAGACCAGCACGTCCGGGGTGACAAACGTCATAACATTCCAACGCCTGAAGAACGTTGTTACAGGCAGTCTAGGTCAATAGCATGGTTATAAAACTCGCATGGAGTATTAAAAATACGATGATTTACGGGGTTATCAAATGTCTTAGTAATTTTATACATACATGAATCTATTATTCAAGGCATAACAACTACTAATGCATTACAGTTTTGGAACTTTTAAACTCCCACACTCATGGAAAAATATTGGATTTTTCAGAAGTAAACTCAATGATTTTATACCATACTTACAAATTTTATACATAAACGCTTATGAACTCACCAACTTAATTGTTGACACTCTTTCAAAACTACTTGTACTTCTCAGGGATTCAGTGATACAGGTAGACTTCAGCTTTTGGAGATGTGATGCTAAGTCGTCAGTTTAAAACTCATTTTTGTCATCATATTGTAATTTGTGCTGAACAAGTATCATTCAACAATGTAACTTTTGAATTATATCTATGATGGTTGTTTTACTTTCTTTACTATGTATTCAATTGTTACGATAGTACATGAAGTCATCCGCCATCGAACGATTTCGCCGTTCTTGTTTGGGGGTGTGACATATTGATATCAGAGCATTGTTTATAGTGAACTAAGTATATCGAACCACATAAGATACAAACTATAAATGCATAGGGACTAAAACTCTCTGACAAAACATTTTTACACCTAAACCGTATTTCATTTAGCTTAAGATATTTGGGTCGTAAAAGCACAAATACATGCATACAATGAGTCATTGTCATAGTTAGAACTATACAAGAAGTATTAAGACAAGTTGGACACTTATACTAGGCCTCAGAATATGTAATCGGATTTGGGACGAATATTGTAACACCCCGTTCTTAAAATATATATTGATGGGTTCCCAAGATCTAGAGTAAGGGCGTTTCGGTTTTTCATGAGCGATGGGTTATTATTCAGGGAGGTTTCGGACCGGGGTGTGCTGCTAGAAGCGAAGATCTTCTCGCCAATTTTTCCGTGGATATAAAGTTCATCAGAATCGGATATAGAATGAAGGAAATATGATACTTTGAAGATATTGACATTTATGGCCAAAATGGAAAAAGTGATGAAAAAGACCATGCATGCGTTTGGGGACACGCGTGGGTACGCCCAACGTAAGCTGGGTTACGCCCAGTGTAGTAGGGTGAGCGACCGCGGGTATCAGGACCCGTACGCCCAGCGTACTAGAGTTACGCCCAAAGTACGCCCAGAGTCATTAAACCCTAATTTTTGGGACATCCACTATAACAGGAACATTATGGTTCCAACCCTAGCCTCCATAAACACTCTCTTATCCTCAGAAACCCTGGATAGCCGTTCCACCTCCATTGTTGGGTGTGTTTGACCTTGGAGAACCCATTTTGGTGGATTAAAGCTTGGAAGCAAAGAGAAGAAGGTTGGCAAGGAGGAACCTTTGAAGCTAGAGCTTGTAGATCCGGGATAAATGTTTCATTTTGGACCTATGCAAGGTAAAAAGTCTTAAGCTTGATGAATAATCTCTTAGATATCCTCTAGTACAAGTTTATGGACCTTTTGGTCCCATGTTTGGGTCTTGGTGGGTTAATATCGTTTCTAAGACCAGGGTTGCCTCCCTTAGAGTCATATGAGTCCCATAAGCAGTAAAGTTCCAACCTTTGAGTTGGTTTGAGTCATATTAAGTCACCAAGTCAGTGACTATATGGTTTAAGTCGTGAAATAAGACCTGGATATGAGTTTGTAGCTCTTGGAATGGAGTAGTAAGCACTTAATGAGGAAATGACTTAACATAGCACTACGCTGAGCGTACATGGAGGTACACCCAGCATACTCGTCATGGAGCTGGTACGCTAAGCGTACGTTGAGTTACGCCCCGCGTAACGCTGCCAGTTGGGCCTTGAGTATTTGGGTCTCGATGTGGACTACTCCTCAGACTTTGGGTCTTTGGGCCTTAGTGGGCCATCATAAATCATATTATATGGACCAAGGAATATATTGTGGGCTTAGGATGAGGCCCATTAAGGGATTGTGCCCAATGTAGCAAATTGGGCCATTAGTAGGTCACTAGTGGGCTTGAGAAGCTTACCTAGTTTTGGGTCCTTCATATTCTGGTGTTGGCGTTAGTCATGGACCAGTTCGGGTTAAGGGTAAAATGGTCAATTTACCCTTGGAAGGATATTGTGCTTGGACTAATGATTGTTTTGCTGCTTCAAATAGTTTGGGATTTTCGGTGAGTCGGTGATTCGGGAATCTGCTTCTTTAGTTTAGAGTTTCGGCAGTTGCGAGGTGAGTTATCCTCACTATATCGACAGGGTGTAAGGCACCAAGGTCGGCCCTTTATCGGATTGTAATCCGAGTATTGTTGTTAAGTTATTGCTTTGCTATGTTTGCATCCTGGTAGTTAGGATGGTATATGTTAGAGACTTGGTTAAGGTCGGTATCTTGGTACATAGGATGATGCTATATTAGTGATCGGGTAGGTCGGTATTCTGATTAGAGTATGATATGTATGTGATATGCTAGATCGGTTTCTTGATGATTAATTGTTATGTGGTTATATGTTTATGTGCACATGGTTGGTTGACTGGGGTTGGGTTGAGGTGGGTCCTGCTTTGTGCTGTAGGCCAACATACACAGGGCAGACCGGATAATCCAAAGGCCCAGCGAGCAGTCCGGATAGGCTGTAGGCCCCACGAGGGTGGACTAGACGTACAGAGGCTCGGAGAGTGGACCAGGCCGACTGAAGGCCCGGTGCGGGCGCACCAGTCATACTGTAGACTCAAAGAGTGGACCAGTTGGATTGAAGGCCCAGTGTTGGCGGACCAATCACACTATAGACTCAATGTATATGGCTAGACTCGGAGGGTGGACCAGGTGGACTGAAGGCCCGGTGCGGCGGACCAGTCACACAGTAGACCCGAAGTGCATGGCTGTTCTATGTTCTGTTATTATATGGCATGTTATGTGTATGGTATATGCGGTTGGTATTTTGGGGGTATCTCACTAAGCTTTCGGGCTTATAGTTGTGGTTTAAATGTTTCAGGTACTTTAGGAGACCGTGGCAAGGCAAAGGCGTGATCGTACCGCTCCTCATGTTCTTGTTTTATGATATGGTTATGGGAATACTCTGATAATAAATGTATTGAAAACATTTTTGTAATAACTTAATGAAATTGGATGGTTTTTGAAAAGTTTAAATTGGTTGGAATTTTTAGAGCGTTACAAATATAGCCTGATCAACTATATTTATCTGAGATCGGACTAATGTACGTCGAGGAATGGTCGTAGTGAGCAACAAGTCAAAACTTACCAAACTGACACTAGTATCAAACATACAAACGTAATTACTATAGGAGTATTTGGTAAATACAATAGTTTAACTTACATGTCTAGATTTACATGTTAATAAAAATTCTAAACAATTCTCATACCTCTATTCTCGTATAGACACAATGGCTGGATTCCATCCACCAGGGGATCCCTACTACCTGAATCAGGGCAATAGAGGATGGATAGAGGAGGACCCCGAAGAGGATGAGGAACCTATATAGTTGGAGGAAGGGGATGACTATGGGACAGACTTAGAACCAGAAGTAATCAACTCACCAGTCACCCAACCTCCCGCAGTTGGGAGAAACTTTCAGGGACCAACTCCCATTTGGGGAAGTCACCTTCACCATTGGAGCCAACAGCAAGGATTACATCCTCCCTACGGTATGTGTCGGGACTTCTACGACGTCAGGGATGAAGGTTCAGCCGACCGAGCACTCCCAGTCATTGTGGGAAAACTGGCTAACCAGCCCTATTAATCCGGGGTTCAAGCTAACCGGATTCGTGAAGTCAACATGGAAGTACAAGTTCACACTTCCGACATTCGTCGACTGGACAAGTTGCAGGATGACGCCCAACTTCGCGCCGACACATTTCAAGCACAACTGATTGCCACCCTCTCTGAGATAAGGTAACAACAAGCCGCCTTCGATAGGCGCCTTATGGAAGCAAAGCAATCAGAAACGGAGTCAAGCTCCAACCGCAACCTACGTCGCAAGTAAAACTTGCCCAAATCCCAAAATTTTGTTATAGAATAGGAACTCAGCTAAAAGTCTTACTTGTCTTTAACTTCTGTATCGGAGACCCTTAGAAGGGTCGAAATTTTCCTAACTTCAAATGTAACTCAACGTATGTTTAATATATATGAAGAAATTCCTTTGTGTGTTAATTCTTTGAATACCACTCAGATTCATAAGTTTATTTATCACTATGCAAATTTTTATTATGAGTCAACCTCTAAACCTTGGGTAGTCAGTCAAATTCATAAATTGATAAAAATAGCAAATTTATTAACACACAACTTCCAATCCTTAAAGACCCATGTTCTTCGTTCTATTTCTCTAGCAGAACGATGTTGCCCTGTAGATCTACACGCTGTGTCAACAACGCAACACCTCGACCACCACCACCTCCATCAACGGATAATGCCGCCTTAATAGCTGCTGTAACAGTTGTAGTGACAGCAGCGATGGAACATATGAGTAATAATGGGTCCGGAAGGGGAGTAAATAGCTCTACGAATGGCCAATGTTAGGGTCGTTCAGGGGATTGCACCTTCAAGGAATTCACCAATAGTAAGCCCACAAGTTTTAACGGATCCAGAAGGATAATGGCTCTATCACAATGGATAGAGAAAACAAAAGTGGTTTTCGAGATCTGTGCATGTCTGGAAGAGAGCAAGGTAAAATTTGCCACTTGTACATTCTCCGAGAGAGCTCTGACATGGTGGAATGGCCATGTCAAGTCACTAACTCTGATAGTGGCAAACTCTATGGGCTGGGAGAATCTAAAGCAAATGTTAATGCAAGAGTACTGTCCAAGGGGCGAAGTACAAAAGCAAGAGCATGAACTTTGGGGCGTTACTATGGTATGCTCGGACATCACAATCTATACCAATAGGTTTAGTGATTTGGCAATCCTTTGCCCTAGCATGGTTGCTCTAGAGAGCAAGAAGATCGAAAGATACATATGGGGACTGTCACCCCAGATTCGAGGAAGTGTATTAGCTTCCAAACCAGTCACTTTCGATAGCGCCAAACAATTGGCACAAGCTCTCGCTGACCATGGAATCTGTCAAGGCTTCACAACTGCTATGTGACAATCGTCAATCTTGAGTCAAGTCAAATCATCAAGTCAAGACCGATCAACTCGATTAAACCTTGTGTATTAGGGTTTGTGTTATGTTCATACTGTATAACTTGCTATATTAATGGGAAAACTTCACTTGAGAAAAGTCTTGTGTTAAAAATTTCCTAAACCCTAGTTCTAATCGATGAACTAGAACGATAAAACAATGTTGCATACTCATCGGGAGTGTGTAAGATCCTTAAACAAGGCTTAATAGGGTTTACAAACCTTGCATTGCGAAGCCGGACACTCACACATGCCACACTCGAAACCTCTCTCAATCGTTTTCACTCTACCTCTCTCCATTTGAAATCTCTCTAAGTATGTGAAACTTCTCCCAAAACTCTCTTTGTATGAGAAATCTCTATAAGTATGTTAAATCTCTCCCAAATCTCTCTAAGAATGTGAAATCTCTCCCAAATCTCTATAAGTATGTTAAATCTCTCCCAAATCTCTATAAGTATGTTAAATCTCTCCCAAATCTCTCTAAGAATGTGAAATCTCTCCCAAATCTCTCTAAATATGTGAAATCTCTCCCAAATCTCTCCAAGTATGTGAAATCTCTCCCAAATCTCTCTCAAAAGCTTCCCGTAACTTTTTAGAATCATTCGGGTCATTCCGACCCTTAACCGGGTCAAAAACGGCTTAAAACGGGATAAAAACGAGAAAAATGGACCTTAGGAACCAAAACCCTCTTATGAGAGGCGAAGGTCCTTAGGAACCGAAGGTACTGTTCACCCGACCGAAAGTGAGAGGACCGAACCCGAGCCAGGAGGAACCGAACCCAAGAAAAGGAGGAACCGAAGGTACTGTTCACCACTAACCGAAACCGAACCCTGCTCAAGAGGAACCGAACCGAAACTACTGTTCACTAAGCGAACCGAAGGTACTGTTCACTACTGTTCACTACAGTCCGTTCGGTTCGCACGTTCTCGCCTCTTATTCCCGAACCGAACCCCCGCCTTCTCTCGCTTCTCGCTTTGTCTCTTCGCGCCCTCTGTTCTCTCCTCCCTCTCTCGGTTCCTTCCCTTTTCTCTTCTTCGTCTCTCGGTTGCTGCCTCCCTCTCTCTCGGTTCAGCATAAGAAGGCCGAGCCTCGGCCAGATTTCGCATATTTGTCACTTTTAGCCCATTTTTGATATTTTTAACATTTTAAGCCCGTTTTTCGTGATTTTAAAGCGGGATTTTCTCCAGAAATTATATTTTAACATAATAAATCCTAAATATTCATAATTTAAACATATTTTGATGAAAATCATTATTTAAACAATAAAAATCAAATGGGTGAATTATTAAAGGTGGAGTGTTGACTTTGCCTTATCCAAAGTCACAAGCAACCACCCCACACCCACTCTATGACCAGCCATACCTCCCCACCTTACCTAGGTCACATCAATGTCCCTCACACTCAATTTACCCTCATTCCCACGTTTTTAGAGCTGGAACAAACATCCTCTCTCCTCATTTCTCTCAATTGCCCTCATTTCACTAAGTATCAAACACCACTTTTCTCTCAAACTTTTCCCACTCAAATTTCGAGATTCAAGGCTGGTTTTCAAGTGTTCTTCCACTCTTAGTAAGTATAATTCATCCTCCTTATGATTATTTCACTTCATTCTACTCAAATCATGAATATCTTACACAAACTCCATCATATTAACGTTAGAGCTTCGAATCTTCAAGGGATTCTTCAAGTGTTCTTGGGGTGAACACTTCTCTTCTTCAACACTCATCTACTGAAATCACTCAAGGTGAGTTCATACCCCTACATTTTCATGTTTTCTCAAGTTTTCAGGGGGGAATACAAGTTAAAACACTAAGAACATAACTAAATTTTTCTAACAGCCTTCATCAGAAAAGTTCAACTCCATTCATGGACTGTTTTGGGCCTCTTAAACATTTTTGTTTTCAAAACTGTATAAGGTGCAAATAGTTCAAGTTTGTAGCTTTAAAATGACTACTTGCACATCTCCATACGAGTTTTCTACAATTTATGGTGATTTTTACAAAACTGCCTATCATTTCAAACAACAATCCGGACCAGTCTGTGATTTTGGACTTTTTCACCCAAGTTAGAGGTCATTATAAATTGTGATAAAAATTATGAGCAAACTAGACACATTTTTTGAACTCTCAGAATTTACGGATCTAGTTTTCGACTTCGTATGATTTTTCTATGATTTTTCCAAAACAGGGCAGAATTGCTAAATTTTGCCAACAGCATGTAAATATCATAACACTTTGTATTATGTTGAGCAAAGTGTATAATCATAAGTTTTAGTATTTGAATGTGTTTCCTTGTTAGTTTATCGTTATGAACTGAAACTAAGACATTCATATTAAATATTATTCATTCATTTTGGAACACGTATTATTTAACTATAAAAAGTATAGTTTGAATAAATTCATAACACTAATACATTCCCATAAAAGAGTCCATTCATTATTACATACATTTTAGATAAACTATAATAGGTATAGTTTATGATACATCACTCAACGCACTAGTACAAGAAGGGTACATTCATACAAGAAATATTTATACTCACACACATTTCATGTAAACTTGTTAACCTATATTGTGAGACTCTCTCTCTCTCTCCCCGTACGTCCGAGTGTGGGATATAATTCCTGGTAGTTATAATTAGAATCTCCTTGAGGGAGAACGTGATACTTGTATATAGATCTATATTGGGTTTGACACCCCACGCCTTGCTGCTAGCTACAGTGGGACCTGCAGGTCTACGGGTGACAAATTTCATTTCATTTTCGCGACGCCTGAGAAACGTCGTGGCAGGTTCACATAGTCACAGTATGATTATAGCGACTCACCTAGGGAGATAACAATTCGTAAAGTTTACGGGGCTTCATAAAATCGAAGTAGGTTTTAGGTTGATTAAGAAATTTACTTTCCATATCATTTTAAACTCACGACATTTCTACTAAGAAATGAGGATTTCTTATACACTTTAGTCTTTGGTTATAAGGCTACATTTCTTTTCGGATTTCAAGGAAAATATCGGGTTTTTCTGACACAAACGCGAAATTTACATGTGATAGACTTCTACTAAGTTTTATTAATAAAAGCTTATGAACTCACCAACCTTTGTGTTGACACTTTTCAAACAACTCGTATTCTCAGGAAAACACTAAACAGGTAATCAAGTGCTTTTGAGGATGGGACGTTAAGACGTCAAACTTTTCATATTTTGACAACATATTGTAATTGATTTTGAAACATCTAATTCATACAAGTGATGTAACTTTTTCAATTATATATATGTTGGTTGTGTTTGCTTGAATTACTATTGAAATTGTGGTTATGATACTATACATGAAGTCCTCCACCCCCGGACGTTTCCGCCATCCTTGGTTTGGGGGTGTGACATGCTATCCCAGAGCAAACCATAGGAAAGAACAACAACAACATCAGTACCAACAACAACAACAAGAAGAAGTTTTGGAACAAGAGGAAGATTCAGTTTTCACGGGAACCTTCCAAGAAGCAACAAATAGTGGCAGTCCATGCCGCTACTACCCCTACTGCTGCTCCTGTTACCTCTGCACCAACAAGGCAATACGTCGGGAACCAACTGAAGTGCATCAAATGCAATTTCCATCACAACAGAAATTATCGGGAGATGAACTGCAACAACTGCAACAAGAAAGGGCACACTGCCCGTTTCTGTAAGGCACCGGCATGACCAATCACCCAAGTACCTGGAGTCGGTGTGGGTCAGGCGTGTTATGGGTGTGGGGAGACTGGACACTACAAGAGGGATTGCCCTAAGGCAAGGAATGTTGGAGGCATGGGAAGAGTGCTTGTAATTGTTGGATAAGGTGTCTAAGTCCATAACTATTTCTGGTATGTACTTGACCCGACCCGGCATGGTCCATTTGGGTTGCATGGCACCATGCAACTGGATAGACTAAATGAGAGAAATAACACTTGGAGATTATTAATATATTATAAGTTCTAATATATTAATAATATTATTTGATTAGTTTGATCAAGAATTAATTTAGAATTAATTAAGTGATCAAAAGATAACTAATTAAATATATGGGTTGATTATGTAAATCATCCATATCTTGTATAGTGGGCTAAAAGGCTCCATGGACTATCAAGTTGGGTTCCACCCATAGGATGCTCCATGGATGCTCCATGGGAGTTACAAACCCATGGGTCATGGAAATGAAGAGTCATGACACATTAGGGTTTAACCCTAGATGTGTCAACACTATATAAGTAACATGTTCTCCACCCAAAATCGGCTACACTAAGAATCAAGAGGGCTTGGCCGATTTTGAGAAGTGAGTATTCTCTCATAAGTTCTTCCAAGAGCATTTGGTGTTGTGTGAAGCATTTGAGGCATCACACTTGGGGTGCTAGGCTCACAAGGTTTAAAGGAACACAAACAACAACAAGGTAAGTTATTCTATCTATACTTTATGTTAAAATTGTTCCCCATGTATGCTAGATAGGAATATAACCTTGGAATTCAACTTTGCATGACAATTAGACAAACATAGATCCAAGGTTATTAGGGTTGCATGTACACTTAGGAAGTGTTAGAATGTTCAAAACCCATCAGTGGTATCAGAGCCTAGGCTTGTTTGTTCTTATTTGTGCTTAAAAGTTGAAAACAGAATCGGAAATCTTGCAGTCTGCGAATGGACTCGTCGAGTCTATAGGGGGGACTCGTCGAGTCCATGAGTATCTTCAACCAACTCGGCGAGTCAGTTCATGCACTCGGCGAGTAGGGTCGACTGAGTGCAGAATTTCGATTCAGTTGCTGGAAATGAATTAGAAACATTACCCTAAACTGTTTTGGTAATTGAAAACTTGTTTTTGGTGGTGTAATGTCTTTGCTAATTCATTTACAACAACTAGTTATCAAAATTACAAAGTTTTAAATGTAATTTTTGATTGTGTTCATATTCATGTTCTTGTTCTTATGATGTTTTAGATGATCATAGGAATTATTTGTAACCTATTTGGTAGATTAATTCTTGATCATAATGTGTTTTAATGGAATCCATAACTTATCCTTAAGTTATGGAAAACCAAGAGTCACACTTGAGTTAAAACCATTAAGAAAAACACAAGAGTTAGAAAAATGAAGAGTCTTCATTTTATTACTCTATTAAACTCATAAGTTACAAGAAATGAAAAGTTTTGAAAGTTACAAAACTTGCCCTCAAGTTTTGGAACAAGTAAAGTTAAGTTAAAACTTTAAGTTCCAACCCCTAGAATTTTAAAAGTTAAAATTCAACCCTTATACTTATATTATGATGATTTAATAATTATATATATATGTATAAGAATAAAGTCGTCTTACCGCTAGTACGCCTCATTCACGAAGCCGGTCTATAAGGTGGGTATAAGGTTGTTGCCTATAAAATGGTGACTTAATGGGTGTATATTCTCACCCACCGCTTGCTTGACTGGTGGAGGGTCGTTAGCCGAACGGGTAAGATAAGGACTTATAAATTCTCATTCAAAGTATGATGAATATAATAAAGTAACTAAATGTTTATTAAATTCTCAATCTTAGTTACTTTAGGAAAATGTGAATAAGGTGCTAATCCATGAAATTACACTTTACACTTTGTCTAAGTCGTTGGTGGAGCGTGTGTGGTTAACCGGCACACTAACTTGGACTTAACAAGGTAGGTAGAGGGTGACTTAAGGTTTATTATAGTATCGGTGGAGCGTGTGTGGTTTACCGGCACATCGATTGAGTGATAAACTTTAAGGGTACCAAGTGATTTGCATGGTTACTTCACACCTCGTTTTGTGATCCTCGGCATCCCAGTCACAAAACCTGGAGGGCACTCTCGAGATTGAAACATGCCTTTGAAAAGTTCATTGGATCTCAAAGAATCTAGGAATTTCTAAAACCAATAAAAATTAAATATTTAATATTTCGGTTTTCGTGGTGGAAATTGGTGAATCGTCATTCACCTACCTTTCAAATATGGTATAGCTTAGATTACGGCATACCTCTTCTAAGTTATATTATATTATGATTGGATCCTAGCCTTAATATTACATTTGGGTGTTTTATTAAGGACTCTCTTAAATCTATACTAAACTTGTTCTTCTCTTTCAGATGTCTTCAAATAATGCTTCTGGCTCGAATCCTAATGGCTCCTTTACTCTTATGAGTTTGTGTGGGAAAGTCACCTTTGATGGATCCAACTTCAATAAATGGATCAGAAACATCAGGATGATTACCCGCTACGAGGACAAAGAATATGTCCTTGACAAGGAGCTTAAGGAAATTGACGAGTCCACTGCAACTCCACAGGAGATCACTGACTTTCATACTCATGAAAGAGATGCAACCAAGGTGGCTTGCATCATGTTGGCCACCATGACAGCTGAACTCCAAAAGTCTTATGAGGATTTCTACCCTTATGAAATGCACCAAGATTTTATGGAAAGATACCATCAAAGTGCACGACAAGAGAGGTACGAAGTCATCTGCTCCATGATAACAACCATGATGAAGGACGGAGAGTCCGTCACGAGCCACATGCAGAAAATGCAAAGGTATGTGGATCGTTTGCTGAAGCTCAATGTGAACTTCCCTGAGGAGCTTGCAATAGATATCATTTTGCACTCCTTACCATCGTGCTATGATCAATTCCGCATGACATATCACATGAACAAGGAAGAGGTCACCCTCAGCAAACTTCAGGGACTTCTCAAGACCGCAGAAACAGGTCTTAAGGGGAAGTCGGTTGCTATCACTCCTACTCCAGACTCAACTCCGGTCTTGGCAATTGGGCAAAGTCGAGGGAGGAAGAGAAAGAGATCTTCGAAGGGTACCAAGGCTCGGACCCTTGATGGCTCTTCTTCAAGTGGAACCAAGAAAGGTTTCATTACTCCTTCTTCTGACCCAAAAGAGGCTGAATGCTTCTATTGCCATGAAAAAGCTCATTGGAAGCGGAACTGCCCAAAGTACCAGCAGGATGTGAAGGATGGGAAAGTCAAACCCAACCATGCAGGTATTTACACTATCATTTCTAATAACTCACCCCATTCGAAATCTTGGGTCCTTGATACCGGTTGCGGTATTCATATTTGTTGTGACTTGCAGGGACTAGGAAGAAGTGAGAATGTGCAGCAAGGAAGAATAAACTTAATCATGGGGAATAGGAAAGTTACACCTGTCACCAAGATTGGAGTTTATACTTTATCGCTAAGTAGTGGGTTAAATTTAGATTTGAATAAATGTTGTTATTCGCCAGAAATGGCAAGAAATATTATTTCCTTTCATGCATTGTACAAACAAGGTTTCACCTTTTCGTTTGATAATGAAGTTGGTTCGATTAATGCTTTCCTTAATAATGTACTTTATTTTAAAGCAGTACCTTGTGATGGTGTGTATGAAGTTGTATCTATTGTAGATAACTTAGGAAATAATGTTTTGTGTATTGATTCTACTAATAATAATAACTTGGATAAAGCATCATTATGGCATTGTCGTCTTGGACATATAAGCAAGAAACGCATAGGCCAACTCAAAAAAGATGGAGTCTTGGAGTCGTTTGACCTAAAGTCAAATGATAGTTGCGAATCATGCTTACTTGGAAAAATAACAAAGTCACCCTTCACAGGCTCGTGTGAAAGGGGTGAAGGTTTGTTGGACCTTATACACACGGATGTGTGTGGACCATTCAAACATGCCACAAGAGATGCTAATCGTTATTATTTGACTTTTACTGATGATTACAGTAGATATGGATAAGTCAGAGACTTTCGAGAAGTTTAAGGAATTTAAACAGGAAGTCGAGAATCAATTGGGCAGGAACATTAAGATGCTTCGATCCGATCGGGGTGGTGAGTATCTTAGTTCAGAGTTCCTCGACTATCTAAAGGAATGTGGGATTGTCTCACAATTGACACCTCCCAGGACACCGCAGTTGAATGGTGTGGCTGAGAGGTGTAATCGAACCTTGTTGGACATGGTTCGTTCCATGATGAGTCGAGCTTCGCTACCAATCCCATTCTGGGGGTATGCCTTAGAGACTGCCGCCCATATCCTTAATCTAGTCCCTACAAAGAAAGTTGCCAAAACTCCTCACGAGATGTGGACTGGTAAAGTACCTAAACTAGACCACATCAAGATTTGGGGTTGCGAGGCTTTCGTGAGACGCGAGACTCATGATAAGCTCGAATCCCGAAGCGAGAGGTGTATTTTCATCGGCTACCCACATCAATCCTTTGGTTACCTCTTCTACAGACCTAGTGACAATGT
Source organism: Lactuca saligna (assembly GCF_052625555.1). Classification (NCBI taxonomy): domain Eukaryota; kingdom Viridiplantae; phylum Streptophyta; class Magnoliopsida; order Asterales; family Asteraceae; genus Lactuca; species Lactuca saligna. Next base: position 247,480,052 of record NC_136420.1, on the reverse strand, counting down.
GGTCTTTGTAGCAAGAAGAGGAGTCTTTCGAGAAAGAGAGTTTATAAGCCAAGGAGACAGTGGGAGGCAAGTTGATCTTGAAGAAATTCAAGAGTCAAGTGGTGAAGGAACTTCAAACTCTAGCCCTCAACTTGAGGAGGAAACTCCTGTTGAGCCAATTGACGAATCTGTACCTCTGAGGCGTTCCACGAGAGTTAGGAGTGCACCTGAGCATTACTATGGATTCCATATTACTGCAGAAGGTGAGACACTTATTAGTGATGAGACACTAGTAAGTCAAGATGACCCTAACAGCTACGAGGAAGCCATGGCAGGCCCCGAGTCTGCTAAATGGAAAGAGGCTATGGATAGCGAGATACAATCCATGTATGACAATCAAGTTTGGAACTTGGTTGAGAATGTACCAGGTCGAAAGACTGTAGGGTGCAAATGGGTCTTCAAGAAGAAGACCGACATGGATGGTAAAGTACACACTTATAAGGCTAGACTGGTTGCAAAGGGCTTCTCTCAAATTCCTGGAGTGGATTATGATGAGACCTTTTCTCCGGTAGCCAATATTAAGTCTATTCGGGTTCTGTTAGCCATAGCCGCATTTCATGACTATGAAATTTGGCAAATGGATGTCAAAACCGCTTTCCTTAATGGAAAGTTGGCTGAAGATGTTTACATGAGTCAGCCAGAGGGTTTTGTCAGCAACAAGTACCCTAATAGAGTGTGTAAGCTTGAGAAATACATTTATGGATTAAAGCAAGCACCTCGCAGATGGAATCTTTGCTTTGATGAAAAGGTCAAGGAATTTGGCTTTTCTAGGAGTGAAGATGAATCTTGTGTATATGTCAAGGCTAGTGGGAGTATAGTTAGCTTTTTGGTATTGTATGTGGATGACATACTACTCATAGGAAACAACATTCCAACCCTGCAGGAAGTAAAGTCCTGGCTTGGAAAGTGTTTCGCTATGAAGGACCTTGGTGAAGCTGCCTATATTTTGGGGATAAGGATCTTGAGAGATCGGAGTAAAAGACTAATTGGACTTAGTCAAAGTACCTACTTGGAGAAGGTTCTGAAGAGATTTAGAATGCAAGACTCCAAGAAAGGAGAGTTACCCAACTAGAGTAACGCCAAACTGAGTAAGACACAAAGCCCTAGCACTGAGGCTGAGATAGCACAAATGAGTCGAGTACCTTATGCTTCGGTTGTAGGATCGATCATGTATGCTATGACATGTACTCGACCTGATGTAGCTTTTGCCCTGAGCATGGTTAGCAGGTTTCAGGGGAACCCTGGTAAGGCACATTGGACTGCGGTAAAGAATATTCTCAAGTACCTACGAAGGACTAAGGACTGGGTCCTTACCCTCGCTGGGAGTGATGACTTGAGAGTTGTAGGGTATAGTGATGCTAGCTTCCAGACTGATAGGGATAACTTCCGCTCTCAGTCGGGCTGGGTCTTTACCCTAAATGGAGGAGCAATTTCTTGGAAGAGTTCCAAGCAAGAGACAGTGGCAGATTCTACTTGTGAATCAGAGTATATTGCAGCTAGCGAAGCGGCAAAGGAGGCGTTATGGCTGAGGAACTTCATTGGAGACCTTGGAGTTGTACCAGCTATTAAAGAGCCAATGGAAATTTTCTGTGATAGTGAAAGTGCTGTTGCCTTATCTAAGGAACCAAGGGATCACGGGAGATCCAGACACATCGACAGAAAATACCATTTCATCAGACATCGGATCGAAGAAGGACTCCTCGTGGCAAAGAGGGTATCATCAGATGAGAATCCGGCAGATCCCCTCACGAAGGGACTGACTCGGGTTAAGCATCTCCAGCATGCTCGGAGCATAGGGCTGAAGGATGATATTAGATTTAGTAGTTAGATAACCTCGAAATTTGTAAAGTGTAATTGACATTTGATGATGAATAAAAGTGTTTTATTTATGAGTAAAGTGTTACTATCTCTTGTCGATCGTTTACTATATTTCTTTTGCATGTTTTGACTTCCAGAATAATTTTGTTTGGTATAACATGTTATTCAAACCTCCACAGTCGGTCATATGTCGGAAGTAGGTATGAATCAAGACTGTCATGTTTGGTTGTAGAGGTCTGGGACAAGGCTACAACAATCATGAGTGCTCATAAGTTCTGAGCATTGGACTCAACCCACGCTCACTGGAATCACTTCATGGAATTCTATCTCGAGTGATCGTGAGACGGTAATATCATATAAATCTTTAAACCTAGAGATATGATTTGTTACTTACAAGTTGGTTATGCATTGATTGTACGAAAAACGCATTGGTAACTCGATGTTCTAACATCGCGCTCTTGTGTGTAATTCAATGAGTAGTAGAACAAACATATGAGTCGAAGTTTATCTGTTCCTTCTTGGATTAGAAGCTGATATCTGGGCCCCTCGATGATTTTGTTTTGACCTATGTACCGGGCCCGATCAGAATTAAATTGATGTGTTCAATGAAGTTCTTTGTCAAACAAATCGGAAATCGGGAAACAAACTGTTGGACAATAAGTAAGACATTGTTCCATGTATTTGTCCGACTGATATCTAGAACAGAGGATTATATGATCACTTATCTTAAATGGCGTACCATCATTTTGTCAGTTTCGAGAAACCTTGAAAAGAGCTACGATTGCCGATCGGTTCCTGAAGTCATACTTGCAGTAATAGTTATTAGACTTATCCAAGTGGGAGACTGTTGGATAAGGTGTCTAAGTCCATAACTATTTCTGGTATGTACTTGACCCGACCCGGCATGGTCCATTTGGGTTGCATGGCACCATGCAATTGGATAGACTAAATAAGAGAAATAACACTTGGAGATTATTAATATATTATAAGTTCTAATATATTAATAATATTATTTGATTAGTTTGATCAAGAATTAATTAAGTGATCAAAAGATAACTAATTAAATATATGGGTTGATTATGTAAATCATCCATATCTTGTATAGTGGGCTAAAAGGCTCCATGGACTATCAAGTTGGGTTCCACCCATAGGATGCTCCATGGATGCTCCATGGGAGTTACAAACCCATGGGTCATGGAAATGAAGAGTCATGACACATTAGGGTTTAACCCTAGATGTGTCAACACTATATAAGTAACATGTTCTCCACCCAAAATCGGCTACACTAAGAATCAAGAGGGCTTGGCCGATTTTGAGAAGTGAGTATTCTCTCATAAGTTCTTCCAAGAGCATTTGGTGTTGTGTGAAGCATTTGAGGCATCACACTTGGGGTGCTAGGCTCACAAGGTTTAAAGGAACACAAACAACAACAAGGTAAGTTATTCTATCTATACTTTATGTTAAAATTGTTCCCCATGTATGCTAGATAGGAATATAACCTTGGAATTCAACTTTGCATGACAATTAGACAAACATAGATCCAAGGTTATTAGGGTTGCATGTACACTTAGGAAGTGTTAGAATGCTCAAAACCCATCAGTAATAGGGTAGAACGAAGCAATAGTTGATCCCATGGTGGTTACGGGTACGTTTCTCCTCAATAACGCTTATGCATGCATACTCTTTGATTGTGGTGCGGAGAGAAGTTTCGTGAGTCATAAATTCAAACACATACTAAAACAAAATCCGCAATCACTCAATAAGATATTTACAGTAGAAATGGAAAACGGTAGAACAGAAAGCACAAACGATATGTACATAGGCTGCACGCTAACTCTAAACGAACATTCATTTCAAATCGATCTAATGTCCATCACTATAAAGAGCTTTGATGTCATCATCGGTACGGATTGGTTAAGCCTACACCATGCTGATATACTCTGTCACGAAAGTGTCGTTCGCCTAAATCTGCCAAACGGCAAAACTCTTGTCATTTATGGTGACAAACCCAGTACCAATTTACAAATCATCTCTTGCGTCAAAGACCAAAAATACCTGTGTAAGGAGTACCACGCCTTCTTAGCCCACGTAGTAGATAAGGAAAAAGAAGAGAAAGACCTCAAAGACATTCCAGAGGTCTACGATTTTCCCGATGTCTTCCCTGAAGATCTTCTAGGAGTCCCACCAGAACGACAAGTCGAGTTCAGAATCGATTTAATCCCCGGAGCTACCCTAGTAGCTAAGTCGTCGTATCGTCTAGCACCAAATGAGATGCAAGAATTATCTAACCAATTAAGCGAACTACTCAACAAAGGATTCATCAGACCGAGATTCTCACCTTGGGGAGCACCAGTCCTGTTCGTAAAGAAGAAGGATGGATCTTTCCGCATGTGCATCAATTACCGGGAACTCAACAAGCTCAATATCAAGAATCGATATCCCCTACCACGCATTGACGACTTGTTCGACCAACTCCAAGGAGCGAGTTATTTCTCAAAGATCGATTTGAGATTCGGGTATCATCAGCTACGACTCTTGGAAGGAGATGTTCCCAAAACAGCCTTTCGAACTCGTTATGGTCACTATGAGTTTATAGTGATGCCCTTTGGATTAACAAATGCACCGGCGGTGTTCATGGACTTAATGAACCGAGTGTGTCGTTCATTCCTGGATAAATTTGTGATCATGTTCATAGACGATATACTTATTTATTCAAAGAGTAAAGAGGAACATGGTCAACACCTCCGACAAATCTTGGAAACTCTAGGAAAAGAGAACCTATACGCAAAATTTTCAAAGTGCGAATTTTGGATTCGGATAGTAGATTTCCTAGGTCATGTGGTTAGCAAAGACGGGATACACGTGGACCCTTCCAAATTCAAGGCAATAGCGAACTTGTCAGCACCAAGAACCCCAACGGAAATCCGACAATTCTTGGGCCTTGCTAGCTATTACCGATGATTTATACAAAACTTCTCAAAGATTGCTAAACCACTTACCACCTTGATGCAGAAGGGTGTAATTTTCAATTGGGAAGAAAGACAAGACGCTGCATTCCAAACACTGAATCAGGCACTATGCAACACGCATATATTGTCCTTTCCAGAAGGAACAGAAGACTTCGTGGTCTACTGTGATGCATCAAATCAAGGTCTTGGATGTGTTCTGATGCAGCGAGGGAAGGTCATTGGCTATGCCTCGAAAAACTCAAGACGCACAAGGTCAACTACACTACACACAACCTCGAACTGGGAGCAGTCGTTTTCGCCTTAAAGATTTGGAGACACTATCTCTACAACACAAAATGCACAATCTTTACCTATCACAAGAGCCTTCATCACATCCTCAATCAAAAGGAACTCAACATGAGACAAAGACGATAGGTCGAACTATTGAATGACTACGGATGTGAAATTCATTATCATCCAGGAAAAGCGAATGTGGTGGCTGATGCTCTTAGTCGAAAGGAATACTCGGGCCGCCGAGTGAAATCCTTAACCATGACGATCCATTTGCACCTATCCATGCAAATCAAAGAAGCTCAGATGGAAGCCTTGAAATCAAAGAATGTGATGAGTGAAGCCTTAAGGGGAATGGATAAGAATCTTGAGGTCAAGGGCGACGAAGTTCATAAAACTCGATACTCAGTGCATCCAGGTTCGGACAAGATGTATCTGGACCCCAAGAAACTGTATTGGTGGCCGAACATGAAAGCAGAGATCGCTACTTATGTGGGAAAGTGTCTGACTTGTGCCAAAAGTCAAGGTAGAGTACCAAAAGCTATCAGGATTACTACAACAACCCGAAATACCTCAGTGGAAGTGGGAGTGGATAACCATGGATTTCATAACCAAATTACCCAAAACAGCAGGTGGACTAGACACCATCTGGGTAATCGTCGATAGAATAACAAAATCCGCACACTTTCTACCCATAAAGGAAACCGACAAGATGAAGAAGCTAGCTCGGACATACATCCGAGAGATTGTACGGCTGCATGGTGTACCAATATCCATTATCTCTAACAGAGACAATAGGTTTACCTCGCGATTCTGGCAGTCGCTGCAAAAGTCTCTAGGAACGAGGCTAGACATGAGTACCGTTTACCATCCACAAACCGACGGTCAAAGTGCGAGGACCATACAAACCTTGAAAGATATGCTAAGAGCTTGTGTAATCGATTTTGGTGGATGGGATACCCATTTACCACTATGCGAATTCTCGTATAACAATAGCTATCAGTCCAGCATTAAAGTTGCTCCATTCGAAGCCCTCTATGGCTGCAAGTGCAGATCACCTCTGTGCTGGGCTGAAGTGGGTGACATGCAACTAGCTAAGGGACAAGTACCCGACAACGCTCTCATAGGCCCATAAATCAAAAGAGAAACAATTGAGAAGATTGCTCAAATTCGGGAACGACTAAAGGCTTCAAGAGACAGACAAAAGAGTTATGCGGACAAAAGATGGAAGCCCTTGGAATTTCAGGTCGGGGACCGAGTGCTATTAAAGGTCTCACCTTGGAACGGGTTAATACGTTTCGGAAAATGTGGGAAACTAAACCCAAGGTATATCGGACCATTCGAGATCCTTGCAAGGATTGGTCCGGTAGCATACAAACTTCGACTACCACAGGAACTCAATAACATACATCCTACCTTTCATGTGTCCAACTTGAATAAATGTTTGTCCGATGAGACCCTTGTCGTCCCTCTAGATGAAATCGAAATCAACGAGAGTCTCCACTTTATAGAGGAACCAATTGAGGACATGGATAGGGAAATTAAAAGAACAAAACAAAGTTGCATGCCCATTGTGAAGGTCCGTTGGAATGCAAAACAAGGACATGAATACACTTGGGAGCGCGAAGATCAAATAAAACAAAAGTATCCGCATCTCTTTCCCTAATCCACAAATATTTATCTTACATTAAATTTTGGGATGAAATTCCCTCTAATAGGGGGATAATGTGACAACCCGATATTTCGAATCAATGTAATGACCTAAAAAGTGAATTGTAATCTCTTTTGATATAATGAAAATAGAATCAAAAATAAAATGTTCAAAAGTCTCTAGTGGGTTGCCTAAAATGATAGTTATCATGTCAAGGTTTTCAGAAATATAAAGAACACTAAAATCCGAGTTATAACGAAGAAGTTATGACCAACCTAAGATTCACAACAAAACCGTCAATATGATTAAACGTAAAACACGAAGTTTTAATAAAATACTTTTTGACCTTAAGTATCTAAATGAAAGTCATAGATATCCTTAAACCGTGAACATACATAAAAAGAACGCCCAAATCTTACTTCGTATGAAGAGGTTATGATTTTTCGAAGTTCGGATGTAGCAGTAGACAGCTAAATACTCGAAATAGATATCGAGCGATTTTTAGCCAAAACAACCTAACAAGAATCAAAGATCTCATTAATAGTAGTACAACAGTAAAAATACAGACGAAAACGGACGTCAGATGAAGACGTTACGGATTTTTAACGGACTTTTCGTGTCCCGACATGTTAAAAATAATATATTAAAAATGAATTCAAAATTAGCCAACGGAGTCTAAATGAAAGTTGTAGAGTATGCAAAAGTTATGGATTTTTACAAGTTCGAGGTGCACAAACCGGGATGAGTTTCGCCCAGCGTACCCTCATACGCCTAGCGTACTCAAGTGCTAGGTTTTGGATTGTCCACGTCGACCCTCTACGCCTCTATTCCCTATCCCATCTGAAGTCCAGCAGATGAGGATGTAGTCAGCCATGACGTCCGATACGCCCCGCGTAACCCGGAGTTACGCCCCACGTACCGAGGGTTTCCAGCCCCTATAAAAGGGAGGCAAGGGTTCCGGGCATAATTGCTCATTTTCTCTCCTTCTCTTGCGTTTTTACCCTGTTTTGCGTGCAAGAAATATCCCGAAGCCCCAGTCTTCACATCTAAGTCCCGAAGGAAGGTTTTACCCTCCCGAGAATCCCGAGAAATCCGTTTTCTCCTGTCGAAGTTTTGCTCGGTTTTCATCTCACCATCTTCAGTCTATTAAGTGAGTTCATACCCCTACAACTACATTTTCAAGTGCTTTGTAAATGATTTTATACACTTTTAAGGGGAGGGGGGATACAAGTAAACACACGATTATCCTCGTGTGAAAAACATCAATCTCTTACTATACTTTTTGTTATAATCAATCATATGTGAATTATAACTACCATACGAAAACACTCTCATACAACATATCATGATAAAACTTTGTCTTTTTGGAATGAAGCATGTTGTTATATAAATATCAAACGCGTTATTTTTATTTTGAGTATAAATGTTCAATAATGTTATACTTTACATACAAAGTCGACACTACACTAGGGTTTAACATACAAACGAAGCATACTTTGGAAAAACTATAATAGGTATCTTTTACTAGATATTCATGAGATTTTACATACTATAAGTACTATATCAAGGAAATACTTTCATATACAAGAAACAAATGGACTTTTCATACGTAAATCTATTTGATACTAAGTTTTATGGGACATTCAACTTCACGTACTTTCAAGTATGCAGTTAAAGTCCTGTATTATACACCATAATCTCTTCTAGGGAGAGCGTGATATTTGTGTATACATCTATACGGGATGGAAAATGTCACCCCTAAACTGTTAGCTACAGTTAGACCAGTAGGCCTGGGGTGACAAACGTCATAACATTTCAACACCTGAAGAATGTTGTTACAGGCAGTCTAGGTCAATAGCATGGTTATAAAACTCACACGGAGTATTAAAAATACGATGATTTACGCGGTTATCAAATGTCTTAGTGATTTTATACATACATAAATCTATTATTCTAGGCATGACAACTACTAATGCATTACAATTTTGGAACTTTTAAACTACCACACACTCATGGAAAAATATTGGATTTTTCAGAAGTAAAGTCAGTGATTTTATACCAAACTTACAAATTTTATACATAAACGCTTATGAACTCACCAACTTTATTGTTGACACTCTTTCAAAACTACTTGTACTTCTCAGGGATTCAGTAATACAGGTAGACTTCAGCTTTTGGAGAAGTGATGCTAAGTCATTAGTTTAAAACTCATTTTTGTCAATTTAAAACACATTTTATGGAGCCAGAAAAACTATTTATATGTGTTAGTTGTTTTCAATCGAAATTAATCTAAAATTTGTTCATAAAATGTGTTTTTGTAACTTGTCCTCACGTTATATGAAAATTCACATTTATGAATCTTAAAACTCATAAGAATGCCATAGGTTACAAAAATCAAGAGTCTTTTCTTATAAATAGTGGTTATGGCTCCATAACTTATCCTATAGTTATGGATGTCTAGTAGTCTCTTCATTAAAAGTTTTTAAAACTTTAATTAAACTCATAAGTTATGAAAATCCAATAGTTTTGAATAGTTTCAAGACTTGCCCTCAAATTTTGGAATTTGTAAAGTTCTCCCGTGAATACTTTAATTCCAAGTTAAGCCCTTAGAACTTTAAAATTTAAAATTCAACCCTTATATACTTTATAATATTATAAGTTAATAATATATATATATATATATATATATATATATATATATATATATATATATATATAAGAGCAAGTCATATTACCATTAGTAGGCCTTGTTCACGAAGCTGGTCTATCAGGGGGTGTAAGATTACTGCCTATAAAATAGCAGTTTAATGGGTGTCCACTCTCACCCACCGCCTCCTTGACTAGTGGAGTGTTGTTAGTTGAACGAGTAGGACAATGACTATAATTCTCCCTTCATTAAAAGTATTACTGATAAATACTAAGTAACTAAACTCTTAGTAATACCTAATCTTAGGTACTTAGGAAAATGTGAATTTGGTGATAACCCATGAAATTACACTTTGCACTTTGCTTAAGTCAGTTAGTGGAGCGTGTGTGGTTAACCGACACACTAGCTTGATTTAACAAGGTAGGCAAAGGGTAACTTAATGTTTATCATAGTATCGGTGGAGTGTGAGTGGTTAACCAGCACATCGATTGAGGGGTAAAAATTAAGGGTACCAAGTATATTTGCATGGTTATTCACACCTTTTTTTGTGATCCTCGGCATCCCAGTGACAAAACCTGAAGGGCACACTCGAGATTGAAACATGCCATTGAACAGTTCAATGAATCTCAAAAGATCTAGGAGTTTGAAATCCAATTAAAAAAACCTAATTAATTATTTCGTTTTTTCATGGTGGAAATTGGTGAATCGTCGTTCACCTACCTTCAAATATTCTATAGCTTAGATTACGACATCCCTCTTCCAAGTTATAAAATATTGTGTTGGGTCCTAGCCTTAATATTTCATATTGGGTGTTATATTAAGGACTTTAAATCAACTATCTTGAATATCTCCCAAAAGATGTCTAGTTCAGACATCTATGATCTTCCCAAATCTCTTGGAACTTCACTTCCTCCACCTCCTCAATTTATTCTCCCTAACCCACAAGTTCAAGTTCACTCAAGCCCTAATGGCAGGTAAGGTCTATGTGTGCTCACATCTTGGAGATGAAGTCACATATTGACAATCCGTGAGAGTTGGGTGTCAAAGTCTTGAGAAAGTTAGTGGTTCAATCACTTTCTAAGTCACATAGTGAGTTCCGTTGAGACTCCTATGAAACAGACTATGACAAGTCCCTTAATGATCTTATCTATTTTCTTGGCGCTGCTGAATCAACAATGATTTGGATGGCTAGTAAATCAAATTTGATTAGAAGATTGACTTCCCAAAACTTTATGGATATTGACAATGGTGACACTAGAAATCTAGAAAAAGCATTCTATTCCCAAGGAAAGGGATTGACCATAGTCAACAAGCTTGACCAAATGGTAAAGAGAAAAGCTAAGTCTGTGATAGTACCATGTACCATTACCAAAGGGTCCATATGTTAAATTTCCAAAAGAAGGGGCATTGATTGCGAAGCTGCCAAATTTACCTAAGGATGTTAAAGTCAATAAGTTTGAGTATACTTTAGGTAAAGTCCATTGTCTAACGCTGTTAAGCTCCTATTTGGAGACTCTTGTTATATAATGTGACTGAGTCACATGGTGATGTTATAAGATTCAAAGAAAAAGAGAAAAGGCTTAAAGGAAGTATATGTTGATTCTGATCGCGAAGATGGATTTGGATCGCATCAGAAATTTTGAGTTGTTACTTAAGAGTTATGACACATTGCTTAGGAATAGAAAACAACAAGGTTTTCATATGGATTGTAAGGATGAGTTTTTCCGCAAAGTTTTAAAATAAAAGGGAATTTTTTATTTTATTTATTTTAAGTATCCTTACAATGGAATTTGTGAAATATTGTTGTTTACATGATTTCATTGCTAGTAATATAGGAAAATGGTTTTTTATTCTTTAATTTGTGGAAGCATCTAAATTTACCAAATAAGGAAAGGTTGTCATCACCCAAGTTTTCAGTTGGATAGAAACTTGGAATCATACAAGTTGTACAGTATGATGAATGAGAACTTTCAACTTTGGAAAATTAAGACTAGTTACTTGTTCACATTTATATGTGAGTCAAGTGAAGGACTAAGGGATCGAGTACACATTCTTGTGCACTGATCAAGTCCACTACAAAAGATCAATAAGACTATTCGTCATGATTTACTAAAAAATATTAAATATGGTTACACTTACAAGTTTTAGTGTGATTCTGATACATTGGAAAATTTTCGATGTATGGCAAAACGGATGAGAAGAATCAAATTAGGCAGAAGGATAAAAGTTTCTCAAATCTAAAAAGATGGGAGAGTACTTTAGTATCATGTTTTATGAGCATCTTAATTATTAAGAGACCTTATCATAATTCATCATGTAAGTGCATTTTGATAGCTAAGAAGTGGAGCTATGAATTGTTGAAGTGGTCAAATCAAGAAGATGATTCATACCTTGTTCCAAAAACAATTCTTCGTAGGCATGTTACGACGTTCTTCAGGCATCAGAATGTTTTGACATTTGTCACCCCAGACCTATCGGTCTAGCTGTTGCATGTAGCTAAGGTGTGGGATTGTCAGTCCTAATATATAACTATACACAAGTATCATGCTCTCCCTACAAGAGACTAGGGTTATAATACAGGACTGTCACACCCCCAAACTGAATTGGTAGAAACATTCGGGGGTGGAGGACGTCATGTACAGTATCATAACAAAATATAATAGTAAAGCAAACAAAAACATCCATTGAATTAAATAGAATAGTTAGTAACATGTATGTTCTTTGATAACATTTAAATGACACCAAAAATGTATAATCAAAGTAATTACGAGTCTGGAATCTACTCTGAATTCTCAAAAGTTGCATGGGCGTACCCGTCTACTGGTTCCTGAGAATACAAGTTATTTTGAAAGAGAGTATCAGCATAAATTTTGGTGAGTTTATAAGTATTTAGCATCGTTTGCTTAAAATTGGGTTGTAAAATGTTTAGGTTTGTATAATAAAATGATTCATATCTTTCTCATAAAAATCCTATATTTTCTCCTTCTAAAATGAAATGCAGCCTCTTATCCGAGACCCGACTGTTTGTGTGTTTGTTCTTATGTACTAGTGTAAAAATGTAAAGTTTGTAATTTAACTTGTATAAAAGTATGTTTTCCATAATGATACTATATTTTACTAGGAAAATAGTAAGTTTTAACCTAGTGGTACCACCACTAGATAATGGAAAATGAAGACTCTTAGTCGTATTAAATGTACCATACGCATTTGGAGAGTCTTAATGTCTTTAAACCGGATTGGTTAAATAAGGTTAAATTTGAACTGGTTATAACCATACTTGATCGACCATAGTATAACACATGCCTCTATTCGGATGCCGAAGTAGTATGAAATTTGATCACCCGTGGACATGCATGTCCCACTGTAGCTAGCAGCAAGGCATGGGATGGTCAATCCCATATAGATCTATACTCAAACTCACACTCTCCCTCCAGGAGACTCTGGTTACAAAACGTGGCACAACAGTGTAATATATGCCATGGAGTAGTATCTCACATTCTAGTTATCATGTACATGTTATAGTATGCTTGTACTTTCTGTTAATGTTCTTGTATATGTATATGTATATGTTCACTTCCATGTACTTGAATATGTTTATGTATATGTTCACTTCTTTGTACTTGCATATGTATATGCATATGTTCACTTCTTTGTACTTGTATATGTATATATGTATATGTTCACTTCTCTGTACTTGTATATGTTCACTTCTTTGGTACCTGTATATGTATATGTTCATTAAACTATACCTATTATAGTTTACTAGTAGGTTCGTTTTGAATCTGACTTTGTAGTAACAACTCAATTGCTCAGCATATAAAATTGAGTTAAGTATAACTTGAAAACAAGATTTAATATTCATGTGTGCATTTGTTATGTATAATCATAAGTTACTCGACAGTCGGACTAGTGAATCCTACCCTAAGCCCACAACCAAATAAGGAACAGGAGTCAAGGTCCTTATCACTAGTCCTAAGTCCACTAAAGTATACTCATACTCAAACATATACATGAATATGATTTCGAAGATAAAAGAGTTTATAAGAGTTTTGAAAGGGTTTTAAAAGAAGGTTTAACAATTTTGAAAAAGTAGTTGATAACGGTTTTGAAACAATATATTTAACAATATATAAATGTTTATATTAACACAATTACAATTGTGTTCAACTTGTATCCCCCCCCCCCCTAAAAAGCATTTTAAATAGTTAAAAGGTTAACTGCATGGGTATGAACTCACCTGATTGTGAGTGATCTGGAAAGTAAGATAGATAAAGGATGCTAGGTATGCCAAGTGATATCCTGAGCACAAATAGATCCTAATAAGCATATAATAACACATATATGTATATAATTAGTGTATATAACAACTAATGATGAAAGGAAACAACCTTAGGGACTAAGAAACACTTGGATTGAAGTGTTTAAATCACATATGATTGCATCAAAGGGGGTTTACGACCACACTTAGGTGTGTACGGCCAATGTGGTGTACAGTCATGGAGTGTACGACCATAAACCCTTAAAGTTCTTGCATTAAATGATGATTTAAGGCTAGGAATCAAGTGTTTCTTAAGCTTAACTAGAATATGGAAGAGATACTCACACTTTTGAAGGTTCTTATGGAGTTCACGGCCCAAGAACAAGTAGTTGTTCTTGGTGAAAGTGATGAAGACTTGAAGATCTAACCAAAAGAGATAATTTCATGGATGGAATCATGGATCCTTACTAGATAAAGCAATATATCAACTAATCAATGGAAGGAATACTTACATTTTTGAAGATCAAGGTGAAAAGCTTGATGATAGTTGAGAGAGAATTGACTTTCTTCATTTGGAAGTGTGAAAAGTGAGGGAAAAAGAAGGATTGGATTATATATGGTAATGAGTTCACGGCCACATTGAGTGTACGGCCGCACACTCCTCTTGAAAGAGTGTTTGGCTCGAATGCAACACTATGAACTTAAGATAACTCATCCCTAAACCCAAACCTTGAATTTACTAGGCTTAGAACAGTCAAGCAGACCCTAAACAATGCTAAAAGATAGCATAAACAAGTCTGACTTTGATTGAATTGAATGGCTATACAAGATAGAAAATTTTGGGTTTTCACATCATCCCCCCGTTAGAGATAAATTCGTCCCGAAATTAGAGTTTAAGAAATTTCAAATAACTAAGTAAAAAGTTGAGGGTATTTCAGTTTCATTTGATCCTCACGCTCCCCTGTGAATTCAGGTCCTCGCCTGGCATTCCAGCGAACCTTCATTATCGGGATACGATTTTGCTTCATTTGCTTGACCTCTCGGTCCATGATCTCTACTGGTTCTTCCACGACGTTGAGGCTCTCGTTGATCTCGTTCTCGTCGACTGGGATTACAAGAGTCTCGTCGGATAGACACTTTTTCAAGTTAGATACGTGGGAAGTAGGGTGTACGTTACTAAGTTCCTGAGGTAGTCGAAGTTTGTAAGCTACAGGGCCTATTCTGGCGAGAATCTCAAAATGCCCTATGTATCTTGGATTTAGTTTACCGTGATTGCCAAAGTATATCATTCCCTTCCAGGGTGAGACTTTCAATAGAACAAAGTCACCGACTCGGAATTCCAAGGGCTTACGTCATTTATCAGCGTAGCTTTTTTGTCTATCTCGTGATGCTTTCAGTCGCTCACAAATTTGTTCTATCTTTTCTGTAGTCTCTTTGATGATTTCTGGACTGGTGAGAGTACTGTCGGGTACTTGTCCTCTAGCTAGTTGCGTGTCACCCACTTCAGCCCAACACATAGGGGATCTGCACTTCCGACCATACAAAGCTTCAAACGGTGCAACCTTTATCCTAGTGTGATAGTTATTATTGTAAGAGAATTCAACAAGGGGTAGATGAGTATCTCAAGCCTTCCAAAAATCAATCACATAGGCTCGCAACATATCTTCTAGAGTCTAAATAGTCCTCTCACTTTGTCCATCAGTCTGGGGATGGTAGGCTGTACTAATGTCCAACCTAGTTCCCAGGGACTTCTGTAGTGACTGCTAAAATCTTGAAGTGAACCTACTATCTCTGTCGGAGAGAATGGATATGGGTACACCATGCATTCATAAAATCTCTCTAATGTATGTTATTGTAAGATTTTCCATCTTGTCAGTCTCTTTAATTGGTAGGAAGTGTGCAGACTTGGTCAACCGGTCAATGATCACCCAAATGGTATCTAGACCGCCCTTTGTCTTGGGCAACTTGGTTATAAAATCCATAGTAATCCACTCCCCCCCCCCCCTAAAAAGCATTTTAAACATAATTACAATTGTGTTCAAATTGTATCCCCCCCCCCCCCCCCCCCCGAAAAAGCATTTTAAACAGTTAAAAGGTTAATTGTAGGGGTATGAACTCACCTGATTGTGAGTGATCTAGAAAGTAAAATAGATAAAGGATGCTAGGTATGCCAAGTGATACCCCGAGCACAAACAGATTCTAATAAGCATATAATAACATGTATATGTATATAATTAGTGTATATAACAACTAATCGGGAAAGGAAACAACCTTAGCGACTAAGAAACACTTGGATTGAAGTGTTTAAATCACATATGATTTCATCGAAGGGGGTTAACGGCCACATTTGGGTGTGTACGACCAATGTGGTGTACGGTCATGGAGTGTACGGCCGTACACCCTTGAAGTTCTTGAATTAGATGATGATTTAAGGATAGGAATCGAGTGTTTCTCAAGCTTAACTAGAAGATGGAAGAGATACTCACACTTTTGAAGGTTCCAATGGAGTTCACGGCCCAAGAACAAGTAGGTGTTCTTGGTGTTTTTGGTGAAAGTGATGAAGACTTGAAGATCTAACCAAAAGAGACAATTTCATGGATGAAATCATGGATCCTAACTAGATAAAGCAATATATCAACTAATCAATGGAATGAATACTTACATTTTTGAAGATCAAGGTGAAAAGCTTGATGATAGTTGAGAGAGAATTGACTTTCTTCACTTGGAAGTGTGAAAAGTGAGGGAAAAATAAGGATTGGATTATATATGGGGATGAGTTCATGGCCACATTGAGTGTATGGCCCCACACTCCTTTTGAAGGAGTGTTTGGCTCGAATGCAACACTATAAACTTAAGATAACTCATCCCTAAACCTAAACCTTGAATTTACTAGGCTTAGAACACTCAAACAGACCCTAAACAATGCTAAAGATAGCAGAAACAAGTCGAACCTTGATTGAATTGGATGGATGTATAAGATAGAAATTTTCGAGTTGTCACAAAGACTTTTACCAATATTTTACAAAATATAATGAAGTAAGCATCTCGCAACCTTGATTCAACAAGTTTACATATTGTATTCATGAAAACCTTTTTGTAGTGTAAATGGGATTTTCCTTAGTCTGTTTGTATGTTAATGTACCATAAACCATACCTATTATTTTTATCATTTGTATTTGTACTTGATGAAAATCCTTATGATGAATAACTACGTCTAATTCATGAAGGTAATCTAACATGAAACATGATTTATATGTAGCTAAACATTGTTATATACTTTGCTTAACATGTTACAAATTGTTAATGAATATATAAACTGTTTTACTAGTTTAACATTTCTGTAACCATTATTAGAAAAATCACTATAAGTCGAAAACTAAATCTGTAAACTCTGAGAGTTTAGAGAACGTGTCAAATTTTTTCATCATTATTGTAATGACTTTTAGAGGTCTCTAACCCGTGTAAAAATGTCCATCTTCACAAACTGGTCCGAAATAATTTCAGAAATGATAGGCTGTTTTTTAAAAATCACCATAAGTTGTAGAAAAATCGTATGAACATGTGCAGGTAGTCATTAGAAAGTATAAACCTGAACTATTTGAATATTAAACATTTTTGAAAAACATTAAGTTTAAGATTGTTAAAAAAGTTCGTGAATGAACCTTAACTTTTCTGTTGAAAGCTTTTGGTTGTATTAGAGTATGTTTTAGAGTTGTAACTTGTATTCTCCCCCCTTAAAACTTGAACAAAAGATGAAAAGATAGGGGTATGAAGTCACCTTGAGTGATTCCTTAAGATAGATGTTGAAGAAAAGAGGTTTCCAAGTCAAGAACACTTGGAGAATGCTGGAGGGTTTGAAGATCCTAAGAACAAATATGATGATATTTGTATAAGAAATCCATGATTTGAGTGAGAGAGGGTAGAATATTCAAGAGTGTAGATGAAGAACTTACCAATAATGGGGGAAGAGCTCGAGATCTCCTGGAGTTCTTGGTTCCAGGGAGAAATAATTAAGAAAGAAAGAGACAGAGTATAATTGATCTTTGAATGTGATGAATGAAACTTTTGGGAAGAGTGAAAGATATAGATTTTGTATGGATTTGGTGTAAGAAACCTGATGGAGTGTTGGAGAAGAGTATAGAAGACAATGATTTGACTATGGAGTGTGTGAATAGTGATGTAAAGTGGGTGATTACTCTATGAATAAAATAATGAGTCTTAGACATTATTCATAAAAATGTGATCGAACTCTTCATGTTTGGCATAAAATAGGAGTTTATAGGGTTTAAGTAATGAAAAATGTGAGTTTTAGGAGGTTTCCGGCGTTAAAAACGCCTAAAATTGCAAAAAGATCCGAAAATTGTTTAAATCCGGAATGGGGTCCGAATCTGCAAGGGTTGCGGAGTGGTTAGGAGGTTCCAGAGTGGTTTCAAGAGGTTTCGGAGTGGTTCCCTTCTGATGCGAAACCTTCCGGTGCGAGATCTTTTGAAGCTGTGAGACTTTCCGGAGCATGTGAGATCTCTCGGTTCTCCTCAGAAGGTCTGAATTCCACCTATGTTCCGGAGTCAGAAGGTCCAGAGCGAGATTTTCCAGTTCTTGAGAAGGCTTTCCAGACTAAGAGGATTCTGGACCAAGAGGATTACGAATTGAGAGGGTTTCCGGAATGTGAAGGTTTCCGGAATGAGAGTGTTCCACAATGAGAGGGTTTTCGAACCAAGATGAGAGGCTCCGGAAATGAATAGTGTATTCTGAAATGAAATTGTTCTTTTAGGTTTTCTCCATCCATTTTGAGCCATTTTCGACAAAGGAAGATATGGGATGATGCCGGTTTTTATGGAAAATTTTAAGAGAGAGCGAGATAGGGATAGAGAGATTGAAAGAGACTTTTCTTGTGGCCTTTAATGGAGTTTTGCTACGTAGCGCTAGGATTTTAAACACTGTTACGCCTGGTTATGAATGTAATACAGCACTAAAGGGTACTTAAAGTTGTTTTTTCGATTTATTACATCACTTACTCCTCTTAGGATTTAAATTTTTCTGAATATAGAAAACCTCTAAGTGATATTTTGTATTAAAATAAAGAATTGTTCACTAGAATTTTTAAAGTAAGACCTAACATACGCTCGCTCTCTTCGATTGGCATACTCTCTTCCCATTCATTGGAAGGTGAAGGTGCTCCATCATTTGAGGGTATGGGGTTGAAATTAGTTGGATTTATGGGGTAGTAAGGATCGCCTACTAACATCAGGAATGGGACTTCTTCTTCATCCATGTCTTCTATGATTATCCACTCTCTTGGATAAGACATGACGAATTCCAATATGATTTGGATTGCCAAGTGTTTAGTCTATCAAATATCACTTCCAAATTAAATATTCAATATGATCTTATCATAATAAAATGTAGTTGCGCACCCACACCTAGTTATGATAGGATCTACGCACATATAAACTTTAGTTGGAATATTTGATCTAAATCCTTGAGATCAAAATCATTCCTAGTGTTAAGGTGTATTCTCATCGCGGGTATGAGTCTTCATATGTGATTCTATATTTATTATTTGTTGTATTCATGCTCTATTAATTATTGTTTATTGCTTCATGTCTAGCTGATAAGGCACCGGCTAATCAAGACAGTCAGAGGGAATGGTCATTTTAGCATATAGCCATTCTGAAATCCAACAACCCAAAGTGACATGTCTATCCTGCCACCGCTCCCGTAAGTAGTCCTTCAGTAAATAATCAATCATACTTTTTATTGTAGGCTAAGGGATATTCCTAAACTTAACAGAGTAAGCCCTAAACTATAGTTGTTCTATCCTAAGAGAGTACTAGTTCACTATAGTTAATAACTCTAATACCAATCTGTCACAACTCGGTTGGCAGCGGAAACACCGGGCTATGCAACGTCATTTCTCGTATCACAGTTATAAAACATACATTGAACTGTACAAAATAACTTCATGGAAAACATACCTTTATTGATGGTTGAAAGTTACATTATTATAGTTTTCCTAGTATTTATTACATAATATCCGGCTATGGCAATCTTTGCCGGGGCTTTGTCCTCTTTCCCGAAAATATCCGACTATGGCATATGTCTTAACGAACAGAAATATTAATAGTAAAACTTCTTCTATTCCATTAATATGTCGGCTGGTCAGGTTCCTAAAAACGCATGCATTTTAAAATACGTCAACATAAAGTTGGTGAGTTCATAAGTTTTGACTCCATATAAAGTAACACTTTTTCTCAAGTTCAAAAGTATAGTTTTGAAAGTATCCTTTGACTCTCCAACATTTAGTATATATATTAGGTATAATGGTTTACATATTAAATTAGTGATATAACTAAACATTAGTTAAACCTAAGGTATAAGTATGGGGAAACTTATACTTAACATTAGTACTTGTATAACGACAAAGTATAATGTTTCTAACAAATTGCTACCATGAGTCTCTAACCGCTGCTAAACAACAAAACATCTGACAGCCACTCATGCTATTCATGAGAATTTCCACAATACATACACACAATACCACTTGCTTCATCAGCGCTGGAACAATAACAAATAAAAGGAACGGATCGTCAGTCACTTATATTGGGTTGTAGCTAACAACCACGAGTGGGGTTGTCAACATGTACCTTATTCATACACGACTTCCTCGCTCACACGGGATTAACGCTTACAGGTCAGAGGACTTCCACTAAGATCCCCAATCTTAGATGATGAATACAGTAGCTCATGTAGACTTTGACGGCCTTTTATAGTCCTAACAACAAAAGCATTATCATGTCTAAAATCTTAAATTAATATACTTTGCTTTTATAACATTACTCCTAATTTCATAATATTTAGGTAGTATAACAACTATAACTTGAGGTAAAACCAGGTTTTATCTTGACATAAAACCAAAAGTAATAACATATAACATATTAGGTTTTATCTTGACATAAAACCAACAATAATAACATATAACATATAAGGTTTTATCTTGACATAAAACCAACAATAATAAAATATAACATACTTAACAAATGATATATATATATATATATATATATATATATATATATATATATATATATATATAACTTCCGAGTATAACTTTGGGTCTATCACTGTTGGGTTTTGAGCATTCTAACACTCCTAAGTGTACATGCAACCCTAAATACCTTGGATCTATGTTATCTCTATTATACATGCAAATAAGATCTTTCCATGGCTTTAATCCTAACTAGCATATTATGAAGTTCTTATACTACAAAGTACTAGTTAGATAACATACCTTTTGATGTAGTTTGATGTATTCAAGCTTTAAGAGCTTAGCCCCGATAGTGTGGAAGCCTCAAGTGGAATCACAAATCACCAAAACACCTTGGAAGACTTTAGAGAATATGAATACTTGGTTCTCTTTAGTGAAATCAGCTAGCCCTTCTTAGTGTACCCACACTAGTGCCCAATTTCACCAACCAAGGACATCTTTATATAGTATGGAGACTAGGGTTAAACCCATGACCTTTCATTTCATATGATCCATGTGTTAAAGACTCCATGGACTATCCATGAAAGCTTAGCCCAACCTAAATGAACTTGGCCCATTCCATATATATAAGAGTCCATATTTAATTAGTTCATTTTGATCACTTAATTAATTCTAAATTAAGTCTTGATCAATACTAATTAAATAATATGATTCCTTATTAATACATTAGAACTTATAATATACTAATATAAATCATAAATATACTATTCTCAAAAGACTATCCATATAAATTGTGTCGGTGAAGTGCAACCCAAATGGACCATGCCGAGTCGGGTCAAGTACATACCGAATATAGTTATGGACTTAGACATTAATCCAATAGTCTCCCACTTGGATAAGTCTAAAAATATTATTGAGTATGACTTTAAAACCTAACTGGCAATCGTAGCTCTTAAAGCCGCTGTCGAACTCTGATCTTGTCAACGAACTTGTCCATTAGATAAGGGATCATATATTCCTCCATTCTAGATATCATATGGACTGAGACATGGATTATGATCATTCTCTCTGTCCATTTGTTGTTTCCTGATTTCTGATTCATGATGACTGACTAATTGAACAAATAAAATCAGTCCTGGCCCGGCCGAGCACTTCCATTTGTCATCATCAAATCATCGAGTGGCCCACATATATCACTTTTATCCCGAAGGTAAAAGGAATGGGTAAACTTCAACTCATATGGCTTGTTCTACCACTTGTTGAATCATACACAAAGGCACGTTTTATAACACCGAGTTACCGAATGCGTTTTCGTGCAATCAATGTACAACCAACTCATAGTAACAACTCATATCTCTAGGTTTGAAGAATATAAGATATTATCGTCTCATGATCACTCGTGATAAAATCCATGAAGTGATTCCAATGAGCGTGGGTTGAATCCAATACTCAGAACTTATGAGCACTCATGAGTGTTGTAGCCCTTTGTCCAACACCTTAGACCTCTACAAGCTCCCATGACAGTCTTAATTCATATCTACTTCCAACATATAACCGACTATGGATGGTTTGAATAACTTAGTCATTCCAGAAGAATAACTTAGTTTATTCTAGAAGTCAAAACATGCAAAATGAAACACAATAATAATCAAACCCAATATGGTCTTAGAACTTATGAATATAAATAAAACACCTTTTATTTATCACCATATGATCACACATTATTCATTGTACACTGTTTCAACTATCAACTTTATTCTTGAATTTAAAACAATAGTTGTCCCATGCTCCAAGCATGTACACTATGTTTTTCTAAACACTAGTCATGCCACACACCAAGTATGCATACTATGTTTGTCTATGATCTTTACTTTGTGAAACAGATCAATTGAACATAACTCCAATGATTCTCATTTCACAGTCCCAAATCTTACTGCAAATGCAAGAATTCCAAATTCATGCCATCTACTGAAATCTGTTAGATTCTAAACTTATATGCATTGATCCTCTTGTAATTATTATGCACAAATTCATAAAGACTTGGCAACAATCATTACAGAGTATTCCAAAGGAGATCAACTCCTTGGAAACATCCTTCTTGCATAAAGTTTCCGAATCATACAGATTGAATACTTTCTAACTTTGAAGCATTTCCATATTCCATTTTGACTATCACTTCTGAACAAGAGTTGCCTCCTTACAGATTATGTCAATATGGTCCTTCCAGAATTAATACTATACTTCCAACTGTCCTTGAGCAACCAATCTTTGGTAAACCTTAGATTGTCCTCAACAATTGTTTAATCCTTTTAGTCGTATCCAATTCTAGACCTTTCTCCCTTCTTAATGCCCCAGGCATTTGGAAAATTTTAGAACGGATGAATATAGCACATGTAATCGATCCTATATTCGAAGCATATGGGACACGGTTCATGATGTCTCACATAAAGACTACACCAGTCGTTTGCTATACTATTTCCATTTAAATTTTCCAGGTTCTCATAATTCAGATTATGAAAAGGGATGCCGTAATCATAATCGAATTTTAGAACGCAAATAACGGACCCATATACATAATTTCCTTATGTTGAGCCATTCCAACATGAAATTTATATATATATCCTTGACTAAATATGATTAAAACCTCAATCTAAGCTTTTAGATTTGAGATGAAGTATAATTTTCTCTCGCTTAATTATAGCAAAACAACTCTTTCCCAATTGAAACTTTGTATTCTATAATTAACATTGCTAACTTGCAATTTTTATCATAATTATCATGCTCCCACTAACATGATGATTATGAGCATAACACTTATGCTCCCACTAGCTTTGACATGTACTCAAAAATCAGCTGACTTTCTTACCAAAGATCAGATTTCTGATACTAGATTGTCTTGATAAAACTTTATCAAAATCATACACCTTGCCTTAGATAGCACACTTGTGTGTCTGAACAATTTTAAGAACTATGAAAAGGGATACTGTAATCATAGTCTCGATTGTTTAGACCTTTGCCACTTCTCACAAGTCCAGTTTAGTGTGTCGGTAAACCACACACGCTCCACTAACGACTTTGAGAATGCAAATATGACAATTGCTATCTAGCTAAAATCTACTTAGTGAAAGAGTTTCCTCACCATCATTTTCATGAATCGGAGAGAAACCTTATGACACTTAGATTTACTGGTGTATGTGTTCTTATCGATGTGAATTGTCAAAACCATAGTCACAAGACAAGGATAATGACAAATCCAAACTCATATGGACTGAACTCAATCTTGATTTCTTGCCACCTGGAAGCTTAAGGGCTTGCCATTGCTTCCAAGTTGTTGCACAACCAATTTAGAACTATAAGAACTCATATGCAAAGCCAACTTTAACTGGAATGGGCACAGAATATGTCAACATGATAGGTTATAAACCTCAAGTCGTGTGCTAGTGAAGAACTTCAGGTTTTTATTCTTGATTAGTTCTTGAGACTTTCAAGACCTTTAAGACTCCCATTGTCCTCTTGACCTATAAGACTCCCTTGTCAAACATCCAATAGATAGTGCGGATTCTAATCAAGACAAACACTTCACACAATTGGCCTTAGTTAGTCTTTGTTTTATCCAAAACATCACAACTTACCAATTTCAAGTGTACAATAGTAGGAAACTTTTACTCTTACATTTGTCAAGTGTTTTAAACCTTCTTTAAGACATGTCACTCAAATTACAATCTTGGAGTATGACTCTAAGACTTGTATTGGAACAAAGTATGACTCATCTTCTTGATTTAACCATTTCAACAATTCAAGTTCCTCTTCTTAGTCATAAGAATGCACTAATATTTCCTTAGAGAACTAATTTTTATATGGTTTCTTAATCATTAAGATGATCACAAAACTGATACTAAAGTACTCTCCCATCTTTTCAGATTTGAAAAACTTTTATACTTCTACCTAAGTTGATTCTTATTCGCTCTGCCATACATTGGAACCTTTTCCAATGTTTCAGAATTATACTTAAACTTGTAAGTATAACCATATTTACTGACTTAAGCAAATCATGACGAATAGTCTTATCGACCTTTTGTGGTGGACTTAATTAGTTCACAAGAATGCGTACTCGATCCCTTAGTCCTTTACATGACTCACACATCCATGTGAACAAGTAATTAGTCTTAACTTTCCAATGTTCGAAAGTTCTCATTCATCATGCTATACAACTTGCATGATTCCAAGTTTCTATCCTACTGAAACTTGGGTGATGAGAATCTTTCCTTATTTGGTAAATTTAGACATTACCACAAATGAAAGAATCAATGTCATATTTCCACTCTTACTATTAATAGAATCATATAAGCAACAATTTTTCCTCAAATGCCATTGTAAGGATATTTTAAAATAAACAAAATCAAAAATTTTTCTTTTATTTTAAAACTTTGCGGAAAAACTTATCCTTACAATCCATATGAAAACTTGTTGTTATCTAATCCTAAGCAATATCTCATAACACCTAAGAAGTAGCTCAAGAATCCAATCTTCAAACTACGTGATAGAAAATCATCTAGGCTATCAGATTCAGCATATTCTTTCTTTAAGTTTCTTCTCTTTTCTTTGATTCTTAAAACATCACCATGTGACCCAGTCACATCATGTATCAAGAATCTCATAATAGAAACCTCGCAGAGTTAGATAGCGGACTTTACCTGAAGTAGAGTCAAACTTATTGACTTTAACATCCTTAGGTATGTTTGGCAGTTTTGCAACTAATGCCCCTTTCTTTGGCAATATAAACATATGGACCCTTTGATAATGGTACACGGGACTATCTCAGACTTGGCCTTTTTCTTTACCATTTGGTCAACCGAGTTGACTATCGCTGATCCCTTTCCACTGGGAAGAGAGAGCTTTACTAGATATCCAATGTCATCATTGTCAATGTCCATAAAGTTTTAGGAAGTTGATCATAGCAAATAGATAAGATCATTAAGGGTCTTGTCATAGTCTGTTTCATAGGTGTTCCAAAAGAACTCACTATGTGACTTAGAAAGTAGTTGAAACACCAACTTTCTCAAGACTTTAACACCTAACTCTCACGGCTTGTCAATGTGTGACTAAATTTCCAAGAAGTGATCACATATAGACCTTGACTTGCCAGTAGGGCTTGAGTGACCTTGAACTTGTGGGTTAGGGAGAATAATTTAAGGAGGTTAAAGAAGTATGATTTCCAAAGGACATCATCTTCATTTAGGAAACCTTGTTTCAAGAGATTTGGGGAGATCACAGATGTCTAAACTAGACATCTTTTGGGAGATATTCAAGATAGTTGATCTAAAGTCCTTAATATGACACCCAATATGAAATATTAAGGCTAGGACTCAACAAACTATTTTATAACTTAGAATATGGATGCCGTAATCCAAGCTATAAAATATTTGAAGGTAAGTGAATGACGATTCACCAATTTCCACCAAGATAAACGAAATGTATTATTAGGTTTTAATTGGATTTGAAACTCCTAGATCTGTTGAGATTCATTGAACTGTTCAATGGAATGTTTCAATCTCGAGTGTGCCCTTCAGGTTTTGTGACTGGGATGTCGAGGATCACAAAACAAGGTGTGAAGTAACCATGAAAATTACTTGGTACCCTTAAGTGTTTTCCCCTCAATCGATGTGTCGGTTAACCACACACGCTCCATCGATACTATGATAAACATTAAGTTACCCTTTTCCTACCTTGTTAAATATGAGTTAGTGTGCCGGTTAACCACACACGCTCCACTAACCGACCTAAACAAAGTGCAAAGTGTAATTTCATGGATTAGCACCTTATTCACATTTTCCTAAGTAACTAAGATTGGGTATTATTAAGAGTTCAGTTACTTAGTATTTATCATTAATACTTTTAATGAAGGGTGTAACAACCCGAAATTTGTTCGTCGCCAAAACCCGTTCTACCCGAAAAGTCGCCGTTATCGGATTCGTTCCGATTTCCCTTTAGAAATTATTTGTATAATTTATATGTTTATTTTATCCTAATGAGTGTCTAAAGCACTCAGGAACTTATATTATTCGCCCAAAATGATTATTTCACGAGTTTTTAAAATGTTCCCGTCGGGTGTCGGAAACTCAATCGGGTACGACCAAAAGCCGCGGTTAGCGTCGGTATCGGGTAGAATTCCACCGTGTGCAAAATTTGGGAACTATATAAATGAGTTTCAACCTTCATTTGAAGATTTTTCCCTCTCTCACTACTCTCTCTCTAACCTCTCTCCAAAATCCAAAAATTAAGTGTTCAAAACTTAATTTTAAGGCTTCAAATCCTTAAGGTACCTCCCTAGCCTTAATCTATAGCATGTTTAGCTTCCAAATTAGACACTTAAACATGAAATTGGACAAAATACATGAGTTTACGGCCTAAGAAGGTGCTTAGGCCGTGAACACCCAAGATGGTGGGTTTTGAGCCTTTAAACCCTTCTTTGACTAGTTTGGACCTTGGACATGGCTATGAGACTTTAAAATATGTAATCTAAACATGTAAAACTTGCATTTTGTGAGGTTTAAAGGAGTTTACGGCCAAGGAATATTCTTGGGCCGTAAACTCATATAATGAGGGTTTATATGCCCTTAAACCCCTCCAAATCACCCCTATAGCCTAGATATGAATTATGGGACTTTGATTCTTGCATTTGGACACTTGAAACATAGATTATGGGGGACTTAGATGAGTTTACGGCCAAGGAGAGTTCTTGGGCCGTAAACTCCCCAAAAGTTGGCATAAATCCCATTCTAAGGTGTTAGAAAGCCATCCAACACCACCAAAAGCCTTGGAATAAATCAAAGGACCAACCAAAAATACTTTAAGGGCCAAAAACACAACATTTATGGGGTTTCTAAGGGTTTACGGCCAAGACATGTTCTTGGGCCATAAACTCCAATATTTTTGGTGTTAGAATGCAAACTACACACCCCTAAGGCCCTTAGATGAATTTTAGAAGTCCATTCATGCAAGTTTCAGACCTTGAAACACCTTGGAACACCACACACTAGAGTTTACGGCCATGAAGGGGGTTTCATTGGCTGTAAACTCCACAAATCACTCATAAGTCCCATGCAAACTCATGTTAGGCCTTGGAATAATTTTACCAATCACATGTGATTTGTTCTAGCAACAATAAGCACCATTTTCTTGGACAAATAAGGGTTTACGGACTTGGAGCCATGCTAGGCCGTAAACTCCCTTAAAGGGGGTCAAATTGATGTTTTGAATCATTCCAAGTCCTTAAACCAAGTCTAGAAATCATTCCCTAAGTGTTAGAAGTCCAAAAGGCACCATAAAACACCCATCATGAGTTTACGGCCGTAAACTCATGGGGAAGGGTGTTTTGGCCGTAAACTCCCTTAAGGGGGGTGTTCCTTTGATGTACCAACTCATTTCCCAAGTCCCTTGTGCCATTCATGTCCCTAAACGCCACCCGGGTCCCACCAAACACTTGTATCGGAGTGTTATCGCGACCTGAAGCAATTGTCCCTATCCGACAATCAATCTAAGTCCTAATTAGATACAAATGTGTATCTTTACATGGTAATTAGGAACCTTGTGCGTTTACAAGTCCCGGCTCAACTCTTAGCATCCAAACCGTCTCGTACCTCGTTCGGTGAGTTCATACCCCTACGGCTTTTTCACTGTTTTCAATGTTTTCAAGGGGGGAATACAAGCAAACTATAACTGTTTTTCCAATCATAACATTGATGTGTTTCAAACAATCTTTGATAAACCTATAAACTCTTTTACTCCTTATGTATTATGCTGAGCATAAGGAATGACTACTCGATTTCAACTAAATGGATTTTAGTTAAGAAACAATCAAACTAATCAAATTATTATGGGAATAATTTGGGGGTCTTTACTGTTCTTTCTATCGTATACTGATATCTATACTAAATTATTAGATAAACTATGTCTGTTCAGTTTATCTCCGTATCATTTGAATATGTTATCCGATGATTTCATGTATGTATCTATACTTTACTGTACTATGTTTCACAACTTTCTGTATGTCAATATCTTATAAGAACCCTGTGAATAGTTTAGTACTAGCTTGTGAGATAGTCACTACCCTTTATGGATGATCAGTAAATCCTCTCCGGAAGTGTAACCAGAGTCTCCTGGAGGGAGAGCGCGGAATTTGTGAATAGATCTATTCGGGACTGACAATCCCACACCTTAACTGCTAGCTACAGTTAGGCGGGCACGCCTAGGGTGACAAATTTCAGGATATCGTTCGACGTCTGACAAACGTCAAGGAGGTCACGTTGTCGTATCAGTATGGTTACCCGACTCACAATATGTATTAATACCAGCTTATTCACAGTTTGGGTTCAGGATCTTTATTTCGTTTGGGATAGTGATCCCATGGTTTTGTATCTATATTCTATGTCTCTTTCGGGATAGTGATCCCATGGTTTATTCTTATATCTCTTTCGGGATAGTGATCCCATGGTATTAACTAAACTATTTGGCATCTAGTTCAGGATAGTGATCCCATGGTTTTATGTCTACTATCTGTACGGGATGTCTTTCCCCATGATCTTTAACTATATCTTATATGGGATAGTAATCCCAAGGTTTCATATCGATAACTTATACGGGATAGTGATCCCATGGTCTTCTAAATCTATATACGAGATAGTGATCCCAAGGTTTTCTAAATCTATATCTTATGCGGGATAGTGATCCCATGGGTTCTAAAATTTGTATCTTATTCGGGATAGTGATCCCATGGTTTCAAATCTATATTTACATACATACATTAACTTATCTCGTGTTAGTTCGGGATGATAGTCCCATGATCTTGAACCGTACTTTCGAATATCTCAAACTAACTTATATGTCTTTCGGGATAGTGATCCCAAGATTTTCATTATATAGTTTTGAGTGCTAAACTATACTTTGTGATATACTATTGATCTTACAATTAGGAAAATATGGGATTTTCCTGGGGTAAATACAATACATAATCGAATTGGTAACAAACGATAACTTAACCAACTTCACATAAGAAAATATGGGATTTTCTTGAATAACAAATCTTTTCGGAAACTAAAGGAAACCGATACATTTTCACAAAACAAAACCGCTTATGAACTCACCAGCTTTATGCTGATTTTCAAACCGCTTGCATTCTCAGGTCCAAGTTAGACAGGTACCCGGTGATCTCTTTTGGCGAAGACGGAGTGCGTAGAAGACTCGTCTCAATTTTTGTTAATATGATGCATATGTATATTTGTATAACTTTACTTTTGAAACACATGTAAACTTTCATATATATATATGTAATGTAATGTTTGTTTACTGTGAATACTATGTACATTGGATTTGATACACAACGTGGTAGTCAACCCCGGAGACGTTTCCGCCTCTGGTTTTCGGGGTGTGACAAAGGGAGAATTATAGTCCTGTCAAACCTGTTCGGCTAACAACCCTCCAACAGTCAAGGGAGCAGTGGGTGAGAGTGGACACCCATTAAACTGCTATTTTATAGGCTGTAACCTTATACCCCCCTTATAGACCGGCTTCATGAATGAGGCCTACTAACGGTAAGACTAACTTTACTCTTATACATATATATATATATATATATATATATATATATATATATATATATATATATATATATATATATATATATAAATACTATTAACTTATAATATTATAAAGTATAAGGGTTGAATTTTAACTTTTAAAATTCTAAGGGCTAACTTGGAATTAAGTATTCATAAGAGAACACTTTTCAAATTCCAAAACTTGAGGGCAAGTTTTAGAAATTATTCAAAACTAATTAATTCCATAACTTATATGTTTAAAGTAGTTTTAATCCAAAAACTCTTCAAGTTCCATAACTTGAGGACAAGTTATGGAAGACTTTAAACTAACAAAAGAATTAACTTATATTTATTTTATAAGTTATGGAATTAATTAAGGTTACACATTTTATTACTTAATGAAGTAACTCTTGAACTTCCATAACTTGAGGACTAGTTATGGAGTCATAAAACCATTCAATGAGACAAGACTCTTCATTTTTGTAACCTTTGCCAACTTTTGTGAGTTTTATGAAACCTAAATGTGACTTTTCATATAACTTGAGGACAAGTTACAAAAACACATTTTAGAATCAACTCTTAGATTAATTTGGATTGAAAACAACTATTTCACTCAACTCTCCTATTAATCTAAGCAACTCATAGGAACAAGATAATTCAAATCAAACTTGTTCATGTAATTAGTCTAAACCTTAAACTAATACAAAACATGAATCTACTAACAATTATCTTTGAAATTGGATTAGCATGAACATTACCACATCAAAAACAAGTTTATAAGTTCCAAAACAACTTAGGGTAATGTTCCTAGTCCATATCTAGCCAAAAAAGTCGAATTTATGCTGTCTGGGGGTCCAACTCGTCGAGTGCATGAACCAACTCGGCGAGTTGGATCGATTTGATCACCTTTTATGCATGGACTCGCCGAGTCTGATGATCAGACAGCAAACAACTTCGATTTTTTTTAAGCAGTTTTGCAAGTATAACAAGAAAACAAGCCTAGGCTCTGATACCACTGTTGGGTTTTGAGCATTCTAAGACTCCTAAGTGTACATGCAACCCTAAATACCTTGGATCTATGTTTTCTCTATTATACATGCAAATAAGATCTTTCCAAGGCTTTAATCCTAACTAGCATATTATGAAGTTATTATATTACAAAGTACTAGTTAGATAACATACCTTTTGATGTAGCTTGATGTCTTCAAGCTTTAAGAGCTTAGCCCCAATAATGTGGAAGCCTCAAGTGGAATCACAAATCACCAAAACACCTTGGAAGACTTTAGAGAATATGAATACTAGGTTCTCTTTAGTAAAATCGGCTAGCCCTTCTTAGTGTACCCACGCTAGTGCCTAATTTCACCAACCAAGGACATCTTTATATAGTATGGAGACTAGGGTTAAACCCATGACCTTTCATTTCATATGATCCATGGGTTAAAGACTCCATGGACTATCCATGAAAGCTTAGCCCAACCTAAATGAACTTGCCCCATTCCATATATATAAGAGTCCATATTTAATTAGTTCATTTTGATCACTTAATTAATTCTAAATTAAGTCTTGATCAATACTAATTAAATAAAATATGATTCTTTATTAATATACTAGAACTTATAATATACTAATATAAATCATAAATATACTATTCTCAAAAGACTATCCATATAAATTGTGTCGGTGAAGTGCAACCCAAATGGACAATGTCGAGTCGGGTCAAGTACATACCAAATATAGTTATGGACTTAGACATTAATCCAACAATCACACCACATAGTATATATAGAACCCCGAAGTAGAACTTATAGGCTACATCACACATAATATATATATATATATATATGTATATATATAATTCCCGGGTATAAATCCGGGTATATATTAGTATACTTTTATAATACTAACATGTTAACAAGTTTAACATAGTGGTGTGATTTCAAAATATCATATGTACTTTAGGTATATATGAGATGAAACAACTATATCCCGATTAATATAAGTATATATGTTGATACGAACATACTATCACATAAACATAATATTAACTTTTATTCAATATTTAGCATGCGTTTTGCCCCGATAATATTAAAAAGTGGGGTCGTGAAACTCACTTTAATATCGTGCTTTGACGGTATCTAATTGAGAATGGTCAGCGGTTCACGATCGCTGGGCTCGGTATGCAAGATGGCTTCAACAAAGGAGATAAAGGAAAGAAGTTCAGGTGTAAGAAGAGAAGAGGCCGAACTTGCTATTTGTAGGCTATCCAAGACAAGTTCACATCGTGAACTTAAGGTTTACGTCATGAATA
The DNA here is from genome assembly GCF_052625555.1 of Lactuca saligna. Lineage (NCBI taxonomy): Eukaryota > Viridiplantae > Streptophyta > Magnoliopsida > Asterales > Asteraceae > Lactuca > Lactuca saligna. The sequence goes on along the minus strand of NC_136420.1, from coordinate 247,447,511 downwards.
TGAGTTGCATCATGTCGTAGAGTTGCCATTTGGGTCCTAGCTTCGAAAGGTGTCACGATTCTAGTTTCACGTCGTGTCTTTTATGTTCACGTCGTGGGGATTCAACACCTCACTCCCGTAGACTTCGCACGTGGTTTCTGTCCCCGAATGGTGTCCTAGACTACTTTCACGTCAGGATTTTAATGTTCACGTCGTGAATCTAGACAGCTAGGGTTTCCTGCCACGTGTCATACTCTAAGACAGCTGTAACTTCGGAAGGATGTAACTTTTGCATACGAACTGCATTTTTGATGTTCTTTATTTCCACACGTAGGTATTTCCGAGTACTACAACTCTCTATTAGATTCCAATAGCTAATTCTAAGTCTATTTTAAATTCCTCTTGTTATAAGGATCTATAGTGTTGGAATTTATCATAACATCTTCACGCGAAGTCAGATTTAGACTTTCTCTATATTTTTGGAATCATATTTATATTATAAAGTATGTATGAAACATCATGTAACACACCCAAACCAGAACGGCAGAAACGTTCGGGGGCGGAGGACGTCATATTCAGTATAATAACAGTTCATAAAAAGGAAATTACACACCACCATATATATTAAAGTTTCCAAAATGTTTACATAATTGTATTCATTACATGTTCAAAAGTTAAATACATAAGCATCTTTCAAAAGAAGTAATTAACGTCAGTACGTTAATCCCCAAAAGTTGATTTCCAATCTGCTTAGCGGTTCCCTGAGAATACAAGTTATTTCAAAGAGAAAGTGTCAACAATTAAGTTGGTGAGTTCATGAGTATTGTTTTGAGAAAATGTACGCCATTCGAAAGTTCGCATTATTTCAAATGTAAAGAGTTATGATTTGTTGTGTTGAAAATGAATGTATTAGATCCAGAAAATCCCATATTTTCCCTAATGGTTGAGATATGAATTGTTGTGTTTTCCAAGAAAAACCCTTATTTTCTCATAAAAGTATGAAATGCATATGAATGTTCGTGTTATAAGTTGCAAATAATTGCACCAGGAAAATCCCTTATTTTCCTATTAGTTGTTTGGTTTGTATACAGGAAAAACACTTATTTTCCTAACATAACTGGCAATCTCTAAGACCGAAAATCGCAAGCAACCGACGTTCTTAAAAGTTGTGTCATAGTTTTATATAATAAAGCTATACGAAGATCGCATTTGTTAGATGAAGAATAGTTTTAATAGCTACTCGTTCATAAAAGCATAATAATTGTATATCCGATGAGTTTTATAACCATACTAAACATAATATGCCTGTAGCGACGTTCTTCAGGCGTCACAGCGATATGACAACTGTCACCCCAAAGGACGGACTGTAGCTAACAGTCAGGGCGCGGGATCATGACTTCCCGTATAGATCTATACACATTTGACACGTTCTCCTAACGGGAGACTCTGGTTATAGACAGAACTTGCGGCATTACTTTCTAATAAGAAAGTAGTGTTTGGAGATATACACGTCTCATGGATTCTCAACTAAGTCTGTATTAAAGTGATAGTTTTGTATGCAAAGTTTATCCTTTTTCACAATGTTTGACAAAGCCTAAATAATAAGTTTTTAGAATGTATAAAACGACTTAGCAACGAAAGGTACTTTGAAATCACTATATACTTTGTATAAGTCTAATGCACGCAAAGTATGACAAGAGTTTTCCATAGTAGTAAGGAATTCCAAGTGATTTATTCGGTAAAACAAGTGAAGTAAAACTTTATAAAATACACGATAATAACGGTATGTTTACTTGTATTCCCCCCCTAAAAGAGTATAAAAGAATTTAAAATGTATTTAAAGTGTGTTTAAAAGGGGTATGAACTCACTTGATAGTTTGAAGAAGGTGTGACGAAAATCGAGCGGAACTTTGGCTTGAAAAAGCGGATTTTCTTGGGATTTCTCGGGAGTAAAATCGACCTTTGGGACTTGCACAAAATGACCAGGGCTTCGGGGTAGTGTGAGCACGGAAAACGAGGCAAAATGCAAGAAAAGTGAGAGAGAACGAGCAATTTTTCCGGGAACCCTCGCATCCCTTTTATAGGAGGCTGGAACCGCCTCGGTACGCGGGGCGTACGCGTACATCACGCATGACCGAGTCCTCGACTGCCTCGGACTTCGGATGGGACGGGGGGGGGGGGGGGGGGTAGGCTCGCATAGGGGCGACGTGGACGATCCGAGGCCAAGGCCTTGAGTACGCTGGGCGTACTCGTGTACGCAGGGCGTACTTGCGTGACTCAGACTTCGGATAATACCGATGTTTTTAATAAAAATATATATTAATTATTTATCAAACTTCAAAAATTCATATCTCCTTCATACGAACTCTGTTTTCGACGTTCTTTATATCCACGCGTAGGTGAGACTAAGATCTACAACTTTTGTTTAGATTCCGTCGGCAAATTCCGAAATTATTTTTATTATATATTTATTAAAATGACGTGATTAAGGAATTTCTTTAAAAATTCATAACTTTTTCATATGATGTCCGATTTGAGCGTTCTTTTTATGCACGTTTGTAGTTTAACGATATCTATGACTTTCATTTAGACACCTAAGGTCATAAAGTCTTTTATTGAAACGTTGCGTTTTTACGTAACTTCGTATCGCCGGTTTTTGTCGGAAAACTTAGAATTCTCATAACTTCTTCGTTATAACTCGGATTTTTGTGTTATTTATATGTTTGAAAAACTTAAGACGATATTTACTACATAGCGTACTCCAAACAGAGCTTTTGAATACTTCATTTTTCGATGATATTCTAATTCCTTTTTCAAAGAGGTTACAAGACTCAATCTTTGATGACCTGAAATGACGGGTTGTTACATCATCCCCCCGTTAGAGGGAATTTCGTCCCGAAATTTTAATACAAAAGAAAAGTTTTAGGGGATGAGGAAGAGGTGTGGATACTTCTGTTGCATTTGATCTTCTCGTTCCCACGTGAACTTAGGTCCCCTCTTAGCATTCCATCGGACCTTTACTATTGGAATGCGGCTCTGTTTAGTTCGTTTAACTTCCCTATCCATGATCTCGACGGGTTCTTCCACAAAGTTAAGATTTTCATTTAGTTTGATCTCATCGAGTGGAATTACAAGTGTTTCGTCGGACAAACACTTCTTCAGGTTTGATACGTGGAATACTGGATGTACTTTGTTAAGCTCGGTTGGAAGTCGAAGTTTGTAGGCCACTGGGCCAACTCTTGAAATGATTTCGAAGGGTCTAATGTACCTAGGATTTAGCTTCCCACGTTTTTCCAAAGCGTATCATGCCCTTCCAGGGTTAGACCTTCAGTAGTACACGATCGCCAATCTGAAATTCCAAGGGTTTATGTCTTTTGTCGGCATAGCTCTTTTGCCTATCCCTTGAGGATTTCAGTCGTTCTCGTATTTGCACGATCTTTTCTGTAGTTTCTCTGATGATCTCCGGACCAGTGAGGGTGCTATCAAGGACTAGACCTTTTGCTAATTATGTGTCGCCCACTGCCGTCCAGCACAGAGGTGATCTGCACTTACGGTCGTAAAGGGCTTCAAATGGAGCAGTCTTGATACTAGTATGATAACTATTGTTATAAGAGAACTCGACCAAAGGTAAATGAACATACCATGCCTTACCAAAGTCGATTACACATGCTTGCAGCATGTCTTCCAAGGTTTAGATCGTCCTCACTCTGTCCGTCAGTTTGGGGGTGATAGGCTATACTCATGTCCAATCTTGTTCCCATGGATTTTTGCAATGATTGCCAGAATCGGGAAGTGAATCTGCTGTCTCTGTCCGAGATGATAGACATTGGCACTCCATGGAGTCGTACGATCTCTCGGATGTAGATTCTCGATAGCTTTTCCATTTTATCAGTTTCCTTGATCGGTAAGAAATGAGCGAACTTGGTTAATCTATCGACGACTACCCAAATAGTATCTTGGCCACCCTGAGTTTTGGGCAGTTTCGTTATGAAGTCCATGGAAATCTGCTCCCATTTCCACTCAGGTATTTCAGGTTGTTGGAGTAGCCCTAAGGGTTTCTGGTGTTCTATTTTTATCTTGGCGCAAGTCAAACACTTGCTCACATATGTAGCGATCTCCGCTTTCATGTTTGGCCACCAGTAGAGTTGCTTGAGATCTTGATACATCTTGTCTGACCCGGGGTGTACGGAGTATGGAGTCTTGTGTGCCTCGCTCATAACTACCTCTCTGAATCCACCAAACTTGGGTGTCCGTATTCGGTTCATGAGGTAGCGTGCTCCGTCACTCTTGATTTCTAAGTTCTTGTCCATTCCCCTAAGGGTCTCACCTGTCACGTTTTCAGGTTTCAAGGCCTCTATTTGAGCTTCCTTGATTTGTGTTGACAGGTGTGAATGGATCGACATGGCTAATGGCTTCACTCTTCGGCCAGAGTACTCCTTACGACTAAGGGCATCCGCCACGACGTTTGCCTTTCTTGGATGATAGCGAATCTCACAGTCGTAGTCGTTGAGCAATTCGACCCAACGTCGCTGCCTCATGTTTAACTCCTTCTGGTCGAAGATGTGTTGGAGGCTCTTGTGGTCTGTAAAGATAGTGCACTTGGTACCATATAGGTAGTGTCTCCAGATTTTAAGAGCGAAGACCACCGCCCCAAGTTCTAAGTCATGAGTGGTGTAGTTGACCTCATGCGTTTTCAGTTGTCGTGAGGCATATGCAATAACCTTTCCCCTCTGCATTAGCACACAACCCAGCCCTTGCTTCGAAGTGTCGCAATACACCACAAAATCTTCGGTCCCCTCTGGAAGAGAAAGGATGGGTGCACTGCAAAGGGCCTGTTTCAAAGTTTGAAATGCAGCATCTTGCTTTTCTCCCTAGTTGTAGGTCACACCTTTCTGGGTTAAAGCGGTAAGAGGCTTTGTGATGCTGGAGAAATTCTGAATGAACCTTCGATAATAACCAGCAAGACCTAGAAATTGGCGAATTTTTGTTGGTGTAGTTGGTGCAGACCAGTTTTTGATAGCCTTGATTTTTTATGGATCCACGTGGATTCCTTCCTTGCTGACCACGTGACCGAGGAAGTCCACCTTTCTAATCCAAAACTCACATTTTGAGAATTTTGCATACAGTCTCTCAGTCCGTAACGTTTCTAAGACTTGCCTCAGATGTTGACTATGCTCTTCTTTATTCTTTGAATAAGTGAGTATGTCGTGTATGAATACTATCACAAACTTATCCAAGAATGGATGACATACCCGATTCATTAGATCCATGAATAAAGCCGGGGCATTGGTTAGTCCGAACGGCATCACTATGAACTCGTAATGTCCGTATCTCATTCGGAAGGCCGTCTTGGGAACATCACTCTCCAGGTCTCGCAGCTGGTGATATCCCGACCTCAGATCGATCTTGGAGAAGTAGTTGGCTCCTTGGAGTTGGTCGAATAAGTCATCGATTCGGGGTAGGGGGTATCGGTTCTTGATGGTAAGTTTGTTGAGTTCTCGGTAGTCGATGCACATTCTGAATGATACATCCTTCTTTTTCACGAAAAACACAGGTGCTCCCCATGGCGAGAAGCTCAGCTTGATGAATCCTTTTCCAAGTAGCTCATTTAGTTGGCTGGATAGTTCTTGCATCTCTGCCGGGGCTAATCGATAGGGTGCTTTGGCTACTAGGGTAGCTCCGAGAACCAGATCGATTCTGAACTCAACTAGTCTCGCGGGAGGTATTCCCGGAAGGTCCTCGGAAAAAACGTCAGGAAAATCGTATACGTCGGGCACATTCTTGACATCCTGGACTTCGCGTTTCACATCTACAACATGTGCCAAAAATGCGTGACCCTCCTTGCGTAGGCATTTCTGAGCTTGGATACTTGAGATGATATGAAGAGTGGTACTGGGTTTGTCGCCCAAGATAATGAAAGTTTCGCCGGTTGGCAGATTAAGGCGAACGGCCTTATCGTAACATAAAATGTCCGCATGATGAGAACTCAGCCAATCCATGCCAACGATAACATCGAAACTCTTAATTGAGACTGGCATGAGGCTGATTGTAAAGGGATTATCGTTTAAAGTTAGGGTGCAGTTTAAGTATATCTCCTTAGTACCTTCGGTTTTCCCGTTCGCCATTTCTACTATGAATGGTTCACTTAATGATTGTGGTATTGATTTTAGTAGGCCTTTAAATTCGTGACTCACAAAACTCCTTTCCGCTCCACTATCAAACAAAATGCATGCATACGAGTTATCAAGAAGAAACGTACCCGTAAAAATAGTAGGGTCCGCAATGGCTTCATCTTGTCCCATTGCGAAAAATTGGTCCCTTCCGCCGGTATTCCGGTTGTTTGCCTTTGGGCAGTCCCTACGATAGTGCCCCGTGTCGCCGCACTCAAAGTAGGCACGGCTTACTCCGGTATTAGCAGTGGGGGCGGATGGTTGGGTTGGCTCTTTGCAATAGTGGGTTGTATGTCCCTTCTTATTGCACCTGGTGCATTGAAGATCATGGCAAGGACCGTGGTGGTGGAATTTGCATTGGTTGCACTTAGGAAGTTTCCCATTATATGAGCTTGTGGGGGCAGGGTTGGCAGGTACAGTCATAGCGTGGGTCGCTACTACTTGTTGTTTCTTGGGGTTCTCCTGGAGGGTTTTTCCCCTCCTCTTGTTCCAAGGCCTACTCTGGCCCTGAGCCTCCTTAGATGGATTTGCGGTTGCTGCAATGGTACCCTGTTTTACTCCGTGGTCGATGAGTCGCTGAGCCAGGCGTTTAGCGCTGTTGTAGGCAATAGGGTTGGAAGCTAGGACATGCCCTTGAATCTGGGGTGACAAGCCCCAAATGTACCTTTCAACCTTCTTTGATTCTGGGTTGACCATGGTAGGTCACAATGCAGCGAGTTCGTTGAACCTAGCTGTGTAGGCGACTAGGTCAGACCCAGTCATTTTCAGATTCCAGAGCTCCTACTCAAGCTTTTGCACTTCACCCCTTGGGAAGTGTTCTTCCAGTAGTAGAACCTTCAGATCCTCCCAACTTATGGCGTTGGCGACAGTGAGCGTCACCGAATTAACATGGCTTTTCCACCAAGTGAGGGCTCGATCTATGAAGGTGCAAGGAGCGAATTTAACCTTGATTGCTTCTTGGCATGAGCGGATCTCAAAAACTGTTTTGGTCTTTTCGAACCATTGCATTAGCGCAATGACTCCTCCAATTCCATTAAAAGTTTTTGGCTTAGTGTTAGAGAACTCCTTGTAAGTACATTCTCTTACTTGACCACGACCAGTTCCATGATTTGAATGATTCGTGCTGCTACCTGCCCCTCCATTTCCGTTGGAGTTTATTTGCGAGAGGGTTGCAGTTACTGCTACTGTGATAGCAACTTGGACCATGGTTGGATCATACATTGGTGGTGGAGGTGGTGGTGGTGCCGTGCCCGGTCTGGGCCGTAGGTTTGGACGAGGAGGCATCGCGCTGCCAAAAGAAAATGAAAGATTTATAAGTTTTGGTAGTTCAGAGTTGAATGATATTGAGTTAATTTTTAATAGTTCTAAGAAATTGGGTTTGGCCAACACAGGGTTTTGAGCTTGAAAATAAAGTTTGAATAGATGTACTTATGAATTGAACGAACTACACATAATTAACAACAAGAAAGGGATATGCCCTTATATATATTAAACATATAGTTGTGTTACATCTGAGTCTAGACAATAGTTTTTGACCTTTCTAAAGGTCTCCGATTACAGAAAATTTTAAAGGAAATAATGCTTTTATCCGAAGTCCTAATTTATAACAAAAATTGAGAGTCGGGCAAGTACTACTTGTGGCGCGGTTTGCGCTTGGAGCTCGACTCCATGTCAGACTGCTTTGACTCCATGAGGCGCCTATCAAACGCAGCTTGTTGTTCCCTCAATTCTGCGAAGGCAGCATTTGCTTGTGCTTGGAATGCTTCGGCGCGAAGGTGGATGTCGTTCTGCAACATCTCTAGGCGGTTGATATCGGCCGTGTGGATTTGTACTTCCACGTTGACCTCTCGGATTTGGTTGGCTTGCACTCCAGATTGATAGCACTGGTTGGCGAGTTTGCCAACCATGACCGGAAGTGCTCGGTCTGCTGATCCCCCGCCTCTGACATCATAGAAGTCTCGGCACATGCTGTAGGGAGGGCGTAAGCTTTGTTGTTGGCTCCAATGATGAAGGTGACTTCCCCACACAGGAGTGGGTCCTTGGAAGTTCCTCACGTGAACGGGAGGTTGTGGGATTGGTGGATTGATAATTTCTGGCTCCGAATCTGTGCCAGAGTCATCTCCTTCCTCCAACTCTATAGGCTCTTCATCTTCTTTAGGATCTTCTTCGATCCATCCTCCATTACCTTGGTTGGGGTAGTAGGGGTCATTTGGGTGATGGAATCCAGCCATTTAGTCTGTACGAGAATAGGGTTAAGAGTTTACTATAAGCTAGAGCACATGAAACTTACCCTTAAGTTTAATGGTTGATGACAACACAAAAACTCCCTTAGTATTATGTAATGATGTGCTTTTGGTAAGTTTTAAAATCGTTGTCCACTGCAGACACTCCTTGGCATACGTTAGTCGTCTCTCGGACAAATATAGTTTATCAGGCTATATTCTTCCCAGTTCCGATTACATGTCCCAAGGCGTACCTGTACTGCACAACTTATTTATAATACTTCTAGAGTTATTCGATATGAAACTGTTATTAGTATGAAATGAGTGTATGCTTACCTTAAAACTAGATAAATTTAATTTCAAAAGTATGACTCTTCTCAGAGTGTTTTTGCCCAGTTGAGTTTATAGTTGTATACCAAAGAGAAATGGTTTTGATATACTTAATTCCCTATAAACAAAGCTCTGATACCAATCTATCACACCCCCAAACCAGAACGGCGGAAACGTTCGGGGGCGGAGGACGTCATATTCAGTATCATAACAGTTCATAGAAAGGAAAGTACACACCACCATATATATTAAAGTTTCCAAAATGTTTACATAATTGTATTCGTTACATGTTCAAAAGTTAAATACATAAACATCTTTCAAAAGAAGTAATTAACGTCAGTACGTTAATCCCCAAAAGTTGATTTCCAATCTGCTTAGCGGTTCCTTGAGAATACAAGTTATTTCAAAGAGAAAGTGTCAACAATTAAGTTGGTGAGTTCATGAGTATTGTTTTGAGAAAATGTACGCCATTCGAAAGTTCGTGTATGTTTTCCAGAAAACGCATTATTTCAAATGTAAAGAGTTATGATTTGTTGTGTTGAAAATGAATGTATTAGATCCAGAAAATCCCATATTTTCCCTAATGGTTGAGATATGAATTGTTGTGTTTTCCAAGAAAAACCCTTATTTTCTCATAAAAGTATGAAATGCATATGAATGTTCGTGTTATAAGTTGCAAATAATTGCACCAGGAAAATCCCTTATTTTCCTATTAGTTGTTTGGTTTGTATACAGGAAAAACACTTATTTTCTTAACATAACTGGCAATCTCTAAGACCGAAAATCGCAAGCAACCGACGTTCTTAAAAGTTGTGTCATAGTTTTATATAATAAAGCTATACGAAGATCGCATTTGTTAGATGAAGAATAGTTTTAATAGCTACTCGTTCATAAAAGCATAATACCATAATAATTGTATATCCAATGAGTTTTATAACCATACTAAACATAATATGCCTGTAGCGACGTTCTTCAGGCGTTGCAGCGATATGACAACTGTCACCCCAAAGGACGGACTGTAGCTAACAGTCAGGGCGCGGGATCATGACTTCCCGTATAGATCTATACACATTTGACACGTTCTCCTAACGGGAGACTCTGGTTATAGACAGAACTTGCGGCATTACTTTCTAATAAGAAAGTAGTGTTTGGAGATATACACGTCTCATGGATTCTCAACTAAGTCTATATTAAAGTGATAGTTTTGTATGCAAAGTTTATCCTTTTTCACAATGTTTGACAAAGCATAAATCATAAGTTTTTAGAATGTATAAAACGACTTAGCAACGAAAGGTACTTTGAAATCACTATATACACTGTATAAGTCTAATGCACGCAAAGTATGACAAGAGTTTTCCATAGTAGTAAGGAATTCCAAGTGATTTATTCGGTAAAACAAGTGAAGTGAAACTTTATAAAATACACGATAATAACGGTATGTTTACTTGTATTCCCCCCCCCCCCCCAAAAAAAAAGAGTATAAAAGCATTTAAAATGTATTTAAAGTGTGTTTAAAAGGGGTATGAACTCACTTGATAGTTTGAAGAAGGTGTGACGAAAATCGAGTGGAACTTTGGCTTCAAAAAGCGGATTTTCTCGGGATTTCTCAGGAGTAAAATCGACCTTCGGGACTTGCACAAAATGACCAGGGCTTTGGGGTAGTGCGAGCATGGAAAACGAGGCAAAACGCAAGAAAAGTGAGAGAGAACGAGCAATTTTTCCGGGAACCCTCGCATCCCTTTTATAGGAGGTTGGAGCCGCCTCGGTACGCGGGGCGTACGCGTACATCACGCATGACCGAGTCCTCGACTGCCTCGGACTTCGGATGGGACCGGGGGGGGGGGGGGGGGGGGGGAGGCTCGCATAGGGGCGACGTGGACAATCCGAGGCCATGGCTTTGAGTACGCTGGGCGTACTCGTGTACGCAGGGCGTACTTGCGTGACTCAGACTTCGAATAATACCGAAGTTTTTAATAAAAATATATATTAATTATTTATCAAACTTCAAAAATTCATATCTCCTTCATACGAACTCCGTTTTCGACATTCTTTATATCCACATGTAGGTGAGACTAAGATCTACAACTTTCGTTTAGATTCCGTCGGCAAATTCCGAAATTATTTTTATTATTTATTTATTAAAATGACGTGATTAAGGAATTTCTTTAAAAATTCATAACTTTTTCATACGATGTCCGATTTGAGCGTTCTTTTTATGCACGTTTGTAGTTTAGCGATATATATGACTTTCATTTAGACACCTAAGGTCAAAAAGTGTTTTATTGAGACTTTGCGTTTTTACGTAATTTCGTATCACTGGTTTTTGTTGGAAAACTTAGAATGGTCATAACTTCTTCATTATAACTCGGAGTTTTGTGTCATTTATATGTTTGAAAAACTTAACACGATATTTACTACATAGCGTACTCCAAACAGAGCTTTTGAATACTTCATTTTTCGATGATATTCTAATCCCTTTTTCAAAGAGGTTACAAGACTCGATCTTTGATGACCTGAAATGACGGGTTGTTACACATCATACTTGTATTAGAATTACTATGAATTACATAGTGAGTTTACTACATTATTTGTTTAACCAAATCACATGTGATTATTGTTAACCTATTTTTACGGGTGTTACAGGTTGATCCCTAGTGTTGTAGGTTCCTTCATCGGTTGACTCTTGAAACTCTTCAAGATCAATTTTCCTCCCACTGGCATATGAGCTCTCTCTCGCAAAAGACTCCTCTCCTAGCAACGAAATCAACATTGCCACTCGGTCTATAGAAGAGATATCCTGAGGACTTCTGTGGATAGCCGATGAAAATACACCGCTCATTACGAGGTTCGTGCTTGTCGTGACTCTCTCCTCTTACGAAAGCCTCACAACCCCAAACCTTTATATGTGCCAACGAGGGAGCTTTCTCTGTCCATATCTCGTGAGGTGTTTTGGAAACCTTCTTGTTAGGGACTAAGTTAAGGATATGGGTGGCAGTCTCTAAGTAATACCCTCAAAATGAGATAGGTAGCGAAGCATGATTCATCATGGAACGAACCATGTCCAACAAGGTCCGATTGCTCCTCTCAAGCACACCATTAAGTTGTGGTGTCCTAGGTGGCATCAATTATGAAACTATTCCATGTTCCTTTAGAGACTCGTGGAACTCGATACTAAGATACTTTCCTTCTCGATCGGATCGTAGCATCTTTATCATACCGCCCAGCTTGTAACGCCCGCAGATCCGGGCTAGTCAATTTAGAGGCAATAGGGGTCGAAAACGACTTTTCTACAAAAAGATTATTTAGAATAAATAATCTTAACCAAGTTGTAGAATATGTCACAAGGTTTCCGTACATATAAAGAACGCCGAAATCGGAGTTATAACGAAGAAGTTATGACCCGTCGAAGTTTCGCGTCGGAACCGGCACGGCGCCGGGAAGCGTAAAATAGTAAATTTATGATAGAGAGAGAGATTTAGCCTTAGCGCTCTAAACGAAAGTCGTAGAATATCTTAAACTAAGAACATCGATAAAAAGAACGCCCAAATCTGACTTTGTATGAAGAAGTTATGATTTTTCAAAGTTTCGGATTAGCGGTGCACAACCCGAAATTCGAATTTTAGATCGATTGATTTTTAGCCGACACAACCTAAACAAGAATCGAAGATCTCGTTATTAGTAGCGTAACGATAAAAATACAGACAAAAATGGACATCGGATAAAGAAGTTATGAGATTTTAACGGACCAATCCTATCCCGGCCTGTTAAAAATATAACTTTAAAAATAAAGTCAAAATTAGCCGACAGAGTCTAAACGAAAGTTGTAGAGTACATCTCCACCTACGCGTGGATATAAAGAACTTCAAAAACGGAGTTCGTATGAACGAGTTACAAATTATAATAGCATATTTACGTATTAAAATAAAGTATAAATCATGTATACGTACATATATATATATATATATATATATATATATATATATATATATATATATATATATATATATATATATATATATATATATACATATGTATATATCATTAGAAAGGTATCGACGATGCGGTCATTATAAGACTAATGTTGAGTTCTTTCGATATTAGTTTAGTACAAATATCATTAAATCCATTTAAAATAGTATTATAGAGGGGTGTTTAGTTGTTTATATAACTAAAAGGTCATTAAGTAATTATGGAGGGTAGTTTTTGAAAATTCAATTAGTATAAATAAGAGCCTTGGGCTCTCATATTTCTTGCACCATTCTCTTGATTCAAGAGTCTTTCTCTCCTTAGCCCCCGAGCATTTCGGTCCCTCGTGATTCGACTTCTCTTTCTGTAGTTTTAGTATAGTAAGGTGAGCGTTGAAGCGCTGCACGAATCTTTCTTAGAAAGATTCAGCGACGAAGTTCTGCCCCTGCAGAGCCCGACTCCTAGCTAAAATCCCCTTGAAAGTAAGTTATGCTTACCCTATTTTAAATATAGTTTATATTTAAAATTAGTATTGTTATTATAAATTTATAATAAATATTTGAGCTATTATTATGACTTATATAAGTGTCGTTATAATATCTTTTAACTACTCGAGGTACGGGGAATCTGGTTTAAAGGGCCGCATAGGGTTGTTGGATTTCAGAAGTGCTATACGCCAAAATGGTCCTGCCCTCCGGTGTTTTATGTCTGGCCCCTGTCTGTACATAGTAGTTGGAAAGTATTGTTTAAACGCTTATATAATAATAATAATAATAATAATAATAATAATAATAATAATAATAATAATAATAATAATAATAATAATAATAAGACTAATAATTAGTCACGGTAATATTAGACTAAAATCTAGTTGTGATAATACTAGGTTTCGTCAAAGGAAATTATTTTAAAGTAACGAAGCGTTGTCCGAGTACCGAGTCACCACCTTCTCAGGTGAGTGCATAGTCCCTTTCATCTTACACATAGATATGAAGTATTTTAATATAAATTACGTGCTATGTGTGCATATTGTCTGAATACTTGTTGTTTATGCTGAGTGAAAGATTTTATACATGTTTTAAATGATTTAAACTATATATGTATTTTATATCTACGAAAATGTTGGGGTAAAACATGGGTAGATATAATAGATGAAATATGAGTTGGATGATGAGTTGAGAGGTGATATAGACTATAAGGTGTGGGTGAGAGGTGTACGATGTGAGAAGCCTTTTTCCCAAACGATGTCCCCGTCATTCAGCAGAGTATGGATGATAACCACGGATTATCCTAGATAGTCCAGTGGAACACTATCAGGCTCGCAACCTGTAGGTGTTGTGAACGATGTGTTCACCCGGTGTACTCTAAACCTTGGTGATCATGCATACTTGATACCTAGACCCTGGCGATCATGCAGACTTGGTGCTAAAACCTTGGCGACTATGCAGACTTAGTGCCTATTGTATAAATTCTAGCAACTATGCAGACTTAGTGCCTAAACCCCGGTGACAATGGACTTCGTGCCGATTCCTTAGGATGATCCTTAGGAATGTATGAACGAGGAATAGTTGATTCTTAGGGTAGATCCTTAAGAATAAAGCAGATAATAGGGATGGGTAATTGGGTTGATTGTTTAATTGTTTGAAAATAATAATTATATTATTGTGGGTTGAAAACCCTATGTACTCACTAGGTTTCCCAACCTGACCCACTCAGTTTATTTATATCACATGTGTTGATATGAAGTCACATTATACTGAGAGATTTAAAGAGATGTAGATCACTAGTGTAAATAAATGTAAGTTCTGTTTATGCTTATGTTCCTGTATTAACGATGACATCCCAAACGTTTTAAAATGAATAAAGTACGTTTCTTCGGAAATGTTTTAATAACGTATTTATCATGTTTTTCTGGGAACAAATTCCGCAACATTTTTATTAAAAGAAGAACTCTGATTTTTATAAAGCATAAACAAAATCGGTCTTATCTGGCCGTGAAAATGGGGATGTCACAGGTGATTCTCCACTTCTTGCTTAAACTCTTTTTCTGTCTTATGCTTGATTAAGTAGATATACCCATATCTGTTATAATCATTAATAAAATTCATATAGAAGCGGCAAGTATCCCTTGTGGTGGATCTGAAGGGCCCACATACACCAGTATGTATGAGATCCAAAAAACCCTCACCCCTCTCACAAATACCAATGAAGGGTGACTTGGTCATCTTTCCAAGCAAACAAGACTCGCACATGTCGTCTAATTTTAGGTCAAATGACTCCAACACTCCATTCTTTTGTAATTGGTATATGCGCTTCTTGTTGACATGTCAAAGATGATAATGCCACAAGCATGCTTTGTCCAAACTATTGGACGAATCGATTTGCAGTACATTATTTCCTAAGTTATCAACGATCATCACAGTTTCATATATACCATTACAAGGCAATGCTTAAAAATAGAAAACACCATTCAAATAAGCAACAATAGAACCAATTTCATTATTGAATGAAAATCTAAAACCTTGTTTATATAAACCACGAAATGAGGTAATGTTTTTCGCCATCTCAGATGAGTAGCAACAGTTATTTAACTCTAACTCTAACCCACTACTAAGCACTAAATAATAAGTCCCAATCTTGGTCACATCTGACTTTCTTCTGTTCCCCATGATCAGGTTCATCTTCCCATGCTCCACATCCTTACTTCTTTTTAAGCCCTTCAAATCAGAACAAATGTGATAACCACACCCTGTATCAAGAACCCAAGAAGTAGCATGTGATGAGTTATTAGATTGAATAGTATAAATACCTGCGTCAGTGGGTTTTATTTTCCCATCTCTGATGTCCTGCAAGTATTTTGGGCAGCATTATTTCTAGTGCCCTTTCTTGTGGCAAGCACTTTGCTTTTTTAGGATCGGCCGAGGGAGTCGCATAACCAGCTTTGGTCCCACTAAAAGTGGATCCATCGTGGGTCTTGCCCTTGAAGCTATTGTAAGGAGCCTTCCTCTTCATTCCTTTGCCTTGCCCAATAGCTAGGACATGGGAAGCAGCAGTATGAGTTAATGCAGTAGGTTTGTCCTTGAGATTACTCTCAACAGTACGCAAGAAACCTTGAAGCTTGCTCAAAGTAACCTCCTCCTTATTTATATGATAATTCATACGAAATTGGTTGTAGAAAGGAGGTAAGGAGTGGAGAATGATATCAATCGCCAGCTCCTCATCGAAGTTAACATTTAACTTCAGCAAGCGGTCCACATACCTCTGCATCTATTGCAGGTGGGCCATGATGGACTCTCCATCCTTTATCTTGGTAGTAATCATCGAGACGATGATCTCATACCTCCCTTGCCTTGCACTTTAATGGTACCTATCCATCAAGTCCTGGTACATCTCATGGGCATAGAAGTCCTCATAGGACTTCTGGAGTCATGGTTACGAGCATGATGCAATGTACTTTCATTGCATCTCTCTCATGTGCCTCATAGGGACCAATCTCCTCACAAGTAGCAGTGTTAAGATCAGCCTCTTTGAGCTCCTTATCGAGAACATATTCTTTGTCCTCGTATCTTGTAACCATCCTAATGTTGCGGATCCAATCGTTAAATTTTTTTACATTGAAGATCACTCTACCACATAAGTTCATTATGGAGAAGGAGCCAGACGTGTTGGAGCCAAAAGCATTGTTTTGAGTGGAGATCTGAAAAAGAGACAGAGTTTTGATTAGATATGAAAATCGCCAATTAAGCACCCAAATGAGAAATTAGGGCTAGGACCCAACAATATTATCCACAATCTAGAAAGAGATGTTGTAATCTAATTGTAAATAATTTGAAGATAGGTGAATGACGATTCACCAATTTCCACCATGAAAAATGAAAAAGACTTTAAGTTTTAAATGTATTGAAATTGCTATATTCTTTTTAGATTCGTTGAATTTTTCAATGACGTGTTTAAATCTCGATTATGCCCTTCAAGTTTGTGTCTGGGATACCGAGGATCACAAACAAGGTGTGAATAACCATGCAAATGTACTTGGCGCTCTCGATGTCATTTATCATCCTAACCAATGTGCCGGTTAACCACACACGCTCCATTAGTCTATGAAAAACATTGAGCCACCCTTTTCCACCCAAGCTAGTCCCAAGTTAGTGTGCCGGTTAGTCACACACGCTCCACTAACGACTTAGCACGGTGCAAAGTGCAATTTCATGGAATAACAAACAATTTCACATTTTTTCTAACGTAACTAATATTGGGAATTTTGTAAAAAAACAATTAGTCACTTTGTTAATCATTATACTTATAATGAGGAATTAGTTGCCCTATCCAACTCGTTCAGCTAACGACCCTCCACCAATCAAGGAAGCGGTGGGTGAGAGTGGACACCCATTCAATTGCCATTTTATAGGCTATTTCCGCATACCCCCCTTATAGATCGGCTTCGTGAATAAGGCCTACTAACGGTAAGACTAGCTTATTCTTATACATATATATTAAACTTATAATAAATAATAGTATATGGTCGAATTTTAAACTTGTAAAATTATAAGGTTTAAAATTTAAATATTTCAAAATTAAACTTTTAATCAAAAATTTATATTCTAAAACTTGAGGGCAAGTTTTGAACTTTTAAAAACATATAAGATCAAATTGCAAATAATTTAAAGTAAACAATTAAATTATGATTATCTAAATTTGACCTAATCCACTTTCTTAACAAGATAATTCATCAAATAATTCATCAAATAATTCATTAGGTGACTCGACGAGTTGGTCAGGCAGAAGGCATACAAATTGATTTCAAGCAATGGAAAAACACATAAGCATCAAATACAATTGAAACCAAGCATGGCTCTGATACCACTGATGGGTTTTAGACAAAGAAACAATCTTAAGTGTACATGCAAAAACCTAAAGCTTTGGATGTAGGTTTCCCTATTATACATGCAATTTATCCAAAGCTTGTAAACCCTAATCTTGCAAACTACAAAATTCGAGATCTACATAAATAAACTAGTAAGAATGTTACCTATTTGATTGTAGTAAGAATCTTCAAAGCTTGCGAGAACCTAGCACCTCAAATGCAATGCCTCTAATGGCTTACAAACACCAAGGAAAAAAGATGATTTTGAAGAGAGGGGATGAGAGGCACAAAATCGGTTCCACGGCTTCTTAGGGTTTCAAGTGGCCAGTTTCTGTAGCCTTAGGAGTCCTTATATTGTTGAGCTGCTAGGGTTTCAGTTAAAAACCCTAATTGAATAGATTAGGCCCTATGCAGTCTAAGGAACCCTCTGGAATAAGGCCTTGGAGGAAAATATGATGGGCTTCCTTCTTATTTTCATTCACCCTATAGTCCATGGGGTTCCACAACCCATAACTCAATTATCCAATAATTGCAATCTAGACCCCTAAGTTCAATTAATATCTTTTGATAACCAAATTAATTCTATACCAACATATTAATTAACTAACATGATTTTTCCTATTAATATTGTCACATCCCCATTAAAGCGGAAACAAGAAGTGTGACAGGCTAAGGTCTCATAACACAAGGAAAATAGGAGTACCAACCATAATCATTGAGCATTTTAAGTTTACATCATATTCAAAATAAAATTACATTTTAGTTCCCTACTACAAAGTCTAATACATAACAAAATAAACATCAAGTGCAAATTCTTGTTGATGTCTTATTTACATCACTAACCGTTCCCTGAAAAGCATGCAAAAACGAGGGTCAACTATAAAATGGTTGGTGATCACATGTTTGTAAATGTACATCATTTCAGTAAGAAAATATAGATTTGTTCAATAAAAGTTCCAACTCAAAATGAGTGTTAAATGCCAAAGCACTCCGTTCACAACCACGCCTAATGATCGTTCTAGCCCCACTCCATCATGTCCATGGTTCCCATGATGTTAGTTCATGGAAATATACACTCGCGGTTCTGGGAGAGTGGGGGCTGTCGACCCCAAATAGCATTATCCATAAGACCATCGGCCCGAAAACGAGTTAATATGTTGTATCAGTTCTCCGGGGACTTATCATACAAGTTCATATCAGGAGTTCATCATATAAAGTTCATAGCAGAAGTTCATAACAAAAAGTTCATAAAAGAGTACCGTTCCAAGTTCATCAAACAATATCGTTCCAAGTTCATTAAGTTCATAAAACCATATTGTTCCAAGTTCTTTAAGTTCATTTAACAAGATCATTCCAAGTTCATTAAGTTCATAAAACAAGATCATTCCAAGTTCATTAAGTTCATAAAACAAGATCATTCCAAGTTCATTAAGTTCATAAAACAAGATCATTCCAAGTTCATTAATATAGTACAGATAGCTCATAAAACAGTAGCATGCTTTCCACCCCAAAACATGAAAACAGTAAAAAATGGGGTTGTGAATACTCACTAGCGAGAGTTTGCGGTTCGAGTTTCGCGGTTCGGTGTTGTAGAGATCGATTTCTACTAGTGCCCTACGGAACAAATAGTTTCTAGTGAGATACAATTCACTAAGCCTTTATCTAAGAACTACCTATCCTACTAGTGGTGTCGTAAAGTGCCCAAAGTTTGTTCGGTTCATTATTGGTAATATTGAATTTACGGTGCCTTATGTTCAAAAATCCATAAAGGCATGGAAAATGAAAAATGAGCTCTAAACATTGTAAAAATTTACATTCTGGTTCTAACAGAAAGTATAAGTGTCTAGGAATTTTATTGATACTTTTGAAGGAAATTTGTTATTTATTTGCAATTTAAGTCTAAATAATAGGAAAAATTATAAATAAACAGAAAACAGTTGCAAAAATTCCCAATTTAATTTCCACATGTTCTTATAATGTTCTCCAAGCAGGGAAAAATATTGGACCTTTTTAGGTTATGGAAGTTTGGACCTTTTTAGGTCCAAAGGTTGAGTCTTGATCTTGTAAGTCGGATTTGGAGCTTGGGTTGCCATCCTTAAGGCTCAGAAACATCTTCCTAGCAATAAAGTTTCAATCTTTGTGGCTTATATGGAACCATGCATGAGATCTAGTTAGCTTCATGGAAGTAGAATGTTATTTGCGGAAGTTTGCGCCTTTATGAGACTTTTAAGCCATCAAGTAAGCCACTTTATGGCTTAAGTCATGGAATATGCTTAAGATCTGGATTTGTAGTTTTTGGATCGAATTATTAAGCACTTAATGAGATGTTGGCTTAACAGAGCTGTACGTTGGGCGTACACGCCGCGTACAAGCTAGCAGCCAGTATGCTCAGCGTACCTTGGTGTACTCCCCGTGTATGATGCCATTTTGGGCTTCGAGTGTTGGGCCTTGGTGTGGGCTGGGTTTCAGGCTTAAGGTCCATGGGCCTTTATAGCCCATTAGAATTTAGTTGCTAAGGACCAAGTATTTAGTATTGGGCTTGAGTAAGGCTCAATAAAGGGGTTCTGGGCCTAATATAGCAAATTGGGCCATTAGTGGGCCTATAGTGGGGCCATGGATGGACTTAGAAGGAATCGAGGGTTTTGGGCCATGTTGTGACCCATGCCATAGCAGGGGTAAAATGGTTATTTTACCTAAAGGAGAATCCCTATTCTAATTTAGTATTTTATTTCCCATGATAGTTGGGAAGCAGCCGGAGCAGCAGTCAGGGATTTCTCATTCAGCAGTCAGCATCGCGAGGTGAGTCTTCCTGCCAGTAGGAATGGGTCTACAGCCACAATACCGACCCGTTTAGTTAGTAGTCAGTTTTCGGACTTCGGTCCGATGCAGTAGTTAGATTGCTTGATGTCTTTGTGATTCAAGCATGTTTTGTGTTATGTGTTCCGGACTGAGGTCCAATGCAGTATGCAATATATGTGCTTATACTAGTTGATAAGTTTATGCTATGCTATGTTATGTTCAGCCAGTTTCCGGACTTCGGTCTGACGCAGGGGACAAGGTCCCAGTTAGTTCCGGATTTCGGTCCGATGCAGTTAGTTTCGGACTTCGGTCCGATGCAGGGGACAACGTCCCAGTCAGTTTCGGACTTCGGTCCGATGCAGTTTCCGGACTCTGGTCCGATGCAGAGGGCAAGGCCCTGGTTAGTTTCGGACTTCGGTCCGATGCAGTTTCCGGACATCGGTCTGATGCAGCGGGCAAGGCCCAGTATGTGCTTATATGTTATTGTATGGTATGTGGTAGTTTGGGGGAGCTCACTAAGCTTCGTGCTTACAGTTTCAGTTTTGGTTTCAGGTACTTCCGCAAGTAAAGGGAAGAGCTCAGGATGATGGCATCGCACATACCATAGCTTCAGTTTTGTCCTAGGAGTTGGTTTAGCTTTTCATAGATATGATTTGATATAGTTTTCTCGTGATACTTGTTATGGTTTTGAGATATTGAAGTATGGATTTTTATTTTATGATATTGATATGATGGTTTTAGTAATTATTAAACAAAAAAATTTGGGTCATGTTTTGGGATGTTTCAAGTTGGTATCAGAGCCTTGGTTTGAAGGATTCGGATACACCTTCGGGTGTGTCTGAACTCAAACTAAGGAAACGGTAAAAGATTTTCAAAGGAAAAACATTTTTGAAAACGGATTTTTTTTTGAAAAGAACTTAGAAAGAAAAAGAATTTTGATAAAGAGAAAAAGGGAGTGGTGCGTGCCATCAACCAAGCTCAAGTAAGTACTCCCAAATTATCCATGCAAGTTTATGTTATCAGTTTCAGTTTCAGTAGAACAACATGCTAGTATAGGACTAAGGATATAGAAGGATGCCTTATGTGTCTGCTTTATGTGTTTCAGCTTGATGAGAATTGCATGTTAATAGTGAATAGACAGTAGTAGCATAGTGTGTGTAGGTTATGACTGATAGTACGAGCTTAGCATTATACGCTAGTACAGTTTCTTGTTATGAGAATAGTTTGCATGAGTATGTTTCCTTTATCCGAATGTTGCTAGCTTTGTGCTTTGTGGGACTCTGAGTGATGGGAGTTAGCCATTAGGTGAATACATCACATCACATGTGGTTAGGGTTGAATAATCTCAGATTAACGGATTCGACCCTATTGCGCAACTCTTGTTTGAGTCTAACTGTTGTAGGGATGATTCTTTTACTCGAAGGATTATCTGAGCCTCATTGCATGTGATGGTATTTAGGTGGTGGCTAATTGGCATTACAAGGAGGCCTTCAGCAACTGAGGACTGGTTTGGTGGAGTCAAAGGTTTCCCTAGGGCAAGCCTAGGATGTGAGTAGCAAAAATCAGTAGAAGTAGAGTGACTTGGTGGAGTCAAGGCAGTTTTTGAGGAAAGTACGGATAGATGTGGAAGGTAGTATGGGCCCGTACTACTGAAAGTAGAGGATCTGTACTCGAATCAAGGAAAGCTGAGATGAGGCCGGGAAGCTTGTAGTAGCAGCGATCCCTTGAGATATTTCAGTGTACTAATGTTTGCCATGATATGTTTTCAGAATGGTGGTTTTGTGACCTAGACTAGCAGTCGGCAGTTCAGGTACCGGAGAGGGATTCGGATTAGGCTCGGGAGCCAAGCATTTAGATGAGCAGGCTAGAGAGTTTTTCACTTCTGAGGTGACCCGTATCATTCTTGACCAGATTCCAGTGATCTTTGCTTCGATCAAGGAGGGTATACTAGAGTTGATGGAGGAGAGACTAGGCACATTTCGCGCTAAGGTGGCAGCCATGATGGGGTTGCGCACACTTACGTTTAGGGAGTTCCGGGCATGTGGAGCTCCACATTATCACGGGGCGAGGGACCCCATAGCGAGTACTAGACGGTTGGCGGATGTGGCCAACACTTTCCGCACGAGCAGATGTCCTGAGGGGGACAAGGTCAGATTGGCGTCATGTCTTCTGAAGGACAGGTCACGAGATTTGTGGGAGGAGGTCGGACATGTCATTAGAGATGACGCAGCTTTGGATGCGATGACCTGGGCTGACTTTACTACCAGGTTTAGGGCTGAGTTTGCACCGGTTATTGAGGTGCAGCAGTTGGCCAGGGAGTTTCAGGACCTCACCCAGACGACAGAGACAATGGCGGAGATCATCGCCAAGTTCAGGGAGAGGGCACTTCTCGTTCCTCAGTACGCGGCTGATGAGGAAATGAAGAAGGCTTTGTATCATGAGATACTACGGAGTGATATCCACCAGTTTGTGAGCTGGTCCAGCTGTAAAATGTTGGATGACATGATTGCTAGGGATCGAGAGAGAGAGAGAGAGAGAGAGAGAGAGAGAGATTGACCTTGAGATGGAGAGAAAGAGGAAGCCGGAGGCGGCCCCAGGTACAGGGAGTTCGGGCAAACATTAGTACACTGAACTGCCACAATATTGTTTGATTCGGGGGCTACCCGATCATTCGTCTCTCTTGCGCTTAGCAAGAGGTTTAGCAGAGCTCCAGGGAAGCTAGATTTTCCACTTGAGGTTGAGATAGCAGCTAACAAGTTCCTTAGGGTGGCGAGAGTACACAAAGGATGTTCTCTACAGTTGTTCGATGATCAGTTTCTGGTGGACTTGGTCCCTATTCCCCTGCAAGGGAATAAGGTCATAGTAGGCATGGATTTGTTGAGCCCCAATGGGGCGGTGATAGATTGTGAGTTGTAGTTAGTGAGGGTTCGCACTCCCAGTGGGGGAGAGTTAGTGATTCAGGGAAAGAGGCCACAGCGGACCAGTTTTGTGTTCAGCAGCGAGAGCGAGGTGCTATTTCCAGCAGGGTTGCATCGGTTATATTGCTTATGTTTTAGACGCTCGGGAGAAGGGCAAGACAATAGTTAATGATGTTCCGGTAGTGCGAGACTACCCGAATGTATTTCCAGAGGATTTTCCTGGAATACCTCCCGAGAGATAGGTGGAGTTCAGGATTGACCTGATCCTTGGTGCGGCTCCGATAGCTAAGGCACCGTAATAGTTGGCTCCCCCAGAAATGCAGGAGTTATCTACGCAGCTGCATGAGCTACTAGACAAGGGTTTTATCAGGCCTAGCAGTTCGCCCTGGGGAGCATCGATTTTGTTTGTAAAGAAGAAGGACGGTTCGCACCGTATGTGTATAGATTATTGGGAGTTGAATAAGGTAACAGTGAAGAACTGTTACCCACTCCCGAGGATAGATGAATTGTTTGATCAGCTGCAGGGGGCATCTTGGTTTTCCAATATCAATTTACACTCCGGGTATCATCAGATGCGATTCAGAGATGAGGATGTGCAAAAGACTGCTTTCAGGACCCGGTATGGTCATTCTGAGTTCATGGTGATGCCGTTTGGGCTCACCAACGCTCCAGTCGCATTCATGGATCTCATGAACCGCGTATGTAGGCCGTTGTTAGATCGGTCGGTGATAGTATTCATTGATGACATCTTGGTTTATTCCAAGACTTAGGAGCAGCACGTGGAGCATCTGAGAGAGGTGGTAGAGATTTTGAGGAGGGAGAGACTTTTCGCAAAGTTCTCCAAGAGCAAGCTCTAGTTGTGCGAGGTGCAGTTCCTTGGACACCTCGTCAACCAAAAGGGTATTTTGGTAGATCCGGCCAAGATAGAGGTCGTGATGCAGTGGGAGGTCCCGAGATCTCCATCTGAGATTCGGAGCTTCCTAGGTTTAACAGGGTACTACAGGAGATTCATCCAGGATTTCTCCAAGATAGCTGTATCGCTCACCCGACTTACTAAGAAGTTGGTGGTGTTTCGCTGGGGGTCTGAGCAGCAGGCATCATTTGACACCCTCAGGCAGAGATTGTGTGAGGCACTGATTCTTACCCTGCTAGAGGGAGTAGAGGATTTTGTAGTCCACTGTGATGCTTCGATCGCAAGTATGGGAGCAGTGTTGATGCAGCGAGGTTGTGTGATAGCTTACACCTCGAGACAGTTGAAGCCTCACAAGGCTAACTATCCTACACATGATTTAGAGCTGGGGGCAGTGGTGTTTGCCCTCAAGATTTGGAGGCATTACCTCTATGGGGTCCGTTGTACCATTTACACGGATCACAAGAGGTTGAGGTACCTCATGGATCAGCCGAATCTGAACACGAGGCAGAGGTGATGGTTAGATGTGTTGAAGGATTACGATTGTGAGATCCTTTATCACCCGGGGAAGGCCAACGTAGTGGCCGACGTCTTGTGCCGTAAGGAGGAAGTGGCCCCAATCAGGGACATATGTTTGAGGATGACAGTAATTACTCCATTGTGAGAGCAGATCAAAGGGGCAAAGGTCGAGGGCCTCAAGGAGCAGAAATAGAAGTGTGAGAGGATTTTGGGCCGAGTAGCTTCCTTCTACTATGATAGTCGAGGATTGTTGACCCTTCATGGGAGAGTCTGGGTACCAAACTAGGGTGGTGTGCGGCAGGTATTGATGGAAGAGACCCACAAGTCTCGTATCCAGGGGCGAAGAAGATGTATAGAGATCTTCGACCCTATTATTGGTGGCCCTTAATGAAGCAGGATGTCACCTGGTATGTGGAGAGGTGCCTGGCCTGCAGGAAGGTCAAGGCAGAGCACCAGAGGCCTCACGGCAAGATGCAGCCATTAGACATTCAAGTGTGGAAATGGGAAGATATCACTATGGATTTTATCACTAAGCTCCCCAAGACCGCACAAGGAGGGGATTCGATTTGGGTTATAGTGGATCGGTTGACGAAGAGTGCTCATTTTATACCAATCCAGGAGAGGGTATCAGCTGAGAAGCTAGCCGATATTTATGTGCGAGAGGTTGTGGCACGGTATGGGGTGCCTATTTCAGTGGTGTCAGACCGAGATGTCCATTTTACTTCCAGATTTTGGAAGCGGTTTCATGACGAGATAAGTACTCGTCTCCATTTCAGCACCGCTTTCCACCCTCAGACGGATGGGCAGAGCGAGAGGACGATTCAGACTCTTAAGGACATGCTCCGGGCATGTATCCTAGATTTCGGTGGTAGTTGGGATATGTATCTTCCGTTAGCGGAATTTTCGTATAACAACAGTTATCATGCGAGTATTTACCGCCCTCCCTTAAAGATGCTCTATGGGAGGAAATGTAAGACCCCGATTTGTTGGGGCGAGGTCAGTCAGCATGTCATTGGGAGCACCGAAGTGGTGCTCAAGATGACAGAGTTGATCCAGCAGGTTCGCAGTAGACTGCAAACTGCGCAGAGTCGGCAGAAAAGTTACGCCGACAGGAGGCGATCAGACTTGGAGTTTCAGGTAGGTGACATGGTCCTCCTGAAGGTATCACCCTGGAAGGGTATCATCAGGTTTTGGAAGAGGGACAAGCTGGGCCCGAGGTTTATTGGTCCTTTTAGGGTTTTGGCCCGGGTGGGTCGGGTTGTTTATCGGTTGGATCTTCCGGCAAAGCTTAGCCAGATCCACAACACTTTCCATGTTTCCAAATTAAGGAAGTGTTTGGTGGATGAGTAAGCATTTGTACCCTTAGAGCACATTCAGGTTGATAGCAGCCTGAATTATATTGAGAGACCGGTCGCGATTTTGGACCGGAAGACAAAGACCTTGAGGAACAAGGTAGTTCAGCTAGTGAAGGTGCAGTAACAGAACCAGAAGGGTTCAGAGTGGACGTGGGAATCAGAGGAGGAGGTGCAGGATCATTATCCGGAATTGTTTTCAAATTCAGTAGCAGCAGACTTTGAGCATGAAGTCTGATTCAAGTGGGGGAGATTTGTAACGATCGTCTTCCGAGGTATAACTTTATTTAAATTCTCAAGTTTTATTTTAGGCTATAATAGAATTTTATGTTGGAGTGGGCCTTTTGTTTTGGGCCGAGTCATAGCCTGCCCATAAGTCGTACGCGGGGTGTAACCCGTTGTACGCTGGGCGTAATGGTTAAATGAAGCACGGGGAGGAGAAGCGTACGCCCAGCGTACACGGCCAGAGGAAAACCCCTGATTTTAGGGGTTTAAGGCTATATAAACCCCATTATAGCCTCCGTCCCAATTTCCCCATCAGCCTCCTTCTCTCAAGAAAACCCTAATTCGTTCTTATCCTCTCTTTGTGTTTGAAGAAGCTTTTGTGAGTGTTTCAAGGAAAGGAAGTAGTGAAGAAGGAAGGGAAGAAGTTGGAGAAGAAGCTTGAGCTCAGAGAAATGGACTTAGCACCCTCTTGGTCATCAAAGGAAGGTATAAAGTTGTTGAAACGACCCAAAAATTTTCGTTTCTCAATATAATCAAACCATAATATAATTGTCATAACGTAAATCATACGCGGTGTATCCTTAAAACATAATAAAATACGGTGCGGAAGATTGTATCATACTACATCAATTCCAAAATATCAAAAAGTTATCCCCAGGACAAAAGCTGTGCTGTAGTGTGTGTGCGATGCTGTCACCCCGAGCTCTTACCTTTGCTTGCGGAAGTACCTGAAACCAAAACTGAAACTGTAAGCACGAAGCTTAGTGAGCTCCCCCAAAATACCACATACCATACAATAACATATAAACACATATTGGGCCTTGCCCACTGCATCGGGCCGAAGCCCGGAAACTGCATCGGACCGAAGTCCGGAACTGACTGGGACCTTGTCCCCTGCATCGGACCAAAGTCCGGAACTAACTGCATCGGACCAAAGTCCGGAACTGACTGCATCGGACCGAAGTCCGGAACTGACTGCATCGGACCAAAGTCCGGAACTGACTGGGACCGTGTCCCCTGCATCGGACCAAAGTCCGGAACTAACTGCATCGGACCAAAGTCCGAAACTAACTGCATCGGACCAAAGTCCGGAACTAACTGCATCAGACCGAAGTCCGGAACTGACTGCATCGGACCAAAGTCCGGAACTGACTGCATCGGACCGAAGTCCGGAACTGACTGGGACCGTGTCCCCTGCATCGGACCGAAGTCCGGAACTGACTGAGCATAGCATAGCATATCATCTAGCATGAACAAATATACTGCATACTGCATCGGGCCGTAGCCCGGAACACATAACATAAAACACATAACACATAGCGCATAAATCCTGTCTGAACCACGAAGGCATCAAACATACTAACTACTACATCGGACCGAAGTCCGGAAACTACTACTAACTGGACGGGCCGGCATTGTGGCCTTAGACCCGTCCTTACTGGAGGGAAACTCACCTCGTAAGTTAGCTGATGAGTGTGTGGCTCGGAAAGCTAACGGCTGCTGCTCCTGAATCTCCTCAGCTACAAATCCATAAACACACTCAATCAAATACTAACACTACGCTTGGGGGTAAAATGACTCTTTTACCCTTGGTCAAAGTCAACTCACTCTGGGCTGACTCCCCGAGTCGGGCTACCCAACTCGCCGAGTCCTAGTCTCATCTCTCAGCTCTTCACGCTGCTACTCGTCGAGTGTGGCATCGACTCGACGAGTACCCTCTGGATCCAAGAACTCAGACAATCTTCATCCGACTCGTCGAGTCGTATGAACAGACTCGACGAGTTGTTCTTGATCCCCAAGAAGGTTGCCTTGGACTCGCCGAGTTGTATGAACAAACTCACCGAGTCCCTCCATCACTGAGTCTACTCTCAACTCGCTGAGTCCACTTCCTGACTCACCTCGTCCACTCGACACTGATAAAACTGAAGGACTCGGGACTCGCGACCCGACTCGTTGAGTCGTTCTTCCGACTTGGCGAGTCGCCGCCATGCAACAGATTTTTACTTGATTTTGTTTGAATCCAATGCATACAATTGATAGATCTGAGTCCAATAAGCTGTTTTACCATGTAAAGTTTCCAACTTTACGTGCACCACCTCATGAATAAGGGAAATAAGGCTAAAAGATGCATAAAATGAGTAGATCTATGGCTAACATGCAATATAACCCCAAAAAGACAGTAGATCTGGGCTCTACAACACCCCAACATTCAGATCCATAGATATATCGACTTAATAAGACGTTCATGCAAGTGTAAGGCTTGAAACAAGCACCAACTAGCTCTTAGGAGAGCCCTAATGGAAGTTTAAAGCATATAATAAGATGGAACTCCGAAAATACCTCAATAAACTCTGATTTGGCCTTGGATCTTTGCACTCCAACCCTTCTCCTTGCTTCTTCCTTCTTCTCCTTCTTCACACCTTCACAAAGAGGGCACCAAACACAAATAAGCTCTTCAATGGAGGTTTGGGGCTCTAACACTGTGTTCTCAGGGTGAGGGAGGCGAGAATGGGGGCTATAAGGTGGTATAAATAGTGGGCAACCCGGGGATTTAGGGTTTCACCCAGACGGATGGACTCGCCGAGTCCATATTATGGACTCGTCGAGTCGCCGGCTCCCGCGTGCCCGCAGACACGACCCTACTCGGCGAGTCAGGCCATGAACTCGCCGAGTCCCTCTTGTAAAACTCACTCTAATTACCAATAAATCAACATACCGGGAACGGGTCGTTACAGTTGTGAACTTTCTTCCTCTTTTCTTCTAGATCTAGGTTATGGAAGTTTGGACCTTTTTAGGTCCAAAGGTTGAGTCTTGATCTTGTAAGTCGGATTTGGAGCTTGGGTTGCCATCCTTAAGGCTCAGAAACATATTCCTAGCAATAAAGTTTCAATATTTGTGGCTTATATGGAACCATGCATGAGATCTAGTTAGCGTCATGGAAGTAGAATGTTATTCGTGGAAGTTTGCGCCTTTATGAGACTTTTAAGCCATCAAGTAAGCCACTTTATGGCTTAAGTCATGGAATAAGCTTAGGATCTGGATTTGTAGCTTTTGGATCGGATTATTAAGCACTTAATGAGATGTTGGCTTAACAGAGTTGTACGCTGGGCGTACGCGCCGCGTACAAGCCAGCAGCCAGTATGCTCAGCGTACCTTGGTGTACGCCCCGTGTATGATGCCATTTTGGGCTTCGAGTGTTGGGCCTTGGTGTGGGCTGGGTTTCAGGCTTAGGGTCCTTGGGCCTTTATGGCCCATCAAAATTTAATTGCTAAGGACCAAGTATTTAGTATTGGGCTTGAGTAAGGCCCAATAAAGGGGTTCTGGGCCCAATATAGCAAATTAGGCCATTAGTGGGCCTATAGTGGGGCCATGGATGGACTTAGAAGGAATTGAGGATTTTGGGCCATGTTGTGACCCATGTCATAGCAGGGGTAAAATGGTCATTGTACCCAAAGGAGAATCCCTATTCTGATTTAGTATTTTATTTCCCATGATAGTTGGGAAGCAGCAGGAGCAGCAGTCAGGGACCTCTCATTTAGGAGTTCAGCAGTCAGCATCGCAAGGTGAGTCTTCCTTCCAGTAGGAACGGGTCTACAGCCATAATGCCGGCCTGTTTAGTTAGTAGTCAGTTTCCGGACTTAGGTCCGATACAATAGTTAGATTGCTTGATGTCTTTGTGATTCAAACATGTTTTGTGTGATGTGTTCCGGACTGAGGTCCGATTTAGTACGCAGTATATGTGCTTATGCTAGTTGATAAGTTTATGCTATGCTATGTTACGTTCAGCCAGTTTCCGGACTTCGGTCCGACGCAGGGGACAAGGTCCCAGTCAGTTTCGGATTTCGGTCCGATGCAGTTAGTTTCGGACTTCGATCCGATGCAGGGGACAACGTCCCAGTCAGTTTCGGACTTCGGTCCGATGCAGTTTCCGGACTCTGGTCCGATGCAGAGGGCAAGGCCCTGGTTAGTTCCGGACTTCGGTCTGATGCAGTTTCTGGACTTCGGTCCGAGGCTGCGGGCAAGGCCCAGTATGTGCTTATATGTTATTGTATGGTATGTGGTAGTTTGGGGGAGCTCGCTAAGCTTCGTGCTTACAGTTTCAGTTTTGATTTCAGGTACTTCCGCAAGTAAAGGGAAGAGCTCAGGATGATGGCATCGCACACACCATAGCCTCAGCTTTGTCATGGGAGTTGATTTAGCTTTTCATAGATATGATTTGATACAACTTTCTCATGATACTTGTTATGGTTTTGAGATATTGACGTATGGATTTTTATTTTATGATATTGATATGATGGTTTTAGTAATTATTAATCAAAAATTTTTGGGTCATATTTTGGGATGTTTCAGTACAGTGAAGAGAGTATCTCACTAGAGCATTAACGGATTTATGCGAACTACGACTCCCTTTTATTGTATAACAGAATGATTTCACTATTTGAAAATTCATGACAGTTGTTTTACAACACATGTTTTGTAACATGTATTTTATGGCACATGTTTTATGACATGCAAAATATTGTGTCAATAGTTTATTTTGTTTACCTTTTGTGTATACTATTTATACAACTTTATATATATAGTAAATAGTAATCATTTCTAGTAGTGATATATGTTGTAGAAATAACATAATATTTTTGGGCTTTACCCGACCAAAATGGTGACGACTAAAAATTAGGATCATTTACTAGAACAACTATTTTTAGTAAAAATCTCCAAAATTTATAATTTATATAACTCAAACTTTCAGAGTGGCATTTGTAACACCATATGAGTTACCTTTTATCATCTTTGTATATGAAACTATATATAAGAAATATATGTATATATACATATATGTAGTTCACAAAATTTTGTATGATCAAGTAGTGATGTTTACATTTTCATGCAAGTGTTATACCATATGCATACAAATATAAACATTGTGTGCAAGTGTCCAATGGACAAACACATATTGGCTTAGAAAACCTTGTACCTTACGATTCTTTTACGAGTAAACATATGATGATTATAACATTTTATACACATTTTAGTTCACAAGAAGTTAGTGCATGCCATTAACCATTAGGTAAACGTAATTTGACTTGTATCCCCCTATAAACATGTAAAACTAAAAAATAGTGGGGTATGTAGCTCACCTTGATGTTTTTCGTGTGTGGTAGGAAGGATGATGAAGATGAAGATGATGTCGAGCTTGGGAAGAAGATGGTGATCTTGAAGAGCTTCCTAGATGCTAGTATCCTAGTAGGTCTAACACACGAAAATTTGTGTGTAAACAAGATGATTTTGGCAACAAAATGTATGAAAATACTTGAGATTTATGAAGAAACTTACCAAAGCTATTGGAGCCGACCTTAGGGTGACGTTTCTTGAAGTAATTCGAACTTGATTTAGAGAGAGTGAAAGTATGAAGTGAAAATGGAATGGCAAGAGTGGAGGAATCCCACTCTCGGCCGAGAGAATTTAAAGAGGGGGAGGGAGTGACTTTGTGGTTAATAAAAGCAAGGTAGTGATAAGACATTTACTTGGAAGTATGGAGGTTAAAACATAGATATTTGATGGATAATATGTGGGTTACCGTGAATTGCATGGGAAATGGGTGGGATGTCACACCTTAAAGTCAAACCTTATCTATTGGAAGTATTTAGGATGATTCACTTTGAGTTTTCAGCCAAAAAAGGAAGTGCTTTCGGTCTAGGCTTGACTGAAATCCATTGGTGCATATTCACATTGATGATTTCGGCCAACAATGATCCAGTAAGTTAGTTTTTGACTAAGGTATTATCCATTAAGGTAGTTTTTGGCCAAGGTGTGTCCCATTGAGGTGATTTTGGTCCTAGTAACCTTGTTTTGGGCTTGATTTCGGTCCTAACTTGTCCCCACAAGGTGCTTTCGGCCATGGCGAAGTGTTATGCTATAAATCCTAAGAAATTGTTTATTGTATGCTTTCTTGTTGACTTGTCAATCTTAATTACATCATGGTTCCTCAAGGCTTATTTATATATATATATATATATATATATATATATATATATATATATATATATATATATATATATATATATATATATGATAGCTTATAAATCAATGCCCTTTTGGCTTTCAAATTTTTTATTGTAATAAGGTTGCATGGTGACTTCACTTGTACGGGGTTATGATCTAGACCTTGCTTGGTTCAAATCTTTCGGGTTGTCACAATCCTCATCCATCAGGCTTTGGATGAAAATTCTTGGGCCTCTCTAGAAGTTTTCGTCCAACCCTCTATATAGAGGTCCAAGAGGCCAATTTCACAGATATCAATAAATTGCCAAACAAACCTTGCACTTTTAATTAATTCATTTAATCCCAAAGTTAATTCCAAATTAAATTCTGATTAAATATGAATTAAATACTATGATTTCTAATAAATATATTATTTTCATAATGCATTAATAAATCATTTATGTCAATTTATTATTCAAAATAATAAATTCAACATTTCTCTCCAAAAGTCATCATGTTTAGTTGTTAGTATGAAGACAACCCAAAAAGGGTTGTGCTCCTATCAATTCAAGTACATACGAAACATAGTTATAGGCTGATGTGTGTTAAACGAGCTAGTTTTAATCCTACTTTTAGTTAATAAATTAAGCACACAAAGGCAGTGAACCTATCTTTTAGTGGTATAGTTGGATAAGTAGGGTGTCGAACTCAGGGAACGGAAATTAATCTAATAACTAATTTTAACTAAACAAGTAATAAAAGTAAAGGGTTTTTTCTCTAGTTTTATAAGCCTATAAACTTAAACATAGCACTTAAAACAATTAACTAACTAAACAATTAAAGCAAATGACAAATTCACCAAATTTATTAAAAGGTTTCTGTTTAGGTTCAACTAATTCACTCCTATGGTTATTTATATGATAAATTAATTATTATTGGTTACCAACTATAGTGGTTAGGTTCATGTTCATTACTCCTAACCCTTAGACAATTAATCAATTCAAGCAGTGGCCAATTGTTTTGTCACACCCCGAAAACCAAGGCGGAAACATTTCCCGGGCGGACTCCACGTTGAGTATCAAATCCAATGCACATAGTAAGAAAAGTAAACAACCATTACATTACATATGAAATTTTACATTTTTTCAAAAGTAAATTTGTACAAGTGTGATACATATGTATATATATGAACAAAAGCAAGACGTGTCTTCGACGCACTCCATCTTCGACAAAAGGATCATCAGGTACCTGTCTAATGCGGACCTGAGAATACAAGCATTTTAAATATCAGCATAAAGCTGGTGAGTTCATAAGTGGTTATGTTTTCTGAAAATGTACGAGTTTCCTTTCAGTTACTGAAAAAGTTACGACCCAATAAAATCCCATATTTTCTTTTGTGTAAAGTTTAGTTATCTGTTATGTTACACGGTTCTGGTTATGTACAAGTGTTATCCTAGGAAAATCCCATATTTTCCTAAAAGTTGGATACCGATCTGAAATGTAATGTGAAAGATGTATAGTGAAAAACCTAGTTATCCTTGTGAAGTATATGTTAGTTTACCAATCTGAAATGTAATGTAAAAGATGTATACTGAAATGTATTAGTTTTAACACATATATAAAACTAATAAGTACAAAGTAAACTAGTTACTAAATCCATTATTACTAAAAAGTAAATCTCTGTTATCCAAATTGCGAGTTCCATAACCATACGATAGACTAATTATGGCAATAAGTAGTCCATCACACTTTATGACTTTCATCACCCTTGAACCTTTTGGTTCGGCTGTAGCTAGCAGCCAGGTGCGGGGTAGTCAGCCCCGTATAGATCTGTACACTCAAGTCATGCTCCCTATCTAAGAGATTCTGGTTATAGTGGCAGTCCTCCACTCGCGTATCTTTGTGGAGTGTTCTCCGAGGACGTGTCTCCAATTTATAGGAATAACAAATTTACTAGTAATAATACAGAAAAATCAAATGACGATCCTCCACTCGCGTATCTCCGTGGAGTGTTACCGAGGACAAAACAATGTACTAAGTTTCATGTTCAAAGTTCAAATGTTATTCTTTTAACTGTTATAATGTGGGAAACCATTTGTGATAATATAAAATACAATAATTTATAATGTTCTTTACAAATATTATGATAATGTGTTCTGTAAGTTCAAACGGTTGTTTGCTACGACTGTCAGTGTTAAAAGCATATGTAATATGAAACACAACACACATAAAACAAGTTTTGAGTACAAGTATTCCTTGTACTTTGCTTGTATCCCCCCCCTGAAAACAGTGAAAAACATTGAAAAAGGGTAGGGTATGAACTCACCAGATGAGAAAACGTGTCGGTTTGGATGCTATGTGTCAGTTCGGGGCTTGATAATCCACGAGGTTCCTATGTAATGAGAAATGATATACAAATGTATCTAATTAGACTTTAAATCACTAATTAGATATGATTATACACTCCAATACGAGAAAACACTTCAAATCAAGTGTTTGGAGTGACCCAGGTGACATCTATGGACGTATAGGGCTTTGGATAATGTGTTTACTCTTCAAGAGTAAACTCCCTATGGAGTTTTCGGCCCTAAGACCAACTCCACATGAGTTCACAGCCGTGAACTCATGGATGTGGGGTTTTATAGTGCTAAATGGTCAAATAACACTTAGGAAGGGTTGCTATGATTTAATCTAAGGTATAGGAATGAGTTAAACCACCAAAGGTATTACCAAATGGAGTTTACGGCTATAAACTAGGAGTTTACAGTCGTAAGCTCCTATATACCCATTCCTTTCATGATTTGGTGGCCCTAGATTAATCATATGTGATTCAAACAAATTTTACAAACCTTAGAATGAATTTAGGGCATCATTTGGCTTGTATAAGTGAGTCTATGGCCCAGGAACCCATTCTAGGGGGGTTTACGGCCGTGAAATCCTAAAGGCTAAAGGGAGGGTTTTCATCAAGTTTATGGCCCCTAAATCAATTGTGGTTGATTCTAGAATTTAATCCAAGGCTATTGGTGTGTTTAAGTGGCATTTAAACACTCAAATTTGAGTTTACTCCCCGTGAAGATGAGTTTATGTCCCAAGCATGTTCTTGGGCAGTAAACTCATGTTTACTCCTCAAAATTTGGATTCAAGGTGTTCTAAGTCCATCCCCTTAAGTCATTTAGCCATATCTAAGCTCCAAAAGTGGATTGGAAGGGTTTTAAGGCTCAAAAACCCCTTATATGTGTGTTTATGGCCCAAGCATGTTCCAAGGCCGTAAACACATGAAAATGGTCCTTTTCCAAAGATTAAGCACGAATTTGAAGGTGAAGGATGCTAGTCTATGAGTTAGAGGAGTTACCTTGATGAATTGGAGCTTAAATTTGATGATTTTGGACCTTAAGTTTGGATTGAGGAGAGAGGTTAGAGAGAGTAGTGAGAAAGTGTAAAAGATTCAAATGGAAGCTTAATCCACTTTAAATATGTTCCAAGTTCGGAACACGGTGGAATTCTACCCGATACTGACGTTAGACGTGGCTTTTGGTCACACTCAATTAAGTTGCCGTAACCCGATATGGTCGATTCTAAAATTTTTCCGATTACTAATATGGAGTGTTAATATGAGTTCTAAACATGTTTAGACACCCATTAAGTCATAATAGAAATCTCAAATTTATTACTTAAATTAAATAACGTAAACGGAAACGAATTCAAAAACGACAACTTTATTAACGGAAAGGGTTACAAAGGATGGAACGAACTTCGGGTTGTCACATGTTTAAACTAATTAATTCCCTAGTTCAATTGTTTGGATTAAATAAGATTTGTAATTGGTTAATCAGGTTGGTGTTTCAATTAACCTCTTGTTTGTTGGTTTCTCAAACAAGCTCACACATTAATTTACCCATTCTCTAATTAATCTTAATTTCATATTAATTACTCTTAAGCATATGATAAAGTGTTCACACAACATATGAGGTTAATAATTAAGAGATGTTCATGCAGCTTAATTACCTTCCAATTAACAGAAAATAGTTGTTATTAATGCATAAGGTTCTTTAACAAACTTAATTTAATAAGATCACCAAATAATAATCAATCAAAAAGTATATTCTAAACCATAGGAGTAAATTAGTCTTCCCCAACATAAACAAAACGAATTTAGTTCATAGTCATAATAAAAACAAACTCAAAAGTAGATTTAACTAAGCTAAACATACTTAATTCCTAAAGCTAAGTGGAATGATTAACCTAATTGCCTTGATTCTTCAAAGGATTGAAGATTAGGGTTCCTTAGCTCCTCCAAGGGTTCTTTTTCGCAGGTTCAGCTCTCAAAATCGCCAAAAGTCTTTTCCAATCGGATAATGGTTTGGTATTTATAATTATCACAAAACAGGGTGTACTCCGCGAGCAGTAGACCCAACTCGCCAAGTAGATGGTAGTTATCTGTCTCATACCAGGAGTCTTAACTTATCTTCTGGAATATTGTAATGTATTCACCAAGTAGCCTCGAGAACTCGCCGAGTAGGAAGGCTTTTGTCCCTCATTCTTCATTCTTTGGTCTCTAATTGCTTCCCCTTGTTCCCTTTCACTCCCAAGCATGTCTTTTGGACTGAAAACAAAATTTAAACATTATTAAGTACCTTTTGTCCACATTATACACATAATTAGTTAAAAATGAATAAAAATCTATGCTAAATAATTAACTAATTATGCACATATCATAGGCTTAGACACCAAATCCAACACAAGAGTGGTATCGATAATATAAATCAACTACCCATAAGTAACCCTCTCACCAAAGCAAAACTTCTAAGTTGTCTGCACCAATCATAAGATACTTCTGGAATATTCTAATGTATTCGCCGAGTAGCCTCGAGAACTCGCCGAGTAGGAAGGCTTTTGTCCCTCATTCTTCATTCTTTGGTCTCTAATTGTTTCCCCTTGTTCCCTTTCACTCCCAAGCATGTCTTTTGGACTGAAAACAAAATTTAAACATCATTAAGTACCTTCTGTCCACATTATACACATAATTAGTTAAAAATGAATAAAAATGTATGCTAAATAATTAACTAATTATGCACATATCATAGGCTTAGATACCAAATCCAACACAGGAGTGGTATCGATAATATAAATCAACTACCCATAAGTAATACTCTCACCAAAGCAAAACTTCTAAGTTGTCTGCACCAATCATAAGACACAAAAGAGAAAAGGTACAAGTGTCAACCCATGTTGAGTGAGTTCATTAAAGTTACATATAAAACATACAAACCCTAAATGGGTCAATTATTCACTTTACCATGAAGCATGAAAATTATAGACAAATACCACTTAGAAAACAACCTCATGCCGTAATTATTCAACCAATATTCAATCGTACATGCATAGATGTTCAACCGTAATTCTACCACATACCATATATGATCAACCGAGTGCCATATAAACAACCGCATGGAAAACAAATAATCACATTTCATATATAAGCAACCTTTATGTATTTATTCAACCTTTTAATAATAACCAACCTTTTGCTACATATTAAACCTTTTGTTATATATTCAACATTTTAATATGCAACCAACCTTTTGATATTTATTCAACTTTTTATAATATCTATCTAACCGATTGATATAAAAGTGTCCATTAGTGCTACCTAACCCAAGATAAACACCTCGTTCATTATTTGTGTGCACGGGCAACTGAATGCTCTAAGTGACTCATGAATTCCACCTGAAACACCAACCTCGTGACTCCACTTTCGCTACTCCAACTTTACAAAGTACTAGTAATTCGCGGCAGGAATCAGTACAAACAGTACCAATTCTACCGCAACACCTCCTAACTCCCATGTGATGTTTGCGTTGGCTGCGAACGAGGGACCATCATCACTCCAGCCGACGAACATCGAAGTGGCCACAAACCATGTGTCATGAGACCATCTAGAAAGGCCAACAACTAACAATATTTTTGTTTATAACTCTTCCTATAGGTACTCTTTCAACCTAGTAAGCATCCTCAATGATCCGGATAAGGTTTTAGGCAAAGATCATCAAACTACCCAAACCCACTATGTATAACCCCACGATGTCATTTATACATTAAGTAAAGCATGTAATGCATTCCATATAAATGTGTATTAAAACATGCAATGTATTCATAACCAACACATCAAAGCACAATTATATATCATACTTTTAATCAACTTAAGCTAGCATGCCATATTCATCAAGTTTATCAAAGTGCAAGCAACATATTAATTAACTCATAACATGGCAATAACATAAAGCATATAATAACATCACAAATATCATATCATCATTAAGCACAAGTAAATACATGATCATCCTAATGTGAATCAAATCACCATCTACAGATTGCAAGTTTCAATCATGCAACTTTAGTGAGTTAAAACTATAAACTCACCTGAATATTCGAAAATAAGTTTCTGTACATGTCCTCGTACGCCCTTTTTTCCGTCAAATATACCTAAATAACAATTAGTATTTAGATTGTCTCTCATAATATGTACATATATTTATATATATCATTAATTATACTTATTATGTCCCCTTATAAACAATTTTACTATAAATATCATGTGTCCATTTATTTACCTTATATGTATTAAGCTCCTAACTCATCCACTTGATTGACGTATTTCATTTTCAATGTTAGATTTGTCTTGCATAAATTGAATCAAATCATTAACAATGAAATGATATACTATTAAAAATTTTAATTTACTGATATCCTAATCCTTTATGTAACATCCCAATGATGAGGTACTTCTAATTTTGATCCTATAATTGAATTATACTGCATTTTGGTCCCTAAGTATAAGAATGAGTGCAAAAATGGCCCATAGTGGCACTATGGTAAATTTGGAAGTTAGGGGGTACGAGGTGTGTATGTGTGTATGCTAAGCGCATTAGGGCGCGCCTAAGTACGCCAGGCGTACACCTCGTACGCAAGGTGTACGTGGAAAGCATGCAAACCCTATTTTTTAAGGTTTTCTCTCATAATTACGCATCTTAATGGCCTCACATCTCTTTCTTACCCAACCTCCTTATGTGAGAATGACCCTCCAAGTAACCCTAAGTGAAAGAGTGCCTTTTTGGAGCCATTGGAGAGTTTTGATGAGTTCTTGAGGGTGAAGTGTGAAGTGTGAAGTGTGAAGTGTGAATTGTGAAGAGCTTGGAGTTGGAAAACACCTTTGGATCTGATGTTTCTACCTTGGTTGCAACCTCGAGGAGGTATAAAGCTTGCAACTTTACCACTCCATTTTGTATATCCAGATTTCTACAATGGGCCATGCCCGACCACCATTGGGCCCCGCCCCATACAGATTTGTCAGTAACTTGCGGTGGGCCCCGCCCAACACATTCACCACGTCTCATCCGATATACATACAATACATGTAATAGTCACACAGATAACTAGTATCCTATAAACATAAATCAATGGGTCGACATTGGTTCCTTCGACTTGCCGAACAGTGTGAGAACACTCACCTCAATCTGATGA
The DNA here is from genome assembly GCF_052625555.1 of Lactuca saligna. Classification (NCBI taxonomy): domain Eukaryota; kingdom Viridiplantae; phylum Streptophyta; class Magnoliopsida; order Asterales; family Asteraceae; genus Lactuca; species Lactuca saligna. The sequence continues at coordinate 247,407,754 of NC_136420.1, read as the reverse complement.
TAAAAAAATAACACTCGAGCTGCCGAACCAGAAATCCCTACACTAATCACAAGTAATAGAACCATAATTAACATATAGGTCGTAAACCATCACCGGGAGTTTAAATCCTTAATCTGATTCCTCAGGTAAAAGAACATTTTACCCTCTCAATATTAAACCCAAACTAATAGCAACCCAGACCCTAAAATAGACCAAAAAGGCCCTAATCCCATTTATGGGAGTGTGCGGTATGTACCCCAACCTTACACTCCACGTACTAACATCGATCAACCATCGAGACTAAAACTCAACACACGCAATGTACTTAGGAGTATGCCCAACATACTGGTCAGACACCTTTTTTCTCATCAAAAGGGATTAATGTATTAAGAACTTAACGTCAAAAACTCATATCCACTTCTACTAAAGGTCTTAATCCATACAACCGATAGCTTTAAGCCATTGCATGGCTCCAAGATGTCCAAACCCTAGATCTAGCATTCTACTTCCATAAAATGATCATTAACCCAAGCATGACCATCAAGATGCAAAATTTATGAACAAAGGACCTCAAAACACACTACAAATAAAATGACATTTAGTGGCATAGAAAAAGTGTCATTAAAAACCAAAAAAGTGCCACTAAAGATGCCCTTGGCAATCAGCGGCACAAAAAAATGGCACTAAAAGCGCTGCCACTAAAGGCCTTTAATGGCACTTTCTAGTTGTGTCATTGCAGTCTTCTAGGGTTTTAGTGGCACTTTTCTGTTATGCCACTATAGCATGTTTACACTTTAGTGACACTTTTTTATGCCACTATACATTTGTTAAAATAAAAGCCATTTCCTTATTTTTAGCGGCATATTTTTTACCACAAAATATCCATATTCATAAAGATTATTTTTATTTAATTGTAATATAAAAGAAATGAAAAGAACATTAACATAAAAAATGGAAATTGCAATATCATTAATTGAAAAAAAATAATGTTAAATTGTATAACAACATTTTTAATATTTAGAACACACGTATCTTCAAACAGATTTAACAAGTCTAAATGTTGTACTAGTAGCACTCAAAACCTAAAACAATGAAACTAAGTACTTGTTGGAGAAAAAACAAGAAATTTGATTCACGATGAACTTGTAAACTTGATTCAAGATGAACTTCTAAACATGATACATGATGAACTTCTAAACTTGATTGAAGATCCTGTCATATAGACATGATACATCATCACATAAATATTTGGTAAATAAATTAAAACAACTATAAAACATTTTAATAATCATTAAATTTTAAAATTTTAAAAGAAATACATGTTACTACATCTCCTACAATCCTTGAAAGTAATCCAACTAAGTGTTATTAGACAAAATAAAAAGGAAATAAAAGAAGGTAACAAACCTAATCTGTACAATTAAGACCCGATCGAATCATCAATATTAACACCAAACCAGCGAATCCTTACCACTTTGCTAGTTGTCCTATTTTCACAAATACACATAAGAATCTCAAAGGAAACAAAAACAACTTGGAGAGTTCAAGATCATTTGGTCAAGAAGGTACAATGACCAAATTTTTTTAAGGGACCATTTTTTAACAACTACATGCCATAAGAAGCTCAAAGGAAACAAAAACAAAAACCATACTCTTTAAGGGAGCATTTTTTTTAACAGCTACCTGCCATAAGGACCATTTTTATAACATATTCCTACCACAAGGACAATTTGTGTAATATATTCTTTAAGGGAGCATTTTTGTAACAATAGAATTCAGGATCATTTGGTTAAGAAGGTATAGTGAAATAAAAATTATAAAAAGGTTAAATAGAAAACACTACTTTCCATCCTTAAAGTAAGATATCATCGTGCAATTAAGAGAATAAAACCATCAGCTCTGTTTTATTCCATATTGATCCTCAAACAGTATTCAGAGAAGTGAGTCTAGTCTGGTACTTTTCGAGTTCATCTTTCATTAAAATCTACATCATTTAACAATGTAGAAATATCTTCAGTTAGATTGAAGAAAAATAGGACTTGAGATATGTTATAAGTTCAACTAACATTCATCTAAGAAGCAACATGGCCTACATAAATGTACTTGCATATATAATTTGTGAAATTATATCCTTGCTAGTCTAATAGCATGTTTAAAAAAACCATAAATCTTAATCAATGGATTTTATTATTATTAAATTATATGATTCCAATTTAGATTTTTTTGAAGGTTTCATTAAACCCTTTAAAAGCATTATAATTCAAGAACAAACCAATATCTGGATATAAAGTTAAATGAAAACTAGTATTTTCCATAATCCTAATTTTTTTTGTCTTACATTCATTATTGGTAAAATGAAGATAAGAAAACAAAAGAAATGACTTAGGCATTTTATCAAATACCTAGTGGCCAAACTTTATCCCGAATAGAAGAAATCTTAATTCTATCGACAAATCATCCAGGTGCACAAACATCAATGTAGGTTCCACAATCTCTACTTTTTGTGAATTTCAAATCATAAGGTTGCTCTTTATACTTTTGTATTATTGAATCTATCCTACTACTCACTATAAACACAAGTTATATAATAACCATGGAATAAATAATTACGTTTACAACGTCAATTACATGAAATTTACATGGTAGAAGAGACAAACGAACATTAGATTGGAATCTTTCATTCTGTTGGTAATCTACTTGCTGCGATGGAATAATATTGGACCCCCTAAAGCTGGACCATTACCAGACATGTCATCTTGGGCTCTACTTCTATATTTATAGACCTTCTTTCGTTTAGAGAAGTTATATATACATGAAGAGGTCCAAATTTCGGAGATGAAATATTTAAGGCGGATGGTGGTGGAATTAACATAGATACATTAGAAGGAGTGTTCCTCATCTTCTATCGCCGATTCTTCATACTCTAATTCTCATCAATGTTCTAACGATAAAAATCGATTGTTGATAGTTGTATCTAGGGTTAGAACTAAGAATAGGATGTGGCGTGATGTAAGCTGTGAGAACTCAAACTCAATGTCCTTCCTTGTATTCATTTGTTTAGGATTTAGGGGAAATAACGATATGGATTTTCAGGTGGGCGGAACCTGGTAAACTTTTTGGATATTGGAGGTAAATAAAAGTTGAAAATGAAAATGAAATGGATGTTTTTTTTTGGTTTAAGCTTCTAGGGGTGGCAAAATGAAAATAGTGATAGATATAGCATCACAAACGAAAATATGTCATTAAAAATAGATAGATACATGGGTACAAAGGAACATGTGCCACTAAAAGTATTATATAATGGCACAAAAAATAATATGCCACTAAATGTAAATTTCTTTTTAGTCAAATTATCAAAAGAACCAATAAAAGCTTATGGAGTGACATTTACTCACAAAAACTCATCCAAGGGACCTAAATATGCTCATATCTCAACTAGTCCTAGATCTAAGTATAGAATTACCAAGGTCAAGACTTTATACTTCTGGGAAGATGAGAAAGATGAATAGACCCTAGATCCACAAGATCCAACTTGATAAATGCTCCTTCACTAAGCTTATTCTTCTTCAAGATGCACTAAAACACACTAAAATCACTCTAAAACTCAAGATTCATACAAATGGAAGTTAGGGTTTCGTGGGATATCTTCAATGGAATGAGGCTAATTAGGGAGCAACCTCATGATTTGTAATGATGCTTAAATAGGGTCCAGACCCAAAAATCAGGGTTTGCTCCTGACTCGAGTACGCCTAGCGTGTTAGGGGGTAACCTTGTGTACAAGATTCAGCAAGGTATCCCCCGTGTACCCTAGTTTGTCCCTGCATAGGGACCTAGATTGCAAACTTTTTATATTTGAAGATAGAAAAAGAAATGTACCTGAAACGAATGTTCCATTAGGTTTTTGAAAATGAGAAAAGTGTCATGTTTGGGACTATCTTCTGTTCTTGAGCAAGTTTTGGACATATCAAGTACTTAATGGACTTAAGGTTGTAGATCTCGCTTTGAGGTGAGGTCTGTGACATCCCCATTTTCACGGCTAGAAAAAACCGATTTTGTTTATGCTTTATAACAATCAGAGTACTTCTTTTAATAAAAATGTTGTGAAATTTGTTCCCAGAAAAATATGATAAATACGTTATCAAAGCATTTCCAAAGAAACGTATTTTTATTCATTTTAAAACATTTGGGATGTCACCGTCAATACAGAAACATAAGCATAAACAAAACTTACATTCATTATCACTAGTGATTTATATCTCCTTAATCTCTCAATTTAATGTAATTTCATATTGACACCTGTGATATAAATAAGCTTGAGTGGGTCAAGTTGGGAAACTTGATGAGTACATAGGGGTTTCAACCCACAATAATATAATTATCATGTTTAAACATCAAAACAATCAACCCAATTACCCATCCTCATTATCTTCTTTATTCTACCCTAAGAATTAGCTATTCCTTGTTCATTCATTCCTAAGGGTTATCCTAAGGAATAGGTATGAAATCCATCGTTACCGAGATTTCCTCAACAGGCGCTAACTCCATAGTCGCCAAGGTTTATCTCGTTTATTGACAGTATCGTTTTCGAGAGTCCACTGGCAATACATGTCAATGAGTTTTTAGAATACATCGGTGAACACATCGTTCACAACACCTATAGGTTGCGAGCCTACTAGTGTTCCACTAGACTGTCTAGAATAGTCTGTGGTTATCATCCATACTCTGCTAGATGACGAGTGCAATGCTTGGGTAAAAGGCTTCTCTCATAGTTCACCCCTCACCCTTATCCCATGGTCTATATCACCTCTCACCTCATCATCCAACTTATATTTCATCTACCCATGTTTTACCCAACATATTTTGTAGATATAAAATACATATATACAGTTTGAATCATTTAAATCATGCATAAAATCGTTTATCCAGCATAGATATCAAGTATACAGATAGTATGCACACATATCACGTAATTTATATAAAATACTTCATATCTATGTGTACGATGAAAGTAACTATGCACTCACCTGATAAGGTGGTGGCTCGGCACTTGGACAACACTTCGTTAATCTTAAAACAATTTTCCTTTGACAAAACCTAGTATCATTACCACTAGAGTTTGTTCTAATATTTACGGAGACTAACTAAGAGTCTAACTATTATTACTATTATATAAGCGTTTAAACAATACTCTTCACCCACTATGTACAGATAGGGGCCATACATGAAACAGCGGAGAGCAGGATCATTTTGGCATATAGCACTTCTGAAATCCAGCAACCCAAGCGGCCCTCCAAACCAGATTCCCCGTACCACGAGTGGTTAAAAATATATTATAACGACACTTATATAACTCATAATAATAGGCCAAATATTTATTATAAGGTCCTAATAATATTACTATACTGAAACATAAGCTATGATAGGTTAGGCATAGCTCACTTACAACGGGTTTTTCTCAAAACTGGGCTCCACTGGAGCAGCGTTCCCAAGCCGAAAGGTTCTTTTCTTGGAGCCTCCGGGAGCCCTGGTGCTTCCTTCAGGTAATAGGGGGTTTACCTAGGCTTTAGGGGGGTTTAGAGGCTATAGAGAGGTTCTAGAGAGAGAGAGAGAGAGAGAGAGAGAAGTGAATGGAGGTGTGAAGAACTCGGTAGCCTTCACTCATCTATTTATAGGGCTGATTGGGTTCACTCACGTCATGAGTCTCTAATGCTCACGTCGTGAGCTGGCTTGGGCACCAAGGCAAAGCCTGGTGCTGACATGTGGCATCGCATGTAGGGGGTAAAATAGCCGATTTTCAAAAATTCATAACTTTTGCATACGAGCTCTGTTTTCGACTTTCTTTATATCCACGCATAGGTAAAAATAAGATCTACAACTTTCCTTTTGACTCTGTTGGCTAATTCTCGACCGATTGTAAATTTAACAGTATGAGGAGATTATACTGTTAAACGAACGCGTAAAATTCATAACTTCTACATACGAAATCTGTTTTCATCTTTCTTTTTATCTTTGAGCTCCTATTAATGAGATATTCTATTATCGTTTAGGTCGTGTTGGCCAAAAACTGCTCGATCTCAAATTCGAGTTTCGGGTTGTCCACTACTAAGCTAAATCTTAGAAAAATCATAACTTTCTCATACGAAGTCAGATTTGGGCGCTCTTTTTATGCACACTCTTGGTTTAACATATACTAAAACATTCATTTAGATCTCTAAGGCTAAAAAGAACTCTATCGTTAATTCACTATTTATGTATCACAGTGTTGTGCTGGTTTTGTCGCGAAACTTTAACAGGCCATAACTTCTTCGTTAGAACTCGGATTTCGGCATTCTTTATATGTACGGAACCCTTGTAAAATATACTACAACTTGGTTAAGATTAATCCTTATAAATAATCTTCCATAAAAAACTCATTTTTGATGCTTATTGTCTCCAAATTAGCTAGCCTGAATATGCGGGCGTTACAAGGTCCTCTTAGATAAAGTTGGAAACTTTATCCATTAAGTTAATAAGAAGGATTAGATCTGAATTTTTGAGCCTTTATCTATAAGTATTAAGCTATAAATGTAAAATTATACAAGCTACCAGTGACCACGACGTGGCTAAGGAATGACCATGACGTTGTGGAGTCCAGCTTCATGGTTGTTTTGTCCAAACATGACCATGACATGGACAAGGAGGGTCTACAACATGGTGATGTCTTGCATGTCATCTATTTTTCCTTGTCATGCCCACGACGTGAGGAAAAGGTCTCCACGTTGTGGTGGGTGTTGACTTGGTGACCGTGGAATTTTTTTGACCATTGACTTTTTACCAGTTGAACTTTGGGTCAAACTTGGAGGATTTGAGTTGTTGATTAAGGATTCATCTCTTTTGGTGTTAGTCGATTCTTTATATTGATCAGTGCAAGGTGTGAGAGTGTTGTTGTGTTTATCTAGTTCTTCAGTTCAAGTGAGTTTCTCACTATATCACATATCCTATTATACATCCTTTGCAGGATAGGATAGATATATTGTTAGAGTACGAGTATGCTAGCTGATTAGGATAGCTCCTTGCTATGCATGTATAGATTAGGACACTAGGTGTCTTGGTATGTTAGACTGGTAGGTTCTTGCCTGTTAATCGTATTATACTAGTAGGAGTTATGTTTAGCTAGGGTAACTGTGGAAGGCTAGTTATCATGATTATGTATGATTGACTAGCAAATGAATTGATCGAGAAGTGGTCAAACACAGAGTAGCTAGGGAAGACTAGTTGCCAAGGTATGTAATATGGTAATATATGCTATGAGTTTATGTTACATGATTATGTTGTTATGATAACGTTGGTTCTATGTAGTTCAAGTTGGATAACTCGCTAACTCTTGGTCTAATACCTTATTGCGATGTTCTTGTCTGATTGTTTGTGCTCGAGTGGATTATCTATTCGAATGTCTATCTGATCCCTAACTACATATGAGTTTATGAATTGTATGTAAGACCAGGATTTGACCATGACAATGGCAATGAAATACTATGATTTGACCTATGGCAAGATGTGTCTGTAAGAATATGATTTAGCACAAACCATTCACTTAGAGTTAAAGTAGACATGTTATTGCATATATGATTGTTATGTATGTTGATCGGAGATTTGGCAGGTTGGCGCTAGAGCTGAAAACTTTATGTGGATGCATTATATGATGGAATATATATTATATTGGGGAACTCACTAGACTTTATGCTTACAATTGTGGATTAAATGTTTTGCAGGTTGTTCATGAGAAGAGATCGATGAGACTGTACACACGCATCAGATATATCCGCTTCCATGGCTTTGTCATTCAACTCTGATAATGCATGGTTTCAATCAAACAAATGTCACTCAAAGGTTGTTGTGATAACTGCTTTAATTGGTTACTCTATTTTAAAAATGAAAATTCGCTCTATAATTTTTGAAATGTTATAACAAGGAAGCGTTTAATAATTGTAAGCATCTTTGTGTATATAGGATGCAACAACACATGGGAATAAGCAAGAAAAATCGGTTCTTAACTGTGACAACCTGTAATTTATTTCGTCACGGTAAATTATTTCCGTCAGTAAAGCCGTTACGTTCCAATTTTTCCGTTATCTTTGTTTTAAATTTATTTAATTGCGACTTCTCTTTCGGTTTCATAAGGGCCGGGATACATTATAAACATTAAAATATTTTCCATATTCGTTTGGAAAAAATTTAGTTTCATTTAAGTCGTGATTACGGCAAATAAAACGGGTACGACCAAAAGCACCGTTTAACGTCAGTATCGGATAGAATTCCACCGGGCCATAAACTTAACCCCTATATAAGGGATTGAGTGACATCATTTTGAAGCTTTTTCTCTCTCTTAAAACACTTTCTCTCACTACTCTCTCTCTCTCTCTAAAATCTTATTTTGATCCAAAAACCCCCCCTTTCAAGCCTCAAATTGGTAAGCATTCTATCCTAACTTGTTGATTAACTTGATTGGTATGCAAATTCATGTTTGAATCACTCAAAACACCCATGAACAAGTGTTTACGGTTGGGAACACCTCCCAAAACGGTGAACACCTCTAAACAAGGTTTTGAACCCCAAAACCCCTCCAAATCACTTCTAGTGCTTAGGTATGACTTAGAAACTTGCATGCATGAGCTTAGGACCCCAAAATCTTATCATTTGAGGCTTGGACATGAGTTTACAGCCCAAGAACATGCTTGGACCGTAAACCCTCATTCATGGACCATAAACATCATTTAAGGTGTTAGTTTGCCCCTAAACACTTCCAAAAAGCTTCCATGAGAGTATAGAACCTTATAATCCTTCAAGAGATGCACCAAAACATACTCAAATGGGTCAAACTTGAGTTTACAGCCCAAGAACATTCTTGGACTGTAAACACATCTTCTTAGACCATAAACACCTCCAAAGGGTGTTTAAGTGCCCTTAACACCTTTCATGGCTTAGAAATGGGTCTAGAACTTAGCATGCTTAACTTTCAACCACCAAATCACATGAATCATGGACAAATATGAGTTTACTGATGTAAACTCATGTGTTTAAGGTAGTAAACTCACCAAGAACACCTTCATAGACCATAAACTCCTTTTCCAAGGTCAATTCAAGTCCTAATCACTTCCTAAGCCATGGAATCAACCCAAGAACTGTGACATCCCCAATTTCAAGGCCAGAAAAGACAGGTTTTGTTTATACTTTATTTCAAAATCAAAGTAATCTTTTAATAAAAGAATTGTGGAATTTATCCCAAAATAATAATATGATAAAGATTTATCAAAAGCATTTCCATAGAAATGTATTTCATTAAAAGACTTGGGATGTCATGTTCGATACAGTACATAAGTATAAACAGTACATTATAAGCCTTACAACAGTTATTTACAACTAATAGCCTATAATCCAAAAGTCCCTCATCATCATCATAATTATGCTCTGAGTCCACTACCTGTAAAACAGAAAGCTGACTAGGTCAGGCTTGGGAGCCTGGTGAGCATATAGGGTTTTCAACCCACAAATAATAATAAATTTATTAATTTCATCGATCAACAATAAATTTATTAATTTCATCAACCAACAATAACCCTGATTACCCATTCCCGTTATCATCACTTTACGTCCCTAAACACCTATACAAGGGACCTAGTCTAAGGATTTTATCATCAGGATGGACACTACTACTAAGGGGGTTCCTCAACAATAAATTTCCTAAAGGAAACCATGAGGGGGATGGAGTACACCGGTGAACACATCGTTCACAACACCTACAGGTTGCAAGCCTGCCAGCGTTCCACTGGACTGTCTAGAAGAGTCCGTTGTCGTCATCCATACTCCGCTAGATGACTGGAACAACAACAACATCGAGGCCTCTCATCATTTTAACACACATCAACTATTTTGTCTACCCATGTTATACCCAACATATTTGTAGATAAAATACATATACAGTTTATAACTTGTATAAACAATTGTATTCAACAATCATCTCAAATAAACAATCAATATAATTACACATAACACGTATTTTATAGAAAATACTTCATATCTATGTGTAAGATGAAAGTGACTATACACTCACTTGATTTGATGATAATCGGACAGCAATTCGTTCCTTAAAATGATCGTTTCTGATAAAACCGGGAGTTTTATTGAGAAACCGGGCTTTGCGAGAGTTGGAGCTTCAAAACCGAAAAGATAAAATTTTCCGGGTTTTCGGCCACTTCGGGACGTATTCCGGGCTTTAAAAATGATACCGGGGCTTCGAGGGAAGTCAAAATAGTCAAAATATAAGTTTAGGGGTGAAAAATGTCAAATTTCTAAAAGTAGTCGGGAAGGCTCGCAGCCCCCCCCCCCTTTATATAGGGTGCGAGACCGAGAGCTTGTGGCTAAGGAGCTTCCACGTAGTGCCTGCGAGGTTCGGACACAGAGGGAAGAGGTGGCAGCGAAGGGACGAGGCGCGTGGCAGCAGCGAGGCGAGACACGGAGGCTGGCTACGAAGCTCGGACGTGGCCTTGCGAGACTCGGACACGCGGCGGCTACGAGGCGTCTTCTGATTGGCCGAGACTTCGGTCCAAGGGAATAGCAACACGCGTCGGATCCGAATTCGGCCACATCCTTGGTGACACAGCAGCTTCGGCGAAGTGACATGGCGGCTAGTGTTCATGCGAAATTTTTCGAATTTTGAGCCCCGAACTTCTAAAATCCATAACTTTTTCATACGAGCTCCGTTTTTCACGTTCTTTATATGCACGCATAGCTAAATTGATGCTCTACAACTTTCGTTTAGACATCGTCGGCTAATTTTGAATTTGATTTTAATATTATTATTTTTAACAAACCGGGACAGGAAAATCCTTTAAAAATTCACAACTTCTTCATCTGACGTCCGTTTTCGTCAGTCTTTTTACCGTTGTACTACTATTGACGAGACCTTCGATTCTCGTTTAGGTTGTGTCGGCTAATATCGCTCGATCTAAAATTCGAGTATTTAGCTGTCCACTGTTAAGCTAAAATTTAGAAAAATCATAACTTCCTCATACAAAGTCACATTGTGACGTTCTTTTTATCAAAATTCTCGGTTTAACGAATACTATGACTTTCGTTTAGATTGTTAAGGCTAAAAAGAACTTTATCACAATATTCACTTTTTACGCTTCCCGGTGTCGTGTCGATTTCGTCGCGAAACTTCGACAGGTCATAACTTCTTCGTTACAACTCGGATTTCAGCGTTCTTTATATCTCCGGAATCCTTGTTTCGGCCACTACAACTTTCTTAAAAGATATAGGCTTTTTCTAATATTTATTTTTAATGATTATTTTCATTATTAATTAATTAAATCATAATAATTAAGCAAATAAGCATATAATTCACATAATATTCACATAATTCCTCTTTATTACTTCAAAATGAGTTACAAAGGTTGACATAGACTATTACAACTTTATTAATGCTTTTAGCCCAGAAACACGGGCGTTACAATTCTCTCCGCCTTAGGATGATTCCGTCCCCGGAATCACACATCCACAAACAAATACGGGTAGCGACTCATCATATCACTCTCCGTTTCCCAGGTGAGATTTGACTCATTCGTATGTTTCCATTGCACAAGCACTAAATCGACCATCTTGCATCGCAAAATTCTAGTCTTACGGTCAACGATTGCCTCTAGTTCTTCGATTAACCTCCTACTTTCAGCCTGCCTTAACTCAGATATTGGAATTATGTCGGGAACATCTCCCGTGAACTTCCTTAAATAACACACATGGAAAGTGTTATGAATACCATCTAGTTCTTCTGGTAGTTCTAGCTTGTAAGCTTGATTCCCAATCCTCTGAAGAACTTTAAATGGTCCAATAAACCTTGGACTCAACTTTCCTCTTTTACCAAATCTTATAACTCCCTTCCATGGTGAGACTTTAAGCAAAAACGAATCACCAACTTCGAATGTTATCGGTTTTCTTTTCTTGTCAGCATAGCTCTTTTGACGATCCTGAGCCGCTAACATCCTTTCCCTAATTACTTTCAACTTTTCAGCAGTCTGATGGACTATCTCAGGTCCCATAAACTGCTTTTCTCCAGCTTCAAGCCAACAAGACGGCGTACGACACTTCTATCCATACAAAGCGTGATAAGGTGCCATCTTTATGCTCGAGTGGAAACTATTGTTGTAGGAAAATTCTACTAAAGGTAAATGTTCATCCCAGTTACCTTGGAATTCCAGGGTACATGCTCTCAGCATATCTTCAAGTGTTTGTATTGTTCTTTCGCTCTGACCATCAGTTTGTGGATGGTAAGTTGTACTTAAACACAACTTGGTACCCATTTCCTCTTGTAGACTTTTCCAAAATCGTGACATGAAACGACTATCACGATCTGATACAATTGTTAGAGGAACACCGTGAAGTCTCACAATTTCCTTCATCTAAGCATTCATAAGCTTATCCGTAGACCATTTTTCATTGGTTTCTATGAAGTGTGCACTCTTGGTGAAACAATCCACGACCACCCAAATCATGTCGTGACCGCTCTTTGTTCTGGGTAGTTTAGTCACAAAATCCATGGTGATGTCTTTTTTCATTTACCCACGGGTACAGGTAAAGGTTCTAAACTCCCATACGGTTTCTGATGTTGTGTCTTGACTCTTGCACATGTCACACACTCGGCCACATACTTAGCAACATCGAGCTTCATCGTTGGCCACCAGTAATAGGGTTTTAAATCCCTATACATTTTCGTACTGCCAGGATGAATCAAGTACATGGTCTTGTGAGCTTCTTCCATCAGAACATCTCTTACTCCTCCCATCTTAGGTACCCAAATCCTATCTTGGAATACCTTCAACCCTTGGTTGTTTGTACCGAATACTAATGTTTTGCCCAAACGTTCTTCTTTTCAGTCATTCTTCTCTAAAGCTTCTTCCTGAGATTTCTTTATACTCTCCACAATTGTTGAGACAACCTCAATTCTCAACGCTCTTGGCCTTTTCTTTTCAAGGTTGACTTTCCGACTGAGAGCATCAGTAACAACATTTGCTTTACCAGGGTGACAAAGTATCTCACAGTCATAGTCCTTGAGTAATTCCAGCCAGCGTCATTGCCTCATATTAAATTCCTTCTGATTAAAGAGATACTGGAGATTCTTATGATTAGTGAAAAGTTTGCACTTCGTACCATAGAGGTAATGTCTCCATATTTTTAGAGCGAAAACTACCGCTGTCAACTCCAAATCATGAGTAGGGTAGTTCTTTTCATGCTCCTTCAGTTGTCTTGATGCATATGCTATCACTTTATCTCGCTGGGTCAGAACACAACCTAACCCAACTCCAGATGCATCACTATAGACTGCGAAGTCTTCAACTCCTTCGGGTAAAGAAAGAATTGGTGCTTCACATAATTTCTTCTTCAACTTCTCAAAGGCTTCCTTAAGCTTTTCACTCCAAGTATAAGTAGCTCCTTTGTGGGTCAAGGCTGTCAATGGAGCGGCTATCGAAGAAAAGCCTTGGATAAACCTTCGGTAATATCCAGCTAATCCTAAAAAGCTTCGAATCTCCGTAGGACTTTTTGGTTGTTCCCACTTCATTACAGCTTCAATCTTTGCTGGATCAACCATTATTCCTTCTTCGTTAACCACATGACCCAAGAATTGGACTTCTTGAATCCAAAATTCACATTTAGAGAACTTTGCATACAACTTCTCATTTTTCAGGACTTCTAGCACTTCACGTAGATGCTTTTCATGCTCATGCTTGCTTTTCGAATAAAGCAAGATGTCATCTATGAATACTATCATGGATTTCTCTAGGAATGGTTTACAAACCCTATTCATCAAATCCATGAAAGCTGATGGGGCATTGGTTAGTCCGAACGACATAACCAAAAATTCATAGTGTCCATATCTCGTTCTGAATGTAGTCTTCTCGATATCTTGATCACTCACTTTCAGCTGATGATATCCTGACCTAAGATCGATCTTTGAGAAGTAGCTCGAACCCTGTAACTGGTCGAACAGGTCAACAAACTGCGGTAGTAGCTAGCAAGACCTAGAAATTGACGAATTTCTGTCGGTGTCTTGGGTGCTGACCAGTTCTCAATGGCTTTAATTTTGGATGGGTCCACGTGTATTCCCTCTTCGCTTACCACGTGTCCTAAGAATTCGAGTCTTCGGATCCAAAATTCACATTTCGAGAACTTCGCATAAAGTTTCTCCGTTCGTAAAGTTCCTAAAACTAGTCGTAGGTGATCGCCATGCTCTTCCTTACTTCGGGAGTAGATCAGGATGTCGTCAATGAAAACGATGACGAACTGATCCAAGTAAGTTTGGCATACTCTGTTCATCAGGTCCATGAAAACTATTGGTGCATTGGTCAATCCGAATGGCATCACCACGAACTCGTAGTGTCCGTAACGAGTTCGGAAGGCTGTCTTTGGAACATCCTCCTCTAGTACTCGTAACTGGTGATATCCAGATCTTAGATCAATTTTGGAAAAATAGTTCACCCCTTGCAGTTGATCAAATAGATCGTCTATGCGAGGTAGAGGGTAACGATTTTTGACCGTCAGTTTGTTGAGTTCTCTGTAGTCGATACACATACGGAATGATCCGTCTTTCTTCTTAACGAACAAGACCGGTGCTAAGCGGTAGGGGGACTTGGCTACTGGGGTAGCTCCTGGGACTAAGTCGATTCTGAACTCGACCTGTCGTTGCAGAGGTAATCTAGGTAGTTCTTCTGGGAAAATGTCGAAAAAGTCGCTCACTACTGGAACGTTCTTGAGTTCTTTCGTTTCGAGGTTCGTGTCGACGACGTGAGAAAGGAATGCGTGGTATTCTTTGCGCAGATATTTCTGTGCTTGAATACTTGATATAATGTGAAGACTTGCACCAGGTTTGTCGCCATAGACTATAAGAGTTTCGTTAGACGGAAGGTTTAGTCGGACTGCTTTCTCGAAGCACATGATGTCGGCGCGATGAAGACTCAACCAATCCATGCCGATAATAACATCGAAGCTTTTTATTGAGACCGGCATGAGGTCGATTGGGAATGAATGGTTAACTAGGGTTAGGATACATCCTAAGTATATGCTACTGGTATTTTCTGTTTTTCCATTAGCCATTTCTACTGTGAATTGTTCTTTAAGTGCGTGTGGTTGTGGTTTAAGCATGCGAGCAAATTTGTGGTTTACGAAGCTTCGCTCCGCTCCACTATCGAACAGAATGCATGCATAGGAGTTATCGAGGAGGAACGTACCAGTCACCACTGTCGGGTCAGCGACTGCTTCCCCATGGCCTATAGCTAGTACCCTCCCTACTCCTCCAGCATTTCTTGCTTTGGGGCAGTCCCTCTTATAGTGGCCTGTTTCGCCACATCCATAGCAAGTTGGGCTCGCGCTAGAGCCAGGGACTTGCGTGATCGGTTGTGCCGGGAATTTATAGAAACGAACGGTGTGTCCTTTCCTGTTGCAGTTAGAGCACTGCATTTCACGGTAGGGGCCGTTGTGGTGGAAGTTGCATTTGTTGCACTTCGGCAAACTTCCAGCATACTGCTTCGTTGGAGCAGTAGCAGCAGGGGTTACTGCGGCGTGTACTGCCACAATTTGCTGCTTCTTGGCAGATCGCTGCCTCTTCTTGTCATCCCAGAACTTCCGCTTGGTGTCAGCGGGTTTGGATGGTTCTGAGATGGCTAGGGTTGTTGTGGTTGCAGGGGTTTTGACACCATGGTCAATGAGTCGTTATGCCAGTCGCTTGGCACTGTCGAAGGTGGCGGGGTTTGATGATAGGACATTCCCCTGATACGGAGGCACTAGCCCCCATATGTACCTTTCAATCTTCTTCCCTTCAGTGGGAACCATATTAGGGCAGAGGGCCACCAGTTTGCTAAATCTGGCGGTGTAAGCTATAATGTTGGAGCCCTTCATGGTCAGGCTCCAAAGTTCCTGTTCCAGTTTCTGGATCTCGCCCCTCGGGCAGTATTCCTCAATCATGAGGTCTTTCATCGTATCCCAGCCTATGTCGTTGGCCACAACGAGAGTTAGAGATTTAATGTGGCTGTTCCACCACGTCAGTGCCTTCCCTGCGAAGGTGCATGCGGCATATTTGACTTTGCTCGCAGAAGGGCAAGAACAAATTTCGAAGACTAATTCAGTCTTCTCGAACCATTGCGAGAGAGCAATGACTCCGCCGGTCCCATGGAAGGGTTTCGGCTTACAGTTGGTGAAATCCTTGTAAGAGCACTCTCTCGAGCGCACAGGAGTTTCAACCGGAATGGAGTTAACCGGGGTTCCACCTCTGCTGGCATCAGTAGAGTGATACTGTGCCATGGCAGTTGCCACTGCTGCAACTACGGTAGCATTTAGGGCTGCTGTATCAATGACCGGAGGTGGTGTAGGTGTAGGGTTATTCCGGGTAGATTTGCGAGGAGGCATCTTTCAACTATAAGTTTATAAAGTTGAGAAAAGTGGTAAGAATCAATTTCTAAGTAATGTGCGAATGACACATGGACTAACTAACCATAGCCCAACAATTGAATGAGTGTTTGTGTTCATAACTAGAAAGATGTGTAGGAAAACCCAAATGTAAAGATTCTTCCCACAGAGTAAGTAGTTGTCAATAATATTGGTATTACTGATGTAATGAGTTTAATGAAAATTGACCTAACAGTAGGTCTTACATCATACCATACAGAAAGTTTGATAGTTCTTAGATTCCTAATTAGAGTACTGAAAGTTAGGAATATTTTACAGATAAGTGCTACCTAGAGCACAGATGTTAAAGGCTAATCCTTAACCCAAAAGATAATGATGTACTAGACATCATCTAACAGCGATGAGTATTCCTCGGGAGAACCCTGAGGTCTCTCATTTGACGTACCACCTCTTGAAGGTGTCGTTCATGAGCCCTTTGACCAGCTCGAAGTTCCATGACTTCAGCTTGAGAGGCAACCAGACGTTGTTGTAGGGTTTCATTGGTTCTCTGGGTCCGTCCCATGTCTTCTTCGAGACGGCGAATGCAAACTGTATTGACACCAGAGTTGGCATCAATCTCCACGACCCGGTCGATGGCTGCTCGACATTACGAGCTATTCTACGAATAATGACAGGTAGAGCTCGGTCAGCAGAGCCACCATCGCTGACATTGTAAAAGGTTCGGTCCCTAAAGTATGGTAAGGGTTGACCCTGTTCGTCACTCCAGCGATTCAAGTTATCTACCCACAAGGGAGTGGGACCTAGAAAAGCTGGTCGAGGGTTGTTGTCCGGGGCTTGACCTACTGGAGGTAGGTTGTTGACTTCGGGCTTAGAGTCTGATCCATCTGAGAAGCCTTCAGCTTGATGATCATCCAACGTGATTGGGTGTTCATCGTCAGACTCTGCTTCGAGCCATCCTTCGTTGCCTTCATTTGGAAAGTACGGGTCGTCGTGATGGAATCCAGCCATTTAAATCTATGCGAGAAGAGAGGTATAAAGATATAGTATACAAGTAGTTGGTAGTGCAAAATACACCTATAGTATTTTAAGTTTAAGTTCTACTAATCTTCTTGTGGTATTGTTGGTAAGTTTTTAGACTTGTTAACACATCACAACCATTCTAGGGCATATGCTAATCACTCCTCGGACCAGCATAGTTGATCAGGCTATGCCATTCCCAGGACTGACCATATATCCCCGAGCTTACCTGTGATATTTAACAATCGTAATACTTTTTTTCTTGTCGTTGTGACACTCATTTTACTATGAATGTAGATTAGTATACTTAATTAAATATTTTAGTATTTTAAGTATAGACTCTGGGTCAGAGTGTTTTAATCCCAAATGGGTTTATAGTTTAGTATATCTTTTATGGGTTGATATACTTGATTCACTATAAACAATGCTCTGATACCAATCTGTCACACCCCAAAACCAAGAACGGCGGAAACATTCTGGGCGGAGGACGTCATGTAAGTATCACAACACAGTAAATGTAAATAAGCAAACAACATCATCCATTGCATTAAATATATAATTTTAATACAAGCGTGTTCTGTACAGTACAGACACCAAAAATAACGTA
Source organism: Lactuca saligna (assembly GCF_052625555.1). Taxonomy (NCBI): domain Eukaryota; kingdom Viridiplantae; phylum Streptophyta; class Magnoliopsida; order Asterales; family Asteraceae; genus Lactuca; species Lactuca saligna. The sequence continues at coordinate 247,389,720 of NC_136420.1, read as the reverse complement.
TATCAAAATAATAAGATGAGTCTTGAATGCGCTCCATCTTCTCAAAAGCTGGCCTCGGTACCTGTCTACTGATGACCTGAGAATACAAGTTATTTTGAAAGAGTTTATCAGCATTAAGCTTCATAAGTATTTTAGTGTCGGTATTTGTCATTCAAAAATGTTTGAACATGTATCAAGTATAAGTTTGTAAAATGTATGTAAAGGTTTGCAATTGTTTGTAAAAGTTTGAATCTCTTAGAAAAACCTATATTTTCTATTAAAGTAGCCTTCTACCAAGGCTTAACTGTTTTGTATGCTCGTTTGATGTAAAAGTGTGTAATTTCCCAAATGTAACTATCATTTAATAAAATATAGTTTGTACATAAACGTTTAAGTGAGGTTATCACTAAAAATATGTAATGGGTAAATCATTGTAGTACTGTAGCCTTGTATTATAAGAACTACTGTTGTACTAACTACCTTAAACCGGATTTATATTAAGGCATTACGTGATAAATTGCACCATACTATCGACTAGTAACAACGACAAATGAATGGTCGTAATAACGGAATGACGTTTGGCACCCGCAGACCTGCAGGTCCGGCTGAAGCTAGCAGCAAGGTGTAGGATTGTCAATCCAGTATAGATCTATACGCAAACTCACGTTCTCCCTTCAAGAGAATTCTGGCTACAACTCGAGCCATGACAGTTAAGTCATGCTCTGATTTAAATCACAATAATAAAGTATTCATGTATATGTACTGTTTCTCGTTCTAGTATGGTTGTATATGTATTGTTTCTAGCATCATTGTATATGTATTGTTTCTAGCATCATTGTATATGTATTGTTTCTAGTATATGTATTGTTTCTAGAATCATTGTATATGTATTGTTTCTAGTATATGTATTGTTTCTAGCATCATTGTATATGTATTGTTTCTAGTATATGTATTGTATTACCCCGATGGTAACTAGCTATCGATGTACTGGTAAATATGAATATGGAAGTACTTTCTATGTCTATACATGTATATATGATATATAACTAATATAGAAACGACCCTCGGATGGTCACCCGAAATCCCACCAGACCACATCCAAATCGAGGAAAAGGAAATAGGGCAGATGGCTTTCCTAAGCCCTTTAAACATTACTTATATATATATATATATATATATATATATATATATATATATATATATATATATATATGGGCATGCAATTTATAAGAAGTAAAACAAAGTTTAATAAAAGCATTTGATAAGTAAAAAGAGTTTGTAAAACATTTGAAGTGAAACAGTTTGATAAACAGTTGAACAGTGATAAAATCATTGGTTTTCTAGTTATTAATCACATGTGATTAATGCAATCACATGTGATTGATGTAATAACTATAAGTATTTGACTTGTATTCCCCCCCCCCCCCCCATAAAGTATTTAAAACATTTAAAAGTATTTCAAAGGTTGATTAAAGGGGTATAAGCTCACTTGTGGTGAGTAGATTGAATTGATGTATCGAGTACCGTGCTAAGTGTCAAACGGAGACTTGTTCACACGTTCGAGCCTAGTTATCATATAATAAGCATATATATAACTAATTAGCCACATAATAACTTAACAAACTAAGTTAACACTATTAGGAACATGTATACACTTTATATAAGTGTTATAGGTCCTAATGGTTGTATCTAAGTTGATACGGGACAATGCAAAAGGGGTTTAAAGCACAAATGGCCTTGTATATGAGTTCACCACCCAACAAACCCTACCCATTGGAGTTTACAGCCATGAACCCTTGGGTTTATGGCCGTGAACTCCTCACATGGAGGTTTTGGGTGTTTTGAGGTCTTATCTTGGTCCTAGAATAAGCCTAGCCTTGTTGGAATAATACTTGAAGTAGTTTAAGGCCTTGGAATACTCCTTTGGGGAGTTTACGGCCAAAGGACCATATCCCCTAGAGTTTACGGCCGTAAACTCCTATGGGGTGTTGTTTTAAATTCATTTGAGGCCCTTGCATGTGTAGGATGGCTTCCATGCTTTTATCTAAGGCTAAAGGGGACAAGAGGCACACATTTGTGCCTTCACTTGGAGTTTACGGCCCAAGATATGTTCCTTGGCCGTAAACTCCTTTTAAGGAGTGATTATGATGTCTTTTGTTCTCCATTCAAGTCCCATGTGTTCAAGGTAAATTGTCTTAAGCCTTAGGGGTGTTTGTGGCATCTTTAACACAAGAAAAAGGGGTTTACGGCCCAAGATATTTCCTTGGCCGTAAACTCCTAAAACCCTAAGATTTTGAAGTGTTTTGGTGTCCAAAATAAGCACAAGCATTAGTGGTTAAAGTCCTTAGGCTTAAGGGGGTGAGTTAGGGCATTTATGTCCTTTAAAAAGGGGTTTACGGCCCAAGAAGTTCCTTGGCCGTAAACTCCTATAACATGTGTTTCTTGGTTGCTTTTTAGTCCCAAATGTTTATACACTAACCCTAAAACCCTAAGATTTTGAAGTGTTTTGGTGTCCAAAATAAGCACAAGCATTAGTGGTTAAAGTCCTTAGGCTTAAGGGGGTGAGTTAGGGCATTTATGTCCTTTAAAAAGGGGTTTACGGCCCAAGAAGTTCCTTGGCCGTAAACTCCTATAACATGTGTTTCTTGGTTGCTTTTTAGTCCCAAATGTTTATACACTAACCCCTAAACAAGTTGTCTACCGAGGAATCGGGACTAGGAAGCCTTTTGGCTCCGTTTTGGAGTTTACTCCCCAAGAACGTTCTTGGGCGGTAAACTCTCGGATCTTGTAGTTTAGACATGTAATTGATGTTATAAAGCATATAACAAGTAATAAAACACATTTAGGAAAGTAGACTCATAATCCGGGAGGAAAACCCGAAGATCCGTCAGAAAGAATTGGCTTTTCTCTAGTTGGAATTGTGAATAATGAATTAATTAAATTCAGAAATCTATTTATAGTCCTGGAATATTTTGACAGAAAATATTTTTATTCCGGAAGTCGGACTATAACATTATGAAACTTACAATGTTCAAGTTTCACAATTTCAGGAGCATCCATTCTCCCGATAAGTCCAAAAATGTAAACCCTAATGTACACAAACTTGTTCGGACAAGTCTGAAAATTACAGAAACTGGACTAGCTTCTATTGACTAGATAATGTTCGTACAAATGGAAATTTCGGGTTGTCACAGTATGGAAACAACTTCATCTTCCGTGAATGCAGCAGCATAGTCATCGATGCTCATTTCCCCCTTTTTCAAATTTTGGAACTCATTGTTCAGATCAATCAGATCTGTCTCTGAACAGTACTGCGCCTTCAGTTGTTCCAAGAACTCATCCCATGACATTTTTAGAGCTTGTCCTCGCGGCATTGTATCTGCCAATAGCTTCCACCAGCTCAAGACTCCAGTTTTGAATTGTCTCACAGCGAAGACAGTCTTCTGCTTCTCGCTGCAGTCGCGGCTTTCAAACACCATTTCCATCTCGGAGATCTAGTCCATGATCTCAATAGGCTTTGGGCTTCCTGAGAGACTTGGTGGTTTCGTACCCAAGAAAATTTTGTACATCCGTCCATCCTTGTTGTTTCTCCCTTCTAGGCTATCCCTTTGCTCACCTTGAGTCCCTATTTGACTCACTTGGTGGCTGTAGTTCTCTTCCTCAGATTGCTCGGGAATTGGCTCCATTGGTTCAACATGTATGGTAGATTCGTCCCTATTCTCGTGGAGAATCCGTCTCATTTCTTCCCTTTGTTCAGCTAGCATAGCCTGAATTATGGCTTGAACTCCAGCCATGGTGACTGGCTCAGGTGCAACTTCTTCAACAACAGGTATTTGTCGAACCACCGGGGGTTGGTTCCTATCCCCATTTGCGTTTACGTTTCTGCTACGGGTCCTTGCCATCTTGATCTATACACCGAATAAGGTGAATTTAGATCTTTATTCACTATAGACTCCAAAACGTTTACATGCTAGTTCTAATATCGTAATCATACGCTTAGAATCCTACACACATAAGGTTTTCCAAATCTGGTCGGCAACAGACCATAGATCCGAACAATAATATCATGTATAGCAAACACATAACATTTAGCACATAAAAGCATTTTAGGCATCTTTCCTAAAATATACTAGCACTCACACCTCACAATCATCGCTTAGCATTCTAAGTTTAAGTCTAGAAATCCTACAAATTCCTAGTTCACTTAAACTAATAATCTGATACCAACTGTGACATCCCCAATTTCACGGCCAAAAAAGACTGGTTTTGTTTATACTTTATTTCAAAATCAGAGTAACCTTTTAATAAAAGAATTGTGGAATTTATCCCAAAATAATAATATGATAAAGATTTATCAAAAGCATTTCCTTAGAAATGTATTTCATTAAAAGACTTGGGATGTCATGTTCGATACAGTACATAAGTATAAACAGTACATTATAAGCCTTACAACAATTATTTACAACTAATGGCCTATAATCCAAAAGTCCCTTTATCATCATCATAATTATGCTCTGAGTCCACTACCTGTAAAACAGAAAGCTGACTGGGTCAGACTTGGGAGTCTGGTGAGCATATAGGGTTTTCAACCCACAAATAATAATAAATTTATTAATTTCATCGATCAACAATAAATTTATTAATTTCATCAACCAACAATAACCCTGATTACCCATTCCTGTTATCCTCACTTACGTCCCTAAACACCTATACAAAGGACCTAGTCTAAGGATTTTATCATCGGGATGGACACTACTGTTAAGGGGGTTCCTCAACAATAAATGTCCTAAAGGAAATCATGAGGGGGATGGAGTACACCGGTGAACACATCGTTCAAAACACCTACAGGTTGCGAGCCTGTCAGCGTTCCACTGGACTGTCTAGAAGAGTCCGTTGTCGTCATCCATACTCCACTAGATGACTGGAACAACAACAACAACATCGAGGCCTCTCATCATTTTAACACACATCAACTATTTTGTCTACCCATGTTATACCCAACATATTTGTAGATAAAATACATATACAGTTTATAACTTGTATAAAACATTGTATTCAACAATCATCTCAAATAAACAATCAATATAATTACACATAACACGTATTTTATAGAAAATACTTCATATCTATGTGTAAGATGAAAGTGACTATACACTCACTTGATTTGATGATAATCGGACATCAATTCGTTCCTTAAAATGATCGTTTCTGATAAAACCGGGAGTTTTATTGAGAAACCGGGCTCTGTGAGAGTTGGAGCTTCAAAACCGAAAAGATAAAATTTTCCGGGTTTTCGGGCACTTCGGGACGTATTCCGGGCTTTAAAAATGATACCGGGGCTTCAGGGGAAGTCAAAATAGTCAAAATATAAGTTTAGGGGTCAAAAATGTCAAATTTCTAAAAGTAGTCGGGAAGGCTCGCAGCCCCCCCCCCCCTTTATATAGGGTGCGAGACCGAGAGCTTGTGGCTAAGGAGCTTCCATGTAGTGCCTGCGAGGTTCGGACACGGAGGGAAGAGGTGGCAGCGAAGGGACGAGGCGCGTGGCAGCAGCGAGGCGAGACACGGAGGCTGGCTACGAAGCTCGGACGTGGCCTTGCGAGACTCGGACACGCGGCGGCTACGAGGCGTCTTCTGATTGGCCGAGACTTCGGTCCAAGGGAATAGCAACACGCGTCGGATCCGAATTCGGCCACATCCTCGGTGACACAGCAGCTTCGGCGAAGTGACATGGCGGCTAGTGTTCATGCGAAATTTTTCGAATTTTGAGCCCTGAACTTCTAAAATCCATAACTTTCGCATACGAGCTGCGTTTTTTACGTTCTTTATATGCACGCGTAGCTAAAATTATGCTCTACAACTTTCGTTTAGACTTCGTTGGCTGATTTTGACTTTAATTTTAATATTATTATTTTTAACAGACCGGGACAGGAAAATCCGTTAAAAATTCGTAACTTCTTCACCCGACGTCCGTTTTCGTCGGTCTTTTTACCGTTGTACTACTATTGACGAGACCTTTGATTCTCATTTAGTTTGTGTCGGCTAATATCGCTCGATCTTAAATTCGAGTATTTAGTTGTCTACTGTTTAGCTAAAACTTAGAAAAATCATAACTTCCTCATACGAAGTCAGATTTTGACGTTCTTTTTATCAAAATTCTCGGTTTAACGAATACTGTGACTTTTGTTTAGATTGTTAAGGCTAAAAATCACTTTATCGCAATGTTCACTTTTTACGCTTCCCGGTGCCGTGCCGGTTTCGTCGCGAAACTTCGACAGGTCATAACTTGTTCGTTATAACTCGGATTTCGGCGTTCTTTATATCTCCGGAATCCTTGTTTCGGCCACTACAACTTTCTTAAAAGATATCGGATTTTTCTAATATTTATTCTAAATGCTTATTTTCATTATTAATTAATTAAATCATAATAATTAAGCAAATAAGCATATAATTCACATAATATTCACATAATTCCTCTTTATTACTTCAAAATGAGTTACAAAGGTTGACCTAAACTATTACAACTTTATTAATGCTTTTAGCCCAGAAACACGGACGTTACAAGAACCTTCATTTGTGCATTGTAATTAACCTAGGACCACTAAAACACATTAAGACATGACACATAAGAGTTTACGGCCGTAAACTCATAGTTTACTGTCGTAAACTCCTCAAATGGTCCTTAGGATGTTCAAATCTCATTCCAATGCCTTGAAACCAAGCCTAGCATCACCCCTCATTAGTTATAAGACCATTAGGCAACCAAAAATACCCCCACCATGAGTTTACGGCCGTAAACTCATGGGGAGTTGGTCATTGGGCCGAAAACTCCATTCGGAGTTTACTCTTGAAGAGTAAACTCCATATCCAAGCCAGACACGTCCATAGATGCTACCTGGGTCACTCCAAACACTTGAATTGAAGTGTTTTCGCGTCTAGAAGTGTTTACTCTTATCTAATCAGTGGGTCGAAGTCTAATTAGATACAATTATATATCTATTCATATTACATAGGAACCTCGCGTGTTTTCAATCCCCGAACGGACAATTAGCATCAAACCAGCACACTTCTCGACTGGTGAGTTCATACCCCTACACCTTTTTCCGTATTTTTTAATGTTTTCAGGGGGGGGGGGGGAATACAAGCAAACTATAAACGTTTTCGAAACCTAAAACTAATGTAATTCTACAAATATCTGGCAAACTTTTAGATATCATTACCCCTTTTGTATTATGCGGAGCATAAGGGATGTTTTACTGAATATAACTAAGTAGATTTCAATTACAGTAAAGGAAAACAATCAAACCAATTAAATTATTATGGGAATAATTTGGGATCTTTAGTTCTTGTTTTACGGACACTGATTTTATGCAAGGTTAATAGATAAACTATGTCTGATTCAGTTTATCTCTGTTTAATTTAAAGTATTATGCCAGATAATTTCGTTATATTAAATTGTGTTTAATGTATTATGTTTTATAACGATTATTATGTTTGATAACGAACGAGTACACCGTGAATAATTTAATACTAGCTTGTGAGATTATCTTCATTAAACCCTTTGGGTCATCAGTAAATCCTCCCCGGAAGTGTAACCAAAGTCTCCTGGAGGGAGAGCGTGGAATTTGTGAATAGATCTATTTGGGACTGACAATCCCACACCTAAACTGCTAGCTACAGTTAGGCGGGCATGCCTGGGGTGACAAATTCTGGATATCGTCCGATGCTTGAAGAATGTCAAGGAGGTCTCGTTGTCGTATCATCATGGTTATCCGACTCACAATACGTATTAATATAAAAATATAAGTTTATTCACGAAATCTATATCTTCTCTAATCTATAGTTTTACCGGATGGTATTCCCAGTGGTTTTGAATCTATATCTTCTCTAATCTATAGTTTTACTGTATGGTATTCCCAGTGGTTTTGAATCTATATCTTCTCTAACGTATAATTTTACTGGATGGTATTCCCAGTGATTTTGAATCTATATCTTCTCTAATCTATAGTTTTACTGGATGGTATTTCCAGTGGCTTTGAATCTATATCTTCTCTAATTTATAGTTTTATTGGATGGTATTCCAAGTGGTTTTAAATCTATATTTTCTATTAATCTATAGTTTTACTGGATGGTATTCCCCGTGGTCTTTAAATCTATAGTTTTATATATATATATATATATATATATATATATATATATATATATATATATATATATATTAAAACTACCTACTGTTGTACTGGATGGTATTCCCAGTGGATTTTCAATATATAGTCTTACGTATTAAACTATCTACTGTTGTATCGAATGGAAATTTAGAACTTTAACTAAACTGTCTTTATAAGAAAATATGGGATTTTCTTGGATAACAACTTTTTAGAAAACCAAAGGAAACATGATCTTTTTACATAAACAAACAGCTTATGAACTCACCAACTTTATGCTGATTTTGAAACTACTTGTATTCTTAGGTTCTCCTTAGACAGGTATCCCACATCCTTTTGCAGAAGACGAAGCAGATGGAATTCACGTCTTAACTTTTGTTTAAACTTATGTATCTGTAAAACATGTATTACTTTGCTTTTATACTTTCAAACAAATGTAACGAATCTATGTAATGTAATGTTTCGTGTTTACTATGATTACTATGTACATTGGTTGTGATATTTTACATGACGTCCTCCGCCCCGGAACGTTTCCGCCATCGGTTTCGGGGTGTGACATAAACCAACCGATAGACAACATTTCCTACCGGTAAGAGCCATACCAGAAAAACCCATCAAAATACTTGACACTCTTCGTTAACACTACTTTTCTTAATATAAATATTATTATATTAATATGAATATAATGTAACAAAATATTATTATATAAATATACATTCAAGTAAATATTAATACAATAATATTATCCAAAAGACAAAATTGTAAGAATGGTCCATGTGGTTAGGTCGAAATTTGCAAGTATGTATTTTGACTACAACTCGATGGTGATAAAAATATAATTGTTTTTATCAAAAGTGTCAAAATATTTGTCGTTATTGTGGATAACTCTTAGTTATCCCAAAGTATCGTGAGTAATTCGAGTGTAGTGGAATTTTCACTAACAGCCCGATTATTATAGTATTTGTCATAAAAAGGCCCAAATTGAATAAAATTATCATATATATAGCCCAACAAGAATGTAATTGGGCATATAAGGCCCAATTAGAGTAAAATTACCATATATTGCCCATTTAGGATGAGAATGGGTACATAAGGCCCAATTTATGTAAAGTGACCAATTTGATAAAAATGTCGTAAAGAGTCCATTTGTATCAAAATAATCGTTTTATTCCAAATAATATCAAGAATGACACAAAAAGTCCCACTTTTATCAAAAATGACCATTTTGGCCCAATAATACTGAGAATGACAATAAAAGCCCATTTATATCAAAATGACATTTTAGGCCCAATAAAACCATGAGTTTGCAAATAAAGCCCATTTTTATGAAAAATGACACTTTAGGCCCATAAAACCGTGAATTGTCACATAAGACCAATTTTATGAAAAATGTCACTTAGGCCCATAAAACCGTGAGTTGGCAAATAAAGCCCAATTTTATGAAAATGACACTTTAGGCCCATAAAACCATGAATATCCAATAAAGCCCATTTTTATGAAAAATGACACTTTTGGCCCATAAAACCATGAATATCCATTAAAAACCCATTTTTATGAAAAATGACACTTTTAGCCCATAAAACTGTGAATATCCATTAAAAGCCCATTTTTATGAAAAATATCACTTTTGGCCCATAAAACCGTGAATGTCATTAGAAGCCCATTTTGTTTATCTTTATTGTCAAGAATGGCCCCTTTGTATACTTTCTTTAGTTTTCTAGTAACCTTTAACATGTTTAATATTTCTAAACATCATAGAAAGTTACATTAAGTAACTTGTTTACTAATATCACCAAAACTTGGAAGATATCTCGAGTTTTATGAGTGTTTAGCATGGTTTCATAACAGATTCACACAACATATCATGAAAATATACACATACATGCATAAATTCTAAGATTAAACAAGGGGGTATGAAGCTCACCTTGAGTTTGATCGGTTTTTGGAAGGAAAATGAAGTGATTTTTTGGTATTGAGTGTTCCTTTAGAAAGAGTTTTGAAACTTGGATGGTTCTATGAAGCAAAACACAAAAATAGAGTGTAAGAAAGATGATTTTTAGTGTTATATTGGAATGAAACCAATAGAGTTTAACAAAACTTACCAAGTTATGAAGGCTTGGAGGAGAGCTTCTTGAAACACACACAAACTCACGAGTTTTTGGAGGAAAATGAGGGAGCTTCTTGAAGATTTAGAGGGAAAGTGGAGTGGGAAATGAAGTTGAAAATGAATTATGGAGAAGGGAGTAAGAATAGGTCGGTTTAAAGGAGAGAAGAGAAGAGATAGGTTAATTGTCCTTGCTTAATGGTTAACACTTAATTGCCTAGATGTTTGATGTGCAAAATGCATGTTTACATGCAATATAATTATGAGGTGTCACAATTTGAGCTTACACCATCTTTTTCTCTTTATTTTTTTATTTTTTTTTATTTACAACCGAGAATAGGAGAGAGGAGTCGTTTGGGATTGGGTTCGATGTGTAGCCGAGAACTCTTAGTCCCAATAGGGTTTTTCATTTTAAAAGCCGAAAATAAATGATTTTCGGTCCATAAAGGCTATATGTATGAGTTTTTGGCCCAATAGGACCCATTAGGAGTTTTCGGCCTTGGAAGGCCCAATAAGAGTTCTAATAGTGATTAGCGGCCCATACGGATCTAAGAAGGTGTTCACGGCCCAATAAGGTCCACTAAGTGACTTATGGCCCAAATCAGTGTTAAATAATTATCACACCCCAAAACCGAGAACGGCGGAATACGTTCTGGGGTGGAGGACTTCATGTTCAGTATCATAACAATGCATAATAGTAAAAACAAGCAACAACATTCATCACATTAATATGTAAATTTCAATACATGTGTGTTCTGTACATTTTTTTAAACACCAAAAGTATGAACAAAATAAAGATGAGTCTTATATGTACTCCATCTTCTCAAAAACCGCACCCGTACCTGTTTATTTCTGACCTGAGAATACAAGTTATTTTGAAAATGAATATCAGCATAAAGTTGGTGAGTTCATAAGTATTTAGTGTCATTGTTTGTATAAAAATATATGTAAATCGCATAGTATGACATTTATTAACAAGATTTGAAGATGATTTGATCCTTAGAAAATCCCATATTTTCCAGCAAAAGTAGTCTTCTACCAAGACTTAGTTATTTATAAATTCATTTCTTTGAAAATATTATTAGTTTTCTTATGAACGTATCATAAATGAAAATACAGTTTTATACTTGTTCATTATAGAGAAATAACATAGTTTCACCCCAGCAGCATCCCTGCCGGATAAGTGTATTAGTGAATGTAAACTTCGGATACTATTAATTGTGTACACACCTCGAGATGTGTGTTTAATTGAATGTGAGCTTGTATGTAACCATACTGTGTGATAGTAGTGTAGTGGCTGACCCTCCAAGTCACCAATAGTGTAGTAGTGTTTGTTATCCTTGGGCTTAAGAGGCTCAGACTGTAGCTAGCAGTCAGTATGGGGGAAAATATCCGCCTCGTATAGATCTATACACGTAGTGGTCGCTCTCCCTCCAGGAGGCGATAGTTATCCGACGATCGCATGGCGCTAGGTCGTATAGAGAAATAGTGCATCACATTATGTTGTAGTATTTTCTTTCGTATGATATATAGTATTCTATTAGTATACTTTGTACTGTTCTCTTGTTGTTGTTTATAGTATTTCTTCTTATAATGATTAGTGTTTCCTTAGTATAGTGTGTGGTGTTCTCTTCATATCGTATATTGTACATATAGTCTTGTAATTGTACTGATCACAGTGTGTATCATAGTAATATCAGAAATGAGTGGTAGTTCTTAACTATACCTATTATAGTTAAATTGAGTGCTTGACTGAGTGCCTTCGTTAGGTAGAAGCATCGAACTAGAGTGAAAACATTTATGTCTAACACAATATACAAGATATATAACTAAGTATTAAACGAAAGTCGAACAGATAACCTAACACCCTAAGTCCACAATCAAACAAGAACAAGAAATAAGGCCAGTTATCAGTCCTAAGTCCTTCAATACTTACTTATATAAATATATTGGGGTAGACATGATTTGGAAATAATTTAAGGTTTGAAAACAATGAAAATCAGTTTCGAGACAATTGATTTTTGAAAATGAGGTTAATAAAAATTTGAAATAACTTTACTGAAAAGATAGTGTAGAAAATCCTTTTGATAGCAAGTCTTAATCATGTATGATTGATACTGCAATGTATCGAATTCAACTTGTGTCCCCCCCCCCCCATAAAAGTAGTTAAAAACATTTGAAAGGTTAATTAAGGGGTAAGAACTCACTGTTGAAGGTAGGGTTTGAGTATGCGATCCGAATGAGTGTCGAGTGTCAACGGATGCTTTGAACGCGAGTAGTCCCTAATAATTATATGGTGACACATATATAAGTTAGAGTTAAGGTGTTTCGTGACTAAACATAATGAGAAATCTCTCCTAAAGGCTTGGAATCACTAGGGCTAAGTGTCCCGTATTATATACTCGATGATCTATGTAAGTATAAGTCCAAATGCGGGTATTACGGTGTGTGTATGGCCATAAGGGTGAGTGTGCGGCTGGGGTACGCGACCAGATTTGTGAGTGAGGCTGCACACCAGAGTGTGCGGCCGTACACTCCTTGCTTAAGTCTCAGTCGTTGAGTGTGTGCCCTTACTCTCACTTTGGAGGGTATTATGAGTGTGTGTGGCCACCTGATGAAGGTGTGCGGCCGCACTCCTTCATAGGATGAAGAACATGAAGAACATTATGAGTTTGAGGCTTGGATTCAAGTGTTTTACCTTTATGATAAACTCATTGATGGAAGAAAATATAGAGAGAGAAAGGATGCAGCCAAAAAGTGAATGGAAGAGGGTCCTCCACTTTATATAGGGTGGAGTGTGAGGCTGGAAGGGTTTGCGGCTGGGTATGCGGCTGACTTGGCCGCACACACCTCTCTTAGTGTTTTTGGCTAGATTTTGTAATGCAACACCCTTCCTAATCCTTCCTAATGTCCATATCTATGATGTATTAAGCCTAAAACACTAGCGCGGACTCAATTTATTATTAAAAGATGCTAATTTCACGTGAATTATAGATATATGGATCAATTTCATATCGTAAAGGTGTCAGGTTGTCACATTCTTCCCCCGTTAGGGAAATTTTGTCCCGAAATTTAGAGTTCAAGTAGTTATGTTATTACAAATAACTAGGTAAAAAGGTAGGGGTATTTACTCTTCATTTGATCTTCGCGCTCCCAAGTGAACTCCGGTCCTCGTTTGGCATTCCAACGAACTTTCACTATAGGGATGCGTCTTTGCTTCGTTTGCTTAACCTCTCGATCCATAATCTCCACTGGTTCTTCCACGAAAGTGAGGCTCTCGTTTATCTCGATCTCATCGATTGGAAGTATGAGAGTCTCGTTGGATAGACATTTTTTCAAGTTTGAAACGTGAAATGTAGGGTGTATGTTACTAAGTTCGTGGGGTAGGTTGAGTTTGTAGGCCACAGGGCCGATTCTAGCGAGAATCTCGAAAGGCCCTATGTATCTTGGATTTAGCTTCCCATGCTTTCCAAAGCATATCATGCCTTTCCAGGGTAAGACTTTCAGAAGGACTCGGTCTCCCACCTGGAACTCCAAGGGCTTTCTTCGTTTGTCTGCGTAGCTTTTCTGTCGGTCTCTAGCGGCCTTTATTCTTTCACGAATCTGAACGATCTTCTCGGTCGTTTCTCGAATGATCTCTAGACCTGTGAGAATACTTTCAGGTATCCTTCCTTTAGCTAACTGGGTGTCACCCACCTCAGCCCAACACAGAGGGGATCTGCATTTTCGGCCATAGAGGGCTTCAAATGGGGCTGCCTTGATGCTCGTGTGGTAACTATTGTTGTAAGAAAACTCGACTAGAGGTAAGTGGGTATCCCACACCTTACCAAAGTCGATCACACAGGCTCGCAACATATCTTCTAGAGTTTGGATGGTCCTCTCACTTTGTCCGTCGGTTTGTGGATGGTAAGCTGTACTCATGTCCAACCTCGTTCCTAGGGCGTTTTGCAGCAATTGCCAAAATCTTGAAGTGAACCTACTATCTCTATCGGAGATAATAGATATAGGAACACCATGTAGTCGAACAATCTCTTGGATGTAGATTCGTGTAAGCTTTTCCATCTTGAAAGTTTCTTTGATTGGTAGGAAATGGGCGGATTTCGTCAGTCGGTCGACAATTACCCAAATGGCATCGTACCCACTCGGAGATTTAGGTAATTTGGTAATGAAATTCATAGAAATCATCTCCTACTTCCACTCAGGTATCTCGGGTTGTTGGATCAGACCCGAGGGTTTCTGATATTTGATCTTTACCTTGGCACACATCAGACACTTACCCACGAAGGTGGCAATTTCGGCTTTCATGTTCGGCCACCAATATAACTTTTTGAGATCAAGGTACATCTTATCCGATCCTGGGTGAATGGAGTATTTGGTCTTGTGCGCTTCGTTCATGACCACCTCTCTGTAACCACTGAACTTTGGGGTCCAGATCCGGTCCATGAAACAATAAACTCCATCTCCTCGAGTCTCAAGATTCTTATCCATTCCTCTCAAAGTTTCGTTTGTGACATTTTCTGGTTTTAGGGCTTCTATATGGGCTTCACGGATTTGAGCAGATAAATGAGAATGGATAGTCATTGTCAGTGATTTAACCTTTCGGCTAGAATATTCCTTCCGAATTAGAGCGTCTGCTACTACATTGGCTTTACCCGGGTGATATCGAATTTCACACTCATAATTATTAAGTAGTTCGACCCACCATCGTTGTCTCATATTAAGCTCTTTCTGGTTAAGTATGTGTTGGAGGCTTTTGTGGTCGGTGTATATCGTGCTCTTCGTACCGTACAGATAGTGTCTCCAGATCTTCAGAGCGAATACAACCGCTCCTAATTCGAGATCGTGCGTGGCATAGTTGACTTCGTGTGTCTTCAGCTGTCTTGAAGCGTAGGCGATGACCTTACCTTGTTGCATCAGAACACAACCGAGCCCCTGATTAGACGCATCGTAATAAACCATAAAATCATTTGTTCCTTCAAGAAGGGATATTATCGGTGCGGTGCATAAGGCTCGTTTCAGAGTTTGGAATGCCTTCTCTTGTTTCTCTCCCCAGTCAAAAGTCACACCCTTCTGGGTTAATTTTGTAAGAGGTTTTGTGATCCGGGAGAAATTCTGAATGAACCTGCGGTAGTAGCCTGCGAGACCTTGAAATTGACGAATTTATGTAGGTGTCTTCGGTGTTGACCAGTTCTCAATAGCTTTAATCTTGGATGGGTCCACGTGGATTACTTCTTCACTAACCACGTGTCCTAGGAACTCTACCTTTCGGATCCAAAATTTGCACTTAGAGAATTTCGCATACAGCTTCTCTGATCGGAGGGTTTCCAGGACGCGCCGTAGATGCTCGCTATGCTCCTCCTCACTTCGTGAGTAAACCAATATGTCATCAATGAAGATGATGACAAATCGATCCAAATAAGGACGGCACACTCTATTCATTAAGTCCATGAATATTGCGGGCGCGTTGGTCAGTCCGAAGGGCATTACTACAAACTCATAGTACCCGTAGCGGGTTTGAAAAACGGTCTTTGGAACATCCTCCTCGAGCACTCGCAACTGATGGTATCCGGACCTTAAATCAATCTTGGAGAAGTAACTCGCCGCTTGCAGTTGGTAAAAGAGGTCATCTATACGAGGGAGAGGGTAGCAATTTTTAATCGTCGGTTTCTTGAGTTCCCTATAATCGATGCACATACGGAACGATCCGTCTTTCTTCTTTACGAACAATACCGGCACTCCCCAAGGTGAGAAAATCGGTCTTATAAAGCCCTTGCTAAGCAGCTCGTTAAGTTGACCGGATAGTTCTTGCATCTCAGCAGGTGCAAGGCGATAGGGCGATTTGGCTACAGGGGTAGCTCCTGGAATTAAGTCGATCCTGAATTCGACTTGACGTTGCGAGGGTAAACCTGGTAGCTCCTCGGGAAAGATGTCGGGAAAGTCGCACACTACGGGAAGGTCTTTGAGATCTTTCATTTTCCGGCTCGTTTAAAAAACGTGAGTAAGGAATGTGTGATATTCCTTACGCAGGTACTTTTGGGCTTGACTACTCGAGATAATGCGAAGGTTTGTACTGGGTTTGTCTCCGTAGATTAACAGAGTTTTTTTATGCGGTAGATTTAGACGAATGGCCTTGTCGAAGCACAGGATATCAACGCGATGGAGACTCAACCAGTCCATGCCCACAATGACATCGAAACTCTTGATCGACACCGGGATAAGGTCGATTGGGAAAGTATGATTATCTAGTGTGAGAGTGCAACCTATGTAGATTTCGTTAGAGCTCTCTATCTTCCCATTAGCCATTTCTATGACGAATGTTTCTTTTAGTGGTTGTGAGGATTGTTTAAGTAAGTGCTCAAAGTTTTGGTTTACGAAACTTCTTTCTGCTCCACTATCGAAGAGGATACAAGCATAAGAGTTATCGAGAAAGAACGTACCCATGACCATTGTGGGGTCTGCCACCGCTTCATTGTGACCGATAGCAAGTAGTCTTCCTGTTCCTTCCGTATTCCCAACTTTCGGGCAGTTTCTTTTGAAGTGTCCTACCTCTCCACAGCCATAGCAGGCTTGACTCACTCCGGTACTGGGAACTTGACTGATGGGTTTAGGTTGAGATTTGCAAAATCAGATGGTATGGCCCTTCCGATTGGAATTAGTGCAGTGCATTTCACGATAGGGGCCGTGATGATGGAAAGAGCACTTGTTGCACTTGGGTAGGTTTCCCGCATAGGTTTTGGCTGGTTTAGGGGCAGTCGGAGTGGTGGCAGCATGAATAGCCACCGTCTGTTAGTTTTTGAGGGATGATTGAGTTGACTTGCCCTTCTTCCGGTCCCACCATTTCCTCTTGTTGTCAGACAACGTAGGTGGCATAGTAGTAACCGTTGTGGTTGCCGTGACTGGAGTGGAAGGGGTTTCGTGATCAATCAACCTGTGGGCGAGCTCTTTGGCATTGTCAAAGGTTGCAGGATGTGAAGATAGAACGTTTCCTTGATACGGGGGCACTAAACCCCAGATGTATCGTTCGATTTTCTTGCTCTCAGAAGGGATCATGTTAGGGCACATAGCCACCAAGTTGCAGAACCTAGCCGTATAATCCACTATATCTGTCCCCTTCATCTTGAGGTTCCAGAGTTCCTCCTCAAGCTTCTGAACCTCACCTCTAGGGCAGTATTCCTTTCTCGGTAGGTCCTTTAGTGTGTCCCAGCCCATGGCATTGGCTGTTACTAAGGAGAGTGAATTGACATGGCCCTTCCACCATGTTAGGTCCCTTTCGGTGAAGGTAGCAGCAGCGAACTTGATTTTGCTCTCTTCGGGGCATGAGCACATTTCAAAAACAGCCTCGGCTCTTTCGATCTACCGGGATAATGCAAGAATTCCTCCAGTCCCATTGAAGAAGGTTGGTTTGCAGTTCATGAAATCCTTATAAGTGCATCCCTGTGCCCGTGGATGATCTTCACCATGTCTAGAATTTCCACCCATTCCAGCGCCACTTGCATCACCAGAATTTATTTGGGCTAGAGCTGCTGTCACTACTGCAGTTACAGCCGTTTGAAATATTAGCGGATCAAACTGTAAAAGGGGTGGTGGTGGAGGTGTTTGAGCTGTAGGTCTGCCTCTATTTGGGTGCTTACGGGGAGGCATCTCTTGCTGAAAATTTTGCATAGATAATGATAATAGTGAGAAACAATGGGGAGTATGATGAGAGTGTTTTATGAGTTAAACCACCATACACAAGTTTTCAGACATGGTTATATACTGAGCAGGGAGACATAAGAGTATAGACTTTTCCCAATAGGTTAGATATCTGCCGATATTAATGGTATTACTGATGTAAATAAGTCTTCGAAAAATGGCCTAACGATAGGCCTTACATCAAACCATGAGAAGAAAAATATTTGACACTGTAGATGGCTACATAGCATACTAAAAGATGAGAATATTACAGAGAAAAATGTTCCATTCAAAATTAGACGTTAGAGACTATTCCTAAGTTAAAAGAAAAGATGCGCTAGTCATCTTTCATCTGTGGCGGCGGATGTTTCTCGGGCGGACTCGGAGATCAGCCAGTTGGCGCTCCATGTCAAGGAGGTGTCGCTCGTAGACCCTCTGGCGAACTCGGAGTTCTACAAATTCAGCCCGGGTCTCGGCCAATGCTTGCAGCAAGGCCTCGCGGCTTGCTGCAAACCTCTCATTGGCATGTTCCAGGCGGCTAGTGCGAAGGGAGTGCATTCCTCCATTTGTATCAACCTCCGCAATGCGCTGGAGAGCAGCCCTGCCCTGAATTTCGTTGCGGGCAACTCTTTGGACCAGAATGGATAAAACCCTATCCGCCGTTCCTCCTTCACTTGTATTGTAGAAGCTTCGATCTCCATTGAAGGGCATTGGTTGGTTTTGCTCTTCTCGCCATGTTTCTATGCATTCCACCCACGCAGGCGTAGGGTCGTGGAAGGCCTGGTGGGGGTTAGGGTTCGGGACCGGGGCCGCATGGGGTAGCTTGTTGACTTCGGGCTTGGAGTTTGACCCATCCGAGAAACCTTCTGCTTGGTGGTCATCCAGAGGGATCTGATGTTCCTCATCAGGGTCTTCGTCGAGCCACCCCGCATTGTCGTGATTTGGGAAGTATGGGTCACCATGATGAAATCCGGCCATGGTATCTATGCGAGAAAAGGGGAAGAATAGTTAATAGACGTACTAATCTAAGATACTTATAAGGAAATCATTATTAGCTATACCAATACTTGCATAGTGCATACTAATTATATGTGACCGAAGCAATATAGACCTTCGAATAAGCGATCCTAACTCTAAATCCACAACCAAACAAGGAACAGGAAGTAAAGCAAAGATCACAGATTCTAAGTCTATATCATTTTAGTTACATGTAACCGTAGTGTATCCACTTAGCAAATATTTCTCCTAATAATGACACTTTTAGTTCTCATTCAAGTAAATTATATTAATGCAGAATACTCCTATAGTACTCCGGTATTAGAGTTATTGGGATAGTGTTGGTAATTTTTTAGACTTGTTGCAGTACCATAACCATCCTTAGGCACATGCTAATCACTCCTAGAAAAATGTAGTTGATTAGGCTACATCCACCCAAATGTGACTATATGTCTCTAAGCTTAACTGTGCTACTCAACAATCTTAATACTTTTGTTATGTTATAGTATGATACTGACCCTTTGTATTCATGAATGTATATACATACACTTAGTTAAATATTTTAATATTTAAAAGTATATATTCTTGGTCAGAGTGTTTTAGTCCCGAAGTGTTTATAGTTTGTATATCTCTTATAGGTTGATATACTTGCTTCACTATAAACAATGCTCTGATACCAATATGTCACACCCCAAAACCGAGAACGACGGAATACGTTATGGGGTGGAGGACTTCATGTTCTACTATCATAACAATGCATAATAGTAAAAACAAGCAACAACATTCATCACATTAATATGTAAATTTCAATACATGTGTGTTCTGTACATTTTTGTAGACACCAAAAGTATGAACAAAATAAAGATGAGTCTTATATGTACTCCATCTTCTCAAAAACCGCACCCGTACCTGTTTATTTCCGACCTGAGAATACAAGTTATTTTAAAAACGAATATCAACATAAAGCTGGTGAGTTCATAAGTATTTAGTGTCATTGTTTGTATAAAAATATATGTAAATCGCATAGTATGACATTTATTAACAAGATTTGAAGATGATTTGATCCCTAGAAAATCCCATATTTTCCAGCAAAAGTAGTCTTCTACCAAGACTTAGTTATTTATAAATTCATTTCTTTGAAAATATTATTAGTTTTCTTATGAACGTATCATAAATGAAAATACAGTTTTATACTTGTTCATTATAGAGAAATAACATAGTTTCACCCCAGCAGCATCCCTGCCGGATAAGTGTATTAGTGAATGTAAACTTCGGATACTATTAATTGTGTACACACCTCGAGATGTGTGTTTAATTGAATGTGAGCTTGTATGTAACCATACTGTGTGATAGTAGTGTAGTGGCTGACCCTCCAAGTCACCAATAGTGTAGTAGTGTTTGTTATCCTTGGGCTTAAGAGGCTCAGACTGTAGCTAGCAGTCAGTATGGGGGAAAATATCCGCCTCGTATAGATCTATACACGTAGTGGTCGCTCTCCCTCCAGGAGGCGATAGTTATCCGACGATCGCATGGCGCTAGGTCGTATAGAGAAATAGTGCATCACATTATGTTGTAGTATTTTCTTTCGTATGATATATAGTATTCTATTAGTATACTTTGTACTGTTCTCTTGTTGTTGTTTATAGTATTTCTTCTTATAATGATTAGTGTTTCCTTAGTATAGTGTGTGGTGTTCTCTTCATATCGTATATTGTACATATAGTCTTGTAATTGTACTGATCACAGTGTGTATCATAGTAATATCAGAAATGAGTGGTAGTTCTTAACTATACCTATTATAGTTAAATTGAGTGCTTGACTGAGTGCCTTTGTTAGGTAGAAGCATCGAACTAGAGTGGAAACATTTATGTCTAACACAATATACAAGATATATAACTAAGTATTAAACGACAGTCGAACAGATAACCTAACACCCTAAGTCCACAATCAAACAAGAACAAGAAATAAGGCCAGTTATCAATCCTAAGTCCTTCAATACTTACTTATATAAATATATTGGGGTAGACATGATTTGGAAATAATTTACGGTTTGAAAACAATGAAAATCAGTTTCGAGACAATTGATTTTTGAAAATGAGGTTAATAAACATTTGAAATAACTTTATTGACAAGATATTGTAGAAAACCCTTTTTATATGTAACGACGTAAATTTTAAAACCAATTTTCTCATTTTTGAAAACATCAAAACATCGATTAATATTTTAAATTCAAACGTAAACAATATTGTCACAACCGAATACATCACAAAGATCATAAAATAGTTTTCCCCTGATAATGTGTACGATCACGTCGGTGTTGGTACCTGAAACACATAACACAACATCTGTAAGCATAATTGCTTAGTGAGTTCCCCAAAATACAACCTACGCACATACGCCTTTCCAGGCCCTGACCTTCCGGTCCGTGTGTCTCAGGGGACTTCCGTCCCGACTGGGTAAACCTTCCGGTCCTACCCACGTCAACCTTACGGTCCACATTACAACGCCTTCCGGCCCATAACATATTCACCTTCCGGTCCATATCAAGCATATCATACATGGCATATATAACGATTAACTTATCACACATAATGCATATATCTCATATCATATTCGACCTTCCGGTCACACAGTCAAACCCTTCCGGGTACAGTATAGTGAGAAGACTCACCTTGTATATCTTGATAACTCGCGAATCCTGGAAATCACTCATGCTCGATCCCCCGAGCTATAATCCTCCTATAACATCATATATCTCTAATTAATACTTTTACCACTAAGGTTGACTATACCTATCAAGTCAACACTGGTCAACGGTCAACGGTCAACTTTGACCGGACTCGACGAGTGCACTAGAGCGACTCGGCGAGTCTAAACATTTTCACCAACTCTCTAGGATTCTCTTTTGACACGTCGAGTACTCCCCTGACTCGACGAGTTCCACCTGGCATGAATCGCGGGGCCACCGCGACTCAACTCTCCGAGTCACAAGGACAACTCGGCGAGTTCCAGCTCGACTCAGTCCACCTATCAACCCTCTCTAACTCTCCCTGACTCAGTGAGTCGACCATAACTCGGCAGGACCACTCACTGAGTGGTTAAGGACAATCTTCATGCTACTCGTCGAGTCTGTTCTTGTGACAACCCAAGTTGTCTCGTTACATTTCTCCGTTACCGTTAACGGAATATTCCACTGTTCAAAAGTTCTGTTAATGAGAAGTCTTCAAGTTTAATAAACATTTCAATTGTGTATGTTTATATGCCATTAAGTCGTGATAAAAGGAAATAAAATACATAGCACATATTTCCATTTACTTGGAAAATATTAGTTTATTATTACGACCACTAAATCGGGTGCGACCAAAAGCCCCGTTTAACGGTAGTATCGGGTAGACTTCCACTGTGTCCCAACTCAAAACCCTATATAAAGGTGAGTGGAGTCTATTGGAGACTTTTTACACTCTCTCTCTATACTCTCTCTCTAGACCCGTTTTCGCCCCGAAACCGCAACCAAACGCTTCCAAATAGTAAGTCCGCTTACCCTAGCTTATTCTAAACATATTGATTTGAGTTTATAGCCCAAAAATCGGACTTAGAAGCAATGAAAAAGGAGTTTACGGCCTAAGAACCTCCTTAGGCCGTAAACACCCAAAATGAGGCCAAAATGACCCAAACTTGTCCCTATAGGCTTGGAAATAAATTAAGGGGATTGCCTAGGAGTGTTTAAACATCAAAACACAATGATTTAGGGGACAAAAGAGAGTTTACGGCCCAAGCACAAGCTTAGGCCGTAAACACCTCAAAATCATGTTAAAATGCCCCAAAAACACTCCCAAACCACCCTTAGGCTTCATACATAATTTAGGGACTTAGTATTTGGGGTTTGGATCAATTAAACACATCAAAATGAAGGGCAAAAATGAGTTTACGGCCCAAGCACATGCTTAGGCCGTAAACTCCCCAAACATGCCCAAAATGTTGGTTTTTGTCCCCCAAATGGCCTTAGACTATTTCTATAAAATGCTAGGAAGGATTTAAGGACTTAAACACAATGAAATGAGGCTTGATTTGGAGTTTACGGCCCAAGCAAGTTTCTAGGCCGTAAACTCCCCAAAACCCCCTCAAATGTTGGTTTTAATCACCCAAAATAGCATCAAACTTCATTAGAAATCACTAGAAAGGCATTAGGGGCTTGAAACATCACCAAACTCAATGATTTAGAGTTTACGGCCGTAAACTCCTTTAGGAGTTGTTCTTAGGCCGTAAACTCCATTATAAGGCCCTTAGGAACCTCAAATCCACTCATGCCCTTTAGGAAAAATGCTTAGAATAATTCAATGAACAAGCTAGAAGCATCAAACACCCAAGAATAAGACCTTGGGAGTTTACGACCGTAAACTCCCTTAGGTTGGGCCGTAAACTCCATGTTTGGTCCATGTTGGTGTTTTTAATCCATTTACACACTTGATATGTGAGTATAGCAAAGTCCCACAACTGATAAGAGACCCTTAGCACCCGTAAACGCTACCCGGGACCCCAAACACTCAACCAAAAGTGCTTTTCCACTCCTTTGAGTGTGTATAATTGTTTAATTAGTATATTATATGCTAATTGTATGTGAACATATGTTATCATATGTTAAAATAGGTCCTTGTGTGTGTTCAAGTCCTTGCGTGACCCCGAACGCCCAATCGGCACTATCGTCGGACCTACTTACACCAGGTGAGTTCATACCCCTGAGTGAACATTTTAAATGCTTTTAAATGTTTTATAGGGGGGAATACAAGTTAAACATGCCAGTTATCATGTCAATCGCATATGATTGATAACCCGCATGCACAAGATTTTACCACTTTTACACTGTCTTACCGAGTGGGACACTAAAATGACTTTTACTTGTTTCATAACTTTTACTTATACTGATTTATTCAAATTCATCCTAAATTGGTTTATGAAAGATCCTCTAAGGTTTTAAATGTATTTTACAAAGGAATACAATTTGTGATTTTCTCTGTACATAAAGGCTCTTCATTAAAGATTTCTCTTTTTGACGTATACTTTTACTTGTTAAACACTGCTGCTTCACTTATACTTATGTTATACTCTGACTCGGTAACACTTTCACTTATACCTATAGTCGCTTATACTTGATGACGCTTATACTTATTCACGCTCTTACTTAGTGATACGATTTCTCCTTCACTTATACTGGATAACGACTTTACTCCACTTATTCTTGATAGACGTTCTTACATCACTTATTGTCGTCTCTGCTTCGTGATACACTTATACTTGGTACGCTTATACTTCATGGTTCGATTATCCCGCACTGTACACGTATACTTCACGACTCGGATGTTCCACTGTACTCTTATACTTCACGACTCAGATGTTCCACTGTGCACTTATACTTCACGACTCAGATGTTCCAGTGTACACTTATACTTCACGACTCAGATGTTCCACTGTACACTTATACTTCACGACTCAGATGTTCCACTGTACACTTATACTTCACTGTATGATACACACTCAAGCGTAGTTAGATGTATGTTTATGCTTATATAGATGCATATAAATAATGATTGAAGGACTTAGGAAGGCTTGTCCACCCTATTTCCTTTTCTTCGTTGAGATGTGGTCTGGTGGGATCGGATGTCCATCTGAAGGTCGTTCAATTCATTAGTTATATATTATGTATACGAGCATAGACATACGAGTTTTCTTCAGTCAATTCAGTTAAGAATCTATACCTCTAGTCTACACTTACATAAGAAACCCACTCCCTCCTAGTAACACATTATCCTCTATTTGGGATGCATCTTCGGGACGCGGCCTTCTCCGTCGTCTAGTTGGTAACCAGAGTCTCCTGTAGGGAGAGCGGACATTGTGGGTATAGGCCTATATGGGATTGACAACCCTGCACCCTGACTGCTAGCTACAGTCCACGGCCTACCAAGCCAAGGGGTGACAAATGTCACATTATATAGATGCTTGTAGGGCGTCTAGTACTCTAGTCAGTATGGTTACGAGTATCCTGGGTTGCCTTATAATTCATGGTTTTAAGGTAACAGTATTTCATCAGCAATTTACACTGTATGCTGATGTCACTTTTTTCATAGTCACATTGTTTTGACCTTGCTAGATGTATCTTTCATTTGATACCGTCTGGGGTCTGTTATCTCTGTTTGACCTTGCTAGATGTATCTTTCATCTGATACTATCTGGGGTCTGTTATCTCTGTTTGACCTTACAAGATGTATCTTTCATCTGATACCGTCTGGGGTCTGTTATTTCTGTTTGACCTTACAAGATGTATCTTTCGTTTGATACCGTCTGGGGTCTGTTATCACTGTCTGACCTTTCGAGATGTACCTTTCATTTGGTATCGTCTGTGGTCCGTCTTCACTGTTTTGACCTTGCGAGATGTACCTTTCATTTGGTAACGTCTGCGGTCTGTCTTCATTGTTATGACCTTGCAAGATGTACCTTCCATTTGGTATCGTCTTCGGTCTGCGTTCACTGTTTTAGACCTTACCAGTTGTACCTTTTATTTGGTACCTTCGGGGGTCTGTTTCTCCATTTGTTAGACTGAACCAGGCATGTCGTTAGTTCGATACTTTCCTGGAGTCTATGACTCTTTTGCCTTAGTCAGCAATCCTCACTGCTGAGCCATATGTTATTCCCTAATGCCTCTACTGTCTTTAATAATCAAATTCAGTATTTTGATATTATTAGCAATTAAGGGAAACTTCTTCTTACCACATTACACTGACCAGTCTTGGTAGAAGGCTGCTTTTATTAAAGAAAATATAGGATTTTTTGGAAAGAACACTAATATACTGAAATCACTTAAACTACTACTTTCTTAAGTTATTTGAATGAAATGTCACTAAATGCTTATGAACTCACCAGCATTGTAAAAATGCTGATACTCGCTTTTCAAATAACTTGTATTCTCAGGTTAGCATTAGACAGGCACATCCCCGGAGCTGTTGATGAAGATAGCTTTGTACTATGTTGCATTTATTCTATTACTTGTATTACTTTAAAGTGTTGTAATGTAACCTTGTAAAACTATTACTATTAATGCAATGTTTTGTTGTACTTTGAATACTATAATGCATGTGTTGTGATACTTGACATGACGTCATCCACCCCAGAACGTTTCCGTCGTTCCGGTTTTGGGGTGTGACAGTTCTTCAGACTCGGCGAGTCCATACCATGCATCAACTCAATCTTGCTTCTGAGGTCAGATCCGCTCCATCCACTCATAGATCTGGCCCTCCTAAGCTCATTCATCACGTAAAGTCACAGTCTTGGCTACCATGCAACACCCATAAGGCTCTTTTTGGAGAAATGACCTCTAAGATGGAAACCCTAGTCTCCAACCCAAAAGGAAGGACATAAAGCATAGCATTAGGGACTTTCTGGACCTGCTAAGGTCCAGATCTAGGTACCATATCCCCATGGGACCTCTCACGCTTCAATTACAAAGCAAACAAGGCAAGAAGAAACCCTAGATTTAACCATATCAACAAAAACACAGAAATAAGCTCTGAAAGATACCTCAAGAAGCTTCCCCTGGCGAAATGGAAGTAGATCCAAGCTCCCCAACTCTTCTAGCTTGACTTTCCCCTTCCTTTCTTGCAAATACACACAAATTTGGTGAACAATGGCCTCTTATCTCACTCACAGGAACCCTTAGCTGCTTTGGTGCTCTCAAGGATCAAGGTAGCCGCAATGAAGGGCGATAAGGTCCTTTAAATAGAGCTTAGGACCGGGCAATTAGGGTTTCATTAAACAGCGCAGACTCGCCGAGTCCATTCCTTGGACTCGCCGAGTCCAGGCGCGAACCTGCGTCCAGAACCGCGATCCTACTCGGCGAGTTTGAGCTCCAAATCGCCGAGTCCCCTCACAAAACACCAAAAAAACATGAATAAAAGATACCTGGAAATCTGGGATGTTACAATTCTCCTCCACTAGAACTAGACTTCGCCCTCAAAGTCTCGCTCTGCAAATAGCTCCGGATGCTGCTCACGCATCTCACGCTCCGGCTCCCAGGTCATCTCTGATCCCCTTCGATGCTGCCACTGAACCAACACCAGGGGTACCTCCTTGTTCCTCAAAACCTTGATCTTCCGATCTCTGATGGCCACTGGTCTCTCGGCATAATTCAGGCTCGCATCTACCTGAATATCCTCTAATGGAACCACTGCCGATTCATCGGCTATACACTTCCTTAGCTGCGACACATGAAAAGTGTCGTGAATCTGCCCCAACTCTGTTGGCAAATCCAAACGATAGGCTACCTGGCCTACCCTCGTGATCACACGGAAAGGACCAATATATCGGGGCCCTAACTTGCCCCTCTTCCTGAATCGAATCACTCCTTTCCAAGGAGAGACCTTCAGGAGTACAAGGTCGCCGACCTGAAGCTCAAGCTCGGACCGACGTCTGTCTGCATAACTCTTCTGTCGGCTCTGAGCGGTTAACAACCTCTGTCTAACCTACTGGATCTGCTCTGTCGTCTGAATCACTATCTCTGTACTGCCCATCACCCTCTGTCCAACCTCTCCCCAACAAATGGGGGTCCGACACCTCCTCCCATACAACAACTCAAAGGGTGGCATACTAATGCTCGAATGATGGCTGTTGTTGTAGGAAAAATCTACCAAGGGTAAATATGTATCCCAGCTACCCCCGAAATCCAACACACATGCCCGGAGCATGTCCTCGAGCGTCTGAATCGTCCGCTCACTTTCACCGTCTGTCTGGGGATGATATGCGGTACTAAAATGCAGTCTAGTACCCAACTGTTGTTGTAGGAAAACTCTGCCAAGGGTAAATATGCATCCCAGCTACCCCCGAAATCCAACACACATGCCCAGAGCATGTCCTCGAGCGTCTGAATCGTCCGCTCACTTTGACCGTCTGTCTGGGGATGATATGCGGTACTAAAATACAGTCTAGTACCCAACTCCTCATGAAACTTCTTCCAGAACCTGGAAGTGAAACGCACATCACAGTCTGAAACAATCGAGATCGGCACCCCATGCCGCGATACCACCTCCCTCACGTATAATTCCGCCAACTTCTCCGCAGAAGAGCTCTCGTTGATGGCTAGAAAATGAGCGCTCTTCGTCAATCTATCCACGATCACCCAAATCGCATTGACTCCCCTCGCAGTCCGCGACAATTTGGTGATAAAATCCATGGTAATCTGTTCCCACTTCCATTCGGGAATATCTAGCGGCTGCAATTTACCGCGCGGTCGCTGGTGCTCGGCCTTAACCTGCCGACAAGTCAAGCATCTCTCAACAAACCATGGTAATCTGTTCGGGTCCGCGGCCTTAATCGCATCGACTCCCCTCGCAGTTCGCGACAATTTGGTGATAAGATCCATGGTAATCTGTTCCCACTTCCATTCGGGAATATCTAGCGGCTGCAATTTACCGTGCGGTCGCTGGTGCTCGGCCTTAACCTGCCGACAAGTCAAGCATCTCTCAACAAACCATGCAACATCCCTTTTCATACAGGGCCACCAATACTCCTTCCTTAGATCCAAATACATTTTCGTAGCCCCGGGATGAATCGAGAATTTCGATCGATGTGCTTCCTCCATCAAAATAGCACGCGCACCACCCACAAGCGGTACCCAAATCCAACCTTGAAAAGTCATAAGCCCTCAACCATTCGTGACGAATTCCTGATACCTGACCTACAACCCGCTCCTTCTTCTGGTGTTCTGGTTTCGCAGCCTCAGCCTGAGCTCCTCGAATAGCATCCAAAATCGGGGTCATTACCGTCAATCTCATACAAATATCTCGGATCGGGGTGCTTTCCGCCCTACGGCTCAACGCGTCGGCTACCACATTCGCCTTGCCCGGGTGGTACAGGATCTCGCACTCGTAATCCTTCACCACATCCAACCACCTCCTCTGTCGCATATTCAGATTTGGCTGATCCATCAAGTACTTCAGGCTCTTGTGGTCCGTGTAGATGGTACACCGAACCCCATAAAGATAATGCCGCCAGATCTTGAGGGCAAACACCACAGCCCCCAATTCCAGGTCGTGGGTGGGATATCTCAACTCATGAGGCTTCAACTGCCTTGAAGCATACGCTATCACATGACCCCTCTGCATAAGCAACGCCCCCAAACCCGATATAGATGCATCATAGTACACCACAAAATCCTCCATCCCTTCCGGGAGGGCAAGCACCGGAGCCTTGCAATATTTCTGACGAAGCGTCTCGAGTGATGACAGCTGCTCCGGTCCCTATGAAAACGCAGCACCCTTCTGGGTCATCCTAGTGAGTGGCACGGCGATCTTGGAGAAATCCTTGATAAACCTGCGATAATATCCAGCCAAACCCAGAAAACTCCTGATCTCAGTGGGTGATCTCGGCACCTCCCACCTCAACACCGCCTCAATCTTGGTCGGGTCGACCAATATCCCTTTCTGGTTAACAAGATGCCCGAGGAATTGGCCTCTCATAACCAGAAATCACACTTGGAGAATTTGGCATACAGCCTCTCCGATCTCCATACCCTAAGAATTTCCCTCAAATGTTCCTTATGCTGCTCCCTAGACCTCGAATACACCAAAATATCATCAATGAATACGATCACCGACCGATCCAGCATCGGCCGACACACCCGGTTCATAAGATCCATGAACGCAGCTGGGGCATTGGTGAGCCCAAAAGGCATCACCACAAACTCATAATGTCCATAACGAGTTCTGAAAGCAGTCTTCTGGATATCTTCATCCCGAACCCTCATCTAATGATAACCCGACCTTAAGTCTATCTTGGAGAACCAAGATGCCCCCTGCAACTGATCGAACATATTGTCGATCCTAGGTAACGGATACCGGTTCTTAACCATCAACTTGTTCAACTCCCGGTAATCGATACACATTCGGTGTGAACCATCCTTTTTCTTCACAAACAAAATCGGCGCTCCCCAAGGTGAGCTACTCAGTCGAATAAACCCCTTTCCCAACACCTCCTGAAGCTGCGAGGATAACTCCTGCATTTCCGGTGGAGCGAGACGATAAGGCGCCTTGGCGATGGGCGCCGCTCCCAGAACCAAATCGATACGGAACTCCACTTGCCTTTCAGGAGGCACACCTGGTAACTCTTCGGGGAACACATCCGAAAACTCGCATACAACAGGAACGTCATCAACCGAATTGGGCCTCCCCGCAGCCACTCGAGTATCCATCACGTAGGCTATGAATCCATTGCAGCCCTGCTGCAGACTCTGCCTTGCCCTGGCAGCTGAACAAAACGCCGACCCGCACCGGGTCCCCTCGCCATAAACCGTAAGCACTCCCCCACTAGGGTCTCGAGTCGTCACCAACTGTCTCTCGCAGTCAATGACTGCCCCAAACTTACTCAACCAGTCCATGCCCACGATGACGCAGACATCCCCCATAGCTATATGAACCAAGTCTATAGGGAACTCGAACCCAAAAATCTCGAGCACACATCCTCGGATCACATCTATGGCGTATACCACTTTCTCATCTGCTATAGAAACTCGCAAGGGTTGACTCATCATCTCCCGATCAATACCGATGTGCTGGCTAAAAGCCAACGATACAAAAGACCGACTCGCACCCGAGTCAAATAATACCAAAGCAGGTACAGAATTTACAAGAAAAGTACATACGCATACCATAATATAAGCACAATATCTTAGCATACAAGTAAATACATGAAAGAATACATACCGGCTACGACATCAGGCGCCGTGCGGACCTCCTCCGCGGTCAACTGGAAAGCTCTTCCATGAGCCTTCGGAGCCTCGACCTTCACTGGCCGAGTCTTGGTAACCCTGGCAGCAGGCGTAGATCCCTGGCGAAGCTGGGGGCACTCGGCCTTCCGATGGCCGGTCTGGTTGCAATGAAAGCAAACCATGAATCCCTTGGGGCAATCCCTAGCAATGTGCCCCTCCTTGCCACACTTGTAGCAAGCACCCAATCGACATGCCCCCTCGTAACCCTTGCTGCACTTTCCGCAAGTGCGGCCCTTCTGACCTCCCGGTCTCGAATCGGCGGACTTGGTCCGCTTGGCTGCCGGCTGAGACTGAGCCGACCACCGATCCACCCATTGAGACTCGGCCTCCTCCCTGGCCTGGGTCTCCAACTCGATCTCACGCTTCCTGGCATTCGCCTGAAGCTCAACAAAGGTCTGATATGATGAGTTGGATACGAACTCCCGGATATCCCTCCTCAGCACACCCAAATACCGACTCATCCGAGCCTGCTCCGTGGACACCTGCTCGGGGCAGAACATCGCCCTCTCATGAAACTTCCGCGTGATCACCGTGACAGAATCATTACCCTGCTTGAGGGTCAAGAACTCCTGAACCAACCGATCCCTCTCCACCGGGGGAACGTACTCATCTCTGAACATAGTAGTAAACCTCTCCCAAGTCACAGCTGAAACCTCTGCTGGAGTGAAGTTCGCCATCACGAACTTCCACCAATCCTTTGCTCCCAGGCAGAGCTGGTTCAAGGCGAACCGTACCCTCAGATGCTCCGGACATGAGCAAGTGTAGAAGCATCCCTTGATATCAGCAATCAATCTCATCGCAGCAATCGGATCCTGCGTCCCGTCAAACTCAGGTGGCTTCGTGTTGCTGAACTCCCGGAACAGCAATGAGTCACCTCCTTGTGGTCTGGCAGCGGCCATAGCTGTTGTAGCTGCAGCGGCTGCAGCCTCAGTCAACGCGGCGTACCGCTCATCAAATGTCTCCATTAGGGTGGTCTTAATAGACCCAAACATATCCGGAATCTCAGCCCGGATCGCTACAGCCACCTCCTCATGAATCATCTGACGAAGCTCCTCATCAGTCACACTACTCGTACCAGGTTTGTGGCGTGGTCCAACCATGATGTCTCTGAAATACAACATAAAAATATCAGAGACTCTATCGAGCATAATCGCACTCGATAACGCAGCCCCACTCAGTCTCCGATACCCAAGGATTCTTACTTGGGTTACCCACTGACCCAGTATCTTCAGTAGTACGGGCCCAATACTACCAACTACACCGCATCAGTATTCACCCCAAGTCCTCCTCCCCAAACCCCGGATCCTAAGTACTCTATTCTTGCCATGCACTAGCTACCCACTCACTCTCAAAGCACCTCATAGAAGCAGGTTTCCCTAGACTAAGGCATCACAAATCATGCCACTCTAGTCCTAATATGAATACCTAGTCTACTAGCATGCGTATCATATCATACCATATCATATAACTCATATTGTAAGAGTATTTTGGGGATTTTACCATTCGGGCGCTGGCTGACCGTACACACTTCTTCTCCTTTGGTTGTTTCAAAAATCACTTATCAAATTTTATTGATTTATTAATTAAAATTCCCTCAAATCCCCAGTTTGAGTTTAGTTACGCCCGAAGGTGTACCCAAATCCCTCAAACCAATGCTCTGATACCAGCTTGTAACGACGTAAATTTTAAAACCAATTTTCTCATTTTTGCAAACATCAAAACATCGATTAATATTTTAAATTCAAACGTAAACAATATTGTCACAACCGAATACATCACAAAGATCATAAAATAGTTTTCCCCCGATAATGTGTACGATCATGCCGACGCCTTCCCACGGTCCTCGCTGGTACCTGAAACACATAACACAACATCTGTAAGCATAATTGCTTAGCGAGTTCCCCAAAATACAACCTACGCACATACGCCTTTCCAGGCCCTGACCTTCCGGTCCGTGTGTCTCAGGGGACTTCCGTCCCGACTGGGTAAACCTTCCGGTCCTACCCACGTCAACCTTATGGTCCACATTACAACGCCTTCCGGCCCATAACATATTCGCCTTCCGGCCCATATCAAGCATATCATACTTGGCACATATAACGATTAACTTATCACACATAATGCATATATCTCATATCATATTTGACCTTCCGGTCACACAGTCAAACCCTTCCGGGTACAGTATAGTGAGAAGACTCACCACGTATATCTTGATAACTCGCGAATCCTGGAAATCACTCATGCTCGATCCCCCGAGCTATAATCCTCCTATAACATCATATATCTCTAATTAATACTTTTACCACTAAGGTTGACTATCCCTATCAAGTCAACATTGGTCAACGGTCAACGGTCAACTTTGACCGGACTCGGCGAGTGCACTAGAGCGACTCAGCGAGTCTAAACATTTTCACCAACTCTCTAGGATTCTCTTTTGACACGTCGAGTACTCCCCTGACTCGACGAGTTCCACCTGGCATGAATCGCGGGGCCACCGCGACTCAACTCGCCGAGTCGCAAGGACAACTCGGCGAGTTCCAGCTCGACTTAGTCCACCTGTCAACCCTCTCTAACTCTCCCTGACTCACTGAGTCGACCATAACTCGGCAGGACCACTCACTGAGTGGTTAGGGACAATCTTCATGCTACTCGTCGAGTCTGTTCTTCAGACTCGGCGAGTCCATGCCATGCATCAACTCAATCTTGCTTTTGAGGTCAGATCCACTCCATCCACTCATAGATATGGCCCTCCTAAGCTCATTCATCACGTAAAGTCACAGTCTTGGCTACCATGCAACACCCATAAGGCTCTTTTTGGAGAAATGACCTCTAAGATGGCAACCCTAGTCTCCAACCCAAAAGGAAGGACATAAAGCATAGCATTAGGGACTTTCTGGACCTGCTAAGGTCCAGATCTAGGTACCATATCCCCATGGGACCTCTCACACTTCAATTACAAAGCAAACAAGGCAAGAAGAAACCCTAGATTTGACCATATCAACAAAAACACAGAAATAAGCTCTGAAAGATACCTCAAGAAGCTTCCCCTGGTGAAATGGAAGTAGATCCAAGCTCCCCAACTCTTCTAGCTTGACTTTCCCCTTCCTTTCTTGCAAATACACACAAATTTGGTGAACAATGGCCTCTTATCTCACTCACAGGAACCCTTAGCTGCTTTGGTGCTCTCAAGGATTAAGGTAGCCGCAATGAAGGGCCATAAGGTCCTTTAAATAGAGCTTGGGATCGGGAAATTAGGGTTTCATTAAACAGCGCAGACTCGCCGAGTCCAGGTGCGAACCTGCGTCCAGAACCGCGATCCTAATCGGCGAGTTTGAGCTCCAACTCGCCGAGTCCCCTCACAAAACACCAAAAATACATGAATAAAAGATACCTGGAAATCTGGGCTGTTACATGATAGCAAGTCTTAATCACGTATGATTGATACTGCAATGTATTGAATTCAACTTGTATTCCCCCCTAAAAGTAGTTAAAAACATTTGAAAGGTTAATTAAGGGGTATGAACTCATTGTTGAAGGTAGGGTTTGAGTATGTGATCCGAATGAGTGTCGAGTGTTAACGGATGCTCTAAACGCGAGTAGTCCATATTAATTATATGGTAACACATATATAAGTTAGAGTTAAGGTGTTTCGTGACTAAACATAATGGGAAATCTCTCCTAAAGGCTTGGAATCACTAGGGCTAAGTGTCCCGTATTATATACTCGATGATCTATGTAAGTTTAAGGCTAAATATGGGTATTAGGGTGTGTGTATGGCCGTAAGGGTGAGTGTGTAGCTAGGGTACGCGACCAGATTTGTGAGTGAGGCTGCACACCAGAGTGTGCGGCCGTACACTGCTTGCTTGAGTCCCAGTCGTTGAGTGTGTGGCCTTACTCTCACTTTGGAGGGTATTATGAGTGTGTGCGGCCACCTGATGAAGGTGTGCGGCCGCACTCCTTCATAGGATGAAGAACATTATGATTTTGAGGCTTGGATTCAAGTATTTTACCCTCTATGATAAGCTAATTGATGGTGTTCTTCACGTTTTGGAGGCCTTCTAGGTGTTCTTGGGTGGTTTTCTAGAGAAAGAAAGTATAGAGAGAGAAAGGATGCAGCCAAAAAGTGAATGGAAGAGGGTCCTCCACTTTATATAGGGTGGAGTGTGAGGCTGGAAGGGTTTGTGACTGGGTGTGCGGCTGGCTTGGCCGCACACACTAGTGTGCGGCCGCACATACCTCTCTTAGTGTTTTTGGCTGGATTTTGTAATGCAACACCCTTCCTAATCCATCCTAATGTCCATATCTATGATGTATTAAGCCTAAAACACTAGCGCAGACTCAATTTATTATTAAAAGATGCTAATTTCACTTTAATGATAGATATATGGATCAATTTCATAACGTAAAGGTGTCGGGTTGTCACAATAATCAATTTCGGCCCAACTAGGGCCCAAATGTGGTTTCTTGGCCCAAAAGAGCCAAGTTGAGGGGTTACCAGGCCATTAGGCCAAACAAGAGATTTTTAGCCCAATAATATGTTTGAATCGGGAAATCAGGGTTAAAGCCCAAAGTTGAGTGAATGCAGCTTAATAGATTAGGTTTTAAGTTTACACGAGAAGGTTTTAAGTTAAAAAAAATTCTAGATGTATAACTGATCTAGTATTGAAGTTTGATTTACACTTAATCATAGCGTTACATAGTTACATATAGATCTATCTTGTATATGACTAGGAAAAGTCTAGCCCAAAAATGCTAGTTGTGACACAATCGATGAAGATGACGACGTTGTGGGTAGGTGGAAATCGAAATCGATGAAGATGACGATGGTTTCAAGATGAACAGAACACAAGCCATAGCACCGCTCGGAGTTCGTGGGTAACAAGTGTTTTAGATCTGCTACCTCCTGAGAATTGACAAGCTTCGTCTTTTAGGGTTAAGGTTTCGCTGCTAGAGCTTCGACTTGGTGACGTTCATCTTTTCTGTCGGTGGTGTTCATCTTTTTTGCCGGTGGTTTTCTGGATTTCCGACGAGAGTGATGCTTGGGGGAGGGAGTAAGGGTGGTGACGTTCTCAGAGAGAGAGAGAGAGAAAGAGAGAGAGAGAGAGAGAGAGAGAGAGAGATTCTTTTCTTTTTTTTTATTTTTATTTTTTAGTTAGAGAAATAATTAAATAACAAAAAGAAAAACAAAAAACAGATAGAAAAGGACAAAATCGACATTTTATAAAAAATCAACATAAAATAGACCAAAATAGCAACAATGAAAATTTTTGGACTATTAGTACTAGTACAAACTTGTTTTGATCCAAAGTAACAATTTTGAACATAGGATCATTCTTGCAATTTTGTCAATCTAAATCATAAAATGATAAAAATAATAAAAATAAAATAAAAATAGTATAATAATAATAATAAATAGGGAGGCCCAAGCCGTTGGACTTGGTACACACAAATCATTTTCATCACGGTTCTTATTGTTTTGTTCCCACGCGCCAATAGCGAATCGCCAAAACACAGATAGTCCACTCAGTTTTCAACCTTCTAGTTTTACCTCTGTCACTCCCGTCTGAAACTACAACGTACAACCCTCTCTGTTTCTGCTCCTTGGTATCTCCGCCCCTGCTACCGCCACTATTTATCGACCTCTCTACACTTTCACCTCTCAAATTTCTTCGTCATTTGCGTCTTCAGATACCACGCTCGAGGTATGTTCCGTACTTTTCCTTCTCTTGTTTTGGTGTATAGTGTCATCCGCCTTTGATGTCCTCTTGCGATCACTTTTACTTATCTCTTTCGTCTCTTCTCAGTGCACATTGTTGATCGGCGAGACTCCGATTTGGATTCAAACCTAGGACTTTTTGTCTTAAGAATTTGAGTTTTACATTTAATTTGTTTTATCCCCCAAACTTGACTTTTACATTTAAGTTGCTTTCAAGATATTTAAAGTATTAGAACATGCTTGCTTTTGTGGGTTTTTGACTCTGATCATAAATAGCCTGGATAATTCGTGTCCTGTTCCCACTTTCACCAACTTTCCCCCTTCCTCGTTTCTTTATGTTACAGTGGAAGCTACATGGTGCTAGACACTGAGTCTAAGCTATATATAACCTGTTGGCACTGACAGCTTTCATTAACCAACGGCTTAATTAACCAAGCTTCTTATAGTTACATATATGCTACACAATTAGATAAAAATATATGTACTAATGAGAGGCTCCTTTATCATCTAGAACTCATGCATTTTCCTTGTTGTGTGTGTGTGTCATGAAAATCATATGTTAATAAAGAGTTTTACAGCGAGCTTTAATGGTCACCTTTCATTAACTATGATGATTAGATTGGGACAACGGCTGAAATAATACTTTCCATTTTAAAAAGGCAGAGTAGTTATCTTTGCAATTTAGACAAGTAATTGTGAGGGAAAGACATATATATGAAGTATTAGAAAATAGTTCACGTATACAACTTTTGTAATGTTCCTTCCCTAATCCCTATCAAGAAGCTCTGTACCAAACGGGACGGGTGATGCTTGTTATTCAAGGCCATATGAGAATCTACAATGTGAGTATCCAACAAGATATGGATAGTGTCACTAGTGGAAAAGGAATAACTGAGAGAGGTCTTAAGTTTAACTGGGCAATGCATCACCTTTCCTGCTCTTCTGACATTGTGATTTAGGTTCCCCCATGTTATGCTTTTTACATGATATGTATACGTTCTTGGCCACATAAAGATGGCTATGTGAGAACAAACAACCACAATGTCTAGTAAATAGGTAAAACAATTTTTTTTTTATAACTAGTGATCTCGGTATCATCAAACACAAATAATACACGGGATTGTGTATGTGACGCTGAATGCTAGTCATACCAAACCTCTAGCTAAAAAGTCAAAGGGAACCAAGATAATCAAATCTTTACTCGAGATGGTGATACAGAACTTAAGATCATCCAATCCAATTATTATCATTCACTTGCAAAAAACTCACAACTGAAAATCCAAACTGTTTTGAATAACCAACCTATGGGTTGGGGCGTTGGGCTGGTGTTTGATTTCTAGAAAAACCCAACTTTTAGGCTCACTTTCGTTTCTTTTATACAAAAACCAAACCCAACTAAAAGATCCAAAACAATGTTGTTTAATTCATTAAATATTTTAATAGTTAAAAATATATCGAAAATTAGAATAATGGACTTACCCTTATGTCGTGTTGTTCTTGCATTATTTTTTTTAGTAAATTGCTTGTTTTTTTTGTTAAAGTTTATAAGCATGGTAATGAGAAATATTAAAAATTAAAGAATAATAAAAACCAGAAAACAACCTTGAAACCAAACATAATTTGGTTTTACAATGTGACACCTGAACTTTTTGGTTCAGTTTCTCTTTCAGTTAAAAACCGAACCGAACCATGTACAATTGCATATTCTATTTAGCAATATTATTTTTTGTTAAGTTGAAGGAAGTGACTATAAACTAAATAATAGCTGATCACAAATATACAATTATCAATCACAAGTCCAAATTTCCAATCCAGCAACCAAGCCAAGGGTAAAAGTAAAAAAGATGATCAAACCAGCTTAGCAGATTACGACTCGACACAAGGAAGGAAACAAAAGGATGAATTTGTGTTCATTTTATTTATTTATTTATTTTCCGATTGACTCATTATATGAGGCAGGCAGGCAGGCATAGAGGTGGCAATCGTGTCGTGTCGTGTCGAAACACTAAACGGGTTGAAAGTGCTTGACCCTAACCCGACCCATTTAATTAACGTGTCGTGTCGTGTTAACTCGTTTATTTTCGTGTCGAGTTCGTGTCGGGTTTCGGGTTAGGGCTATAGCTGGAAATATGTCGTGTCATGTGAGGTTAAAAGATTGAGCATGTTGAAAGAGTAGAAGTTAGGTAGGTAGAAAGGAAAAGCTAATACTTTAGAGGCAAAATAGTTGAAGTCATAGCAAGTTCAGATGAAAAAATTAAAAGAGTGGGAGTTGGGGAGGCGGATGACAAAGGTCATGAGGATGCGAGAGCGGTGAAAGAGACTGGGTAGTTTGGGAGAGAATAAAAAATTGAAATGAAGTCTTGATCTAGATGGCTAAGTCATTTCAACATTGCAAAACAATTTAATTCGAAGGCTTTTTTTACTTATGGTTTTAATTTTGTATCTCTCTAGTTTGTTTAAATAATTCAAAAATATTTGCATATAAATAAACGGGTCATTTTCGAGTCATATTCGAGTTGAAATTCTCAACCCTAACCTTACCCATTTAATTTTCGTGTCGTGTCGTGTCAACCCGTTTATTTAAACGGGTTGAAATATCTTACCCAAACCCGTTTATTTCGTGTCGGGTTTCGTGTCGTGTCAATTTTTGCCACCTCTAGGCATGCATGTTTATGAAGTTTTACGCTAACTGGTCCAATTTGATTGCAGCTTTCTTGACAAGTGAGTTGTTGTTTGAGTTTTTTTAAGGGTTGTAAGAGAAAAATCTGGAGATGAGTGCGTATATTGTGGGCGTGTTGGCTCCTGTTGTATTGACTCTTGCCCTTCGGAGCTCTAGAAAAGGAAAAATGCGAGGTGTGGCTGCTACTGATGTGGATGGGGAAGGGGAAGGTGGGTATGCTATCAGAAACTACCGGTTTTCATCTCCAGTTGAAACAGCATGGGAAGGGATAAAAACTCTTGCAGAGCTTTTTGAGCAGGCATGCAAGCAACATGGCGACAAGAATCTGCTTGGGACACGAAAATTAATATCCAGGGAGACACAAGTAGGTGCAGATGGGAGGTCATTTGAAAAGCTTCATCTAGGTGATTATGAGTGGATGAGTTATGGTCAAGTGTTGGAAACTGTGTGCAATTTTGCATCTGGATTGGTGCAAGTTGGGCATACAAGTGGAGAACGTGTAGCAATCTTTGCGGATACACGGGAGGAATGGTTTATTGCACTGCAGGTACGATTTTCTACTAAGTAAGTTATAAGTAACCATCATCATATCTTATTATCACTTATCCTATTCGCCTATTCCTATCAACCAGGCTTGTTTCAGGCGCAATCTCACTGTTGTCACCATGTATGCATCTTTGGGAGAAGAAGCCATCTGCCACTCATTAAACGAGGTATTTCCTCTTCCTCCTTTTTATCTTTT
Source organism: Lactuca saligna (assembly GCF_052625555.1). Taxonomy (NCBI): domain Eukaryota; kingdom Viridiplantae; phylum Streptophyta; class Magnoliopsida; order Asterales; family Asteraceae; genus Lactuca; species Lactuca saligna. The sequence continues at coordinate 247,349,861 of NC_136420.1, read as the reverse complement.
TCATATATAAAAGAAAATCAAATAAACAATCTTGGAGAACTCTACTCCTTACATTATTTTATTTATATATTTAATTATAGAAATAAGCAATCAAACTTAATAAGAGCTCACTAAAACCTAAAATACAATTCATTACATCTGTTGTCTCATAATAGATGCATTTAATCTTGAATTTTTCATACTCGTAGGATGCTAACTAAACTCCTACTTGGAGATAGCATTCGAGTGTGCCCTTAGGACATGCTTCTAAATGGTATAATACCCTCAGTTATGGAAATACGACTCCTACAATTTGTCTCATTCTGTTGATATATATATATATATATATATATATATATATATATATATATATATATATCTTCTGCGTGAGCTCATTATATTTTTTGGATCATATTAATATTTATTGCATGGATATAATTCCTCATTGGTTGGTAACGTAACACCATGAATATTGCTAAACTTATGTATCATTAGGTTTTCAATTGTGCTTCCATTTTCTAGACATTGAATAATAAAAAAAAATTGAACTATTAATTTCTATTTATCTTGTTGATACATCTAGTATATGCTTTTTCTTAATGCTGAAAATGAGGTACTATGATTTTGGTCAATCAAAAATACCTGGAACGATACACTATGAAACTTTATTCTTCTATTCCCAAAAGGGTGATATATATTTGGTTTCGTGGCACGATCAACCTTTACAAAATGGATATATGAATTCCAAATTTAAAGAAGATAGTTAGTTACATCTGAAAAAGTATTGTCAGAGTAAACGATGCTCTAGATGATTACATTTCAAAATGTTATGTTTTTCAGACCGAGGTTACTACTGTAATTTGTGGAAACAAAGAGCTGAAGAAGCTTCTAGATATAAGTGGACAAATAGACACAGTAGAACGTGTAATATGCATGGATGATGATATGTTGATCGATGGAAGCAGCGGTTGGAAAATCTTATCTTATTCTGAAGTAGAACAAATTGGCAGAGAGAAGCCTGTTGATGCAGATCTACCACTCCCAGCTGATGTTGCTGTCATTATGTATACAAGTGGAAGTACTGGCTTACCTAAGGTTATTACAACATTGCAATTCTCATCATCCTTAATATTTTTGTTTGCCATTTTAATTAGGAATGACAATGTACTTTGTGTATTAGCATCATCATACTTCGATTTCTTTCTATTACAACACTGTATTTCCACTTTATATCTTATTAAGGCATTGTACTTTCATCATGTTTCTTGTTAGGACATTATACCTTGAAAAATCTACCAATTTTAGCATTGTAGTTTCAATTTTTTCTTTTGACACCTTACTTTGAAAGATCTATCCAATTATAGAAATGAAAATTGCTTTGTTTTTGGATTACCTTGCCATTATTGGGTAGAGTTTTTAAAGTACAATGCTGTTATAGGAAGAAAATGAATGTAATTTAACCTTTTTAATTAGGTCTAAATGCGAGAAACAGCAACACACTTTCATTTATTTCTGTATTTATATCATTCTACTTTCCTTTATTTCTATTACAGCATTGCACTTTCATTTTTTTTTTCTTATCAAGACATTGTACTTTGAAAAGTTATCCAAATATAGCATTCTACTTTCAACTTTTTTCTTACCAGGACATTATACTTTGAAAAAAGGAATCTATTCAATAATAGCGATTAAAGTTGGCTTTGTATTTGGATGACATTACTATAATTGGGGAGATTTGTATAGTACAATGCTGTTATAGGAAAAAATAAAAGTAGGATGCTATTATAAACAAATATATTAAAGTACGTGGCTGTTTCCTGCCTTGAACCCTTTTAATTATGAAATTCTTTAATATAGTGCAATAGATTATTCTCCTATCTAGTTTTGTAAAGGTGTTGACTGTTGAGTTAGATGATTGAATTGCCAAACACTTAATCAATCTACATGGGGCTTGAACGCATCATTTCATTAAAAAAAATAAAAAAATAAAAATGAAAGATTATTAAATTCTGTGTAAGTATGTGATACTAACTACATTGTTTTGGCATTATTACTTTTGTAGACGAGTATTGTTGAAAGATTGGTGAGTATATAGTGTTTGGTTTTATGCAGGGAGTAATGATGACACACAGCAATGTTTTAGCTACAGTTTCTGCTGTGATGACCATTGTGCCTGGCTTAGGAGGGAAGGATGTTTATTTAGCCTACTTACCACTGGCACATATTCTTGAACTTGCAGCCGAGGTATAATTATAATCTTTCCAAAAATAGTATGATTTCAATTTGTGTATATTTATTATAAGGAACATTCATTTTTTTTTAAAGTTATTAAGGCGTTGTACTCTGAAAAGTTTACCCTGTTATACCGATATATATTTTTTAAATTTTTATTGGGACATTCTACTTTAAGAAATCTAGCCCATTACAGGTGTGAAAATTGGTTTGTATTCGGATGAGAGTTGAATGGTTGGTGTAATAAGAATAAATTATGGAAGTAGATTGGTATGTGTTTTAACCCTTTTTATATTTGATGTGACAGAACCTGATTGCAGCTGTAGGAAGTTCAATAGGTTATGGATCCCCTTTAACTCTTACAGATACATCGAGCAAAATTAAGAGGGGCACAAAGGGAGATGCATCCACTCTAAGGCCAACATTAATGGCATCCGTTCCAGCTATTCTTGATCGTGTTCGAGATGGTGTGCGCAAGAAGGTTGCTTAAAATTTCATATCATTGCATATTAAATTCCAAATACAAAATTATGTCCAAATAAAAAATAAACATTTTTTTAAGACATGATCTTCTACTAGTATTTTAAATGGAACTTGGCATTTTCCAATTTTGTTCAAATTTTTTACACCATACTGAGTTGGAAAATGCCAAGTCAAAATCTAGCTAAGTGTGTGTGGTTAGAAGAAAAATTGGAAAATGGAAGAGGAAGTGATGAGGAGAATTGTGTGTGTGTGTGTGTTTCAGGTGGATTCAGCAGGAGGAATATCAAAGAAGTTGTTTGATCTAGCGTATGGTCGGCGGTTGTCTGCAATTAATGGGAGTTGGTTTGGGGGATGGGGATTAGAAAAGCTTCTGTGGAGCTTTCTTGTCTTTAGAAAAGTCCGAGCCATCTTGGGTGGTCGTATCCGCTTTATTCTTTCTGGAGGTGCCCCTTTGTCTGCTGATACTCAAAGATTTATCAACATTTGTCTCGGGTCCGCTTACTTATCTCTCCCCTTGCAACAAATATATCAATTCCAACATTCTACTTTACCAATAATCTACCTCAGTACATTACAGAGTAATGAATGTCAACCAATTTTCCTAGTTATTATTGGACAAACAAACTACAATTCTAGTATAATCGAACCAATACCTTTGCAAACTACAATCAATGCCTTAATAAGAAAAGTAATGGATACACTTTACTTATTCCAGAAGAAAATAAGTTACTTGTTTTTTTGTTCATTACACTTTGTAATAATAGAGTAGAGAAGGGCAGTTAGTTAAGTGAATTAGAAGGGATGGAAGTAGGTTTCATAAGTAGAAGTTAGTAGTTAGTAGATGAGAAATATCAAATTCATAATCATGCCATAGCACACACAACAGATAAATGAAACTATGTTGCTATTTCTTGTATTCAACCCTTTTTTTGTTCATTTTACAAGTAGCTTCCATAAACCCTGTTTTTGGACAAGTTCAGATTTAGCCTCCACTTTTTATCCAATTAGCCACTCTTTTACTGATTCACCTCTAATACTTTTTATTGACCATTAAAGAAAAAAAACCCTGTTTTTAGGTTACTCGATTTCTGAAAACAAGAAAATAGAGAAAAAACAATGCACTTTCACAATTTTATTGATTTTGCTACTGAAGTATTATTTATTTATTTATTTTTAAAATAATAGTTCAGTGGCTTAATCGATAAGATGTTGTACGTTGTGCTTTTCTGTATTCTGTGTTAATGTAGAAACCTTTTTCTCTAAAACAGTAAAAAAAGAGTACAGAAAATAGTGAAGATAAAATGGTGAAAGTAGTAGTGGTTTTCTGTATTTTGTCATTTTTAAAACAGAAGGTTGTAAGGTTGCTGATGGATGTATCAAGAGTAAATTGCAGTTTTTATGTTTTGTTTGTGAGTGTAAGAAAAATAAAGAGTGGACATGAATGATGAGTTTATTTTTTGTTTCCATGATGTTAGAGCTCCAATAGGTCAAGGTTATGGTCTAACCGAGACTTGTGCTGGTGGGACATTTTCTGAGTATGATGATACATCTGTTGGTCGTGTTGGTGCACCCCTTCCTTGCTCCTATATCAAGGTAATATTTTTGAAAAACAAAAAATCATATTTCAAATTTTCTTGTACAAAACATTATACTACCACCGTTTTTACTTTTTATGTAACACAAATAATCAAATTTTTTCTACCATTCAAAAAATGATTCTGCTCTATTTATTTATATTTGAATCACATTGCTATAACTGTAGATATTTTTCAAAGAGAAATCCTCTAATAGGAAGAACTGGAAGTAGGATGCTATTTCTTGCATTTAACCCTTATATTTATTACTTAGACCTAGTGTAGTCTTTCTTCAACACCATTTCATTCATTTATTTAGATACACATAGAATAGATTCTAAAGATTTTTGTACTTTTATATACTCTTCGACTTCTTACGTTATGAGTTGTAGGATCTTATTATCTCATTAGTGATGCTGTAAGTGTTGGTAACATTTCACATTAACATGTGTACACATTATGTTGATTGTGTGTGTGTGTGTGTGTGTTATTTTAAAATCAGTATATTGTGCATTTCAAATGGTAGTTTGATCAACTAAAATAAAATGTTAAAAGTCTGTTGCTATTCATATATGTTGCATGCAGAAACAGTCATGATGAATATTGTGATTTGACAGTTGACATTGACATTGATGTTTGTATTATTTATTATTTATTACTTTTGTGTTGTGCAGTTAATCGATTGGCCGGAGGGTGGTTACTTAACGAGTGATTCACCTATGCCTCGTGGGGAAATAGTGATTGGTGGGCCAAATGTTACTCTGGGTTACTTCAAAAATGATGAAAAGACAAAGGAAGTATACAAAGTAAGTAATAGTATTCTTTCTTAATTCCTGAAATTTTTTCATCAACTGATGTGACCCAATGATATATAATGTAGACGCCACATCAGCATGCAAATTTTTTGACTTATATTTTATCTTTTTTTGAAAAAGGTTGATAAGAGAGGGTTGAGGTGGTTCTACACGGGTGATGTTGGGCAATTCCATAAAGATGGGTGCCTTGAGATAATTGACCGTAAGAAGGATATTGTGAAACTTCAACATGGAGAATATGTTTCTCTTGGAAAGGTATAATATACATTTTTTTTTCTGAGTGCTTCTAATTACTTACATATATTTACTATGTACAGGTTGAGGCGGGTCTTAGTGTTAGCCCTTATGTGGATAACATCATGGTGCATGCCAATTCATTTCATAGTTACTGTGTGGCTCTTGTGGTGGCTTCACAGCCTGCACTCGAATCTTGGGCTTTGCAAAAAGGTATCAACTTTGATGACTTCACAAGTTTGTGCCAAATGGAAGAAACCTTCAAGGAAGTTTATACTTCCCTTGTAAAGGTAACTAAAACTACACTTTTTTATTTTGGCTTGTAAATATAATTCTGTTTTTCTCACTTCTTAATCCTTCTCCTAATTTATTTGTTGGCTACAATTAAGTACCTACTTCCACTTCCATTGATTTTTTTTCTTTTCTTATATTCTACTTTTATTTCTTCATGTTACAATATTCTACTTTATAAAATCCACCCAGTTAATGCCATCCAAGTACAAAGCTACAGATTTTTCAAAGTACAATGACTTAATAAGTAAAAAGTTTAAACTACAATGCTGTAGTGGAATTTTAATTTTCTTCTTGTTTGTGCAAAGCAAAAGACATGAATGCAAAATAATTATAAGATAATATGTACAGGCTGCAAAAATAGCAAGATTGGAGAAGTTTGAGATCCCTGCAAAGATCAAATTGCTTTCTGAAGCATGGACTCCTGAATCTGGACTCGTTACTGCAGCACTAAAACTCAAGAGAGATGTCATCAGAAAGACATTCAAACAGGACCTTGCTAACTTCTACTCATAACTCCATTACTTTCTTTGTTTCTTTGTGTACAAGCTTCTCTCCCCCATCCCATCCTTTCTTTTGATTGATTCTACTTGTTTTCGTTAGTTGTTTTTATGCTAAGTTTTCTACAATTGTATTTTCCTTTATCAAGAATTTTATGGGTTTAGATTTTAATTTTTGATTCGTTTAAACGTTTACGACCCATACTCGTTTACTCTTTTATTAAAAGGGTTGGGTATGTATCAATTCCTTCACTTATAACCTGCCCACGTGCGTGTGTGTTATATATATATATATATATATATATATATATATATATATATATATATATATATATATATATATATATATATATATATATAGGTTTAGGTTATTTTGTTTCTACTAAAAGTTGTATGCCAGAATGCAAAGATCTGGATTATCAGATGAAATAGAATCAATGGTCATGATTTGAGGGTCCTTGATAGTACAATATGGTAACATGTACCATATAATCATACAAATTTCAGCATAAGGACATTTTAGTCAATTGAGACAAATTTAAAAAAGTAAAAATCAAATTTATGGGATAATTAATGATTTTGATTTAAAAAAATCTGATTTTTTCAAATTAATTCAATTTCAAATGTAATTTGTAAACATAAACCGATTTTATTCTATCAGAATGTTATTTTGTTACAATGATATTCTGTAATTCTGTCAGAATGGTATAAAACTATAAACATAATATTATAAAAACATATTATCAAGATCAATATTTTTTAGTGAATACAAATTTTATATAAGACGAAGTTTAATAGTTTAGAATAAGTAATTACATTCATTCTTAAAGAATACAACTATGAATATAAACTACATTCATTCTTGAAATCTCTTGCAAAAAAATATCGATATTCTTGAAAGAATCCTCATTCATTTTCTTGTTTCGTTTCTAGATGTTTTGTATATGTTTGACCTCTAAGCCATTTCAAAATATGGTATTGCATGAGAATGATTTTATACAAGGAGTTTTTTCCATCAGGTCTTCAAGCCATTATCCAAGCTATTTCTATCATAAATTCATTGCCAAATATTGTGTAGTGTGTAACAACCCGAAATTGTTCGTCGCCAAAACCCGTTCTACCCGAAAAGTCGCCGTTATCAAATTCGTTCCGTTTTTCTCTTTTGGGTTAATTATTTAAACTTATATGTTTATTTTATTTTAATGGGTGTCTAAATCACCCAGGAACTCATGTTATTAACCCAAATCATTTATTTTCATAAGTTTTAGAAATGTCCCCGCCGGGTGACGGAAACTTAATCGAGTGCGACCAAAAGCCGCGTTTAACGTCGGTATCAGGTAGAATTCCACCGCGTACAAGTTTTAAGACCTATATAAACGTGTTTTAGCATCCATCTGAAGGTTTTTCCTTCTCTCTCTACTCTCTCTCTAACCCCTCTCCTAAATCCAAGTTTAAGGGTCCAAAACTCAAATTTAAGGCTTCAAATCTCTAAGGTACATTCCTTAGCTTGTATTGTAACCTTCTTAGCCTTCAAATCTGAGTTCAAATCATGAATTATGACCACATTCATGAGTTTACGGCCATGGAGTATTCATGGGCCGTAAACTCATATTAAGTGGGTTTTTGAGCCCTTAAACCCCTCCTTGACAAGTTTGGGACTTAGATATAGCTTAATGGCTTAATGGAATGGACTCTAAACAATTAAAACATGAACTTTGTGAAGTTTGAAGGAGTTTACGGCCAAGGATCATTCTTGGGCCGTAAACTCATTAAACTAGGGTTTTCATGCCCTTAAACCCTTCCAAATCACTCATATGTCTTAGTTATGAATTATAGAACATAAATCTTTGCATTTGGACACATGAAACACAATTTTTGGGGGACTTACATGAGTTTACGGCCAAGGCTTGTGCTTGGGCCGTAAACTCCATAAAACATGGTGCAAATCCATTTCTAGGGTGTTTGAAAGCCATCCAACACCACCAAAAGCCTTGGAATAAATCAAAGGACCAACCAAAAATAGTTTTAAGGCTTTACAAACATCAAAACCCCACATTTGAGAGTTTACGGCCATAGAACATGTCTCATGGCCGTAAACTCATAAAAGGGTGTCAAATGATGCCCTAAACTCATTTCTAGGCTTGTGGGAATTTTTAAAATCACATGTGATTAATTTTAACACCTTTAAAACACTAAATCAAGGGGATTTGAGAGTTTACGGCCAAAGATCCTATGCCTAGGCCGTAAACTCCCATAAGTATTGCAAATGATGTTTTTAATTCAATCCAAGCCTTAAGTAAAATTAATCCAAGCATTTCCAAGTGTCCATATCCATATATGACCCAAATTTGCACCATAAATCACCCTACCATGAGTTTACGGTCGTAAACTCATGGGGAATGGGTGTATTGGACCAAAAACTCTTGTATAAGTTTATTGATGGGGAGTAAACTCAAGTCCCAAGCCCCTCGCATCATTACATGTCCTTAAACGCCACCCGGGTCCCTCCAAACACTTGTATCGGAGTGTTATCACGACTTGAAGCATTTGTCCCTATCCAACAATCAATCTAAGTCCTAATTAGATACAAATGTGTATCTTTACATTATAATTAGGAACCTCGTGTGTTTACAAGTCCCGGATCAACTCTTAGCATCCAAACCGTCTCATATCTCGTCCGGTGAGTTCATACCCCTACGGATTTTTCACTGTTTTCAATGTTTTCAGGGGGGGAATACAAGCAAACTATAATTGTTTTCGAATCATAATATTGATATGTTTCAAAGAATATCTGACAAACTTATAAACTCTTTTACTCCTTATGTATTTTGCTGAGCATAAGGAATGATTTATCAATTACAACTAAATGGATTTTAGTTAAGGAAATATCAAAACTAATCAAATTATTATGGGAATAATTTGGGGTCTTTACTGTTCTTTCTATCATGTACTTATATCTATATAAAGTTATTAGATAAACTATGTCTGATTCAGTTTATCTCCGTATCATTTGAATGTATTGTCAGATAATTTCATTGTATGTATCTATGTTTACTATACTATGTTTCATAATCTTCTGTATGTCGATATCTTATGAGAACCTTGTGAATGGTTTAGTACTGGTTTGTGAGATAGTCACTACCCTTTATGGATGATCAGTAAATCCTCCCCGGAAGTGTCACCAGAGTCTCCTGGAGGGAGAGCGCGGAATTTGTGAATAGATCTATTCGGGACTAACAATCTCACACCTTAACTGCTAGCTACAGTTAGGCGGGCACGCCTGGGGTGACAAATTTTTGGATATCGTTTCGACGTCTGATAAACGTCAAGGAGGTCACGTTGTCGTATTAGCATGGTTACCCGACTCACAACATGTATTAATATTAGTTCATTCACAGTTTGGGTTTAGAATCTATATCTCTTTCGGGATAGTGATCCCATGGTATTATCAAACTATTTTACATCTAGTTCGGGATAGTGATCCCATGGTTTTATATATATATATATATATATATATATATATATATATATATATATATATATATATCTTATACGGGATAATGATCCCATGGTTTCGTATCAATATCATATACGGGATAATGATCCCATGGTTTTGTATCTATATCTTATACGGGATAGTGATCCCATGGTTTTGTATCTATATCTTATACGGGATAGTGATCCCATGGTTTTATACCTATAACTTGTACGGGATGTCTTTCCCCATGGTCTTTAACTATATCTTATACGGGATAGTGATCCCATGGTTTTGTATATATATCTTATACGGGATAGTGATCTGATATGTGCATATTTAGTGTGTATTAAGTATAGTTTTTTATTCATATATTAGCTAAATTGTTGCATATTATGGACAAAAGGTACTTAAAAGTGTTAAATTATGTTTTTCAGTCCAAAGATGAAGCTCGGAAGCGAAAGGAAGCAAGAGAAGCGGTTAGGAGCTCGAGAGTGGAATGAAGAAGGAAAACACTTAAAAAAGGCTTCTACTCGTCGAGTCGAGCCTGGACTCGACAAGTCCGGTCGAGGAATCAGAAGGATAATGATTCGGAACTCAAGATAGTTATCGCAATACGGAGAATGTGAGAGGGACTCGACGAGTCACCACCTGACTCGACGAGTCGTAACGCATATTTAAAGATAACTCAACAGATCGAGAGAGGAGAATTCTGGGAAGTTTCAGAAGTGCTTTGCTGCGAATAAGAAGCTAGAAGAACCCTAGAAGTCGACCAAGGAAGCTAGAATTCAATTCCAGGAGTAATTAAGGCACAATTTCATCATTCTACTTATTCCTTTTGTTTTGTCAACATGATTAAGCAACTTGAACTTGTTTGTTTGCTGTTATTTACCTTAGTTATGAACTAAAATCTTTAGACTTCTGTTTGGGGATACAAAGTTGACAATATGGTTTGATTGATTGGTAGGATTAATTCCAAGTTGGTGAATTTTTGTTATTTTAGTTTGCTAAAGAACCTTGTGTATGAATGATAATTAATTTTCTGTTAATAGGAAGATAATTGATTAGCATGAACATCTATTGATTATCAACCTCATATGATATGTGACCACTATACCATATGTCTAGAATTAATGAATATGAAACTAGGATTAATAAGGAAATTGAGTAAATTCATGAGCAAGCTTGTAAGATGACCATCAAACAAGAGGTTAGTTAAGAATAATAAATTAATTAGCTATTGCAAGTCTAACTTAACCCGAATAATTAATCTAGTAAATATAATTAAATTAAGCAATTGGCCACTGTTTGAGTTAGTTTATTTGCTAAGGATTAGGGTAGTGAACATGAACCTAATCACTTGAATCGGTAACCAACGAAAGAATTAATCCATTGCACTATTACCTTAAAATCAACCATAGAGTTAACCGAGTTGAACTAAACAGAAGTTTCTTTCCTATTATTGAATCTAGTTAAATTGTTATTTTCTAGTTTTAAATTAGTTATAGTTAGTAAGTTTCTAGTCTTGTAAAACTAGAGAAAACCCCCTATTTTCTTAATCAACTTAGATAGAATTAGTTTTTAATTTTATTTGCCGTTCCCTGTGTTCGATACCCTGCTTATTTAGCTATACCACAATTGATAGGTTCACTACCTTTTGTGTGTTATTTGATAATTAAAGTAGGATTAAAACTAAGTGAGTTTTACACACATCAAGTTTTTGGCGCCGTTGCCGGGGAACGGTTCTAAAATTAGCATTAAAATTCTAATTCAATCGATCCTTTGTGTAAGATTCATCTTACACAAAGTTAATTTCTGTTTAATTTTTGCTTAAGTTTTTAGGTGAAAAAAAAAAAAAAAACACCCCCTGATTTTCACTTGAACTCGCCGAGTGCATTCGCCCCGACTCGGCGAGTACAATGCTGAATCAGATTTATTTTTTTGTTCTTTTTTACGCGTTTTGTTTTGTTTGTAGTTGGTTCATGACCCGAGGATCTGCTACGCCTCTAGTTCCCCCTCTTGAAGACCCGGAAACCGCATTGAGAAGAAACAAGGGTAAAACCGTTGGAGAAACCGCTTCTTCAAAGAACTCACCACTCCAAAACCTAAAATCCGTTTTTAGCAAGAAAAGGAGCAGCAAATCAGGAGCATCCAGTGCATCATTGACAATCGAAGACCCGATCCAAAAAGACATCGAGTACGAGACCGAGGAAGAAAGCGAGCACACATCCGAGTTTGAAGATGATTTAGCCACCACTACGGCTAATATTGACGAAATCCCCAATGGGGAATGGAAGAAGAGGATGCGTGATGACACCGACCCGGGACTTGTGCAACCCGCAATTCCCACTACCGCTACGTTTGAACTAAAGGGCCATATTCTCGCTCAACTCAAGGAGATCCCTTTTCACGGGAGAGATCATGAAGACGCCTATAAGCACTTGGATGAAGTAAATGATGTGGCGGATTACTTCAATGTACCCAATGTGCCTCGCGAGATCCAGCTACTACGCATGCTTCCTGTCACATTTAAAGGAGTTGCAAAGGATTGGTTGAAGTCACTCCCTCCCAGATCGGTTACCACATGGGCCAAGATGAAAGAAGAGTTCATAGATCATTTCTGCCCACCTTCCAAGATAGCCAAGCTAAAGAAAGCCATTGCCAACTTCGAGCAACAACCCGGAGAATCTCTTTATGAAGCTTGGGAAAGATACAAGAGCCTACTTAGAAATTGCCCCCACCACGATCTTAATAGCCAACAAGAGGTCTCCATCTTTTATGATGGAGTTAATGTCACCACAAGGCAACTACTCGATTCACAAGGCCCACTCACCCGAAAGCCACCTCCGGAAATAAAGGAATTAATTGAAGAATTCTCTAAGCATTCTAGAGAATACCACAATCTGAGGAATGAAGTGAGTCATGGAGCAGTAAACTCGGTGAACGATGGCATGACGGCGGTAATAGCTAAACTCGATAGCCTAGACCGAAGAATGACGAAAATGGATCAAACGATCCATGCTATTAGGGTAGGATGCGAAAATTGTGGCGGCCCCCATCTTACCAAGGATTGTGATCGAGACGAGAATGGAAATAAAAAGGCTCAAGTATTCTATTCCAGTGGCGATAGATACGATGAAGACTGGAGGAAACCGAAGAAGGAATGGCTCCCATACGAAGAGTATAAAAAGGCTAAGGAGGAGAAATACAAACAGAGGGAGAGGGGATTCTATCAAAAGGAAGAGCCGATGACGGAAAAGAAGGCAAATTTAGAAGATATACTCACAAGGTTCATAACCGCATCCGAGAAAAGACATAATGATCATGATGTAGCAATGCAAGAAACCAGAAACATGTTGAGGAATCAGCAAGCTTCCATTCTCAACATTGAGAAACAGCTGGGACAGCTTGCACATCAAGTGAATGAAAGAAGACCGGGCCAACTTCCGAGCAACACCGAGCCCAATCCAAGAATGGAGAACGTAAGCGCAATAACCTCCAGAAGTGAAGAAAAATGCACAGAAGCACTAAGGATCTCTAAGAAGAGGGAAGACAAGGTAGAAGAATCGGAGCCAACCAAACCCGACCCGACTTGCCGAGTCACTCCTGTGGACTCAACGAGTCCATGCGAAAATAAGAAACCCATCAATTCTTCGAAACCTTATAAGCCTCCACTGCCATACCCAACCAAAGCCATGCCTGCAGAAAAAGTTGAAGCATACAGAACCTTCATGAATCATGTTAACACTCTACAAGTTAATGTGCCATTCGTGGAAACAATACTTCAAACGCCTAAATACTTCAACTTGCTTAAGGGCCTTTTTGCTGCTAGGAAGGATTTGGCTGAAGTCGCAGAAGTCTTGATGATTGAGCTACCTAAAAAGAAGGGTGACCCTGGAAATATGGTGATTCCGTGCCAATTTGGTAATGAGATCTTCACCCGAGCATTAGCTGACTCGGGGGCAAGCATCAATATGATGCCTTTGTCATTCTATAAGAAGTTGAATCTACCAGAACCAAAACCGGTGAATATGAAGATCCATTTGGCAGACAAGACAATAATCCATCCAAAAGGCGTTTGTGAAGATCTCCTTATAAAAGTTGACAAGTTTATATTCCCAGTAGACTTCGTGGTTGTTGATATGGAAGAAGACCCCGAAATTCCAATTATTTTGGGGAGATCCTTCTTGAACACCGCGTGTGCCTTAATGGATATAAGTGAGTCTACATTGACATTGAGAGTGGGTGATGAGGCTGTGAAGTTTAAAGCTATTCCAGAAATCAAGCAAGAAGAGAAAAAGATTGAAGAAGTCTCAACAATCCAATTGGATGATGAGATATTGGAACAAGAGCTTGCACGTTTAATGAAAGAAGACCCAAGCACGTTTGTGAGACACTCTGAAGAAGAAGGAGATGTTAACAAGGACTTGGATGAATTGGAAAAGCTACTGGAAGGAGCCCACTCAGAAGAAACCCAAGATTTTATGGAATTCGTACCGACTCGCCGAGTCACTCTAATGGGCTCGACGAGTCCAGTCGATTTGGGAAAACACTTGGCCGACTTAGATCTGCCTGTTACTAGTTCTTCACATACCTTGGATTTCAATAATATACAGGATTCTTTAGAAGAACAAACAGCAGAAAGAGGAAAGAAAAGGAGAGTTCAATACGCCGATGTAGCATGTCTTGATACGGTCCATTTCGAGGAAGGGTTAAGCACTGGAAAGGATGCAGAGATAAAGAAAACGAGGGAGGAAGCTGAACACCTATTCACTACTAAACCTAAAGCAAGCACCATCATGGAATGTGAAGTTATTAAATTTAAAGAAAAGGAGGTTCAAGAGACGGTGAAAAAGAAGGGGGTAAAGAAGAAAAAGAGAAAAAGGGAAGCCCAAGCAGTTGAAGATGAGGCAATGAAAAGAAAAAGAGATGCATTAAAAAGGGCTTACAAGAAAAAGATCCACGCTTACAAGACCAAGTACAAATCACAAAAAGTTAGGCGTGCGTTCCCGATGCTCAAAGATGACAAAACGTAGATGGGAAGGAGTCTAGCTAATGACTCCTCAAAAAGAAGCGCTTGGCGGGAGGCAACCCGTTATATAGAGTTTGCTTTCTTTTACTTTTTAGTTTTCTTTTTATTTTCCCTTCGTTTTTTAATCTTAATTTTCCAAATCATCGGGCATATCTGCTTGAGAGTGTGCATAGGCTAAGTGTGGGGTGAAATGATTCACAATAAACAACAAAATTTTGAAAATTATACATTTTTTAAGCGACTCGCCGAGTCTGACCACGACTCAACGAGTCCACATGGATTTCGGAAAAAAATTAACTTCGCGACCAGACTCGCCGAGTCTGACCACGACTCGACGAGTCGGTCTTATTTACAGAAAAAAAATAATAATTTCGAAATTAATTTTACATTGGGTAAGTAGGGTTTTAACCCTAAGAATCAGTTTCACATCTACACTCGATGGGCCGCTATTTGCATTCTCTCTCTCAAGCATTCATCAAGTTCTTCAAGTTCTTCCAAATTTCTCAAGCACACTCCAAAAAGGTAACA
Organism: Lactuca saligna; assembly: GCF_052625555.1. Lineage (NCBI taxonomy): Eukaryota > Viridiplantae > Streptophyta > Magnoliopsida > Asterales > Asteraceae > Lactuca > Lactuca saligna. The sequence goes on along the minus strand of NC_136420.1, from coordinate 247,334,718 downwards.
AATTTCTTCCTATTTTCTGTTAAGAACATGATTATAAGGCAATCCATGGTAGTAATTGCATGAAAAACTCGTTTTTGAGAAGTTCTAAATTTCTAGGGTTTTGATTTTTCATGAATTAAGTTGTTTTGAATGCTTATTTTGGCCTTAATACATCAATACTAAGTGTTGAGACAAAACCCTTGAAAGAATTTACAGGTTTTATGGTCCAATTTGTAGTGACCCGTCGACTGACTCGTGCAGGTTGCGCGACTCGCCGAGTCGGGCATGGACTCGACGAGACCAGTCGAGTTACAGATACAAGCTAGTTTTTAATTATATTCTGTGTTTTCTGGGTTTTGTTTATTTGTTTTGCAGAAATCATGTTCAGAAGGGGACAAAGTTCTAGTTCCAACCAAGGGGAGTTTCCATGGCTAAACTTCCCGCAAATTGAATCCGCTTCAACAATGAGGAAATGGAAGAAGAAGCTCTCTGATATTAAGAAGAAGGAGGTGTATGTGCCAAACAGAATTGATTGGGAGTGGCTGCAAAGTGTTCGATATGAGGAGGAATTAGTTCCTTACCTTTTGAAGGAGTTCCAACATGAAGGCGAGACAATGATCTGTGACGGGTGGAGCCGGGTCTTCCGTATACAAGAGCCGGTCTATTTAGAGCTTTGTTTGGAGTTTTTCTCCACGGTATCTTTTACCGGGGGAGTGGATGTGTATCACCCGGAAAGCTTTACTTTTTGCCTTGGGGGCGAGTATCGTCAATGCTCGGTGGTGGATCTTGCCTGCCGACTAGGGATCTACGATCAGCCCTTGGTGTCAACAAACATCTTTCAGGCCTTTTTGGCAAACACTCATATGGTGTTCCCCGATGGAGTTACAAGCACGGGCTGGTGGAACACCATTGGAAATAAAGTTTACATCCCAAAGTCTGCACAAGAAGGGAGCATCCGATCCCCAACTCACCGCCTCATTCACCGCCTTATTTCCTCCACCATCAACCAAAGAAAAGATGATGACAAGGTTTCCAACCTTGACGTCTTCTATTTATGGAGCATAATAACACCCGACGTCTTTTGCAACATCCCTTGGTGTATAGCTTCATACCTTTCGGAGGGTGCGGTCAAAGATCGCAAAACCTCCCGTATTAATGGTGGAATGTTTGTCACCCGATTGGCTAACTCATTCGGGTTGATGAACCGCGGTGCATGGAACTTCATGACATTGATCCCGACACCTCCGTTCAATCCCATTCTTTTCCGACGAGTGAGGATAATTGAAGACTATGGTGGTGGCCATTATGCTATCCCAAATGATGACCCCGTTGTTGGTCCCGAAGCACCGGGAAGGAGGGTGAGATCACGAAGAGAGCGGGATGTGGAGGACGAGCCGCCGGTGATTCTGGTCGAGAATGAAAACGTACCAATGGATTGGTACAATGTAGAGATGAGGCGGATGCAGGATCAAATGACGAGGGGGCTGAACTTTAGCAACCAATCTCATATACGACTTTTTGACCACTTCAATATCCCACACATTGATGGTGGAAATTACCCATTTATTCCATCTTGGGATGAGGTGATTGGTGCGCGACGAAGTGGAGCCGGGGGAAGTGGAGCCGCCAATGATGATGAGGAGGATGAAGATTGATTTTTTTTTTTTTTTTTGTGTTTTTAATCAAACAAATTTTAATTTTCTATTTTGTTTTATTCTTATTTGGTGTGTATGACATGTTTGAAATTTTATTGTGTTTAATGGTTGTTGCTTTAGTTATTTTTCAGGATTGAATTAGGATTGCTTGCTTAGGATGGTTTAGAGATTTAGCAAATGGATGTTATCACGAGTGAAAGCGAGTCAAGGAAGCAGAATTTTAACGTCAAAGTGTCGAGTCCGGTCCTAGGGGTATGAGCAATTGAGTCCGAACGTGAGGAAGAGTTAAAGAAGTTTTTAAAGGCTAAAACAGTTGCAAAATACCAAGATTTTTCGTTCAGTGGCCAACTCGTCGAGTGCACTAAGCTGACTCGACGAGTCGCCTTGTATTTCCACAAATTCTGAGAAGGCGCGCTGGTACTCGACGAGTCTACCATATGACTCGACGAGTCATTCACTTTTTATGCCGAAAGACTGCTGATTTGATGCTGCTACTTGTACCACTTGCTTCCTTATTCTTCCATATCCATTCTTGAAGATCTTACACCGATTTCCGCGTATTTGGAGCGACCCACACGAGACGAAACACCCAAGACATGGATGAGATGTTACCATGTCTAAAGTTAATTGAAGTTGGAGCTTAAATGAGAGTGATCAACCTATCCACTGCTATCCTAGGGGAGTTTGTTCCAATTCCCTCTTTATTTTTTTATGTTTTTATGCATCATATGCAATGAGGGCACTGCATCACATAAGTGTGGGGTAGGGGGTTGGTTACATAATAGTCAATTTTAAAAAATTTGCATACCAAAAGTATTATTTAGGATTTAATTTAGAAAATTTGGGTAAAAGTAAATTAGGATTCCATGTTAGAATTGTGTTGATAATTGCATGAAGACCCAAATGTTTAGTTGAGCCTATATAGTGGCTTTCTTATTTCAGTGAAATCATGAGACAAAAACACGACCTTGCTCAGCCTGAGGGATGCAATATGTTTAGCAGCCTAAACCTGAAATGTATCCAGGAAATTTTTTATCATTAGCCAATAAAGGTTGAGATTGAGCGCCCCTGCTTAAGCATGTAGGGATTTGAGTGAAACAAAAGTGAGGTATACATGTAAAAAAAAAAAGAGAGAATTACAAGAAAAATTGTAAGAATTTTGGAGCAAATAAAGTGAAGATCTAAAGATCAAAATTCCAAGAAATTCAAAAAGTTGAAGATGCCAAAAGTCAATACAAGTTGGTGAATTCAAAGATATTAAAGATCAAATTATTGAAAAGTTGTAATTCTAGAATATGTATGGGGGGTTCTTTAGGAAAAATTTTAGACACAAATGCATGCGTTGCGGTCTTGGCATAATGGCTGGGTTAGATTGGAGTTGTTATACATAATTCTAATGTGTTAAAATTCAGTTTTGCTTGAGGGCAAGCAAAAGACAAGTGTGGGGTATTTTGATATGTGCATATTTAGTGTGTATTAAGTATAGTTTTTTATTCATATATTAGCTAAATTGTTGCATATTATGGACAAAAGGTACTTAAAAGTGTTAAATTATGTTTTTCAGTCCAAAGATGAAGCTCGGAAGCGAAAGGAAGCAAGAGAAGCGGTTAGGAGCTCGAGAGTGGAATGAAGAAGGAAAACACTTAAAAAAGGCTTCTACTCGTCGAGTCGAGCCTGGACTCGACGAGTCCGGTCGAGGAATCAGAAGGATAATGATTCGGAAGTCAAGATAGTTATCGCAATACGGAGAATGTGAGAGGGACTCGACGAGTCACCACCTGAATCGACGAGTCGGAACGCATATTTAAAGATAACTCCACAGATCGAGAGAGGAGAATTCTGGGAAGTTTCAGAAGTGCTTTGCTGCGAATAAGAAGCCAGAAGAACCCTAGAAGTCGACCAAGGAAGCTAGAATTCAATTCCAGGAGTAATTAAGGCACAATTTCATCATTCTACTTATTCCTTTTGTTTTGTCAACATGATTAAGCAACCTGAACTTGTTTGTTTGCTGTTATTTACCTTAGTTATGAACTAAAATCTTTAGACTTCTGTTTGGGGATACAAAGTTGACAATATGGTTTGATTGATTGGTAGGATTAATTCCAAGTTGGTGAATTTTTGTTATTTTAGCTTGCTAAAGAACCTTGTGTATGAATGATAATTAATTTTCTGTTAATAGGAAGATAATTGATTAGCATGAACATCTATTGATTATCAACCTCATATGATATGTGACCACTATACCATATGTCTAGAATTAATGAATATGAAACTAGGATTAATAAGGAAATTGAGTAAATTCATGAGCAAGCTTGTAAGATGACCATCAAACAAGAGGTTAGTTAAGAATAATAAATTAATTAGCTATTGCAAGTCTAACTTAACCCGAATAATTAATCTAGTAAATATAATTAAATTAAGCAATTGGCCACTGTTTGAGTTAGTTTATTTGCTAAGGATTAGGGTAGTGAACATGAACCTAATCACTTGAATCGGTAACCAACGAAAGAATTAATCCATTGCACTATTACCTTAAAATCAACCATAGAGTTAACCGAGTTGAACTAAACAGAAGTTTCTTTCCCATTATTGAATCTAGTTAAATTGTTATTTTCTAGTTTTAAATTAGTTATAGTTAGTAAGTTTCTAGTCTTGTAAAACTAGAGAAAAACCCCTATTTTCTTAATCAACTTAGATATAATTAGTTTTTAATTTAATTTGCCGTTCCCTGTGTTCGATACCCTGCTTATTTAGCTATACCACAATTGATAGGTTCACTGCCTTTTGTGTGTAATTTGATAATTAAAGTAGGATTAAAACTAAGTGAGTTTTACACACATCATGATCCCATGGTTTTCAATCTATGTTTCCATATATATCAAATTATCTCGTGTCTAGTCCGGGATGGTAATCCCATGATCTTAAATCTATACTTTCATATGTGTCAAACTATCTTATATTTCTTTCGGGATAGTGATCCCAAGATATACATCATATAGTTTTGTGTATTAAACTATACTTTGTGATATACAACTGATCTTACAATTAGGAAAATATGGGATTTTCCTGGGGTAAAACACAACACGTAATCGAATTGGTAACAAATGATAACTAAACCAGCTTCACATAAGAAAATATGAGATTTTCTTGGATAACAAACCTTTTCAGAAACTAAAGGAAACCGATACATTTTCATAAAACAAAACCGCTTATGAACTCACCAGCTTTATGCTGATTTTCAAACCGCTTGTATTCTCAGGTCCAAATTAGACAGGTATCTGATGATCTCTTTTGGTGAAGACGAAGTGCGTGGAAGACTCGCCCCAACTTTTGTTAATATGATGCATATGTATATCTTGTATAACTTTACTTTTGAAACAATTGTAAACTTTCATATATATATATATATATATATATATATATATATATATATATATATATATATATATATATATATATATATATATATATATGTAATGTAATGGTTGTTTACTGTGATTACTATGTACATTGGATTTGATACACAACGTGGAAGTCCACCCCGGAAATGTTTCCGCCTTTGATTTTCGGGGTGTGACAAGTGATACACTCTTAACAACTACACATTAAACATATAATTAATTAACTACAATTCTATCAGAATACATCAATAATATTATTACAGAATAAACTATTCTTGTAGAATGGTTTTGAATATTCTTAAAGAATTTGTATTATCAAGAATATAACCAACGAACAAAACATTTGAAATGTAAATGCAGGAAAAGATCATGTTAACACAAAGATGTATTTTGAATGAATAATGTCACACCCCCAAACCGGAACGAGGATGTCATACTTAGTATCACAACACATGCATCATAGTAATCAAAGTAACAAACAACCATTACATTAATATTAAAGTGTTTACAATATATTAGATTCACAAAAGATTGACTCCAAAGCAATTAACAAAACAAGACATGAAGCTACTATGCTCCATCTTCTGAATCCCTGTGCGTGTACCTGTCTACCAGTTTCCTGAGAATACAAGTTATTTTGAAAAAGTAGATCAACATTTAAGCTAGTGAGTTCATAAGTATTTTAGTTATGAAAAGTAAAATATAAGTTCTTTTTGAAAAGTTCGCATGTTCCTTCATAAAATTCTATATTTTCTGATGTGATAATTGATAAGTAAAACGACTCTACAATTCCTTCCATGAGTACTAAATGGATACAAGTTATATACAATTTAGAGTAAACAGATAATCGATTGTGTGAATCTGCCCTAAGCCTACAACCAAACAAGGAACATGAAATGAGGCGGAAGTCACACATCCTATTATTTGTTAGATCTTCATTGTATATAACTTTGGCGTATTCATTTGGTACTTACAGAGTTAATTGTAATAGTTCTTTAGTAAAAATGGTAACCACAATAGTTCCTTCTAATATCGAACAAACAGTTAAATGAGTGAATCTGCCCTAAGCCCACAACCAAACAAGGAGCAAGAAATAAGGCGAAAAACACACATCCAATTGCTTGTCGGATATTAATTATATATAACCTTGATGTATAAACTAAGGTATTATAGAATTAACCACTAAAGGTCCTTTAAGTTATACTGGTTTAATAATGTGTATTAAACCCTTTTACGGATGAGTTTCTAGTTTAGCCTACTTAATGTTCTATCTAAAAAGTATGTTTTTGTATTAACAAACGGTATACTGAATTTGTATGCTATGACCTGACCCATACCTGATACTCCTTATGATTACTTGGTGTATACAGGATATATATATATATATAGCTAAGATCGAATAGATAGTAGATTGTGTGAATCTGCTCTAAGCCCACAACCAAACAAGGAACAGGAAATGAAGCGAAAAACACACATCCTACTGTATGTCAGATCCTATTAATATATATCCCTAATGTATCCACTAAGGAATCATAAAGTTAGCATTATAGGCCCCCTTCTAACTGAATGTACCAAGACCTGACTGTTCTGTTTGTCTTTTGTAATAATGTATGTTTTCCCAAGTTTAAGACTATCTTGACTAGAAAATAGTTTCCATTACCTTTTATGTGAGAATATCACTATATGAATATAATGGGAAAATGAAAGTGTACAATAATGTTGTATAAAGTGACTACTGAAGCACTAACTACCTTAAAACCAATTTGTTAATTAAGGTTAAAATGTGATGTGGTTATAACCATACTGATTGACAAGTTTTAAACACGACGACCTGCTGGCATCGAAACGGATGTGACATTTGTCACCCCTTGGTCTGCCGGCCAAATTGTAGTGAACAATCGGGATGCGGGACTGTCAGTCCTGTATAAATCTATACACACAATGCCCACTTTCCCTCCAGGAGACAGTGGTTACAAAACACGACATAACAAGTATATTGTTATGTCGTGAAGTAGTAGTTTCACATTATTGTTATCTTGTTCTTCTAAAAGTATGTATGTTCCTTTCTGTTCTTGTTTTAGTATGTTCCTTCCTGATCTTGTTATAGTATGTCTTGAACCCTAAACTATACCTATTATAGTTTACTAGTATGTTTGTTTTGAACTGTCGCTGATTTGTAGAAAAGACTCGATTATCTACTGAGTTATGCATGTACCTTAAAAATGGAGTTTTATAAACAACAATCTAACATCATTTAAAAGAGTTTTTGGATTGGTTTGATCACTTACTAATGTATAAGAAATCCTTTGTAACGACGTAAATTTTCAACCAAAATTTCTCATTTTTAATTTCATAAAAACTAATATATTATATTCGATAATTCATAAATGTCTCAAAGTCAACATCCCTTTTAACAAGAATTCAAATCCCAGAATCCTCATCATAATCATGAAGAGATGTGTACAATCATGCCGGTGCTTTCCCGTGATCCTCTGAAGTACCTGAAACACATAACACATAACACGGTAAGCATGAATGCTTAGTGAGTTCCCCAAAATACCACATACACATAACACATAACACGGTAAGCATGAATGCTTAGTAAGACCTTCTGGTCGATGTGTCTCAGTGGGACCCCATGAATCGTTGGACCCTCCAGTCCGGTCTGGGTGAAAACCCTTCGGTCTCACTACTCGTTGGACCCTTCGGTCTGGTCTAAGTGAGGAGCTTCCGGTCTCACGAATTGTTGGACCATCTGGTCTGGTCTGGGTATCACATAACATATCATACAACACATATCACACATGAGATGCATAGCTCAACAAGCACATAACATTCCATGTTCACACATAATTACCACTCTAGGTAAAGTATAGTGAGAAGACTCACCTCGAAGCTAGTTGGGAATAGACACGCCCTTGATACACTCGAGCTAGCCTTCACCTAATCACCTTAAACAAGTATCTCAATCAATATCTCTCTTTTATCTTTCACACCTAAAGTGCTCTTATTCGTTCTCTAACCTACGGGATGGGTAAAAGACAATTTTACCCTTCCAAGGTTCTAGAAGCTCCTATTTGACTCACACACACAAAGTCAACAGGAGTCAACATGAGTCAGCTGTCAAAGTTAACCTGACTCGCCGAGTCCACTCATATTCCTCATAGTTCTCCCTAGGGTTCACTCAGCTCGTCGAGTTGACCCCCAACTCAACGAGTTATCACTGGGTCAAGGGTACCAGGTCAAACCCGCTCCGACTTGTCGAGTCATCTCATAGACTCGGCGAGTTGTCTCTATTGGGTTTCTCATTTGGTCTTCTGAGGTCAGATCTGCAACCCTAACTCATAGATCTAGCCTCCTGGTACCCAAAAATCACGTAAAGGTATGATATTGATGTCCATGAATGGTATATATTGCTCTATATGCCATTATGTCACACCCCGAAAACCGAAGGCGGAATACATTTCCGGGGTTGACTACCATGTTGAGTATCAAATCCAATGTACATAGTAAGTAAAGTAAAACAAGCATTACATTACATAATAACAGTTTTACAGTTGTTTCAAAAGTAAAATTTGTACAGTTGTGATACATAGTATATATAGACAAAATGTAACGGGTCTTCATGTACACCATCTTCATGCAAAAGGATCTTCGGGTACCTGTTCTAATGCTGACCTGAGAACACAAGCGATTTGAAAATCAGCATAAAGCTGGTGAGTTCATAAGCGGTTTTGTTTTACAAAAATGTATTGGTTTCCTCTCTGTTTCTGAAATGTTATGTACACTAAGAAAATCCCGTATTTTCTTAAAAGTTGGTTATTGTTTCACAATTGTAAAGTATAGTAAGTTTGTACACTGAAAACATGTTTACTCATGTGAAAATGTATAGTTGGTTATCTGACTGGTTGAACTGTTCTGTTTACTTATCATGTGTTACCAGGAAAGTCCCATACTTTCCTTATTGTGTGTTACAAATTGTAAAAGATGTAATGTTATCCATTCTGTGGCTCTTTCTAGTTATATAAGTGTTACCCAGGAAAGCCCCATGCTTTCCTGCATGTATGTATCTTATGTAAACGATGTATAAAGTAATCCATTATTACTGTAAGTAAATCTATGTTATCCTAATTGCGAGTTCCATAACCATACAATAGACTGAAACCTGTGGCAATAAGTAGTCCACATGTGGCAATAAGTCGTCCACATACTTATGACTTTCGTCACCCTTGAACCATTTCGGTTCGGCTGTAGCTAGCAGCCAGGTGTGGGGTAGTCAGCCCCGTATAGATCTATACACTCAAGTCACGCTCTCTAAATACCAGAGATTCTGGTTATGGGTGTAGTCCTCCACTCGTGTAATCCAGGTGGAGTGTTCTCCGAGGACGTGTCTCCAATCGTACCGGAATAACAAATTTACTAGTAATAATATGAAAGTCCTCCACTCGCGTATGTGCGTGGAGTGTTACCGAGGACAAAACAGTGTATAGGTATTATATTCAAATGCTTTAATGTCATGCTTTTAACTGATAAAATGTGGAAAACCATTTGTGAAATACATGTAAAACATACTAGTTTAAAGACTTATTTCACAAATATATGTTACGTGATCTGTATATTCGATCTGTTATCAGTTGTAGTTATCAGTTATAAAAGCATAAGAATATGAAGCACATATTTGAAAACATGTTATGAGTACAAGAATTCCCTTGTACTTTGCTTGTGTTCCCCCCTGAAAACAGTGAAAACAGTGAAAAAGGGTAGGGGTATGAACTCACCGGACTCGGAAACGCGTCAGTTTTGAATGCTAGACGTCGGTTCGGGGTTTGATTACTCGCGATGACCCTATGTAAAATGATATAATGTCCATATATATACAATTAGAGATACATTCACTCATCATATGGAACATTACACTCCAATGAGGTTAAACACCTCAAAACAAGCGTTCGGAGTGACCCGGGTGACATCTTCGGATTTGTAATGACACAAGGGACTTGGGACTTGAGTTTACTCCCCATAAGTAAACATTTTAAAGAGTTTACAACAATGGAACACTCACATACATGAATTTACGGCCGTAAACTCATGTCGGTGAGGTTTTGGTGTTTTAAGGGCTCAATTGGACTTAGGGATTGCTAGGAATGATTATCTAAACACCTTGGAACACTTGAAATGGATTTAAGATACTTAAAACATGAGTTTACGGCCACACTCATAGAGTTTACGGCCGTAAACCCACCAAGGCTAAGAAAAATTGATTTGAGTCATTTAGGGCAATCACATGTGATTCAAACTAATTTTCTAAGCATTGTTATGAATTTAGAGCATCAATTAAGACATTCATTGGAGTTTACGGCCTAGAGGAATGTTCTAAGGCCGTAAACTCTCCTTTACCACAAAAAGAATAGTTTTTGGTGCTTAAAACAATCACATGTGATTCTAGAAATTTATACAAGCCACTTGGGTGTGTTTGATGCATCTTTAACATTGTTTTATGAGTTTACGGCCAAGGATATGTTCCTAGGCCGTAAACTCCCACAAATCATACTTTTGATGTGTTCCAATCCTTTAAACCATTTTTAGATGCATCTAGATTTTACCACAAAGCCATAGATTGAGTTTGGAAGCATTTGGACATGTATAAAGGCCTTAATTCACCCTTTTAGAGGAGTTTACGGCCTAAGAGAGTGTCTTGGCCGTAAAATCTTCTTTGTTACACAAAATTCAAGTTTAAAGTGTTCCAAGTCTAGATTAGCAAGTCCAAGGTTTATGTCTAAGTCCCAACTAGGTTTTGGAAGGGTTAAATGGCTTAAATACCCCATGTATATTAGTTTACGGCCCAAGAGAGTTCCTTGGCTGTAAACTCACTTTTTTCCTTCTAACTCCATGTTCTACATGTTATAAGTTCATCCCTTTAAGCCCTTAAGCCATATCTAGTGTCCAACTATGCAAAGGAAGGGTTTTAGGGCTTAATAACCCTTGAAATGTGAGTTTACGGCCCATGAAGGTTCCATGGCCGTAAACTCATGAATGTTGGTCTAATTCATGTCTTAAACTCGAAATTTGGATGCCAAATATGTTATAGATTAAGGCTAGGAAGGTACCTTAGAGATTAGAAGCCTTAATTTTGAGTTTTGATCTCTTAAACTTGGATTAGGAGAGAGGTGGGTAATGTTTAGTGATAATTTGACCAAAGGCTTCAAATGAAGTCCTAAACATGTTTATATAGTGTTTAGGTTTTGGACACGGTGGAATTCTACCCGATACCGGCGTTAGACGGGGTTTTTGGTCGTACCCGATTGAGTTACCGTAACCCGATACGGTAAATTTTAGAATTATTCCGATCACTAAAGTTGAGTGTTAAAATGATTTCTAAATGATTTCTAAATGTATTAAAACACCCATTAAGTCATCTTAAATGTGTACTAATTAATGACTTAATTAAACGGAAGATCGGAAATCGAAATCGGAACGACGATCGGTTGCGAGAAAGAGTTACATTAAAATGAAGCGGAAATTTCGGGTTGTTACATTATCCCCCCGTTAAAGGGAATTTCGTCCCGAAATTCAAGTTTAGAACATAAGACAAGATACAAATCATGGATAAGAAAAGAGTTGTGGATACTTCTGTTTCATTGAGTCTTCCCGTTCCCAAGTGAATTCCGGTCCCCGCTTGGCATTCCAGCGAACCTTCACTAACGGGATGCGACTTTGTTTTGTACGTTTGACTTCTCGATCCATGATTTCGATCGGTTCCTCCACAAAGTTGAGGTTTTCATTGATCTCGATCTCGTCTAAGGGAATTGTTAGGGTTTCATCGGATAGGCACTTTTTAAGATTTGAAACATGGAAGACAGGATGAATGTTACTGAGTTCGTGAGGTAAATGAAGTTTATAGGTGTCACACCCCGAAAACCGAAAGCGGAATACATTCCCGGGGTTGACTACAGTGTTGAGTATCAAAACAATGTACATAGTAAGCAAAGTAAAACAAGCATTACATTACATAATAATAGTTTTACAGTTGTTTCAAAAGTAAAGTTTGTACAGTTGTGATACATAGTATACATATAGACAAAATGTAACGGATCTTCATGTACACCGTCTTCATGCAAAAGGATCTTCGGGTACCTGTTCTAACGCTGACCTGAGAACACGAGCGGTTTGAAAATTAGCATAAAGCTGGTGAGTTCATAAGCGGTTTTGTTTTACGAAAATGTATCGGTTTTCTTTCTGTTTCTGAAATGTTATGTACACCAAGAAAATCCCGTATTTTCTTAAAAGTTGGTTATTGTTTCACAAGTGTAAAGTATAGTAAGTTTGTACACTGAAAACATGTTTACTCATGTGAAAATGTGTAGTTGATTATCTGACTGGTTAAGCTGTTCTGTTCACTTATCATATGTTACCAGGAAAGTCCCATACTTTCCTTATTGTATGTTACAAATTGTAAAAGATGTAATGTTATCCATTCTGTGACTCTTTCTAGTTATGTAAGTGTTACCCAGGAAAGCCCCATGCTTTCCTGCATGTATGTATCTTATGTAAACGATGTGAAAGGTGTAAAAGATGTAATCGTGATTAGATTCCGTGTTTTCCCCAGGAAGGTCCCGTATCTTCCTGAATGTTAGTTACAGTGAGTAAAAGATGTAAAAGATGTAAACGATGTAAATGATGTATAAAGTAATCCATTATTACTGTAAGTAAATCTCTGTTATCCTAATTGCGAGTTCCATAACCATACAATAGACTGAAACCTGTGGCAATAAGTAGTCCACATGTGGCAATAAGTCGTCCACATACTTATGACTTTCGTCACCCTTGAACCATTTCGGTTCTGCTGTAGCTAGCAGCCAGGTGTGGGGTAGTCAGTCCCGTATAGATCTATACACTCAAGTCACGCTCTCTAAATACCAGAGATTCTGGTTATGGGTGTAGTCCTCCACTCGCGTAATCCAGGTGGAGTGTTCTCCGAGGACGTGTCTCCAATCGTACCGGAATAACAAATTTACTAGTAATAATATGAAAGTCCTCCACTCGCGTATGTGTGTGGAGTGTTACCGAGGACAAAACAGTATACAGGTATTATATTCAAATGTTTTAATGTCATGCTTTTAACTGATAAATGTGGAAAACCATTTGTGAAATACATGTAAAACATACTAGTTTAAAGACTTATTTCACAATATATGTTACGTGATCTGTATGTTCGATCTATTATCAGTTGTAGTTATCAGTTATAAAAGCATAAGAATATGAAACACATATTTGAAAACATGTTATGAGTACAAAAATTCCCTTGTACTTTGCTTGTGTTCCCCCCCTGAAAACAGTGAAAACAATGAAAAAGGGGTAGGGGTATGAACTCACCGGACTCGGAAACGTGTCGGTTTTGAATGCTAGACGTCGGTTCGGGGTTTGATAACTCGCGATGACCCTATGAAAATGATATAATGTCCATATATATACAATTAGAGATACATTCACTAATCATATGGAACATTACACTCCAATGAGGTTAAACACCTCAGAACGAGCGTTTGGAGTGACCCGGGTGACATCTTCGGACTTGTAATGGCACTAGGGACTTGAGACATGAGTTTACTCTCCATAAGTAAACATTTAAATGGGTTTACAACAATGGAACACCCACATACATGAGTTTACGGCCGTAAACTCATGTGGGTGAGGTTTTGGTGTTTTAAGGGCTCAATTGGACTTAGGGATTGCTAGGAATGATTATCTAAACACCTTGGAACACTTGAAATGGATTTAAGACACTTAAAACATGAGTTTACGGCCACACTCATAGAGTTTACGGCCGTAAACTCACAATGGCTAAGAAAAATTGATTTAAGCTACTTAGGGCAATCACATGTGATTCAAACTAATTTTCTAAGCTTTGTTATGAATTTAGAACATCAATTAAGACCTTTGTTGGAGTTTACGGCCTAGAGGAATGTTCTAAGGCCGTAAACTCTCTTTTACCTTTGAAAAGATAGTTTTTTGGTGCTTAAAACAATCACATGTGATTCTAGAATTTTATACAAGCCATTTGGGTGTGTTGGATGCATCTTAAACATTGTTTTATGAGTTTACGGCCAAAGAGTATGCTCCTAGGCCATAAACTCTCATAAACCATACTTTTGTTGTGTTTTAATCCTTTAACCCATTTTTAGATGCATCTAGATTTTACCACAAAGCCATAGATTGAGTTTGGAAGCATTTGGACATGTATATAGGCCTTAAATCACCCTTTTAGAGGAGTTTACGGCCCAAGAGAGTGTCTTGGCCGTAAACTCTTCTTTGTTACACAAAATTCAAGTTTAAAGTGTTCCAAGTCTAGATTAGCAAGTCCAAGGTTTATGTCTAAGTCCCAACTAGGTTTTGGAAGGGTTAAATGGCTTAAATACCCCTTGTATATGAGTTTACGGCCCAAGAGAGTGTTCCTTGGCCGTAAACTCACTTTTTCCCTTCTAAATCCATGTTCTACATGTTATAAGTTCATCCCTTTAAGCCCTTAAGCCATATCTAGTGTCCAACTATGCAAAGGAAGGGTTTTAGGGCTTAATAACCCTTGAAATGTGAGTTTACGGCCCATGAAGGTTCCATGGCCGTAAACTCATGAATGTTGGTCTAATTCATGTCTTAAACTCGAAATTTGGATGCCAAATATGTTATAGATTAAGGCTAGGAAGGTACCTTAGAGATTAGAAGCCTTAATTTTGAGTTTTGATCTCTTAAACTTGGATTAGGAGAGAGGTGGGTAATGTTTAGTGATAATTTGACCAAAGGCTTCAAATGAAGTCCTAAACATGTTTATATAGTGTTTAAGTTTTGGACACGGTGGAATTCTACCCGATACCGGCGTTAGACGGGGTTTTTGGTCGTACCCGATTAAGTTACCGTAACCCGATACGGTAAATTCTAGAATTATTCCGATCACCTAAGTTGGGTGTTAAATTGATTTCTAAGTGTATTAAGACACCCACTAAGTCATTTTAAATGTGTACTAATTAATGACTTAATTAAAGGGGGAAATCGGAAATCGGAAATCGGAACGACGATCGGTTGCGTGAGTTGATTTATGAAAAAGCTACATTGAAATGAAGCGAAAATTTCGGGTTGTTACATTATCCCCCCGTTAAAGGGAATTTCGTCCCGAAATTCAAGTTTAGAACATAAGACAAGATACAAATCATGGATAAGAAAAGAGTTGTGGATACTTCTGTTTCATTGAGTCTTCCCGTTCCCAAGTGAATGCCGGTCCCCGCTTGGCATTCCAGCGAACCTTCACTAACGGGATGCGACTTTGTTTTGTACGTTTGACTTCTCGATCCATGATTTCGATCGGTTCCTCCACAAAGTTGAGGTTTTCATTGATCTCGATCTCGTCTAAGGGAATTGTTAGGGTTTCATCGGATAGGCACTTTTTAAAATTTGAAACATGGAAGACAGGATGAATGTTACTGAGTTCGTGAGGTAACTGAAGTTTATAGGCAACTGGACCAATCCTGGAGAGGATCTCAAAGGGTCCAATGTACCTCGGATTAAGTTTCCCACGCTTGCCAAAGCGTACAGTGCCTTTCCAGGGCGAGACTTTCAACAGGACACGATCTCCAATCTGGAATTCTAGTGGTTTCCGACGATTATCAGCGTAACTTTTCTGACGATCACGTGAGGCTTTCAGTCGGTTACGGATTTGAATGATCTTTTCGGTGGTTTCGCGGATGATTTCAGGACCAGTGAGAGCACTGTCGGGGACTCGACTCCTGGCTAACTGTGTATCCCCCACCTCGGCCCAGCACAGAGGGGATCTGCACTTACAACCGTATAGGGCTTCGAACGGAGCAGCCCTAATGCTGGTGTGGTAACTGTTGTTGTATGAGAACTCGATCAAGGATAGGTGTGTATCCCATGACTTTCCAAAGTCAATGACACATGCCCGAAGCATGTCCTCCAGGGTTTGGATTGTTCTCTCACTCTGTCCATCGGTCTGAGGATGATATGCCGTGCTCATATCTAGTTTGGTTCCAAGGGCTTTCTGAAGAGATTGCCAGAATCTGGAGGTAAACCTACTATCTCGATCAGAGATAATGGATACAGGTACACCATGAAAACATACTACTTCCTGAATGTAGATTCGCGCGAGTCTCTCCATCTTGTATGATTCTTTGATTGGGATGAAGTGAGCGGATTTTGTCAAGCGATCGACAATTACCCATATGGTATCGTACCCACTAGAACACCTGGGTAGTTTGGTGATGAAGTCCATGGTAATCATTTCCCATTTCCATTCGGGGATCTCGGGTTGTTGAAGCAGACCTGAAGGTTTCTGATGTTCGACTTTGACTTTGGCGCAAGTCAGACACTTGCCCACGAATGTAGCTATCTCAGCTTTCATGTTTGGCCACCAGTATTGTTTCTTGAGATCTAGATACATCTTGTCCGAACCTGGGTGAACAGAGTATTTGGTTCTATGTGCTTCCTCCATGACTATTTCCCTGAATCCACCGGATTTGGGAATCCAGATTCGATTCATGAAACAGTGAACTCCGTCACCTCTGATCTCAAGTTTCTTTTCCATTCCTCTCAAGGTTTCATCTGACACGTTTTCAGGTTTGAGGGCTGCATACTGAGCTTCTCGGATTTGCGTAGGTAAGTTGGAATGGATGGTCATCGTCTGGTTCTTCACTTTGTGGCTTGTACTATCCTTTCGGCTAAGGGCATCTGCTACCACATTGGCCTTGCCGGGGTGGTAACGGATTTCACACTCATAGTCACTGAGTAATTCTACCCATCGCCGTTGCCTCATGTTTAAGTCTTTTTGATTAAAGATGTGCTGCAGACTCTTGTGATCAGTGAAGATTGTGCACTTGGTTCGTAGAGATAATGTCTCCAAATCTTCAATGCGAAGACTACTGCTCCTAGTTCCAAGTCGTGTGTGGTATAGTTGACTTCGTGTGCTTTCAGCTGTCTAGAGGCATAGGCAATCACCTTTCCTCTTTGCATAAGCACACAGCCTAAACCTTGATTAGACGCATCGCAGTAGACAACGAAGTCCTCTGTCCCTTCAGGCAGAGACAGAACAGGCGCGCTGCATAAGGCTCTCTTCAACGTTTGGAATGCAGTTTCTTGCTTATCACTCTAACAAAAGGGTACACCTTTCTGTGTTAGAGTGGTTAAAGGTTTGGCGATTTTGGAAAAGTTCTGAATGAATCGTCGATAGTAGCCGGCGAGACCTAAGAATTGACGAATTTCCGTGGGTGTTTTCGGTGCCGACCAACTCTCTATCGCTTTAATCTTGGAAGGATCTACATGAATACCCTCCTCGCTTACTACGTGACCGAGGAAAGTTACCTTCCGTAACCAGAATTCACATTTGGAAAATTTTGCGTAAAGCTTTTCGGATCTAAGAGTTTCCAATACTAGCCTCAAGTGCTGTTCATGGTCTTCTTCACTTTGGGAGTAGACGAGGATGTCATCAATGAACACGATAATGAATTTGTCTAGGAAGGGACGGCACACCCGGTTTATCAGGTCCATGAACACAGCCGGTGCATTGGTTAGACCGAAGGGCATCACTACAAACTCGTAGTGTCCATACCGAGTCCTAAATGCTGTCTTGGGAACATCATTCTCCTGGACTCGTAACTGATGGTACCCCGACCGAAGGTCTATCTTAGAGAAGTAACTGGCTCCCTGGAGTTGATCGAAGAGGTCGTCTATTCTTGGAAGAGGATATCGATTCTTAACGGTTAACTTGTTCAGCTCACGATAGTCGATACACAGCCGAAAGGATCCATCTTTCTTTTTGACAAACAGAATCGGAGCTCCCCAGGGTGAGGAACTCGGCCTAATGAATCCTTTACTGAGCAACTCATTGAGTTGACTAGATAACTCCTGCATTTCTGTCGGAGCTAAGCGATACGGGGATTTTGCTACGGGAGTAGCTCCAGGAATTAGGTCAATACGGAACTCGACCTGACGTTCGGGAGGAATTCCTAGAAGTTCTTCAGGAAACACATCGGGAAAGTTACAGACTTCGGGAATGCTCGCGAGGTCTCTAACTTCTTGTTTCTTGTTGATCACATGAGCTAAGAATGCAACACACTCCTTTCGAAGGAGCTTTCGAGCTTTGATGCAAGAAATGATATGAAGGTTGGAACTGGGTTTATCGCCATAGATTACGAGAGTTTGATCCGAAGGAAGATTGAGACGGATAGCTTTTTCGTAACAAAGAATGTCAGCATGATTGGGACTCAACCAATCCATGCCAACGATAACATCAAAGCTCTTAATGGAAACGGGCATGAGGTCTATAGGAAATGAGTGATCATTTAGGGTAAGCGTACAACCTATGAATACGTCGTTAGCGCTTTCTTTCTCACCTTTAGCCATCTCGACGGTAAACGTTTCAGTTAGTGGTTGAGGATTTGGTTTTAGATTATGTTTGAATGCATGACTAACAAAACTCCTTTCAGCACCCGAATCGAAAAGAATACTAGCATACGAGTTGTCGAGAAGGAACGTACCCGAAACAACAGTGGGATCAGCAATTGCTTCCTCCCTTCCCATGGTCAGAACCCTTCCAGTGTTACCAGCAGTTGACTTCTTGGTACAATCCCTTTTAAAGTGCCCGACTTCACCACAGTTGTAGCAGGCTTGACTAACACCTGCTCCTGATGATTGGTTAGCTGATTGAGTAGGGGTTCTGCAGTACCGAACTGTGTGCCCTTTCTTACCACAGTTGGTGCAAGACAATTCTCGACAGGGACTAGGATGATGGTGGTATTTACACTTGTCACACAGAGGAAGGTTACCAGCATATTTACTGGTAGGAGTTGAGGCAGTGGATCCCATGGCAGAAACAGCAACAACAGGGGTAGTAGTAGCAGCATGGACTGCTATCGTCTGTTGTTTCTTGGATGATCCTTGAGAAGATTGACCTTTCTTCTTTTCCCAGAATTTCCTCTTTTCACCACTCCTTTGAGTCGGCTCAGAAGTGGTAGTGATTTCCTTAATATCGTCGTTGTGATCAATTAGAATTTGTGCTAAGGTCTTGGCACTATCATAGGTATCCGGACGAGCAGCCAAAACATGACTCTTTATTGGTTGAGATAATCCCCAAACGAACCTTTCGATCTTTTTGTTTTCAGGAGTGACTAACCCCGGGCAGAGAAGTGCGAGATCATCAAATCAGGAAGTATATGCAGCAATGTCGGAACCTTTCATCTTCAGGTTCCAGAGCTCGTGCTCTAATTTCTGCATTTCACCACGGGGGCAATACTCAGCAATGAGAAGTTCCTTCATGGCTTCCCAGCCCATGGCATTGGCTACAGGTAAGGTCAGAGATTTGACTCGGCCATTCCACCAAGTCAAAGCTATATCCGCGAAGGTACAGGCTGCAAATTTGACTTTATCGGATTCCGCACAAGCGCAGATTTCAAAGATGGACTCAATTTTCTCGAACCATTGAGATAAAGAAATGACACCTCCAGCGCCATTAAAGGATGTTGGTTTCGCATTCATGAAATCCTTATAGGAACCCCCTCTTTGGTGTCCCTGGCTACCCTCAGGGTTTTGAGATTGAGTACCACCACCTGAACCACTAGGGTTCATTTGTGACATAGCTGCTACCATTGCAGCTGTCATCATTGTCTGAACTGATGCTAGGTCCAACTGAGGAGGAGGTGGCGGCGAAGAAAGATTGTCGTTGTTCTTTGAGCTAGGTCTCTTTCGGGGAGGCATCTTGATCTAATAAGATCAAGGAAAAGAGGATGGTAAGTCCTCTACATTGAATCAATAGATATGACAGTTATATGATTTGAGTAAGTGATAAAGCAGGAAAAAGTTATCGAACAGATAATTTATCGCTAAGAGTGATCACAAAGAACTACTCGAATGAGGGTTATTACAGAGGATCGAGGTCGAGAAATACTCCCATAGTATTTCATGAGTTGTTTACGACAATGATTCGATGTTTGGGATATTAGGGTAAGTTTTAGGCATGTCACATACCACAGTCACTCCCAAGCACATGTTGGCCGTGTCTCGAATGAATATAGTTGGCCAGGCTATATTGATCCTAGACACGACTACATAACTGCCCAGGTTTAACCGTAGTACACAACACCCATTTACTTATGTTCCGTTCTACTTGTGGTTACGGATGGCGACGGTTCGGTATACTTGTATACTTTTGAAAATACTTATATTTTGAAGATACTTTTAATTCAGAGCACTTAGGCCCTTTAGTGTTTATAGTTTATACCATGTAAGGTTTGGTATACTTTATTCACTATAAACAAGGGCTCTGATACCAATCTGTCACACCCCGAAAACCGAAGGCAGAATACATTCCCGGGGTTGACTACAGTGTTGAGTATCAAATCCAATGTACATAGTAAGCAAAGTAAAACAAGCATTACATTACATAATAATAGTTTTACAGTTGTTTCAAAAGTAAAGTTTGTACAGTTGTGATACATAGTATACATATAGACAAAATGTAACGGATCTTCATGTACACCGTCTTCATGCAAAAGGATCTTCGGGTACCTGTTCTAACGCTGACCTGAGAACACGAGCGGTTTAAAAATCAGCATAAAGCTGGTGAGTTCATAAGCGGTTTTGTTTTACGAAAATGTATCGGCTTTCTTTCTGTTTCTGAAATGTTATGTACACCAAGAAAATCCCGTATTTTCTTAAAAGTTGGTTATTGTTTCACAAGTGTAAAGTATAGTAAGTTTGTACACTGAAAACATGTTTACTCATGTGAAAATGTGTAGTTGATTATCTGACTGGTTAAGCTGTTCTGTTCACTTATCATGTGTTACCAGGAAAGTCCCATACTTTCCTTATTGTATGTTACAAATTGTAAAAGATGTAATGTTATCCATTCTGTGACTCTTTCTAGTTATGTAAGTGTTACCCAGGAAAGCCCCATGCTTTCCTGCATGTATGTATCTTATGTAAACGATGTGAAAGGTGTAAAAGATGTAATCGTGATTAGATTCCGTGTTTTCCCCAGGAAGGTCCCGTATCTTCCTGAATGTTAGTTACAGTGAGTAAAAGATGTAAAAGATGTAAACGATGTAAATGATGTATAAAGTAATCCATTATTACTGTAAGTAAATCTCTGTTATCCTAATTGCGAGTTCCATAACCATACAATAGACTGAAACCTGTGGCAATAAGTAGTCCACATGTGGCAATAAGTCGTCCACATACTTATGACTTTCGTCACCCTTGAACCATTTCGGTTCGGCTGTAGCTAGCAGCCAGGTGTGGGGTAGTCAGTCCCGTATAGATCTATACACTCAAGTCACGCTCTCTAAATACCAGAGATTCTGGTTATGGGTGTAGTCCTCCACTCGCGTAATCCAGGTGGAGTGTTCTCCGAGGACGTGTCTCCAATCGTACCGGAATAACAAATTTACTAGTAATAATATGAAAGTCCTCCACTCGCGTATGTGCGTGGAGTGTTACCGAGGACAAAACAGTATACAGGTATTATATTCAAATGTTTTAATGTCATGCTTTTAACTGATAAATGTGGAAAACCATTTGTGAAATACATGTAAAACATACTAGTTTAAAGACTTATTTCACAATATATGTTACGTGATCTGTATGTTCGATCTATTATCAGTTGTAGTTATCAGTTATAAAAGCATAAGAATATGAAACACATATTTGAAAACATGTTATGAGTACAAAAATTCCCTTGTACTTTGCTTGTGTTCCCCCCCTGAAAACAGTGAAAACAATGAAAAAGGGGTAGGGGTATGAACTCACCGGACTCGGAAACGTGTCGGTTTTGAATGCTAGACGTCGGTTCGGGGTTTGATAACTCGCGATGACCCTATGAAAATGATATAATGTCCATATATATATATATATACAATTAGAGATACATTCACTAATCATATGGAACATTACACTCCAATGAGGTTAAACACCTCAGAACGAGCGTTTGGAGTGACCCGGGTGACATCTTCGGACTTGTAATGGCACTAGGGACTTGAGACATGAGTTTACTCTCCATAAGTAAACATTTAAATGGGTTTACAACAATGGAACACCCACATACATGAGTTTACGGCCGTAAACTCATGTGGGTGAGGTTTTGGTGTTTTAAGGGCTCAATTGGACTTAGGGATTGCTAGGAATGATTATCTAAACACCTTGGAACACTTGAAATGGATTTAAGACACTTAAAACATGAGTTTACGGCCACACTCATAGAGTTTACGGCCGTAAACTCACAATGGCTAAGAAAAATTGATTTAAGCTACTTAGGGCAATCACATGTGATTCAAACTAATTTTCTAAGCTTTGTTATGAATTTAGAACATCAATTAAGACCTTTGTTGGAGTTTACGGCCTAGAGGAATGTTCTAAGGCCGTAAACTCTCTTTTACCTTTGAAAAGATAGTTTTTTTGGTGCTTAAAACAATCACATGTGATTCTAGAATTTTATACAAGCCATTTGGGTGTGTTGGATGCATCTTAAACATTGTTTTATGAGTTTACGGCCAAAGAGTATG
This sequence comes from Lactuca saligna, assembly GCF_052625555.1. Classification (NCBI taxonomy): domain Eukaryota; kingdom Viridiplantae; phylum Streptophyta; class Magnoliopsida; order Asterales; family Asteraceae; genus Lactuca; species Lactuca saligna. The sequence continues at coordinate 247,312,128 of NC_136420.1, read as the reverse complement.
CTCCTAGGCCGTAAACTCTCATAAATCATACTTTTGTTGTGTTTTAATCCTTTAACCCATTTTTAGATGCATCTAGATTTTACCACAAAGCCATAGATTGAGTTTGGAAGCATTTGGACATGTATATAGGCCTTAAATCACCCTTTTAGAGGAGTTTACGGCCCAAGAGAGTGTCTTGGCCGTAAACTCTTCTTTGTTACACAAAATTCAAGTTTAAAGTGTTCCAAGTCTAGATTAGCAAGTCCAAGGTTTATGTCTAAGTCCCAACTAGGTTTTGGAAGGGTTAAATGGCTTAAATACCCCTTGTATATGAGTTTACGGCCCAAGAGAGTGTTCCTTGGCCGTAAACTCACTTTTTCCCTTCTAAATCCATGTTCTACATGTTATAAGTTCATCCCTTTAAGCCCTTAAGCCATATCTAGTGTCCAACTATGCAAAGGAAGGGTTTTAGGGCTTAAAAAACCTTGAAATGTGAGTTTACGGCCCATGAAGGTTCCATGGCCGTAAACTCATGAATGTTGGTCTAATTCATGTCTTAAACTCGAAATTTGGATGCCAAATATGTTATAGATTAAGGCTAGGAAGGTACCTTAGAGATTAGAAGCCTTAATTTTGAGTTTTGATCTCTTAAACTTGGATTAGGAGAGAGGTGGGTAATGTTTAGTGATAATTTGACCAAAGGCTTCAAATGAAGTCCTAAACATGTTTATATAGTGTTTAAGTTTTGGACACGGTGGAATTCTACCCGATACCGGCGTTAGACGGGGTTTTTGGTCGTACCCGATTAAGTTACCGTAACCCGATACGGTAAATTCTAGAATTATTCCGATCACCTAAGTTGGGTGTTAAATTGATTTCTAAGTGTATTAAGACACCCACTAAGTCATTTTAAATGTGTACTAATTAATGACTTAATTAAAGGGGGAAATCGGAAATCGGAAATCGGAACGACGATCGGTTGCGTGAGTTGATTTATGAAAAAGCTACATTGAAATGAAGCGAAAATTTCGGGTTGTTACAATAGGCAACTGGACCAATCCTGGAGAGGATCTCAAAGGGTCCAATATACCTTGGATTAAGTTTCCCACGCTTGCCAAAGCGTACAGTGCCTTTCCAGGGCGAGACTTTTAACAGAACATGGTCTCCAACCTGGAATTCTAATGGTTTCTGACGATTATCAGCATAACTCTTTTGACGATCACGTGAGGCTTTCAGTCGGTTACGGATTTGGATGATCTTTTCGGTGGTTTCGCGGATGATTTCAGGACCAGTGAGAACACTGTCGGGGACTCGACTCCTGGCTAACTGTGTATCCCCCACCTCGGCCCAGCACAGAGGGGATCTGCACTTACGACCGTATAGGGCTTCGAACGGAGCAGCCCTAATGCTGGTGTGGTAACTGTTGTTGTATGAGAACTCAATCAAGGATAGGTGTGTATCCCACGACTTTTCAAAGTCAATGACACATGCCCGAAGCATGTCCTCTAGGGTTTGGATTGTTCTCTCACTCTGACCATCGGTCTGAGGATGATACGCCGTGCTCATATCTAGTTTGGTTCCCAGGGCTTTCTGAAGAGATTGCCAGAATCTGGAGGTAAACCTACTATCTCGGTCAGAGATAATGGAAACAGGTACACCGTGTAGACGCACTACCTCCTGAATGTAGATTCGCGCGAGTCTCTCCATCTTGTATGATTCTTTGATCGGGATGAAGTGAGCGGATTTTGTCAAACGATCGACAATTACCCAAATGGTATTGTACCCACTAGAACACTTGGGTAGTTTGGTGATGAAGTCCATGGTAATCATCTCCCATTTCCACTCGGAAATTTCGGGTTGTTGGAGCAGACCTGAAGGTTTCTGATGTTCAACTTTGACCTTGGTGCAAGTCAGACATTTGCCCACAAATGTACCTATCTCAGCTTTCATGTTTGGCCACCAGTATTGTTTGTTGAGATCCGGGTACATTTTGTCTGAACCCGGGTGAACAGAGTATTTGGTTCTGTGTGCTTCCTCCATGACTATTCCCCTGAATCCACCGGATTTGGGAATCCAGATTCGATTCATGAAACAGTGAACTCCGTCACCTCTAATCTCGAGTTTCTTTTCCATCCCTCTTAAGGCTTCATCAAACATGTTCTCGGATTTGAGGGCTGTTAACTGGGCTTCTCGGATTTGCATAGGTAAATTGGAATGGATGGTCATCGTCTGGTTCTTCACTTTGTGGCCTGCACTATCCTTTCGGCTAAGGGCATCTGCTACCACATTGGCCTTGCCGGGGTGATAACGGATTTCACAATCATAATCACTGAGTAATTCTACCCATCGCCGTTGTCTCATGTTTAAGTCTTTCTGATTAAGGATGTGCTGCAGACTCTTGTGATCAGTGAAGATTGTGCACTTGGTTCCGTAGAGATAATGTCTCCAAATCTTCAATGCGAAGATTACCGCTCCTAGCTCCAAGTCGTGTGTGGTATAATTGACCTCGTGTGCTTTCAGCTGTCTAGAGGCATAGGCAATCACCTTTCCTCTTTGCATAAGCACACAGCCTAAGCCTTGATTAGACGCATCGCAGTAGACAACAAAGTCCTCTGTCCCTTCAGGCAGAGACAGAACAGGCGCGCTGCATAAGGCTCTCTTCAACGTTTGGAATGCAGTTTCTTGCTTATCACTCCAACAAAAGGGTACACCTTTCTGTGTTAGAGTGGTTAACGGTTTGGCGATTTTGGAAAAGTTCTTAATGAATCGTCGATAGTAGCCGGCTAGACCCAAGAATTGATGAATTTCCGTGGGCGTTTTCGGTGCCGACCAACTCTCTATCGCTTTAATCTTGGAAGGATCTACATGAATACCCTCCTCGCTTACTACATGATCGAGGAAAGTTACCTTCCGTAACCAGAATTCACATTTGGAAAATTTTGCGTAAAGCTTTTCGGATCTAAGAGTTTCTAACACTAGTCTCAAGTGCTGTTTATGGTCTTCTTCACTTAGGGAGTAGACGAGGATGTCATCAATGAACACGATAACGAATTTGTCTAGGAAGGGACGGCACACCCGGTTCATCAGGTCCATGAACACAGCAGGTGCATTGGTTAGACCGAAGGGCATCACTACAAACTCGTAGTGCCCATACCGAGTCCTAAAAGCTGTCTTGGGAACATCATTCTCCTGGACTCGTAACTGATGGTACCCCAACCGAAGGTCTATCTTAGAGAAGTAACTGGCTCCCTGGAGTTGATCGAAGAGGTCGTCTATTCTTGGAAGAGGATATCGATTCTTAACGGTTAACTTGTTCAGCTCACGATAGTCGATACACATCCGAAAGGATCCATCTTTCTTTTTGACAAACAGAATCAGAGCTCCCCAAGGTGAGGAACTCGGCCTAATGAATCCTTTACTGAGCAACTCATTGAGTTGATTGGATAACTCCTGCATTTCTGCGGGAGCTAAGCGATACGGGGATTTTGCTACGGGAGTAGCTCCAGGAATTAGGTCAATACGGAACTTGACCTGACGTTCGGGAGGGATTCTTGGAAGTTCTTCGGGAAACACATCGGGAAAGTTACAGACTTCGGGAATGCTCGCGAGGTCTCTAACTTCTTGTTTCTCGTTGATCACATGAGCTAAGAATGCAGCACACTCCTTTCGAAGGAGCTTTCGAGCTTTGATGCAAGAAATGATATGAAGGTTGGAACTGGGTTTATCGCCATAGATTATGAGAGTTTGATTCGAAGGAAGATTGAGACGGATAGCTTTTTCGAAACAAAGAATGTCAGCATGATTGGGACTCAACCAATCCATGCCAACGATAACATCAAAGCTCTTAATGGAAATGGGCATGAGGTCTATAGGAAATGAGTGATCATTTAGGGTAAGCGTACAACCTATGAATACGTCGTTAGCGCTTTCTTTCTCACCATTAGCCATCTCGACGGTAAACGTTTCAGTTAGTGGTTGAGGTTTTGGTTTTAGATTATGTTTGAATGAATGACTAACAAAACTCCTTTCAGCACCCGAATCGAAAAGAATACTAGCATATGAATTGTCGAGAGGGAACGTACCCGAAACAACAGTGGGATCAGCAACTGCTTCCTCCCGTCCCATGGTTAGAACTCTTCCAGTGTTACCAGTAGTTGACTTCTTGGGACAATCCCTTTTAAAGTGCCCAACTTCACCACAGTTGTAGCAGGCTTGACTAACACCTGTTCCCGATGATTGGTTAGCTGATTGAGTAGAAGTTCTGTAGTACCGAACTGTGTGCCCTTTCTTACCACAGTTGGTACAAGACAATTCTCGACAGGGGCCGGGATGATGATGGTATTTACACTTGTCACACTGAGGAAGGTTACCAGGATATTTACTGGTAGGAGTTGAGGCTGTGGATCCCATAGCAGAAACAGCAACAACAGGAGTAGTAGTAGCAGCATGGACTGCCACCGTCTGTTGTTTCTTGGAGGATCCTTGAGAAGATTGACCCTTCTTCTTCTTCCAGAATTTCCTCTTTTCACCACTTCTTTGAGTCGGCTCAGAAGTGGTAGTGATTTCCTTGACATCGTCGTTGTGATCAATCAGAATTTGAGCTAAAGTCTTGGCACTATCATAGGTATCCGGACGAGCAACCAAAACGTGACTCTTTATGGGTTGAGATAACCCCCAAACGAACCTTTCTATCTTCTTGTTTTCTGGAGAAGTGCAAGATCATCAAATCGGGAAGTATATGCAGCAATGTCGGAACCTTTCATCTTTAGGTTCCAGAGTTCGTGCTCTAATTTCTGCATTTCACCACGGGGGCAATACTCAGCAATGAGAAGTTCCTTCATGGCTTCCCAGCCCATGGTATTTGCTACAGGTAAGGTCAGAGATTTGACTCGGCCATTCCACCAAGTCAAGGCTTTATCCGCGAAGGTACAGGCTGCAAATTTGACTTTATCGGATTCCGCACAAGCACAGATTTCATAGATGGACTCAATTTTCTCGAACCATCGAGATAAAGAAATGACACCTCCAGTTCCATTAAAAGATGTCGGTTTTGCATTCATGAAATCCTTGTAGGAACCCCCTCTTTGGTGTCCCTGGCTACCCTCAGGGTTTTGAGATTGTGTACCACCACCTGAACCACTAGGGTTCATTTGTGACATAGCTGCTACCATCGCAGCGGTCATCATTGTTTGGAGCGATGTTAGATCGAACTGGGGAGGAGGTGGCGGCGAAGAAGGATTGTTGTTGTTCTTTGAGCTAGGTCTCTTTCGAGGAGGCATCTTGATCTAATAAGATCAAGAAAGAGAGGATGGTAAGTCCTCTACATTGAATCGATAGATACGACAGTTATATGATTCGAGTAAGCGATAAAACAGGAAAGAGTTATCGAACATAAATTTTATCGCTAAGAGTGATCACAAGGAAACCACTTGAATAAGAGCTACTACAGAGAATCGAGGTCTAGAAATACTCCCATAGTATTTCATGAATTGTTTACGACAATGATTCGATGTTTGGGATATTAGGGTAAGTTTTAGGCATGCCGTATACCACAGTCACTCCCAAGCACATGTTGGCCGTGTCTCGAATGAATATAGTTGGCCATGCCATATTGACCCTAGACACAACTACATAACTGCCCAGGTTTAACCGTAGTACACAACACCCGTTTACTTATGTTCTGTTCTACTTGTGGTTACGGATGACGACGGTTCGGTACACTTGTATACTTTTGAAAATACTTATAGTTTGAAGATACTTTTAAATTCAGAGCACTTAGGCCCTTTAGTGTTTATAGTTTTATACCATGTAAGGTTTGGTATACTTTATTCACTATAAACAAGGGCTCTGATACCAATCTGTCAGACCCCGAAAACCGAAGGCGGAATACATTTCCGGGGTTGACTACCATGTTGAGTATCAAATCCAATGTACATAGTAAGTAAAGTAAAATAAGCATTACATTACATAATAATAGTTTTACAGTTGTTTCAAAAGTAAAATTTGTACAGTTGTGATACATAGTATATATAGACAAAATGTAACGGGTCTTCATGTACACCGTCTTCATGCAAAAGGATCTTCGGGTACCTGTTCTAATGCTGACCTGAGAACACAGACGATTTGAAAATCAGCATAAAGCTGGTGAGTTCATAAGCGGTTTTGTTTTACAAAAATGTATCGGTTTCCTCTCTGTTTCTGAAATGTTATGTACACCAAGAAAATCCCGTATTTTCTTAAAAGTTGGTTATTGTTTCACAATTGTAAAGTATAGTAAGTTTGTACACTGAAAACATGTTTACTCATGTGAAAATGTATAGTTGGTTATCTGACTAGTTGAACTGTTCTGTTTACTTATCATGTGTTACCAGGAAAGTCCCATACTTTCCTTATTGTGTGTTACAAATTGTAAAAGATGTAATGTTATCCATTCTGTGGCTCTTTCTAGTTATACAAGTGTTACCCAGGAAAGCCCCATGCTTTCCTGCATGTATGTATCTTATGTAAACGATGTATAAAGTAATCCATTATTACTGTAAGTAAATCTATGTTATCCTAATTGCGAGTTCCATAACCATACAATAGACTGAAACCTGTGGCAATAAGTAGTCCACATGTGGCAATAAGGCGTCCACATACTTATGACTTTCGTCACCCTTGAACCATTTCGGTTCGGCTGTAGCTAGCAGCCAGGTGTGGGGTAGTCAGCCCCGTATAGATCTATACACTCAAGTCACGCTCTCTAAATACCAGAGATTCTGGTTATGGGTGTAGTCCTCCACTCGCGTAATCCAGGTGGAGTGTTCTCCGAGGATGTGTCTCCAATTGTATCGGAATAACAAATTTACTAGTAATAATATGAAAGTCCTCCACTCGCGTATGTGCGTGGAGTGTTACCGAGGACAAAACAGTGTATAGGTATTATATTCAAATGCTTTAATGTCATGCTTTTAACTGATAAAATGTGGAAAACCATTTGTGAAATACATGTAAAACATACTAGTTTAAAGACTTATTTCACAAATATATGTTACGTGATCTGTATATTCGATCTGTTATCAGTTGTAGTTATCAGTTATAAAAGCATAAGAATATGAAGCAAATATTTGAAAACATGTTATGAGTACAAGAATTCCCTTGTACTTTGCTTGTGTTCCCCCCTGAAAACAGTGAAAACAGTGAAAAAGGGTAGGGGTATGAACTCACCGGACTCGGAAACGCGTCAGTTTTGAATGCTAGACATCGGTTCGGGGTTTGATTACTCGCGATGACCCTATGTAAAATGATATAATGTCCATATATATACAATTAGAGATACATTCACTCATCATATGGAACATTACACTCCAATGAGGTTAAACACCTCAAAACAAGCGTTCGGAGTGACCCGGGTGACATCTTCGGATTTGTAATGACACAAGGGACTTGGGACTTGAGTTTACTCCCCATAAGTAAACATTTTAAAGAGTTTACAACAATGGAACACTCACATACATGAGTTTACGGCCGTAAACTCATGTGGGTGAGGTTTTGGTGTTTTAAGGGCTCAATTGGACTTAGGGATTGCTAGGAATGATTATCTAAACACCTTGGAACACTTGAAATGGATTTAAGATACTTAAAACATGAGTTTACGGCCACACTCATAGAGTTTACGGCCGTAAACCCACCAAGGCTAAGAAAAATTGATTTGAGTCATTTAGGGCAATCACATGTGATTCAAACTAATTTTCTAAGCATTGTTATGAATTTAGAGCATCAATTAAGACATTCATTGGAGTTTACGGCCTAGAGGAATGTTCTAAGGCCGTAAACTCTCCTTTACCACAAAAAGAATAGTTTTTGGTGCTTAAAACAATCACATGTGATTCTAGAAATTTATACATGCCACTTGGGTGTGTTTGATGCATCTTTAACATTGTTTTATGAGTTTACGGCCAAGGATATGTTCCTAGGCCGTAAACTCCCACAAATCATACTTTTGATGTGTTCCAATCCTTTAAACCATTTTTAGATGCATCTAGATTTTACCACAAAGCCATAGATTGAGTTTGGAAGCATTTGGACATGTATAAAGGCCTTAATTCACCCTTTTAGAGGAGTTTACGGCCTAAGAGAGTGTATTGGCTGTAAACTCTTCTTTGTTACACAAAATTCAAGTTTAAAGTGTTCCAAGTCTAGATTAGCAAGTCCAAGGTTTATGTCTAAGTCCCAACTAGGTTTTGGAAGGGTTAAATGGCTTAAATACCCCATGTATATGAGTTTACGGCCCAAGAGAGTTCCTTGGCCGTAAACTCACTTTTTTCCTTCTAACTCCATGTTCTACATGTTATAAGTTCATCCCTTTAAGCCCTTAAGCCATATCTAGTGTCCAACTATGCAAAGGAAGGGTTTTAGGGCTTAATAACCCTTGAAATGTGAGTTTACGGCCCATGAAGGTTCCATGGCCGTAAACTCATGAATGTTGGTCTAATTCATGTCTTAAACTCGAAATTTGGATGCCAAATATGTTATAGATTAAGGCTAGGAAGGTACCTTAGAGATTAGAAGTTTTAATTTTGAGTTTTGATCTCTTAAACTTGGATTAGGAGAGAGGTGGGTAATGTTTAGTGATAATTTGACCAAAGGCTTCAAATGAAGTCCTAAACATGTTTATATAGTGTTTAGGTTTTGGACACGGTGGAATTCTACCCGATACCGGCGTTAGACGGGGTTTTTGGTCGTACCCGATTGAGTTACCGTAACCCGATACGGTAAATTTTAGAATTATTCCGACCACTAAAGTTGAGTGTTAAAATGATTTCTAAATGTATTAAAACACCCATTAAGTCATCTTAAATGTGTACTAATTAATGACTTAATTAAACGGAAGATCGGAAATCGAAATCGGAACGACGATCGGTTGCGAGAAAGAGTTACATTAAAATGAAGCGGAAATTTCGGGTTGTTACACATTAAGACTCCATTAAAGCTTCCTAGCTTCAAAGCTTCATGGTTACTCAGTCATAGCTTCCTACTTTCTGACTTTCTGGACCTTACAAGGTCCAAATCTATAGAATGGCTCGCAAAGGGGGTTTGATGTACCCAAACCCCATCAAAAAGGTGATACAAGTCGTAATTTCACAACCAAGGATTCTAATCAAACAACAAAGAAGGTAAGAGCTTATACCTAGATCTGAAGCCTGAAATGGAGATGAAACAGATCCACAAGCTCTCCTCCTTGATCCTTGAAGCACCTTGCCCTTCTTCTTAGGAGAATGACTTCAAATGAGCGTCCTTCCCTCTCTTTCTCACAATAAACGCTAGGGTTTCTCTCAGGGGTCGAATGGGCACTGATGGGGATGATATGGAGGCTATAAATGCCTTAAAATAGGCCCAGGCCTGAGAAAAATAGGGTTTCCGTCAACAACGCTAACGCCTCGAGTCGGCTCATCGACTCGTCGAGTCCACTCATTAATCCTTGTCACCAGTCGCGACCCTACTCGACAAGTTGAGGCACCAACTCGTTGAGTCCCTTCAAAATTCTGAAAATAAATGATTAAAATAATATATATGGAAATCTGGATGTTACATCCTTTAATGTGATGATTGTTACATGTAAATATTAACACAATAATATTGTGTTCAACTTGTATTCCCCCCTTAAAATCATTTTAAAACATTTAAATGATAGATTATAGGGGTATGAACTCACCTTATGTGGGCAATTCAATTGAAGATTTGAGTAAGGATGATAACTTCCACGAATGAAGTTTTGAGACACAAACGAGTCCTAAATGACATATATTGATACATATATGTATATAATTAGTGTATATAACAATTAACTTGTAAGGGAAACAACCTTAGGGACTAGGAAACACTTGCAATGAAGTTTTACAATCACATGTGATTGATTGAAGGGAGTTCACGGCCATATCATGATCCTATGAAGGGTTCACAACCGTGAACTCTTGAAATATCATGCTTAGAAGGTGTTTGTTTCATGGGGATTCAAGAGATTCTAATGGACAACAAGTATATGGATAGGATACCTACTAATTGGAAGCCTTTACGGAGTTTACGGCCCAAGAGCAAGTGTGTGTATTCTTGGTGGAAAGGATGGTGATTTGAAGATCTTGAAGGAAAAGAGATGAATCACTATGGAATCAAAGGGATTTCAAGTGTACATAAGTAAAGGGATGATACACTTACAATTTTGGAGTGAAATGAGAGTTTTTATTGGATGTAACTTGAGAGAGAAAGGGTAGTTCACGGCCAAGAGGAGAAGAAGTGAAGGAAAAATGGCAAAAACCCATATATATATATATATATATATATATATATATATATATATATATATATATATATATATATATATGCTAAGGGTTCACGACCTAAGAGAGGTTCACGACCACACATGGGTTTACGGTCGTGAACACTCTTTGATGGGTTTCCTGGTTTGATTTCATTCCTCTAATACTAAGCTAACACTTTTCAACATCCAATCCATAAGTTTACTGGCCCTAGAATTCATTGAAATGACCTTTAACAAGGCTAAAAGGCAATAGAAATAAGTCTGAATTTTGGTTGATTGGATTGACTTTACAAGGTAGGAATTTACGGGTTGTCACAAATAACTACAAATATGTATTTTATATCAGATGTGCATACACATATACGATTGACATAAAAACTCAGTCTCACCTTCTAGTATAATCTGCTTCTAAGATAACCTACGAGTCCTTTAAACTGGAGAATATAATACACATTAAAGACTTTTAATTTATTATAATAGAATGTAATCCTAAAATTGAAATGAAAAAAAGATGGGGTCCTATAGGCATTTCATCGAACACTTAGAAGGTAGAAAAATTATGCAAAAATTTTGACGAAATTTACATGGTGCTTTATTGCTGGAATACCAAAGAGTTTTGCAACATTATCATAAAAATAATCTAACTATCATATCATATCCATCATGAAAATTATCTTCTACAAACTTTATGGAGAATTCATTCATTCAAATGATTCAAGATCGAGAAACAAAAATGTGCTGACAAGTTTTCAGTATACTTCCCCTGCCCCTTTTCTCCTTAGATATTCCCATATGCAAGTCTTCTCCTTGTTCTTGTTCCTGTGCTTCAAAATGATCAACATCATCAAGTGGATTTTCATACTGATCATGGGTCCTGGCATACCTTTCAGATACATATGAAGATCTTCTGATTGAAAAAGCTCTTGTCACTGCTGTCTGCAATGCTCTTCCTATACTGTTCTGTTTCTCGATCTTGAATCTGCTACTAGAAGTGCTTGTACCGTTTCCATTAGCAGTATTAACGGTGGTTTTTGGATGAATGAACTCTTTCATTCACCCCGGGTCAAAGCCAATGAAGCCGAGCACATTAGCGGTGTTTTTTTTTAGTGAAAGGGGTTTGAGGATATTGGAGGTTTCTAAGTACTCGGTTGGAATTTGCTAATGGAAGAAGATATAAATTGAGTGAGTGAGTGTTTGGAATTGTTAAGAATTGAATAAATTGAAAGAGGAGGTCGGCGAAGAGAGGAAGTGGGCTATATTAGTTTATACACCCTAAAAAACCATGGTTGATGATAAACGCGTTTGACCACACACATACTCGTTGATATAAGACAGGATATAAGAAAGATACTAGGTCAAATATATTTATTCAATTTCCTTAATTGCAGGATTTCAATTAAATGATTCCTTAACTAAAAGTATAAAAGGTCTAAAATATACTTAAATGATTTATTTAATTATTTATTATTTCTTGAATTTTCATTGGTGCATTTAGGAACACAATAGTTGTTAGAAACATTTGAACCTAGCTCCCTCCCTCTCTCTCTCTCTCTCTCTCTCTATATATATATATATATATATATATATATATATATATATATATATATATATATGCCTAGGTTATTTTGTTTCTTACATCTATTGTGTGCTCGTAAGCACAATTCTTGACCAATGGATGAATAAAATCAATGGTCATGATATGAGGGTATATGATATTACAATAGGGTAACATGTACCATATAATCACACAAATTTCAGCAGAAGGGTGTTTTGGTCAATTAACCTATATTAAAAAAGGAAATTTTTGGATTTTAAGGGGTGATTTTTTTTTTTAAATCTAAATTTTTTAAATTAATTCAAATTTAATTCTATTATAATTTCTAAGACTAACCGCTTTTATTCTGTTAGAATGACAGAGAGTCAAACATAAACTAGTAAATATATTTTCGATTTTATTATTGTAAAATATGGTTCAATCAATATAGTTTTTATAGTTAACATGCTTAAAGAATTATATAACATATTATCAAGAAAAACATTTTCTAAAGAATACAGATTTTATTTTTTAAGAATCACTAATTACATTAATTCGTAAAAAATAAGACTTACATGTATTTTTGAAGATTAAAACTAAGAATGGTTAAAAAAATAAAAATAAAAACATCAAAATCTAACAAAAGCACTAGTCCATTCTAAAAGAATATTATTGTTAAGAAACACTTTATATATTTTGCTAGAATACTATTGTTCTCCGTGTTTTCTTCTTTTTCCATATCAATGACAACATCTTCATAACATATATCCACAAAGAAAACATAATCAACTTTAAAATATTAAAACTTTTAGTGTATTCTAAAAGAATAAAACTATAAATTCTAATAGAATGTGTTAGACATTAAAAACTTTTAATTTATTCTAACACAATGTAATACTCGAGTCACTTGATCAAGTATTCCCCGAGTCACTTGATCTAAATAATCGACTTAATCTAATTACAATGATTCTAGATCCTAGATTGTAGCTAACACAGAGGAAAATATGTTGGAAAATGTCATATTATTACAAGAAAGAATGTGGGAAATATGACAGTTGTCACACCCCAAAACCATTGAACGACGAAAACGTTCTGGGGCGGAGGATGTCATGTACAATATCACAACAATGAAAAGTAGTAAACAAGCAACAACATCATCCATTGCATTAATAATATAATTTTAATACAAGTGTGTTCTGTCAAATTATAATAGACACTAAAGTATAAATCAAAATGAAAGATGAGTCTTGAACGAGCACCATCTTCTCTAAGCCTTGCATCGGTACCTGTCTATGGTTGACCTGAGGATACAAGTTATTTTGAAAATGAGTATCAGCTTTAAAGCTGGTGAGATCATAAGCATTTTAGTGTCTTAATTTGTATGTAAGTACTTGTATGTATTTGAAATGTATGTATTTGTACGAATGAACTGTAAGTATTTGTATGTAATGAACTGTAAGTATTCATATGTAAATGAACATCCTAGAAAACCATATGTTTCCTACTAACTGTATCCTTCTACCAAGGCATCTAGTATCCATGTGTCTGTCTCTTGTAAGAGTGTGTATTTTCCCAAATCTGACTATCATTAACCAAAAATATAGTTTCTACACTACTGTGCATCGTGTGAAGGTTCACAAAGTGAATGTAATGGGAAAATGAAATAGTACTATGGTGTAGTATCAAATAACTACAACCGTACTAGCTACCTTAAGTCTATTGAAATCTTGAAAGTACTGTAGTATTTGTAATAAATGACTACCGCTGTACTAACTATCTTAAAACAAAAAGGTATTCAATATAACATGTGATCGACCTGTATCCTGCTACCGACTGTAGTAAAAAGACGATGTAAGACGCCGTAAGAAATGACATTTAACACCAGTAGACTTGCAAGTCCCACTGTAGCGAGCAGCATGGTGTAGGATAGTCAATCTAGTATAGATCTATACGCAAAATCATACGCTCCCCAATTAAGGAGATTCGGGATACAAGCGCGGTCATGGCAGGAAGTGCCATGACCCGCCCAATGGTTCACATAACTGCATAAATGTATGTGTAATGAATGTGCTAACTGAAAGTGTAATCTTTCTCGTCTAGCCTATATGTACTGAAATGTTCTGCCCGTGCTAGGTATAATGTATGTTCTCTCTTTCTAGCATGTATAGTAATGTACTGTGTGTACTAGCTGTAATGTATGTTCTCTCTATCTAGCATGTATAGTATTGTACTATGTGTACTAGCTATAATGTATGTTCTCTCTCTATCTAGCAAGTATTGACTCATGAATGAACTGACTCATTGTATAATGTCGTGTACTAGTAATAGTTCTAGTATTTTCCTGAACTACCCCTATGGTAGCTTACTAGTAATGTAACTGGTACATATGAAGATGGATGTATACCCTTGCTACCCAAGGGTATTGAATGAACTGGACGAACCTTTATGACTATATATGTACACATGATATATAACTAATATTTAAACGATCTTCGGACGGGTACCCGATATCCCACCAGACCACATCTCAAGCGCGAAAAGGAAATAGGGTGGATAGCCTTCCTAAGTCTTTTAAACATTTCTTATATAACTATACATATATAGGCATGCAATTTATATTATAAAAGCATAAAATAAGTTTTGTTAAACCTTTTGAACATGATTACTATCTAAGAAAAGATCGACTTGATGTCAATCTATAAAACGGGTTGGAGGTATTTATCTAACAAAATAGTTTTAAATACAAAGAAACATTTGTTTGAAACACAATTGTAAATGAGTTTGAATTGAAACATATAGTGTATAATGAACAATTAAATCAGGAGTTTTAAACATATAAAACATATATGAAAATCCTTTGAATAACAACTGTTTGGTAAAACAGCTAATGTGTAGTAAATCATTTGATTGCTGCTTATTAATCACATGTGATTTAGTATAACAACTAGCATGATCCTACTTGTATTCCCCCCCCCCCCCCATAAAATATTTAAAAACATTTAAAACATTGATTAAGGGGGTATGAACTCACCTGTTGTGGGTGATACAGATGAACCGAAGATGTAGGACTGCTAGGTGTCAAGTGAAGTCTAGAACACACTCTATGATCCTAGTTAACATATAATATCACATATTTGTAACAAATTAGTCTATAAACAACTAATAAACAAGTCAAGACACCCTAGGACATGCTAAACACCTTTATCAAGTGTTATTAGGCTTTAGGATTGCATCTAAGTGTTTGTAGGGAAAAGCTATTGTGTGTAGGGATCAAGGGAAACTCCCTAATGGAGTTCATGACCCTAATGTCACCAATTAATGAGTTTACGGTCTTAAACTCTTGAGTTTACGGCCGTAAGCTCATACTTACTTAGCCAATTGATGTTTGAGGCTCTATAAGACCCTAAGAAGCAATTCTACTTAATGGCTTGGTCTTTGGAAGATTTTAGGGCATTATATAACTCCTTTTGGGAGTTCACGGCCCTGAGACCAAATCCCGTGGAGATTACGGCCGTAATATCCCTTGGATGGGTGTTTTTGGTGTTTTCAAGTCCCTAAATTAAGTAGGAACTTAACTAGGCTAGTGTACAAGGCTTTAGAAGAGTTTATAGCACCATTTGGCACAATTATTTGTAGTTCACGGCCCTTGGACTTCTTGGGTTGTGAACACCTTACTCTTGGTGTTATAAGGGTGTTTTCTAGCCCTAAACTCATTAGGGTACATGTCTAAAATAGTCTCTTGGCTTAAGGAAGGCTTTGGGGGTGTTTTGGCACCTAAAAATGGAGTTCACGGCCCAAGAACATCCTTGTCCATGAACTCACTTCTAGCCTTTGTGTCTTAATGATTTTGTGGTCTAAAAATGTCATTGTAGTTTCTAGTTTGAGTTCCAAGGCTTGGAGGGACATTGGGCACACTTTGGCTCTTATAAAAGAGTTTACGCCCCAAGGTGTTCTTGGGCGGTAAACTCTCGAATCTTGCTGTTTTGCTATGATTTTAATGTTATTAAACACAATCTAAGCTATATAATACAACTAGATAGAAGTACTCACGATTTGAGATGAAAACCCGAAGATCCGTGAGAGAGAAAATGGCTTTTCTCTAGTTGGAAATGTAACTAATGAATAAATATGGCTCAGATTTCTATATACAGTCCCGGGATTTTTGGTAGAAAATATTTTATTCCCGAAATGAACTCTAATATCATAGAGTTTTGGAATAACAGTGTTGCACAAAACCCTAGTGCATCCACTCTCCTGATATCTCCTTAAGTGTAAATCCTGAAAAACTGTCAAACTTATACCCAAAAGTCTGGAACTTAATTGTAACTATTCTAACTTCTATTGACTTGATATGGTTTGTACATAATGGAAATTTCGGGTTGTCACATCATCCCCCTGTTAAAGGGAATTTCGTCCCGAAATTAGAATTTAGGTAAGGAAGTAGGTATGAATAATCGAGTCATAAGGTGGGAACTTCCTAATCGATTGGTTCTTGCGCTCCTAAGTGAAATCGGGTCCTCGGTTGGTATCCCAACGAACCTTCACTAACGAGTGATGGCGTTGTTTCGTCCACTTGACCTCTCTGTTGAGGGTCACTACGGTTCTAACACGAAGGTGAGGATCTCGTTAATTTCGATCTCGTCGAATGGACTTACGAGAGCCCTGTTGGAAAGGTACGGTTTCAAGATCGAGACGCGAAGGGTAAAATGTACGTTTCTGAGTTTGTGGAGTAGATCTAGTTTGTGAGATACAGGACCGATTCTGGTAAGAATCTCGGAGGTCCTAACTATCTTGGATTTAGTTTTCCACGCAATACAAAGCGTATTAAGCCATTCCCAGAGTGGGTTTTCCTAAAGAACTTGGTCTCTCACTTGGAATTTCCAAGGTTTCTTTTTCTTGCTCAATCTCTCAGTCAAGGGCCACCCCTTGCTGGGTCAAGGTCGTATGGGTTTCTGTAATTTGAGAGGGGTTCCAAATGGCCTATGATAGTAGGTCAGTAAGACCTAGAATTTGGTGAATTTCTGTCGGCGTCTCTGGTGTCGACAAATTCTCAACGGTTTTGACAAATTGAAAGAGTACTCAAAAATTCCCACATCACTAACAGTGTGTCATAGGAACTTGACTCTTCAATTTCAAAACTTGTGCTTACAGAACTTCGCGAAAGTTCCTCTGAAGGTAATGGTTCCATGGGTTCCTTCTTACTACGAGGGTAGATAAGTAAGTCATTACAAGGAGAATGACGAACTGATCCAAGTAAGGATGGCGTACCCTATTCATTAAGCCCATGAATATTAGGGGCGTATTGGTCCTATCCGATCGGTATCAATACGGACTCGAAGTGTACGCATCGAGTTCTGAAGGTAGTCTTCGAGACATCCTTCACTATCACTCGAAACTGCTGATATTTGGATCTCGATCCATTTCTTGAAAGGTAACTCGTTCCTTGCGTTTGCTCAACCAATTCATCTATGTGAGGTAGAGATAACGATTTCTAATGGAAATCTTGACGGAGTCCTCGATAGCCGAGGTACATATGGTGCAATCCGTCGATCTCTGGAGGAATAAGATCGGAGTTCTCTAGGGTGAGAATCCTAGTCTTCCAATTATGTGTTTGTGTAGTTCGCTAAGTTGTCCAGACTGTTCTTGTATCTATGTAGGTGTTTAGACTGAAGGGAAATCTGTTTACAAAAGTCGTACTGGGTTCTAAGTTTGTTCACATGAGGATGCGATTTACTCGTAGTCTTGGGCAGTTCTCCGTCGTGATGTTCGTTTTAGAATCCATACACGGTTCAACGATCACAATCTCGTGTATACCAGTCGTATATAATTAAGATTGAAAAGATAGTCGAATAACTGATTCTTCTTTAAGTTCACATCCTTACGAGGAAAAAGAAGTTAAAGCGGAATCATCAATTCTAAAACTGTAGAACCTTGATTATATATTGCCCCTATGTATACATTCTTCAGCGACAGCTCGACCGTATGAATCCTTGGATTGAACTTGACGTACTGTACGAGTGGTACTTTGGGGATTTCTTCGAAAAGGAAAAGAACTATGGGGTACTCTATGTATGAGTACTTCGGTGTTCTGAAATGACGGCTTCGCTAAAAGACGTTTACTGAGAAAGAGATGTACGTATGAAGCTGGTATTGTGAGGATCGAATTTACTCGAGTCGTATGATAAAGTTGGAATCATACGGAAACTAAAGGCATTAGATTTGAACATAAGGCGTTACAGACAAACACCACAGTGCAACCATCAACAAAGTTACTATACTTTAGACTTACTATAAGACCATTGCTGCGAATAAGGTATACTACAAAAGACAAGTATACACAACATGAGCATCCCTATACCGACAGGATCTCGCAAAAATAAGACTCTAGTTGCACTAGTTTTAAATATGTTTTAGAACATACAAATTACTGACAGTTGGGAGGGAACCTATACTATAGTAGGGTCCTTACTTCCTCTTTCCATTCAGAGGTCAAACTCCTCCGGATTCGCCGTTGTTCTTCTTTGATAGGAATTCCCTCTTGAGGTGTCCCATTACACCACGTAGATGGCATATCCGAGAAGTTCCGACATTTGTGGTTGAAGTAATGTGTTGGATCGGAGTAATGCAATAACGGATGGTATGTCCCTTTTTGTTGCAGTTTAAGCGCTGCATTTCCCAACACAGTCCATGGTGGTGGTAATTGCATTTGATGCATTTTGGGATTTTTCCAGCATAAGGTCTTACTGGGTTATTTGGGATACCAGAAAGAATGGTAGTGGAAGGTGTAGACATCGGGGCTATGAAGGCTGTCACTGGTTGCTGTCTTTTGCTCGTCCCTTGGTGTGATTTTCCCTTGACTCCATCCCTGAACTTTTGTTTGCTATTCTTGGGCTTACGATTCGGAGTGTTGTGGTAGTTCGTTGCTCCTGGGTGTACTTGGTTGTCTCTTGGATTGGAATCATTGATACTCATTCCGCTAACATTTGCATAGTTAGCGTTAAGGTGGATCAGAATAGCTGCCACGATAGTAGGACTGCGACTAGAAAGGTAGCTGCATCAATATAACGGGTAGGGGTTTTGTTGTTCGGGTGACTATTTCCGGATGGAGGCATGATTCTGCAATACGAAAGATAAGGATTTTGTCAGGGATTCTGGTTGACCCTAGATGTACTTCGATTGTTCAAGTAAAGAGTAAGAATATGTTCTCGAAAGTTTGACCTATATCCCTATGTTGCAGTCCTAGTACGGATTGGAAGTGTGTTCGCGAAGGTTTAACCTACATCCCTATGATGCAGTCCTAGTACTGAGTGAGAGTGAGTTTGTGAAGGGTTGACCTACATCCCTATGATGCAGTCCTAGTAATGAGTTGAAGTGAGTTCGTGAAATGTTCTCAAGACGTTTGTCGTTCAAGTAGAGGTATTGTTGGTTGGTGAATAACATGATCCAACAACTAAAAGAGACTTGGAAATGTCTCCGGAGCTAAATTGCTATAGTCCAATGACTTGACTAAAGCATGTTTCAGGTATACTCACATGAAGTATGATGAGAGTATTTGAATAAAGAAAATGACACAGAAGTTAGCCGACTGTCAATATCTTTGATATTCATGACGTAAAAGTTCGGGAAAATGACCTTGTAAAAGGTCTTACATCATATCTAGAGAAGATAGTCCTTGACAGCATAAAGACTTAACCAAAAGTACTTACAGTATAAGATAGTTTCATACAAAATGCCACATAGGGCATAGACAGAAAAACGATTCTTACAACATGGAAAATAATGTAAAGCATCTACTACTGGCGACGGTCATCCCTCTAGTGAACTCTCAGTTCAGCCAGTTGACGTTCCATATCAAGTAGGTATCTTTCGTATACCCTCTGATGTACTCGGAGCTCTATGACTTCGGCTCGGGTTTCAGCTAGTGCTTGCAGCAGGGTTTCGTGGTCTCTCTCAGATCTCTTACGAGTATATTCAAGGCTGTTGGTGCGAAGGATATGCATCCCTCCATTGGTTTCAACTTCCTCGATATGACATAGAGTTGTCATGCCCTGAATTTCGTTTCGGGCAACTCTATGGATCAGGATTGGTAGAACTCTATCTACTGTGCTCCCTTCATTTATGTTGTAGAAGCTTTGGTCTCCATTAAACGACATAGGTTGATCTTGATCTTCGCTCCATGCTTCCCAACATTCGACCCATGGAGGCGTCGGGCCATGAAAAAGCCGGACGAGGGTTAGGAATTGGAACGGGAGTTTTGTCACACCCCAAAACCAGGAACGGCGGAAACGTTCTGGGGTGGAGGACGTCATGTATAATATCAACAACAATGTAAAGTAGTAAACAAGCAACAACATCATCCATTTCATTAATAATATAATTATTATACAAATGTGTTCAGTCAAATTTTGATAAACACTAAAGCATAAATCAAAATGAAAGATAAGTCTTGAACAAGCACCATCTTCCTTTCTCCTTGCATCGGTACCTGTCTATGATGACCTGAGGATACAAAAAATTTTGAAAGCGAGTATCAGCTTTGAAGCTGGTGAGATCATAAGTATTAATGTGTCTTAATTTGTAAAACTTATAATTTTTAAGACTTGACATTGTTTTGAAAGAAAGCTCGTATAAGTATGAAAATGTTTGTAGAACAACTGTAAATGTTTGAAAAACCCTAGAATCCCTATGATTCCTATTAGTAACAAAAGGAGTCTTCTACCAAGTCCTAACTGTTCTGAATGTAGTCTTCTACCAAGACCTAACTGTTCTGATTGTAGTCTTCTACCAAGACCTAACTGTGTTCCTATTATTATCATTATAAGAAATTGTATCCTTTGGTACTAGGATACTTAAATATAATACACCTCATTGGTTATGTGAGTGAGTCACAGAATAAAGGTAATAATACAACTAACCTGAATATTACCCTTTGATACTAGGGTAACTAACATTGTTAACTTTAAGACACCCGTAGACGTACTTTTACCTCTGTTGCTAACAGCTGGGTATAGGAATAGTTAGTCCCTTAAACTATACCTGTAATGGTACCAACCGTTGACATCCGTGGATGTGCTTTTACCTCTGTAGCTAACAGAGATTCTAGGAATGGTCAATCCCGCAACGTATCCTTTGGTACTAGGATATTAAATCCAATCTATCTCGTCGATTATGTGATTGAATCACAAAGTAAAGATAAGAATGAGGATTTTGATAACAGAGTCGATACATATAAAATGTAATAGGACTCCTCCTGATATATCTATGTAACAGTGCTCCTATAAGTGTGATCATGTAAAAGTAATCATGTATATGTACTTATGTAAATGTGCTCATGTAAGTGTAATCATGTATATGTACTTATGTAAATGTACTCATGTAAGTGTAATCATGTAAAAGTAATCATGTATATGTAATCATGTAAATGTACTCATGTAAGTGTAATCATGTAAAAGTAATCATGTATATGTACTTGTGTAAAAGTGCTAGCTGTAATGTGTGTTCTCTCTATCTAGCAAGTATAGTAATGTACTGTAATGTTCTAGAAGGTATTGACTCATGAATGAACTGACTCATTTGTATGATATCGCGTTCTAGTAATTGTTCTAGTATCTTCCCAAACTACTCATATGGTAGTTTACTAGTAATCTATCTGGTAAGTATGGACATGGATGTATACCCTTGCTACCCAAGGGCATATGTTGAACTGGAAGGACCCTTTTATGACTATATATGTACACATGATATATAACTAATATTTAAACGACTTTCGGACGAATACCCGATATCCTACCAGACCACATCTCAAGGCACGAAAAGGAAATAGGGTGGATAGCCTTCCTAAGTCTTTTAAACATTTCTTATATAATTATACATATAGAGGCATGCAATTTATAATATAAAAGCATAAATAAATTTTGTAAGACATTTGAACATAAGTATTATTTTAAGAAAAGATCGACTTGATGTCAATCTATAAAACAATTTGAAGGCATAAGTTTAATAAAACAGTTTAAGTATAAGGAAACATTTGTTTGAAACACAGTTGTAAATAAGTTTGAAAGGTAATGTACGGAGTAAGATCTACAGTGTAATAAGGAGTTTAAAACATATAAAATGTTTATAAAAATCATTTGAAGGAAACTATTTGGTAAAACGGCTAATGAGTAGCCAAATCATTTGAATGCTGTATGTTAATCACATGTGATTGGTGTAATAAGTATATAATTCTACTTACTAATCACTTGTGATTGACATAATAAGTAGCATGATTCTACTTGTATCCCCCCCCCCCCCCATAAAACATTTAAAAATAGTTTAAAACATTAGTTAAGGGGTATGAACTCACCTGTAGTTGGTGATTGGAACAAACTGAACGGTATAGGATGGCTAGGTGTCAAGCGACGACTTGTGCACACACTACGATCCTAATGAACATATAATCACACATATATGCAGTCAATTAGACTCAAATGACCAATTGATAATGTTTAAGACATCCTAGACATAATAAACACTTTATATAAGTGTTTTAAGCCTTAAGGATTGCATCTAAGCTATTGTGGGACAGGGTATTTGTGTTTAGGGTTTCCAAAGGACCCTATATGAGAGTTTACTCTCCATAAACCATCACACATGGATTTTACGGTTGTAAACTCTTGAGTTTACGGCCGTAAACTCCCAAACATGTGTGTTTGGTGTGTTTTGAAGTCCCAAATTGCTTTCTAGAATTATTCTAACTTAGTGGCTAAGTCCTTGGAAGGGTTTAAGGTCTAGAAATGCTCCAATTAGGAGTTTACGGCCTCAAGGCCATTCCCCTTGGAGTTTACGGCCGTAAACTCCCTTGGGGTGTTGCTTTTGTTGTTTTCAAGCCTCTTGCACTTGTGGTATATGTTCTAGACTTTTACTACTAGCATAAGAAGGCATTAGGCACACCTTGGTGCCCTTTTTAGGAGTTTACGGCCCAAGAACCATGTCTTGGTGATACATGTGTGGAAGTGACAAATTATGAAAATGATAATGGTTACAAGGTGGATTTGGGAGGAGACCATGGAATGCATGCTACCTTTAATGTGGGAGATCTTTCACCTTATCTTGATGATGATGGACTTGATGAATTGAGGTCAATTCCTTTCAAAGGGGGAAGGGATGATCCATGCATGGATCATGAAAGCCCAAAATGTGATGGATTAGTGATTACTAGTGGGCTAGAAGGTGGTTTGGGCTCAATGGTTGGGTTGTGCATGGTAACCCACAAATTCAATTAAGGTTGCATGAAGACTAGGGCAACATTTTTAAGGCTTCATAAGTGCTAAAAACGTTACTATTTGCTTCATAAAGCCTCCTAGCCGTTTTTGACACTCTTTGGTGGATTAGGGTTACACTTTAATGCTTATAATGACTCCTTAATGTTTCTTATGGCTCCTTAAGCAAGCATAGCCGTTTTTTTTTTCATTCACAAGTCTCATGGACGTTTTTTTTGTGTTCTTTCAAGAGTTACCTTAATTTCTATTTACTAGTTTTAATGAATAATTGGTTGGTTGGCTTGTAACCACCAAATTTGTAATAAAGGCTTCATATAAAGCCAAATTATGCATGGAAAAAGTAATACACGAATTTTAATCAAAGAACCATTATTTTCACCTTGAATTATTGTTATAATTCTCAAATTATCTTGTTGGGACGTGTTCTTGACTTGATACGAACTCAATCCAATAGGTCTTGGATTGTTTTCATCGGTATACAACTTAATAGGTCTTGAGTTGTTACTATACTAATCTATCTATTTCTTTCCATTCACATATCATTTGTGGTTGCTATTCTCTCTTAATTTACCTAAACACTACCCTACTCACTAAATCAAGACCTATTGGATTGAGTTCGTATCAAGTCAAGAACACGTCCTAACAAGATAATTTGTGAATTATAACAATAATTCTAATTGAACAAAGGTTTTTTTCATAATCCATGCATGGATTATGAAAGCCCAAAAGGTGATGGATTAGTGATTACTAGTGGGCTAGAAGGTGGCTTGGGCTCAATGGTTGGGTTGTGCATGGTAGCCCACAAATTGAATTAGGGTTGCATGAAGGCTAGGGCAACATTTTTAAGGCTTCATAAGTGTTAAAAACGTTACTTTTTACTTCATAAAGCCTCCTAGCCGTTTTTATCACTCTTTGGTGGATTAGGGTTACACTTTAATGCTTCTGATGGCTCATTAATGCTTCTTATGGCTCCTTAATGAAGCATAAACGTTTTTTCTTCATCCTCAAGTGTCTTGGACGTTTTTTTTGTGTTATTTCAAGAGTTTCCTTAATTTTCATTTACTAGTTTTAATGAATAATTGGTTGGTTGGATTGTAACCACCAAGTTTAATAAAGGCTTCATATAAAGCCAAGTTTATGCATGGAAAAAGATATAGACGAATTTTTAAGAAAAAAACCTTTGTTCAATTAGAATTATTGTTATAATTCACAAATTATCTTGTTAGGACGTGTTCTTGACTTGATACGAACTCAATCCAATAGGTCTTGGATTGTTTTCACTGGTATACAACTTAATAGGTCTTGAGTTGTTACTAATCTATCCATTTCTTTCCATTCACATATCATTTGTGGTTGTTATTCTCTCTTAATTTACCTAAACACTACCTTACTCATCAAATCAAGCCCATACACGTATCATAAGTGGTATCAGAGCCTAGTTCCGATTGGGTGTAACTGAGTTCTTGTTCAAGAAAAAATTCTTGCTATTTTTTTATTTCAGTTGTTCAGAAGTTATTGTCCAAAAATGTTGCGCAAATTATATGATGAAGAACAAATAGAGGAAGATAAATTTGAAGAAGAGGAGGAAGAAGATTCCAGTCCCATCTACGACACCGATGGAGAAGGGGAATTTTGTGAAAGAATAAATTTCTTGGATGAAGAGGAATTTATTGAAGAAATTGAAGAAGAAACTAATTTCGTGATCGGAGATGAATTTGTTGAAGCAATTGTGGAAGAAATCAAATTTGTTGATATGGACAAAATTGTTGAAGAAATTGTGATTTTTGTTGAACAACAAATTTCATTCCAAGAGCTTACAACCACGAGAACAAATGACTATAAGTATCCAAAAAATTCAGGTTCTCATATCTTTCATGAACATAATTTCTTTTCTAAAGATCTTAAAGAAATCCAAATTGGAAGCTTCATTGATCAAGAAGGTTTATTCGTTTTTCATCTTCATTTTCGTTTCAAAGTGTGGGAGATTTTTACACTTTGGAGGCCATGGAATGCTTATATTTTGCATTTTGAAGGCCTTGGTGAGAGGTTTGATTTTACTAATTATGATCTTAATAATGATGTTTTTGTTTTGTCTTCATTCATTGATCAAAAGGAGAAAAAAGACTTGTGTATTACTTTTGATAAAAAGTTTTGTGCAATTAGAGATGGAGACTTTTCATTCGTGGCTCAAAAACAGCAAGACCAATTATTTTTGGATGATGGCAGAATTTTGTACCCTTCAAAAGACATTATGATGATTTCCAAAAAAATATGTGTTCATGGTGGTATCAATCAGTCACCAAAAGAGGCATTGTGTGGCAATTCTTATGCCTATTTTCTATGTTATCCACAAACAAAACATATTTTCATTAATTCTTCATTCATTGTTCAAAAACACCAAGACCGACGGCGTGAAGTTTGTTGGGAACGAAAGAAGAAGGATGGTATCCATCTTTTTACAAACCATCTTTCTAAGAGAAAATATGAAGATGCAAGTCCTAATTATTTACATAGGAGGGAGCTCATGATGTTTGGACTCATATTCTTTTGGTGTGCCTTTAATTGGGAAGCCGTGATATTGGGGCATGCTGCTCATCAACTTACAAATACAAACCATGACCCATTCTTTAAAATGACTACAATTAACCATTTAAATTATTGCAAGGTTAATTTGCAGGGCCGAGTTCATGGGAATGTATGGAAGTGGTTTTTCATCCACAAATGGAAGATACGGTTAGGATTGAATTTGGCGAGTTATTTGAGTTATTTGAAGAAGAACATGTGTATGTGGAGAAAAGACCAAGTTGAAATAAAGAAAAGGTCACATTATGCAATAAAATTTTGTTTTCAAGACTTGCTGTCAGGGAAGGTTCGTATAGGGGAACAACACAATTTCGTTCTTACTGAATTGAGGACAATTCCTTTCGAAGAAGGAGGGAATGATACATGTGTGGAAGTGACAAATTATGAAAATGATAATGGTTACAAGGTGGATTTGGGAGGAGACCATGGAATGCATGCTACCTTTAATGTGGGAGATCTTTCACCTTATCTTGATGATGATGGACTTGATGAATTGAGGTCAATTCCTTTCAAAGGGGGAAGGGATGATCCATGCATGGATCATGAAAGCCCAAAATGTGATGGATTAGTGATTACTAGTGGGCTAGAAGGTGGTTTGGGCTCAATGGTTGGGTTGTGCATGGTAACCCACAAATTCAATTAAGGTTGCATGAAGACTAGGGCAACATTTTTAAGGCTTCATAAGTGCTAAAAACGTTACTATTTGCTTCATAAAGCCTCCTAGCCGTTTTTGACACTCTTTGGTGGATTAGGGTTACACTTTAATGCTTATAATGACTCCTTAATGCTTCTTATGGCTCCTTAAGCAAGCATAGCCGTTTTTTTTTCATTCACAAGTCTCATGGACGTTTTTTTTGTGTTCTTTCAAGAGTTACCTTAATTTCTATTTACTAGTTTTAATGAATAATTGGTTGGTTGGCTTGTAACCACCAAATTTCTAATAAAGGCTTCATATAAAGCCAAATTATGCATGGAAAAAGTAATACACGAATTTTAATCAAAGAACCATTATTTTCACCTTGAATTATTGTTATAATTCTCAAATTATCTTGTTGGGACGTGTTCTTGACTTGATACGAACTCAATCCAATAGGTCTTGGATTGTTTTCATCGGTATACAACTTAATAGGTCTTGAGTTGTTACTATACTAATCTATCTATTTCTTTCCATTCACATATCATTTGTGGTTGCTATTCTCTCTTAATTTACCTAAACACTACCCTACTCACTAAATCAAGCCCATACACGCATCATAAGTGGTATCAGAGCATGGAATGCATGCTACCTTATGAAAATGATAATGGTTACAAGGTGGATTTGGGAGGAGACCATGGAATGCATGCTACCTTTAATGTGGGAGATCTTTCACCTTATCTTGATGATGATGGACTTGATGAATTGAGGTCAATTCCTTCCAAAGGGGGAGGGGATGATCCATGCATGGATTATGAAAGCCCAAAAGGTGATGGATTAGTGATTACTAGTGGGCTAGAAGGTGGCTTGGGCTCAATGGTTGGGTTGTGCATGGTAGCCCACAAATTGAATTAGGGTTGCATGAAGGCTAGGGCAACATTTTTAAGGCTTCATAAGTGTTAAAAACGTTACTTTTTACTTCATAAAGCCTCCTAGCCGTTTTTATCACTCTTTGGTGGATTAGGGTTACACTTTAATGCTTCTGATGGCTCATTAATGCTTCTTATGGCTCCTTAATGAAGCATAAACGTTTTTTCTTCATCCTCAAGTGTCTTGGACGTTTTTTTTGTGTTATTTCAAGAGTTTCCTTAATTTTCATTTACTAGTTTTAATGAATAATTGGTTGGTTGGATTGTAACCACCAAGTTTAATAAAGGCTTCATATAAAGCCAAGTTTATGCATGGAAAAAGATATAGACGAATTTTTAAGAAAAAAACCTTTGTTCAATTAGAATTATTGTTATAATTCACAAATTATCTTGTTAGGACGTGTTCTTGACTTGATACGAACTCAATCCAATAGGTCTTGGATTGTTTTCACTGGTATACAACTTAATAGGTCTTGAGTTGTTACTAATCTATCCATTTCTTTCCATTCACATATCATTTGTGGTTGTTATTCTCTCTTAATTTACCTAAACACTACCTTACTCATCAAATCAAGCCCATACACGTATCACTTGGCCGTAAACTCACTTTGTTAAGTGATTTTGATGTGGTTTGGTCCTTCCATTAAGTAGGTACAATTTCTTGTAAAGGTCTAGGGCTTTAGGTGTCATGAAAACACCCCTTTTGTCCATTTCAATGGAGTTTATGGCCTAAGATTCACTTGGGCCGTAAAATCACTTTTTTTTTGTGTCATTTGATGTGAGGCCTTTCACTACTTGGAAACATAGTCTAGATACAAGCCTTAAAGTCCTAGAGCCCTTAAATCATCATTTTATGTTTGATTTTGGAGTTTACGGCCTAGGATTATCTAGGGCCGTAAACTCCCAAACTTGGGTGGATTTTGGCTTATTTTCTTGTCCCTAACATGCACACATAATCATCTAAGGCCTTATCATAACACAAGTGTCGGTTTTGGCTTCGTTTCTGGAGTTTACCGCCCAAGAACACCTTGGGGTGTAAACTCCTAGATCTCATGTTTTAGCCTTCTAAATCATGTTATAGACACATATAAAGCTTTCTAACGTTACTATAAAGAGTTACTCACATTTTGGTATAAAACCCCGAAGATCCGTCAGAGAGAAAATGGCTTTTCTTTAGTTGGAAATGTGAATAATGAATAAATTTGGTTCAGAAAACTATTTATAGTCCTGAAATATTTTGGCAGAAAATATTTTTATTCCTGGAATGAACTTTAATGTCCTAGAGTAATGGAATAACAGTGTTGCACAAGTCCCTAGTGCATCCACTCTCCTAATATCTCCTTAAGTGTAAAATCCTGAAAACTGCCAAACTTAAACTCGAAAACTGAGTTTTCACTGTAACTGTTCTACTTCTATTGGCTTCAAATGGTTTGTTCAGAATGGAAATTTCAGGTTGTCACATCATCCCCCTGTTAAAGGGAATTTTGTCCCGAAATTAGAATTTAGGCAAGGAAGTATGCACGAATGATCGAGTCGTGAGGAGAAAACTTCCTAATCGATTGGTTCTAGCGCACTTAAGTGAAATCGGGCTCTCGGTTGGCATTCCAACGAACCTTCACTAACTGGCGACGGCGTCGCTTCGTCCGCTTGACCTCTCGGTTGAGGGTCACTACGGTTCTAATACGAAGGCGAGGATCTCGACGAGTGGACTTGCAAGAGTCCTAACGGGAAGGTATGGTTTCACGATCGAGAAGCGAAGAGTAGAAAGTATGTTACTGAGTTCGCGGAGTCGATCTAGTTTGTGCGAGGCATATGACCGATTCTGATAAGAATCTCAGAGGTCCTGTCTAACTTAGATTTAGCTTTCCACGCTTTACGAAGCGTATTAAGCCATTCCCAGAGTGAGTTATCCTAAAGAACTTGGTCACTCACTTGGAATCTCAAAGGTTCCTTTTCTTGCGTGACCTCCCAGTCAAAGGCCACCCCTTGCTGGGTCAAAGTCATACGAGTTTCTGTAGCTTGAAAGGAGTTCTGAATGAACTAAGGCGGTAGGTCGGTAAGACCTAGAATCTGGCAAAAGCCTGTCGGCGTCTCTGATGTCGATAAATGCTCAATGGTTTTGACAAATTGTAAGAGTGCTCATAATTTCTCACATTACTAATAGTGTGTCTTAGAAATTTGACTCTTCAATTTCAAAACTCGTTCTTTGAGAACATCGCTACAAGTTCCTCTGAAGGAAATGTTTTCCCATGGGTTCCTTCTTACTACAAGGGTAGATAAGTAAGTCATTACATGGAGAAATGACGAACTGATCCAAGTAAGAAAGACGTACCCTACTCGTTTAGCTCATGAAAGCTATGGGCGTATTGGTCCTACCCGAGGGTATCACTACGGACTCGAAGTGTCCGCATCGAGTTCAGGGGATAGTCTTCTGAACATCTTTCCCTAACACTCGAACTGATGATATTCGGATCCCAGATCCATTCCTGGAAGTAGTTTCTTTCTTTGCGTTTGCTCAACCATTTTGTCTACGCGCGGCAGAGATAACGATTTCTAATGAAAAATCTCTACGGAGTCCTCGATAACCGAGGGACATACAATGCGATCCGTCGATCTCTGGAAGAATATGACCGAGGTTCTCTAGGGTGAGAAACCTAGTCTTCTAATTCTATTTATGTGTAGTTCGCTAAGTTGTCCAAACTGTTCTTGTATCTCTGTGGGTGTTTAAACTATATGGTGATTTGTTTACGGGAGTCGTACTGGGTTCTATGCTTGTTCTCATGAAGATGTGATTACTCGTACTTAGGCAGTTCTCCGTCCTTAAGTTCATATTAGAATTCATACATAGTTTCACAATCACCCTTTCGTGTATACGAGTCATATATAATTAAGGTTGAAAAGGTAGTCGAATAACTGGTTCTTCTTTAAGCTCACATCCCATCGGGGAAAAAGAATTTAAAGTGGAATCATCAATTCTAAACCTGTAGAACCTTGATTATATATCACTCTTATGCATACATTCCTCAGTGATAGATCAACCGCATGAATCCCTGGATTAAATTTGACGTACTGCACGAGTGGTACTTCGGGGATTTCTTCGGAAAGAAAATAACTAATAGGTACTCCTGGCATGAGTACTTCGGTGTTCTGATGTGACGGTTTCACTGGAAAAGTGATCTAGAAGAAAGAGGTATACGTATGAAGCTGTTTGCGTGAGGATCAAATTGAATCGAGTCGTATGATATGTCGAAATCATACCGAAACTTAAAGACATTAGATTTGAACATAAGACGTTTACAGACAAAACACAACCGTGCAACCATGAACAGAGTTACAGTACTTTAGATTTACCACAAGACTATTGCTGCGAATAAGGTATACTACAAAAGACAAGTATACGCAGCACGAGAGTCCTTATACAGATAGGATCTCGCAAAAGGTAAGACTCTGGTTGCACTAGTTCTAGATAATTTATAAGTCTGTTACAACGAAACACCTTAATTGCATTTAACGTGGTTTCGGAGCAGGCTCTCCTGCAGCTGTGATCCTGAGAATTCTCCCATCTACGCCAGAGTTCTGTGTTATCGGGCAACCCTTCTTGAGGTGTCCAATTTCACCGCATTGGTGACATATCTGGACAGCACCCACATCAGTGGATGAAGTGAAGTGTTGAGTAGGAGTTAGGGGGATACGGTTGCTCTCGTTGATATCCCTTTTTGGGTAATTTCTGTAATAGTGCCCTGCCTCACCACAACTATAGCAAAGTCGGCTTGCTCCAGTGGTGGAGGTAGTTCCACAAAAACGAGCAATGTGTCCCATCTTGTTGCAATTATTGCATTGCCAGGCTCGGCAAATTCCCTTGTGGTGATGGTTGCACCGGTCGCACTTCGGGAGTGTTCCTTTATATGGTCTGCTCGGTACTGGGATGACAGAGGTTTGTGGTTGTTGCCTGGCAATTCTCTGAAACCATTTGCGTTCTACTTTGGCTTGATGTTTTCTTTTCTTGAACTCTGAGTTGTTGTTTTGGGTGGTAGCGATTGTTACTATTTGTTGATTCCCTGGATCGTTAACACGATCGGGATCGTCAACTCCTTTTTCAGCCTTGTTTGCGTTGGCAGTGCTGCGGTTTGCCAGGACTGCTGTTACGGCAGCCATCACGACAGCTGTAACGGTGTCTTGAAAAGTAGCGGCGTCCATAGGAAAAGTAGAGGTCTCGTTGCTTGGCTGGTTGTTTCCGGATGCCGACATGATTCTGTAACACGAAAGATAAGGATTTTGTGAGCGATTTTGGTTGACCCTGATGTACTTAGGTTGTTCATGTAAAGAGTAGAAGTATGTTCTCGAATGTTTGACCTACATCCCTATGATGCAGTCCTAGTACGTAATGAAAGTGTGTTCGCGAAGGTTTGGCCTACATCCCTATGATGTAGTCCTAGTAACGGGTGGAAGTAAGTTCGTAGAATGGTCTCAAGACGTTTGTTGTTCAAGCCGAGGTATCGTGGGTTGGTGAATAACAAGATCCAACCACTGATAGAGACTTGGAACTGTCTCCGGATCTAACTTGCTATAGTCCAATGACTTGACTAAAGCATGATTCAGATAGACTCTAATGAAAGAATGATAAGAGTACTTGAATGAAGAATGACACAGAAGTTAGCCGGCTGTCAATATCTTTGATATTCATGATGTAAAGATTCTGTAAAATGACCTTGTAAAAGTCTTACATCATATTCGCAAAAGATAGTTCCTGACAGCATAAAGACCTAGTTAAAGTACTTATGGAACAAGATAATTTCATAGAAAATGCCGCATGAGGCATAGACAGAAAAACACGATTCCTTTTTATAAGGGAAATAAAGTAAAGCGTCTACTACTGGCGACGGTCATCCCTCTGGTGAACTCTTAGTTCAACCAATTGACGTTCCATGTCAAGTAGGTGTCTTTCACACACCATCTGGCATAATCGGAGTTCTATGACTTCGGCTCATGATTCGGCCAGTGCTTGCAGCAGGGTTTTATGGTTTCTCTCTGATCTCTCTGATCGCATCGGTGACAACTTCGGTAGTATGATGTAAGGTTGTCCTGCCTTGAATCTCATTTCGGGCCACTCTATGGACCAAGATTGGCAAGACTCTATCTGCTGAGCCCCTATTGCTCAAGTCGTCAAAGCTTCGGTCGCCAATAAATGGCTTAGACTGACCTTGTCCTAGGTTCCATGTTTCCAAGCATTCCACTCACTCAGGGTCGGGCCACGAAAAGCCGGACGAGGGTTAGGAATTGGAAAGGGGGGCTACTCGGGGTAGGTTTTCAACCTCTGGTTTGGAGTTAGCATCATACGAAAGGTCTTCATCATGGTGATCATTCAAGGGGAAAAGGATGATCATTCTCTGGTTATTCTCCAAACCAATCAGCTATGACTTCATTCGGAAGATACCGGTTGCCGAGGGGATGGAGTCCAGTTATGTTTTCTATGCGAGAATTTAGGGTAAGAGAATAATTATTAGACGAACTATATAGATAATTATTTAGAAAACCTTCATTAGTTACATTGCTATTTGTGAAGTGCATACCAGCTATGTGTAATCTAAACAGGATAGACCTTCGAATAAGTGACCTTAATTCCAAATTCACACATAATAGGGGTAAGGCAAAATTATCACAGATTCTAAGACTATAACATCCTAATTACATATAGCCTTAGTGTATCCACTTAGCAACTATCAACTTAGTAATGAAGATCCCGTTTTAAATTCTCAAGTATAAAGTACTTCTAGTAACACCAAATACTCCTATAGTATTTTAAATTTTAATGTTAT
This sequence comes from Lactuca saligna, assembly GCF_052625555.1. NCBI lineage: Eukaryota > Viridiplantae > Streptophyta > Magnoliopsida > Asterales > Asteraceae > Lactuca > Lactuca saligna. Next base: position 247,279,095 of record NC_136420.1, on the reverse strand, counting down.
GTTCTATTGTTCTCATTGTGGTAGGGTTGGTAAGATTTTTGCATTGTTGCAACCACACACTTAAACTTAGGCACATGCTAGTCAACCCTCGGATAATATAGGTGATCAGGCTATATCTTCCCAGTTTTGACCATATATCTCTAAGCCCACTTGTGTTGCCCAACAATCGTAATTCTTTTTGTACTGTCCTAGTGACACTGATTTTAGTATGAATGCAGCACGTATACTCACTTAAATATTTTACTATTTAAAGTATAAACTCTTGGTCAAAGTATTTTTAATCCCTTATGTATTTATAGTTAGTATATCTTTTATGGGTTGATATACTTAATTCACTATAAACAATGCTCTGATACCAATATGTCACACCCCAAAACCAGGAACGGCGGAAACGTTCTAGGCGGAGGACATCATGTATAATATCAACAACAATGTAAAGTAGTAAACAAGCAACAACATCATCCATTTCATTAATAATATAATTATTATACAAATGTGTTCAGTCAAATTTTGATAAACACTAAAGCATAAATCAAAATGAAAGATAAGTCTTGAACAAGCACCATCTTCCTTTCTCCTTGCATCGGTACCTGTCTATGATGACCTGAGGATACAAGAAATTTTGAAAGCGAGTATCAGCTTTGAAGCTGGTGAGATCATAAGTATTAATGTGTCTTAATTTGTAAAACTTATAATTTTTAAGACTTGACATTGTTTTGAAAGAAAGCTCGTATAAGTATGAAAATGTTTGTAGAACAACTGTAAATGTTTGAAAAACCCTAGAATCCCTATGATTCCTATTAGTAACAAAAGGAGTCTTCTACCAAGTCCTAACTGTTCTGAATGTAGTCTTCTACCAAGACCTAACTGTTCTGATTGTAGTCTTCTACCAAGACCTAACTGTGTTACTATTATTATCATTATAAGAAATTGTATCCTTTGGTACTAGGATACTTAAATATAATACACCTCATTGGTTATGTGAGCGAGTCACAGAATAAAGGTAATAATACAACTAACCTGAATATTACCCTTTGATACTAGGGTAACTAACATTGTTAACTTTAAGACACCCGTAGACGTACTTTTACCTCTGTTGCTAACAGCTGGGTATAGGAATAGTTAGTCCCTTAAAGTATACCTGTAATGGTACCAACCGTTGACATCCATGGATGTGCTTTTACCTCTGTAGCTAATAGAGATTCTAGGAATGGTCAATCCCGCAACGTATCCTTTGGTACTAGGATATTAAATCCAATCTATCTCGTCGATTATGTGATTGAATCACAAAGTAAAGATAAGAATGAGGATTTTGATAACAGAGTCGATACATATAAAATGTAATAGGACTCCTATATCTATGTAACAGTGCTCCTATAAATGTGATCATGTAAAAGTAATCATGTATATGTACTTATGTAAATGTGCTCATGTAAGTGTAATCATGTATATGTACTTATGTAAATGTACTCATGTAAGTGTAATCATGTAAAAGTAATCATGTATATGTAATCATGTAAATGTACTCATGTAAGTGTAATCATGTAAAGGTAATCATGTATATGTACTTGTGTAAAAGTGCTAGCTGTAATGTGTGTTCTCTCTATCTAGCAAGTATAGTAATGTACTGTAATGTTCTAGAAGGTATTGACTCATGAATGAACTGACTCATTTGTATAATATCGCGTTCTAGTAATTGTTCTAGTATCTTCCCAAACTACTCATATGGTAGTTTACTAGTAATCTATCTGGTAAGTATGGACATGGATGTATACCCTTGCTACCCAAGGGAATATGTTGAACTGGAAGGACCCTTTTATGACTATATATGTACACATGATATATAACTAATATTTAAACGACTTTCGAACGAATACCCGATATCCCACCAGACCACATCTCAAGGCACGAAAAGGAAATAGGGTGGATAGCCTTCCTAAGTCTTTTAAACATTTCTTATATAACTATACATATAGAGGCATGCAATTTATAATATAAAAGCATAAATAAATTTTGTAAGACATTTCAACATAAGTATTACTTTAAGAAAAGATCGACTTGATGTCAATCTATAAAACAATTTGAAGGCATAAGTTTAATAAAACAGTTTAAGTATAAGGAAACATTTGTTTGAAACACAGTTGTAAGTAAGTTTGAAAGGTAATGTACGGAGTAAGATCTACAGTGTAATAAGGAGTTTAAAACATATAAAATGTTTATAAAAATCATTTGAAGGAAACTATTTGGTAAAACGGCTAATGAGTAGCCAAATCATTTGAATGCTGTATGTTAATCACATGTGATTGGTGTAATAAGTATATAATTCTACTTACTAATCACTTGTGATTGACATAATAAGTAGCATGATTCTACTTGTATCCCCCCCATAAAACATTTAAAAATAGTTTAAAACATTAGTTAAGGGGTATGAACTCACCTGTAGTTGGTGATTGGAACAAACTGAACGGTATAGGATGGCTAGGTGTCAAGCGACGACTTGTGCACACACTACGATCCTAATGAACATATAATCACACATATATGCAGTCAATTAGACTCAAATGACCAATTGATAATGTTTAAGACATCCTAGACATAATAAACACTTTATATAAGTGTTTTAAGCCTTAAGGATTGCATCTAAGCTATTGTGGGACAGGGTATTTGTGTTTAGGGTTTCCAAAGGACCCTATATGAGAGTTTACTCTCCATAAACCATCACACATGGATTTTACGGTTGTAAACTCTTGAGTTTACGGCCGTAAACTCCCAAACATGTGTGTTTGGTGTGTTTTGAAGTCCCAAATTGCTTTCTAGAATTATTCTAACTTAGTGGCTAAGTCCTTGGAAGGGTTTAAGGTCTAGAAATGCTCCAATTAGGAGTTTACGGCCTCAAGGCCATTCCCCTTGGAGTTTACGGCCGTAAACTCCCTTGGGGTGTTGCTTTTGTTGTTTTCAAGCCTCTTGCACTTGTGGTATATGTTCTAGACTTTTACTACTAGCATAAGAAGGCATTAGGCACACCTTGGTGCCCTTTTTAGGAGTTTACGGCCCAAGAACCATGTCTTGGCCGTAAACTCACTTTGTTAAGTGATTTTGATGTGGTTTGGTCCTTCCATTAAGTAGGTACAATTTCTTGTAAAGGTCTAGGGCTTTAGGTGTCATGAAACCACCCCTTTTGTCCATTTCAATGGAGTTTACGGCCTAAGATTCACTTGGGCCGTAAAATCACTTTTTTTTGTGTCATTTGATGTGTTTAAGGCCTTTCACTACTTGGAAACATAGTCTAGATACAAGCCTTAAAGTCCTAGAGCCCTTAAATCATCATTTTATGTTTGATTTTGGAGTTTACGGCCTAGGATTATCTAGGGCCGTAAACTCCCAAACTTGGGTGGATTTTTGCTTGTTTTCTTGTCCCTAACATGCACACATAATCATCTAAGGCCTTATCATAACACAAGTGTCGGTTTTGGCTTCGTTTCGGGAGTTTACCGCCCAAGAACACCTTGGGTTGTAAACTCCTAGATCTCATGTTTTAGCCTTCTAAATCATGTTATAGACACATATAAAGCTTTCTAACATTACTATAAAGAGTTACTCACGTTTTGGTATAAAAACCCGAAGATCTGTCAGAGAGAAAATGGTTTTTCTTTAGTTGGAAATTTGAATAATGAATAAATTTGGTTCAGAAAACTATTTATAGTCCTGAAATATTTTGGTAGAAAATATTTTTATTCCTGGAATGAACTCTAATGTCCTAGAGTAATGGAATAACAGTGTTGCACAAAACCCTAGTGCATCCACTCTCCTAATATCTCCTTAAGTGTAAAATCCTGAAAACTGCCAAACTTAAACTCGAAAACTAAGTTTTCACTGTAACTGTTCTACTTCTATTGGCTTCAAATGGTTTGTTCAGAATGGAAATTTCGGGTTGTCACAAGTTTCCTGGGGTAGGTTCTCAACCTCGGGTTCGAAGTTAGCACCATCCGAAAGGTCTCCATCATGGTGATCGTTTAAAGGAATCGGATGATCATTCTCTGGTTCTTCTCCAAACCATCCAACAGTGACTTCGTTCGGAAGGTACTGGTTGCCGTGGGGATGGAGTCCAGCCATGTTATCTACGCGAGAATTGGGGTAAGAAAATAATTATTAGACGAGTTATCTAGATAATTATTTAGAAAATCTTCATTAGTTACTTCACTATTTGTGAAGTGCATACCAGTTATATGTAACCGAAACAGGATAGGCCTTCGAATAAGCGACCTTAATTCCAAATTCACACATAATAGGGGTAAAGTAAAATTTTCACAGATTCTAAGTCTATAACATCCTAATTACATACAGCCTTAGTGTATCCACTTAGCAACTATCAACTTAGTAATGAAGATCCCGTTTTAGTTCTCATGTATAAAGTACTTGTAGTAACACCAAATACTCATATAGTATTTTAAGTTTAATGTTATGTTCTACTGTTCTCATTGTGGTATTGTTGGTAAGATTTTAGACTTGTTGCAACCACACAACTACACTTAGGCACATGCTAGTCAACCCTCGGATAATATAGGTGATCAGGCTATATCTTCCCAGTTTTGACTATATGTCTCTAAGTCCACCTGTGTTGCCCAACAATCGTAATTCTTTTGTACTGTCCTAGTAACACTGATTTTAGTATGAATGCAGCATGTATACTTGATTAAATATTTTATTATTTAGTATAAACTCTTGGTCAGAGTATATGTATACTTGATTAAATATTTTATTATTTAGTATAAACTCTTGGTCAGAGTATTTTAATCCCATTGTATTTATAGTCTGTATATCTTTTATGGGTTGATATACTTAATTCACTATAAACAATGCTCCGATACCAATCTGTCACACCCCAAAACCATTGAACGGCTGAAACGTTCTGGGGCGGAGGACGTCATGTACAGTATCACAACAATGAAAAGTAGTAAACAAGAAACAACATCATCCATTACATTAATAATATAATTTTAATACATGTGTTATGTCAATTTGTAATAGACACTAAAGTATAAATCAAAATGAAAGATGAGTCTTGAACGAGCACCATCTTCTCTAAGCCTCGCATCGGTACCTATCTATGGTTGACCTGAGGATACAAGTTATTTTGAAAACGAGTATCAGCTTTAAAGCTGGTGAGATCATAAGCATTTTAGTGTCTTAATTTGTATGTAAGTACTTGTATGTATTTGAAATGTAAGTATTTGTACGAATGAACTGTAAGTATTTGTATGTAATGAACTGTAACTATTTGTATGTAAATGAACATCCTAGAAAACCATATGTTTCCTACTAACTGTATCCTTCTACCAAGGCATCTAGTATCCATGTGTGTGTCTCTTGTAAGAGTGTGTATTTTCCCAAATCTGACTATCATTAACCAAAAATATAGTTTCCACATTACCGTGCATCGTGTGAAGGTTCACGAAGTGAATGTAATGGGAAAATGAAATAGTAATATGGTGTAGTATCAAATAACTACAACCGTACTAGCTACCTTAAGTCTATTGAAATCTTGAAAGTACTGTAGTATTTGTAATAAGTGACTACCGTTGTACTAACGAGTAATTTGAGATTTCATGCCATAAAATCGAGATTCCATTATTAGACTAACCTAAAGTTGATTCGAGGATATCTTAAGAGAAACCAACATACGAAGCTTCCCAAAGGCTTTATGATGATTTATCGGACATAACGACCTCTTCAAGTTGATTCGCCAAGCTTTCTTCTGTAACAACCCGAAGTTTTCCATCATCGAAAAACCCTTTCTACCCGTAAAAATTTGCCGTTTGTCAATCCGTTCCGTTTTCGTTTTGGGTTAAATTATTTAAGTTAATATGTTTATTATACTCAAATGAGTGTCCAAACCCCTTTGGAACTCTTGAAACTAGCCCAAAAATGTTTATTTCAAAAAGTTTAGAAACATCCCCGCCGGGTGACGGAAACCTAATCAAGTGCGACCTAAAACCCCGTTTAATGCCGGTATCGGATAGAATTCCACCATGTCCAAGTTTTAGGACCTATATAAACATGTTTAAACATTCATTTGAAGCTTTTTCTTCCTCTCTCTACTCTCTCTCTAACCTCTCTCCTAAATCTAAGTTCAAGGGTCCAAAACTCAAATTTAAGGCCTTAAATCTCTAAGGTACCTTCCCTAGCTTGTTATGTAACGTCCCTAGCCTACAAATTTGAGTTCAAAACATGGAATAGGACCACATTCATGAGTTTACGGCCATGGAACAGTCCTAGGCCGTGAAATCATATGAAATGGGTTTTGGAGCCCAAAAACCCTTACAAAACACAATTGGACCTTAGATATGGCTAGATGACTTTATGGAATGGACCTAGAATGCCTTAAACTATAATTTAGAGACTTTTACATGAGTTTATGGCCAAGGATGGTGTCTAGGCCATAAACTCATAATTATAGGGTTTTTAAGCCCTGAAACCCTTCCTAGACCCCAACAAGACACGGATATGACTTCTAGAATAATTGCTTTGGCCTTAGAACACTTTAAACATAAATTTTGAAGGGTTTGTGTGAGTTTACGGCCAAGGCATGTGCTTGGGCCGTAAACTCCTTAAACAAGGGTGTAAAATCACTTCTAAGGTGTTAGAAAGCCATCCAACACCACCAAAAGCCTTGGAATAAATCATAGAACCAACCAAAAATAGTTTAAGGACCTAAAACACAACAAAACCTCACATATGAGAGTTTACGGCCATAGAACATACTTCAAGGCCGTAAACTCCTAAAAGGATGTCAAATGATGCCCAAAATTCATTTCTAGGCTTGTAGGAATTTTTAGAATCACATGTGATTAATTTTGGGACCTTAAAAACAATTATTCAAGGAGATATGAGAGTTTACAACCATAGGCCCCATGCCAAGGCCGTAAACTCCCTTAAAGGTTGTATTTGGTGATTTTAATTCAATCCAAGCCTTAGGTAAAATTATTCCAAGCATTTCCAAGTGTTAATTGTTGGGTTTTGAGCAATTTAACACTTCCTAAGTGTGCATGCAACCCTAATAAACCTTGGATCTATGTTTGTCTAAATACATGCAAAATAATAGTTTTTCCAAGGTTCATAACCTATCTAACATGGCATGGGGTACTTTTAAACATAAAAGAATTAGATGAGATTACATACCTTTTGATGATGAGTTTAATTCCTAAGGAGTTTGAGGGCCAAGCACCAATAGTGTGAATGCCTCAAATGGAATCACAAATCACCACAAACTCTTGGAAAACTTTGAGAGAGTGTATACACACTTGTAAAATCGGTCACACACAAACACACATACTCTAGTTACACTAGTTTCACTAGTGGCTATTTCATGCAACATAAGCATGCTTATATAGTGTACATGATTAGGGTGAAACCCTAATAATCCATGACCTTTCCTTTTCCAAGGATCCATGGGTTAAAAGCTCCATGGATCATCCATGGACTTCCATACAAGCCTAACCCATTAACAAATGAGTGTTAGCCCACACCATATAAAACCAATAGTCCACAATCTAATTAGTCTTCCTTTTAATCTCTAAATTAATTCATAATTAATTTAAGACTAAGACTAATTAAATAACATGACTTCATATTAATATATTATAACTTACAATATATTAATAAACATATGTGTATAACTCTCATAAAATTATCCATAAATAGTTTGGATGAAATGCAACCCAAATGGACCATGCCGGGTCGGGTCAAGTATGTACCAAATAAGTTATGGACTTAGACACCTTATCCAACAGACTCCCTCTTGGATAAGTCTAATAACTATATTTGCGTATGTTACTTCAGGAACCAACCAGCAATCGTAGCTCTCGAAAACTCTGTTGAACTATGAAGCGCCATTTTAGATAAGTGATCATATAATCCTCTGTTCTCATGATATCAGCCGGACAAATACATGGAACAACGTCGTATTTATTGTCCAGCAGTTTGTTTCCCGATTTTCCGATTTGTTTGACAAAGAACTTAATCGAACACATCAATTTAGTTCTGACCGGCCGGTACAAAGGTCACAACAAAATCATCGAGGGGCCCAGATAAGTATGCACACTATGTTCGTCTAGAAGGAACAGATAAACTTTGACTCATATACTTGTTCTACTACTTGTTGAATTGTACACAAAGGCACGTTTTATAACATCAAGTTACTGATGCGTTTACGTGCAATCAATGCACAACCAACTCATAGGTAACAACTCATATCTCTAGGTTTGAAGATTTATATGATATTACCGTCTCACGATCACTCAAGATAAATTCCATGAAATGATACAAGTGAGCGTGGGTTTATTCCAATACTCATAACTTATGAGCACTCATGAATGTTGTAGCAACCATTGCTATGACTAAACCCATTTAGCCATCTACAAACTCGATTCATGACAATCTTGATTCATACCTACTTCCAATGTATGAACGACTGTGGAGTGTTTAAATAACTTAGTCATTCGGAAAGAATAACCTAGCTATTTTGGAAGTCCAAACATGCATAGTGAAACACAATAATAATCGAATCCAATATGGTTTCAGAACCCTTTTGAATATAAATAGAACCACCTTTTATTTATCACCATATTGATTACACATTATTCATTGTATAATGTTTCAAACAATCAACTTAATACTTGAATAAAAACAACAGTCGTCCCATGCTCCTAGCATGTACACTTTGTTTTCTAAACAGTAGTTATGCCATACTCCAAGTATGCACACTATGTTCGTCTATGATCTTTACTTTGTGAAATAGATCAATTGAACATGATTCCAACGATGTTCATTTCACAATCCCAAATCCTTATTGTAAATGTAAGAATTCCTAATTCCTACCATTTACCAAAAATCTGTTAGATTTTAAACTTTTATGCAATGTTCCTCTTGTAGTGATTATACACAAATTCACAAAACTTGTCAACAGTCATTACAGAGTATTCCAAAGGAGATCAACTTTATGGAAACGAAGTCTCATATTCAAAGTACATTGCTTTGAACATCCTTCTTGCATTAAGTTTTTCTAATGTTACACAGATTGAATAACTCCCTCCTATGGAGACATTTCCATAGTCCCATTTTGACTATCACTTCTGAACAAGAGTTACCTCTTTTCAGAAAATGTCAATATGGTCCTGCCAAAATTAACACTATACTTCCAAATGTCCATGAGCAACCAATCTTTGGCAAACCTCAGATTGTCCTCGACAATTGCTTAATCACTTTAGTCGTATCCAGTTCTAGACTTTTTCCTTCTAAATGCCCTGAGCATTTGGAAAATTTAGAAAGGATGAATATTATAGCACATGAAATCGATCCTATATCCGATGCATATGGGACACGATTCATGATGTCTCACATAAAGACATGATACTAGACCAGTCTTTTGCTACAATATTTTTATATGCCATGTTTTCAAAATTTAACTATGAAGAGGGATGCCGTAATCATAATCGAATTTTGAAAACGCAATATATATGGAATTTCTTACCATTCCAACACAAAATTCATATATATTCTTGACTAAAGATGATTAAAATCTCAATCTAAGCTTTAGAATTGAAATGAAGTATAATTTCCTCTCCCTTAATTATAGCCAAACAACTTTTCAACCCCTGCAACTTCACGAATTGAAACTTTGTTTTCTATAATTAACATTGCTAACTTGCAACACTAAACATAATAATCATGCTCCCACTAACATGATGATTATCAGCATAACACTTATGCTCCCACTAGCTCTGACATATTTCCAGAAATCTGCTAGACTTCTGAAATTTAGATTCATACACCCTTTCTTAGATAGCTCACATGTGTGTCTAAACAATTTTCAGAATGATGAAAAGGGATGCCGTAATCATAGTCTCAATTGCTTAGGCATTTTCCATTTCTCACAAGTCCATGTTAGTGTGTCGGTTAACCACACGCGCTCCACTAACGACTTTTGAAAATGCAAATAACACAATTGATATCTACATAAAATCTACTTAGTGAAAGCGTTTCCTCACCATCATTTTAATGAATCGGAAAGAAACCTTATGACACTTAGATTTTATAGTGTATGAGTTCCTATCCATGTGAATTTGTCAAAACCATAATCAAAAGATAAGGTTAGTGACAAATTCAGCCTTACACGGATTAAACTTGTTCAATCTTAGTTTCTTGTCACCTTGGTAGCACAAGGCCCACCAATGATTCCAAGTTGAACTCTGATAACTCACATGCAAATTCAACTTATTTGAAGTAGGTACTGAAATAAGAATTATGTCAACACGATAGGTTGCAAACCTTAAGTCGTGTGCTAGTGATAAATTACAGGTTTTACTCTTAATTAAATCTTGAAACTCTTTTAGGATATTTAAGGCTCCCACTATTCCCTTGACATATAAGTTTCCCTAGTCAAGAACCATTCCTTGACAAAGCAAATATTCAAGGGATAGTGCGGATTCTTATCAAGACTAACACTTCACACAATTGGTCTTAGTTGGTCTTTGTCTCATCCAAGACATCACAACTTACCAATCTCAAATGTACAAGAGTAGAAAACATTTTACTCTTACATTTGACTAGTGTAAATAAATCTTCCTTTATGTCACTCAATGTTACAATCTTGGAGTATGACTCTAAGAGTTGTTTTGGAACGAAGTATGATTCATCTTCTTGATTTTAACCAATCCAACAATTCATGACATCTCTTCTTAGCCATAACAATGCACTAAGACGTCCTTAGAGTATGAATTTGTGATATGGTTTCATAATCATTAAGATGATCATGAAATATGATATTAAAGTACTCTCCCATTCTTTCAGATTTGAGAAACTTTTATCTTTCTGCCTAATTTGATTCTTCTCATTTGTTTTGTCATACATTGTAACCTTTCCAATGTTACAGAATTATACTTAACCTCATAAGTATAATCATATTTACTAATCTTTAGTAAATCATGACAAATCAATCTTTGTGGTGGACCTTGACCAACGCACACCCAGTGTACCTAATTCCTTAGTCCTTCAATTGACTCACATGTACATGTGATCAAAGAATTAGTCTTAATTTTCAAAGATGAAAATTCTCAATCATCATACAATACAACTTGTATGATTCCAAGTTTCTATCCAATTGAAACTTGAGTGATGAAAAACTTTCTTCATTTGGTAAATTCAGACACTACCACAAATGAAGGAATCAATTCCACTTTCCAATATTGCTAATACTGGAAACATATAAGCAACAATTTTCCATAGATGCCATTGTAAGGATATTTTTAAAATAAATAAAATTAAAACACTTTTTTTCTTTTATTTTAAAACTTTGAGGAAAAACTTATCCTTACAATCCACATGAAAACCTTGTTGTTATCTATTCCTAAGCAATATATTATAATTCTTAAGCAACAGCTCAAAATTCTGATCACCGAACCATGTGATTGAAACCCATCTTCGCAATCAGAATTAGCATATACTTCTTTAAGCTTCCTATCTTTTCTTTGATCTTAAAAAACATCAACATGTGACCCATTCACATTATGTAATAAGAATCTCCAAATAGGAACTTAATAGAGTTAGTCAGTGGACTTTAACTAAAGTAGAGTCAAACCTCTTGACTTGATCAACCTTATGACCTTTCAGGTGAATAGGGCAGCTTCGCAATCAGTGTCCCTCCCTTTGGCAATAAAACATATAGACCCTTTGGTAATGGCACATGAGACTATCTCAAACTTAGCCATTCTCTTTACCATTTGGTCAACCGAGTTGACTATGGCCGATCCCTTTCCATTGGGAAGAGAAATCTTTTTCTAGATATCCAATGCTACCATTGTCAATGTCCATCAAATTTGCTCTACCGGTGTTCCAAATCATTGCTGATTCCACAACACCAAGCAAATAGATAAGACCATTAAGGGTCATGTCATAGTCTGTCTCATAGTAGTCCCAAAGAGACTCACTATGTTACTAAGAAAGTGATTGAACATCCAACTTTCACGAGACTTTGACACCCAACTCTCCCAGCTTGTCAATATGTGACTTTATCTCCAAGATGTGAGCACATATAGACTATTCTTGCCAATAGGGATTGAGTGACTTTAAACTTTTTGAGAACTTGTGGGTGAGGGAGAATAATTGGAGGAGGTGGAGGAAGTGAAGCATGATGTTCAGTGACACCATCTTCAATAGATTTGGGAAGATCATAGTTGTCTGAACCAGACATCTATAATGGGAGAAAATCAAGTTAGTTGATTCAAAGTCCTTAATATAACACCCAATATGAAATATTAAGGCTAGGACCCAGCACAATATTTTATAATTTGGAAGAGGGATGCCGTAATCCAAGCTATAAAATATTTGAAGGTAGGCGAATGACGATTCACCAATTTCCACCATGAAAAACGAAATAATTTATTAGGTTTTAATTGGATTTGAAATTCCTAGATCTTTTGAGATTCATTGAACTTTTCAATGGCATGTTTCAATCTCGAGTGTGCCCTCTCAAATTTTGTGACTGGGATGCCGAGGATCACAAAACAAGGTGTGAATAACCATACCAATTCACTTGGTACCCTTAATATTATCACCTAATCAATGTGTCGGTTAACCACACACGCTCCATTGATCTATAACAAACATTAAGTCACCCTTCGTGGTCCTTACTAGTCCAAGTTAGTGTGCCGGTTAACCACACACGCTCCACTAACGACATGGTAAGGTACAAAGTGTGAACTCCATGGGCTAGCACCATATTCACATTTTTCCTAAAGTAACTAAGATTGGGATTTAAATAAAAGTATTTAGTTACTTTATAATAATCATTATACTTTTAATGAGAATTTAAAGTCATTGTCCTACCCGTTCGACTAACGACCCTCAACCGATCAAGCAAGCGGTGGGTGAGAGTGGACACCCATTAAGTCACCATTTTATAGGCAAAAACCTTATATCTACCTTATAGACCGACTTCGTGAATGAGGCCTACTAACGGTAAAACGACTTGTTCTTATACATATATATATATATATATATATATATATATATATATATATATATATATATATATATAACCATTAATGTTATAAATAGTATAAGTGTTGAATTTTAACTTTTAAAATTCTAAGTGTTGGAATTAAAGTTTATTAAAGTGTGTGAAACTTTTCCAAATTCCAAAACTTGAGGGCAAGTTTTTGAACAATTCATAAACTTTTGGATATTCATAACTTATGAGTTTTAGTTAAGTTTTTAATACTTTTAATGAAGAGTCTCTTGGAAATCCATAACTTGAGGATAAGTTATGAAGTCCAGAAAACATTTATGGGAAAAACTCTTCAAGAAAATGTAACCTACAACTTCTTAAAAAAAACATTTAAAAGAAAACCTCTTGGAATTCCATAACTTGAGGACAAATTAAGAATTCCATTAAAACACATTAAGATCAAGAATTAACTAACAAACAATATGCAAATAATTCCTATGATCTAACAAAACTCATATGAACATGAAAATCCACATCAACAATTTCAAGAATCATATGAACACATATAAAATTGAAATTTTGATTATAACTTTGAAATTGGTCCACCATCATCATTACCACATCAAAAACAGGTTTTATTAGTCCAAAACAATTTAAGGTAATGATTCTAGACCAATTCCAGCACCAAAACTCGAAGATATGCTGTCTGGGGGTCCAACTCGTCGAGTGCATGAACCAACTCGCCGAGTTGGATGAGTTTTGCCTTGGACTCGTCGAGTCCCTTCATGGACTAGGCGAGTCAGTTGTGCAGACAGCATAAAATCTTCGATTTTGAGCAATTTGCATCAAGTATTCAAACAAGCAAGCCTAGGCTCTAATACCACTCTTGGGTTTTGAGCAATCTAACACTTCCTAAGTGTGAATGCAACCCTAATAAACCTTGGATCTATGTTTGTCTAAATACATGCGAAATAATAGTTTTTCCAAGGTTCATAACCTATCTAACATGGCATGGGGTACTTTTAAACATAAAAGAATTAGATGAGATTACATACATTTTGATGATGAGTTTAATTCCTAAGGAGTTTGAGGGCCAAGCCCCAATAGTGTGAATGCCTCAAATGGAATCACAAATCACCACAAACTCTTGGAAAACTTTGAGAGAGTGTATACACACTTGTAAAATCGGTCACACACAAACACACATACTCTAGTTACACTAGTTTCACTAGTGGCTATTTCATGCAACATAAGCATGCTTATATAGTGTACATGATTAGGGTGAAACCCTAATAATCCATGACCTTTCCTTTTCCAAGGATCCATGGGTTAAAAGCTCCATGGATCATCCATGGACTTCCATACAAGCCTAACCCATTAACAAATGAGTGTTAGCCCATACCATATAAAACCAATAGTCGACAATCTAATTAGTCTTCCTTTTAATCTCTAAAATAATTCATAATTAATTTAAGACTAAGACTAATTAAATAACATGACTTCATATTAATATATTATAACTTACAATATATTAATAAACATATGTGTATAACTCTCATAAAATTATCCATAAATAGTTTGGATGAAATGCAACCCAAATAGACCATGCCGGGTCGGGTCAAGTATTGTGACAACCCTATTTTTCCCAAAAACATTGTAAACACTCGAAAGCTAAAAACAACGAAATTAACCTCGAAAATAAAGTGTTCAGGTATCTAAGTTGGGATGCATCGAATATTAGATATCATGCCCAGGTTTCCAAAAACATAAAGAACACTCAAAACCGAGTTATATTGAAGAAATTATAACCACTCGTATAATTACGACACGACGTTAAAACATTATTTGACGTAAAAAGTGGAATCTCAATAAAATACATTTTAGCCTTAAAATATCTAAACAAAAGTCGTAGATCTCGTTGAAAGATGAGCGTGCATAAAAAGATCGCCCAAATTGGACCTCGTATGAAGAAGTTACGAATTTTCAAAGTTTCGTAACAGTAGTAGAGGGCTAAAAACTCGGATTGAAGATCGAGTGTTATTTAGCTATCGCCACCTAAACGGAAGTTAAAGATCTCCTCGGTGGTAATAAAACAATCAAAAGACAAACGAAAACCGATGTCGAATAAAGAACCTATGAAATTTTAACGAACTTTAGGAGGCCCGGCCTATTAAAATTATATCATTAAAAATAAATCAAAACTAGCCGACGGAGTCTAAATGAAAGTTGTAGATCATAATCTCACCTACGCGTGGATATAAAGAACGCGAAAAACGGAGCTCGTACGCGAAAGTTACGGAATTTAGAAGTTGGAAGCAGGGATTACGCCCCGCGTACTAGACCCAGAGTCGAGTCCCATCGGCCCGCCCAAGCTACGCCTAGTTAGCCAGGAGTCGTAAGCCATGACGCATTATTACACCCCGAGTAACCGAAGTACGCCCCGCGTACTCCGGAAGTACGCGCCGCGTACGAGGATCTTCAGCCCTATAAATAGAGGGCATAAAACTCGAGTTTTGGCACACCTTCACAATTTCTCAGCATTTCTCCCTGTTCCAGAGACCATTTCATTGCCTTGGTTTCCGCACTCGAGCCCCCGACAAAAGATTTACATTGCAGAGATCCCCGAAGAGCCCGACGACGCAACTATCCGCGATCGAAACTCTGCTCAACTCTAGTCCCTCTCTTCAAACTTAACGAGTGAGTTCATACCCCTACTTTTCAATTCTTTTTCATGTTTTAGGGGGGAAATACAAGTACATTACACGTTAAAAGTATCGTTTTATAAACATAAATGCAATTTCTAACTTCGAATATCGATACAAGCATCTTATGTATACAAGGGCGATTATATCACTAAGTTATGTCTACGAAATGGAACATACTATCTGAAAAACTATAATGGGTATAGTTAGCAAGTCAATCCTACATTTTATACAATTTGAAAAACGAAACACTTTCAAAAGAAGTAAGGTCATTTCATTGTAAATCTACTTATACTAGGTAATGTGAGATAGTTAAACTTCAACGTACATTTTTGTATGCATTTCAAGTCCTGTATTATATACCATAATCTCTTGGAGGGAGAGCGTGATACTTGTGTATAGATCTATACGGGATTGACAATCCCGCACCTAAACTACTAGCTATAGTTAGACCGGCAGGTCTGGGGTGACAAATGTCATAACACTGCAACACTTGAAGAATGTTGTTACAGGCCGTCAGTGTCATTAGTATGGTTATAAAACTCACATAAAAAGTATAAAACAAGATTGATTTACGAGATTCATATGTGCATCGCAGTTTTCCTACATTATATTTTCATACAAAATTATTGTTATCATTTGTTTATAAAAGTTACTAACACGTTCCAACTTTGGAAACTTTTTCATTTTACAAGAAAATATTGGATTTTCTAAAAACCTCGTTTACCAATTTACTACCAAAAGGGATATACTTTTCAACTCGAAACACTCATGAACTCACCAACTTAATTGTTGACACTTTTCAAAACCACTTGTATTTCTCAGGGAATCAGTGATACAGGTAAACTACCAGCTTTTGGGAGAAGGAACACAAAGGATGTTTTTATCATTAAACATTTATCATCATATTGTAATATTCTTTTGTTAACATGTATAACGCAACAATATACGTTTTCATTTTATATATATGATGGTTGTGTTACTTTCTTTACAATATTCAATTGTTGTGATACTACGTGAAGTCATCCACCCCCGAATGTTTCCGCCATTCTGGTTTGGGGGTGTGATAGATTGGTATCAGAGCATTGTTTATAGTGAACTAAGTATATCAAACCACATAAGATATACAAACTATAAATACAACGGGAACCAAAAACCCTCTGATAAAAACATTTTCATAGAAATATATTTTCTTTTAAATATATACATTTTACCCGCACGTATCAGCCTCGTAACATGACAAGTTTTTCTAAAAAGTAGTATGGCAAGTTGCAATACCACGATCGAGCCTTGGGGTATGTAATCAAATCAAGAATAAATATAGCCTGATCAACTATATTTATCCTGGATTTGACCAATATACGTCGAGGAATGGTCGTAGTAGTCAACAAGCCAAAAACTTATAAAATCTAAATTCGCTAAATTGAAATACTATAAGTCTATTATTAAACGATAAAACATTGCGCTCAGTAAAGATATAAATAGGCTTAGGAAGTCGTTAATTAGAAATTTCTTTTCTTATAAAAATCTCATACCTCTATCCCAGTACAGACAAATGGCTGGATTTCCTTTACCGGGAGACCCCTACTACCTAAATCAAGGTAACGGAGGCTGGATAGAAGAAGACCCGGAGGAAGACCCAGAGGAAATCGAAGAAGAAGTCGAAGAAGAATTCGAAATCGAAGTCGGAGAAGAATACGAAGTCGACGAGGAGATCGTGGAAATTTCTAGCGGAACAGATTCCGAACCGGAAGTAATCGACCCTCCCATCCCCCATCCTCCAGTGATCAGGCCACATCAACCGGGACCCATTCCCATCTGGGGAAGCCACCTCTACTACTGGAGCCGTCAGCAAGGTGTACGCCCTCCATTCGGCATGTGTCGGGATTTTTACAATGTCAGTGGAGGAGGCTCAGCTGATCGAGCACTTCCCGTTGTCGTGAACGCTATAGCTAACCAGAACTACCAGGCAGACCAACAAGCAACCAGAATTCGAGAGATCAATGCTGCTACCCAAGGTAACGCCTCCGACATCAGCCGTTTGGAAGGACTACATGAGAATATCCAAATCTACACGGGGACACTTCAGAACCAAATGATAACAGCTCTAGATGAAATAAGAGAGATGAAAGAACAACAAGCGGAATTCGAGAGGCGACTGATGGGAGTCAAACGGTCAGATGCGAATCTAGCTCCAAGCGTCACAAGTAGAGTTTGTTCAAGCTCCAACAAATTTTGATATAGACTAGGACCGCGGATAAAGTTTTTCTCTTATTTTCTTTTGTATCTGTAAACGGAGACCTCTTAGATAGGTCAAATTTTCCTAGAAGCATAATGAAACACACCTTAGGTGTGACAGTACCTCTTTATATACCTCTCGAAATTAATTAAATTGTTATATCTAATTTGAAACCAAAAACTAAAGTCAAAACAAATTACAAGATACGACTAACCCTCAACTACACGATTGTCAAAACATTAGAAACTTATAGTATTCATTCTTATTTTCTCTACCAGAACATGCCTCCTCGTAGATCAACACGCAGAAACTCAACTCTAGCACCACCTCCACCACTTCCTCCAACTATGGATACAGCTATGTTCCAAACTGCTGTAACAGCCGCTGTAACCGCGGCGATGGCTCAAATGAGCAACAATGGGTCGGGAGGTGGAATAAATAGCTTTACCAACGGCCCAAGCCAAGGTCGTACTGGAGTCTGCACTTACAAAGACTTCACCAATGGAAAACCTATTCCCTTTTATGGAACTGGAGGAGTATTGGCTCTGTCCCAATGGATAGAGAAAACGGAAGCCGTATTTGAAATTTGCGCATGCCCGAAAGAAAGCAAAGTAAAATTTGCTGCCTGTACATTCTCTGAACACGCCTTGACATGGTGGAACGGCCACGTCAAGACACTAACCCTGGTGGTGGAGAACTCCATGGGTTGGGAAAATTTGAAGCGAATGCTCCTACGGGAATACTGCCCAAGGGGCGAGATTCAGAAGCTGGAACAAGAATTGTGGAACCTTTCGATGAAAGGATCGGACATCGCAGGCTACACCAATAGGTTCAGCAATTTGATAACACTTTGTCCTGGGATGTTAATTCTAGAAAGCCAAAAAGTGGAGAGGTACATCTGGGGATTATCACCCCAACTGCGAGGAAGTGTGCTAGCTTCCAAGCCCATGACCTTCGATAGTGCCAAAGAACTGGCACAATCTCTCGTTGATCATGGCGTCTGCCAAGGAGTCACGACTATCGTAACTGAACCAACCAAAGGGAACAACGACAACAATAACAACAGCAAGAAGAAATTCTGGAACAAGAGAAAGGGACTAACCTCGCAAGAACCTTCAAAGAGACAAATGGTGGCGGTTCATGCTGCTACTACTCCCGACACAACTCCTACAACTCCGGCGCCAACAAAACAATATGCAGGGAACTTGCCAAAGTGCAACAAATGCAACTACCATCACCACGGTAATTGTCGCGAGATGTACTGTAAGAACTGCGACAGGAAAGGGCACACAACCCGTTTCTGTAAGGCACCAGCGCGGCCATTCACTCAAGTTCCTGGTACTGGAGTAAGCCAAGCATGTTATGGATGTGGAGAAACCGGGCATTTCAAGAGGGACTGCCCCAAGACAAGGAATGTTGGTGGTATTGGGAGAGTGCTGGCGATAGGTCAAAATGAAGCAATAACTGATCCAACAGTAGTTACGGGTACGTTTCTCCTCGACAACATTTATGCATGCATACTCTTTGATTGCGGTGCGGAGAGAAGTTTTGTGAGCCATAAATTCAAACATCTACTTAACCAGAGACCCCAACCACTTAATAAAATATTCACTGTAGAAATGGCTAATGGAAAAACAGAAAGCACAAGTGATATGTACGTCGGGTGCACATTAAATTTAAACGAACACTTATTTCAAATCGACCTTATGCCCATTTCGATAAGAAGTTTTGATATAATCATCGGTATGGACTCATGCCGACATTCTTTGCCATGAAAAGGCCGTTCGTCTTAATCTTCCCAACGGTGAAAATCTCATCATATATGGAGACAAACCTAGTGCAAAATTACAAATCATCTCCTGTGTTAAAGCACAAAAATATTTTCGCAAGGAGTACCATGCCTTTCTAGCCCACGTAGTAGACCAGAAGAAAGATCAAGGAACATTAAAGATATTCCAGAAGTCTGCAACTTCCCAGACATTTTCCCAGAAGATCTCCCAGGAATTCCACCGGAACGTCAAGTCGAATTCAGAATCGACTTAATTCCCGGAGCCACCCCAGTAGCAAAGTCACCTTACCGTTTAGCTCCAGCCGAGATGCAGGAACTCTCCAGTCAATTGAACGAGCTGTTGAGCAAGGGATTCATCAGGCCAAGCTTCTCACCATGGGGTGCACCAGTCCTATTCGTGAAAAAGAAGGACGGATCTTTTCGCATGTGCATCGATTATCGAGAACTGAACAAACTGACAATCAAGAACCGATATCCCCTTCCACGTATAGACGATCTTTTCGACCAACTACAAGGAGCGAGCTACTTCTCAAAAATCGACCTAAGATCCAGTTATCACCAACTACGAGTACTGGAAGGAGACATCCCCAAAACGGCTTTCCGAACACGATATGGTCACTACGAGTTTGTAGTGATGCCCTTCGGGTTGACAAACGCTCCAGCAGTGTTCATGGATCTGATGAACCGAGTATGTCGTCCCTTCCTGGATAAATTCGTGATCGTGTTCATAGATGATATACTCATCTATTCTAGAAACCAGGAAGAACACAGCCAACATCTCCGCCAGGTTTTGGAAACATTAAGGGCAGAGAAACTTTACGCAAAATTTTCTAAGTGCGAATTTTGGATTCGAGAAGTGGATTTCCTAGGACATGTAGTAAGAAAGGAAGGAATACACGTGGATCCCTCGAAGATCAAGGCAATAGAGAATTGGACGATTCCAAGAACCCCTACAGAGATCCGACAATTTTTAGGACTCGCCGGGTATTACCGAAGGTTCATACAGAATTTTTCCAAGATTGCCAAGCCACTCACCACACTAACTCAGAAAAATGTGACTTTCGACTGGGGAGAAAAACAAGATGCCGCATTTCAAACGCTAAAACGAGCATTATGTAGTGCGCCCATCCTAACCCTGCCAGAAGGGACGGAGGACTTCGTGGTCTATTGTGATGCATCAAACCAAGGACTCGGGTGTGTCCTGATGCAACGAGGGAAGGTCATCGCCTATGCCTCAAGACAACTAAAGACGCATGAAGTGAACTACACAACGCACGATCTTGAGCTAGGAGCAGTCGTCTTCGCTCTAAAGATATGGAGACACTACCTCTACGGCACAAAATGCACGATCTTCACTGACCATAAAAGCCTTCAACATATCCTCAACCAGAAAGAACTCAACATGAGACAAAGACGGTGGGTAGAGCTACTAAGTGATTACGAATGCGAAATTCGATATCACCCCGGAAAGGCTAATGTAGTGGCTGATGCACTCAGTCGGAAGGAATACTCAGGTCGCCGAGTGAAGTCCCTAACTATGACGATCCATTCCCACCTGTCCACGCAAATCAAGGAAGCCCAAATAGAAGCCTTAAAATCCGAAAATGTGGCAGGAGAAACCCTAAGGGGAATGGATAAGAATCTTGAAACCAAGAACGACGGAGTTCGTTATTTCATGGATCGAATATGGACACCAAAGTTTGGTGGATTCAGAGAAATCGTCATGGACGAAGCCCATAAAACACGATACTCCATACATCCCGGCTCCGACAAGATGTATCTCGACCTCAAGAAGTTGTACTGGTGGCCGAACATGAAAGCCGAAATTGCTACCTACGTGAGTAAATGTCTGACGTGCGCTAAGGTCAAAATAGAATACCAAAAGCCTTCAGGCTTATTACAACAACCAGAAATACCCGAATGGAAGTGGGAGCGGATAACTATGGATTTCATAACCAAGTTACCCAAAACGACAAACGGACTCGACACCATTTGGGTAATTGTCGACAGGTTAACTAAATCAGCGCATTTCCTACCGATCAAAGAGTAGGATAAATTGGAGAAGTTAACAAGGACATACCTCAGGGAAATTGTACGACTGCACGGTGTGCCCGTATCCATTATCTCGGACCGAGATAGTAGATTCACCTCAAGATTCTGGAAGTCGCTACAAAAAGCTTTGGGGACAAGACTAGACATGAGTACCGCCTATCACCCTCAAACCGACGGCCAGAGCGAGAGAACCATACAAACCCTAGAAGACATGCTGAGAGCCTGCGTAATCGATTTTGGCAAAGCATGGGACACGCATCTACCCGTGGTCGAATTCTCGTACAACAATAGCTACCACACCAGTATCAAAGCTGCCCCGTTCGAAGCCCTCTATGGCCGCAAGTGCAGGTCACCTCTATGCTGGGCCGAAGTGGGAGACACCCAACTAGCAAAAGGACAAGCAACTAACAACACACTTACTGGGCCAGAAATCATACGGGAAACTACGGAGAAGATTGTTCAAATCCGAGAACGTCTAAGGGCATCAAGGGATAGACAAAAGAGTTATGCAGATAAGAGACGAAAACCCTTGGAATTCCAAGTTGGAGACCGTGTCCTACTAAAAGTCTCGCCTTGGAAAGGATTGATACGCTTCGGAAAACGTGGGAAACTGAACCCCAGATACATCGGACCATTCGAGATCCTTGCCAGGATCGGTCCAGTGGCTTACAAACTTAGACTACCTCAGGAACTCCACAACGTACACCCTACCTTTCACGTATCAAACCTAAAGAAATGCTTATTCGACGAGACCCTTGTCGTCCCTCTAGACGAAATTGCAATAAATGAAAACCTCCAATTTGTAGAGGAACCAGTAGAGATCATGGATCGGGAAGTCAAAAGGACTAAACAAATCCGCATACCTATCGTAAAGGTCCGCTGGAACGCCAAGCGAGGACCTGAATACACCTGGGAACGAGAGGATCAAATGAAACGAAAGTACCCGCATCTTTTTCCTAATTTGTAATATCTATCTTAGATTAAATTTCGGGACGAAATTCCCTTAACAGGGGGATGATGTGACAACCTTATTTTTCCCAAAAACATTGTAAACACTCGAAAGATTTACGTTGCAGAGATCCCCGAAGAGCCCGACGACGCAACTATCCGCGATCGAAACTCTGCTCAACTCTAGTCCCTCTCTTCAAACTTAACGAGTGAGTTCATACCCCTACTTTTCAATTCTTTTTCATGTTTTAGGGGGGAAATACAAGTACATTACACGTTAAAAGTATCGTTTTATAAACATAAATGCAATTTCTAACTTCGAATATCGATACAAACATCTTATGTATACAAGGGCGATTATATCACTAAGTTATGTCTACGAAATGGAACATACTATCTGAAAAACTATAATAGGTATAGTTAGCAAGTCAATCCTACATTTTATACAATTTGAAAAACGAAACACTTTCAAAAGAAGTAAGGTCATTTCATTGTAAATCTACTTATACTAGGTAATGTGAGATAGTTAAACTTCAACGTACATTTTTGTATGCATTTCAAGTCCTGTATTATATACCATAATCTCTTGGAGGGAGAGCGTGATACTTGTGTATAGATCTATACGGGATTGACAATCCCGCACCTAAACTACTAGCTATAGTTAGACCGGCAGGTCTGGGGTGACAAATGTCATAACACTGCAACACTTGAAGAATGTTGTTACAGGCCGTCAGTGTCATTAGTATGGTTATAAAACTCACATAAAAAGTATAAAACAAGATTGATTTACGAGATTCATATGTGCATCGCAGTTTTCCTACATTATATTTTCATACAAAATTATTGTTATCATTTGTTTATAAAAGTTACTAACACGTTCCAACTTTGGAAACTTTTTCATTTTACAAGAAAATATTGGATTTTCTAAAAACCTCGTTTACCAATTTACTACCAAAAGGGATATACTTTTCAACTCGAAACACTCATGAACTCACCAACTTAATTGTTGACACTTTTCAAAACCACTTGTATTTCTCAGGGAATCAGTGATACAGGTAAACTACCAGCTTTTGGGAGAAGGAACACAAAGGATGTTTTTATCATTAAACATTTATCATCATATTGTAATATTCTTTTGTTAACATGTATAACGCAACAATATACGTTTTCATTTTATATATATGATGGTTGTGTTACTTTCTTTACAATATTCAATTGTTGTGATACTACATGAAGTCATCCACCCCCGAATGTTTCCGCCATTCTGGTTTGGGGGTGTGATAGATTGGTATCAGAGCATTGTTTATAGTGAACTAAGTATATCAAACCACATAAGATATACAAACTATAAATACAACGGGAACCAAAAACCCTCTGATAAAAACATTTTCATAGAAATATATTTTCTTTTAAATATATACATTTTACCCGCACGTATCAGCCTCGTAACATGACAAGTTTTTCTAAAAAGTAGTATGGCAAGTTGCAATACCACGATCGAGCCTTGGGGTATGTAATCAAATCAAGAATAAATATAGCCTGATCAACTATATTTATCCTGGATTTGACCAATATACGTCGAGGAATGGTCGTAGTAGTCAACAAGCCAAAAACTTATAAAATCTAAATTCGCTAAATTGAAATACTATAAGTCTATTATTAAACGATAAAACATTGCGCTCAGTAAAGATATAAATAGGCTTAGGAAGTCGTTAATTAGAAATTTCTTTTCTTATAAAAATCTCATACCTCTATCCCAGTACAGACAAATGGCTGGATTTCCTTTACCGGGAGACCCCTACTACCTAAATCAAGGTAACGGAGGCTGGATAGAAGAAGACCCGGAGGAAGACCCAGAGGAAATCGAAGAAGAAGTCGAAGAAGAATTCGAAATCGAAGTCGGAGAAGAATACGAAGTCGACGAGGAGATCGTGGAAATTTCTAGCGGAACAGATTCCGAACCGGAAGTAATCGACCCTCCCATCCCCCATCCTCCAGTGATCAGGCCACATCAACCGGGACCCATTCCCATCTGGGGAAGCCACCTCTACTACTGGAGCCGTCAGCAAGGTGTACGCCCTCCATTCGGCATGTGTCGGGATTTTTACAATGTCAGTGGAGGAGGCTCAGCTGATCGAGCACTTCCCGTTGTCGTGAACGCTATAGCTAACCAGAACTACCAGGCAGACCAACAAGCAACCAGAATTCGAGAGATCAATGCTGCTACCCAAGGTAACGCCTCCGACATCAGCCGTTTGGAAGGACTACATGAGAATATCCAAATCTACACGGGGACACTTCAGAACCAAATGATAACAGCTCTAGATGAAATAAGAGAGATGAAAGAACAACAAGCGGAATTCGAGAGGCGACTGATGGGAGTCAAACGGTCAGATGCGAATCTAGCTCCAAGCGTCACAAGTAGAGTTTGTTCAAGCTCCAACAAATTTTGATATAGACTAGGACCGCGGATAAAGTTTTTCTCTTATTTTCTTTTGTATCTGTAAACGGAGACCTCTTAGATAGGTCAAATTTTCCTAGAAGCATAATGAAACACACCTTAGGTGTGACAGTACCTCTTTATATACCTCTCGAAATTAATTAAATTGTTATATCTAATTTGAAACCAAAAACTAAAGTCAAAACAAATTACAAGATACGACTAACCCTCAACTACACGATTGTCAAAACATTAGAAACTTATAGTATTCATTCTTATTTTCTCTACCAGAACATGCCTCCTCGTAGATCAACACGCAGAAACTCAACTCTAGCACCACCTCCACCACTTCCTCCAACTATGGATACAGCTATGTTCCAAACTGCTGTAACAGCCGCTGTAACTGCGGCGATGGCTCAAATGAGCAACAATGGGTCGGGAGGTGGAATAAATAGCTTTACCAACGGCCCAAGCCAAGGTCGTACTGGAGTCTGCACTTACAAAGACTTCACCAATGGAAAACCTATTCCCTTTTATGGAACTGGAGGAGTATTGGCTCTGTCCCAATGGATAGAGAAAACGGAAGCCGTATTTGAAATTTGCGCATGCCCGGAAGAAAGCAAAGTAAAATTTGCTGCCTGTACATTCTCTGAACACGCCTTGACATGGTGGAACGGCCACGTCAAGACACTAACCCTGGTGGTGGAGAACTCCATGGGTTGGGAAAATTTGAAGCGAATGCTCCTACGGGAATACTGCCCAAGGGGCGAGATTCAGAAGCTGGAACAAGAATTGTGGAACCTTTCGATGAAAGGATCGGACATCGCAGGCTACACCAATAGGTTCAGCGATTTGATAACACTTTGTCCTGGGATGTTAATTCTAGAAAGCCAAAAAGTGGAGAGGTACATCTGGGGATTATCACCCCAACTGCGAGGAAGTGTGCTAGCTTCCAAGCCCATGACCTTCGATAGTGCCAAAGAACTGGCACAATCTCTCGTTGATCATGGCGTCTGCCAAGGAGTCACGACTATCGTAACTGAACCAACCAAAGGGAACAACGACAACAATAACAACAGCAAGAAGAAATTCTGGAACAAGAGAAAGGGACTAACCTCGCAAGAACCTTCAAAGAGACAAATGGTGGCGGTTCATGCTGCTACTACTCCCGACACAACTCCTACAACTCCGGCGCCAACAAAACAATATGCAGGGAACTTGCCAAAGTGCAACAAATGCAACTACCATCACCACGGTAATTGTCGCGAGATGTACTGTAAGAACTGCGACAGGAAAGGGCACACAACCCGTTTCTGTAAGGCACCAGCGCGGCCATTCACTCAAGTTCCTGGTACTGGAGTAAGCCAAGCATGTTATGGATGTGGAGAAACCGGGCATTTCAAGAGGGACTGCCCCAAGACAAGGAATGTTGGTGGTATTGGGAGAGTGCTGGCGATAGGTCAAAATGAAGCAATAACTGATCCAACAGTAGTTACGGGTACGTTTCTCCTCGACAACATTTATGCATGCATACTCTTTGATTGCGGTGCGGAGAGAAGTTTTGTGAGCCATAAATTCAAACATCTACTTAACCAGAGACCCCAACCACTTAATAAAATATTCACTGTAGAAATGGCTAATGGAAAAACAGAAAGCACAAGTGATATGTACGTCGGGTGCACATTAAATTTAAACGAACACTTATTTCAAATCGACCTTATGCCCATTTCGATAAGAAGTTTTGATATAATCATCGGTATGGACTCATGCCGACATTCTTTGCCATGAAAAGGCCGTTCGTCTTAATCTTCCCAACGGTGAAAATCTCATCATATATGGAGACAAACCTAGTGCAAAATTACAAATCATCTCCTGTGTTAAAGCACAAAAATATTTTCGCAAGGAGTACCATGCCTTTCTAGCCCACGTAGTAGACCAGAAGAAAGATCAAGGAACATTAAAGATATTCCAGAAGTCTGCAACTTCCCAGACATTTTCCCAGAAGATCTCCCAGGAATTCCACCGGAACGTCAAGTCGAATTCAGAATCGACTTAATTCCCGGAGCCACCCCAGTAGCAAAGTCACCTTACCGTTTAGCTCCAGCCGAGATGCAGGAACTCTCCAGTCAATTGAACGAGCTGTTGAGCAAGGGATTCATCAGGCCAAGCTTCTCACCATGGGGTGCACCAGTCCTATTCGTGAAAAAGAAGGACGGATCTTTTCGCATGTGCATCGATTATCGAGAACTGAACAAACTGACAATCAAGAACCGATATCCCCTTCCACGTATAGACGATCTTTTCGACCAACTACAAGGAGCGAGCTACTTCTCAAAAATCGACCTAAGATCCAGTTATCACCAACTACGAGTACTGGAAGGAGACATCCCCAAAACGGCTTTCCGAACACGATATGGTCACTACGAGTTTGTAGTGATGCCCTTCGGGTTGACAAACGCTCCAGCAGTGTTCATGGATCTGATGAACCGAGTATGTCGTCCCTTCCTGGATAAATTCGTGATCGTGTTCATAGATGATATACTCATCTATTCTAGAAACCAGGAAGAACACAGCCAACATCTCCGCCAGGTTTTGGAAACATTAAGGGCAGAGAAACTTTACGCAAAATTTTCTAAGTGCGAATTTTGGATTCGAGAAGTGGATTTCCTAGGACATGTAGTAAGAAAGGAAGGAATACACGTGGATCCCTCGAAGATCAAGGCAATAGAGAATTGGACGATTCCAAGAACCCCTACAGAGATCCGACAATTTTTAGGACTCGCCGGGTATTACCGAAGGTTCATACAGAATTTTTCCAAGATTGCCAAGCCACTCACCACACTAACTCAGAAAAATGTGACTTTCGACTGGGGAGAAAAACAAGATGCCGCATTTCAAACGCTAAAACGAGCATTATGTAGTGCGCCCATCCTAACCCTGCCAGAAGGGACGGAGGACTTCGTGGTCTATTGTGATGCATCAAACCAAGGACTCGGGTGTGTCCTGATGCAACGAGGGAAGGTCATCGCCTATGCCTCAAGACAACTAAAGACGCATGAAGTGAACTACACAACGCACGATCTTGAGCTAGGAGCAGTCGTCTTCGCTCTAAAGATATGGAGACACTACCTCTACGGCACAAAATGCACGATCTTCACTGACCATAAAAGCCTTCAACATATCCTCAACCAGAAAGAACTCAACATGAGACAAAGACGGTGGGTAGAGCTACTAAGTGATTACGAATGCGAAATTCGATATCACCCCGGAAAGGCTAATGTAGTGGCTGATGCACTCAGTCGGAAGGAATACTCAGGTCGCCGAGTGAAGTCCCTAACTATGACGATCCATTCCCACCTGTCCACGCAAATCAAGGAAGCCCAAATAGAAGCCTTAAAATCCGAAAATGTGGCAGGAGAAACCCTAAGGGGAATGGATAAGAATCTTGAAACCAAGAACGACGGAGTTCGTTATTTCATGGATCGAATATGGACACCAAAGTTTGGTGGATTCAGAGAAATCGTCATGGACGAAGCCCATAAAACACGATACTCCATACATCCCGGCTCCGACAAGATGTATCTCGACCTCAAGAAGTTGTACTGGTGGCCGAACATGAAAGCCGAAATTGCTACCTACGTGAGTAAATGTCTGACGTGCGCTAAGGTCAAAATAGAATACCAAAAGCCTTCAGGCTTATTACAACAACCAGAAATACCCGAATGGAAGTGGGAGCGGATAACTATGGATTTCATAACCAAGTTACCCAAAACGACAAACGGACTCGACACCATTTGGGTAATTGTCGACAGGTTAACTAAATCAGCGCATTTCCTACCGATCAAAGAGTAGGATAAATTGGAGAAGTTAACAAGGACATACCTCAGGGAAATTGTACGACTGCACGGTGTGCCCGTATCCATTATCTCGGACCGAGATAGTAGATTCACCTCAAGATTCTGGAAGTCGCTACAAAAAGCTTTGGGGACAAGACTAGACATGAGTACCGCCTATCACCCTCAAACCGACGGCCAGAGCGAGAGAACCATACAAACCCTAGAAGACATGCTGAGAGCCTGCGTAATCGATTTTGGCAAAGCATGGGACACGCATCTACCCGTGGTCGAATTCTCGTACAACAATAGCTACCACACCAGTATCAAAGCTGCCCCGTTCGAAGCCCTCTATGGCCGCAAGTGCAGGTCACCTCTATGCTGGGCCGAAGTGGGAGACACCCAACTAGCAAAAGGACAAGCAACTAACAACACACTTACTGGGCCAGAAATCATACGGGAAACTACGGAGAAGATTGTTCAAATCCGAGAACGTCTAAGGGCATCAAGGGATAGACAAAAGAGTTATGCAGATAAGAGACGAAAACCCTTGGAATTCCAAGTTGGAGACCGTGTCCTACTAAAAGTCTCGCCTTGGAAAGGATTGATACGCTTCGGAAAACGTGGGAAACTGAACCCCAGATACATCGGACCATTCGAGATCCTTGCCAGGATCGGTCCAGTGGCTTACAAACTTAGACTACCTCAGGAACTCCACAACGTACACCCTACCTTTCACGTATCAAACCTAAAGAAATGCTTATTCGACGAGACCCTTGTCGTCCCTCTAGACGAAATTGCAATAAATGAAAACCTCCAATTTGTAGAGGAACCAGTAGAGATCATGGATCGGGAAGTCAAAAGGACTAAACAAATCCGCATACCTATCGTAAAGGTCCGCTGGAACGCCAAGCGAGGACCTGAATACACCTGGGAACGAGAGGATCAAATGAAACGAAAGTACCCGCATCTTTTTCCTAATTTGTAATATCTATCTTAGATTAAATTTCGGGACGAAATTCCCTTAACAGGGGGATGATGTGACAACCTTATTTTTCCCAAAAACATTGTAAACACTCGAAAGATTTACGTTGCAGAGATCCCCGAAGAGCCCGACGACGCAACTATCCGCGATCGAAACTCTGCTCAACTCTAGTCCCTCTCTTCAAACTTAACGAGTGAGTTCATACCCCTACTTTTCAATTCTTTTTCATGTTTTAGGGGGGAAATACAAGTACATTACACGTTAAAAGTATCGTTTTATAAACATAAATGCAATTTCTAACTTCGAATATCGATACAAACATCTTATGTATACAAGGGCGATTATATCACTAAGTTATGTCTACGAAATGGAACATACTATCTGAAAAACTATAATAGGTATAGTTAGCAAGTCAATCCTACATTTTATACAATTTGAAAAACGAAACACTTTCAAAAGAAGTAAGGTCATTTCATTGTAAATCTACTTATACTAGGTAATGTGAGATAGTTAAACTTCAACGTACATTTTTGTATGCATTTCAAGTCCTGTATTATATACCATAATCTCTTGGAGGGAGAGCGTGATACTTGTGTATAGATCTATACGGGATTGACAATCCCGCACCTAAACTACTAGCTATAGTTAGACCGGCAGGTCTGGGGTGACAAATGTCATAACACTGCAACACTTGAAGAATGTTGTTACAGGCCGTCAGTGTCATTAGTATGGTTATAAAACTCACATAAAAAGTATAAAACAAGATTGATTTACGAGATTCATATGTGCATCGCAGTTTTCCTACATTATATTTTCATACAAAATTATTGTTATCATTTGTTTATAAAAGTTACTAACACGTTCCAACTTTGGAAACTTTTTCATTTTACAAGAAAATATTGGATTTTCTAAAAACCTCGTTTACCAATTTACTACCAAAAGGGATATACTTTTCAACTCGAAACACTCATGAACTCACCAACTTAATTGTTGACACTTTTCAAAACCACTTGTATTTCTCAGGGAATCAGTGATACAGGTAAACTACCAGCTTTTGGGAGAAGGAACACAAAGGATGTTTTTATCATTAAACATTTATCATCATATTGTAATATTCTTTTGTTAACATGTATAACGCAACAATATACGTTTTCATTTTATATATATGATGGTTGTGTTACTTTCTTTACAATATTCAATTGTTGTGATACTACGTGAAGTCATCCACCCCCGAATGTTTCCGCCATTCTGGTTTGGGGGTGTGACAAGTATGTACCAAATAAGTTATGGACTTAGACACCTTATCAAGCATTAATATCCATTTGTGACATCTTCGATCTCCACCAGCCGCGACCTAGCAATATCAACAAATTCATGATCAGAGCACTCGCCTAAGGTTTTGAGTAGCTGCGATGGTTATAAAGAAGAGATATTAGGTCAACACCTATTTATTTTGTTTTCTTAAATTGCAAGTGCAAAAAACCATAAATACCTTTTTGATTAAATTAATTATTTAATTATTTGCTAAATTGTGATTGGTGCATTTAGGAACACAATCATTGCTAGAAACATTTGAACCTATCTCTCTCTCTCTCTCTCTCTCTCTCCATATATATATATATATATATATATATATATATATATATATATATATATATATATATATATATATATATATATATATATATATATATATATATATATATATATATATATATATATATAGGGGTATTAGATAAAAATTAAGAACTCATAGTTTCCCAAGAACTAAATGTGGAATGTTATATCAAAATTAAGTCATTAAGGATATGGTCGTCATCGTATCAATCTTATCTAATGTTTAATTTTTAGAGTTGTTGGGAATATTAATAAAAATTTCTAAAAATTTAATTATAAATCAAAATTTTGGATTTTTTTTATAAAAATAATAATTTTCATTTTTTTTTAAATGAGAGTTTTTGTTTTTTTTGAAAACACAAGCTTTTAAAAAAATTGAAAATAATACTTTTTTTCTAAAAGCTACATTTTTTTTCAAAAAACATTAAGTTTTTAAAAATCAGTAAATTTTTAAAAAACTGGAATATTAAAAAAAAACTATAAGTTTTTAACCAAAAAAATTAACATTTCAAGTGTATATATGCATACTTTTTCAAGCGCATATATATATATATATATATATATATATATATATATATATATATATATATATATATATATATATATATATATATATATATATATATTTGTTATATTATAATGTTCGTAAGTAAATCAAAAAACAAAATACATTTTTATTTACAAATATTTAAACCCAATATTACAAATATATTATTTGATACAAAATAATATATATATAAAAATGTTACAAAAATTTAAAGTGTCATCATTTCTTCATGTCAAGATTTTCATGTTTTCTTCAATTTATCATTTTTTTATCTCTTCAATATTTTCCATAAATTCTTCCAAATCTACAAGAAAAAAAATGATCAATGCAATAGCACTCACAAAAATGCATATGTATATATAATGTATGACTCACATGTGATTATGTCATGTAAGATTCACATGTGATTATATAATGTGACATTCAAATGTGATTGTATCTTTTAAGATTCAACTGTGAAATTCATAAGAAAATTTAAAAAATAATTAACAAATAACACTCATACATGTATGTATATAGATGTAATTCATATGTATTTCACTTGTGATTTACATGTGAATCACATGTAATTCATATGTGATCCGTTTGTGATTTACATGTGATTCATATGTAAATTACATGTGAATTACACACATGTAATTCACTTATGATTTACATATGAATTACATGTGATTCACATGTAATTCACATATAAATCACATGTAACTCACAAATTACATGTGTGTATATAGACGTAATTCATATGTAATTCACTTGTGATTTACATGTGAATCACATGTAATTTGTATGTGATTCACTTGTGATTTACATGTGAACTGCATGTGATTCATATGTAAATTACATGTGAATCACACACATGTAATTCACTTGTGATTTACATATGAATTACATGTGATTTACATATAAATTACATGTGATTCACATGGAAATCACATATAAATCACATGTAATTCACATGTAAATCACATACAAATCACATGTAAATCACATATGAGTTTTATTTCATTTGATTTGTTTCAAACCAACAAGATGAAACAAATACAAAAGAAATAATCTAAAATAAAAAATGCATATGGTGAATAAAAAAACTAGAACATACTTTACTCTTCTAAATTATAACAAATATAGGTAGTGTAGTTTACGTTTCACATATAATAACAATCTATTACTGAAAAAATGAGTCTCAATAGGTTATAACTTTCGGCACAGCTGCCAAACATACAAAATTTTTTACATTAGTAAAGTTTTAAAATATTCAAGAATCTAATAAAACATGTATATGGTGAATAAAAAAGTAAATTAAGATACTTGATAAACTTCCCATCTTCATGATATCAAAGAATTCAATTATATGCTCCATCTCTTCATCCGTCCATGTAAAATCATATGAGCTGCTACTCTTCTCAAACCCTAAGACTTATCCCTATTTGCCTACTTCTACAAAAACAACCTTCAATCTCTTTTTTCAGTACTGGAGTACAATTCCATTCTGTTTTGAAATTAGGCTGGAAATGAGCACAAAATTGATCCTACTAATGATGGAAACCAACTTTCTTTCCATGAAGTCGTGGAATTCAAATCCAATCCTTAATCATTTGTGAGACGACTGAAATAACCTTTCGAAACACCAAATTTTACAATTCTTGTAGCATTATATAGCAAGAGAAAATTTCTTCCACAATGCAGTAAATGTTTATGATTATAAATGATTACGTGAATAAGCCTGCAATTCTTGCAAAGAGAGGCTAGCCTAGAAAATGAATACCAAACTCAGGTTTCGTGAAGTGACTATTAAATTCTAATACAAAATAAAGGTAAATTTGAAGTGACTAAAAATATGAATTCTAACGATTTAAGGCACACATAAATGGAAACAAAAGAAATAAATATGTGTAACGACCCAATTTTTTTTTTTTTTTTTGTTAAAAAATTCCATTTTTAATTAAACACCTTGCAAAACATTTGAAAATAAACAAAATTCGATCATATCGTTTCTCAAATCATGTTACGTGTCTGAAAACCAATACATGGAATCAACCATAGTGTCAGAGTACAAATCCCAGAACAATCTCATAATGCGGAAAACAAGGGGTGTGTATGATGTGCTGTTACCGTGCCAACTCCTTCCCTTTCGCTGAAGAGGTACCTGAAACCAAAACTCTAAACTGTAAGCACGAAGCTTAGTGAGTTCCCCCATAATACCACATACCATACAATCATATAATGAACAGCTAAGAGATACGAGCCTCGCCCACACTCATGGAGATACGGGCCTCGCCCACACTCCGCTATCTAGGAGATACGGGCCTCGCCTACACTCCGCTATCTGGGAGATACGGGCCTCACCCACACTTTGTTATCTGGGAGATACGGGCCTCGCCCACACTCTGCTATCTGGGAGATACGGGCCTCACCCACACTCCGCTACTAAACCATAACATACAAGTATCACACAGACAACAAGTATAAACAATTCTACCACACTAGCATATATCCTCAAAGAACTCAACTATAAGATACGGGCTCTGCCCACACTCCGATATTACCATATCGTCTATACGGGCCGGCCTTGGTGCCTTAGACCCGTTCCTACTGGTAGGAAACTCACCTCGAAAAGTAGCTACTAAAAGTCTAACTGCCGGACGTCTGAATGCTGCACCGAAAATCCTTTGGCTATAAATCCATAAACATAAATTAGCCACTCATAAATACCCTCAGATCAAATGACTGACCTACCCCTGGTCCAAGGTCAAATCCTTGGTCAAAGTCAACTTCCAGTTGACTGGACTCGCCGAGTCATGGAACAGACTCGCCGAGTCCTTCTCCTACTAACCTCGTCCTGCACGCTAAGTCCCTCTTCCCACTCACCAAGTCACCCTTAACTCACTACTTGGGACTATAGAACCGACTCGCGATCTGACTCACCGAGGCCAAAAACAACTCGCCGAGTCCAAGAACAACTCGCCGAGTTTAAAGAACAACTCGTCGAGTTCCAGGCAATATTCATATGACTCGCTGAGTTGTTCATCCAACTCACAGAGTCTAAGACCACCTTCATAGAACTCGCCGAGTCCCTATGACCTATCTCCCATACAGACCAAATCTGAGACATGCAACGCTTCCAAACCATAGATCCATGTTCCTTGAGCATGCTTATCACGTAAAGTTGCAAACTTTACGTGCATGCATGGCCCTATAAGCTCAAAAAGGGAAAACCAAGCTCTTAATGAGGCCACACACTCAATGGGGACCTCAATCACTTCAACCACAGAAACTCTATACTTCTAATACGCCCATAAGGTCCAAATCTGGAGTACTTTCAGAACATAGAGCATTAACACATGGAGCTTGAGGTTTTAGGGCTTGAAAACCACTAATTTGGGACAAAAAGGGGATCTAATGAGCTAGTGATCAACGTAAGAACTTTTCTACCTGAATGGGAGCTTCTCACAGTGTAGATTCTGGATCTATCTACCCTCCTTGCACACTTCAAACTCTTCCTTCTTCTTCTATGCTCCAAAACATCTTCACAAAGCCAAAAGCACTCTCAAGAACAATATGGGGCTTGGGTTTCACTCTACAGCTCTCTGGAAGTGTTAGGGACAAAGGAGGCCAAGTTAGATCGTTTAAGTAGGCTGCAAACACCCGGATTAGGGTTTTTTCCCAAACAGGGTCTACTTACCGAGTCCAGGGACCGACTCGCTGAGTCCAAAGTTCAGTCCCCGCACCTTATCCCACTCCTACTCGGCGAGTTGGCGCATCAACTCGCCGAGTCCAAGGCAAAAAATGCATTATTTTAAAAATGTACATTACAAGGAGTACATACTGGGACCAGGTGCTACAAATATCCCCCACTTATCTTAGACTTCGTCCTCGAAGTCTGCTGCTTGATCCTAAAACAACTCGTGGTAGTGCTCCATCATATCTTCCACCGGCTCCCAAGTCCACTCCGATCCCTTCCGGTGCTACCGTTTCACCTTCACGAGTTCCACCCTTTTGTTTCTCAGATCCTTCGACTTCATGTCGAGGATTTCCACTAGTCGCTCGATTTAATTCAGGCTGTCGTTGACCTGAATATCCTTCAAAGGCACCACTGTCGAGTCGTCCACCAAACACTTCCACAACTGAGAGACGTGGGAAGTGATGTGGATCTGGCTAAGTTCGGCTGGCAGGTCCAACCCATACGCCACCGCGCCCACCCGGGCTACAACCCTGAATGGCCCGATGTACCTTGGGCCTAACTTTCCTCGCTTTCTGAATCAGATGACGCCTTTCCATGGAGACACCTTTAGAAGAACCATATCCCCTACTTGGAATTCCAAGTCTGAACGGCGCTTGTTGGCATAAATTTTCTGTCGACTCTGAGCAGTCTGAAGCCTGCTCCGAACCTGCTGAATCTTCTCTGTCGTCTGGAGCACCACTTCGGTGCTTCCCATGACCCTCTAGCCAACCTCTCCCCAACATATCGGGGTCCTGCATCTCTGTTCGTACAACATCTCGAAGGAAGGATGGTCAATATTCGCGTGGTAGCTGTTGTTGAATGAGAACTCGGCTAAAGGAAGATAGGTATCCCAACTACCACCGAAATTTAGCACACATGCCCGCAACATATCCTCAAGAGTCTGGATGGTCCTCTCACTCTAACCATCCGTCTGCGGGTGGAAGGCAGTGCTAAAATGCAGATGAGTGCCCAACTCATCATGAAACTTCTTCCAAAACCTGGAAGTAAAACGCTCATCTTTGTCTGAAATCACTGATACTGGCACCCCGTGCCGCGCCACTATCTCCCTGATATAGATGTCGGCAAACTTCTTGGTCGAGATGCTCTCCTGAATCGGAATAAAATGGGCGCTCTTGGTCAATCGATCCACGATGACCCATATAGAATCCACTCCTCGTGCGGTCCTGGGAAGCGTCGTGATCAAATCCATCATAATATCCTTCCACTTCCACAACGGGATTTCCAACGGCTGCATCTTGCCGTGCGGTCTCTGATGCTCGGCCTTAACCTTCCTGCAGGTCAAGCACCGCTCAACAAACCAAGCCACATCCCGCTTCATGCAGGGTCACCAATAGTCTAGACGAAGATCCCTATACATCTTCGTCGTTGTGGGATGAATGGAGAAAAGAATCGAAAATCCTGCTGTCTGCGAATGGACTCATCGAGTCTATAGGGGGGACTCATCGAGTTCATGAGTATCTTCAACCAACTCGGCGAGTCAGTTCATGCACTCAGCGAGTAGGGTCGACTGATTGCAGAATTTCGATTTAGTTGCTGGAAATGAATTAGAAACATTACCCTAAACTGTTTTGGTAATTGAAAACTTGTTTTTGGTGGTGTAATGTCTTTGCTAATTCATTTACAACAACTAGTTATCAAAATTACAAAGTTTTAAATGTAATTTTTTATTGTGTTCATATTCATGTTCTTGTTCTTATGATGTTTTAGATGATCATAGGAATTATTTGTAACCTATGTGGTAGATTAATTCTTGATCATAATGTGTTTTAATGGAGTCCATAACTTGTCCTCAAGTTATGGAAAACCAAGAGTCACACTTGAATTAAAACCATTAAAACAAATACAAGAGTTAGAAAAATGAAGAGTCTTCATTTTATTACTCTATTAAACTCATAAGTTACAAGAAATGAAAAGTTTTGAAAGTTACAAAACTTGCCCTCAAGTTTTGGAACAAGTAAAGTTAAGTTAAAACTTTAAGTTCCAACCCCTAGAATTTTAAAAGTTAAAATTCAACCCTTATACTTATATTATGATGATTTAATAATTATATATATATATATGTATAAGAATAAAGTCATCTTACCGCTAGTACGCCTCATTCACGAAGCCGGTCTATAAGGTGGGTATAAGGTTGTTGCCTATAAAATGGTGACTTAATGGGTGTCTACTCTCACCCACCGCTTGCTTGACTGGTGGAGGGTCGTTAGCCGAACGGGTAAGACAAGGACTTATAAATTCTCATTCAAAGTATGATGAATATAATAAAGTAACTAAATGTTTTTATTAAATTCCCAATCTTAGTTACTTTAGGAAAATGTGAATAAGGTGCTAATCCATGAAATTACACTTTACACTTTGTCTAAGTCGTTGGTGGAGCGTGTGTGGTTAACCGGCACACTAACTTGGACTTAACAAGGTAGGTAAAGGGTGACTTAAGGTTTATTATAGTATCGGTGGAGCGTGTGTGGTTTACCGGCACATCAATTGAGTGATAAACTTTAAGGGTACCAAGTGATTTGCATGGTTACTTCACACCTCGTTTTGTGATCCTCGGTATCCCAGTCACAAAACCTGGAGGGCACTCTCGAGATTGAAACATGCCTTTGAAAAGTTCATTGAATCTCAAAGAATCTAGGAATTTCTAAAAATCCAATAAAACCTAATATCTAATATTTCGGTTTTCGTGGTGGAAATTGGTGAATCGTCATTCACCTACCTTTCAAATATAGTATAGCTTAGATTACGGCATACCTCTTCTAAGTTATATTATATTGTGATTGGATCCTAGCCTTAATATTACCTTTGGGTGTTTTATTAAGGACTCTCTTAAATCTATACTAAACTTGTTCTTCTCTTTCAGATGTCTTCAAATAATGCTTCTGGCTCGAATCCTAATGGCTCCTTTACTCTTATGAGTTTGTGTGGGAAAGTCACCTTTGATGTATCCAACTTCAATGAATGGATCAGAAACATCAGGATGATTACCCGCTACGAGGACAAAGAATATGTCCTTGACAAGGAGCTTAAGGAAATTGATGAGTCCACTGCAACTCCCCAGGAGATCGCTGACTTTCATACTCATGAAAGAGATGCAACCAAGGTGGCTTGCATCATGTTGGCCACAATGACAACAGAACTCCAAAAGTCCTATGAGGATTTCTACCCTTATGAAATGCACCAAGATTTGATGGAAAGATACCATCAAAGTGCACGACAAGAGAGGTACGAAATCATCTGTTCCATGATAACAACCATGATGAAGGACGGAGATTCCATCACGAGCCACATGCAGAAAATGCAAAGGTATGTGGATCGTTTGCTGAAGCTTAATGTGAACTTCCCTGAGGAGCTTGCAATATATATCATTTTGCACTCCTTACCATCGTGCTATGATCAATTCCGCATGACATATCACATGAACAAGGAAGAGGTCACCCTCAGCAAACTTCAGGGACTTCTCAAGACCGCAGAAACAGGTCTTAAGGGGAAGTCGGTTGCTATCACTCCTACTCCAAACTCAACTCCGGTTTTGGCAATCGGGAAAAGTCGAGGGAGGAAAAGAAAGAGATCTTCGAAGGGTACCAAGGCTCGGACCCTTGATGGCTCTTCTTCAAGTGGAACCAAGAAAGGTTTCATTACTCCTTCTTCTGACCCAAAAGAGGCTGAATGCTTCTATTGCCATGAAAAAGCTCATTGGAAGCGGAACTGCCCAAAGTACCAGCAGGATGTGAAGGATGGGAAAGTCAAACCCAACCATGCAGGTATTTACACTATCATTTCTAATAACTCACCCCATTCGAAATCTTGGGTCCTTGATACCGGTTGTGGTATTCATATTTGTTGTGACTTGCAGGGACTAAGAAGGAGTGAGAATGTGGAGCAAGGAAGAATAAACTTGATCATGGGGAATAGGAAAGCTTCACCTGTCACCAAGATTGGAGTTTATACTTTATCGCTAAGTAGTGGGTTTAGTTTAGATTTGAATAAGTGTTGTTACTCGCCAGGAATGGCAAGAAATATTATTTCCTTTCATGCTTTGTACAAACAAGGGTTTACCTTTTCGTTTAATAATGAAGTTGGTTCTATTGATGCTTTCTTTAATAATGTTCTTTATTTTAAAGCATTACCTTGTGATGGTGTGTATGAAGCTGTGTCTGTTGTAGATAACTTAGGAAATACTGTTTTGTGTATTGATTCTACTAATAATAATAACTTGGATAAAGCATCATTATGGCATTGTCGTCTTGGACATATAAGCAAGAAACGCATAGGCCAACTCCAAAAAGATGGAGTCTTGGAGTCGTTTGACCTAAAGTCAAATGATAGTTGCGAATCGTGCTTACTTGGAAAAATGACGAAGTCACCCTTCACAGGCTCGTGTGAAAGGGGTGAAGGTTTGTTGGACCTTATACACACAGATGTGTGTGGGCCATTCAAACATGCCACAAGGGATGCTAATCGTTATTATTTGACTTTTACTGATGATTACAGTAGATATGGATATGTCTACTTAATCAAGCATAAGTCAGAGACTTTCGAGAAGTTTAAGGAATTTAAACAGGAAGTCGAGAATCAATTGGGCAGGAACATTAAGATGCTTCGATCCGATCGGGGTGGTGAGTATCTTAGTTCAGAGTTCCTCGACTATCTAAGAGAATGTGGGATTGTCTCACAATTGACACCTCCCAGGACACCACAGTTGAATGGTGTGGCTGAGAGGCAAAATCGAACCTTGTTGGACATGGTTCGTTCCATGATGAGTCGAGCTTCGCTACCAATCTCATTCTGGGGGTATGCCTTAGAGACTGCCGCCTATATCCTTAATCTAGTCCCTACAAAGAAAGTTGCCAAAACTCCTCACGAGATGTGGACTGGTAAAGTACCTAAACTAGACCGCATCAAGATTTGGGGTTGCGAGGCTTTCGTGAGACGCGAGACTCATGATAAGCTCGAACCTCGAAGCGAGAGGTGTATTTTCATCGGCTACCCACATCAATCCTTTGGTTACCTCTTCTACAGACCAAGTGACAATGTGGTCTTTGTAGCAAGAAGAGGAGTCTTTCGAGAAAGAGAGTTTATAAGCCAAGGAGACAGTGGGAAGCAAATTGATCTTGAAGAAATTCAAGAGTCAAAGTGGTGATGGAACTTCAAACTCTAGCCCTCAACCTGAGGAGGAAACTCCTGTTGAGCCAACTGACGAATCTGTACCTCTGAGGCGTTCCACGAGAGTTAGAAGTGCACCTGATCATTACTATGGTTTCCATATTACTGCAGAAGGTGAGACACTTATTAGTGATGGAACACTAGTAAGTCAAGATGACCCTAACAGCTACGAGGAAGCCATGGCAGGCCCCGAGTCTGCTAAATGGAAAGAGGCTATGGATAGGGAGATACAATCCATGTATGACAATCAAGTTTGGAACTTGGTTGAGAATGTACCAGGTCGAAAGACTGTAGGGTGCAAATGGGTCTTCAAGAAGAAGACCGACATGGATGGTAAAGTACACACTTATAAGGCTAGACTGGTTGCAAAGGGCTTCTCTCAAATTCCTGGAGTGGATTATGATGAGACCTTTTCTCCGGTATCCAAGATTAAGTCTATTCGGGTTCTGTTAGCCATAGCCGCATTTCATGACTATGAAATTTGGCAAATGGATGTCAAAACCGCTTTCCTTAATGGAAAGTTGGCTGAAGATGTTTACATGACTCAGCCAGAGGGTTTTGTCAGCAACGAGTACCCTAATAGAGTGTGTAAGCTTGAGAAGTCCATTTATGGATTAAAGCAAGCACCTCGCAGATGGAATCTTTGCTTTGATGAAAAGGTCAAGGAATTTGGGTTTTCTAGGAGTGAAGATGAATCTTGTGTGTATGTCAAGGATAGTGGGAGTACAGTTATCTTTTTGGTATTGTATGTGGATGACATACTACTCATAGGAAACGACATTCCAACCCTGCAGGAAGTAAAGTCGTGGCTTGGAAAGTGTTTCGCTATGAAGGACCTTGGTGAAGCTGCCTATATTTTGGGGATAAGGATCTTGAGAGATCGGAGTAAAAGA
This sequence comes from Lactuca saligna, assembly GCF_052625555.1. Classification (NCBI taxonomy): domain Eukaryota; kingdom Viridiplantae; phylum Streptophyta; class Magnoliopsida; order Asterales; family Asteraceae; genus Lactuca; species Lactuca saligna. The sequence goes on along the minus strand of NC_136420.1, from coordinate 247,237,142 downwards.
CTAATTGGACTTAGTCAAAGTACCTACTTGGATAAGGTGCTGAAGAGATTCAGAATGCAAGACTCCAAGAAAGGAGAGTTGCCCATCCAGAGTAACGCCAAACTGAGTAAGACACAAAGCCCTAGCACTGAGGCTGAGATAGCACAAATGAGTCGAGTACCTTATGCTTCGGCTGTAGGATCGATCATGTATGCTATGACGTGTACTCGACCTGATGTAGCTTTTGCCCTGAGCATGGTTAGCAGGTTTCAGGGGAACCCTGGCAAGGCACACTGGACTGCGGTAAAGAATATTCTCAAGTACCTACGAAGGACTAAGGACTGGGTCCTTACCCTCGGTGGGAGTGATGACTTGAGAGTTGTAGGGTATAGTGATGCTAGCTTCCAGACTGATAGGGATAATTTCCGCTCTCAGTCAGGCTGCGTCTTTACCCTAAATGGAGGAGCAATTTCTTGGAAGAGTTCCAAGCAAGAGACAGTGACAGATTCTACTTGTGAATCAGAGTATATTGCAGCGAGCGAGGAGGCAAAGGAGGCTATATGGCTAAAGAACTTCATCGGAGACCTTGGAGTTGTACCAGCTATTAAAGAGCCAATGGAAATTTTCTGTGATAGTGAAAGCGCTGTTGCCTTAGCCAAGGAACCAAGGGATCACGGGAGATCCAGACACATCGACAGAAAATACCATTTTATTAGACATCAAATAGAAGAAGGACTCCTCGTGGCAAAGAGGGTATCATCGGATGAGAACCCAGCAGATCCCCTCACGAAGGGACTGACTTGGGTTAAGCATCTCCAGCATGCTCGGAGCATAGGGCTGAAGGATGATATTAGATTTAGTAGTTAGATAACCTCGAAATTTGTAAAGTGTAATTGACATTAGATGATGAATAAAAGGTGTTTTATTTATGAGTAAAGTGTTGCTATCTCTTGTCAATCGTTTACTATATTTCTTTTGCATGTTTTAACTTAAAGAATAATTTTGTTTGGTATAACATATTATTCAAACCTCCACAGTCGGTCATATGTCGGAAGTAGGTATGAATCAAGACTGTCATGATTGGTTGTAGAGGTCTAGGGTGTTAGACAAGGCTACAGCAATCATGAGTGTTCATAAGTTCTAAGCATTGGACTCAACCCACGCTCACTGGAATCACTTCATGGAATTCTATCTCGAGTGATCGTGAGACGGTAATATCATATAAGTCTTTAAACCTAGAGATATGATTTGTTACTTACAAGTTGGTTATGCATTGATTGTACGAAAAATGCATTGGTAACTCGATGTTATAAATCGCGCTCTTGTGTGTAATTCAATGAGTAGTAGAACAAACATATGAGTCGAAGTTTATCTGTTCCTTCTTGGATTAGAAGTTGATATCTGGGCCCCTCGATGATTTTGTTTTGACCTATGTACCGGGCTCGGTCAGAACTAAATTGATGTGTTCAATGAAGTTCTTTGTCAAACAAATCGGAAATCGGGAAACAAACTGTTGGACAATAAGTAAGACATTGTTCCGTGTATTTGTCTGACTGATATCTAGAACAGAGGATTATATGATCACTTATCTTAAATGGCGTACCATCATCTTCTCAGTTTCGAGAAACCTTGTAAAGAGCTACGATTGCTGATCGGTTCCTGAAGTCATACTTGCAGTAATAGTTATTAGACTTATCCAAGTGGGAGACTGTTGGATAAGGTGTCTAAGTCCATAACTATTTCTGGTATGTACTTGACCCGACCCGGCATGGTCCATTTGGGTTGCATGGCATCATGCAATTGGATAGACTAAATGAGAGAAATAACACTTGGAGATTATTAATATATTATAAGTTCTAATATATTAATAATATTATTTGATTAGTTTGATCAAGAATTAATTTAGAATTAATTATGTGATCAAAAGATAACTAATTAAATATATGGGTTGATTATGTAAATCATCCATATCTTGTATAGTGGGCTAAAAGGCTCCATGGACTATCAAGTTGGGTTCCACCCATAGGATGCTCCATGGATGCTCCATGGGAGTTACAAACCCATGGGTTATGGAAATGAAGAGTCATGACACATTAGGGTGTAACCCTAGATGTGTCAACACTATATAAGAAACATGTTCTCCACCTAAAATCGGGCTACACTAAGAAACAAGAGGGCTTGGCCGATTTTGAGAAGTGTGTGTTCTCTCATAAGTTCTTCCAAGAGCATTTGGTGTTGTGTGAAGCATTTGAGGCATCACACTTGGGGTGCTAGGCTCACAAGGTTTCAAGGAACACAAACAACAACAAGGTAAGTTATTCTATCTATACTTTAAGTTAAAATTGTTCCCCATGTATGCTAGATAGGAATATAACCTTGGAATTCAACTTTGCATGATAATTAGACAAACATAGATCCAAGGTTATTAGGGTTGCATGTACACTTAGGAAGTGTTAGAATGCTCAAAACCCATCAGATTATACATGTTTATGGAAAGTTATACAAGATAATTATTCATGTTAAGGAAATTAATCACATGTGATTCACTATCCGTAGTTCAAATCACATGTGATTTATCACTATGCCTTATAAATAGATTTTACGTTTTCAAAACTACATTGGATAAACAAACAAGTTTTTAATTGTTTCTTTTGGATAATACTTTTATTAAACAAATCTTATTATAAAATGTAACCCCACTAATATATTTATATAAGTAAGACTTGAAGGACTTATGTCACACCCCGCTAAAGCGGAAACGCAAGGTATGACAGCGATAACGGTTTCAATGCAAAAGATAAAGATACATCACCATAGCAGTATTTAAAAGTTTACAACCCATAGCTTCAAAAGAAACAAAATGCAAGTTTTTCAAAATAACATTGTTCAAAATATAGCTTCATAATAGCTTCAACACGATGCAGCATGCTCTATGATGATGAATCTTTACATCCACTTACTAATTACTTCCTGAAAAAGCATGTAAAACGAGCGTCAACTATGAAAATAGTTGGTGAGTATCACAAGTTTATAAAAATCGAGCGTACAATAAGGCTTTTCGTAAATACAAGTACATTGCTTCAATGATAAACAAGTTGATTGCTATTAATGAATACAAGTTTATTGCTATAACGAGAAACGAGTTTGTATGTGTATGAGCAAACAATGAGTCTCAACTAAACCTATGACTGAAGCCCTATCGAGATCTATGCTTATCGTTCCATAGATGAATATGGTATCATGCACTCCAGCGATTCGGGCGAGTGAGGAGTTGTCAATTCCTAATAGCGCTATCCATAACGACCATTGGCTCAAAGAGTTAATGGTTAGAGATAAGGGAAGGGCCTTAGTACGATAAGTTCTCATGTTCCGTGTTGCATAGACATACATAAAGAAACATAGCAATACAATAGCAATCATGTTTGATACAATTCAATTTAAATACAACATGCAAACAGTAGTTTTTCTGGACATGCTTTTCCACCCCAAAACATAAAAACCGAAAATAGGGGAGTGCGTGAATACTCACAATATGCTAAATATAGCAACCAAGTTTATACGAGTTAAATAAATACAACGGATATAAATAGTTTAGGACATGCTTTTCCACCCCAAAACATTTAAAACCATAAAATAGGGGATTGGTGAATACTCACGATGTTTTGTGTAGACACAAGCGGTACTTCGGGATGCACCAACGTCTTACTACCGGGATCCTACGACATCAAACACACGCACTAGTGAGTTTCCATGTCGATATCTAATGCTAATATACTAAACTCTACATATAGGGAAATGCCAATTTATGTTTTAGTATTGGATTTTATATCAATTAGTTACACTTTTTCTGAAGTAATGAAATTCTATATATCGGGCGATTAATTACAACCTTGGAATATAAACTTTCCAAATTTTTAAGTCCTTATTACAACATAAATTCACGAAATAGCATTCGAGGGATAAAAATTCTCAAACTTTTTATTTAACTGTTATTACACAATACTAAGCTGGAAAAATTATAAAAATGGATTTCCAAGCTGTTTAATTATATTTTATGATTTTTGAGCATTTATTTCAATAAAAATTGAAATAAATAGAAAACAGTTTCCAAAATTACCCAAACTTTTTATTTAATTGTTATTATACATAAATAGGCTGGGAAAAATATAAAAGATATTTTTCAGCGGGTATTTCTATTTTTCCTTGTTTTATTCCTTTAAATAGTCATTAATTAAAGAAATAATATTAAACAGTTAAAATAAATCACCATAAATTTTTGTAACATCATTTACAGTATAAATATCCTGGGAAAAAAATATCAAAAGTGGTTTTCATAATGTATAAACTGGTTTTGGGTATTTATGTATATTTAAGTGTATTTTAGTGCAATTAACATTAGAAAATAAGAGAAAAATAGTTTACAGTAGAGAAAAATATTCAAAATTTTTATGTAACCTCCTACTCTATAATATTATTTCCTGGTAAATTTTCATGAATTTTGGATAATCAGAACTATTTCTCCCATTTTTAGACCATTATAATTACCAAAAATTGGGAAAAATAGTAAAACATGATGGAAAATCTTGAAATTATTTTCTGGAGTCACCCATCACAGGTAAGGTATGAAAAAATTGTTAGATATAATTTTCACATCCTATAAAGTGGTTTTGTAATTTATCATGTCCTAAATAAAAGAAAATTAGAAATCATATGAAACAGTAACAAAAATTGCTGAAATTTGGTGAGGGGTCATTATTCCCCATAAGGATCATCCATGAATTTATTTAGGATTTATTGACCTCTGGAAGTATTTTATATGATTTATGCCCTTGGTTTTAGCAATAATTCTAATAAATCAAAAAAATAACAAAAGCTCTTGAAATTTTCCAGATTATCTCATGCATGCAAGGGCTTTCAAAAGGAAAAATGTAAAAAAATGTATTCAGAAGAGAAATGAGGGTAATGATTTCAAACAATTTAAGAAAAGTTGCATGCAATAATGCATGAAGTGTAAATGTGGCTGAAGTTCATGAATTTATGTAGCCCATTCAGTGAGGTTTTAAGCCACGAAATTTCAACCATAATTCACTAGATATGTTAAGTTTCTAAGGTATTTTTCCTCAGATTTATGGTTGGGTTTAAGGCCACTGTTTAAGCAAGATAAAAATAGTGATCACAGAAAAAGAGCTGTATGCGCAACCTTTTTGTAAAATCTGCTAAAAATCGGATATTTAATATTTTACAGTGAGACCAAAAAGAATATCATGATTTGGTTAAGAAATGACTGAGTTATGACTGTTCAAAGTCGAACAAAGTAATCTGGCAGATTGCATGTTTGCTTATGTGCATTATTAGGGTATTTCAACAAGAACATCATGCATGTCTTTGGTAAGGCCCGATTTCTAACACATGCATGGAATGAATGAGCATCCAAGATGTACTAGAAATGGTTTAAATGCTTTTGTTCATGCATGAACACAAAAGAAATGGAGAAGAACATGAAATATTAGGTTTTGATGTCACATGATCATATGTGCATCTTTTCCACTCCTTGCATGGGTTTGATCCCGGATTTTCACCATCTCTAACACATGCATTGTGTTATGGTGAGAATCTACAAACCATAAGGGGAGAATAAAGATTTCTAGCCATGGAAAGGCATAGAATCCGAAAAGTAGAGAAGACTAAGAAGAAAAGAGGTTTAACCATGAAACTATGGAAGAAGATGTTGTTGTTTACCTTGGTTTTGACCTTGAGAGAAGTAAGAACACTTCAAGGGCTTCACAATCTCGAAATTTTGCAGAGAAATGAGAGGATTTTCGTGAGTTTAGAGAGAGGGAAGAAGAGAGTGAAGTGAGAGAGTGAAGATGGAAGAGGTGGAGTAAGGGTTTAAGCTTAATGATTGTGTTTTGGAGAAGAGAGAGGGCATGGGGAGAGGTGATGGCTGGTTTTTGCATGCATTTTGGCCTCCTCTCTCCTAAATTTTAAACTTTATAAACTTCCCTCCTATATTTTATATAAAAACATTCATTTTTATAAAATGTTTATTAAGCAATTTGATTTATTTAAAAATCTTGTTTTCAACAAATAATTTATGATTAATACTTGTAATTTATATTTCTAGTTCATTGGTATAATCCATAATTTGATTAATAAAATTTGATATTAGGAAGTTTATAGCCAAATTTTATAAAGTTTTTAAGCTTTATAATTTATAACTTTGGATTTTTGGCTCTTTAGGGTTTTTGGAATATTGTTTGATATTCAACAACATGTTGAAGTATAATTAGAATGTTTTAATTTATTTTTAGAGTTTTATACCCTATTTCAATTATAACAAATCTTGAAGCTTTATTCTAATTATAGTATTGGCATTTCCTATTGTAGCTAAGCAACTTACTAGAATTGTAAGTATCAAGTATATTAGTCCTAGACCTTAGTTGGATCCTAGTTTATGCAAGATTTTTGACCTAATCTATACTACTAGGTCATGGCATGTTGTGCATGAATGGTTTTTATAAAGATGCATGACTCCGAGAATGACCTGAATTGGCAGTTGTCACAACTTAGGACCGATAGCTCACCTTATTTCCTATTCTTGTTTGATTGTGGGCTTAGGGTAGTGGTTATCCGTCCGACTGTCGTTGATTTATTAGTTATATATCTTGTATATTAGTATGGGTTACGAAGTATTCTCTTTTCATTAGATGCCTAAATCACTAAAACGACAGGAACCATACACACTAAGTTAACTATAATAGGTATAGTTAATGCTACTATTACCACTACTCACTATAGCCATTACTCTCTACACTATAATATGCACTATTACCAAACAATACACTAGTAAGAGAACACACTATGAACTATACTAAAAGACTACTAAACTATAACAAAAGAGAAAGCACTAAACATACGATAACACACTAACTCACTACGAGATACTCTACTCGCTACCACTACGCCTAGAGTTTTCCGACAGGAAGATGACGCTATATGTATAGATCTATACGGGGCAAACACTATTACATCCGGACTGTTAACTTCAGTCCGAGCCGCACGGGTCCAGGGATGCCACTACCTCACTACACTGTGCATGACCGGGAAGGTCATGGGGTCCGTTATTACTCACATTATTGGTAACATACAAGAAATACACTATAACAACACTAAAATACTAAACTAAAGGTTAAGTTAATATCCCGAAGTAAACAAGCATCTAACACTAAAGGAAGTTGGTACCACTATTGTTGACTTTAGGCATAACTTACTATATTGCATTATTTATCGGGAAAATCACTATTATACTTTTACAATAAATGGTTTTCAAAGGTGAAAATGACATATTTCTTAAAGGTTTTCACTTACAATGCATTTCTGGAAAATATAGGATTTTCTAGGTTTTACTACTACTTATGACTGTAAATTTCAGCTTTTCATACTATCGGTTCTAATGCTTTTTATACGAAAACTCACACTAAACTCTTATGAACTCACCAGCTTTATGCTGATATTCATTTTCAAAATAACTTGTATCCTCAGGTCAAAGATAGACAGGTACAGGTGCAACATTTTGGAGAAGGTGGAGCATACAAGATCCATCTCTTATTTTTGTATTACTTTTGGTGTTTGTTGAACATTACAAAACACACTTGTAATTAAACTCACTATGTAAATGAAATGGTTGTATGTTTCTTGTTTACTATTATACAATTGTGATGATACTGTACACTACGTCCTCCACCCCGAAACATATTCCACCGTTATCGGTTTTGGGGTGTGACAAGTTGGGTGTCGAAGTCTCGAGGAAGTTGGTTGTTGACTAGGTTCTTCAATGATATCCTGAGGCATATAGTGTTGGGTTTTGAGCATTCTAATACTCCTATGGTGTACATGCAACCCTAAATACCTTGGATCTATGTTTTCTCTATTATACATGCAAATATGAACTTTCCAAGGTATTGTTCTAACTAGCATACAATCATATGTACTAGGATAACAAAACTAGATAGAATACATACAATTTTGTTGTAGCTTGATTTCATGGAGCTTAAGAGCCTAGTTCCCCAAGTGTGACACCTCAAATGGTTCACACAACATCAAAACAACTTGGAATAACCATGAGAGAGGATACTTGACTCATAGAAATTGGCTTGCCCTCTTGTGTATACACTAGTGCCAATTTCACCAACCAAATGGGTCTTTATATAGTGTGGACTTTTGGGTTACACCATGTAACTCATGACTTTACCCACTCCTTCTGCTCCATGGATTTTAACCTCCATAGAGTATCCATGGGTCACCCCATGGATATAGTCCAACATAAGGAATCATGGATCATAAGCCCACACATATATAAGAATGCATGATTTACACAATTAATCCCCATATATTTAATTAGTATCTTGTGATCACTAAATTAATTTCGAATTAATTCTTGATCAATACTAATTAAATAATATGATTTCATATTAATATATTAGAACTTATAATATATTTATATGTCACAAATATCCTCTTCTCACAAAAGGTCTATCCAAATGTTCCGATGTTATGCAATCCAAATGGACCATGCTGGGTCGAGTCAAGTATATACCAATTATAGTTATGGACTTAGACACTAATCCAACAGTCTCCCACTTGGATAAGTCTAATAACTATTATTTCAAGTATGACTCCAACCTGACCAGCAATCGTAGCTCTTAAAAACTGTTCTCGAACTCTCAACAAATCAATGACGCATCCATTAGATAAGTGATCATATATTCCTCCATTCTAGATATCATATGGAATGAGAGATGGATTATAATCATTCTCTCTGTCCATTTGTTGTTTCCTAATTTCCGATTTATGAAGACTGACTAATTGAACAAATCAAATCAGTCCAGGCTTGGCCAAGCACTAAGGGTGTCATCACTAAATCATCGAGGGGCCCATAGAAATCACTTTTATCCCTTTAAGGTTAAAAGGAATGGATAAAATTTGACTCATATGCTTGTACTAACTACTTTTTGAATCATACACAAAGGCACGTGTAACGACGTAAATTTTAAAACCAATTTTCATTTTTGCAAACATCCAAAAACATCGAGCAATATTTTAAATTCCAATGTAAACAATATTGTCACGAACGAATACATCAAAAAGATCACAAAAATAGTTTTCCCCGAGTATGTGTACGATCACGCCGGCGCCTTCCCACGGTCCTAGCTAGTACCTGAAACACATAACACAACAACAGTAAGCATAATTGCTTAGTGAGTTCCCCAAAATACAACCTACGCACATACGCCTTTCCAGGCCTTGGCCTTCCGGTCTGTGTGTCTCAGGGGACTTCTGTCCCGACTGGGTAAACCTTCCGGTCCTACCCACGTCAACCTTACGGTCCCTATTACAACGCCTTCCGACCCATAACATATTCGCCTTCCAGCCCATAACATAATGCCTTCCGACCCATATCAAGCATATCATACATGGCACATATAATGATTAACTTATCACACAAAATGCATATATCTCATATCATATTCGACATTCCGATCACACAGTCAAACTCTTCCGGGTACAGTATAGTGAGAAGACTCACCTCGTATATCTCGATAACTCACGAATCCTGGAAATCACTCGTGCTCGATCCCCCGAGCTATAATCCTCCTATAACATCATATATCTCTAATTAATACTTTTACAACTAAGGTTGACTACCCCTATCAAGTCAACACTGGTCAACGGTCAACTTGATCGGACTCGGCGAGTGCACTAGAGCGACTCGGCGAGTTTAAGCATTTTTCACCAACTCTCTAGGATTCTCTTTTGACACGTCGAGTACTCCCCTGACTCGACGGGTTCCACCTGGCATGAATCGTGGGGCCACCGCGACTCAACTCGCCGAGTCACAAGGACAACTCGACAAGTTCCAGCTTGACTCAGTCCACCTGTTAACCCTCTTTAACTCTCCATGACTCACTGAGTCAACCATAACTCGGCAGGACCACTCACTAAGTAGTTAAGGACAAACTTCATGCTACTCGCCGAGTCTGTTCTTCAGACTCGGCGAATCCATGCCATGCATCAACTCAATCTTGCTTCTGAGGTCAGATCCACTCCATCCACTCATAGATCTGGCCCTCCTAAGCTCATTCATCACGTAAAGTCACAGTCTTGGCTACCATGCAACACCCACAAGGCTCTTTTTGGAGAAATGACCTCTAAGATGGCAACCCTAGCCTCCAACCCAAAAGGAAGGACAAAAGCATAGCATTTGGGACTTTCTGGACCTGCTAAGGTCCAGATCTAGGTACCATATCTCCATGGGACCTCTCACATTTCAATTACAAAGCAAACAAGGCAAGAAGAAACCCTAGATTTGACCATATCAACAAAAAGACGGAAATAAGCTCTGAAAGATACCTTAAGAAGCTTCCCATGGCGAAATGGAAGTAGATCCAAGCTCCCCAACTCTTCTAGCTTGACTTTCCCCTTCCTTTCTTGCAAATACACACAAATTTGGTGAACGATGGCCTCTTATCTCACTCACAGGAATCCTTAGTTGCTTTGGTGCTCTCAAGGATCAAGGTAGCCGGAATGAAGGACCATAAGGTCCTTTAAATAGAGCTTAGGACCGGGAAATTAGGGTTTCATTAAACAACACAGACTCGCCGAGTCCAGGCACAAACCCGTGTCCAGAACCGCAATCCTACTCGGCGAGTTTGAGCTCCAACTCGCCGAGTCCCCTCACAAAACACCAAAAATATATGAATAAAAGATACCTGGAAATCCGGGCTGTTACAATTCTCCCCCGCTAGAACAAGACTTCGCCCTCTAAGTCTTGCTCTGCAAATAGCTCCAGATATTGCTCACGCATCTCACGCTCCGGCTCCCAGGTCATCTCTGATCCCTTCTGATGCTGCCACTAAACCAACACCAGGGGTACATCCTTGTTCCTCAAAACCTTGATCTTCCGATCTCTGATGGCCACTGGTCTCTCGGCATAATTCAGGCTCGCATCTACCTGAATATCCTCTAATGGAACCACTGTCGGTTCGTCGGCTATACACTTCCTTAGCTGCGACACATGAAAAGTGTCGTGAATCTGCCCTAACTCTGCTGGCAAATCCAAACGGTAGGCTACCCGGCCTACCCTCGCGATCACACGGAAAGGACTAATATATCGGGGCCCCAACATGCCCTTCTTCCTGAATCGAATCACTCCTTTCCAAGGGGAGACCTTCAGGAGTACAAGGTCGCCGAACTGAAACTCAAGCTCGGACCGGCGTCTGTCTGCATAACTCTTCTGTCGGCTCTGAGCGGTCAACAACCTCTGCTTGACCTGCTGAATCTGCTCGGTTGTCTGGAGTACGATCTCCGTGCTACCCATCACCCGCTGCCCCACCTCACCCCAGTAGATGGGGGTGCGACACCTCCGCCCATACAACAGCTCAAAGCGTGGCATACCAATGCTCCAATGATGGCTGTTGTTGTAGGAAAACTCTGCCAAGGGTAAATATGCATCCCAGCTACCCCCGAAATCCAACACACATGCCCGGAGCATGTCCTCGAGCGTCTGAATCGTCCGCTCACTCTGATCGTCTATCTACGGATGATATGCGGTACTAAAATGCAGTCTAGTACCCAACTCCTCATGAAACTTCTTCCAGAACTTGGAAGTGAAACGCACATCACGGTCTAAAACAATCGAGATCGGCACCCCATGCCACGATACCACCTCCCTCACGTATAATTCCGCCAACTTCTCCACAGAAGAGCTCTCGCTGATGGCTAGAAAATGAGCGCTCTTCGTCAATCTATCCACGATCACCCAAATCGCATCGACTCCCCTCGCAGTCCGCGGCAATTTGGTGATAAAATCCATGGTAATCTGTTCCCACTTCCATTTGGGGATATCTAGCGGCTGCAATTTACCGTGCGGTCGCTGGTGCTCGGCCATAACCTGCCGACAAGTCAAGCATCTCTCAACAAACTATGCAACATCCCTTTTCATACAAGGCCACCAATACTCCTTCCTTAGATCCAAATACATTTTTGTAGCCCTGGGATGAATCGAGAATTTCGATCGATGTGCTTCCTCCATCAAAATAGCACGCGCACCGCCCACAAACGGTACCCAAATCCGACCCTGAAAAGTCATAAGCCCTTGATCATCCGTGATGAATCCTGATACCTGACCTACAACCCGCTCCCTCTTCTGGTTTTCTGGTTTCGCAGCCTCAACCTGAGCTCCTCGAATAGTATCCAGAATCGGGGTCATTACCGTCAACCTCATCCAAATATCTCAGATTGGGGTGCTTTCCGCCCTACGGCTCAACGCGTCGGCTACCACGTTAGCCTTGCCCGGGTGGTATAGGATCTCACAATCGTAACCCTTCACCACATCCAACCACCTCCTCTATCGCATATTCAGATTTGGCTGATCAATCAAGTACTTCAGGCTCTTGTGGTCCGTGTAGATGGTACACTGAACCCCATAAAGATAATGCCGCCAGATCTTGAGGGCAAACACCACAGGCCCCAATTCCAGGTCATGGGTGGGATATCTCGACTCATGAGGCTTCAACTGCCTCGAAGCATACGCTATCACATGACCCCTCTACATAAGCACCGCCCCCAAACCCGATATAGATGCATCACAGTACACCACAAAATCCTCCATCCCTTCCGGGAGTGCATGCACCGGAGCCTCGCACAATTTTCGACGAAGCGTCTCGAATGATGACTGCTGCTCCGGTCCCCATGAAAACGCAGCACCCTTCCGGGTCATCCTAGTAAGTTGCACGACAATCTTGGAGAAATCCTTGATAAACCTGCGATAATATCCAGCTACACCCAGAAAACTCCTGATCTCAGTGGGCGATCTCGGCACCTCCCACCTCAACACCGCCTCAATCTTGGCCGGGTCAAGCAATATCCCTTTCTGGTTAACAAGATGCCCGAGGAACTGGACCTCTCGTAACCAGAAATCACACTTGGAGAATTTGGCATACAACGTCTCCGATCTCAATACCCCAAGAATTTCCCTCAAATGTTCCTCATGCTGCTCCTTAGACCTCGAATACACCAAAATATCATCAATGAATACGATCACCGACCGATCCAGCATCGGCCGACACACCCGGTTCATAAGATCCATGAACGCAGCCGGGGCATTGGTGAGCCCAAAAGGCATCACCACAAACTCATAATGTCCATAACAAGTTCTGAAAGCAGTCTTTTGGATATCTTCATCCCGAACCCTCATCTGATGATAACCTGAACTCAAGTCTATCTTGGAGAACCAAGATGCCCCTACAACTGATCGAACAGATCGTCGATCCTAGGTAACGGATACCGGTTTTTAACCGTCAACTTGTTTAACTCCCGGTAATCGATACACATCCGGTGTGAACCATCCTTTTTCTTGAAGAACAAAATCGGCGCTCCCCAAGATGAGCTACTCGGTTGAATAAACCCATTTCCCAATAGCTCCTGAAGCTGCGAGGATAACTCCTGCATTTCTGGTGGAGCGAGATGATAAGGCGCCTTGGCGATGGGCACCACTCCCGGAACCAAATTGATACGGAACTCCACTTGCCTTTCTGGAGGCACACCTGGTAACTCTTCGGGGAACACATCCAAAAACTCGCATACAACAGGAACGTCATCAACCGAATTGGGCCTCCCCGCGGTCACTCGAGTATCCATCACGTAGGCTATGAATCCATTGTAGCTCTGCTGCAAACTCTGCCTTGCCCTGGCAGCCGAAGAAAACGCCGACCCACACCGGGTCCCCTCGCCATAAACCGTAAGCACTCCCCCACTAGGGTCTCAAATCGTCACCATCTGTCTCTCGCAGTCAATGACTGCCCCAAACTTACTCAACCAGTCCATGCCCACGATAACGATGACATCCCCCATAGCTATAGGAACCAATTCTATAGGGAACTCGACCCCAAAAATTTCGAGCACACATCCTCGAATCATATCAGTGGCGTATACCGCTTACTCATCTGCTATAGAAACTCGCAGGGTCGACTCATCACCTCCAGATCAATACTGATGTGCTGGCTAAAAGCCAACGATACAAAAGACCGACTCGCACCCGAGTCAAATAATACCAAAGCAGGTACATAATTCACAAGCAAAGTACCTATGCATATCATAATATAAGCACAATATCTTAGCATAAAAGTAAATACATGAAAGAATACATACGGGCTACGACATCAGGCGCCGCGCGGACCTCCTCCACAGTCAATTGGAAAGCTCTTCCACGAGCCTTCGGAGCCTCGACCTTCCCTGGCTGAGTCTCGGTAACCCTGGCAGCAGGCGTAGATCCCTGGCGAAGCTGGGGGCACTCGGCCTTCCGATGGCTGGTCTGGTTGCAATGAAAGCAAACCATGAATCCCTTGGGGCAATCCCTATCAATGTATCCCTCCTTGCCACACTTGTAGCAAGCACCCGATCGACATGCCCCCTCGTGACCCTTGCCGCGCTTTCCGCAAGTGCGGCCCTTCTGACCTCCCGATCTCGAATCGGCGGACTTGGTCCGGTTGGCTGCTGGTTGAGACTGAGCCGGCCGCCGATCCACCTGTTGAGACTCGGCCTCCTCCCTGGCCTGGGTCTCCAACTCGATCTCACGCTTCCTGGCATTCGCCTGAAGCTCAGCAAAAGTTCGATATGACGAGTTCGATACGAACTCCCGGATATCCCTCCTCAGCACACCCAAATACCGACTTATCCGAGCCTGCTCCATGGACACCTGCTCGGGGCAGAACATCGCCCTCTCATGAAACATCCGCGTGATCACCGTGACATAATCATTACCTTGCTTGAGGGTCAAGAACTCCTGAACCAACCGTTCCCTATCCACCGGGGGAACGTACTCGTCTCTGAACATAGTAGTAAACCTCTCCCAAGTCACAGCTGAAACCTCTGCCAGAGTGAAGTTCTCCATCACGAACTTCCACCAATCCTTTTCTCCCAGGCGGAGCTGGTTCAAGGCGAACCGTACCCTCAGATGCTCCGGACATGAACAAGTGTAGAAGTATCCCTCGATATCAGTAATCCATCTCATCGCAGCAATCGGATCCTGCGTCCCGTCAAACTCAGGTGGCTTCGTGTTGCTGAACTCCCAGAACAACAACGAGTCACCTCCCTGTGGTCTGGCAGTGCCCACAGCTGCGGTAGCTGCAGCGGCTGCTGCCTCAGTCAATGCAGTGTACCGCTCATCAAATGTCTCCATCAGTGTGGTCTTAATAGACCCAAACATCTCCGGAATCTCAGCCCGGATCGCTGCAGCCACCTCCTCATGAATCATCTGATGAAGCTCCTCGACACTCACACTGGTCGTACCAGGTCTGTGGCGTGGTCCAACCATGATGCCTCTGAAATACAACATAGAAATATCAAAGACTCTATCGAGCAAAAATCGCTCTCGATAACGCAACCCTACTCTGTCTCCGATACCCAGGGATTCTTACTTGGGTTTCCCACTGACCCGATGTCTTCAGTAGTACGGGCCCAATACTACTAACTACACCGCATCAGCATTCACCCCAAGTCCTCCTCCCCAAACCCCAGATCCCGAGTACTCTATTCTTGCCATGCACTAGCTACCCACTCGCTCTCAAAGCACCTCATAGAAGCAGGTTTCCCTAGACTAAGGCATCACAAATCAAGCCACTCTAGTCCTAATATGAATACCTAGTCTAGTAGCATGCGTATCATATCATATCATATAACTCATATTGTAAGAGTATTTTGGGGATTTTACCGTTCGGGCGCTGGCTGACCGTACACACTTCTTCTCCTTTGGTTGTTTCGAAAATCACTTATCAAATTTTATTGATTTATTAATTAAAATTCTCTCAAATCCCCGGTTTGAGTTCAGTTACGCCCGAAGGTGTACCCGAATCCCTCAAACCAAGGCTCCGATACCAACTTGTAACGACGTAAATTTTAAAACCAATTTTTCATTTTTGCAAATATCCAAAAACATCGAGTAATATTTTAAATTCCAATGTAAACAATATTGTCACAACCGAATACATCACAAAGATCATAAAAATAGTTTTCCTCGAGTATGTGTACGATCACGTCGGCACCTTCCCACGGTCCTCGCTAGTACCTGAAACACATAACACAACAACTGTAAGCATAATTGCTTAGTGAGTTCCCCAAAATACAACCTACGCACATACGCCTTTCCAAGCCCTGACCTTCCGGTCCGTATGTCTCAGGGGACTTCCGTCCCGACTGGGTAAACCTTCCGGTCCTACCCACATCAACCTTACGGTCCATATTACAACGCCTTCTGGCCCATAACATATTCACCTTCCGGCCCATAACATAATGCCTTCCGTCCCATATCAAGCATATCATATATGGCACATATAACGATGAACTTATCACACATAATGCATATATCTCATATCATATTCGACCTTCCGGTCACACAGTCAAACTCTTCTGGGTACAGTATAGTGAGAAGACTCACCTCGTATATCTCGATAACTCGTGAATCCTGGAAATCACTCGTGCTCGATCCCCCGAGTTATAATCCTCCTATAACATCATATATCTCTAATTAATACTTTTACCACTAAGGTTGACTACCCCTGTCAAGTCAACACAAGTCAACTCTGGTCAATGGTTAACTTGACCGGACTCGGCGAGTGCACTAGAGCGACTCGGCGAGTCTAAGCGTTTTTCACCAACTCTCTAGGATTCTCTTTTGACACGTCGAGTACTCCCCTGACTCGACGGGTTCCACCTGGCATGAATCGCGGGGCCATTGCGACTCAACTCGCCGAGTTGCAAGGACAACTCGGCGAGTTCCATCTCAACTCAGTCCACCTGTCAACCCTCTCTAACTCTCCATGACTCACTGAGTCAACCATAACTCGGTAGGACCACTCACTGAGTAGTTAAGGACAAACTTCATGCTACTCGCCGAGTCTGTTCTTCAGACTCGGCGAGTCCATGCCATGCATCAACTCAATCTTGCTTCTGAGGTCACATCTGCTCCGACACTCATAGATCTGGCCCTCCTAAGCTCATTCATCATGTAAAGTCATAGTCTTGGCTACCATGCAACACCCACAAGGCTCTCTTTGGAGAAATGACCTCTAAGATGGCAACCCTAGCCTCCAACCCAAAAGGAAGGGAAAAAAACATAGCATTTGGGACTTTCTAGACCTGCTAAGGTCCAGATCTAGGTACCATATCTCCATGGGACCTCTCACACTTCAATTACAAAGCAAACAAGGCAAGAAGAAACCCTAGATTTGACCATATCAACAAAAACACAGAAATAAGCTCTGAAAGATACCTCAAGAAGCTTCCCCTGGCGAAATGGAAGTAGATCCAAGCTCCCCAACTCTTCTAGCTTGACTTTCCCTTCCTTTCTTGCAAATACACACAAATTTGGTGAACGATGGCCTCTTATCTCACTCACAGGAACCCTTAGCTGCTTTGGTGCTCTCAAGGATCAAGGTAGCCGCAATGAAGGGCCATAAGGTCCTTTAAATAGAGCTTAGGACTGGGAAATTAGGGTTTCATTAAACAGCGCAGACTCGCCAAGTCCATTCCTTGGACTCGTTGAGTGCAAGCGCGAACCCGCGTCCAGAACCACGATCCTACTCGGCGAGTTTGAGCTCCAACTCGCCGAGCCCCCTCACAAAACACCAAAAATATATGGATAAAAGATACCTGGAAATCCGGGCTGTTACAACACGTTTTCTAACATCGAGTTAGGAATGCATTTTTGTGCAATCAATGTAAAACCAACACATAGTCAACAACTCATATCTGCAAGTTTGAAGAATATAAGATATTATCATCTTATGATCACTCGTAATAAAATACATGAAGTGATTCAAATGAGCTTGGGTTTAATCCAATACGCAGAACTTATGAGCACACAAAAATGTTGTAGCAACTTTTTCTATGTCTAACACGTTAGACATCTACAAGCCAATTTCATGACAGTCTTGCCTTAATACCTACTTCCAACGTATTATCGACTATGGATGATTTGAATAACTTAGTCACTCGGGAAGAATGACCTGGTTATTCTGGAAGTCAAAACATGTAAAATGAAACACAAGAATATTACTAATCCTATATGGCCCTAACACTTTAAGGGTAAATAAAAACACCTTTTATCTAAGCACCATATTGATTACTCATTATTAATTGTATAGTGTTTCAGTTTATCAACTTTATACTTGAATTAAAACACTAGTTGTCCCATGCTCCAAGCATGTACACTATGTTTTCTAAACAATACTTATGTCATACACCAAGTATGCACACTATGTTTGTCAATGATCTTTACTTTGTGGAATGGATCGATTGAACATAATTCCAATGATTCTCATTTCACAATCCCAATCCTTATTGTAAATGTACGAATACCAACCTCTTGCCATTTACAGTAAGCTGTTAGATTCTAAACTTATATGCAATAATCCTCTTGTAATGACTATACCCAAGTCATAAAGACTTGGCAACAAACATTACAAAGTATTCTAATGGACAACAATTCCATGGAAATGAAGTTTCATATTCAATCTACATTCCTTTGAACTTCCTTCTTTGCATTTAGTTTTCTAACCTTACACAGATTCAAAGAATAACTTCCACCTATGGAAACATTTCCATATATCCATTTTGACTATCACTTCTGAAAAAGAGTTACCTCCTTTCAGAATATGTCAATATGGTCCTTCCAAAATTAACACTATACTTCCAACTGTCCCCGAGCAACCAATCTTTGGTAAACCTTAGATTGTCCTCAACAATTGCTTAATCATTCTAGTCATATCCAATTCTAGACCTTTTCCCCTCTTAATAACCCCATGCATTTGGAAAATTTTGAAAGGATAATATTATAGCACATGCAATCGGTCCTATCCTCGAAGCATATGGGGCACGATTCATGATGTCTGACATAAAGATCTGATACTTGACCAGTCTTTTGCTAAAATATTTTTATTTGTCATGTTCCCACAATTCGAACTATGAAGAGGGATGTCGTAATCATAATCGAATTTGAGAACGCAACATATATACAGAATTTCCTTATGTTGAACCATTCCAACAAAAAATTCATGTATATCCTTGACTAAAATTGATTAAAATCTCAATATAAGCTTTTAGAATTGGAATGAAATATTTAATTATAGGAAATTTTTCAAAGCAAATTGAAACTTTTGTTTTCTATAATTGACATTGCTAACTTGCAATACTTTAACATAATAATCATGCTCCCACTAACTTGATGATTATTAATTTAACTAGCTTTTAGATGTACCCAGAAATCAACTGGACTTCTAGAAATCAATACTTTATTGACTTTCTTACCAAAGTTCAGATTTCTGATACAAGATTCTTTGATAAGACTTTATCAAAATCATACACCTTTCCTTAGATAGCTCACATGTATGTTTAAACAATTATGAAGAGGGATGTTGTAATCATAATGTTTAGACCTTTTTCCATTCTCACAAGTCCATGTTAGTGTGCCGGTTAACCACATGCCCTCCACTAATGACTTTGAGAATGCAAATATCACAATTGCTATCTACTTATTGAAAACGTTTCCTCACAGTCATTTTCATGAATCGGAGAGAAACCTTATGACACTTAGATTTTTATGGTGTATTTTTTCCTATCCATGTGAATTTGTCAAAACCATAATCACAAGACAAGGTTAGTGAAAAGTCCAAACTCATATGGACTAAATTTTCCCAACCTCAAGGTATGTGCTGGTGATTAACAAAACTCTTGATTAGATCTTGAAACTATCTTAAGATCCTTTAAGAATCCCACTAACCTCTTGGCATATAAGATTCTCTTTGTCAAGAACCATTCCTAGACAAAAAAAAATATTTAAGAGTTAGTGCGGATTCTTATCAATATAAACACGTCACACAATTGGTCATAGTTGGTTTCTGTTTTATCCAAAATATCACAACCTACCAATTTCAAATATACACGAGTAAGAACCATGTTACTCTACATTTGATAAGTGTTATAAACTGTCATACCCCGAAACCGAAAGTGGAAACGTTCCGGGGCGGAGGACGTCATGAATATCGCAACCAATGTACATAGTAAGCAAAGTAAACAACCAATACATTACATAATAAAATTTACATTTGTTCAAAAGTAAACTTGTAAAAGTATGATACATATGTATATATATGAAAAAAAAGTAAGACGTGTCTTCAACGCACTCCGTCTACGTCAAAAGGGTCGTCGGGTACCTGTCTAATGCGGACCTGAGAATACAAGCATTTTAAAAATCAACATAAAGCTGGTGAGTTCATAAGAGGTTTTGTTTTCTGAAAATGACCAAGTTTCCTTCCCGTTTTCTGAAAAAGTTACGAACCCAAGAAAATCCCATATTTTCTTAAAAGTAAAGTTTAGTTACCCGTTTATTACCCAGTTTGATTAAGAACAATTTGTTATCTGAGTTTTACACACTCTGATTAAGAACAAGTTCAGTTATCGCAGGAAAAACCCTTATTTTCCTAAAATGTTTGTGAAGTGTTATCGAATTTGAAAGTAACGTACAAGTATCTGATGGGTTTTGAGCATTCTAACACTTCCTAAGTGTACATGCAACCCTAATAACCTTGGATCTATGTTTGTCTAATTTGTCATGCAAAGTTGAATTCCAAGGTTATATTCCTATCTAGCATACATGGGGAACAATTTTAACATAAAGTATAGATAGAATAACTTACCTTGTTGTTGCTTGTGTTCCTTGAAACCTTATGAGCCTAGCACCCCAAGTGTGATGCCTCAAATGCTTCACACAACACCAAATGCTCTTGGAAGAACTTATGAGAGAATACTCACTTCTTCAAAATCGGCCAAGCCCTCTTGATTCTTAGTGTAGCCGATTTTAGGTGGAGGATATGTTACTTATATAGTGTTGACACATCTAGGGTTAAACCGTAATGTGTCATGACTCTTCATTTCCATGATCCATGGGTTTGTAACTCCCATGGAGCATCCATGGAGCATCCTATGGGTGGAACCCAACTTGATGGTCCATGGAGCCTTTTAGCCCACTATACAAGATATGGATGATTTACTTAATCAACCCATATATTTAATTAGTTATCTTTTGATCACTTAATTAATTCTAAATTAATTCTTGATCAAACTAATCAAATAATATTATTAATATATTAGAACTTATAATATATTAATAATCTCCAAGTATTATTTCTCTCATTTAGTCTATCCAATTGCATGGTGCCATGCAACCCAAATGGACCATGCCGGGTCGGGTCAAGTACATACCAGAAATAGTTATGGACTTAGACACCTTATCCAACAATCTCCCACTTGGATAAGTCTAATAACTATTACTGCAAGTATGACTTCAGGAACCGATCGGCAATCGTAGCTCTTTACAAGGTTTCTCAAAACTGAGAAGATGATGGTACGCCATTTAAGATAAGTGATCATATAATTCTCTGTTCTAGATATCAGTCGGACAAATACATGGAACAATGTCTTACTTATTGTCCAACATTTGTTTCCCAATTTTCGATTTGTTTGACAAAGAACTTCATTGAACACATCAATTTAGTTCTGACCGGGCCCGGTACATAGGTCAAAACAAAATCATCGAGGGGCCCAGATATCAGCTTCTAATCCAAGAAGGAACAGATAAACTTCGACTCATATGTTTGTTCTACTACTCATTGAATTACACACAAGAGCACGATTTTATAACATCGAGTTACCAACGCGTTTTTCGTACAATCAATGCATAACCAAATCGTAAGTAACAAATCATATCTCTAGGTTTAAAGACTTATATGATATTACCGTCTCACGATCACTCGAGATAGAATTCCATGAAGTGATTCCAGTGAGCGTGGGTTGTGTCCAATGCTCAGAACTTATGAGCACTCATGATTGTTGTAGCCTTGTCCCAGACCTCTACAACCAAACATGACAGTCTTGATTCATACCTACTTCCGACATATGACCGACTGTGGAGGTTTGAATAATATGTTATACCAAACAAAATTATTCTGGAAGTCAAAACATGCAAAAGAAATATAGTAAACGATCGACAAGAGATAGCAACACTTTACTCATAAATAAAACACTTTTATTTATCATCAAATGTCAATTACACTTTACAAATTTTGAGGTTATCTAACTACTAAATCTAATATCATCCTTCAGCCCTATGCTCCGAGCATGTTGGAGATGCTTAACCCGAGTCAGTCCCTTCGTGAGGGGATCTGCCGGATTCTCATCTGATGATACCCTCTTTGCCACGAGGAGTCCTTCTTCGATCCGATGTCTGATGAAATGGTATTTTCTGTCGATGTGTCTGGATCTCCCGTGATCCCTTGGTTCCTTGGCTAAGGCAACAACGCTTTCACTATCACAAAAAATTTCCATTGGCTCTTTAATAGCTGGTACAACTCCAAGGTCTCCAATGAAGTTCCTCAGCCATAACGCCTCCTTTGCCGCTTCGCTAGCTGCAATATACTCTGATTCACAAGTAGAATCTGCCACTGTCTCTTGCTTGGAACTCTTCCAAGAAATTGCTCCTCCATTTAGGGTAAAGACCCAGCCCGACTGAGAGCGCAAGTTATCCCTATCAGTCTGGAAGCTAGCATCACTATACCCTACAACTCTCAAGTCATCACTCCCACCGAGGGTAAGGACCCAGTCCTTAGTCCTTCGTAGGTACTTAAGAATAGTCTTTACCGCAGTCCAGTGTGCCTTGCCAGGGTTCCCCTGAAACCTGCTAACCATGTTCAAGGCAAAGGCTACATCAGGTCGAGTACACGTCATAGCATACATGATCGAACCTACAGCCGAAGCATAAGGTATTCGACTCATTTCTGCTATCTCAGCCTCAGTGCTTGGGCTTTGTGTCTTACTCAGTTTGGCGTCACTCTGGATGGGCAACTCTCCTTTCTTGGAGTCTAGCATTCTGAATCTCTTCAGAATCTTCTCCAAGTAGGTACTTTGACTAAGTCCAATTAGTCTTTTACTCCGATCTCTCAAGATCCTTATCCCCAAAATATAGGCAGCTTCACCAAGGTCCTTCATAGCGAAACACTTTCCAGGCCAGGACTTTACTTCCTGCAGGGTTGGAATGTCGTTTCCTATGAGTAGTATGTCATCCACATACAATACCAAAAAGCTAACTATACTCCCACTAGCCTTGACATATACACAAGATTCATCTTCACTCCTAGAAAAGCCAAATTCCTTGACCTTTTCATCAAAGCAAAGATTCCATCTGCGAGGTGCTTGCTTTAATCCATAAATGGATTTCTCAAGCTTACACACTCTATTAGGGTACTCATTACTGACAAAACCCTCTGGCTGACTCATGTAAACATCTTCAGCCAACTTTCCATTAAGGAAAGCGGTTTTGACATCCATTTGCCAAATTTCATAGTCATGAAATGCGGCTATGGCTAACAGAACCCGAATAGACTTAATCTTGGCTATTGGAGAAAAGGTCTCATCATAATCCACTCCAGGAATTTGAGAGAAGCCCTTTGTAACCAGTCTAGCCTTATAAGTGTGTACTTTACCATCCATGTCGGTCTTCTTTTTGAAGACCCATTTGCACCCTACAGTCTTTCGACCTGGTACATTCTCAACCAAGTTCCAAACTTGATTGTCATACATAGATTGTATCTCGCTATCCATAGCCTCTTTCCATTTAGCAGACTCGGGGCCTGCCATGGCTTCCTCGTAGCTGTTAGGATCATCTTGACTTACTAGTGTCTCATCACTAATAAGTGTCTCACCTTCTGCAGTAATATGGAATCCATAGTAATGCTCAGGTGCACTCCTAACTCTCGTGGAACGCCTCAGAGGTACAGATTCGTCAATTGGCTCAACAGGAGTTTCCTCCTCAAGTTGAGGGCTAGAGTTTGAAGTTCCTTCACCACTTGACTCTTGAATTTCTTCAAGATCAACTTGCCTCCCACTGTCTCCTTGGCTTATAAACTCTCTTTCTCGAAAGACTCCTCTTCTTGCTACAAAGACCACATTGTCACTAGGTCTGTAGAAGAGGTAACCAAAGGATTGCTGTGGGTAGCCGATGAAAATACACCTCTCGCTTCGGGGTTCGAGCTTATCATGAGTCTCGCGTCTCACAAAAGCCTCGCAGCCCCAAATCTTGATGTGGTCTAGTTTAGGTACTTTACCAGTCCACATCTCGTGAGGAGTTTTGGCAACTTTCTTTGTAGGGACTAGATTAAGGATATGGGCGGCAGTCTCTAAGGCATACCCCCAGAATGAGATTGGTAGCGAAGCTCGACTCATCATGGAACGAACCATGTCCAACAAGGTTCGATTACGCCTCTCAGCCACACCATTCAACTGCGGTGTCCTGGGAGGTGTCAATTGTGAGACAATCCCACATTCCTTTAGATAGTCGAGGAACTCTGAACTAAGATACTCACCACCTCGATCGGATCGAAGCATCTTAATGTTCCTGCCCAATTGATTCTCGACTTCCTGTTTAAATTCCTTAAACTTCTCGAAAGTCTCTGACTTATGCTTGATTAAGTAGACATATCCATATCTACTGTAATCATCGGTAAAAGTCAAATAATAACGATTAGCATCCCTTGTGGCATGTTTGAACGGTCCACACACATCCGTGTGTATAAGGTCCAACAGACCTTCACCCCTATCACACGAGCCTGTGAAGGGTGACTTTGTCATTTTTCCAAGTAAGCATGATTCGCAACTATCATTTGACTTTAGGTCAAACGACTCCAAGACTCCATCCTTTTGGAGTTGGCCTATGCGTTTCTTGCTTATATGTCCAAGACGACAATGCCATAATGATGCTTTATCCAAGTTATTATTATTAGTAGAATCAATACACAAAACATTATTTCCTAAGTTATCTACAATAGATACAGCTTCATACACACCATCACAAGGTAATGCTTTAAAATAAAGAACATTATTAAAGAAAGCATTAATCGAACCAACTTCATTATCAAACGAAAAGGTGAAACCTTGTTTGTACAATGCATGAAAGGAAATAATACTTCTTGCCATTTCTGGCGAATAACAACATTTATTCAAATCTAAATTTAACCCACTACTTAGCGATAAAGTATAAACTCCAATCTTGGTGACAGGTGTAACTTTCCTATTCCCCATGATTAAGTTTATTCTTCCTTGCTCCACATTCTCACTTCTTCCTAGTCCCTGCAAGTCACAACAAATATGAATACCGCAACCGGTATCAAGGACCCAAGATTTCGAATGGGGTGAGTTATTAGAAATGATAGTGTAAATACCTGCATGGTTGGGTTTGACTTTCCCATCCTTCACATCCTGCTGGTACTTTGGGCAGTTTCGCTTCCAATGAGCTTTTTCATGGCAATAGAAGCATTCAGCCTCTTTTGGGTCAGAAGAAGGAGTAATGAAACCTTTCTTGGTTCCACTTGAAGAAGGGATCAAGGGTCCGAGCCTTGGTACCCTTTGAAGATCTCTTTCTCTTCCTCCCTCGACTCTGCCCGATTGCCAAGACCGGAGTTGAGTCTGGAGTAGGAGTGATAGCAACCGACTTCCCCTTAAGACCTGTTTCTGCGGTCTTGAGGAGTCCCTGAAGTTTGCTGAGGGTGACCTCTTCCTTGTTCATGTGATATGTCATGCGGAATTGATCATAGCACGATGGTAAGGAGTGCAAAATGATATCTATTGCAAGCTCCTCAGGGAAGTTCACATTAAGCTTCAGCAAACGATCCACATACCTTTGCATTTTCTGCATGTGGCTCGTGACGGACTCTCCGTCCTTCATCATGGTTGTTATCATAGAGCAGATGACTTCGTACCTCTCTTGTCGTGCACTTTGATGGTATCTTTCCATCAAATCTTGGTGCATTTCATAAGGGCAGAAATCTTCATAAGACTTTTGGAGTTCAGCTGTCATGGTGGCCAACATGATGCAAGCCACCTTGGTTGCATCTCTTTCATGAGTATGAAAGTCAGCGATCGCCTGGGGAGTTGCAGTGGACTCGTCAATTTCCTTAAGCTCCTTGTCAAGGACATATTCTTTGTCCTCGTAGCGGGTAATCATCCTGATGTTTCTGATCCATTTATTGAAGTTGGATCCATCAAAGGTGACTTTTCCGCACAAACTCATAAGAGTAAAGGAGCCATTAGGATTCGAGCCAGAAGCATTATTTGAAGACATCTGAAAGAGAAGAACAAGTTTAGTTTAGATTTAAGAGAGTCCTTAATAAAACACCCAAATGTAATATTAAGGCTAGGATCCAATCACAATATAATATAACTTAGAAGAGGTATGCCGTAATCTAAGCTATACCATATTTGAAAGGTAGGTGAATGACGATTCACCAATTTCCACCACGAAAACCGAAATATTAGATATTTAGTTTTTATTGGTTTTAGAAATTCCTAGATTCTTTGAGATCCAATGAACTTTTCAAAGGCATGTTTCAATCTCGGGAGTGCCCTCCAGGTTTTGTGACTGGGATGCCGAGGATCACAAAACGAGGTGTGAAGTAACCATGCAAATCACTTGGTACCCTTAAAGTTTATCACTCAATCGATGTGCCGGTAAACCACACACGCTCCACCGATACTATAATAAACCTTAAGTCACCCTTTACCTACCTTGTTAAGTCCAAGTTAGTGTGCCGGTTAACCACACACGCTCCACCAACGACTCAGACAAAGTGTAAAGTGTAATTTCATGGATTAGCACCTTATTCACATTTTTCCTAAAGTAACTAAGATTGGGAATTTAATAAACATTTAGTTACTTTATTATATTCATCATACTTTGAATGAGAATTTATAAGTCCTTGTCTTACCCGTTCGGCTAACGACCCTCCACCAGTCAAGCAAGCGGTGGGTGAGAATATACACCCATTAAGTCACCATTTTATAGGCAACAGCCTTATACCCACCTTATAGACCGGCTTCGTGAATGAGGCGTACTAGCGGTAAGACGACTTTATTCTTATACATATATATATATATATATATATATATATATATATATATATATATATATATATATATATATATATATAATTATTAAATCATCATAATATAAGTATAAGGGTTGAATTTTCACTTTTAAAATTCTAGGGGTTGGAACTTAAAGTTTTAACTTAACTTTACTTGTTCCAAAACTTGAGGGCAAGTTTTGTCACTTTCAAAACTTTTCATTTCTTGTAACTTATGAGTTTAATAGAGTAATAAAATGAAGACTCTTCATTTTTCTAACTCTTGTGTTTTCTTAATGGTTTTAACTCAAGTGTGACTCTTGGTTTTCCATAACTTAAGGATAAGTTATGGACTCCATTAAAACACATTATGATCAAGAATTAAACTACCAAATAGGTTACAAATAATTCCTATGATCATCTAAAACATCATAAGAACAAGAACATGAATATGAACACAATCAAAAATTACATAAAACTTTGTAATTTTGA
This sequence comes from Lactuca saligna, assembly GCF_052625555.1. Lineage (NCBI taxonomy): Eukaryota > Viridiplantae > Streptophyta > Magnoliopsida > Asterales > Asteraceae > Lactuca > Lactuca saligna. The sequence continues at coordinate 247,209,666 of NC_136420.1, read as the reverse complement.
TAACTAGTTGTTGTAAATGAATTAGCAAAGACATTACACCACCAAAAACAAGTTTTCAATTACCAAAACAGTTTAGGGTAATGTTTCTAATTCATTTTCCAGCAACTGAATCGAAATTCTGCACTCATTCGACCCTACTCGTCGAGTGCATAAACTGACTCGCCGAGTTGGTTGAAGATACTCATGGACTCGACGAGTCCCCCCTATAGACTCGACGAGTCCATTCGCAGACAGCAAAATTTCCGATTCTGTTTTCAACTTTTAAGCACAAATAAGAACAAACAAGCCTAGGCTCTGATACCACTGATGGGTTTTGAGCATTCGAACACTTCCTAAGTGTACATGCAACCCTAATAACCTTGGATCTATGTTTGTCTAATTTGTCATGCAAAGTTGAATTCCAAGGTTATATTCCTATCTAGCATACATGGGGAACAATTTTAACATAAAGTATAGATAGAATAACTTACCTTGTTGTTGCTTGTGTTCCTTGAAACCTTGTGATACATGTGTGGAAGTGAAAAATTCTGAAAATGATAATGGTTACAATTTGGATTTGGGAGGAGACCATGGAATGCATGCTACCTTTAATGTGGGAGATCTTTCACCTTATCTTGATGATAATGGACTTGATGAATTGAGGTCAATTCCTTTCAAAGGGGGAAGGGATGATCCATGCATGGATTATGAAAGCCCAAAAGGTGATGGATTAGTGATTACTAGTGGGCTAGAAGGTGGCTTGGGCTCAATGGTTGGGTTGTGCATGGTAGCCCACAAATTGAATTAGGGTTGCATGAAGGCTAGGGCAACATTTTTAAGGCTTCATAAGTGTTAAAAACGTTACTTTTTACTTCATAAAGCCTCCTAGCCGTTTTTATCACTCTTTGGTGGATTAGGGTTACACTTTAATGCTTCTGATGGCTCATTAATGCTTCTTATGGCTCCTTAATGAAGCATGAACGTTTTTTCTTCATCCTCAAGTGTCATGGACGTTTTTTTTTGTGTTCTTTCAAGAGTTACCTTAATTTCTATTTACTAGTTTTAATGAATAATTGGTTGGTTGGCTTGTAACCACCAAATTTGTAATAAAGGCTTCATATAAAGCCAAATTATGCATGGAAAAAGCAATACACGAATTTTAATCAAAGAACCATTATTTTCACCTTGAATTATTGTTATAATTCTCAAATTATCTTGTTGGGACGTATTCTTGACTTGATACGAACTCAATCCAATAGGTCTTGGATTGTTTTCATCGGTATACAACTTAATAGGTCTTGAGTTGTTACTATACTAATCTATCTATTTCTTTCCATTCACATATCATTTGTGGTTGCTATTCTCTCTTAATTTACCTAAACACTACCCTACTCACTAAATCAAGCCCATACACGCATCATAAGTGGTATCAGAGCCTAGTTCCGATTGGGTGTAACTGAGTTCTTGTTCAAGAAAAATTCTTGCTATTTTTTTATTTCAGTTGTTCAGAAGTTATTGTCCAAAAATGTTGCGCAAATTATATGATGAAGAACAAATAAAGGAAGATAAATTTGAAGAAGAGGAGGAAGAAGATTCCGGTCCCATCTACGACACCGATGGAGAAGGGGAATTTTGTGAAAGAATAAATTTCTTGGATGAAGAGGAATTTATTGAAGAAATTGAAGAAGAAACTAATTTCGTGATCGGAGATGAATTTGTTGAAGCAATTGTGGAAGAAATCAATTTTGTTGATATGGACAAAATTGTTGAAGAAATTGTGATTTTTGTTGAACAACAAATTTCATTCCAAGAGCTTACAACCACGAGAACAAATGACTGTAAGTGTCACAAAAATTCAGGTTCTCATATCTTTTATGAACATAATTTCTTTTCTAAAGATCTTAAAGAAATCCAAATTGGAAGCTTCATTGATCAAGAAGGTTTATTCGTTTTTCATCTTCATTTTCGTTTCAAAGTGTGGGAGATTTTTACACTTTGGAGGCCATGGAATGCTTATATTTTGCATTTTGAAGGCCTTGGTGAGAGGTTTGATTTTACTAATTATGATCTTAATGATGATGTTTTTGTTTTGTCTTCATTCATTGATCAAAAGGAGAAAAAAGACTTGTGTATTACTTTTGATAAAAAGTTTTGTGCAATTAGAGATGGAGACTTTTCATTCGTGGCTCAAAAACAGCAAGACCAATTATTTTTGGATGATGGCAGAATTTTGTACCCTTCAAAAGACATTATGATGATTTCCAAAAAAATATGTGTTCATGGTGGTATCAATCAGTCACCAAAAGAGGCATTGTGTGGCAATTCTTATGCCTATTTTCTATGTTATCCACAAACAAAACATATTTTCATTAATTCTTCATTCATTGTTCAAAAACACCAAGACCGACGGCGTGAAGTTTGTTGGGAACGAAAGAAGAAGGATGGTATCCATCTTTTTACAAACCATCTTTCTAAGAGAAAATATGAAGATGCAAGTCCTAATTATTTACATAGGAGGGAGCTCATGATGTTTGGACTCATATTCTTTTGGTGTGCCTTTAATTGGGAAGCCGTGATATTGGGGCATGCTGCTCATCAACTTACAAATACAAACCATGACCCATTCTTTAAAATGACTACAATTAACCATTTAAATTATTGCAAGGTTAATTTGCAGGGCCGAGTTCATGGGAATGTATGGAAGTGGTTTTTGATCTACAAATGGAAGATACGGTTAGGATTGAATTTGGCGAGTTATTTGAGTTATTTGAAGAAGAACATGTGTATGTGGAGAAAAGACCAAGTTGAAATAAAGAAAAGGTCACATTATGCAATAAAATTTTGTTTTCAAGACTTGCTGTCAGGGAAGGTTCGTATAGGGGAACAACACAATTTCGTTCTTACTGAATTGAGGACAATTCCTTTCGAAGAAGGAGGGAATGATACATGTGTGGAAGTGACAAATTATGAAAATGATAATGGTTACAAGGTGGATTTGGGAGGAGACCATGGAATGCATGCTACCTTTAATGTGGGAGATCTTTCACCTTATCTTGATGATGATGGACTTGATGAATTGAGGTCAATTCCTTTCAAAGGGGGAAGGGATGATCCATGCATGGATCATGAAAGCCCAAAATGTGATGGATTAGTGATTACTAGTGGGCTAGAAGGTGGTTTGGGCTCAATGGTTGGGTTGTGCATGGTAACCCACAAATTCAATTAAGGTTGCATGAAGACTAGGGCAACATTTTTAAGGCTTCATAAGTGCTAAAAACGTTACTATTTGCTTCATAAAGCCTCCTAGCCATTTTTGACACTCTTTGGTGGATTAGGGTTACACTTTAATGCTTATGATGACTCCTTAATGCTTCTTATGGCTCCTTAAGCAAGCATAGCCGTTTTTTTTTCATTCACAAGTCTCATGGACGTTTTTTTTGTGTTCTTTCAAGAGTTACCTTAATTTCTATTTACTAGTTTTAATGAATAATTGGTTGGTTGGCTTGTAACCACCATGTTTGTAATAAAGGCTTCATATAAAGCCAAGTTTATGCATGGGAAAGTGAATAGACGAATTTTTAAGAAAAAAACCTTTGTTCAATTGGAATTATTGTTATAATTCACAAATTATCTTGTTAGGATGCGTTCTTGACTTGATACGAACTCAATCCAATAGGTCTTGGATTGTTTTCACCGGTATACAACTTAATAGGTCTTGAGTTGTTACTAATCTATCCATTTCTTGCCATTCACATATCATTTGTGGTTGTTATTCTCTCTTAATTTACCTAAAAATTACCCCACTCACTAAATCAAGCCCATACACGTATCATAAGTGGTATCAGAGCCTAGTTCCGATTGGGTGTAACTGAGTTCTTCTTCAAGAAAAATTCTTGCTATTTTTTTATTTAAGTTGTTCAGAAGTTATTGTCCAAAAATGTTGCGCAAATTATATGATGAAGAACAAATAGAGGAAGATAAATTTGAAGAAGAGGAGGAAGAAGATTCCAGTCCCATCTACGACACCGATGGAGAAGGGGAATTTTGTGAAAGAATAAATTTCTTGGATGAAGAGGAATTTATTGAAGAAATTGAAGAAGAAACTAATTTCGTGATCGGAGATGAATTTGTTGAAGCAATTGTGGAAGAAATCAAATTTGTTGATATGGACAAAATTGTTGAAGAAATTGTGATTTTTGTTGAACAACAAATTTCATTCCAAGAGCTTACAACCACGAGAACAAATGACTATAAGTATCACAAAAATTCAGGTTCTCATATCTTTCATGAACATAATTTCTTTTCTAAAGATCTTAAAGAAATCCAAATTGGAAGCTTCATTGATCAAGAAGGTTTATTCGTTTTTCATCTTCATTTTCGTTTCAAAGTGTGGGAGATTTTTACACTTTGGAGGCCATGGAATGCTTATATTTTGCATTTTGAAGGCCTTGGTGAGAGGTTTGATTTTACTAATTATGATCTTAATAATGATGTTTTTGTTTTGTCTTCGTTCATTGATCAAAAGGAGAAAAAAGACTTGTGTATAACTTTTGATAAAAAGTTTTGTGCAATTAGAGATGGAGACTTTTCATTCGTGGCTCAAAAACAGCAAGACCAATTATTTTTGGATGATGGCAGAATTTTGTACCCTTCAAAAGACGATATGAAGATTTCCAAAACAATATGTGTTCATGGTGGTAGCAATCAGTCACGAAAAGAGGCATTGCGTGGCAATTCTTATGCCAATTTTTCGTGTTGGCAACAAACAAAAGATATTTTTATTAATTCTTCATTCGTTGTTCAAAAACACCAGGAGCGAAGGCTTGCATTTTGTGGTGAAAGAAAGAAGAAGGATTGTATCCATCTTTTTACAAACCATCTTTCTATGAGTAAAGACGAAAGAATTAATCAATATGAAGATCCAAGTCCCAAGTATTTACTTAGGGGGGAGCTCGTGATGTTGGGACTCATATTCTATTGGTGTGCCTTTAATTGGGAAGCCATGATATTGGGGCGTGCTGCTCATCAACTTACAAATACAAACCATGATTCATTCTTTAAAATGACTACAATTAACCATTTAAACTATTGCAAAGTTAATTTGCAGGGTCGAGTTCATGGGAAGGTACGAAAATGGTTTTTGATCTACAAATGGAAGATACGGTTAGGATTGAATTATGTGAGTTATTTTAGTTGTTTGAAGAAGAACATGTGTATGTGGAGAGAAGACCAACATGGAGTAAAGAAAAGGTCACATTCTGTAATAAATATGTGTTTTCAAGACCTGTTGTCATGGAAGGTTTGCATGGGAGAACAACACAATTTGGTTCTTACTGAATTGAGGACAATTCCTTTCGAAGAAGGAGGGAATGATACATGTGTGGAAGTGAAAAATTCTGAAAATGATAATGGTTACAATTTGGATTTGGGAGGAGACCATGGAATGCATGCTACCTTTAATGTGGGAGATCTTTCACCTTATCTTGATGATAATGGACTTGATGAATTGAGGTCAATTCCTTTCAAAGGGGGAAGGGATGATCCATGCATGGATTATGAAAGCCCAAAAGGTGATGGATTAGTGATTACTAGTGGGCTAGAAGGTGGCTTGGGCTCAATGGTTGGGTTGTGCATGGTAGCCCACAAATTGAATTAGGGTTGCATGAAGGCTAGGGCAACATTTTTAAGGCTTCATAAGTGTTAAAAACGTTACTTTTTACTTCATAAAGCCTCCTAGCCGTTTTTATCACTCTTTGGTGGATTAGGGTTACACTTTAATGCTTCTGATGGCTCATTAATGCTTCTTATGGCTCCTTAATGAAGCATGAACGTTTTTTCTTCATCCTCAAGTGTCATGGACGTTTTTTTTGTGTTCTTTCAAGAGTTACCTTAATTTCTATTTACTAGTTTTAATGAATAATTGGTTGGTTGGCTTGTAACCACCAAATTTGTAATAAAGGCTTCATATAAAGCCAAATTATGCATGGAAAAAGCAATACACGAATTTTAATCAAAGAACCATTATTTTCACCTTGAATTATTGTTATAATTCTCAAATTATCTTGTTGGGACGTGTTCTTGACTTGATACGAACTCAATCCAATAGGTCTTGGATTGTTTTCATCGGTATACAACTTAATAGGTCTTGAGTTGTTACTATACTAATCTATCTATTTCTTTCCATTCACATATCATTTGTGGTTGCTATTCTCTCTTAATTTACCTAAACACTACCCTACTCACTAAATCAAGCCCATACACGCATCACCTTGTGAGCCTAGCACCCCAAGTGTGATGCCTCAAATGCTTCACACAACACCAAATGCTCTTGGAAGAACTTATGAGAGAATACTCACTTCTTCAAAATCGGCCAAGCCCTCTTGATTCTTAGTGTAGCCGATTTTGGGTGGAGGATATGTTACTTATATAGTGTTGACACATCTAGGGTTAAACCCTAATGTGTCATGACTCTTCATTTCCATGATCCATGGGTTTGTAACTCCCATGGAGCATCCATGGAGCATCCTATGGGTGGAACCCAACTTGATGGTCCATGGAGCCTTTTAGCCCACTATACAAGATATGGATGATTTACTTAATCAACCCATATATTTAATTAGTTATCTTTTGATCACTTAATTAATTCTAAATTAATTCTTGATCAAACTAATCAAATAATATTATTAATATATTAGAACTTATAATATATTAATAATCTCCAAGTATTATTTCTCTCATTTAGTCTATCCAATTGCATGGTGCCATGCAACCCAAATGGACCATGCCGGGTCGGGTCAAGTACATACCAGAAATAGTTATGGACTTAGACACCTTATCCAACAGTATCTACCATACCTAAAGTGTGTGTGTGAAGTTTCCTGAAAGTTTGGTTACCATTAAATGTACATTAGTTTTAACACATATATATAAAACTAATAATTAAGTATAAAGTTTTCATAATCTTGATTGCGAGTTCCATAACCATACTACAGACTAGATGTGACTCGGGACGGGGCCAATATCTTTTATAACTTTTGTCACCCTTGAACTTTTCGGTTCGGCTGTAGCTAGTAGCCAGGTGCGGGATAGTCAATCCCGTATAGGTCTATACACTCAAGTCACGCTCTCCCTTTTGGAGATTCTGGTTACAGGGATAGTCCTCCACTTTCGTGTCTAGGGGAAGTGTTGTATAGGACGTGTCTCCAATCATAAGATTCATGAATTAAAACTGAAATTATTAATACGAAAACCTTGTTTTATTAGTTCTTTACTCTCGTATCTAGGGGGAGTACTAACTAGGACCCGACTAAGTTCCAATGTCCTTCACACTCGTGTCTAAGGGGTGTTTTATCAAGGACAATACAAAAGTTCTACGATTTCAAATAGTAAATGTGTGAACTATCAATTGCGAAGTATAAAGTATAACACTATATAATAAGAATTGAAATTGGTTTGAAAAAACAACTCTGCAAGTCAAACAGCTTGATAATATGTTTTCAATTTCTTAAAAGTTTATGGATTATGAAACCATTCAGACGAAATAATGAATTTAAGTACAAGATATTCTTGTACTTTTGCATGTATCTGTCACACCCCGAAAATCAAAGGCGGAAACATTTTCGGGGTGGACTACCACGTTGTGTATCAAATTCAATGTACATAGTAATCACAGTAAACAACCATTACATTACATATATATGAAAGTTTACATTTGTTTCAAAAGTAAAGTTATACAAGATATACATATGCATCATATTAACAAAAGTTGAAATGAGTCTTCTGAGCACTCCGTCTTCTCTAAAAGATATCACCGGGTACCTGTCTAACTTGGACCTGAGAATACAAGCGGTTTGAAAATCAGCATAAAGCTGGTGAGTTCATAAGCGGTTTTGTTTTATGAAAATGTATCGGTTTCCTTTAGTTTCCGAAAAGATTTGTTATCCAAGAAAATCCCATATTTTCTTATGTAAAGTTAGTTTAGTTATCATTTGTTACCAATTCGATTACGTGTTGTATTTTACCCCAGGAAAATCCCATATTTTCCTAATTGTAAGACCAGTTGTATATCACAAAGTATTGCTTAATACACAAAACTATATGATAAAATCTTGGGATCACTATCTCGTACGAAATATAAGATAGTTTGACACATGTAAAAATACACAAAACTATATGAAATTGAAAATAGTTATAGTTTGCTTGTATTCCCCCCTGAAAACGTTGAAAACAATGAAAAGGGCGTAGGGGTATGAACTCACCGGACGAGAAACGTGACGATTTGGATGCTAAGAGTTGATCCGGGGCTTGTAAACACACGAGGTTCCTAAGTATAATGTAAAGATACACATTTGTATCTAATTAGGACTTAGATTGATTATTGGATAGGGACAATTGCTTCAAGTCGCGAAAACACTCCGATACAAGTGTTTGGAGGGACCCGGGTGGCATTTAAGGACATGTAATGATGCGAGGGACTTAGGAAATGAGTTTACTCCTGAAGAGTACACTTCTAAATGGTGTTTACGGACAAAACACTCATTACCCATGAGTTTACGGCCGTAAACTCATGATGGGTGGTTTATGGTGCAATTTGGACTTCAAATACTTAGGGGACAATTTCTAGATTTGGTTTAAGGGTTTGGAATAAGTTTTAATCACCAATAACGACACATTTTAGGGAGTTTACGGCCTAGCATGGTCTCATGGCCTTAAACTCCTATAAACCCATGAAAAGTTGTGTTTTTGGATTCCAAACTAATCACATGTGTTGCTAAAATTGTTTCAAGGCCTTACATGCATTTTTTTGAAGTTTTGAAGAGGTTTTTGGAGTTTACGGCCAATGAGACCCCTCTCATGGCCGTAAACTCTCTTAGAGAGTAAATCCATATGTTTTAAGGTTAAAAACTTGCATCTAAGAGCTTCTAAAATTCCCTTAAAGCCTTGAAGTGAATTTGGGACACATTTTGACACACTTTTTGGAGTTTACGACCAAGGAACACATGCTATGGCCGTAAACTCTTAAATGAAAGGGTTTTGATGTGTTTAAGGCCCTTAAACTATTTATGGTTAGTCCTTTGATTTATTCCAAGGCTTTTGGTGGTGTTGGATGGCTTTCTAACACCTTAGAAATGGATTTGCACCATGTTTCACGGAGTCTACGGCCCAATCACAAGCCTTGGCCGTAAACTCACAATAATCCCTCAAAAATGATGTTTCAAGTGTCCAAATGATAATACCAATATTCTATAATTCATATCTAAGCCATATTAGTGATTTGGAGGGGTTTAAGGTCAAGAATACCCCATATATATGAGTTTACGGGCCAAGCATGTGCCGTGGCCGTAAACTCCTTCAAATGTCTCAAATTTCATATTTTAAATGTTATAAGCCCTTTTCATGAAGCCATTAAGCCATATCTAAAGTCCAAAATTGCTTAGGAGGGGTTTTAGGGCTTAAAAACCCACTTATTATGAGTTTACTGCCTAAGCTCATTCCATGGCCGTAAACTCATATACAAGGCCTTAAATCATGATTTAATCTTGAATTTGAAGGTTAAAGATGCTATACATTAAGGTTAGGAAGGTACCTTAGGGATTTGAGGCCATAAAATTGAGTTTTGGATCCTTAAACTTTGGATTTAGGAGAGAGGTTAGAGAGAGAAGGAAAAAGCTTCAAATGGGTGCTAAAACACGCTTATATAGGTCCTAAAACTTGGACGCGGTGGAATTCTACTCGATACCGACATTAAACGCGACTTTTGGTCGCACCCGATTAAGTTTCTGTCACCCGGCGGGGACATTTCTAAAACTTATGAAAATAATTATTTTGGGCTAATTACATGAGTTCCTGAGTGGTTTAGGCACTCATTAAATTATAATAAACATATAAGTTTAAATTATTTAACCCAAAGTGAAAATGGAACGAATTTAATAACGACGATTTTTTCGGGTAGAACGGGTTTTTGGCGACGAACAATTTCGGGTTGGTACAGTATCCCCCCCCCCCTGCAAACATTGAAAAACATTGAAAAAGGGTAGGGGTATCAACTCACCGGACGAGGAATGTGTCGACTAGGATGCTAAACGTCGGATCGAGGCTTGAAAACGTACGAGGTTCCTATGTAATGTTAAATGATAAACAAATGTATCTAATTAGATTTAAATCGCTAATTAATTGAGGATATATACTTCTAGTCGCGAAAACACTTCAATTTAAGTGTTTGGAGTGACCCGGTGACATTTATGGACATGTATGGCTAGGATATGGAATTTACTCTTCAAGAGTAAACTCTTATAAGAGTTTTCGGCCCTAAACACCATATCCTCATGATCTTACAACCATAAACTCATGAGTGGTGTTTTTAAGTGCTAAATGGCCTTATATCAATTGGGGGATGATGCTAGGTTTGGTTCTAGGGCATTAGAAATGGATTAAATCAATCATAAGGACCATTTGATGAGTTTACGACAGTAAACTATGAGTTTATGGCCGTAAACTCTCACCGACTCATTTCTTATGTTCTTTGACGACCATAGGTTTATCACAAGTGATTCTACTCATTTTTACAAGCCAAGGGGTGAATTTAGGGCACCATTTAATCCATTTATAGGAGTTTACGGCCCAGGAACCCATTATTGGGGGGTTTACAGCCATGAACTCCTTATGGAGTTGTTTTCATCAAGTTTAAGGTCCGTAACTTGTTTGTGGTTGCTTCTAGACTTTATTCCAAGGCTTATGAGGAGTGTATATGGCATTTTAACATCCAAAAAGGAGTTTACTACCCATGAAAGGGTGTTTACAGCCCAAGCATGTTCTTGGGCATTAAACTCATGTTTAATCCCCAAATGTTGAGTTTAAGGTGTTCTAAGTCCAATCCAATAAGTCCTTAAGCCATATCTAATCTCCAGGTTTTGAGGCTCAAAAACACCATTTATATGTGTTCACGGCCCAAGAGTGTTCCAGGGCTGTAAAAACATGTTTATGGTCATAAATCATGATTTGAACTCGAAATTGAAGGCTAAGGATGTTATACAAGAAGCTAGGATAGTTACCTTGGTGATTTGAAGCTTGAAATGAGTGATTTTTGGACCTAAATCTTGGATTGAGGAGAGAGGTTAGAGAGAGAGAGTGAAAAGGATTCAAATAAGGCTTAAACAACTTTAAATATGGTTTGGATTTGAGACACGGTAGAATTCTACCCGATACTGATGTTAACTGAGGCTTTTGGTAGCACTCGATTAAGTTGTCGTCACCCGATATGCTCGAAACTAAATTTTTTATAATTACTAGTTTGGGACATTTTCATGTGTTTCTAACATGTTTGGATACTAATGAGGTCAAAATAAAGTCTTAACTTAAATGACCTAATCCAAAAACAAAATCGGAATAATTCGCTTAAGACGAGTTTTAAGGATGGAACGAGTTGCGACGATGGAACAACTTTGGGTTGTCACATTATCCCCCCGTTAGAGGGAATTTCGTCCCAAAATTAAAAGATTAAGATACAAATTATGGAAAAGGATGCGGATATTTCTGCTGTATCGGGTCTTCGCGCTCCCAAGTGAATTCAGGTTCTTGCTTGGAATTCCAACGAACCTTCACTAACGGGACGTAGCTTTGTTTCGTACGTTTGATTTCTCGGTCTATGGTCTCGATTTGTTCAAGAGGGATTACTAGGGTTTCATCGGACATGCACTTCTAAAGATTTGGGACGTGGAAGGCAGGATGGATGTTTCTAAGTTCTGAAGGTACTCGGAGTTTGAAGACTACGGGATTGATTCCTAATGAAGATCTTAAAGGGTCTAATGTACTACGAGTTAAGCTTTCTGTGCTTTCCATAGTGTATCATGCCTTTCCAGGGTGATACCATTAATAGGACACGATCTCCAGCCTGGAATTCCAGAGGTTTCCAAATGGTATCGTACTCTCTCGGGAAAACTGGGTAACTTGATGGTGAAATCCATGTTAGTTATTTACCATTCCCATTCGGGTATCTAGGCTGCTGGAATAGTCCCGAGGGTTTCTGACTAAGCTTCTTAGGTCTGAGCGAGTAAACAGGGACAGATAGTCATTGTCAATGTCTTAGTCTTAATGTCTAAGCTTTCCTTTCGGCTAAGGGCGCCTCATGTTCATGTCTTTCTGATCGAAGCTATGCTGTAGTCTCTTAAGGTCAGTGAAATTCGTGTACTTGGTTCCATTGAGATCATGACTCTCATTCTTCAGCGCAGGGGCTGCTGCTCCAAATTCCAAGTCGTGAGTTTTATAGTTAACTTCGTGTTCCTTTTGTTTGTCTCAAAGCGTGAACGACAACTTTTCTTTCTTGCCTAAGCACATGATCTAAATTCTGATTGGACGTATTGCAAAGGACAATGAAATCCTTTGTTTCTTCTGGCAGGGACATGTTAGGTGTGATGCATTAGTCTTACTTCAATGCTTGGAATGATGTATCTCACTTTTTACTCCAACAAAAAGGGTACACCTTTCTGTGTCGGAGTCGTTAAGGATTTGATGATTTTAGAAGAAATTTATGAATGGGTCTGTAATAATAGCCGTCGAAACCCAATAATTGATAGGTTTTCTAGAGGTGTCTTCGGTGCCGACCAATTATCTATTGCTTCGACCTTATGAGGATCCACACGTATGTCTTCATTTCTCACTACATGACCAAGGGAAAAGGGTTTGACCGAAGGGTATTAATACGAACTCTTAGTGATCATATCGATTCCTAAATACTGTCTTGGAAACATTATCCTCGTGAACTCGTAGCTGATGGTGTCTTTGTTGGATAAGGTGTCTAAGTCCATAACTATTTCTGGTATGTACTTGACCCGACTCGGCATGGTCCATTTGGGTTGCATGGCATCATGCAATTGGATAGACTAAATGAGAGAAATAACACTTGGAGATTATTAATATATTATAAGTTCTAATATATTAATAATATTATTTGATTAGTTTGATCAAGAATTAATTTAGAATTAATTATGTGATCAAAAGATAACTAATTAAATATATGGGTTGATTATGTAAATCATCCATATCTTGTATAGTGGGCTAAAAGGCTCCATGGACTATCAAGTTGGGTTCCACCCATAGGATGCTCCATGGGAGTTACAAACCCATGGGTCATGGAAATGAAGAGTCATGACACATTAGGGTTTAACCCTAGATGTGTCAACACTATATAAGTAACATGTTCTCCACCTAAAATCGGCTACACTAAGAAACAAGAGGGCTTGGCCGATTTTGAGAAGTGTGTGTTCTCCCATAAGTTCTTCCAAGAGCATTTGGTGTTGTGTGAAGCATTTGAGGCATCACACTTGGGGTGCTAGGCTCACAAGGTTTCAAGGAACATAAACAACAACAAGGTAAGTTATTCTATCTATACTTTAAGTTAAAATTGTTCCCCATGTATGCTAGATAGGAATATAACCTTGGAATTCAACTTTGCATGATAATTAGACAAACATAGATCCAAGGTTATTAGGGTTGCATGTACACTTAGGAAGTGTTAGAATGCTCAAAACCCATCAGTGGTATCAGAGCCTAGGCTTGTTTGCCCTTATTTGTGCTTAAAAGTTGAAAAAAGAATCGGAAATCTTGCTGTCTGCGAATGGACTCGTCGAGTTCATGAGTATCTTCAACCAACTCGGCGAGTGAGTTCATGCACTCGGCGAGTAGTGTCGACTGATTGCAGAATTTCGATTTAGTTACTGGAAATGAATTAAAAACATTACCCTAAACTTTTTTGGTAATTGAAAACTTGTTTTTGGTGGTGTAATGTCTTTGCTAATTCATTTACAACAACTAGTTATCAAAATTACAAAGTTTTAAATGTAATTTTTGATTGTGTTCATATTCATGTTCTTGTTCTTATGATGTTTTAGATGATCATAGGAATTATTTGTAACCTATGTGGTAGATTAATTCTTGATCATAATGTGTTTTAATGGAGTCCATAACTTATCCTTAAGTTATGGAAAACCAAGAGTCACACTTGAATTAAAACCATTAAAAACACAAGAGTTAGAAAAAATGAAGAGTCTTCATTTTATTACTCTATTAAACTCATAAGTTACAAGAAATGAAAAGTTTTGAAAGTTACAAAACTTGCCCTCAAGTTTTGGAACAAGTAAAGTTAAGTTAAAACTTTAAGTTCCAACCCCTAGAATTTTAAAAGTTAAAATTCAACCCTTATACTTATATTATGATGATTTAATAATTATATATATATATGTATAAGAATAAAGTCGTCTTACCGCTAGTACGCCTCATTCACGAAACCGGTCTATAAGGTGGGTATAAGGTTGTTGCCTATAAAATGGTGACTTAATGGGTGTTTACTCTCACCCACCGCTTGCTTGACTGGTGGAGGGTCGTTAGCCGAACGGGTAAGACAAGGACTTATAAATTCTCATTCAAAGTATGATGAATATAATAAAGTAACTAAATGTTTTATTAAATTCCCAATCTTAGTTACTTTAGGAAAAATGTGAATAAGGTGCTAATCCATGAAATTACACTTTACACTTTGTCTAAGTCGTTGGTGGAGCGTGTGTGGTTAACCGGCACACTAACTTGGACTTAACAAGGTAGGTAAAGGGTGACTTAAGGTTTATTATAGTATCGGTGGAGCGTGTGTGGTTTACTGGCACATCGATTGAGTGATAAACTTTAAGGGTACCAAGTGATTTGCATGGTTACTTCACACCTCGTTTTGTGATCCTCGGTATCCCAGTCACAAAACTTGGAGGGCACTCTCGAGATTGAAACATGCCTTTGAAAAGTTCATTGGATCTCAAAGAATCTAGGAATTTCTAAAACCAATAAAAACTAAATATCTAATATTTCGGTTTTCGTGGTGGAAATTATTGAATCGTCATTCACCTACCTTTCAAATATGGTATAGCTTAGATTACGGCATACCTCTTCTAAGTTATATTATATTGTGATTGGATCCTAGCCTTAATATTACATTTGGGTGTTTTATTAAGGACTCCCTTAAATCTATACTAAACTTGTTCTTCTCTTTCAGATGTCTTCAAATAATGCTTCTGGCTCGAATCCTAATGGCTCCTTTACTCTTATAAGTTTGTGTGGGAAAGTCACCTTTGATGGATCCAACTTCAATAAATGGATCAGAAACATCAGGATGATTACCCGCTACGAGGACAAAGAATATGTCCTTGACAAGGAGCTTAAGGAAATTGATGAGTCCACTGCAACTCCCCAGAAGATCGCTGACTTTCATACTCATGAAAGAGATGCAACCAAGGTGGCTTGCATCATGTTGGCCACAATGACAGCTGAACTCCAAAAGTCTTATGATGATTTCTACCCTTATGAAATGCACCAAGATTTGATGGAAAGATACCATCAAAGTGCACGACAAGAGAGGTACGAAGTCATCTGCTCCATGATAACAACCATGATGAAGGACGGAGATTCCGTCACGAGCCACATGCAGAAAATGCAAAGGTATGTGGATCGTTTGCTGAAGCTTAATGTGAACTTCCCTGAGGAGCTTGCAATAGATATCATTTTGCACTCCTTACCATCGTGCTATGATCAATTCCGCATGACATATCACATGAACAAGGAAGAGGTCACCCTCAGCAAACTTCAGGGACTTCTCAAGACCGCAGAAACAGGTCTTAAGGGGAAGTCGGTTGCTATCACTCCTACTCCAGACTCAACTCCGGTCTTGGCAATCGGGCAAAGTCGAGGGAGGAAGAGAAAGAGATCTTCGAAGGGTACCAAGGCTCGGACCCTGGATGGATCTTCTTCAAGTGGAACCAAGAAAGGTTTCATTACTCCTTCTTCTGACCCAAAAGAGGCTGAATGCTTCTATTGCCATGAAAAAGCTCATTGGAAGCGGAACTGCCCAAAGTACCAGCAGGATGTGAAGGATGGGAAAGTCAAACCCAACCATGCAGGTATTTACACTATCATTTCTAATAACTCACCCCATTCGAAATCTTGGGTCCTTGATACCGGTTGCGGTATTCATATTTGTTGTGACTTGCAGGGACTAGGAAGAAGTGAGAATGTGGAGCAAGGAAGAATAAACTTAATTATAGGGAATAGGAAAGTTACACCTGTCACCAAGATTGGAGTTTATACTTTATCGCTAAGTAGTGGGTTAAATTTAGATTTGAATAAATGTTGTTATTCGCCAGAAATAGCAAGAAATATTATTTCCTTTCATGCATTGTACAAACAAGGTTTCACCTTTTCGTTTGATAATGAAGTTGGTTCGATTAATGCTTTCTTTAATAATGTACTTTATTTTAAAGCATTACCTTGTGATGGTGTGTATGAAGCTGTATCTGTTGTAGATAACTTAGGAAATAATGATTTGTGTATTGATTCTACTAATAATAATAACTTGGATAAAGCATCATTATGGCATTGTCGTCTTGGACATATAAGCAAGAAACGCATAGGCCAACTCCAAAAGGATGGAGTCTTGGAGTCATTTGACCTAAAGTCAAATGATAGTTGCGAATCATGCTTACTTGGAAAAATGACAAAGTCACCCTTCACAGGCTCGTGTGAAAGGGGTGAAGGTTTGTTGGACCTTATACACACGGATGTGTGTGGGCCATTCAAACATGCCACAAGGGATGCTAATCGTTATTATTTGACTTTTACTGATGATTACAGTAGATATGGATATGTCTACTTAATCAAGCATAAGTCAGAGACTTTCGAGAAGTTTAAGGAATTTAAACAGGAAGTCGAGAATCAATTGGGCAGGAACATTAAGATGCTTCGATCCGATCGGGGTGGTGAGTATCTTAGTTCAGAGTTCCTCGACTATCTAAGGGAATGTGGGATTGTCTCACAATTGACACCTCCCAGGACACCGCAGTTGAATGGTGTGGCTGAGAGGCGTAATCGAACCTTGTTGGACATGGTTCGTTCCATGATGAGTCGAGCTTCGCTACCAATCTCATTCTGGGGGTATGCCTTAGAGACTGTCGCCCATATCCTTAATCTAGTCCCTACAAAGAAAGTTGCCAAAACTCCTCACGAGATGTGGACTGGTAAAGTACCTAAACTAGACCACATCAAGATTTAGGGTTGCGAGGCTTTCGTGAGACGCGAGACTCATGATAAGCTCGAACCCCGAAGCGAGAGGTGTATTTTCATCGGCTACCCACAGCAATCCTTTGGTTACATCTTCTACAGACCTAGTGACAATGTGGTCTTTGTAGTAAGAAGAGGAGTCTTTCGAGAAAGAGAGTTTATAAGCCAAGGAGACAGTGGGAGGCAAGTTGATCTTGAAGAAATTCAAGAGTCAAGTGGTGAAGGAACTTCAAACTCTAGCCCTCAACTTGAGGAGGAAACTCCTGTTGAGCCAATTGACGAATCTGTACCTCTGAGGCGTTCCACGAGAGTTAGGAGTGCACTTGAGCATTACTATGGATTCCATATTACTGCAGAAGGTGAGACACTTATTAGTGATGGGACACTAGTAAGTCAAGATGACCCTAACAGCTACGAGGAAGCCATGGCAGGCCCCGAGTCTGCTAAATGGAAAGAGGCTATGGATAGCGAGATACAATCCATGTATGACAATCAAGTTTGGAACTTGGTTGAGAATGTACCAGGTCGAAAGACTGTAGGGTGCAAATGGGTCTTCAAGAAGAAGACCGACATGGATGGTAAAGTACACACTTATAAGGCTAGACTGGTTGCAAAGGGCTTCTCTCAAATTCCTGGAGTGGATTATGATGAGACCTTTTCTCCGGTAGCCAAGATTAAGTCTATTCGGGTTCTGTTAGCCATAGCCGCATTTCATGACTATGAAATTTGGCAAATGGATGTCAAAACCGCTTTCCTTAATGGGAAGTTGGCTGAAGATGTTTACATGAGTCAGCCAGAGGGTTTTGTCAGCAACAAGTACCCTAATAGAGTGTGTAAGCTTGAGAAATCCATTTATGGATTAAAGCAAGCACCTCGCAGATGGAATCTTTGCTTTGATGAAAAGGTCAAGGAATTTGGATTTTCTAGGAGTGAAGATGAATCTTGTGTATATGTCAAGGCTAGTGGGAGTATAGTTAGCTTTTTGGTATTGTCTGTGGATGACATACTACTCATAGGAAACGACATTCCAACCCTGCAGGAAGTAAAGTCCTGGCTTGGAAAGTGTTTCGCTATGAAGGACCTTGGTGAAGCTGCCTATATTTTGGGGATAAGGATCTTGAGAGATCGGAGTAAAAGACTAATTGGACTTAGTCAAAGTACCTACTTGGATAAGGTGCTGAAGAGATTCAGAATGCAAGACTCCAAGAAAGGAGAGTTGCCCATCCAGAGTAACGCCAAACTGAGTAAGACACAAAGCCCTAGCACTGAGGCTGAGATAGCACAAATGAGTCGAGTACCTTATGCTTCGGCTGTAGGATCGATCATGTATGCTATGACGTGTACTCGACCTGATGTAGCTTTTGCCCTGAGCATGGTTAGCAGGTTCCAGGGGAACCCTGGCAAGGCACACTGGACTGCGGTAAAGAATATTCTCAAGTACCTACGAAGGACTAAGGACTGGGTCCTTACCCTCGGTGGGAGTGATGACTTGAGAGTTGTAGGGTATAGTGATGCTAGCTTCCAGACTGATAGGGATAACTTACGCTCTGAGTCGGGCTGGGTCTTTACCCTAAATGGAGGAGCAATTTCTTGGAAGAGTTCCAAGCAAGAGACCGTGGCAGATTCTACTTGTGAATCAGAGTATATTGCAGCTAGCGAGGCGGCAAAGGAGGCGTTATGGCTGAGGAACTTCATTGGAGACCTTGGAGTTGTACCAGCTATTAAAGAGCCAATGGAAATTTTCTGTGATAGTGAAAGTGTTGTTGCCTTAGCCAAGGAACCAAGGGATCACGGGAGATCCAGACACATCGACAGAAAATACCATTTCATCAGACATCGGATCGAAGAAGGACTCCTCGTGGCAAAGAGGGTATCATCAGATGAGAATCCGGCAGATCCCCTCACGAAGGGACTGACTCGGGTTAAGCATCTCCAGCATGCTCGGAGCATAGGGCTGAAGGATGATATTAGATTTAGTAGTTAGATAACCTCGAAATTTGTAAAGTGTAATTGACATTTGATGATGAATAAAAGTGTTTTATTTATGAGTAAAGTGTTACTATCTCTTGTCGATCGTTTACTATATTTCTTTTGCATGTTTTGACTTCCAGAATAATTTTGTTTGGTATAACATATTATTCAAACCTCCACAGTCGGTCATATGTCGGAAGCAAATATGAATCAAGACTGTCATGTTTGGTTGTAGAGGTCTTGGACAATGCTACAACAATCATGAGTGCTCATAAGTTCTGAGCATTGGACTCAACCCACGCTCACTGGAATCACTTCATGGAATTCTATCTCGAGTGATCGTGAGACGGTAATATCATATAAGTCTTTAAACCTAGAGATATGATTTGTTACTTACAAGTTGGTTATGCATTGATTGTACGAAAAATGCATTGGTAACTCGATGTTATAAATCGCGCTCTTGTGTGTAATTCAATGAGTAGTAGAACAAACATATGAGTCGAAGTTTATCTGTTCCTTCTTGGATTAGAAGCTGATATCTGGGACCCTCGATGATTTTGTTTTGACCTATGTACCGGGCCCGGTCAGAACTAAGTTGATGTGTTCAATTAAGTTCCTTTTCAAACAAATCGGAAATCGGGAAACAAATTGTTGGACAATAAGTAAGACATTGTTCCATGTATTTATCCGACTGATATCTAGAACAGAGGATTATATGATCACTTATCTTAAATGGCGTACCATCATCTTCTCAGTTTCGAGAAACCTTGTAAAGAGCTACGATTGCCTATCGGTTCCTGAAGTCATATTTGCAGTAATAGTTATTAGACTTATCCAAGTGGGAGACTGTTGGATAAGGTGTCTAAGTCCATAACTATTTCTTGTATGTACTTGACCCGACTCGGCATGGTCCATTTAGGTTGCATGGCATCATGCAATTGGATAGACTAAATGAGAGAAATAACACTTGGAGATTATTAATATATTATAAGTTCTAATATATTAATAATATTATTTGATTAGTTTGATCAAGAATTAATTTAGAATTAATTATGTGATCAAAAGATAACTAATTAAATATATGGGTTGATTATGTAAATCATCCATATCTTGTATAGTGGGCTAAAAGGCTCCATGGACTATCAAGTTGGGTTCCACCCATAGGATGCTCCATGGGAGTTACAAACCCATGGGTCATGGAAATGAAGAGTCATGACACATTAGGGTTTAACCCTAGATGTGTCAACACTATATAAGTAACATGTTCTCCACCTAAAATCGGCTACACTAAGAAACAAGAGGGCTTGGCCGATTTTGAGAAGTGTGTGTTCTCCCATAAGTTCTTCCAAGAGCATTTGGTGTTGTGTGAAGCATTTGAGGCATCACACTTGGGGTGCTAGGCTCACAAGGTTTCAAGGAACATAAACAACAACAAGGTAAGTTATTCTATCTATACTTTAAGTTAAAATTGTTCCCCATGTATGCTAGATTGGAATATAACCTTGGAATTCAACTTTGCATGATAATTAGACAAACATAGATCCAAGGTTATTAGGGTTGCATGTACACTTAGGAAGTGTCAGAATGCTCAAAACCCATCAGTCTTGACCTAGGGTCTATCTTCGAGGAGTATCTAGCTCCCTGAATTTTATCGAAGAAGTTATCTAATTAAGGAGAGGATATCGTTTTTGATGGTCAATTCATTAAGTCGACTGAATAACTCCTGCATTTCTGCTGGAGCAAAATGGTACGGAGATTTGGCTACGGAGGTACTTCCAGGGATTAGATTGATACGAGACTCGACTTGACGTTTGGAAGGAATTCTTGGGAGCTCTTCAGGAAGATATCAGGAATACTACAGTTTTCGGGGATGCTCTAGACGTCTTTAGCATTTTGTAGAAGCTTTCGAGCTTTGGTACAGGAAATGATACGAAGATTTGAGCTAAGCTTGACACCATATAACATGAGGGTCCGATCAGAGGGGAGATTGAGACGAATAGATTTTTCATAAAAAAATGTATCAGTATGATCAGGACTCAATTGTTACATGCCAAAGATAACATCAAAGCTCTTTATTGAAACTGACATCAGGTCAATGAGGAAAGAATGATTACTCAACGTAAGGATATAGATTGGGATAAGTCGTTAGTGCACTCATTCTCACTAGTAACCATCTTGATGGTAAATATTTCAGTTATTAGACGAGGGCTATGTTTACGAAGATATTTGAATGAATGACTAATAAAACTTCCTTGACACTAGATTCGAAAAGGATGCGAGCATAAGAATTGTCGAGAAGTAGAGATGGCAATGGGTACGAGTATACCGGGTTTCGTGTTCCCCATCCCCATCCCCGAATCCCGATCCCCATCCCCATACCCGACCCCATCCCCATCGGGGATTAAAAATCTATCCCCATCCCCATCCCAAATGGGTATCGGGGATCCCCAATGGGTAATTAGGGAATTTTCCCCGTTACAAAGTTTTGAAGTTTTATGAAAAATAACTCATAATTATATATTAACCAACAAAACAAAAACTAGCAGAACAATATAAAACACTATAATCAGTGAATGTCTTCAAACACGAACAATAACATTCAAGGTGACAAATATAATCATTTTTTGCAAAAAAAAAAAAGACATAAAAATTCTTCCCAAAACTATACGTTTGATTGTTAAAAAACCTTACTTTGTCTACTGAAAATTTGCTTATGCATTATTAAAAATAAAAACATAAGTAATACTATATATATATATATATATATATATATATATATATATATATATATATATATATATATGTATATATATATATATATATATATATATATATGTATATATATCGGGTCGGTTTCGGGTACGGGTATAGGTACCCGACAGGTAGAACCATCCTCATCCCCATCCCTGCTTTTTAAATTCGGGTAATACCCATCCCCGTCTCCATCCCCGGTCAACTCGGGGATTTACCCGGTCAAATCGGGTTAGGGTTTCGGGTATCCGTCGGGTATGAGTTTTTTTGCCATCTCTATCGAGAAGAAATGTACCCGCGACGATGGTGGGATCAGCTGCTGCCTCCTCTTGCTTCATAGCTAAAACCATCTCGGCGTTGTTGACGTTGTTGGTGGTTGCTGCTTTTGGGCAGTTTTACTTGAAATGCCCGATTTCTCCATAACCATAGCAGGCCTGATCAGTACTCGATCCGAAAGCTTGATTGATTAGTTGAACTGGTTTTCTGCAGTTTCGAGTAAGGTGGCCCTTCTTGCCACAGTTTTTGTAGAGTCTTTCGCGACATGGTCCTGGAGTATGATGATGGAAACTACACTTGTCGCACCAAGGAAGATTACCAGCATACCTAGTGGTAGGTGCTTGAGCTGTAGACGCAACAACAGGAGTAGTGGTAGCTTGAACTGCCACAGTTTCATGCCTCTTGGAGGGTCCTTGGGAACTCTGACCCTTTCTCTTTTTCCAGATAACCTTCTTACTCTTATCACACTCATTTTGATGCTCTTGAACATTTTCATGGTTTTGGGGGTAGGTGTTACTTCTTGGTCCACCGAACCTATCAGGGTACAAATATGTCACTGCGGCAGAAACAACCAACTGGAGCATCACAGGGTCGAATTGAGAAGGAGGTGGTGACGGAGGGTTGTTGTTCCTTGAACTGGGTTCTTTCTTTGAAGACATTTTGATCTAAAATGATTAGGAAAAAGAGGATGGTAAGTCCTCTGCATTAAATCAAGAGATATGAAACAAGGGATATCTCTTTATGACAGACGTATAATTCCATTAAGCGATAAAGCAGAAATGAATTATCGAGGCAGATAAACTATCGCTAAAGGAATGATCGAGGGGCAACGCCTGAATGAGGATTTTCTACAACAAAGTTGGATCTAGAAATACTCCTATAGCATTTCATGATTCGCTGCGACGACGACTCTTTATTTGGGGTATTTGGGTAAGTTTTAGGCATGCCGAACACCACAATCACTCCCAAGCACATGTTGGCCGTGTCTCGAATGAATATAGTTGATCAGGCTATATTGACCCTAGACACGACTACATAACTGCCCAGGTTTAACCGCAGTGTACAACACCTATTTACTTATGTTTCGTTCTACTTGTATTTACGGATCTTGGCGGTTAGGTATACTTGTATGTTTTTGAAAATACTTATATTTTAAAGTATAATTTTTAGTTCAGAGCACTTAGGCCCCTTAATGTTTATAGTCTTATACCATGTAAGGTTTGGTATACTCAGTTCACTATAAACAAGGGCTCTGATTGTCACACCCTGAAAACCGAAGGCGAAATCATTTCCGGGGTTGACTCCATGTTGAGTATCAAATCCAATGCACATAGTAAGTAAAGTAAAACAACCATTACATTACATAATAAAAGTTTTACAGTTGTTTCAAAAGTAAAGTTTGTACAGTTGTGATACATTATATATATAAACAAAAGGAATGGATCTTCATGTACACCGTCTTCGAGCAAAAGGATCTTCGGGTACCTGTTCTAACGCTGACCTGAGAACACAAGCGGTTTGAAAATCAGCATAAATCTGGTGAGTTCATAAGCGGTTTTGTTTTATGAAAATGTATCGGTTTCCTTTCTGTATCTGAAATGTTATGTTCACCAAGAAAATCCCGTATTTTCTTAACGTTGGTTATTGTTTCACAAATGTAAAGTATAGTAAGTTTGTACACTGAAAATATGTTTATTCATGTGAAAATGTATAGTTGGTTATCTGACTGGTTGAACTGTTCTGTTTACTTATCATGTGTTACCAGGAAAGTCCCATACTTTCCTTATTGTATGTTACAAATTGTAAAAGATGTAATGTTATCCAGTTTGTTACTCTTTCTAGTTATGTAAATGTTACCCAGGAAAACCCCATGCTTTCCTGCATGTATGTATCTAATGTAAACGATGTTAAAGATGTAAAAGATGTAATCGTGATTAGGTTCTATGTTATTCCCAGGAAAGTCCCGTACCTTCCTGAATGTTGGTTACAGTAAGTAAAAGATGTAAAAGATGTCAAAGATGTAAACGTGTATAAAGTAATCCATTTTACTGTAAGTAAATCTCTGTTATCCTAATTGCGAGTCCCATAACCATACAATAGACTGAAACCTGTGGCAATAAGTAGTCCACATGTGGCAATAAGTCGTCCACATACTTATGACTTTCGTCACCCTTGAACCATTTCGGTTCGGCTGTAGCTAGCAGCCAGGTGTGGGGTAGTCAGCCCCGTATAGATCTATACACTCAAGTCACGCTCTCTAAATACCATAGATTCTGGTTATGGCTGTAGTCCTCCACTCGCGTAATCTGGGTGGAGTGTTCTCCGAGGACGTGTCTCCAATCATACAGGAATAACAAATTTACTAGTAATAATATGATAGTCCTCCACTCGTATATGTGTGGGGAGTGTTACCGAGGACAAAACATTGTATAGGTATTATGTTCAAATGTTTTAATGTCCTGCTTTTAACTGATAAAATGTGGAAAACCATTTGTGAAATACATGTAAAACATACTATTTTAAAGACTTATTTCACAAATATATGTTACGTGATCTGTATGTTCAATCTGTTATCAGTTGTGATATCAGTTATAAAAGCATAAGAATATGAAACACACATTTGAAAACATGTTTTGAGTACAAGAATTCCCTTGTACTTTGCTTGTGTTCCCCCCTGAAAATAGTGGAAAACAGTGAAAAAGGGTAGGGGTATGAACTCACCGGACTCGGAAACGTGTCGGTTTTGAATGCTAAACGTTGGTTCGGGGTTTGATTACTCGCAATGATCCTATGTAAAATGATATAATGTCCATATATATACAATTAGAGATACATTCACTAATCATATGGGACATTACACTCCAATGAGGTTAAACACCTCATAACGAGCGTTCGGAGTGACCCGGGTGACATCTTCGGACTTGTAATGGCACTAAGGACTTGGGACTTGAGTTTACTCCCCAAGAGTAAACATTTTAAAGAGTTTACAACCATAAAACACACACATACATGAGTTTACGGTCGTAAACTCATGTGGGTGTGGTTTTGATGGTTTAAGGGCTCAAATGGACATAGGGGTTGCTAGAATGGATTATCTAAATTGCCTTGGAACACTTGGAATGAATTTAAATCATCAAAATGATTATTTTTATGGGAGTTTACACCCTAATATAGGCTCCTGGCCGTAAACTCCTTAATCTTCATGAAAATGGTGTTAAATGTTGTTAAAACAAATCACATGTGATTAATAGGATTATTCCAAGACTTTACATGAGTTTTATGGGACATTTGAGAGGTGTTATGGAGTTTACGGCCCATGAGACCCTCCTCATGGCTGTAAACTCTTATATAGGGTCATACAAAGTGTTTCAAGGTCTAAAACTTGCATAGAAGGACTTCTAAAATTCATCTAAAGGCTTTAGGGGTGTTTAGTTTGCATTCTAACACCAAAAATCTTGGAGTTTACGGCCCAAGAACAAGCCTTGGCTGTAAACTCTTATAAATCCCACAAATGATGTGTTTTAGGCCCTTAAAGTATTTTTGGTTGGTCCCTTGATTTATTCCAAGGCTTTTGGTGGTGTTGGATGGCTTTCTAACACCTTAGAATTGGATTTATGTCAAATTTTGGGGAGTTTACGGCCCAAGAACATACCTTGGCTGTAAACTCACATAAGTCTCCCAAAATTTATGTTTCAAGTGTCCAAATGCTTAAACCAAAGTCCTATAATTCATATCAAAGCCATAGAAGTGATTTGGAAGGGTTTTAGGGCATGAAAAACCCCTTTTACATGAGTTTACGGCCTAAGCTTATGCCTTGGCCGTAAAATCCTTCAAATGGCTCAAAATCAAAGTTTCAAATGTTCTAAGTCCATATCTTGAAGTCCCATAGCCATATTTAAAGTCCAATTGAGTTTAGGAAGGAGTTTAAGGGCTTAAAACCCCATTTAATGGAGTTTACGGCCCAAGCTTGTTCCTTGGCCGTAAACTCAAGTTCTTGGTCCCAAAACTCAAATAATTCATCAATTTGAAGGCTAAAGGTGTTGAATAACATGTTAGGGAGGTTAGCTTAAAGATTTGAGTTACCGTAACCCGATACGGTAATTTCTAGAAATATTCCGATCACTAAAGTTGGGTGCTAAAATGATTTCTAAATGTATTAAGACACCCATTAAGTCATTTTAAATGTGTACTAAATAATGACTTAATTAAACGGAAGATCGGAAATCGAAATGGAAACGACGATTGGTTGCGCGAATTGTACTACGAAAAAGTTACAGTAAAATGATACGGAAATTTCTGGTTGTTACATTATCCCCCCGTTAAAGGGAATTTCGTCCCGAAATTCAAGTTTAGAACATAAGACGAGATACAAATCATTGATAAGAAAAGAGTTGTGGATACTTCTGTTTCATTGAATCTTCCCGTTCCCAAGTGAATTCCGGTCCCCGCTTGGCATTCCAGCGAACCTTCACTAACGGGATGCGACTTTGTTTTGTACGTTTGACTTCTCGATCCATGATTTCGATCGGTTCCTCTACAAAGTTGAGGTTTTCATTGATCTCGATCTCGTCTAAGGGAATTGTTAGGGTTTCATCGGATAGGCACTTTTTGAGATTTGAAACATGGAAGACAGGATGAATGTTACTGAGTTCATGAGGTAAATGAAGTTTATAGGCAACTGGACCGATCTTGGAGAGGATCTCAAAGGGTACAATGTACCTCGGATTAAGTTTCCCACGTTTACCAAAGCATACAGTGCCTTTCCAGGGCGAGACTTTTAACAGGACACGGTCTCCAACCTGGAATTCTAGTGGTTTCCGACGATTATCAGCGTAACTCTTTTGACGATCACGTGAGGCTTTCAGTCGGTTACGGATTTGAATGATCTTTTCAGTGGTTTTGCGGATGATTTCAGGACCAGTGAGAGCACTGTTGGGGACTCGACTCCTGGCTAACTGTGTATCCCCCACCTCGGCCCAGCACAGAGGGGATCTGCACTTACGACCGTATAGGGCTTCGAACGGAGCAGCCCTAATGCTGGTGTGGTAACTGTTGTTGTACGAGAACTCGATCAAGGATAGATGTGTATCCCATGACTTTCCAAAGTCAATGACACATGCCCGAAGCATGTCCTCCAGGGTTTGGATTGTTCTCTCACTCTGTCCATCGGTCTGAGGATGATACGCCGTGCTCATATCTAGTTTGGTTCCAAGGGCTTTCGGAAGGGATTGCCATAATCTGGAGGTAAACCTACTATCTCGATCAGAGATAATGGATACAGGTACACCGTGTAGACGTACTACCTCCTGGATGTAGATTCACACGAGTCTCTCCATCTTGTATGATTCTTTGATCGGGATGAAGTGAGCGGATTTTGTCAAACGATCGACAGTTACCCAAATGGTATCGTACCCACTAGAACACTTGGGTAGTTTGGTGATGAAGTCCATGGTAATCATCTCCCATTTCCACTCGGGAATCTCGGTTTGTTGGAGTAGACCTGAAGGCTTCTGATGTTCGACTTTGACTTTGGCGCAAGTCAGACACTTGCCCACAAATGTAGCTATCTCAGCTTTCATGTTCGGCCACCAGTATTGTTGTTTGAGATCCAGGTACATCTTGTCCGAACCCGGGTGAACAGAGTATTTGGTTCTGTGTGCTTCCTTCATGACTATTTCCCTGAATCCACCGGATTTGGGAATCCAGATTCGATTCATGAAACAGTGAACTCCGTCACCTCTGATCTCAAGTTTCTTTTCCATCCCTCTCAAGGTTTCATCTGACACGTTCTCGGGTTTGAGGGTTGTATCCTGAGCTTCTCGGATTTGCATGGGTAAGTTGGAATGGATGGTCATTGTCTGGTTCTTCACTTTGTGGCTTGCACTATCCTTTCGGCTAAGGGCATCTGCTACCACATTGGCCTTGTCGGGGTGGTAACGGATTTCACACTCATAATCACTGAGTAATTCTACCCATCGCCGTTGCCTCATGTTTAAGTCTTTTTGATTAAAGATGTGTTGCAAACTCTTGTGATCAGTGAAGATTGTGCATTTGGTTCCGTAGAGATAATGTCTCCAAATCTTCAATGCGAAGATTACTGCTCCTAGTTCCAAGTCATGTGTGGTATAGTTGACCTCGTGTGCTTTCAGCTGTCTAGAGGCATAGGCAATCACCTTTCCTCTTTGCATAAGCACACAGCCTAAACCTTGATTAGACGCATCACAGAAGACAACGAAATCTTCTGTCCCTTCGGGTAAAGACAGAACAGGCGCGTTGCATAAGGCTTTCTTTAATGTTTGGAATGCGGTTTCTTGTTTATCACTCCAACAAAAGGGTACACCTTTCTGTGTTAGAGTGGTTAAAGGTTTGGCGATTTTGGAAAAGTTCTGAATGAATCGTCGATAGTAGCCGGCGAGACCCAAGAATTGACGAATTTTTGTGGGTGTTTTCGGTGCTGACCAACTCTCTATCGCTTTAATCTTGGAAGGATCTACATGAATACCCTCCTCGCTTACCACGTGACCGAGGAAAGTTACCTTCCGTATCCAGAATTCACATTTGGAAAATTTCGCGTATAGCTTTTCGGATCTAAGGGTTTCCAACACTAGCCTCAAGTGTTGCTTGTGGTCTTCCTCGCTTCGGGAGTAAACGAGAATGTCGTCAATGAACACGATGACGAATTTGTCTAAGAAGGGATGGCACACCCGGTTCATCATGTGCATGAACACAGCCGGTGCATTGGTTAGACCGAAGGGCATCACTACGAATTCGTAGTGTCCATACCGAGTCCTAAAAGCTGTCTTGGGAACATCATTCTCCTGGACTCGTAACTGGTGGTACCCTGACCGAAGGTCTATCTTAGAAAAGTAGCTGGCTCCCTGGAGTTGATCGAAGAGGTCGTCTATTATTGGAAGAGGATATCGGTTCTTGACGGTTAACTTGTTCAGTTCACGATAGTCGATACACATCAGAAAGGATCCATCTTTCTTTTTGACAAACAGAATCGGAGCTCCCCAGGGTGAGGAACTCGGTCTAATGAATCCTTTACTGAGCAACTCATTGAGTTGACTGGATAACTCCTGCATTTCTGCCGGAGCTAAGCGATACAGAGATTTTTCTACGGGAGTAGCTCCAGGAATTAGGTCAATACGGAACTCGACCTGTCGTTCGGGAGGAATTCCTGGAAGTTCTTCAGGAAACACATCGGGAAAATCACAGACTTCGGGGATGCTCGCGAGGTCTCTAACTTCTTGTTTCTCGTTGATCACATGAGCTAAGAATGCAACACACTCCTTTCGAAGAAGCTTTTGAGCTTTGATGCAAGGAATGATATGAAGGTTGGAACTGGGTTTGTCGCCATAGATTACGAGAGTTTGATCCGAAGGAAGATTGAAACGGATAGCTTTTTCGTAACAAAGAATGTCAGCATGATTGGGACTCAACCAATCCATGCCAATGATAATATCAAAGCTCTTAATGGAAACGGGCATGAGATCTATAGGAAATGAGTGATCATTTAGGGTAAGCGTACAATCTATGAATACATCGTTAGCGCTTTCTTTCTCACCGTTAGCCATCTCGACGGTAAACGTTTTAGTTAGTGGTTGAGGATTTGGTTTTAGATTATGTTTGAATGCATGACTAACAAAACTCCTTTCAGCACCCGAATCGAAAAGAATACTAGCATATGAGTTGTCGAGAAGGAACGTACCCGAAACAACAGTGGGATCAGCAACTGCTTCCTCCCGTCCCATGGTTAGAACCCTTCCAGTGTTATCGGCAGTTGACTGCTTGGGACAGTTCCTTTTAAAGTTCCCAACTTCTCCACAATTGTAGCAGGCTTGACTAACACCTGCTCCCGATGATTGGTTGGCTGATTGGGTAGGAGTTCTGCAATATCGAACTGTGTGTCCTTTCTTACCATAGTTGGTGCAAGACAATTCTCGACAGGGACCAGGATGATGATGGTATTTACACTTGTCACATAGAGGGAGGTTACCAGCATATTTACTAGTAGGAGTTGAGGCTGTGGATCCCATGGCAGAAACAGCAGCAACAGGAGTAGTAGTAGCAGCATGGACTGCTACCGTCTGTTGTTTCTTGGATGATCCTTGAGAATATTGACTCTTCTTCTTCTTCCAGAATATCCTCTTTTCACCACTCCTTTGAGTCGGCTCAGAAGTGGTAGTGATTTTCTTAACATCATCGCTGTGATCAATCAGAATTTGAGCTAAAGTCTTGGCACTATCATAAGTATCCGGACGAGCAGCTAAAACGTGACTCTTTATTGGTTGAGATAACCCCCAAAAG
This sequence comes from Lactuca saligna, assembly GCF_052625555.1. Classification (NCBI taxonomy): domain Eukaryota; kingdom Viridiplantae; phylum Streptophyta; class Magnoliopsida; order Asterales; family Asteraceae; genus Lactuca; species Lactuca saligna. Next base: position 247,179,288 of record NC_136420.1, on the reverse strand, counting down.
AACCTTTCGATCTTTTTGTTTTCAGGAGTGACTAATCCCGGGCAGAGAAGTGCGAGATCATCAAATCGGGAAGTATATGCAGCAATGTCGGAACCTTTCATCTTCACGTTCCAGAGCTCATGCTCTAATTTCTGCATTTCACCACGGGGGCAGTACTCGGCAATGAGAAGTTCTTTCATGGCCTCCGAGCCCATGGTATTGGCTACGGGTAAGGTCAGAGATTTGACTCGGCCATTCCACCAAGTCAAGGCTTTATCCACGAAAGTACAGGCTGCGAATTTGACTTTATCAGACTCCGCACAAGCATAGATTTCAAAGATGGACTCAATTTTCTCGAACCATCGAGATAAGGAAATGACACCTCCAGCGCCATTAAAAGATGTTGGTTTTGCATTCATGAAATCCTTGTAGGAACCCCCTCTTTGGTGTCCCTGGCTACCCTCAGGGTTTTGAGATTGAGTACCACCACCTGAACCACTAGGATTCATTTGTGACATAGCTGCTACCATCGCAGCGGTCATCATCGTCTGGAGCGATGTTAGATCGAACTGGGGAGGAGGTGGCGGCGAAGAAGGATTGTCGTTGTTCTTTGAGCTAGGACTCTTTCGGGGAGGCATCTTGATCTAATAAGATCAAGGAAAAGAGGATGGTAAGTCCTCTACATTGAATCGATAGATATGACAGTTATATGATTCGAGTAAGCGATAAAGCAGGAAAGAGTTATCGAACAGATAATTTATCGCTAAGAGTAATCACAGAAAACCACTCGAATGAGGATTACTACAGAGGATTGGGATCGAGAAATACTCCCATAGTATTTCATGAATTGTTTACGACAATGATTCGATGTTGGGATATTAGGGTAAGTTTTAGGCATGCCACATACCACAGTCACTCCCAAGCACATGTTGGCCGTGTCTCGAATGAATATAGTTGGCCAAGCTATATTGACCCTAGACACGACTACATAACTACCCAGGTTTAACCGTAGTACACAACACCCATTTACTTATGTTCTGTTCTACTTGTGGTTACGGATGACGACGGTTTGGTATACTTATATACTTTTGAAAATACTTGTAGTTTGAAGATACTTTTAATTCAGAGCACTTAGGCCCTTTAATGTTTATAGTTTTATACCATGTAAGGTTTGGTATACTTCATTCACTATAAACAAGGGCTCTGATACCAATATGTCACACCCCGAAAACCGAAGGCGGAATCATTTCCGGGGTTGACTCCACGTTGAGTATCAAATCCAATGCACATAGTAAGTAAAGTAAAACAACCATTACATTACATAATAAAAGTTTTACAGTTGTTTCAAAAGTAAAGTTTGTACAGTTGTGATACATTATATATATAAACAAAAGGAACGGATCTTCATGTACACCGTCTTCGAGCAAAAGGATCTTCGGGTACCTGTTCTAACGCTGACCTGAGAACACAAGCGGTTTGAAAATCAGCATAAAGCTGGTGAGTTCATAATCGGTTTTGTTTTATGAAAATGTATCGGTTTCCTTTCTGTATCTGAAATGTTATGTTCACCAAGAAAATCCCGTATTTTCTTAACGTTGGTTATTGTTTCACAAATGTAAAGTATAGTAAGTTTGTACACTGAAAATATGTTTATTCATGTGAAAATGTATAGTTGGTTATCTGACTGGTTGAACTGTTCTGTTTACTTATCATGTGTTACCAAGAAAGTCCCATACTTTCCTTATTGTATGTTACAAATTGTAAAAGATGTAATGTTATCCAGTTTGTTACTCTTTCTAGTTATGTAAATGTTACCCATGAAAACCCCATGCTTTCCTGCATGTATGTATCTAATGTAAACGATGTTAAAGATGTAAAAGATGTAATCGTGATTAGGTGCTATGTTATTCCCAGGAAAGTCCCGTACCTTCCTGAATGTTGGTTACAGTAAGTAAAAGATGTAAAAGATGTCAAAGATGTAAACGATGTATAAAGTAATCCATTATTACTGTAAGTAAATCTATGTTATCCTAATTGCGAGTTCCATAACCATACAATAGACTGAAACCTGTGGCAATAAGTAGTCCACATGTGGCAATAAGTCGTCCACATACTTATGACTTTCGTCACCCTTGAACCATTTCGGTTCGGCTGTAGCTAGCAGCCAGGTGTGGGGTAGTCAGCCCCGTATAGATCTATACACTCAAGTCACGCTCTCTAAATACCAGAGATTCTGGTTATGGCTGTAGTCCTCCACTCGCGTAATCTGGGTGGAGTGTTCTCCGAGGACGTGTCTCCAATCATACAGGAATAACAAATTTACTAGTAATAATATGATAGTCCTCCACTCGTATATGTGTGGGGAGTGTTACCGAGGACAAAACAGTGTATAGGTATTATGTTCAAATGTTTTAATGTCGTGCTTTTAACTGATAAAATGTGGAAAACCATTTGTGAAATACATGTAAAACATACTATTTTAAAGACTTATTTCACAAATATATGTTACGTGATCTGTATGTTCAATCTGTTATCAGTTGTAATATCAGTTATAAAAGCATAAGAATATGAAACACACATTTGAAAACATGTTTTGAGTACAAGAATTCCCTTGTACTTTGCTTGTGTTTCCCCCCTGAAAATAGTGGAAAACAGTGAAAAAGGGTAGGGGTATGAACTCACCGGACTCGGAAACGTGTCGGTTTTGAATGCTAGACGTTGGTTCGGGGTTTGATTACTCGCGATGATCCTATGTAAAATGATATAATGTCCATATATATACAATTAGAGATACATTCACTAATCATATGGGACATTACACTCCAATGAGGTTAAACACCTCAAAACGAGCGTTCGGAGTGACCCAGGTGACATCTTCGGACTTGTAATGGCACTAGGGACTTGGGACTTGAGTTTACTCCCCAAGAGTAAACATTTTAAAGAGTTTACAACCGTAAAACACACACATACATGAGTTTACGGTCGTAAACTCATGTGGGTGTGGTTTTGATGGTTTAAGGGCTCAAATGGACATAGGGGTTGCTAGAATGGATTATCTAAATTGCCTTGGAACACTTGGAATGAATTTAAATCATCAAAATGATTATTTTTATGGGAGTTTACGGCCTAATATAGGCTCCTGGCCGTAAACTCCTTAATCTTCATGAAAATGGTGTTAAATGTTGTTAAAACAAATCACATGTGATTAATAGGATTATTCCAAGACTTTACATGAGTTTTATGGGACATTTGAGAGGTGTTATGGAGTTTACGGCCCATGAGACCCTCCTCATGCCCGTAAACTCTTATATAGGGTCATACAAAGTGTTTCAAGGTCTAAAACTTGCATAGAAGGACTTCTAAAATTCATCTAAAGGCTTTAGGGGTGTTTAGTTTGCATTCTAACACCAACAATCTTGGAGTTTACGGCCCAAGAACAAGCCTTGGCCGTAAACTCTTATAAATCCCACAAATGATGTGTTTTAGGCCCTTAAAGTATTTTTGGTTGGTCCCTTGATTTATTCCAAGGCTTTTGGTGGTGTTGGATGGCTTTCTAACACCTTAGAATTGGATTTATGTCAAATTTTGGGGAGTTTACGGCCCAAGCACATACCTTGGCCGTAAACTCACATAAGTCTCCCAAAATTTATGTTTCAAGTGTCCAAATGCTTAAACCAAAGTCCTATAATTCATATCAAAGCCATAGAAGTGATTTGGAAGGGTTTTAGGGCATGAAAAACCCCTTTTACATGAGTTTACGGCCTAAGCTTATGCCTTGGCCGTAAACTCCTTCAAATGGCTCAAAATCAAAGTTTCAAATGTTCTAAGTCCATATCTTGAAGTCCCATAGTCATATCTAAAGTCCAATTGAGTTTAGGAAGGAGTTTAAGGGCTTAAAACCCCATTTAATGGAGTTTACGGCCCAATCTTGTTCCTTGGCCGTAAACTCAAGTTCTTGGTCCCAAAACTCAATTAATTCATCAATTTGAAGGCTAAAGGTGTTGAATAACATGTTACGGAGGTTACCTTAAAGATTTGAAGCCTTAAACTTGAGATTTGGATCTTAATTCTAGCTTGAGGAGAGAGGTTGTAAGAGTTTAGTGAGAAATTGGCCAAAGGCTTCAAATGAAGTCTTAAACACGTTTATGTAGTGTTTAAGTTTTGGACACGGTGGAATTCTACCCGATACCGGTGTTAGATGAGGCTTTTGGTAAATGTATTAAGACACCCATTAAGTCATTTTAAATGTGTACTAAATAATGACTTAATTAAATGGAAGATCGGAAATCGAAATGGAAACGACGATTGGTTGCGCGAATTGTACTACGAAAAAGTTACAGTAAAATGATACAGAAATTTCGGGTTGTTACACTGATACCAATCAGTCACACCCCGAAACCGAAGGCGGAAACGTTCTGGGGCGGAGGACGTCATGAATATCGCAACCAATGTACATAGTAAGCAAAGTAAACAACCAGTACATTACATATTAAAATTTACATTTGTTCAAAAGTAAAGTTGTACAAGTATGATACATATGTATATATATGAACAAAAGTAAGACGTGTCTTCAACACACTCCATCTTCGTCAAAAGGGTCGTCGGGTACCTGTCTAATGCGGACCTGAGAATACAAGCATTTTAAAAATCAGCATAAAGCTGGTGAGTTCATAAGCGGTTTTGTTTTCTGAAAATGACCAAGTTTCCTTCCAGTTTTCTGAAAAAGTTACGAACGCAAGAAAATCCCATATTTTCTTAAAAGTAAAGTTTAGTTACCCGTTTGTTACCCAGTTTGATTAAGAACAGTTTGTTATCTGATTTTTATACACTCTGATTAAGAACAAGTTCAGTTATCGCAGGAAAAACCCGTATTTTCCTAAAATGTTTGTGAAGTGTTATCGAATCTGAAAGTAATGTACAAGTATCTACCTACCTAAAGTGTGTGTGTGAAGTTTCTTGAAAGTTTGGTTACCTTTAAATGTACATTAGTTTTAACACATATATAAAACTAATAACTACGTATAAAGTTTTCATAATCTTGATTGCGAGTTCCATAACCATACTACAGACTAGATATAACTCGGGACGGGGCCAATATCTTTTATGAATTTTGTCACCCTTGAACCTTTCGGTTTGGCTGTAGCTAGCAGCCAGGTGCGGGATAGTCAATCTCGTATAGATCTATACACTCAAGTCACGCTCTCCCTTTCGGAGACTCTGGTTACAGGGATAGTCCTCCACTTTCGTGTCTAGGGGAAGTGTTGCGTAGGACGTGTCTCCAATCTTAAAATTCATGAATTAAAAGTGAAGTTATTAATATGAAAACTCTGTTTTATTAGTTGTTTACTTTCGTATCTAAAGGGAGTACTAGCTAGGACCCGACTAAGTTCCAATGATACCTGTCCTTCACACTCGTGTCTATGGGGTGTTTTATCAAGGACAATACAAAAGTTCTATGATTTCAAATAGTAAATTTGTGAACTATCAATTGCGAAGTATAAAGTATAACACTATATAATAAGAATTGAAATTGGTTTGAAAAAACAACTCTGCAAGTCAAACAGCTTGATAATATGTTTTCAATTTCTTAAAAGTTTACGGATTATGAAACCATTCAAACGAAATAATGAATTTAAGTACAAGATTTCTTGTACTTTTGCATGTATTCCCCCCCCCCCCTGCAAACATTGAAAAAGGGTAGTGGTATGAACTCACCGGACGAGGAATGTGTCGACTAGGATGCTAAACGTCGAATCGAGGCTTGAAAACATGCGAGGTTCCTATGTAATGTTAAATGATAAACAAATGTATCTAATTAGATTTAAATCACTAATTAATTGAGGATATATACTTCTAGTCGCGAAAACACTTCAATTCAAGTGTTTAGAGTGACCCGGGTGACATTTATGGACATGTATGGCTAGGATATGGAATTTACTCTTCAAGAGTAAACTCTTAGAAGAGTTTTCGGCCCTAAACACCACATCCTCATGAGATTATGGCCAGAAAATCATGATTGGTGTTTTTAAGTGCTAAATGGCCTTATATCAATTGAGGAATGATGCTAGGTTTGGTTCTAGGGCATTAGAAAGGGATTAAATCAATCATAAGGACCAATTGATGAGTTTACGGTAGTAAAATATGAGTTTGTGGCCGTAAACTCTCACCCAGTCATTTCTTATGTGCTTTGATGGTCATAGGTTAATCACAAGTGATTCTACTCATTTTTACAAGCCAAGGGGTGAATTTAGGGCACCATTTAACCCATTTATAGGAGTTTACGGCCTAGGAACCCATTATTGAGGGGTTTATGGCCGTGAATTTCTTATGGAGTTGTTTTCATCATGTTTAAGGTCCCTAACTTGTTTGTGGTTGCTTCTAGACTTTATTCCAAGGCTTAGGAGGTGTGTAAATGGCATTTTAACATCCAAAAAGGAGTTTACTACCCATGAAAGGGTGTTTACAGCCTAAGCATGTTCTTGGGCAGTAAAGTCATGTTTACTCCCCAAATGTTGAGTTTAAGGTGTTCTAAGTCCAATCCAATAAGTCCTTAAGCCATATCTAAGCTCCAATGGTGATTTGGAAGGGTTTTGAGGCTCAAAAACACCATTTATATGTGTTCACCGCCCAAGAGTGTTCCAGGGCCGTAAACACATGTTTATGGTCCTAAATCATGATTTGAACTCGAAATTGAAGGCTAAGGATGTTATACAAGAAGCTAGGATAGTTACCTTGGTGATTTGAAGCTTGAAATGAGTGATTTTTGGACCTAAATCTTGGATTGAGGAGAGAGGTTAGAGACAGAGTGAAAAGGCTTCAAATGAGGCTTAAACAACTTTAAATATGGTTTGGATTTGAGACACGATGGAATTCTACCCGATACTGATGTTAACCGAGGCTTTTGGTCGCACCCGGTTAAGTTGTCGTCACCCGATATGGTCGAAACTAATTTTTTTCTAATTACTAGTTTGGGACGTTTTCATGTGTTTCTAACATGTTTGGATACTAATGAGGTCAAAATAAAGTCTTAACTTAAATGACATAATCCAAAAACGAAATCGGAATAATTTGCTTAAGACGAGTTTTACGGACGGAACGGGTTGCGGCGATGGAACAACTTCGGGTTGTCACATAAACCTTTCTTAAAATTATATCACTCAAGGCTCAATCTTGGAGTATGACTCTAAGACCTATTTTTGGAACAAAGTATTATTTATCTTTTGATATGACCATTTCCGTAATTCATGATTCCTCTCCTTAGCCAAATAAATGCACTAAGGTGTCCTTAGAGGATCATTTGTGATATGGTTTCATAATCACTAAGATAATCATAAAACAAGATACACAAGTTCTCTCCCATCTCCTCATATTGGAGAGAAAATTTTATCTTTTTGCCTAATTTGATTCTATTTATATGTCCTAACATACATTGAAACTTTTCCAATGTTTCAGAATTCCACTTAAACTTGTAAGTATAACCATATTTACTAAACTTTAGTAAATCATAAAAAATAATCTTATTGACCTTTGTGGTGGACCTGACCAGCACACAACCTAGTGTACCCAATCCTTCATTCTGTGACAACCCAAAATTTTCCATCCAGTTCAGTCTAACACTTCATTGAAAGTCAAACTCATTGTTGTTATCTTTTAGCACAATTAGGAATTTATTTGAGCGTTCTGAGCCTTGTACACTTAAGGAATAAATGTCGAGGTTTATCGGCTGAAGTTATAACTCAAAGAACAAGTCTGGAACATCTTGACCAGAAGTTCACGACCACCACATGGGAGTTTATGGCGGTAAACTCCCTGTGGGCCGTAAACTCCTCCTATAAGGTCAAGTTCTAGCCATTTTTTTCATTCCTCCCTTCCCTTTGGCTGAAATCCTCTCAAGTATAATCCCGATCTTCGTCCCCGATCTTCAAATCTCGTAAGCTTATTGTCTTAACTAGTTGATATCTTACATGAACTAGTAATCTTTCACGATTTCATCCGTGAAATCATTCCATTTTGTAGATCTTCAAGTTTCACCAAGAACACACAATAGTGTTCTTGGCCAATACCGACCATTCAAGCTCCTAGATCGTAAGTACTCTTGTTCCAACACCGCACCCCACTAGTGAGAGTTCGTTGTTATACCAACTGAGGACCCGCATTCACTTGGGAGCGCGAGAACCAATCGATTAGGAAGTATCCCCACCTCCTTGCTCGATTATTGATGCCTACTCCTTTACCTAAATTCTAATTTCGGGACGAAATTCCGTCTAACGGGGGGATGATGTGACAACCCGAAATTTTCCATCCAGTTCAGTCTAACACTTCATTGAAATTCAAACTCATTGTTGTTATCTTTTAGCACAATTACGAGTTTATTTGAGCGTTTTGAGCCTTCTACACTTAAGGAATGAGTGTTGGGGTTTATCGGCTGAAGTTATAGCTCAAAGAACAAGTCTAGAACATCTTGACCAGGAGTTCATGGCCACCACATGGGAGTTTATGGCCATAAACTCCATGTGGCCCGTAAACTACTCCAATAAGGTCAAGTTCTGGCCATTTGTTTCATTCCTCCCTTCCTTTTGGCTGAAATCCTCTCAAGTATCATCCCGATCTTCAAATCTCGTAAGCTTATTGTCTTAACTAGTTTATATCTTAGATGAACAAGTAATCTTACATGATTTCATCCATGAATTCATTCCATTTTGTAGATCTTCAAGTTTCACCAAGAACACCAAGAACACGCACTAGTGTTCTTGGCCAAAACTTACAATTCAAACTCCTAGATCGTAAGTACTCTTGTTCTAACTCATTTTACACTAGGCTTATCATGTTTAGGGCTTAGAAAACATAAGGAATCACAGGATTCAAGGATTTTACTGCCAAGACATGTTCTTGGGACATAAACCCCTTTTAGGGGTACAAATGACACCCTAACACCTTAGTAGGCCTTGGATTTTAGCATAGAACCTTACACAATTGAACTAATGTAACACCGTGATTTTCAAGGCAAAATTTTCATTTAAATAATCAATTTAATATTAAAACACTTGTTTAAAATCTTATTCATATTTGAATTACAAAACATAGTTCCATTTTCACTTGAATAGAAAACCAGGATCCTCCAAAATACAACTCTTTCTTTGGTGTGTACAATCGAGCCGGTGCCATCCCGCGTTACTGAAAGAACCTGAAACAACATAACATAAAACACTGTAAGCACGAAGCTTAGTGAGTTCCCCAATATACACCTTACACACATACGCCTTTCCAGGCCCTGACCTTCCGGTCCACTGCACAATGCCTTCCGGCCCATGAGATAATCGCCTTCCGGCCCATAACGTATTGCCTTCCGGCCCATAGCACATTGCCTTCCGGCCCATAACATATTGCCTTCCGGCCCGTAACACATTGCCTTCCGGCCATACCATTTACAACACATAATACATTTAATCTAACGCACATAGCACATACATCCTATATCATACCTGACCTTTCTGTCACATAACATATCGCCTTCCGGCCCGTATAGACATACATATCATGCATAGCAACTACCTTTCTATTTATAGCATATATAACACATATCACGTCCGACCTTCCGGTCACACAGTCAAACCCTTCCGGGTACAGTATAGTGAGAAGACTCACCTCGTGGATACTGAAAGCTAGCAACTCCTGAAATCCCTCGTACTCGATCCGCCGAGCTACAGACTCCCTGTAATATCGTACGTCCCTTATTAACACTTTTATCTTTCAAGACAACTGACCCTAAGAAATCACACCTAGGTCAACTCTGGTCAACAGTCCACGGTCAACTCGACCGGACTCGGCGAGTACCCTGGCGACTCGGCGAGTCTAGTCATCCTCCAGTCCTCTAAAGTTTCCCTTCTACTCGTCGAGTATCCTCCTTGACCCGACGAGTTACTCCTGGAAGAATCGCGGGGCCACCCCGACTCCACTCGCCGAGTCTGAGGAACAACTCGGCGAGTCCCAGTTATTCTTCAAGCTACTCGCCGAGTCTGCTCATCTGACTCGGCGAGTCCATGCCATGCAGTCGCTCAAACTGCTTCCTAAGGTCATAACTGCTCCGACCATTCATAGGTCTGGTCTTCCTCGACTGGTCCTTTACATAAGGTCTTCATTTAGGTGCTCATGCTACACCCCAAGACTTATGGTTTACATGTTGACCTAAGGCATAAGGATTTCAATCCAAAACCTTCACCAATTCCCGAAATGCCCAGACATGGAATAATCTGGACCTCCAAAGGTCCCAACACAGGGTTACAATCGCTTGGGGGACCTGGGTAACACTCAATCTATCCACAAAAGGGTTCCATAAACCCTAATCCTCTAAATATATCAACATAGCAGAGTATACCTGAATTCATACCTGGATAATGTATTCTCTGTGTCCCCAGTCTGCAGCATGTGACTCCCTTGCTGTTCCTTTAGCCAAAACCTTCCCTTCCTTGCACAACAACTCCTTCACAATCACCCATGGCCTCTAACCTTGCTCCAGATGCACACAATCGGTTTAGGGCTCCTCTCAGACGGCTAAAAGGGAACAATGACGGCCAATGATCCCCTTTATACGTCCCAAACCTGAACGGTTAGGGTTTTCGCTAAACAGCGCAGACTCGCCGAGTCCCTATCTGGACTCGTCGAGTCCAGTCGCGAACCCGCGACCCGATCTGCGATCCTACTCGGCGAGTCTGGCTCCAACTCGCCGAGTCCCCCCTTTAAAACACCCCAAAATGTAATTTTAACAATACTTGAGATTTCGGGCTGTTATAATTCTCCCCCACTAGAATCAGACTTCGCCCTCGAAGTCTCACTCTGAAAATAGTCTCGGATGCTGCTCCCGCATCTCACGTTCCAGTTCCCCAGTTACTTCCGATCCCCTCCGAGGTTGCCACTGAACCAATACCAGAGGTACCTCCTTGCTCCTCAGAACCTTGATCTTCCGATCCCTGATGGCCACTGGCCTCTCTGTGTAACTCAGGCTCGCATCCACCTAATTGTTCTCTAGTGGAACCACTGCTGACTCATCGGCTATACACTTCTTCAATTGCGACACATGAAAAGTGTCATGGATCTATCCCAATTCCGTTGGCAGCTCCAAACGGTAGGCCACCCGTCCTACCCTCGCATATTCACGAAAAGGCCCAACATACCGGGGCCCCAACTTGCCCCTCTTCCTGAATCGAATCACTCCTTTCCAAGGAGAGGCCTTCAAGAGTACGAAGTCGCCGACCTGAAACTCATGCTCGAAACGGCGTCTGTCTGCATAACCTTTCTGTCAGCTCTAGGCGATCAATAACCCCTGTTTAACCTGTTGAATCTGCTCTGTCGACTAAAGCACGATCTCTGTACTATCCACCACTCCCTGTAACCGAGAATTACCCTATTCAATTAGGGATACATTCACTAGTCATATGGAACATTACACTCCAACGAGGTTAAACACCTCAAAACGAGTGTTTGGAGTGACCCGGGTGACATCTTCGGACGTGTATTGGCACTAGGGACTTGGGACTTGAGTTTACTCCCCAAGAGTAAACATTTTAGGGAGTTTACGGCCACAAAACACACACATACATGAGTTTATGGCCGTAAACTCTTGTGGGTGTGATTTTGAGTGTTTAATGGCTTGTTTGGACATGGGGATTGTTGGAATGGATTTCAAAAATGCCTTGGAATAGATTAAATGAGTTTATACCACTTGGAAGGGAGTTTACGGCCACAACCTTGGAGTTTATGGCCGTAAACTCACCCATGGCCAAGAAAAATTGGTTTAAGGCACAAGAAGCAATCACATGTGATTCTAAGTAATTTTCTAAGGCTTGGTATCAACTTGTGGCTTCATTTGACAACTTTATATGAGTTTATGGCCCAGACATATACCCTCTAGCCGTAAACTCTAATATGGTTAAGAAAGATTCGTTTTTGATGCTAAGAACAATCACATGTGATTCTAGGAATTTATCCAAGCCTTTGGGGTGGTTTAAGGCATCATTTGACACACTTAAAGGAGTTTACGGCCCAGGAGAGGTTCTTTGGCCGTAAACTCACTTATATAAGGTATTTGGTGTGTTTAAGGTCCCCAAAATATTTTTAGATGGTTCTAGGATTTACCACAAGGCCATTGGTTGAGTTTCAAGGCATTTGGACATGTTTAAAGGCACTAAATCCCCATTTTAGAGGAGTTTACTGCCCAAGAAGGAGCCTTGGCCGTAAACTCTTGTTTGTCCCCCAAAATTCATGTTTAATGTGTTCCAAGTCCAGATTTGCAAGTATCTAGGTCATATCTAAGTCCCAACTATAATTTGGAAGAGTAAATTTGGCTTAAAAAACCCATTTTGAGGAGTTTACGGCCCAAGCTTGATCCTTGGCTGTAAACTCATGTTCTTCGTCCCAAAACTTAATTTAAACATCAATTTGAAGGCTAAAGAGGTTAGATAACAAGTTAGGGGAGTTACCTCTTTGATTTGGAGCCTTAAATCTTTGTTTTTGGACCCTTGATTATGGATGAGGAGAGAGGTTGGATATGTTTTATGAGAAAATGGCCAAAGGCTTCAAATGGAGGCTTAAGACACCTTATATAGTGTCTAAGTTTTGGACACGGAGGAATTCTACCTGATACCGGCGTTAGGCGAGGCTTTTGGTCGTACCCGATTAGGTTGCCGTAACCCGATACGGTGAATTCTAGAAATATTCCGATCACTAAAGTGGGGTGTTAAAATGATTTCTAAATGTATTAAGACACCCATTAAGTCATTTTAGACCCGTACAAGTTAATGACTTAATTAAACAGAAGATCGGAAATCGAATTTAGAAACGACGATTGGTTGCGTGAATTGTACTACGAAAGAGTTACAAGAGATGATACGGAAATTTCGGGTTGTTACATTATTATCTCTATGTCTTTAGTTCTAAACTTTGTAAACTAAACTGTTTTTGGAAATCTGTTTTGGTGGCTATTGTCCTAACTTTGATTGTTATATTGATTACTAATTCTTTTATATATTATGCTGTTAACATGTCATTATTCTGAAAACCATTGTTTCCTCTATGTTTAGACCAGCATAAATCTTAAAGAAAGCATACTTACTTTCGGATACAGAAAGAGCTGATGACTCTTTGGGCTGCAATTTTCGAATAACAGGCTAATAAATAACTAGGTGACTTTTGAACCTAGATTGACCATTTTTCATATAAATAGACTGGAATTTCCTCCTATAATAAAAATGGAATAAAAATCATTAAAACACAATACAAAAGAATCTGAGCGATTAGCTACTCATCTTAAATGGCTTGGACATGTTTTGTTGAGCATCATTTTCTACAAATCTTTTGGTTAACTGTTCATTCACCACCTTTGAACTTATAACCTCATGTTCAATATGTGTACGATTTAAAAAGTGAATTAAATCAGCTTTATCTTCCTCTTCACCTTTCTCAACTATGGTATTGACTCAAGGCTATAAGTTGCTACAAAATATGGTAAATTAAAAGGACTTATTTGTTTTGTCAATTTGTTTACTTTCTGTTGGGCTTTAATCAGGGGTAGTTATGTCATATTTACTACATTGCTCGCATATTCACTCCTGCAGGGTTGAAAGAATATATGATGCCATTTGAGGAAGTATAGTGAAAAGAGACATCTACCTTGACATTCAATTGAAAAAAACTCTCACTTGATATGTAATAAGTTACCGCACTTACAGGAATTCTGGTATGTATTTGTTCGTTTTAATCAATTTATGTTTTTTTCACTTTCTTTTTCTTTTTACTGTAATAATGTGTTTTAAGTTTAATTGTATATTCAAAGAAAGAAGTTGGAAGCCCTGAACTGGAGAGTGGTGCCGTTAATGCTTCTCTTTACACCTTTAAACTCTTTACATGTTGTCCAATGTAAGGCCGGAATGGCAAGAATAGGCTTAATGATTTCAAATATTCTTTTATATCTCGAGATAACATCAATTGTTCAATTTACTAAACTACCCCTAATATAAACTCTATATTAAGTGTCACTTCTTCTTGTAGCTTTTCCCTACCGCTGAAGAGTCTGTATCATATTCTAACAAAAAAATGTGTTGATGGAAAATGATTTTTTTCTCCCAAGTCAAATAGTAAATCATTTTATTATTTTACGATTTTCTTAATTTCATTTATATAATGAATTTTTTCACAAACAAGACGAACAACTTTTGGTACTTTGGTTTTCTACATGGCAAGAAATAGCAACATGCTTTCATTTATGTGTATTACAACATTGTACCTTCATTTTTGTTCTTATACAAGCATCATAATTTATAAAGACACAATTATAGCATTGTACTTTCAATTTTTATCTTATTAATACCTTATACATTGAAATTACCACAGAAACTTGCTTTGTATTGGGATAAAACTGCTATAAATTTATTTATTTTAATAAACAAATGTATAAAATTGCTATAAATTTACTTTCAATTTAGCAATGCCAGATTGGCTTCTCCATATAGCTTAGAAGGAATGGATATTCATTCTACTATTTTATATGTAAGTTCTTATTGGTATTATAAACACTATAACTAAACCCCTAGAGGGCAAAATGGTAATTTTACATAATCTTTGGTCTCGTATGTTGTAGCACCTGAAGGAGGATATGTGGTTAAGTTATCTGGCACAAAAGCTAATATCAACGGATCGCTTAGCCCCTCAATCATGGTAACCATTTTGAAAATATATATAAGTGGTTGAGTTATCTCTTCTATAAGGAAATATTTTTTTTATTATATTTTATTTACTTTTTTTAGATATAAATGTGGCAGGTGTGCAATGGGAAATTACTTTAGTATGCAAAAAGACCATGAAACTGCTCTCAAGAACTTTCAACGTGCAGTGCAACTGAATTCAAGATTTGCATATGCTCACACCCTTTGTGGTCATGAGTATGATTTTTTTCTTTTTTTATTTATTTTTTATTTTTTTTATTTTTCACATTTTGAAATTTGTTTTTTTGGATAGTAAGGGTAAAATGGTCATTTAGTCTCATTCATATGCTTTATATTCATTCTAAAAAAGAAACAGACCTTACGTATACAACACATTATCCAGACAAACATCACACTATCCATTCAGCCAACGACATAACAGAAAAAAAAAATTAATGTCCTATTTGTGCAAAAGATGAAAATGCCCTTACCCTCATTATAAAAAATATCCATAAAAGCTTGTATTGTGACTCCTATCCCATGTAAAATTTACAAATGCACCCTTACATCACTTTTTTTATATGCATTTATCTTTGTTTATAGATATGTGGCATTGGAGGACTTTGAGAATGGAATAAAAAGTTACCAAAACGCCCTTCAAGTCGATGCAAGACATTATAACGCATGGTATGGCCTTGCCATGATATATCTTCGCCAAGAAAAATACGAATTCTCAGAACATCACTTTCGAAAGGCTCTCCAAATAAACCCCTGTTTTTCTGTCATAATGTCTTACTTGGGAACCTCATTGCATGCTTTGAAGGTACACGAATAATACATTCTCATGATTTTACATTCAAAATTATCATTAATTATTTGAGTTTTATAAATTGTTAGAGAAACGAAGAAGCGTTAGAGATAATGGAGAACGCGATAATAGCGGATAAGAAGAACTCTCTCCCGATGTATCAAAAAGCTAACATTCTTGTGAGCATGGAAGATTTTAATGGTGCTTTGAAAGTTCTAGAAGATCTTAAAGAATACGCACCTGGTGAAAGCAGTGTGTATGCATTAATGGGAAACATACGCCTTATGTATGACAAGGCCATGCTTCATTTAGGTCTTGCATTGGATTTAAAACCTTCTGCGACAGATGTCGCTACTATTAAGGCAACCTACTTTTCTAATATAAGTAGTACAAGCCTGACACATGTACGCATGTGTCAGGCCTAACACATGACACAACATGTGTCAGCCTGATGCATGGCACTGCACTATTATAAATTTTATTTCTCATTATTTTCCTACTCTTTTTTATAAAAATTGTAACTTTTGGTTGTGTGAGTGTAGGTATAACACCTTTCTTGTGTTATATCCAATTGGCATCTCAAGTGAAATTGCTATGATCTATAATGCATTGCCTTATATGAAGGTAACAACCCTCCATTCCTACTACCATATAATATGACCATTTTACCCTTTTCTTTTCCTTAACTTTTTGTATTAAGTAAAAAAGAGACACCTATATAGATAGCTTACCAGAATAAACTATCTGAATCCGAGTAAATGACCATTTTACCCATCTATTTAGAAATTATGCTTGTTAACAAAGAAGTAGTATCTAACTCTTGCTTGAGTAAATGGTCATTTTACCCTTCTCTTTGGTCAATGATCATTTTACCCTTCTATTTTAAAAACAATGCTTGCTAACAAGGAAACCGTATCCTACTTTTGTTAGATTAAATGACCATTTAACCCTTCTATTTAGAAACAATGCTTACTCACAAAAGAAATAGTATCTTACTCTTGTTTGAGCAAATGATCATTTTACCCTTCTATTTAGAAACAATGCTTACCAACAAAAGAAACAATATCCTACTCTCCTTTGAGTACATGACCATTTTACACTTCTATTTAATGAATGACCATTTGACCATTCTATTTGGTAAATGACCATTTTATTATTGTATTTTGCAGGAGTCTGAAAGTATTCCATAAGGATGCCCAACAAATGGAACTTGTCATTTGATTACTTCTATTTTGCTTTTGGGGTGTTAGCAACTCTATAATTCCATGTATAAGTTAGGTGGGAAATCATTCGTTCTTATATGAAGATTTATTTGGTTATTGTTGTTGTAATATAGACATTTATAGCATTTGCCTTGTCTTTTGTCTAATTGGATATTATTATATTTCATTTTAAAAATGACATTTAGTATTTCAATAATTTCATAATTATTGACCCTCTTTTTGTCTAAAAGGCTAATTCAGTGACGACTTGTTATAGTTACTAATTAGATAAACTGGTGACCACTTTCTATGGTCACTGATCGGATAAAACAGTGACGACTTTTATTGGTCACTAAGTAGATAAATAGTGACGACTTTCATTGATTAGTGACAACATTTAGTGATGAAACGGGTCGTGACAGATTTAGTGACAACTATATTTTAGTCACTGTTTAGTGACCTTATTTATACCTGGTCACTAAATTGGTTTTGTGATGCACCTATAGTGACGAAAAGTGACGACCGAATTTTGGTCACTAAATCATTTAGTGACGCCACATTCTATTGTTAGTGACCATTTCGTTTTGGTCACTAATTGGCATATTTTTTGTAGTGTATGAAAGAACACACTTGTAATTAAAATTATACTATTAATGCAATGGATGATGTTGTTGCTTGTTTACTACTTTACATTGTTGTGATACATTACATGATGTCCTCCACCCCAGAACGTTTCCGCCATTCTCGGTTTTGGGGTGTGACACATTCCTTCACTCGACTCACACATATATGTGAACAACGACATAGTCTTAATTTCCCAAAATTGAAAATTCTTATTCATCATACAATACAACTTGCATGATTCCTAGTCTCTATCTAACTGAAACTTGGGTGATCAGAATCTTTCCTTATTTGGTAAATTATGACACTACCACAAATGAAAGAATCAAATCCATTTTCCAATATTGCATATCAATGGAAACATTTAAACAACAATTTCCACAAATGTCGTTGTAAGGATACTTCAAAAAAATAAAATCAAAACTTTTTTTTTTTTTTTTAAAAAACTTGCAGAAAAATCTTATCATTAAAATGCAAATACATATGAAAACATGTTGTTGTCTATTCTTAGGCAATATATCATAACTCCTAAGTAGTAGCTAAAAATTCTGGTCATCGAACAATGCAATCGAAATCCATCTTCGCGGTCAGAATCAAC
This sequence comes from Lactuca saligna, assembly GCF_052625555.1. NCBI lineage: Eukaryota > Viridiplantae > Streptophyta > Magnoliopsida > Asterales > Asteraceae > Lactuca > Lactuca saligna. The sequence goes on along the minus strand of NC_136420.1, from coordinate 247,161,384 downwards.
ATACTCTCTCTTTAGGTTTCCTTTGATTCTTCCAAAACATCAAAATGCAATTTACATTACATCATGAATTAAGAATCTCCAAAAGAGACTCCATAGAGTTAGATAATGGACTTTAACCTGAAGCAAAGTCAAACTTTTTGACTTTTACCATCCTTATGAACTTTCAGGTAAATTCGACAGCTTCGCAATCAATGCCCCTTCTCTTGGAAAAAGAAACATATGGACTCTTTGGAAATGGTATACTTGATTGTCTAGATTTAGCCTTCCTCTTTACAATTGAATCAAACAACTTGACCATGATCGGTCCCTTTCCATTGAGAAGTGAAAGCTTTTATGGACTTCTAATGTGACAACCGTCAAATTCTGGTCAATCCAAAGTCAAATAAAGTCAACAAGTCAAACCGGTCAGCTCAACTAACCCCTGTGTACTTGGACTTACGTTCAGTATTTACTAAACAACCCACTATTCTAATAAGAAAACATGAATCGAAAAGTACGTACAACTAGATCTCTTTATCCTAAAAACTGTAGTACGTGGCGAGCCAAACTGATAAAACAATGATGCATACTCATCGGGAGTGTGTAAGATCCTTAAACAAGGCTTAACAGGGTTTACGAACCATGCATTGCGATGCCGGACACTCACAACTGTCCCACATGGATCCTCTCTCAATCGTTTTCACTCTATCTCTCTCTATGTCAAATCTCTCCAAGTATGTGAAATCTCTCTCGAATATCTCTCTGTATGAGAAATCTCTCCAAGAATGTCAAATCTCTCCCAAATCTCTCCAAGTATGTGAAATCTCTCTCAAATATCTCTCTGTATGAGAAATCTCTCCAAGAATGTCAAATCTCTCCCAAATCTCTCCAAGTATGTGAAATCTCTCTCAAATATCTCTCTGTATGAGAAATCTCTCCAAGAATGTCAAATCTCTCCCAAATCTCTCCAAGTATGTGAAATCTCTCTCAAATATCTCTCTGTATGAGAAATCTCTCCAAGAATGTCAAATCTCTCCCAAATCCCTCTAAGTATGTGAAATCTCTCTCAAATATCTCTTTGTATGAGAAATCTCTCCAAGAATGTCAAATCTCTCCCAAATCTCTCCAAGTATGTGAAATCTCTCTCAAATATCTCTCTGTATGAGAAATCTCTCCAAGAATGTCAAAACTCTCCCAAATCTCTCCAAGTATGTGAAAACTCTCGCAAATATCTCTTTGTATGAGAAATCTCTCCAAGAATGTCAAATCTCTCCCAAATCTCTCCAAGTGTGAGAAATCTCTCCCAAATCTCTCTCAAAAGTTTTCCCGTAACTTTTTAGAATCATTCGGGTCATTCCGGCCCTTAACCGGGTCAAAAACGGCTTAAAACGGGGTAAAAACGAGAAAACGGGACCTTAGGAACCGAAACCCTTCTTAAGGAGCCGAAGCTCCTTAAGGCCGAGACCTAGGACCGAACAGAGCCTCTGTTGGCCGAAACAAGAGAACCGAATCACTATAGCAGAGACCGAGCCTCGGTCTCTGTTCGCTACTCGCTCTCTGTTCGCTACTCGCTCTCTGTTCGCTACTCGCTCTCTATTCGCGTCCCACTCCCTGTTCGCGTCCCACTCTCTGCTCCGCTTCTCACTCTCTGCTCCGCTTCTCACTCTCTGTCTCGCGCGCCTCTCTGTCCCCTCCCACCTCTCGGTTCCTTCCCTCCTTCTCCTCTCCTCTCGGTTCTGCCTCCCTCTCTCTCTCGGTTCAGCATCAGGAGGCCGAGCCTCGGCCAGAATTTCGCATATTTGCCACTTTTAGCCCATTTTTGATATTTTTAACATTTTAAGCCCGTTTTTCGTGATTTTAAAGCGGGATTTTCTCCAGAAATTATATTTTAACATAATAAATCCTAAATATTCATAATTTAAACATATTTTGATGAAAATCATTATTTGAATAATAAAAATCAAATTGGTGAATTATTAAAGGTGGAGTGTTGACTTTGCCTTATCCAAAGTCACAAGCAACCACCTCACACCCACTCTTTGACTAACCACACCTCTCCACCTTACCTAGGTCACATCAATGTCTTTTCCACTCAATTATCCCTCTTCCCACGTTTTTGAGGGCTGATTATTCATCCTCTCTCCTCACTTCTCTCATTTGCTCTCATTTCACAAGAAGATCAAACTCTTTCCTCTCTCACTTTCTCTCTCTAGAAATCCGAGATTCAAGGGCTGATCTTGAGTTTTCCTCCACATTTGGTAAGCATAATCCATTCTCTTTATGATTATCTCATTTATTTCCACTCAAATCATGGATATCTTAGGCGAACTCTCTCATAATTGTGTTAGATCTTCGAATCTTCAAGTGATTCTTCAAGTGTTCTTGGGTTGAACACTTATCTTCTTCAACACTTACCTACTGAAATCACTCAAGGTGAGTTCATACCCCTACATTTTCATGTTTTCTCAAGTTTTCAGGGGGGGAATACAAGTTAAAACACTAAGAACATAACTAAATTTTTCTAACAGCCTTCATCAGAAAAGTTCAACTCCATTCACGGACTGTTTTGGGCATCTTAAACATTTTTGTTTTCAAAACTGTACAAGGTGCAAATAGTTCAAGTTTTTAGATTTAAAATGGCTACTTTCACATCTCCATACGATTTCTCTACAATTTATGGTGATTTTTACAAAACTGCCTATCATTTCAAACAACAATCCGGACCAGTCTGTGATTATGGACTTTTTCACCCAAGTTAGAAGTCATTATAAATTGTGATAAAAATTATGAGCAAACTAGACACATTTTGTGAACTCTCAGAATTTACGGATCTAGTTTTCGACTTCGTATGATTTTTCTATGATTTTTCCAAAACAGGGCAGAATTGCTAAATTTTGCCAACAGCATGTAAATATCATAACACTTTGTATTATGTTGAGCAAAGTGTAAAATCATAAGTTCTAATATTTGAATGTGTTTCCTTGCTAGTTTATCATTATGAGCTGAAACTAAGACATTCATATTAAATATTATTCATTCATTTTGGAACACGTACTATTAAACTATAAAAAGTATAGTTTGATATATCCACAACACTAATACATTTCCATGAAAGGATTCATACATATTACATACATTTTAGATAAACTATAATAGGTATAGTTTATGATACATCACTCTACGCACTCGTACAAGAAGGGTACATTCATACAAGAAATATTTATATTCACACACATTTCACGTAAACTTGTTATCCTATATTGTGAGTTTCTCTATTTTTCTCTCTCTCTCTCTCTCTCTCTCCCAGTACGTCCGAGTGCGGGATATAATTCCTGGTAGTTATAATCAGAATCTCCTTGAGGGAGAACGTGATACTTGTATATAGATCTATATTGGGATTGACACCCCACACCTTGCTGCTAGCTACAGTTGGACCTGCAGGTCTACGGGTGACAAATGTCATTTTATTTTTCGCGACACTAAGAACGTCGTGGCAGGTTCACATAGTCATAGTATGATTATAACGGCTCACATAGGGAACAATCCATAAGTTTACGGGATTTTATATTTAAAACCTAAATGAGTTTTATGTCGAATTAAAATCACCTTTTTATCTCTATGGGTACAAATACAAAGTGCCGGGTCTCTATACAAAGTTATTATGATATTAAAACTATACTTCCTCTAGAATTGTTAGACTTCAACTATAGTCGTTGAGCGTATATGTTTGAGTCATATAAGAATGTAGTCTTGATTGGCCTAGAATTGGTGGTGCCCGCCTCATCTCCTGTTCCTCATTGGGTTGTGGACCTAGGGCAGACCTACTATATTCAACGTTTTATCTAATTTAACCCTTTATATAACTTTTATACGCTGGACGATTATAGAGGAACTCTACGGGTTACTCTAGGGTTCATTAATGCATCATGTAGGATTATTTCTAATCACACTTAACTAAGAAAATATTGGATTTTCTGGAAATCAAACTCTATCGATTTTACAAGGAAAAACGGGTTCTACTTCAAACAAAACTCTTATGAACTTACCAACCTTTGTGTTGACACTTTTTAAAACTACTTGTATTCTCAGGAAATCAGTGAAACAGGAAAACTTCATCGCTTTGAGGATGGGACGCTAAACCGTCAACAATTTATTTTGTCATCATAATGTAATTGCTTTTGAAACATATAAACATATACTTTGGTGTAACTTTTGCAATTATATATATGGTGGTTGTTTTTACTTTGAGCACTATTATACACGTTGTTGTGATACTGTACATGAAGTCCTCCACCCCCAGACGTTTCCGCTATCCTTGGTTTGGGGGTGTGACATCTAATGTTACCATTGTCAATATCCATGGAAGTTTTGGGAAGTGGATCAATCAAATTTGATTTACCAGTGCTCCAAATCATTGCTGATTTAGCAGCATCAAGCAAATAAGTAAGATCACTAAGGGTGATGCCATGATCTATCATCAGGGAGTGACTAAAGAACCAAGTCAACAACCAGCTACCTCAAGACTTTGACACCCGATTTTCCCGACTTGCCAATATGTGACTTAACCTCCAAGATGTAAGCATATATAGTCTTTGCTTTCCAATAGGGGTTGAGTGACTTAGAACTTTTCAAGTCTTGAAACTTGTGGGATAGAGAGAATTATTGGAGGAGGTGGAGGAAGTGATGTATGATTCCAGTCATATTAATACACAACAAAGGGATTGATCTTTCATCTTGATTGCCATTTGGGATATGATCTTCATTAGGAAAGCTTGTTCCTAAAGATTGGGGAAGACCATAGTTGTCTAAACTAGACATTTATAATGGGAGAAATTCAAGTTAGTTGTTTTAAAGTCCTTAATATAACACCCAATATGAAATATTAAGGCTAGGACCCAACAAACTATTTATAACTAGAAGAGTGTCACACCCCGAAAACCGAAGGCGGAAACATTTCCGGGGCGGACTCCACGTTGAGTATCAATTCCAATGCACATAGTAAGTAAAGTAAACAACCATTACATTACATATAGAAATTTACATTTGTTTCAAAAGTTAAGTTGTACAAGTGATATACATATGCATCATATTAACAAAAGTAAAGACGAGATCTTCAGTACGCTCCGTCTTCTCCAAAAGGATTGCTGGGTACCTGTTTATCGCTGACCTGAGAATACAAGCGGTTTGAAAATCAGCATAAAGCTGGTCAGTTCATAAGATGTTTGTTTTCTGAAAATGTACGAGTTTCCTTTAGTTTACCAAAGAGGTTGTTATCCAAGAAAATCCCATATTTTCTTATGTAAAGTTGGTTTACCAAAGAGATTGTTATCCAAGGAAATCCCATATTTTCTTATGTAAAGTTGGTTTAGTTATCACTTGTTACCAATTCGTTTATGTGTTGTATTTTACCCCAGGAAAATCCCATATTTTCCTAAATGTAAGACCGGTTGTATATTACAATGTATAGTTTAATACATAAAACTATATATTGAGGATCATGGGATTACTATCCCGAACTAGATATGAATTAGTTTGAAATATGCGATCTATAGACGAAAAGTAGTTTGAAAACCATGGGACTCACATCCCGTACTAAATACAAGACAGTTTGATATACATGAAAATATAATTTGAAAACCATGGGACTACCGTCCCGTACTAGATACAATATAGTTTAGTATTCATGGAAATATAGATTGGAAACCATGGGACTATTGTCCCGTACTAGATATGGTATAGTTTGATATTCATTGAAATATAGATTGAAAACCATGGGACTTGCATCCCGTACTAGATATAAATTCAAAACCATGAGATTATCATCTCGTATTAGATATAGTTTCAAAACCATGGGACTACCATCCCGTACATGATATAGGTTGAAATCATGGGATTATTATCCTATACTAGATATAAGTTAAAGACCCTGGGACTACTATCCCGCATTAGATATAAGACCAATAGACTGAGAACCATGGGACCATCATCCCGTACTAGACATGGAAACTACAAATAGAAGGTAGATATAGAATCGAAACATAGTCAAACCGAACCCAAAGCGATACTGTGAATAAACTTATATTAATATGTATTGTGAGTCGGGTAACCATGCTGATACGACAACGAGACCTCCTTGACGCTTGTCAGGTGTCGAACGATATCCATAAATTTGTCACCCCAGGCGTTCCCGCCTAATTGTAGCTAGCAGTTAAGGTGTGGGATTGTCAGTCCTGAATAGATCTATTCACAAATTCCCCGCTCTCCCTCCAGGAGACTCTGGTTACACTTCCGGGGAGGATTTACTGATCATCCATAAAGGGTAGTGACGAACTCACAAGCTAGTACTAAAATATTCGCAGGGTTCTCATATGATATCAAACATACAAAAGATTATGAAACATAATACAGTGAATACAACTATATACAATGAAATCATCTGGCAATACACTCAAAATGAAACGGAGATAAACTTAACCGGACATAGTTTATCTAATAACTTTGTATACATATCGGTACGTGATGAAACAAGAACTACAGAACCCCAAATTATTCCCATAATAATTTTATTAGTTTGGTTATTTCCTTAACTGAAATTCATATAGTTGTAATTGATAAATCATCCCTTATGCTCAGCATAATACATAAGGGGTAAAGGTATTTATAAATTTTCCAGATATTATTTGAAATACATCAATGTTATGTATTGAAAACATTTGTAATTTGCTTGTATTCCTCCCCCCCCCCCCCCCCCCCTGAAAACATTGAAAAACCATTGAAAAAGGGTAGGGGTATGAACTCACCGGACGAGAAATGTGACGATTTCGGATGCTAAACGTTGGATCGGGGCTTGCAAACGTACGAGATTCCTATGTATAATGAAAATATACACATTTGTATCTAATTAGGACTTAGTTTATTTATTTTTTAGGGACAAACACTTCTAGTTGCGGAAACACCTCATTGCAAGCGTTTGGAGGGACTCGGGTGACATCTACGGACGTGTAATGGCACTAGGGACTTGGAATTTGAGTTTACTCCCCAAGAGTAAACTCATACAAGAGTTTTCGGCCCATAACACCCATTCCACATGAGTTTAAGCCCGTAAACTCATGGTGGGGTGTTTTTGGTTGTTAAATGGCTTCATATGACTAGGGAAAATTTGCTAGGATTAAATCTAACGCCTTGGAATGGATTAACTTCACATAGGGACCATTTATTGGAGTTTACGGCTATAAAATCCCCCATACATAGAATCCTTAATGTTGTTGGTCCTTAATCAATCACATGTGATTCTAAAAATCCCTACAAGCCTTGAAATGAATTTGGGGCTCCAATTGACGTACTTTTAGGAGTTTACGGCCATGGGACACATGCTATGGCCATAAACTCTCAAATGATGGGTTTGGTTGAGTTTAAGGCCCCGAAACTATTTTTGTTTGGATCTATGATTTATTATAAGGCTTTTGGTGGTGTTGGATGGCTTTCTAACACATTGGAAATGAGTTTACTCACATTTTTGAGGGGTTTACGGCCCAAGCACATGCCTTGGCCGTAAACTCATATAAATCCCTCAAAATCCATGTTTAAAGTGTTCTAAGTCCATTACTAATATTCTAAAAGTCATATCTAGGTCTAGTTTGAGTCATGGAAGGGTTTAAGGGCTTAAAAACCCTTTAAATATGGGTTTACGGCCTAAGCAGCCATAAACTCATATACAAGGCTCTAAATCATGGTTTAAAGCATTCTAGGTCCATTCCATAAAGTCATCTAGCCATATCTAAGGTCCAATTGTGGTTTGAAAGAGTTTTGTTGCTCCAAAAACCCCATTTAGATGAGTTTACCGCGTAGGACTGTTCTAGGGCCGTAAACTCATGATAATGGTCCTAATCCATGGTTTAAACTCGAATTTGAAGGCTAGAGAGGTTGCATAACAAGTTAGGGAAGGTACCTCAAAGATTTGGAGCCTTAAATTGATGATTTGGACCCTTAAACTTGGATTTAGGAGAGAGGTTAGAGATAGAGTAGAGAGAGGAAGCAAAAGCTTCAAATGAATGTTTAAACACGTTTATATAGGTCCTAAAACTTGGACATAATGGAATTCTACCCGATACCGGCATTAAACGCGGCTTTAGGTCGCACCCGATTATGTTTCCGTAACCCGGCGGGGACGTTTCTATCTTTTTGAAATAAACATTTTTGGGCTAATTTCATGAGTTCCAAAGGGTTTTGGACACTCACTGGATTATAATAAACATATAAATTTAAATAATTTAACCCAAAACGAAAACGGAATGAATTGATTAATGGCAGATTCTTATGGGTAGAACGAGTTTTCGACGATGGAAAACTTTGGGTTGTTACAAAGAGGGATGTCGTAATCCAAGTTATAAAATATTTTAAGGTAGGTAAATGACAATTTACCAATTTCCACCATGAAAATGAAATATAATTAACTTCTAATTGGATTTGAAACTCCTAGATCTTTTGGGATACATTAAACTTTCAATGGCATGTTTGAATCTCGATTGTGCCCTCTCAAATTTGTGACTAGGATGTCGAGGCTCACAAACAAGGTGTGAAAAACCATGCAAATTAACTTGGTACCCGTAACTTTATCACCTAATTGATGTGCCGGTTAACCACACATGCTACACCAATCTATGATAAACATTAAGTTACCCTTTGCCACACATTTTCAGTCCTATGTTAGTGTGTCGGTTAACCACACACGCTCCACTAACAACATAACAAAGGTGCAAAGTGCAATTTCACGCGTTAGCTGTCACACCCCAAAACCAGAACGACGGAATCGTTCGAGGGAGGATGACTTCATGTAGTATCGAAACAGTTGAATACATAGTAAAGAAAGTAACACAACCATCATATATAATTTGAAAGTTTACATTGTAGAAAAGTACTTGTTTCAAAAGAAATTACAATATGATGTCAAAATGAAATTAAACTAACACCTCAGCGTCCCTTCTTCAAAAGCTGTAGTTTACCTGTATTACTGAATCCCTGAGAAACACAAGTGGTTTTGAAAGAGTAGGTCAGCATTTAAGCTGGTGAGTTCATAAGTAATTAGTGACAATGTTTGTATGAAATAGAATGAAAATGGTTTGTACATGTTTAAATGTTCCTAGAAAATCCCATATTTTCTACTAAAGTAGATGGTAGTTTAATTGTTCCAAAACTGTAATACAATAGTAATTTTCATGCCTAAAATAGTAGGTTTATGTATAAATTGTTAAGGCATTTGAAAAACCCCATAAATCAATGTGTTTTTAGTACTCCATGTGGGTCTCATAACCATGCTATTTGACTAGGATGCCTATAACAATGTTCTTCATGCGTTGGAAAGTTATGACGTTTGTCACCCCAGGCCTGCCGACCTAACTGTAGCTAACAGCTTAGGTGTGGGATTGTCAATCCCGTATAGATCTATACACAAGTATGACGCTCCCCCTACAAGGGATTGTGGTATCTAATACAGGACTTAAAATGCATACACAAGTATCATAATGTAACAGCCCGGATTTCTAGGTATCTTTTATTCGCATATTTTTTTGGTGTTTTGTGAGGGGACTCGGCGAGTTGGATCTTGAACTCACCGAGTAGGGTCGCGGTTCTGGACGCGGGTTCGCGCCTAGACTCGGCGAGTCCAAGGGATGGACTCGACGAGTCCGCGCTGTTTGATGAAACCGTAATTTTGCGGTCCTATGCTCTATTTAAAGGACCTTATGGCCCTTCATTGCAGCCACCTTGATCCTTGAGAGCACCAAAGCAGCTAAGGGTTCATGTGAGTGAGATAAGAGGCTATTGTTCACCAAATTTGTGTGTATTTGCAAGAAAGGAAGGGGGAAAGTCAAGCTAGAAGAGTTGGGAGCTTGGATCTACCTCCATTTCGCCAAGGGCAGCTTCCTGAGGTATCTTTCAGAGCTTATTTCCCGTGTTTTTGTTGAGATGTTCAAATCTAGGGTTTCTTCTTGCCTTGTTTGCTTTGTAATTGAAGTGTGAGAGGTCCCATGGAGATATGGTACCTAGATCTGCACCTTAGCAGGTCCAGAAAGTCCCAAATGCTATGCTTTATGTCCTTCCTTTTGGGTTGGAGACTAGGGTTGCCATATTAGAGGTCATTTCCCCAAAAAGAGCCTTGTAAGTGTTGCATGGTAGCCAAGACTGTGACTTTACGTGATAAATGAGCTTGGGAGGGCCAGATCTATGAATGTATGGAGCGGATCTGACCTTAGAAGCAAGATTGAGTTGATGCATGGCATGGACTCGCCGAGTCTGAAGAACAGACTCGGTGAGTAGCATGAAGATTGTCCTTAACCACTCAGTGAGTGGTCCTGCCGAGTTGTGGTTGACTCAGTGAGTCACGGAGAGTTAGAGAGGGTTTGATAGGTGGACTGAGTCGAGCTGGAACTCGTCGAGTTGTCCTTGCGACTCAGTGAGTTGAGTCGCGGTGGCCCCGCGATTCATGACCAGGTGGAACTCGTCGAGTCAGAGGAGTACTCAACGTGTCAAAAGAGAATCCTAGAGAGAGTTGGTGAAAACGCTTAGACTCGCGGAGTCGCTCTAGTGCACTCGCCGAGTCTGGTCAAATTGGCCGTTGACCGTTGACTAGAATTGACCAGTGTTGACTTGATAGGGACAGTCAACCTTAGTGGTAAAAGTATTAATTAGAAATATATGATGTTATAGGGGGATTATAGCTCGAGGGTTCGAGCGCGAGTGATTTCCAGGATTCGCGAGTTATCGAGATATACGAGGTGAGTCTTCTCACTATACCGTACCCGGAAGGGTTTGACTGTATAACCGGAAGGTCGAATATGATATGAGATATATGCGTTATGTGTGATAAGTTAATCGTTATATGTTCCATGTATGATATGCTTGATATGGGCCGGAAGGCGAATATGTTATGGGCCGGAAGGTGTTGTGATGTGGACCGTAAGGTTGACGTGGGTAGGATCAGAAGGTTTACCCAGTTGGGACGGAAGTCCCCTGAGACACATGGACTAGAAGGTCAGGGCCTGGAAAGGCGTATGTGCGTATGTAGTATTTTGGGGAACTCACTAAGCATTCATGCTTACAGTTGTTGTGTTATGTGTTTCAGGTACTAGCGAGGACCGTGGGAAGGCGCCGGCATGATCGTACATATACTCGGGGAAAACTATTTTTATGATGTATGTGATGTAATTGGTCGTGACAATATTTATTACATTGGAATTTAAATTATTACTCGATGTTTTGATGTTTGTAAAAATGAAAATTTGGTTTTAAAAATTTACGTTGTTACAAGTTGGTATCAGAGTCTTGGTTTGAGGGATTCGGGTACACCTTCGGGCGTAACTGAACTCAAAACGGGGATTTGAGAAATTTTAATTAATAAATCAATAAAATTTGATAAGTGATTTTTGAAACAACCAATGAAGAAGGAGTGTGTACGGTCAGCCAGCGCCCGAACGGTAAAATCCCCAAAATACTCTTACAATATGAGTTATGAGATATGATATGATATGATATGCATGCTAGTAGTCTAAGTATTCATATTAGGACTAGAGTGGCCTGATATGTGATGCCTTAGTCTAGGGAAACCTGCTTCTATGAGGTGCTTTGAGAGCGAGTGAGTAGCTAGTGCATGGCAAGAATAGAGTACTCAGGATCTGGGGTTTAGGGAGGAGGACTTGGGGTGAATGCTGATGCGGTGTAGTCGGTAGTATTGGGCCCGTACTACTGAAGACACCAGGTCAGTGGGCAACCCAAGTAAGAATCCCTGGGTATCGGAGACTGAGTAGGGTTGCGTTATCGAGTGTGATTATGCTCAATAGAGTCTCTGATATTTTTATGTTGTATTTCAGAGACATCATGGTTAGACTACGCCACAGACCTGGTACGAGTAGTGTGACTGACGAGGAGCTTCGTCAGATGATTCATGAGGAGGTGGCTGCAGCGATCCGGGCTGAGATTCCGGAGATGTTTGGGTCTATTAAGACCACAATGATGGAGACATTTGACGAGCGGTACGCCGCGTTCACTGAGGCCGCAGCCACAGCAGCTACCGCAGCTGTGGCCGCTGCCAGACCACAGGGAGGTGACTCGTTGTTGTTCCGGGAGTTCAGCAACACGAAGCCACCTGAGTTTGACGGGACGTAGGATCCGATTACCGCGATGAGATGGATTGCGGATATCGAGGGATGCTTCAACACTTGTTCATGTCCAGAGCATCTGAGGGTACGGTTTGCCTTGAACCAGCTCCGCCTGGGAGCAAAGGATTGGTGGAAGTTCGTGACGACGAACTTCACTCTGGCAGAGGTTTCAGCTGTGACTTGGGAGAGGTTTATCACTATGTTCAGAGACGAGTACGTTCCCCCCGGTGGAGAGGGTATGGTTGGTTCAGGAGTTTTTGACCCTCAAGCAGGGTAATGATTCTGTCACGGTGATCACACGGAAGTTTCATGAGAGGGCGATGTTCTGCACCGAGCAGGTGTCCACGGAGCAGGCTCGGATGAGTCGGTATTTGGGAGTGCTGAGGAGGGATATTCGGGAGTTCCTGTCGAACTCGTTATATCAAACTTTTGTTGAGCTTCAGGCGAATGACAGGAAGCGTGAGATCGAGTTGGAGACTGTAACACCCCAAAAACCAAAGGCGGAAACGTCTCCGGGGTTGACTACCACGTTGTGTATCAAATCCAATGTACATAGTATTCACAGTAAACAAACATTACATTACATATATATGAAAGTTTACATGTGTTTCAAAAGTAAAGTTATACAAATATACATATGCATCATATTAACAAAAGTTGAGACGAGTCTTCTACGCACTCCGTCTTCGCCAAAAGAGATCATCGGGTACCTGTCTAACTTGGACCTGAGAATACAAGCGGTTTGAAAATCAGCATAAAGCTGGTGAGTTCATAAGCGGTTTTGTTTTGTGAAAATGTATCGGTTTCCTTTAGTTTCCGAAAAGATTTGTTATCCAAGAAAATCCCATATTTTCTTATGTGAAGTTGGTTAAGTTATCGTTTGTTACCAATTCGATTATGTATTGTATTTATCCCAGGAAAATCCCATATTTTCCTAATTGTAAGATCAATAGTATATCACAAAGTATAGTTTAGCACACAAAACTATATAATGAAAATCTTGGGATCACTATCCCGAAAGACATATAAGTTAGTTTGAGATATTCGAAAGTACGGTTCAAGATCATGGGACTATCATCCCGAACTAACACGAGATAAGTTAATGTATGTATGTAAATATAGATTTGAAACCATGGGATCACTATCCCGAATAAGATACAAATTTTAGAACCCATGGGATCACTATCCCGTATAAGATATAGATTTAGAAAACCATGGGATCACTATCCCGTAAGAGATATAAGAATAAACCATGGGATCATTATCCCGTATAGGACATAGATATAGAATAGTTTGATAATACCATGGGATCACTATCCCGAAAGAGACATAGAAACAATACCACGGGATCACAATCCCGAAAGAGACATAGAATATAGATACAAAACCATGGGATCACTATCCCGAACGAAATAAAGATCCTGAACCCAAACTGTGAATAAGTTGGTATTAATACATATTGTGAGTCGGGTAACCATACTGATACGATAACGTGACCTCCTTGATGTTTGTCAGACGTCGAACGATATCCAGAAATTTGTCACCCTAGGCGTGCCCGCCTAACTGTAGCTAGCAGTTAAGGTGTGGGATTGTCAGTCCCGAATAGATCTATTCACAAATTCCGCGCTCTCCCTCCAGGAGACTCTGGTTACACTTCCGGAGAGGATTTACTGATCATCCATAAAGGGTAGTGACTATCTCACAAGCTAGTACTAAACTATTCACAGGGTTCTTATAAGATATTGACATACAGAAAGTTATGAAACATAGTACAGTAAAGTATAGATACATACATGAAATCATCGGATAACATATTCAAATGATACGGAGATAAACTGAACAGACATAGTTTATCTAATAATTTAGTATAGATATCAGTACACGATAGAAAGAACAGTAAAGACCCCCAAATTATTCCCATAATAATTTGATTAGTTTGATTGTTTCTTAACTAAAATCCATTTAGTTGAAATCGAGTAGTCATTCCTTATGCTCAGCATAATACATAAGGAGTAAAAGAGTTTATAGATTTGTCAAATATTGTTTGAAACACATCAATGTTGTGATTGGAAAACAGTTATAGTTTGCTTGTATTCCCCCCTGAAAACATTGAAAACAGTGAAAAAGCCGTAGGGGTATGAACTCACCGAACGAGGTACGAGACGGTTTGGATGCTAAGAGTTGAGCCGGGACTTGTAAACGCACGAGGTTCCTAATTATGAAGTAAAGATACACATTTGTATCTAATTAGGACTTAGATTGATTGTTGGATAGGGACAATTGCTTCAGGTCGCGATAACACTCCGATACAAGTGTTTGGTGGGACCCGGGTGGTGTTTAGGGACATGAATGGCACAAGGGACTTGGGCAATGAGTTGGGACATCAAAGGAACACTCCCATTAAGGGAGTTTACGGCCAAAACACCCTTCCCCATGAGTTTACGGCCGTAAACTCATGATGGGTGTTTTATGGTGCCTTTTGGACTTCCAACACTTAGGGGATGATTTCTAGACTTGGTTTAAGGACTTGGAATGGTTCAAAACATCAATTTGACCCTTTTTGATGGGATTTTACGGCCTAGCAAGATCCATGGCCGTAAACCCTTGTTTGTCCAAGAAAATGATGTTAATTGTTGCTAGGACAAATCACATGTGATTGGTAGATTTTATCCAAGGCCTAACATGAGTTTGCATGGGACTTTTGAGGTGTTTGTGGAGTTTACGGCCCATGAAACTCCCTTCATGGCCGTAAACTCTAATACATGGTGCTCCAAGGTGTTTTAAGGTCTAGAACTTGCATGAAAGGACTTCTAAAATTCATCTAAGGGCCTTAGGGGTGTGTAGTTTGCATCTTATCACCAAACATTTTTGAGTTTACGGCCCAAGAACATGTCTTGGCCGTAAAACCTTAGAAACCCCATAAATGTTGTGTTTTAGGCCCTCAAAGTATTTTTGGTTGGTCCCTTGATTTATTCCAAGGCTTTTGGTGGTGTTGGATGGCTTTCTAACACCTTAGAATGAGATTTATGCCAAGTTTAGTGGAGTTTACGGCCCAAGAACTCTCCTTGGCCGTAAACTCACATAAGTCCCTCAAAATTAATGTTTCAAGTGTCCAAATGCAAGAATCAAAGTCCCATAATTCATATCTAAGCTATAGGGGTGATTTGGAAGGGTTTAAGGGCATAAAAACCCTCATTATATGAGTTTACGGCCCAAGAATATTCCTTGGCCATAAACTCCTCTAAACATCACAAAATGCAAGTATTACATGTTTAGATTACATATTTTAAAGTCCCATAGCCATATCTAAGGTCCAAACTAGTCAAGGAAGGGTTTAAATGCTCAAAACCCACCATTTTGGGTGTTCACGGCCTAAGCACCTTCTTAGGCCGTAAACTCATGTATTTTGTCCAATTTCATGTTTAAGTGTCTAATTTGGAAGCTAAACATGCTATAGATTAAGGCTAGGAAGGTACCTTAAGGATTTGAAGCCTTAAAATTGAGTTTTGGACACTTAATCTTTGGATTTTGGAGAGAGGTTAGAGAGAGAGTAATGAGAGAAGGAAAAAGCTTCAAATGAAAGCTGAAACTCGTTTATATAGTTCCCAAAATTTGCACGCGGTGGAATTCTACCCGATACTGACGCTAACCGCGGCTTTTGGTCGCACCCGATTGAGTTTCCGTCACCCGACGGGAACATTTTAAAAACTCGTGAAATAATCATTTTGGGCGAATAACATAAGTTCCTGAGTGCTTTAGACACTCATTAGGATAAAATAAACGCATAATTTATACAATTAAATTTCAAGGAGAAATCGGAACGAATCCGATAACGGTGACTTTCCGGGTAGAACGGTTCTTGGCGACGAACAAATTTCGGGTTGTTACATTATCCCCCCGTTAGAGGGAATTTCGTCCTGAAATTCAAAGAATAGGATGTAGATCATGAGTTTGAAATGAAACTCGAATGGATTGGATATTTTGGATCATCACTTTCTCAAGTGGAATCGGGTTTCTACGAAGGTTTCGAAACATACGATATGGAATTAAACTTTAGATGTTCGAATGAAATTCCCGGAAACACTTCGGGACAGACATTTAGTAGAAAGAGCTACTAACTTCTCGTTTCTAAATGACCACAGAAACGAGGAATGCGGTAATTCGTACCAGGAAAACTCTGGAGTTGTAAAGCATGACACAATACGAAAGCTTGATGCCGAAAATCATGAGAGTTAGGTCGAGGAAAAGATATAGACAGGCGACCCTCTCGAAACCAAGATAACAACATGAATGGGACTCCGTCATTCCATGTTAAACGTAGCATCAAGGTATTATCGCGAAAGGTTTCTCATTTAACCAAATGGAACAGAATAGTCCTCTGGACTGAGAATTCAATCTATAGGCGCGAAGTTAGTGTTCTCCATCTCATTGGTTAGTCGTCTCGATGATGCACATCTCGATCACACACGAGGAATCGGACTTAGAAAACACTCGAATAGATGGATAACAGGTTTCCCTTCAATCACGGGAATCGAAAAGAGTTGCAGATCAAAGAGAATTATACCTGCAGCGACAGAGGGATCAGTGGTGGTAGTTGTCTTGGGGCAATTCCTCTTGAAGTGCCCTGCTTCACCATAATTGTAGTAGGCTGGACTGATTCCTGCTCCTGCTGATTGGTTCGTTGACTTGGCCGGTTTCCTGCAGGTTCGAGACAGATGGCCTTTCTTGCCACAGTTGTCGCAGCTCTTTTCGCGACATGGACCGGGGATGCGGTGATGGTAGTTGCACTTACTACACCAAGGAAGATTGCCAGTGTATCCACTGGTGGGAGTTTGGGCTGTAGATCCAACAGCTGAGACAGCAATAGGAGTAGTAGTAGCAAGGACTGCTACCGTTTGCTGTTTCTTGGAAGACCCCTTCGTACTCTGGGCCTTTCGCTTGTTCCGAGATTTCTTTCTACTTTCACCTCCACTTGTGTCTGACTCAGGAGTGGTAGTTTCTTCATCATATTTGTCTTCGTGATCGATCAAGATTTTCGCAAGGCATTTAGCACTGTCGTACGTGTCTGGCTTCGCAGCCAAGACATTCCCCTTAGTTGGCTGGGTCAATCCCCAGATGAATCTTTCGATCTTTTTACTCTCCGGGGTAACCATTCCCGGACAGAGTAAAGCCAGGTCATCGAATCTTGAAGTATAAGCAGCTATGTTGGAACCCTTCATCTTAAGGTTCCAGAGTTCGTGTTCCAGTTTCTGGATTTCGCCCCGAGGGCAATACTCTGCGAGAAGAAGCTCCTTCATAGCTTCCCAACCCATGGCATTCGCTACAGGTAAGGTTAAGGATTTGACTCGGCCGTTCCACCAAGTCAAGGCTTTATCGAGGAAAGTACAGGCAGCAAACTTGACTTTATCAGACTCCGAACAGGCACATATTTCGAAGATTGACTCGATTTTCTCAAACCATCGAGTCAGGGAAATGACACCTCCAGTGCCATCAAAGGTTGTGGGTTTCGCATTCATGAAGTCTTTGTAGGAACCCCCTCTTCGGTGTTCCTGGCTGCCTTCTGGGTTTTGAGGTTGGGGACCACCTCCGGAGCCACCGGGATTCATTTGATTCATAGCTGCCACCATTGCAGCAGTTAGAACTGTTTGAAGTGATGCGAGATCAAATTGAGGAGAAAGTGTTGGCGGAGGAGGATTATTGTTGTTCTTCGAGCTGGGTCTCTTTCTCGGAGGCATCTTGATCTAAAAAGATCAGGAAAGAGAGGATTATAAGTCCTCTGAATTGAATCAAGAGATATTGAACAGGGGATATCTCATCAAGGCAGATATAGCATCATACTAAGCGATAAAGCAGGAAGGAGTTATCAAGACAGAACATTTTATCGCTAGCGAAAGGATCAAGTAACATCGCGTATACGAGGGTTTTCTACAAGGGATTTGGCTCGAGAAATACTCCCATAGTATTTCATGGTTCGTTGCAGTGACGATTCGTTGTTTGAGATATTAGGTAAGTTTTAGGCATGCTGCGTACCACAGTCACTCCTAAGCACATGTTGGCCGTGTCTCGAATGAATATAGTTGGCCAGGCTATATTGACCCTAGACACAACTACATAACTGCCCAGGTTTAACCGCAGTGTACAACACCCATTTACTTATGTTTTGTTCTACTTGTGGTCACGGATTCCGACGGTTCGGTATACTTGTATACTTTTGAAAATACTTGTAGTTTTGAAGATACTTTTTAATTCAGAGCACTGAGGCCCTTTAGTGTTTATAGTTTTATACCATGTAAGGTTTGGTATACTCTGTTCACTATAAACAAGGGCTCTGATACCAATCTGTCACACCCCAAAAACCAAAGGCGGAAACGTCTCCGGGGTTGACTACCACGTTGTGTATCAAATCTAATGTACATAGTATTCACTGTAAACAAACATTACATTACATATATATGAAAGTTTACATGTGTTTCAAAAGTAAAGTTATACAAATATACATATGCATCATATTAACAAAAGTTGAGACGAGTCTTCAACGCACTCCGTCTTCGCCAAAAGAGATCACCGGGTACCTGTCTAACTTGGACCTGAGAATACAAGCGGTTTGAAAATCAGCATAAAGCTGGTGAGTTCATAAGCGGTTTTGTTTTGTGAAAATGTATCGGTTTCCTTTAGTTTCCGAAAAGATTTGTTATCTAAGAAAATCCCATATTTTCTTATGTGAAGTTGGTTAAGTTATCGTTTGTTACCAATTCGATTATGTATTGTATTTATCCCAGGAAAATCCCATATTTTCCTAATTGTAAGATCAATAGTATATCACAAAGTATAGTTTAGCACACAAAACTATATAATGAAAATCTTGGGATCACTATCCCGAAAGACATATAAGTTAGTTTGAGATATTCGAAAGTACGGTTCAAGATCATGGGACTATCATCCCGAACTAACACGAGATAAGTTAATGTATGTATGTAAATATAGATTTGAAACCATGGGATCACTATCCCGAATAAGATACAAATTTTAGAACCCATGGGATCACTATCCCGTATAAGATATAGATTTAGAAAACCATGGGATCACTATCCCGTAAGAGATATAAGAATAAACCAGGGGATCATTATCCCGTATAGGACATAGATATAGAATAGTTTGATAATACCATGGGATCACTATCCCGAAAGAGACATAGAAACAATACCATGGGATCACAATCCCGAAAGAGACATAGAATATAGATACAAAACCATGGGATCACTATCCCGAACGAAATAAAGATCCTGAAACCAAACTGTGAATAAGCTGGTATTAATACATATTGTGAGTCGGGTAACCATACTGATACGACAACGTGACCTCCTTGACGTTTGTCAGACGTCAAACGATATCCAGAAATTTGTCACCCTAGGCGTGCCCGCCTAACTGTAGCTAGCAGTTAAGGTGTGGGATTGTCAGTCCCGAATAGATCTATTCACAAATTCCGCGCTCTCCCTCCAGGAGACTCTGGTTACACTTCCGGAGAGGATTTACTGATCATCCATAAAGGGTAGTGACTATCTCACAAGCTAGTACTAAACTATTCACAGGGTTCTTATAAGATATTGACATACAGAAAGTTATGAAACATAGTACAGTAAAGTATAGATACATACATGAAATCATCGGATAACATATTCAAATGATACGGAGATAAACTGAACAGACATAGTTTATCTAATAATTTAGTATAGATATCAGTACACGATAGAAAGAACAGTAAAGACCCCCAAATTATTCCTATAATAATTTGATTAGTTTGATTGTTTCTTAACTAAAATCCATTTAGTTGAAATCGAGTAGTCATTCCTTATGCTCAGCATAATACATAAGGAGGAAAAGAGTTTATAATCATTTTGGGCGAATAACATAAGTTCCTGAGTGCTTTAGACACTCATTAGGATAAAATAAACGCATAATTTATACAATTAAATTTCAAGGAGAAATCGGAACGAATCCGATAACGGCGACTTTCCGGGTAGAACGGTTCTTGGCGACGAACAAATTTCGGGTTGTTACAGAGACCCAGGCCAGGGAGGAGGCCGAGTCTCAACGGGTGGATCGGCGGCCAACTCAATCTCAGCCGGCAGCCAAGCGGACCAAGTCGGCCGATTCGAGATCCGGAGGTCTGAAGGGCCGCACTTGCGGAAAGTGCGGCAAGAGTCACGAGGGGGCATGTCGATCGGGTGCTTGCTACAAGTATGGCAAGGAGGGGCACATTGCTAGGGATTACCCCAAGGGATTCATGGTTTGCTTTCATTGCAACCAGACCAGCCATCGGAAGGCCGAGTTCCCCCAGCTTTGACACGGATCTACGCCTGCTGCCAGGGTTACCGAGACTCGGCCAGTGAAGGCCGAGGTTCCGAAGGCTCATGGGAGAGCTTTCCAGTTGACTGCAGAGGAGATCCGCACGGCGCCTGATGTCGTAGCCGGTATGTATTCTTTCATGTATTTACTTTTATGCTGAGATATTGTGCTTATATTATGATATGAGTAGGTACTTTTCTTGTGAATTCTGTACCTGCTTTGGTATTATTTGACTCGGGTGCAAGTCGGTCTTTTGTATCGTTGGCTTTTAGCCAGCACATCGGTATTGATCGGGAGGTGATGAGTCGACCCCTGCGAGTTTCTATAGCAGATGAGAAAGCGGTATACGCCACTGATGTGATTCGAGGATGTGTGCTCGAGATTTTTAGGGTCGAGTTCCCTATAGACTTTGTTCCTATACCTATGGGGGATGTCTGCGTTATCGTAGGCATGGACTGGTTGAGTAAGTTTGGGGCAGTCATTGACTGCGAGAGAAAGCTGTTGACAATTCGAGACCCTAGTGGGGGAGTGCTTGCGGTTTATGGCGAGGGGACCCAGTGTGGGTCGGCGTTTTGTTCGGCTGCCAGGGCAATGCAGAGTTTGCAGCATGGCTGCAATGGATTCATAGCCTATGTAATGGATACTCGAGCGGCCGCGGGGAGGCCCAATTCGATTGATGACGTTCCTGTTGTATGCGAGTTTTTGGATGTGTTCCCCGAAGAGTTACCGGGTGTGCCTCCGGAAAGGCAAGTGGAGTTCCGTATCGACTTGGTTCCGGGAGCGGCGCCCATCGCCAAGGCACCTTATCGTCTCGCTCCACCGGAAATGCAGGAATTATCCTTGCAGCTTCAGGAGCTGTTGGGAAAGGGGTTTATTCGACCGAGTAGCTCACCTTGGGGAGCACCGATTTTGTTCGTCAAGAAAAAGGATGGTTCGCACCGGATGTGTATCGATTACCAGGAGTTGAACAAGTTGACGGTTAAGAACCGGTATCCGTTACCTAGGATCGACGATCTGTTCGATCAGTTGCAGGGGGCATCTTGGTTCTCCAAGATAGACTTGAGGTCGGGTTATCATCAGATGAGGGTTCGGGAGGAAGATATGCAGAAGACTGCTTTCAGAACTCGTTATGGACATTATGAGTTTGTGGTGATGCCTTTTGGGCTCACCAATGCCCTGGCTGCGTTCATGGATCTTATGAACCGGGTGTACCGGTCGATGCTGGATCGGTCGGTGATCGTGTTCATTGATGATATTTTGGTGTATTCGAGGTCTAGGGATCAACATGAGGAACATTTGAGGGAAATTCTTAGGGTATTAAGATCGGAGAGGCTGTATGCCAAATTCTCCAAGTGTGATTTCTGGTTGCGAGAGGTCCAGTTCCTTAGGCATCTTGTTAACCAGAAAGGGATATTGGTCGACCCGGCCAAGATTGAGGCGGTATTGAGGTGGGAGGTGCCGAGATCACCTACTGAGATCAGGAGTTTTCTGGGTTTGGCTGGATATTATCGCAGGTTTATCAAGGATTTCTCCCAGATTGTTGTGCCACTTACTAGGATGGCCGGAAGGCGAATATGTTATGGGCCGGAAGGTGTTGTGATGTGGACCGTAAGGTTGACGTGGGTAGGACCGGAAGGTTTACCCAGTTGGGACGGAAGTCCCCTGAGACACATGGACCAGAAGGTCAGGGCCTGGAAAGGCGTATGTGCGTAGGTAGTATTTTGGGGAACTCACTAAGCATTCATGCTTAGAGTTGTTGTGTTATGTGTTTCAGGTACTAGCGAGGGCTGTGGGAAGGCGCCGGCATGATCGTACACATACTCGGGGAAAACTATTTTTATGATCTATGTGATGTAATCGGTCTTGACAATATTGTTTACATTGGAATTTAAATTATTACTCGATGTTTTGATGTTTGTAAAAATGAAAAATTGGTTTTAAAAATTTACGTTGTTACACATAACTTCCTCATACGAAGTCAGATTTGGACATTGTTTTATGTACGCTCACGATTTAATGATATCTAACATAGTAGGTAAGCAAATAGAGACTTTTGTACATTTTATTTTCAAAGTTAATTTCAGTATTTTCAAAAGTGGTTACAATACTTGGTTTTTTAGGTCATTACATAGAATCGAAATATCGGGTTGTCACATCATCCCTCCGTTAGAGGGAATTTCGTCCTGAAATTTAATGTAAGGAAAACACGTGTGGATTAGGGAAAAAGATGTGGGTACTTGTGTTTCATCTGATCTTTGCGTTCCCAGGTTTATTCAGGTCCTCGCTTTGCTTCCAGCGGACCTTCATGATGGCTATGCGACTTTGTTTTGTTCTTTTAATTTCCCTATCCATGATTTCAATTGGTTCTTCTATAAACTGGAGACTCTCGTTGATTTTGATTTCTTCTAGCGGGACGAAGAGGGCCTCATCGGACAAACATTTCTTCGAGTTTTACACATGAAAGGTAGGGTGTACGTTATTGAGTTCCTGCGGTAGACAAAGTTTGTAGGCTACCCGGTCGATATACCTAGGGTTTAGTTTCCCACGTCTTCCAAAACATATTAGCCCTTTCCAGGGTGAGACCTTTAATAGCACTCGGTCCCCGACCTGAAATTCCAAGGGCTTCCGTATTTTGTCCGCATAACTCTTTTGTCTGTCTCTTGAAGCCTTTAGTCGTTCTTGAATTTGTACATTCTTCTCGGTTGTCTCTCTTTTGATTTCTGGGCTAGTAAGAGTGTTGTCGGGTACTTGTCCCTTGGCTAGTTGTGTGTCACCTACTTCAGTCCAGCACAGTGGTGATCTGCACTTCCATCCATAGAGGGCTTCAAATGGAGTAACTTTAATGATGGAGTGATAGCTATTGTTGTATGAAAATTTGACTAATGGTAAATAGGTATCCCATGCTTTATGAAAATCGATTACACAATCTCTTAGCATATCTTCCTAGGTTTGTATGGTCCTTTTACTTTGACCGTCGGTTTGTGGGTGTTAAGCAGTACTCATGTCGAGCCTCGTTCCTAGATATTTTTGTAACGATTTCCAAAATCGCGAGGTGAACCTACTATCTCTATCGGAGATAATGGATATTGGTACACCATGTAGTCGTACAATCTCTCGGATGTAGGTTCGAGCTAGCTTCTCCATCGTGAGGTGAACCTACAATCTCTCGCATGAAGTGTGCGGATTTTGTTAATCTATCTATGATTACCCAGATGGTGTCTAACCCACCTGCTGTCTTGGGTAATTTGGTTATGAAGTCCATGGTTATCCGTTCCCACTTCCACTCGGGTATTTCGGGTTGTTGCAGCAATCCCGATGGATTTTGGTACTCTACCTTGACTTTGGCGTAAGTCAGACACTTGCCCATATAGGTAGCGATCTCTGCTTTCATGTTCGGCCACCAATACAGTTTCTTGAGGTCCAGATACATCTTGTCCGAACCTGGATGCACAGAGTATGGAGTCTTATGAGCCTCGTTCATGACCACTTCTCTGAATCCACCAAACTTCGGTGTCCAGATCTGATCCATGAAGTAACGAACTCCATCACCCTTGTCTTCAAGATTCTTGTCCATTCCTCTTAGGGCTTCTCTTGCCACATTCTCTGTTTTCAAGGCTTCCCTCTGAGCTTCCTTGATTTGTGTGGACATATGTGAATGGATCGTCATGGTTAACGATTTCACTCGGCGACCTGAGTATTCTTTCCGACTAAGGGCATCAACTACTACATTCGCTTTTCGTGGGTGATAGCGAATCTCACATTCGTACTCATTCAGTAGTTCAACCCATCGTAGTTGGTGATACCCAGACCTGAGTATTCTTTCCGACTAAGGGCATCTTCCTTCCGAATCCAAAATTCGCACTTGGAGAATTTTGCATATAGCTTCTCTTTTCTTAGTGTTTCCAAGAGTTGTCGGAGGTTTGACTATGATCCTCTTTATTCTTTGAATAAATGAGTATTTCGTCTATGAACACGATCACAAATTTGTCCAAGATGAACGACACACTTGGTTCATTAAGTCCATGAACATCGCCGGTGCGTTTCTTAATCCAAAGGGCATCACTACAAACTCGTAGTGACCATAATGAGTTCGAAAAGCTGTTTTGGGAACATCTCCTTCCAAGACTCGTAGTTGGTGATACCCGGATCTTAAGTCGATCTTTGAGAAATAACTCGCTCCTTGGAGTTGGTCGAACAATTCATCAATGCATGGTAGCGGGTATCGGTTCTTGATAGTAAGCTTGTTAAGTTCCCGGTAATCAATGCACATGCGGAAAGATCCATCCTTCTTCTTTACGAACAAGATTTGTGCTCCCCAAGGTGAAAAGCTTGGCCTGATGAATCTTTTGTTGAGTAGTTCGTTTAATTAGCTGGATAATTCTTGCATCTCAGCTGGCACCAGACGATACGACGACTTAGCTACTGGGGTAGCTCCGCGAATTAAATCGATTCTGAACTCGACTTGTCATTCTGGTGGGACTCCTGGGAGATCTTCAGGAAAGATATCGGGAAAATCACAAACCTCTAGAATTTCTTTGATGTTCTTCGTTTCTTTTTCCTTATCTACCATGTGGGCTAAGAAAGCATGGTACTCCTTACGTAGGTATTTCTGGGCTTTGACGCAAGAGATGATTTGTAAATTGGTACCAGGTTTGTCACAATAAATGACAAGAGTTTTGCCGCTTGGCAGTTTTAGGTGAACGACCCTTTCGTGACAAAGAATATTGTCATGGTGTAGGCTTAACCAATCCATACCGATGATGACATCAAAGCTCTTTATAGTGATCGACATTAAATCGATTTGAAATGAATGTTCGTTTAGAGTTAGTGTGTAGCCTATGTACATAACATTCATGCTTTCTGTTCTACCGTTTGCCATTTCTACTGTGAATATCTTATTGAGTGATTTAGGGTTCTGTTTTAGTATATGCTTGAATTTATGACTCACGAAACTCCTCTCCGCACCACAATCAAAGAGTATGCATGCATAAGTGTTATTAAGAAGAAACGTACCCGTAACCACCGTGGGATCAGCTATTGCTTCGTTCTGCCCAATTGCCAGCACTCTTCCTATGCTGCCAGTGTTCCTTGCCTTAGGGCAGTCTCTCTTGTACTGTCCAGCCTCATCGCATCCATAAGATGCCTGGCCTACACCGACTGTTTGGCACTATCGAAAGTGATTGGTTTGGAAGCTAGAACACTTCCTCGAATCTGGGGTGATAGTCCCCAGATGTATCTTTCGATCTTCTTGCTCTCTAGAGAAACTATCTCTGGGCAAAGGATTGCCAAATCACTGAACCTGTTGGTATAGGTTGTGATATCTGAGCCTACCATGGTAAGGCCCCAAAGTTCCCGTTCGAGCTTTTGTAATTCGCCCCGTGGATAGTACTCTTGCAGTGATATTTGTTTTAGGTTCTCCTAGCCCATAGAGTTAGCCACTACTAGCATTAGTAACTTGACATGGCCATTCCACCATGTCAGAGCTCTCTCAGAGAAAGTACAGGCAGCAAACTTCACTTTGTTCCCTTCCGGACAAGAACTAATCTCAAAACCGCTTCAGTTTTCTCTATCCACTGTGATAGAGCCACTATCCCTCCGGCCCCATTAAAAGTAATGGGTTTGCTATTCATGAAGTCCTTGTATGTACAATCCCCTCAACAACCTAGATGTTGGCCATTCGTAGAACTATTTACTCCCCCACCATAACCATTGTTAGTCATTTGCGCCATTGTCGTTGTTACTGCAACCATTACATCAGCTATCAATGTGGCATTTTCCGTTCATGGAGGCGGTGGTGGTGGAGGTATCATGCCTGACCCGGGTCTTAGGGTTGGACGAGGAGGCATCGCGCTGCCAAGAAATAAATATAAAAGATTATAAGTTTTGGTGGTTGAGAGTTGAATGATAATGAGTTAACTAACTTTAATAGTTCAAGGATTTGGTTTGACCAACACAGGACTTTGAGTTTGATTCCCCAATGGAGTTTGAATAACAATAAACAAACTCATGAACTCGAATGAAATGCACAGATTTAACACATGAAATAGGTATGCCCTATATATATTAAACATATGGTTGCGTTACTTCCGAAGTTAGAAAATTTTGACCTTTCTAAAGGTCTTTGTTTATAGAAAGTTAAAGAAGGTAAGACTTTTAGCCGATGGTCCTATTCTATATCAAAATTTGGGAGTTAGGTGAGCACTACTTGTTGCATGGATTACGCTTAGAGCTTTACTCCGCGTCCGATTGTTTGGCTCCTATGAGACGCCTTTCAAAGGTAGCTTGTTGCTCCCTCAAATCTCTCATTTCGGAGAGAGTTGCAGTCATTTGTTCCCGGAGGGAGTTGGTGTGGAGTTGATCATTCCCTTGTAGCATGTCTAGACGATGGATATTAGTTGCGTTCTCTTCCATCCTTATGTCAACCTCGTGAATCCGGTTTGCTTGGACTCCGGATTAATAAGCCTGATTGGCAAGTTTGCCTACCACAACTGGGAGTGCTCGATCGGTTAAACTTCCTCCGCTAACATCGTAGAACTCCGGACACATACCGTAAGGAGCGCGCAGTCCTTGCTGCTGACTCAAATGATGGATGTGGCTTCCCCGAACGGGAGTTGGTCCTTGAAATCCCATCCTGAAAGGAGGTCGAACCGATGGAGGTCGGACGGCAGGTGGATTGATTACCTTGGGCTCTGAAGCCGAGCTATCATAATCTTCCTCTTCCTCGTCTTCCATGGGTTCCTCCTCGGGGTCATCTACCATCCATCCTTCATTACCTTGGTTGGGGTAGTAGGGTCGCCGGGGTGATGAAATCTAGCCATTGAGTCTATATGTGAATAGGGCTAAGAATTGACTATAAGCTAAAGCACGTAAAATTTTCCCCTGAGTTTGACGGCTGACGATACCTAAACACTCCTATAGTATTTAAATTTGTATGTTTGATACTAATTTTTATTTTGATAAGTTTTGACTTGTTGCTCACTACGACCATTCCTCGACATACATTAGTCCAATCTCGGATAAATATAGTTGATCAGGCTATATTCATCCCAAATTCGATTACATATTTCGAGGCCTAATCGTAGTGTCCAACTTGTCTTAATACTTCTTGTATAGTTCTAACCATGAAAATATATTGATTTATGCATGTATTTGTACTTTTACGACCCAAAATAATCTAAATTAAATGAAACAAGGTTTTAGGTGTAAAAACGTTTTATCAGAGACCTTGAGTCCCTATACATTTATAGTTTGTATATCTTATGTGGTTCGATATACTTAGTTCACTATAAACAATGCTCTCATACCAATCTGTCACACCCCCCAAACTAGAACGGTGGAATCGTTCGAGGGCGGATGACTTCATGTAGTATCGAAACAGTTGAATACATAGTAAAGAAAGTAACACAGCCATCATATATAATTTGAAAGTTTACATTGTAGAAAAGTACTAGTTTCAAAAGAAATTACAATATGATGTCAAAATGAAATTAAACTAACGCCTCAGCGTCCCTTCTTCAAAACCTTTAGTTTACCTGTATTACTGAATCCCTGAGAAATACAAGTGGTTTTAAAAGTGTAGGTCAGCATTTAAGCTGGTGAGTTCATAAGTAATTAGTGAAAATGTTTGTATGAAATAGAATGAAAATGGTTTGTACATGTTTAAATGTTCCTAGAAAATCCCATAATTTCTACTAAAGTAGATGGTAGTTTAATTGTTTCAAAACTGTAATGTAATAGTACTTTTCATGCCTAAAATAGTAGGTTTATGTATAAATCGTTAAGGCATTTGAAAACCCCGTAAATCAATGTGTTTTTAGTACTCCATCTGAGTCTCATAACCATGCTATTTAACCAGGATGCCTATAACAACGTTCTTCAGGCGTTGGAAAGTTATAACGCTTGTTAGCCCAGGCCTGCCGGCCTAACTGTAGCTAACAGCTTAGGTGCTGGATTGTCAATCTCGTATAGATCTATACAAAAGTATCACACTCCCCCTACAAGGGATTATGGTATATAATATAGGACTTAAAATTCATACTCAAAAGTACGTGAAATGTCTCACAAAACTTAGTATAAAACAGATCTACGTATGAAAATGTCCATTTGTTTTTGTGTATGAAAATATCTCTTTGATATAGTATTTCTAGTATGTAAATGTTCATGATTTTCTCGTAAACTATACCTATTATAGTTTTTCAAAGTGCGTGTTTTCTTCGTATAGTAAACCCTAGTGTAATACTCACTTGTTATGTAAAGTATAGTATTTATAGTGACATAAATGACCACACACACACACACACACACATATATATATATATATAAACATGTTTTATTTCCAAAAGACAAGATTTTATCGAGAATATATATCGTATACGAAAGTTCTCATGTAGTAGTTATGAATCACATATGATTACTTGATAAAAAGTGTATATAGTGAAACTTTAGGTTACACACGATAATAACCGTGTGTTTACTTGTATCCCCTCCTAAAAGTGTATAAAAAGCATTTATCAAACATTTAAAAGCGTAGTTTATAGGGGTATGAACTCACTTGATAGATCGAAGAAGGTGAGATGAAAACCGAGTAGAACTTTGACTTGAGAAAGCGGATTTTCTCGGGATTCTCGGGAATCTCGGGAGCGTAAACTTCCTTCGGGGATTGGGTATGGAAACCGGGGCTTTGGGATATTACTTGCACGCAAAACAAAGTAAAAATGCAAGAAAAAGGAGAGAAAATGAGCAATTTACCTGGAACCCTCGCATCCCTTTTATAGGGTCTGGGAACTGCCTCGGTACGCTGGGCGTACGTGGTTACACGGGGCATACCCGTGCGTCATGCGTGACCGCATCCTCGACTATTGGAACTTCGGACGAGACAAGACAAAGGGGAGTAGAGAGGTGATGTGGACATTCCGAGACCTAGTCCTCGAGTACGCTGGGCGTACGAGGGTACGCTGGGCATAACTCGGATTGGCCCGGTGACTCCTCCTTCGGATAATACCGAATTTTTATTTAAATTTATATTTTATTTATTTAGTAAACTTCAAAAATTCATACCTTCTTCATACGAACTCCGTTTTTTACGTTCTTTATATCCACACGTAGGTGAGACTACGCTCTACAACTTTCGTTTAGAATCCGTCGGCAAATTTTGAAATTATTTTTATTAGTTATTTTTAAAAGTTCGGGGTAGGAAAAGTTTGTTAGAAATTCATAACTTCTATATCCGATGTCTGTTTTTGCCAGACTTTTTACCGTTGAAATACCATTGTCGAGACCTTCGACTCTCATTTAGGTCATTCCAGCCAAAAGTCGCTCACTCTCTGTTTCGAGTTTTTAGCTGTCTACCACTATACCGAACTTGGAAAAATCATAACTTCCTCATACGAAGTCAGATTTGGATGTTCTTTTTATGTACGCTCACGGTTTAATGATATCTAACATAGTAGATAACCAAATAGAGACTTTTTTACATTTTATTTTCAAAGTTAATTTCATTATTTTCAAAAGTGGTTACAATACTTGGCTTTTTAGGTCATTACATAGAATCGAAATATCGGGTTGTCACATTAGCACCATTTCACATTTTCCTAAGTAACTAAGATTCAGAATTTATAAGTGTTTAGTTACTTAGTATTTATCATTATAATTTTAATGAAGGGAGAATTATAGTCCTATCCTACCCGTTCAGCTAACGACCCTCCACCAGTCAAGGAAGCGGTGGGTGAGAGTGGACAGCCATTAAACTGCCATTTTATAGGCAGTAACCTTATACCCCCCTTAGAGACTGGCTTCGTGAATGAGGCCTACTAACAGTGAGATTGACTTTATCTTATACATATCTATATAATTAAAATTATAATAATAGTATAAGGGTTGAATTTTAAACTTTTAAAATTTTAGGATTTGATTTGGAATTAAAGCATTCATAAGCAAAACTTTACAAATTCCAAAAATTGAGGGAAAGTATTGAAACTTTTCAAAACTTTTGGATTTTCATAACTAATGAGTTAAATTAAATTTTTAATGACTTTAATGAAGAGACTCTTGAACTTCCATAACTTGAGGACAAGTTATGGAGTTCATAAAACTATTTATGACAAAGATGACTCTTCATTTGTGTAACCTATAACAATTTTATGAGTTTCAAGATTCATAAGTGTGACTTTTCATATAACTTGAGCACAAGTTACAAAAACACGTTTTATGTACTACTTTTAGATCAATTTGGATTGAAAACAACTAACACATAAGTTTTTTCATTAATCTAAATTAACTCATAGAACACGATAAAAAAAAACTTATGGTAATGCATAACTTGAGGACAAGTTATGGAGTCCATACAATTTCATTAAGATCAAGAATTACACTAACAAACAATTTGCATATAATTCCTATGATATACCAAAACTCATAAGTATAAACAATCCATATCAACAATTTTCAAGAATCATATAAACATATATAAAACTTGAAACTTTGATAATAACTTTGAAATTGGTTTACCATAATCATTATCACATAAAAACAGGTTTTATAGGTCCAGAACATTTTAAGGTAATGATTCTAGACCAATTCCACCATCAAAACTCGAAGATATGTTGTCACGGGGTCCAACTCGTCGAGTACATGAACTAACTCGACGAGTTGGATGAATTTACTCTTGGACTTGTCGAGTCATTCTATGGACTCGGCGAGTCCATTGTCCAGACAGCAAAAAAACTTCAATTTCCAGCCACTTGCATCAATTATAATTGAAAACAACCCTATACTCTGATACCACTGTTGGGTTTTTGTAGTAGAATTGTAACGACAAATCGAATAGAATCAGAGTAAAGTAAGTGATGAACTCAAGAAGTAAATAATTATGTTTAGCTTCATTACTTCCAAGGACTTTGAGTACAAAACCTAGAGAAAGAAGTGAAAAAAAAAACTCTCTATCTAACTCTAGGTTCCACTCCTATTTATAGGAGGCTGGAAGTACAAAAAATACTAAAGACTAAGCATTAAACTCCGTAAACATTGTGCCTTATTAAATACATACAACATACGGAATTTCAAAATATACACTTCGACTTTTTACAACAATTCGACCCTACAGTTTTGAGCATTCTAACACTCCTATGGTGTACATGCAATCGTAAATACCTTGGATCTATGTTTTCTCTATTATACAAGCAAATATGAACTTTCCAAGGTATTGTCCTACCTAGCATACAAGCATATGTACTAGGATAACAAAACTAGATAGAATACATACCTCATTGTTGTAGCTTGATTCCATGGAGCTTAAGAGCCTAGTGCCCCAAGTGTGACACCTCAAATGGTTCACATAACATCAAAGAAACTTGGAATAACCATGGGAGAGGATACTTTACTCATAGAAATCGGCTTGCCCTCTTATGTATACACTAATGCCGATGTCACCAACCAATAGGGTCTTTCTATAGTGTGGACATTAGGGTTACACCATGTAACTCATGAATTTACCCATTCCTTATACTCCATGGGTTTTAACCTCCATGGATTATCTATAGGTCACTCCATGGATATAGTCCAACATAAGGAATCATGGATCATAAGCCCACACATATATAAGAATGAATGATTTACACAATCAATCCCCATATTTTAATTAGACTCTTTTGATCACTAAATTAATTCCGAATTAGTTCTTGATCAATACTAATTAAATAATATGACTTCATATTAATATATTAGAACTTATAATATATTAATATGTCACAAACATCCTCTTCTCACAAAAGGTCTATCCAAATGTTCAGATGCCAAGCAACCCAAATGGACCATGCCGGGCCTGGTCAAGTATATACCAATTAGAGTTATGGACTTAGACACTAATCCAACATATAGCTAGTTCATTAAGGACTACTATATGACAGACCACGACATGACCCTTATTGATCTTACGCATTTGCTTGATGCTGCTGAATCAACAATAATTTGGAGCACTAGTAAAAGCAAATTTGATTAGAAGATCTACTTCCCAAGTTTCCATAGACACCAGTGACAATCCAGAAATGATTTCTTCTCCTAAGAGAGAAGAAATTGGCTAAAGTAAAAAAGTTTGAACTTAACAGAAAGGCTGGTTATGGAATTGTGTCTTGTGCCAATGTGAAAGAAACCATGTGTTTCTATTGCCAAGAAAAGAGACATTGGAAGTGAAACTGCCCTGACTACCTGAGAGATCTAAGAGATGGTAAAGTCAAAATGTTTGACTCTACTTCAAGTAAGTCTATTATCTTACTCTGTTAAGTTCCTATATGGAGATTCTTAATACATGATGTACTGTAATTACATTTTGATGTTTTGCAGAATTAAAGGAAGCTTAAAGGAAGAGTATGCTAAGTCTGATTGCGAAGAGATGGATTTCGATCGCATTGTTAGATGGTCAGATTTGTGAGCTACAAATTAAAGAGTTATGATAGATTGCTTAGGAATAGATAACAACGTAGTTTTCACTTGTATTTGCATTGTAAGGACAAGTTTTCCACAAATTATATAAATAAACAAAAGTTTTTATTTTATCTTAGTTTAAGTTTCCTTACAACGGCATTTATGAAAAAATGTTGCTTATATGTTTCCATTGATATCAATACTGGAAAATGGACTTGATTTTTTCGTTTGTGGTAGTGTCAAAATTTACCAAATAAGAAAAAATTCTAATCAACCAAGTTTCAGTTGGATAGAAACTTGGAATCATGCAACTTGTATTGTGTGATGAATGATAACTTTCATCTTTGGGAAATTAAGACTAATTCCTTGTTCACATGTATATGTGAGTCAACTAACAGAATAGGGGATTAGGTACACTTGGTTGTGTGTGTTGGATAAGGTGTCTAAGTCCATAACTTATTTGGTATATACTTGACCCGACCCGGCATGGTCCATTTGGGTTGCATTTCATCCAAACTATTTATGGATAATTTTATGAGAGTTATACACATATTATTATTAATATATTATAAGTTATAATATATTAATATGAAGTCATGTTATTTAATTAGTCTTAGTGTTAAATTAATTATGAATTAATTTAGAGATTAAAAGGAAGACTAATTAGATTGTGGGCTATTGGTTTTATATGGTCTGGGCTAACACCCATTTGTTAATGGGCTAGGCTTGTATGGAAGTCCATGGATGATCCATGGAGCTTTTAACCCATGGATCCTTGGAAAAGGAAAGGTCATGGGTTATTAGGGTTTCACCCTAATCATGTACAATATATAAGCATGCTTATGTTACATGAAATAGCCACTAGTGTGTGTGTGTTTGTGTGTGGCCGAAATTATAGTGTGTATACACTCTCTTAAAGTTTTCCAAGAGTTTGTGGTGATTTGTGATTCCATTTGAGGCATTCACACTATTGGTGCTTGGCCCTCAAACTCCTTAAGAATCAAACATATCAAAAAGGTATGTAATCTCTTCTAACTCTTTTATGTTTAAAAGTACCCCATGCCATGTTAGATAGGTTATGAACCTTAGAAAATTATTATTTTGCATGTATTTAGACAAACATAGATCCAAGGTTTATTAGGGTTGCATGCACACTTAGGAAGTGTTAGATTGCTCAAAACCCAACAGTGGTATCAGAGCCTAGGCTTGCTTGTTTGATACTTGATGCAAAATAGTGAAAAAAGTCGAAATCTTTGTTGTTTGCATGATGGGCTCGCCGAGTCCATGGGGGGACTCGACGAGTCCAAGGCAAAGTTCAACCTACTCAGCGAGTAGGTTCGTGCACTCGGTGAGTAGAAGGTTCAGAATGCATATTTTCGACTTTTGCTGCTGGAAATGGACTAGAAACTTTACCCCAAACTATTTTGATGTTTTAAAACTGCTTTTGGTTGGTGTAATGGTTGTTCTAATCCATTTACAATAGCATATATGAAAATTTCATGCTTTGTATGTGTTCATATAATTTTGAAACTTTGATAATCATGTTCATGTTCTTATGAATTTAGAAGATGATAGGAATTATTTGATGAATTGTTTAGGATTAATTCTTGATCATTTATGTGTTTTAATGGAGTCCATAATTTGTCCTCAAGTTATGGATATCCAAAGGTCACATTTCTTTAACACACATTAAAAACACATAGGTTACATAAAATGAAGAGTCTTCATTTTTATGAACCTTTAATTCATAAGTTATGAAATGAAAAGTTTTGAAGAGTTACAAAACTTGTCCTCAAGTTTTGGAATTTGGAAAAGTTTCACACACTTTAATAAACTTTAATTCCAACACTTAGAATTTTAAAAGTTAAAATTCAACACTTATACTATTTATAGCATTAACGATTAATATATATATATATATATATATATATATATATATATATATATATATATATATATATATATATATATATATGTATAAGAACAAGTCGTTTTACCGTTAGTAGGCCTCATTCACGAAGTTGGTCTATAAGGTGGGTATAAGGTTGTTGCCTATAAAATGGCGACTTAATGGGTGTATACTCTCACCCACCGCTTGCTTGACTGGTGGAGGGTCGTTAGCCGAACGGGTAAGACAAAGACTTATAAATTCTCATTAAGTATGATGAATATTATAAAGTAACTAAACCTTTCATTTATTTCCCAATCTTAGTTACTTTAGGAAAAATGTGAACATGGTGATAATCCATGGAATTCACACTTTGTATCTTACCAAGTCGTTGGTGGAGCGTGTGTGGTTAACCGACACACTAACTTGGACTAGTAAGGATCACGAAGGGTGACTTAATGTTTTTCATAGATCAATGGAGCGTGTGTGGTTAACTGTCACATTGATTAGGTGATAATATTAAGGGTACCTAGTGAATTGGCATGGTTATTCACACCTTGTTTTGTGATCCTCGGCATCCCAGTCACAAAACTTGAAGGGCACAATCGAGATTGAAACATGCCATTGAAAAGTTCAATGAATCTCAAAAGAATCTAGGAATTTCAAATCCAATTAAAACCTAATAAATCATTTCGTATTCGTGGTGGAAATTGGTGAATCGTCATTCACCTACCTTTCAAATATATTATTACTTAGATTATGACATCCCTCTTCTAAGTATAATATATTGTGATTGGATCTTAGCCTTAATAATAAATTTGGGTGTCTTATTAAGGACTCTATATATCTAATCTAAACTTACTTTCTTCTTTCAGATGTCTTCCAACTCTAATGCTTCGGGCTCTAACCCAACTGATTCTTTCTCTCTCATGAATCTTTGTGGGAGAGTCATCTTTGATGGTTCCAACTTCATGGACTGGATAAGGAACATCAAGATGGTGACTCGTTATGAGGACAAGGAATATGTCCTTGATAAGTAGTTAAAAGAGCTTGATGAGTCTACTGCTACTCCTGAGGAGATCGTTGAATTCAGGACACATGAGAGAGATGCTACTAATGTGGCATGCATCATGATGGCCACGATGATAGCCGAGCTCCAAAAGTCTTATGAGGACTTCTACCCTTTTGAGATGCACCAAGACCTGATGGAAAGGTACCATTAGAGTGCTCATCAAGAGCGGTATGAAATAATCTCCTCCATAATAACAACCTGCATGAAGGACGGTGAATCTGTCACGACCCACATGCAAAAGATGCAAAGGTGTGTGGACCGTTTGCTGAAGCTGAATGTAAACTTCCCTGAGGAGTTGGCAATTGACATCATTTTGCACTCCTTACCTTCTTGTTATGACCATTTTCGTATGACATATCATATGAACAAGGAGGAAGTTACCCTTAGCAAGCTTCAAGGACTCTTGAAGACCGCTGAAACCGGTCTTAAGGGCAAGTCGGTTGTTACCTCTACTACTCCTACTCCAACATTTACCCCTGTTTTGGCTATCGGGCAAGGCAAAGGGAAAAAGAGGAAGCACCCTTCGAAGGGTACCAAGGGAAAGTCTCTTGAAGGCTCCTCATCAAGGACCAAGAGCGGTTCTGCCACTCCTTCTGCCATTCCCAAGGATGCTGATTGCTACTATTGCCAGGACAAGGGGCATTGGAAGCGAAACTGCTCAAAATACTTGCAGGATCTGAAGGATGGGAAAGTGAAACCCACCCACGTAGGTATTTACACAATATTGTCTAATAACTCACCATATTCTAACTCTTGGGTGCTTAATACAGGATGTGGTATTCACATATGTTCTGATTTGCAGGGCCTAAGAAGAAGTGAGGATGTGGAGCACGGGAAGATAAACTTGATCATGGGGAATAGGAAGGCTTCACCTGTTTCCAAGATTGGAGTTTATACTTTGTTGCTGAATAATGGATTAAAATTAGATTTAAATAAATGTGTGTACTCGTCTGAAATGGTGAGGAATATTATTTCCTTTCATGCTTTGTACAAACAAGGTTTTACCTTTTCGTTTGATAATGAATGTGGTGGTATTAATGGTTTCTTTAAAAATGTGTTTTATTTTAAAGCATAACCTTGTGATGGTGTGTATGAAACTATGTCGATTGTAGACAACTTAGGAAATAATGTGTTGTATATTGATTCTTCTACTAGCCTAGATAAGGCATCATTGTTGCATTATTGTCTTGGAGATGTAAACAAGAAACGCATAGGCCAACTCCAAAAGAGTGGAGTCTTGGAATCATTCGACCTTAAATCGGATGATAGTTGTGAATCTTGTCTACTTGGAAAGATGACAAAATCACCCTTCACTGGAACTTGTGAAAGGGGTGAGGGTTTGTTGGACCTAATACATACTGATGTATGTGGACCATTCAAAACCGCCACAAGGGACGCTAATCGGTATTATGTGACTTTTATTGATGATTTTAGTAGATATGGATATGTCTACTTAATCAAACATAAGTCAGAAACCTTTGAAAGGTTTAAGGAATTCAAACAGGAAGTAGAAAATCAATTGGGCTGGAACATTAAGATGCTTCGATCCGATCGAGGTGGTGAGTATCTTAGTACCGAGTTCCTTGACTATCTTAAAGAGTGTGGGATTATCCCACAATTGACTCCTCCCAGGAAACCACAGCTAAA
Organism: Lactuca saligna; assembly: GCF_052625555.1. NCBI lineage: Eukaryota > Viridiplantae > Streptophyta > Magnoliopsida > Asterales > Asteraceae > Lactuca > Lactuca saligna. Next base: position 247,123,883 of record NC_136420.1, on the reverse strand, counting down.
TGGTGTAGCTGAGAGGCGAAATCGAACCTTGTTAGACATGGTTCGCTCCATGATGAGTCAAGTTTTCCTACCAATCTCTTTTTAGGGTTATGCCTTAGAGACTGCCGCCCATATCCTCAATCTAGTCCCTACAAAGAAGGTTACCAAAACACCTCATGAGATGTGGACTGGGAAGGTTCCCAATTTGGACCACATCAAAATTTGGGGTTGCGAAGCTTTCGTGAGGCGTGAAACTCATGATAAGCTTGAACCCCGAAGTGAAAGGTGTATTTTTATCGGCTACCCACAGAAATCCTTCGGTTACCTCTTCTACAGACCCAGTGAGAATGTGGTCTTTGTAGCAAGAAGAGGGGTCTTTCGTGAGAGAGAATTTATAAGCCAAGGAGACAGTGGGAGGCAAATTGATCTTGAAGAAATTCAAGAATCAATTGGTGAAGGAACCTCAGACACTAGCAATCAACCTGAGGAGGAAACTCCTGTTGATCCAGCTGACGAGTCTGTACCTCCGAGGCGTTCCACACAGGTTAGGAACACACCTGCGTTTTATTATGGTTTTCATATTACTATGGAAGGTGATACATTTATCAGTGATAGTACACTGGTAAATTTGGATGAACCTAGCAGTGTTAAGGAAGCCATGGTAGGCCCGAAGTCTGCTAAATGGAAGGAGGTTATGGACAGCGAGATACAGTCCGTGTATGACAATCAAGTTTGGAACTTGGTTGACAATGTACTAGGCCGTAAAACAGTCGGGTGCAAATGGATCTTCAAGAAGAAGACCGACATGGAAGGAAAAGTGCATACTTATAAGGCTCGACTGGTTGCAAAGGGTTTTACTCAGACTCAGGGTATTGATTATGATGAAAAACCTTCTCGTCGGTAGCAAGGATTAAGTCTATTAGGGCTATGCTAGCCATTGCTGCATTTCATGATTATGAAATATGGCAAATGGATGTCAAAACCGCTTTTCTTAATGGAAAGTTGGCTGAGGATGTGTACATGAATCAGCCAAAGGGTTTTGTCAGTGCAGAGTACCCTAATAGAGTATGCAAGCTTGAGAAATCCATTTATGGATTAAAACAAGCATCTCGTAGCTGGAATCTTTGTTTCAATGAGAAGGTCAAAGATTTTGGCTTCTCGGGAAGTGAAGATGAGTCTTGCATGTATGTCAGAGCTAGTGGGAGTATAGTTAGCTTCTTGGTACTGTATGTGGATGACATACTACTTATAGGAAATGACATCCCAACGTTGCAGGAGGTTAAGTCCTGGCTTGGGAAGTGCTTTGCTATGAAGGACCTAGGGGAAGCTACCTATATCTTAGGGATAAGGATATTAAGAGAAAGGAGTAAAAGACTAATTGGACTTAGTCAGAGTACCTACTTGGATAAGGTGTTGAAAAGGTTCAACATGCAGAATTCCAAGAAAGGAGATTTACTGATCCAAAGCAACACCAAGCTGAGTAAGACTCAAAGTCCGAGTACAAAGGCAGAGATAGTTGAGATGAGCCAATTACCGTATGCTTCCGTTGTTGGCTCGATCATGTATGCTATGACTTGTACCCGCACTGATGTAGCCTTTGCTTTGAGCATGGTCAGCAGGTATCAGGGGAACCCTGGTAAAGCTCATTGGACTGCGGTAAAGAACATTCTCAAGTACCTGCGGAGGACTAAGGATTAGATCCTTACCCTTGGTGGGAGTGATGACTTGAGAGTATTAGGGTATAGTGATGCTAGTTTTCAGACTGATAGGGATAACTTTCACTCTCAGTCGGGCTGGTTCTTTACCTAAAATGGAGGTGCAATATCTTAGAAGAGTTCCAAGCAGGAGACGGTGGCTGATTCGACTTGTGAATCAGAGTATGTAGCAGCGAAGGAGGTGATATGGCTGAAGAACTTCATCGGAGACCTTGGAGTTGTGCCAGCTTTTAAGGAGCCAATGGAAATTTTCTGTGACAACAATAGTGCGGTTGCTTTAGCTAAAGAACCGAGAGATCATGGGAGATCCCGACACATTGACAGAAAATATCACTTTATAAGACACAAGATAGAAGAAGGACTCCTCGTGGCTAAGAGGATATCGTCAGAGAGAACCCTGTGGATCCCCTTACAAAGGGACTGACGAGGGCTAAGCATTTTCAGCATGCGAGGCGCATCGAGCTGAGGGACGATATTAGTTTTACAGATTAGATAGATTCTCTGAAAGTTGTAAAATGTAATCGACATTTGATGATGAATAAAATTGTGATTTATTTATGAGTAAGGAGTTGCTATCATTGTCAATTATTTAAAATTGTTTCAGCTTTGCATGTTTTGACTCCAGAATAATTAATTCATTCAAACCTCCACAATCGGTCATACGTCGGAAGTAGGTATGAATCAAGATTGTCATGAATTGGGTTTGTAGATGGCTAAAGGTGTTTAGAAATGGCAATGGTTGCTACAACGTTCATGAGTACTCATAAGTTATGAGTATTGGAATAAACCCACGCTCACTTTTATCACTTCATGGAATTCATCTCGAGTGATCGTGAGATGGTAATATCATTTAAATCTTCAAACCTAGAGATATGAGTTGTTACCTATGAGTCGGTTTTGCATTGATTCCACGTAAACGCATCAGTAACTTGATGTTATAAAACGTGTGTTTGTTTACAATTCAACACGTAGTAGAACAAGTATATGAGTCGAAGTTTATCTATTCCTTCTAGAAATAGAAGCGATATCTGGGCCCCTCGATGATTTTGTGTTGACCCATGTACCGGGCCCGGTCAGAACTAAATTGATGTGTTCAATTGAGTTCTTTGTCAAACAAATCGGAAATCGAGAAACAACTGCCAGACAATAAGCAAGACATAGTTCCATGTGTTTGTCCGACTGATATCATGAGAACAGAGGATTGTATGATCACTTATCTTAAAATGGCGCTTCATAGTTCAACAGAGTTTTCGAGAGCTACGATTGTCGGTTGGTTCCTGAAGTAATAAGGAAATACAGTTATTAGACTTATCCAAGTGGGAGTCTGTTGGATAAGGTGTCTAAGTCCATAACTTATTTGGTATATACTTGACCCGACCCGACATTGTCTACTTGGGTTGCATTTCGTCCAAACTATTTATGGATAACTTTATGAGAGTTATACACATATTATTATTAATATATTATAAGTTATAATATATTAATATGAAGTCATGTTATTTAATTAGTCTTAGTCTTAAATTAATTATGAATTAATTTAGAGATTAAAAGGAAGACTAGTTAGATTGTGGGCTATTGGTTTTATATGGTGTGGGCTAACACCCATTTGTTAATGGGCTAGGCTTGTATGGAAGTCCATGGATGATCCATGGAGCTTTTAACCCATGGATCCTTGGAAAAGGAAAGGTCATGGGTTATTAGGGTTTCACCCTAATCATGTACAATATATAAGCATGCTTATGTTACATGAAATAGCCACTAGTGTGTGTGTGTTTGTGTGTGGCCGAAATTATAGTGTGTATACACTCTCTTAAAGTTTTCCAAGAGTTTGTGGTGATTTGTGATTCCATTTGAGGCATTCACACTATTGGTGCTTGGCCCTCAAACTCCTTAAGAATCAAACTCATCAAAAAGGTATGTAATCTCTTCTAACTCTTTTATGTTTAAAAGTACCCCATGCCATGTTAGATAGGTTATGAACCTTGGAAAATTATTATTTTGCATGTATTTAGACAAACATAGATCCAAGGTTTATTAGGGTTGCATGTACACGTAGGAAGTGTTAGATTGCTCAAAACCCAACAGTGTGTTGGTCAGGTCCACCACAAAGAACGATAAAACTATTTGTAACAACCCGAAATTTTTGCATCATTTCAATGTAACTCTTTCGCGCAACCGATCGTCGTTCCGATTTCCGATTTCTCTGTTTAATTAAGTCATTAATTAGTACACATTTAAAATGACTTAATGGGTGTCTTAATACATTTAGAAATCAATTTAACACCCAACTTTAGTGATCGGGATAATTCTAGAATTTACCGTATCGGGTTACGGTAACTTAATCGGGTACGACCAAAAACCCCGTCTAACGCCGGTATCGGGTAGAATTCCACCGTGTCCAAAACTTAAACACTATATAATTATGTTTAAAACTTCATTTGAAGTCTTTTGGCAAGTTTCTCACTAAACTCTTACAACCTCTCTCCTCAAGCTAGAATTAAGGTCCAAATCACAAGTTTAAGGCTTCAAATCTTTAAGGTAACCTCCCTAACATGTTATTCAACACCTTTAGCCTTCAAATTGATGAAATAATTGAAATTTAGGTCCAAGAACATGAGTTTACGGCCAAGGAACAAGCTTGGGCCGTAAACTCCATTTAATGGGGTTTTAAGCCCTTAAACTCCTTCCTAAACTCAATTGGACTTTAGATATGGCTATGGGACTTCAAGATATGGACTTAGAACATTTAAAACTATGATTTTGAGCCATTTAAAGGAGTTTACGGCCAAGGCATAAGCTTAGGCCGTAAACTCATGTAAAAGGGGGTTTTTCATGCCCTAAAACCCTTCCAAATCACTCCTATGGCTTAGATATGAATTGTAGGACCTTGGTTTTAGCATTTGAACACTTGAAACATGAATTTTATGGGAGTTATGTGAGTTTACGGCCAAGGATAGTGCTTGGGCCGTAAACTCCCCAAAATGTGACATAAAACCAATTCTAAAGTGTTAGAAAGCCATCCAACACCACCAAAAGCCTGGGAATAAATCAAGGGACCAACCAAAAATGCTTTAAGGGTCTAAAACACATCATTTGTGGGACTTATAAGGGTTTACGGCCAAGGCTTGTTCTTGGGCCGTAAACTCCAAAACTTTTGGTGTTAGAATGCAAACTAAACACCCCTAAAGCCTTTAGATGAATTTTAGAAGCCCTTCTATGCAAGTTTTAGACCTTGAAACACTTTGTATGACCCTACATTAGAGTTTACGGCCATGAGGAGGGTCTCATGGGCCGTAAACTCCATAACACCCCTCAAATGTCACATAAAAATCATACTAGGTCTTGGAATAATCTTATGAATCACATGTGATTTGTTTTAACAACATTAAACATCATTTTCATGAAGATTAAGGAGTTTACAGCCAGGAGCCTATACTGGGCCATAAACTCCCATAAAATAATCATTTTGATGATTTAAACTCATTCCAAGTGTTCCAAGGCAATTTAGATAATCCATTCTAGCATCCTCTATGTCCATTTGAGCCCTTAAACCCTCAAAACCACACCAACATGAGTTTACGGCCGTAAACTCATGTGTGAGTGTGTTTCATGGTTGTAAACTCATTTAAATGTTTACTTATGGAGAGTAAACTCATGTCCCAAGTCCCTAGTGCCATTACAAGTCCGAAGATGTCACCCGGGTCACTCCAAACGCTCGTTTTGAGGTGTTTAACCTCATTGGAGTGTAATGTTCCATATGATTAGTGAATGTATCTCTAATTGTATATATATGGACATTATATCATCTTACATAGGGTCATCGCAAGTAATCAAACCCCGAACCGACGTCTAGCATTCAAAACCGACACGTTTCCGAGTCCGGTGAGTTCATACCCCTACCCTTTTTCACTGTTTTCACTGTTTTCAGGGGGAACACAAGCAAAGTACAAGGGAATTCTTGTACTCATAACATGTTTTCGAATGTGTGTTTCATACTCTTATGCTTTTATAACTGATAACTACAGCTGATAACAGATCGAACATACAGATCACGTAACATATATTTGTGAAATAAGTCTTTAAACTAGTATGTCTTACATGTATTTCACAAATGGTTTTCCATATTTATCAGTTAAAAGCATGACATTAAAACATTTGAATATAATACTTGTACACTGTTTTGTCCTCGTTAACACTCCACGCACATACGCGAGTGGAGGACTTTCATATTATTACTAGTAAATTTGTTATTCCGGTACGATTGGAGACACGTCCTCGGAGAACACTCCACCTGGATTACGCGAGTGGAGGACTACACCCATAACCAGAATCTCTGGTATTTAGAGAGCGTGACTTGAGTGTATAGATCTATACGGGGCTGACTACCCCACACCTGGTTGCTAGCTACAGCCGAACCGAAATGGTTCAAGGGTGACGAAAGTCATAAGTATGTGGACGACTTATTGCCACAGGTTTCAGTCTATTGTATGGTTATGGAACTCGCAATTAGGATAACAGAGATTTACTTACAGTAATAATGGATTACTTTATACAACGTTTACATCGTTTACATCTTTTACATCTTTTACTTACTGTAACTAACATTCAGGAAGATACGGGACCTTCCTGGGGAAAGCATGGAATCAAATCACGATTACATCTTTTACATCTTTCACATCGTTTACATAAGATACATACATGCAGGAAAGCATGGGGCTTTCCTGGGTAACACTTACCTAACTAGAAAGAGTCACAGAATGGATAACATTACATCTTTTACAATTAGTAACATACAATAAGGAAAGTATGGGACTTTCCTGGTAACACATGATAAGTAAACAGAACAGTTTAACCAGTCAGATAACCAACTATACATTTTCACATGAGTAAACATGTCTTCAGTGTACAAACTTACTATACTTTACATTTGTGAAACAATAACCAACTTTTAAGAAAATACGGGATTTTCTTGGTGTATATAACATTTCAGAAACAGAAAGGAAACCGATACATTTTCGTACAACAAAACCGCTTATGAACTCACCAGCTTTATGCTGATTTTCAAACCGCTTGTGTTCTCAGGTCAGCGTTAGAACAGGTACCCGAAGATCCTTTTGCATGTAGACGGTGTACATGAAGATCCGTTACATTTTGTCTATATATACTATGTATCACAACTGTACAAACTTTACTTTTGAAATAACTGTAAAACTGTTATTATGTAATGTAATGCTTGTTTTACTTTGCTTACTATGTACATTGAATTTGATACTCAACATGGTAGTCCACCCCGGAAATGTATTCCGCCTTCGGTTTTCGGGGTGTGACAGATTGGTATCAGAGCCCTTGTTTAAAGTGAATAAAGTATACCAAACCTTACATGGTATAAAACTATAAACACTAAAGGGCCTAAGTGCTCTGAATTAAAAGTATCTTCAAAATATAAGTATTTTCAAAAGTATACAAGTATACCGAACCGTCGCTATCCGTAACCACAAGTAGAACAGAACATAAGTAAATGGGTGTTGTGTACTACGGTTAAACCTGGGCAGTTATGTAGTCGTGTCTAGGGTCAATATGGCCTGGCCAACTATATTCATTCGAGACACGACCAACATGTGCTTGGGAGTGACTGTGGTATGTGGCATGCCTAAAACTTACCCTAATATCCCAAACATCGAATCATTGTCGTAAACAATTCATGAAATACTATGGGAGTATTTCTCGACCTCGATCCTCTGTAATAATCCTCATTCGAGTAGTTCTCTGTGATCACTCTTAGCGATAAATTATCTGTTCGATAACTCTTTCCTGCTTTATCGCTTACTCGAATCATATAACTGTCATATATATCGATTCAATGTAGAGGACTTACCATCCTCTTTTCCTTGATCTTATTAGATCAAGATGCCTCCCCGAAACAGACCTAGCTCGAAGAACAACGATAATCCTTCTTCGCCGCCACCTCCTCCCCAGTTTGACCTAGCATTAGTTCAGACAATGATGACAGCTGCAATAGTAGCAGCTATGTCACAAATGAACCCTAGTGGTTCGGGTGGTGGTACTCAATCTCAAAACCCTGAGGTTAGCCAGGGACACCAAAAAGGAGGTTCCTACAAGGATTTTATGAATGCGAAACCAACATCCTTTAATGGCGCTGGAGGTGTCATTTCTTTATCTCGATGGTTCGAGAAAATCGAGTCCATCTTTGAAATCTGTGCTTGTGTGGAATCCGATAAAGTCAAATTTGCAGCCTGTACCTTCGCGGATAAAGCTTTGACTTGGTGGAATGGCCGAGTCAAATCTCTGACCTTACCCGTAGCCAATGCCATGGGCTGGGAAGCCATGAAGGAACTTCTCGTTGCTGAGTATTGCCCCCGTGGTGAAATGCAGAAATTAGAGCACGAGCTCTGGAACCTGAAGATGAAAGGTTCCGACATTGCTGCATATACTTCCCAATTTGATGATCTCGCACTTCTCTGCCCGGAGTTAGTCACTCCTGAAAACAAAAAGATCGAAAGGTTCGTTTGGGGGTTATCTCAACCAATAAAGAGTCATGTTTTGGCTGCTCGTCCGGATACCTATGATAGTGCCAAAACCTTAGCACAAATTCTGATTGATCACAACGACGATGTCAAGGAAATCACTACCACTTCTGAGCCGACTCAAAGGAGTGGTGAAAAGAGGAAATTCTGGAAAAAGAAGAAAGGTCAATCTTCTCAAGGATCATCTAAGAAACAACAAACGGTAGCAGTCCATGCTGCTACTGCTACTCCTGTTGCTGTTGTTTTTGCTATGGGATCCACAGCCTCAACTCCTACCAGTAAATATGCTGGTAACCTTCCTCAATGTGACAAGTGTAAATACCATCATCATCCGGGTCCCTGTCGAGAATTGTCTTGCTCCAACTGTGGTAAGAAAGGGCACACAGTTCGGTACTGCAGAACCCCTACTCAATCAGCTAACCAATCATCAGGAGCAGGTATTAGTCAAGCCTGCTACAACTGTGGCGAAGTCGGGCACTTTAAAAGGGATTGTCCCAAGAAGTCAACTGCTGGTAACACTGGAAGGGTCCTAACCATGGGACGGGAGGAAGCAGTTGCTGATCCCATTGTTGTTTCGGGTACGTTCCTTCTCGACGACTCATATGCTAGTATTCTTTTCGATTCGGGTGCTGAAAGGAGTTTTGTTAGTCATGCATTCAAACATAATCTAAAACCAAATCCTCAACCACTAACTGAAACGTTTACCGTCGAGATGGCTAATGGTGAGAAAGAAAGCTCTGACGACGTATTCATAGGTAGTACGCTTACCCTAAATGATCACTCATTTCCTATAGACCTCATGCCCGTTTCCATTAAGAGCTTTGATGTTATCGTTGGCATGGATTGGTTGAGTCCCAATCATGCTGACATTCTTTGTTACGAAAAAGCTATCCGTCTCAATCTTCCTTCGAATCAAACTCTCATAATCTATGGCGATAAACCCAGTTCCAACCTTCATATCATTTCTTGCATCAAAGCTCGAAAACTCCTTCGAAAGGAGTGTGTTGCATTCTTAGCTCATGTGATCAACGAGAAACAAGAAGTTAGAGACCTCGCGAACATTCCCGAAGTCTGTAACTTTCCCGATGTGTTTCCCGAAGAACTTCCAGGAATTCCTCCCGAGCGTCAGGTCGAGTTCCGTATTGACCTAATTCCTGGAGCTACTCCCGTAGCAAAATCCCCGTATCGCCTAGCTCCCGCAGAAATGCAGGAGTTATCTAGTCAACTCAATGAGTTGCTCAATAAAGGATTCATTAGGCTGAGTTCCTCTCCCTGGGGAGCTCCGATTCTGTTTGTCAAAAAGAAAGATGGATCCTTTCGGATGTGTATCGACTACCGTGAGCTGAACAAGTTAACCGTTAAGAACCGATATCCTCTTCCAAGAATAGACGACCTCTTCGATCAACTCCAGGGAGCCAGTTACTTCTCTAAGATAGACCTTCGATCAGGGTACCATCAGTTACGAGTCCAGGAGAATGATGTTCCCAAGACAGCTTTTAGGACTCGGTATGGACACTACGAGTTTGTAGTGATGCCCTTCGGTCTAACCAATGCACCGGCTGTGTTCATGGATCTGATGAACCGGGTGTGCCGTCCTTTCTTAGACAAATTCGTTATCGTATTCATTGATGACATCCTCGTATACTCCCGAAGTGAAGAAGACCGTAAACAGCACTTGAGGCTAGTGTTAGAAACTCTTAGATCCGAAAAGCTTTACGCAAAATTTTCCAAATGTGAATTCTGATTACGGAAGGTAACTTTCCTCAGTCATGTAGTAAGCGAGGAGGGTATTCATGTAGATCCTTCCAAGATTAAAGCGATAGAGAGTTGGTTGGCACCGAAAACGCCCACGGAAATTCGTTAATTCTTGGGTCTCGCCGGCTACTATCGACGATTCATTCAGAACTTTTCCAAAATCGCCAAACCGTTAACCACTCTAACACAGAAAGGTGTACCCTTTTGTTGGAGTGATAAGCAAGAAACTGCATTACAAACGTTGAAGAGGGCCTTATGCAGCACGCCTGTTCTGTCTCTGCCTGAAGGGACAGAGGACTTCATTGTCTACTGCGATGCGTCTAATCAAGGCTTGGGCTGTGTGCTTATGCAAAGAGGAAAGGTGATTGCCTATGCCTCTAGACAGCTGAAAACACACGAAGTCAACTATACCACACACGACTTGGAGCTAGGAGCAGTAGTCTTCGCATTGAAGATTTGGAGACATTATCTCTACGGAACCAAGTGCACAATCTTCACTGATCACAAGAGTCTGCAGCACATCTTTAATCAAAAAGACTTAAACATGAGACAACGGCGATGGGTAGAATTACTCAGTGACTATGAGTGCGAAATCCGTTACCACCCCGGCAAGGCCAATGTGGTAGCAGATGCCCTTAGCCGAAAGGATAGTACAAGCCACAAAGTGAAGAACCAGACGACGACCATCCATTCCAACTTACCTACGCAAATCCGAGAAGCTCAGTATGCAGCCCTCGAACCTGAAAACGTGTCAGATGAAACCTTGAGAGGAATGGAAAAGAAACTTGAGATCAGAGGTTACGGAGTTCACTGTTTCATGAATCGAATCTGGATTCCCAAATCCGGTGGATTCAGGGAAATAGTCATGGGGGAAGCACATAGAACCAAATACTCTGTTCACCCAGGTTCGGACAAGATGTATCTGGATCTCAAGAAACAATATTGGTGGCCAAACATGAAAGCTGATATAGCTACATTTGTGGGCAAGTGTCTGACTTGCGCTAAAGTCAAAGTCGAACATCAGAAACCTTCAGGTCTGCTCCAACAACCCGAAATTCCCGAGTGGAAATGGGAGATGATTACCATGGACTTCATCACCAAACTACCCAAGTGTTCTAATGGGTACGATACCATTTGGGTAATTGTCGATCGGTTGACAAAATCCGCTCACTTCATCCCAATCAAAGAATCATACAAGATGGAGAGACTCGCGCGAATCTACATCCAGGAAGTAGTGCGTCTACACGGTGTACTTGTATCCATTATCTCCGATCGAGATAGTAGGTTTACCTCCAGATTCTGGCAATCTCTTCAGAAAGCCCTTAGAACCAAACTAGATATGAGCACGGCGTATCATCCTCAGACCGATGGACAGAGTGAGAGAACAATCCAAACCCTGGAGGACATGCTCCGGGCATGTGTCATTGACTTTGGAAAGTCGTGGGATACACACCTATCCTTGATCGAATTCTCATACAACAACAAATACCACACCAGCATTAGGGCTGCTCCGTTCGAAGCCCTATACGGTCGTAAGTGCAGATCCCCTCTGTGCTGGGCCGAGGTGGGGGATACACAGTTAGCCAGGAATCGAGTCCCCGACAGTGCACTCACTGGTCCTGAAATCATCCGCGAAACCACCGAAAAGATCATTCAAATCCGTAACCGATTGAAAGCCTCACGTGATCGTCAAAAGAGTTACGCTGATAATCGTCGGAAACCATTAGAATTCCAAGTTGGAGACCGTGTCCTGTTGAAAGTCTCGCCTTGGAAAGGCACTGTACGCTTTGGCAAGCGTGGGAAACTTAATCCGAGGTACATTGGACCCTTTGAGATCCTCTCCAGGATTGGCCCGGTTGCCTATAAACTTCATTTACCTCACGAACTCAGTAACATTCATCCTGTCTTTCATGTTTCAAATCTTAAAAAGTGCCTATCCGATGAAACTCTAACGATTCCCTTAGACGAGATCGAGATCAATGAAAACCTCAACTTTGTGGAGGAACCGATCGAAATCATGGATCGAGAAGTCAAACGTACAAAACAAAGTCGCATCCCGTTAGTGAAGGTTCGCTGGAATGCCAAGTGGGGACCGGAATTCACTTGGGAACGGGAAGACTCAATGAAACAGAAGTATCCACAACTCTTTTCTTATCCATGATTTGTATCTTGTCTTATGTTCTAAACTTGAATTTCGGGACGAAATTCCCTCTAACGGGGGGATAATGTAACAACCCGAAATTTCTGCATCATTTCAATGTAACTCTTTCGCGCAACCGATCGTCGTTCCGATTTCCGATTTCTCCGTTTAATTAAGTCATTAATTAGTACACATTTAAAATGACTTAATGGGTGTCTTAATACATTTAGAAATCAATTTAACACCCAACTTTAGTGATCGGGATAATTCTAGAATTTACCGTATCGGGTTCCGGTAACTTAATCGGGTACGACCAAAAACCCCGTCTAACGCCGGTATCGGGTAGAATTCCACCGTGTCCAAAACTTAAACACTATATAATCGTGTTTAAAACTTCATTTGAAGCCTTTTGGCAAGTTTCTCACTAAACTCTTACAACCTCTCTCCTCAAGCTAGAATTAAGGTCCAAATCACAAGTTTAAGGCTTCAAATCTTTAAAGTAACCTCCCTAACATGTTATTCAACACCTTTAGCCTTCAAATTGATGAAATAATTGAAGTTTAGGTCCAAGAACATGAGTTTACGGCCAAGGAACAAGCTTGGGCCGTAAACTCCATTTAATGGGGTTTTAAGCCCTTAAACTCCTTCCTAAACTCAATTGGACTTTAGATATGGCTATGGGACTTCAAGATATGGACTTAGAACATTTAAAACTATGATTTTGAGCCATTTAAAGGAGTTTATGGCCAAGGCATAAGCTTAGGCCGTAAACTCATGTAAAAGGGGGTTTTTCATGCCCTAAAACCCTTCCAAATCACTCCTATGGCTTAGATATGAATTGTAGGACCTTGGTTTTAGCATTTGAACACTTGAAACATGAATTTTATGGGAGTTATGTGAGTTTACGGCCAAGGATAGTGCTTGGGCCGTAAACTCCCCAAAATGTGACATAAAACCAATTCTAAAGTGTTAGAAAGCCATCCAACACCACCAAAAGCCTGGGAATAAATCAAGGGACCAACCAAAAATGCTTTAAGGGTCTAAAACACATCATTTGTGGGACTTATAAGGGTTTACGGCCAAGGCTTGTTCTTGGGCCGTAAACTCCAAAACTTTTGGTGTTAGATTGCAAACTAAACACCCCTAAAGCCTTTAGATGAATTTTAGAAGCCCTTCTATGCAAGTTTTAGACCTTGAAACACTTTGTATGACCCTACATTAGAGTTTACGGCCATGAGGAGGGTCTCATGGGCCGTAAACTCCATAACACCCCTCAAATGTCACATAAAAATCATACTAGGTCTTGGAATAATCTTATGAATCACATGTGATTTGTTTTAACAACATTAAACATCATTTTCATGAAGATTAAGGAGTTTACAGCCAGGAGCCTATACTGGGCCATAAACTCCCATAAAATAATCATTTTGATGATTTAAACTCATTCCAAGTGTTCCAAGGCAATTTAGATAATCCATTCTAGCATCCTCTATGTCCATTTGAGCCCTTAAACCCTCAAAACCACACCAACATGAGTTTACGGCCGTAAACTCATGTGTGAGTGTGTTTCATGGTTGTAAACTCATTTAAATGTTTACTTATGGAGAGTAAACTCATGTCCCAAGTCCCTAGTGCCATTACAAGTCCGAAGATGTCACCCGGGTCACTCCAAACGCTCGTTTTGAGGTGTTTAACCTCATTGGAGTGTAATGTTCCATATGATTAGTGAATGTATCTCTAATTGTATATATATGGACATTATATCATCTTACATAGGGTCATCGCAAGTAATCAAACCCCGAACCGACGTCTAGCATTCAAAACCGACACGTTTCCGAGTCCGGTGAGTTCATACCCCTACCCTTTTTCACTGTTTTCACTGTTTTCAGGGGGGACACAAGCAAAGTACAAGGGAATTCTTGTACTCATAACATGTTTTCGAATGTGTGTTTCATACTCTTATGCTTTTATAACTGATAACTACAGCTGATAACAGATCGAACATACAGATCACGTAACATATATTTGTGAAATAAGTCTTTAAACTAGTATGTCTTACATGTATTTCACAAATGGTTTTCCATATTTATCAGTTAAAAGCATGACATTAAAACATTTGAATATAATACCTGTACACTGTTTTGTCCTCGGTAACACTCCACGCACATACGCGAGTGGAGGACTTTCATATTATTACTAGTAAATTTGTTATTCCGGTACGATTGGAGACACGTCCTCGGAGAACACTCCACCTGGATTACGCGAGTGGAGGACTACACCCATAACCAGAATCTCTGGTATTTAGAGAGCGTGACTTGAGTGTATAGATCTATACGGGGCTGACTACCCCACACCTGGTTGCTAGCTACAGCCGAACCGAAATGGTTCAAGGGTGACGAAAGTCATAAGTATGTGGATGACTTATTGCCACATGTGGACTACTTATTGCCACAGGTTTCAGTCTATTGTATGGTTATGGAACTCGCAATTAGGATAACAGAGATTTACTTACAGTAATAATGGATTACTTTATACAACGTTTACATCGTTTACATCCTTTACATCTTTTACTTACTGTAACTAACATTCAGGAAGATACGGGACCTTCCTGGGGAAAACATGGAATCAAATCACGATTACATCTTTTACATCTTTCACATCGTTTACATAAGATACATACATGCAGGAAAGCACGAGGCTTTCCTGGGTAACACTTACCTAACTAGAAAGAGTCACAGAATGGATAACATTACATCTTTTACAATTAGTAACATACAATAAGGAAAGTATGGGACTTTCCTGGTAACACATGATAAGTAAACAGAACAGTTTAACCAGTCAGATAACCAACTATACATTTTCACGTGAGTAAACATGTCTTCAGTGTACAAACTTACTATACTTTACATTTGTGAAACAATAACCAACTTTTAAGAAAATAAGGGATTTTCTTGGTGTATATAACATTTCAGAAATAAAAAGGAAACCGATACATTTTCGTACAACAAAACCGCTTATGAACTCACCAGCTTTATGCTGATTTTCAAACCGCTTGTGTTCTCAGGTCAGCGTTAGAACAGGTACCCGAAGATCCTTTTGCATGAAGACGGTGTACATGAAGATCCGTTACATTTTGTCTATATATACTATGTATCACAACTGTACAAACTTTACTTTTGAAATAACTGTAAAACTGTTATTATGTAATGTAATGCTTGTTTTACTTTGCTTACTATGTACATTGGATTTGATACTCAACATGGTAGTCCACCCCGGAAATGTATTCCGCCTTCGGTTTTCGGGGTGTGACACTATTTGTCATGATTTACTAAAGTTAGTAAATATGGTTATGCTTACAAGATTAAGTTTGATTCTGAATCATTGGAAAAGTTTCAATGTATAGCAGAACGAATAAAAATATTTAAATTAGGCAGAAAGATAAAATTTTCTTCAATCTGAAAAGAAGGGAGAATACTTGAGTATCGTGTTTTATGATTATCTTAGTGATTATGAAACCATATCACAATTGATCCTATAAATACATCTTAGTGCATTTTGTATGGCTAAGAAGAGGGGTCATGAATTGTTGAAATGTTTAGAACAAAGAATCATACTTCGTTCCAAAATCAAGTCTTTGAGTTGTACTCCAAGATTGTAAATTGAGTGACATAATCTTAAGAAAGGTTTATAACAGTTATCAAATGTAGAGTAAAATGTTTTTTACTCTTATACATTTGAAATTGGTAAATTCTGATGTTTTGGATAAAACAAAGACCAACTAAGACCAATTATCAGAAGTGTTTGTCTTGATAAGAAACCTCACTAACTCTTGAATCTTTGTTTGTCAAGTAATGTTTCTTGGAAAAGATAATCTTATATGTCAAGAGGTTATTGGGAGTCTTAAAGATCTTGAAAAGTTTCAAGTACTAATCAGGAATAAACCTGTGAATTATCACTAGCACACGACCTGAGGTTTATAACCTATTGTGTTGACATATTCTTATTTTTGAGCCCATTCTAGTATAAGTTGACTATGCATGTCACTTCTATGAGTTCTCAGTTGAATGCATAGGGTAAAGCACCTTAATCAATGGAAAGTACATTGATCTGTAAAGGTGAGCTGCTAAACAACTTGGAAGACATTGTAGGCTCTTGTGCTACCAGATGGCAAGAATTTAAGATTGAACAAGTTCAGTCCATATGAGTTTGGATTTGTCATAAACCTTATCTTGGGATAGTGGTTGGGATTGACAGATTTATATGGATAGGAACACATACACCATAAAATCTAAGTGTCATAAGGTTTCTCTCCAATTCATGTAAATGATTGTGAGGAAACGATTTAACAAAGTAGATTTTAAAAGATTAGAGTTAGCAGTTGTGATAGTTGCATTCACAAATTCATTTATGATTACGACATCCCTTTTCATAGTTCGAATTGTGAGAAATGGAAAATAGTTTGAACATTCGGGATTTATTAGTTTAATTTATGAAAGGTTCAAACATACACTTGCGCTATTTAATCTAAAAAGGTGTATGGGCTTGAGAAGTCTGGTATAGACTTTTGAAGCACTAAGTATTAGAAATCTGAAATTTAGTAAAGAAATCAATAAGTATTGATTTCTAGAAGCTCAAGTGATTTATGGGTACATGTCAAAGCTAGTGGGAGCATAAATGTTATGTTGGTAAGGATATAATTATCATGTTAATGGGAGCAGGATTATTATGGTAAATGTTACGAGTTAGCAATGTTAATTATAGAAAAAAAAAGTTTCAATTTGCAAAGTTGCAGCGGTTGAAAATTTGTTTTGCTATTATTAAGGGAGAGGAATTCTTTACTTCATTTCAACTCTAAAAGCCTAGATTGAGATGTTAATCAAATTTAGTCAAGAACATATATGAATGTTATGATGAGTTTATCCAACATAAGGAAATTCTATATGTGGAAATATTATAGCAAGTGACTAGTAAAGTATCATGTTTTTGTGTGAAACATTATGTATCATATCCCATATGCTTCGGGTATAGGATTGATTACATATGCTATAATACGAATCTATTCTAAATTTCCAAATGCCTAGGGCATTAATAGAGAAAAGGGACTAGAATGAGTTATGACTAAAACAGTTAAGCATTTATCAAGGACAATTTGAGGTTTACCAAAGATTGGTTGCTTATGGACAATTGGAAGTATATTATAAGTGTTGGAAGGCCCATGTTGACAAGTTATGAGAAGAAGTAACTCTTGTTCAGAAGTGCTAGTCATATGGAATTATGGAAATGTTCCATAAGTGGAAGTTAGTCGTAAAGTATGTGTAAGATTAGAAACCTTAATGCAAGAATGATGTTCAAGGAATATACTTTGAATATGAGACTTCGCTTCCAAGGAATTGGTTAAGTAAAAATGTCCCAAGGGAATACTTTGTAATATCATTAGAATAGTTTTGTGTGACAACCCGTAATTTATTCTGTCACTGTTACCCGTTCCCGTTAATAAAACCGTTAGTATTTCCAATTTTTCCGTTGACTTTGGGATTAGGTCATTTTAATTAAGACTTTTATTATGATCTCGTGAGTGTACAAACACATTAGAAACACATGAAAACATCCCAAATCTTTAATTGGAAAATTTCTAGTTTCGACCACATCGGGTTACGACAACCTAATCAGGTACGACAAAAGCCCCGTTTAACGTCAGTATCGGGTAGAATTCCACCGAGCCCAAAACTTGAACCATATTTAAAGTTGAGTGGGCTTCATTTGAAGCTTTTACACACTCTCTCTCCCTACTCTCTCTCTAAAAATCTCAAGCTTTGATCCAAATCACCCCCTTTCAAGCTCTAAATAGGTATGTAATCCTTCCTAGCTCATAGTATAACACATTTAGCTTTCAAATTCATGTTTAACTCATGAAATAGGGGAAAAACATGTGTTTATAGCCCAGGACCAGCCCTAGGCTGCAAACTCACATAAATGGGGTTTTTGAGCCTCAAAACCCTTCCGAACCACCTTTGGAGCTTAGATATGACTTAGGGGCTTACAATACTGGACTTAGAACACCAAAACCTTAACACATGAGGGGTAAAAATGAGTTTACGACCCAAGAACATGCTTGGACTGTAAACACCCTTTCATAGGCCGTAAACCCTTTTAAGGTGTTAAAATGCCCCTTAAACATCTCCTAAGCCTTGGAATAATGTCTAGAATCATCCACCATTGTGTTAGGGACCTTAAACATGCAAGAAACCATCCCCTAGGGAGATTACGGCCGTAAACCCCCCCAAGGAATGGTTCCTGGGCCATAGACTCCTTTGTGGTGGTCAAAGGGTTCCCTAACTTCCTTCCATGGCTTGTACTTTGGACTAGAAACACTTGTGATTGACCTAGGACAACCAAAACACAATAATATTGGGTACATAAGAGTTTACGGCTGTAAACTCCTAGTTTACTTATGTAAACTCCTCAAATGGTCCTTATGTTGTTCAAGTTCCCTTCCAATACCTTAAAACCAAGCCTAGCATTACCCCACAAGAGTTTTAAGACCATTAAGCACCCAAGAACACCCCCACCATGAGTTTACGGATGTAAAATCATGGGGACATGGTCTTAGGGCCGTAATCTCCATATGGAGTTTACTCTTGAAGAGCAAACTCCATATTTAGGCCATATACACCCTTAGATGCTACCCGAGTCAATCCTAACACTTGAAATAAAGTGTTTTCGCGCCTCGAAGTGTACTGTCTTATCTAACTAGTAGTTCAAAGTCTAATTATATACAATTATGTATCTCTTCTTGTTACATAGGAACCTCACGTGTTTTCAAGCTCCAAACTGACACATAGCATCCAACCGACACATTTCTCGACTGGTGAGTTCATACCCCTACGTTTTTCCATGTTTTCAATGTTTTCAGGGGGGAATACAAGCAAAAGTACAAGGAAATCTTGTACTCAAACTTATGATTTCATTTGAAATGTTTCATATTTCATATACTTTTAACACTGGAAACCGGATTAACCAACTGTTTGACTTGCAGAGTTAGTTTTCAAACTAATTGCAAATCTTATTATATAGTGTTATATTGTATATTTTAACAATGATTTTCCACTTTATTTATGTTAAAATCATTAAACCTAAAACATTAGAACACGTCCTTGGTAACACTCCACAAAGATACGTGAGTGGAGGACCCCCTTTGTAACCAGAATCACAAACAAGAATTTCCACATCATTACTTGTAAATTTGTTAATCTTAATAATTAGAGACACATCCTTAGAAACACTCCACATAGATACGCGAGTGGAGGACCGCCCCCGTAACCAAAATCTCTAGGAGGTACAGCGTGACTTGAGTGTATAGATCTATACATGATTGACAACCCCGCACCTAGTTGCTAGCTATAGTCGACCGAAAGGTTCAAGGGTGATGAAATTCATAAAATGATACTGGACTACTTATTGCCATATCTAGTCTATCGTATGGTTATGGAACTCGAAATTTAGATAATAGAGATTTACTTGTTGGTAGTAATGGACCTAGTAAACTAATAACCTTATGAATTAGTTTACTTTTCACACAATAGTTTTATATATGTGTTAAAACTAAAATACATTTCAAGGATAACCAGGTTTTCAGGAAACATCACGCGAACACTTTAAGTATGGTAGATACTTGTACATTACATTCAGAACCGATAACCGATTACAAACTTTTAAGGAAAATAAGGGTTTTTTCATGGGATAACAAACTATACATAACCAGATCGTATAACAAACGGATAACTAAAGTTTACTTATAAGAAATTATGGGATTTTCTTGAATAACCACTTTTTCAAAAACTAAAGGAAACTTGTTCATTTTCAGAAAACAAATTGCTTATGAACTCACCAGTTTTATGCTGGTTTTTAAAATGCTTGTATTCTCAGGTTCTCCTTAGACAGGTATCCCGGTCCTTTTGCACGGAGCAGATGGAATTCACGTCTTTACTTTTGTTTAAATTTATGTAGCTATAAAACATGTATTACTTTACTCTTCTACTTTCAAACAAATGTAATGATTCTATGTAATGTAATGTTTTGTGTTTACTATGCTTACTATGTATATTGGTTATGATACTTTACATGACGTCCTCCGCCCCAGAACGTTTCCGCCATCGGTTTCGGGGTGTGACAGATTGGTATCAGAGCCCTTGTTTATAGTGAACTAGTATACCAAACCTTACATTGTATAAGACTATAAACACTAAGGGGCCAAAGTGCTCTAAACTAAAAGTATACTTTAAAATATAAGTATTTTTCAATAGTATACAAGTATACCTAACCGTTGGAATCCGTAACCTCGAGTAGAATAAAACATAAGTAATTGGGTGTTGTACGCTGCGGTTAAACTTGGGCAGTTATGTAGTCTTGTATAAGGTCAATATAGCCTGATCAACTATATTCATTCGAGACACGACCAACATGTGCTTGGGAGTGACTATAGTGCACAACATACCTAAAACTTACCTAATATCCTCACAATGAATCATTATCGTAGCGAAACATAAAATACTATGGGAGTATTTTAGCAAGAGCCGAGTACGTTGTAGAAACTCATTCCAAGTGGTGCTACTCACTCCTTCCTTAGAGATAGTTTATCTGCTATGATAACTCTTTCTTGTTTATCGCTTAATAGAACTCTATACCTATCATAATGAGATATCTCTTGTTCCATATCTCTTGATTCAGTTCAGAGGACTTATGATCCTCTCTCTCCTGGCTATTATAGATCAAGATGCCTCCAAGGAAAAGACCCAACTCAAAGAACAACAATCCTCCTCCACCACCACCTCCCTCTCCACTTGATCCCGCCATGTTTCAAGCGGCTGTTAATGCTGTTGTGGCTGCTACCATATCACAAATGAACCTCGGTGGTTCAGGTGGGCCAAGAGGTGGTACTTAGCCTCAAAACCAAGAAAGTAGCCAGGGACACTGGAAGGAGTGTTCCTTCAAGGACTTTATGAACGCGAAACCCACGCCCATCAACGGCACTGGAGGTGTCATTACCCTAACCTGATGGTTCGAGAAAATCGAATCTATATTCGAAATCTGTGCCTGTTTGAAATCTGATAAGGTGAAGTTTGTCGCTTGCACCTTCACAGACAAAGCCCTGACTTGGTGGAACGGCCGAGTCAAATCCTTAACCCTACCTGTAGCCAATGCTATGGGTTGGGAGGTCATGAAGGAGCTCCTGCTTGTAGAGTACTGCCCTCGGGGTGAAATGCAGAAGCTAGAGCACGAACTCTGGAATGTAAAGATGAATGGTTCCGATATCGTCGCTTATACCTCTAGATTTGATGACTTGGTGCTTCTCTACCTGGGAAATGGTTACCCCGGAGAGTAAAAAAATTGAGAGATTTATTTGGGGGCTGACCCAGCCAACCAAGGGAAACGTTTTGGCTGCGAAGCCAGACACCTACGACAGCACCAAATGCTTAGCGCAAACCTTGATTGACCATAGTGATGACCTTGAAGAAGCGGCCACCACTCCGGAGCCGACAAAGAGGAGTGGTGAGAAAAGGAAATTTTGGAAGAAGAGGAAGGGTCAGTCTTCCCAAGAGTCTTCAAAGAAACAGCAAATTGTGGCAGTCCATTCTATTACTACCCCTACTGTTTCTGTCGTTGGATCCACAACCCAAACACCTACTACTAGGTATGCTGGTACCCTCCCTCTATGTGACAAGTGTAAATTCCACCATAACCCCGTCCCCTGTCGTGATCTTTCGTGCTCCAACTGTGGTAAAAAGGGGCATACGATTTGATTCTGCAAAGCCCCAACCCAATCAACAAATCAATCTTCCGGAGCGGGTGTCAGTCAGGCTTGCTACGGATGTGGTGAAGTAGGGCATTTCAAACGGAACTTCCCCAAGGCAGCAATAGCGGGTAACACCGGGAGAGTCCTAGCTATGGGACGAGTGGAGGCAGTCGCCGATCCCACTGTTGTCTCGGGTATGTTCCTTCTCGACAACTCTTATGCTAGTATCCTTTTCGATTCTAATGCTGAAAGAAGCTTTGCTAGCCATTCATTCAAACATTTTCTTAAACATAATCCCCAACCATTAACCGAAATGTTTACCGTCGAGATGGCTAACGGTGAGAAAGAAAACGCTAACGACATATTCATAGGTTGTACCCTTACCTTGAATGATCATTCTTTCCCCATTGACCTAATGTTGGTTTCAATAAAGAGCTTTGATGTTATCGTTGGCATGGATTGGTTGAGTCCCAATCATGCAGATATCCTTTGTTATGAAAAATCCATCCGTCTCAATCTCACCTCTGGCTAGACTCTCATGATCTACGGTGATAAACTCAGTTCCAATCTTCACATCATATCTTGCATCAAAGCTCAAAAGCTTTTGCGAAAGGAATATTATGCATTGCTAGCTCATGTAATCAATGAGAAACATGGAGTTAAAGACCTCGAGAGCATCCCTGAAGTTTGCAACTTTCCTGATGTCTTTCCTAAAGAGCTTCCGGGAATTCCTCCCAAACGTCAAGTCGAGTTTCGTATCGACCTAATTCTTGGAGCTAATCCTGTAGCCAAATCTCTGTATCACTTAGCTCCAGCAGAAATGTAGGATTTATCCAGTCAGCTTAATGAGCTACTTGACAAAGGATTCATCAGACCGAGTTCCTCACCCTGGGGAGCCCCGGTGTTATTTGTGAAGAATAAAGATGGATCCTTTCGGATGTGCATAGACTACAGCGAGTTGAACAAGCTGACAGTCAAAAACCGATATCCTCTTCCTCGAATAGACGACCTTTTCGATCAACTTCAGGGAGCCATTTACTTCTTGAAGATAGACCTTAGATCAGGGTACCATCAGCTTCGAGTTCACAAGAATGATGATTCCAAGACAGCATTCAGGACTCGATATGGTCACTATGAGTTCGTAGTGATGCCCTTCGGTCTAACCAATGCACCGACGCTGTTCATGGACCTGATGAATCGGGTGTGTCATCCTTTCTTGGACAAGTTCTTCATCATGCTCATTGACGACATACTTCTCTATTCCTGAAGCAAAGAAGATCACAATCAACACTTGAGGCAAGTGTTGGAGACACTTAGAACGGAAAAGTTGTAAGCGAAATTCTCCAAATGCGAATTCTGGATTCGGAAGGTAGCTTTCCTTGATCATGTGGTAAGCGAAGAGGGTATACACGTGGACCCGTCCAAAATCAAGGCGATAGAAAATTGGTCGGCACCGAAGACACCCATAGAAATCCACCAATTGTTGGGTCTCGCTGGCTACTTTCGCAGGTTCATCCAGAATTTTTCCAGAATCACCAAACCCTTAACCAATTTGACACAGAAAGGTGTACCCTTTTGTTGGAATGAAAAACAAGAAACCACGTTCCAAACATTGAAACGAGCCCTATGCAGCGCGCCTATTCTATCCCTGCCCAAATGAATAAAGGACTTCGTTGTTTATTGCGATGCGTCCAATTAGGGTTTAGGCTGTGTGCTTATGCAGAGAGGAAAAGTTATTGCTTATGGCTCGAGACAGTTAAAAGCACACGAAGTTAACTACACGACTCATGACCTGGAGCTAGGAGCAGTGGTCTTCGCACTGAAGATTTGGAGACATTATCTTTACGGAACTAGGTGCACGATCTTCACTAACCATAAAAGCCTGCAGCACATCTTCAATCAGAAAGACTTAAACATGAGGCAGCAGTGATGGGTAGAACTACTCAGTGATTATGAGTGCGCAATCCGCTACCATCCCGGGAAGGCCAATGTGGTAGCAGATGCCCTTAGCCGAAAGGAGAGTTCCAACCGCAAGACAAAGACACTGACAATGACCATCCATTCCCACTTATCTGTATAGATCCGAGAAGCCCAATTGGAAGCCCTAAAACCAGAAAATGTGTTGAACGAAGCCTTGAGAGGAATGGCGAAGAAACTTGAGATCAGAGGTGACAGAGTCTACTGTTTCATGGATAGAATCTGGACCCCAAAGTTCGGAGGTTTCAGAGACGTTGTCATGACCGAAGCTCACAAGACCAAATACTCTGTTCACCCAGGTTCGAACAAGATGTACCTGGATCTCAAGAAACAATACTGGTGGCGAAACATGAAAGCCGAGATCGCAAACTTCATGGGCAAGTGTTTGACTTGCGCGAAGGTAAAAGTCGAGTACCAAAAACCTTCGGGTCTGCTCCAGCAACCCGAGATACCTGAGTGGAAATGGGAGATGATTACTATGGATTTCATCACCAAGTTACCCAGGTCTCCGAGTGGGTATGATACCATTTGGGTAATTGTCGATCGTTTGACAAAATCCGCTTACTTCCTTCCGATTAAAGAATCATTCAAGATGGAAAGACTTACGCGAGTCTACATCCAAGAGATAGTCCGACTGCACGGTGTGCCTATGTCCATTATCTCCGATCGAGATAGCAGGTTTACCTCAAGGTTTTGGTAGTCCCTCCAGAAAGCTCTTGGAACTAAGCTGGACATGAGTACAACTTATCATCCTCAAACATACGGATAGAGTGAGAGAACTATCCAGACCCTGGAGGACATGCTGAGAGCATGTGTCATTGATTTCGGAAAGTCATGGGACACCCATTTACCCTTGATCGAGTTCTCGTATAACAACATTTACCACACCAGCATCAAGGCTGCCCTGTTCAAAGCCCTTTACGGTCGTAAGTGCAGATCCCTTCTATGCTGGGCCGAGGTAGGGGACACGCAGCTAGCCAAGAGTCGAGTCCTCGATAGTGCTCTCAATGGTCCTGAAATCATCCGCAAAACCACTGAGAAAATCAACCAGATCCGAGAATGACTGAAATCTTCACGAGATAGACAGAACAGTTACGCTGATAAACAACGAAACCATTAGAATTCCAGGTTGGAGAGCGTGTCCTGTTGAAGGTCTCGCCATGGAAAGGCATGATATGCTTTGGAAAGCATGGGAAACTTAACCCGGGGTACATAGGACTTTCGAGATACACGCTAGGATCGGTCCTATAGCCTACAAACTCCGACTACCTCAAGAACTTAGCAACATCCATCCAGTCTTCCACGTACCAAATCTTAAAAAGTGTCTATCCGATGAAACCCTCGTGACCCCCCTTGACGAGATGAAGATCAACGAAAACCTGAACTTTGTGGAAGAACCCATCGAAATCATGGATCGAGAGATCAAACGTACGAAACAAAGTCGCATCCCGATAGTGAAGGTTCGCTGAAATGCCAAGCGGGGACCCGAATTCACTTGGGAGCGTGAAGACTCGATGAAACAGAAGTATCCACATCTCTTTTCAATTCCATGATATGTATTTTAATTCTAAATTTCGAGACGAAATTCCCTCTAACGGGGGGATAATGTGACAACCCGTAATTTATTCAGTCACTGTAACCCGTTCCCGTTAATAAAACCGTTAGTAGTTTCCGATTTTTCCATTGACTTTCGGATTAGGTCATTTTAGACTTTTATTATGATCTTTTGAGTGTCCAAACACATTAGAAAAACATGAAAACATCCCAAATCTTTAATTGCAAAATTTCTAGTTTCGACCACGTCGGGTTACGACAACTTAATCGGGTACGACCAAAAGCCCCGTTTAACGTCAGTATCGGGTAGAATTCCACCGAGCCCAAAACTTGAACCATATTTAAAGTTGAGTGGGCTTCATTTGAAGCTTTTACACACTCTCTCTCCCTACTCTCTCTCTAAAAATCTCAAGCTTTGATCCAAATCACCCCCTTTCAAGCTCTAAATAGGTATGTAATCCTTCCTAGCTCATAGTATAACACATTTAGCTTTCAAATTCATGTTTAACTCATGAAATAGGGGAAAAACATGTGTTTATAGCCCAGGACCAGCCCTAGGCTGCAAACTCACATAAATGGGGTTTTTGAGCCTCAAAACCCTTCTGAACCACCTTTGGAGCTTAGATATGACTTAGGGGCTTACAATACTGGACTTAGAACACCAAAACCTTAACACATGAGGGGTAAAAATGAGTTTACGACCCAAGAACATGCTTGGACTGTAAACACCCTTTCATAGGCCGTAAACCCTTTTAAGGTGTTAAAATGCCCCTTAAACACCTCCTAAGCCTTGGAATAATGTCTAGAATCATCCACCATTGTGTTAGGGACCTTAAACATGCAAGAAACCATCCCCTAGGGAGATTACGGCCGTAAACCCCCCCAAGGAATGGTTCCTGGGCCATAGACTCCTTTGTGGTGGTCAAAGGGTTCCCTAACTTCCTTCCATGGCTTGTACTTTGGACTAGAAACACTTGTGATTGACCTAGGACAACCAAAACACAATAAGATTGGGTACATAAGAGTTTACGGCTGTAAACTCCTAGTTTTCCACCGTAAACTCCTCAAATGGTCCTTATGTTGTTCAAGTTCCCTTCCAATACCTTAAAACCAACCCTAGCATTACCCCACAAGAGTTTTAAGACCATTAAGTACCCAAGAACACCCCCACCATGAGTTTACGGTCGTAAACTCATGGGGACATTGTGTTAGGGCCGTAATATCCATATGGAGTTTACTCTTTAAGAGAAAACTCCATATTTAGGCCATATACACCCTTATATGCTACCCGAGTCACTCCTAACACTTGAAATAAAGTGTTTTCGCGCCTCGGAGTGTACTGTCTTATCTAACTAGGAGTTCAAAGTATAATTAGATACAATTATGTATCTCTTCTTATTATATCGGAACCTCACGTTTTCTCAATCCCCGAACTGACACATAGCATCCAACCGACACATTTCTCGACTGGTGAGTTCATACCCCTACGTGTTTCCATGTTTTCAATGTTTTCAGGAGGGGAATACAAGAAAAACTACAAGGAAATCTTGTACTCAAACTTATGATTTCATTTGAAATGTTTCATATTTCATATACTTTTAACACTGGAAACCGGATTAACCAACTGTTTGACTTGCAGAGTTAGTTTTCAAACTAATTGCAAATCTTATTATATAGTGTTATATTGTATATTTTACCAATGATTTCCCACTTCATTTATGTTAAAATCATTAACCTAGAACATTAGAACACTTCCTCTGTAACACTCCACAAAGATACGCGAGTGGAGGATCGCCTTTGTAACCAGAATCACAAACAGGAATTTCCACATCATTACTTGTAAATTTGTTAATCTTAATAATTGGAGACACATCCTCGGAAACACTCCACAGAGATACGCGAGTGGAGGACCACCCTCGTAACCAAAATCTCTTGGAGGGAGAACGTGACTTGAGTGTATAGATCTATATGGGATTGACAACCCCGCACCTGGCTGCTAGCTACAATCGAATCGAAAGGTTCATGGGTGACAAAATTCATAAAATGATACTGGACTACTTATTACCATATCCATTCTATCGTATGGTAATGAAACTCACAATTTTGATAATAGAGATTTACTTGTTGGTAATAATGGAGCTAGTAAACTAATAACCTTATGAATTAGTTTACTTTTCACATAATAGTTTTATATACGTGTTAAACCTAACATACATTTCAAGGATAACCATGTTTCAGGAAACATCACACGAACACTTTAAGTATCGTAGATACTTGTACATTACATTCAGAACCGATAACCGATAACCAGATCGTATAACAAACGGATAAGTAAACTTTACTTATAAGTAAATATGGGATTTTCTTGGATAACCACTTTTTCAGAAACTAAAGGAAACTTGCTCATTTTCAGAAAACAAACTGCTTATGAACTCACCAGCTTTATGCTGATTTTTAAACTGCTTATATTCTCAGGTTCTCCTTAGACAGGTATCCTGCGTCCTTTTGCAGAAGACGAAGCAGATGGAATTCATGTCTTTACTTGTGTTTAAACTTATGTAGCTATAAAACATGTATTACTTTACTCTTCTAGTTTCAAACAAATGTAATGATTCTATGTAATGTAATGTTTTGTGTTTACTATGCTTACTATGTACATTGGTTGTGATACTTTACATGACGTCCTCCGCCCGAAATGTTTCCGCCATTGGTTTCGGGGTGTGACATTTTGTGACTTTTATGCATTGACATTACGAAAGGATTATAGCACGTAAGTTTAGAATGTAACAGATTATAGTAAAAGGCAAGAATTTGGTATTCTTACACTTACTATACGGATTTGGAATTGTGAAATGAGTATCATTGGAAACGATTACAATTGATCTTTTTCACAAAGTAAGGACAATAGGTAAACATAGTATGCATGCTTGGAGCATGGGATAACTATTGTTTTAATTCAAGTATAAAGTTGATAAATTGAAACATTATACAATGAATAATGTGCAATCAATATGGTGATTAAATAAAAGGTGTCTTGATTTATATTCAAAAGTTTTAAGACTCTATTGGATTTGATTATTCTTGTGTTTCACTTTGCATGTTTTGACTTCTAGAATAATAAGATTATTCAAACTATCCATAGTCGATCATACATTGGAAGGTGGTATGAAGCAAGACCGTCATGAGTTGGCTTGTAGATTGTCTAAGGTGTTAGACATAGCAAAAGTCAGCTACACTATTCATGAGTGCTTGTGAATATGATTTGAGCATTGGATCAACCTGCACCCACCTGAATCACTTCATGGAATTTATTACGAGTGATTGGGAGATGATAGTATCATATAGTCTTCAAACCAAGATATACGAGTTATTGACTACGAGCTGGTTGTGCATTGATGGAACAAAAAAGCATCGGTAACTTGATGTTATAAAACGTTTCGTTGTGTATGATTTGATGAGTAGTTAGTACAAGCATATATTGTAGCAAGTTTATGTGTTCCTTTTATCCTAAGAGGATTAAAAGCGATATTTGGGCCCCTCGATAATTTGTTTTGACTTATGTGTTGGGCCCGGTCAGAACTAAATTAATGTGTTCAATTATGTTCTATGTCAAACATACCATAAATTGAGAAACAAATTGTTGGAAAATAAGTATGACATTGTTCCATGTATTTGTTCTGCTGATATCTTCCAGAATAGAGGAATATATGATCGTTTATCTGAAGGACACGTCACTGACTAGGTCAAAGTTCAACAACGACTTTTGAAAGCTTACGATTGCTAAGTCAGATCCTGAAGTCGCATTGTTAGCTATAGTTATTAGACTTATCCAAGTGGGAGACTGTTGGATTTGGTGTCTAAGCCCATAACTATAACTGGGATGTACTTGACCTGATTGTAGCATGGTCCTTTTGGGTTGCCTTCACTAGTGCAATTTGATAGGATGGATTTTTGAGAATAAGTCTATTTATGATTTATTAATATATTATAAGTATAATATATAAATTGAGGAATCATATTATTTAATTAATATTAATCAAGAATTAAGATGGAATTAATTTAGTGATCAAAAGAGACTAATTAAATATACAGGGATTGATTATGTAAATCAATGATTCTTATAGTGTGGGCTAATGATCCATTAGGATGGGCTAAATAGTCAATGGAGGTTTAACCCATGGAGCCTAAGGGATATGGAAGGTCAGGGCACATTAGGGTTACATGGATGAAACCCTAGCCTTCACAACACTATAAGAGGGAACCCCTAGTGCTAAAAATGGTTGCCCATCATTCTAAGAGTATGATAACCGGTTTTGTAATAGCTAGATTATTCTCTGAAGCCTCCTCTTGCATATTGGTGGTTGTGAACCATTAAAGGCATCACACTTGGGGTGCTCAAGCTTTCAAAGCTCAAGAACTACAAGTCCTTCTAAAAGGTAAGTCATCTAACTAGTTAAATTGTTCATTTGACAATTTGTAAGCTAGCTAGGATATATGCTTTGGAAATTGGAAATATGCATGTATAATTAGAGAAAACATGGATCCAAAGAATTTAGGGTTGTATGTGTACATTATAGGAATGTTATAGTGCTCAAAACCCAATATGTACAACTTTTTATTTTAATACTATGTATCACTTGGAAGTTTCATATATTTAACAATCTAAACCCTAATTAGGGTGAGTTATGTAACAACTCGATAAAACATAACTATGTATCCTTCAAGGATGTAGACCATTCATAACACGTCGTAGTGGGTTCATATTACTAACACTATGGGGTGGAACCATAATAAAAACTATAAACACGATCTCTTAAATCTCTCCCAGATCTCTCTAAAATCTCTCTCTCTGTGACTCAAATCTCTCCCAAATCTCTATTTAAATCTCTATCTCAAATCTCTCTACAAATCTCTATCTCAAATCTCTCCCAAATCTCTCTCAACTTTTTTCATAAACACTGACATCATCCTATCCCTTACTTTGTTGAAAACGGATCAAAAAAGATGGAGAAAACCCAAAAGAACAAGCTTATTTAAGAATACACTATTCAATTCCAGAGCCTTCCCTTTTGGTCCGGAACCTTCTCAGTCCAGAACCCTCTTAGTCCGGAATACCTTCACAAACCGGACAATTTCACATCTCGGAACCCCTCTTGTTTCAGAACCTTCTCATCCGGACCATCTTGCTCCAAAACTTCTAACTATGGAACTACTAATTTTCCCTGGAAAGTCACGCATATTTTAGAACGCTTCGCACCGAGCAATCTTGTATTCTGCAAGCTACTACTTGACTCCAGAATTTGAAGACAAACTCTGGAACTTGAGGATTAGCTTTGAAATTCATCCTTTGACTCCGAAAATGGTTGTGTGACTCCGGACCCTCGCAAATCCAAACCCCATTCCGGATATTTGACTATTTCGGACCTTTTTGTAATTTTAAGAGATTTTGACGCCGAAAATTTCCCCAAACTTGTATTTTCATGACCTAAACCCTCTAAACTCCTATTTTATGCCAAATTTGAAGGGTTAGAACACATTTTCCTAAGATAATATCTAAGATTATATTATAAAGAATGTCACCCACTGGGCCACTTGTGTACCCACTTGGTTTGAGATTTACCTTCCCAACGTAAATGTCACTTCTTATTACATCACCTTATCTCCTTCCCTTCATACATAAACATGAGTGGGGTCATTTTTCAATCCTCACTTCCAGTGAACGAAAATTCTTCACTTTTAATCTCAAGATTAAAACCCACTTTCCTTTAAATACTCATATTCAAAACCTCTAGGCGACTTTTCTCTTACCATCAACATTTGTTATTTGAATATAAGGTAAAATAATCTAATCTAGTGTTATTACTAATACATTTCATGATTATTACAAATAATCACACATTATTATGTGTTAAAAATATAAGTATAGGGATACCATTATGTATTCTAAACTCGAAGATTATTGTCTCTATCTCATTATCTAACCGCGACCATTACATAAAGTGAGTTGAAAGACCCCAACTTTCATATTTCACATTATCATTACTCCAAAACATGCTATTTGCATATTCATAAAAGCAATATTTTACATTGATATAAAGGATTTACAAACTATTGGATACAAACCTTCTATTACAAAGTGTTATATATATATATATATATATATATATATATATATATATATATATATATATATATTACATAAATACCAAGGATATTGTAATTTATACAAACATAAAAAGTAGTACAAAAGTACTATTACAAACTATTCTACATCTTTCAATAGTATGTAAACATACTAGTTATTTATCACCTGCAATTGTTAAACATTGATAGGGTAAGCGGTGACGCTTAGTGAGTTCAAAAATAGATACAATATAATGTTATTCCATATATATACTTCAATGTGGCAAAGCAAAGAGGAACAACAAGATGTATGTGAGATTATGTGACAAGCATTCATATCAATCAAAGACATTATTCAAAGATATTCTTTTCAATTCTTGATATACATCAATAAAGCTTTGGCCGAAATGGCATAGAAGACATGCAATTTCTGATTTACATCTTGTTAGATTTCAGGCTTATAGTCCTGTCTAACCCTTTTCCATTGCCATAGAATAGAAGTCATTCTCTTACGGAGACATGCTCTGCATGGCCAGAGGCTACGTACCAGTACCAATGTGAATCTAAGTCCTTTCACTGATCACATGGTCAAAGGTATTACAATTGCTATAAACATAGCGAATAACACACGAAAATAACTCAGAATGATAATACTGAAAAGCACATAGCACATATAACACATAACATACAATTGTTCCTATATATTGAACTCACCTTAAGTTAACCGGGGGTTAAAATAGTAATTTGGACAGCACTTCGGCTTTAAATATACCTTTCTATGTTGAAAACCGGGAGCTTGATTGAAAACCAGGCTCTGCAAAGGTAGGGCTTCAAAACCGAAAAGATAAAATTTTCGGGCTTCTTGGGTGTCTCGGGACGTGTTTCAGGTGCTAAAATTGATTTCGGGGCTTTGGGGAAAGTTAATATGAAGAAAATATGGAAATAGGGGCTAAAACTGGCAAATTTCCAAAGTTAGTCGGAAGATCTCGCATCCTCTCTTTATATAGGGGCGAAGGTTCGAAAATCTGCAGCTGGGAGGAGTCCACGTCGCACCTGCGAGGTTCGGTCTGGAAGCAGCTCGGTGGCTCTGACGTGGCTTCTTCGTGCGAGCGTCGGTGGCGAAGGCGAGGGACGTGGCTCGCATCGGATTGGCCACCGATGCGAGGCGTGTCCGGTTCTTATAGGACCTCGGTCTCGGCGAATCAGAATAGGACGCGTATCGGTTTCGGATTGGGCCACGACCTCGGTGACGCTGCTGCTTCGTGCGAGTGACGTGTCAGCGACGAGGTCTCCGGTGGCTCGTACTATTCATGCGAAAATCTCGGAAATTGATCCCCGAACTTCTAAAATCCATAACTTTCGCATATGAGCTTCGTTTTTGACGTTCTTTAGGTGCACGCGTAGCTAAAATTATGCTCTACAACTTTCGTTTAGACTTCGTAAGATAATTTTGAATTTATTTTAAATATTATTATTTTTAACAGACTAGGACAGGAAAATCCGTTAAAAATTCATAACTTCTTCATCCGACATCCGTTTTCGTCAGACTTTTTACCGTTGCACTACATATGACAAGACCTTCGATTCTCGTTTAGGATGTATCGGTAATATATCACTTGATCTAAAATTGAGTTTTTAGCTGTGTACTGCTAAGTTGAAACTTCGAAAAATTATAACTTCCTCATACGAAGTCAGATTTTGGCATTCTTTTTATCGAATTTCTCGGTTTAACGAATACTACGAATTTCATTTAGATTACTAAGGCTAAAAAATAGTTTATCAAAAACTCATTTTTTACGTCATTCGGTGCCGTGCCGGTTTTGTCGCGGATCTTCGGTTGGTCATAACTTCTTCGTTAAAACTCGGATTTTGACAAGGGTTTCGCCTACAAACTTCTAACGAGATTCTCTACAACATCAAATAATAAAATTTTACTTATTTAAAATTTCATATTTTCGCTAAATTTCACTATTTGGCTTTTAATTGGAATCTCATAAGACTTCTAATATTTTCTGAGTGATTCTAAACATAATTTTACT
The DNA here is from genome assembly GCF_052625555.1 of Lactuca saligna. Lineage (NCBI taxonomy): Eukaryota > Viridiplantae > Streptophyta > Magnoliopsida > Asterales > Asteraceae > Lactuca > Lactuca saligna. Next base: position 247,090,263 of record NC_136420.1, on the reverse strand, counting down.
TCATTTCTAGTAAAAACCATCTGTTAGAACTCAACACTCAATTTTACATAGTATTTCACAATTTTATTCATTACAAAACACGATTTCAAAATGTGTATGTTACAAATACCTCCTCCTTTTGAGGATTTCGTCCCCGAAATTACATCGATCAAAATAAATGGGGATATTTTGCTTTTATCTCATTCTTATTTTCCCACGTATAGTTTGGGCCACGATGGTGTTTCCACTTGACAAGCATGAATTCTACTTCTTTATTGCGTAGCTTAGTTGTTCTTTCATTCACGATTTCTTCAGGCTCTTCTACATATCTTAACTTATTATCCAATTTTACTTCGGATAATGGAACTATCTCATCGTAGATGCTCAAGCATTTGGGCAGATAACTTACATGAAACACATCATGAATACCCGCCAAATCTTCAGGCAATTCTAAGCGGTAAGCTTGCTTTCCAATTCTCTGGATGATTTTGAAAGGACCAACAAATCTAGGACTCAACTTTCGTTTCTTCCCAAATCACATAAGGCCTTTCCATGGGGATACCTTCATCATCACAAAATCACCCACTTGAAATTCTATAGGTTATCTTCTCTTTTCCGTATAGGACTTCTGTCGATCCTGGTCCGCTTTCATTATTTCTCGTACGATGTGAATCTTGTCGGTGGTGTCTTGAATCATTTCAGGGCCTCCAAGGATCTTCTATCCTACATCATGCCAACATAACGACGTACGGCATTTGCGACCATATAATGCTTCATATGGTGGCATTTTGATTGAAGTGTGGTAATTGTTATTATACGAAAATTTGACAAGTGGTAAGTATTTATCCCAGTTACCACCAAACTCCAAAACACATGCACGAAGCATATCTTCTACTGTCTGGATTGTTCTCTCTGTCTGACCATCTGTCTGAGGATGATAAGCAGTGCAGAGAGCAACTCGAGATCCCAATTCGCGTTGCATACTCACCCAAAAGTGAGAAGTGAAGCGAGTATCGCGATCGGAAATGATCTTTAGTGGCACACCATGACTTGCAACAATTTCATCCAAGTATACTTGTGTGTATTTCTCCATTGGAGCCGTTTCACGCATAACGAGAAAATGTGCACTCTTAGTCAGACGGTCGATGATTACCCAAATGCTATCATTCTATCTAGCAGTCTTTGGCAATTTGGTAATAAAATCCATGGACAGCTCTTCCCACTTCCATATAGGAACACTAAGGCTTTCTGGAGTTCCATAAGGCTTTTGTTGTTCTGTTTTGACTTGTAAGCATACTAAGCATTCCTGTATATATCTTCCTATGTCTCTCTTTAATCCAGGCCACCAATAATCAGCTCTTACATCAAAGTATATTTTACTTGTACTAGGATGTATTGATAGTTTAGATTTATGAGCTTCATCTAAAATCTTTTGTCTTAATCCACCAATCTTTGGAATCCATAGCCGATTCTTAAATACTTTTAATCCTCGTGGATTATCAAGTAAAACATCGGCATAATGTACCATTCCTTCCTTCTTTACATTTTCTGGCTTTAAGGCTTCAACTTGCCACATCTCTAGTTCATCAAGAATGGTGAACTTCACCGTAGTGTGAGTAATAGTATAACACATACTATTACGATAAACTTTCCTGTTAAGTGCATCTGCAACCACATTAGCCTTTCCAGGATGGTACAAAATTTCGCAATCATAGTCTTCGATCAGCTCCATGGCTCATTATTGTCTTATATTCAGAGTTTGCTGACTGAATATATACTTGAGACTCTTGTGGTCGGTAAATAATTGGCATTTCGTACCAAAAAGGTAATGTCTCCAAAGTTTTAGGGCAAATACTACTGTAGCGAGTTCAAGATCATGAGTGGGATAATTCTTTTCATAATCTTTCAGTTGTCTTGAGTCATAGTCTATCACTTTACCACACTGCATCAACACACAACCGAGTCCCATTCTTGAAGCATCACTGTATACGGAGAAATCATCATCACCTTCTAGGAGTGATAAGATGGGAGCATGAGTCAAAAGATCTTTTAGAGTTGAGAAAGCTTTTTCTTGAGCTTCAACCCGTTCGAACTTCACTTCCTTCTGTGTAAGACTTGTGAGAGGTACGACAATACGAGAAAAATCTTTAATGAATCTCCGGTAATATCCTGCGAGACCTAAGAAACTTCGAATTTCGGAAGCATTACAGGGAACTTCCCAATTTTGAATGGCTTCGATTTTGATGGGATCTACAGATACACCGTTACCAGAAATAATATGGCCGGGAAATTGAACTTGACGAAGCGAAAATTCACATTTCGAGAATTTAGCATAAAGTTTCTCTTTTCGAAGAAGGTCTAGGATTTCACGAATATGAACGACATGATTGGCTTCAGACTTGGAATAGATTAGAATATCGTCAATGAATACGGTGACAGACTTATCGAGCATTGGGCGGTACACTCGATTCATCATATCCATGAATACGGCAGGAGCATTTGTCAAACCGAATGGCATGACAAGGAATTCGAAATGCCCATAACGAGTACGGAAAGCAGTCTGCGGTACATCTTGCTCTTGTACTTTCAACTGATGAGAGCCGGATCTCAAATCATTTTTTGAGAAATAGCTAACACCCTGAAGTTGATCGAATAAATCATCGATGCGAGGTAGTGGGTACTTGTTCTTGATAGTCACTTTATTCATATCACGATAATCAATGTACATTCGCATCGATCCGTCCTTCTTCTTGACAAACAATACTGGAGCACCCCAGGGAGAGGTACTCAGTCGAATAAAGCCTTTGTCAAGTAATTCCTGTAGTTGGATCATCATTTCTTTCATCTCGGCTGGTGCAAGACGATAAGGAGTCTTTGCAATCGCAGCAGCACCGGGCACAAGGTCAATTCGGAATTCTACTTGTCTGTCCGGAGGAAGTCCAGGCAGATCATCGGGGGAAAACATCGGGATATTCGTTAACTAAGGGAATATCATTTACAATTTTATTCTCCTTTCTTCAGATGTCATCTGTATAGGCCAGATAGATAGGACAACCTTTCGATATGAATTTACGAGCTTTGAGGAAAGAGATTATTTTTAAGATTCTTTGTTCACCATAGACATGAATAGGATCTTCCCCTTCAATAGGAATGCGTACCATCTTTTCGTAACACAAGAGTTCTACATGGTTCTTTGACAAGCAATCCATGCCGAGAATAATATCGAAATTGGGCAAGGAGATAGGGATTAGGTTAGCAAGAAAATTATAGCCTTCAATTTCTATGACACAATCCCTATAGATTTCATCAGCAAGTAATGATATACTTCCTGCAGTATCTACGTGAAATGGTTGCGCGAGTGCAAAGCAAACAGTTTGAAAAGAATGCGCAAAATCATAAGATACGAAAGAATTTGAGGCACCAGAATCAAATAAGATGTGAGCAGGTCTAGAGTTGACAAGAATGTACCCGTCATGACATTTTGGTCCTCACGTGCTTCCTGTGTTGTAATCTGGAATGCACGACCCTTAGCTTTTGGCACCTCCTCCTTTCTAGTTGGAGTATTCTTTGTTTGTTGGACAGGGACTTGACTTCTCGCTGGTTGTTGAACAGAAGATTGAATTCCTGTCACTTGGCTGGTAAGAGTAGGGAAAAAACGCTTCTTGTGGCCAGTAATACCACATGCATAACAAGTCACATCCTTCCTTGGGCAAGCTGGCTTGATATGACCTGTTTCTTCACACCCATAACAGAGAACGGATTCCTTGTCTATTTTGCATTGACCCGGATGATTCCTTCCACAAACGAGACATGACGGTGATTGAATAGAAAAAGATTGTGACCTACCACGGCCACGAAAAGCACTTTGAGATTGTGCTTACTTGCTTGGATCAGTTCGAATAGATTGAGCTGGTGGAATAGTGGAAGCAGGAGTAGTTCTTTCAGTATGTGGATGCTTTGGAATAGTAAGAGTGGCACCACGTATTTCTAAGTCATGCTCACGCCTTCGAGCATACTCAGCGGCTTTATCGAATGACAGAACATCCTGGTTGACAACGAATTCATGGATTTCATGTCGTAGTCCCTCCATGAATAACTGAATTTTCTCGTCTTCAGTTGGAATATTCTTCATAGCAAACCTTGCTCTTTGATTAAATTGAGTTTCATACTCATTCACAGTCATTCCTCCTTGTTTAAGCTCGAGGAATTCCTTCTCCAATCTTCTCTTCATATCTAGAGGACAATACTTCTCTAGCACACAAGTCTTAAACAACTCCCAGGATAAGTTCTCCTGGTCACATCCATCGAGAGCTTCATATGTTGCTTCCCACCAGACTAAAGCTTCTCCAATGAGCATTGCATAAGCATAAATAGCCTTTTCTTCATCATCCACATGAGAAACACGAAATACTTTCTCGGTGTTCTGAATCCAAGTTAGAACAATTATAGGATTAAGGACACCAGAAAACTCCGTAGCACCACTACTCTTGAAATCTTTGAATGAGGGACGCTTCACCTTTCTGCTTGAAGATTCTCCAGTGGCTTTCTCTTTTCCTTTATCATCATTCTTTTTGTGTTCTTCGAGAGTTTGTCGAATAACACCGGTAAGTTTACCTAGAAGTCGCTCCTCACAAGGAGATACTGGAGTATTCACTTCCTCGGGTTGAGGGTCTCCACCAATATCAGGGGTATGTCTACTTACTTGTTCAGCCTTCGATCTGAAATACAGAGTAAGATAGTATTATAGAATATTAGGGTTTACTATTACCTAATACTTTCACTTATATATTTCCTATGGTTTGTATCCCTATACTTACAGTGATTAAGTTCATATATTGAACTTCCTATAGTTTAAGTCTAAATACCAATCCGTGGAATTTAATTCACTTAAACTACTGCTCTGATACCATGATTGAAAGGCCCTAACTTTCATATTTCACATTATCATTACTCCAAAACATGCTATTTGCATATTCATAAAAGCTATATTTTACATTGATATAAAGGATTTACAAACTATTGGATACAAACCTTCTATTACAAAGTGTTATATATATATATATATATATATATATATATATATATATATATATATATATATATATATATATATATATACATTACATAACTACCCAGGATATTTTAATTTATACAAACATAAAAAGTAGTACAAAAGTACTATTACAAACTATTCTACATCTTTCAATAGTATGTAGACATATTAGTTATTTATCACCTGCAATTGTTAAACATTGATAGGGTAAGCGGTGACGCTTAGTGAGTTCAAAAATAGATACAATATAATGTTATGCCATATATATACTTCAATGTGGCAAAGAAAAGAGGAACAACAAGATGTATGTGAGATCACGTGACAAGCGTTCATATTAATCAAAGACATTATTCAAAAATATTCTTTTCAATTCTTGATATACATCAATAAAGCTTTGGCCCAAATGGCATAGAAGACATGCAATTTCTGATTTACATCTTGTTAGATTTCAGGCTTATAGTCCTGTCTAACCATTTTCCATTGCCATAGAATAGAAGTCATTCTCTTACGGAGACATGCTTTGCATGGCCAGAGGCTACGTATCAGTACCAATGTGAATCTAAGTCCTTTCACTGATCACATGGTCAAAGGTATTACAATTGCTATAAACATAGCGAATAACACGAGAAAATAACTCATAATGATAATACTGAAAAGCACATAGCACATATAACACATAACATACAATTGTTATTATATATTGAACTCACCTTAAGTTAACCGGGGGTTAAAATAGTAATTTGGACAACACTTCGGCTTTAAATATGCCTTTCTATGTTGAAAACCGGGAGCTTGATTGAAAACTGGGCTCTGCGAAGGTAGGGCTTCAAAACCGAAAAGATAAAATTTCCCGGCTTCTCGGGGGTCTCGGGGCGTGTTTCGGGTGCTAAAATTGATTTCGGGGCTTCGGGGAAAGTTAATATGAAGAAAATATGGAAATAGGGGCTAAAAGTGGCAAATTTCCAAAGTTAGTCGGAAGATCTCGCTTCCTCTCTTTATATAGGGGTGAAGGTTCGGAAATCTGCGGCTGGGAGGTGTCCACGTCGCACCTACGAGGTTCGGTCCGGAAGCAGCTCGGTGGCTCGAACGTGGCTTCTTCGTGCGAGCGTCGATGGCGAAGGCGAGGGACGTGGCTCGCATCGGATTGGCCACCGATGCGAGGCGTGTTCGGTTCTTACAGGACCTCGGTCTCGGCGAATCAAAATAGGACGCGTATCGGTTTCGGATTGGGCCACGACCTCGGTGATGCTGCTGCTTCGTGCGAGTGACGTGTCAGCGACGAGGTCTCCGGTGGCTGGTACTGTTTATGCGAAAATCTCGGAAATTGAGCCCCGAACTTCTAAAATCCATAACTTTCGCATACGAGCTCCGTTCTTGACGTTTTATATATGCACGCTTAGCTAAAATTACTCCCTACCACTTTCGTTTACTCTTCGTTGGCTAACTTTGATTTTATTTTAAATATTATTATTTTTAACAGATCGGGACAGGAAAATCCATTAAAAATTCAATACTTCTTCATCCGACATCCGTTTTCGTCATAATTTTACCGTTGTACTACATATGACGAGACCTTCGATTCTTGTTTAGGATGTATTGGTAAAATATCGCTCGATCTAAAATTCGAGTTTTTAACTGTCTACTACTAAGTTGAAACTTCGAAAAATCATAACTTCCTCATACGAAGTCAGATTTTGGCGTTCTTTTTATCGAATTTCTCGGTTTAACGAATACTACGACTTTCATTTAGATTACTAAGGCTAAAAAGTAGTTTATCAAAAACTCACTTTTTACGTCATTCGGCGCCGTGCCGGTTTTGTCGCGGATCTTCGGTTGGTCATAACTTCTTCGTTATAACTCGGATTTTGACGAGGTTTTCACCTACAAATTTCTAACGAGATTCTATACAACATCAAATAATAAAATTTTACTTATTTAAAATTTCATATTTTCGCTAAATTTCACTATTTGGCTTTTAATTGGAATCTCATAAGACTTCCAATATTTTCTGAGGGATTCTAAACATAGTTTGACTTCATATCTAGTAAAAACCATCTGTTAGAACTCAACACTAAATTTTACATAAAATTTCACAATTTTATTCATTACAAAACACGATTTCAAAACGTGTATGTTACATACGTTCATACCCCTACACTTTTCAATGATTTTTCTATGTTTTAAGAGGGGGGGGGGAATACAAGTAAAACATAAGGAAACTTGTGCAAATATACAAACTATTATTTACGCTTTCTTACCAGTTTATATAACTATTACTTGAAAACATCAAGTATGCAAAACAACGTTACCACCAAACAGTGCAAATATTTAGATGCAAAATACGTTAAAACGCAATGGTTATCATTTTCAATAAAACATACATTTGAAACTATAATAGGTATAGTTTGGGAAACATTCACATTATTTTTCCCATTCGGGACAAAGAAGCGATTATGTAAAAATATGTTAATTTGTATATATGTTACAACATAATGAAAGGGTAATACTTACTTTTACAACAAAAAAAAAATTTACAGTTCATAACAAAAACACATATCCCGTTGGAAATTTGTGAGACCTTGTCTTCGTCGTACCTAGCAAGGTACACACGGAAGTCCTGTTTATAACCCGAGTCTCCTAGCGGACAGTGTGATATTTGTGTATAGATCTATACAGTACTGATGAACCCGCACCTTGGTTAATAGCTACAGCCACACCCCTAGGTTATGGCTGACAAATGTCATATCTTTCGACGCCTGAAAAACTCACATGATAAACGACTATACATGGATTTTTACGCAAAAACAAATCTCTTTGGATGGTTTTATATATGAATAAAACTATTTATAACTATTTGAAGTATGGAAAACACTTTTGCTCTTCGATCTTAGATCATATTAGACTATAACTCAATTTATGGGAAATATTGGATTTTCCGGAAACAAACACACTTACATAGTAATATATTTTCAAACATTCTTATCGGATATTAACTATATGATTACTTAGGATGTAGCTTGTATACATTAAGTGATCATAGGTGATAACAGTATGGATCATATCACTTACATACATTAGAACTTTACATTAATAATTCTAAGCAAAAGAAACTTATACATAATTTTGTCTAAAAGTACTAAGACTACACTTCATATACAAAGAAAATATTGGATTTTCTGAAGATCACATGAAAGTTTTCAAGGAACAAAGAACATACCTTTTTCATATGAAATAGTTATGAACTCACCAACTTAAATGTTGGTACACTTTCAAAATCATTTGTATTCTCAGGAAAACAGTGGGCAGGTACACACGTAAGTTTTGTGAAGACGAGGCATAGTGGCTTTGAGTCTTTGTTTTTGCTAATTACTTTAGAGTCAATCATATGGTGATTCAAATATAATGTAAACACTATATTATTAATACAATGGTTGTTGTTGCTTTGATTACTATTATTCATCGTTATGACATTGTACATGACATCATCCGCCCCCAAACATTTATGTCGTTCTGGTTTGGGGTGTGACATTATTAACTTAAAACTCATATTTCTACCTTCATATAAAACATCCACAGTTTAATACAATCAATTCTTAGTTTAATAAACAAAAGTGACAATTTAATATAATAAATTCACACTTTAATACATAAATTTTATATATTCACAGTTATATTCTAAATTTAAAACTTATATTTATACGTTCATGTCCGGAAGTATTTATGAATAGTGAATTTGAGTTTATTACATTTAGCTTAAATACTACATTTACACTTTAACAAACATATTAATCCACTCACTTTTAATTTAATGCAAAACAATCATACATACTTATAAAGCTAGCATTTTTCCTTGAATCTCATGCATTTGAAACCCCTATAAAAATTTGTTATCACCTCATGCATTTGAAACCCCCACACCCTTTCACCTTCAAAGTAATGAATCTCATTGATTTGAAACTTCTAAGATTATTCAACTTATAGGATTTAATTTGACTTTTGAAATTCCCTTCACACAAATGTAGTTAGCCTATAAATACTTACTTCTATAGAAACAAATATCCTAAATGAAAACAAAATACTTCTTTTGTCTAATTATTGATCCTTTTTTATTTGTTTTGGTGTAAATGAAAGTCTTATGTTGTCAATATACTATTGAAGTTCAATAATCTATAATAAGTAAGGTATGCATTTTGTGCTTCTAATCAAAACGATTGGTTTTTTTTTGTTGGTTTGTTCACATATTGTGTTTTAATCGTAAATAAAAGTAGCTCTTAAGTTTGAGAACTTTCTAACATCTATTTTAAAAACTGACACATTCAATAATTTATTGAGCATATAGGTACGACCAATTATTTTTTGAAAGGCAAGACTCTACACCATCCATTTTTTTATAAGTTTATATCATTGGGGTTTAAATTGAATTGGTGAATGGAGCAATCAAAGGTGAGGATTTACCTTCAAGTTTTATGATTCTAACTCTGCTTGAAATGTGATATGCATTATTTGTTGAACTTATTTATAAACACTCTGAGATTTAATGAATATTTAAGTTGAAGATTACCTCATATTTTGAACAATATGCAAGTTTTTGTGTTGAAGTTCATGTTGAGATGCAGAAATTCACTTTAATGAGATGATTTTATGAGGAAATTTGTAGTTTTTAAAGAGATGATGCATTGACGTTTTTAAACATGATGCCAAAAACTTTACCCTTTACCGTTGTTAATTGTTGTAGGTGTGTTGTACAAGTTGTATCTCTTGGTTTTTAATTATATCGTTGTTATCCATTGACATGTTTCATATTCTTGAAAATGATCAATGCGGTGATTTTCTTAAATCAACATTAATAGAGTAAGGAGTCAAACACATTAATTGCAATAAAATAATAATTAGACTTTTATGAAGAAACACATAGCTCGAACAAGCTACCTCCACAACTTAAACCTACAAAAAAATCTAAATAATTAATAATAGAAATGATAATAAATATTGAAACTATAAAACAAACACCTAATAAGAAATATCAATGTCAAGATTGTTAAAACGTGTATTTTTTTAGTTATTCATTAATCTTGGTTTTTATTTTACAATAAATGTCATATTAATGCAAAATATTCATTTGAAAGTTACACAAACTCTTGATCGCTCAAGTAATTAACCAAACATACTTGGTTTTTTAAACTTAATTAAATCATTCACTTTAACCTCTTTAATTTGATTTATTTAATACATTAAAATCAATTATTCAAACCAACTCTTCATTTTTCAACCTAATATATACATATAACTTATTGGTTAAAATAAAAATGGTTTTAAATCACAACCATAAATCAAAATATCATAAGCTTATTTTTCTAATAGTTAAAAATTATGTATATTTTTAAATATAAAACATAAACTGAAATGTATATTTAATTAAACGTCAATGTGAGACTAACCCACTTAGTAGAAGTTTTTCTTTTAGATTGAAGGTCTTGCGTTTTAATCCGAACGTTGATGAATTTTATTAACTTGGTCATAGTAAATTCTAACAACTAAACAACCGTTATAAAAATTAAGATTTAAAACAATATAATTGCACACTGCGCAACACGCAAGAATTTGTCAACTATACTTATAAAGGAAACATTTTTCCTTTTACCACATTCATTAGAAACTCTCATGACTTTTCAATTTCATTCTAATAATGATTCTAAGTTGGTTAATAATGTTAAATAACTATCAAACATAAAATATAATTATATATAAACTAAATTTCAATAATAAAAATATATATTTACTTCTACTTACAATGTTATATTTTTAACTTTTAACATATTATACTTAACCTATTAGTTTTAGTATGATGTTGTATGTAAAGATGTATCATTTTAAAGCTACAACTTTTGCACAATTTGTATAAAATACTTAAATAGGTAATTTAAATATAACATTATAAGTCAACTTAAATAACCCAAACAATATTTTTTAAATAGTTAAAAATGATAAATTGTAGTGTCTTTCTAATAATGATTATAAGTTTGTTAATAATGTTAAATATGTGACACCCCAAAACCGGAACGGCGGAAACGTTCTGGGGTGGATGATGTCATATCAAGTATCACAACATATGCAGTATAGTAATCAAAGTACAACAACCATTGCATTAATAGTAATAGTTTTACATGGTTTACATTACATAGAAACTTTAAAGTAATACAAGTAATAATGTAGATGCAGCTTGGTACTAAACGGTCTTCACAAAAGCGCCTGAGATGTACCTGTCTATCGCTGACCTGAGAATACAAGTTATTTGAAAAGCGAGTATCAGCATTTTTACAAATGCTGGTGAGTTCATAAGTATTTAGTGTCATGTTATCCAAATAACTTTATATAAGTAGTAGTTTTAAAGTATACAGTGAATTAGAGTCCTTTCCAGAAAATCCTATATTTTCTAATTAAAAGCAGTCTTCTACCAAGATTGGACAGAGTTATGTGGTAAAAAGTAATTTTTCCTTAACACTATCATTATCAAAATGTGGTATTGATTTTTAAAGAAAGTAGGAGAATATCAGGGAAAATAACATATGCCTCAGCAGTGAAGACTGTTGACTAAGGCAAAAGAAATCATTGACTTCAGGGGAGTATTGAATGAACGGTACGCCTGGCTCAGTCTAACAAAAGGGAGACACAGACCCCAGACAGTATCTAACGAAAGATACATCTAGCAAGGTCTAAAAACCGTGAACACAGACCCCAGACAGTATCAAATGAATGATACGTCTAGCAAGGTCAAAATACAGTGAATACAGTGTTAAAACCCGTTACCTTAAGGCCATGAGTTATAAGGTAACCCCGCGATACTCATAACCATACTGATAAACACTAGAGAACCTGACGCCCTGCAAGCATCGGTATGAATATGACATTTGTCACCCCTTGGCTTGGTAGGCCGTGGACTGTAGCTAGCAGTCAGGGTTCGGGGGTGTCAATCCCGTATAGCTATACACACAATGTCCGCTCTCCATACAAGAGACTCTGGTTACTATTCTAACAACGGAGAAGGCCGTGTACTGAAGATGTATCTCTTGTAGTGAGATCTGATGTGAAATACTGGACTAATGATAGAGACTCACAACTGAACTGACTAATGTAAACCTATATGTCTAAGCTTGTATACATAATATATAACTAATGCTCAAACGAACTTCGGACGGACATCCGATCCCACCAGACCACATCTCAACGAAGAAAAGGAAATAGGGCGAACTAGCCTTCCTAAGTCCTTTAAACATTATTTATATAACTTATACAAGCACAGACATACATTTAACTACGTAGAAGCATTTAACGAAGTAGAAGTGTTTCACAAAGTATAAGTGTTAACAAGTAGAAGCGTATCGTGAAGTATAAGCGTATCGTGAAGTATAAGTGTGTCGTGAAGTATAAGCACATCGTGAAGTATAAGCGCATTGAGAAGTATAAGCATATCATGAAGTATAAGCGTATCGTAAAGTATAAGCGTATCGTGAAGTATAAGCGTATCATGAAGTATAAGCGTATCGTGAAGTAAAAGTGTTTCGTGAAGTAAAAGTGTATCACAAAGTAAAAATGTTAACAAAGTAGTAGCATTAACTATGAGAAAGTATAGCGAAGTAGTAGTATCTAACAAAGTAGGAGTATAAAAACATGGAAGAAGACTTCGGTGAAAAACTTTGGAAAAACTTTTATACTTAAGTTTTGAACGAAACTTTGATAAAACATTTTGAGTAAAGAAATCCTTTGTTTAATATACTACCGTAATAGGATTTTAAGTACAACCTACAGTGTGAGAAACAATTTGAGAAAAGCTTTGTACAAATAAAGATGTTTTGGAAGACCATTTACAGTATCATACTTGGTAAAACAGTTAACAGTGTAATAAATCCTTGTACATGCGGGTTATCAATCACATGTGATTGACATGATAACTGTCATGTTTAACTTGTATTCCCCCCCCCCCCCCCCCTTAAAAGCATGTAAAAACATTTAAAAGGTTAATTCAGGGGTATGAACTCACCTGATGTAAGTGGATTCGACGAAGGTGTCGGTTGGGTGCTCAGTGTCAAGTAAAGACTTGAACACACTTAGTGACCTATTAAACATATGATAACATATGTTTACATACAATTAGCAAATATAACACTAATTAATGTAACACCCCATTCTTCAAGTGTGTAATTATGAGTCCCTGAAGTTTAAGAGAAAGGTAATTCTGGTCCTTTTCGGGAAATGAGTTTCATCCGAGAAGGGTTCGGACGAGTGTATGTGTTAGAAGTGTTGGGCTTCTCGTCACCCTCGTATGAAAGTAAGTTATTTGGGAGTGGGTTTAAATTAGAGGAGTTGTGGTGCCTCGAAGTTGATCATTGTTTATAGTCCTTTGCGGAATAGGAAGGAAAGGGTCCCATGCATGCATGCTTTTGGATTTTGAAAGGTGGCTGGGTATACCCAGTGTAAGCTGGACGTACGCCCAGCGTAATGGGTTGAAGGGATGCGTGTTGGCCGGGTGAGTACGCCCTGCGTACCAGGGAGGTACGCCCCGCGTACTCTCAGGAATCCCAAACCCGATTTTTAGGGTCATCCACTGTATAAGGAATATGATGGTTCACCCCTCAGCCCCCTTATGCTCATCTTCAACCTCAGAGAAACCCTAATCTCGTATTCCCTCCATATTTGAGTGTGTTTGACCTTGAAAAGCTTGGATTGGCAAAAGAAAGGCTTGAAGGAGAAAAGGGAAGTTGTCAAAGAAGAAGAAGAATGTGTGGAGCTTGTAGATCTGTTGAAATATCACCCTTTGGAGCTGGTTTAAGGTATAAAGCTTCTTGCTTGACCTTCATAGGGCATAGATCTATGTATTTTGAAGCTATGTTATCATTCTTGTCCCAAAAGTCTTCACCTTGTTGCATAATTCGAGTTGGTCAAGTGTATCTGTCCTTTCAGACCTTTGGAGAGGCCTTGAGTAATAAAAATGAGGTCCCAAGGGCTGTAGTTATCCCATGTATGAGTTATGTGGGTCTTAATGGATTAAGACCTTGGATTAAGAGCTTAAGGACGTCCCAAGTGATAAAGTCTAAGACTTTATGATTTCTAATCATATTTGGCCTATGGATCTAAAGTTTGGGCTTAAGAGGTTAAGCCATTAAGCTGTAAGAAGGACTTATTGAGTAGCGAAGTTACGCCCCACGTAACCTGCGAGTACGCCCCGCGTAGCGGGCCAGTGCCCCGTTTCAGTTTAGCGATCATAGCAGTACGCCCCGCGTACCAAGGAGAGTACGCCCAGCGTACTCCTCCTATGGACTTCCTTTGGGCCTTTGTGTTGGGCCATTTGTGGGTTGTTGGTGTTTGGGCCAAGTCTGGAAATTATGAATAGAGTATTTTGGGCCCAATTAATATTATGAATATTGGATTGAGGCCCATTTGGTGAGGTGGGCCGAATTTGGTAAATTGGGCCAATGTTGGACTTTGTGTGAGACTTGGACTTTGGTCTTGGCCCAATAAGTGGAAGTATGTTGACCTAATGCTTATGCTTGTTATGTTGGTTAGTTCGGGATTTGCGGTGAGTTGGTGGTTCGAGGGTCTGCTTCTTCCGTTCAGAGTCTCGGCAGTCGCAAGGTGAGTTATCCTCACTATATCGACAGGGTCTACGGCACCAAGGCCGACCCTTTATCGGATGGAAATCCGGATAGTTGTCTCTTATGGTATTGCTTGATATGGGCCGGAAGGCATTATGATATGGGCCGGAAGGCATTATGATATGAGCCGGAAGGCATTATGATATGGGCCGGAAGGCATTCTATGTTATGTGGACCGGAAGGTCATGGCCTAGAAAGGCGTATATGTGTAGGTAGTATTGTGACTGAGAGGTAGAGTGATATATGCTCGTGATCGGCTAGTTCGGTATCCTGGTTAGGGTAATGATATGTTATGTGATCCGTTAGATCGATTTGTTGACTGCGAACTGTTATATGATTGAATGTATGTGCACAGGGTTGTTTAGACTGGAGTTTGACCCGATATGAATGGCTGTTCTATGTTTTGTTATGTTATGTATGCTTTATATGTTATGGGCCGGAAGGCAATATGTTATGGGCCGGAAGGCAATATGTTATGGGCCAGAAGGCTATATGTTATGGGCCGGAAGGCAATATGTTTTTGGACCGGAAGGTCGTGGCCTGGAAGGGCGCATATATGGTTGGTATTTTGGGGGTATCTCACTAGGCATTCGGGCTTACAGTCGTGGTTTAATATTTTTCAGGTTCTTCAGGAGACTGTATCAAGGCAAAGGCGTGATCGTACCATTCCTCGCGTTTATGTTTTATGAAGTGAACCTGGGAATACTCTGATAAATAATGTATTGAAAACCTTTTTGTAATAATGTTATTAAAATGGATTGTTTTGAAAAGTTTAAATTATGTTGAAATTTTTGGTCGTTACAAGTTGGTATCAGAGCCTTGGTTTGAGTGAATTGGAGGAGCACTCGTGTGACTCCAGTCTCAAATCGAGGAGGGTTTTAAAAAGAGAAATTTAAAACGGTTCTTAAAATTATGTAAAAGGAGAATGCGGAGGTACGATCAGCCGGAGCCAGTAAGTAACCCCAAAATACCCTGCATGATATTTGTTTTATTAAGCTTGATAGAACAGCATGCTAGAGTTAGGCTAGGGATCTTCAGGATTTCATGATGAGGTTGCCTGTTTTTTGATGCCGCTAGCCTAGGGTTTTCCTCTATTGAGATTTCCAGTGTTCCTCTAGGAGTGGGGATTGAGCGCTTGCTATGTATATTTGTCACTAGGGTGTTGTGGTAGTACTTCATACAAATATGGGTAGGTGTGGAAGGTAGTATGGGCCCGTACTACTGAAAGCACAGGACCCATACGCGTATCAGGGAAACCATGACCTCTAGGGTTGGGTTGAGAGTTGGTTCCCGGGATAGTGGGAAGTGTCCAAGGTTTTGTGGTTTATTTTCAGTGTGGAGATTTCGAGGCATGCTGGGAGTGGATCCGGGTCAGGATCAGGTGCAGGAGAAGGAGTTACGGACGGGTCGGTACCGCCCGAGGTTATCGGTCAGATGAGTACACACGAGTTGGATGCGAGGATTCGTGAGATCCTGCATGATGAGGTTGCTGCTTTGTTCCAGGCCGAGCTGTCGGAAATGTTTGGGTTGATCAAGACCGCCATGGTGGAGTATTTTGATAAGCGCTATGTGGCTCTCACGGAGACGGCTACCGCGGCAACTACAACGGCTGTAGCAGCGGCAAGGGGAGGAGCTAGTAGGGATTTTCAGTATCGGGACTTCGATAATACGGAGCCTCCCACCTTTGATGGAATTCAGGATCCGATCGTTGCTATGAGATGGTTATCAGACGTGGAGGGGTATTTCTTCACGTGTTCATGCCCTACTGATCAGAGGGTGAGGTGTGCTCTGAACCCGTTAAGGCTCGGGGCAAAGGATTGGTGGAGATTGACCAAGGGATCATACTTGGATGTGCAGAGGGCTGCGATTTCATGGGATCAGTTCAGAGAGATGTTCAGCACTCGTTATGTTCCGCAGGTCGAGAGGAAGAGGTTGGCTCAGGAGTTCCTGTAGCTGAAGCAGGATACGGAGCCGGTGATGGAAATCACCAGGATGTTTACTGAGAGGGCGATGTTTTGCCCTGAGTTCGCTTCGGAGCAGGCTCAGATGTACATATATCTGAGTATGCTAAAGGAAGATATCAGACAGTTTGTGTCCGCACAGAGGTGCGAGACCTTGTTGGAGTTGCAGGAGGCCGCCAGGCGGCGTGAGTTAGAGATTGAGTTGTAGTTGCGTGAGCTGAGGCAAGCTCCGGTTCAGTCGCAGCCAGCGACGAAACGGTCTAAGACCGTTGATTCCAGGATAGGAGATCAAGGTAGCCACATCTTTGGAAAGTGTGGGAGGGGTCACGTCGGAGTTTGTCGGTCCGGTGGTGCATGCCGCAAGTACGGAGAGGAGGGGCACTATGCGAGGGATTGTCGGCAGTCAGTGCCGGTTCGGGATTTGAGGATCTATTATCATTGTCATCAGGTTGGGCACTTGAGGGTCAACTGTCCACAGTTTGCTGCAGGACCGGTGCAGGCTCCAGCACCGGCCACGTTGAGGGTCACGGGTGGAGGTTAGAGTGGAGCGGAGCCCCTAAGGGCTTAGGGTCGTGCTTTTCAGCTTGCAGCAAAGGAGGTTAGAGCAGTGTCGGATGCAGCTGCAGGTATGTTTCTTTCTTGTTGTCTTGTTGATTTATGATTATTGTGGAGTATCGTTTATATGCTAGTCTCATTGGATGGTTTTCGTTTTGGTATCCGTTGTTCCTTGAGGGTTTGGCATGGTTATGGATTTGTGTTTTGGGTTTTCGTTTTGGTATCCGTCGTTCCTTGAAGGTTTAGTATGGATATGGATTAGTGTTTCGGGCTATCGTTGGTTAGCATTCATGAAGGTTGTTAGTGGAGATGCGGCGTTGGTTTGAATGTCGGGTAGCATCGGCAGTCTGAGGAGTGGTTAGCTGAGTAGTGAGTACTTTTGAGCGGAATGATCAGTGTGGGATTGTGTTTTGCGAAGATTGCTAGTGTTAGTAGGAAGCAGTCTGCGTGGAAGCGTTGGATTTTGTGCAAGGTTAATTTTTAGGAGGACGGTGATTGCGACCGGTGGTTGATAGTCAGTGTCTTAAGTGGGGGAGAATTGGAAATTCTCCGGATGATCGACAGATTTGAGAGGTTGTTTAGCTGTTTGGGTTTCAACGTCAATTCTTTCAGCCGAGAGCAGGCTGGTATAGGTGGGTAGCAGGCGGACAGGGCGGATTACAGACCTATGGCATTGATTGTGTAGAACCTGGGATCAGTTTGGATTCGAGTATGTATGATAGAGATAGAGTTCGGAACCCCTGAGGAGCTAGAACAGTATGCAGGGGAGGATTCCCCGGAGGGATAACTCGGAATGATGAATGCTAGTTGAGCGGTCAGATTGACTGAAGGATGGAAGGCGTACCAGTCATACCGAAGGCCGGAAGGCGGTCCAGCCAGACGGAAAGCCCTGAAGGACGGCCCAGATTGGCTGAAGGTTTTGAGAGTGGTCTAGCTTGACTGAAGACCTGGTGAGGTGGCCCAGTCGTGATGAAGACTCTGTAGGTATTATCGGATCGGTTCGAGGAAATGGGTTGGGTGTGTAGTGATGCGTTAGCATTTGAAGGTCTAGCCCCGGGTATTGATCTTGATTAATGGAGATGGCGCATGGACTCGAGAGTCCCTGCGAGCAGATTCAGAGCATGTGTGTTACATGGATAGAGGTTATGCTATATTGGGGTGGTGCAACGTTAGGTGAGCACCGTGCCACTTGTCATGGTGACAAGGCAGCCAAGTGGATTTCCTTGGCAAAGAAGGAGAGAGAGGAGTGTAGCTCCGAGAGTGAAAGTAAATTCACGGAAGTGAAAGCGACAGTGTAGAGTTATGATCGGAGTGGTCCGACGGTGGTCATTGAGCAGCATGGTTGCGGTGGTGGTATGGAATGATATCATGATGGGATGTCTGCTGGGGACGCGGGAGGGATTCCGCGGGTGTAGGGCCAAGAATCTCAGGATGGATGCCGGGATGGAGTCTGGGACTCCTATCTTGATTCTGATCAAGAAGTTATGTATGTAGGGGTGATTCCTCCTGGGGATGTTGGAAAATTTCGGAATTTCTAATAGAGTTGTTTATGCGGTAAAAGGCATCCGGAAGGGTGTTTGGAAGTGTCATCAGTGAATCGGGGTTTTCATAACCCGAGTACACTAAAGCCAGTTTGGTGCAGTTATGGGATTGCGATGGAGAACTCGTGGGAGTTGCTCTAGGACTGAAGCTCGTATCATTCGGTCGGGAAGAAAGGTAAGTTGGGTTTCGGATCTCGATGGTCGAGTCTTGGGAAGCTTGGTCCGGTGAGTGCCAGGCGGAGCATTGCAAGATAAGTTCGGAGTAGAGTTGTCGCAGGCTTCGAGGGCGAAGCCTAATTTAAGTGGGGGAGAATTGTAACACCCCGTTCTTCAAGTGTGTAATTATGAGTCCTTGAAGTTTAAGAGAAAGGTAATTCTGGTCCTTTTCGGGAAATGATTTTCATCCGAGAAGGGTTCGGACGAGTGTATGTGTTAGAAGTGTTGGGCTTCTCGTGACCCTCGTATGAAGGTAAGTTATTTGGGAGTGGGTTTAGATTAGAGGAGTTGCGGTGCCTCGAAGTTGATCATTGTTTATAGTCCTTTGCGGAATAGGAAGGAAAGGGTCCCATGCATGCATGATTTTGGATTTTGAAAGGTGGCTGGGTACGCCCAGCGTAATGGGTTGAAGGGATGCGAGTTGGCCGGGTGAGTACGCCTCGCGTACCAGGGAGGTACGCCCCGCGTACTCTCAGGAATCCCAAACCCTATTTTTAGGGTCAGCCACTATATAAGGAATATGATGGTTCACCCCTCAGCCCCCTTATGCTCATCTTCAACCTCAGAGAAACCCTAATCTCGTATTCCCTCCATATTTGAGTGTGTTTGACCTTGAAAAGCTTGGATTGGCAAAAGAAAGGCTTGAAGGAGAAAAGGAAAGTTGTCAAAGAAGAAGAAGAACGTGTGGAGCTTGTAGATCTGTTGAAATATCACCCTTTGGAGCTGGTTTAAGGTATAAAGCTTCTTCCTTGACCTTCATAGGGCATAGATCTATGTATTTTGAAGCTTTGTTATCATTCTTGTCCCAAAAGTCTTCACCTTGTTGCATAGTTTGAGTTGGTCAAGTGTATCTGTCCTTTCAGACCTTTGGAGAGGTCTTGAGTAATAAAAATGAGGTCCCAAGGGCTGTAGTTATCCCATGTATGAGTTTTGTGGGTCTTAATGGATTAAAACCTTGGATTAAGAGCTTAAGGACGTCCCAAGTGATAAAGTCTAAGACTTTATGATTTCTAATCATATTTGGCCTATGGATCTAAAGTTTGGGCTTAAGAGCTGAAGCCATTAAGCTGTAAAAAGGACTTATTGAGTAGCGAAGTTACGCCCCGCGTAGCGGGCCAGTGCCCCGTTTCAGTTTAGCGATCATGGTAGTACGCCCCGCGTACCAAGGAGAGTACGCCCAGCGTACTCCTCCTGTGGACTTCCTTTTGGGCCTTTTTGTTGGGCCATTTATGGGTTGTTGGTGTTTGGGCCAAGTCTGGAAATTATGAATAGAGTATTTTGGGCCCAATTAATATTATGAATATTGGATCTAGGCCCATTTGGTGAGGTGGGCCGAATTTGGTAAATTGGGCCAATGTTGGACTTTGTGTGAGACTTGGACTTTGGTCTTGGCCCAATAAGTGGAAGTATGTTGACCTAATGCTTATGCTTGTTATGTTGGTTAGTTCGAGATTTGCGGTGAGTTGGTGGTTCGAGGGTCTGCTTCTTCCGTTCAGAGTCTCGGCATTCGCAAGGTGAGTTATCCTCACTATATCGACAGGGTCTACGGCACCAAGGCCGACCCTTTATCGGATGGAAATCCGGATAGTTATCTCTTATGGTATTTCTTGATATGGGCCGGAAGGCATTATGATATGGGCCGGAAGGCATTATGATATGAGCCGGAAGGCATTATGATATGGGCTGGAAGGCATTCTATGTTATGTGGACCGGAAGGTCATGGCCTGGAAAGGCGTATGTATGTAGGTAGTATTGTGACTGAGAGGTAGAGTGATATATGCTCATGATCGGCTAGGTCGATATCCTGGTTAGGGTAATGATATGTTATGTGATCCGCTAGATCGATTTGTTGACTACGAACTGTTATATGATTGAATGTATGTGCACAGGGTTGTTTAGACTGGAGTTTGAGCCGATATGCATGGTTGTTCTATGTTTTGTTATGTTATGTATGCTTTATATGTTATGGGCCGGAAGGCAATATGTTATGGGCCGGAAGGCAATACGTTATGGGCTGGAAGGCGATACGTTATGGGCCGGAAGGCAATATGTTTTTGGACCGAAAGGTCGTGGCCTGGAAGGGCGCATATGTGGTTGGTATTTTGGGGGTATCTCACTAAGCTTTCGGGCTTACAGTCGTGGTTTAATATTTTTCAGGTTCTTCAAGAGACTGTGGCAAGGCAAAGGCGTGATCGTACTGTTCCTCGCATTTATGTTTTATGAAGTGAACCTGGGAATGCTCTGATAAATAATGTATTGAAAACCTTTTTGTAATAATCTTATTAAAATGGATTGTTTTGAAATGTTTAAATTATGTTGAAATTTTTGGTCATTACAATTAAACACCTATACGCATCCTAAAGTGCGGAAAAAACACTTTGGTTAAGTGTTTGGAGTGTCCCGGGTAACATCTAAGGGTGTGTATGGCATAAATTAGGGGTTTACTCTTCGAGAGTAAACTCTTCATAGAGTTCATGGCCCTAGGACTAACTCCCCATGAGTTTACGGCCGTAAACTCATGGTGAGAGTGTTCTAGGATCCCAAAATGTCTTATATCACTCAAGGAATTAGGCTAGACTCAAATCTAGGGCTTATGAAGGGTTTAAGCCCTCACATGGACCATTTTTGGGAGTTTACGGCAGTAAACATGGAGTTTACGGCTGTAAACTCCTACTCACCCTTTGCTTGTGTGTTTCGAGTTCTTAAATGGTAGAGAATAAAGTTCTATTCATTTTTCCAAGTCAAATGGGGTGTTTAGGGCATCATTTGGGCACCTTTTAGGAGTTTACGGCCCATGGACCTTTCCTAGGGGGGTTTATGGCCGTAAACTCCTATTTCATTGGTTTCTTTAATGTTTAAAGCATTTACATCTGTGGGATTGCTTCTAGACATTTTTCCAAGGCCATAGGAGATGTTTGAGGGCATTTCTAACACTTGAACTTGAGTTTACTCCCCATGAAGAGGATTTTACGTCCCAAGCATGTTCTTGGGCAATAAAATCAAGTTTACTCCCCAAAATTATAGTTCAAAGTGTTCTAAGTCCGAATGTGTAAGTCCACAAGTCATATCTTAGCCTTAGGAGCAATTTGGAGGGGTTTTGGGGCTTAAAAACCCCATTTAGGGGTGTTCACGGTACAAGAGTGTTCTTGGGCTGTAAACACATAACTTGGCCCCTAATTGATGTCTTAAACAATAATTTCCATTTTAGTTAAGCTATACCACTAGTTAGGATAGAGTTCTTACTAGTTTGGGGCTCGAAACGGGTGTTTTTGGCTCGAAAACGAGTTGTAGAGAGAAAGTGTAGAGAGAGAGAGAGAGAGTGGAAAAGGTGGAAATGGAGTTTACTCTCCCTTATATAGGGGCTTGAGTTGGGGCTCAGTGAAAATCTACCCGATACTGCAGTTAAACGGGGCTTTTGGTCGCACCCGATTTAGTGGTCGTATTTTGATTTGGTTGAAACTAAAATTTTTCAGGGGAAAAATTTGGGGTATTTCTAATTTATTTCAACCCTCATAAAGTCATTCAAAAAGTCCCAAATTTATTAACCAGTCCAAAATTTAACGGACAATTAAATAAAACGAGGCTTATTAACGGAAAAAGGGGTTAAAAATGACAGAATAAATTTCGGGTTGTCACATCATCCCCCTGTTAGAGGGAATTTCATCACGAAATTCAGGTTTAGGCAAGGAAGTAGGTATGAATGACCAAGTAAAGGTAGGAGAGTACTTCCTATTCGGTTTGCCTTGCACTCCCAAGTGATCTTTGGCCTGTGTCTGTCATTCCAACAAACCTTCACCTATGGGATGCGGATTCCGTTTCGTGTAGTTAGCGATTTCCTACAGGTATGTCTACGAAGTTAGGATTCTCAGTGGTTTCTATCAAGATCTGTGGGATACGAAGAGTGACATCGGGCAAGAACTTATCAAGTCTAAGAAGTGGATCGATCTAGGATGAAGCTTGTGGAATATCTGAAAGTAGTAGTTGTCTGATGAGGGTTGGACCAATCTCCGTAAAGGGTCTTGGATGGTCCAAAGCTCTCGGAAAGGTAGAGCTTTTCAGTACTTTAGAACATAGTGTACTTCTATGGCAAGATCATCATTGGTGTGATTGTCGTTTCGAAGTTCCTAACGTTCTCTCTCATACTGGAAGTGTAGTCCTTCAGGTTGCTTCTAGATCATCGGATGGATTGCGTGTCTACGGGTACTTGTTTGTTGCAGAGTGTCTATCTCAATCTTGTGCAAAATGAACCTGCACTTCTGATTCTTGAGATATTTCCAATGGAAACCCTTAGGGTCGGGGGGATAGGGTTTCACCAGATGAGTGTTAGACTATCCAGGGAGGTGGTTCTACTATTTCAGTGCGAGATAGTATTCTTGGAACACCTAGTAGTCCAACGAATCTCTAATACGTTTGTTTATTTAAGTGCGGAAAGCGGTTTCTCTTGTATAACCCATCGACTAACACCTAGACTGGTGTCAAGTCTATAATATCTTCGGGATCTGGGCTATGAGGCTTAACGTGACTACTTTCGCACTTTGATCAAGTTTCTTGGCTGCGAAGGTTATCTTGTGGTTCTCGGTATTCTAGTGTTTGCTTCGGAGAATGTAGTCTATCGCCTACAAGGCGGCGGTGACTTCCTCCATGCGAGGGGGCGGAGGATCCTAGGCACTACTCATTTGTAACAGGGTGAACGAAGTGCCTGAGTAGTGCGAACACCTTCTGCAACTACTCTTTCGAAGGTTCTGAGTTTTCTCAGTCTATGTCAAATCTAATGAGTATAGGTTCCCATCATTCAGAACTTTAATCTCTTCATCCACTCGTCTCAGGGTTTAACCTATCTCAGGTTCTGGATCTCCATGATATCTGCTGAGATGCTTAATTTGTGAGATTAAGCGTGAATGGATGGTCGTATGTCACACCCCAAAACCAAGAACGGCGGAAACGTTCTGGGGCGGAGGACGTCATGTAAGTATCACAACACAGTAAATGTAAATAAGCAAACAACATCATCCATTGCATTAAATATATAATTTTAATACAAGTGTGTTCTGTACATTGTAGACACCAAAAATAACGTATATCAAAATAATAAGATGAGTCTTGAATGCGCTCCATCTTCTCAAAAGCTGGCCTCGGTACCTGTCTACTGACGACCTGAGAATACAAGTTATTTTGAAAGAGTTTATCAGCATTAAGCTGGTGAGTTCATAAGTATTTTAGTGTCTGTATTTGTCATTCAAAAATGTTTCAACATGTATCAAGTATAAGTTTGTAAAATGTATGTAAAAGTTTGCAATTGTTTGTAAAAGTTTGAATCTCTCAGAAAAACCTATATTTTCTATTAAAGAAGCCTTCTACCAAGGCTTAACTGTTTTGGTATGTTCGTTTGATGTAAAAGTGTGTAATTTCCCAAATGTAACTATCATTTAACAAAACATAGTTTGTACATAAACGTTTAAGTGAGGTTATCACTAAAAATATGTAATGGGTAAATTAATGTAGTACTGTAGCCTTGTATTATAAGAACTACTGTGGTACTAACTACCTTAAACCGGATTTATATTAAGGCATTACGTGATAAATTGCACCATACTATCGACTAGTAACAACGACAAATGAATGGTCGTAATAACGGAATGACGTTTGGCACCCGCAGACCTGCAGGTCCGGCTGTAGCTAGCAGCAAGGTGTAGGATTGTCAATCGAGTATAGATCTATACGCAAACTCATGCTCTCCCTTCAAGAGAATTCTGGCTACAACTCGAGCCATGACAGTTAAGTCATGCTCCGATTTAAATCACAATAATAAAGTATTCATGTATATGTACTGTTTCTTGTTCTAGTATATGTATATGTATTGTTTCTAGCATCATTGTATATGTATTGTTTCTAGTATATGTATATGTATTGTTTCTAGCATCATTGTATATGTATTGTTTCTAGTATATGTATATGTATTGTTTCTAGTATATGTATATGTATTGTTTCTAGCATCATTGTATATGTATTGCTTCTAGTATATGTATATGTATTGTTTCTAGCATCATTGCATATGTATTGTTTCTAGTATATGTATATGTATTGTTTCTAGCATCATTGTATATGTATTGTTTCTAGTATATGTATATGTATTGTACTATGTTACCCTGATGGTAACTAACTATGATGTATTGATAAATATGAATATAGAAGTACTTTTATATCTATACATGTATATATTATATATAACTAATGTTGAAACGACTTTCGGATGGTCACCCGAAGTCCCACCAGACCACATCTCAGTGCGCGAAAAGGAAATAGGGCGGATGGCTTTCCTAAGCCCTTTAAACATTACTTATATATATATATATATATATATATATATATATATATATATATATACATATATGGGCATGCAATTTATAAGGAGTAAAACAAAGTTTAATATAAGCATTTGATAAGTAAAAAGAGTTTGTAAAACATTTGAAGTGAAACAGTTTGATAAACAGTTTGAACATTGGTAAAAATTGTTGTTTTCCTAGTTATTAATCACATGTGATTAAATGAAATCACATGTGACTGAAGCAATAACTATAAGTATTTGACTTGTACCCCCCCCCCCCCATAAAGTGTTTAAAACATTTAAAATCATTTCAAAGGTTGATTCAAGGGGTATGAACTCACTTGTGGTGAGTCGTTTGAATTGAGGTATCGGGTACCGTGCTAAGTGTCAAACGGAGACTTGTTCACACGTTCGAGCCTAGTTATCATATAATAAGCATATATATAACTAATTAGCCACATAATAACTTAACAAAGTAATTTAATACAATTAGGAACATGTAAACACTCTTATGAGTGTTTAAGGTTCAAATGGTTGCATCTGAGTTGCTACGGGACAAGGCAAAAGGGTTTGAAACATCAAATGGCCTTGCATAGGAGTTCACCACCCAACAAACCCCACATCTTGGAGTTTACGGCCGTAAACTCATGGGTTTATGGCCGTGAACTCCTCAAAGGGTAGTTTTGGGTGTTTTATGGTGCTATCTTGGTCCTGGCTCACTCCTAGCTTTGTTTGAATAACATATGAAGTAGTTTAAGGCTCTTGTATACTCCTTAATGGAGTTTTCGGCCCAAAGACCTCTCACCCTAGAGTTTACGGCCGTAAACTCTTGGATTTTAATTGATTTGAGGCTCTTAAACATCAAGGATGGCTTCCATGAATTTATCTAAGGCTAATGGGGACAAGATGCACACATTTAGGGCATCACTTGGAGTTTACGGCCCAAGATATGTTCATTGGCCATAAACTCCTTTCAAGGAGTGGTTTTGATGTGTTCTACTCTCCATTCTAGTCCCAAGTATGAAAGGTAAATTGTCTTAAGGCCTTAGGTGTGCTTAGAATGATTTTTACATAAGAAAGGGGGGTTTACGGCCCAAGATCCTTTCCTTGGCCGTAAACTCCTAAAACTCTATCATTTGGAAGTGTTTTCAAGTCCAAAACAAGCACAAGAACTAGTGGTTAAAGTCTCAAGGCTCAAGGAGGCAAGTTAGGGCATGTTTGCCCATTTGAAAGGGGTTTACGGCCTAAGAGTTCTTTGGCCGTAAACTCCTCTAATCTTGTGTTTTTGGACATATAAATGATGTTATAAAGCACATAGCAAGTATTAAAACATGTTTAAGAAAGCAGACTCACAATCCGGGATGAAAACCCGAAGATCCGTCAGAGAGAATTGGCTTTTCTCTAGTTGGAATTGTAAATAATGAATTAATTTAGTTCAGAAAACTATTTATAGTCCTGGAATATTTTGACAGAAAATATTTTTATTCCAGAAGTCGGACTATAACATTGTGAAACTTACAATGTTCAAGTTTCACGATCATAGGAGCATCCATTCTCCGGATATGTCCAGAAACGTAAACCCTAATGTACCCAAACTTGTTCGGACAAGTCTGAAATTTACAGAAATTGGACTAGCTCCTATTGAATAGATAATGTTCGTACAAATGGAAATTTCGGGTTGTCACATCATCCCCCCGTTAGAAGGAATTTCGTCCCGAAATTAGATTTTAAGCAAATAAGAAGTTACAAATAACTAAGCGAAGAGATGAGGATGTTTCAGTCTCATCTGATCCTCGCGTTCCCAAGTGAATTCTGGTCCTCGCTTGGCGTTCCAGCGAACCTTCACGATAGGGATACGGCTTTGCTTCGTCTGCTTGACCTCACGGTCCATGATCTCTACAGGTTCTTCCACGAAGTTGAGGCTCTCGTTGATCTCGATCTCGTCGAGTGGGATTACGAGAGTCTCGTCGGACAGACACTTTTTCAAGTTAGATACGTGGAATGTAGAATGTACGTTACGAAGTGTGTCAGGTAGATCAAGTTTGTAAGCTACGGGGCCGACTCTTGAGAGAATCTCGAAAGGCCCTATGTACCTAGGATTAAGCTTCCCACGCTTACCGAAGCGTATCAAGCCTTTCCAGGGTGAGACTTTGAGAAGGACTCGGTCTCCCACCTGAAATTCCAAAGGTTTTCTGCGTTTATCAGCGTAGCTCTTTTGTCGGTCTCTAGAGGCTTTCAATCATTCACGAATCTGAACGATCTTCTCTGTCGTTTCCCGAATGATTTCCGGACCAGTGAGAGTACTGTCGGAAGCTTGCCCTCTCGCTAATTGGGTATCACCCACCTCAGCCCAGCACAGAGGGGATCTGCACTTTCGGCCGTAGAGAGCTTCAAATGGTGCTACTTTTATGCTCGTGTGATAACTGTTGTTGTAGGAAAATTCGACGAGGGGTAAATGAGTATCCCACGCTTTTCTAAAGTCAATTACACAAGCACGCAGCATATCTTCTAAAGTCTGGATTGTCCTCTCACTCTGTTCGTCAGTCTGTGGATGGTAGGCTGTGCTCATGTCCAGCCTTGTTTCTAGGGAATGTTGGAGTGATTGCCAGAATCTTGAGGTGAACCTACTATCTCGATCAGAGATAATGGATATAGGTACACCATGTAGTCGTACGATTTCCCTAATGTATGTTCTCGTAAGTTTCTCCATCTTGTCGGTTTCTTTGATAGGCAGGAAGTGTGCAGACTTGGTCAATCTATCAACGATGACCCATATGGCATCAAGTCCACCCGTTGTCTTGGGCAACTTGGTTATGAAATCCATAGTGATTCGCTCCCACTTCCATTATGGAATCTCTGGTTGTTGCAGTAAACCAGAGGGCTTCTGGTACTCGACCTTTACCTTCGCGCAAGTAAGGCATTTACTTACGAAGGTAGCAATCTCTGCTTTCATATTAGGCCACCAGTATAGCTTTTTAAGATCCAGATACATCTTATCTGAACCTGGGTGGACGGAATACCGAGTGTTGTGCGCCTCGGTCATGACTAAGTCTCGGAAACCACCGTGTTTCGGTGTCCAGATCCGATTCATGAAGTATAAGGCTCCGTCACCATTGGCTTCTAAATTCTTGCCCATTCCTCTAAGGGATTCACTCGTCACATTTTCAGGTTTCATGGCTTCAAGTTGGGCCGCCTGAATTTGGTTAGACAAGTGTGAATGGATGGTTATTGATAATGACTTGACCTTGCGACCAGAATATTCTTTCCGACTCAGGGCGTCTGCTACTACGTTGGCTTTACCCGGATGATAACGAATATCGCATTCGTAATCACTGAGTAGCTCGACCCACCGTCGTTGTCTCATGTTGAGCTCCTTCTGATCGAATATGTGTTGTAAACTCTTGTGGTCGGTAAAGATAGTGCTCTTCGTTCCATACAAGTAATGTCTCCAGATCTTCAGAGCAAACACCACTGCTCCCAGTTCAAGATCGTGTGTCGTATAATTAACTTCGTGTGTCTTCAACTGTCGGGAGGCGTAGGCGATGACCTTACCTCGTTGCATCAGAACACACCCGAGCCCTTGGTTCGATGCATCGCAATAGACCACGAAGTCTTCTATCCCTTCGAGGAGAGATAGTATTGGCGCGGTGCACAAGGCTCGTTTGAGCGTTTGGAACGCTCTTTCTTGTTTCTCTTCCCAGTCAAAGGCCACGCCTTTCTGGGTCAAGGTTGTAAGAGGTTTCGCTATTCGGGAGAAGTTTTGAATGAATCTGCGGTAGTAACCAGCAAGACCTAGAAATTGACGAATTTCTGTCGGCGTCTTCGGTGCTGACCAGTTCTCAATGGCTTTAATTTTGGATGGGTCCACGTGGATTCCCTCTTTGCTTACCACGTGTCCTAAGAATTCGACTCTTCGGATCCAAAATTCACATTTCGAGAACTTCGCATAGAGTTTCTCCATTCGTAAAGTTCCTAAAACTAGTCGGAGGTGATCGCCATGCTCTTCCTTACTTCGGGAGTAGATCAGGATGTCGTCAATGAAAACGATGACGAACTGATCCAAGTAAGGTCGGCATACTCTGTTCATCAGGTCCATGAAAACTGCTGGCGCATTGGTCAATCCGAATGACATCACCACAAACTCGTAGTGTCCGTAACGAGTTCGGAAGGCTGTCTTTGGAACATCCTCCTCTATCACTCGTAACTGGTGATATCCGGATCTTAGATCAATTTTGGAGAAATAGTTCGCCCCTTGGAGTTGGTCAAATAGATCGTCTATGCGAGGTAGAGGATAACGATTTTTGACCGTCAGTTTGTTGAGTTCTCTGTAGTCGATACACATACGAAATGATCCGTCTTTCTTCTTAACGAACAAGACCGGTGCTCCCCAAGGTGAGAAGCTTGGTCTTATGAAGCCCTTGCTGAGTAGTTCGTTAAGTTGACCAGATAATTCCTGCATCTCTGCTGGTGCTAATCGGTAGGGCGACTTGGCTACTGGGGTAGCTCCTGGAACTAAGTCGATACGGAACTCGACCTGTCGTTGCGGAGGTAATCCAGGTAGCTCTTCTGGGAAAATGTCGGGAAAGTCGCTCACTACTGGAATGTTCTTGAGTTCTTTCGTTTCGAGGTTTGTGTCGACGACGTGAGCAAGGAATGCGTGGTATTCTTTGCGCAGATATTTCTGTGCTTGAATACTTGATATAATGTGAAGACTCGCACCAGGTTTGTCGCCGTAGACTATAAGAGTTTCGTTAGACGGAAGGTTTAGTCGGACTGCTTTCTCGAAGCACATGATGTCGGTGCGATGAAGGCTCAACCAATCCATGCCGATGATGACGTCGAAACTTTTTATTGTGACCAGCATGAGGTCGATTGGGAATGAATGGTTATCTAGGGTTAGGATACATCCTAAGTATATGCTACTGGTGTTTTCTGTTTTGCCGTTAGCCATTTCTACTGTGAATTGTTCTTTAAGTGCGTGTGGTTGTTGTTTAAGCATGCGAGCAAATTTGTGGTTCACGAAGCTTCGCTCCGCTCCACTATCGAATAGAATGCATGCATAGGAGTTATCGAGGAGGAACGTACCAGTCACCACTGTCGGGTCAGCGACTGCTTCCCCGTGGCCTATAGCTAGTACCCTCCCTGCTCCTCCAGCATTTCTCGCTTTGGGGCAGTCCCTCTTATAGTGGCCTGTTTCGCCACATCCATAGCAAGTTGGGCTCGCGCCAGAGCCAGGGACTTGCGTGATCGGTTGCACCGGGAATTTACAGAAACGGACGGTGTGTCCTTTCTTGTTGCAGTTAGAGCACTGCATTTCACGGCAGGGGCCGTTGTGGTGGAAGTTGCATTTGTTGCACTTCGGCAAACTTCCAGCATACTGCTTCGTCGATGCAGTAGCAGCAGGGGTTACTGCGGCATGTACAGCCACAATTTGCTGCTTCTTGGCAGCTCGCTGCCTTTTCTTGTCATCCCAGAACTTCCGCTTGGAGTCAGCAGGTTTGGATGGTTCTAAGATGGCTAGGGTTGTTGTGGTTGGAGGGGTTTTGACACCATGGTCAATGAGCCGTTGTGCCAGTCGCTTAGCACTGTCGAAGGTAGCAGGGTTGGATGCTAAGACATTCCCCTGGTAAGGAGGCACTAGCCCCCATACATACCTTTCAATCTTCTTCCCTTCAGTGGGAACCATGTTAGGGCAGAGGGCCACCAGTTCGCTAAACCTGGCAGTGTAAGCGATAATGTTGGTGCCCTTCATGGTCAGGCTCCAAAGCTCCTGTTCCAATTTCTGGATCTCGCCCCTCGGGCAGTATTTCTCAATCATGAGGTCCTTCATCGTATCCCAACCTATGTCGTTGGCCACGACGAGAGTTAGAGATTTAATGTGGCTGTTCCACCACGTCAGTGCCTTCCCTTCGAAGGTGCATGCGGCATATTTGACTTTGCACGCAGCAGGGCAAGAACAAATTTCGAAGACCGATTCAGTCTTCTCGAACCATTGCGAAAGAGCATTGACTCCGCCGGTTCCATGGAAGGGTTTCGGCTTAAAGTTGGTGAAATCCTTGTAAGAGCACTCTCTCGAGCGCATAGGAGTTTCAACCGGAATGGAGTTAACCGGGGTTCCACCTCTGCTAGCATCTGATGAGTGATACAGCTACGGCAGCGTTCAGAGCTGTAGTATCGATGACCGCAGGTGGAGGAGGCGGTGGAGGTACAGGATTATTCCTAGTCCTGGGAGATTTACGAGGAGGCATCTTTCAACTATAAGTTTATAAAGATGAGAAAAGTGGTAAGAATCACTTTGTAAGTAATGTGCGAATGACACATGGACTAACTAACCATAGCCCAACAATTGAATGAGTGTTTGTGTTCATAACTAGAAAGATGTGCAGGGAAATCCAAATGTAAAGATTTATCCCACATAGTAGGTAGTTGTCAATAATACTGGTATTACTGATGTAACGAGTTCAATGAAAATTGACCTAACAGTAGGTCTTACATCATACCATACGGAAAGTTTGACAGTTCCTAGATTCCTAATTAGAGTACTGAAAGTTAGGAATATTTTACAGATAAGTGCTACTTAGAGCACAGATGTTAAAAGACTAATCCTTAACCCAAAAGATAATGATGTACTAGACATCATGTAACGGCGATGAGTACCCCTCGGGAGAACCCTGAGGTCTCTCATTTGACGTACCACCTCTTGAAGGTGTCGTTCATGAGCCCTTTGACGAGCTCGAAGTTCCATGACCTCAACTTGAGAGGCAACCAGACGTTGTTGCAGAGTTTCATTGGTTCTCCGGGTCTGTTCCATATCTTCTTCAAGACGGCGAATGCGGACTGTGTTGACACCAGAGTTGGCATCAATCCCCACGACTCGGTCGATGGCTGCTCGGCCTTGCTCGGCATTACGAGATATCCTACGGATAAGGACAGGTAGAGCTCAGTCAGCAGAGCCACCATCGCTGACGTTGTAAAAGGTTCGGTCCCCAAAGTATGGTAAGGGTTGACCCTATTCGTCACTCCAGCGATTCAAGTTATCTACCCACAAGGGAGTGGGACCTAGAAAAGTTGGTCGAGGGTTGTTGTTCGGGGCTTGACCTATGGGAGGTAGGTTGTTGACTTCAGGCTCAGAGTCTGATCCATCTGAGAAGCCTTCAGCTTGATGATCATCCAATGGAATTGGGTGTTCATCGTCAGACTCTGCTTCGAGCCATCCTGCGTTGCCTTCATTTGGAAAGTACGAGTCGCCGTGATGGAATCCAGCCATTTAGATCTACGCGAGAAGAGAGGTATAAAGATATAGTATACAAGTAGTTGGTAGTACAAAATACACCTATAGTATTTTAAGTTTAAGTTCTATTAAATCTTCTTGTGGTATTGTTGGTAAGTTTTTAGACTTGTTAACACATCACAACCATTCTAGGGCATATGCTAATCACTCCTCGGACCAGCATAGTTGATCAGGCTATGCCATTCCCAGGACTAACCATATATCCCCGAGCTTACCTGTGATATTTAACAATCGTAATACTTTTGTTCTTGTCGTTGTGACACTGGTTTTAGTATGAATGTAGACTAGTATACTTAATTAAATATTTTAGTATTTTAAGTATAGACTCTTGGTCAGAGTGTTTTAATCCCAAATGAGTTTATAGTTTAGTATATCTTTTATGGGTTGATACACTTGATTCACTATAAACCATGCTCTGATACCAATCTGTCACACCCCAAAACCAAGAACGGCGGAAACGTTCTGGGGCGGAGGACGTCATGTAAGTATCACAACACAGTAAATGTAAATAAGCAAACAACATCATCCATTGCATTAAATATATAATTTTAATACAAGTGTGTTTTGTACATTGTAGACACCAAAAATAACGTATATCAAAATAATAAGATGAGTCTTGAATGCGCTCCATCTTCTCAAAAGCTGGCCTCGGTACCTGTCTACTGACGACCTGAGAATACAAGTTATTTTGAAAGAGTTTATCAGCATTAAGCTGGTGAGTTCATAAGTATTTTAGTGTCTGTATTTGTCATTCAAAAATGTTTCAACATGTATCAAGTATAAGTTTGTAAAATATATGTAAAAGTTTGCAATTGTTTGTAAAAGTTTGAATCTCTCAGAAAAACCTATATTTTCTATTAAAGAAGCCTTCTACCAAGGCTTAACTATTTTGGTATGTTCGTTTGATGTAAAAGTGTGTAATTTCCCAAATGTAACTATCATTTAACAAAATATAGTTTGTACATCAACGTTTAAGTGAGGTTATCACTAAAAATATGTAATGGGTAAATTAATGTAGTACTGTAGCCTTGTATTATAAGAACTACTGTGGTACTAACTACCTTAAACCGGATTTATATTAAGGCATTACGTGATAAATTGCACCATACTATCGACTAGTAACAACGACAAATGAATGGTCGTAATAACGGAATGACGTTTGGCACCCGCAGACCTGCAGGTCCGGCTGTAGCTAGCAGCAAGGTGTAGGATTGTCAATCCAGTATAGATCTATACGCAAACTCACGCTCTCCCTTCAAGAGAATTCTGGCTACAACTCGAGCCATGACAGTTAAGTCATGCTCCGATTTAAATCACAATAATAAAGTATTCATGTATATGTACTGTTTCTTGTTCTAGTATATGTATATGCATTGTTTCTAGCATCATTGTATATGTATTGTTTCTAGTATATGTATATGTATTGTTTCTAGCATCATTGTATATGTATTGTTTCTAGTATATGTATATGTATTGTTTCTAGTATATGTATATGTATTGTTTCTAGCATCATTGTATATGTATTGTTTCTTGTATATGTATATGTATTGTTTCTAGCATCATTGCATATGTATTGTTTCTAGTATATGTATATGTATTGTTTCTAGCATCATTGTATATGTATTGTTTCTAGTATATGTATATGTATTGTACTGTGTTACCCCGATGGTAACTAACTATGATGTACTGATAAATATGAATATGGAAGTACTTTTATGTCTATACATGTATATATTATATATAACTAATGTTGAAACGACTTTCGGATGGTCACCCGAAGTCCCACCATACCACATCTCAGTGCGCAAAAAGGAAATAGGGCGGATGGCTTTCCTAACCCCTTTAAACATTACTTATATATATATACATATATGGGCATGCAATTTATAAGGAGTAAAACAAAGTTTAATAAAAGCATTTGATAAGTAAAAAGAGTTTGTAAAACATTTGAAGTGAAACAGTTTGATAAACAGTTTGAACATTGGTAAAAATCGTTGTTTTCCTAGTTATTAATCACATGTGATTAAATGAAATCACATGTGACTTAAGCAATAACTATAAGTATTTGACTTGTATCCCCCCCCCATAAAGTGTTTAAAACATTTAAAATCATTTCAAAGGTTGATTCAAGGGGTATGAACTCACTTGTGGTGAGTCGTTTGAATTGAGGTATCGGGTACCGTGCTAAGTGTCAAACGGAGAATTGTTCACACGTTCGAGCCTAGTTATCATATAATAAGCATATATATAACTAATTAGCCACATAATAACTTAACAAAGTAAGTTAATACAATTAGGAACATGTAAACACTCTTATGAGTGTTTAAGGTTCAAATGGTTGCATCTGAGTTGCTACGGGACAAGGCAAAAGGGTTTGAAACATCAAATGGCCTTGCATAGGAGTTCACCACCCAACAAACCCCACATCTTGGAGTTTACGGCCGTAAACTCATGGGTTTATGGCCGTGAACTCCTCAAAGGGTAGTTTTGGGTGTTTTATGGTGCTATCTTGGTCCTGGCTCACTCCTAGCTTTGTTTGAATAACATATGAAGTAGTTTAAGGCTCTTGTATACTCCTTAATGGAGTTTTCAGCCCAAAGACCTCTCACCCTAGAGTTTACGGCCGTAAACTCTTGGATTTTAATTGATTTGAGGCTCTTAAACATCAAGGATGGCTTCCATGAATTTATCTAAGGCTAATGGGGACAAGATGCACACATTTAGGGCATCACTTGGAGTTTACGGCCCAAGATATGTTCATTGGCCGTAAACTCCTTTCAAGGAGTGGTTTTGATGTGTTCTACTCTCCATTCTAGTCCCAAGTATGAAAGGTAAATTGTCTTAAGGCCTTAGGTGTGCTTGGAATGATTTTTACATAAGAAAGGGGGGTTTACGGCCCAAGATCCTTTCCTTGGCCGTAAACTCCTAAAACTCTATCATTTGGAAGTGTTTTCAAGTCCAAAACAAGCACAAGAACTAGTGGTTAAAGTCTCAAGGCTCAAGGAGGCAAGTTAGGGCATGTTTGCCCATTTAAAAGGGGTTTACGGCCTAAGAGTTCTTTGGCCGTAAACTCCTCTAATCTTGTGTTTTTGGACATATAAATGATGTTATAAAGCACATAGCAAGTATTAAAACATGTTTAAGAAAGCAGACTCACAATCCGGGATGAAAACCCGAAGATCCGTCAGAGAGAATTGGCTTTTCTCTAGTTGGAATTGTAAATAATGAATTAATTTAGTTCAGAAAACTATTTATAGTCCTGGAATATTTTGACAGAAAATATTTTTATTCCAGAAGTCGGACTATAACATTGTGAAACTTACAATGTTCAATTTTCACGATCATAGGAGCATCCATTCTCCGGATATGTCGAGAAACGTAAACCCTAATGTACCCAAACTTGTTCGGACAAGTCTGAAATTTACAGAAATTGGACTAGCTCCTATTGAATAGATAATGTTCGTACAAATGGAAATTTTGGGTTGTTACATCGTAGTTAATGTCCTTGACTCTTACGACTCAGATTTCCTTTTTCAACTGAGGGTGTTAGCTACTATGTTGGCTTAACAAGGATGACAACAAACTTCGGATTTGTGGTCATTATAGTAGCTCAATCCCACAAGGGTTCTCTTGACTCTAGTTCCTATTCTTGGAAGAGGATGAAGGGTCTTACTATGAGGTTCGTGGTAGGGCTCATACTCGGTTATAGTGGTCAGTCTCATGAGTTCTATCCTTTCAACTAACGGACCTGATTGTGAGGTGCGAAGGGTCTTTCTAGGAAATCTACGAGGTATGCTTCGAGTGGTTATCATCTTTTGGAATGCATGTAGTGTCTCTACTTCGGTTTCTTTCTATCTAAGAAGGGTTGGTTTACAGCCCGTGGTACCCTTCTCCTGAGTATTTCGGAAGGTTTGAAATAAGAGGGACGACCGATGGATCGCATTAGTTTTCAGTATTTTTATTATATTTAGGTTCGGAAGAACCTTTATTTGTCGAAATGGATACGGTGAAAGTTCTTTTTACACAGCACTATGGAGTTACACACGGTTGCACTAAGTCAAACCATGATAGATAGAGGCATCGAAGTTGGCATACATCAACATGATATAGAATGAGGGTCAATAGAGTCATGTGCCGAACGGGCACACCATTTCTTGGCATCTCGGGTTTCGTCCCGTGTATCACTGTCGTGGATACTTGACTGATAGAGTCGGCGCAGAACTATAGAGGGTCCTGAGTGTTTCTGAGTAAAGTACCTTTTCATGAATGGATTCTCACGAGGCATTGCTATAATCGCCTAATATATACTAGTCATGTATAATTAAGATGGGGAGGACTGTTGACTGAGCGACTCCGCCTTAAATCCACAACCAAACGAGGAACAGGAAATGAGGCGGCATTCACTCACTCTAGGTCTATCCATCTCAATTATACATGGCTGTAACGTATATATCTTGCCATTATAGTTTTACCTGATATCAGAGCCTTGGTTTGAGGGATTCGGGTGCACCTTCTGGCGTAACTGAACTAAAACCGAGGATTTGAGAACAAAATTGCAACAATAAAAGCATTAAATTTTAAAAGAGGTTTTGAGATAACCAAAGAGGAGCAGTGTGTACGGTCAGCCAACGCCCGAATGGTAAAACCCCAAATTACCCTTACAATATGTGTTATGAGATATGCTATGATATGTTATGCATGCTAGAGTAAGCTAGGTATTCATATTAGGACTAGAGTGGCCTGATTTGTGATGCCTTAGTCTAGGAGAATCCTACTGCTATGAGATTCTTTGAGAGCGAGTAGGTAGCCAGTGCATAGCGAGGATAGAGTACTTGGGATATGGGATCCAAGGAGGAGGACTTAGAGTGAGTGCTGATGTGGTGTAGTTGGTAGTATACGGCCCGTACTACTGAAGACACCAGATCAGTAAGCAGCACAAGTACGAATCCTTTGGGTATTGGAGGACGAGTAGGATTGCGTTATCGAGTGTGAGTATGCTCGATCGAGTCTCTGATATTTTTTATGTTGTATTTCAGAGGCATCATGGTTGGGACACGCCACAAACCTGAGGCGAGCGGTATGAGTGATGAGGAGCTTCGTCAGATGATCCACGATGAGGTGGCTGTGGCGATCAGGGCCGAGATTCCGGAGATGTTTGGGTCTATCAAGACCACACTGTTGGAGACTTTTGATGAGCAGTACGCCGCGGTGACTGAGGCCACAGCTGCTGCAGCTACAGCAGCTGTGGCTACTGCCAGACCTTAGGGAGGTGACTCGTTGTTGTTCCGGGAGTTCAGCAACACGAAGCCACCCGAGTTTGATGGGACGCAGGATCGATCGATACGATGAGATGAATTGTTGACATTGAGGGATGCTTCTATACGTGTTCATGTCCGGAGCATCTGAGGGTACGGTTCGCTTTGAACCAGCTTCGCTTGGGAGCGAAGGATTGGTGGAAGTTCGTGACAACGAACTTCACTCTTGCAAAAATTTCAGCGGAGAGGTTCACCACCATGTTCAGAGACGAGTATGTTCCCCCGGTGGAAAGGGAACGGCTACTTCAGGAGTTCTCGACCCTCAAGCAGAGAAATGATTCGGTTACTGTGGTCACCCGGAAGTTTCATGAGAGGGCGATGTTCTGCCCTGAGCAGGTGTCTTCTGAGCATGCACGGATGAGCCAGTATTTGGGTATTGTAAGGAGGGACATTCACGAGTTTGTGGTGAACTCGACCTACCAGAAATTTGTTGAGCTCCAGGAAAATACTCGGAAGAGGGAGATTGAGTTGGAGACTCAAGCCAAGGAGGAGGCGAGTCTCTGAGGATGGATCGGCGGCCGGCACAGTTTCAGCTAGTAGCCAAGCGTCCCAAGCCCGCTAAACCAAGGATTGGAGGCCAGAATGGCCGCACTTGCAGGAAGTGCGACAAGGGTCATGAGGGGGTTTGTCGATCGGGTGCTTGCTACAAATGTGGCAAGGAGGGGCATATCGCCAGGGATTGCCCCAAGGGATTTATGGTTTGCTTCCATTGCAACCAGACCGGCCATCGGAAGGCCGAGTGTCACACCCCGCTAAAGCGGAAACGCAAGATATGACAACGATAACGGCTTCATTGCAAAAGATAAAGATACATCACCATAGCAGTATTTAAAAGTTTACAACCCATAGCTTCAAAAGAAACAAAATACAAGTTTTTCAAAATGACATTGTTCAAAATATAACTTCATAATAGCTTCAACACGATGCAACATGCTCTATGATGATGAATCTTTACATCCACTTACTAATTATTTCTTGAAAAAGCATGTAAAATGAGCATCATTTATGAAAATAGTTGGTGAGTTCACCAGTTAATAAAATCGAGCGTACAACAACGCTTTTCGTAAATACAAGTACATTGCTTTAATGATAAACAAGTTGATTGCTATTAATGAATACAAGTTTATTGCTATAACGAGAAACGAGTTTGTATGTGTATGAGCAAACAATGAGTCTCAACCAAACCTATGACTGAAGCCCTATTGAGATCTATGCTTATCGTTCCAAAGATGAATATGGTATCATACACTCCAGCGATTCGGGCGAGTGAGGAATTGTCAATTCCTAATAACGCTATCCATAATGACCATTGGCTCAAAGAGTTAATGGTTAGAGATAAGGGAAGGGCCTTAGTACGATAAGTTCTCATGTTCCGTGTTGCATAGACATACATAAAGAAACATAGCAATATAATAGCAATCATGTTTGATAATAATCAATTTAAATACAACATGGAAACAGTAGTTTTTCTGCACATGCTTTTCCACCCCAAAACATAAAACTGAAAATAGGGGAGTGCGTGAATACTCACAATGTGCAAAATATAGTAATCAAGTTTATATGAGTCAATTAAATATAACGAACATAAGTAGTTTAGGACATGCTTTTCCACCCCAAAACATAAAAACCGAAAATAGGGGAGTGCGTGAATACTCACAATGTGCAAAATATAGTAATCAAGTTTATACGAGTCAATTAAATATAATGAACATAAGTAGTTTAGGACATGATTTTCCACCCCAAAACATAAAAACTGAAAATAGGGGAGTGCGTGAATACTCACAATGTGCAAAATATAGTAATCAAGTTTATACGAGTCAATTAAATATAACGAACATAAGTAGTTTAGGACATGCTTTTCCACCCCAAAACATAAAAACTGAAAATAGGGGAGTGCGTGAATACTCACGGTATTTCATGTAGGCACAAGCGGTACTTCGGGATGCACCAACGTCTTACTACCGGGATCCTACGGTATCAAACACAGACACTAGTGAGTTTCCATGTCGAAATCTAATGCTAATATACAAAATTCTACATATAGGGAAATGCCAATTTATGTTTTAGTATTGGATTTTATATCAATTGATTACACTTTTGCTGAAATATTGAAACTTTACAAGTCGTGCGATTAATTACAACCTTGGAAGGTTAATTTTCCAAATTTTAAGTCTCTATAACAACATAAATTCACGAAAAATAGCATTCGAGGGATAAAAATTCTCAAACTTTTTATTTAACTGTTATTGCACAATACTAAGCTGAGAAAAATATAAAAATGGATTTTCAAGCTGTTTAATTATATTTTATGATTTATGGGCATTTATTCCAATAAAAATTGAAATAAATAGAAAACAGTTTCCAAAATTACCCAAACTTTTTATTTAATTGTTATTGTACATAAATAGGCTGGAAAAAATATAAAAGATATTTTTCAGTGGGTATTTCTATTTTTCCTTGTTTTATTCCTTTAAATAGTCTTAAATTAAAGAAATAATATTAAACAGTTAAAATAAATCACCATAAATTTTTGTAATATCATTTACAGTGTAAATAACCTGGAAAAAATATCAAAAATGGTTTCCATAATGTATAAATTGGTTTTGGGTATTTATGTGTATTTAAGTATATTTTAGTGCAAATAACTTTAGAAAATAAGAGAAAAATAGTTTACAGTAGAGCAAAATCCACAAAATTTTTATGTAACCTCCTACTGAATCATATGATATACTGGTAAATTTTCATGAATTTTGGATAATCAGAACTATTTTTCCCATTTTTAGACCATTATAATTACCAAAAATTGGGAAAAATAGCTAGACATGATGAAAAATCTTGAAATTATGTTCTGGAGTCACCCATTATACTTAAGGTATGCGAAAATTGTTAGATACAATTTTCACATCTTCTAAAGTGGTTTTGTAATTTATCATGCCCTAAACAAAATGAAATTAGAAATCATATGAAACAGTAACAAAAATTGCTGAAATTTGGTGGGGGGTCATTATTCCCCATAAGGGTCATCCATGAATTTATTTAGGATTTATTGACCTCTGGAAGTATTTTATATGATTTATGCCCTTGGTTTTAGCAATAATTCTAATAAATCAAAGAAATAACAAAAGCTCTTGAAATTTTCGAGATTATCTCATGCATGCAAGGGATTTCAAAAGGAAAAATGTTAAGAATGTATTCAGAAGAGAAATGAGGGTAATGATCCCAAATAATTTAAGAAAAGTTGCATGCAATAATGTATGAAGTATAGATGTGGCTGAAGTTCATGAATTTGTGTAGCCCATTCAGCAAGTTTTTAAACCATCAAATTTCAACCATCATTCACTAGATATGTTAAGTTTCTAAGGTATTTTTCTTCAGATTTATGGTTGGGTTTAAGGCCATTGTTTAAGCAAGATAAAAATAGTGATCACGGAAAAAGAGCTGTATGTGCAACCCTTTTTGTAAAATCTGCCAAAAATCGGATATTTAATATTTTACAGTGAGACCAGTTGGGCTTGAAAGTTAACTCGTGGAAATAACCAATACAAAAAGAATATCATGATTTGGTTAAGAAATGACTGAGTTATGGCCGTTCAAAGTTGAACAAAGTAATCTGGCAGATTGCATGTTTGTTTGTGTGCATTATTAGGGTATTTCAACAAGAACATCATGCATGCCTTTGGTAAGATCCGATTTCTAACACATGCATGGAATGAATGAGCATCCAAGATGAACTAGAAATGGTTTAAATGCTTTTGGTAATGCATGAACATAAAAGAAATGGACAAGAACATGAAATATTAGATTTTGATATCACATGATCACATGTGCATCTTTTTCACTCCTTGCATGGGTTTGATCCCGGATTTTCACCATTTCAAACACATGCATTGTGTTATGGTGAGAATCTACAAACCACAAGTGGAGAATAAAGATTTCTAGCCATGGAAAGGCATAGAATCCGAAAAGTAGAGAAGACTAAGAAGAAAAAGAGGTTTAACCATGAAACTATGGAAGAAGATGTTGTTGTTTACCTTGGTTTTGACCTTGAGAGAAGTAAGAACACTTCAAGGCTTCAAAATCTGGAAATTTTGCAGAGAAATGAGAGAAATTTCGTGAGTTTAGAGAGAGAGAGGCAGAGAGTGAAGTGTGTGAAGAGAGTGAAGTGAGAAGAGTGAAGAGAGAAGGGGTGGAGTGTGGGTTTGAGTTTAATCATGAGTTTTGGGAAGAGAGTGCATGGGGAGAGGGGAGATGGCCAGATTTTTGAGGCACTAAAGCCTCCTCTCTACTAAATTCAAATTTTATAAAAAATCCCTCCTTAATTTTTATAAAAATCTAATTTTTATAAAAGTGATTCTTTAAGCAATTTTTGATTTATTTAAAAATCTTGTTTTTAACTAACAAATTATGATTAATACTTGTAATTTATATTTCTATTTCATTGGTATAATCCATAATTTGATTAATAAATTTGATATTAGGAAATTTATAGCCAAATTTTATAAAGTTTTTAAGCTTTAAGATTTATAAATTTGGATTTTTAGCTCTTTAGGGTTTTTGGAATATTGTTTCATATTCAACAACATGTTGAAGTATAATTAGAATGCTTTAATTTATTTTTAGAGTTTTATACTCTATTTCAATTATAACAAAGCTTGAAGCTTTATTCTAATTATAGTATTGGCATTTCCTATTGTAGCTAAGCAACTTACTAGAATTGTAAGTATCAAGTATATTAGTCCTAAACCTTAGTTGGATCCTAGTTTATGCAAGATTTTTGACCTAATTTATACTACTAGGTCATGGCATGTTGTGCATGAATGGTTTTTATAAAGATGCATGAGTCCGAGAATGACCTGAATTGACAGTTGTCACAGTATATCCCACTTAAAAAGAATTTCATCCCGAAATTCATTCTATGTCATCGTTTGTCGTCGCAAGGGAAAAGTTGTGGATACTTTTCCTTCATGAAGTCCTCGCGCTCCCAGGCGTACTCCGGCCCGCGTTTTGAGTTCCATCGAACTTTCACAATCGGGATCTTAATACGCTTAAGTTGTTTTACCTCCCTGTCAAGGATTTCTATCGGTTCCTCAACGAAGTTCAGCTTATCATTGATCTTAATTTCCTCTAGGGGTACTATCAATGCTTCGTCGGCTAGACATTTCTTAAGGTTGGAGACGTGGAATGTGTCGTGAATGGCGCTTAACTCTTGGGGCAACTGGAGTTTATAAGCTACCAGACCAATCCTTTCAATGACTTCATAGGGTCCAACATATCTCGGGCTTAGTTTTCCTTTCTTACCAAAACGCACAAGCCCTTTCCAAGGCGACACTTTTAAAAGTACCTTGTCTCCTACTTGGAATTCTAATGGTTTACGACGATTATCCGCATAGCTTTTCTGACAATCTCTAGCAGCTTTAAGCCTATCTTTGATGATAGCAATCTTGTCAGATGTTTCCTGGATAAGTTCGAGTCTAGTCAACTGTTTGTCTCCAATTTCTATCCAACATAAGGGCGAATGACACTTGCGTCCATACAATGCTTCATATGGAGCACATTGGATACTCGTGTGGTAATTGTTATTGTAGGAGAACTCAACTAGAGGCAAATGAGTATCCCAATTTCCTTTGAACTCAATGACACACGCTCGTAGCATGTCTTCCAATGTTTGTATTGTTCTCTCTGTCTACCCATCTGTCTGAGGGTGGTAAGTTGGGCAATTCCTCCGGAAACACTTCGGGATAGTTTTGAACCACTGGAATCTCCTTGAGTTGCTTAACTTCAGGTTCTCTCTCTAGCACGTGAGCCATGAATGCAATACAATTCTTCTTCAAGTATTTGCGAATCTTCATGCTTGATACTATGTTTAAACTTCTTCCTGGCTTCTCACCGTGTATGATAAGGGTTTCTCCATTAGGGAG
Organism: Lactuca saligna; assembly: GCF_052625555.1. Lineage (NCBI taxonomy): Eukaryota > Viridiplantae > Streptophyta > Magnoliopsida > Asterales > Asteraceae > Lactuca > Lactuca saligna. The sequence continues at coordinate 247,046,459 of NC_136420.1, read as the reverse complement.
AGGCACTCTAATGACTTTCTCGTAACAACCAATGTTCGCTCTATTTTTGGATAACCAATCCATCCCTACTATCACATTAAAACTACCTAGCTCTATAGGAATGAGGTCAATGCTAAAGAGTTTATCAACTAAATTCAGAGTACAACTAGGAATTATATCACTAGCCCTAATTTCATATCCATCAGCAAGTTCAATAGCATAAGCATTCCTCATCTTAACCGATTTCAAGCCAATTAACGGTCTAAATGCTAAAGAAACAAAACTCCTATCTGCTCCCGCATCGAATATTACTGATGCAAAATGGTTGTTCAGGAGAAACGTACCTGTTATCACTTCAGGGTTCTGACGAGCTTCTTCTGCACCAATCACAAAGGCTACACCTCTTGGCCGTCCAACTTGATTTCCTTGAAAGTTTTGTCTGGCTTGGCCTTGTCCATTGTTACCAGGTCCATTGTTCAGTTTGGGACATGCTCTACGGAGATAATCAGTACTCCCGCACTTGTAACATGTCCTTTTTCCCTCCTTATTCACCTTCCTATACTTCGAGTAATGGCCTGTTTGTTTACAGTTTTGGCACACTGGGCAAGCTCCCTTGTGATGGAAGTTACACTTATTGCACTTCGGAAGCGGCCCTGAGTACTGCTTTCACTCCTACACTTCCCGTTCTTGAGTTTTCACTGGTTCTTGCTCCTGGGCTCTTACCATAAAGTTTCTTGAGACTTTCTGCTTCCTCCCTGACATGCCTCCATACTTCTTCTCTCCCTGATCTGCTGGCTTCCTCTTCCTACTAGAGCTTTCCATTTTCGATGCTCCCATCCTTATCACATCACAATCAGTAATAGCCCACCAAGCACATAATATGCTGTCATCAAAGGACCTGCCTCTCGTCTAGGAGCACTAGCAGTGTCAGCAGCCTCCATCGAATGCTGGAACAGGATTTCCATCACTGTCATCACTTCGTTTAACACCTCCTGATGCCCAACTATTACTGCGAGGTTGTGGTGCAGTTCCGCTGCCATCGAATGCATCCTACGGGACTCCTCCGGGGTCATACCTGGCTGCCTGACATGTATCCCTATAACTTGTTACGGTGGCGGTGCTCTCGGTCCTGCAACGCTAGGTCCTGCCGTGCCATGTCCTGCTGTGCTGGTGGGTATCCTTCCTGGAATGGGAACACTGTTCCTCGCCGTCCTCCGAATGCGAAGCCCATAAAGCGGTGGCTGTGGCAACACTGATGTAGGTGATGCCTCGCGTCGTTGACTCGGGGCGTTGTCATTGCTGATCTCCACCGAGTTCCCTGTATCTTCCGTATCCTATGATGGGTCTTTTTCTACCGAGGCGAGGGGATTACGTCGAGGGATAACAGTGACGTAGCCGGACTCATCGGCTGAGGCAGTAGCGCGGGAAGATGACGATATTGGCATAGTGGACTGTGACATAGTTTCAATGACATATGAAATAAATGACAATGCATGCCTATAATATGCAATGCTTACACACACCAAAATTAACCTTTTGAATTTTTGAAATAAAGTTTTCTCAAATATTTTTTTGTTGAACATATTCCCATTATAATTAGCTCAAGATTTGTATAAATTTTTCCTTAATTAAACATAGGTGATCAGGCTATGTTTAATCGAGGTCCAATGATACAACTCCCGACCTAATTATACGAGTAATATGTTTGATGTAAAAAGAATTTCTTCGTGAGTTTTGGTTATAGGTTGTGTTTTCTTAAAGAAAAACCGATGTTCTCTATAACTTTAGCTCTGATACCACTTCTGTCACACCCCGCTAAAGCGGAAACGCAAGATATGACAGCGATAACGGTTTCATTGTAAAAGATAAAGATACATCACCATAGCAGTATTTAAAAGTTTACAACCCATAGCTTCAAAAGAAACAATATACAAGTTTTTCAAAATAACATTGTTCAAAATATAACTTCATAATAGCTTCAACACGATGCAGCATGCTCTATGATGATGAATCTTTACATCCACTTACTAATTATTTCCTGAAAAAGCATGTAAAACGAGCGTCAACTATGAAAATAGTTGGTGAGTTCACAAGTTTATAAAATCGAGCGTACAACAACGCTTTTTGTAAATACAAGCACATTGCTTTAATGATAAACAAGTTGATTGCTATTAAGGAATACAAGTTTATTGCTATAACGAGAAACGAGTTTGTATGTGTATGAGCAAACAATGAGTCTCAACCAAACCTATGACTGAAGCCCTATCGAGATCTATGCTTATCGTTCCATAGATGAATATGGTATCATGCACTCCAGCGATTCGGGCGAGTGAGGAGTTGTCAATTCCTAATAGCGCTATCCATAATGACCATTGGCTCAAAGAGTTAATGGTTAGAGATAAGGGAAGGGCCTTAGTACGATAAGTTCTCATGTTTCGTGTTGCATAGACATACATAAAGAAACATAGCAATATAATAGCAATCATGTTTGATAATAATCAATTTAAATACAACATGCAAACAGTAGTTTTTCTGGACATGCTTTTCCACCCCAAAACATAAAACTGAAAATAGGGGAGTGCGTGAATACTCACAATGTGCAAAATATAGTAATCAAGTTTATACGAGTCAATTAAATATAACGAACATAAGTAGTTTAGGACATGCTTTTCCACCCCAAACATAAAAACCGAAAATAGGGGAGTTCGTGAATACTCACAATGTGCAAAATATAGTAATCAAGTTTATACGAGTCAATTAAATATAATGAACATAAGTAGTTTAGGACATGCTTTTCCACCCCAAAACATAAAACTGAAAATAGGGGAGTGCGTGAATACTCACGGTATTTCGTGTAGGCACAAGCGGTACTTTGGGATGCACCAACGTCTTACTACCAGGATCCTACGACATCAAACACACACACTAGTGAGTTTCCATGTCGAAATCTAATGCTAATATACTAAACTCTACATATAGGGAAATGCCAATGTATATTTTAGTATTGGATTTTATATCAATTGGTTACACTTTTGCTGAAATATTGAAATTTTACAAGTTGTGCGATTAATTACAACCTTGGAAGGTTAATTTTCCAAATTTTAAGTCTCTATAACAACATAAATTCACGAAAAATAGCATTCGAGGGATAAAAATTCTCAAACTTTTTATTTAACTATTATTGCACAATACTAAGCTGGGAAAAATATAAAAATGGATTTTCAAGCTGTTTAATTATATTTTATGATTTATGGGCATTTATTCCAATAAAAATTGAAATAAATAGAAAACAGTTTCCAAAATTACCCAAACTTTTTATTTAACTGTTATTATACATAAATAGGCTGGGAAAAATATAAAAGATATTTTTCAGTGGGTATTTCTATTTTTCCTTGTTTTATTCCTTTAAATAGTCTACAAAGTATATAATGATTTCAAAGTACCTTTCATTGTTAAGTCGTTTTATACATTCTAAAAACTTATGATTTTGCTTTGTCAAACATTGTGAAAAAGGATAAACGTTGCATAGAAAACTATCACTTTAATACAGGCTTAGTTGAGAATCCATGAGACGTGTATATCTTCAAACGTTACTTTTCTTTATTAGAAAGTAATGCTGCAAGTCCTGTCTATAACCAGAGTCTCCCGTTCGGAGAACGTGTCAAATGTGTATAGATCTATATGGGAAGTCATGATCCCGCGTCCTGACTTTTAGCTATAGTCCGTCTTTTGGGGTGACAGTTGTCATAACGCTGCGACGCCTGAAGAACGTCGTTACAGGCATATTATGTTTAGTATGGCTATAAAACTCATCGGATATACAATTATTATGGTATTATGCTTTTATGAACGAGTAGCTATTAAAACTATTCTTCATCTAACAAATGCGATCTTCGTATAGCTTTATTATATAAAACTATGACACAACTTTTGAACGTCAGTTTCTTGCGATTTTCGGTCTTAGAGACTGCCATTTATGTTAGGAAAATAAGGGATTTTCCTGGTGCAATTATTTACAACATATAACACGAACATTCATATGCATTTCATACTTTTATAAGAAAATAAGGGTTTTTCTTGGAAAACACAACAACTCGTATCTCAACCATTAGGGAAAATATGTGATTTTCTGGATCTAATACATTCACTTTCAACACAACAAATCACAACTCTTTACATTTGAAATGCTGCGTTTTCTAGAAAACATACACCCATTTTGGAATGGCATCCAATTTTTCTAAACTACTTATGAACTCACCAACTTAATTGTTGACACTTTTTCTTGAATTAACTTGTATTCTCAGGGAACCGCTAAGCAGGTTTGGGAATCAACTTTTGGGATTAACGCACTGGCGTTAATTACTTCTTTTGAATGATGTTTATGTATTTATCTTTTGAACATGTAATGAATACAATTATGTAAACATCTTGGAAACTTTAATATATATGGTGGTGTGTACTTTCCTTTCTATGAACTGTTATGATACTGAATATGACGTCCTCCGCCCTCGAACGTTTCCGCCGTTCTGGTTTTGGGGTGTGACAATGGAGACAAAGTCTCAAAGCACATTGCTTTGAATATCCTTCTTGCATTAAGTTTTCTAATCTTACACATAAAACTTCCACCTATGGATACAACTCGCTATTCCTATTTTGACTACTACTTCTGAAAAAGAGTTGTCTCTTTTCCAAAATATGTGAATATGGTCCTTCCAATATTAACAGTATACTTCCAACTATCCTTAAGCAACCAATCTTTGGTAAAGCCTTAGAGTGTCCTTAACAATTGCTTAATCACTTTAGTCATATCCAATTCTAGACCTTTTTCCCCTTAATGCCCTAAGGCATTTGGAAATTTAGAAAGGATAAATATTATAGCACATGCAATCGATCTTGTACCCAAAGAATAGGGGCACGATTCATGATGTCTCACATAAAGAAATGATTCTAGACCAGTCTTTTGCTACAATAATTTTTGTTTGCCATGTTTTTAAAATTTAACTATGAAGAGGGATGTCGTAATCATAACCGAATTTTGAGAATGCAATATATAGAATTTCCTTAAGTTAAACCAATCTAACATGAAATTCATCTATATATTCTTGACTAAAATAATTAAAATCTCAATCTAAGCCTTTTAGAATGGAAATGAAGTATAATTTCCTCTCCTTTAATTATAGCAAGACAATTTTTTCAACCCTTGCAACCTCACAAGTTGAACTTTTGTTTTCAGCATAATACTTATGATCCCACTAGCTTTGACATGTATTCATAAATTAGTGGACTTCTAGAAATCAATACTTTATTGACTCTTACTAAAGTTCAAATTTCTGATACTAGATTGCTTTGATAAGACTTTATCAAAATCATACACCTTATTGTAAATAGCTCACTGGTGTGTCTAAACAATTTAAGAACTATGAAAAAGGATGCCATAATCATAGTCTCAATTGGTTAGAGCTTTTCTATTTCTCATAAGTCCATGTTAGTGTGCTCTACTAACAACTTTGAGAATGCAAAGATTGATATCTACTTAAAATCTACTTGGTGGAAGAGTTTCCTCACCATCATTTTCATGAATCGGAGAGAAAACTTATGACCCTTAGATTTTATGGTGTATTTGTTCTTATCCACGTGAAATTGTCAAAACCATAATCACTAGACAAGGTTAGTGACACATCCAAAATCATATGGATTGAACTTGTGCAATCTAAACTTCTTGCCACCTGGCAGTACAAGGGCCTGCCAGTGCTTCCAAGTAGTTATACAAACAATTGAGAACATGTAGAATACAAATGTATAGCCAACTTAACTGGAATGGGCACAAAAATTTCAACAAGATAGGTTATAAACCTCTAGTTGTGTGCTAGTGATGAAATACATGTTTTATTCTTGATTAGTTCTTGAAACCATTTCAGGATCTTTTTGACTCCCACTTTCTTCTTGACCTATAAGACTTCCTTGTCAAATATTCAAGAGATAGTGTGGATTCTAATCAAGACAAACACTTAACACAATTGGCCTTAGTTGGTCTTTGTTTTATCCAAAACTTCACAACTTACCAACTTCAAATGTACAAGAGTAGAAACCTCTTACTCTGACAAGTGTTTTAAACCTTCGTTAAGACATGCCACTCAAGTCACAATCTTAGAGTATAACTCCAAGACTTCTTTTTGGAACCAAGTATGAATCATCTTCTTGATTTAACCACTTCAACCATTCATAACTCCTCTTCTTAGCTATCAGAAGGCACTCAGAGGATGAATTGTGATAAGGTCTCAAAATCATTAAGATGATCACAAATCATGATACTAAAGTACTCTCCCATCTTTTCAGATTTAAGAAACTTTTATCCTTCTACCTAATTTGATTCTTATTATTCACTCTACCATACATTTGGAATTTATGTCTCAGAGTTATACTTAATATTGTATAATCATATTTACTAAACCTTAGTAAATCATGATGAATAGTTTCTTTCATCTTTTGTGGTAGACTTTGGCTAGTGCACAAGAATGTGTACTTGATCATTTAGTCCTTCACTTGAGTCACATATACATGTGAACAAGAAACTCATCTTAATTTTCCAAAAATGAAAATTCTCATTCATCATACGACACAACTTGCATGATTCCAAGTTTTGGTCCAATTGAAACTTGGGTGGTAAGAATCATTCATTATTTGATAAATTTAGACACTATCACAAATGAAACAATCAAATTCATATTTCCAATATTGCTAAAACATACAAACATCACGTTTTCATGAATGCAATTGTAAGGAGATATAAAGAAAACATTTATTTATTTTTTCAAAATGCGGGAAAAACTTTTTCCTTACAATGCAACTGATATTTTAGGTTTCCTAGCAATCTATCATAAGTCCTAAGAAGTAGCTTAAGAATCTGATCTTCAAACCATGTGATAGAAATCCATCTACGCGATCAGATTTAGCATACTCTTTTCTTTGACTTTCTTACCCTTTGCTTGATCCTTTCATACATCAAAAATGTATTAAGAATCTTCAAATGAAACTTAAGAGAGTTAGATAGTGGACTTACCTGAAACAGAGTCAAACTTTTGATTCTTCTTTCTTTCAGGTAGCTAGGGCAGCTTCGATTCCAATGCCCATTTTCTTCACAATGAAAACATATAGACTCTTTCGGAATGGTGCAAAAGGCTTTCCCAGACTTAGACTTTCTCTTTACCTTCTGGTCAACCAGGTTGACCAAGGCCGATCCCTTTCCATTGTGAAGAGAAACCTTATCTGGACTTCTAATGTTACTATTCTCCATGTCCATGGAAGTTTGAGAAATAGACATTACATCCATATTTGCTTGACTATTGTACCAAACCATTCTTGATTCAGCATCAATAAGCAAATAAGAAAGATCCATTAGGGTCATGTCGTGACCTGTCACATAGTAGTCTTTCTATATGACTCAGGAAGTGACTGAATGACCGAGTCAATACCCAACTTCCTTAGGATAATGACACCCAACATTCTCAACTTGAGAATCTGTGACTTTATTCCTAAGATATGAGTTCACACAGGACTTCCATTTTTATGTTTTATTTTGAGTAGGGATTGAGTGATCTTGAACTTTTCAAGTCTTTGAGCTTGTAGGATAGGAAGAATAATTGAAGGAGGTGGAGGAAGAGAAGTATGATTTCCATGAGACAAACTTGGGAAATCATCTTCATTAGAAAGCTTGATTTGGGAAGATCATTGTTGTCTGAAGTAGACATCTCAATGGGAGAAATTCAAGTAAGTTGCTTTAAGTCCTTAATATAACACCCAATATGAAATATTAAGGCTAGAACCCAACATAATATTTTATAACTTGGAAGAGGGATGCCGTAATCCAACCTATAAGATATTTGAAGGTAGGTGGATGACGATTCACCAATTTCCACCAAGATAAACGAAATATTTAATTAGGTTTTAATTGGTTTTGAAACTCCTAGATCTTTTGAGACTCATTGAACTTTTCAATGGCATGTTTTAATCTCGAGTGTGCCCTTCAGGTTTTGTGACTGGGCTGCTGAGGATCACAAAACAAGGTGTGAAGTAACCATGCAAATATACTTGGTACCGTCAATATTTACCCCTCAATCGATGTGCCGGTTAACCACACATGCTCCAACGATACTATGATAAATATTAAGTTACCCTTTGCCTATCTTGTTAAGTTCAGATTAGTGTGCCGGTTAACCACACACGCTCCACTAACGGCTTAAAAAAAGTGCAAAGTGTAATTTCATGGATTAGCACCTTATTCACATTTTCTTAACTAACTAAGATTGGGAATTTATAAGTGTTTAGTTACTTAGTATTTATCATTAATACTTTTAATGAAGGGGATTATTATAGTTCTTGTCCTACCTTTTTCGGCAAACGACCCTCCACCGATCAAGGAAGCGGTGGGTGAGAGTGGACACCCATTAAGTTGCCATTTTATAGGCAACAACCTTATACCCCCCTTATAGACCAACTTCGTGAATGAGGCCTACTAATGGTAAGACGACTTGCTCTTATATATATATATATATATATATATATATATATATATATATATATATATATATATATTATTAACTTATAATATTATAATAGTATAAGGGTTGAATTTTAATTATTTAAAATTCTAAGGGCTTAATTTGGAATTAAAGTATTCATAAAAGAAAACTTTTTCAAATTCCAAAACTTGAGGGCAAGTTTTGTAACTTTCAAGACTTGTCAATTCCATAACTTATGTGTTTAAAGTAGTTTTAATTAAAAAACTCTTCAAGTTCCATAACTTGAGGACAAGTTATGAAAGACTTTAAACTATGTAAGAAATTGACTCTTCATAATTCATAACTTATGGAAGTTTTTCTTTTCTCATAACTTATGATTTAATGGCTTATTAAAATGAGTGACTTTTCATTTTATGTAACCATTGTGTTCTTTTAATGGATTTAATAACTTGTGACTTTTGGTTATCCATAACTTGAGGACAAGTTATGGACTCCATTAAAACACATAATGATGAAGGTTACAAATAATTCCAATTACCATCAAAACTCATAATTTCAAGAACATGCATATCAACAATTTCAAGAATCATAAAATTAACCATATAAACTTTAAATTTTGATAACAACTCTGAAATTGGTTTAACATAATCATTATCACATCAAAAAACAGTTTTTATAAGTCCAAAACAATTTAAGATAATGATTCTAGACCAATTCCAGCACCAAAACTTGAAGATAAGCTGTCAGGGGGTCCAACTCGTCCAGTGCATGAACCAAATCACCGAGTTGGATGAGTTTTGCCTTGGACTCATCAAGTCCATGAGGGAACTCGGCGAGTCCACTGCCCAGACAGCACAAAAACTTTGACTTTTCAGCAATTGCATCCAGTATACAGGAAAACAAGCCTAGGCTCTGATACCACTATTGGATTTTGAGCATTCTAACACTCCTATGGTGTACATGCAACCCTAAATATTTTGGATCTATATTTTCTCTAATATACATTCAAATACTAATATTCCAAGGTATTACCCTATCTAGCATACAATCATAGATACTTGGGTAATAATATAGATAAAATACATACCTCTTGTAGTGTAGCTTGACTCCATGGGGCTTGAGTGCCTAGTGCCTCAAATGTGACACCTCAAATGGCTCACACAACATCAAATGCTCTTGGAATAACTTAGAGAGAAATCCACACTTCATGAAATCGGGTAGCCCTTCTTTTACACATACTAGTGGCCGATTTTGGTGAATAATATAATGCTTATATAGTGTGTTACAATTTGGGTTACACCATGTAAACCATAATTGTCATGAACTTTCATTTCCATGACCCATGAGTTATGTAACCTCCATGGATCATCCATGGAGCTTTGGCCCACTATATAAGTTATGGATGATTTACACAATCAACCCATATATTTAATTAGTCTTCTTTTAATCACATAATTAATTCTAAATTCTTGATCAATACTAATTAAATATTATTATTCTTATTAATATAATATATTAGAACTTATAATATATTAATAACCATACGTGTCTTATTTCTGTCATTTAGTCTAGCCAAATGCATGATGCCATGCAACCCAAATGGACCATGCCGAGTTGGGTCAAGTACATACAAAATATAGTTATGGACTTACACATTAATCCAACACAAGACTCATATGTTAGGATAATATTGTCCTCTAGACATGAGGAGAAGATTGGAGAAAGATTTTCTGGAGCTTAAGCAGGAAGAAATGATTGTGAATGAGTATGAGACTCAATTCACTCAGAGAGCACGGTTTGCTGCAAAGTACATTCCAACTGAAGACGATAAAATTCAGTTATTCATGGAAGGATTATGGTATGAAATATGTGATTTCGCGATCAATCGGGCTATTCTATCATTCGGTAAAGCTGTTGAGTATGATTGAAAGCGTGAGCATGACTTAGAAATACGTGGTGGCACTCTTTCTATTTCAAAGCATCCACGTATTGATCGAACTGCTCGTGTTTCCTCTATGCCACCACCTCGACCTGTTCGATCTGATTGAGATTTAAGGATGCAATCTCAGAGTGCATTTCATGGCCATGGTAGGTCACAATCATTTTCTCTTCAGTCACCATCATGTAGAAAATGCGGAAAGAATCACCAAGGCCAATGCATAATAGAGGAAGGATCGGTGGTCTATTATGGATGTGGAGAAATAGGTCACGTAAAACCTGTTTGCCCGATGAAGAGTACTACGTGCTATGCTTATGGTGTTATTGACCACAGGAAGCGCTTCTGCCCTACTCTTAATAGTCAAATTACAGGGAGTCAAGCTTCTGTTTAACAACCAAAGAAGACTTCAGCTTAAAAGGAGGAGGTGCCGAAAGCTAAAGGTCGTGCATTCCAGATTACTACTGAGGAAGCATGTGAGGACCCGAATGTTGTGACAGGTACATTTCTTGTCAACTCTAGACTTGTTCACATCTTATTTGATTATGGTGCCTTAGATTCTTTTGTGACTCATGAAGTTTCGCATTCTTTTTAACTTGTTTTCTATGCACTTACGCAACCATTTCACGTAGATACTGTGGGAAGTATATCATTACTTGCTGATAAAGTCTATAGAGATTGTGTCATAGAAATTGAAGGCCATAATTTTATTGCTAATATGATTCCTTTCTCCTTGCCCAACTTTGATATTATTCATGACATGCATTGATTGTCAAAGAACCACACTAAACTCTTATGCTACGAAATGATGGTACACATTCCTATCGAAGAGGAGGATCCTATTTACGTCTACGGTGAACAAAGACTTAAAGTCTAAAAAATAATTTCTTTCATGAAAGCTCATAAATTTATATCGAAGGGGTGTTCTATGTATCTAGCCTATACAATTGATACCTCGAAAGAGAAGAAGAAAATTGTAAATGATGTTCCGGTTGTTAACGAGTATCCTAATGTTCTCCCCGATGATTTGCTTGGACTTCCTCCAGACATGCAAGTAGAATTCTGAATCGACCTTGTGCCTGGTGCTGCTCCAATTGCAAAGACTCCTTATCGTCTTGCGCCAGCTGAAATGAAGGAAATGATGATCCAACTACATGAATTACTTGACAAAGGCTTTATTCAACCGAGTACCTGGGGTGCTCGAGTGTTGTTTTTCAAGAAGAAGGACGGTTCAATGCGAATGCGTATTGATTACCGTGAGCTAAATAAGGTGACTATCAAGAACAAGTATCCACTACCTTACATTGACGATCTGTTTGATCAACTTCATTGTGTTAGCTATTTTTCGAAGATTGATTTGAGATCTGGCTATCATCACTTGATAGTATAATAGCATGATATTTTCCTTGTCATGCCTTTCGGTTTGACAAATCCTCCTGCTGTATTCATGGATATGATGAATCGCATATGTCGCCCGATGCTTGATAAATATGTCATCGTATTCATTGATGATATTTTAATTTATTCCAAGTCTAAATCTGATCATGCCATTCATATTCGTGAAATCTTAGAATTTCTTCGAAAGGAGAATATTTATGCTAAATTCTAGAAATGTGAATTTTGGCTTTGCCAAGTTCAATTTCTTAGCCATGTGATTTCTGGTGATAGTATATCTGTAGATCATACCAAAATCGAAGCTATTCAGAATTGGGAAGTGACTCATAATGCTTTTGAAATTTGTAGTTTCTTAGGTCTCGCAGGATATTATCGGAGATTCATTAAAGATTTCTCACGTATAGCTGTACCTCTCACAAGTCTTACATGAAAGGAAGCAAAGTTCGAATGGAGTGAAGCCCAAGAAAAAGCTTTCTCAACTTTCTTTTGACTCATGCTCCAATCTTATCACTTCCTGATGGTGATAATGATTTGTCTGTATATAGCGATGCTTCTGGGTTGGGACTTTGTTGTGTGTTGATGCAACGTGGCAAAGTTATAGCCTATGCCTCAAGACAATTGAAAGATTTTGAAAAGAATTATGCCACTCATGACCTTGAACTCGTTGCAGTAGTATTCGCCCTAAAACTTTGGAGACATTACCTTTTTGGTACGAAATGTCAATTGTTTACCGACCATAAAAGTCTCAAGTATATATTCAGTCAACAAACTTTGAATATGAGATAACAACGAGCCATTGAGCTGATCAAAGACTATGACTGTGAAATCTTGTATCATCCTAGAAAAGCCAATGTAGTTGCTGATGCACTCAGCAAAAAGGTTTATCGTATGTGTTATACTATTACTCACACTATAGTAAAGTTCACTATTCTTGATGAACTAGAAAAATTGCAAGTAGAGGCTTTGAAGACAGAAAACGTGAAGAAAGAAGGTGTAACAACCCGAAATTTGTTCGTCGCCAAAACCCGTTCTACCCGGAAAGTTGCCGTTATCGGATTCGTTCCGATTTCTCTTTGAAATTTATTTGTATAAATTATGCGTTTATTTTATCCTAATGAGTGTCTAAAGCACTCAGGAACTTATGTTATTCGCCCAAAATGATTATTTCACGAATTTTTAAAATGTTCCCGTCGGGTGACGGAAACTCAATCGGGTGCGACCAAAAGCCGCGGTTAGCATCGGTATCGGGTCGAATTCCACCGTGTGCAAATTTTGGGAACTATATAAACATGTTTCAGCCTTCATTTGAAGCTTTTCCTTCTCTCACTACTCTCTCTCTAACCTCTCTCCAAAATCCAAAGATTTAGTGTCCAAAACTCAATTTTAAGGCTTCAAATCCTTAAGGTACCTTCCTAGCCTTAATCTATAGCATGTTTAGCTTCCAAATTAGACACTTAAACATGAAATTGGACAAAATGCATGAGTTTACAGCCTAAGAAGGTGCTTAGGCCGTGAACACCCAAGATGGTGGGTTTTGAGCCTTTAAACCCTTCCTTGACTAGTTTGGACCTTGGATATGACTATGAGACTTTAAAATATGGAATCTAAACATGTAAAACTTGCATTTTGTGATGTTTAGAGGAGTTTACGGCCAAGGAATATCCTTGGGCCGTAAACTCATATAATGAGGGTTTTTATGCCCTTAAACCCTTCCAAATCACCCCTATAACTTAGATATGAATTATAGGACTTTGATTCTTGCATTTGGACACTTGAAACATTAATTTTGAGGGACTTAGATGAGTTTACGGCCAAGGAGAGTTCTTGGGCCGTAAACTCCACTAAACTTGGCATAAATCTCATTCTAAGGTGTTAGAAAGCCATCCAACACCACCAAAAGCCTTGGAATAAATCAAGGGACCAACCAAAAATACTTTGAGGGCCTAAAACACAACATTTGTGAGGTTTCTAAGGGTTTACGGCCAAGACATGTTCTTGGGCCGTAAACTCCAAAATTTTTGATGTTAGAATGCAAACTACACACCCCTAAGGCCCTTAGATGAATTTTAGAAGTCCTTTCATGCATGTTCTAGACCTTGAAACACCCTGGAACACCACACACTAGAGTTTACGGCCATGAAAGGGGTTTCATTGGCCGTAAACTCCACAAATCACTCAAAAGTCCCATGCAAACTCATGTTAGGCCTTGGATAAAATCTACCAATCACATGTGATTTGTTCTAGCAACAATTAACACCATTTTCTTGGACAAACAAGGGTTTACGGCCATGGATCTTGCTAGGCTGTAAACTCCCATCAAAGAGGGTCAAATTGATGTTTTAAATCATTCCAAGTCCTTAAACCTAGTCTAGAAATTATCCCTTAAGTGTTGGAAGTCCAAAAGGCACCATGAAACACCCATCATGAGTTTACGGCCGTAAACTCATGGGGAAGGGTGTTTTGGCCGTAAACTCCCTTAATGGGAGTGTTCCTTTGATGTCCCAACTCATTTCCCAAGTCCCTTGTGCCATTCATGTCCCTAAACGCCACCCGGGTCCCACCAAACACTTGTATCGGAGTGTTATCGCGACCTGAAGCAATTGTCCCTATCCGACAATCAATCTAAGTCCTAATTAGATACAAATGTGTATCTTTACTTCATAATTAGGAACCTTGTGCGTTTACAAGTCCCGGCTCAACTCTTAGCATCCAAACCGTCTCGTACCTCGTTCGGTGAGTTCATACCCCTACGGCTTTTTCACTGTTTTCAATGTTTTCAGGGGGGGGGGGGGGGGACACAAGCAAACTATAAATGTTTTCCAATCACAACATTGATGTGTTTCAAACAATGTTTGACAAATCTATAAACTCTTTTACTCCTTATGTATTATGCTGAGCATAAGGAATGACTACTCGATTTCAACTAAATGGATTTTAGTTAAGAAACAATCAAACTAATCAAATTATTATGGGAATAATTTGGGGGTCTTTACTGTTCTTTCTAATTTGGGGGTCTTTACTGTTCTTTCTAATCAAACTAATAAAATTATTATGGGAATAATTTGGGGGTCTTTACTGTTCTTTCTATCGTATACTGATATCTATACTAAATTATTAGATAAACTATGTCTGTTCAGTTTATCTCCGTATCATTTGAATATGTTATCCGATGATTTCATGTATGTATCTATACTTTACTGTACTATGTTTCATAACTTTCTGTATGTCAATATCTTACAAGAACCATGTGAATAGTTTAGTACTAGCTTGTGAGATAGTCACTACCCTTTATGGATGATCAGTAAATCCTCTCCGGAAGTGTAACCAGAGTCTCCTGGAGGGAGAGCGCGGAATTTGTGAATATCTATTCGGGACTGACAATCCCACACCTTAACTGCTAGCTACAGTTAGGCGGGCACGCCTAGGGTGACAAATTTCTGGATATCGTTCGACGTCTGACAAACGTCAAGGAGGTCACGTTGTCGTATCAGTATGGTTACCCGACTCACAATATGTATTAATACCAGCTTATTCACAGTTTGGGTTCAGGATCTTTATTTCGTTCGGGATAGTGATCCCATGGTTTTGTATCTATATTCTATGTCTCTTTCGGGATTGTAATCCCATGGTATTGTTTCTATATCTCTTTTGGGATAGTGATCCCATGGTATTATCAAACTATTCTATATCTATTTCCTATACGGGATAGTGATCCCATGGTTTATTCTTATATCTCTTTCGGGATAGTGATCCCATGGTATTAACTAAACTATTTGGCATCTAGTTCGGGATAGCGATCCCATGGTTTTATGTCTAGTATCTGTACGGGATGTCTTTCCCCATGATCTTTAACTATATCTTATACGGGATAGTAATCCCAAGGTTTCATATCGATAACTTATACGGGATAGTGATCCCATGGTTTTCTAAATCTATATATGGGATAGTGATCCCAAGGTTTTCTAAATCTATATCTTATACGGGATAGTGATCCCATGAGTACTAAAATTTGTATCTTATTCGGGATAGAGATCCCATGGTTTCAAATCTATATTTACATACATACATTAACTTATCTCGTGTTAGTTCGGGATGATAGTCCCATGATCTTGAACCGTACTTTCGAATATCTCAACTAACTTATATGTTCTTCGGGATAGTGATCCCAAGATTTTCATTATATAGTTTTTTGTGCTAAACTATACTTTGTGATATACCATTGATCTTACAATTAGGAAAATATGGGATTTTCCTGGGGTAAATACAATACATAACCGAATTGGTAACAAACGATAACTTAACCAACTTCGCATAAGAAAATATGGGATTTTCTTGGATAACAAATCTTTTCGGACACTAAAGAAAACCGATACATTTTCACAAAACAAAACCGCTTATGAACTCACCAGCTTTATGCTGATTTTCAAACCGCTTGTATTCTCAGGTCCAAGTTAGACAGGTACCCGGTGATCTCTTTTGGCGAAGACGGAGTGCGTAGAAGACTCGTCTCAACTTTTGTTAATATGATGCATATGTATATTTGTATAACTTTACTTTTGAAACACATGTAAACTTTCATATATATGTAATGTAATGTTTGTTTACTGTGAATACTATGTACATTGGATTTGATACACAACGTGGTAGTCAACCCCGGAGACGTTTCCGCCTTTGGTTTTCGGG
Organism: Lactuca saligna; assembly: GCF_052625555.1. Classification (NCBI taxonomy): domain Eukaryota; kingdom Viridiplantae; phylum Streptophyta; class Magnoliopsida; order Asterales; family Asteraceae; genus Lactuca; species Lactuca saligna. The sequence goes on along the minus strand of NC_136420.1, from coordinate 247,029,947 downwards.
GTGTGACAGATTGGTATCAGAGCCCTTGTTTATAGTGAACAGAGTATACCAAACCTTACATGGTATAAAACTATAAACACTAAAGGGCCTCAATGCTCTGAATTAAAAAGTATCTTCAAAACTACAAGTATTTTCAAAAGTATACAAGTATACCGAACCGTCGGAATCCGTAACTTCAAGTAGAACAAAACATAAGTAAATGGGTGTTGTACACTGCGGTTAAACCTGGGCAGTTATGTAGTCGTGTCTAGAGTCAATATAGCCTGGCTAACTATATTCATTCGAGACTCGGCCAACATGTGCTTGGGAGTGACTGTGGTACACAGCATGCCTAAAACTTACCTAATATCTCAAACAACGATTCGTCGCTGCAACGAACCATGAAATACTATGGGAGTATTTCTCGAGCCAAATCCTTTGTAGAAAACCCTCGTATACGCGATGTTACTTGATCAATCCGCTGGCGATAAAATGTTCTGTCTTGATAACTCCTTCCTGCTTTATCGCTTAGTATGATGCTATATCTGTCTTGATGAGATATCCCCTGTTCAATATCTCTTGATTCAATTCAGAGGACTTATAATCCTCTCTTTCCTGATCTTTTTAGATCAAGATGCCTCCGAGAAAGAGACCCAGCTCGAAGAACAACGATAATCCTCCTCCGCCAACACCTTCTCCTCAATTTGATCTCGCATCACTTCAAACAGTTCTGACTGATGCAATGGTGGCAGCTATGAATCAAATGAATCCCGGTGGCTCCGGAGGTGGTCCCCAACCTCAAAACCCAGAAGGCAGCCAGGAACACCGAAGAGGGGGTTCCTACAAAGACTTCATGAACGCGAAACCCACAACCTTTGATGGCACTGGAGGTGTCATTTCCTTGACTCGATGGTTTGAGAAAATCGAGTCAATCTTCGAAATATGTGCCTGTTCGGAGTCTGATAAAGTCAAGTTTGCTGCCTGTACTTTCCTCGATAAAGCCTTGACTTGGTGGAACGGCCGAGTCAAATCCTTAACTCTACCTGTAGCGAATGCCATGGGTTGGGAAGCTATGAAGGAGCTTCTTCTCGCAGAGTATTGCCCTCGGGGCGAAATCCAGAAACTGGAACACGAACTCTGGAACCTTAAGATGAAGGGTTCCAATATAACAGCTTATACTTCAAGATTCGATGACCTGGCTTTACTCTGTCCGGGAATGGTTACCCCGGAGAGTAAAAAGATCGAAAGATTCATCTGGGGATTGACCCAGCCAACCAAGGGGAATGTCTTGGCTGCGAAGCCAGACACGTACGACAATGCTAAATGCCTTGCGAAAATCCTAATCGATCACGAAGACATCTATGATGAAGAAACTACCACTCCTGAGTCAGACACAAGTGGAGGTGAAAGTAGAAAGAAATCTCGGAACAAGCGAAAGGCCCAGAGTACGAGAGGGTCTTCGAAGAAACAACAAACGGTAGCAGTCCATGCTGCTACTACTCCTATTGCCGTCTCAGCTGTCGGTTCTACAGCCCAAACTCCTACCAGTGGATACACTGGCAATCTTCCTTGGTGTGGTAAGTGCAATTACCATCACCGCATCCCTGGTCCGTGTCGCGAAAAGAGCTGCGACAACTGTGGCAAGAAGGGCCATCTGTCTCGAACCTGCAGGAAACCGGCCGAGTCAACGAACCAATCAGCAGGAGCAGGAATCAGTCCAGCCTGCTACAATTGTGGTGAAGCAGGGCACTTCAAGAGGAATTGCCCCAAGACAACTACCACCACTGATCCCTCTGTCGCTGCAGGTATAATTCTCTTTGATAACTCTTATACCTGCAACTCTTTTCGATTCCCGTGATTGAAGAGAAACCTGTTATCCATCTATTTGAATGTTTTCTAAGCCCGATTCCTCGTGTGTGATCGAGATGTACATCATCGAGACGACTAACCAATGAGATGGAGAACACAAACTTCACACCCATAAATTGAATCCTCAGTCCAGAGGACTATTCTGTTCCATTCGGTTAATGGGAAACCTTTCGCGAAAATACGTTGATGCTACGTTTAACATGGAATGACGGAGTCCCATTCATGTTGTTATCTTGGTTTCGAGAGGGTCGCCTGTCTATATCTTTTCCTCGACCTAACTCTCATGATTTTCGACATCAAGCTTTCGTATTGTGTAATGGTTTACAACTCCAGAGTTTTCCTGGTACGAATTACCGCATTCCTCGTTTCTGTGGTCATTTAGAAACGAGAAGTTAGTAGCTCTTTCTACTAAATGTCTGTCCCGAAGTGTTTCCGGGAATTTCATTCGAATGTTTAAAGATTAATTCCATATCGTATGTTTCGAAATCATCGTAGAGACCCGATTCCACTTGAAGAAAGTGATGATCCCAAAATATCGAATCCATTCGAGTTCGTTTCAAACTCATGATCTATATCCTATTCTTTGAATTTCGGGACGAAATTCCCTCTAACGGGGGGATAATGTAACAACCCGAAATTTGTTCGTCGCCAAAACCCGTTCTACCCGGAAAGTCGTCGTTATCGGATTCGTTCCGATTTCTCTTTGAAATTTATTTGTATAAATTATGCGTTTATTTTATCCTAATGAGTGTCTAAAGCACTCAGGAACTTATGTTATTCACCCAAAATGATTATTTCACGAATTTTTAAAATGTTCCCGTCGGGTGACGGAAACTCAATCGGGTGCGACCAAAAGCCGCGGTTAGCATCGGTATCGGGTAGAATTCCACCGTGTGCAAATTTTGGGAACTATATAAACATGTTTCAGCCTTCATTTGAAGCTTTTCCTTCTCTCACTACTCTCTCTCTAACCTCTCTCCAAAATCCAAAGATTTAGTGTCCAAAACTCAATTTTAATGCTTCAAATCCTTAAGGTACCTTCCTAGCCTTAATCTATAGCATGTTTAGCTTCCAAATTAGACACTTAAACATGAAATTGGACAAAATGCATGAGTTTACGGCCTAAGAAGGTGCTTAGGCCATGAACACCCAAGATGGTGGGTTTTGAGCCTTTAAACCCTTCCTTGACTAGTTTGGACCTTGGATATGACTATAAGACTTTAAAATATGGAATCTAAACATGTAAAACTTGCATTTTGTGATGTTTAGAGGAGTTTATGGCCAAGGAATATCCTTGGGCCGTAAACTCATATAATGAGGGTTTTTATGCCCTTAAACCCTTCCAAATCACCCCTATAGCTTAGATATGAATTATAGGACTTTGATTCTTGCATTTGGACACTTGAAACATTAATTTTGAGGGACTTAGATGAGTTTACGGCCAAGGAGAGTTCTTGGGCCGTAAACTCCACTAAACTTGGCATAAATCTCATTCTAAGGTGTTAGAAAGCCATCCAACACCACCAAAAGCCTTGGAATAAATCAAGGGACCAACCAAAAATACTTTGAGGGCCTAAAACACAACATTTGTGAGGTTTCTAAGGGTTTACGGCCAAGACATGTTCTTGGGCCGTAAACTCCAAAATTTTTGATGTTAGAATGCAAACTACACACCCCTAAGGCCCTTAGATGAATTTTAGAAGTCCTTTCATGCATGTTCTAGACCTTGAAACACCCTGGAACACCACACACTAGAGTTTACGGCCATGAAAGGGGTTTCATTGGCCGTAAACTCCACAAATCACTCAAAAGTCCCATGCAAACTCATGTTAGGCCTTGGATAAAATCTACCAATCACATGTGATTTGTTCTAGCAACAATTAACACCATTTTCTTGGACAAACAAGGGTTTACGGCCATGGATCTTGCTAGGCTATAAACTCCCATCAAAGAGGGTCAAATTGATGTTTTAAATCATTCCAAGTACTTAAACCTAGTCTAGAAATTATCCCTTAAGTGTTGGAAGTCCAAAAGGCACCATGAAACACCCATCATGAGTTTACGGCCATAAACTCATGGGGAAGGGTGTTTTGGCCGTAAACTCCCTTAATGGGAGTGTTCCTTTGATGTCCCAACTCATTTCCCAAGTCCCTTGTGCCATTCATGTCCCTAAACGCCACCCGGGTCCCACCAAACACTTGTATCGGAGTGTTATCGCGACCTGAAGCAATTGTCCCTATCCGACAATCAATCTAAGTCCTAATTAGATACAAATGTGTATCTTTACTTCATAATTAGGAACCTTGTGCGTTTACAAGTCCCGGCTCAACTCTTAGCATCCAAACCGTCTTGTACCTCGTTCGGTGAGTTCATACCCCTACGGCTTTTTCACTGTTTTCAATGTTTTTAGGGGGGGGGGGGGATACAAGCAAACTATAACTGTTTTCCAATCACAACATTGATGTGTTTCAAACAATGTTTGACAAATCTATAAACTCTTTTACTCCTTATGTATTATGTTGAGCATAAGGAATGACTACTCGATTTCAACTAAATGGATTTTAGTTAAGAAACAATCAAACTAATCAAATTATTATGGGAATAATTTGGGGGTCTTTACTGTTCTTTCTATCATATACTGATATCTATACTAAATTATTAGATAAACTATGTCTGTTCAGTTTATCTCCGTATCATTTGAATATGTTATCCGATGATTTCATGTATGTATCTATACTTTACTGTACTATGTTTCATAACTTTCTGTATGTCAATATCTTACAAGAACCATGTGAATAGTTTAGTACTAGCTTGTGAGATAGTCACTACCCTTTATGGATGATCAGTAAATCCTCTCCGGAAGTGTAACCAGAGTCTCCTGGAGGGAGAGCGCGGAATTTGTGAATAGATCTATTCGGGACTGACAATCCCACACCTTAACTGCTAGCTACAGTTAGACGGGCACGCCTAGGGTGACAAATTTCTGGATATCGTTCGACGTCTGACAAACGCCAAGGAGGTCACGTTGTCGTATCAGTATGGTTACCCGACTCACAATATGTATTAATACCAGCTTATTCACAGTTTGGGTTCAGGATCTTTATTTCGTTCGGGATAGTGATCCCATGGTTTTGTATCTATATTCTATGTCTCTTTCGGGATTGTAATCCCATGGTATTGTTTCTATATCTCTTTCGGGATAGTGATCCCATGGTATTATCAAACTATTCTATATCTATTTCCTATACGGGATAGTGATCCCATGGTTTATTCTTATATCTCTTTCGGGATAGTGATCCCATGGTATTAACTAAACTATTTGGCATCTAGTTCGGGATAGCGATCCCATGGTTTTATGTCTAGTATCTGTACGGGATGTCTTTCCCCATGATCTTTAACTATATCTTATACGGGATAGTAATCCCAAGGTTTCATATCGATAACTTATACGGGATAGTGATCCCATGGTTTTCTAAATCTATATACGGGATAGTGATCCCAAGGTTTTCTAAATCTATATCTTATACGGGATAGTGATCCCATGAGTACTAAAATTTGTATCTTATTCGGGATAGAGATCCCATGGTTTCAAATCTATATTTACATACATACATTAACTTATCTCGTGTTAGTTCGGGATGATAGTCCCATGATCTTGAACCGTACTTTCGAATATCTCAACTAACTTATATGTTCTTCGGGATAGTGATCCCAAGATTTTCATTATATAGTTTTGTGTGCTAAACTATACTTTGTGATATACCATTGATCTTACAATTAGGAAAATATGGGATTTTCCTGGGGTAAATACAATACATAACCGAATTGGTAACAAACGATAACTTAACCAACTTCACATAAGAAAATATGGGATTTTCTTGGATAAAAAATCTTTTCGGAAACTAAAGAAAACCGATACATTTTCACAAAACAAAACCGCTTATGAACTCACCAACTTTAAGCTGGTTTTCAAACCGCTTGTATTCTCAGGTCCAAGTTAGACAGGTACCCGGTGATCTCTTTTGGCGAAGACGGAGTGCGTAGAAGACTCGTCTCAACTTTTGTTAATATGATGCATATGTATATTTGTATAACTTTACTTTTGAAACACATGTAAACTTTCATATATATGTAATGTAATGTTTGTTTACTGTGAATACTATGTACATTGGATTTGGTAGATAACGTGGTAGTCAACCCCGGAGACGTTACCGCCTCTGGTTTTCGGGGTGTGATAGAAGGGATGGTACATTATATTGATGTTTTACTTGATGATCCAAGAGGATTAAAAGTATTTAAGAATCGCTTATGGATTCCAAAGATTGGTGGATTAAGACAGAAGATTTTAGATGACGCTCAAAAGTCTAAGCTGTCAATACATCATGGTACAAGTAAAATGTACTATGATGTACGGGCTGATTGTTGGTGTCCTGGATTAAAAAGAGACATTGGAAGATATGTGTAGTAATGTTTGTTATGCTTACAAGTTAAAACAGAGCACCAAAAGCCTTACGGAATTCCAGAAAATCTTATTGTTCCTGTGTGGAAATGGGAAGAGCTATCCATGGATTATATTACTATATTGACAAAGACTACTAGACAACATTATAGCATTTGGGTAATTATGGACTGAATGACTAAAAGCGCACATTTTCTTGCCATGCGTGAAACGACTCCAATGGAGAAATATGCACAAGTGTACTTGGATGAAATTGTTGCGAGACATGGTGTGCCACTAAATATTATTTCCGATCGTGATACTCGCTTCACTTCCCACTTTTGGGCGAGTATGCAACATGAATTAGGATCTCGAGTTGCTCTCAGCACAACTTATCATCCCTAGGCAGATGGTCAGACGGAGAGAACAATCCAAACAGTAGAAGATATGCTTCATTCATGTGTCTTGGAGTTAGGTGGTAACTGGGATAAGTATTTACCGCTTGTCGAATTTTTCATATAATAACAGTTACCATGCTTCAATCAAAATGTCACCATATAAAGCACTATATGGACGTAGATGTCGTACTTTGTTATGTTGGCGTGAAGTAGGACAAAAAATCCTTGGAGGCCCTGAAATGATTCAAGACACCACTGACAAGATTCAAATTGTACGAGAAAGAATGAAAGCAACCCAGGATCGACAAAAGTCCTATATGGAAAAGTGAAGACGGCCCATAGAATTCCAGGTGGGTGATTTCGTAATGCTAAAGTTATCCCCGTGGAAAGGCCTTATGTGATTTGGAAAGAAAGGAAAACTAATTCCTAGATTTGCTAGTCCTTTCAAAATCATCCAGATGATTCGTAAACAAGCATATCACTTGGAGTTGCCTGAATATTTGGCAGGTATTCATGATGTGTTTCATGTAAGCTATCTGCGTAAATGCTTAAGCATTTATGATGAAACGGTCCCATTATTCGAGGTGAAATTGGATCATAAGTTAAGATATGTAGAAGAACCTGAAAATATCATAAACGAAAAAACGACTAAATTATGTAATAAAGAAGTGGAGTTGGTGCTTTTCAAATGGAAACAACATAGAGGCCCAAATTATACACGGGGAAATAAGAATGAGATAAGAGAGAAATATCCCCATTTGTTTTAATCAATGTAATTTCGGGGATGAAATCCTCAAAAGGAAAAGGTATTTATAACATACACGTTCTGTTATCGTGTTATGTAATTATTAAAAGTGAATAATATTGTGAAATATTATATAATTTTGAATGTTGAGTTCTAACAAGATAGTTTTTGCGAGATTTGAAGTAAAACTATGTTTAGAATCACTCGGAAAATATTGGAAGTCTTATGAGATTCCAGTCAAAAGTCGAATGTTTAAATTTAACAAAAATATAAAATTTTAAATAAGTAAACTTTTATTATTGGAATTTGTAGATAATTCCGTTTGAAACATTTAGGCAAAAACCTCATTGAAATCCGAGTTATAACGAATAAGTTATGACCCTTTAAAGTTCCGCAATAGAACCGGCACAACACTATTTAGCGTAAAAAGTGAGTTTTCTATAAACTAATTTTTAACCTTAGTGATCTAAATGAAAGTCGTAGTACTCGTTAAACCGAAAGTTTTCATAAAAATAACGTCCGAATCTGACTTCATATGAGAAAGTTATGATTTTTCTATGTTTCAGAATAACAGTAGACAACTGAAAACATGAACTAAAGATCGAGCAATATTTATCCGACACAACCAAAATGAGAATCAGAGGTCTCGTCAATAGTATTACAACAGTAAAAAGACAGACAAAAACGGACGTTGGATGAAGAAGTTACAAATTTTTAACGGACTTTTCCTATCCCGCACTGCTAAAATATATTAATAAAAATAAAGTCAAAATTAGCCAATGAAGTCTAAACGAAAGTTGTAGAGCATAATATCACCTACACGTGGATATAAAGAACCTCAAAAATGTAGCTCGTATGCAATTGATATGAATTTATGAAGTTTTTAAATAAAAATAAATGAAAATTCGAACCTTATCCGAGGATGTACGCTCAGCGTACACGAAGCTACGTGTCACACCCCAAAAACCAAGGCGGAAACATTTCCGGGGCGGACTCCACGTTGAGTATCAAATCCAATGCACATAGTAAGCAAAGTAAACAACCATTACATTACATATGAAAATTTATATTTATTCAAAAGTAAAGTTGTACAAGTGTGATACATATGTATATATATGAACAAAAGCAAGATGTGTTTTCGACGCACTCCGTCTTCGCCAAAAGGATCATCGGGTACCTGTCTAATGCGGACCTGAGAATACAAGCATTTTAAAAATCAGCATAAAGCTGGTGAGTTCATAAGTGGTTTTGTTTTCTGAAAATGTACGAGTTTTCTTTCGATTCTAAAAAAGCTACGACCCAAGAAAATCTCATATTTTCTTTTATGTAAAATTTAGTTATCTGTTATGTTACACGGTTTTGGTTATGTACAATTGTTATCCTAAGAAAATCCCATATTTTCCTAAAAGTTGGTTACCGATCTGAAATGTAGTGTGAAAGATGTATACTGAAAACCTGGTTATCTTTGTGAAATGTATGTTAGTTTACCAACCCGAGATGTAATGTAAAAGATGTACACTAAAAATGTATAGTTTTAACACGTATATAAAGTTAATAACTGCAAAGCAAACTAGTTAATTAACCCATTATTACTAAACAGTAAAGCTCTATTATCCAAATTGCAAGTTCCATAACCATACGATAGACTAGATATGGCAATAAGTAGTCCATCACACTTTATGAATTTCGTCAACCTTGAACCTTTTGGTTCGGCTGTAGCTAGCAGCCAGGTGTGGGGTAGTCATTCCCGTATAGATCTATACACTCAAGTCACACTCCCTATCTAAGAGATTCTGGTTACGGGGGTGGTCCTCCACTTGCGTATCTCTGTGGAGTGTTCTCCGAGGACGTGTCTCCAATTTATAGGAATAACAAATTTACTAGTAATAATATAGAAAGATACTGTTACAAACAATGATCCTCCACTCGCTTATCTCTGTGGAGTGTTACCGAGGACAAACAGTGTACTAAGTTTCATGTTTAAAGGTCAAATGTTATGCTTTTAACTGATAAAATGTGGAAAACCATTTGTGAAAATATAAAACATAACATATGTAAAACCATTTTTGAGTACAAGTATCCCTTGTACTTTGCTTGTATTCCCCCCTGAAAATAGTGAAAACATTGAAAATAGGTAGGGGTATGAACTCACCAGACGAGAAAACATGTCGGTTTGGATGCTATGTGCCGGTTCGGGGCTTGATAACGTGCGAGGTTCCTATGTAATATGAAATGATACACAATTGTATCTAATTAGACTTTGAACCACTAATTAGATATGAATACACACTTTGAGACTTGAAAACACTTCAATTCAAGTGTTCGGAGTGACACGAGTGACATCTATGGATGTGTAGGACCTAGATATGGAGTTTACTTTTCAAAAGTAAACTATTTGAGGAGTTTATGGTCCATTGACCATATCCCCATGAGTTTACGGCCGTAAACTCATGGGTGGTGTGTTCTTATTTTCCAAATAGTCTTACAATGCACACGGGAAAGTTCTAGGGTTGATTCCATGGCTTAGAAAGTGATCGGGTCTTGAACTGGCCTTGGAAATGGAGTTTACGGTCTATGAAGATGTTCTTGGGGAGTTTACTACCTTAAACACATGAGTTTATGACCGTAAACTCATGTTTTTCCATGATTCATGGGTGTTGGTGTTTGTAGGTTAATCACATGTGATTCTAGTCCAACATACAAGCCATTCAAGGTGTTAAGGACACTTAAACACCCATTTGAAGAGTTTATGGTCTAAGGAGATGACTTTATGGTCTAAGAATGTTCTTGGACCGTAAACTCTATTTTGTCCCATTTATGAATGTTTTGGTGCATTTCTTGAAGGGTTATAAGGTTATATGCACTCATGGAAGTTCATTGGAGGTGTTTAGGGGCAAACTAACACCCTAAAAGGTGTTTAAGGTCTAAGAATGAGGGTTTACGGTCAAAGCATGTTCTTGGACCATAAACTCATGTTTGGTCCCTTTTTGTATGATTTGGTGTGTGACAACCCTAAACCTATTCCCGTTACAAATCCCATTTTCACTAACGGAATACGTTAACGTACGTTATTTACAATATTTGGAATCGTTAATATCCGAATATCTAATTATATGCATGTCCTAATATCATTATAAGTAATATAACTCATACGTGTTAATCTAGTTTAACCTAATAGAGTTGTATTACTGTTTCAACCACTTCACCCGGGTAAAAAGTTTTAACCCCGTTAAACTTTAGCATCGAGTAGCCGTGTATCGGGTACAATACCCGAGACATATAAAAACACTTGAACACTTCAATTGGACTCTTTTACCACAATTACACCTCTCTCTCACTACTTTCTCTCTCTAGACCCGAAATCGACTCCAAATCCGCGAATTTCCGACTTCCAAACGTAAGGATTCATCCCCTAACTTAATCTAATCATACTTTACTGCTTTTAGAGTCCAAAATCATGAGAATCAAGGACCATAAAGGAATTTACGGCCTAAGAAGCTCCTTAGGCCGTAAACCCCCAAAATCATGCCAAAGATCAAGTTTTTCCTCATGTTAAGCTAGTATACTAATTAAGGCATGTATCTAGAAGGGTTTGGACACTAAAACACATGGATTAGACATGTAAAAAGGAGTTTACGGCCCAAGCATGTGCTTAGGCCGTAAACACCTCAAACACCCCAAAAACACTTGTTTAAAGTCCCAAAAACTCTTCTAATATGTTTGGTAAATTGGACTTGACGCTAAGGAACACTTAAATGCATCAAACAACTCCATTTGAGGACAAAATGAGGGGTTTACAGCCTAGCTTAAGCTTGGGCCGTAAACACCCAAAAATTTGTGTCAAACAAGTCCCTAAACTACCCTAGTGCTTGTAAGGAATTTAGTTAAGGCCTTTGGAAGTGTGTTGTACCATTTAACTTCACATTTGGACACAAAATGAAGAGTTTACGGCCAAGGGTGTTCTTGGGCCGTAAACTCCCCAAAAATATATGCCAAATTGTCCCAAACTCACTATATGGCCTTCTAGGATTTATCTAAGATGTATGAGACTTTGTTGTACCAATAAAACATACATCTTGAAGGGTTTACAAGAGTTTACGGCCCAAGAACAAGTCTTGGCCGTAAACTCCCCAAAAATGTCACAAATTATGATGTTTAATCCCTTAAAATAGTCCAAGACACATACCACTAAATCAAGGAAGTGAAATAAGACCTTAAACATACACTTTGGAGTGCCACAAGAGTTTACGGCCAAACCTAGGGGGTTTACGGCCGTAAACTCCCAAAGGATGGCTTTTGGGCCATAAACTCCAAAAGATTGAGCTCGTGAACCCTCCCGTAAATCATTCATGACTTTGTACCACTCTCGGGAACCCCTTCTAGGCCTTAAAACCCCGAAAACGATGCTAGAATGTCCAAATACTATAATGAAAAGCATAAGATGATTAACTTCTTGTAAAATACATATTTCATATGACATTAGGGTCCTAGGAGGTGCTCAAGTGGTTATTGGGTACCAAACGCTCAATCGACACTTTTACCCGATTTACCCGATTCACCCAATTTCCGCGATTTCAGGTGAGTTCATACCCCTTAAATGAACCTTTCAAATGTTTTATATGTTTTAGGGGGGAGATACAAGTTGAATATACATGTTTATGAAAAGTTATACAAGACTATTTTTCAGATTTCAGAATTAATCACATGTGATTCACAACCTGTAGTTCAAATCATATGTGATTAATCACTATGCTTTATAAATAAATCAATTGTCTTCAAAACTACTTTGGATTAAATAACAAGTTTTTAATGTTCCTTTCGTACAATACTTTTGTTAAATAAAACTCTTTATAAGAATGTAATCATACTAATATATTTATATAAGTAAGACTTGAAAGACTTAGGACCGATAGCTCGCCTTATTTCCTGTTTCTTGTTTGATTGTGGACTTAGGGTAGTAGTTATCCATCCGACTGTCATTGATTTCTTAATTATATATCTCATATATTAGTACAGATTATGACTACTTCTTAATTCATTAATTACCTGAATCACTACTTGATTAGAACCACATACACTAAATTAACTATAATGGGTATAGTTAAGGACTCTATCCCTTGTTTCCACTATTACTCTACACTACTATAATTCTCTATATTATGAAGCAATACACTAATAAGAGAATACAATACAAGTTATACGAAAGATTACTACACTATAATACAAGAGAATGCACTAATCATGAGACAACTCACTAATCCACTACGGGATACTCTATACGCTATACACTATGCCCGAAGTTTTCCGATAGGAAGACGACACTATATGTATAGATCTATACGGGGCAGATGCTATTACATCCCGACTGATAACTTCAGTCCGAGCCGCTCAGGCCCAGGGATGCTTTTACTCTACTACACTATGCATGACTGGGAAGGTCATGGGGGTTCGCTATTACTCACACTATTGGGAATATACTAGAAAGACACTATAACCGCACTAAAATACTAAAAGAAAGATGAAGTAATATCCCGAAGTAAATAAGTATCTAATACTAAAGGATGCTGCACCACTATTATATACTCTAAGAATAACTCACTATATTACATTACTTAATGGTGAGTCACTATTACACTTCTATGATAAATGACATTCAAAGATAGAAACAACAGATTTCTTAAGGATTTTCATTTACTATGCAGTTCTGGAGAATATGGGATTTTCTAGGTTTCACCACTATTTATGATTTCAAACTTCAGTTTTCATAATAATGACTCTAATGCTTTTTATACAAGTACTCACACTAAAACTCTTATGAACTCACCAGCTTTATGCTGATATTCTTTTCAAAATAACTTGTATCTTCAGGTCAAAGATAGACAAGTACAGCAGCAGCATTTTTGGAGAAGATGGAGGATACAAGACCCATCTCTTATTTTTGTTTACTTTTGGTGTTTGTCAAACATTACAAAACACACTTGTAAATACACTTACTATATAAATGAAATGGTTGTATGTTTCTTGCTTTTACTATTATACAATTGTGATGATACTGTACACTACGTCATCCACCCCGAAATGTATTCCGCCGTTATCGGTTTTGGGGTGTGACAGATTGGTATCAGAGCATTGTTTATAGTGAATCAAGTATATCAACCTATAAAAGATATACGAACTATAAACACTTCGGGACTAAAACACTCTGACCAAGAATATATACTGTTAAGTATCTAAAAGATTTAACTAAGTATATATACACACATCACTATAAAACACAGAAGTCAGTATCGTCCTAGAACCAAACAAAAGTATTAAGATTGTTTGATAGCACAATTGAGCTTAGAGACATATAGTCACATTTAGGGGGATGTAGCCTGATCAACTACGTCTTCCTGGGAGTGACTAGCATGTGCCTAAGTTTGGTTGTGGTATTGCAACAAGTCTAAAACTTACCAACACTACCACAATAACGTTAACATTAGAATACTATAGGAGTATTCTGTACCTCTAAAAACATACATCTGTGAGAACTAAAAAGGGTCATTACTGATGGAGCAATAGTTGCTAAATGGATACTTTCCGGTTACATGTGACTAGGGCGTTATAGACTTAGAATCTGTGATCTTTGCTTTACTTCCTGTTCCTTGTTTGGTTGTGGATTTAGAGTTAGGGTCACTTATTCGACGGACTATCCTGCCCCAATCACATGTAATTAGTATGCATTATGCAAGTATTGGTCCAACTCGTGACGACCGTCTTATAAGTAATTTAGGTTAGTATGCCTATTAACCTTCTTTTCCCCTTTTCTCGCATATATACCATGGCTGGCTTCCACCCTCCAGGCGACCCGTACTACCCAAACCAGGGTAATGGGGGATGGCTCAGTGAAGAGTCGGACGATGATCACCCAATCCCCTTGGATGACCACCGAGCAGAAGGCTTTCCGGATAACTCCGACTCCGAGCCAGAAGTTAATAACCTACCCCCTGGAGTCCCAAACCCCAACCCCCGTCCGACATTTCAGGGCCCCACTCCTACGTGGGCCATATCCTTGCACAGATGGAGCAAAGAGCAGGGTCAGCCCACGCCATACAATGGAGACCGAAGTTTCTACAACATAAACGAAGGTGGATCAGCAGATCAGGTTCTGCCCATCATGATCCGAAGGATTGCCAGGAATGTCGAGCAAGGTCAAGCTGCAATAGGTCGAGTTGTGGAAGTGGATGCCAACTCAAATCTCAACACAGTTCGCATCCGCCAACTCGAAGAAGCCATGGACATGACAAGGAGGACTAACGAGGCTCTGCAGCACCAGCTGGCTGCATCCCGAGCTGAAGTTAGAGAACTCCATGCACGCCAAAGGACTCATGATCGACACCTTCAAGAAGTTATGCGTCAGCTAGCAGAACTGAGGATTCACCCGACAAGTAACCGTCGCCAGTAGAAGACGTCTAGTTACCTCTATCTTTTGTTTAATGGATTAACCTATCCACTCTATGTTCCGTAGATCTATTATCTGTAAACATTCCTAGCTTGAAAGTACTCTAGTCAAACCTCTAAACTGCCAAACCTTTTCTCTATGGTATGATGTAAGACCTATTGCTAGGTCAAATTTTCATGAACTTGTGTTGCATCATGGATACCAATATATTGGCAGTTGATTTCTCTATTGCTATAACTCTCATCTTGATCTTGGATTATGTTGATTTAGTCCACGAAACACTCTATTTATATTCGCAATAGGCCTTACTATTGCTATCATTTCTATACTTCTTCCAGTAAAGGATGCCTCCACGAAAGCGTCCCGCCAGAGGAAGACCTGCAACTCAAACCCCTACTCCACCACCCCCCCTCCACAGATCGATCCGGTGTTATTTCAAACAGCGGTAACTGCAGCCGTGACAGCAGCCATGGCCCAAATGAATTCCGGGGATGCGAGCGGTGGTAACTCCAGGTTCGGTGAAGTCCATCATCGAGTGCAGGGATGTACTTATAAGGATTTCATGAAC
Source organism: Lactuca saligna (assembly GCF_052625555.1). Classification (NCBI taxonomy): domain Eukaryota; kingdom Viridiplantae; phylum Streptophyta; class Magnoliopsida; order Asterales; family Asteraceae; genus Lactuca; species Lactuca saligna. The sequence continues at coordinate 247,014,509 of NC_136420.1, read as the reverse complement.
TGTAAACCCACCTTCTTCGATGGTACTGGAGGAATTCTGACATTATCTCGATGGTTCGAAAGAACCGAAGCTGTGTTCGAGATGTGCTCTTGCCCCGAGGAGAGCAAAATCAAGTTCACTACCGCTACCCTTACCAACAGGGCCTTGACATGGTGGAACGGCCATGTTAGTTCACTTTCCTTGGTCACAGCCAATGCTATGGGCTGGGACACTCTGAAGGACCTCATGAGAGGAGAGTACTGCCCTAGGGGAGAAATTCAGAAACTTGAGGAAGAACTGTGGAACCTCAAGATGAAGGGGACCGATATAACAGCTTATACGGCCAGGTTTTGCGACTTGGCAGCTATGTGCCCCAATATGATCCCTACAGAGAACAAGAAGATTGAACGATACATCTGGGGTTTAGTGCCCCCGTATCAAGGAAATGTTCTAGCTTCACGCCCTACAACTTTTGATAGCGCCAAGGAATTGGCCCAGAGTCTGATCAACCACGAAATCCCCTCCACTCCGGCGACAGCAACCACAACAACCACTGCACCGCCCGCTTCATCTGACAGAAAGAGGAAGCGATGGGATAAGATGAAAGGCAAGAAAACTCAAACCTCCTCAAAGGACCAACAAATTGTGGCGGTCCATGCTGCCACCACCCCGACTACTCCAGCTGCTCCAGCCCCACCAAAAACTTACAGTGGAAACTTGCCCAAGTGTCCCAAGTGCCCTTTCCACCACAACGGCCCCTACCGTGAACTGCAGTGTTCCAACTGCGGTCGAAAAGGCCATACTGTCCGATTTTGTAAGGCGCCTCCCAAACCTATCACGCAGGTTCCTGGTACGGGAGTGACCCCAACTTGTTATGGCTGTGGAGAGGCGGGTCATTTTAAGAGAAACTGTCCAAAGACCACAAATGCTGGAGGAACTGGAAGGCTACTCGCTATCGGTCACAATGAAGCGGTAGCAGATCCCACAGTAGTCACGGGTACGTTTCTTCTCAACAACTCCTATGCCTGTGTCTGATTTGATAGTGGTGCAGAAAGAAGCTTCGTAAATCATAACTTTAAACACTTACTCAAACAAACCCCTCAACCACTAAAAGAAACATTCGTCGTAGAAATGGCTAATGGGAAAACAGAAAGCTCTAGCGAAATCTACATAGGGTGCACTCTTATGTTAGACGATCACTCATTCCCAATCGATCTTATGCCAGTCTCAATCAAAAATTTCGATGTCATTGTTGGTATGGATTGGTTGAGTCTCCATTGCGCCGATATCCTATGTTCCGACAAAGCCATTCGCCTGAACCTTCCAAATCACGAAACTCTCTTGATATATGGAGATAAGCCGAGTACGAGCCTTCGTATCATCTCCAGTGTTCAGGCTCAGAAATACTTACGCAAGGAGTATCGCGCCTTTCTTGCCCATGTCGTTGACACTAACCAGAAATCGAAAGATCCAAAAGACATTCCCGTAGTATGCGATTTCCCTGACGTCTTTCCGGAGGATCTTCCCGGCCTACCTCCCAAATGTCAGATTGAGTTCAAAATCGACCTAATTCCAGGAGCTACCCCCGTAGCTAAGTCGCCCTACCGTCTAGCGCCCGCCGAAATGCAAGAACTATCTGGCCAACTCAACGAACTGCTCAGCAAGGGCTTTATAAGACCGAGTTTCTCACCTTGGGGAGCTCCGGTCTTGTTCGTGAAAAAGAAAGATGGATCGTTTCGGATGTGCATCGATTATAGAGAACTCAATAAACTCACGGTTAAAAATCGCTACCCCCTCCCTCGTATCGACGATCTGTTTGATCAACTGCAAGGAGCAAGTTACTTCTCCAAGATTGACCTTAGATCTGGGTATCATCAGTTACGGGTACTCGAGGAAGATGTTCCGAAGACAGCTTTCCGAACCCGCTACGGACACTTTGAGTTCGTAGTGATGCCCTTTGGACTGACCAACGCCCCCGCAGTATTCATGGACTTGATGAATAGAGTGTGTCGTCCATACCTAGATCAGTTCGTCATCATCTTCATTGACGATATCCTCGTTTACTCTCGGAACAAGGAAGAACACAAGGATCACCTACGACAAGTCTTGGAAACATTGCGATCCGAAAAGTTATATGCGAAGTTCTCTAAGTGCGAGTTCTGGATCCGAAGAGTCGAATTCTTAGGTCACGTGGTTAGTGAAGAAGGAATTCATGTGGATCCCTCCAAGATTAAAGCTATTGAGAACTGGTCAGCACCAAAGATGCCTACGGAAATTCGTCAATTTCTAGGCCTCGCTGGCTACTACCGTAGATTCATTCAAAACTTTTCTCGGATTGCGAAACCTCTCACTATGCTAACACAGAAAGGAGTACCGTTCGACTGGGAGGAAAGACAGGAGAAGGCATTCCAAACCCTGAAGCGAGCCCTATGCACCGCACCAGTATTATCCCTTCCCGAAGGGACAGAAGATTTTGTCGTATACTGTGATGCATCCAACCAGGGGCTCGGTTGTGTCTTGATGCAACGGGGTAAGGTTATCGCATATGCCTCGAGACAGCTAAAGACCCATGAGGCGAACTACACTACGCACGACCTCGAGTTAGGAGCGGTTGTTTTTGCACTAAAAATCTGGAGACACTACTTATATGGGACGAAGAGTGTGGTATACACTGATCATAAAAGCCTCCAACACATAATGAACCAAAAAGAACTCAACATGAGGCAGCGTCGATGGGTCGAGCTACTTAACGATTACGACTGTGAAATTAGATATCACCCGGGAAAAGCCAATGTAGTAGCAGATGCACTGAGCAGGAAGGAGTATACTGGTCGAAAGACCAAGTCGTTGACGATGACTATTCATTCGCATCTCTCCACGCAGATCAAAGAGGCTCAGCTGGAAGCCTTAAAGCCCGAGAACGTGTTGGGAGAATCTCTACGTGGAATGGATAAAAATTTGGAGGTAAAGGGTGACGGAGCCTACTACTTCATGGACCGAATCTGGACTCCACGCCATGGAGGTTTTAGAGATTTGGTTATGAGGGAAGCGCATAACACTCGCTACTCCATCCACCCGGGTTCAGATAAGATGTATCTGGATCTCAAAAAGCTATACTGGTGGCCAAACATGAAAGCGGAGATCGCCACATTTGTGAGTAAGTGCCTCACTTGCGCGAAAGTCAAGGTTGAATATCAAAAGCCATCAGGACTTCTCCAACAACCTGAGATACCAGAATGGAAGTGGGAGCGGATCACAATGGACTTTATAACCAAACTTCCCAAGACAACGGGTGGATTAGATACTATTTGGGTCATTGTCGATAGGTTGACTAAGTCCGCACATTTCCTACCCATCAAGGAAACGGACAAGATGGAGAAACTCACTAGAACATACATTAAAGAAATAGTACGACTACATGGCATCCCTATCTCTATTATCTCAGACAGAGATAGTAGATTCACCTCTAGGTTCTGGCAATCGTTGCAAGAAGCACTAGGGACGAGGCTGGACATGAGTACAGCCTACCATCCGCAGACCGACGGACAGAGTGAGAGGACGATTCAAACCTTAGAGGATATGCTGCGAGCTTGTGTAATTGACTTCAATAAGTCATGGGACACACACTTACCTCTTGTGGAATTTTCTTATAATAATAGTTATCATACGAGCATCAAGGCAGCCCCATTCGAAGCCCTCTAAGGCCGCAAGTGTAGATCCCCTCTGTGCTGGGCTGAGGTGGGTGACACTCAACTAGCTAAAGGAAGAGTTCCTGACAGCTCTCTCACTGGTCCGGAGATCATTCGAGAAACGATCGAGAAGATTGTACAGATACGCGAACGACTTAAAGCCGCTAGGGATCGACAGAAAAGCTACGCCGATAAACAAAGAAAACCCTTGGAATTCCAGGTGGGAGATCGAGTCATGTTGAAGGTCTCACCCTGGAAGGGCACGATACGCTTTGGAAAGCGTGGAAAGTTGAACCCAAGGTACATAGGGCCTTTTGAGATTCTCGCTAGAATCGGCCCCGTAGCTTATAAACTCAACCTACCTCACGAACTAAGCAACATACACCCTACCTTTCACGCCTCTAACTTGAAGAAATGCCTGTCAGACGAAACACTCGTAATTCCCCTTGACGAGATTGAGGTCAATGAGAGCCTCAACTTCGTGGAAGAACCTGTTGAGATTATGGATCGAGAAGTAAAACGAACGAAGCAAAGTCGTATCCCAATTGTGAAAGTTTGGTGGAACGCCAAACGAGGACCGGAATTCACTTAGGAACGCGAAGACCAAATGAAACTCAAATACCCCCATCTCTTCACGTAGTTGTACTGTAACTCTTATATGTATGAATTCTAAAATTTCGGGACGAAATTCCCCTAACGGGGGGATGATGTGACAACCCTAAACCTATTCCTGTTACAAATCCCATTTTCACTAACGGAATACGTTAACGTACGTTATTTTATGTAATATTTGGAATCGTTAATATCCGAATATCTAATTATATGCATGTCCTAATATCATTATAAGTAATATAACTCATACGTGTTAATCTAGTTTAACCTAATAGAGTTGTATTACTGTTTCAACCACTTCACCCGGGTAAAAAGTTTTAACCCCGTTAAACTTTAGCATCGAGTAGCCGTGTATCGGGTACAATACCCGAGACATATAAAAACACTTGAACACTTCAATTGGACTCTTTTACCACAATTACACCTCTCTCTCACTACTTTCTCTCTCTAGACCCGAAATCGACTCCAAATCCGCGAATTTCCGACTTCCAAACGTAAGGATTCATCCCCTAACTTAATCTAATCATACTTTACTGCTTTTAGAGTCCAAAATCATGAGAATCAGGGACCATAAAGGAGTTTATAGCCTAAGAAGCTCCTTAGGCCGTAAACCCCCAAAATCATGCCAAAGATCAAGTTTTTCCTCATGTTAAGCTAGTATACTAATTAAGGCATGTATCTAGAAGGGTTTGGACACTAAAACACATGGATTAGACATGTAAAAAGGAGTTTACGGCCCAAGCATGTGCTTAGGCCGTAAACACCTCAAACACCCCAAAAACACTTGTTTAAAGTCCCAAAAACTCTTCTAATATGTTTTGTAAATTGGACTTGACGCTAAGGAACACTTAAATGCATCAAACAACTCCATTTGAGGACAAAATGAGGGGTTTACGGCCTAGCTTAAGCTTGGGCCGTAAACACCCAAAAATTTGTGTCAAACAAGTCCCTAAACTACCCTAGTGCTTGTAAGGAATTTAGTTAAGGCCTTTGGAAGTGTGTTGTACCATTTAACTTCACATTTGGACACAAAATGAAGAGTTTACGGCCAAGGGTGTTCTTGGGCCGTAAACTCCCCAAAAATATATGCCAAATTGTCCCAAACTCACTATATGGCCTTCTAGGATTTATCTAAGATGTATGAGACTTTGTTGTACCAATAAAACATACATCTTGAAGGGTTTACAAGAGTTTACGGCCCAAGAACAAGTCTTGGCCGTAAACTCCCCAAAAATGTCACAAATTATGATGTTTAATCCCTTAAAATAGTCCAAGACACATACCACTAAATCAAGGAAGTGAAATAAGACCTTAAACATACACTTTGGAGTGCCACAAGAGTTTACGGCCAAACCTAGGGGGTTTACGGCCGTAAACTCCCAAAGGATGGCTTTTGGGCCATAAACTCCAAAAGATTGAGCTCGTGAACCCTCCCGTAAATCATTCATGACTTTGTACCACTCTCGGGAACCCCTTCTAGGCCTTAAAACCCCGAAAACGATGCTAGAATGTCCAAATACTATAATGAAAAGCATAAGATGATTAACTTCTTGTAAAATACATATTTCATATGACATTAGGGTCCTAGGAGGTGCTCAAGTGGTTATTGGGTACCAAACGCTCAATCGACACTTTTACCCGATTTACCCGATTCACCCAATTTCCACGATTTCAGGTGAGTTCATACCCCTTAAATGAACCTTTCAAATGTTTTATATGTTTTAGGGGGGAGATACAAGTTGAATATACATGTTTATGAAAAGTTATACAAGACTATTTTTCAGATTTCAGAATTAATCACATGTGATTCACAACCTGTAGTTCAAATCATATGTGATTAATCACTATGCTTTATAAATAAATCAATTGTCTTCAAAACTACTTTGGATTAAATAACAAGTTTTTAATGTTCCTTTCGTACAATACTTTTGTTAAATAAAACTCTTTATAAGAATGTAATCATACTAATATATTTATATAAGTAAGACTTGAAAGACTTAGGACCGATAGCTCGCCTTATTTCCTGTTTCTTGTTTGATTGTGGACTTAGGGTAGTAGTTATCCATCCGACTGTCATTGATTTCTTAATTATATATCTCATATATTAGTACAGATTATGACTACTTCTTAATTCATTAATTACCTGAATCACTACTTGATTAGAACCACATACACTAAATTAACTATAATGGGTATAGTTAAGGACTCTATCCCTTGTTTCCACTATTACTCTACACTACTATAATTCTCTATATTATGAAGCAATACACTAATAAGAGAATACAATACAAGTTATACGAAAGATTACTACACTATAATACAAGAGAATGCACTAATCATGAGACAACTCACTAATCCACTACGGGATACTCTATACGCTATACACTATGCCCGAAGTTTTCCGATAGGAAGACGACACTATATGTATAGATCTATACGGGGCAGACGCTATTACATCCCGACTGATAACTTCAGTCCGAGCCGCTCAGGCCCAGGGATGCTTTTACTCTACTACACTATGCATGACTGGGAAGGTCATGGGGGTTCGCTATTACTCACACTATTAGGAATATACTAGAAAGACACTATAACCGCACTAAAATACTAAAAGAAAGATGAAGTAATATCCCGAAGTAAATAAGTATCTAATACTAAAGGATGCTGCACCACTATTATATACTCTAAGAATAACTCACTATATTACATTACTTAATGGTGAGTCACTATTACACTTCTATGATAAATGACATTCAAAGATAGAAACAACAGATTTCTTAAGGATTTTCATTTACTATGCAGTTCTGGAGAATATAGGATTTTCTAGGTTTCACCACTATTTATGATTTCAAACTTCAGTTTTCATAATAATGACTCTAATGCTTTTTATACAAGTATTCACACTAAAACTCTTATGAACTCACCAGCTTTATGCTGATATTCTTTTCAAAATAACTTGTATCTTCAGGTCAAAGATAGACAGGTACAGCAACAACATTTTTGGAGAAGATGGAGGATACAAGACCCATCTCTTATTTTTGTTTACTTTTGGTGTTTGTCAAACATTACAAAACACACTTGTAAATACACTTACTATATAAATGAAATGGTTGTATGTTTCTTGCTTTTACTATTATACAATTGTGATGATACTGTACACTACGTCATCCACCCCGAAACGTATTCCGCTGTTATCGGTTTTGGGGTGTGACATGGTGCTTCAAAAGATGGAGTAGAAGGTCCTAGACACGTTTGAAAGCTTTTGGTGGTGTTTAAGGGCATTTTAACACCTTACGAGGTGTTTATGGTTCATGCATGGGGGTTTACGGTCCAAGAATGTTCTTGGGCTGTAAACTCATGTTCACACATCCAATGTCAAGATTTTGGGGTCCTTAGTTCATGCATGCTAGTTTCTAAGTCGAATCTAAGCCCTAAATGAGGTTTGGAAGGGTTTTATGACACAAAAACCCTCATAAGAGGTGTTCATGGTTTTGGGAGGGTCCCCAAACCGTAAACACGTGTTCACATGAATTTTAAGTGATTTCAACATGAATTTGCATGCTATTCAAGTTCAACAACAAGTTTAGGATGGATTGCTTACCAAATGATGCTTTAAATTAAGGTTATTGGACCAATTTCCAGTTCTAGAGAGAGAGAGTAGTGAGAGAAAGTAGAGAGAGAGTGAAAAAGCTTCAAATGAGGCTCTCTTAACCTTATATATGCTGAAAGTTTGGGACACGGTGGAATTCTATCCGATACCGACGTTATACGATGCTTTTGGTCGCACCCGATAAAGTTGCCGTAATTACGACTTAAATAAAACTAAATATTTTCTAAATGAAATAGAAAATGTTTTAATGTTTTAAAATGTGTTCCAACACTTTTAAAACATTAATAGAAGTCGCAATAATTTATTTGAAACAAAGTTAACGGAAAATTTTGGAACTTAACGACTTTATTAACAAAAACGGGTTACTATGATGGAAAATAAATCACGGGTTGTCACATTATCCCCCCGTTATAGAAAATTTCATCCTGAAATTTAAAAATTAAGATACAAATCATGGATTTAGAAAGAGATGCGGATACTTCTGTTTCATCGAGTCTTCGCGCTCCCAAGTGAACTCAGGTCCCCGCTTGGCATTCCAGCGAACCTTCACTATTGGGATGCAACTTTGTTTCGTACGTTTTATCTCTCAATCCATAATTTCGATTGGTTCCTCTACAAAGTTTAGGTTTTCGTTGATCTCAATCTCGTCCAGAGGGATCACGAGGGTTTCATCGGATAAACACTTTTTAAGATTTGAGACGTGGAAGACGGGATGAATGTTACTAAGCTCGTGAGGTAATCGAAGTTTATAGGCTACCGGACCAATCCTGGCTAGGATCTCGAAGGGTCCAATGTACCTCGGATTAAGTTTCCCACGCTTTCCAAAGCGTACCATGCGTTTCCAGGGCGATACCTTCAACAGGATACGGTCTCCAACCTGGAATTCCAGTGGTTTCGGTCGTATATCAGCGTAACTCTTTTGGCGATCTCGTGAAGCTTTCAATCGTTCCCGGATTTGGATGATCTTTTTGGTAGTTTTGCGGATAATTTCAGGACCAGTGAGAGAACTGTGGGGAAATTGACTCTTTGCTAGCTGCGTGTCCCCTACCTCGGCCCAGCACACAGGGGATCTACACTTGCGACCGTAGAGGGCTTCAAACAGGGCAGCCTTAATGCTGGTGTGGTAATTGTTGTTGTATGAGAACTCGATCAAAGACAAATGTGTGTCCCATGAATTTCTGAAATCGATGACGCATGCCCTAAGCATGTTTTCCAAGGTTTGGATAGTTCTCTCACTCTGTCCGTCGATCTGCGGGTGATAGGCTGTGCTCATATCTAGTTTGGTTCCAAGAGACTTCTAAAGAGACTACAAAAATCTGGAGGTAAACCTGCTATCTCGATCAGAGATAATGGACGTAGGTACACCGTGCAGTCGAACTACCTCCTGGATGTAGATCCGCGCGAGTCTTTCCATTTTGAACGATTCCTTAATCGGGATGAAGTGAGCTGTAACAACCGGATTTTTCAGGAATCTTGTATATTTATGTTTTTGGTGATTTGAGAGGGGACTCGGCGAGTTGGAGCTCAGACTCGCCGAGTAGGGATGCGGATCTGGTCTCGGGATCGCGCCTGGACTCGGCGAGTCCAGGATATGGACTCGGCGAGTCAGCGCTATGTAATGAAACCCTAATTTCTCGGGTTTGAGACCTATTTAAAGGGCATAATGGCCGTCATTTGTGCTCACCAGTCCCTTGAGTGAAACCCTAATCGAGTGTGAGCATTTGGAGCAAAGTAGAAGGCCATTATTGATCTTGGAGGTGTCATTGTTGCAAGGAAGGAGAAGAACTAGCCAAGGGAAAGCAAGTGGAGCCACTTCTGAGAGTTTGGAGTCCAGAGCATCACTATTGTGGTAATAATTTCGAGTTATCTTGTTCCTTGTTGATGTTTATCTAGATTTAGGGTTTGTTGAACCCTTTTGTGGCAAGATCTAGTGCCCCCTTGGTCCCTTATGAGGTTTGAACCATAGATCTAGACCCTTAGAGGTCCAGAGTGTCCCTTTACCCAAGCTTTTTGGGAATCAATGGAGGCTTTGGATTGGAATCCTTATGCCTTAGGTCAAAACTCCATTTATGAGCCATGGGGTGTGTTATGGGCACCAAGATAGAAGCTTTACGTGATGAATCAGTATAGGGTGGCCAGATCTATAGATTGTGGAAGCAGATATGACCTTAGAAGCAAGTTGGAGTGGTTGCATGGCATGGACTCGCCGAGTCTGTTCATCAGACTCGGCGAGTAGTTTGAAGATTGCCTTGGGATTGCTCAGTGAGTGGTCCAATCGAGTCATGGGTAGACTCAGTGAGTCAGGGTGAGTTGGAGAGGGACGACAAGTGGACTGAGTCGAACTGGGACTCGCCGAGTTGTTCTTGAGACTCGGCGAGTTGAGTCGACGTGGCCCCGCGATTCTTCCAGGTGAAACTCGTCGAGTGAGGGGGGAATACTCGACGTGTAGGAAGGGAATTTCAGAGGGTTGGTGAAAACGTCTAGACTCGCCGAGTCGCCATAGCGCACTCGCCGAGTCCGGTCAAAGTTGACCATTGACCGTTGACCAAAGTTGACCTGTGTTGACTTCTTGGGTATACTCAACCTTAGAAGATATAAAGTGTTAACTAGAGGCATACGTTGTTATAGGAGGAGTAGAGCTCGGAGGATCGAGCACGAGGGATATTCAGGATTCGTGAGATACCGAGATACGCGAGGTGAGTCTTCTCACTATACTTTACCTTGAGTAGGTAACCAGAGTTATGTGATAGAGTATTTGTATGCTATGTATGTTATGTGTGGTACTGCATTATTTCTATGTGATTTATGTGGTGCATGTTTATCAGAGTTAGAACCTGAGGGTTCACAGAGTTTGGGTGCACGGACCCACAGAGTTATAGCCTCGAGTGGCTATTATGTGTTAAATGTGGTATTTTGGGGAACTCACTAAGCTTTGTGCTTACAGTGTTTGATGTTATTGTTTCAGGTACTAGTGACGACCGCGGGAAGGCACCGGCTTGATCCGTACACACACACTCGGAGTTTTTACATTGTGATCTTGGGATTTTGTATTGACCTAAATTGGATAATTAATCTGGTTGTTTGATGAATATTAATTGAATTATGTTTTATGAAAATTTGAAAATTTTGTTTTGAAATTTACGGTGTTACAATTTGGTATCAGAGCCTTGGTTTGAGGGATTCGGGTACACCTTCGGGAGTATTTGAACTCAAACTGAGGAATTGGAAGGATATTTTCAAAAGAAAACCTAACTTTTCTAAGAGTAAAAGATTTTCTTGAAAAAGAAACAAATTCCAGGAAGAAACGTGTGTACGATCAGTCAGCGCCCGAACGGTGAATTCCCAAAATACCTTTATATTATGTAATATTGATATTGATATGATGTATCTGCATGCTAGAGTAGGCTAGGTATTGCTAATAGGACTAGAGTGGCCTGATTTGTGATGCCTTAGCCTAGGGAGAGGTGAGCTGCTATGAGATGCTTGAGAGTGAGTAGGTAGCAGCGAGGGGCTTATGAGAGATCTATTAGAGAGTGGTCTACGCATGATAGAGTACTTGGGATTTGGGATCTGAAGAGGAAGATTTGGGGTGTGTACTGAGACGGTGTGGACAGTAGTATTGGGCCCGTACTACTGAAAGCACCGGGGTGGTGCACAGTCCAAATAAGAATCTTTGGGATACCAAGAATCAAGGAGGGGTGGATTGTCGAGTGTGAGTATGCTCGAGTGAATTCTAATTTATCACATGTTGTATTTCAGAGGTTGATCATGGTGAGGACACGTCATATGCCGGAGGGTGCCGGAGCTAGTGATGAGGAGATTCGACAGATCATTCATGAGGAGGTGGCTGCGGTCATCAGGGCTGAGATACCAGAGATGTTCGGGTCTATTAAGACCGCGCTGATTGAGACATTTGACGAGCGTTACGCCGCTCTTTCTGAGGCTGTTGTTGCAGCGACTACCGCAGCGATCGCTGCGGCGAGACCCTAGGGAGGTGATGCGTCGCTGTTTCAGGAGTTCAGCAACACCAAACCACCAGAGTTTGATGGGACACAGGATCCGGTGGCAGCTATGAGGTGGATATCTTATATGGAGGGGTGCTTCTTCACTTGCTCATCTCCTGAGCATCTGAAGGTTCGGTTCGCGCTGAACCAGCTTCGCTTGGGAGCGAAGGACTGGTGGAAGTTTGTGACGGTGCATTTTACGCCTGCTGAGCTTTCGGCGGTGACCTGGGAGAGGTTCACTACCATGTTCCGAGATGAGTACGTTCCCCAGGTGGAGAGGGAGCGTTTGGCACAGGAGTTTCTGACCCTCAAGTAGAGTACTGAGTCAGTTACAGCGATCACGAGGATGTTCCAAGAGAGGGCGATGTTCTGCCTTGAGCACGTGTCCACTGAGCAGGCACGTATGAGCCGCTACTTGAGCATTTTGAGACGGGATATTCGGGAGTTCACCGCGAACTCCTCGTATCGGACATTTGCTGAGCTTCAGGAAAATGCCAAGAAGAGGGAGATTGAGCTTGAGACACAGGCCAGGGAGGAGGCGGAGTCTCAGGGGAGGGATCGTCGGCCGGCACAGTCTCAGCCGGCAGCCAAGCGGGCCAAGCCTGCTGATCCCAAACCCGGGAGCCAGAAGGGCCGCACTTGCGGGAAGTGCGGCAAGGGTCATGATGGAGTCTGTCGAGCGGGATCTTGCTACAAATGTGGCAAGGAGGGGCATATGGCCAAGGAATGCCCCAAGGGGTTTGCAGTGTGTTTTCACTGCAACCAGACCGGACACCGGAAGGCGGAGTGTCTGCTGCTGTGCGGAGCATCTCAGGGATCTGCCCCTGCCGCCATCAAAGCTACAGAGAGTCGGCCCGTGAAGGCCGAGGCGCTGAGAGCTCGATGGAGAGTCTTTCAGCTGACTGCGGAGGAAGTCCGCGCTACACCCGATGTTGTGGCCGGTACCTTCCTTGTGAACTCTGTGCCTGCTTTAGTGTTATTTGACTCGGGTGCGAGTCGGTCTTTTGTATCTTTGGCCTTTAGTCAGCATATCAGTGTTAGTCGTGAGGCATTGAGTCGGCCTCTGCGGGTTTCCATAGCTGCTGACAGAGTGATTTGTGCCACGGAGGTCCTCCGGGGATGTGTGTTAGAGGTTTTTGGGGTTGAGTTTTTGATTGATCTGGTTCCTATTGCGATGGGTGATGTCTGTGTCTTTGTGGGCATGGACTGGTTGAGCCGATTCGACGCGGTTATCGACTGTGAGCATCAGCTGGTGACCAAACGAGATCCTAGTGGGGGAGTTCTTTCGGTGTACGGCGAGGGTACACGTTCTGGATCAACCTTTTGTTCGGCCGCTATGGCGAGGCAGTGTTTACAGCAGGGCTGTAAGGGTTTTGTGGCATATGTGATCGATACGCGAGTGATCTCCGAGAGACCGAGTTCAGTGGATGAGGTTCCAGTGGTGCGTGAGTTTCCAGATGTTTTTCCCGAAGAATTACCGGGTGTGCCTCCCGTGAGGCAAGTAGAGTTCAGTATTGATTTGGTTCCGGGAGTCGCGCCTATCGCTAAGGTGCCTTATCGTCTTGCATCTCCAGAAATGAAAGAGTTATCCTCGCAGCTTCAGGAGCTGCTGGGGAAGGGGTTTATTCGGCCGAGTAGCTCGCCGTGGGGAGCGCCCATTCTGTTTGTGAAGAAGAAAGACGGCTCGCATCGAATGTGTATTGATTACCGAGAATTGAATAAGCTGACGGTCAAGAACCGTTACCCGTTGCCGAGGATCGATGATTTATTCAATCAGTTACAGGGAGCATCTTGGCTCTCCAAGATCGATTTGAGGTCGGGCTATCATCAGGTGAGAGTGCGGGACGAGGACGTCTAGAAGACAGCGTTCAGGACGCGATATGGGCATTAGGAGTTTGTGGTGATGCCTTTTGGGCTCACCAATGCCCCGGCTGTGTTCATGGATCTCATGAACAAGGTATGCAGGCCGATGTTGGATCGGTCAGTGATTGTATTCATCGATGATATTCTGGTATATTCGAGATCTAGAGAGAAGCATGTGGAGCATTTGAGGGAAGTTCTTGGGATTTTGAGATCGGAGAAACATTATGCAAAGTTTTCCAAGTGCGATTTTTGGTTGCGGGAGGTCCAGTTTCTCGGACATCTTGTTAATCAGAAAGGGATATTGGTCGATCCGGCCTAGGTTGAGGTGGTGATGAGTTGGGAGGTGCCAAAGTCACCCTCTAAGATCAGGAGCTTCTTTGGGTTGGCAGGGTACTATCGGAGGTTTATCAAGGATTTCTCCAAGATCGCGGTGCCACTCACCAGATTGACCCGGAAGGGTGTTACATTTTTATGGGGTCCCGAGCAGCAGACCTCCTTTGAGACGCTTCGCCAAAGGTTGTGCGAAGCTCCGATATTAGCTCTTCCGGAAGGAATGGAAGATTTTGTGGTATTTTGTGATGCATCGATTTTAGGGCTGGGAGCGGTACTGATGCAGAAGGGACATGTGATAGCATATGCATCGAGGCAGTTGAAGCCTCATGAGACGAGATATCCCACACATGATCTAGAGTTGGGGGCAGTGGTGTTCGCCCTCATGATTTGGCGTCACTAATTGTATGGGGTTCGTTGTACGATATACACGGACCATAAGAGCTTGAAATACTTGATGGATCATCCTAACCTAAATATGCGGCAGAGGAGGTGGTTAGATGTGGTCAAGGATTATGATTGTGAGATCATGTACCACCCGGGCAAGGCTAATGTGGTAGCTGATGCGTTGAGCCGCAGGGCGGAGAGTACTCCACTACGAAATGTATGTTTGAGATTGACCGTGATAGCTCTAGTTCTGGATGCCATTCGTGGGGCACAGGCCAAGGCTGTGCATCCGGAGATGCAGAAGAGAGAACGGGTCGTTGGTTTGGTTTCGAGTTCGTTTCGGATAGTCGAGGGCTTATGACTTTTCAGGGCCGGATTTGGGTACCGTTTGTGGGCGGTACGCGTACTACTTTGATGGAGGAAGCTCATAGATCGAAATTTTCGATCCATCCCGGGGCTACGAAAATGTATTTGGATTTGAGGAAAGAGTATTGGTGGCCCTGTATGAAGAGGGACGTCGCATGGTTTGTTGAGAGGTGTTTGACCTGCCGAAGGGTTAAGGCTGAGCACCAGAGACCGCATGGCAAGTTACAGCCATTGGAGGTTCCCGAGTGGAAGTGGGAACAGATCACTATGGATTTCATCACCAAATTGCCAAGGACTGCCAGAGGAGTTGATGCAATTTGGGTGATTGTGGATAGGTTGATGAAGAGTGCTCACTTTCTTGCCATCAGTGAGAGTTCTTCGGCGGAGAAATTGGCAGAGGTTTATGTGAGGGAAGTGGTATCTCGGCATGGGGTGCCGATCTCGATTGTTTCGGACCATGATGTGCGTTTCACTTCCCGATTCTGGAAGAAATTTCATGAGGAGTTGGGAACTAAACCGCATTTTAGTACCGCATATCATCCCCAGACAGACGGCCGGAGTGAGCGGACGATTCAGACACTTGAAGACATGCTTCGAGCATGTGTATTGGATTTCAGGGGTAGCTGGGATGCGTATTTACCCTTGGCGGAGTTTTCCTACAATAACAGCCATCATTTGAGCATCTGTATGCCGCCCTTTGAGTTATTGTATGGTAGGAGGTGTCGGACCCCCATTTGTTGGGGTGAGGTTGGGCAGAGAGTGATAGGCAGTACAGAGATCGTGATTCAGACGACAGAGCAGATACAACAGGTCAGACATAGGTTATTGACCGCCCAGAACCGACAAAAGAGTTATGCGGACAGGCGTCGGTCCGAGCTTGAATTTCAGGTCGGCGACTTCGTTCTCCTGAAGGTTTCTCCTTGGAAAGGAGTGATTCGGTTCAGGAAGAGGGGCAAGTTGGGGCGCCGGTTTATAGGGCCATTTCGTGTGATTGCGAGGGTAGGCCGGGTAGCCTATCGGTTGGAGTTGTCAGTAGAGTTGGGGCAGATCCACGACACTTTTCATGTGTCGCAGTTGAGGAAGTGTATAGCCGATGAATCGGCAGTGGTTCCGTTAGAGAATATTCAGGTGGATGCAAGCCTGAATTATGCCGAGAGACCAGTGGCCATCAGAGATCGGAAGATCAAGGTTCTGAGAAATAAGGAGGTACCTCTGGTGTTGGTTTAGTGGCAACACCGGAGGGGATCAGAGATGACCTGGGAGCCAGAGCGTATGATGCAGGAGCAGCATCCGGAGCTGTTTTTAGAGCGAGACTTCGAGGGCGAGGTCTAGTTCTAGTGGGGGAGAGTTGTAACAACCGGATTTTTCAGGTATCTTGTATATTTATGTTTTTGGTGATTTGAGAGGGGACTCGGCGAGTTGGATCTCAGACTCGCCGAGTAGGGACGCGGATCTGGTCGCGGGATCACGCCTGGACTCGGCGAGTCAGTGCTGTGTAATGAAACCCTAATTTCTCGGGTTTGAGACCTATTTAAAGGGCCTAATGGCCGTCATTTGTGCTCACCACTCCCTTGAGTGAAACCCTAATCGAGTGTGAGCATTTGGAGCAAAGTAGAAGGCCATTATTGATCTTGGAGGTGTCATTGTTACAAGGAAGGAGAAGAACTAGCCAAGGGAAAGCAAGTGGAGCCACTTCTGAGAGTTTAGAGTCCAGAGCATCACTATTGTGGTAATAATTTCGAGTTATCTTGTTCCTTGTTGATGTTTATCTAGATTTAGGGTTTGTTGAACCCTTTTGTGGCAAGATCTAGTGCCCCCACGGTCCCTTATGAGGTTTGAACCATAGATCTGGACCCTTAGAGGTCCAGAGTGTCCCTTTACCCAAGCTTTATGGGAATCAATGGAGGCATTGGATTGGAATCCTTATGCCTTAGGTCAAAAATCCATTTATGAGCCCTGGGGTGTGTTATGAGCACCAAGATAAAAGCTTTACATGATGAATCAGTCTAGGGAGGCCAGATCTATAGATTGTGGAAGCAGATTTGACCTTAGAAGCAAGTTGGAGTGGTTGCATAGCATGGACTCGCCGAGTCTATTCATCAGACTCAGCGAGTAGTTTGAAGATTGCCTTGGGATTGCTGAGTGAGTGGTCCAATCGAGTCATGGGTAGACTCAGTGAGTTAGGGTGAGTTCGAGAGGGACGACAAGTGGACTGAGTCGAACTGGGACTCGCCGAGTTGTTCTTGAGACTCAGCGAGTTGAGTCGGGGTGGCCCCGCGATTCTTCCAGGTGAAACTCGTTGAGTGAGGGGGGAATAGTCGACATGTAGGAAGGGAATTTCAGAGGGTTGGTGAAAACGTCTAGACTCGCCGAGTCGCCATAGCGCACTCGCCGAGTCCGGTCAAAGTTGACCATTGACTGTTGACCAAAGTTGACCTGTGTTGACTTCTTGGGTATAGTCAACCTTAGAAGATATAAAGTGTTAACTAGAGGCATACGTTGTTATAGGAGGAGTAGAGCTCGGAGGATCGAGCACGAAGGATATTCAGGATTCGTGACATACCGAGACACGCGAGGTGAGTCTTCTAACTATACTTTACCTTGAGTAGGTAACCAGAGTTATGTGATAGAGTATTTGTATGCTATGTATGTTATGTGTTGTACTGCATTATTTCTATGTGATTTATGTGGTGCATGTTTATCAGAGTTAGAACCTGAGGGTTCACAGAGTTTGGGTGCACGAACCCACAGAGTTATAGCCTCGAGTGGCTATTATGTGTTAAATGTGGTATTTTGGGGAACTCACTAAGCTTTGTGCTTACAGTGTTTGATGTTATTGTTTCAGGTACTAGTGATGACCGTGGGAAGGCGCCAGCTTGATCCGTACACACACACTCGGAGTTTTTACATTGTGATCTTGGGATTTTGTATTGACCTAAATTGGATAATTAATATGGTTGTTTGATGAATATTAATTAAATTATGTTTTATGAAAATTTGAAAATTTTGTTTTGAAATTTACGGTGTTACATGAGCGGACTTGGTTAAACGATCGATAATTACCCAAATGGTATCGTACCCACTCGGAAATTTGGGTAACTTGGTGATGAAATCCATGGTAATCATCTCCCATTTCCACTTGGGTGTCTCGGGTTGTTGAAGCAGACCCGAGGGTTTGTGGTACTCGACTTTCACTTTGGCGCAAGTCAGACACTTGCCCACAAATGTAGCGATCTCAGCTTTCATGTTTGGCCACCAATATTGTTTCTTGATATCCATGTACATCTTATCCGAACCTGGGTGAACAGAGTATTTGGTCTTGTGTGCTTTCTCCATGACAACTTCCCTAAATCCTCCAAACTTTGGGGTCCAAATTCGGTCCATGAAACGGTAGACTCCGTCACCTCTGATCTCAAGTTTCCTATCCATTCCCCTCAAGACTTCGCTTGACACGTTCTCTGGTTTGAGGGATTTTAACTGGGCGTCTCGGATTTGCATGGATAAATGGGAATGGATAATCATCGTCAGTGTCCTCACTTTACGGCTTGAACTTTCTTTTTAGCTAAGGGCATCTGCTACCATATTGGCCTTGTCGAGATGGTAGTGAATCTCGCACTCATAATCGCTGAGCAGCTCTACCCATCGCCGTTGCCTCATGTTTAAGTCTTTCTGATTGAGGATCTGCTGCAGGCTCTTATGGTCAGTGAAGATCGTACACTTGGTTCCGTAGAGATAATTGTTGGGTTATGAGCATTCTAACACTCCTAAGTATACATGCAACCCTAAATAACTTGGATCTATGTTTTCTCTATTATACATGCAAATATGAACATCCAAGGTATTATCCTAATCTAGCATACAAAACTATCAATATAACAAGATAGAATACATACCTCTTTGATGTAGAATCTCTTCATGAAGCTTGAGTGCCTAGTGCCCCAAGTGTGACACCTCAAATGGTTCACACAACACCAAATACACTTGGAATAACTTGAGAGGATTCTACACTTCATGAAAATCGGCTAGCCCTTTCTTTTTCTCTCTAGTAACCGATTTTGTCAAGAATAATATCTTTATATAGTGTTACAATTAGGGTAAACTCTAATTGTCATGACATTCCCTTTCCTTGGATCCATGGGTTCAAATACACCATGGAGCATCCATGGAGCATCGTATGGTTTTTTGCCCAACTAGATAATCCATGGAGCATTAACCCACTATACAAGTATGGGTGATTTACACAATCAACCCATATATTTAATTAGTCTTCTTTTGATCACTTAATTAATCCTAGATTAATTCTTGATCAATACTAATTAAATAATCTTATTATTCTTATTATTAATATACTAGAACTTATAATATATTAATAACCATAAGTGTCTTATTTATCTCATTATAGTCTATCCAAGTGCATGATGCCATGCAACCCAAATGGACCATGCCGGGTCGGGTCAAGTCTTACCAATTATAGTTATGAACTTAGACATTAATCCAACAGTCTCCCACTTGGATAAGTCTAAAACTATTATTGCGTATGACTTCAGGAACCAACTGGCAATCGTAGCTCTCAAAAGCTTCTGTCGAACTTTGACCTTGTAGATGAACTCTGACCTTTGTCAATGACTTGTCCATTAGATAAGGGATCATATATTCCTCCATTCTAGATATCATATGGACTGAGACATGGATTATAATCATTCTCTCTGTCCATTTGTTGTTTCCTGATTTCCGATTTATGACGACTGACTAATTGAACAAATCAAATCAGTCCTGGCCCAGCCGAGCACTTCTATTTGTCATCATCAAATCATCGAGGGGCCCACAGATATCGCTTTTATCCTGAAGGTAAAAGGAATGGATAAACTTCGACTCATATGGCTTGTTCTACTACTTGTTGAATCATACACAAAGACACGTTTTATAGCACTGAGTTATCAAATGTGGTTTCGTGCAATCAATGTACAACCAACTCATAGTAACAACTCATATCTCTAGGTTTGAAGAATATCAGATATTCTCATCTCATGCTCACTCGTGATAAATCCATGAAGTGATTCCAATGAGTGCGGGTTGAATCCAATACTCAGAACTTATGAGCACTCATGAGTGTTGTAGCCCTTTGTCCAACACCTTAGACCTCTACAAGCCAACCCATGACAGTCTTAATTCATATCTACTTCCAACATATGACCGACTGTGGATGGTTTGAATAACTTAGTCATTCCAGAAGAATAACCTAGTTTATTCGGGAAGTCAAAACATGCAAAATGAAACACAATAATAATTGAATCCAATATGGTATCAAAATCTATGAACATAAATAAAACACCTTTTATTTATCACCATATGATTACACATTATTCATTGTATACTGTTTCAGCTATAAACTTTATTCTTGAATTTAAAACAATAGTTGTCCCATGCTCCAAGCATGTACACTATGTTTTTCTAAACACTAGTCATGCCACACACCAAGTATGCATACTACGTTTTTCTATGATCTTTACTTTGTGAACTAGATCAATTGAACATAACTTCAATGATTCTCTTTTCACACTCCCAAATCCTTACTGTAAATACAAGAATTCCAAATTCATGTCATTTACTGAAATCTGTTAGATTCTAAACTTATATGCATTGATCCTCTTGTAATGATTATGCACAAATTCAGAAAGACTTGACAACAACCATTATAGAGCATTCCAAAGGAGATCAATTCCTTAGAACCATACTTCTTGCATTAAGTTTCCTAATCTTAAACAGATTAAAAATTCTAACTTTGAAACATTTCCAGATTCCATTTTTACTATCACTTCTGAACAAGAGTTGCCTCCTTACAGATTATGTCAATATGGTCCTTCCAGAATTGTCACTATACTTCCAATTGTCCTTGAGCAACCAATCTTTGGTAAACCTTAGATTGTCCTCGACAATTGTTTAATCCTTTTAGTCATATCCAGTTCTAAACCTTTTCCCTTCTTAATGCCCTAGGCATTTGGAAACTTTTAGAAAGGATGAATATAGCACATGTAATCGATCCTATATCCGAAGCATATGGGACACGATTCATGATGTCTCACATAAAGACTAAACCAGTCTTTTGCTATAACATTTCCATTTCTATTTGCCAAGTTCTCATAATTCAGATTATGAAAAGCGATGCCGTAATCATAATTGAATTTTAGAACGCAAATAATGGACCCATATACAGAATTTCCTTATGTTGAGCCATTCCAACATGAAATTCATATATATATATATATATATATATATATATATATATATATATATATATATATATATATATATATATATATATCCTTGACTAAATGATTAAAACCTCACGATCTAAGCTTATAGATTTGAGATGAAGTATAATTTCCTTTCCCTTAATTATAGCAAAACAACTTTTTCCCAATTGAAACCTTTTGTTTTCTATAATCAACATTGCTAACTTGCAATCTTTATCATAATTATCATGCTCCCACTAACATGATGATCATTAGCATAACACTTATGCTCCCACTAGCTTTGACATGTACTCAGAAATCAGCTGGACTTCTAGAAATCGATACTTTATTGACTTTCTTACCAAAGCTCAGATTTCTGATACTGGATTGTTTTGATATAACTTTATCAAAATCATACACCTTCCCTTAGATAGCACACTTGTGTGTCTACACAATTATGAAGAGGGATGCCGTAATCATAATGGTTAGACTTTTTTGCCACTTCTAACAAGTCCAGGTTAGTGTGCCGGTAAACCACACACGCTCCACTAACGACTTTGAGAATGCAAATATCACAATTGCTATCTAACTAAAATCTACTTAGTGAAAGTGTTTCCTCACCATCATTTTCATGAATCGGAGAGAAACCTTATGACACTTAGATTTAATGGTGTATGTGTTCTTATCCATGTGAATTGTCAAAACCATAGTCACAAGACAAGGGTAATGACAAATCTGAACTCATATGGACTGAACTCAATCTTAACTTCTTGCCACCTGGCAGCTCAAGGGCCTGCCATTGCTTCCAAGTTGTTGTGCAACACATTGAGAACTCTAAGAACTCATATGCAAAGCCAACTTTAACTGGAATGGGCACAGAATATGTCAACACGATAGGTTATAAACCTCAAGTTGTGTGATAGTGAGGAACTTCAGGTTTCATTCTTGATTAGTTCTTGAGACTTTCAAGACCTTTAAGACTCTCACTATCCTCTTGACCTATAAGACTCCCTTGTCAAACATCCAATAGATAGTGCGGATTCTAATCAAGACAAACACTTCACACAATTGGCCTTAGTTGGTCTTTGTTTTATCCAAAACATCACAACTTACCAATTTCAAATGTACAAGAGTAGAAAACTTTTACTCTTACATTTGATAAGTGTTTTTAAACCTTCTTAAAGACATGCCCCTCAAATTATAATCTTGGAGTATGACTCTAAGACTTGTATTGGAACGAAGTATGACTCATCTTCTTGATTTAACCATTTCAACAATTCAAGATCCCTTCTTCTTAGTCATAAGAATGCACTAAGACTTCCTTAGAGAACTGATTTTGATATGGTTTCTTAATCATTAAGATGATCACAAAACTGATACTAAAGTACTCTCCCATCTTTTCAGATTTGAGAAACTTTTATCTTTCTGCCTAAGTTGATTCTTCTTATTCGCTCTGCCATACGTTGGAACCTTTTCCAATGTCTCAGAGTTACACTTAAGCTTGTAAGTATAATCATATTTACTGAACTTTAGTAAATTATGACAAATAATCTTATCGATCTTTTGTGGTGGACTTGACTAGTGCACAAGAATGTGTACTCAATCCCTTAGTCCTTCACATTACTCACACATCCATGTGAACAAGTAATTAGTCTTAATTTTCCAATACTTGAAAGTCTCATTCATCATGTTATACAACTTGCATGATTCCAAGTTCCGGTCCAACTGAAACTTGGGTGATGAGAATCTTTCCTTACTTGGTAAATTTAGACATTACCACAAATGAAAGAATCAATTTCATACTTCCACTCTTGCTATTAATGGAATCATATAAGCAACAATTTTTCCTCAAATGCCATTGTAAGGATATTTTAAAATAACTAAAATCAAAATTTTCTTTTATTTTAAAACTATGCGGAAAAACTTACCCTTACAATCCATATGAAAACTTGTTGTTATCTATTCCTAAGCAAGATCTCATAACTCCTAAGAAGTAGCTCAAGAATCCGATTTTCAAACTACGTGATAGAAATCCATCTATGCGATCAGATTCAACCTATTCTTTCTTTAAGTTCCTTTACTTTTTCTTTGATTCTTAAAACATTACCATGTGACCCAGTCACATCATGTATCAGGAATCTCAGAACAGAAACTTAACAGAGTTAGATTAGTGGATTTTACCTGAAGTAGAGTCAACCTTATTGACTTTAACATCCTTAGGTAAATTTGGCAGCTTCGCAACTAATGACCCTTTCTTTGGCAATATAAACATATGGACCCTTTGATAATGGTACACGAGACTATCACAGACTTAGTTTTTCTCTTTACCATTTGTTCAACCGAGTTGACTATGGCCGATCCCTTTCCATTGGGAAGAGAATGTTTTTCTGGATTTCCTGTGTCACTA
The DNA here is from genome assembly GCF_052625555.1 of Lactuca saligna. Classification (NCBI taxonomy): domain Eukaryota; kingdom Viridiplantae; phylum Streptophyta; class Magnoliopsida; order Asterales; family Asteraceae; genus Lactuca; species Lactuca saligna. Next base: position 246,991,032 of record NC_136420.1, on the reverse strand, counting down.
TTGTCAATGTCCATCAAGTTTTGAGGAAGTTGATCTTAACAAATAGATAAAATCATTAAGGGTCTTGTTATAGTCTGTTTCATATGTGTTCCAAAAGAACTCACTATGTGACTTAGAAAGTGATTGAACCACCAACTTTCTCAAGACTTTGACACCAAACTCTCCTGGCTTGTCAATATGTGACTACATCTCCAAGATGTGACCACACCAAGACCTTTACTTGCCAATAGGGCTCGAGTGACCTTAAACTTTTCAAGAACTTGTGGGGTAGGGAGAATAATTGGAGGAGGTGAAACAAGTATGATTTCCATTGGAACATCATATTCATTTAGGAAAGCTTGTTTCAAGAGATTTGGGAAGATCATAAATGTCTAAACCAGACATGTTTTGGGAGATCTTCAAGATAGTTGATCTTAAAGTCCTTAATATGACACCCAATATGAAATATTAAGGCTAGGACCCAACAAACTATTTTATAACTTAGAAGAGGTATGCCGTAATCCAAGCTATAAAACAATTTGAAGGTAGGTGAATGACGATTCACCAATTTCCACCAAGATAAACGAAATGTATTATTAGGTTTTAATTGGATTTGAAACTCCTAGATCTTTGAGATTCATTGAACTGTTCAATGGCATGTTTCAATCTCGAGTGTGCCCTTTAGGTTTTGTGACTGGGATGTCGAGGATCAAAAAACAAGGTGTGAAGTAACCATGCAAATTATTTGGTACCCTTAAGTGTTTTACCCCTAAATCGATGTGTCGGTTAACCACACACGCTCCATCGATACTATGATAAACATTAAGTTACCCTTTGCCTACCTTGTTAAATATGAGTTAGTGTGCCGGTTAACCACACACGCTCCACTAACCGACTTAAACAAAGTGCAAAGTGTAATTTCATGGATTAGCACCTTATTCACATTTTCCTAAGTAACTAAGATTGGGTATTATTAAGAGTTTAGTTACTTAGTATTTATCATTAATACTTTTAATGAAGGGAGAATTATAGTCTTGTCAAACCCGTTCGGCTAACGACCCTCCACCAGTCAAGCAAGCGGTGGGTGAGAGTGGACACCCATTAAGTTGCCATTTTATAGGCAACAACCTTATACCCACCTTATAGACCGGCTTCGTGAATGAGGCGTACTAGCCGTAAGACCGACTTTACTCTTATACATGTATATATTATTAACTTATAATATTATAAAGTATAAGGGTTGAATTTTAACTTTTAAAATTCTAAGGGCTAACTTGGAATTAAAGTATTCATAGTGAAAACTTTTCAAATTCCAAAACTTGAGGGCAAGTTTTGACACTATTCAAAAAACTAATTAATTCCATAACTTATGTGTTTAAAGTAGTTTTAATCCAAAAACTCTTCAAGTTCCATAACTTATGGAAGACTTTAAACTAATAAAAGAATAAACTTTTCTTTGATTTTTATAACTTATGGAATTAATTAAGGTTACACTTTTACTCTTTAATGAAGTGACTCTTGAACTTTCATAACTTGAGGACAAGTTATGGAGTCATAAAAAAATATTCAATGACACAAGACTCTTCATTTTGTAACCATTACCAACTTTTATGAGTTTTATGAGTCTTTAATGTGACTCTTCATGTAACTTGAGGACAAGTTACACAAACACATTTTATACTCAACTCTTAGATTAAAATGGATTGAAAGCAACTATTTCAATTAACTTTTCTATTAATATAAGCAACTCATAAGAACAAGATAATTCAAATAAAACTTTTTCATGTAATTAGTCTAAACCTTAAACTAATACAAAACATGAATCTATTGACAATTATCTTTGAAAATGGATTAGCATGAACATTACCACATTAAAAAACAAGTTTATAAGTTCAAAAACAACTTAGGGTAATGTTCCTAGTCCATTTCTAGCCAAAAACCTCGAAAATATACTGTCTGGGGGTCCAACTCGTCGAGTGCATGAACCAACTCGGCGAGTTGGATCGTTTTGATCACTTTTTAGGCATGGACTCGCCGAGTCCCTTGATGGACTCGCCGAGTCTGATGATCAGACGGCAACAATTTCGATTTTTTAAGCAGTTTTGCAAGTATAAGAAGAAAAAAAGCCTAGGCTCTGATACCACTGTTGGGTTATGAGCATTCTAACACTCCTAAGTGTACATGCAACCCTAAATACCTTGGATCTATGTTTTCTCTATTATACATGCAAATATGAACATCCAAGGTATTATCCTAATCTAGCATACAAAACTATCAATATAACAAGATAGAATACATACCTCTTTGATGTAGAATGTCTTCATGAAGCTTGAGTGCCTAGTGCCCCAAGTGTGACACCTCAAATGGTTCACACAACACCAAATACACTTGGAATAACTTGATAGGATTCTACACTTCATGAAAATCGGCTAGCCCTTTCTTTTTCTCTCTAGTAACCGATTTTGTCAAGAATAATATCTTTATATAGTGTTACAATTAGGGTAAACTCTAATTGTCATGACTTTCCATTTCCTTGGATCCATGGGTTCAAATACACCATGGAGCATCATATGGGTTTTGGCCCAACTAGATAATCCATGGAGCATTAGCCCACTATACAAGTATGGGTGATTTACACAATCAACCCATATATTTAATTAGTCTTCTTTTGATCACTTAATTAATCCTAGATTAATTCTTGATCAATACTAATTAAATAATCTTATTACTCTTATTATTATTAATATACTAGAACTTATAATATATTAATAACCATAAGTGTCTTATTTCTCTCATTATAGTCTATCCAAGTGCATGATGCCATCGGGTCAAGTCTTACCAATTATAGTTATGGACTTAGACATTAATCCAACAATAATGTCTCCAAATCTTCAACGCAAAGACTACGACTCCTAACTCCAAGTCATGCGTGGTATAGTTGACCTCGTGTGCCTTCAGCTATCTTAAGGCATAAGCAATTACTTTTCCTCTTTGCATAAGCATGCAGCCTAAGACCTGATTAGACGCATCACAATAGATAACAAAGTCTTTTGTCCCTTCGGGTAGGGATAGAACTGGCGCGCTGCACAAGGCTTGCTTTAATGTCTGGAACATTGTTTCTTGCTTTTCACTCCAACAAAAGGGTACACCTTTCTGTGTTAGAGTGGTTAGGGGTTTGGCGATTTTGGAAAAAATTCTGGATGAATCTCCGATAATAGCCGTTGAGACCCAAGAATTGACGGATTTTTGTGGGTGTCTTTGGTGCCGACCAATTCTCTATCGCTTTAATCTTGGAAGGATCCACATGATTCCCTCCTCACTTACCACATGGTCGCTTCCGAATCCAGAATTCACACTTGGAAAATTTTGCGTACAACTTCTCGGATCTAAGGGTTTCCAACAATGATCTCAAGTGCTGCTTGTGATCTTCTTCATTCCTGGAGTAGACAAGTATGTCATCAATGAACACAATGATGCACTTATCCAGAAAAGGGTGACACACTTGGTTCATCAGGTCCATGAACACTACCGGTGCCTTGGTTAGACCGAAGGGCATCACTACGAACTCGTAGTATCCATACCGAGTCCTAAAAGTTGTTTTGGAAACGACACTCTCATGTACTCGTAGTTGATGGTACCCTGATCGGAGGTCTATCTTTGAGAAGTAGCTGGCTCCTTGAAGTTGATCGAAGAGGTCATCGATTCGAGGAAGAGGATATCGGTTCTTGACGGTTAACTTATTCAGCTCACGGTAGTCGATACACATCCGGAAGGATCCATCTTTCTTCTTTACAAACAAAATCGGAGCTCCCCAGGGTGAGGAACCCGGTCTGATGAACCCTTTGCTAAGTAACTCGTTGAGTTGGCTAGATAACTCCTGCATTTCTGCTAGAGCTAAACGATATGGAGACTTGGCTACGGGGGTAGCTCCAGGAATTAGGTCAATACGAAATTCGAATTGACATTCGGGAGGAATTCCTGGGAGCTCTTCCGGAAATATATCAGGAAAGTTGCAAACTTCGGGGATGCTCGTGAGGTCTTTAACTTCTTGTTTCTCATTAATGACGTGGGCTAGGAATGCTTGGCACTCCTTCCGTAGAAGCTTTTGAGATTTGATGCAGAAAATGATACGAAGATTGGAGCTAAGCTAATCGCCATAGATCATGAGAGTTTGACTCGTAGGAAGTTTGAGACGGATGGCTTTTTCGTAGCAAAGGATATTAGCATGATTGGGACTCAACCAATTCATTCCAATGATAACATCAAAGCTCATAATGGAGAGTGGCATAAGATCAATGGGAAATGAATGATCGTTCAGGGTAAGGGTACAACCTATGAATATTTCACGAGCGCTTTCTTTTTCACCATTAGCCATTTCGACGGTAAACGTTTCGGTTAATAATTGAGGATTGTGTCTAAGGTTATGTTTGAACGAATAAATAACAAAGCTTCTTTCAACATCCGAGTTGAAAAGAATACTAGCATAAGAGTTGTCGAGAAGGAACGTACCCGAAACAACAATGGGATCGGCGACTGCCTCCTCCCGTCCCATGGCTAGGACTCTCCCGGTATTATCAACTGTCACCTTCTTGGGGTAGATCCTCTTGTAATGCCCAACTTCTCCACAATTATAGCAGGCTTGACCAACACCTGCTCCAGAAGATTGATTTTCAGATTGGGTTTGTGCCTTGAAGAATCGAGTCGTGTGCCCCTTTTTACCATAGTTGGTGCATGTTAGGTCACGGAAGGGGCCAGGGTTATGGTGGTATTTGCACTTTTCACACAGAGGAAGGTTACCAGCATACCTACTGGTAGGTGTTTGAGTTGTAGATCCCACAACATAAGCAGCAGCAACGGGGGTAGTAGCAGCATGGACTGCTACTGTCTGCTGTTTCTTTGAAGATCCTTGAGAAGATTGACCTTTCTTCTTCTTCCAGAACTTTCTCTTCTCACCACTTGTCTTAGTCGGTTCATGAGTGGTGGTTGTTTCCTCAACCTCATCACTGTGATAAATCAAGGTCTGGGCAAAGCTTTTGGCACTGTCATAAGTATCCGGCCTCGCAGAATAAGACGTTTCCTTTGGTCGGTTGGGTCAGCCCCCAAATAAATCTCTCTATCTTTTTACTCTCTGGGGTCACCATTCCTGGACAGAGTAGTGCCAAGTCATCAAACCTCGAGGTGTATGCGGCAATATCGAAACCCTTCATCTTCAGGTTCCAGAGCTCGTGCTCTAACTTCTGTATTTCGCCCCGAGGGAAGTACTTAGCTAGAAGAAGTTCTTTCATGGCTTCCCAACCCATAGCATTGGCTATAGGTAGGGTCAGGGATTTGACTCGGCTGTTCCACCAAGTCAGCGCTTTGTCGATAAAGGTACAGGCTGTAAACTTTACTTTGTCGGAGTCAGAACAGGCACAAATTTCAAAAATGGATTTGATTTTCTCGAACCATCGTCATGTGAGGGAAATGACACCTCCAGTGCCATCAAAGGACATGGGTTTTGCGCTCATGAAATCTTTATAAGAACCCCCCTTTCAGTGTCCTTGGCTATCTCCTGGATTTTGGGGCTGGGGACCACCTCCTGAACTATCGGGGTTCATTTGTGACATGGCGGCTGTCACTGTGGCAGTAATAGCTGTTTGTAGTGTTACAAGATCAATTTGAGGAGGAGGTAGAGGTGGAGGGTTGTTGGTCTTTGAGTTGGGTCTCTTTCTTGGAGGCATCTTGATCTAATAAGATCAGGAAAGAGAGGATGGTAAGTCCTCTGAATTGAATCAAGAGATATGACAGATATATATTCCGAATAAGTGATAAAGCAGGAAAGAGTTATCAAAACAGATAAATTATCGCTAAAAGAATGTTCAAAAAACAACTTTTGAATGAGGATTTCTACAAACGGTTGGCTCGAGAAATACTCCCATAGTATTTCATGACTCACTACGACCATGGTTCGATGTTTGGGGTATTATGGTAAGTTTTAGGCATGCTGAACACCACAGTCACTCCCAAGCACATGTTGGTCGTGTCTCGAATGAATATAGTTGGCCAGGCTATATTGATCCTAGACACGACTACATAACTGCCCAGGTTTAACCGTAGCATACAACACCCATTTACTTATGTTTTGTTCTACTTGTAGTTACGGATCTTGACGGTTAGGCATACTTGTATACTTTTGAAAATACTTATACTTTGAAGTATACGTTTAGTTTAGAGCACTTAGGCCCCTTAGTGTTTATAGTTTTATACCTTGTAAGGTTTGGTATACTTTATTCATTATAAACAAGGGCTCTGATACCAATCTATCACACCCCGAAAACTAAGGCAGAAACATTTACGGGGTGGACTCCACGTTGAGTATCAAATCCAATGCACATAGTAAGCAAAGTAAACAACCATTACATTACATATGAAATTTACATTTATTCAAAAGTAAAGTTTTACAAGTGTGATATATATGTATATATATATATATGAACAAAAGCAAGATGTGTCTTCGACGCACTCCATCTTCACCAAAAGGATCATCGGGTACCTGTCTAATGCGGACCTGAGAATACAAGCATTTTAAAAATCAGCATAAAGCTGGTGAGTTCATAAGTGGTTTTGTTTTCTGAAAATGTACGAGTTTCCTTTCGATTTGTGAAAAAGTTACAGCCTAAGAAAATCCCATATTTTCTTTTATGTAAAATTTAGTGATCTGTTATGTTACATGGTTCTGGTTAGGTACAATTGGTATCCTAAGAAAATCCCATATTTTCCTAAAAGTTGGTTACCCATCTGAAATGTAGTGTGAAAGATGTATACTGAAAACCTAGTTATCCTTGTGAAATGTATGTTAGTTTACCAACCCAAGATGTAATGTAAAAGATGTACACTGCAAATGTATTAGTTTTAACACGTATATAAAGTTAATAACTGCAAAGCAAACTAGTTAATGAACCCATTATTACTACATAGTAAATCTCTGTTATCCAAATTGCGAGTTCCATAACCATACGATAGACTAGATATGGCAATAAGTAGTCCATCACACTTTATGAATTTCGTCACCCTTGAACCTTTCGGTTCGGCTGTAGCTAGCAGCCAGGTGTGGGGTAGTCAGCCCCGTATAGATCTATACACTCAAGTCACGCTCCCTATCTAAGAGATTCTGGTTACGGGGGCGGTCCTCCACTTGCGTATCTCTGTGGAGTGTTCTCCGAGGACGTGTCTCCAATTTATAGGAATAACAAATTTACTAGTAATAATATAGAAAGATACTGTTACAAACAATGATCCTCCACTCGCTTATCTCTGTGGAGTGTTACCGAGGACAAACAGTGTACTAAGTTTCATGTTTAAAGGTCAAATGTTATGCTTTTAACTGATAAAATGTGGAAAACCATTTGTGAAAATATAAAATATAACATTTTATAATGTTTTTCACAAATAATATGATAGTGTGTTCTGCAAGTTCAAACGGTTGTTTGTTTACGACTGTCAATGTTAAAAGCATGTGAAATATGAATCATAACATATGTAAAACCATTTTTGAGTACAAGTATCCCTTGTACTTTGCTTGTATTCCCCCTAAAAACAGTGAAAACATTGAAAATGGGTTGGGGTATGAACTCACCAGACGAGAAAACGTGTCGGTTTGGATGTTATGTGTCGGTTCGGGGCTTGATAACATGCGAGGTTCCTATGTAATATGAAATGATACACAATAGTATCTAATTATACTTTGAACCACTAGTTAGATATGAATATACACTTTGAGACGTGAAAACACTTCAATTCAAGTGTTCGAAGTGACCCGGGTGACATCTATGGATGTGTAGGACCTAGATATGGAGTTTACTCTTCAAAAGTAAACTCTTTGAGGAGTTTACGGTCCATTGACAATCTTCCCATGATTTTACATCCGTAAACTCATGGGTGGTGTGTTCTTATTTGCCAAATAGTCTTACAATGCACACGGGAAAGTTCTAGGGTTGATTACATGGCTTAGAAAGTGACCGGGTCTTGAAATTGCCTTGGAAATGGAGTTTACGGTCTATGAAGATGTTCTTGGGGAGTTTACTACCTTAAACACATGAGTTTACAACCGTAAACTCATGTTTGTCCATGATTCGTGGGTGTTGGTGTTTGTAGGTTAATCACATGTGATTCTAGTCCAACATACAAGCCATTCAAGGTGTTAAGGACACTTAAACACCCATTTGAAGAGTTTATGGTCTAAGGAGATGATTTTATGGTCTAAAAATGTTCTTGGATTGTAAACTCTAGTTTGTCGCAATTATAAATGTTTTGGTGCATTTCTTGAAGGTTCTAAGGTTATATGCACTCATGGAAGTTCATTGGAGGTGTTTAGGGGCAAACTAACACCCTAAAAGGTGTTTAAGGTCTAAGAATGAGGGTTTACGGTCCAAGCATATTCTTGGACCATAAACTCATGTTTGGTCCCTTTTTGTATGATTTGGTGCTTCAAATGATGGAGTAGAAAGTCCTAGACACGTTTGAAAGCTTTTGTTGGTGTTTAAGGGCATTTTTAACACCTTAAGAGGTGTTTATGGTTCATGCATGGGGGTTTACGGTCCAAGAATGTTCTTGGGTCGTAAACTCATGTTCACACATCAAATGTCAAGATTTTGGGGTCCTTAGTTCATGCATGCAAGTTTCTAAGTCGAATCTAAGCCCTAAATGAGGTTTGGAAGGGTTTTATGGCACAAAAACCCTCATAAGAGGTTTTCACGGTTTTGGGAGGGTCCCCAAACCGTAAATACATGTTCACATGTGTTTTAAGTGATTTCAACATGAATTTGCATGTTATTCAAGTTCAACAACAAGTTTAGGATGGATTGCTTACCAAATGATGCTTGAAATGAGGTTTCTTGGACCAATTTTGAGTTCTAGAGAGAGAGAGAGAGAGTAGTGAGAGAAAGTAGAGAGAGAGTGAAAAATCTTCAAATGAGGCTCTCTCAACCTTATATATTCTAAAAGTTTGGGACACGGTGGAATTCTACCCGATACTGACGTTATACGATGCTTTTGGTCGCACCCGATAAAGTTGTCGTAATTACGACTTAAATAAAACTAAATATTTTCTAAATGAAATGGAAATATTTTAATGTTTTAATATCTGTTCCAACACTTTTAAAAAATTAATAGAAGTCGCAATAATTTATTTGAAACAAAGTTAATGGAAAATTTTGGAACTTAATGGCTTTATTAACGAAAACGGGTTACTGTGACGGAAAATAAATCGCGGGTTGTCACACTACGCCTAGTGTACTTCGCACGTAAGTGATCCGGAGCCAGCCATGTCAACCCTTCCTTCGTGTAACTCCATGTATATCGCATAGGTGGCACGTCCGAGACCGAGGACATGAGCTGCTACCACGCCTCGTACGCCCAGCGTACACCGAGGCTTCAGTTATCTATAAAAAGGGTGTGAGACAGCCTGATTTTGTTTGGAAACTTTCACTCTCTTACACCCTATACTCAATATTTAGCCCACTTTTAACCCCTCGAAGCCACGATAACATCTCCAACACCCGAAACAAGTCCCAACACTCCGAAGTTCCCAAGAAAATCATATTTCCAGTTGAATCTCTGCCCGTGGAAGGTCCAGTTTTCAACTAAAGCCCCCCCCCCCCCCCCCCCGATTCATCATAGAAATCCAATATTTAGAGTTGAAGTATTGCCTAAATTAATTGACGGTGAGTTCAATATATAGGAACAATTGTATGTTATGTGTTATAGAGCATGTCTCGTATCGATAATATACTTTTGATCATGTAAAGCATGTATTGTATAATTTATGGTATTGGATTTGTGCCTTTGACCATGTAAAGCATGACTCGTATAAATTTTGATATTGGTAATGGGCTAGGTAACGTTGAAAGCCTGTATACGCTAGCAAAATGATAATCAGAAATTGTATATTTTCTGTGCCACTTGGCTGAACTTTATTGATGTATATCAAGTATTGAAATTGTTATGTCTCATTGATTGTATATATTTGAATCAAATCATTTATTGATATGGAAAGCTTATCACATGATTCACATATGCCTTTGTTGTTCCTTGTTCTTCTTGCTTCTGCCATATTGATTTATATATACGGCATACCATTATATTGTATCTATTATTGAGCTCATTAAGCGTCATCGCTTACCCCTCTTAGTGTTTAACAATTGCGGGAAATAAGCATCCAGTATAGTCTTATACTGTTGGAAGTTTTAGAATAGTTTATACTATAACTTTGTATTTGAGTTTTCGTATGTATAAATTATAATATCCTGGGTAATTTTGGAATATATTAAACTTAGTCGGTTTGTATCCAGTCTTTTGTATTAAGACAATCAATGTATAATATAATATGTTTATGAATATACATGTAGCATTTTTGGAGTAACAATGTGTCAATTATGAAAGGGGTTCTTTCAATAATACATTAGAAAGTTAGAAACTTTTATGCAAGAAGGTTGTTTAAAGGAATGTACTTTGAATTTAAAACTTCATTTCCGTGGAATTATCTTGTCACGATCTCCAAAGGAATATTTTGTGATATCGTTGGTCAAGTCTCTGTGACTTTTAGTACCTAGACATTTCAAAAGAATCATTGCATGATAGTTTAGAATCTGAAACTTTCTAGCATAGACAAGAATTAGGAATTCTTACACTTACAATAAAGATTTGGAATTGTGAAATGAGCATCATTGAAACGTTGTCAATCGATTTATTTCACAAAGAAAGGACCATAGGTAAACATAGTGTGCATGCTAGGAGCATGGCATGACTCTTGTTTTAATTCAAGAATTAAGTTGATTGATCAAAACATTAAACAATGAATAATGAGTAATCAATATGGCTCGAAATTTTAGGGGCCATATAGGATTAGTATTATTCTTGTGTTTCACTTTGCAGGTTTTGACTTCCCGAATAACTAGGTTATTCAAAACCATCCATAATTGATCATACTTTGGAAGTAGGTATTGAGGCAAGACTGTCATGAATGGGTTTGTAGTTTGACTAGGTGTTTTAGACATAGCTGCAATATTCATGAGAACTCCTGGAATAAGATTCGAGTGTTGGATTCTACCTACGCTCATTTGAATCACTTCATGGATTTTATCACGAGTGATCATGAGACAATAATATCTTATATTCTTCAAACCAAGACATGTGAGTTGTAATTTACAAGTCGGTTGCACACTGACACATGTAAACGCACCAGTAACTTGGTGTTATAAAACATATTATTGTATGTGATTTGATGAGTAAATGCAAGCAAACATTTGAGTCGAATTTTATCCATTCCTTTTATCCTTGGAGGGATAAAAGCGATATATGTGGGCCCTTCGATGATTTAGTGACGACAAACCAAAGTGCTTGGCCAAGCCTGGACTGATTTGATTTGTCCAATTAGTCGGTCATCATAAATCGGAAATCGGGAAACAACAGATGGACAAAGAGAATGATTATAATCCATGTCTCAGTCCATATTGTGACAACCCAAAATTTCTATCTTGTACAAACCCTACATTTTAATCAAATTCAAGCTTATTTATGCTAACTGTTAGCTCTGTTTAGAGTCCGTTTGGGTGTTTTAACCTTAATGCATCAAAAGAACAAATTAAAGGAAGTACCTTCTAGTGTTTTTGTGTTTAAATCAAGCATTAAACACCATAATGAGGTGTTTACGGCCAAACTTTATGAGCTTGGGCCGTAAACTCAACTTTGGCCGTGAACTCATGCTATAAGCATGAGTTTACACCTTTTCTTCACCATTCCTTCCTTTCAAGATCAAGAACCTCCAATTCCCTCTCAAGTATCATAAGATCTTCATTCTAATCTTCCAAAAATGTAATCATTTATTTTCTTGATTTGTTGTTACAACTACTTATCTAGTGGTTATACATGATTTCATCCATGAAATCCTTTCTTTTTCATTGATCTTCAAGTGTTCGTCATTTCACCAAGAGCACACACTAGTGTTCTTGGACTTTAAACACTCTTACAAGCCTCCTATAAGTAAGTACACTACTCTTGTCACACCCCCAAACCAAGGATGGCGGAAACGTCTGGGGGTGGAGGACTTCATGTACAGTATCACAACAACGCGTATAATAGTGCTCAAAGTAAATACAACCAACACAAATATAATTGCAAAAGTTACACCAAAGTATATGTTTACATGTTTCAAAAGCAATTACATTATGATGACAAAATAAATTGTTGACGGTTTAGCGTCCCATCCTCAAAGCGATGAAGTTTTCCTGTTTCACTGATTTCCTGAGAATACAAGTAGTTTTAAAGAGTGTCAACACAAAGGTTGGTGAGTTCATAAGAGTTTTGTTTGAAGTAGAAACCGTTTTTCCTTGTAAAATCGATTTAGTTTGATTTCCAGAAAATCCAATATTTTCTTAGTTAAGTATGAATAGAAATAATCCTACATGATGCTGTAATGAACCCTAGAGTAATCCGCAGAGTTCCTCTATAATCGTCCAACATATAAAGTTATATAAGACTTAACTTAGATAAAACGTTGAATATAGTGGGTCTGCCCTAGGTCCACAACCCAACGAGGAACAGGAGATGAGGCGGGCACCACCAATTCTAGGCCAATCAAGACTAAATTCTTATATGACTCAACATATACGCTCAGCGACTATAGTTGAAGTCTAACAATTTTAGAGGATGTGTAGTTTTAATATCATAATAGCTTTGTATAGAGACCCGGTACTTCGTATTTGTACCCATAGAGATAAAAGGTGATAAAACTCATTTAGGTTTTAAAAATAAAATCCCGTAAACTTATGGATTGTTCCCTATGTGAGCCGTTATAATCATACTATGACTATGTGAACCTGCCACGACGTTCTCAGTGTCGCGAAAAATGAAATGACATTTGTCACCCGTAGACCTGCAGGTCCAACTGTAGCTAGCAGAAAGGTGTGGGGTGTCAAACCCAATATAGATCTATATACAAGTATCACGTTCTCCCTCAAGGAGATTCTGATTATAACTACCAGGAATTATATCCCGCACTCGGACGTACGGGGAGATAGAGAGATAGAGAGAAAGAAAAGATAGAGAAACTCACAATATAGGATAACAAGTTTATTGTTCCCTATGTGAGCCGTTATAATCATACTATGACTATGTGAACCTGCCACGACGTTCTCAGTGTCGCGAAAAATGAAATGACATTTGTCACCCGTAGACCTGCAGGTCCAACTGTAGCTAGCAGCAAGGTGTGGGGTGTCAATCCCAATATAGATCTATATACAAGTATCACGTTCTCCCTCAAGGAGATTCTGATTATAACTACCAGGAATTATATCCCGCACTCGGACGTACGGGGAGAGATAGAGAAACTCACAATATAGGATAACAAGTTTACGTTAAATGTTTGTGAATATAAATATTTCTTGTATGAATGTACCCTTTTTGTACGAGTGCGAAGAGTGATGTATCATAAACTATACCTATTATAGTTTATCTAAAATGTATGTAATATGTATGAATCCTTTTATGGAGATGTATTAGTGTTGTGAATTTATCAAACCATAGATTAACTTACGTGAGATGTGTGCGAATAGAAATCTTTCTTATATGAATGTACACTTCTGGTACGAGTGCGTAGAGTGATGTATCATAAACTATACCTATTATAGTTTATCTAAAATGTATGTAATATGTATGAATCCTTTTATGGAGATGTATTAGTGTTGTGAATTTATCAAACCATAGATTAACTTACGTGAGATGTGTGCGAATAGAAATCTTTCTTATATGAATGTACACTTCTGGTACGAGTGCGTAGAGTGATGTATCATAAACTATACCTATTATAGTTTATCTAAAATGTGTATAATATGTATGAACCCTTTTATGGAAATGTATCAGTGTTATAAATATATTCAAACTATACTTTTTATAGTTAAATAATACGTGTTCCAAAATGAATGGATAATATTTAATATGAATGTCTTAGTTTCAGTTCATAATGATAAACTAACTAGGAAACACATTCAAACATTAAAACTTATGATTATACACTTTGCTCAACATAATACAAAGTGTTATGATATTTACATGCTGTTGGTAAAATTTAGCAATTCTGCCCTGTTTCGGAAAAATCCTAGAAAAATCATACAAAGTCGAAAACTAGATCCGTAAATTCTGAGAGTTCGCAAAATGTGTCTAGTTTGCTCATAATTTTTATCACAATTTATAATGACCTCTAACTTGGGTGAAAAAGTCCATAATCACAGACTGGTCCGGATTGTTGTTTGAAATGATAGGCAGTTTTGTAAAAATCGCCATAAATTGTAGAAAAATCGTATGGAGATGTGCAAGTAGCCATTTTAAAGCTAAAAACTTGAACTATTTGCACCTTGTACAGTTTTGAAAACAAAAATGTGTAAGATGCCCAAAACAGTCCGTGAATGGAGTTGAACTTTTCTGATGAAGGCTGTTAGAAAAATCTAGTTATGTTCTTAGTGTTTTAACTTGTATTCCCCCCCTGAAAACTTGAGAAAACATAAAAATGTAGGGGTATGAACTCACCTTGAGTGATTTCAGTAGATGATTGTTGAAGAATGGAAGTGTTTAATTCAAGAACACTTGGAGATGCCTTGAAGGTTTTCGAGAATCTAACATCATAGTTAGGGAGTTTGTGTAAGCAACCAAAGATTTGAGTAGAATGAAGTGAAATAATAATAGGGAGGATGAATTTTTACTTACTAAGTGTGGAAGAACACTTGAATCCAGCCTTGGATCTCGAAAATTTGACTAGAAGAGTTTGAGAGAAAAAGTGATGTTTGTTACTTAGTGGAATGAGAGAAATGAGAGAAAATGAGGAGTGTGGTTGATTGTTCCAGCTCAAAAACGTGGGAGTGAGTGAAATTTGAGTGTAAGGGAACATTGAAGTGACATAGGTAAGGTGGGGAGGTATGGCTGGTCATAGAGTGGGTGTGGGGTGGTTGCTTGTGATCATACGTCTTTGGACTCAAAAGTCAAGAACAATGTCTTATAATAGTCTATATCCCATTTTTAGTTTAATTTTCTAAATATATGTGTGGTTGTCTATGTGTGTGCATCTCTTTAAAAATTCTGCAATTTCATCATTATATGACCCCCATTTGCGAAGTTGAGTATTTATTTCCAAAAATGCGAAACTCCAGGGACAATATTTGAAATCTTCTGTTTTCTTCCCCAATTCGCATTCTACTGTGAAATACTTCGCATCTTCATTCTTACACCCTTCGCATCCCTTCGCATTAATCACCTTCGCATTTTCATTCTTACACCATTCGCATCCCTTCGCATTAATCACCTTCGCATTTTCATTCTTACACCATTCGCATCCCTTCGCATTAATCACCTTCGCATTTTCATTCTTACACCCTTCGCATCCCTTCGCATTTTAATCACCTTCGCATTTTCATTCTTACACCCTTCGCATCCATTCGCATTAATCACCTTCGCATTTTAACCTAATTAATCAAATGCGATTCACAAAATTTTTCATTCCAGATGCGAACACAGTTTAGTTCTTGAACTCTAAACTTGCGAAATCAAAATTTTCATATGTTGAACCCATATGCGAATATTAACCCAATTGACTTCAAATTGATTCATAGATGCGAACACTCGATTGTTTTACTTTCGCAAAATGAGCATCAACAACTCCACAATCGAGTTTTTAAATTCTTGCAACCAACAATTTCATAGTCCTTGACTTCGCGTTTTTCTTCACGAATCATCCCTCAATCATCAATCCAAATGCGAATCAAAAACTCATATGTTCTTGCTTTATCGATTCATCGACCTAATACACAAGGTTAGTTGAGCTGACCGGTTTGACTCGTTGACTTTATTTGACTTTGAATTGACCAGAATTTGACGGTTGTCACAACTCTTAACTAGCTACATGCTTAATCTTTTTTTAAACCCTTAGAAAACATCAATAAACTCAAAGAACATATGGTGTTTATGGCCAAGGCAATCTCCTTGGGCCGTAAACACTAATAAGTGGTGCATTTGTGCAACCACTCCTTCCTAAGGCCTAGAACTTGGTCTAGAACACGTCCAACTTGAACTAAGGACCTTAAAAATCAAAATGGTAGAATTCACCATGGGTTTACGACCGTAAACCCATTAGGGAGGCAAACCCTAACCCGTAAACTCATGGGGAGTTTGCTCTTGGGCCGTGAACTCCAATGTACACCCCTACAACCCTTAGATGCAACCCTTTAGGGTGCTTATACTTGTTAAATTAGTTGTTTAATGACTAATTAGATGCATATATGTGTCATTATTGTTCTAACTAGGATCATTGCGTGTGCTTAAGTCTTCACTTGACACCTATTATCTTACACTTAAATCAAAGTGTTTTCCATGTTCTAGGGTGCCTATACTTGTTAAATTAGTTGTTTAATGACTAATTAGATGCATATATTGTTGGATTAATGTTTAAGTCCATAACTATAATTGGTAAGACTTGACCCGACCCGGCATGGTCCATTTGGGTTGCATACCATCATCCACTTGGATAGACTATAATGAGAGAAATAAGACACTTATGGTTATTAATATATTGCAAGTTCTAGTATATTAATAATAAGAATAATAAGATTATTTAATTAGTATTGATCAAGAATTAATCTAGGATTAATTAAGTGATCAAAAGAAGACTAATTAAATATATGGGTTGATTGTGTAAATCATCCATACTTATATAGTGGGCTAATGCTCCATGGATAATCAAGTTGGGCTAAAACCCATAGGATGGTCCATGGATGCTCCATGGTGTATTTGAATCCATGGATCCAAGGAAATGGAAAGCCATGACAATTAAGGATTTACCCTAATTGTAACACTATATAAAGATCTTATCCTTGACAAAAATCGGCCACTAGAATCACATTAGAAAGTGAAGAAAAGGGCTAGCTGATTTCATGAAGTGTAGAACTCTCTCAAGTTATTCTAAGTGTTTTGATGATTGTGATTCCATTTGAGGCTTCCACACTATTGGGGCTAGGCACTCAAGCTTCATGAAGACTTTCTACATCAAAGAGGTATGTATTCTATCTTGTTACACTCATTGTTTTGTATGCTATATTAGGATAATACCTTGGATGTTCTTATTTGCATGTATAATAGAGAAAACATAGATCCAAGGTATTTAGGGTTGCATGTACACTTAGGAGTGTTAGAATGCTCAAAACCCAACAGTGGTATCAAAGCCTAGGCTTGTTTTCTTGTTATACCTGCAAAACTGCTTAAAAATCGAAAGTGATGTTGTTTGATCATCAGACTCGGCGAGTCCATCAAGGGACTCGGCGAGTCCATGCCTAAAAATTGATCAAAACGATCCAACTCGCCGAGTCGGTTCATGCACTCGACGAGTTGGACCCCAGACAACATATTTTCGAGGTTTTTGGCTAGAAATGGACTAGGAACATTACCCTAAGTTGTTTTTGAACTTATAAACTTGTTTTTTAATGTGGTAATGTTCTTGCTAATCCATTTTCAAAGATAATTGTCAATAGATTCATGTTTTGTATTAGTTTAAGGTTTAGACTAATTACATGAAGAAGTTTGATATGAATTATCTTGTTCTTATGAGTTGCTTAGATTAATAGAAAAGTTAATTGAAATAGTTGTTTTCAATCCATTTTAATCTAAGAGTTGAGTATAAAATGTGTTTGTGTAACTTGTCCTCAAGTTACATGAAGAGTCACATTAAAGACTCATAAAACTCATAAAAGTTGGTAATGGTTACAAAATGAAGAGTCTTGTGCAATTGAATTTTTTTTTTATGACTCCATAACTTGTCCTCAAGTTATGGAAGTTCAAGAGTCACTTCATTAATAAATAAATAAATAAATAAATAAAGTGTAACCTTAATTAATTCCATAAGTTATAAAAATAAAGAAAAGTTAATTCTCTTATTAGTTTAAAGTCTTTCATAAGTTATGGAACTTGAAGAGTTTTTTGGATTAAAACTACTTTAAACACATAAGTTATGGAATTAATTAGTTTTGAATAGTTTCAAAACTTGCCCTCAAGTTTTGGAATTTGAAAAGTTTTCACTTATGAATACTTTAATTCCAAGTTAGCCCTTAGAATTCTAAAGAGTTAAAACTCAACACTTATACTATTTATAACATTAATGGTTAATTATTATATATATGTATAAGAACAAGTCGTTTTACCGTTAGTAGGCCTCATTCACTAAACCGGTCTCTAAGGTGGGTATAACGTTGTTGCCTATAAAATGGTGACTTAATGGGTATATACTCTCACCCACCGCTTGCTTGACTGGTGGAGGGTCGTTAGCCGAACGGGTAGGATAATGACTTTAAATTCTCCCTTCATTAAAAGTATTAATGATAAGTACTAAGTAACTAAACTCTTAATAATTCCCAATCTTAGTTACTTTAGGAAAAATGTGAATTTGGTGCTAGCCCATGGAATTCACACTTTGTACCTTACCAAGTCGTTGGTGGAGCGTGTGTGGTTAACCGGCACACTAACTTGGACTAGTAAGGACCACGAAGGGTGACTTAATGTTTGTCATAGATCAATGGAGCGTGTGTGGTTAACCGGCACATTGATTAGGTGATAATATTAAGGGTTCCAAGTGAATTGGTATGGTTATTCACACCTTGTTTTGTGATCCTCGGCATCCCAGTCACAAAATTTGAGAGGGCACACTCGAGATTGAAACATGCCATTGAAAAGTTCAATGAATCTCAAAAGATCTAGGAAATCAAATCCAATAAAAACCTAATAAATTATTTCGTTTTTCATGGTGGAAATTGGTGAATCGTCATTCGCCTACCTTCAAATATTTTATAGCTTGGATTACGGCATCCCTCTTCCAAATTATAAAATATTGTGTTGGGTCCTAGCCTTAATATTTCATATTGGGTGTCATATTAAGGACTTTAAATCAACTATCTTGAATATCTCCCAAAACATGTCTGGTTTAGACATTTTATGATCTTCCCAAATCTCTTGAAACTAGCTTTCCTAAATGAAGATGATGTTCCAATGGAAATCATACTTCTTTCACCTCCTCCAATTATTCTCCCTACCCCACAAGTTCTTGAAAAGTTTAAGGTCACTCGAGCCCTATTGGCAAGTAAAGGTCTTGGTGTGGTCACATCTTGGAGATGTAGTCACATATTGACAAGCCGGGAGAGTTGGGTGTCAAAGTCTTGAGAAAGTTGGTGGTTCAATCACTTTCTAAGTCACATAGTGAGTTCTTTTGGAACACCTATGAAAAAGACTATGACAAGACCCTCAATGATTTTATCTATTTGTTAAGATCAACTTCCTCAAAACTTGATGGACATTGACAATAGTGACACAGGAAATCCAGAAAAGCATTCTCTTCCCAATGGAAAGGGACCGGCCATAGTCAACTCGGTTGACCAAATGGTAAAGAGAAAAACTAAGTCTGTGATAGTCCCGTGTACCATTATCAAAGGGTCCATATGTTTATATTGCCAAAGAAAGGGGAATTGGTTGCAAAGCTGCCATAATTTACCTAAGGATGTTAAAGTCGATAAGTTTGACTCTACTTCAGGTAAAGTCCACTATCTAACTCTGCTAAGTTTCTATTTGGAGATTCTTATTACATAATGTGAATGGGTCACATGCTGATGTGTTTTAAGAATCAAAGAAAAGGTAAAGAAACTTAAAGAAAGAATATGCTGAATCTTATCGCGTAGATGGATTTCTATCGCGTAGTTTGAAGATCGGATTCTTGAGCTACTTCTTAAGAGTTATAATATATTGCTTGTGAATAGATAACAACAAGATTTTCATGTGGGTTGTAAGGATAAGTTTTTCCGCAAAGTTTGAAAATAAAAGAAAAAAAAGGGGTTTTAATTTTGTTTATTTTAAAAATATCCTTACAATGGCATCTGAGGAACATTGTTGCTTATATGTTTCCAGTAATAGCAATATTGGAAAGTGGATTTGATTCTTTCATTTGTGGTAGTGTCTGAATTTACCAAATGAAGAAAGTTTTTCATCACCCAAGTTTCAATTGGACAGAAACTTGGAATCATACAAGTTGTATTGCATGATGAATGAGAATTTTCATCTCTGAAAATTAAGACTAATTCTTTGATCACATGTATATGTGAGTCAATTGAAGGACTAAGGAATTAGGTACATGTCACACCCCCAAACCAAGGATGGCGGAAACGTCCGGGGGTGGAGGACTTCATGTAGAGTATCACAACAATGAGTATAATAGTGCTCAAAGTAAATACAACCAACACAAATATAATTGAAAACGTTACATCAAAGCACATGTTTACATGATTCACATCAATTACATTATAATACAAAATGAATTGTTTGACGATTTATCGTCCCATCCTCAAAACGTTGTTGATTTCCTGTTTTCACTGAATTCCTGAGAATACAAGTAGTTTTGAAAGGTGTCAACACAAAGGTTGGTGAGTTCATAAGAGATTTCGTTAGAAAAGTAAATCGTTTTCCTTGTAAAAGCGTCAGAATATGTATCCAGAAAATCCTATATTTTCTTTAAAATCTGTGTAAGGTAGTCTTATGACTGAAGACCAAAATGTATAAGTAATCTTTCTTATTAATAGAAAATGTTATGTATTTAAATGGACATGGACATGTTTGAACTAAATGAAATTTCTATATGTTCTCAGGTTTGTTAATACATTATATATACGTTGTCCTAAATTAGAGGACCGAGTAATAACAAGTATTGACCATACTTAAAAGTATAAATGTGGTTTCAAATGATGTGTAGTCGTAACTACCAAAACCAAAAGTGTACAGTAATATCTGTACTCATAGAGATAAAAAGGTAATTTTAAATCGACATAAAACTCATTTAGGTTTTAAAAATAAAATCCCGTAAACTTATGGATTGTTCCCTATGTGAGCCGTTGTAATCATACTATGACTATGTGAACCTGCCACGACGTTCTCAGTGTCGCGAAAAATAAAATGACATTTGTCACCCGTAGACCTGCAGGTCCAACTGTAGCTAGCAGCAAGGTGTGGGGTGTCAATCCCAATATAGATCTATATACAAGTATCACGTTCTCCCTCAAGGAGATTCTGATTATAACTACCAGGAATTATATTCCCGTACTCGGACGTACGGGGAGAGAGAGAGAGAGAGAGAGAGAGAGAGAGAGAGAGAGAGAGAGAAATAGAGAAACTCACAATATAGGATAACAAGTTTACGTTAAATGTGTGTGAATATAAATATTTCTTGTATGAATGTACCCTTCTTGTACGAGTGCGCAGAGTGATGTATCATAAACTATACCTATTATAGTTTATCTAAAATGTATGTAATATGTATGAATCCTTTTATGGAAATGTATTAGTGTTGTGAATTTATCAAACCATAGATTAACTTACGTGAAATGTGTGCGAATAGAAATCTTTCTTATATGAATGTACACTTCTGGTACGAGTGCGTAGAGTGATGTATCATAAACTATACCTATTATAGTTTATCTAAAATGTGTATAATATGTATGAACCCTTTTATGGAAATGTATTAGTGTTATAAATATATTCAAACTATACTTTTTATAGTTAAATAATACGTGTTCCAAAATGAATGGATAATATTTAATATGAATGTCTTAGTTTCAGTTCATAATGATAAACTAACTAGGAAACACATTCAAACATTAAAACTTATGATTATACACTTTGCTCAACATAATACAAAGTGTTATGATATTTACATGCTGTTGGTAAAATTTAGCAATTCTGCCCTGTTTCGGAAAAATCATAGAAAAATCATACAAAGTCGAAAACTAGATCCGTAAATTCTGAGAGTTCACAAAATGTGTCTAGTTTGCTCATAATTTTTATCACAATTTATAATGACCTCTAACTTGGGTGAAAAAGTCCATAATCACAGACTGGTCCGGATTGTTGTTTGAAATGATAGGCAGTTTTGTAAAAATCGCCATAAATTGTAGAAAAATCTTATGGAGATGTGCAAGTAGCCATTTTAAAGCTAAAAACTTGAACTATTTGCACCTTGTACAGTTTTGAAAACAAAAATGTGTAAGATGCCCAAAACAGTCCGTGAATGGAGTTGAACTTTTCTGATGAAGGCTGTTAGAAAACTTTTGATAGGTTCTTAGTGTTTTAACTTGTATTCACCCCCTGAAAACTTGAGAAATCATGAAAATGTAGGGGTATGAACTCACCTTGAGTGATTTCAGTAGATGATTGTTGAAGAATGGAAGTGTTTAATTCAAGAACACTTGGAGATGCCTTGAAGGTTTTCGAGAATCTAACATCATAGTTAGGGAGTTTGTGTAAGCAACCAAAGATTTGAGTAGAATGAAGTGAAATAATAATAGGGAGGATGAATTTTTACTTACTAAGTGTGGAAGAACACTTGAATCCAGCCTTGGATCTCGAAAATTTGTGTAGAAGAGTTTGAGAGAAAAAGTGATGTTTGTTACTTAGTGGAATGAGAGAAATGAGAGAAAATGAGGAGTGTGGTTGATTGTTCCAGCTCAAAAACGTGGGAGTGAGTGAAATTTGAGTGTAAGGGAACATTGAAGTGACATAGGTAAGGTGGGGAGGTATGGCTGGTCATAGAGTGGGTGTGGGGTGGTTGCTTGTGACTTGAATTTTTTTTTTTTTTTAACTTGCAAGGCACAATGGAATATATTACTCCTATAAAGGAAATTGACTCAATCAAGGACGATTTCACAATTAAAGTTCGGATCATACGTCTTTGGACTCAAAAGTCAAGAACAATGTCTTATAATTGTCTATATCCCATTTTTAGTTTAATTTTCTAAATATATGTGTGGTTGTCTATGTGTGTGTGTCTCTTTAAAAATTCTGCAATTTCATCATTTTATGACCCCCATTTGCGAAGTTGAGTATTTATTTCCAAAAATGCGAAACTCCAGGGACAATATTTGAAATCTTCTGTTTTCTTCCCCAATTCGCATTCTACTGTGAAATACTTCGCATCTTCATTCTTACACCCTTCGCATCCCTTCGCATTAATCACCTTCGCATTTTAACCTAATTAATCAAATGCGATTCACAAAATTTTTCATTCCAGATGCGAACACAGTTTAGTTCTTGAACTCTAAACTTGCGAAATCAAAATTTTCATATGTTGAACCCATATGCGAATATTAACCCAATTGACTTCAAATTGATTCATAGATGCGAACACTCGATTGTTTTACTTTCGCAAAATGAGCATCAACAACTCCACAATCGAGTTTTTAAATTCTTGCAAACAACAATTTCATAGTCCTTGACTTCGCGTTTTTCTTCACGAATCATCCCTCAATCATCAATCCAATTGCGAATCAAAAACTCATATGTTCTTGCTTTATCGATTCATCGACTACACTCATACAAATGCGAACAATACTCAATTTCAAAATCGATTGAAACTTATAGCAAAGTTAAATCCAACTTCGCATTCAAAGCAGTGTTATTGATTGCATTCATGAAATACTAACAAGATAATATATTATAATACAAATATACATATTTTAGGTGGTGAAATCGTAACAGCCTAACAATTTGGTATGCAACTTTATTAAATCAATAAAAAAAGTTATGCAAATTGGAAAAATAAATAAAAATATATCTTTTGTTGTTTTAATTAAGGAAATAAATATTTTATATGAATACTCACCAGAAAAATGCATATTATACATTCCCGATGAGTATGCAACATGGTTTTCATCAGTTTAATTCATTGATTAGTACGAAGGCTTAGGAAATTTTTAACACAAACTTTTCTCCTGTGATGTTTTCCCATTAACATAGCAAGTTATACAATACGAACATAACACTAACCCTAATACACAAGGTTTAATAGAGTTGACCGGCTTGACTTGATGACTTGACTTGACCGAAATTTGACGGTTGTCACATCATCCCCCCGTTAAAGGGAATTTCGTCCCGAAATTTGAATTTAGGAAAGGAGTAGGCATGAATAATCAAGCTGAGAAGTGAGGATACTTCTTAATCGACCGACTCACGCCCTCCCATGTGACTCTAGGTCCGTGGTTAATATTCCAGCGAACTTTCACTAATGGGAAGTGGCGTTGTTTCATCCGCTTGACCTCGTTCCATGGTCACCATGGTTCTTCTGAGAAGGTGAGGCTCTTGTGGAACTCGATCTCGTCGAGGGGAATTGCAAGAGTCTTGTCGGATAGGTACTTCTTGTAAATTTGGGACGTGTTGGGTAGAGTGTACTTTACTAAACTCGCGGGAGTAGATTGAAGGAGCGAGTTACAGGGCTGATTCTGACAAGAATCTCGAAAGACACAATTATTTGGGGTATTGGCTTTCCATGCTTTCCGAAGCGTACTAAGCCTTCCCAGAGTGAGTGTTTCTAGAGGAATTCGGTCGGTCATACCGGAGTTCTAGAGGTTTCTTCTTCTT
The DNA here is from genome assembly GCF_052625555.1 of Lactuca saligna. Classification (NCBI taxonomy): domain Eukaryota; kingdom Viridiplantae; phylum Streptophyta; class Magnoliopsida; order Asterales; family Asteraceae; genus Lactuca; species Lactuca saligna. The sequence goes on along the minus strand of NC_136420.1, from coordinate 246,966,597 downwards.
GTTTCTCTTCCTGTCAAGGGTTGCTCCCTTTAGGGTCAAAGTTGGGAGGGGTTTCGTATTTTTCGAGAAGTTCCAAAGGAACTAAGACAGTAGGTCAGCAAGACCCCAGAATCTTGGCGTATTTCTGCTAACGCCTTCGGTGCTGACTGTTTCTCTATGGTTTTGATCAATTGAAAGGTTCCTTATGAATTTCCACCCTGGGTAACGATGTGTCTTGGGAATTGAACTCCTCAATTCCTAAACTCGTATCTGGAGAACTTTGGGTAATACTTCTCTTATCGTATTTCTTCCGTGGTTTGTTGTAGCTGCTCTCCTTGGTTTCCTTCTTACTACGAGGGTAGATAAGTAAGTAATTTGTAATGACGATGATGAGTTGATCCTAGTAAGAAGGGTACATCATATTTATTACGTTCATGACTCCAACGAGTGGTTTGGTCCTATCTGAGGGTTATCACTACGAACTTTCAGCGTTCTCATCGAAATTGGAGGATTGTTCTTGGATATCCTTCTTCCATACTCGTGACTGGTGATATTCAGATCTCAGGCCCAATTCCTGAAGGGTACCTCGTTTCTTGAGGTTGGTCGGCCTATTCGTCAATGCGAGGCAGATAGTAAGGGTTTCTATTAGAGATGTTGTCGGGGCCTCTGAAATCGATGGAATTGTGAGCAAATTTGTCTCTCTAATTTGAAGAATAAGACGAGGGCTTTTCAGGGTGGGAAACTTGGTTCTTCAATTTCATTGTCGAGTAGTTCGACAGGTTTGACCTGACAGCTCTTGTAGCTCGGTAGGAAGTATGTGGGTTGGGTTTACGTGACTAGGCCTTTTTGAATGGTAGGACATTCACTCGTCCTTCTAGGCAACCTTAGCCCGAAGCTCATGGCAGGACTCGTACCATATCTGTCCCAAGCTTCTATGCTTGAATCTTGTCTGATACATGTGTGACATTCCCGAAGGTCTCCTGCAAATACAAGTGATAAGGCTTCGGGAAGTATGACACTCCTCTGGTGCGTGTTTTGGAGCTCCACAGTGAGAGGTGACCCAAAGGTCCGTGCTGGGTGTTTACGAGAGACGATAGTTTCGATAATCAGGGGTTAGGCGAAAAGCCCCTTTTTATAGTCGTTTACTCAAGAAGACGAGGGCAATATCAATCAAAATTGGAATACGACAACACTATCTTTTTAGATAGCAGGAGATAAGTTGTATTCGAAGGAAGAGATCACTAGAGTGATAGAGTGTCCTGTATTTCTTTTCTGTGTGTTCCGTTTTGTTTAATGTTATGATTATTGTAGATGATTCATACCACAGTGTCTAGCACTGGTAGCGGGTGTGTTTTCGATAGCCAGTAATGATACTTGATATCATGACTCCTGGAAGGTCTCCTTACGATCGAGCGGTATATGATTGTCGTATGAAAATTGACATCGTGAAATTTGTCGAGTGGGTGACCCCACTCAACCCCTAATACTAGACATGGAATCGGAGCCAGGATGGAATTATCTATTTCAAGACTTTAGTATTTTGATTTTAATTTAACCCCGATGTATGGACTAGGTCATCACAACTTACAGGTAATGCTCCTAAGGTCACATATGAATGTCTTTGGTTTGATTTGTATGAGAGAGAAAATATTTCAGCTACTTTTTAGAAAGAAGGTTACTTTAGTAAGCGTACTAAATTCATTACAAACATATAGTACTTAAACGTATTGTCGTTGGGAACATTACAAAAGTCCTAACATGGTTCCCTTACTGCTCCTGTTGGTGTGTTCATCACATTCCTCCTGTTCCTTCGTCGTTCTTCTCAGTTGGACATTCTCTCTTGAAGTGTCCCGTTTCACCGCATAGGTAGCATATTGGGCCTACCTTGGTGCAGTTGATTGAAGGGAGGTGATGGGCCGAGGCCCTACAGAAACGAACGGTATGCCCTTTCCTGTTGCAGTTTTTACAGTGCATCTCCCGGCAAGCCCCATGGTGATGAAAACCACATTTGTTGCACTTTGGGAGTGATCCCTTATATGGTCTGGCAGGCATTTGGGTGGCAGACCCTGAGGCTAGTGTCGAGGCATTTGTCATGACTGTTGTTGTAATGGTGGAGGCGGCCTTAGGCTGTTGTCTTTTAGTGTATCCCTTTGATTTGTGGCGCTTTTTCATGTCCCAAAACTTTCTCTTCTTGTTCGTAGGTTTGTGGCCTGATGAATTTTTGCTGGTAGGTACCCATTGGTGTCCTTGATTGTTACCACAATTTGTATTGTAAGTATCGCTTCCACCCTTGTTGATGTTGTTAGTATTGAAATGCCCCATGACGGCTGCCACGGCTGCCGTGACTGCAGCTTGAAATGTAGCAGCGTCTATCTGAAGTGTTGGCGTCTTGCTAGTTGGTTTGTTGACTCTTGGTGAAGACATAGCTCTGTTTCATGATGAAAAACGACTTCGTTAGTGGAAATGATTGTCTTAAGTGCATCTCTACAATTTATATTTACGCATATAAATTTTTGCACATTACTGTACTATCCTTAGTGTCTCTGCTAACGCTCCCGAGATAGAGTTATGGCAGTAGGTAGGAGTAGGTTTCATACGGACGTTAAGCTTTACTCCTCTTTAGAATCATGTTCGTCCGAACACCTTGGCTGAGGAATTTTGATGGGATTCCGGTGCATTAGTGCTGGTATGATCGCACCCATAGGTCGATGAAGAAGAAACTTCTCAACTAATGTTTAAAGGGTGAGACGATAATGAGTTTATAGAATGGCTATATGTCGCGAGTTTTCTAACTAAGTTTATCTCATATCGATCTGAATCAAAGTTCGGTTGTTTAGGGTGTTCTGAAAACAATTATAATGAGATTCTTTGTATAATAAACTCATGTATTTTAGTAGTTCGGTATTCAAGTGAAACCTTATACTTGACCCAAGCTAAGTCCTTATCACGACCTACTGATGTGTGCTTAGTTATATAATTAAGGCTAGTTAGTCCTTCGAGTCTGATAGATACATCCTAAGCCCATCTTGTTAATATGACTCTAGAAATCATGGTTTCAGTGAAATTTTTTTTTTTTTTTTTTTTTTTTTTTTTTGACCTCGAAGCAGGTCTACTTCACATTCGTGCATGGGCGGGTTTTGATAGAGGATAGATTTCTCGATTAGAATGACCACTTAATTTGTTGTGTCGCGATTTCACTTACAATAGAGTAGCACCAGCACATACTTATGAAGTTAATTTACCAGGTCTGGTGAGCGGTACGAACTCTACTTACGATGATCCATCCCTTGTGATGCCTGAGGCAAGGTCGATGTAGTTTTGTAGCTTTGCCAATCAGCGCTTGGCTACCATCATCCTTTCTTTGAATGATGTGTGTCCTACCCCTTTTTCTCTCTTTCCTCTTCACGAGTGGTGATAAGGTTCTGGAAAGAGAGTTGGTCTCGGGAATAGTAGTATAATTCTGAGTCACCGGTACATGAGATGGTGGGGTTTATAGTGGCGCGCAGTTTTCTGAACTCAGATTGTAATCTTCCTGTTTTGATCCCCGATGATCGCGATCCGCCGGGTCTTTGCCGGGAGGGCTCTGTCCGTCAGTCCCCCGTGGTTGAGGTCATAGCACCCTCGTTGGTCTCCACATGGTGGTTGTTGTCATTGTTGTCGACATTCAACTCTCGATCACAATTTCTCAACGGGTCACAGGTTCATTATAGTCGAAACGGTTCACGGAACCCTTGCTATGCATGGAGGATTGATTACCTCCGGCCCCGCTTATGATTCTTCTCATAATCGTTCACCATTCCTCGAGTTCGGATTAGGAAAGTAAGGGTCATCCGGTAAGTAGGATTTTGCTATGCCGTATTTGCGAGAATAGGAGGGGAGGAGATAAGTACTATGCGTCTAACTCTATTATCAATTTCTTATAGGGGGAAATCCTTATTAGTTACTTCTATAATGACATAGTGCATACTAATTACATATAACAAGATACGATAGACCTTCGAATAAGTGATCCCACTCTAAGTCCACCTCCAAACAAGGAAAAAGGAAGTAAAGTAATGACCACAAATTCTAAGTCTATAATTTCTAAGTTATATATAACCTTAAGGTATCCACCTAGGGACTATAGACCTATCATTGAGGATCTATTTACTTTTCATATAAATTATGATATTACAAACTACTCCCATAGTATTTTAAACTCATGTTCTATTCTTATGTTCTCATTGTGGTAGTGTTGGTAAGTTTTTAGACTTGTTGCTGTATCACAACTATTCTTGGGCATGTGCTAATCACTCCTCGGACCAGCATAGTTGATCAGGCTATGCCACTCCCAAGACTGACCATACATCCCCGAGCTTACCTGTGATATTCAACAATCATTACTTTTCTTTTGTTCTAGAGTGGTGCTGACCTTAATATGTATGTATGCATGTATACCTTTAATAAGAAACTATTTATTTCTAAAAGTATAGTTGTTTTGAAACTTTAAATCAGAGACTTAGTCCCAATGCATTTATAGTTTGTATATCTTTTGTGGTTTGATATACTGAGTTCACTATAAACAATGCTCTGATACCAATCTGTCACACCCCCAAACCAAGGATGGCGGAAACGTCCGGGGGTGGAGGACTTCATGTAGAGTATCACAACAATGAGTATAATAGTGCTCAAAGTAAATACAACCAACACAAATATAATTGAAAACGTTACATCAAAGCACATGTTTACATGATTCACATCAATTACATTATAATACAAAATGAATTGTTTGACGATTTATCGTCCCATCCTCAAAACGTTGTTGATTTCCTGTTTTCACTGAATTCCTGAGAATACAAGTAGTTTTGAAAGGTGTCAACACAAAGGTTGGTGAGTTCATAAGAGATTTCGTTAGAAAAGTAAATCGTTTTCCTTGTAAAAGCGTCAGAATATGTATCCAGAAAATCCTATATTTTCTTTAAAATCTGTGTAAGGTAGTCTTATGACTGAAGACCAAAATGTATAAGTAATCTTTCTTATTAATAGAAAATGTTATGTATTTAAATGGACATGGACATGTTTGAACTAAATGAAATTTCTATATGTTCTCAGGTTTGTTAATACATTATATATACGTAGTCCTAAATTAGAGGACCGAGTAATAACAAGTATTGACCATACTTAAAAGTATAAATGTGGTTTCAAATGATGTGTAGTCGTAACTACCAAAACCAAAAGTGTACAGTAATATCTGTACTCATAGAGATAAAAAGGTAATTTTAAATCGACATAAAACTCATTTAGGTTTTAAAAATAAAATCCCGTAAACTTATGGATTGTTCCCTATGTGAGCCGTTGTAATCATACTATGACTATGTGAACCTGCCACGACGTTCTCAGTGTCGCGAAAAATAAAATGACATTTGTCACCCGTAGACCTGCAGGTCCAACTGTAGCTAGCAGCAAGGTGTGGGGTGTCAATCCCAATATAGATCTATATACAAGTATCACGTTCTCCCTCAAGGAGATTCTGATTATAACTACCAGGAATTATATTCCCGTACTCGGACGTACGGGGAGAGAGAGAGAGAGAGAGAGAGAGAGAGAGAGAGAGATAGAGAAACTCACAATATAGGATAACAAGTTTACGTTAAATGTGTGTGAATATAAATATTTCTTGTATGAATGTACCCTTCTTGTACGAGTGCGCAGAGTGATGCATCATAAACTATACCTATTATAGTTTATCTAAAATGTATGTAATATGTATGAATCCTTTTATGGAAATGTATTAGTGTTGTGAATTTATCAAACCATAGATTAACTTACGTGAAATGTGTGCGAATAGAAATCTTTCTTATATGAATGTACACTTCTGGTACGAGTGCGTAGAGTGATGTATCATAAACTATACCTATTATAGTTTATCTAAATTGTGTATAATATGTATGAACCCTTTTATGGAAATGTATTAGTGTTATAAATATATTCAAACTATACTTTTTATAGTTAAATAATACGTGTTCCAAAATGAATGGATAATATTTAATATGAATGTCTTAGTTTCAGTTCATAATGATAAACTAACTAGGAAACACATTCAAACATTAAAACTTATGATTATACACTTTGCTCAACATAATACAAAGTGTTATGATATTTACATGCTGTTGGTAAAATTTAGCAATTCTGCCCTGTTTCGGAAAAATCATAGAAAAATCATACAAAGTCGAAAACTAGATCCGTAAATTCTGAGAGTTCACAAAATGTGTCTAGTTTGCTCATAATTTTTATCACAATTTATAATGACCTCTACCTTGGGTGAAAAAGTCCATAATCACAGACTGGTCCGGATTGTTGTTTGAAATGATAGGCAGTTTTGTAAAAATCGCCATAAATTGTAGAAAAATCGTATGGAGATGTGCAAGTAGCCATTTTAAAGCTAAAAACTTGAACTATTTGCACCTTGTACAGTTTTGAAAACAAAAATGTGTAAGATGCCCAAAACAGTCCGTGAATGGAGTTGAACTTTTCTGATGAAGGCTGTTAGAAAACTTTTGATAGGTTCTTAGTGTTTTAACTTGTATTCACCCCCTGAAAACTTGAGAAATCATGAAAATGTAGGGGTATGAACTCACCTTGAGTGATTTCAGTAGATGATTGTTGAAGAATGGAAGTGTTTAATTCAAGAACACTTGGAGATGCCTTGAAGGTTTTCGAGAATCTAACATCATAGTTAGGGAGTTTGTGTAAGCAACCAAAGATTTGAGTAGAATGAAGTGAAATAATAATAGGGAGGATGAATTTTTACTTACTAAGTGTGGAAGAACACTTGAATCCAGCCTTGGATCTCGAAAATTTGTGTAGAAGAGTTTGAGAGAAAAAGTGATGTTTGTTACTTAGTGGAATGAGAGAAATGAGAGAAAATGAGGAGTGTGGTTGATTGTTCCAGCTCAAAAACGTGGGAGTGAGTGAAATTTGAGTGTAAGGGAACATTGAAGTGACATAGGTAAGGTGGGGAGGTATGGCTGGTCATAGAGTGGGTGTGGGGTGGTTGCTTGTGACTTGAATTTTTTTTTTTTTTTTTAACTTGCAAGGCACAATGGAATATATTACTCCTATAAAGGAAATTGACTCAATCAAGGACGATTTCACAATTAAAGTTCGGATCATACGTCTTTGGACTCAAAAGTCAAGAACAATGTCTTATAATTGTCTATATCCCATTTTTAGTTTAATTTTCTAAATATATGTGTGGTTGTCTATGTGTGTGTATCTCTTTAAAAATTCTGCAATTTCATCATTTTATGACCCCCATTTGCGAAGTTGAGTATTTATTTCCAAAAATGCGAAACTCCAGGGACAATATTTGAAATCTTCTGTTTTCTTCCCCAATTCGCATTCTACTGTGAAATACTTCGCATCTTCATTCTTACACCCTTCGCATCCCTTCGCATTAATCACCTTCGCATTTTAACCTAATTAATCAAATGCGATTCACAAAATTTTTCATTCCAGATGCGAACACAGTTTAGTTCTTGAACTCTAAACTTGCGAAATCAAAATTTTCATATGTTGAACCCATATGCGAATATTAACCCAATTGACTTCAAATTGATTCATAGATGCGAACACTCGATTGTTTTACTTTCGCAAAATGAGCATCAACAACTCCACAATCGAGTTTTTAAATTCTTGCAAACAACAATTTCATAGTCCTTGACTTCGCGTTTTTCTTCACGAATCATCCCTCAATCATCAATCCAATTGCGAATCAAAAACTCATATGTTCTTGCTTTATCGATTCATCGACTACACTCATACAAATGCGAACAATACTCAATTTCAAAATCGATTGAAACTTATAGCAAAGTTAAATCCAACTTCGCATTCAAAGCAGTGTTATTGATTGCATTCATGAAATACTAACAAGATAATATATTATAATACAAATATACATATTTTAGGTGGTGAAATCGTAACAGCCTAACAATTTGGTATGCAACTTTATTAAATCAATAAAAAAAGTTATGCAAATTGGAAAAATAAATAAAAATATATCTTTTGTTGTTTTAATTAAGGAAATAAATATTTTATATGAATACTCACCAGGAAAAACGCATATTATACATTCCCGATGAGTATGCAACATGGTTTTCATCAGTTTAATTCATTGATTAGTACGAAGGCTTAGGAAATTTTTAACACAAACTTTTCTCCTGTGATGTTTTCCCATTAACATAGCAAGTTATACAATACGAACATAACACTAACCCTAAAACACAAGGTTTAATAGAGTTGACCGGCTTGACTTGATGACTTGACTTGACCGAAATTTGACGGTTGTCACAGTACACTAGGTGTGCGCTGGTCAAGGTCCACCACAAAGATTGATTTGTCATGATTTACTAAAGATTAGTAAATATGATTATACTTATCAGGTTAAGTGTAATTCTGTAACATTGGAAAGGTTCCAATGTATGGCAGAGCGAATAAGAAGAATCAAATTAGGCAGAAGGATAAAAGTTTCTCAAATCTGAAAAGATGAGAGAGTACTTTAGTATCAGTTTTATGATCATCTTAATGATTTAGAAACCATATCACAAATTCATACTCTAAGGACGTCTTAGTGCATTGTTATGGCTAAGAAGAGAGGTCATGAATTGTTGGATTGGTTAAGATCAAGAAGATGAGTCATACTTCGTTCCAACACAATTCTTAGAGTCTTACTCCAAGATTGTAACATTGAGTGACATAAAGTAAGGTTTAAAACACTTATCAAATGTAGTGTGAAATGTTTCTACTCTTGTACATTTGAGATTGGTAAGTTGTGATGTCTTGGATGAGACAAAGACCAACTAAGACCAATTGTGTGAAGTGTTAGTCTTGATAAGAATCCGCACTATCCCTTGAATATTTGTTTTGTCAAGGAATGATTCTTAACTGGGGAAACTTATATGTCAATGGGACAGTGGGAGCCTTAAAGATCCTGAAAGAGTTTCAAGATTTAATCAAGAGTAAAACCTGTAATTTATCACTAGCACACGACTTAAGGTTTGCAACCTATCGTGTTGACATAATTCTCATTTCTGTACCTACTTCAAATAAGTTGGATTTGCATGTGAGTTCTCAGAGTTCAACTTGGAAACATTGGTGGGCCTTGTGTTACCAAGGTGACAAGAAAGTAAGATTGAATAAGTTTAATCCATGTAAGGCTGAATTTGTCACTAACCTTGTCTTGTGATTATGGTTTTGACAAATTCACATGGATAGGAACTCATACACTATAAAATCTAAGTGTCATAAGGTTTCTCTCCGATTCATGAAAATGATGGTGAGGAAACGCTTTCACTAAGTAGATTTTACGTAGATAGCAATTATGTTATTTGCATTTTCAAAAGTTGTTAATGGAGCGCGTGTGGTTAACCGACACGCTAACATGGACTTGTGAGAAATGGCAAATGCCTAAGCAATTGAGACTATGATTACGACATCCCTTTTTATAGTTCTGAAAATTGTTTAGACACACATGTGAGCTATCTAAGAAAGGGTGTATGAATCTAAATTTCAGAAGTCCAGCAGATTTCTGGAAATATGTCAGAGCTAGTGGGAGCATAAGTGTTATTCTGATAATCATCATGTTAGTGGGAGCATGATTATTATGATTAGTATTGAAAGCTAGCAATGTTAATTATAGAAAACAAAGTTTCAATCCGTGAAGTTGCAGAGGTTGAAAAGTTGTTTTGCTATAATTAAGGGAGAGGAAATTATACTTCATTTCAATTCTAAAGCTTAGATTGAGAATTTAATCATCTTTAGTCAAGAATATATATGAATTTTGTGTTGGAATGGTTCAACTTGAAGAAATTCTATATATATTGTGTTTTCAAATTCGATTATGATTCTAAAGCTTAGATTGAGATTTTAATCATCTTTAGTCAAGAATATATATGAATTTTGTGTTGGAATGGTTCAACTTGAAGAAATTCTATATATATTGCGTTTTCAAATTTGATTATGATTACGGCATCCCTCTTCATAGTTGAATTTTGAAAAACATGGCAAATAAAAATATTGTAGCAAAAGACTGGTCTAGTATCATGTCTTTATGTGAGACATCATGAATCGTGTCCCATATGCTTCAGATATAGGATCGATTTCATGTGCTATAATATTCATCCTTTCTAAATTTTCCAAATGCTTAAGGCATTTAGAAGGGAAAAGTCTAGAACTGGATATGACTAAAGTGATTAAACAATTGTCAAGGACAATCTAAGGTTTAGCAAAGATTGGTTTCTCAAGGACAATTAGAAGTATAGTGATAATTCTGGAGGGACCATATTGACATAATCTGTAAGGAGGAAACTCTTGTTCAGAAGTGATAGTCAAAATGGGATCTGGAAATGTTTCAAAGTTAGAAATTATTCAATCTATGTAAGATTTGGAAACTTAATGCAAGAAGGATGTTCCCAAGGAGCTGATCTCCTTTGGAATGCTCTGTAATGGTTGTTGTCAAGTCTTTCTGACTTCGTGCATAATCATTACAAGAGGGTCAATGCATATAAGTTTAGAATCTAACAGATTTCAGTAAATGACATGAATTTGGAATTCTTGCATTTACAATAAGGATTTGGGATTGTGAAATGAGTATCAATGGAATCATGTTCAATTGATCTACATCACAATGTAAGAATCATAGACAAACATAGTGTGCATACTTGGGGTATGGCATAACTATTGTTTAGAAAAACAAAGTGTACATGCTAGGAGCATGGGACGACTGTTGTTTTTATTCAAGTCTTAAGTTGATTATTTGAAACATTGAATAATGAGTAATCAATATGGTGATAAATAAAAGGTGGTTTTATTTATATTCAAAAGGGTTCTGAGACCATATTGGATTCGATTATTATTGTGGTTCACTTTGCATGTTTTGACTTCCAAAATAGCTAGGTTATTTTTCCGAATGACTAAGTTATTTAAACACTCCACAGTCGTTCATATGTTGGAAGTAGGTATGAATCAAGATTGTCATGAATCGGGTTTGTAGATGGCTAAATGGGTTTAGTCATGGCAATGGTTGCTACAACATTCATGAGTGCTCATAAGTTATGAGTATTGGAATAAACCCACGCTCACTTGTATCACTTCATGGAATTTATCTCGAGTGATCGTGAGACGGTAATATCATATAAATTTTCAAACCTAGAGATATGAGTTGTTACCTATGAGTTGGTTGTGCATTGATTGCACATAAACGCATCAGTAACTTGATGTTATAAAACGTGCCTTTGTGTACAATTCAACAAGTAGTAGAACAAGTATATGAGTCGAAGTTTATCTGTTCCTTCTAGAAATAGAAGCGATATCTGGGCCCCTCGATGATTTTGTTGTGACCTATGTACCGGCCGGTCAGAACTGAATTGATGTGTTCGATTAAGTTCTTTGTCAAACGAATCGAAAATCGGGAAACAAACTGCTGGACAATAAGTACGACGTTGTTCCATGTATTTGTCCGGCTGATATCATGAGAACAGAGGATTATATGATTCCTTATCTAATGGACAAGTTATTGACAAGGTCAGAGTTCATCTACAAGGTCAGAGTTCGACAGAAGCTTTTGAGAGCTACGATTGCCAGTTGGTTCCTGAAGTCATACGCAATAATAGTTTTAGACTTATCCAAGTGGGAGACTGTTGGATTAATGTCTAAGTCCATAACTATAATTGGTAAGACTTGACCCGGCCCGGCATGGTCCATTTGGGTTGCATACCATCATGCACTTGGATAGACTATAATGAGAGAAATAAGACACTTATGGTTATTAATATATTGTAAGTTCTAGTACATTAATAATAAGAATAATAAGATTATTTAATTAGTATTGATCAAGAATTAATCTAGGATTAATTAAGTGATCAAAAGAAGACTAATTAAATATATGAGTTGATTGTGTAAATCATCCATACTTATATAGCTGGCTAATGCTCCATGGATAATCAAGTTGGGCTAAAACCCATAGGATGGTCCATGGATGCTCCATGGTGTATTTGAACCCATGGATCCAAGGAAATGGTAAGCCATGACAATTAAGGATTTACCCTACTTGTAACACTATATAAAGATCTTATCCTTGACAAAAATCGGCCACTGGAATCACATTAGAAAGTGAAGAAAAGGGCTAGCCGATTTCATGAAGTGTAGAACTCTCTTAAGTTATTCTAAGTGTTTTGATGATTGTGATTCCATTTGAGGCTTCCACACTATTGGGGCTAGGCACTCAAGCTTCATGAAGACTTTCTACATCTAAGAGGTATGTATTCTATCTTGTTACACTCATTGTTTTGCATGCTAGATTAGGATAATACCTTGGATGTTCTTATTTGCATGTATAATAGAGAAAACATAGATCCAAGGTATTTAGGGTTGCATGTACACTTAGGAGTGTTAGAATGCTCAAAACCCAACATATATGTGTAATTATGTTCTAACTAGGATCCGTGCATGTGCTCAAGTCTTCACTTGACACCTATTATCTTACACCACTTGTTCATCCAAGCTACTCACTACAAGTGAGTTCATACCCTTTAATCAACCTTTTAAATGATTTTAAATGCTTTTATGGGGGGGAATACAAGTTGAAACATTATAGTTGTTATATCAATCACATGTGATTAATTACTATCAAACAATGGATTTACTATGCTTTTACCTATTTTATCAAGCAAACTACTTCAAACAGTTTTCAAACTCTTTTACATGTTAAACTCTTTACCAAACTCACTTTTATATATCAAACCTTTTCTATTACAGCTTTCAAACTTATATATTCTTAAAACCATGTCTAATACATATATAGTTATATAAGTAAGGATTGAAGGACTTAGGACTGACAAATCACTTTATTTAATGTTCCTTGTTTGGTTGTGGACTTATAGTATCCGATTGTTAGTCCGAGTGATGTTGGATCCTTAGTTATATATTATGTATATATGTATAGATATAAAGGCTTTTATCTCAGTTCAATACATTCAGTCATACAAACAATTCTACTAGTAAACTATAATAGGTATAGTTTAGGGATATACTACTCATTACTTCTAGTTCAATGAGGCATACAAAGAGTCAGTTATTTCATGAATCAATACTTACTATTATGAGAAACTATACAAGTATACTATGATGAGAAACTAAGAGAACTTACTATTATCAGAAACTTTACAACTATACTATGATGAGAAACTAAGAGAACTTACTATTATGAGAAACTATACAACTATACTATGAGGAGAAACAAATAGAGAATACTATAATGAGAAACAATACATTCACTACTCTAGTATATACAATACATATACAAGTATACTATAACCTAAATGTGAACCACTGTTTCGGGGCATGTCATCACTATCATGGCTCGATTTGTATCCAGAGTCTCCTGGAGAGAGAGCGTAAGTTTGATTATAGATCTATACTGGATTGACTACCCTACACCTTGCAGCTAGCTACAGTGGGACCTGCAGGTCTTCGGGTGCCAAATGTCATTACTTCCGACATCTTTGATCGTCGTGTTTTATATAATAGTATGGTACAATCAAATCACATTATACCTTGATAGAAATTCGGTTTAAGGTAGATAGTACAACAGTAGTTACTAAATACAACGCTACATTACTACATTATTTTCCCTTTTGCATTCACTTTGTGATCATTTCACATAAACGATAATGTATAAACTATATTTTTGTTAATGATAGTTACACTTGGAAAAATTACACACTTTTACAAGAAACAAACATACAAAATAGTCGGGCCTTGGTAGAAGGCTACTTTTAGTTGAAAATATAGTATTTTCTAGGAGTTCCAAACATTTACAAACATTGACATACTTTTACTACAAACATTTACAATCTCATACTTCAAACACTGTTACAAACATTTTGATAGAAACAATGACACTAAAATGCTTATGAACTCATCAGCTTTAAAGCTGATAAACTTTTTCAAAATAACTTGTATTTTTAGGTCATCAGTTGACAGGTACCGATGCCAACTTTTGAGAAGATGGAGCGCATTCAAGACTCATATTTTATTTTGATTCATATTTTGGTGTCTTATAAAATATACATAACACATTTGTATTAAATTATATTATTAATGCAATGGATGATGTTGTTTTCTTGTTTACTATTATTTTGTGTTGTGATACTGTACATGATGTCGTCCACCCTCGAATGTTTCTGCCATTCTGGTTTTGGGGTGTGACAGATTGGTATCAGAGCATTGTTTATAGTGAATTGAGTATATCAACCCATAAAATATATACAAACTATAAACACAACAGGATCCAAGTTAAGACGACATTCAGATTGAGTATATCAATCCATAAAAGATATACAAATTATAAATACTGCGAGCGTATTGGTCAATCCGAATGGTATCAGAGCATTGCTTATAGTGAATTGAGTATATCAACCCATAAAAGATATACAAACTATAAACACAACGGGATCCAAGTAAGGACTTAAAGAATACAGCATGTCGTCCTTACTTGGATCAATTCTTCATCGTATTCATTGATTGCATACTGATCTACTCTCGAAGTAAGGAGGAACATAGCAATCATTTGTGACAAGTCCTAGAAACCTTACAATCGGAGAAGCTCTATGCGAAGTTCTATAAATGTGAATTTTGGATCCGAAGAGTCGAATTCTTAGGACACGTGGTTAGCGAAGAAGGAATCCACATGAACCCTTCCAAAATTAAAGCCATTGAGAACTGGTCAGTATCAAAGACGCCTATAGAAATTTGTCAATTTCTAGGCCTCGTTGGCTACTCCCGCAGATTCATACAGAACTTCTCTTGGATTGCAAAACCTCTTACAACACTAACCCAGAAAGGCGTGGCCTTTGACTGGGAAGAGAAGCAAGAAAAAGCTTTCAAATGCAGAAACGAGCCTTATGCACCGCACTGATACTATCCCTCCCTGAAGGAATAGAAGACTTCGTGGTATATTGCGATGCATCCAACCAAGGGCTCGGTTGTGTTCTGATGCAACGAGGTAAGGTCATCACCTATGCCTCAAGGCAGTTGAAAACACATGAGGTTAACTACACCACACATGATCTTGAGCTAGGAGTAGTTGTGTTTGCTCTGAACATCTGGAGACACTATCTGTATGGTACGAAAAGCACTATCTTTATGGACCACAAGAGTTTACAACACATATTTGACCACAATGAGCTCAACATGAGACAACGATGGTGGGCCAAGCTACTCAATGACTACGAATGCAAAATTCGTTATCATCCGGGTAAAGCTTGATGGGTTTTGAGCATTCTAACACTTCCTAAGTGTACATGCAACCCTAATAACCTTGGATCTATGTTTGTCTAATTGTCATGCAAAGTTGAATTCCAAGGTTATATTCCTATCTAGCATACATGGGGAACAATTTTATCATAAAGTGTAGATATAATAACTTACCTTGTTGTTGTTTGTGTTCCTTGAAACCTTGTGAGCCTAGCACCCCAAGTGTGATGCCTCAAATGCTTCACACAACACCAAATGCTCTTGGAAGAACTTATGAGAGTATACACACTTCTCAAAATCGGCCAAGCCCTCTTATTTCTTAGTGTAGCCGATTTTAGGTGGAGAACATGTTACTTATATAGTGTTGACACATCTAGGGTTAAACCCTAATGTGTCATGACTCTTCATTTCCATGACCCATGGGTTTGTAACTCCCATGGAGCATCCATGGAGCATCCTATGGGTGGAACCCAACTTGATAGTCCATGGAGCCTTTTAGCCCACTATACAAGATATGGATGATTTACATAATCAACCCATATATTTAATTAGTTATCTTTTGATCACTTAATTAATTCTAAATTAATTCTTGATCAAACTAATCAAATAATATTATTAATATATTAGAACTTATAATATATTAATAATCTCCAAGTGTTATTTCTCTCATTTATTCTATCCAATTGCATGGTGCCATGCAACCCAAATGGACCATGCCGGGTCGGGTCAAGTACATACCAGAAATAGTTATGGACTTAGACACCTTATCCAACAGTCTCCCGCTTGGATAAGTCTAATAACTATTACTGCAAGTATGACTTCAGGAACCGATCGGCAATCGTAGCTCTTTTCAAGGTTTCTCGAAACTGAGAAGATGATGGTACGCCACTTAAGATAAGTGATCATATAATCCTCTGTTCTAGATATCAGTCGGACAAATACATGGAACAATGTCTTACTTATTGTCCAACAATTTGTTTCCCGATTTCCGATTTGTTTGACAAAGAACTTCATTGAACACATCAATTTAGTTCTGACCGGGCCCGATACATAGGTCAAAACAAAATCATTGAGGGGCCCAGATATCAGCTTCTAATCCAAGAAGGAACAGATAAACTTCGACTCATATGTTTGTTCTACTAGTCATTGAATTACACACAAGAGCGCGATTTTATAACATCGAGTTACCAATGCGTTTTTCGTACAATCATTGCATAACCAACTTGTAAGTAACAAATCATATCTCTAGGTTTAAAGATTTATATGATACTACCGTCTCATGATCACTCGAGATAGAATTCCATGAAGTGATTCCAGTGAGCGTGGGTTGAGTCCAATGCTCAGAACTTATGAGCACTCATGATTGTTGTAGCCTTGTCCAAGACCTCTACAACCAAACATGACAGTCTTGATTCATATCTACTTCCGACATATGACCGACTGTGGAGGTTTGAATAATATGTTATACCAAACAAAATTATTCTGGAAGTCAAAACATGCAAAAGAAATATAGTAAACGATCGACAAGAGATAGCAACACTTTACTCATAAATAAAACACTTTTATTCATCATCAAATGTCAATTACACTTTACAAATTTCGAGGTTATCTAACTACTAAATCTAATATCATCCTTCATCCCTATGCTCCGAGCATGCTGGAGATGCTTAACCCGAGTCAGTCCCTTCATGAGGGGATCTACCGGATTCTCATCTGATGATACCCTCTTTGCCACGAGGAGTCCTTCTTCGATCCGATGTCTGATGAAATGGTATTTTCTGTTGATGTGTCTGGATCTCCCGTGATCCCTTGGTTCCTTGGCTAAGGCAACAGCACTTTCACTATCACAGAAAATTTCCATTGGCTCTTTAATAGCTGGTACAACTCCAAGGTCTCCAATGAAGTTCCCCAGCCATAATGCCTCCTTTGCCGCCTCGCTAGCTGCAATATACTCTGATTCACAAGTAGAATCTGCCACTGTCTCTTGCTTGGAACTCTTCCAAGAAATTGCTCCTCCATTTAGGGTAAAGACCCAGCCCGACTGAGAGCGGAAGTTATCCCTATCAGTCTGGAAGCTAGCATCACTATTGTCACACCCCGAAAACCAAAGGCGGAAACGTCTCCGGGGTTGACTACCACGTTGTGTATCAAATCCAATGTACATAGTATTCACAGTAAACAAACATTACATTACATATATATGAAAGTTTACATGTGTTTCAAAAGTAAAGTTATACAAATATACATATGCATCATGTTAACAAAAGTTGAGACGAGTCTTCTACGCACTCCGTCTTCGCCAAAAGTGATCACCGGGTACCTGTCTAACTTGGACCTGAGAATACAAGCGGTTTGAAAATCAGCATAAAGCTGGTGAGTTCATAAGCGGTTTTGTTTTATGAAAATGTATCGGTTTCCTTTAGTTTCCGAAAAGATTTGTTATCCAAGAAAATCCCATATTTTCTTATGAGAAGTTGGTTAAGTTATCATTTGTTACCAATTCGGTTATATATTGTATTTACCCCAGGAAAATCCCATATTTTCCTAATTGTAAGATCAATGGTATATCATAAAGTATAGTTTAGCACACAAAACTATATAATGAAAATCTTGGGATCACTATCCCGAAAGACATATAAGTTAGTTTGAGATATTCGAAAGTACGGTTCAAGATCATGGGACTATCATCCCGAACTAACACGAGATAAGTTAATGTATATATGTAAATATAGATTTGAAACCATGGGATCTCTATCCCGAATAAGATACAAATTTTAGAACTCATGGGATCACTATCCCGTATAAGATATAGATTTAGAAAACCTTGGGATCACTATCCCGTATATAGATTTAGAAAACCATGGGATCACTATCCCGTATAAGTTATCGATATGAAACCTTGGGATCACTATCCCGTATAAGATATAGTTAAAGATCATGGGGAAAGACATCCCGTACAGATAATAGACATAAAACCATGGGATCAATATCCCGAACTAGATGCCAAATAGTTTAGTTAATACCATGGGATCACTATCCCGAAAGAGATATAAGAATAAACCATGGGATCACTATCCCGTATATAGATTTAGAAAACCATGGGATCACTATCCCGTATAAGTTATCGATATGAAACCTTGGGATCACTATCCCGTATAAGATATAGTTAAAGATCATGGGGAAAGACATCCCGTACAGATAATAGACATAAAACCATGGGATCAATATCCCGAACTAGATGCCAAATAGTTTAGTTAATACCATGGGATCACTATCCCGAAAGAGATATAAGAATAAACCATGGGATCACTATCCCGTATAGGACATAGATATAGAATAGTTTGATAATACCATGGGATTACTATCCCGAAAGAGACATAGAAAATAGATACAAAACCATGGGATCACTATCCCGAACGAAATAAAGATTCTGAACCCAAACTGTGAATAAGCTGGTATTAATACATATTGTGAGTCGGGTAACCATACTGATACGACAACGTGACCTCCTTGACGTTTGTCAGACGTCGAACGATATCCAGAAATTTGTCACCCTAGGCGTGCCCGCCTAACTGTAGCTAGCAGTTAAGGTGTGGGATTGTTAGTCCCGAATAGATCTATTCACAAATTCCGCGCTCTCCCTCCAGGAGACTCTGGTTACACTTCCGGAGAGGATTTACTGATCATCCATAAAGGGTAGTGACTATCTCACAAGCTAGTACTAAACTATTCACAGGGTTCTTGTAAGATATTGACATACAGAAAGTTATGAAACATAGTACAGTAAAGTATAGATACATACATGAAATCATCGGATAACATATTCAAATGATACGGAGATAAACTGAACAAACATAGTTTATCTAATAATTTTGTATAGATGTCAGTATACGATAGAAAGAACAGTAAAGACCCCCAAATTATTCCCATAATAATTTGATTAATTTGATTGTTTCTTAACTAAAATCCATTTAGTTGAAATCGAGTAGTCATTCCTTATGCTCAGCATAATACATAAGGAGTAAAAGAGTTTATAGATTTGTCATATATTGTTTGAAACACATCAATGTTGTGATTGGAAAACGGTTATGGTTTGCTTGTATTCCCCCCTGAAAACATTGAAAACAGTGAAAAAGCCGTAGTGGTATGAACTCACCGGACGAGATACGAGACGGTTTGGATGCTAAGAGTTGAGCCGGGACTTGTAAATGCATGAGGTTCCTAATTATGAAGTAATGATACACATTTGTATCTAATTAGGACTTAGATTGATTGTCGGATAGGGACAATTGCTTCAGGTCGCGATAACACTCCGATACAAGTGTTTGGTGGGACCCGGGTGGCGTTTAGGGACATGAATGGTACAAGGGACTTGGGAAATGAGTTGGGACATCAAAGGAACACTCCCCTTAAGGGAGTTTACGGCCAAAACACCCTTCCCCATGAGTTTACGGCCGTAAACTCATGATGGGTGTTTTATGGTGCCTTTTGGACTTCCAACACTTAGGGGATGATTTCTAGACTTGGTTTAAGGACTTGGAATGGTTCAAAACATCAATTTGACCCTCTTTGAGGGAGTTTACGGCCTAGCATGGCTCCAAGGCCGTAAACCCTTATTTGTCCAAGAAAATGGTGTTTATTGTTGCTAGAACAAATCACATGTGATTGGTAGAATAAATCCAAGGCCTAACATGAGTTTGCATGGGACATATGAATGATTTATGGAGTTTACGGCCCATGAAACCCCCTTCATGGCCGTAAACTCTAGTGTGTGATGTTCCAAGGTGTTTCAAGGTCTAGAACATGCATGAATGGACTTCTAAAATTCATCTAAGGGCCTTAGGGGTGTGTAGTTTGCATTCTAACACCAAAAATTTTGGAGTTTACGGCCCAAGAACATGTCTTGGCCGTAAACCCTTAGAAACCCCATAAATGTTGTGTTTTAGGCCCTCAAAGTATTTTTGATTGGTCCCTTGATTTATTCCAAGGCTTTTGGTGGTGTTGGATGGCTTTCTAACACCTTAGAATGAGATTTATGCCAAGTTTTGTGGAGTTTACGGCCCAAGAACTCTCCTTGGCCGTAAACTCATCTAAGTCCCTTAAAATTAATGTTTCAAGTGTCCAAATGCAAGAATCAAAGTCCTATAATTCATACCTAAGCTATAGGGGTGATTTGGAAGGGTTTAAGGGCATGAAAACCCTCATTATGTGAGTTTACGGCCCAAGAATGTTCCTTGGCCATAAACTCCTCCAAACATCACAAAATGCAAGTATTACATGTTTAGATCACATATATTAAAGTCTCATAGCCATATCCAAGGTCCAAACTAGTCAAGGAAGGGTTTCAAGGCTCAAAACCCCTTATCTTTGGTGTTTACGGCCTAAGCATCTTCTTAGGCCGTAAACTCACATACATTGTTCCATTTTCTTGTTTAAATCTAGAATTTGAAGGCTAAGGATGTTATA
The DNA here is from genome assembly GCF_052625555.1 of Lactuca saligna. NCBI lineage: Eukaryota > Viridiplantae > Streptophyta > Magnoliopsida > Asterales > Asteraceae > Lactuca > Lactuca saligna. The sequence continues at coordinate 246,945,861 of NC_136420.1, read as the reverse complement.
GATTAAGGCTAGGGAGGTACCTTAAGGATTTGAAGCCTTAAAATTGAGTTTTGGACACTAAATCTTTGGATTTTGGAGAGAGGTTAGAGAGAGAGTAGTGAGAGAAGGAAAAAAGCTTCAAATGAAGGCTGAAACTCGTTTATATAGTTCCCAAAGTTTGCACACGGTGGAATTCTACCCGATACCGATGCTAACCGCGGCTTTTGGTCGCACCCGATTGAGTTTCCGTCACCCGACAGGAACATTTTTAAAACTTATGAAATAATGATTTCGGGTGAATAACATAAGTTCCTGAGTGCTTTAGACACTCATTAGGATAAAATAAACATATAATTTATACAAATAAATTCCAAAGAGAAATCGGAACGAATCCGATAACGGCGACCTTTCGGGTAAAACGGGTTTTGGCGATGAACAATTTCGGGTTGTTACAACTATACCCTACAACTCTCAAGTCATCACTCCCACCGAGGGTAAGGACCCAGTCCTTAGTCCTTCGTACGTACTTGAGAATATTCTTTACCGCAGTCCAGTGTGCCTTGCCAGGGTTCCCCTGAAACCTGCTAACCATGCTCAGGGCAAAAGCTACATCAGGTCGAGTACAAGTCATAGCATACATGATCGATCCTACAGCCGAAGCATAAGGTACTCGACTCATTTGTGCTATCTCAGCCTCAGTGTTAGGGCTTTGTGTCTTACTCAGTTTGGCGTTACTCTGGATGGGCAACTCTCCTTTCTTGGAGTCTTGCATTCTGAATCTCTTCAGAACCTTCTCCAAGTAGGTACTTTGACTAAGTCCAATTAGTCTTTTGCTCCGATCTCTCAAGATCGTTATCCCCAAAATATAGGCAGCTTCACCAAGGTCCTTCATAGCGAAACACTTTCCAAGCCAGGACTTTACTTCCTGCAGGGTTGGAATGTCATTTCCTATGAGTAGTATGTCATCCACATACAATACCAAAAAGCTAACTATACTCCCACTAGCCTTGACATATACACAAGATTCATCTTCACTCCTAGAAAAGCCAAATTCCTTGACCTTTTCATCAAAGCAAAGATTCCATCTGCGAGGTGCTTGCTTTAATCCATAAATGGATTTCTCAAGCTTACACACTCTATTAGGGTACTCGTTGCTGACAAAACCCTCTGGCTGACTCATGTAAACATCTTCAGCCAACTTCCCATTAAGGAAAGCGGTTTTGACATCCATTTGCCAAATTTCATAGTCATGAAATGCGGCTATAGCTAACAGAACCCGAATAGACTTAATCTTGGCTACCGGAGAAAAGGTCTCATCATAATCCACTCCAAGAATTTGAGAGAAGCCCTTTGCAACCAGTCTAGCCTTATAAGTGTGTACTTTACCATCCATGTCGGTCTTCTTCTTGAAGACCCATTTGCACCCTACAGTCCTTCGACCTGGTACATTCTCAACCAAGTTCCAAACTTGATTGTCATACATGGATTGTATCTCGCTATCCATAGCCTCTTTCCATTTAGCAGACTCGGGGCCTGCCATGGCTTCCTCGTAGCTGTTAGGGTCATCTTGACTTACTAGTGTCTCATCACTAATAAGTGTCCCACCTTCTGCAGTAATATGGAATCCATAGTAATGCTCAGGTGCACTCCTAACTCTCGTGGAACGCCTCAGAGGTACAGATTCGTCAATTGGCTCAACAGGAGTTTCCTCCTCAAGTTGAGGGCTAGAGTTTGAAGTTCCTTCACCACTTGACTCTTGAATTTCTTCAAGATCAATTTGCCTCCCACTGTCTCCTTGGCTTATAAACTCTCTTTCTCGAAAGACTCCTCTTCTTGCTACAAAGACCACATTGTCACTAGGTCTGTAGAAGAGATAACCAAAGGATTGTTGTGGGTAGCCGATGAAAATACACCTCTCGCTTCGGGGTTCGAGCTTATCATGAGTCTCGCGTCTCACGAAAGCCTTGCATCCCCAAATCTTGATGTGGTCTAGTTTAGGTACTTTACTAGTCCACATCTCGTGAGGAGTTTTGGCAACTTTCTTTGTAGGGACTAGATTAAGGATATGGGCGGCAGTCTCTAAGGCATACCCCCATAATGAGATTGGTAGCGAAGCTCGACTCATCATGGAACGAACCATGTCCAACAAGGTTCGATTACGCCTCTCAGCCACACCATTCAACTGCGGTGTCCTGGGAGGTGTCAATTGTGAGACAATCCCACATTCCTTTAGATAGTCGAGGAACTCTGAACTAAGATACTCACCACCCCGATCGGATCGAAGCATCTTAATGTTCCTGCCCAATTGATTCTCGACTTCCTGTTTAAATTCCTTAAACTTCTCGAAAGTCTCTGACTTATACTTGATTAAGTAGACATATCCATATCTACTGTAATCATCAGTAAAAGTCAAATAATAACAATTAGCATCCCTTGTGGCATGTTTGAATGGTCCACACACATCCGTGTGTATAAGGTCCAACAAACCTTCACCCCTTTCACACGAGCCTGTGAAGGGTGACTTTGTCATTTTTCCAAGTAAGCATGATTCGCAACTATCATTTGACTTTAGGTCAAACGACTCCAAGACTCCATCCTTTTGGAGTTGGCCTATGCGTTTCTTGCTTATATGTCCAAGACGACAATGCTATAATGATGCTTTATCCAAGTTATTATTATTAGTAGAATCAATACACAAAACATTATTTCCTGAGTTATCTACAACAGATACAGCTTCATACACACCATCACAAGGAAATGCTTTAAAATAAAGTACATTATTAAAGAAAGCATTAATCGAACCAACTTCATTATCAAACGAAAAGGTGAAACCTTGTTTGTACAATGCATGAAAGGAAATAATATTTCTTGCCATTTCTGGCGAATAACAACATTTATTCAAATCTAAATTTAACCCACTACTTAGCGATAAAGTATAAACTCCAATCTTGGTGACAGGTGTAACTTTCCTATTCCCCATGATTAAGTTTATTCTTCCTTGCTCCACATTCTCACTTCTTCCTAGTCCCTGCAAGTCACAACAAATATGAATACCGCAACCGGTATCAAGGACCCAAGATTTCGAATGGGGTGAGTTATTAGAAATGATAGTGTAAATACCTGCATGGTTGGGTTTGACTTTCCCATCCTTCACATCCTGCTGGTACTTTGGGCAGTTCCGCTTCCAATGAGCTTTTTCATGGCAATAGAAGCATTCAGCCTCTTTTGGGTCAGAAGAAGGAGTAATGAAACCTTTCTTGGTTCCACTTGAAGAAGAGCCATCAAGGGTCCGAGCCTTGGTACCCTTCGAAGATCTCTTTCTCTTCCTCCCTCGACTTTGCCCGATTGCCAAGACCGGAGTTGAGTCTGGAGTAGGAGTGATAGCAACCGACTTCCCCTTAAGACCTGTTTCTGCGGTCGTGAGAAGTCCCTGAAGTTTGCTGAGGGTGACCTCTTCCTTATTCATGTGATATGTCATGCGGAATTTATCATAGCACGATGGTAAGGAGTGCAAAATGATATCTATTGCAAGCTCCTCAGGGAAGTTCACATTGAGCTTCAGCAATCGATCCACATACCTTTGCATTTTCTGCATGTGGCTCGTGACGGACTCTCCGTCCTTCATCATGGTTGTTATCATGGAGCAGATGACTTCATACCTCTCTTGTCGTGCACTTTGATGGTATCTTTCCATCAAATCTTGGTGCATTTCATAAGGGTAGAAGTCCTCATAAGGCTTTTGGAGTTCAGTTGTCATTGTGGCCAACATGATGCAAGCCACCTTGGTTGCATCTCTTTCATGAGTATGAAAGTCAGCGATCTCCTGTGGAGTTGCAGTGGACTCATCAATTTCCTTAAGCTCCTTGTCAAGGACATATTCTTTGTCCTCGTAGCGGGTAATCATCCTGATGTTTCTGATCCATTTATTGAAGTTGGATCCATCAAAGGTGACTTTCCCACACAAACTCATAAGAGTAAAGGAGCCATTAGGATTCGAGCCAGAAGCATTATTTGAAGACATCTGAAAGAGAAGAACAAGTTTAGTATAGATTTAAGAGAGTCCTTAATAAAACACCCAAATGTAATATTAAGGCTAGGATCCAATCACAATATAATATAACTTAGAAGAGGTGTGCCGTAATCTAAGCTATACCATATTTGAAAGGTAGGTGAATGACGATTCACCAATTTCCACCACGAAAACCGAAATATTAGATATTTAGTTTTTATTGGTTTTAGAAATTCCTAGATTCTTTGAGATCCAATGAACTTTTCAAAGGCATGTTTCAATCTCGGGAGTGCCCTCCAGGTTTTGTGACTGGGATGCTGAGGATCACAAAACGAGGTGTGAAGTAACCATGCAAATCACTTGGTACCCTTAAAGTTTATCACTCAATCGATGTGCCGGTAAACCACACACGCTCCACCGATACTATAATAAACCTTAAGTCACCCTTTACCTACCTTGTTAAGTCCAAGTTAGTTTGCCGGTTAACCACACACGCTCCACCAACGACTTAGACAAAGTGTAAAGTGTAATTTCATGGATTAGCACCTTATTCACATTTTCCTAAAGTAACTAAGATTGGGAATTTAATAAACATTTAGTTACTTTATTATATTCATCATACTTTGAATGAGAATTTATAAGTCCTTGTCTTACCCGTTCGGCTAACGACCCTCCACCAGTCAAGCAAGCGGTGGGTGAGAATATTCACCCATTAAGTCACCATTTTATAGGCAACAACCTTATACCCACCTTATAGACCGGCTTCGTGAATGAGGCGTACTAGCGGTAAGACGACTTTATTCTTATACATATATATATAATTATTAAATCATCATAATATAAGTATAAGGGTTGAATTTTAACTTTTAAAATTCTAGGGGTTGGAACTTAAAGTTTTAACTTAACTTTACTTGTTCCAAAACTTGAGGGCAAGTTTTGTAACTTTCAAAACTTTTCATTTCTTGTAACTTATGAGTTTAATAGAGTAATAAAATGAAGACTCTTCATTTTTCTAACTCTTGTGTTTTCTTAATGGTTTTAACTCAAGTGTGACTCTTGGTTTTCCATAACTTAAGGATAAGTTATGGACTCCATTAAAACACATTATGATCAAGAATTAATCTACCACATAGGTTACAAATAATTCCTATGATTATCTAAAACATCATAAGAACAAGAACATGATTATGAACACAATCAAAAATTACATTTAAAACTTTGTAATTTTGATAACTAGTTGTTGTAAATGAATTAGCAAAGACATTACACCACCAAAAACAAGTTTTCAATTACCAAAACAGTTTAGGGTAATGTTTCTAATTCATTTCCAGCAACTGAATCGAAATTCTGCACTCAGTCGACCCTACTCGCCGAGTGCATGAACTCACTCGCCGAGTTGGTTGAAGATACTCATGGACTCGACGAGTCCCCCCTATAGACTCGACGAGTCCATTCGCAGACAGCAAGATTTCTGATTCTGTTTTCAACTTTTAAGCACAAATAAGAACAAACAAGCCTAGGCTATGATACCACTGATGGGTTTTGAGCATTCTAACACTTCCTAAGTGTACATGCAACCCTAATAACCTTGGATCTATGTTTGTCTAATTGTCATGCAAAGTTGAATTCCAAGGTTATATTCCTATCTAGCATACATGGGGAACAATTTTATCATAAAGTGTAGATAGAATAACTTACCTTGTTGTTGTTTGTGTTCCTTGAAACCTTGTGAGCCTAGCACCCCAAGTGTGATGCCTCAAATGCTTCACACAACACCAAATGCTCTTGGAAGAACTTATGAGAGTATACACACTTCTCAAAATCGGCCAAGCCCTCTTATTTCTTAGTGTAGCTGATTTTAGGTGGAGAACATGTTACTTATATAGTGTTGACACATCTAGGGTTAAACCCTAATGTGTCATGACTCTTCATTTCCATGACCCATGGGTTTGTAACTCCCATGGAGCATCCATGGAGCATCCTATGGGTGGAACCCAACTTGATAGTCCATGGAGCCTTTTAGCCCACTATACAAGATATGGATGATTTACATAATCAACCCATATATTTAATTAGTTATCTTTTGATCACTTAATTAATTCTAAATTAATTCTTGATCAAACTAATCAAATAATATTATTAATATATTAGAACTTATAATATATTAATAATCTCCAAGTGTTATTTCTCTCAATTAGTCTATCCAATTGCATGGTGCCATGCAACCCAAATGGACCATGCCGGGTCGGGTCAAGTACATACCAGAAATAGTTATGGACTTAGACACCTTATCCAACAAAGCTAACGTAGTAGCAGGTGCCCTAAGTCAGAAAGAATATTCTGGTCGAAGAGTCAAATCATTGACCTTGACTATCCATTCGCACCTGTCCACCCAAATCAAAGAGGCTCAACTCAAAGCTTTGAAACCCGAAAACGTGACGGGTGAATCCCTTTGAGGGATGGATAAGAACTTGGAAGTCAAGGGTAGCGGAGCCTTATATCTCATGGACTGGATCTAGATACCGAAAGACGGTGGCTTCAAACACTTGGTCATGACCGAGGCGCACAACACTAGATATTCTGTCCACACTTGTTCGGATAAGATGTATCTGGATCTTAAAAAGTTATACTGGTGGCCTAACATGAAAGCAAAGATTGCCACCTTCGTAAGTAAATGCCTTACTTGCGCTAAGGTCAAGGTGGAATACTAGAAACCCTCAGGTTTACTACAGCAACCTGAGATACTAGAATGGAAGTGGGAACGGATCACTATGGACTTCATAACCAAGTTACGCAAGACAACGGGTGGACTTCATACCATTTGGGTCATCGTCGACACATTGACAAAGTCCGCACACTTCCTACCTATCAAAGAAACAGACAAGATGGAGGAGCTTACAAAAACATACATTCATGAGATCGTATGACTGCATGGTATTCCTATATCCATTATCTCCGATAGAGATAGTAGATTCACTTTGCGGTTTTGGCAATCACTACACAGTTCCCTTGGAACAAGGCTGGACATGAGTACAACCTACCATCCACAGACCGACGGAAAAAGTGAGAGAAGTATTCAAAACCTGGAAGATATGTTGCGAGCCTGTGTGATTGACTTTGGGAAGGCATGGGATACTCATTTACCCCTTGTCAAGTGTTCCTACAACAATAGTTATCACACGAGCATCAAGGCTGCTCCATTTAAAGCTCTCTATGGTCGGAAGTGCAGATCCTTTCTATGCTGAGCTGAGGTGGGTGACACCCAGTTAGCTAAATGATGAGTTCCTGACAGCACTCTTATAGGTTCGGAGATCATTTGGGAAACGATAGAGAAGATCGCTCAGATTCGTGAACGATTGAAAGCCTCTAGAGAAAAGCTACGCGGACAAACGAAGGATACCTTTGGAATTCCAGGTGGGAGACCGCATTCTTTTGAAAGTCTCACCCTGGAAGGGCTTGATATGCTTCGGAAAGTGTGGAAAGCTCAATCCAAGATACATAGGGCCTTTCAAGATTCTCGCTAGAATCAACCCTGTAGCTTGCAAACTCAACCTACCCCGCAAACTTAGTAACATACATTCTACTTTCCACGTCTCAAACTTGAAAAAGTGGCTATCTGATGAGACTCTTGTAATTCCACTAGACAAAATCGAGATCAACGAGAGCTTCAACTTCGTGGAAGAACCTGTAGAGATCATGGACCAAGAGGTCAATCAAACGAAGCAAAGTCGTATCCCAATAGTGAAGGTTCGCTGGAACGCTAAGCTAGGACCGAAATTCACTTGGGAGCGCGAGGATCAAATGAAATTGAAATACCCTTATCTTTTCACTTAGTTATTTGTAACTATTTATTGCTTAAACTCTAATTTCGGCACAAAATTCTCTCTAACGGACTTTTCCTGTTTCGGCCTATTAAAAATATATTAATAAAAATAAAGTCAAAATTAGCCGATGGAGTCTAAACGAAAGTTGTAGAGCATGATATCATCTACACATGGATATAAAGAACGTCAAAAACGGAGCTCGTATGCAAAAGATATGAGTTTTTGAAGTTTTTAAATAAAAATAAATGAAAATTCGAACCTTATCCGAGGATGTAGGCTCCGCGTACACGAAGCTACGCCCAATGTACTTCGCACGTAAGTGATCCAGAGCCAGCCACGTCAACCCTTCCTTTGCAAAAGCCACATATATTGATCCATGCATGGATCATGAAAGCCCAAAATGTGATGGATTAGTGATTACTAGTGGGCTAGAAGGTGGTTTGGGCTCAATGGTTGGGTTGTGCATGGTGACCCACAAATTGAATTAAGGTTGCATTAAGACTAGGGCAACATTTTTAAGGCTTCATAAGTGCTAAAACCGTTACTATTTGCTTCATAAAGCCTCCTAGCCGTTTTTGACACTCTTTGGTGGATTAGGGTTACACTTTAATGCTTATGATGACTCCTTAATGCTTCTTATGGCTCCTTAAGCAAGCATAGCCGTTTTTTTTTTCATTCACAAGTCTAATGGACGTTTTTTTTTGTGTTCTTTCAAGAGTTACCTTAATTTCTATTTACTAGTTTTAATGAATAATTGGTTGGTTGGCTTGTAACCACCAAATTTGTAATAAAGGCTTCATATAAAGCCAAATTATGCATGGAAAAAGTAATGCACGAATTTTAATCAAAGAACCATTATTTTCACTTTGAATTATTGTTATAATTCTCAAATTATCTTGTTGGGACGTGTTCTTGACTTTATACGAACTCAATCCAATAGGTCTTGGATTGTTTTCATCGGTATACAACTTAATAGGTCTTGAGTTGTTACTATACTAATGTATCTATTTCTTTCCATTCACATATCATTTGTGGTTGCTATTCTCTCTTAATTTACCTAAACACTACCCTACTCACTAAATCAAGCCCATACACGCATCATAAGTGGTATCAGAGTGCAGAATGGATTTTGATGATCCAGAGTTCCTACAAAATCTTCGAGAAGCATTACGAAACATCCAAGAAGGTGGAAATCGAAGGTAACCCCGCCGTGGTGAACATAGGGTTGTGGAAGAATTCAAGGTGTCTGAATTGCCTAAATTTGTTGGTGGAACTGATCCTGAATGCTACTTGGAGTGGGAAAGGAAGATTGAAAGAATGTTCGAGTACAAAGAAGTGGATGATGAAAAAAGCTGCAAGTATGCCATTCTCAAGCTAAGTGGTGGTGCTTCATTGTGGTTTGAAGGGCTTAAGGCCAAGAGAACCCGTGAAGGCAAAGAAAAAAATTTGTTCTTGGCTTTCTCTAAAACGAAAGCTAAGAAAGAGATATGTTCCTTCTACTCATAGAATGGCCACTTACAAGAAGATTGCTAATTTGAGGCAAGGAAAAATGAGTGTTGGAGAATACATTGATGAATTTGAGAAGTTGTCCTTGATGGGGGATATTGAAGAAATTGAAGAACAAAAAATGACTCGTTTTCTAAAAGGGTTGAACTACAACATTGCCAATGTTGTGGAGTTATATCCTTATGCTGATTTTGGAACTCTTTGTGGTTTGTGTTTGAAGTTGGAGGGGCAAACCAAAGCACGTCATGGTGGGAGTTCAAGTTCAAGTCTCGAAAGTACCAAGTCAAAGTTGTGGTCCAAGCCCGAGTCTAGCAATAGACAAAATTCTGTTTCTACTCCTTCTGGTTCTAGTAGTGTTCCCGTTGCTCCTAAACTTACTAGTGGTACTAAAGAAACTAGTTTGGCGAAAATTAGATGTTTCAAGTGTCAAGGTTTTGGTCATTACCAAAATGCTTATCCAAACAAAAGGGTGGTGACTTTAAGGGAGGCCATTGAATGTCGTGAAGAGTTGGAGGAAGAAGAGAGGTTGACGGGTATTTTTTATGATACACAACAAGAAGAGGAAGAAGAGGAGGAGGTAGAGTATGAAGCACCGGTGTATGATACAGTTTTGGTGCTTAGAACCCTTAAAACTCAAGGGGTTCAAACCGTCGCTGATGTGGATCAACGAGACCAATTGTTTCACACCAAATGTTTGGCTAGAGACAAGTGGTGTAGTTTGATTATTGATGGTGGAAGTTGTACTAATGTTGCTTCTAATGAAATGTTGACCAAATTGGGTTTGTCTACAACAAACCACCCAAAACCATATGTTCTTCATTGGTTGGATGATGGAAGCAAAATAAAGGTGACAAAACAGGTTAGAGTTGGTTTAACGATGGGGTCTTATGAAGATGAAGTGTTGTGTGATGTTATTCCTATGGATGCATGTCATATTTTGTTGGGGCGTCCTTGGCAATTTGATAGGGACGTGTTACATAGAGGGAGGAGCAATGAATATGAGTTGAAACACAATAATAAAAAAATTGTGTTAAAACCCATGTCCCCAACGACCATAAGGTCCATGATTTCTAAACAAGTAAAAAAACCTAATCTTTCTATGTTTGCTAGTGAAAGGGAGGTAGAGCAAGTTCTTGACAAAGGTGATGTTATTTACATGCTTGTGGCCAAAGAGCATGCAAAGGTGGAGAAGATGGTGCATGGAGAAAACACTATTGCTGATTTGCTTTTGGAGTTTCAAGATGTGTTTCCAAGCGAATTACCACCAGGTTTGCCTCCAATCCGCGGTATCGAACACCAAATTGACCTTATTCCGGGTGCTCCTTTGCCTAATAAAGCTGCCTATAGATGTAATCCGGAGGTGACAAAAGAGTTGCCAAAACAAATTGATGAACTCATGAAAATGGGTTATGTTCGTGAAAGCCTAAGTCCTTGTGTTGTTCCAGTTTTGTTGGTTCCAAAAAAAAGATGGTTCTTGGAGGATGTGTGTTGATAGTAGGGTTGTTAATAACATCACCATAAAATACCGATTTCCTATTGATGGGTTTTGAGCATTCTAACACTTCCTAAGTGTACATGCAACCCTAATAACCTTGGATCTATGTTTGTCTAATTATCATGCAAAGTTGAATTCCAAGGTTATATTCCTATCTAGCATACATGGGGAACAATTTTAACTTAAAGTATAGATAGAATAACTTACCTTGTTGTTGTTTATGTTCCTTGAAACCTTGTGAGCCTAGCACCCCAAGTGTGATGCCTCAAATGCTTCACACAACACCAAATGCTCTTGGAAGAACTTATGGGAGAACACACACTTCTCAAAATCGGCCAAGCCCTCTTGTTTCTTAGTGTAGCCAATTTTAGGTGGAGAACATGTTACTTATATAGTGTTGACACATCTAGGGTTAAACCCTAATGTGTCATGACTCTTCATTTCCATGACCCATGGGTTTGTAACTCCCATGGAGCATCCATTGAGCATCCTATGGGTGGAACCCAACTTGATAGTCCATGGAGCCTTTTAGCCCACTATACAAGATATGGATGATTTACATAATCAACCCATATATTTAATTAGTTATCTTTTGATCACATAATTAATTCTAAATTAATTCTTGATCAAACTAATCAAATAATATTATTAATATATTAGAACTTATAATATATTAATAATCTCCAAGTGTTATTTCTCTCATTTAGTCTATCCAATTGCATGATGCCATGCAACCCAAATGGACCATGCCGAGTCGGGTCAAGTACATACCATAAATAGTTATGGACTTAGACACCTTATCCAACAGTCTCCCACTTGGATAAGTCTAATAACTATTACTGCAAATATGACTTCAGGAACCGATAGGCAATCGTAGGTCTTTACAAGGTTTCTCAAAACTGAGAAGATGATGGTACGCCATTTAAGATAAGTGATCATATAATCCTCTGTTCTAGATATCAGTCGGACAAATACATGGAACAATGTCTTACTTATTGTCCAACAATTTGTTTCCCGATTTCCGATTTGTTTGACAAAGAACTTAATTGAACACATCAACTTAGTTCTGACCGGGCCCGGTACATAGGTCAAAACAAAATCATCGAGGGGCCCAGATATCAGCTTCTAATCCAAGAAGGAACAGATAAACTTCGACTCATATGTTTGTTCTACTACTCATTGAATTACACACAAGAGCGCGATTTATAACATCGAGTTACCAATGCATTTTTCGTACAATCAATGCATAACCAACTTGTAAGTAACAAATCATATCTCTAGGTTTAAAGACTTATATGATATTACCATCTCACGATCACTCGAGATAGAATTCCATGAAGTGATTCCAGTGAGCGTGGGTTGAGTCCAATGCTCAGAACTTATGAGCACTCATGATTGTTGTAGCCTTGTCCAAGACCTCTACAACCAAACATGACAGTCTTGATTCATATCTACTTCCGACATATGACCGACTGTGGAGGTTTGAATAATATGTTATACCAAACAAAATTATTCTGGAAGTCAAAACATGCAAAAGAAATATAGTAAACGATCGACAAGAGATAGTAACACTTTACTCATAAATAAAACACTTTTATTCATCATCAAATGTTAATTACACTTTACAAATTTCGAGGTTATCTAACTACTAAATCTAATATCATCCTTCAGCCCTATGCTCCGAGCATTCTGGAGATGCTTAACCCGATTCAGTCCCTTCGTGAGGGGATCTGCCGGATTCTCATCTGATGATACCCTCTTTGCCACGAGGAGTCCTTCTTCGATCCGATGTCTAATGAAATGGTATTTTCTGTCGATGTGTCTGGATCTCCCGTGATCCCTTGGTTCCTTGGCTAAGGCAACAACACTTTCACTATCACAGAAAATTTCCATTGGCTCTTAATAGCTGGTACAACTCCAAGGTCTCCAATGAAGTTCCTCAGCCATAACGCCTCCTTTGCCGCCTCGCTAGCTGCAATATACTCTGATTCACAAGTAGAATCTGCCACTGTCTCTTGCTTGGAACTCTTCCAAGAAATTGCTCCTCCATTTAGGGTAAAGACCCAGCCCGACTGAGAGCGGAAGTTATCCCTATCAGTCTGGAAGCTAGCATCACTATACCCTACAACTCTCAAGTCATCACTCCCACCGAGGGTAAGGACCCAGTCCTTAGTCCTTCGTAGGTACTTGAGAATATTCTTTACCGCAGTCCAGTGTGCCTTGCCAGGGTTCCCCTGGAACCTGCTAACCATGCTCAGGGCAAAAGCTACATTAGGTCGAGTACACGTCATAGCATACATGATCGATCCTACAGCCGAAGCATAAGGTACTCGACTCATTTGTGCTATCTCAGCCTCAGTGCTAGGGCTTTGTGTCTTACTCAGTTTGGCGTTACTCTGGATGGGAAACTCTCCTTTCTTGGAGTCTTGCATTCTGAATCTCTTCAGCACCTTATCCAAGTAGGTACTTTGACTAAGTCCAATTAGTCTTTTACTCCAATCTCTCAAGATCCTTATCCCCAAAATATAGGCAGCTTCACCAAGGTCCTTCATAGCGAAACACTTTCCAAGCCAGGACTTTACTTCCTACAGGGTTGGAATGTCGTTTCCTATGAGTAGTATGTCATCCACATACAATACCAAAAAGCTAACTATACTCCCACTAGCCTTGACATATACACAAGATTCATCTTCACTCCTAGAAAAGCCAAATTCCTTGACCTTTTCATCAAAGCAAAGATTCCATCTACGAGGTGCTTGCTTTAATCCATAAATGGATTTCTCAAGCTTACACACTCTATTAGGGTACTTGTTGCTGACAAAACCCTCTGGCTGACTCATGTAAACATCTTCAGCCAACTTCCCATTAAGGAAAGCGGTTTTGACATCCATTTGCCAAATTTCATAGTCATGAAATGCGGCTATGGCTAACAGAACCCGAATAGACTTAATCTTGGCTACCGGAGAAAAGGTCTCATCATAATCCACTCCAGGAATTTGAGAGAAGCCCTTTGCAACCAGTCTAGCCTTATAAGTGTGTACTTTACCATCCATGTTGGTCTTCTTCTTGAAGACCCATTTGCACCCTACAGTCTTTCGACCTGGTACATTCTCAACCAAGTTCCAAACTTGATTGTCATACATGGATTGTATCTCGCTATCCATAGCCTCTTTCCATTTAGCAGACTCGGGGCCTGCCATGGCTTCCTCGTAGCTGTTAGGGTCATCATGAGTATGAAAGTCAGCGATCTCCTGGGGAGTTGCAGTGGACTCATCAATTTCCTTAAGCTCCTTGTCAAGGACATATTCTTTGTCCTCGTAGCGGGTAATCATCCTGATGTTTCTGATCCATTTATTGAAGTTGGATCCATCAAAGGTGACTTTCCCACACAAACTCATAAGAGTAAAGGAGCCATTAGGATTCGAGCCAGAAGCATTATTTGAAGACATCTGAAAGAGAATAACAAGTTTAGTATAGATTTAAGGGAGTCCTTAATAAAACACCCAAATGTAATATTAAGGCTAGGATCCAATCACAATATAATATAACTTAGAAGAGGTATGCCGTAATCTAAGCTATACCATATTTGAAAGGTAGGTGAATGACGATTCACCAATTTCCACCACGAAAACCGAAATATTAGATATTCAGTTTTTATTGGTTTTAGAAATTCCTAGATTCTTTGAGATCCAATGAACTTTTCAAAGGCATGTTCCAATCTCGAGAGTGCCCTCCAAGTTTTGTGACTGGGATACCGAGGATCACAAAACGAGGTGTGAAGTAACCATGCAAATCACTTGGTACCCTTAAAGTTTATCACTCAATCGATGTGCCGGTAAACCACACACGCTCCACTGATACTATAATAAACCTTAAGTCACCCTTTACCTACCTTGTTAAGTCCAAGTTAGTGTGCCGGTTAACCACACACGCTCCACCAACGACTTAGACAAAGTGTAAAGTGTAATTTCATGGATTAGCACCTTATTCACATTTTTCCTAAAGTAACTAAGATTGGAAATTTAATAAAACATTTAGTTACTTTATTATATTCATCATACTTTGAATGAGAATTTATAAGTCCTTGTCTTACCCGTTCGGCTAACGACCCTCCACCAGTCAAGCAAGCGGTGGGTGAGAGTAAACACCCATTAAGTCACCATTTTATAGGCAACAACCTTATACCCACCTTATAGACCGGCTTCGTGAATGAGGCGTACTAGCGGTAAGACAACTTTATTCTTATACATATATATATAATTATTAAATCATCATAATATAAGTATAAGGGTTGAATTTTAACTTTTAAAATTCTAGGGGTTGGAACTTAAAGTTTTAACTTAACTTTACTTGTTCCAAAACTTGAGGGCAAGTTTTGTAACTTTCAAACTTTTCATTTCTTGTAACTTATGAGTTTAATAGAGTAATAAAATGAAGACTCTTCATTTTTCTAACTCTTGTGTTTTTAATGGTTTTAATTCAAGTGTGACTCTTGGTTTTCCATAACTTAAGGATAAGTTATGGACTCCATTAAAACATTATGATCAAGAATTAATCTACCACATAGGTTACAAATAATTCCTATGATCATCTAAAACATCATAAGAACAAGAACATGAATATGAACACAATCAAAAATTACATTTAAAACTTTGTAATTTTGATAACTAGTTGTTGTAAATGAATTAGCAAAGACATTACACCACCAAAAACAAGTTTTCAATTACCAAAACAGTTTAGGGTAATGTTTCTAATTCATTTCCAGCAACTGAATCGAAATTCTGCAATCAGTCGACCCTATTCGCCGAGTGCATGAACTCACTCGCCGAGTTGGTTGAAGATACTCATGAACTCGACGAGTCCCCCTATAGACTCGACGAGTCCATTCGCAGACAGCAAGATTTCCGATTCTTTTTTCAACTTTTAAGCACAAATAGGAGCAAACAAGCCTAGGCTCTGATACCACTGATGGGTTTTGAGCATTCTAACACTTCCTAAGTGTACATGCAACCCTAATAACCTTGGATCTATGTTTGTCTAATTATCATGCAAAGTTGAATTCCAAGGTTATATTCCTATCTAGCATACATGGGGAACAATTTTAACTTAAAGTATAGATAGAATAACTTACCTTGTTGTTGTTTATGTTCCTTGAAACCTTGTGAGCCTAGCACCCCAAGTGTGATGCCTCAAATGCTTCACACAACACCAAATGCTCTTGGAAGAACTTATGAGAGTATACACACTTCTCAAAATCGGCCAAGCCCTCTTATTTCTTAGTGTAGCCGATTTTAGGTGGAGAACATGTTACTTATATAGTGTTGACACATCTAGGGTTAAACCCTAATGTGTCATGACTCTTCATTTCCATGACCCATGGGTTTGTAACTCCCATGGAGCATCCATGGAGCATCCTATGGGTGGAACCCAACTTGATAGTCCATGGAGCCTTTTAGCCCACTATACAAGATATGGATGATTTACATAATCAACCCATATATTTAATTAGTTATCTTTTGATCACTTAATTAATTCTAAATTAATTCTTGATCAAACTAATCAAATAATATTATTAATATATTAGAACTTATAATATATTAATAATCTCCAAGTGTTATTTCTCTCATTTAGTCTATCCAATTGCATGGTGCCATGCAACCCAAATGGACCATGTCGGGTCGGGTCAAGTACATACCAGAAATAGTTATGGACTTAGACACCTTATCCAACACCTATTCCTAGAGTTGATGATTTGTTGGACGAGTTGCATGGTTCTATTGTGTTCTCAAAAATTGATTTCAGAAGTGGTTACAATCAAATTCGTATGCGTGAAGGGGATGAATGGAAAACAGCCTTTAAAACTAAACATGGCTTGTATGAATGGACCGTGATGCCTTTCGGTCTAACTAACGCACCTAGCACTTTCATGCGACTAATGAATGAAGTGGTAAAATCTTTTTTGGGCAGGTTTGTGGTTGTGTACCTTGATGATATCTTGGTATATAGCAAGAGCTTGGAGGATCATTTGGTGCACTTAAAACAGGTTTTCGAGACGCTTAGAGCTCAAAAACTCTACGGTAAGCAAGAAAAATGTTCGTTTTTAGTGTAAGAAGTGGCATTTTTGGGTTCCGTAGACCCATCCAAAATTGAAGCAATCAAGTCATGGCCTATTCCTACTAACATTTCTGAAGTTAGATCATTTCATGGTCTTGCTTCTTTCTATAGAAGATTTGTTCGTGATTTTAGCACCATTGCAAGTCCCATGACATGTTGTTTGAAGAAAGTAGTCTTTGCATGGGGAGAAGAAGCTCAAAAGGCATTTGAGAAACTCAAAGCATTATTGTGTGATGCTCCTATTTTAGCTCTTCCAGGTTTTTCTCAACCATTTGAAGTGGAGTGTGATGCAAGTGGAGTTGGTATTGGGGCTGTTTTGATCCAATCCAAACGTCCTATTGCTTATTTTTCTGAAAAGTTGGGTGGTGCTCGTTTGAATTATTGCACTTATGATAAGGAGTTTTATGCTATTGTTCGTGCTTTAGATCATTGGAGTCATTATTTGCGTGCAAATCATTTTATTTTGCATTCTGATCATGAATCCTTGAAGTACATCAATGGGCAACAAAAGTTGAGCACAAGACATGCAAAGTGGGTGGAGTTCTTGCAATCCTTTCATTTTCCATGCAAATACAAGGATGGCAAAAGCAATGTGGTAGCTGATGCACTCACGAGGCGTTACTCATTATTGGTGACTTTGGATGTTCGTTTCTTGGGATTTGAAACTCTAAAGGACCATTATCAATCTGATATGGACTTTGGAGATATGTTTTTTAAATGTGCAGGTGGTCCTAATGGTGAATTTGTGATTCAAGATGGCTTTCTATTCAAAGGCAATCGCCTTTGTGTCCCAAAACATGCAATACGGGAGTTGTTGATTCGTGAAGCTCATGGCGGTGGTTTAGTTGGTCATTTTGGCATTACCAAAACTTTGCAGGTACTTAAAGAACATTTCTTTTGGCCGAAGATGTTGGGGGATGTAACCAACATAGTGGGCAAGTGTGTTACATGTCATATGGCGAAAACAACTTTCAAGAATGGTGTTTACACTCCTTTGCCGGTTCCTATTCGTCCTTGGGAAGATGTGTCCATGGATTTCATTATGGCTTTGCCTAGAACTCAAAGGGGGAAGGATTCCATTATGGTGGTGGTGGATAGGTTTTCAAAAATGGCTCACTTTGTGCCATGTCATAAAACCAATGATGCATCTAATGTGGCTGATTTGTATTTTAAAGAGGTGGTTCGTTTGCATGGTATTCCTAAAACAATTGTTTCTGATAGGGATTCCAAATTTCTAAGTTACTTTTGGAACACTTTATGGAGGAAAGTGGGTACTAAGTTACTTTTTAGTACATCCCATCATCCACAAACGGATGGGCAAACAGAGGTTACTAATGTGATGGATCATGAAAGCCCAAAATGTGATGGATTAGTGATTACTAGTGGGCTAGAAGGTGGTTTGGGCTCAATGGTTGGGTTGTGCATGGTGACCCACAAATTGAATTGAGGTTGCATTAAGACTAGGGCAACATTTTTAAGGCTTCATAAGTGCTAAAACCGTTACTATTTGCTTCATAAAGCCTCCTAGCCGTTTTTGACACTCTTTGGTGGATTAGGGTTACACTTTAATGCTTATGATGACTCCTTAATGCTTCTTATGGCTCCTTAAGCAAGCATAGCCGGTTTTTTTTCATTCACAAGTCTAATGGACGTTTTTTTTGTGTTCTTTCAAGAGTTACCTTAATTTCTATTTACTAGTTTTAATGAATAATTGGTTGGTTGGCTTGTAACCACCAAATTTGTAATAAAGGCTTCATATAAAGCCAAATTATGCATGGAAAAAGTAATGCACGAATTTTAATCAAAGAACCATTATTTTCACTTTGAATTATTGTTATAATTCTCAAATTATCTTGTTGGGACGTGTTCTTGACTTGATACGAACTCAATCCAATAGGTTTTGGATTGTTTTAATCGGTATACAACTTAATAGGTCTTGAGTTGTTACTATACTAATCTATCTATTTCTTTCCATTCACATATCATTTGTGGTTGCTATTCTCTCTTAATTTACCTAAACACTACCCTACTCACTAAATCAAGCCCATACACGCATCATATATCGCATAGATGGCACGTCCGAGACCCGGGAACTGAGCTGCTACCACACCTCATACGCCCAGCGTACGCCGAGGCTTCGGCCAGGTATAAAAAGGGTGCGAGACAGCCCGATTGTTTTTTGGAAACTTTCACTCTCCTCTACCCCGTACTCTATATTTAGCCCACTGATAACCCACAAAGCCCCGATAACATCCGCGACACCCGAAGCAAGTCCCGACACTCTAAAGTTCTCGCGAAAATCATATTTCCAGTTGAAACTCTGCCCACGGAAGGTCCGGTTTTCAACTAAAACCTCCCGGTTTTGTCATAGAAAGCCATACTTAGAGTCGAAGTGTTGCCTAAATTAATTCACGGTGAGTTCAATATATAGCAACAATCGTATTTCATGTGTTATATGTGCAAGGTGCTTTCCTGTGTGAAGGTTCTAGTTAGTGGTTTGGTCTAGGCTTTCGTTATAATAGTTTCTTTTGGGTATGTATGCAATTTTGGTAGTTTGGTTAGTAGTTTACAACCTTGTTATGAGTTTACATCCCCGTAAGCTGTTTACGGCCGTAAACCCGGATTCGGCCCAGGTCCACTATATATAGAGGTTATGTAGGTCATTTGTGGTTGTTGATGCCACCAGTGTTCACGGTCACAGAGCACATTGTACCAGACGTCTTTGTTCAATATAAGTGTGTGAAAAGCTTGTTTTAATTCTGTTTTCTACTCGGTTTCTGTCACACCCCCAAAACCGGAATGGCGAAAACGTTCGGGGGTGGAGGATGTCATGTCAAGTATCACGAGATATGTATATAGTAAGCAAGTAATGAACAACCATTTCATTTAGAAAAAAAAAGTTTTTACAATGTGTGTGTTCACAAAACATAGAAGTCATAAACAAATAACAAAACAAGACTTGAAGTTGTAATGCTCCATCTTCTGAATCCCAGGACGAGCACCTGTCTAATAGTCTCCTGAAAATACAAGTTATTTGAA
Source organism: Lactuca saligna (assembly GCF_052625555.1). NCBI lineage: Eukaryota > Viridiplantae > Streptophyta > Magnoliopsida > Asterales > Asteraceae > Lactuca > Lactuca saligna. The sequence goes on along the minus strand of NC_136420.1, from coordinate 246,925,895 downwards.
AGAGTTGATCAGCAATTAAGCTGGTGAGTTCATAAGATTTTAGTGATATGAGTAAGCTGTAAAATGTGGAAAATGTATATGTAAAAGTGATGTAAGTTGTAAGTTCTGTTTTTATAAGTTCGCCTGTTCCTCTAGAAAATCCTATATTTACTACTTTAATGGAAGTTAAGTAAAATGACACTACAAGCCTTTTTATGCATACTAAGTGGGTACAAGTTATATATACATAGCGTAAATAAACAATCGATTGTGTGCATCTGTCCTAAACTCACAACCCAGCGGGGAACAGCAAGTAAGGCAGATAGCACACATTCCATTGGTTGTTAGATCGTTGTCATATATAACCTTGGTATATTCACTTGTTACTCATGGATTTATTTGTAATGTTTCTTTTATATCTAATGAAGAGTTCTTGTAAGAAAACCTATTTTTCTTATAATAAGATATTGACTATGGTGATTACCTTTATAATAGCTTTGTTTATACTGCTATATATAATTTGATATCGGGTAGATAGTTAATTGGGGGAATTTGCCGTAAGCCCACATCCAACGGGAACAGGACGCCGGTGGAAGACACACATTTAACTATATATTGGATATTAGTTTTATATATAACTATGGTGTATAAACTAAGGTGTTATAGAGTTAATTCACTTAAAGTCTTTAAAACTGTGCTAGCTTAATAAAATGGATTAAGCCCTTAACTGGGAAATCACTAGTTTTGTATACCAAAAGTACTGACTTTGAAAAGTAAGTTTTCTACTAGAATAACTGTGCGTTGACTCTGTGTCCTATGACCTGATCCTTACTTGGTAGCCTTATGATGACTTAGTGTATAATAAGTATAAATATATATAGATTTGGGTAGATAATAGATTGGGTGACCTCGGTGCAAGCCCACATCCAACGGGAACAGGACATCCAACGAAGAGCACACATCCTATTAGCTGTAGGGATCTACTTAGCATATATGTATCCTATAGTGTATACACTAAGGAATCATAAAGTTAGCATCATGATCCTAACCTTCAATCATAGCCTTCTACCAAGGCATCTTCTATTCTGTGTTAAACCCGACTGTTCCTTTGTAAATTGTAAAGTATATTCTCCCTAATTTATAACTATCTTGACTAGAAAATAGATTAACTTTCAAGTGGTATTGTCATTTTATGAAAGTAATGGGAAAAGTAAGTACACAGATGTCGTTTATAATGACATGCGGATGTACTAATAACCTGAAAACATATTTGTCTTATTACGGTCATAATGTGAAAGCTAGAACCCCTACTAAACGCTCTCATGAAAGGAGATTAAGGGAACCCAACGCGACCCAAGCAAATCCATGCAAGCCGTGTAATTCACATTAAAGTTATATGATCATGTATACCCAATATAACTATCACTAATGCGTTAGTGATTCATTGGTATAATTAGATCCTGTTTGTGTGTTCTCATGCTATAGCAACTTAATTTGTTATGTTCTGTTCTGGTAATATTTGATTCTCTTCACTGTTCGTTATGTTCTGGTATTGTTTCTTTGTGAGCTTCATTGTACTAGAAGAAATGAATAACATTCTCCTAAACTATACCTATAATAGTTTACTAATGCTCTACTTGGACTGTTACTGAAAAAACTCGTTTCTCTACTAAGTTATGCTCTTACTTTAAAAACGGAGTTTTGTATAACTATAAAGTAAAATAACTTTTTGAAATGTTTTGACGACTTATAAATAACATAAGTAACATTTTGAAAGATGTTTAACAACAAACATTTACACAATTATCATTGTGTTCAACCTGTATTCCCCCCCCCCCTTAAAATAGTTAAAATAGTTAAAAGATTCATTACGGGGTATGAACTCACCTGATGTGGGTGATTCAAACGGGTATGCGTGTAAGGATGAGAAGTTCCATGAATGAAGTCCCGAGACACAATAAGTCTTAAATGACATATAAGGACACATATTGACATGAATATAGTGTTTATAAAAACTATATGAAAGGAAACACCTTCCGGGACTAGGAAACACCTTGACCAAGTGTTGGAATCACCCGTGATTCAACATAGGAAGGTATAAAGGACTCACATGAGTTTACTACCATGAGTTCACGGACCAAGGGAGTTTACGGCCAGAAACTCATGGTTACTCATGGGTTAGTGCAAGTTTGAAAGCTGGGGAATGTTTTAGGGACATTAACTTTAACCTAGGATGAGAAAGACCACCTTCTTTGGAGTTTTTGAGGAGTTCACGGCCCAAATGAGTTTACTACCATAAACTCATGGCCATTTATGTTTATGAGGGTCCTAAAGGTCATAAGGAAGCATTCTAAATTCAAGCCTAAGCCTTAGGAAGTGTTTGTGGCATCAAAACACCCCTAACTTGAGTTTTTGGCCCTTGGACCATTTTGGCTTATGTTTGCGGCTGTAATCACCTATGGGTGATGGTATTTTGATTGCTTTGAGTCCTAAACACATCATGGTAAAGTGCTACACGTGTCTCTTGGCTTATGGAAGGCATTTAGGGCACTTTGGCACCATAAAATGGAGTTCACGGCCCAAGGACTTCCTTGGCCATGAACTCACTTCTAGCCTTGTTTCTTAATGTTTTGGGGGTCTAAAACAAGTAATTTTAGTCTCTAGGTTTAGTCCCAAGGCTTGGTGGGACATTGGGCACACTTTGTCCCTTATAAAGGAGTTTACTCTCCAAGATGTTCTTGGGCGGTAAACTCCCAAATCTTGTTGTTTTGATATGATTTTCATGTTATTAAGTCATATAACACACTTATATACACTCTAGGTTGAAGTACTCACAATTGGGGGTGATCGGGTGAAGATCCTAGAGAGAGAAATCGGGTTTTCTCTAGTTGGAAATGTCACAAATGAATTAAAAGTGGCTAAGTTTTCCTTATATAGTCTCGGGAGATTTTGATCCAAATACGATTTTTGGACTGTAATATTTCAAACTCTTGAAGGTTTTGGCACTCATTGTAACATATTAAACCCTAGTGTATCCTCTCTCCTGATATCATCTGGTAGCACTAACTTTAAAACACTCAAACTTACTCTAACAAGCTTGAAAGTTAGTAAAAATAGTTTTGACTTCTATTGAAGTGGATGGTTGTACAGAATGGAAAGTTTTGGGTTGTCACAGTTTCTCATTCCATTTATTGTGTGATTGCTTGATCATTGGTAAAGATTCGTTTTCAGGAGCTTACGAGTAGTATCAGAGCAGAACCGGTGTCAAAGCGTCATTCAATCAAAAATTTTCAACCGTTTGAACTCATATTCGTTAGTGTTCAAGATTAGAGTTTGGTGTTTTCATAGCAAAAGGAGTCAAATCTGCATCAAGCTTGCGTTTACTGCGATTTTTGGGAGTTTACTGCCAAAGGATTATGACCGTAAACCCTATTTACGGCCATAAACTCAAGAACATTCAATAGGTGTAAAGTGTGTTCTTGAACCGTAATCAGTGCTTCTTAATTTCAAATTTTGACAATTTTATTTTTCTAATTTTTAAGTTTTAAAAATGGATTCTCAAAGTCAAACACATCATCATGAAATGGATTCTGTTATGGGCACTACTACACGCATTCCAAGACTGCTGTCTGCTGATGGTTTTCCTAAATGGAAATACCGGATAGAGAAGTACATTAATATGAAGGACTTCAAGATTTGGAGAAGCATCATTAAGAATACCATCAAAATAACCACCACTGTTGCAGGACAAGTCACTGACAAAGCTATTGAGAACTACACAGATGAAGATTTTGAGAAGGTTGAGGAGCAGGAACGAGATTTGGCCACTCTAACCATGGCCCTGTCTTCAGATACAGCTCAAGGTTTTAGGGAGTATACTTCAGCAAAGGCTTTGTGGGAAACCCTAATTGAGGTATATGAAGGGAATGAAGACATGAAAGAGAGCCGCCAGGATATGCTGCGACAAAGGTTTAATATCTTCAACTACATTCCTGGAGAAACCCTGGAGGCACAGCTGCAACGATTCACAACACTCACCACTGAGATGACTGTAGCTAGGATCTTTTTCACAAAGTCTGAAATAAATAAAAAGTTATTGAATGCTCTCCCAAAGTCATGGGACATGAATGTGGTTGTTATCAAGAAGACCAAAGATCTAAGTCTCCTTACTCTTGCTGAAATGATGGCGATCATCAAGGCTTGTGATATTGATGATAAACAACGGGAGATAAATCATGTGAATTCATACTCAGCTGCAAACCTTGGGATCTCATCTAACAATGCTCTTTCATCTCTCACCTTTTCCCCTACAGGTCAGCCTTTTGCTGCTCAGCAAGCTCAGATTCAATCCTTTTCCACTCCATCAGCCACTCCACTTCCTGCTGCATCATCCATGCCTTTCTCTCAGAACCAATCTTTTTTTGCAACTCAAGCTGCTTCTTCCTCTAATGTGGCTTCTTACTCAAATGCCAAGGAGTGTGATAAAAATCTTGCTCTCGCCACAAGACTTGTTAACTGCTACAATGCTCTTGTAGCTAGAGATCTTCCACCACAATTGTCATTTGCTGATTTTGATTTTAAGAAATTTGATGTGTCAAGCGAAGTAGTTGTAAATATGATAGATCATTGTTTACAATTCAAAAATAACCAGCAGAAAGGTCTAGGATATGATAAAGTGTCACCCCCCCCCCCCCCCTTTAATCATACATATCAGTATCAACCTTTGTCCAAGGAGGAGACTGCTAATGAACCATTCATGGTTTATGGCAAGCCTTCTGGTTTTGTTTTGGGAGGATTTATTAATGTTGAAAGTACTAACATTTCTACTTCCCCTGCAGATCAATCCTTAGATCAGTCAAAGCACAAAGTTGAAGGATCTGTTTCTGATAACAAACCTGAGTTTGAATCTGAAGTTTTAGTTTCCAATAATTTTTTTTTTGATGTTCAAAAAGACAATGTTTTTCATGATACTTCTGCATTTGTTTCTTTTGATTTAAATTCTTTTGAAGTGTTTGATGAGTTGGTTGATGATTCTATTGCTTGTGGTGTTTCTAATGAAAATATACCAACTCCACATGTCATTTTATCTGATGCACCCTCACTTATCTCACAACCAGCTTCTTGTTCATGTTCATGTGGGAAAAGTAAGGGTGTTAGTAAAGAAAATAAAACTGAACAAAATTGTACCAATTCATATAACGACAAACAGACTTGTTTTAATTGTGGTGTCGGTGGTCATATAGCTAGAAATTATCCAAATAGGATCTTTGTACATTATATGTCACCAAGAGGAGAGAACGATTCTGGAGTAAGGTCTTTAACTAGAAAGTCCTCAAAGACTCGTTCTCAGAATGATGATTGGAAGGATGATCGAAGTACAAAAAGGGCATGTTTTCAAAAGAATAAAAGGATTTTTCATGACAGAGTCACCAACTATTTTCCAAAACCGAACAAGGCTCCGCCAAGAACGGTATTGTCAAGGAGTTCTCCTGGGTCTTCAACCGCTTCTGGTAGAAAGCCCAAGTGCTCAATGAAAACAGATAAGAAACACATTTCAAAATCTCCAGTGAATGTTAAGAAACCAAATTATCAATGGATGCCCAAAATAACTTCTTGTCAATCACCAACATCCTCGAAAAAGACTTCAAATATTGATAAATCTAATAAAATGAAGGGTAAACACGGGAAAGTAATGACCTAGGTTCCCAAATCTAATTAATCCCGCTCATCTTGCAGGGATAGTTGCGGAGGAATGTCGTCGGAGCTTGGTTCGTTGACAGCGGCTGCTCCCAGCATATGACAGGAGATATCTCTCAATTGAACAACATTTAAACCTTTAATGGGGGATATGTTTCCTTTGGGGGTGGAGAAGGTGGAAAGATCACTCAGAAAGGAACCGTTACAAATGGAGTGTTAAGTTTCGAAAATGTCTACTTTGCTCACGAGTTAAAGCATAGTTTGTTGAGTGTGTCTCAAATATGTGACAAAGGCTATTCTACACATTTCACTGACAACGAATGTATGATTCTCAAGTCAAGCATTGTCATCCCAGAAGAATGGATTCTTGTCAAATCTAAGAGGGATGGACATGCTTACATTATTGATATGAATAGCAACCTTCCAGAACAAGTAACGTGCCTCTTTTCAAATGTCTCATAACAAAATGCAATGCTTTTGCACTGAAGACTCGGTCATGCTAACGCCAAAAACTTAAATCATCTTGCGAAGAATGAGATGGTCTGTGGTTTGCCTGTCAAAGAATTTATAACTTTTGGAAAGTGTGTGTCATGTGCACAAGGAAAACATCATAGAAAACCACACGTGCCGAAACAGGTTAACTCAATCAGTCAGGTACTCCAATTGCTGCATATGGATCTATTTGGACCAGTCAACATTCTCAGCATTAACAGAAATTTGTACTATTTAGTTGTGATTGATGAGTTCTCTCGTTTTATGTGTGTTTTCTTTCTATCCAACAAAGTTGGGGTGACTGATCTAATTAAGAAATTCATTGTGTTGATTGAGAACCAAACCAGCAATCGGGTGAAGGCGCTTTGTACCGACAACGAAACAGAGTTCAAGAATTCTTTTCTAGATCATTTTTGCGTAGAAAAGGGGATTATGCATAAATAAAGCTCCACTCACACCCCTCAACAAAATGGTGTTGCTGAAAGGAGAAATAGAACTTTAAAAGGCGTTGCAAGGACGATGCTGTGTGACTCCATGTTACCGGTTTTCTTTTGGGCTGAGGCGATTAACACTGCTTGCTACGTTTAGAATCGTGTGTTGATCAATAAAGCTTAGATGAAGACTCCGTATAAGATTTTATATGGTCACAAGCCATCAGTCAGTCATTTCCATCTATTTGGATGCCCTTGCACCCTTCTTCACCTAGAGACCAACCCAAAGTTTAATGCCAAAGCTGATGATTGTTACTTTGTAGGGTATGCTGCACGCACCGCATATAGAGTCCACAATAAGAATACAAAGCAGATTGTGGAATCCTATTACGTGCGCTAGTTGGAGGAGAATGAAATAGATGCTCGAGTGGGTCCAGATTGGTTGTTTGATTACACATCGCTTTCCAAGTCCATAAATGCGTCTTTAGATAGCTCATCTGGGTCTTTCTCTAGTTCGAAGAATGTTTCTGAAGACGAAGATGAAGAAGTTGTCTACAAACCCCCAACGGTATCCTCTTCACCATCTGAGGGGGAGCCCTCTGCCTCACCTGAGGGGGAGTCATCTGTACCACCTGATAGTCCAAAATCTCTAGTTAAGAATGATTCTCCTGATGCTGAGGCTACATTGCTCACTCTTGTAGAAAGAGAGTTCATGTCTAGAGATGCTTCCGCTGTCAATTCAACCTTTATGGAACTACTATTTCCTGAAGACATTTCTAATGAGTTTGTAGCGGAGTCATCTGGTGTGGAACAATCAGCAAACGAAGGAGGTATCAAGATTCACAATCTTCCCGTCTCACTTAATGACATCAACCAGGAGATCCCTCAAGAATTCAATGCGATCATCCGATCGAGAACATCATGGGTCAGCTGGGCGATGGAGTTAAAACCAGAAGTCAGAGTGGAGATGTCAATACATGTCTCTACTCTTGCTTTATCTCTCAAATAGAGCCCAAGAATGTTGAAATTTATCTAAATGAGCCCAGCTGGGTAGAGGCTATGCGTGAAGAGTTAAATCAGTTTGAAAAACTCGGGGTTTCGAAATTGGTTGAGTTACCAAAGGGAAAAATGTCTCTTGACACACGTTGGGTCTATCAAAACAAGCAGGATGATTCAGGGGTTATAGTGCGAAATATAGCTAGATTGGTGGTTCGCGGGTTTCGACAAGTTTAGGGACTTGATTACACTGAGTTTTATGCTCCAGTAGCACGCTTGGAGGCTATTCGTATCTTCCTTGCATATGCCTCCTACATGAATTTCACGATATATCAAATGGACGTCAAGACAGCTTTCTTGTATGGCAAGGTGAAGGTAGAAATCTACGTTGATCAGCCCACTGGGTTCATTGCCTCGAAGTTCCCTAATCATGTCTACAAGTTGGACAAGGCATTGTATGGGTTACATCAAGCTCCTCGAGCGTGGTATGCGACTATTACAAAGCATTTACTCGAGCATGTATACTCTCATGGCACTATCGATCAAATTTTGTTTATCAAGCATGTTGGTAATGATCAGATTCTGGTTCAAATCTATGTTGACGATATTATTTTCGGGTCGACCAGTTCGCAACTTTGCAAGGAGTTTGAAGGCGTCATGAAAAAGCGGATTGAGATGAGTTCGTTGGGAGAAATGACCATGTTTCTAGGGCTTCAGGTTAAACAAAATTCAACCGAAATCCTGCTCCATCAAGCTAAGTATGTGGAGGATATTCTTGAGAAGTTTGAGTTTCAAGACGCAAAACCTGCTTCAACACCGATGGCCAAAAGACCCCTGCTGACTCCAGATACAGAGGGTGAATCCGTAGATCAGACTTATTACAGATTGATGATCGGATCGTTGATGTATCTTACTGCAAGCCGTCCAGACATCATGTTTGCAATTTGTCAATGTGCACGTTATCAGGCTAATCCTAAACTTTCACATCTTATTGTTGTCAAAAAAAATTTCGGTGTATCAAAGACAGTCCAAAATTGGGTCTTTGGTATCCGAGGAATTCCGAATTTGATTTATATGCTTTTGGTGACAATAATTATGGAGGCTGTGAGCTTGATAGGAAATCTACTTCAGGAGGGTGTCAATATCTTGGTGACAGGATACTGTCGTGGAAGTGCAAGAAACAACACACTGTCTCAACATCAACAATGGAAGCGAAATATATTGCTGCATCTACTTGTTGCTCCCAAGTTATCTGGATCCAACATCAGCTGTTGGATTACGATTTAAATTATTTAGAAACCCCTATTTACTGTGATAATGAGGCCGCAATTCAAATTGCTAAAAATCCTGTCCAACATTCCAAAACCAAGCACATTGATATTAAAATTCATTTTATCAGAGATTGTTATGAGCGTTCACCCATCCACCTGGAATAGGTTTCCACTGCTTATAATGTGGCGGATCTATTCACCAAGCCTTTTAACAAAGCTCGATTCGATGTGCTTGTGGGATTTTTGAAAATGATTCGTTTTGAGGATTAGTTTTTCTTTTGTTTTTTTACTTATTTTAAGTTTTTCATTTCATTTTCTTAATTTTTATTTTCTACTTGGTTTTTGGCTAGGTTAGTTTAAATTTGCGCATTTTTATTTCATTTTTGTTTCATTCTCACCCATGCACAAATTTAGGGGGGAGAAATAATCAAAAATCCAAAAACAATAAAAAAGTATAGAAAATTATAAAACTATGTTGCTAATAGTCTTGTTTGTAGGTGTTGTGACGGGAAGTGATATTACCAAGTGATAAAGGGCAATCTAAATCTGTGTAACATGCCAAAGCTGAAATGTCTACAATCTGTGTTCGATGCGCTGGTAGGCACATAAATTTTAAATGGACTTGACTAGGTAGATTTGAACTTAAGGAGATTTGATAAAATTAACCTAGTTAGATCCGTATAGCCTGACACTACGACACTCAAATAGGTATAGCAGGGAGATATACATCAGAATCTACTGGTCACATCAAAAGAACCCATATCTAGAGCTGTAGATTAACGTTTCCTCGATGTGCGGATTCTATCCTTAATCCCGGTATTGATGGGGTGACTGGGGAATTCCAATAAATTAGGTTTGTAGAAGATTATTTTCTTTCTCTCTGTCTGTTAGTCATATGTCGCCTCTTCCATTTTCTGCCATTAGCTTACGACCATGGGTTTACGGTCGCAAACTCTAGTTTGACCGTAAACTCTATGTTGACCGTAAATTTGACTTTGGTCAAAATAATTTACTCTTTTTGGGCTAAATTTAAAATTGATTTAATAAAATGAAAACATTAATGGCTCAGATATCATTGCTTTCTTACCTGGCCTGTTTTACTGCAGATCAAATGGCAACTTTAAAATTTGCATATATGCATTACTTGGTGATTGTCCTGACAGATCCTCCTACAATACACGGAGAGTTCAGATCGATGATTCACAAGCTAAGGGAGTGCTGCTTAGCATCTGCTATTACTGTCAATCCGATGATTTATCAAAATATCATTAGGGAGTTCTAGCAGAACGCTAAATTGAGAAGAGATGACGATGGAGCTGTCACTGTCGATGCGGTAGTTATGGGATGTAAGATTGTGATCAATGAATAGTTTGTTAGAGAAGCATCGTTGATCGATGACCAGCCCAGCTATCCAACATAAACTGGAATTGAGGACGCTCAGAAAGTGCTTGGAAAGATGGGATACGAAGGCACATTTCCTCCCACCGTGAAGAAGCTACTGCCACCATACTGGAGGTTTATGGATCATGTATTTTTGAGCTGCATTTCTGGAAGAATATCTGGTGCTGATGAGATCTCTTTAAGTAACACCGGAGCCATTGCTTCTCTAGCAGCTGGGATAAAATTCAATTTTTCAAGATTCATTTTGGATGAGTTTGTGGTAAACATAAATGCTATAACTTGGGATACTTTCTTGATGTATCGCAGGTTCGTTCAGTTCTTCATTAATATTTAATTTCCAGACATGGTTAAAGAGGGAGATACATTAGACATGAAGTCCTTGGGTCCTCATACTCTCAGGCTCATCAAGCAGAACCACAAAGGCAAGGTTATCTTTCAAGGACTGCATCCGCTGGTAAAGTTTGGCAAATTTGCTGAACTAAATGAATGTTCCGAATCTCATGGTTCGTCAGAAAAAGTATCATTAGAGCCTGATTCTTCAGAAAGGGTGGTATCTGAAGATGTTATTATAGTTTCAGACCAGGGAGAAGATGATGAAACAGCTGGTTAGAAGGTTTATATTGTTGAGGAACATGACGATTCGGAAAGGGTGACTATAATGAAGGATCTTCGAAGAATGCAATTGAAACTGACGTTTCTGAAGATATTGATCTTACAGGGTTTGATAAGGATGAAATTCATTTCAATTTTGGAATCAATGAAGATCTCTTGTCAAATGACAATCTCAACACATTGTTAGATGATATCGATGATGTTGCTCCCCAAGCAACAGAGATGCGGGCTTCTGATGACGTTCTTGAATCAAATGTTCCTACTTCCAAGCCAGTGGCTGAAGCTACAACATCAATGGAGACAATATCATGGATTCCTCCCCGTGATGTTGTTGCTCCTATAACCGAGCCATTTTCCAATGATCCAACAACAATGTCAACCTCTCAACCTCCATTGAAACGGAGAAGACGTGACCCGAGGCAGGTAACTCTTGTTGCTGATCTGCTTCAAGACCTGACAGCTACACCAACTACAACTCCACTAATTATTTCAACAAAACCTTTTTCTGTATGCCCCTCTTCTACATTCGAAGCTGGGGATTATTCCGTTCCACCAGGGTTCTCTCCTCCTAGAGGCAGATCGTGATGCCGCCTCTATAAGGCTTGCTCTGCATCTCGCTCAGAATGGAAGTGTTGATCCTTCTTCTCGCGGCAAATGAATTTCTTTCAGAGAAGGTCACCAAGGAGTAGATAAACCATTAGTTGATGAGCTTCAAAAGAAGATCAATGTCCTGGATCAGAGGAACATTGAACTTGATATTCAAGTCAATGATTTATTGAATGAGAATGCCAAACTGAAATCTCAAGTCTCTGGTATTCAGGATGATTGAGCGATAAAGACAAAGCAAATCTCTGATCTTCAAGCCCATTTTAATCTCGTTACCTCCAGTTACTTTGATTTGAAGAAGAAGCTTGAAGGAGATCTTAGTGACAAATAAAAAACATCTGTAGACGAGTATAGGATCAATCTACATGTACAAGCTCATCCTGTTGCCATGCCAACCGTTCAGACTTCACGGGTTGTAAATTGTTTTGATGAGGAGCCCGCTCATTCTCCTCATGTTGCGGCAATTATACATGATAGACAAGCTTAAGCTGCTAAAAAGGGACAACTCTTGTTTAAGAGGAGCTCTGACAAAAATGCACTTGGGGATCAACCAACATTCACCGTTACGGATCTTGAGGTCATACACTTTAGAGATACGTATGGTGATAGGTCTGGGATCATTTAATGGGGATTTCATGATACTCTAAACATGTGGATAGTATGAAGAAAGAGTGGCGACACTGAGCTATACAAAGACTATCATGATTTCCATTCATGGACTAGGGTGGATCTATCAGAGTTATCACAATCTCCTTTTGCAAATCCCTCAGATAATCAACAGGCAACTCAATTCAAGCACTTCCTAGAAGACCAGGTGAAAAGGGTTTTCCTTCGATGAAGACTGTTGAGTCTGTTCTCAAGCATTATCAAGACGTCATAGATCCGAACACTGGTCATCCACTTCAGGCGGTGATCTGGCCTGCGACCAATAAGGTTAAACAAATCCATGTGCTTCAAAGTTATCCAGATGGATCCCTAAGCTCCATGCTTTACTGGGTTTTCGATGAGACTACAATGTCTGCTGTTATCAAACTTAAAGATGGATGCATCTGTCTTTATGATCGAAGGGATTTGTTCTAGTTCAGGAAGTGGGATATTCATCATCTGAGTCGTCATCAAATTAAAGTTGCAGAGGAGATTTTTGAGCAATCCGTGAAAGAGGACGCATCCATAGTTGTCGAGATCATCAATAAACATATGTGGAATGGAGCAATGGGGCAGGTAGATGTGATGGTGGTCGACAAAGATTAAATCCGAGCTAGCACCAAACCAAGGGGGAGATTGAAGGAACTAGTTAGTGGTTTGGTCTAGGCTTTCATTGTAATAGGTTCTTTTGGGTCTGTATGTAGTTTTGGTAGTTTGGTTAGTAGTTTACGACCCTGTTATGAGTTTACGGTCGTAAACCCAGAGTCGGCCCATGTCCACTATATATAGAGGTTATGTAGGTCATTTGTGGTTGTTGATGCCACCAGTGTTCACGGTCACAGAGCAAGTTGTACCAAACGTATTTATTCAATATAAGCGTATGCAAAGCTTGTTTCAATTCTTCTTTCTACTCTGTTTCTCATTCCATTGATTGTGTGATTGCTTAATCATTGGTAAAGATTTGTTTTCAGGACCTTACACTGTGATATTCTGGTATTGATTTTGAGTCTTTAACCATGTAGAGCATGTCTCGTATTGATAATATACCATTGATCATGTAGAGCATGTCTTGTATAATTTATGGTATTGGCTTTATGCCTTTGACCATGTAAAGCATGACTCGTATAAATTTTGATATTGGTAATGGCCTAGGTAAGGCTGAAAGCTTGTATATGCTAGCAAAATGATAATCATAAATTGTATATTTTTTGTGCCACTTGGGCTGAACTTTATTGATGTGTATCATGTATTGAAATTGTTATGTCTCATTGATTTTATATCTTTGAATTAAATCATTTATTGATATGGAAAGCTTATCACATGATTCACATATTCCTTTGTTGTTCCATGTTCCTCTTGCTTCTGCCATATTGATCTATATATAGGGCATACCATTATAATGTATCTATTATTGAACTCACTAAGCGTCATCACTTACCCCTCTTAGTGTTTAACAATTACAGGAAATAAGCATCCAGTATAGTCTTATATTGTTGGAAGTTTTAGAATAGTTTATACTATTACTTTGTATTTGAGTTTCGTATGTATAAATTATAATATCCTGGGTATTTTTGTAATATATTAAACTTAGTCGGTTTGTATCCAGTCTTTTGTATTAAGACAATCAATGTAAAATATAATATGTTTATGAATATGCATGTAGCATGTTTTGGAGTAACAATGTGTCAATTATGAAAGGGGTTCTTTGAAGAATACATTATAAAGTTAGAGCTTTTATGCAAGAAGGATGTTCAAGGGAATGTACATTGAATTTGAAACTTCATTTCCATGGAATTTTCTTGTCACGATCTCCAAAGGAATATTTTGTGATATCGTTGGTCAAGTCTATGTGACTTTTAGTACCTAGACATTACAAAAGAATCATTGCATGATAGTTTAGAATCTAAAACTTTCTAGCAGTGACAAGAATTAGGAAGTCTTACACTTGCAATAAAAATTTGGAATTGTGAAATGAGCATCATTGCAATGTTGTCAATCGATTTATTTCACAAAGAAAGGACCATAGGTAAACATAGTGTGCATGACTATTGTTTTAATTCAAGAATTAAGTTGATTACTCAAAACATTAAACAATGAATAATGAGTAATCAATATGGCTCAAAATTTTAGGGGCCATATAGGATTAGTATTATTCTTGTGTTTCACTTTGCAGGTTTTGAATTCCCGAATAACTATGTTATTCAAAACCATCCATAATCAATCATACTTTGGAAGTAGGTATTGAGGCAAGACTGTCATGAATGGGTCTGTAGTTTGACTAGGTGTTTTAGACATAGCTGCAGTATTCATGAGTACTCCTGGAATAAGATTCGAGTGTTGGATTCTACCTACGCTCATTTGAATCACTTCATGGATTTTATCACGAGTGATCATGAGACAATAATATCTTATATTCTTCAAACCAATACATGTGAGTTGTAATTTACAAGTCGGTTGCACATTGACACATGTAAATGCACCAGTAACTTGGTGTTATAAAACATATTGTTGTATGTGATTTGATGAGTAAATGCAAGCAAGCATTTGAGTCGAATTTTATCCATTCCTTTTACCCTTGGAGGGATAAAAGCGATATATGTGGTCCCCTCGATGATTTAGAGACGACAAACCAAAGTGCTTGGCCAAGCCTGGATTGATTTGATTTGTCCAATTAGTCGGTCATCATAAATCGGAAATCGGGAAACAACAGATGGACAAAGAGAATGATTATAATCCATGTCTCAGTCCATATGGTGACAACCCAAAATTTCTATCTTGTACAAACCCTACATTTTAATCAAAGTCAAGCTTATTTATGCTAACTTTTAGCTCTGATTAGAGTCCGTTTGGGTGTTTTAACCTTAATGCATCAAAAGAACAAATGAAAGGAAGTACCTTCTAGGGTTTTTGAGCATCAATCAAGCATTAAACACCATAATGAGGTGTTTACGGCCAAACTTTATGAGTTTGGGCCGTAAACTCAACTTTGGCCATGAACTCATGCTATAAGCATGAGTTTACACCTTTTCTTCACCATTCCTTCCTTTCAAGATCAAGAACCTCCAATTCCCTCTCAAGTATCATAACATCTTCATTCTAATCTTCCAAAAATATAAGCATGTCTTCTCTTGATTTGTTGTTACAACTACTTATCTAGTGGTTATACATGATTTCATCCATGAAATCCTTACTTTTCATAGATCTTCAAGTGTTCATCATTTCACCAAGAACACACACTAGTGTTCTTGGACGTTAAACACTCTTACAAGCCTCCTATAAGGAAGTACACTACTCTTAACTAGCTACATGCTTAAATCATTTGTTAAACCCTTAGAAAACATCAAGACACTCAAGAACATATGGTGTTTATGGCTAACACAATCTCCTTGGGCTGTAAACACTCATAAGTGGTGCATTTGTGCCACCACTCCTTCCTAAGGCTTAGAACTTGGTCTAGAACACTACCAACTTGAACTAAGGACATTAAACATCAAAACGGTATAAATCACCATGGGTTTACGGCCGGAAACCCTAGGTCGTAAACTCATGGGGAGCTTGCTCTTGGCATAGTAACTAGAAGATATTGCAAGTAAAGAGAAAAGGGAGCGATTTACCAATCATAGGAGAATGCTCTTCAAAGGTATCAGACGTGAAACTCAAGAGAAGACTGCTTTTACCAACTCCTGAATCCCCAATCATTCACAATTTGAACAAATAATCGAATTCCGACCCTGGAGAAGAATGCATGGATGAAGTTGAACGACAAAACAAACCCAAGAAAAACAATAGATTTAGCAACTGAAGTCAAAGGATGAAAATATAAAGAGAAAGAAATAATGGCAATATCAGTGACCTTTTGCTGCGAGAATCAAGCCAAACACAGATCCACGATGCTAATGTATGAAGCAATTGTTGATCTTAAAGTTCAAAGAAGGAAGGTTGTGTATAAGTGCCACTAGGATCTCTCTTCACAAATTTCTACGTGTGTTAAGCTGGTTAGATGGTGTTGTCTTCGCCATTCAACTTACGTCCCCGTTAAGGCATCGTTTAATCGCTTTTAGAGAAAACTGAAAAATCAACGTCATTTTATTTATTTATTTATTTTTAATTTATTTTATTGTCCTTTGGTATGATCCGGTCAGATTGGATAATAGTTGGTTATTTCTTATAACTAATTTGAGTTTATGATTTTAATCAGTTAATTGTTTTGGTTGATATTGGTTAGTAGGATAAAAGACCATATCTTTTCCAATTCAATCACAACCAAACATGGCTCAAGCCCTAAAAATGACCCATTTCCACTTTCGGGAGTATGCCATTCATACTCCTTCACTACGCCATGTGTACCGACTTTCCACAGAAAATGGGGCAGGGGTACGCTACGCATTGTGTAACTTTTGCGTACCCCAAGGTTATGCCCTGCGTAACCCTCTACTTCATATACTTCCTCATTAAGTCTTTAATTCTTAAAGACTAAACGTCCAACTCTCAGATCTTAATCTAAGGAATGTCCTAACTGATAAAGGTGTTGACTTTAAGCTTTTACATGGCTTTAAAGAGCATAAAATCAAACTCTAGATGCAAAATACACTCCAAGGTCTAAGATCTCATGCAAGGAAGAATAGGAGTGTCCAAGTTACCATTTTTATGACTTAAAGTCCTTAGAAATGACAAAATGTGACAACCATAAGCTTTGGACTAGCTTTTACTCACAAGAACCAAAACTATGGGACCAAAAGCATGCAAAACTCTAAGTTAACCTAGATCTCAACCAAGGAATCATAAAGGTTTAAAGATTTATACCTTTTAAGGCTTACAAATGAGATGGAAGTTCTAGATCTTCAAGCTCCAAGCTCACCAATGCTTATTTAATGGGTTCCTTCTTCATAATACACAAAAACTCACTATAAATGCTCAAGATCTTCACAAAATAGCTAGTGTTTTAAAATGACTGCTTTGGGGAGAGTGTAGGTTGAGCATGAAGAGGCCTTAACGGACTTAAGGTGTTTAAATAGGGTCTCTGTGACAACCTAAAATTTTCACCTTGCACAAACCCTACATTTCAGTCAAAGTCAAACTTGTTTCTGCTAACTTTTAGTACTTTTTGAGTCTGTTTGGGTGTTTTAATCTTAAATACATCAAAGGAACAAATGAAAGGAAGTACCTTCTAGGGTTTTTGTGAATCAATCAAACATTTAACTCCATAATTAGGTGTTTACCGCCAAACTTTAGGAGTTTGGGCCGTAAACTCCATTTTGGTCGTGAACTCATGCTATAAGCATGAATTTACACCTTTTCTTCACCATTCCTTCCTTTCCAACTCAAGAACACCCATTTCTCTCTTAAGTATCATAAGTTCTTCATTCCAATATTCCAAAAAATGTAAGTTTTTGTTCACTTGATTTGTTGTTACGACTACTTATCCAGTGGCTATACATGATTTCATCCATGAAGTCCTTTCTTTTCCATAGATCATCATGTGTTTTTCATTTCACCAAGAACACATACTAGTGTTCTTGGGATTTAAGCACACTTACAAGCTCCTATTTTGTAAGTACACTACTCTTAACTAGTTACATGCTTAAATCACTTTTTAAACCCTTGGAAATCATCAAGAAACTCAAGAACATATGGTGTTTACAGCCAATGTATCTCCTTGGGCTGTAAACACTATTATGTGGTGCAATTATGCCACCACTCCTTCCTAAGGCTTGGAATTTGGCCTAGAACACCTTCCCTTTGAGCTAAGGACCTTAAACATCAAATTTGTACAAGTTGCCATTGGTTTACGGTCGTAAACCCATAAGGGCTGCAAACCCTAGGTCGTAAACTCATGGAGAGTTGGTCCTTGGGCCGTAAACTCTAAAGCAAAGCCATACAACCCTTAGATGCAACCATTTAGTACTTATAACACTTGAATCAAAGTGTTTTCCATGTTCTAGGGTGCCTATACTTGTTAAATTAGTTGTTTAATCACTAATTAGATGCATATATGTGTTATTATGTTCTAACTAGGATCCTTGTGTGTGCTCAAGTCTTCACTTGGCACCTAACATCTTACACCACTTGTTCATCCAAGCTACTCACTACAGGTGAGTTCATACCCCTTAATAAAACATTTAAATGATTTTAAATGCTTTTATGGGGGGAATACAAGTTAAAACATTATAGTCATTATATCAATCACATTTGATTAATAACTATCAAACAATGGATTTACTATGCCTTTTACCTGTTTTATCAAGCAAACTACTTCAAACTGTTATCAAACTCTTTTTCATGTTAAACTCTTTACCAAACTCACTTTTATATATCAAACCTTTTCTATTACAGCTTTCAAACTTATATATTGTTAAAACCATGTCTAATATATATATATATATATATATATATATATATATATATATATATATACTTATATACGTACTGATTGAAGGGCTTAGGACTGACACCCGTTCCTTGTTTGGTCGTGGACTTAGAGTACCCGGTTGTTTGTCCGAGTGATGTTGGATCCTTAGTTATATATTATGTATATATGTATAGATATAAAGGCTTTTGTCTCAGTTCAATACATTCAGTCATACAAACAATTCTACTAGTAAATTATAATAGGTATAGTTTGGGTATATACCACTCATTACTTCTAGTTCAATAAAGCATACAAAGAGTCAGTTCATTCATGAATCAATACTTACTATTATGAGAAACTATACTATGATGAGAAACTAAGAGAGCTTACTATTTTGAGAAACTATACAACTATACTATGATGCGAAACTAAGAGAACTTACTACAATGAGAAACTATACAACTATACTATAAGGAGAAACAAATAGAGAATACAATAATGAGAAACAATACATTCACTACACTAGTACATATAATACATATACAAGTATAGTATAACCTAAATGTGAACCACTATTTTGGGGCATGCAATCACTGTCATGGCTTGATTTGTATCCATAGTCTCCTGGAGGGAGAGCTTGAGTTTGTGTATAGATCTATACTGGATTGACTATCCTACACCTTGCAGCTAGCTATAGTGGGACCTGCAGGTCTTCGAGTGCCAAATGTCATTACTTCCGACGTCTTTGATCGTCGTGTTTTATATAATAGTATGGTACAATCAAATCACATTATACCATGATAAAAATCCAATTTAAGGTAGCTAGTACAGCAGTAGTTACTATAATACAACACTACAGTGCTACATTATTTTCCCTTTTGCATTCACTTTGTGATCTTTTCATGTAAACGATAATGTATAAACTATATTTTTTGTTAATGATAGTTACACTTGGGAAAACTAAACACTTTTACAAGAAACGAACATACAAAACTGTAACATCCCGGAATAGCAAGAGTAGAGTTGAAGGGCTAAAAGTGTAAGTTTTGGAGGGCAACTCGGCGAGTCCATGGATGGACTCGGCGAGTAGGGTCGTGACTTTGGTCGCGTGTCAAGTGGCCTACTCGGCGAGTCCAAAGATGCACTCGGTGAGTAGGTGCTGAGTGGAGAAAAACCCTAATTCTCGGGGTTGTGCTCTATATAAATAACATTATGTTTCCTCCCCAGCCTCTTTGATTCCCCTTGAGCCCCAGAAACCCTAATTTCGTGGAGGAACACCATTGTTGGGCAAATTGGAGCTTGGAGAAGTGCTAGTTGAAGAAATCTTGAAGGGGAAAAGGCTTGGATCAAAGGGTTTTGCTTGGATTCGAGTTTCATTGCTGTTGGGGCATTCTTTGAAGGTAATATCTCGTTCTTGAGCTGCTATTGTCTAGATTCTTCATTTTTTGGGGTGTTGAGATCACATCTATTGGTGTTTTGGAGTCTAGAGGTTAGATCTGAGGTTGCTACCTCAGATCTGGAATAGAGAAGGGTTGGAATGCCTGAAAGTCCCTGTGATTGAGTATGTAGTGAAGTTATCTTGTCCCAAACCTTAGCCCTAATGTGTATAATGCCTAGATCTTCATGGATTCACATAAAGTTTGCCACTTTACGTGATGGATGGGTTGTAGGAGGCTAGATCTATGTTTTGGATCAATTGCATGGCCTGGGATGCTTCTATATGGATTCAGACCGGTGGTACTCGGCGAGTCACAAGGGTGGACTCGACGAGTTGCTTGAAGATGAGCTGGAACTCGGCGAGTTGGATGAACAACTCGACGAGTAGGTTGAAGATAGCCTTAGACTCGGCGAGTCTGTTCTTGGACTCGGCGAGTCTTGTCGAAGAGTCCCAATAATTTTTGGTTGAGTCGAGAATCGGTGAGTCAAGGGATGACTCGGTGAGTTGGGTGCGAGTAGACTCAGAGTGGTTGGACTCGACGTGTCTCAGGGTAACTCGGCGAGTCAGGTCGCGGATTTAGGGAAGTTATGAACTTAGGGACTCGGCGATTCATGGTTGGACTCGGCGTGTCTCAGGGTAACTCGTACCATCCCTCGCGTTTATGTTTTAAGAAATGGACCTGGGAATATTCTGATAAATAATGTATTGAAAACCTTTTTGTAATAAATTAACGAAATCTGATTGTTTTTGAAAATTTTAAATTAGTTGGACTTTTCGGTTGTTACAAGTTGGTATCAGAGCCTTGGTTTGAGTGAATTGGAGTAACACTTGTGTGACTCCAGTCTCAAATCGAGGAGGGTTTTCAAAAGAGAATTTGAAATGGTTTTCAAAATAAGTAAAGGAGGACACAGAGGTACGATCAGCCGGAGCCAGTAAGTAACCCCAAATTACCATTCATGACATTGTTTATTTGAGCTTTAATAGAACAGCATGCTAGAGTTAGGCTAGGGATCTTCAAGATTTCTTGATGTGTTGCCTGATTTATGATGCCTGCTAGCCTAGAGTTTTCTTGTGAGAGATTTCTAGTGTTCCTCTAGTTGTGAGGATAGAGCGTTCGTATATATGTTTCGCTAGGGTGTTGTGGAAGTACTTCATACAAATATGGGTAGGTGTGGATAGTAGTATGAGCCCGTACTACTGAAAGCACAGGACCCATACGCGTATCAGGGAAACCATGACCTCTAGGGTTGGGATGAGAGCTGGTACCCGGGATAGTGGGAAATGTCTGAAATTTTGGTGTTTTATTTTCGAGTATGGAGATTTCAGGGGATGCTGGGAGTGGATCTGGGTCAGGATCAGGAGCAGGAGAGGGAGTTCCGGGTGGGCCCGTACAGCCCGAGGTTGTCAGTCAGATGAGCACGAGCGAGTTGGATGCGAGGATTCGTGAGATCCTGCATGATGAGGTTGCTGCATTGTTTCGGGCTGAGCTGCCGGAGTTGTTTGGGTCGATCAAGACCGCCATCGTGGAGTATTTTGATGAGCGCTATGCGGCTCTCACGGAGACGGCTGCCGTAGCGGCTACAACGGCAGGGGGAGGAACTAGTAGAGGTTTTCAGTATCGAGACTTCGATAATACGAAGCCTCCCACCTTTGATGGAATTCAGGATCCGATCGTTGCTATGAGATAGTTATCAGATGTGGAGGGATGTTTCTTCACGTGTTCATGCCCTGCTGATCACAGGGTGAGGTGCGCTCTGAACCTGTTAAGGCTCGGGGCAAAGGATTGGTGGAGATTGACCACGGGGTCATACTCGGATGCGCAGAGGGCTGCGATTTCATGGGATCAGTTCAGAGAGATGTTCAGTACTCGTTATGTTCCACCGGTCAAGAGGGAGAGGTTGGCTAAGGAGTTCCTCGAGCTGAAGCAGGATTCGGAGTCGGTGACGGAAATCACCAGGATGTTTACTGAGAGGGCGATGTTTTGCCCTGAGTTCGCTTCGGAGCAGGCTCAGATGTCCCGATATCTGAGTATGCTAAAGAGAGACATTAGACAGTTTGTGTCCGCGCAGAGGTGCGGGACATTGTTGGAGTTGCAGGAGGCCGCCAGGCGGCGTGAGTTAGAGATTGAGTTGCAGTTGCGTAAGCTGAGGCAAGCTCCGGTTCAGTCGGAGCCGGCGGCGAAACGGTCTAAGACCGTCGATTCCAGGATGGGAGATCAGGGCAGCCACATTTGTGGAAAGTGTGGGAGGGGTCACGCCGGAGTTTGTTGGTCCGGTGGAACATGCCGCAAGTGCGGAAAGGAGGGACACTATGCGAGGGATTATCGGCAGTTAGTGCCGGTTCGGGATTTGAGGATATGTTATCATTGTCATCTAGTTGGACACTTGAGGGTCAACTGTCCACAGCTTGCTGCAGGACCGGTGCAGGCTCCTGCACCGGCTACTGTAACGACCAAAATTTCGAAAAAATTAAAACTTTTCAAAACAATCCATTTTAATAACGTTGTTACAAAAAGGTTTTCAATACGTTATTTAACAAAGTATTTTCC
This sequence comes from Lactuca saligna, assembly GCF_052625555.1. NCBI lineage: Eukaryota > Viridiplantae > Streptophyta > Magnoliopsida > Asterales > Asteraceae > Lactuca > Lactuca saligna. The sequence goes on along the minus strand of NC_136420.1, from coordinate 246,903,430 downwards.
CAGGTCCATTTCATAAAACACCAACACGAGGAACGGTACGATCACGCTTGTGCCTTGTCACAGACTCCTAAGAACCTGAAAACATAAAAACCACAACTGTAAGCCCGAAACCTTAGTGAGATACCCCCAAAATACCAACCACATATACGCCCTTCCAGGCCACAACCTTCCGGTCCAAAACATATCGCCTTCCGGCCCATAACGTAATGCCTTCCGGCCCATAACACATTGCCTTCCGGCCCATAACATATTGCCTTCCAGCCCATAACATATTGCCTTCCAGCCCATAACATATCGCCTTCCGGCCCGCAACGTAAAAGCATATATATATCATGACAGAACATAGAACAATCATGCATACCGGGTTACACTCCAGACCAGACAACCATACACATAACATGTAACCATATAACAGTTCACAGTTAGCAACCATATAACAGTTCACAGTTAGCAAATCGATCAACAGATCACATAACATATCATTACCCTAACCAAGATACCAGCCTAGCCGATCACTAGCATAACATCACCCTACGACTCAGCCAACATAATAATTATGCACATACGCCTTTCCAGGCCATGACCTTCCGGTCCACATCGCATTGCCTTCCGGCCCGCAACATGTAATGCCTTCCGGCCCACACATATAATGCCTTCCGGCCCATATCCCGCAATATCATACAACAGATAATTACCTAGATTTCCATCCGATAAAAGGGTCGGCCTTAGTGCCTTAAACCCGATAGATATAGTGAGGATAACTCACCTCGAAACTGCCGACTGAACAGATAACCCAAGCTGCTCCGATCCCTGATACGATCTCCACGACTGGACAACCACCAATGCACTGAACTCAAAACCATAATCAACAATTACCAAAATACCCCTGTAAACCACTGGTTAATCCTTGGTCAATTACTAGGTCAAAGTCAACCCCTGACTGACCCTACTCGCCGAGTCGACCCTATGACTCGCCGCGTTCCCATACTCAAAACTTCACTCAATCCGTGACCTAACTCGCCGAGTCACCCCGAGACTCGCCAAGTCCAACAACTCTGAGTCCACCCGCACACAACTCACCGAGTCATCCCTTGACTCACCGATTCTTCGACTCAACCAGAAAATATTGGGACTCTTCGACAAGACACGCCGAGTCCAAGAACAGACTCGCCGATTCTAAGGCTATCTTCAACCTACTCGCCGAGTTGTTCATCCAACTCGTCGAGTTCCAGGCCATCTTCATCCAACTCGCCGAGTTGTTCTTCCAACTCGTCGAGTCTCAGCTCGTCTTCAAGCAACTCGTCGAGTCCACCCATGTAACTCGTCGAGTACCACCGGTCTGAATCCATACAGAAGCATCCCAGACCATGCAATTGGTCCAAAACATAGATCTAGCCTCCTACAACCCATTCATCACGTAAAGTGGCAAACTTTACATGAATCCATGAAGATCTAGGCATTTTGCACATTAGGGCTAAGGTTTGGGACAAGATAGCTTCATCCAACACTCAACATAGGGACTTTCCTGCATTCCAACTCTCCTCCATTCCAGATCTGAGGTAGCAACCTCAGATCTAACCTCTAGATTCCAATATCACCCAAGATAAGCCTCCCTCAAACCCCAAAATGAATAAACAAGATAACAACAGCCTAAGAATGAAATATTACCTCAAAAGAACGCCCCAATCTGCAAGGAACTCGAATCCAAGCAAAGCCCCTTGCTCCACACCTTCAAACTTCCAAACCTTCTTCAACAAATACTTCTCCAAGCCCCAATCCACTCAACAATGGTGCTTCTCCACGATTTTAGGGTTTTAGGGACTCAAAGGGTGATAAAGAGGATGGGGAGGAAACATAATGCTATTTATATAGGGCTCAACCCCGAGAATTAGGGTTTTCTCCACTCAGCGCCTACTCGCCGAGTCCATCTCATTGACTCGTCGAGTCGGCTATTTAACACGCGACCAAGTCGCGACTCTACTCACCGAGTCCATGCATGGACTCGCCGAGTCACTCTTTCCCAAATTACACTTTTAGCCCTTCCACTCAACCCTTGCTATTTCGGGATGTTACAGCTACGTTGAGGATCACAGGTGGAGGTCAGGGTGGAGCGGAGCCCCCAAGGGCTTAGGGTCGTGCTTTTCAGCTTGCTGCTGTGGGTATGTTTCATTCTTGTTGTCTGGATTATTTATGATTATTGTGAAGTATCGTTTATCTGCTAGTCTCGTTGGATGGTTCTGGAATTGCGTTTCGGGTTTTCGTGTGGTATCTGTTGTTCCTTGAGGGTTTGGCGAGTTGTGTTCGGGATTTCGTTTTGGTATCCTTTGTTCCCCAAAGGATCGATATGGTTGTGGATCAGTGCTTCGAGCTATCGTTGATTATCTTTGTGAGGATTAGTGGCGGATGCGGCGTTGGTTTGAATTTCGAGTAGCCTCTGCAGTCTGAGGAATGGATAGTTGATGATTGGGTTCCTTTCGAGCGGGTTGTTCAGTGTGGAAATATGATTTTTATGAAAGTTGTTAGTGCTGGTGAGAAACAATTTGCGTGTAAGTGTTGGTTTTCTGCAAGGTTGTTTTGGGAGATCGGTGATGGAGACCGGTGGTTAATTGTCAGTGTCTTAAGTGGGGGAGAATTGGAAATTCTCCGGATGGTCGTTAGGCTTGAGAGGTTGTTTAGCTGCTTGGGGAATTCAGCGGTATTTCTATCAGCCGAGAGCAGGCTCATATGAGTGAGTAACAGGCGTGCGGGGTGGAATACAGACCTAGGGCATTTGATTGTTGAGGGCCTGGGAGCAGACCGGGATCGAGTATGTATGATGGAGATAGAGTTCAGAACCCCTAGACGGCTGGAACGGTATGCACGGGAGGATTTCCCGAAGAGATAGCTCGGAGTGATGAATGCTAGTGGGCGGTCCGGATAGACTGAAGGCCGGTAGGCGTATCAGTTAGGCCGAAGGCTCGGAGGACGGTCCAGCCAGACTGAAGGCACTAAGAGCAGTCCAGATTGGCTGAAGGTTCTGAGAGCGGTCCAGATTGGCTGAAGGCCTGGTGAGGCGGTCCAATCATGCTGAAGACTCTATGAGTATTGTTGGATCGGTTCGAGGTTATGTATTGCGTATGTTGCAATGTGATTGCATTGGAAGGTCTGGCCCCAGGTAGTGATCTTGATCAGTGAAGATAGTGCATGGGCTTGAGAGTCCCTACGATGAGAGTCAGAGTAGTTGTGTTGAATGAATATTGGGTTCGCTTTAAAGAGGTGGTGTAGCGTGGGGTGAGCACCATAGTACTTGTCGTGGTGACAAGGCGGTCGAGTGGGTTCCTTGGTAAGGAAAGAGGGGGGAATGAAATTCCGAAAGGGAGTGCAAATTCACGGAAGTGAAAGCGGCAGTGTAGAGTTATGATCGGAGTGGTCCGACGGTGGTCATTGAGCAGCGTGTGCGACGGCAGTTTGGGATGACATCATGAGGGGATGCCTGCCGGGGTTGCAGAAGGGATTTCCGAGGCTGTAAAGTCAAGAGGCTCGAAAGGGATGCAGATATTGTGTTTGGGGTTCCCAGTTTGCTTTCGGGAAAGGATTTGTGTATCAGTGGTTCATCCTGAGGGATGTTTTGAGGATCGTCAGAGTGATGGATTTCCTGACCTGAGGGTGCTAGACCTAGTTCAGCATGTGCATGCGATTGCAAGAAGAGAACTCATGGGAGTTGCTCTGAAGAGTGTGTCTTTCTGTCAGCCTGGAATGGATAGAGTTGGACTCGGATCGGGAATCGGGTGGTGAAAAGTTAATTATAGCTCATATGGGCCGAGTAATGGTTGTGATTTGGAGCAGTAATGGATTACGGGTAATTCTCGGTTGTTGAGTGCGGTTATCGGAGGGTACAGTCGGTGCCCGACTTAAGACGGTGGTCAGGACACCGTATGGAAAGAGAAAGTGAGTTTGAGATCCGTTGGGTATGCCTTGAGGGACCTAGTCCGGTTAAGGCCAGGTGGCGTGTTGTGGGAATATTTTTGGATATGAGTTGCCGTAGGCTTCGAGGACGAAGCCTAATTTAAGTGGGGGAGAATTGTAACATCCCGGAATAGCAAGAGTGGAGTTGAAGGGCTAAAAGTGTAAGTTTTGGAGGGCAACTCGGCGAGTCCATGGATGGACTCGGCGAGTAGGGTCGCAACTTTGGTCGCGTGTCAAGTGGCCTACTCGGCGAGTCCAAAGATGGACTCGGCGAGTAGGTGTTGAGTGGAGAAAAACCCTAATTCTCGGGGTTGAGCTCTATATAAAGAACATTATGTTTCCTCCCCAGCCTCTTTGATTCCCCTTGAGCCCCAGAAACCCTAATTTCGTGGAGGAACACCATTGTTAGGCAAATTGGAGCTTGGAGAAGTCCTAGTTGAAGAAATCTTGAAGGAGAAAAGGCTTGGATCAAAGGGTTTTGCTTGGATTCGAGTTTCATTGCTGTTGGGGCATTCTTTGAAGGTAATATCTCATTCTTGAGTTGCTATTGTCTAGATTCTTCATTTTTAGGGGTGTTGAGATCACATCTATTGGTGTTTTGGAGTCTAGAGATTAGATCTGAGGTTGCTACCTCAGATCTGGAATAAAGAAGGGTTGGAATGCCTGAAAGTCTCTGTGATTGAGTATGTAGTGAATTTATCTTGTCCCAAACCTTAGCCCTAATGTGTATAATGCCTAGATCTTCATGGATTCACGTAAAGTTTGCCACTTTACGTGATGGATGGGTTGTAGGAGGCTAGATCTATGTTTTGGATCAATTGCATGGCCTAGGATGCTTCTGTATGGATTCAGACCGGTGGTACTCGGCGAGTCACAAGGGTGGACTCGACGAGTTGCTTGAAGATGATTTGGAACTCGGCGAGTTGGATGAACAACTCGGCGAGTAGGTTGAAGATAGCCTTAGACTCGGCGAGTCTGTTCTTGGACTCGGCAAGTCTTGTCGAAGAGTCCCAATAATTTCTGGTTGAGTCGAGAATCGGTGAGTCAAGGGATGACTCGGTGAGTTGGGTGCAAGTAGACTCAGAGTGGTTGGACTCGGTCTGTCTCAGGGTAACTCGGCGAGTCAAGTCGCAGATTTAGGGAAGTTCTAAACTTGGGGACTCGGAGAGTCATGGGGTTGACTCGGCGAGTAGAGTCAGTCAGGGGTTGACTTTGACCTTGTCCAAGGGTTGACCAGTTGTCTTCCAGGGGTATTTTGGTATATAAGGGTATATATTGAGTTGAGTGTTTTGGTGTTCAGTGGAGGAGTTCGTGCCGGAGTTCGGAGCAGCGGGATCTTATCCTTTCAGTCGGCAGTTTCGAGGTGAGGTATCCTCACTATATCAACAGGGTCTAAGGCACCAAAGCCGGCCCTTTATTGGATTGAGATTCGGATATGGTTATTATGTTATTGTTTGATATGTCTGCATCCTGGTAGCTAGGATAGGGTAATGATATGCTATGTGATCTGCTTGCTCGGTTTGTTGACTATGACTGTGATATGATTGTATGTTATGTGCACATGGTTGTTCGGACTAGAGATGGGTTGAGGCGGGTCCTGCTTTGTGCTTTAGGCCAAGATACCCAGGGCGGACCGGTTATTCCGAAGGCCCAGCGAGCGGTCCGGATAGGTTGTAGGCTCCACGAGGGCGGACCAGATGTGCCAAGGCTCGAAGAGTGGACAAGGCCGACTGAAGGCCCGATGCGGGCGGACCAGTCACACTGTAGACTCAGAGAGTGGACCAGGTGGGTTGAAGGCCCGGTGCGGGCGGACCAACCACACTGTAGACTCGAAGGACATGACTAGACTCGGAGGATGGATCCGGTGGACTGAAGGCCCGATACAACGGACCAGTCACACAGTAGACCCGATATGCATGGATGTTCTATGTTCTGTTATGTTATGTATGTTTTATATGTTATGGGCCGGAAGGCAATATGTTTTGGACCGTAAGGTCATAGCCTGGAAGGGTGTATATTTGGTTGGTATTTTGGGGGTATCTCACTAAGCTTTCGGGCTTACAGTTGTGGTTTAATGTTTTTCAGGTTCTTCGGGAGACTGTGGCAAGGCAAAGGCGTGATCGTACCGTCCCTCGCGTTTATGTTTTGTGAAATGGACCTGGGAATATTCTGATAAATAATGTATTGAAAACCTTTTTGTAATAAATTAATAAAATCTGATTGTTTTTGAAAATTTTCAATTAGTTGGACTTTTCGCTAGTTACAAAAACGGTCGGGCGTTGGTAGAAGGCTACTTTTAGTAGAAATATAGGATTTTCTAGGAGTTGCAAACATTTACAAACATTGACATACTTTTACTACAAACATTTACAAACTCATATTTCAAACACTGTTACATACATTTTGATACAAACAATGACACTAAAATGCTTATGAACTCACCAGCTTTAAAGCTAATAAACTCTTTCAAAATAACTTGTATTCTCAGGTCATCGCTAGACAGGTACCAATGCCAGCTTTTGAGAAGATGAAGCACATTCAAGACTCATATTTTATATTGATTCATATTTTTGGTGTCTTATAAACTATACATAACACACTTGTATTAAATTGTATTATTAATGCAATGGATGATGTTGTTTGCTTGTTTACTATTATTCTGTGTTGTGTCATTCTGGTTTAGGGGTGTTACAGATTGGTATCAAAGCTTTGTTTATAGTGAATTGAGTATATCAACCCATAAAAGATATATACAAACTATAAACACAATCGGATTAAAATACTCTGACCAAGAGTTTATACTTTTAAATAATAAAATATTTAACTATGTATACATACATGCATTCATACTAAAATCAGTGTCACTAGGACAGAACAAAAGTATTACGATTGTTGAATATCACAAGTAGACTTGGGGATGTATGGTCAGTTCTGGGAGTGACATAGCCTGATCAACTATGTTGGTCCGAGAAGTTATTAGCATATGCCCGTGAATGGTTGTGATATGGCAACAAGTCTAAAAACTTACCAACACTACTACAATGATAACATTAGAACAAAACATAAATCCTAAAATACTATAGGAGTATTTCGTGTAACTATAATTATTTATCTGAAAACTGAAAAGGTCTTTGTTAGTAGGTCAATAATTTCTAAGTGGATACACTAAAGTTATATGAGATTAATGTGTCATAGACTTAGAATTTGTGGTCTTTGCTTTACTTCCTCTTCCTTGTTTGGTTGTGGATTTGGAGTTAGGGTAGCATATTCGAAGGTCTATCATGTTTTGATTTCATATAACTGGTATGCACTACGCAAGTATTGAAGTAACTGGTAAGGATCGTCTTATAATTATCTTAACTAGTACGTCTATTTTATATTAGATTCTTATACCCCTTTTCTCGTGTAGATATCATGGTTGGATTCCATCCTCCTAGCGAACCGTACTTCCCAACCGAAGGCAATGTTGGATGGCTTGAAGACGAGCCAGAAGATGATCATCCAATCCCTTTGGATGATCACCACACATAAGGCTTTTCTGATGGTTTTGACTCCGAGCTAGAAGTCAACAATCTACCCCAAGAGGGTCAAGTCCCAAATCTCAAACCCCGATCAACATTTCAAGGTCCCACACCCTTGTAGGTGACAAACTTGAATCGTTGGAGTGATGAACATGGCCAACCTTTACCCTACAATAAGGACCAAAGCTTTTACAACCTAGGCGAGGGTTACTCAGCTGACCGAGTCCTACCCATCATGGTCCGTAGGATTGCTCAGAATGTGGAACAAGGTCGAGCAGCCATTGAACGAATCATGGAAATTGATGCCAACTCTGGTATTTGTAAGGATAGACTTGTGAGAAGAGGATATTTATGATTTATTAATATATTATAAGTTCTAATATATTAATATGAAATCATATTTTTATTTAATTAGTATTGATCATGAATTAATTTGCAATTAATTATGTGATCAATAGAGAATAATTGTTCATTCTTATAATGTGGGCTTATGATCCATATTTCTTTATGTTGGGCTAAACCCATGTGGTGACCCATGGATACTCCATGGAGGTTGAAACCCATGAAGCATGAAGAATATGGAAAGACATGCACATTAGGGTTTGTATGGTGTAACCCTAAATAAGCCACACTATATAAGAGTCCCCATAGCTCAAGAAATCGGCACTAAGGTGATGATACACAAGAGGGCTAGCCGATTTTATGGAGCAAGTATTATTCTATCAACTCCATCCAATTGTTGGTGGACTTGTGTGAACCATTTGAGGTGCAGCACTTGGGGCACTAAGCTCTTAAAGGCAAAAGGAATCAAGCTACAACAAAAGGTATGCCATTCTACTAGATTCTTGTATTGTATATACTTTATAATATGCTATGATACCTTGGAAAATTGATATCTGCATGTATAATAGAGAAAACATAGATCCAAATTATATAGGGTTGTATGTACACCATATGAGTGTTAGAATGCTTAAAACCCAACAGGTCCTATCTGTTAAGGGTGGGTATTGATGCTACAAGTCAAAGGCATGCGTATATGTTGTTTTTATGTTGGCCGAAAAGCATAGATAACCACCATGACTACCAACCATGGTGGCTGTCATCGTTAGCCGCTATTGTTGTCGTTGTCCGTCCCACTATCATCGCCGTATGCTACTAGGTGGGTGGTTGTGTTCCTGTTTCGAGAAAAGATATGTGTGTGTGCTTCTGTTGTTAGTGTGTGTGTATGTGTCATTTTCTTGGTCTAATATTGTAAGAAAATCCATCACCACCACCGTGAGGTGGTACCTGTCACCAACAACCACCGCCTGTCGCCACGAGGGTGGCTGAGCATGTGTGTGTGTGTTATATTATGTGTATGTTTCTTTTAGATATATGTTGTATAATTTATTTGTATGATTGGAAAATCCAAAGAAACCCACTACCACCACCGTGAGGTGGTGGCTGCCGCCTTCTGCCACCACCCGCCACCGTGTTGGGTGATAGTGTGCATTGTGTGATTGTATTGCTAGTTTAGATTCTTGGACATGTTTCAGTCAAGATCATAACCACCGCCACCACGAGGTGGTGGCAGCCGCCGTGAGCCGTTGTTGACCACCACTACATGAGGTGGTAGTGGGTGGTGCCCGGCTTAATTAACATTAACAAACCTAAAAATTTAACCATTGGAATAATTGGCATGCGATTCGCTTGGAAACCCTAATTAGGGTTTACAAAATCCTTATTTTGGATATGTTAGTTTTGGGATTGTCGGGACCCGTATTTTGGAACATTGGATTAGAGTGATGAATTAAACCTGACCAGACTGTATGATTGACCTAGTAGATTGATGAGCTTAATGGGTTAAGTGTTTCTAATTAACCAAATTCATCATTTTACGTGAAAACCCTAATTGTGTTGGGTTTTGAGTTGGGCCTTTCTGTTGGGCCTAGATGTTTGAATTCTTGATGGGCCATCTAATAAAAAGTATATTTTAACGTCCCAAAAATTAGGGGTAAAAGTTTCATTTTTAATCCAAACCAAACGTAGATACCAGTTATTCCAAACATTCCAAAACAGTGTTAATCAAAAATAGTTGTCAGAGTTCGTCCCAAAATCATTCATTATGGAAATCATAGGTGTGTGCATTGCGAGTAATCTAAGCCCTTATTTTCCAAACTGATGATACCTGAAACCAAAACTGTAAACCATAAACACAAATCTTAGTGAGTCCCCCAGAGTATACCCCACACACAATCAACATAACACATATCGTATTAGTTGCAAAAGCTATCTCTACCATTATCACATATCAATCAGCTATAAAAGTTTCTCTACCACATATCACATATAAATTAGCTATAAAAGCTATCTCTACCATTCCCATGACTACTAGATTCTTGCATTGTATATACTTTATAATATGCTAGTTAGGATGATACCTTGGAAAAATTATATCTGCATGTATAATAGAGAAAACATAGATCCAAGTTATATAGGATTGCATGTACACCATAGGAGTGTTAGAATACTTAAAACCCAACAGGTCCTATGTGTCAAGGGTGGGCATTGATGCTACAATTCAAAGGCATGCGTATATGTTGTTTTTATGTTAACCGGAAAGCATAGATAACCACCATGGCTGTCAAACATGGTGGCTGCCACCGTTAGCTGCTATTGTTGTCACTATCCGTGCCACTGTCGTCGTCGTACGCTACTAGGTGGGTGGTTGTGCTCCTGTTCCGAGAAAATACATGTGTGTGTGTGCTTCTATTGTTAGTGTGTGTGTCGTGTATATCGTTTTCTTGGTCTAATATTGTAAGAAAATCCATCACCGCCACTGTCAGGTGGTGCCTATCACCAACGACCACCGCCTGCCGCCATGAGGGTGGCTGAGCATGTGTGTGTGTGTTTCTTTTAGATATATGTTGTATAATTTATTTGTATGACCGGAAAATCCAAAGAAACCCACCACCACCACCGTGAGGTGGTGGCTGTCGCCTTCTGCTGCCACCCACTGTAACAACGTAAATTTTAAACCAAAATTTTCATTTTTGCAAACATCAAAAACCATCGTTTAATATTCCAAATTCAAACGTGAACAGTGTTATCATAACAAAATACATCCCAATGATCATAAAATAGTTTCTCCGACAATGTGTACAATCACGCCGGCACCTTCCCACAGTCCTCGCTAGTACCTGAAACACATAACACAACAACTGTAAACATAAATGCTTAGTGAGTTCCCCAAAATACAACTTACGCACATACGCCTTTCTAGGCCCTGACCTTCCGGTCCATGTGTCTCAGGGGACTTCCGTCCTGACCAGGTAAACCTTCCGGTCCTACCTGCGTCAACCTTACGGTCCACATCACAATGCCTTCCGGCCCATAACATATACGCCTTCCGGCCCATAACATAATGCCTTCCGGCCCATATCAAGCATATCATACATGGCACGTATAAACGATTAACTTATCGCATACAATGCATATAACTCATAACATATCCGACCTTCCAGTCACACAATAAAACCCTTCCGGGTACAGTATAGTGAGAAAACTCACCTCGTGGAAAGTCTAAGATCTCGCGTACTCGCTAACTCCAAATCCCAACGACGACTCTACCTCGCCTAATCATAAAAATATCATTTTAATAATCAAAGACTTCCACAATTAGACTTTACCCCTTATCATCATTCCTTAGAGGGTAAAAGACCATTTTCCCCTTCCTTGACCCAAAGTCTTCATGTTGACCAAAACCCTAAAAGTCAACAAAAGTCAACCCTGAGAGTACGCGGGGCGTACTGCTTGATGTACGCAGGGCGTACATCGCCAACCCATGGATCGGGGTCTCCACCCAGTGCACTGCGCGTACTGGGAGTTATGCCCAGCGTAACCATCAAACTTCAACACACCTCATTTCTGGTCTTAATCGGTAAAGCCATTACTCCAACTTCTAGATCTGAATCTGTTTATGCGTCTATACCCATAAAGTCGAGACCTTTAAGCCTTGGCATGGCTGTAAAGGCTCCAACACTTCTTAACATCATTCTATTCCAACTCAAGGACCTAGATCTCATGCATGGTGCAACATTCAAGTCCAAGATATCATTTTTATGAGTCTACAACTCCAATAGACCAGAAATATGATGGATCTAAGCTTATTGTAACCATTTGCACAAAAAGCCTCCACCTTTGGGACTAAAACCCTAGAAAATGGTACTTGAAGCATATAACATGAACCATATGACAAGATCCGAACTTTTTACCTGATAATGAAGCTCCAACCCTTGCAAAGCTCAGATCCACACTTGAACACCACTTCTAGCCTTCCCAGTGAGCTCTTCTTCTCCTTTGCTACCTTGGAATGGCACCACAAAGCTTAGAATACTCACAAAATGGCCTAAGAACGAATGCACACACTCTTTAGGGTTTCTCTCCGAGGGATGGTGGCTGAGAAGTCCAGCCACCCATTCCTTTTATAGCCCTCCAAATGAATTAGGGTTTTTAGGTCTTGACCAGTTACGCCCAATGTAACCTTGGGTACGCCCAGCGTACCTGAGGGTGAACGCGTCCAAAAGAGGCGCGCGAGTACGCGCAGCGTACACCTTGTACGCCCAGCGTACTCGCCTAACATGAAAGCCCTAAAATGACAACATATCAAAGATGCAGGGCCAATAGAAGGATACCTGGATTTCGGGCTGTTACACCCACCACCATGTTGGGTGATAGTGTGCATTGTGTGATTGTATTGCTAGTTTAGATTATTGGACATGCTTCGGTCTAGATCATAACCCCCACCACCACGAGGTTGTGGCTACCACCGTGAGCCGCCGTTGACCACCACTACTCGAGGTGGTAGTGGGTGGTGCCCAGCTTAATTAACATTAACAAACCTAAAAATTTAACCATTGGAATAATTGGCATGCGATTCTCTTGGAAACCCTAATTAGGGTTTAGAAAATCCTAATTTTGGATATGTTAGTTTTGGGATTGTCGGGACCCGCATTTTGGAACATTAGATTGGAGTGATGAATTAAACATGACCAGACTGTATGATTAACCTAGTAGATTGATGGGCTTAATGGATTAAGTACTTAATGGGATAAGTGTTTCTAATTAACCATATTCGTCATTTTACGTGAAAACCCTAATTGTGTTGAGTTTTGAGTTGGGCCTTTCTATTGGGCTTGGATTTTTGAATTCTTGATGGGCCATCTAATAAAAAGTATATTGTAACGTCCCAAAAATCAGGGGTAAAAGTTTCATTTTTAATCCAAACCAAATGTAGATATTATTCCAAACATTCCAAAACAGTGTTAATCAAAAATATTTATCAGAGTTCATCCCAAAATCATTCATTGTAGAAATCATAGGTGTGTGCACTGCGATCACTCTAAGCCCTTCTTTTCCAAACTGACAATACCTGAAACCAAAACTATAAACCATAAGCACAAATCTTAGTGAGTCCCCCAGAGTATACCCCACACACAATCAACATAACACATATCGTATTAGCTGCAAAGGCTATCTCTACCTAGTTATTCAGGAAGTTAAAGCATGCAAAGTGAAAAACAATAATAATTGAATCCAATATGGTATCAAAACCTATGAACATAAATAAAACACCTTTTATTTATCACCATATGATTACACATTATTCATTTTATACTGTTTTAGCAATCAACTTTATTTTTGAATTTAAAACAATAGTTGTCCCATGCTCCAAGCATGTACACTATGTTTTATAAACACTAGTCATGCCATACACTAACTATGCATACTATGTTTGTCTATGATCTTTACTTTGTGAAATAGATCAATTGAACATAACTCCAATGATCCTCTTTTCACAGTCCCAAATCCTTACTGCAAATGCAAGAATTCCAAATCAATGCCATTTACTGAAATCTATTAGATTCTAAACTTATATGCATTGATCCTCTTGTAATGATTATGCACAAATTCAAAAAGACTTGACAACAACCATTACAGAGCATTCCAAAGGAGATTAGCTCCTTGGAAACATCCTTCTTGCATTAAGTTTCCTAATCTTACACAGATTGAATAATTTCTAACTTTGAAACATTTCCATATTCCATTTTGACTATCACTTCTGAACGAGAGTTGCCTCCTTACAGATTTTTGTCAATATGGTCCTTCTAGAATTATCACTGTACTTCCAACTATCCTTGAGCAACCAATCTTTGGTAAACCTTAGATTGTCCTCGACAATTGTTTAATCCTTTTAGTCATATCCAATTCTAGACCTTTTCCCTTCTTAATGCCTCAGGCATTTGGAAAATTTCAGAAGGGATGAATATAGCACATGTAATCGATCCTATATCCGAAGCATATGGGACACGATTCATGATATCTCACATAAAGACTAAACCAGTCTTTTGCTATAATATTTCCATTTAAATTTGCCAAGTTCTCATAATTCAGATTGTGAAATGGATTTATATATATATATATATATATATATATATATATATATATATATATATGTATATATATATATATATATATATATATATATATATATATCCTTGACTAAATACGATTAAAACCTCAATCTAAGCTTTTAGATTTGAGATGAAGTGTAATTCCTTTCCCATAATACATTTAGAAAACATTTTAACACCCAATTTTAGTGATCGGAATATTTCTAGAATTTACCGTATCGGGTTACGGCAACTCAATCGGGTACGACCAAAAGCCTCGTCTAACGTCGGTATCGGGTAGAATTCCACTGTGTTCAGGTTTTAGGACCTATATAAACGTGTTTAAGCACTCATTTGAAGCTTTTTCTTTCTCTCTCTACTCTCTCTAACCTCTCTCCTAAATCCAAGTTTAAGGGTTCAAAACTCAAATTTAAGGCCTCAAATCTCTAAGGTACTTTCCCTAGCTTGTATTGTAACCTTCTTAGCCTTCAAATTCGAGTTCAAAACATGGATTAAGACCACATTCATGAGTTTATGGCCATGGAACCTTCATGGGCCGTAAACTCATATAACATGGGTTTTTAAGCCCTAAAACCCCTCCTAAGCAATGTTGGACATTAGATATGGATTAATGACTTAATGGAAAGGACTTATAACATTTAAAACATTAATTTTGAGCCATTTGAAGGAGTTTACGGCCAAGGCATAAGCTTGGGCCGTAAACTCATGTTCATGGGGTTTTTGAGCCAAATAACCCTTCCAAATCATAGTTGGGACTTAGATATGACCTTAAGACTTGCTAATCTAGACTTGGAACACTTTAAACATGATTTTTGGGGGACAAAAGTGAGTTTATGGCCAAGACATATTCTTGGGCCGTAAACTCCACTTAAATGAGGATTTAGTGCCTTAAATCATGTCCAAATGCCTTGAAACTCAACCAATGGCCTTGTGGTAAAATCTAGATGCATCTAAAAATAGTTTAAGGGCTTTAAACACATCAAAAATGTCATTTATAGGAGTTTACGGCCTAGGAACATACCCTTGGCCGTAAACTCATAAAACTTGTTAAATGATGCATCAAATACTGTCACACCCCAAAACCAAGAACGGCGGAAATGTTCTGGGGCGGAGGACGTCATGTAAGTATCACAACACAGTAAATGTAAATAAGCAAACAACATCATCCATTACATTAAATATATAATTTTAATACAAGTGTGTTCTGTACATTGTAGAAACCAAAAATAACGTATATCAAAATAATAAGATGAGTCTTGAATGCGCTCCATCTTCTCAAAAGCTGGCCTCGGTACCTGTCTACTGATGACCTGAGAATACAAGTTATTTTGAAAGAGTTTATCAGCATTAAGCTGGTGAGTTCATAAGTATTTTAGTGTCGGAAATTGTCATTCAAAAATGTTTGAACCTGTATCAAGTATAAGTTTGTAAAATGTATGTAAAAGTTTGCAATTGTTTGTAAAAGTTTGAATCTCTCAGAAAAACCTATATTTTCTATTAAAGAAGCCTTCTACCAAGGCTTAACTGTTTTGTATGTTCGTTTGATGTAAAAGTGTGTAATTTCCCAAATGTAACTATCATTTAACAAAATATAGTTTGTACATAAACGTTTAAGTGAGGTTATCACTAAAAATATGTAATGGGTAAATTAATGTAGTACTGTAGCCTTGTATTAGACGAACTACTGTTGTACTAACTACCTTAATCCGGATTTATATTAAGGCATTACGTGATAAATTGCACCATACTATTGACTAGTAACAACGACAAATGAATGGTCGTAATAACGGAATGACGTTTGGCACCCGCAGACCCGCAGATCCGGCTGTAGCTAGCAGCAAGGTGTAGGATTGTCAATCCAGTATAGATCTATACGCAAACTCACGCTCTCCCTTCAAGAGAATTCTGGCTACAACTCGAGCCATGACAGTTAAGTCATGCTCCGATTTAAATCACAATAATAAAGTATTCATGTATATGTACTGTTTCTTGTTCTAGTATATGTATATGTATTGTTTCTAGCATCATTGTATATGTATTGTTTCTAGTCTATGTATATGTATTGTTTCTAGCATCATTGTATATGTATTGTTTCTAGTATATGTATATGTATTGTTTCTAGCATCATTGTATATGTATTGTTTCTAGTATATGTATATGTATTGTTTCTAGTATATGTATATGTATTGTTTCTAGCATCATTGTATATATATTGTTTCTAGTATATGTATATGTATTGTTTCTAGCATCATTGTATATGTATTGTTTCTAGTATATGTATATGTATTGTTTCTAGTATATGTATATGTATGGTGTTACCCCGATGGGAACTAACTATTGATGTACTGATAAATATGAATATGGAAGTACTTTTATGTCTATACATGTATATATGATATATAACTAATGTTGAAACGACCTTCGGATGGTCACCCGAAGTCCCACCAGACCACATCTCAGTGCACGAAAAGGAAATAGGGCGGATGGCCTTCCTAAGCCCTTTAAACATTACTTATATATATATATATATATATATATTATATATATATATATATATATATATATATATATATATATATATATATATATACATATATGGGCATGCAATTTATAAGAAGTAAAACAAAGTTATATAAAAGCATTTGATAAGTAAAAAGAGTTTGTAAAACATTTGAAGTGAAACAGTTTGATAAACAGTTTGAACATTGGTAAAAATCGTTGTTTTCCTAGTTATTAATCACATGTGATTAAATGCAATCACATGTGATTGAAGCAATAACTATAAGTGTTTGACTTGTATCCCCCCCCCATAAAGTATTTAAAACATTTAAAATCATTTCAAAGGTTGATTCAAGGGGTATGAACTCACTTGTGGTGAGTCGTTTGAATTGAGGTATCGGGTACCGTGCTAAGTGTCAAACGGAGACTTGTTCACACGTTCGAGCCTAGTTATCATATAATAAGCATATATATAACTAATTAGCCACATAATAACTTAACAAAGTAAGTTAATACAATTAGGAACATGTAAACACTCTTATGAGTGTTTAAGGTTCAAATGGTTGCATCTAAGTTGCTACGGGACAAGGCAAAAGGGTTTGAAACATCAAATGGCCTTGCATAGGAGTTCACCACCCAAAAAACCCCACACCTTGGAGTTTACGGCCGTAAACTCATGGGTTTATGGCCGTGAACTCCTCAAAGGGTGGTTTTGGTTGTTTTAGGGTGCTATCTTGATCCTAAAACACTCTTAGCTTTGTTGGAATAACACATGAAGTAGTTTAAGGCTCTAGTATACTCCATAGTGGAGTTTTCGGCCTAAAGTCCTCTCACCCTAGAGTTTACGGCCATAAACTCTTGGATTTTATTTGATTTGAGGCTCTTAAACATCAAGGATGGCTTCCATGAATTTATCTAAGGCTAATGGGGACAAGATGCACACATTTAGGGCATCACTTGGAGTTTACGGCCCAAGATATGTTCATTGGCCGTAAACTCCTTTCAAGGAGTGGTTTTGATGTGTTCTACTCTCCATTCTAGTCCCAAGTATGCAAGGTAAATTGTTTTAAGGCCTAAGGTGTGCTTGGAATGATTTTTAACATAAGAAAGAGGGGTTTACGGCCCAAGATCCTTTCCTTGGCCGTAAACTCCTAAAAGTCTATCATTTTGAAGTGTTTTCAAGTCCAAAACAAGCACAAGTACTAGTGGTTAAAGTCCTAAGGTTCAAGGAGGCAAGTTAGGGCATGTTTGTCCCTTAAAAAGGGGTTTACGGCCCAAGAGTTCTTTGGCCGTAAACTCCTCTAACTTTGTTGATTTTGGACATATAAATGATGTTATAAAGTATATAACAAGTATTAAAACATGTTTAGGAAAGTAGACTCACAATCCGGGATGAAAACCCGAAGATCTGTCAGAGAGAATTGGCTTTTCTCTAGTTGGAATTGTAAATAATGAATTAATTTAGTTCAGAAAACTATTTATAGTCCTTGAATATTTTGACAGAAAATATTTTTATTCCGGAAGTCGGACTATAACATTGCGAAACTTACTGTGACAACCTGATACTTCAACTCTTTGTAACGACCAAAGTGGGTCAAGTATTGTAACCGCTTCTGAGTAATAAAATTTACTTTCATAATAAAATGTACAAATAAGTCCTATTTAATTCCTTCTATGATTAAATGTCTTTGAACCATGATCGTACGTGAAAAGAACGCCCAAATCCGACTTCATTTAGCGAAGTTATGATTTTTCCAAGTTCGACTTAGCAACAGACAGCTAAAAACTCGAATCAGAAATCGAGCGACTTTTGGCCGGAATGACCTAAACGAGAATCGAAGGTCTCGACAATGGTATTCCAGCGGTAAAAAGTCTGGCAAAAACCGACATCAGATAAAGAAGTTACGAATTTTCAAAGAAATTCCTTAAACACGATAGATTTTTAATATTTAATAAAAAAAATAATAATAATTTCGGAATTTGCCGACGGAGTCTAAACGAAAGTTGAAGAGCGTAGTCTCACCTACGCGAGGATATAAAGACCATCGAAAACGGAGTTTGTATGAAGAAGATATGAATTTTTGAAGTTTATTAAATAAATTAATTATTTATTTTATTCAAAATTCGGATATTATCCGAAGGGGAGTCAGCATCCGAGTTACGCGCTGCGTACTCCTGTACGCCCCGCGTACCCGAGAAGCTCGGCCTCAAACCGTCCACGTCGCACGATCCGGAGAACCCGACCCGCTGTCCCATCCGACCCGCGTACCCAGGGACCCGTCCCATCCGAGGCCGAGGCAGTCGAGGCTTCGGTCATGCATGACGTACGCATACGCGCTGCGTACGAGCGTACGCCCCGCGTACTGAGGCAGACCAGCCTCACTATAAATAGGCTACGAGAGTTTCCAAAGAAAGGGCTCATTTCTCTCCTCTCTCTCACAACCTTGCCTCGTTTTCCGTGTCCGTTCAAACCCGAAACTCTGGTCTTCTTGGCTCAAGTCCCGAAGGTCGATTTTACTCCCGAGATTCCCGAGAATCCCGAGGAAAATCCGTTTCCCGAGACGAAACTCTGCCCGGTTTTCCATCTCGCTATCTCCAAAACTTTCAAGTCATACCCCTTAATCAACCGTTTTAATTATTCTAAATACTTTTATATGCTTTCAAGGGGGGGATTACAAGTAAAACACACGAGTATTATCGTGTGTTACATAAAGAAACTCTTTTATATAATGTTAATTATTCAAATCACACTCGATTTATAAACTTTTAAAGGAACTTTTATATATATAAATATATAACATATGTTACAATAGCATTCGATCTTTTAAAATATAAAGTTATTGTAATACATGTATAAAACTAAACTATTCTTAAATTATTCTGTTCTATCTTAGACTCTACACCAAAAATTTATGCTTTCATAAACAAATTATTCTTTTCCTAAGTATTTCTAAAACAAACAAGGCACACTTTTTTTAAAACTATAATAGGTATAGTTTTACGAACAGATTTCTAAACTCTTATGTATTAGAAACATATATTTCAAGAAGTTTACTTTCGTATACAAAAACAAACGTAACATTTTAACAAGTAGATCTGTTTTTATACCACGGGTTTGTGAGACACTAACTTCATGTACGTTCGAGTACACATTTCAAGTCCTGTATTATATACCAGAATCCCTTGGAGGGGGAGCATGGTGTTTGTGTATAGATCTATACGGGCTTGACAACCCGCGCCCTGACTGTTAGCTGCAGTCCACCGTTTGGGGTGACAAACGTCATAACATTCCAACGCCTGAAGAACGTTGTGTATAGGCATTTCGAGTCAATAGTATGGTTATAAAACTCACAAGGGGTATTAAAAACGCATTGATTTACAGGGTTTTCAAACTCATTTATTATTTTACCTTTACATACATTTTGGAAACAAACATTTGTCTTGAATGAAGGCTACTTTTATGCTAGTAGAAAATATAGGATTTTCTAAACACATACAAACAAATATAAAACATTTCATTTCATTTAAACATTGTCATTTAAATACTTATGAAATTCACCAGCTTAAATGCTGATCTACTCTTTCAAAATTACTTGTATGTCCCAGGAATTCAGTAATTTCAGGTACTAATATGCTTTTGAAGAAGAGATGCTGCGGCGCCAGTTTAATCTCATATTTTTGACATCATATTGTAATTGGTTTTGAACATGTAACTTTTGACAAATGTAAACTTTCAATTATATATATGATGGCTGTATTGCTTTCTTTACTATGTATTCATTTGTTACGCTACCACATGAAGTCATCCGCCCCCGAACGTTTCCACCGTTCAGGTTTGGGGGTGTGACAGATTGGTATCAGAGCAATGTTTATAGTGAACTAAGTATATCGAACCACATAAGATATACAAACTATAAATGCTTAAGGGACTAATACTCTCTGACAAAACAAATTTCTTTTTACACTTAAGCAGCATTTCGTTCAACTTAAATTAATAGTTCATTTAAGTACAATTACATGCATACCACAAACTATTTTCATGTTATACAATTTTACAAGTATTTAGGCAAGTTGACACGCACAAATCAAGGAATGATCGTAGTAGGCAACAATGTCAAAACCTTACCAAGTCGTTACAAAAATCAAACACAAGAATTTAAATACTATAGGAGTATTTGCTATCTAAACTAGTTTAACTTACACGTTTTACATGTTCCGACTTTATTCAATTCTTATAACCCTAATTCTCGTATAGTCAAATGGCTGGATTTCACCACCCTAGCGACCCCTACTTTCCCAACCAAGGCAACGGAGGATGGATCGAAGATGATCCCGAAGAGGACGAGGAACCCATAGACGTGGGTGATGACTCCGGTACCGACTCAGAGCCGGAAGTTATCGATCCACCACCCATTCAACCTCCCGTCTTCGTAAGGAACTTTCAAGGACCGACTCCCGTCTGGGGAAGTCACCTCCACCATTGGAGCCAACAGCAAAACCTACGCCCTCCCTACGGCATGTGCCGGGATTTCTATGATGTTCGTGGTGGAAGTTCGGCTGATCGAGCACTTCCGGTAATGGTGGGTAAGTTAGCCAATCAATCCTATCAGTCTGGAGTACAAGCTAGTCGACTTCGGGATATCAACGTAGAAGTGCAGGTTCACACTTCTGACATCCGTAGGTTGGACAAGAGGCAAGACAACGCTCAGTTCCAAACCGAAGCGTTTCAAGCGCAAATTATTGCAGCCCTCGCCGAACTAAGGGAACAACAAGCCGATTAAGATAGGCGTCTAATGGAGTCGAAGCAATCAGATACGGAGTCAATCTCCAAATGCAACTTTCGACGCAAGTAGTGCTTGTCAAGAACTCAAATTTTGTTATAGCTTAGGACCTCGGCTAAAAGTCTTTAAATTTCTTGAACTTGGTAAACGGAGATCCTTATAGGGGACAAATTTTCTTGATCGTTGTAACAACTTTTATATTAATATAAGTGACACTATTACTACTATGGTGAGTATTTCGTTCGAACCTTGAATGGTCCTTGGGAACCCAAATACTTGTTTCATACCCTCAGTCTTACAAATAACTTTCATTCTTCTATTTTAAGACTCATACTATCATTTGTTGTTGAATTATAGCAATTTAATTCATGAGACACATACATTTTCCATTTCATGAAATTCTTATCCTTGTTTTCTTTTCATCTATAGTTGAAGGATGCCTCCGCGTAGGAATCCAAGGCGAAACAACAGTGAGGAAATACCTATACCACCACCTCCACCACCCCAATTTGATGCTGTAATGTTTCAAGCAGCAGTCACCGCAGCAGTGGCAGCTGCCATGTCACTGATCAATAACTCAAGTGCTAATGTCTCGGGATCTGGCGCACACACGTCCAACCATGGCGAGAGTCATGGACCACCTCGAGAATGCACCTATAAGGACTTCACCAATGCCAAGCCCCGGATGTTTTATGGTACTGGTGGTGTGATGGCCCTGAGGCAGTGGATTGAAAGGATGGAGGCAGTCTTTGAAATCTGCTCATGTCCCGAGCACAGCAAGGTCAAATTTGCAACCTTCACCCTTCTTGATAAAGCTTTAACTTGGTGGAATGGTCACGTTAAAGTACTTACCCTAATCGTGGCAAACTCCATAAACTGGGAGAGCTTGAAGGCCATGATGATGAGGGAATACTGCCCGCGGGGAGAAATTCAAAAGCTTGAACACGAACTATGGACTCTTGGAATGGTGGGTACCGACATCGCTACTTATACCAACAGATTCTGCGAACTGGCAATCCTTTTTCCAGACATGATTGCTCCCGAGAGCAAGAAGATAGAAAGGTACATCTGGGGACTGACGCCCCAGATGCGGTCAAGCGTGTTAGCTTCCAAACCTGACACCTTTGAAAGTGCTAAGGAACTGGCACAATCTCTGATCGACTACGGAGGTCATCAGAACTCAACCACTTCTGCACCAGCACCACAGAAAGGAAACAACAACTACAACAACAACAACAACAATGGAAGGAAGAGAGCGTGGATCAAAGGAAAGGGTGGATCTTCCCAAGAATCCACAAAGAAACAACTTATGTCAGTAAATGCTGCTATTGTACCTGCTACAGTCCCTACAAATACCTACCCAACAAAGCCTTATGTAGGCAACCTCCCAAAATGCACCAAGTGCAATTTCCACCACCATGGGCCTTGCCGAGATATGCAGTGTGCCAACTGCAACAGGAAAGGACACACGGCTCGTTTCTGCAAAGAACCCGCAAAGCCGATCACTCAAATTTCCGGTGCGGGTGTAGGGCAGGCTTGCTACGGTTGTGGCGAGGTGGGTCACTACTAGAGAAACTGTCCTAAGGCAGCAGGCACCGGAGGTGTAGGATGAGTTTTGGCAATAGGCCACGACGAAGTTGTAGCTGACCCAACTATAGTTGCTGGTACGTTCCTTCTCGATAATTCATACGCATGCATATTATTCGATAGTGGAGCGGAGAGAAGCTTCGTGAGTCAAAACTTTATCCATTTACTTAAACCTAAACCTAGCAAGTTAAAAGAATCATTCACTGTAGAGATGGCCAATGGAAAAACCGAAAGCACAAATTGCATATACATGGGCTGTACGTTAACATTGGACGGCCATTCTTTCCCAATCAATCTCATGCCGGTACAAATTAAAAGTTTCGACGTCATAGTCGGCATGGATTGGTTGAGTCTCCTTCGCGCTGACATCATGTGCTTTGAGAAAGCAGTCCGTCTTAACCTCCCGAACAACGAAACATTAGTTATCTACAGCGATAAATCTAGTACAAACCTTCGCATCATTTCGTGCATCCAAGCTCGAAAGTGCTTACGGAAGGATTGTCGGGCATTCCTAGCACACATCGTCGATACAAGTCAAGAACTGAAGGACATTAAGAGCATCTCGGTAGTACGCGACTTTCCCGATATCTTTCCAGAAGAACTACCAGGATTACCACCGCAACGCCCAGTCGAGTTCAGAATCGACTTAATTCCAGGAGCTACCCCAGTAGCGAAGTCGCCTTATCGTCTTGCACCAGCAGAGATGCAGGAACTTTCCAGTCAACTTAATGAACTCCTTCGCAAAGGATTCATAAGACCAAGTTTCTCACCTTGGGGAGCACCGGTCTTGTTTGTAAAGAAGAAAGACGGATCGTTCCGTATGTGCATCGACTACAGAGAGCTGAACAAACTTACTGTCGAAAACCGCTATCCTCTACCCCGTATCGACGACCTATTCGATCAACTTCAAGGGGCGAACTACTTCTCAAAAATAGACCTGCGATCGGGATATCACCAATTACGAGTTCTAGAGGGGGACATTCCAAAGACAGCCTTCCGAACTCGTTATGGACACTATGAATTCGTGGTGATGCCGTTCGGATTAACCAATGCACCAGCAGTATTTATGGACCTAATGAATAGGGTATGTCGCCCTTACTTGGATCAGTTCGTCATCGTTTTTATCGATGATATACTTATCTACTCTCGAAGTGAGGAAGAGCATAGTCAACACCTACGAAAAGTCCTAGAAACACTGCGAAAGGAGAAACTCTATGCGAAGTTCTCTAAATGCGAATTTTGGATTCGAAGAGTCGAATTTTTAGGTCATGTTGTTAGCGAAAAGGGAATACACGTTGACCCCTCCAAAATTAAGGCTATTGAGAACTGGTCGGCACCAAAGACACCTACTGAAATTCGTCAATTTCTAGGTTTAGCTGGCTACTATCGCAGATTGATAAAGAACTTTTTGAGCATTGCGAAACCTCTTACTTCATTAACCCAGAAAGGTGTGGCCTTTGACTGGGAAGCGAAACAAGAGAAGGCATTCCAGACACTAAAGCAGGCCTTGTGCACCGCACCGATACTATCCTTCCTCGAAGGGATAGAAGACTTCGTTGTGTATTGCGATGCTTCAAATCAAGGACTAGGTTGTGTTCTTATGCAGAGGGGGAAGGTTATCGCTTATGCCTCCCGACAGCTTAAGACACACGAAGTGAACTATACGACACACGATCTCGAATTAGGAGCTGTGGTATTTGCTCTGAAGATCTGGAGGCACTACTTATACGGGACAAAGAGTACCATCTTCACCGATCACAAGAGCCTTCAACACATTTTCGATCAGAAGGAACTCAACATGCGACAACGACGATGGGTCGAGTTACTAAATGACTACGAATGTGAGATTCGATATCATCCTAGAAAGGCCAACGTAGTAGCCGACACCCTCAGTCGAAAGGAATACACTGGTCGGAGGGTCAAATCTCTGACCATGACTATCCATTCCCACTTATCCACACAAATTAAGGGAGCACAAATGGAAGCTTTGCAACCCGAAAATGTGGCGGGTGAATCCCTGCGAGGAATGGAGAAGAATTTAGAAGTCAAGGGTGGTGGAGCCTACTATCTCATGGACCGAATCTGGACCCCAAAACATGGTGGTTTCAGAAACATAGTCATGACTGAAGCTCACAACTCAAGATATTCCGTTCACCCGGGTTCAGATAAAATGTATCTGGATCTTAAGAAACTGTACTGGTGGCCTAACATGAAAGCAGAAATTGCTACCTTCGTGAGTAAATGTCTTACTTGCGCTAAGGTTAAGGTCGAGTATCAGAAACCGTCAGGACTACTACAACAGCCAGAGATACCGGAATGGAAATGGGAGCGGATTACTATGGACTTCATAACCAAATTACCCAAGACGACAAGTGGACTCGATACCATATGGGTCATTGTCGACAGACTGACCAAATCCGCGCATTTCCTACCCATCAAGGAGACTGGCAAAATGGAGAAGCTTACAAGAACTTACTTAAGGGAAGTAGTGCGACTGCATGGTGTTCCGATATCCATTATCTCCGATCGAGATAGTAGATTCATTTCAAGGTTCTGGCAGTCACTACAAAGTTCCCTGGGAACTAGGCTGGACATGAGTACAGCCTACCACCCACAGACAGACGGACAAAGTGAGAGAACGATACAAACTTTAGAAGACATGCTGAGAGCCTGCGTGATTGATTTTGGAAAGGCATGGGATATTCATTTACCCCTTGTCGAATTTTCATACAACAATAGTTATCATACAAGCATAAAGGCTGCTCCGTTTGAAGCCCTCTATGGTCGAAAGTGCAGATCCCCTCTGTGCTGGACTGAAGTGGGCGATACCCAGTTAGCTGGAAGAAGAGTTCCTGAAAGCACTCTCATCGGTCCGGAGATCATACGTGAAACAACAGAGAAGATCGTTCAGATTCGTGAACGATTGAAAGCCTCAAGAGACCGACAGAAAAGCTACGCTGACCAAAGGAGGAAACCTTTGGAATTCCAGGTAGGAGACCACGTCTTATTAAAGGTCTCACCGTGGAAGGGTTTAATACGATTTGGAAAGCGTGGGAAACTAAATCCAAGATACATAGGGCCTTTCGAGATTCTTGCTAGAATCGGCCCTGTGGCTTACAAGCTTAACCTACCACGCGAACTTAGTAACATCTATCCAACCTTCCACGTCTCAAACTTGAAAAAGTGTCTGTCCGACAAGACTCTTGTTATCCCACTCGACGAAATCGAGATCAACGAGAGCCTCAACTTTGTGGAAGAACCAGTAGAAATCATGGACCGAGAGGTCAAACAAACAAAACAAAGTCGCATACCCATCGTGAAGGTTCGCTGGAACGCCAAGCGGGGACCCGAATTCACATGGGAACGCGAAGATCAGATGAAACAAAAGTACCCTCATCTCTTTCATGTTCACTAGTATCTTTACTACTTTAAATTTCGGGACGAAATTCTCTCTAACGGGGGGATGATGTGACAACCTGATACTTCAACTCTTTGTAACGACCAAAGTGGGTCAAGTATTGTAACCACTTCTGAGTAATAAAATTTACTTTCATAATAAAATGTACAAATAAGTCCTATTTCTTTGAACCATGATCGTACGTGAAAAGAACGCCCAAATCCGACTTCATTTAGCGAAGTTATGATTTTTCCAAGTTCGACTTAGCAACAGACAGCTAAAAACTCGAATCAGAAATCGAGCGACTTTTGGCCGGAATGACCTAAACGAGAATCGAAGGTCTCGACAATGGTATTCCAGCGGTAAAAAGCCTGGCAAAAACCGACATCAGATAAAGAAGTTACGAATTTTCAAAGAAATTCCTTAAACACGATAGATTTTTAATATTTAATAAAAAAAAAAAATAATTTCGGAATTTGCCGACGGAGTCTAAACGAAAGTTGAAGAGCGTAGTCTCACCTACGCGAGGATATAAAGACCATCGAAAACGGAGTTCGTATGAAGAAGATATGAATTTTTGAAGTTTATTAAATAAATTAATTATTTATTTTATTCAAAATTCAGATATTATCCAAAGGGGAGTCAGCATCCGAGTTACGCGCTGCGTACTCCTGTACGCCCCGCGTACCCGAGAAGCTCGGCCTCAAACCGTCCACGTCACACGATCCGGAGAACCCGACCCGCTGTCCCATCCGACCCGCGTACCCAGGGACCCGTCCCATCCGAGGCCGAGGCAGTCGAGGCTTCGGTCATGCATGACGTACGCGTACGCGCTGCGTACGAGCGTACGCCCCGCGTACTGAGGCAGACCAGCCTCACTATAAATAGGCTACGAGAGTTTCCAAAGAAAGGGCTCATTTCTCTCCTCTCTCTCACAACCTTGCCTCGTTTTCCGTGTCCGTTCAAACCCGAAACTCTGGTCTTCTTGGCTCAAGTCCCGAAGGTCGATTTTACTCCCGAGATTCCCGAGAATCCCGAGGAAAATCCGTTTCCCGAGACGAAACTCTGCCCGGTTTTCCATCTCGCTATCTCCAAAACTTTCAAGTCATACCCCTTAATCAACCGTTTTAATTATTCTAAATACTTTTATATGCTTTCAAGGGGGGGATTACAAGTAAAACACACGAGTATTATCGTGTGTTACATAAAGAAACTCTTTTATATAATGTTAATTATTCAAATCACACTCGATTTATAAACTTTTAAAGGAACTTTTATATATATAAATATATAACATATGTTACAATAGCATTCGATCTTTTAAAATATAAAGTTATTGTAATACATGTATAAAACTAAACTATTCTTAAATTATTCTGTTCTATCTTAGACTCTACACCAAAAATTTATGCTTTCATAAACAAATTATTCTTTTCCTAAGTATTTCTAAAACAAACAAGGCACACTTTTTTTAAAACTATAATAGGTATAGTTTTACGAACAGATTTCTAAACTCTTATGTATTAGAAACATATATTTCAAGAAGTTTACTTTCGTATACAAAAACAAACGTAACATTTTAACAAGTAGATCTGTTTTTATACCACGGGTTTGTGAGACACTAACTTCATGTACGTTCGAGTACACATTTCAAGTCCTGTATTATATACCAGAATCCCTTGGAGGGGGAGCATGGTGTTTGTGTATAGATCTATACGGGCTTGACAACCCGCGCCCTGACTGTTAGCTGCAGTCCACCGTTTGGGGTGACAAACGTCATAACATTCCAACGCCTGAAGAACGTTGTGTATAGGCATTTCGAGTCAATAGTATGGTTATAAAACTCACAAGGGGTATTAAAAACGCATTGATTTACAGGGTTTTCAAACTCATTTATTATTTTACCTTTACATACATTTTGGAAACAAACATTTGTCTTGAATGAAGGCTACTTTTATGCTAGTAGAAAATATAGGATTTTCTAAACACATACAAACAAATATAAAACATTTCATTTCATTTAAACATTGTCATTTAAATACTTATGAAATTCACCAGCTTAAATGCTGATCTACTCTTTCAAAATTACTTGTATGTCCCAGGAATTCAGTAATTTCAGGTACTAATATGCTTTTGAAGAAGAGATGCTGCGGCGCCAGTTTAATCTCATATTTTTGACATCATATTGTAATTGGTTTTGAACATGTAACTTTTGACAAATGTAAACTTTCAAGTATATATATGATGGTTGTATTGCTTTCTTTACTATGTATTCATTTGTTACGCTACCACATGAAGTCATCCGCCCCCGAACGTTTCCACCGTTCAGGTTTGGGGGTGTGACAGATTGGTATCAGAGCAATGTTTATAGTGAACTAAGTATATCGAACCACATAAGATATACAAACTATAAATGCTTAAGGGACTAATACTCTCTGACAAAACAAATTTCTTTTTACACTTAAGCAGCATTTCGTTCAACTTAAATTAATAGTTCATTTAAGTACAATTACATGCATACCACAAACTATTTTCATGTTATACAATTTTACAAGTATTTAGGCAAGTTGACACGCACAAATCAAGGAATGATCGTAGTAGGCAACAATGTCAAAACCTTACCAAGCCGTTACAAAAATCAAACACAAGAATTTAAATACTATAGGAGTATTTGCTATCTAAACTAGTTTAACTTACACGTTTTACATGTTCTGACTTTATTCAATTCTTATAACCCTAATTCTCGTATAGTCAAATGGCTGGATTTCACCACCCTGGCGACCCCTACTTTCCCAACCAAGGCAACGGAGGATGGATCGAAGATGATCCCGAAGAGGACGAGGAACCCATAGACGTGGGTGATGACTCCGGTACCGACTCAGAGCCGGAAGTTATCGATCCACCACCCATTCAACCTCCCGTCTTCGTAAGGAACTTTCAAGGACCGACTCCCGTCTGGGGAAGTCACCTCCACCATTGGAGCCAACAGCAAAACCTACGCCCTCCCTACGGCATGTGCCGGGATTTCTATGATGTCTGTGGCGGAAGTTCGGCTGATCGAGCACTTCCGGTAATGGTGGGTAAGTTAGCCAATCAATCTTATCAGTCTGGAGTACAAGCTAGTCGACTTCGGGATATCAACGTAGAAGTGCAGGTTCACACTTCTGACATCCGTAGGTTGGACAAGAGGCAAGACAACGCTCAGTTCCAAACCGAAGCGTTTCAAGCGCAAATTATTGCAGCCCTCGCCGAACTAAGGGAACAACAAGCCGATTTAGATAGGCGTCTAATGGAGTCGAAGCAATCAGATACGGAGTCAAGCTCCAAATGCAACTTTCGACGCAAGTAGTGCTTGTCAAGAACTCAAATTTTGTTATAGCTTAGGACCTCGGCTAAAAGTCTTTAAATTTCTTGAACTTGGTAAACGGAGATCCTTATAGGGGACAAATTTTCTTGATCGTTGTAACAACTTTTATATTAATATAAGTGACACTATTACTACTATGCTGAGTATTTCGTTCGAACCTTGAATGGTCCTTGGGAACCCAAATACTTGTTTCATACCCTCAGTCTTACAAATAACTTTCATTCTTCTATTTTAAGACTCATACTATCATTTGTTGTTGAATTATAGCAATTTAATTCATGAGACACATACATTTTCCATTTCATGAAATTCTTATCCTTGTTTTCTTTTCATCTATAGTTGAAGGATGCCTCCGTGTAGGAATCCAAGGCGAAACAACAGTGAGAAAATACCTATACCACCACCTCCACCACCCCAATTTGATGCTGTAATGTTTCAAGCAGCAGTCACCGCAGCAGTGGCAGCTGCCATGTCACTGATCAATAACTCAAGTGCTAATGTCTCGGGATCTGGCGCACACACGTCCAACCATGGCGAGAGTCATGGACCACCTCGAGAATGCACCTATAAGGACTTCACCAATGCCAAGCCCCGGATGTTTTATGGTACTGGTGGTGTGATGGCCCTGAGGCAGTGGATTGAAAGGACGGAGGCAGTCTTTGAAATCTGCTCATGTCCCGAGCACAGCAAGGTCAAATTTGCAACCTTCACCCTTCTTGATAAAGCTTTAACTTGGTGGAATGGTCACGTTAAAGTACTTACCCTAATCGTGGCAAACTCCATAAACTGGGAGAGCTTGAAGGCCATGATGATGAGGGAATACTGCCCGCGGGGAGAAATTCAAAAGCTTGAACACGAACTATGGACTCTTGGAATGGTGGGTACCGACATCGCTACTTATACCAACAGATTCTGCGAACTGGCAATCCTTTTTCCAGACATGATTGCTCCCGAGAGCAAGAAGATAGAAAGGTACATCTGGGGACTGACGCCCCAGATGCGGTCAAGCGTGTTAGCTTCCAAACCTGACACCTTTGAAAGTGCTAAGGAACTGGCACAATCTCTGATCGACTACGGAGGTCATCAGAACTCAACCACTTCTGCACCAGCACCACAGAAAGGAAACAACAACTACAACAACAACAACAACAATGGAAGGAAGAGAGCGTGGATCAAAGGAAAGGGTGGATCTTCCCAAGAATCCACAAAGAAACAACTTATGTCAGTAAATGCTGCTATTGTACCTGCTACAGTCCCTACAAATACCTACCCAACAAAGCCTTATGTAGGCAACCTCCCAAAATGCACCAAGTGCAATTTCCACCACCATGGGCCTTGCCGAGATATGCAGTGTGCCAACTGCAACAGGAAAGGACACACGGCTCGTTTCTGCAAAGAACCCGCAAAGCCGATCACTCAAATTTCCGGTGCGGGTGTAGGGCAGGCTTGCTACGGTTGTGGCGAGGTGGGCCACTACAAGAGAAACTGTCCTAAGGCAGCAGGCACCGGAGGTGTAGGATGAGTTTTGGCAATAGGCCACGACGAAGTTGTAGCTGACCCAACTATAGTTGCTGGTACGTTCCTTCTCGATAATTCATACGCATTCATATTATTCGATAGTGGAGCGGAGAGAAGCTTCGTGAGTCAAAACTTTATCCATTTACTTAAACCTAAACCTAGCAAGTTAAAAGAATCATTCACTGTAGAGATGGCCAATGGAAAAACCGAAAGCACAAATTGCATATACATGGGCTGTACGTTAACATTGGACGGCCATTCTTTCCCAATCAATCTCATGCCGGTACAAATTAAAAGTTTCGACGTCATAGTCGGCATGGATTGGTTGAGTCTCCTTCGCGCTGACATCATGTGCTTTGAGAAAGCAGTCCGTCTTAACCTCCCGAACAACGAAACATTAGTTATCTACAGCGATAAATCTAGTACAAACCTTCGCATCATTTCGTGCATCCAAGCTCGAAAGTGCTTACGGAAGGATTGTCGGGCATTCCTAGCACACATCGTCGATACAAGTCAAGAACTGAAGGACATTAAGAGCATCTCGGTAGTACGCGACTTTCCCGATATCTTTCCAGAAGAACTACCAGGATTACCACCGCAACGCCCAGTCGAGTTCAGAATCGACTTAATTCCAGGAGCTACCCCAGTAGCGAAGTCGCCTTATCGTCTTGCACCAGCAGAGATGCAGGAACTTTCCAGTCAACTTAATGAACTCCTTCGCAAAGGATTCATAAGACCAAGTTTCTCACCTTGGGGAGCACCGGTCTTGTTTGTAAAGAAGAAAGACGGATCGTTCCGTTTGTGCATCGACTACAGAGAGCTGAACAAACTTACTGTCAAAAACCGCTATCCTCTACCCCGTATCGACGACCTATTCGATCAACTTCAAGGGGCGAACTACTTCTCAAAAATAGACCTGCGATCGGGATATCACCAATTACGAGTTCTAGAGGGGGACATTCCAAAGACAGCCTTCCGAACTCGTTATGGACACTATGAATTCGTGGTGATGCCGTTCGGATTAACCAATGCACCAGCAGTATTTATGGACCTAATGAATAGGGTATGTCGCCCTTACTTGGATCAGTTCGTCATCGTTTTTATCGATGATATACTTATCTACTCTCGAAGTGAGGAAGAGCATAGTCAACACCTACGAAAAGTCCTAGAAACACTGCGAAAGGAGAAACTCTATGCGAAGTTCTCTAAATGCGAATTTTGGATTCGAAGAGTCGAATTTTTAGGTCATGTTGTTAGCGAAAAGGGAATACACGTTGACCCTTCCAAAATTAAGGCTATTGAGAACTGGTCGGCACCAAAGACACCTACTGAAATTCGTCAATTTCTAGGTTTAGCTGGCTACTATCGCAGATTCATAAAGAACTTTTTGAGCATTGCGAAACCTCTTACCTCATTAACCCAGAAAGGTGTGGCCTTTGACTGGGAAGCGAAACAAGAGAAGGCATTCCAGACACTAAAGCAGGCCTTGTGCACCGCACCGATACTATCCTTCCTCGAAGGGATAGAAGACTTCGTTGTGTATTGCGATGCTTCAAATCAAGGACTAGGTTGTGTTCTTATGCAGAGGGGGAAGGTTATCGCTTATGCCTCCCGACAGCTTAAGACACACGAAGTGAACTATACGACACACGATCTCGAATTAGGAGCTGTGGTATTTGCTCTGAAGATCTGGAGGCACTACTTATACGGGACAAAGAGTACCATCTTCACCGATCACAAGAGCCTTCAACACATTTTCGATCAGAAGGAACTCAACATGCGACAACGACGATGGGTCGAGTTACTAAATGACTACGAATGTGAGATACGATATCATCCTAGAAAGGCCAACGTAGTAGCCGACACCCTCAGTCGAAAGGAATACACTGGTCGGAGGGTCAAATCTCTGACCATGACTATCCATTCCCACTTATCCACACAAATTAAGGGAGCACAAATGGAAGCTTTGCAACCCGAAAATGTGGCGGGTGAATCCCTGCGAGGAATGGAGAAGAATTTAGAAGTCAAGGGTGGTGGAGCCTACTATCTCATGGACCGAATCTGGACCCCAAAACATGGTGGTTTCAGAAACATAGTCATGACTGAAGCTCACAACTCAAGATATTCCGTTCACCCGGGTTCAGATAAAATGTATCTGGATCTTAAGAAACTGTACTGGTGGCCTAACATGAAAGCAGAAATTGCTACCTTCGTGAGTAAATGTCTTACTTGCGCTAAGGTTAAGGTCGAGTATCAGAAACCGTCAGGACTACTACAACAGCCAGAGATACCGGAATGGAAATGGGAGCGGATTACTATGGACTTCATAACCAAATTACCCAAGACAACAAGTGGACTCGATACCATATGGGTCATTGTCGACAGACTGACCAAATCCGCGCATTTCCTACCCATCAAGGAGACTGGCAAAATGGAGAAGCTTACAAGAACTTACTTAAGGGAAGTAGTGCGACTGCATGGTGTTCCGATATCCATTATCTCCGATCGAGATAGTAGATTCATTTCAAGGTTCTGGCAGTCACTACAAAGTTCCCTGGGAACTAGGCTGGACATGAGTACAGCCTACCACCCACAGACAGACGGACAAAGTGAGAGAACGATACAAACTTTAGAAGACATGCTGAGAGCCTGCGTGATTGATTTTGGAAAGGCATGGGATATTCATTTACCCCTTGTCGAATTTTCATACAACAATAGTTATCATACAAGCATAAAGGCTGCTCCGTTTGAAGCCCACTATGGTCGAAAGTGCAGATCCCCTCTGTGCTGGACTGAAGTGGGCGATACCCAGTTAGCTGGAAGAAGAGTTCCTGAAAGCACTCTCATCGGTCCGGAGATCATACGTGAAACAACAGAGAAGATCGTTCAGATTCGTGAACGATTGAAAGCCTCAAGAGACCGACAGAAAAGCTACGCTGACCAAAGGAGGAAACCTTTGGAATTCCAGGTAGGAGACCACGTCTTATTAAAGGTCTCACCGTGGAAGGGTTTAATACGATTTGGAAAGCGTGGGAAACTAAATCCAAGATACATAGGGCCTTTCGAGATTCTTGCTAGAATCGGCCCTGTGGCTTACAAGCTTAACCTACCGCGCGAACTTAGTAACATCTATCCAACCTTCCACGTCTCAAACTTGAAAAAGTGTCTGTCCGACAAGACTCTTGTTATCCCACTCGACGAAATCGAGATCGACGAGAGCCTCAACTTTGTGGAAGAACCAGTAGAAATCATGGACCGAGAGGTCAAACAAACAAAACAAAGTCGCATACCCATCGTGAAGGTTCGCTGGAACGCCAAGCGGGGACCCGAATTCACATGGGAACGCGAAGATCAGATGAAACAAAAGTACCCTCATCTCTTTCATGTTCACTAGTATCTTTACTACTTTAAATTTCGGGACGAAATTCTCTCTAACGGGGGGGATGATGTGACAACCTGATACTTCAACTCTTTGTAACGACCAAAGTGGGTCAAGTATTGTAACCACTTCTGAGTAATAAAATTTACTTTCATAATAAAATGTACAAATAAGTCCTATTTAATTTCCTTCTATGATTAAATGTCTTTGAACCATGATCGTACGTGAAAAGAACGCCCAAATCCGACTTCATTTAGCGAAGTTATGATTTTTCCAAGTTCGACTTAGCAACAGACAGCTAAAAACTCGAATCAGAAATCGAGCGACTTTTGGCCGGAATGACCTAAACGAGAATCGAAGGTCTCGACAATGGTATTCCAGTGGTAAAAAGTCTGGCAAAAACCGACATCAGATAAAGAAGTTACGAATTTTCAAAGAAATTCCTTAAACACGATAGATTTTTAATATTTAATAAAAAAAATAATAATTTCGGAATTTGCCGACGGAGTCTAAACGAAAGTTGAAGAGCGTAGTCTCACCTACGCGAGGATATAAAGACCATCGAAAACGGAGTTCGTATGAAGAAGATATGAATTTTTGAAGTTTATTAAATAAATTAATTATTTATTTTATTCAAAATTCAGATATTATCCAAAGGGGAGTCAGCATCCGAGTTACGCGCTGCGTACTCCTGTACGCCCCGCGTACCCGAGAAGCTCGGCCTCAAACCGTCCACGTCACACAATCCGGAGAACCCGACCCGCTGTCCCATCCGACCCGCGTACCCAGGGACCCGTCCCATCCGAGGCCGAGGCAGTCGAGGCTTCGGTCATGCATGACGTACGCGTACGCGCTGCGTACGAGCGTACGCCCCGCGTACTGAGGCAGACCAGCCTCACTATAAATAGGCTACGAGAGTTTCCAAAGAAAGGGCTCATTTCTCTCCTCTCTCTCACAACCTTGCCTCGTTTTCCGTGTCCGTTCAAACCCGAAACTCTGGTCTTCTTGGCTCAAGTCCCGAAGGTCGATTTTACTCCCGAGATTCCCGAGAATCCCGAGGAAAATCCGTTTCCCGAGACGAAACTCTGCCCGGTTTTCCATCTCGCTATCTCCAAAACTTTCAAGTCATACCCCTTAATCAACCGTTTTAATTATTCTAAATACTTTTATATGCTTTCAAGGGGGGGATTACAAGTAAAACACACGAGTATTATCGTGTGTTACATAAAGAAACTCTTTTATATAATGTTAATTATTCAAATCACACTCGATTTATAAACTTTTAAAGGAACTTTTATATATATAAATATATAACATATGTTACAATAGCATTCGATCTTTTAAAATATAAAGTTATTGTAATACATGTATAAAACTAAACTATTCTTAAATTATTCTGTTCTATCTTAGACTCTACACCAAAAATTTATGCTTTCATAAACAAATTATTCTTTTCCTAAGTATTTCTAAAACAAACAAGGCACACTTTTTTTAAAACTATAATAGGTATAGTTTTACGAACAGATTTCTAAACTCTTATGTATTAGAAACATATATTTCAAGAAGTTTACTTTCGTATACAAAAACAAACGTAACATTTTAACAAGTAGATCTGTTTTTATACCACGGGTTTGTGAGACACTAACTTCATGTACGTTCGAGTACACATTTCAAGTCCTGTATTATATACCAGAATCCCTTGGAGGGGGAGCATGGTGTTTGTGTATAGATCTATACGGGCTTGACAACCCGCGCCCTGACTGTTAGCTGCAGTCCACCGTTTGGGGTGACAAACGTCATAACATTCCAACGCCTGAAGAACGTTGTGTATAGGCATTTCGAGTCAATAGTATGGTTATAAAACTCACAAGGGGTATTAAAAACGCATTGATTTACAGGGTTTTCAAACTCATTTATTATTTTACCTTTACATACATTTTGGAAACAAACATTTGTCTTGAATGAAGGCTACTTTTATGCTAGTAGAAAATATAGGATTTTCTAAACACATACAAACAAATATAAAACATTTCATTTCATTTAAACATTGTCATTTAAATACTTATGAAATTCACCAGCTTAAATGCTGATCTACTCTTTCAAAATTACTTGTATGTCCCAGGAATTCAGTAATTTCAGGTACTAATATGCTTTTGAAGAAGAGATGCTGCGGCGCCAGTTTAATCTCATATTTTTGACATCATATTGTAATTGGTTTTGAACATGTAACTTTTGACAAATGTAAACTTTCAATTATATATATGATGGTTGTATTGCTTTCTTTACTATGTATTCATTTGTTACGCTACCACATGAAGTCATCCGCCCCCAAACGTTTCCACCGTTCAGGTTTGGGGGTGTGACAGATTGGTATCAGAGCAATGTTTATAGTGAACTAAGTATATCGAACCACATAAGATATACAAACTATAAATGCTTAAGGGACTAATACTCTCTGACAAAACAAATTTCTTTTTACACTTAAGCAGCATTTCGTTCAACTTAAATTAATAGTTCATTTAAGTACAATTACATGCATACCACAAACTATTTTCATGTTATACAATTTTACAAGTATTTAGGCAAGTTGACACGCACAAATCAAGGAATGATCGTAGTAGGCAACAATGTCAAAACCTTACCAAGCCGTTACAAAAATCAAACACAAGAATTTAAATACTATAGGAGTATTTGCTATCTAAACTAGTTTAACTTACACGTTTTACATGTTCCGACTTTATTCAATTCTTATAACCCTAATTCTCGTATAGTCAAATGGCTGGATTTCACCACCCTGGCGACCCCTACTTTCCCAACCAAGGCAACGGAGGATGGATCGAAGATGATCCCGAAGAGGACGAGGAACCCATAGACGTGGGTGATGACTCCGGTACCGACTCAGAGCCGGAAGTTATCGATCCACCACCCATTCAACCTCCCGTCTTCGTAAGGAACTTTCAAGGACCGACTCCCGTCTGGGGAAGTCACCTCCACCATTGGAGCCAACAGCAAAACCTACGCCCTCCCTACGGCATGTGCCGGGATTTCTATGATGTTCGTGGCGGAAGTTCGGCTGATCGAGCACTTCCGGTAATGGTGGGTAAGTTAGCCAATCAATCCTATCAGTCTGGAGTACAAGCTAGTCGACTTCGGGATATCAATGTAGAAGTGCAGGTTCACACTTCTGACATCCGTAGGTTGGACAAGAGGCAAGACAACGCTCAGTTCCAAACCGAAGCGTTTCAAGCGCAAATTATTGCAGCCCTCGCCGAACTAAGGGAACAACAAGCCGATTAAGATAGGCGTCTAATGGAGTCGAAGCAATCAGATACGGAGTCAAGCTCCAAATGCAACTTTCGACGCAAGTAGTGCTTGTCAAGAACTCAAATTTTGTTATAGCTTAGGACCTCGGCTAAAAGTCTTTAAATTTCTTGAACTTGGTAAACGGAGATCCTTATAGGGGACAAATTTTCTTGATCGTTGTAACAACTTTTATATTAATATAAGTGACACTATTACTACTATGCTGAGTATTTCGTTCGAACCTTGAATGGTCCTTGGGAACCCAAATACTTGTTTCATACCCTCAGTCTTACAAATAACTTTCATTCTTCTATTTTAAGACTCATACTATCATTTGTTGTTGAATTATAGCAATTTAATTCATGAGACACATACATTTTCCATTTCATGAAATTCTTATCCTTGTTTTCTTTTCATCTATAGTTGAAGGATGCCTCCGCGTAGGAATCCAAGGCGAAACAACAGTGAGGAAATACCTATACCACCACCTCCACCACCCCAATTTGATGCTGTAATGTTTCAAGCAGCAGTCACCGCAGCAGTGGCAGCTGCCATGTCACTGATCAATAACTCAAGTGCTAATGTCTCGGGATCTGGCGCACACACGTCCAACCATGGCGAGAGTCATGGACCACCTCGAGAATGCACCTATAAGGACTTCACCAATGCCAAGCCCCGGA
Source organism: Lactuca saligna (assembly GCF_052625555.1). Lineage (NCBI taxonomy): Eukaryota > Viridiplantae > Streptophyta > Magnoliopsida > Asterales > Asteraceae > Lactuca > Lactuca saligna. Next base: position 246,865,001 of record NC_136420.1, on the reverse strand, counting down.
TGTTTTATGGTACTAGTGGTGTGATGGCCCTGAGGCAGTGGATTGAAAGGACGGAGGCAGTCTTTGAAATCTGCTCATGTCCCGAGCACAACAAGGTCAAATTTGCAACCTTCACCCTTCTTGATAAAGCTTTAACTTGGTGGAATGGTCACGTTAAAGTACTTACCCTAATCGTGGCAAACTCCATAAACTGGGAGAGCTTGAAGGCCATGATGATGAGGGAATACTGCCCGCGGGGAGAAATTCAAAAGCTTGAACACGAACTATGGACTCTCGGAATGGTGGGTACCGACATCGCTACTTATACCAACAAATTCTGCGAACTGCCAATCCTTTGTCCAGACATGATTGCTCCCGAGAGCAAGAAGATAGAAAGGTACATCTGGGGACTGACGCCCCAGATGCGGTCAAGCGTGTTAGCTTCCAAACCTGACACCTTTGAAAGTGCTAAGGAACTGGCACAATCTCTGATCGACTACGGAGGTCATCAGAACTCAACCACTTCTGCACCAGCACCACAGAAAGGAAACAACAACTACAACAACAACAACAACAATGGCAGTAAGAGAGCGTGGATCAAAGGAAAGGGTGGATCTTCCCAAGAATCCACAAAGAAACAACTTATGTCAGTAAATGCTGCTATTGTACCTGCTACAGTCCCTACATATACCTACCCAACAAAGCCTTATGTAGGCAACCTCCCAAAATGCACCAAGTGCAATTTCCACCACCATGGGCCTTGCCGAGATATGCAGTGCGCCAACTGCAACAGGAAAGGACACACGGCTCGTTTCTGCAAAGAACCCGCAAAGCCGATCACTCAAATTTCCGGTGCGGGTGTAGGGCAGGCTTGCTACGGTTGTGGCGAGGTGGGCCACTACAAGAGAAACTGTCCTAAGGCAGCAGGCACCGGAGGTGTAGGACGAGTTTTGGCAATAGGCCACGACGAAGCTGTAGCTGACCCAACTATAGTTGCTGGTACGTTCCTTCTCGATAATTCATACGCATGCATATTATTCGATAGTGGAGCAGAGAGAAGCTTCGTGAGTCAAAACTTTATCCATTTACTTAAACCTAAACCTAGCAAGTTAAAAGAATCATTCACTGTAGAGATGGCCAATGGAAAAACCGAAAGCACAAATTGCATATACATGGGCTGTACGTTAACATTGGACGGCCATTCTTTCCCAATCAATCTCATGCCGGTACAAATTAAAAGTTTCGACGTCATAGTCGGCATGGATTGGTTGAGTCTCCTTCGCGCTGACATCATGTGCTTTGAGAAAGCAGTCCGTCTTAACCTCCCGAACAACGAAACATTAGTTATCTACAGCGACAAATCTAGTACAAACCTTCGCATCATTTCGTGCATCCAAGCTCGAAAGTGCTTACGGAAGAATTGTCGGGCATTCCTAGCACACATCGTCGATACAAGTCAAGAACTGAAGGACATCAAGAGCATCTCGGTAGTACGCGACTTTCCCGATATCTTTCCAGAAGAACTACCAGGATTACCACCGCAACGCCAAGTCGAGTTCAGAATCGACTTAATTCCAGGAGCTACCCCAGTAGCGAAGTCGCCTTATCGTCTTGCACCAGCAGAGATGCAGGAACTTTCCAGTCAACTTAATGAACTCCTTCGCAAAGGATTCATAAGACCAAGTTTCTCACCTTGGGGAGCACCGGTCTTGTTTGTAAAGAAGAAAGACGGATCGTTCCGTATGTGCATCGACTACAGAGAGCTAAACAAACTTACTGTCAAAAACCGCTATCCTCTACCCCGTATCGATGACCTATTCGATCAACTTCAAGGGGCGAACTACTTCTCAAAAATAGACCTGCGATCGGGATATCACCAATTACGAGTTCTAGAGGGGGACATTCCAAAGACAGCCTTCCGAACTCGTTATGGACACTATGAATTCGTGGTGATGCCGTTCGGATTAACCAATGCACCAGCAGTATTTATGGACCTAATGAATAGGGTATGCCGCCCTTACTTGGATCAGTTCGTCATCGTTTTTATCGATGATATACTTATCTACTCTCGAAGTGAGGAAGAGCATAGTCAACACCTACGAAAAGTCCTCGAAACACTGCGAAAGGAGAAACTCTATGCGAAGTTCTCTAAATGCGAATTTTGGATTCGAAGAGTCGAATTTTTAGGTCATGTTGTTAGCGAAAAGGGAATACACGTTGACCCCTCCAAAATTAAGGCTATTGAGAACTGGTCGGCACCAAAGACACCTACTGAAATTCGTCAATTTCTAGGTCTAGCTGGCTACTATCGCAGATTCATAAAGAACTTTTCGAGCATTGCGAAACCTCTTACTTCATTAACCCAGAAAGGTGTGGCCTTTGACTGGGAAGCGAAACAAGAGAAGGCATTCCAGACACTAAAGCAGGCCTTGTGCACCGCACCGATACTATCCCTCCCCGAAGGGATAGAAGACTTCATTGTGTATTGCGATGCTTCAAATCAAGGACTAGGTTGTGTTCTTATGCAGAGGGGGAAGGTTATCGCTTATGCCTCCCGACAGCTTAAGACACACGAAGTGAACTATACGACACACGATCTCGAATTAGGAGCTGTGGTATTTGCTCTGAAGATCTGGAGGCACTACTTATACGGGACAAAGAGTACCATCTTCACCGATCACAAGAGCCTTCAACACATTTTCGATCAGAAGGAACTCAACATGCGACAACGACGATGGGTCGAGTTACTAAATGACTATGAATGTGAGATTCGATATCATCCTGGAAAGGCCAACGTAGTAGCCGACGCCCTCAGTCGAAAGGAATACACTGGTCGGAGGGTCAAATCTCTGACCATGACTATCCATTCCCACTTATCCACACAAATTAAGGGAGCACAAATGGAAGCTTTGCAACCCGAAAATGTGGCGGGTGAATCCCTGCGAGGAACGGAGAAGAATTTAGAAGTCAAGGGTGGCGGAGCCTACTATCTCATGGACCGAATCTGGACCCCAAAACATGGTGGTTTCAGAAACATAGTCATGACTGAAGCTCACAACTCAAGATATTCCGTTCACCCGGGTTCAGATAAAATGTATCTGGATCTTAAGAAACTGTACTGGTGGCCTAACATGAAAGCAGAAATTGCTACCTTCGTGAGTAAATGTCTTACTTGCGCTAAGGTTAAGGTCGAGTATTAGAAACCGTCAGGACTACTACAACAGCCAGAGATACCAGAATGGAAATGGGAGCGGATTACTATGGACTTCATAACCAAATTACCCAAGACGACAAGTGGACTCGATACCATATGGGTCATTGTCGACAGACTGACCAAATCCGCGCATTTCCTACCCATCAAGGAGACTGACAAAATGGAGAAGCTTACAAGAACTTACTTAAGGGAAGTAGTGCGACTACATGGTGTTCCGATATCCATTATCTCCGATCGAGATAGTAGGTTCATTTCAAGGTTCTGGCAGTCACTACAAAGTTCCCTGGGAACTAGGCTGGACATGAGTACAGCCTACCACCCACAGACAGACGGACAAAGTGAGAGAACGATACAAACTTTAGAAGACATGCTGAGAGCCTGCGTGATTGATTTTGGAAAGGCATGGGATATTCATTTACCCCTTGTCGAATTTTCATACAACAATAGTTATCATACAAGCATAAAGGCTGCTCCGTTTGAAGCCCTCTATGGTCGAAAGTGCAGATCCCCTCTGTGCTGGACTGAAGTGGGCGATACCCAGTTAGCTGGAAGAAGAGTTCCTGAAAGCACTCTCACCGGTCCGGAGATCATACGTGAAACAACAGAGAAGATCGTTCAGATTCGTGAACGATTGAAAGCCTCAAGAGACCGACAGAAAAGCTACGCTGACCAAAGGAGGAAACCTTTGGAATTCCAGGTAGGAGACCACGTCTTATTAAAGGTCTCACCGTGGAAGGGTTTAATACGATTTGGAAAGCGTGGGAAACTAAATCCAAGATACATAGGGCCTTTCGAGATTCTTGCTAGAATCGGCCCTGTGGCTTACAAGCTTAACCTACCGCGCGAACTTAGTAACATCTATCCAACCTTCCACGTCTCAAACTTGAAAAAGTGTCTGTCCGACAAGACTCTTGTTATCCCACTCGACGAAATCGAGATCAACGAGAGCCTCAACTTTGTGGAAGAACCAGTAGAAATCATGGACCGAGAGGTCAAACAAACAAAACAAAGTCGCATACCCATCGTGAAGGTTCGCTGGAACGCCAAGCGGGGACCCGAATTCACATGGGAACGCGAAGATCAGATGAAACAAAAGTACCCTCATCTCTTTCATGTTCACTAGTATCTTTACTACTTTAAATTTCGGGACGAAATTCTCTCTAACGGGGGGATGATGTGACAACCTGATACTTCAACTCTTTGTAACGACCAAAGTGGGTCAAGTATTGTAACCACTTCTGAGTAATAAAATTTACTTTCATAATAAAATGTACAAATAAGTCCTATTTAATTTCCTTCTATGATTAAATGTCTTTGAACCATGATCGTACGTGAAAAGAACGCCCAAATCCGACTTCATTTAGCGAAGTTATGATTTTTCCAAGTTCGACTTAGCAACAGACAGCTAAAAACTCGAATCAGAAATCGAGCGACTTTTGGCCGGAATGACCTAAACGAGAATCGAAGGTCTCGACAATGGTATTCCAGCGGTAAAAAGTCTGGCAAAAACCGACATCAGATAAAGAAGTTACGAATTTTCAATGAAATTCCTTAAATACGATAGATTTTTAATATTTAATAAAAAAATAATAATAATTTCGGAATTTGCCGACGGAGTCTAAACGAAAGTTGAAGAGTGTAGTCTCACCTACGCGAGGATATAAAGACCATCGAAAACGGAGTTCGTATGAAGAAGATATGAATTTTTGAAGTTTATTAAATAAATTAATTATTTATTTTATTCAAAATTCGGATATTATCCAAAGGGGAGTCAGCATTCGAGTTACGCGCTGCGTACTCCTGTACGCCCCGCGTACCCGAGAAGCTCGGCATCAAACCGTCCACGTCGCACGATCCGGAGAACCCGACCCGCTGTCCCATCCGACCCGCGTACCCAGGGACCCGTCCCATCCGAGGCCGAGGCAGTCGAGGCTTCGGTCATGCATGACGTACGCGTACGCACTGCGTACGAGCGTACGCCCCGCGTACTGAGGCAGACCAGCCTCACTATAAATAGGCTACGAGAGTTTCCAAAGAAAGGGCTCATTTCTCTCCTCTCTCTCACAACCTTGCCTCGTTTTCCGTGTCCGTTCAAACCCGAAGCTCTGGTCTTCTTGGCTCAAGTCCCAAAGGTCGATTTTACTCCCGAGATTCCCGAGAATCCCGAGGAAAATCCGTTTCCCGAGACGAAACTCTGCCCGGTTTTCCATCTCGCTATCTCCAAAACTTTCAAGTCATACCCCTTAATCAACCGTTTTAATTATTCTAAATACTTTTATATGCTTTCAAGGGGGGATTACAAGTAAAACACACGAGTATTATCGTGTGTTACATAAAGAAACTCTTTTATATAATGTTAATTATTCAAATCACACTCGATTTATAAACTTTTAAAGGAACTTTTATATATATAAATATATAACATATGTTACAATAGCATTCGATCTTTTAAAATATAAAGTTATTGTAATACATGTATAAAACTAAACTATTCTTAAATTATTCTGTTCTATCTTAGACTCTACACCAAAAATTTATGCTTTCATAAACAAATTATTCTTTTCCTAAGTATTTCTAAAACAAACAAGGCACACTTTTTTTAAAACTATAATAGGTATAGTTTTACGAACAGATTTCTAAACTCTTATGTATTAGAAACATATATTTCAAGAAGTTTACTTTCGTATACAAAAACAAACGTAACATTTTAACAAGTAGATCTGTTTTTATACCACGGGTTTGTGAGACACTAACTTCATGTACGTTCGAGTACACATTTCAAGTCCTGTATTATATACCAGAATCCCTTGGAGGGGGAGCATGGTGTTTGTGTATAGATCTATACGGGCTTGACAACCCGCGCCCTGACTGTTAGCTGCAGTCCACCGTTTGGGGTGACAAACGTCATAACATTCCAACGCCTGAAGAACGTTGTGTATAGGCATTTCGAGTCAATAGTATGGTTATAAAACTCACAAGGGGTATTAAAAACGCATTGATTTACAGGGTTTTCAAACTCATTTATTATTTTACCTTTACATACATTTTGGAAACAAACATTTGTCTTGAATGAAGGCTACTTTTATGCTAGTAGAAAATATAGGATTTTCTAAACACATACAAACAAATATAAAACATTTCATTTCATTTAAACATTGTCATTTAAATACTTATGAAATTCACCAGCTTAAATGCTGATCTACTCTTTCAAAATTACTTGTATGTCCCAGGAATTCAGTAATTTCTTTACTATGTATTCATTTGTTACGCTACCACATGAAGTCATCCGCCCCCAAACGTTTCCACCGTTCAGGTTTGGGGGTGTGACAGATTGGTATCAGAGCAATGTTTATAGTGAACTAAGTATATCGAACCACATAAGATATACAAACTATAAATGCTTAAGGGACTAATACTCTCTGACAAAACAAATTTCTTTTTACACTTAAGCAGCATTTCGTTCAACTTAAATTAATAGTTCATTTAAGTACAATTACATGCATACCACAAACTATTTTCATGTTATACAATTTTACAAGTATTTAGGCAAGTTGACACGCACAAATCAAGGAATGATCGTAGTAGGCAACAATGTCAAAACCTTACCAAGCCGTTACAAAAATCAAACACAAGAATTTAAATACTATAGGAGTATTTGCTATCTAAACTAGTTTAACTTACACGTTTTACATGTTCCGACTTTATTCAATTCTTATAACCCTAATTCTCGTATAGTCAAATGGCTGGATTTCACCACCCTGGCGACCCCTACTTTCCCAACCAAGGCAACGGAGGATGGATCGAAGATGATCCCGAAGAGGACGAGGAACCCATAGACGTGGGTGATGACTCCGGTACCGACTCAGAGCCGGAAGTTATCGATCCACCACCCATTCAACCTCCCGTCTTCGTAAGGAACTTTCAAGGACCGACTCCCGTCTGGGGAAGTCACCTCCACCATTGGAGCCAACAGCAAAACCTACGCCCTCCCTACGGCATGTGCCGGGATTTCTATGATGTCCGTGGCGGAAGTTCAGCTGATCGAGCACTTACGGTAATGGTGGGTAAGTTAGCCAATCAATCCTATCAGTCTGGAGTACAAGCTAGTCGACTCCGGGATATCAACGTAGAAGTGCAGGTTCACACTTCTGACATCCGTAGGTTGGACAAGAGGCAAGACAACGCTCAGTTCCAAACCGAAGCGTTTGAAGCGCAAATTATTGCAGCCCTCGCCGAACTAAGGGAACAACAAGCCGATTTAGATAGGCGTCTAATGGAGTCGAAGCAATCAGATACGGAGTCAAGCTCCAAATGCAACTTTCGACGCAAGTAGTGCTTGTCAAGAACTCAAATTTTGTTATAGCTTAGGACCTCGGCTAAAAGTCTTTAAATTTCTTGAACTTGGTAAACGGAGATCCTTATAGGGGACAAATTTTCTTGATCGTTGTAACAACTTTTATATTAATATAAGTGACACTATTACTACTATGCTGAGTATTTCGTTCGAACCTTGAATGGTCCTTGGGAACCCAAATACTTGTTTCATACCCTCAGTCTTACAAATAACTTTCATTCTTCTATTTTAAGACTCATACTATCATTTGTTGTTGAATTATAGCAATTTAATTCATGAGACACATACATTTTCCATTTCATGAAATTCTTATCCTTGTTTTCTTTTCATCTATAGTTGAAGGATGCCTCCGCGTAGGAATCCAAGGCGAAACAACAGTGAGGAAATACCTATACCACCACCTCCACCACCCCAATTTGATGTTGTAATGTTTCAAGCAGCAGTCACCGCAGCAGTGGCAGCTACCATGTCACAGATCAATAACTCAAGTGCTAATGTCTCGGGATCTGGCACACACACGTCCAACCATGGCGAGAGTCATGGACCACCTCGAGAATGCACCTATAAGGACTTCACCAATGCCAAGCCCCGGATGTTTTATGGTACTGGTGGTGTGATGGCCCTGAGGCAGTGGATTGAAAGGACGGAGGCAATCTTTGAAATCTGCTCATGTCCCGAGCACAGCAAGGTCAAATTTGCAACCTTCACCCTTCTTGATAAAGCTTTAACTTGGTGGAATGGTCACGTTAAAGTACTTACCCTAATCGTGGCAAACTCCATAAACTGGGAGAGCTTGAAGGCCATGATGATGAGGGAATACTGCCCGCGGGGAGCAATTCAAAAGCTTGAACACGAACTATGGACTCTCGGAATGGTGGGTACCGACATCGCTACTTATACCAACAGATTCTGCGAACTGGCAATCCTTTATCCAGGCATGATTGCTCCCGAGAGCAAGAAGATAGAAAGGTACATCTGGGGACTGACGCCCCAGATGCGGTCAAGCGTGTTAGCTTCCAAACCTGACACCTTTGAAAGTGCTAAGGAACTGGCACAATCTCTGATCGACTACGGAGGTCATCAGAACTCAACCACTTCTGCACCAGCACCACAGAAAGGAAACAACAACTACAACAACAACAACAACAATGGAAGGAAGAGAGCGTGGATCAAAGGAAAGGGTGGATCTTCCCAAGAATCCACAAAGAAACAACTTATGTCAGTAAATGCTGCTATTGTACCTGCTACAGTCCCTACAAATACCTACCCAACAAAGCCTTATGTAGGCAACCTCCCAAAATGCACCAAGTGCAATTTCCACCACCATGGGCCTTGCCGAGATATGCAGTGCGCCAACTGCAACAGGAAAGGATACACGGCTCGTTTCTGCAAAGAACCCGCAAAGCCGATCACTCAAATTTCCGGTGCGGGTGTAGGGCAGGCTTGCTACGGTTGTGGCGAGGTGGGCCACTACAAGAGAAACTGTCCTAAGGCAGCAGGCACCGGAGGTGTAGGACGAGTTTTGGCAATAGGCCACGACGAAGCTGTAGCTGACCCAACTATAGTTGCTGGTACGTTCCTTCTCGATAATTCATACGCATGCATATTATTCGATAGTGGAGCAGAGAGAAGCTTCGTGAGTCAAAACTTTATCCATTTACTTAAACCTAAACCTAGCAAGTTAAAAGAATCATTCACTGTAGAGATGGCCAATGGAAAAACCGAAAGCACAAATTGCATATACATGGGCTGTACGTTAACATTGGACGGCCATTCTTTCCCAATCAATCTCATGCCTGTACAAATTAAAAGTTTCGACATCATAGTCGGCATGGATTGGTTGAGTCTCCTTCGCGCTGACATCATGTGCTTTGAGAAAGCAGTCCGTCTTAACCTCCCGAACAACGAAACATTAGTTATCTACGGCGACAAATCTAGTACAAACCTTCGCATCATTTCGTGCATCCAAGCTCGAAAGTGCTTACGGAAGGATTGTCGGGCATTCCTAGCACACATCATCGATACAAGTCAAGAACTGAAGGACATCAAGAGCATCTCGGTAGTACGCGAGGATTGTCGGGCATTCCTAGCACACATCGTCGATACAAGTCAAGAACTGAAGGACATCAAGAGCATCTCGTGTGATAACTGTTGTTGTAGGAAAATTCGATGAGGGGTAAATGAGTATCCCACGCTTTTCCAAAGTCAATTACACAAGCACGCAACATATCTTCTAAAGTCTGGATTGTCCTCTCACTCTGTTCGTCAGTCTGTGGATGGTAGGCTGTGCTCATGTCCAGCCTTGTTCCTAGGGAATGTTGCAGTGATTGCCAGAATCTTGAGGTGAACCTACTATCTCGATCGGAGATAATGGATATAGGTACACCATGTAGTCGTACGATTTCCCTAATGTATGTTCTTGTAAGTTTCTCCATCTTGTCGGTTTCTTTGATAGGCAGGAAGTGTGCAGACTTGGTCAATCTATCAACGATGACCCATATGGTATCAAGTCCACCCGTTGTCTTGGGCAACTTGGTTATGAAATCCATAGTGATCCGCTCCCATTTCCATTCTGGAACCTCTGGTTGTCGCAGTAAACCAGAGGGCTTCTGGTACTCGACCTTTCCCTTTGCGCAAGTAAGGCATTTACTTACGAAGGTAGCAATCTCTGCTTTCATATTAGGCCACCAGTATAGCTTTTTAAGATCCAGATACATCTTATCTGAACCTGGGTGGACGGAATACCGAGTGTTGTGCGCCTCGGTCATGACTAAGTCTCGAAAACCACCGTGTTTCGGTGTCCAGATCCGATCCATGAAGTATAAGGCTCCGTCACCCTTGGCTTCTAAACTCTTGTCCATTCCTCTAAGGGATTCACTCGTCACATTTTCAGGTTTCATGGCTTCAAGTTGGGCCGCCTGAATTTGGTTAGACAAGTGTGAATGGAAGGTTATTGATAATGACTTGACCTTGCAACCAGAATATTCTTTCCGACTCAGGGCGTCTGCTACTACGTTGGCTTTACCCGGATGATAACGAATATCGCACTCGTAATCACTGAGTAGCTCGACCCACCGTCGTTGTCTCATGTTGAGCTCCTTCTGATCGAATATGTGTTGTAAACTCTTGTGGTCGGTAAAGATAGTGCTCTTCGTTCCATACAAGTAATGTCTCCAGATCTTCAAAGCAAACACTACTGCTCCCAGTTCAAGATCGTGTGTCGTATAGTTAACTTCGTGTGTCTTCAACTGTCGGGAGGCGTAGGCGATGACCTTACCTCGTTGCATCAGAACACACCCGAGCCCTTGGTTCGATGCATCGCAATAGACTACGAAGTCTTCTATCCCTTCGGGGAGAGATAGTATTGGCGCGGTGCACAAGGCTCGTTTGAGCGTTTGGAATGCTCTTTCTTGTTTCTCTTCCTAGTCAAAGGCCACGCCTTTCTGGGTCAGGGTTGTAAGAGGTTTCACTATTCGGGAGAAGTTTTGAATGAATCTGTGGTAGTAACCAGCAAGACCTAGAAATTGACGAATTTCTGTCGGCGTCTTCGGTGCTGACCAGTTCTCAATGGCTTTAATTTTGGATGGGTCCACGTGGATTCCCTCTTCGCTTACCACGTGTCCTAAGAATTCGACTCTTCGGATCCAAAATTCACATTTCGAGAACTTCACATAGAGTTTCTCCATTCGTAAAGTTCCTAAAACTAGTCGGAGGTGATCGCCATGCTCTTCCTTACTTCGGGAGTAGATCAGGATGTCGTCAATGAAAACGATGACGAACTGATCCAAGTAAGGTCGGCATACTCTGTTCATCAGGTCCATGAAAACTGCTGGCGCGTTGGTCAATCCGAATGGCATCACCACGAACTCGTAGTGTCCGTAACGAGTTCGGAAGGCTGTCTTTGGAACATCCTCCTCTAGCACTCGTAACTGGTGATATCCGGACCTTAGATCAATTTTGGAGAAATAGTTCGCCCCTCGCAGTTGGTCAAATAGATCGTCTATGCGAGGTAGAGGATAACGATTTTTGACCGTCAGTTTGTTGAGTTCTCTGTAGTCGATACACATACGGAATGATCCGTCTTTCTTCTTAACGAACAAGACCGGTGCTCCCCAAGGTGAGAAGTTTGGTCTTATCAAGCCCTTGCTGAGTAGTTCGTTAAGTTGACCAGATAATTCCTGCATCTCTGCTGGTGCTAATCGGTAGGGCGACTTGGCTACTAAGGTAGCTCCTGGAACTAAGTCGATACGGAACTCGACCTGTCGTTGCGGAGGTAATCCAGGTAGTTCTTCTGGGAAAATGTCGGGAAAGTCGCTCACTACTGGAATGTTCTTGAGTTCTTTTGTTTCGAGGTTTGTGTCGACGACGTGAGCAAGGAATGCGTGGTATTCTTTGCGCAGATATTTCTGTGCTTGAATACTTGATATAATGCGAAGACTCGCACCAGGTTTGTCGCTGTAGACTATAAGAGTTTCGTTAGACGGAAGGTTTAGTCGGACTGATTTCTCGAAGCACATGATGTCGGCGCGATGAAGGCTCAACCAATCCATGCCGATGATGACGTCGAAACTTTTTATTGAGACTGGCATGAGGTCGATTGGGAATGAATGGTTATCTAGGGTTAGGATACATCCTAAGTATATGCTACTAGTGTTTTCTGTTTTGCCGTTAGCCATTTCTACTGTGAATTGTTCTTTAAGTGCGTGTGGTTGTGGTTTAATCATGCGAGCAAATTTGTGGTTTACGAAGCTTCGCTCCGCTCCACTATCGAACAGAATGCATGCATAGGAGTTATCGAGGAGGAACGTACCATTCACCACTGTCGGGTCAGCGACTGCTTCCCCGTGGCCTATAGCTAGTACCCTCCCTGCTCCTCCAGCATTTCTCACTTTGGGGCAGTCCCTCTTATAGTGGCCTGTTTCGCCACATCCATAGCAAGTTGGGCTCGCACCAGAGCCAGGGACTTGCGTGATCGGTTGCGCCGGGAATTTACAGAAACGGACGGTGTGTCCTTTCCTGTTGCAGTTAGAGCACTGCATTTCACGGCAGGGGCCGTTGTGGTGGAAGTTGCATTTGTTGCACTTCGGCAAACTTCCAGCATACTGCTTCATTGGTGCAGTAGCAGCAGGGGTTACTGCGGCATGTACAGCCACAATTTGCTGCTTCTTGGCAGCTCGTTGCCTTTTCTTGTCATCCCAGAACTTCCGCTTGGAGTCAGCGGGTTTGGATGGTTCTGAGATGGCTAGGGTTGTTGTGGTTGTAGGGGTTTTGACACCATGGTCAATGAGCCGCTGTGCCAGTCGCTTGGCACTATCGAAGGTAGCAGGGTTGGATGCTAAGACATTCCCCTGGTAAGGAGGCACTAGCCCCCATACATACCTTTCAATCTTCTTCCCTTCAGTGGGAACCATGTTAGGGCAGAGGGCCACCAGTTCGCTAAACCGGGCAGTGTAACCGATAATGTTGGTGCCCTTCATGGTCAGGCTCCAAAGCTCCTATTCCAATTTCTGGATCTCGCCCCTCGGGCAGTATTCCTCAATCATGAGGTCTTTCATCGTATCCCAGCCTATGTCGTTGTCCACGACGAGAGATAGAGATTTAACGTGGCTGTTCCACCACGTCAGTGCCTTCCCTTCGAAGGTGCATGCGGCATATTTGACTTTGCACGCAGCAGGGCAAGAACAAATTTCAAAGACAGATTCAGTCTTCTCGAACCATTGCGAAAGAGCAATGACTCCGCCGGTCCCATGAAAGGGTTTCGGCTTACAGTTGGTGAAATCCTTGTAAGAGCACTCTCTCAAGCGCACAGGAGTTTCAACCGGAATGGAGTTAACCGGGGTTCCACCTCTGCTAGCATTTGATGAGTGATACTGAGCCATGGCAGTTGCCACTGCTGCAGCTACGGCAGCGTTCAGAGCTGCGGTATCGATGACCGCAGGTGGAGGAGGCGGTGGAGGTACAGGATTATTCCTAGTCCTGGGAGATTTACGAGGAGGCATCTTTCAACTATAAGTTTATAAAGATGAGAAAAGTGGTAAGAATCAATTTGTGAGTAATGTGCGAATGACACATGGACTAACTAGCCATAGCCTAACAATTAAATAAGTGTTTGTGTTCACAACTAGAAAGATGTGTAGGGAAATCCAAATGTAAAGATTTATCCCACAGAGTAGGTAGTTGTCAATAATACTGGTATTACTGATGTAACGAGTTCAATGAAAATTGACCTAACAGTAGGTATTACATCATACCATACAGAAAGTTTGACAGTTCCTAGATTCCTAATTAGAGTACTGAGAGTTAGGAATATTTTACAGATAAGTGCTACTTAGGGCACAGATGTTAAAAGACTAATCCTTAACCCCAAAAGATAATGATGTACTAGACACCATCTAACGACGATGAGTATTCCTCGGGAGAACCCTGAGGTCTCTCATTTGGCGTACCACCTCTTGAAGGTGTCGTTCATGAGCCCTTTGACGAGCTCGAAGTTCCATGACCTCAGCTTGAGAGGCAACTAGACGTTGCTGCAAAGTTTCATTGGTTCTCCGGGTCCGTTCCATATCTTCTTCGAGACGGCGAATGCGGACTGTGTTGACACCAGAGTTGGCATCAATCTCCACGAACCGGTCGATGGCTGCTCGACCTTGCTCGACATTACGAGCTATTCTACGGATAAGGACAGGTAGAGCTCGGTCAGCAGAGCTGCCATCGCTGACGTTGTAAAAGGTTCGGTCCCCAAAGTATGGTAAGGGTTGACCCTGTTCGCCACTCCAGCGATTCAAGTTATCTACCCACGAGGGAGTGGGACCTAGAAAAGCTGGTCGAGGGTTGTTGTTCGGGGCTTGACCTACGGGAGGTAGGTTGTTGACTTCAGGCTCAGAGTCTGATCCATCTGAGAAGCCTTCAGCTTGATGATCATCCAATGGAATTGGGTGTTCATCGTCAGACTCTGCTTCGAGCCATCCTGCGTTGCCTTCATTTGGAAAGTACGGGTCGCCGTGATGGAATCCAGCCATCTAAATCTACACGAGAAGAGAGGTATAAAGATATAGTATACAAGTAGTTGGTAGTACAAAATACACCTATAGTATTTTATGTTTAAGTTCTATTGAATCTTCTTGTGGTATTGTTGGTAAGTTTTTAGACTTGTTAACACATCACAACCATTCTAGGGCATATGCTAATCGCTCCTCGGACCAGCATAGTTGATCAGGCTATGCCATTCCCAGGACTGACCATATATCCCCGAGCTTACCTGTGATATTTAACAATCGTAATACTTTTGTTCTTGTCGTTGTGACACTGGTTTTAGTATGAATGTAGACTAGTATACTTAATTAAATATTTTAGTATTTTAAGTATAGACTCTTGGTCAGAGTGTTTTAATCCCAAATGGGTTTATAGTTTAGTATATCTTTTATGGGTTGATACACTTGATTCACTATAAACAATGCTCTGATACCAATCTGTCACACCCCAAAACCAAGAACGGCGGAAACGTTCTGGGGCGGAGGACGTCATGTAAGTATCACAACACAGTAAATGTAAATAAGCAAACAACATCATCCATTACATTAAATATATAATTTTAATACAAGTGTGTTCTGTACATTGTAGACACCAAAAATAACGTATATCAAAATAATAAGATAAGTCTTGAATGCGCTCCATCTTCTCAAAAGCTGGCCTCGGTACCTGTCTACTGATGACCTGAGAATACAAGTTATTTTGAAAGAGTTTATCAGCATTAAGCTGGTGAGTTCATAAGTATTTTAGTGTCGGAAATTGTCATTCAAAAATGTTTGAACCTGTATCAAGTATAAGTTTGTAAAATGTATGTAAAAGTTTGCAATTGTTTGTAAAAGTTTGAATCTCTCAGAAAAACCTATATTTTCTATTAAAGAAGCCTTCTACCAAGGCTTAACTGTTTTGTATGTTCGTTTGATGTAAAAGTGTGTAATTTCCCAAATGTAACTATCATTTAACAAAATATAGTTTGTACATAAACGTTTAAGTGAGGTTATCACTAAAAATATGTAATGGGTAAATTAATGTAGTACTGTAGCCTTGTATTAGACGAACTACTGTTGTACTAACTGCCTTAATCCGGATTTATATTAAGGCATTACGTGATAAATTGCACCATACTATTGACTAGTAACAACGACAAATGAATGGTCGTAATAACGAAATGACGTTTGGCACCCGCAGATCTGCAGGTCCGGCTGTAGCTAGCAGCAAGGTGTAGGATTGTCAATCCAGTATAGATCTATACGCAAACTCACGCTCTCCCTTCAAGAGAATTCTGGGTACAACTTGAGCCATGACAGTTAAGTCATGCTCCGATTTAAATCACAATAATAAAGTATTCATGTATATGTACTGTTTCTTGTTCTAGTATATGTATATGTATTGTTTCTAGCATCATTGTATATGTATTGTTTCTAGCATCATTGTATATGTATTGTTTCTAGTATATGTATATGTATTGTTTCTAGCATCATTGTAGATGTATTGTTTCTAGTATATGTATATGTATTGTTTCTAGTATATGTATATGTATTGTTTCTAACATCATTGTATATGTATTGTTTCTAGTATATGTATATGTATTGTTTCTAGCATCATTGTATATGTATTGTTTCTAGTATATGTATATGTATTGTTTCTAGTATATGTATATGTATGGTGTTACCCCGATGGTAACTAACTATTGATGTACTGATAAATATGAATATGGAAGTACTTTTATGTCTATACATGTATATATGATATATATCTAATGTTGAAACGACCTTCGGATGGTCACCCGAAGTCCCACCAGACCACATCTCAGTGCGCGAAAAGGAAATAGGGCGGATGGCCTTCCTAAGCCCTTTAAACATTACTTATATATATACATATATGGGCATGCAATTTATAAGAAGTAAAACAAAGTTATATAAAAGCATTTGATAAGTAAAAAGAGTTTGTAAAACATTTGAAGTGAAACAGTTTGAACATTGGTAAAAATCGTTGTTTTCCTAGTTATTAATCACATGTGATTAAATGCAATCACATGTGATTGAAGCAATAACTATAAGTGTTTGACTTGTATCCCCCCCATAAAGTATTTAAAACATTTAAAATCATTTCAAAGGTTGATTGAAGGGGTATGAACTCACTTGTGGTGAGTCGTTTGAATTAAGGTATCGGGTACCGTGCTAAGTGTCAAACGGAGACTTGTTCACACGTTCGAGCCTAGTTATCATATAATAAGCATATATATAACTAATTAGCCACATAATAACTTAACAAAGTAAATTAATACAATTAAGAACATGTAAACACTCTTATGAGTGTTTAAGGTTCAAATGGTTGCATCTAAGTTGCTACGGGACAAGGCAAAAGGGTTTGAAACATCAAATGGCCTTGCATAGGAGTTCACCACCCAACAAACCCCACACCTTGGAGTTTACGGCCGTAAACTCGTGGGTTTATGGCCGTGAACTCCTCAAAGGGTGGTTTTGGTTGTTTTAGGGTGCTATCTTGATCCTAGAACACTCCTAGCTTTGTTGGAATAACACATGAAGTAGTTTAAGGCTCTAGTATACTCCATAGTGGAGTTTTCGGCCTAAAGTCCTCTCACCCTAGAGTTTAGGGCCGTAAACTCTTGGATTTTATTTGATTTGAGGCTCTTAAACATCAAGGATGGCTTCCATGAATTTATCTAAGGCTAATGGGGACAAGATGCACACATTTAGGGCATCACTTGGAGTTTACGGCCCAAGATATGTTCATTGGCCGTAAACTCCTTTCAAGGAGTGGTTTTGATGTGTTCTACTCTCCATTCTTGTCCCAAGTATGCAAGGTAAATTTTCTTAAGGCCTAAGGTGTGCTTGGAATGATTTTTAACATAAGAAAGAGGGGTTTACGGCCCAAGATCCTTTCCTTGGCCGTAAACTCCTAAAAGTCTATCATTTTGAAGTGTTTTCAAGTCCAAAACAAGCACAAGTACTAGTGGTTAAAGTCCTAAGGTTCAAGGAGGCAAGTTAGGGCATGTTTGTCCCTTAAAAAGGGGTTTACGGCCCAAGAGTTCTTTAGCCGTAAACTCCTCTAACTTTGTTGATTTTGGACATATAAATGATGTTATAAAGTATATAACAAGTATTAAAACATGTTTAGGAAAGTAGACTCACAATCCGGGATGAAAACCCGAAGATCCGTCAGAGAGAATTGGCTTTTCTCTAGTTGGAATTGTAAATAATGAATTAATTTAGTTCAGAAAACTATTTATAGTCCTTGAATATTTTGACAGAAAATATTTTTATTCCGAAAGTCGGACTATAACATTGCGAAACTTACAATGTTAAAGTTTCACGATTACAGGAGCATCCATTCTCCGGATACATCCAGAAACGTAAACCCTAATGTACACAAACTTGTTCAGACAAGTCTGAAATTTACAGAAATTGGACTAGCTCCTATTGAATAGATAGTGTTCGTACAAATGGAAATTTCGGGTTGTCACAAATACACTCAAATGGCTTGCATAAATTTCTAGAATCACATGTGATTGTTTTAAGCATCAAAAACTAACTTTTTCATAGGTATAAGAGATTTTACGGCCTTAGAACATACCTCTAGGCCGTAAACTCCAAAAAGTATGTTAAATGGTGTTCTAAATTCATAACAAGGCTTGGAAAATTAACTAGAATCACATGTGATTGTCCTTTATAGCTCAAATCAATTTTTCCTTGGCCATAGGTGAGTTTACGGCCGTAAACTCTTATGGTATGGCTGTAAACTCCCATTTAAGTGTTAAAATTTCATACAATCAATTCCAAGGCATTTTAGAAATCCATTCCAACAATCCCCATGTCCATTTAAGCCATTTAAACACTCAAAACTACACCAACATGAATTTACGGCCGTAAACTCATGTGTGTGTGTGTGTTCTATGGCTGTAAACTCCTTAAAATGTTTAGTCTTGGGGAATAAACTCAAGTCCCAAGTCCCTAGTGCCATTACACGTCCGAAGATGTCACCCGGGTCACTCCAAACGCTCGTTTTAAGGTGTTTAACCTCATTGGAGTGTAATGTTCCATATGATTAGTGAATGTATCCCTAATTGTATATATATGGACATTATTTCATTTTACATAGGGACATCGCAAGTAATCAAACCCCGAACCAACGTTTAGTATCCAAAACCGACGCAATTCCGAGTCCGGTGAGTTCATACCCCTACCCTTTTTCACTATTTTCACTGTTTTCAGGGGGAACACAAGCAAAGTACAAGGGAATTATTGTACTCAAAACATGTTTTCAAATGTGTGTTTCATATTTCATATGCTTTTATTATTGATTACCATAACTGATAACCAATTGAACATGCAGATCACGTAACATATATTTGTGAAATAGGTCTTTAAACTGTTATGTTTTACATATATTTCACAAATGGATTTCCATATTTTATCAGTTAAAAGCATAACATTAAACATTTGAATAATACTTGTACACTGTTTTGTCCTCGGTAACACTCCACACATATATGCGAGTGGAGGACTATCATATTATTACTAGTAAATTTGTTAATCCTGTATGATTGGAGACACGTCCTCGGCGAACACTCCACCGAGATACACGAGTGGAGGACTACACCCATAACTAGAATCTCTGGTTTTTAGAGAGCGTGACTTGAGTGTATAGATCTATACGGGGCTGAGTACCCCACATCTGGCTGCTAGCTACAGCCGAACCGAAATGGTTCAAGGGTAACGAAAGTCATAAGTATGTCGACTACTTATTGCCACATGTGGACTACTTATTGCCACAGGTTTTAGTCTATTGTATGGTTATGGAACTCGCAATTAGGATAACAGAGATTTACTTATAGTAATAATGAACCACATTATACATCTTTTACATCTTTCACGCACTGTAACTAACATTCAGGAAAGTACGGGACTTTCCTGGGGAAAACATGGAATCTAATCACATTTACATCTTTTACATCTTTAACATCGTTCACATTAGAAACCAACATGTAGGAAAGCATGGGGCTTTCTTGAGTAATACTTACATATCAAAAAGAGTAACAAACTGGATAACATTACATCTTTTACAATTTGTAACATACAATAAGGAAAGTATGGGACTTTCCTGGTAACACATGATAAGTAAACAGAACAGTTTAACAAGTTAGATAACCAACTATACATTTTCACATGAGTAGACATGTTTTCAGTGTACAAACTTACTATACTTTACATTTGTGAAACAATAACCAACTTTTAAGAAAATACGGGATTTTCTTGGTGTACATAACATTTTAGAAACAGAAAGGAAACTCGAAACACTTTCACAAACAAAAACCACTTATGAACTCACCAGCTTTATGTTGATTTTCAAACCACTTGTGTTCTCAAGTCAGCGTTAGAACAGGTACCCGAAGATCCTTTTTGCTTGAAGATGGTGTACATGAAGATCCGTTTCTTTTTGTTTATATATATTATGTATCACAATTGTACAAACTTTACTTTTGAAACAATTGTAAAACTTTCTTATGTAATGTAATGGTTGCTTTACTTTACTTACTATGTGCATTAGATTTGATACTCAACGTGGAGTCAACCCCGGAAATGTTTCCGCCTTCGGTTTTCGGGGTGTGACACCCAGTAACATGATGATTATTAGCATAACACTTATGCTCCCACTAGCTTTGACATGTACTCAGAAATCAGCTGAACTTCTAGAAAAAACAATACTTTATTGACTTTTATTGCCAAAGTTCAGATTTCTGATACTAGATTGCTTTGATAAAACTTTATCACTATCATAAACCTTATCTTAGATAGCTCACAGGTGTGTCTAAACAATTTTAAGAACTATGAAAAAGGATGCCATAATCATAGTCGTGATTGTTTAGACCTTTGCCACTTTTCACAAGTCCATGTTAGTGTGCCGGTAAACCACACACGCTCCACTAACGACTTTGAGAATGCAAATATCACAATTGATATCTAGCTAAAATCTACTTAGTGAAAGTGTTTCCTCACCATCATTTTCCTGAATCAGAGAGAAACCTTATGACACTTAGATTTAATGGTGTATGTGTTCTTATCCATGTGAATTGTCAAAACCATAGTCATAAGACAAGGATAATGACAAATTCAAACTCATATGGACTGAACTCAATCTTAATTTCTTGCCATCTGGAAGCTCAAGGGGTTGCCATTGCTTCCAAGTTGTTGTGCAACCAATTGAGAACTCTAAGAACTCATATTCAAATCTAACTTTAATTGGAATGGGCACAGAATATGTCAACACGATAGGTTATAAATATCAAGTCGTGTGCTAGTGAAGAACTTCAGGTTTTATTCTTGACTAGTTCTTGAGACTTTCAAGACCTTTAAGACTCCCACTGTCCTCTTGACATATAAGACTTTCTTGTCAGATATTCAAGAGATGGTGTGGATTCTAATCAAGACAAACACTTCACACAATTGACCTTAGTTGGTCTTTGTTTTATCCAAAACATCACAACTTACCAATTTCAAATGTACAAGAGTAGATAACCTTTTACTCTTACATTTGACTAGTGTTAATAAACCTTTTTTAAGATATGTCACTCAAGTTACATTCTTAGAGTATAACTCTGAGAATTGTTTTTGGAACGAAGTATGAATCATCTTCGTGATTTAACCACTTCAACAATTCATAGCTCCTCTTCTTAGCTATCAACATGCACTTAGAGGATGAATTGTGATAAGGTATCTTAATCATTAAGATGATCATATAACATGATACTAAAGTACTCTCACATCTTTTCAGAGTTGAGAAACTTTTATCCTTCTGCCTAATTTGACTCTTCTTATTTGTTCTGCCTTACATTGAAACTTTTCCAATGTTTCAGAATTATACTTAAACTTGTAAGTATAACCATATTTACTGAACTTAAGTAAATCATAACGAATAGTCTTATCGATCTTTTGTGGTGGACTTAATCAGTGCACACAAATGTGTACTCTATCCCTTAGTCCTTTACTTGACTCACACATCCATGTGAACAAGTAGTTAGTCTTAATTTTTCCAATGCTTGAAAGTTCTCATTCATCATGCTATACAACTTGCACGATTCCAAGTTTCTATCCAACTGAAACTTTGATGATGAGAATCTTCCCTTATTTGGTAAACTTAGACACTACCACAAATGAAAGAATCAAATTTATATTTCCAATCTTGCTATTAATAGAATCATATAAGCAACAATTTTTTTTTCATAAATGCCATTGTAAGGATATTTTAAAATAGATAAAATCAAAAAACATTTTCCTTTTATTTTAAAACTTTTGTGGAAAAAAACTTATCCTTACAATCCAAACGAAAACTTGTTGTTATCTATTCCTAAGCAATATCTCATAACTCCTATGAAATAGCTCAAGAATCCAATCTTCAAACTATACGATAGAAATCCATCTACGCGATCAGATTAAGCATATTCTTTCTTTAAGTTGTTTCACTTTTCTTTGATTCTTAAAACATCACCATGTGACCCAGTCACATCATGTATCAACAATCTTAGAATAGAAACTTAGTAGAGTTAGATAGTGGACTTTACCTGAAGTAGAGTCAACCATATTGACTTTAACACCCTTAGGTAATATTGGCAGCTTCGCAACCAATGCCCCCTGCTTTGGCAATTTAACATATGGACGCTTTGGTAATGGAACATGGGACTATCACAGACTTAGACTTTCTCTTTACCATTTGGTCAATCGAGTTGACTATGGATGATCCCTTTCCATTGGGAAGAGAGAGCTTTACTGGATATCCAATGTTACATTGTCAATGTCCATAAGTTTTAGGAAGTTGATCTTAGCAAATAGATAAGATCATTAAGGGTCTTGTCATAGTCTGTTTCATAGGTGTTCCAAAAGAACTCACTATGTGACTTAGAAAGTAGTTGAACCACCAACTTTCTCAAGACTTTGACACCCAACTCTCCCGGCTTCTTAATATGTGACTACATCTCCTATATGTGATCACACATAGACCTTTGCTTGCCAATAGGGCTTGAGTGACCTTAAACTTTTCAGGAACTTGTGAGTTAGGGAGAATAATTGGAGGAGGTGAAAGAAGTATGATTTCCATGGGACATCATCTTCATTTAAGAAAGCTTGTTTCAAGTGATTTGGGAAAATCATAAATGTCTAAACCATACATCTTTTGGGAGATATTCAAGATAGTTGATTTAAAGTCCTTAATATGACACCTAATATGAAATATTAAGTCTAGAACCCAACACAATACTTTTATAACTTGGAAGAGGGATGCAATAATTCAAGCTATAAAATATTTGAAGGTAGGTGAATGATGATTCACCAATTTCTACCAAGATAAACGAAATGTATAATTAGGTTTTAATTGGATTTGAAACTCCTAGATCTTTTAATATTCATTGAAATTTTCAATGGCATGTTTCAATCTCGAGTGTTCCCTTTAGGTTTTGTGACTGGGATACCGAGGATCACAAAACAAGGTGTGTAGTAACCATGCAAATATACTTGGTACTCTTAATATTTACCCCTTAATCGATGTGCCGGTTAACCATACACGTTCCACCGATACTATGATAAATATTAAGTTACCCTTTTCCTACCTTGTTAAGTCCAGTTAGTGTGCCGGTTAACCACACACGCTCCACTAACTGACTTAAACAAAGTGCAAAGTGTAGTTTCATGGATTAGCACCTTATTCACTTTTTCCTAAGTAACTAAGATTGGGTATTTATAAAAGGTTTAGTTACTTAGTATTTAGCATTAATACTTTTAATGAAGGGAGAATTATAGTCCTTGTCCTACCTGTTCGGCTAACGACCCTCCACCAGTCAAGGAAGCGGTGGGTGAGAGTGGACACTCATTAAACTCCCATTTTATAGGCAGTAACCTTATACACCCCTTATAGACCGGCTTCGTGAATGAGGCCTACTAACGGTAAGACTGACTTGCTCTTATACATATATACATATATATATATATATATATATATATATATATATATATATATATATATATATAATTAATTAACTTATAATATTATAAAGTATAAAGGTTGAGTTTTAGCTTTTAAAATATCAAGGGCTAACTTGGAATTAAAGTATTCATAAGTGAAAACTTTTCAAATTCCAAAACTTGAGGGCAAGTTTTGAAACTATTCAAAACTAATTAATTCCATCACTTATGTGTTTAAAGTAGCTTTAACTAAAAGACTCTTCAAGTTCCATAACTTGAGGACAAGTTATGGAAGACTTTAAACTAATAAAAGAATGTAAATTTTTTTTATTTTGTAACTTATGGAATTAATTAAGGTTACACATTTGGATACTTAATAAGTGACTCTTGAATTTCCATAACTTGAGGACAAGACTCTTCATTTTTGTAACCATTGCCAACTTTTATGAGTTTATGAAACTTAAATGTGACTTTTCATATAACTTGATGATAAGTTATAAAAACACATTTTAGAATCAACTCTTGGATTAAAATGGATTGAAAACACATAATCAATTAGCTTTTCTATTAATCTAAGCAACTCATAAGAACAAGATAGTTCAAATCAAACTTTTTCATGTAATTAGCCTAATCACTAAACTAATACAAAACATGAATCTATTGACAATTATCTTTGAAATTGGATTAGTATGAACATTACCACATCAAAAACAAGTTTATAAGTCCAAAAACAGCTTAGGGTAATGTTCCTAGTCTATTTCTAGCCAAAACAATCGAATATATGATGTCAGGGGGTCCAACTCGTCAAGTGCATGAACCAACTCGGCGAGTTGGATGCTTTTTGCCTTGGACTCGTCGAGTCCCTTCATGGAATCAGCGAGTCTGCAGTGTAGATAGCTCCAAACTTTGATTTTTCAGCCAATTTTGTAAGTATAACAAGAAAACAAGCGTAGGCTCTGATACCACTGTTGGGTTTTGAGCATTCTAACACTCCTAAGTGTACATGCAACCCTAAATACCTTGGATCTATGTTTTATCTATTATACATGAAAATATAAATTTTCCAAGGTATTTATCCTAACTAGCATAATAACATTGATTCAAATGAATATATCAATTTAGAATTACATACCTCTTTGATGTAGATTGTCTTCACGAAGTTTGAGTGCCTAGTGCCCCAAGTGTGACACCTCAAATGGTTCACACAACATCATATGCACTTGGAAAGACTTGAATATACACACTTAATGAAAATCGGCTAGCCCTTTCTATCAGTCATAGTGGCCGATTTCTTGAGCCATGGGATTCTTTTATATGATGGCTATTAGGGTTACACCATGTAACTCATAACTTTACCCATTCCTTATGCTCCATGGATTTTAACCTCCACGGAGTATCCATGGGTCACCCCATGGACTTAGTCCAACATAAGGAATCTTGGATCACAAGCCCACATATATAAGAATGAATGATTTACACAATCAACCCATATATTTAATTAGTCTCCTTTTGATCACTTAATTAATTCCAAATTAATTCTTGATCAATACTAATCAAAAACCTTATTAATATATTAGAACTTATAATATATTAACAAACCTTAAGTGTTATTTCTCTCATTATAGTCTATCCAAAAGCATGATATCATGCAACCCAAATGAACCATGCCGGGTTGGGTCAAGTCTCACCAATTATAGTTATGGATTTAGACATTAATCTAACAAGTGAGTGTGTCATGTGTATCGTTTTCTTGGTCTAATATTGTATGAAAATCCATCACCACCACCATGAGGCGATGCCTGTCACCAACGACCACCGCCTGCCGCCATGAGGGTGGTTGAGCATGTGTGTGTGTGTTTCTTTTAGATATATGTTGATTAATTTATTTGTATGGACGGAAAATCTGAAGAAACCCATCACCACCATCGTGCGGTGGTGGCTGCCGCCTTCTGCCGCCACCCGCCACCGTGTTGGGTGATAGTGTGCATTGTGTGATTGTATTGCTAGTTTAGATTCTTCGACATGTTTCGGTCTAGATCATAACTACCGCCACCACAAGGTGGTGGCTGCTGACGTGAGCCACTCGAGGTGGTAGTAGGTGGTGCCTGGCTTAATTAACATTAACAAACTTAAGAATTTAACCATTG
Organism: Lactuca saligna; assembly: GCF_052625555.1. Lineage (NCBI taxonomy): Eukaryota > Viridiplantae > Streptophyta > Magnoliopsida > Asterales > Asteraceae > Lactuca > Lactuca saligna. Next base: position 246,839,306 of record NC_136420.1, on the reverse strand, counting down.
GAATAATTGGCATGCGATTGGCTTGGAAACCCTAATTAGGGTTTAGAAAATCCTTATTTTGGATATGTTAGTTTTGGGATTATCGGGACCTGCATTCTGGAACATTAGATTGGAGTTATGAATTAAACCTGACCAGACTGTATGATTGACCTAGTAGATTGATGGGCTTAATGGATTAAGTCCTTAATGGGTTAAGAGTTTCTAATTAACCATATTCGTCATTTTACGTGAAAACCCTAATTGTGTTGGGTTTTGAGTTGGGCCTTTCTGTTGGGCATAGATGTTTGAATTCTTGATGGGCCATCTAATAAAAAGTATATTGTAACGTCCCAAAAATCAGGGGTAGAATTTTCATTTTTAATCCAAACCAAACGTAGATACCAGTTATTCCAAACATTCCAAAACAATGTTAATCAAAAATATTTATCAGAGTTCTTCCCAAAATAATTCATTGTGGAAATCATATGTATGTGCACTGCGATCAATCCAATCCCTTCTTTTCCAAACTGACGATACCTGAAACCAAAACTGTAAACCATAAGCACAAATCTTAGTGAGTCCCCCAGAGTATACACCACACACAATCCACATAACACATATCGTATTAGCTGAAAAAGTTGTCTCTACCATTATCACATATCAATCAGCTATAAAACCTACTCTACCACATATCACATATCAATTAGCTATAAAAGCTATCTCTACCATTAGCAAATATCAATTAGCTATACAAGCTATCTCTACCGTTAGCCACAAAGGCTATCTCTACCATTAGCCACAAAGGCTATCTCTACCGAATATAACGCATACATACATATCACACACCTCTACATAGAAAGTATACCAACTATCATTACGTCCCAATGCTCACCTTGCTTCTGTCCTGGATACCTAGACAGTTCTCCCCCACTTAGATTCAACTAAGTCAGTTGTGCATATGAAAATTGAAGGATTCCCAATCCCCATTACGTCCCAATGCTCACCTTGCTGACGACCGGTGCTTACCAAAGCTAGAACACCATGAATACCCTTCCAAACAACACAATTTCCAAAAACCAACTAGTACATCACGTGTCCCAACAATGCCCATGACTCTAGTTATTCTCTCTGACATCACATTCAGATCTTGGAATCCAAGGTCGGATGCTCTCATAATACTTCAACGACAACTTCTCTATCTCTCTCTCTCTATCTATCTATCTATCTATCTATCTATCTCTCTCTCTCTGGAACTCCGAGGGGCTTTCCTAACATGATTGCTAAAGTTATTGACACCTAGCCAAAAATCGTCTCATACGAACCCTCAAACCAACACCGACCATACTCAAAATGACACTCAAATGCTAGAGAATCCGCGATATAGTCGGAGATGGTCTCGTACTATTCCACCCAATTTCACAATATGCAACTGGCATATTGCTCTTCTTCAAGATGCATATAACTCAACCACCACTAGAGATAAAAATCGAAGGTACACCTTCCCATGCTGATGAAAAAATAACCGCTACTAAATACAGGTAGCATTGGTGGTGTCACACCCCGCTAAAGCGGAAACACGAGGCGTGGCAGTACAAAGGGTTTCATAGCAAAAGTTTAAAGACAACACCAACCATAGTATTAAAAACCATTACAAAATTACAACGGGTTTGAACAACTTTTAAAAGAAATTACAATGAAAATAGAAATACAACACATGCGAATGCTCCTAAAATTGAGGTGTCCCTAAGTGCCACTTACTCGATGATTCCTGAAAAAGCATGTAAAACGAGCGTCAACTATAAAAATAGTTGGTGAGTACTCACAAGTTTAACAAAATAATATTGGTTCATGAGTTGAAATCAAAGTTTTGATAAAAGTTTCCAATAATAAAAGTATATTGCTAGGAGTAAATAAGTTTGTAAACACAGTTCGTTGTTATCATGAGAAATAAAGTATATTGCCCGAATAAGATGCAACATTCATATTTTCATGGAAGATAAAGTTCGTTACTCAAACGAGTAAACAAGTTTCGTTGCTAAAATGAGCTGTCAATTTCGTTGCTACAAGGAGCAAACAATTTCATTGCTAAAACATGTATATAAGTTTCCAGTAGTAAAAGTTCGTTGTTGTAATGAGAAATAGAGTCCATTGCTATAATGAGAAGCAAAGTTCATTACTATAATGCGAAACAAAGTTTATTGCTATAATGAGAAACAAGTTTCGTTGCTAAATTAAGTATTCAAGTTTCATTGCTAAAATAAGTATACAAGTGTCGTTGCTAACATAGGAATACAAGTTTTGTATGTGTATAAAGAATAGTACGTGCATCAAGTTTCCATTCATGAGTTCACAACCCAAGCCTAATGACCGAATCGTGCCCTATTGACTACTATATGTATCGCAAACATAGTGTATAAAATGGTAAAATGCACTCAAGCGAATCGTGCGAGTGAGGAGCTGTCTACCTCCTGATAGCGCTATCCATAATAACCATAGGCTCAAAAGAGTTAATGAGTTGTGTCTAGAGATTCCAGGGACTTAACCGCGATACAGTCATCATGAATTAAAGTAACATACACATACATACGAAATACATCAACCAAGTTTCATACAAGTCAAAATAAATACAACAAACATAAAAATAGTTTAGGACATGCTTTTCCACCCCAAAACATTTAAAAATCGAAAATAGGGGAGTACGCGAATACTCACAGTATGCTAAATATAGCAACCAAGTTTATACGAGTTAAATAAATACAACGGATATAAATAGTTTAGGACATGCTTTTCCACCCCAAAACATTTAAAAAGCGAAAATAGGGGAATGGTGAATACTCACAATGTGCATTGAGATGATGCAAATGGTGCCTTGACTATGCTCCACTCATATCACTATCGATTCCTACAATAATAGTATTCGCTAGTGAGTCTCTAATCGAAATCTAACACTAGTATACATGGTACTACAATAGAATTAGGCCAATATTGTGTCAAAATTTAATATCGATAAGTTACAAACATTTTTCTGTGGAAATTAAGTTTCAAAGAATCAATTGTTATATAGCAATTTAAGTGGAAAATTTCCATTATTGAAATGTTAATATTTAACATTTTAGAGGTGTTCAAATGATTAAATATTCAAAACTAAATCAATTTAATTCTAAAGTATCCCAAACTTTGCATTTCAGTTTTAATTGAAGTCAAAGACCTCAAGTTTTGATTTGTCTAACTATTTTTCACCATTTTAGTTTCTTGAATAACCATAAATTCATGAAAAATAGCAATGAGTTAAGAAAATCCCCCAAACTTTTTATATTACTGTTATTAAACATTACTAAGCTGGGAAAAATATAAAAATGGATTTCCAAGCTGTTTAATTATATTTTATGATTTTTGAGCATTTATTCCAATAAAAATTGAAATAAATAGAAAATAGTTTCCAAAATTACCCAAACTTTTTATTTAACTGTTATTATACATAATTAGGCTGGGAAAAATATAAAACATATTTTTCAGTGGGTATTTCTATTTTTCCTTGTTTTATTCCTTTAATTAATCATTAATTGAAGAAATAATATTAAACAGTTAAAATAAATTACCAAAAATTTTTGTAACATCATTTACAGTATAGATAACCTGGGAAAAATATCAAAAGTGGTTTTCATAATGTATAATCTGGTTTTGGGTATTTATGTGTATTTAAGTGTAATTAACTTTAGAAAATAAGAGAAAAATAGTTTACAGTGGAGAAAAATCCTCAAAATTTTTATGTAACATCCTACTGTACAATATGATGTTCTGGTAAATGTTTATGAATTTTGGATAATCAGAACTATTTTTCCTATTTTTAGACCATTATAATTACCAAAAATTGGGAAAAATAGTAAGACATGATGAAAAATCTTGAAATTATTTTCTTGAGTTACCCATCACAGGTAAGGTATGCGAAAATTGTTAGATAAAATTTTCACACTCTCTAAAGTGGTTTTGTGATTTATTGTACCCTAACAAAAGAAAAATTGGAAATCATATCAAACAGCAACAAAAATTGATGAAATTTGGTGAGGGGTCATTATTCACCATAAGGATCATCCATGAATTTATTCCGGATTTATTGGCCTCTGGAAGTATGTTATGTGATTTATGCCCATGGTTTTAGCAATAATTTTAATAAATCAAAGAAATAATAAAAGCTCTTGAAATTTTCCAGATTATCATATGCATGTGAGGGCTTTCAAAAGGAAAAATGTTCAACATTTATTCAGAAGGTAAATGGGGCTAATGAATCCAAACAAGTTAAAAAATGTTGCATGCAATGGTGCATGAGATGTAAATGTAGCTGAATTTATGAATTTGTGTAACCCATTCAGTGAGGTTTTAAGCCACGAAATTTCAGTCATCATTCACTAGATATGTTAAGTTTCTAAATTATTTTTCCTCAGATTTATGGTTGGGTTTAAGGCCATTGATCATGCAAGGCAAAAATGGTGATCACAGAAAAAGAGCTGTTTGCGCAACCATTTTGTAAAAATTGCCAAAAATCGGATATTTAATATTTTACAGTGAGACCAGTTGTGTTTGAAAGTTAACTCAAACTATTATATTTCAGAAAAAGAATCACGAAATTTTGTTAAGACATGAGTGAGATATGGCAGTTTAAAATCAAATAAAGAAATCTGGCAGATTGCATGCATGATGATTGGTTAGAAAAGTGAGTTTTCATCATTTCCTTGAGTAAATCTTTTGAAATATTTTAAAAGATATCATGATAAACTTATATTCTAGTTATGTTTCCAGATATCAAAAGATTAAAACTTATCAAAATGTATACATTCATTTATGAACAAAAATTTGTTTCTCAAAAACTCTTAACTTGAGTTTGATGTTTTAATCCTTAAAATCGATTTTTGCACTAAGATCATGAACATGCAACCTTGTTTATCATACATGCATGGTGTTAAAACACATCCATGATGTTCTAAAAAACCATTTTAACACAAAGAAAACAAGTTTGAAGAAGATGAAGAAGGAGAAAGTGTAAGAAAAAGAGCAAAATTTGAAGGAAAAGTGAAGTAGAAATCGATTTTACCTTCAAGAATACCACAAGATGATGAAGATTTCGAGTTTGAGGAGTGTTCTTGGGTTTGTTTTCTGGAAAATTTCTTGGTTCTTAGAGGGAGGAAGAGAGAATGGAGTGGTGTTTGGAGAGAAAAAGTAGAGAGAAGGTAGAGAGAGAAAGGAGAGAGATGTGTGTGTGTTGGAGAATGAGAGTGTGAGAGAGAGATATGGGGAGGGGGAATCCGATTTTAGGGGAGGAGAGGCTCCCTCTCTCTTGTTTATTTTATAAAAATTCAAATCTTTTATAAAAATATCCAACTTTTTATAAAATGTGTACCTTAACCTAGTTTTTGTGCATAAATGATGCGTGTATGGGCTTGATTTAGTGAGTAGGGTAGTGTTTAGGTAAATTAAGAGAGAATAGCAACCACAAATGATATGTGAATGGAAAGAAATAGATAGATTAGTATAGTAACAACTCAAGACCTATTAAGTTGTATACCAATGAAAACAATCCAAGACCTATTGGATTGAGTTCGTATCAAGTCAAGAACACGTCCCAACAAGATAATTTGAGAATTATAACAATAATTCAAGGTGAAAATAATGGTTCTTTGATTAAAATTCGTGTATTACTTTTTCCATGCATAATTTGGCTTTATATGAAGCCTTTATTACAAATTTGGTGGTTACAAGCCAACCAACCAATTATTCATTAAAACTAGTAAATAGAAATTAAGGTAACTCTTGAAAGAACACAAAAAAAACGTCCATGAGACTTGTGAATGAAAAAAAAACGGCTATGCTTGCTTAAGGAGCCATAAGAAGCATTAAGGAGTCATTATAAGCATTAAAGTGTAACCCTAATCCACCAAAGAGTGTCAAAAACGGCTAGGAGGCTTTATGAAGCAAATAGTAACGTTTTTAGCACTTATGAAGCCTTAAAAATGTTGCCCTAGTCTTCATGCAACCTTAATTGAATTTGTGGGTTACCATGCACAACCCAACCATTGAGCCCAAACCACCTTCTAGCCCACTAGTAATCACTAATCCATCACATTTTGGGCTTTCATGATCCATGCATGGATCATCCCTTCCCCCTTTGAAAGGAATTGACCTCAATTCATCAAGTCCATCATCATCAAGATAAGGTGAAAGATCTCCCACATTAAAGGTAGCATGCATTCCATGGTCTCCTCCCAAATCCACATTGTAACCATTATCATTTTCAAAATTTGTCACTTCCACACATGTATCATTCCCTCCTTCTTCGAAAGGAATTGTCCTCAATTCAGTAAGAACCAAATTGTGTTGTTCTCCCATGCAAACCTTCCATGACAACAGGTCTTGAAAACACATATTTATTACAGAATGTGACCTTTTCTTTACTCCATGTTGGTCTTCTCTCCACATACACATGTTCTTCTTCAAACAACTAAAATAACTCACATAATTCAATCCTAACCGTATCTTCCATTTGTAGATCAAAAACCATTTTCGTACCTTCCCATGAACTCGACCCTGCAAATTAACTTTGCAATAGTTTAAATGGTTAATTGTAGTCATTTTAAAGAATGAATCATGGTTTGTATTTGTAAGTTGATGAGCAGCACGCCCCAATATCATGGCTTCCCAATTAAAGGCACACCAATAGAATATGAGTCCCAACATCACGAGCTCCCCCCTAAGTAAATACTTGGGACTTGGATCTTCATATTGATTAATTCTTTCGTCTTTACTCATAGAAAGATGGTTTGTAAAAAGATGGATACAATCCTTCTTCTTTTTTTCACCACAAAATGAAAGCCTTCGCTCCTGGTGTTTTTCAACAACGAATGAAGAATTAATAAAAATATCTTTTGTTTGTTGCCAACACGAAAAATTGGCATAAGAATTGCCACGCAATGCCTCTTTTCGTGACTGATTGCTACCACCATGAACACATATTGTTTTGGAAATCTTCATATCGTCTTTTGAAGGGTACAAAATTCTGCCATCATCCAAAAATAATTGGTCTTGCTGTTTTTGAGCCACGAATGAAAAGTCTCCATCTCTAATTGCACAAAACTTTTTATCAAAAGTTATACACAAGTCTTTTTTCTCCTTTTGATCAATGAACGAAGACAAAACAAAAACATCATTATTAAGATCATAATTAGTAAAATCAAACCTCTCACCAAGGCCTTCAAAATGCAAAATATAAGCATTCCATGGCCTCCAAAGTGTAAAAATCTCCCACACTTTGAAACGAAAATGAAGATGAAAAACGAATAAACCTTCTTGATCAATGAAGCTTCCAATTTGGATTTCTTTAAGATCTTTAGAAAAGAAATTATGTTCATGAAAGATATGAGAACCTGAATTTTTGTGATACTTATAGTCATTTGTTCTCGTGGTTGTAAGCTCTTGGAATGAAATTTGTTGTTCAACAAAAATCACAATTTCTTCAACAATTTTGTCCATATCAACAAATTTGATTTCTTCCACAATTGCTTCAACAAATTCATCTCCGATCACGAAATTAGTTTCTTCTTCAATTTCTTCAATAAATTCCTCTTCATCCAAGAAATTTATTCTTTCACAAAATTCCCCTTCTCCATCGGTGTCGTAGATGGGACTGGAATCTTCTTCCTCCTCTTCTTCAAATTTATCTTCCTCTATTTGTTCTTCATCATATAATTTGCGCAACATTTTTGGACAATAACTTCTGAACAACTTAAATAAAAAAATAGCAAGAATTTTTCTTGAAGAAGAACTCAGTTACACCCAATCGGAACTAGGCTCTGATACCACTTATGATACGTGTATGGGCTTGATTTAGTGAGTAGGGTAGTGTTTAGGTAAATTAAGAGAGAATAGCAACCACAAATGATATGTGAATGGAAAGAAATAGATAGATTAGTATAGTAACAACTCAAGACCTATTAAGTTGTATACCAATGAAAACAATCCAAGACCTATTGGATTGAGTTCGTATCAAGTCAAGAACACGTCCCAACAAGATAATTTGAGAATTATAACAATAATTCAAGGTGAAAATAATGGTTCTTTGATTAAAATTCGTGTATTACTTTTTCCATGCATAATTTGGCTTTATATGAAGCCTTTATTACAAATTTGGTGGTTACAAGCCAACCAACCAATTATTCATTAAAACTAGTAAATAGAAATTAAGGTAACTCTTGAAAGAACACAAAAAAAACGTCCATGAGACTTGTGAATGAAAAAAAAACGGCTATGCTTGCTTAAGGAGCCATAAGAAGCATTAAGGAGTCATTATAAGCATTAAAGTGTAACCCTAATCCACCAAAGAGTGTCAAAAACAGCTAGGAGGCTTTATGAAGCAAATAGTAACGTTTTTAGCACTTATGAAGCCTTAAAAATGTTGCCCTAGTCTTCATGCAACCTTAATTGAATTTGTGGGTTACCATGCACAACCCAACCATTGAGCCCAAACCACCTTCTAGCCCACTAGTAATCACTAATCCATCACATTTTGGGCTTTCATGATCCATGTACCACTTATGATGCGTGTATGGGCTTGATTTAGTGAGTAGGGTAGTGTTTAGGTAAATTAAGAGAGAATAACAACCACAAATGATATGTGAATGGAAAGAAATAGATAGATTAGTATAGTAACAACTCAAGACCTATTAAGTTGTATACCAATGAAAACAATCCAAGACCTATTGGATTGAGTTCGTATCAAGTCAAGAACACGTCCCAACAAGATAATTTGAGAATTATAACAATAATTCAAGGTGAAAATAATGGTTCTTTGATTAAAATTCGTGTATTACTTTTTCCATGCATAATTTGGCTTTATATGAAGCCTTTATTACAAATTTGGTGGTTACAAGCCAACCAACTAATTATTCATTAAAACTAGTAAATAGAAATTAAGGTAACTCTTGAAAGAACACAAAAAAAACGTCCATGAGACTTGTGAATGAAAAAAAAACGGCTATGCTTGCTTAAGGAGCCATAAGAAGCATTAAGGAGTCATTATAAGCATTAAAGTGTAACCCTAATCCACCAAAGAGTGTCAAAAACGGCTAGGAGGCTTTATGAAGCAAATAGTAACGTTTTTAGCACTTATGAAGCCTTAAAAATGTTGCCCTAGTCTTCATGCAACCTTAATTGAATTTGTGGGTTACCATGCACAACCCAACCATTGAGCCCAAACCACCTTCTAGCCCACTAGTAATCACTAATCCATCACATTTTGGGCTTTCATGATCCATGCATGGATCATCCCTTCCCCCTTTGAAAGGAATTGACCTCAATTCATCAAGTCCATCATCATCAAGATAAGGTGAAAGATCTCCCACATTAAAGGTAGCATGCATTCCATGGTCTCCTCCCAAATCCACATTGTAACCATTATCATTTTCAAAATTTGTCACTTCCACACATGTATCAATAAAACTCTTGATTTTTTACTTATAAATCAAGGGTAAATGAAAATAAATAAATCTTTATTTTTCATTGAATTGTATTTCATAATAATTATTATGATAAGATAATATTATAAGGTTCATAATTGTTTTTATAGGACTTTTAAGGTTAAAGTTTATAAATATGAGTTTTTAGGGCTTTTAAAGTTTTGGAGTTTAATAAACTTTGAATATCAAAATAAATTGAATATTTGAGACTTCAAATTATCTTATGGTATTATAACTCTTTTATAGTTATAAATAATATTTATAATTTATTTTATCGGTTTATTGGCATTCTATGTAGTGATTCCGAGATTCAAGTGAAATTGAGGAATCAAGTATACTAGTCCTAGTCTTCAACTTTGACTTAAGTTTCTATGAGACTTTGAACTCACTTCTACTTCTAGGTCAAGTGCATGATGTGTGTATATGATTCATGAAATGTTGTTCGAGTCAAAGAGTAACCCGAATATGGATAGTCACTACAGTTAAGTAGTCGTAGAATTCACATACCAATGTGAAATCCAAGCACATTATCCATTGTCTCTATCTGTTTCCAAGATTCCACTAGGTTATAACTTAGCTTCTAGTTACTAAGTCTAATATGTGTAGTGCCTATATGTGTAACTAAGTTTATTCAAATCTAGAACTAACTCGAATTTTGATGGTTGTCACAGGTGGGGAGGAAAAATGATACATACCCCACACCCTTGCCTACTAGAGTTCTGATCTCCCCAGTCTGACCCTGTAAAGTGGGGCCCCTCACCGCTGGGCTCCGACTCTACCCTCTCGTCCAATGGTGATCGTCAAAATAGCCGGATCAGATGCTTTCACTGCTCCTCTCTGATTCTCAAACTTTCGACCTCCTTGTCACCCTTCTCATCGCAGGAAATATAATGGGCTTGCTCCCGGTGAGCAATCCCTGAAAACATGACCAAACCTGCTACACCCGTAGTAACCCAAATCACTGAAAAGATTTTGACAACGACTCTGAGCGATCACGGTACACGCAGGTTTCACTCTGCGAGATACATCCACCTGAAGATCTCTCAAAGATTCCTCTTCAAGCGAAATGGCATCTGACATCCCTTGTTAACCCAGACAACAGCCGAATACCGACCCAAGATCCAATTTAACAAGATACCCAAGCAATACAATTACCTAATATCCACCGGAAATGGCTGAAATTAGCATATCCGCAAATATCTGAAGGATTCCTGACCACCTCCTCTTGTGATACGTCGGCCACCCTGAGAACATGATGTAACACCTCATTCCGATCCCAATGATAGCCCAATATCTTGGAGCGAAACTTCATTGTGCAGTTCCTGCAAACATTGCACTGGATCCGACCCTATTGACCTCTCAAATACTGATCCAAACTCTTGGGTCTCTGCATGAAACCCTCCAATAAATTCACCTGATCTAAACCTCTCTTATTGAGGTACTCCTAATCAATCTTTCGTCCTCGGCTCTGTGATCCATACCATTTAGGGTTTCGCACCCTGGCACCCTCACTAGTTCAATCGCCAACAGTTGAACTATAGTAGCTGGAGCAACCTCTACTCTAAGCCATCTATAAACTATTCCCATGACATGGTTTGCAATCCTGAAAATGCAATAGATCGCATAATCAATTTTTGTCGACTGATACAAGAGATCCAAGGTGAACTCAAAACTCCTAGCAGTCGTTTCTGCCAACTGGCTCTCCACCGGAGCCAGGACCAAACACTGGTCCTTCTCCTTGCATGCTCATCCGCATTCTACACAACAACTTTTCTCATGGTCCAATCATAACCAAGAATTTTCTTTCCCATTAGCTTCTTAGATTCTCCAAGACTCTCACTGATTTGAGTATGGATCATGTGCTTTCAGTAGTATGGGCTCATACTACCTTCCACAACTATCCATACTTTCCTCAGTAATCCTCCCGAATCCTCTAAGACGCCTACCTCACTAATGCACCAAATATCCGCCAATAGCAACACAGTATCCCGCAAAGCATATCTTAGGCTCCACCAAGGCTCCCAACCTCACCGAACTGTCTCTACTAAGCTCACTGGAGCATATCCTAGGCTTTCCTAGGTTCTCAACCTCTCCCTGCCATTAACTGCTGAAGAACTCCCCATGATGTCAATCATCTACCTCTTGGATATCATCACATCCACTTAGTAGCTGACTCCCATCATTTAAGAGTTCCATAAAACACAAAGCATACCCCACACACAATCTACATAACACATATCATATTAGTTGCAAAAGCTATCTCTACCATTATCACATATCAATCAGCTATAACAGCCACTCTACCGCATATCACATATCAATTAGCTATAAAAGCCATCTCTACCATTAGCACATATCAATTAGCTATACAAGCTATCTCTACCATTAGCCACAAAGGCTATCTCTACCATTAGCCACAAGGCTATCTCTACTATCAGCCATAAAGGTTGTCTCTCCCATTAGCCACAAGGTTATCTCTTCCATTAGCCATAAAGGTTGTCTCTACCATTAGCCACAAAGTCTATCTCTACCGCATATCATGCATACATACATAGCAAGTATACCAACTATCATAAAATGGGTCGGCCTTGGTGCCTTAGACCCATTGGTATGGTAAGAAGACTCGCCTCTCGATTGTGAACTGATAAGCTGAAATCAGACATGTCCTACACGCTGCTCCTTCTCAACTGCCCATAATCATTAAGTGATTAACTTAATAAAGACCCATAAATACCCTCAGGTCAACCCTGGTCAAAGTCTATGTATGTAGCCAAGGTCAACAGTCCATATTGACCTTGACTCTTCGAGTACAATTAGCCACTCGTCGGGTTCCTTGCTTAACTCGTCAACTCACCGAGTCATCTGAGAGACTTGTCGAGTTCCTTGATGTTCACGGCCATAAACTCTCAACCGAACACCCTTGACCATGAACCCTTGGTCATGAACCCTTGGCCGTAAACCCTTGGCTTTGAATGAGAAAACCTTCTCGACTCGCCAAGTCACCAGAGCGACTCAATGAGTTCCCATGTATTCAGTCCATTCCAGTGGGATTTACGGTCCCAAACTTCAGATCCATATTCTCCTAGTGATAATACCATGTAAAGTTGCCAACTTTATGTTCATACATAGTCTCATAATGCTAAAACCACATCACCAAGCTTCTTACAAGTCTCTAATGCATGAATAAGAATTAGGGTGCACCAGGGAGACAACTTTATGACATTTGGGACTTAAGAAGGTCAGGATTTGGAATGATATCCCTATGATAGGTCCATATCCAAACTTGGCTCCAATTCCCCAATGATAGCCATAATCTTCCAAAAGAAATCTAAGAACTTTAAGCTTTAAGGCAACAGATTAATACCTTAATAAGGTGCCCAATACAAAATAGACACTCGGTCTAGTGCTCTTCCCTTGATACTTCCTCTTCAAGCTTTAAATTCTCCCCAAAATCCCAAAGACAAGCTCCTAAATGCTCTGTCTCTTTATACATAAGAGGTTTGTGGCCGTGAACAGCTTCTAGGTTGCAAAATGGAAGGCTATGACGCAACTAATGATGTTTATATAGGGGCAAACCCCAAAATTAGGGTTTTCTCCCTACAGCACTGACTCGCCGAGTCGATCCCAATCTGTGAGCGTGATTAAATACCCCTGTCGACGAGTTGGACTACCAACTCGGCGAGTCTATGCACCACAACCTTAAAAATTCAACCAAACCCAATAATACATGGATTAGATGTTACATATATGGACTAGGAATTTTGGATGGGCTTTAGAGTAAGGCCCATGTGAAGGGTTTGGGCCTAATTTGGAAAAATGAGCCATATGTTGAGCCTTGGTTCATTGTTTGGCTTTCAGGCCTTCAGAATGTGTTTGGGCCTTGGGTTGAGATCATGCTAGGTTGGGAGGAAAGTAGTCTTTTTACCCTGAGCATGGACTTATGGTTATGGATTGGAACCCAATTATTAATTGGATGTTGTTTTGATGTTGACGGTTCGGGAATCTGTCATCCAGCAACTAGAGTTTATCACGGGACTTCAACAGTGCGAGGTGAGTTACCTTCCTGATAGCAGTGGGTCTAAGGCACCAAGGCCGACCCACTAGTAGGAGTTTGTAGTTAGATGATTTTTTGTGTGATAATTGTCCGGTATGCCACTATATGTTATGTTTTATGTGTTAGTATGCTATGATATTGTGTGCTAGTGGTAGGGTGAGATAGACCCTGTATCCGGTCGGTAAGACTGAAGGGGAGGCCAACACCCAGATATGCTCGACAGTATCTGGTTGGTAGGACCGAGGGTAGGCCAGTACCCAGATATCCTCGGTAGTATCCAGTCGGTAAGACCGAAAGGGAGGCCAACACCCAGATATGCTCGGTAGTATCCGATTGGTAAGATGGAAGGGGAGGCCATCACCAATATATGCTCGACAGTATCCGGTCGGTGAAACCAAAGGAGAGGCCAGCACCCAGATATGCTTGGCAGTATCCGGTTGGACCAGACCGAAGGGGTAGGTCGGGCACTCAGATATACTTAATAGTATGTGGTTATGTGGTATGATGGGGGAACTCACTAAGCTTCATGATTACGGTTTACAGTTTTGGTTTCAGGTACTTCTTCTTTGAGAGGAAATGAGTCGGCATGATCGCAGCGCATAACACTATGATTTTCCACATGATTAGATATTTGGGAGTTGTACTCTAATATTATCTTTTATAACATGATTGGTTGTTTTACATACTGATTTGTTTATGATATGAGATGGAACTATTGATGTTTTTGTAATAATGGTTTTCATAATTACTTAAGTAAAAATGAAATTTTTGGTCTTCAATTTTAGGATGTTACAAGTTGGTATCAGAGCCCTGGTTTGAGGGATTCAGACACACTCTCGGGCGTGTCTGGACTCAAATATAGGGTTTGAAAGATTTCATAATGAAAATAATTTTTCTAAAATATAAAATTAAGGGTTTTAACAAAGAACAGGAGGCGTGATGCGTGTAATCAGCCGAGCTCAAGTAATTTTTCCCCAAGATACCCATACATGTTATGTTATGTTATGAATTATGAATATGTGAAATGCATGCTAGATTAGGGCTAAGGATCTAGGAAGGAGGCCTTGTATGCCTACTATATGAGCTTGTAGACCTGCATGCTAGTATTGATCAGTCAGTGATAGGATGGCATGTTTAGATTATGCTTGATTGTTTGATCTCTTGGAATTGCATGATTTGTATGGTTCAAATAGTTGGATAGAATGGTATGATTGGCGATATGCTTTTTATATTTTTCCCTATTGTCTGAATGTTTCTTGCTTTATGATTTGTAGCGCTCTTGTTGATGTGAATTTACTACTAAGTGGATATGCTAAGTCACACGAGGCGTAGGTTGAATAATCTCAGAGTGAAGGACTTAGCCCTATTACGCAGCTCTTGTCTTAGTCCAACCGTTCTAGGATTGAGTCTTTTAGTCGAAGGATTATCTGATCTCTGTTTCATGTGACTATATCCATGAGGTAGTTAGTTGACATTGGTGGGAGTCTTTCAGTAGCTGAGGGCTAGGCAAGGTCGAGAACCTAGGAAAGCCTAGGAAATGCTTTAGTGGATTTGGTTGCGAATTTAGCGAGCATTCAGGGTATTAGTTTGAGAAGGTGACTTGGAGGATTCGAGATGGTTCTTGAGGAAAGTATGGATAGGTGTGGAAGGTAGTATTGGGCCCGTACTAATGAAAGCACAGGATTCATACTCGAATAAGGAAGAGTCTTGGAGAATCTAGGAAGCCTATGGGGTGAGGATTCTTGGTTATATTCGGATCTCTTGAATGTCAGTTCGGTATGGTGTTAAGCACTCATGAATGGGATTTGGATTCTAGTTCCGGCTCAGGAGCAGGGCTTGGGCCAATCGATGCGCGGTCGTGGAAGTTCATCTCATAGGTGATTACTCGTAAAGTTTTAGAATGGACCTCGGTGGTCTTTCGTTCATCCAAGGAAGGGATTTTGGAGCTCTCTATAGTCATCCTGGGGCCTTTCGGGCTGAAACCGTCGCGGGGCAATTAGGGGCTCATCTGGAGTCCAAAACATGTGGATCCCTAGAATCCTTCAGGGAGGGGGATCCTACTGTTAGTTATGTCATTGGATCAGAACTAAGTGTTGCACCATGTCCTCAGGTTGATCGAGGTAACTCAGGGGGTGGTTAGGATTCCTTCAGATGTTCGCAGGTATGTCATTTTCTACCACTTTAAGATGGAATTTGGGAAATTGTATCACTATGGAATTTTGATTGAGTTTGACTAAGTTAGATCTTGGGTCGGTTCTCTGCTATTGTCTAGGTTATCAAGGATTTTTATATGCCTATCTGCATGCCGAGGAGTCCTTGATGAATTTTCAAATGGAAGTATCTTGAGGAATGGGTTCCGCATGTACTGTTATCATTCCGGATTTTTGTCGAGATCTGTTTAGGAGTATTATTTGGAGGATCTTTGTTTAGGAATTAGTAGGGTAGGTCTCCAGTGAAGCCAGAGTTCGGTGATTCTATCATCTGTTCGGGAATGATCGACATATGCTTATGGAAAAACTTTGGAGTTCAAGGAACTATCATTGCTAGGAAAGGAATGTAGCATGAAGATAGTGGTGTCAGTTGCATGAGTTGTTTCATCATTGGATGTGTACAGGAAATTTTACCTTCGCATGCACTGAAGTCGGTTAGAGTTCAATGATTCCTTGAGGATAGAAATTAGAATAGAGATTCGTCAGTACGTGGCAAGAGTTGTGGTTCTTAGTCATCGGCATAAGAACTCAAGGAATTGGTATGGTATCATGGGATGTGGTTTGGATTATCGAAATGGTTAAGGTCTCAAGTGTATTCTTCCGGATTCCAGGAGTTGGGTAATCATTGAGATTGGCTAGTAATGGATTGCTAGCATTAGTAAGCACCGATTGTCTGTAGATCGATCATTGGAAGGTAGGAAGGATCAGAATTCCTTCCATTTCTCTAATGTCGTAGAGACTTAGTCGGATCTAAGTGGGGGAAAACCGTTTAGGTACCCAGGACAGAAGTAAGCATGAAATTGGGATTAGCTCGTATTGCTATCAGGAAAGGAAAAGGTAGCCCATGTGGCTGCTTGTATGGGGGATAATGTGAATTGGAAGTTCTTGAAACCAGCCGACTTTGGGACCACATCTGATTGAAGTGTAGCAGAATATGGGGAACCAGGTTAAGTATCCTAGTTGGGACATGAGTTTAGTATGGAATGTTAGACCATGTGAGTGCTCGAGTTTAGGTGTGTTTGGATTGGTAATCACTGGTAAGACTATGGTAAGCGGTTGAGATAGCATGGAAGGTGTTGTCAGACTATGAGATAGCCATAACACTCACCAATGGTCATATAGAGTGGGGGAATGTGGTAAGATTGCGGGGTGGCTTGTAGCATTAGTCAGCAAATAGTATAGAAGTGTTGTAAGACTACAGTGTGGCCAGTAGCATTCACTAGTTAACAGGTAGTGTGGAAGTGTTGTAAGACTGTAGTGTGGCTCGTAACATTCACTAGTTGGCAGATAGAGTAGAAACATTGTAAGACTGCGGGTGACCCATAGCATTCGTTAGTTAGTTGTTAGTATAGTGGTATAGTAAGATTGTGGGGGTGGCCTGTAGCATTCACTAGTGTTTAGTTAGCATAGGAGTATTCTAAGATTGTGGGGTGGCCCGTAGCATTCAACGGTTCCTATTCAACAATGAGAAAGTGATAGATTTTTTATTCACTCACAAATTCCTTCAAATGATTTAGGCCAGGGGGTCAGGCGGACGAATATCAGTAGGCTACAGTATGATCGGATTCGAGAAATAGTAGGTCATTGGAGGCCAAGCGTGATGTAAGACTATAGTGGTTCTGGTAGCATTCACTTTTCGTATTAGATTCAATGGAAACTGGTAGTCAGACTGTCACGATCGAGAAGATCAGAAGAAATAATGAATCCATGAGTAGCAATATGATTAGTTTGATAGTTGAATTCATACCCCCTTGTTTTCGGTTTTTACATGTTTTTGGGGGAGAATACAACTGCTTATGTGATAGATCTAAGTATTGTGCATGTTATGCGTGTTTCTCTTGTGAAAATATGGCTATACATACTAGATCTCGAAAGTTATAGCAAAAATGGTTGAGATTGGTAAACTAAAACACTCTAAACAACATACTTTAAGGATGAAAGTGTTAAACATACATACTTGTTGAATAAACTAGCAAACACAATGTTTAAGGACTATATTTGTAAAATAAACAAAAATGTTGGGACTTTTATGACATATACGGTTTTCATAAGGACAAAAAGGGTTACTATATTTCAAAAATGAACTTTTATGATATCTTGGTACTAGGGGCTAAGCAGTTATCGCGTTCGAAATTTCAATAGCGGTCACATGCTGCTATTTGAAATCGCGGTTATCGCGGTGGTATAGCAGTGGTATAGCTGGTTGTATAATATTATGTATAATTTATATTATATATTTATACAAAATTTATATATTAGATTATTAATACTATATAGAATTAATATCATAAGAAGTCATATAAAAACATAACATAATCTATATATATATATATATATATATATATATATATATATATATATATATATATATATATATATATATATAATATTCTAATATAGTAATATAGAAACTAAAAACTGTCTAAAATGTTATCGCAATTCAAGTCGTCTGTGGTTTCTATGTACTAAAATAGATGAGAAAGGGAAGTTGTCATTTGTTGCTTTATAGTTTATAATTAATTATATTTATTATTTGGACTTATTAAGACAAAAAGTTTAGTGGACTGGTTAAAAAATAAAGATTTAATATTGAAATAACACACAAACGTTTTTTTCTTTGTCAAAGTAGCCTAATATGTACAAAATTATAAAAGTGGGTGTAACGTTGCTATAACAATGTTGAGATTTGCGGTAAATAGCGGTCAATAGCGTCTCTAATAGCGTCACCGTTATTCGTAAACACTATTTCAAAATAGTGGTTCAGTAACATCGTAATGTCATTATATGTAAACTTGAGACTAAAATGAAAAACTCATGGTTTGGGCTAAAAATGATAATTGTTTCAAAGTTGGGCCTAAAATGTTAATGTTATGGAAAATGGACCGAAAATGCCATTTATATCAAAAAGAGGCTGAAAATGTAAATTTCTGCAAACATAGGCTGAAAATGGCATTTTTCTTAAATAAGGGCCGAAACTATCATTTTTATTAATTAAGGGCTGAAAATGAAATTTTTATCAAATGAGGGCCGAAAAGGTCATTTTAATCCAATTAGGGGATGAAAATGTAAAATCCTTTAAAAATGGGTTGAAAACATCAACATAAGTAATTTTGGGCCAAATTTGATAATTACTAGATAAATGGGCCCAAAAAAAAGTTTTATAAATTAATGGGTTAAAATGTTATTTTTTAACCAAAATGGGCCAAAAATGTCATTTATGAGAAATAAGTCCCTAAACATATATTTTATGTCTTAAGGGACCTAAAGTGTAAGTTTTACTAGAATAAGCCCAGATTGTAAAGTTATGATGTAATGGATTAAAAATCTCATGATAATAAAATATTGGGCTATTTACATTATTTTCGGTAAACACATCAACTAAAACGAATCATGTTATAACAAACAAACAGAAATACAACGGTGCAACTATTGGGCCTAATACTCACTAAACATGCTTATTGGGTCTTCGTGATCATTTTCATGTTTATTAAGCCAAATTCATTCATTACATGTTTATTGGGCCTTAGTGGCCCATATACATGCTTAATAGGTCAAAACTATTCATTTCATGTTCATTGGGCCTTAGTGGTCCATTTACATGCTAATTGGGCCTGGACTATTCATTAGATGCTTAATGGGCTTTAAGTATCCTTTTGCATTACTTAACGGGCCTGGAAATAACTTACATGTTTAATGGGCCACAGTTATCCTTTTTCATGTTGGTTAGGCTTTCTTCATTCATATTAATATTTAATTGGTATGTGCAAAAAAAAAAAATTAAATCCATATACATCTTATATCGTGCAATTCGAATAATCACGTATTAACAATTGGGATCTAGTGAGACATGTCGGTTGAAACCACTGAGTATATGATAGCATGTAGTTATAACCAAAGTCTCATGGAGGGAGAGGGAGAGTTTGTGTATAGATCTATACGGGGATGACTCCCCCACACCTCAGTTGTTCGCTACAATTAGACTACGCCAGTCTAGGGTGACAACCTCATTCTTCATCAAACTGACATTTGGAAAATGCCAAGATAGGCAAAATAGCCATTATCAAGCATGGTTATAACAAATCACACAAAGATCATTGTCATCATAACACTACGGAAATCAGAGTATTAACCACGTCCATACAAATTATACATATATCAATACATGGTCTTAGGGTTTAAGACCACAACACATTTATAATCAGAAAATATCAGATTTTCTGGGGAATTACTATTATTCATCTACCTTCTACTTACAATAGAAAGAATACAAACAATTTCTGGATTTCCTATCTATACATATTTTACAATAGAATTCACATATGCGTTTATACTCGACTATTACATCATTTTTTAGACTATTTATAGAAAATATCGGATTTTCTGGGTTTTACAAATAATACAAAATCTTTCATTCAAACATGCTTATGAACTCACCAACATTATATATGTTGACCGTTTTCAAAATAACTTGTATTCTAAGGAAACCATTAAGCAAGGGAATCTCAAGAGTATGGATTTATTTTTATGTAATGTCAATCATTATACAATTAATATTTTGGGATATGTAATCTAAGACAATATACTTTATGTGAACAATACCAGTTGTATTATGTAATGTTTGGTGATGATTGTGTTATGTTTTCATGTATATTCATTGTGAGTTTATTTTTATTTATAGTCACACGAGCCCTCAGACGTTTCTGCCGTTTGGTTCGAGGGTGTGACAGCCTAGTCAGTGCCATGCAGAAACGGGCAGTGTGTCCCTTCCTGTCGCAGTTAACACAGTGCATTTCCCGACAGGGTCTGTTGTGGTGGAAATTGCACTTGTTGCACTTAGGCAGGCTCCCAACATATTGCTTCATTGGAGCAAGGGCAACAAGGGTTGTTGCGAACTGAACAACCACAACCTGCTGTTTCTAGGCAGAGTCTTGTGTTGATTGAGTTTTCTTCCCGTCCCAAAACTTCCTCTTGCTGTCGATCGCTTTTGCTATTTTTGGGACAGTAGGGGTAGTTGTTGTTTGTGGAGGGACCCCATGGTCTATGAGTCCCTATGCCAACCGCTTGGCACTGTCGAATGTAGAGGGGTTTGAAGACAAAACATTCCTCTGAAATGGAGGTACCAGCCCCCAGATGTATCTCTCGATCTTGTTGTTTTCCGTGGGGACCATACCACATAGAGCCACCAGATCGCTGAATCTGGTTGTTTAGGCTACTATATCGGAACCTTTCATCTTTAGGCCCCATATCTCTTACTCGTGTAACATCCCGAAATTCAGGTAAAGCTATTAAACCCTTCCATTTTGTCAAGTTGTCAAGTGTAACAACCCGAAATTTCCGCTTCATATTAATGTAACTTTTTCATAAATCAACTCGCGCAACCGATCGTCGTTCCGATTTCCGATTTCCGATTTCTCAGTTTAATTAAGTCATTAATTAGTACACATTTAAAATGACTTAATGGGTGTCTTAATACATTTAGAAATCATTTTAACACTCAACTCTAGTGATCGAAATAATTCTAGAATTTACCGTATCAGGTTACGGTAACTCAATCGGGTACGACCAAAAACCCCGTCTAACGCCGGTATCGGGTAAAATTACACCGTGTCCAAAACTTAAACACTATATAAACGTGTTTAGGACTTCATTTGAAGCCTTTGGTCAAATTATCACTAAACATTACCCACCTCTCTCCTAATCCAAGTTTAAGAGATCAAAACTCAAAATTAAGGCTTCTAATCTCTAAGGTACCTTCCTAGCCTTAATCTATAACATATTTGGCATCCAAATTCGAGTTCAAATCATGAAATAGGCCAACATTCATGAGTTTACGGCCATGGAACATTCATGGGCCGTAAACTCATATTTCAAGGGTTTTTAAGCCAATTAACCCTTCCAAAACCTAGTTGGGACTTAGACATGAACCATGGACTTGCTAATCTAGACTTGGAACACTTTAAACTTGATTTTTGAGTAATAAAGAAGAGTTTACGGCCAAGACATACTCTTGGGCCATAAACTCCTCTAAAAGGGTGATTTAAGGCCTTTAAACATGTCCAAATGCTTCCAAACTCAATCTATGGCTTTGTGGTAAAATCTAGATGCATCTAAAAATGGTTTAAAGGATTGAAACACAACAAAAGTATGATTTATGAGAGTTTACGGCCTAGGAACATACCCTTGGCCGTAAACTCATAAAACAATGTTATAGATGCATCAAACACACCCAAATGGTTTGTATAAAATTCTAGAATCACATGTGATTGTTTTAAGCACCAAAAACTATCTTTTTCAAAGGTAAAAGAGAGTTTACGGCCTTAGAACATTCCTCTAGGCCGTAAACTCCAACAAATGTCTTAATTGATGTTCTAAATTCATAACAATGCTTAGAAAATTAGTTTGAATCACATGTGATTGCTCTAAGTAGCTTAAATCAATTATTCTTAGCCATTGTGAGTTTACGGCCATAAACTCTATGAGTGAGGCCGTAAACTCATGTTTTAAATGTTTTAAATCCATTCCAAGTGTTCCAAGGTGTTTAGATAATCATTTCTAGCAATCCCTAAGCCCATTTGAGCCCTTAAAACACCAAAACCTCACCCACATGAGTTTACGGCCGTAAACTCATGTATGTGGGTGTTCCAATGTTGTAAACTACTTAAAATGTTTACTTATGAGGAGAAAACTCGAGTCCCAAGTCCCTTGTGTCATTACAAATCCAAAGATGTCACCCGGGTCACTCCAAACGCTCGTTTTGAGGTGTTTAACCTCATTGGAGTGTAATGTTCCATATGATTAGTGAATGTATCTCTAATTGTATATATATGGACATTATATCATTTTACATAGGGTCATCGCGAGTAATCAAACCCCGAACCGACGTCTAGCATTCAAAACCGACACGTTTCCGAGTCCGGTGAGTTCATACCCCTACCCTTTTTCACTGTTTTCACTGTTTTCAAGGGGGGAACACAAGCAAAGTACAAGATAATTCTTGTACTCATAACATGTTTTCAAATGTGTGTTTCATATTCTTATGCTTTTATAACTGATAACTACAACTGATAACAGATCGAACATACAGATTACGTAACATATATTTGTGAAATAAGTCTTTAAACTAGTATGTTTTACATGTATTTCACAAATGATTTTCCACATTTTATCAGTTAAAAGCATGACATTAGAACATTTGAATATAATACTTGTACACTGTTTTGTCCTCGGTAACACTCCACGCACATACGCGAGTGGAGGACTTTCATATTATTACTAGTAAATTTGTTATTCCGGTACGATTGGAGACACGTCCTCGGAGAACACTCCACCTGGATTACGCGAGTGGAGGACTACACCCATAACCAGAATCTCTGGTATTTAGAGAGCGTGACTTGAGTGTATAGATCTATACGGGGCTGACTACCCCACACCTGGCTGCTAGCTACAGCCGAACCGAAATGGTTCAAGGGTGACGAAAGTCATAAGTATGTGGACGACTTATTGCCACATGTGGACTACTTATTGCCACAGGTTTCAGTCTATTGTATGGTTATGGAACTCGCAATTAGGATAACAGAGATTTACTTACAGTAATAATGGATTACTTTATACATCGTTTACATCTTTTACATCTTTTACATCTTTCACGTACTGTAGCTAACGTTCAGGAAAGTACGGGACTTTCCTGGGGAAAAACATGGAACCTAACTACATTTACATCTTTTACATCTTTAACATCGTTTACATTAGAAACCTACATGCAGGAAAGCATGGGGCTTTCCTGGGTAACCCTTACATAACTAGAAAGAGTAACAAACTGGATAACATTACATCTTTTACAATGTGAAACATACAATAAGGAAAGTATGGGACTTTCCTGGTAACACATGATAAGTAAACATGTTTTCAGTGTACAAACTTACTATACTTTACATTTGTGAAACAATAACCAACTTTTAAGAAAATACGGGATTTTCTTGGTGTACATAACATTTCAGAAACAGAAAGGAAACCGAAGTATTTTCACAAACAAAAACCGCTTATGAACTCACCAGCTTTATGCTGATTTTCAAACCGCTTGTGTTCTCAGGTCAGCGTTAGAACAGGTACCCGAAGATCCTTTTGCATGAAGACGGTGTATATGAAGACACGTTACATTTTGTCTATATATACTATGTATCACAACTGTACAAACTTTACTTTTGAAACAACTGTAAAACTGTTATTATGTAATGTAATGCTTGTTTTACTTTACTTACTATGTACATTGGATTTGATACTCAACACGGTAGTCAACTCCGGAAATGTATTCCGCCTTTGGTTTTCGGGGTGTGACATCAAGAGTGGTCCCTTGAGAGAATTCTTGTAGCAAATGAGTATGTTGGGCGTACTGGGAAGTACGATGCACGTACTAATGCACTAAATTTGGACGCAGACTCGCTTGGGTACGCTGGGCGTAATGGGTCCAGATGCAAACCCTAAATGTTTGGCTTGTGCACTATTTAAAGGATGTTAAGGCTCATTTCTCAGCCTCCATATCAGAGAGTGAAACCCTAAAAGAGAGCCTTCCATCGTCCATAACTTGAGTGTGCGTATTTTGGAGCTAAAATTGTTTTGGTGTGTTAGTGAAGAAGAAGGAGAAGAGCTTGTGGAGGCCAGGACTTGAAGTGCAAGATTGGATCTGATACCTTCAGAGAAAGGAGCTTCATCTAGATGTATAAAGTTCAAAACATTCATCCTTATTTGGTTTGATGTTGCATGGACCACTTCTAGGGTTAAAAGTCCCAAAGGTGGAGACTTTATGAATGCAATGTGCTCCATGGACCTAGATCTGTCCCATATCAGTTGTATTTGTGTTCTAGATCCATAAAGTTTCCATCTTGGTCGTTGATATGAGGTCATGCTTGAGTTATGAGCTCTCTAGATTTGGGAAATGGAATATTATGAGTGATAGTGACTTGTCCAGCCATGCAAAGGCTTAAAGTCACCAACTTTATGGATTAAGAGGCTTAGAAGTGGTCACATCTAGAAGTTGGACGTGGGTCTTAACTATTTAAGACCCCAAAAGCTTAGAGTCTAAAACTGGGAGTTATGCGGAGCATAATCTCAGTACGTGCGGCGTAAGGGGTTGCACACCCCGTTTCTGTGAAGACACCAGGTACGCCCAGCGTACATGTTTGGTACGCGCAGCGTAACCCGGAGAGTTGACTTTTTTGACTTTTAGGGTTTGGTTAACTTTAGGGTCTTGGAGCCATGAGAGGAGTAAAATGGTCTTTTACCCTTCTGAGAGTACTAAGAGAGGGAATAGTCTAGCCTTGAGAGATGTATTGAGTAGAGTGCTTATTCCATATGATTAGGCGGAGGCTAGATCAGATTTTACCGAGTTCGAGATTACCGAGTTACCCGAGGTGAGTCTTCTCACTATACTTTACCTAGAGTAGTAATTAGAGTTATATGGCAGAGTATCTTGTATGTTGTTTATGTGATTGAGATGTGTTGCATTATTTCTATGTGATTTATGTTGTGTATGTTCTAGAGTTTACAGAGTTAGAACCGGATGGTTCACAGAGTTAGGACCAGAGGGTCCACAGAGTTATAGCCTCGAGTGGCTAATAATTGTTATATGTGGTATTTTGCGGAACTCATTAAGCATTTATGCTTACAGTGTTGTGTTATGTGTTTCAGGTACCAGTGAGGATCGCGGGAAGGCGCCGGCATGATTAGTACATACACGAGGAGTTTTTATGTATTATGATCTTGGGATTGTGTTTCTATGGTTGTTATATGATACAATGACATTTTTACAATATATATATGAATGAAATTATGTTTTTGGAAAATGTAAAAAATTTCTTTTGATAATTTGGGTGATACAGCTCGAGCTTTTGAACTTTGCCCCTCGGGAAGTACTCCGCTGACATAAGGTCCTTCAGCGTATCCCAGCCCATCGCGTTTGCCACTACCGAAGTGAGTGACTTGACATGGCCATTCCACCATGTCAGGGCTCTTTCAGAGAAGGTGCAGGCAACAAATTTTACTTTGCTTCCTTCTGGGCAGGAGCATATCTCAAAGATCGACTTTGTCTTTTCAAGCAATTGCGATAAGGAAATTATTCCACCAGTGCCATTAAAGGCTTTGGGTTTGCAATTGGTGAAGTCTTTGTAGGTGCATTCCCTTGGACGTGCATAACTATCACCTTGGTTGGAGTTGTTACCGTTCCTTCTCCACTAGTGCCACAAGAATTAATTTGTGTTAAGGTCGCGGTTACAGCCGCAGTCATGGCAGCTTGGAACATCGAAGTATCAAATTGCGGTGGAGGTGGCAGCGGAGTTGGAGTAATTGGAGGATTTCTAATGGGACATTTATGAGGCAACATCCTTTAGCTATAGGTTTAAAGATGAAGTAAGGATAAGACAACAATAGAAATACCAAGTTGAATAATAGTGAGCTAGAATAGGTTTGATAGATGTGATCCTAAAGGAAACAAGATATTTGTCATTACAGTTGGTATTATTGATACATAGAGTTCGGAAAATTTGACCTTGGAGTAGGTCTACATCATACCAATAGAGGGAAAACTTGACAACAATAGAGATCTAGTGAAATGGTACTTGCTAGTCAGGAATATTTACAGAAAGAGTGCTACTTAGAGTATATATGAAGGCTATTCCTTTAACCAAAAGAAAGGGAGAGTAGAGTGCCCTCTACTTGCGATGGGAACCGCTCGGATGAGCCTTTGATTCTGCCAGCTGGCGTTCCATTTTGAGCATGCACCTCTCAAACACTGTCTGGCGTGCTCGAAGCTCTTTGACTTTAGCTTGCGTTGCAGTTATCTCCCTCTACAGAGCCTCGTTGTGGTGCACGGCTCTCACGTGAGCTGATTCTAACTGGAGAATATGAACAATATTGAATCCAGTGTTCGCATCTAACTCGACCATTTGATGAATGGCTGCCCTTCCTTGCTCATCATTGCGAGCGACCCGACGAACCAAGATTGGAAGAAATTTATCTACTGAGACTCCCTCACTCAGATTGTAGAAGCAACGGTCTCCATTTTATAGAGGGGGTTGACCCTGTTCAAGGCTCCACCTATTCAAGTTCACTGCCCACAGAGGTGTTGGGCCTTAAAATACTGGTCGAAGGTTAGGATTTGGAATTGGAGCCACTAGGGGTAGATTGTCGACTTCGGGTTCTGAGTTAGAGTCTCCAGGCATCTCTTCCTCGAATTCTTCTGTCGGTTCGGCCTCTAGCCAACCTCCATTCCCTTGGTTAGGGAAGTACGAATCTCTAGGATAATGAAATCCAGCCATGATATCTACGTGAGAATAGGGGTATAAGAGACAATTAATAGACGTATAACTTATTAATACTTATAGGGGTGATCCTCATCAGTTACTTCTATAATCACATAGTGCATACCAATTATATATAATCCAAGATAGAATAGACCTTCAAATAGATGACACAACTCTAAGTCCACAACCAAACAAGGAACATGAAGTAAAGTGAAAGTCACAGATTCTGAGTCTATAATATTTTAATTATATACAACCTTATCGTACCTACTCAATAATTATAGACCTACTAATAAGGGTCTTTAGTTTTCACGTAAGTTATTTATATTACCACAAAATACTCCTATAGTATTTTAAATGTTTGTTTTATGTTCTTAATGTCTCTTTGTAGATAGAGTTGGTAAATTTTAGACTTGCTGCAACATCCCAATCATTCCTAGGCATATGCTAATCACTTCTCGGATAGGCATAGTTGATCGGGCTATGTCATTCCTAGGCCTGATTATATATCCCCACACCTACTTGTGCTATTCAACAATCACAATAATTTTGTTATGTTCTAGTGTGATACTGATCTTAGTATGAATGCATGTATGTATACTTTTGGTCAAATACTTTTTATATTTTAAAAAGCGTAACTCTTGGTCAGAGTGTTTTAATCCTATTGTATTTATAGTTGTAGATCTTTTATGGGTTGATATACTCAGTTCACTATAAACAATGCTCTGATACCAATCTTTCACACCCCCAAACCGAATTTGGGGAAACATTCGGGGGTGGAGGACGTCATGTACAGTATCATAACAATGCAAAATAGTAAAACAAGCAACAACATCCATTGAATTAATAATATAGTTAAATACATGTGTGTTCTTTGTAAAGTAGTATGACACCAAATATATATATATATATATATATATATATATATATATATATATATATATATATATATATATATCAAAATAAAATACGAGTCTTGATCCTGCTCTATCTTCTCAAAACCTGTGCAAATGTATCTGTCTACTAGTTCCCTGAGAATACAAGTTATTTTGAAAGAGAGCGTAAACATATAAAATGTTGGTGAGTTTATAAGTATTTAGTGTCAAATGTTTGCATTTGTTTCATGAAAATGTTTGTATTTTTGTAGTGTGTTTGTTTGTGTACTTTCCCAGAAAATCGTATATTTTCTCCTTTTAATGAAATGTAGTCTTCTACCAAGACCCGACTGTTTGTATGTTTGTTCTCTTGTAACAGTGTAAAATGTAATGTTTATACTTGAAATAGTATGAAATGTAATGTTTGTACTTGAAATAGTATGAAATGTATGTTTGTACTTAAATAACAGTATAAAAGTATGATTTCCATATTAGTGACTATATTTTACTTAAAAGATAGTATGCATAGCTTTTGTGAGAATATCATTGTATAAAGTAATGGAAAATGAGGATAAGTGGTTGTATTAAGTTAAAATACCCTACTGATAGTTTACTGCCTTGTAACCAAGTTGATTAATTAAGGTTAAAATGTGATTGAGGTTATAACCATACTTGATCGACCTAGTGTAAAACACGATGCTCTTCAGACGTCAAAATGGTATGACATTTATCACCCGTAGACCTGCAGGTCCCACTGTAGCTAGCAGCATGGTGTAAGATGGTCAATCCTGTATAGATCTATACACAAACTCACACTCTCCCTCCAGGAGACTCTGGTTACAAAACGTGACACAACAAGTGTTTGTTGTTCCATGAAATAGTATCTCACATTTTAGTTGTCATGTACATGTATAGTGTGTATGTTCCTTCTGTTTCTTGTAAATGTATATGTATAGTATGTTCCCTTTGTACTCATGTAAATGTATATGTATAGTATGTTCCTCTTGTATTATTGTAAATGTATATGTATGATCCTTTTGTACTTGTATATGTATAGTGTTGCTTCCTGTACTTGTATGTGTATATGTATGTTCTCTAAACTATACCTATTATAGTTTATTAGTATGTTTGTTTGCATTGTAATGAATTGTAGAAAAGACTCAATTGCTCAACATATACAATTGAGTTAAGTATAAACTTGAAAATGAGATTTAATATTCATATATGTATTTAGCATGTATAATCATAAGTTAATCGATAGTCGGACTACTGAATCCTACCCTAAGCCCACAACCAAATAAGGAACATGAGTCAAGGTCATTAACAATAGTCCTAATTCCATTAAAGCATACTTATACTCCAATATATAAGTAAATATGATTTTTGAAAGTAAAAGAGAAATTGAAGATAGCTTGAAAAGAGTTTGAAAGTGGTTTGAAAAGGGTTTTGAAAATGATATTTAATAGTGTTCAAAAGCAGTAAAGTTATAATGTTTGTAAGTTTTCATCTGTAAATATAACACAATTTCATTGTTTTCAACTTGTATTCTCCCCTAAAAAGCATTTAAACAGTTAAAAGGTTGATTGTAGGGTATGAACTCACCAGTTGTGTGAGTGACTCGAATGAAAGATCGATATAGGATGTTTACTTGTACTAGTGAAGTCCCGAGCACAAATAGATCCTATTTAGCAAATAATAACATATATATATATATATATATATATATATATATATATATATATATATATACAATTAGTGCATATAACAACTAATAGTGTAAGGGAGACAACCTTAGGAAGTAGAGAACACTTACAATGAAGTAGAAAACACTTACAAGAGTGAAGGGGTTCACGGCCTTAGAAGGGATCACGACCTAAGAACACTTGATGTGTTCACGGCCCAAGCTTGAAGATTTGAAGGGTTCATGGCCCTTGAAGGGTTTTCAGCCCTTGAAGAGCTTGAAGAAAAGTGATGTATTAAGAGATGAAATTAAAGGGTTTCACATGAACAACAAGAAAGGGATGAGTTTCTTACACTTTTGAGGAGATAGGAGGGTTAACGGTTGATGATAGTGTTGGGTTATGAGCATTCTAACACTCCTAAGTGTACATGCAACCCTAAATACCTTGGATCTATGTTTTCTCTATTATACATGCAAATATGAACATCCAAGGTATTATCCTAATCTAGCATACAAAACTATCAATATAACAAGATAGAATACATACCTCTTTGATGGTGCTTGTCTTCATGAAGCTTGAGTGCCTAGTGCCCCAAGTGTGACACCTCAAATGGTTCACAATCATCAAAACACTTAGAATAGCTTGAGAGAATTCTACACTTCATGAAATCGGCTAGCCCTTTCTTATTCTCACTAGTGGCCGATTTTTCCTCAAGAATAAGATGCTTATATAGTTATACAATTAGGGTAAACCCTAATTGGTGACTTTCCATTTCCTTGGATCCATGGGTTCAAATACACCATGGAGCATCCATGGAGCATCATATGGGTTTTGGCCCAACTAGATAATCCATGGAGCATTAGCCCACTATACAAGTATGGATGATTTACACAATCAACCCATATATATTTAATTAGTCTTCTTTTGATCACTCAATTAATCCTAGATTAATTCTCGATCAATACTAATTAAATAATCTCATTATTCTTATTATTAATATACTAGAACTTATAATATATTAATAACCATAAGTGTCTTGTTTCTCTCATTTAGTCTATCCAAGTGCATGATGGTATGCAACCCAAATGGACCATGCCGGGTCGGGTCAAGTCTTACCAATTATAGTTATGGATTTAGACATTAATCCAACAGTCTCCCACTTGGATAAGTCTAAAACTATTATTGCATATGACTGCAGGAACCAACTGGCAATCGTAGCTCTCAAAAGCTTCTGTCGAACTCTGACCTTGTAGATGAACTCTGACCTTTGTCAATGACTTGTCCATTAGATAAGGGATCATATATTCCTCCATTCTAGATATCATATGGACTGAGACATGGATTATAATCATTCTCTCTGTCCATTTGTTGTTTCCCGATTTCCGATTTATGACGACTGACTAATTGAACAAATCAAATCAGTCCTGGCCCGGCCGAGCACTTCCATTGGTCATCATCAAATCATCGAGGGGCCCACAGATATCGCTTTTATCCCGAAGGTAAAAGGAATGGATAAACTTCGACTCATATGGCTTGTTCTACTACTTGTTGAATCATACACAAAGACACGTTTAATAACATCGAGTTACCAATGCATTTTCGTGCAATCAATGTACAACCAACTCATAGTAACAAATCATATCTCTAGGTTTGAAGAATATAAGATATTATCATCTCATGATCACTCGTGATAAAATCCATGAAGTGATTCCAATGAGCGCGGGTTGAATCCAATACTCAGAACTTATGAGCACTCATGAGTGTTGTAGCCATTTGTCCAACACCTTAGACCTCTACAAGCCAACCCATGACAGTCTTAATTCATATCTACTTCCATCATATCACCGACTGTGGATGGTTTGAATAACTTAGTCATTCCAGAAGAATAACCTAGTTTATTCGGGAAGTCAAAACATGCAAAGTGCAACACAATAATAATTGAATCCAATATGGTCTCAGAACTTATGAATATAAATAAAACACCTTTTATTTATCACCATATGATTACACATTATTCATTGTATACTGTTTCAGCTATTAACGTTATTCTTGAATTTAAAACAATAGTTGTCCCATGCTCCAAGCATGTACACTATGTTTTCTAAACACTAATCATGCCATACACCAAGTATGCATACTATGTTTGTCTATGATCTTTACTTTGTGAACTAGATCAATTGAACATAACTTCAATGATTCTCTTTTCACACTCTCAAATCCTTACTGTAAATACAAGAATTCCAAATTCATGTCATTTACTGAAATCTGTTAGATTCTAAACTTATATGCATTGATCCTCTTGTAATGATTATGCACAAAGTTAGAAAGACTTGGCAACAATCATTACAGAGTATTCCAAAGGAGATCAATTCCTTGGAAACATCCTTCTTGCATTAAGTTTCCTTAATCTTACACAGATTGAAATTTCTGACTTTGAAACATTTCCAGATTCATTTTGACTATCACTTCTGAACAAGAGTTGCCTCCTTACAGATTATGTCAATATGGTCCTTCCAGAATTATCACTATACTTCCAACTGTCCTTGAGCAACCAATCTTTGGTAAACCTTAGATTTTCCTCGACAATTGTTTAATCCTTTTAGTCATATCCAGTTCTAAACCTTTTCCCTTCTTAATGCCCTAGGCATTTGGAAAATTTTAGAAAGGATGAATATAGCACATGTAATCGGTCCTATATCCGAAGCATATGGGACCCGATTCATGATGTCTCACATAAAGACTAAACCAGTCTTTTGCTATAACATTTCCATTTGCCAAGTTCTCATAATTCAGATTATGAAAAGGGATGCCGTAATCATAATCGAATTTAAGAATGCAAATAATGGATCCATATACATAATTTCCTTATGTTGAGCCATTCCAACATGAATTCATATATATCCTTGACTAAATGATTAAAACCTCACGATCTAAGCTTATAGATTTGAGATGAAGTATAATTTCCTCTCCCTTAATTATAGCAAAACAACTTTTTCCCAATTGAAACCTTTTTGTTTTCTATAATTAACATTGCTAGCTTGCAATACTTATCATAATTATCATGCTCCCACTAACATGATGATTATTAGCATAACACTTATGCTCCCACTAGCTTTGACATGTACTCAGAAAGCTCGACTTCTAGAAATCAATACTTTATTGACTTTCTTACCAAAGTTCAGATTTCTGATACTAGATTGTTTTGATAAGACTTTATCAAAAACATACACCTTCCCTTAGATAGCATACTTGTGTGTTTAAACAATTATGAAGAGGGATGCCGTAATCATAATGCTTAGACCTTTTTGCCACTTCTCACAAGTCCAGGTTAGTGTACCGATAAACCACACACGCTCCACTAACGACTTTGAGAATGCAAATATCACAATTGCTATCTAACTAAAATCTACGTAGTGAAATTGTTTCCTCACCATCATTTTCATGAATCGGAGAGAAACCTTATGACACTTAGATTTAATGGTGTATGTGTTCTTATCCATGTGAATTGTCAAAACCATAGTCACAAGACAAGGATAATGACAAATCCAAAACCATATGGATTGAACTCAATCTTAATTTCTTGCCACCTGGCAGCTCAAGGGCCTGCCATTGCTTCCAAGTTGTTGTGCAACACATTGAGAACTCTAAGAACTCATATGCAAAGCCAACTTTAACTAGAATGGGCACAGAATATGTCAACACGATAGGTTATAAACCTCAAGTCGTGTGCTAGTGAAGAACTTCAGGTTTTATTCTTGATTAGTTCTTGAGACTTTCAAGACCTTTAAGACTCCCTTGTCAAACATCCAAGAGATAGTGTGGATTCTAACCAAGACAAACACTTCACACAATTGGCCTAAGTTGGTCTTTGTTTTATCCAAAACATCACAACTTACCAATTTCAAATGTACAAGAGTAGAAAACTTTTACTCTTACATTTGATAAGTGTTCTTAAACCTTCTTTAAGACATGTCACTCATATTACAATCTTGGAGTATGACTTGTATTGGAACGAAGTATGACTCATCTTCTTGATTTAACCATTTCAACAATTTCAAGATCCCTTCTTCTTAGTCATAAGAATGCACTAAGACTTCCTTAGAGAACTAATTTTGATATGGTTTCTTAATCATTGAGATGATCACAAAGATGATACTAAAGTACTCTCCCATCTTTTCAGATTTGAGAAACTTTTATCCTTCTGCCTAATTTGATTCTTCTTATCCGCTCGGCCATGCATTGAAACCTTTTCCAATGTCTCAGAGTTACACTTAAGCTTATAAGTATAATCATATTTACTGAGCTTTAGTAAACTATGATGAATAGCCTTACATCTTTTGTGGTGGACTTAATCAGTGCACATGACTATGTACTTGATCCCTTAGTCCATTACTTGACTCACACATCCATGTGAACAAGTAATTAGCCTTAATTTTTCCAATACTTGAAAGTTCTCATTCATCATGCTATACAACTTGCATGATTCCAAGTTCCGGTCCAATTGAGACTTGGTGATGAGAATCTTTCCTTATTTGGTAAATTTAGACATTATCACAAATGAAGGAATCAATTTCATATTTCCACTCTTGCTATTAATGGAATCATATAAGCAACAATTTTTTTTTCTCAAATGCCATTGTAAGGATATTTTAAAATAAATAAAATCAAATTTTTTTTTAATTTTAAAACTATGCGGAAAAACTTATCCTTACAATCCATATGAAAACTTGTTGTTATCTATTCCTAAGCAAGATCTCATAACTCCTAAGAAGTAGCTCAAGAATCAAATCTTCAAACTATGCGATAGAAATCCATCTACGCGATCTGATTCAACATATTCTTTTTTTTTTTTTTAAGTTTCTTCACTTTTCTTTGATTCTTAAAACATCACCATGTGACTCAGTCACATCATGTATCAGGAATCTCAGAATAGAAACTTAACAGAGTTAGAGTAGTGGACTTTACCTGAAGTAGAGTCAACCTTATTGACTTTAACATCCTTAGGTAAATTTGGCAGCTTCGCAACTAATGACCCTTACTTTGGCAATATAAACATATGGACCCTTTGATAATGGTACATAGGACTATCACAGACTTAGCTTTTCTCTTTACCATTTGTTCAACCTAGTTGACTATGGTCAATCCCTTTCCATTGGGAAGAGAATGCTTTTCTGGATTTCTTGTGTCACTATTGTCAATGCCCATAAAGTTTCAGGAAGTTGATCTTAACAAATAGATAAGATCATTAAGGGTCTTGTCATAGTCTGTTTCATAGGTGTTCCAAAAGAACTCACTATGTGACTTAGAAAGTGATTGAACCACCAACTTTCTCAAGACTTTGACACCCAACTCTCCCGGCTTGTCAATATGTGACTACATCTCCAAGATGTGACCACACCAAGACCTTTACTTGCCAATAGGGCTCGAGTGACTTTAAACTTTTAAAGAACTTGTGGGGTAGGGAGAATAATTTGGAGGAGGTGACAGAAGTATGATTTCCATGGGACATCATCTTCATTTAGGAAAGCTTGTTTCAAGAGATTTGGGAAGATCATAAATGTCTAAACCAGACATCTTTTTGGGAGATATTCAAGATAGTTGATTTTAAAGTCCTTAATATGACACCCAATATGAAATATTAAGGCTAGGACCCAACATACTATTTTATAACTTAAAAGAGGTATGCCGTAATCCAAGCTATAAAACAATTTGAAGGTAGGTGAATGACGATTCACCAATTTCCACCAAGATAAACGAAATGTATTATTAGGTTTTAATTGGTTTTGAAACTCCTAGATCTTTTGAGATTCATTGAACTGTTCAATGGCATGTTTCAATCTCGAGTGTGCCCTTCAGGTTTTGTGACTGGGATGCCGAGGATCACAAAACAAGGTGTGAAGTAACCATGCAAATTACTTGGTACCCTTAAGTGTTTATCCCTCAATCGATGTGCCGGTTAACTACACACGCTCCATCGATACTATGATAAACATTAAGTTACCCTTTGCCTACCTTGTTAAATACGAGTTAGTGTGCCGGTTAATCACACACGCTCCACTAGCCGACTTAAACAAAGTGCAAAGTGTAATTTCATGGATTAGCACCTTATTCACATTTTCCTAAGTAACTAAGATTGGGTATTATTTAGAGTTTATTTACTTAGTATTTATCATTAATACTTTTAATGAAGGGAGAATTATAGTCATGTCAAACCCGTTCGGCTAACGACCCTCCACCAGTCAAGCAAGCGGTGGGTGAGAGTGGACACCCATTAAGTTGCCATTTTATAGGCAACAACCTTATACCCACCTTATAGACCGGCTTCGTGAATGAGGCGTACTAGCGGTAAGACTGACTTTACTCTTATACATATATATATATTATTAACTTTTAATATTATAAAGTATAAGGGTTGAATTTTAACTTTTAAAATTCTAAGGGCTAACTTGGAACTAAATTATTCATAAGAGAAAACTTTACAAATTCCAAAACTTGAGGGCAAGTTTTGAAACTATTCAAAACTAATTAATTCCATAACTTATATGTTTAAAGTAGTTTTAATCCAAAAACTCTTCAAGTTCCATAACTTGAGGACAAATTATGGAAGACTTTAAACTAATAAAGAATTAACTTTTTCTTTATTTTATAACTCATGAAATTAATAAAGGTTACATTATTTTTTTTATTTTTATATTTATTTAATGAAGAGACTCTTGGTCCTCCATAACTTGAGGACAAATTATGGAGTCATAACTCCAATTAATTAGAACTAGACTCTTCATTTTTGTAACCTTTGCCAACTTTATGAGTTTTATGAGTCTTTAATGTGACTCTTCATGTAACTTGAGGATAAGTTACACAAACACATTTTATACTCAACTCTTAGATTAAAATGGATTGAAAACAACTATTTCATTCAACTTTTCTATTAATCTAAGAAACTCATAAGAACAAGATAATTCAAATCAATCTTTTTCATGTAATTAGTCTAACCTTTAAACTAATACAAAACATGAATCTATTGACAACTATCTTTGAAAATGGATTAGCATGAACATTACCACATCAAAAAACAAGTTTATAAGTTCAAAAACATCTTAGGGTAATGTTCCTAGTCCAATTCCAGCCAAAAACCTCGAAGATATGCTGTCTGGGGTCCAACTCGTCGAGTGCATGAACACAACTCGGCGAGTTGGATGCATTTTGCCTTAGACTCGTCGAGTCCCTTCATGGACTCGGCGAGTCTGCTAGGTAGACAGCAACAAAACTCGATTTTTCAGCTTCTATTGCAAGTATAACAAGAAAACAAGCGTAGGCTCTGATACCACTGTTGGGTTATGAGCATTCTAACACTCCTAAGTGTACATGCAACCCTAAATACCTTGGATCTATGTTTTCTCTATTATACATGCAAATATGAACATCCAAGGTATTATCCTAATCTAGCATACAAAACTATCAATATAACAAGATAGAATACATACCTCTTTGATGGTGCTTGTCTTCATGAAGCTTGAGTGCCTAGTGCCCCAAGTGTGACACCTCAAATGGTTCACAATCATCAAAACACTTAGAATAGCTTGAGAGAATTCTACACTTCATGAAATCGGCTAGCCCTTTCTTATTCTCACTAGTGGCCGATTTTTCCTCAAGAATAAGATGCTTATATAGTTATACAATTAGGGTAAACCCTAATTGTCATGACTTTCCATTTCATTGGATCCATGGGTTCAAATACACCATGGAGCATCCATGGAGCATCATATGGGTTTTGGCCCAACTAGATAATCCATGGAGCATTAGCCCACTATACAAGTATGGATGATTTACACAATCAACCCATATATATTTAATTAGTCTTCTTTTGATCACTCAATTAATCCTAGATTAATTCTCGATCAATACTAATTAAATAATCTCATTATTCTTATTATTAATATACTAGAACTTATAATATATTAATAACCATAAGTGTCTTGTTTCTCTCATTTAGTCTATCCAAGTGCATGATGGTATGCAACCCAAATGGACCATGCCGAGTCGGGTCAAGTCTTACCAATTATAGTTATGGACTTAGACATTAATCCAACAGATAGTTGAGAGAAAACCTTGATGTTCATGGATAGAAGGAGAAGAAGTTAATAAATAATGACTAAAACTCACATATATGCATAGACTTCACGGCCTAAGGAGGGTTCACGGTCGTGAACCTAGTTTGCGGCCGTGAACCTCCCTTGATGAGTTTCCTGGCTCGGATGCAGGTTTCTAATATCAAGCTAATACTTCTTAACAAACAATCCTTGAGTCTAATAGGCTTAGAAACTCATAATATAACCCTTAACACAATAAAAGATAACAGAAACAAGACTGAACTTTTGATTGATTTGATTGATGTCACACCCCAAAACCGGAACGATGGAAACGTTCTGGGGCGGAGGACGTCATGTACAGATCACAACAAAGTATAATAGTAAACAAGCAACAACATCATCCATTGCATTAATAATATAATTTTAATACAAGTGTGTTCTGTATAGTATAAAGACACCAAAAATATGAATCAAAATAAGAGATGAGTCTTAGATGTGCTCCATCTTCTCAAAAGCTGTCATCGGTACCTGTCTACTGATGACCTGAGAATACAAGTTATTTTGAAAGAGTTTATCAGCTTTAAATTTGGTGAGTTCATAAGCATTTTAGTGTCATTGTTCGTATAAAAATGTTTGTAACAGTGTAATGTAAGTGTTTTGTAAATGTTTGTACTTCCTAGAAAATCCTATATTTTCTACCGAAATGTAATCTTCTACCAAGACCCGACTAATTGTATGTTTGTTCTTTTGTAAATGTATGAGTTTTCCCAAGTGAAACTATCATTATAAAAGTATAGTTTATGTTATCATTTATGTGAGAAGGTCACAAAGTAGATGCAGTAGGGGAAAAGAATGTTTTATCTTAGTAGTGACACTACTGGTTATAAAATAATAAAATAAAGACTCCATGTCATATTAAATGAGCTATACACCTCGGATAGTATTGTTGCCTTTAATTGCTATTTGGTAATTAAAGGTTTAGATGTGAACTTGTTTGTAACCATGCTGATTGACTGCTGAATAACTGATGACCTTCTGGGGTCATAAAATAGTGAGGTGACATTTTGTCACCCCTTGGCCTTATCGGTTGGTATTGTAGCTAGCATTTAAGGTGTGTGAAAGACCCTAACTTTTGTATTTATGAAAGACCCAAACTTTCATACTCGACAATATAGTTACTCCAAAACATGCTACTTGCATATTCATAAAAACAATATTTTACATTGATAAAGAGATTACAAACTACTGGATACAAACCGACTATTTTAAAGTGTTATATATTACATAACTTCCCAGGATTCATTAGTTTTATACATATGGGAGTGCAAAATACAATAGTTTCAAACTATTCATAAGCTTCTATCGATACAATAGTTTCAAACTATTCAAAATTCTTCTACCAGTATATAACTATACTAGATGTTTCTCTCCTGCAATTTGTTAAACATCGAGAGGGTAAGCGGTGACGCTTATTGAGTTCAATAATAGATACAATATAACGTTATGTCATATATATATATATATATATATATATATATATATATATATATATATATATATATATATATACTTTAATAGGGCAGAAGCAAAGAGGAACAAGGAACAACAAGGGAATATGTGAATCATGTAACAAACATTCCATACCAATCATGGATTTGATTTAAAGATATACAATCAATGAGACATAACAATTTCCATGCTTAATATACATCAATAAAGCTTTGGCCCAAACGGCATAGAAGATATACAACTTTGGATTAACATTTCGGTAGATTTCAGGCTTATAGCCCTGTATAACCTTCTGCCACTACCATAGAATAGAATTCATTCTATTACGGAGACATGTTCCACATGGCTAGAGGCTACATACCAATACCAACGTGAATCTAAGTCCTTCCACTGATCACATGGTCAAAGGTATTTCTTTGCTATTAAAAATAGCAAATAAAAATAACCCGGAATAATAACACTAAAAATCACGTAGCACATATAACACATAACATACAATTATTTCTATATATTAAACTCACCGTGAAATAACCGGGGGCTAAAATATTAATTTGGGCAGTACTTCGGCTTTAAATATGACTTTCGTCATTGAAAACCGGGAGTTTTCTTGAAAACCGGGAGTTTTCTTGAAAACCGGGCTCTGCGAAGGTAGAGCTTCGAAACCGAAAAGATAAATTTTCCGGGCTTCTTAGGAGTCTCAGGCCGTGTTTCGGGCTTTGGAATCAGTACCGGGGCTTCGGGGGAAGTCGGAATAGTAAAAATATCAAAAACAAAAGGGTGAAAGTGGCAATTTTCCAAAATTACCCGAGAGGTCTCGCAGCCCCTTGTATTTATAGGGAGGTCCGAAGTCGCCTAGGAAGGGGAGTCAGCAGCGAGGACACGCAGCATCAGCAGGGCGAGGGTGCGCAGGTGGCTCACACGTGGGTTGTGCATGCGAGGGGCTCGGTGTCGGCTTCTGATTGGACCAAGGTCTAATACGAGACTTTGGACGTGGCACCCCTGCGAGGCTCGCACACGTGATAGAGGGCACGCGTCGGATTCTTAGCGGACCGGACTCCGGATGCGAGGGCAGGCGACACGTCTCCCCATCTGGCTTCAGTGACTCACCAATTTCGGATACGTGGCATCCTTTGAGCGAGGGTGACGTCGCCGAAGCCACCTATGCCAAATTTCTCGGTTTTCGCGCCAAAACTTCAAAACTCCATAACTTTCGCATACGAGCTCCATTTTTGACGTTCTTTATATGCACGTGTAGCTAAAATTACGCTATACAACTTTCGTTTAGACTTCGTTGGCTAATTTTAAATTTAATTTTAATATTATTATTTTTAACAGACCGGGACAGGAAAATCCGTTAAAAATTCATAACTTCTTCATCCGACGTCCGTTTTCGTCAGACTTTTTACCGTTGCACTACTAATGATGAGACCTTCAATTCTCGTTTAGGTTGTGTCGGCTAAAAATCACTCGATCTAAAATTCGAGTTTTTTGCTGTCTACTGCTAAGCTGAAACTTCGAAAAATCATAACTTCCTCATACGAAGTCAGATTTTGGCGTTCTTTTTATCGAATTTCTCGGTTTAACGAATACTATGACTTTCATGTAGACTACTAAGGCTAAAAAGTATTTTATCAAAAACTCACTTTTTACGTCATTCGGCGTCGTGTCAGTTTGTCGCGGATCTTCGGTTGATCATAACTTCTTCGTTATAACTCGGATTTTGACGAGGTTTTCGCCTACAAATTTCTAACGAGATTTCTACAACATCAAATAATAAAATTTTACTTATTTAAAATTTCATATTTTCACTAAATTTCACTATTTGGCTTTTAATTGGAATCTCATAAGACTTCCAATATTTTCTGGGTGATTATAAACATAGTTTTACTTCATTTCTAGTAAAAACCATCTGTGAGAACTCAACACTCAATTTTACATAATATTTCACAATTTTATTTACTTATAACACGATTTCAAAATGCGTATGTTACAAATACCTCCTCCTTTTGAGGATTTCGTCCCCGAAATTACATCGATTAAAATAAATGGGGATATTTTGCTCTTATCTCATTCTTATTTTCCCAAGTATAATTTGGGCCTCGATGGTGTTTCCACTTGACAAGCACCAACTCCACTTCTTTATAACGTAGATTAGTTGTTCTTTCATTCACGATCTCTTCCGGCTCTTCTACATAGCTTAACTTATTATCCAATTTCACTTCGGATAATGGAACTGTCTCATCATTGATGCTCAGGCATTTGCGCAGATAGCTCACATGAAATACGTCAGGAATACCTGCCAAATCTTCAGGCAATTATAAGCGGTATGCTTGCTTTCCAATTCTTTGGATGATTTTGAAAGGACCAACAAATCTGGGACTCAACTTTCCCAAATCTCATAAGGTCTTTCCATGGAGATACCTTCAGCAGCATGAAATCACCCACTTGGAATTCTATGGGTCGTCTTCTCTTTTCTGTATAGGACTTCTGTCGATCCTGGTCCGCTTTCATTCTTTCTCGTACAATTTGAATCTTGTCGGTGGTGTCTTGAATCATTTCAGGGCCTCCAAGGATCTTCTGTCCTATGTCTCACCAACATAATGGAGTACGACACTTGCGACCATATAATGCTTCATATGGTGGCATTTTGATTGAAGCGTGGTAACTATTATTATACGAAAATTCGACAAGAGGTAAGTATTTATCCCAGTTACCACCGAACTCCAAGACACATGCACGAAGCATATCTTCTACTATTTGGATTGTTCTTTCCGTTTGACCAGATCCTAATTCACGTTGCATACTCGCCCAAAAGTGAGAAGTGAAGCGAGTATCACGATTGGAAATGATCTTTAGTGGCACACCATGTCTTGCCATAATTTCATCCAAGTATACTTGCGCATATTTCTCCATTGGAGCCGTTTCACGCATGGCAAGAAAATGAGCGCTTTTAGTCAGGCGGTCGACAATTACCCAAATGCTATCATGTTGTCTAGAAGTCTTTGGCAATCTGGTAATGAAATCCATGGACAATTCCTCCCATTTCCATACAGGAACACTAAGACTTTCTGGGGTTCCATAAGGCTTTTGGTGCTCTGCTTTGACTTGTAAGCATACACTAAGCATTCCTGTACATATCTTCCAATGTCTTTCTTCAATCCAGGCGACCAATAATCAGCTCTTACATCATAGTACATTTTACTTGTACCAGGATGGATTGACAGATTAGATTTATGGGCTTTATCTAAAATCTTTTGTCTCAATCCACCAATCTTTGGAATCCACAGCCGATTCTTAAATACTTTTAATCCTCGCGGATCATCAAGTAGAGCATCATTATAATGTATCATCCCTTCTTTCTTCACATTTTTTGGCTTTAGGGCCTCTGCTTGCCATTTCTCTAATTCATCTAAAATAGTGAATTTTACTGTAGTATGAGTAATGGCATAACACATACTATTGCGATAAACTTTTCTACTAAGTGCATCAGCCACCACGTTAGCTTTTCCAGGATGATATAGGATTTCACAATCATAATCTTTGATCAGCTCCATGGCTCGTTGTTGTCTCATATTCAAAGTTTGCTGACTGAATATGTACTTGAGACTTTTATGGTCGGTAAATAATTGGCACTTTGTACCAAAAAGATAATGTCTCCAAAGTTTTAGGGCAAATACCACTGCAGCGAGTTCGAGATCATGAGTGGGATAATTCTTTTCATAATCTTTCAGTTGTCTTGAGGCATAGGCTATCACTTTACCACGTTGCATCAACACACAACCGAGTCCCAATCTTGAAGCATCGCTATATACTGATAAGTCATCATCACCTTCTGGGAGTGATAAGATTGGAGCATGAGTCAAAAGATCTTTTAGAGTTTAGAAAGCTCTTTCTTGGGTTTCACCCCATTCGAACTTCACCTCTTTCTGTGTAAGACTCATGAGAGGTACGGCTATACGAGAAAAGTCTTTAATGAATCTCCGGTAATATCCCGCGAGACCTAAGAAACTACGAATTTCGGAAGCATTATGGGGCACTTCCCAATTTTGAATGGCTTCGATTTTGATAGGATCTACGGATACACCATCACTAGAAATAACATGGCCGAGAAATTGAACTTGACGAAGCCAAAATTCATATTTCGAGAATTTAGCATATAGTTTCTCCTTTCGAAGAAGTTCCAATACCGCACGAATATGACGATCAGCTTCAGACTTGGAATAGATTAGAATATCATCAATGAATACGATGACTGATTTATCGAGCATTGGGTGGCATACCCGATTCATCATATCCATGAATACAGCCGGAGCTTTTGTTAAACCAAACGGCATAACAAGGAATTCATAATGCCCATATCGAGTACGAAAAGCAGTCTTCGGTACATCCTGCTCGTGAACTTTCAACTGATGATAGCCAGATCTTAAATCAAATTTTGAGAAATAGCTAACACCCTGAAGTTGATCGAACAAGTCATCGATGCGAGGTAGTGGGTACTTGTTCTTGATAGTCACCTTATTTAACTCACGATAATCAATGCACATCCGCATCGATCCATCTTTCTTCTTGAAAAATAGTACCGGAGCACCCCCAGGGAGAGGTACTCGGTCGAATGAAACCCTTGTCAAGTAGTTCTTGCAGTTGGATCATCATTTCTTTCATCTCAGCTGGCGCAAGACGATAAGGAGTCTTTGCAATTGGAGCAGCACCAGGCACAAGGTCAATTCGGAATTCTACTTGCCTATCCGGAGGAAGACCAGGCAAGTCATCGGGGAAAACGTCAGGATATTCGTTAACAACGAGAACATCATATACATTTTTCTTCTCCTCTTCTGAGACATCGACTGTGTAGGCCAGATAGATAGAACACCCTTTCGATATGAATTTACGAGCTTTGAGGAAAGAGATTATTTTTAAGAGTCTTTGTTCACCGTAGACATAGATAAGATTCTCCCCTTCAATAGGAATATGTATTATCTTTTCATAGCACAAGAGTTATGTGTGGTTCTTTGATAACCAATCCATGCCGAGAATAATATCAAAGTTGGGCAAGGAGATAGGGATCAGGTTAGTGAGAAAAGTATAGCGTTCAATTTCTATAACACAATCCCTATAGACTTTATCAGCAAGTAATGATATACTTCCCGCGGTATCTACGTGAAATGATTGTGCGAGTACAAAGCAAGCAATTTGAAAGGCATGCGCAAATTCGTAAGACACAAAAGAATCTGAGGCACCAGAATCAAATAAGATGTGAGCAGGTCTAGATTTGACAAGAAATGTACCCATCACAACATTCGAGTCCTTGTGTGCCTCCTCTGAGGTAATCTAGAATGCACGACCCCTAGCTTTTGGCACCTCCTCCTTTTTAGTTGGAGTACCCTTTGATTGTTGAACAGGGACTTGGCTTCTCGCCGGTTGTTGAACAGAAGCTTGACTTCCCGTCATCTGACTAGTAAGAGTAGGGCAAAAACGCTTCTTCTGGTCAGTAATACCACATGCATAGCAAGTAACATCCTTTCTTGGGCAAGCTGGCTTTATATGACCCTTTTCTCCGCATCCATAACAGACAATGGATTCCTTGTCTATTTTGCA
This sequence comes from Lactuca saligna, assembly GCF_052625555.1. NCBI lineage: Eukaryota > Viridiplantae > Streptophyta > Magnoliopsida > Asterales > Asteraceae > Lactuca > Lactuca saligna. Next base: position 246,794,515 of record NC_136420.1, on the reverse strand, counting down.
TTGGCCTGGATGATTCCTTCCACAAATACGACATGAAGGCGATTGCATAGAAAAAGATTGTGATCTACCGCGTCCACGAGAGACACTTTGAGTTTGAACTTGATTACCAGGTTCAGTCCGAACGGATTGAGCTGGTAGAAAAGAAGGAACAGGAACAGTTCTTTCAGTACGTGGATGCTTCGGAGCAGTAACAGTGGCACCACGTATTTCTAAGTCATGCTCACGTCTTCGAGCATATTCAATGGCTTTATCGAATGACAGAACTTCTCGATTGGCAACGAAATCGTGGATCTCATGTCGTAGTCCCTCCATGAATAACTGAATTTTCTCGTCTTCAGTTGGAATATACTTTGTAGCAAACCTTGCTCTTTGATTAAACTGTGTTTCATACTCATTCACAGTCATTCCTCCTTGTTTAAGCTTGAGGAATTCCTTCTCCAATCACCTCCTCATGTCTAGAGGACAATACTTCTCTAGCAAACAAGTTTTAAACATTTCCCAGGCTAAATTCTCCTAGTCAAACCCGTTGAGAGCTTCATATGTTGCTTCACACCAGACCAATGCTTCTCCGATGAGCATTGCGGAAGCATAGTTAGCCTTGTCTTCATTATCCACATGAGAAATACGAAACACTTTCTCTGTGTTCTGGGTCCAAGTAAGAACAATAATGGGATTGAGAACACCGGAAAACTCTGTAGCACCACTACTCTTGAAATCTTTGAACGAGGGATGCTTCAACTCTCCTTTTGAAGATTCTCCAGGGACTTTCTCTTTTCCCTTATCACCATTCTTTTTGTGCTCTTCGAGAGTCTGTCGAATAACACCGGTAAGTTTACCCAAGAGTTGCTCCTCACGAGGAGATACTGGAGTATTCACTTCCTCGGGTCGAGGACCTCCACCAACCTCAGGGGTATGGCTACTAACCTGTTCAGCCATTGCTCTGCAATACGGAGTGACATTGTATTTTAGAATATTAGGGTTTATTATTACCTAATAGTTTTACTTATATATTTCCTATGGTTTATATCCCTATACTTACAATGATTAAGTTCATATATTGAACTTCCAATAGTTTAAGTCTAAATACCAATCCGTGGAATTTAGTTCACTCAAACTACTGCTCTGATACCATGATTGAAAGACCCTAACTTTCGTATTTATGAAAGACCCAAACTTTCATACTCGACAATATAGTTACTCCAAAACATGCTACTTGCATATTCATAAAAACAATATTTTACATTGATAAAGAGATTACAAACTACTGGATACAAACCGACTATTTTAAAGTGTTATATATTACATAACTTCCCAGGATTCTATAGTTTTATACATATGGGAGTGCAAAATACAATAGTTTCAAACTATTCATAAGCTTCTATCGATACAATAGTTTCAAACTATTCAAAAATCTTCTACCAGTATATAACTATACTGGATCTTTATCTCCTGCAATTTGTTAAACATCGAGAGGGTAAGCGATGACGCTTAGTGAGTTCAATAATAGATACAATATAACGTTATGCCATATATATATATATATATATATATATATATATATATATATATATATATATATATATATATATATATATATATACTTTAATAGGGTAGAAGCAAAGAGGAACAAGGAACAACAAGGGCATATGTGAATCATGTGACAAACATTCCATATCAATCATTGATTTGATTTAAAGATATACAATCAATGAGACATAACAATTTCCATGCTTGATATACATCAATAAAGCTTTGGCCCAAACGACACAGAAGATATACAACTTCGGATTAACATTTCGGTAGATTTCAAGCTTATAGCCCTGTCTAACCTTCTGTCACTACCATAGAATAGAATTCATTCTCTTACGGAGACATGTTCCACATGGCCAAAGGCTACATACCAATACCAACGTGAATCTAAGTCCTTTCACTGATCACATGGTCAAAGATATTTCTTTGCTATTAAAAATAGCAAATAAAAATAACCCGGGAAAATAACCCGGAATAATAACACTAAAAATCACGTAGCACATATAACACATAACATACAATTATTTCTATATATTAAACTCACCGTGAAATAACCGGGGGCTAAAATATTAATTTGAGCAGTACTTTAGCTCTAAATATGTCTTTCTTTGTTGAAAACCAGGAGTTTTCTTGAAACCCGGGCTCTGCGAAGGTAGAGCTTCGAAACCGAAAAGATAAATTTTCCGGGCTTCTCGGGAGTCTCGGGGCGTGTTTCGGGCTTTGGAATCAGTACCGGGGCTTCGGGGGGAAGTCGGAATAGTAAAAATATCAAAAAAAAAAAGGAGGTGAAAGTGGCAATTTTCCAAAATTACCCGAGAGGTCTCGCAACCCCTTGTATTTATAGGGAGGTCTGAAGTCGGCTAAGGAAGGGGAGTCATCAGCGAGGACACGCGGCATCAGCAGGGCGAGGGTGCGCAGGTGGCTCACACGTGGGTTGCGCATGCGAGGGGCTTGGTGTCGGCTTCTGATTGGACCAAGGTCTAGTCCGAGACTTCGGACGTGGCACCCCTGCGAGGCTCGCACACGTGATAGAGGGCACGCGTCGGATTCTTAGCGGACCGGACTCCGGATGCGAGGGCAGGCGACACGTCTCGCCAGCTGGCTTCGGTGACTCACCAATTTAGGATACGTGGCATCTTTTGAGCGAGGGTGATGTGGCCGAAGCCACCTATGCGAAATTTCTCGGTTTTCGCGCCAAAACTTCAAAACTCCATAACTTTCGCATAAGAGCTCTGTTTTTGACGTTCTTTATATGCACATGTAGCTAAAATTACGCTATACAACTTTCGTTTAGACTTCGTCGGCTAATTTTGACTTTAATTTTAATATTATTATTTTTAACAGACCGGGACAGGAAAATCTGTTAAAAATTCATAACTTCTTCATCCGACGTCCGTTTTCGTCAGACTTTTTACCGTTGCACTACTAATGACGAGACCTTCAATTCTCGTTTAGGTTGTGTCGGTTAAAAATCACTCGATCTAAAATTTGAGTTTTTAGATGTCTACTGCTAAGATGAAACTTCGAAAAATCCTAACTTCCTCATACGATGTTAGATTTTGGCGTTCTTTTTATTGAATTTCTCGGTTTAACGAATACTACAACTTTCATTTAGATTACTAAGGCTAAAAAGTATTTTATCAAAAACTCACTTTTTACGTCATTCGGCACCGTGTCGATTTTGTCGCGGATCTTCGGTTGGTCATAACTTCTTCGTTATAACTCGGATTTTGACGAGGTTTTCGCCTACAAATTTCTAACGAGATTTTCTACAACATCAAATAATAAAATTTTACTTATTTAAAATTTCATATTTTCGCTAAATTTCACTATTTGGCTTTTATTTGGAATCTCATAAGACTTCCAATATTTTCAGAGTGGTTCTAAACATAGTTTTACTTCATTTCTAGTAAAAACCATCTGTTAGAACTCAACACTCAATTTTACATAATATTTCACAATTTTATTTACTTATAACACGATTTCAACACGCGTATGTTACAATGTGGGAGTGTCCGTCCCGTATAGATCTATACACACGCCGGCCACTCTCCCTCCAGGAGACTCTGGTTACAATGTGATACAACAATGTATTGTTTTATCATGAAGTAGTATTCCACATTCTAGTTATCGGATCTTAGTGTTTGTATAGTAAGTTATAGTGTATTAATGCTCTCTCTGTACTATTATATAATATGTTCTCTTGTATAGCATAATGTATGTTCTCTTAGTTTCTCATCATAGTATGTTCTTTCTGTTTCTCATAATAGTAAGTTTGTACTGACTCATAAATGAACTGAATCTGGTATGTTTCATTGTACTAGTAATAGTGAGTAATGACTTCCCAAACTACACCTATTATAGTTTACTAGTAGCGTTGTTTGTATGACTGAGTGTTTTGAACTGAAGTAAAAGCTTTTATGTCTATACAAATATACTAGATATATAACTAAGGATCAAACGACACTCGGACAAACAACAGGGTACTCTAAGTCCACAACCAAACAAGGAATAGGAAATAAAGTAAGTTGTCAGTCCTAAGTCCTTCAAACCTTACTTATATAACTATATATGCAGTAAACATGGTTTTTACAATACATAAGTTTGAAAGAGTTAAAAGAAAAGGTTTAGCATATAAAAACAAGTTTAGTAAGGAGTTTTGTATTGTATAAGAGTTTGATAAACATTTTGAAGTAGTTTGTTTGATAACACAGTTAAAAGTAAATGAAATCCTTTGTTTATAAATCACATGTGATTGATTATATAACTAACATGTTTTCTACTTGTATCCCTCCCCCATAAAAGCATTTAAAATCATTTAAAAGATAAGTTAAGGGGTATGAACTCACCTGTAGTGAGTGATACTGGAGTATGGTTGAAAGATGATTGCAAAGTGTCAGGTGTAACCTTGAGCACACAATGATCCTAATAGACACATGTAGACATGTATGTATATAAATTTAGTGTATAGACGACTAAGTAAGAAGGGTAACACCCTTATTGGCTAGTAAACTCTAAGATTTGTGGGATACAATCACATATGATTGCATAACTAGGGTATATGACCACCATATTGAGTTTACGGTCTATGTGGCATGACCATAAGAGTTTACGGTCAAAGTGGTTCACGGTTACATGGGTTCACGGTCCCATGTGTTTACGGTCTTATGACCTTACGGTCATAGAGTTCACGGTCTAAGGAGATTCAACCGTAAACTCATCAAATCTTGCACAAATGATGGTTTTCAAGGGCTTCCTTCAAAGGCATCAGATTCTAGGGACCATGCTTAGCCTTAGGAAGGGTAAAGGCAATAAGAACACCCTTTATAAGGGTTTACGACCTATGAAGATTAATAGAACCGTAAAATCTTTTGTTCAAGCAAAGAGTGATGATCTTAAGTCCAAAATGAAGGATTGTAACTAGGTAGATGTAAAGGAGGAGGGTACTTACGATTTTGAAGGCAAGGAAGGTGTTTTCGGTCCAAAACACAACCGTGTTCTTGAGAATCTTTGATGATCTAGGTAAAAGATGAAACACTTGGATGAATCAAGAGTGAAACATGGATTTAGGAAGGATCTAACACCCAAAGAAGGAATCACTTACTTGTTCTTGAGGATTTGGAAGCAAAAGTTTATGATCCTTGAGAGAGAATCCGATTTCTAGGCTTGAAATGGTGAAAAGTGATTGAAAATGGCTAAGTGCCATATATATAGGGATGGGTTTACGGTCACCGTGACCATAAACTCATTCGTCTTGACCATAAACTCTCTTTTTGAGGAGGTTTACGGTTGCAGGCAGTTAAGAACTTAAGCTGCTAATTATAATCTCTAATTCCTTTGATGTACTGGGGTTAGAAAACTCAAAATAGGTTCCAAATAGTGATAATTGGAAGCAAAATGAGTATAACACTAATAGGTTTAATTGATTAAACAAGCTTGGAAATTTCAGGTTGTCACAATTGACTTACATGATAGAAATTCAGGTTGTCACAAGTTGGGAGTTTGATCCATAGAAATTTTTCAGTAAGTTTGTAAACTCAATTTTTTTTTATTATTATTTTTTTTTTGCAGAAAGCAGTTGTTTGTATAAGATGCATCAATTTGGAAGGATTGAGATGCAGAGTCTCTGATCCCAAAGGCTAGGTTTGTCTTTTGAGTATGTTGTTGTCACAATCTCATTAAGAAATTATGGGAAATAATAGTAGGTAAAAATATCTAATCCATACAATACAGATCCTATGATGATTAACATCATAAATATCAACAATTCTATCATGTTATAAAATCTACATTTGTTTAAGAGGTGTGGTGATATATTTCATGATGTTGATGGGTTTGTGATAAGATTCTTCTTTTCACCTCATTCATATCAAGATTGTTAATTATTGTCTTGCTTCCTAGCTTAATCTATGATGTTGTTTATAAAGTTATCTAGGTTAAGAAACACTTTTTTTATGTGAAATGATTTGTTAGTTACTGAACCAAAACTGATTGGTCTCTCTCGGAAAAGATTATGTAGGAATAATATTACGAAAATTTATGAAAGCAAACAAGAAAACAAAAAAAACTAAGACATGTGTTTAACACATTGTCCTTAAAACAAATTCGTCCGCTATTGGGTATCTGTTTCCCAAGATATGATAGTTTGAAATGGTTCTTCAAGACCATCCGCACTCTCAATAGGCATGGATTATATCTCCAATGTAGCTAGAAAAAGAAGAAGATGAAGTGGGGAAGATGATAGTTTTTTTTCCTTATTTGGTATCTTCAAATGGTTGTAGAGTAATGGTATTTATACTACACATTCTATAACCTCCCATTTAAACACCTCTATTAATCACAAGATTAATGTGAGTTCAATATGTAATTAAGCTATAATATTAATTACAATTTCAGTTACAAAAGAAAGAAATATTTGCAAGAAAGGTCCCTAACCTTTTCTTTTCTTTCTCCCACCCATTAAACTCTTTTATTTACTTCTTCCACCACTCACACTTAAGGATTAATTTCTCATTCACATTAAAAAAAATTAAGGAAACCCCATTTTTATAAATTGGTTAACACCAATTTTCCAACAATCTCCCATATGAATGAAAATTTATCAAGCATTTTCAAGCTACCTAAATAAAATACAGTAGTTGAATCATGTATAGGATAGGTAGGTGTTATCCTTTGAACCTTTCCTTAATATATATTTATTTTACTAGCGGACCAGTAGACTCGATGTCCTTGAACTGTTATGTCGTTTGTGTAAATAATCAATATGTCTCACATGATTCTTCCTAACCTAGTTCGGTTCTCACTGATGTGTCCCTTATGGTCATGGGCACTTGCTTGGTTCTGTAAGAGCTCTTAGTAATATGCCCATCCAATTCCATTTAAAGCGACCCCACTTCACTCTTACATAGGTGATTCCATCATAACCATTAAAAGCTAATGCATGATGATTTCCAACTTATCATCTTCGGCTATAATCTTAACCTAAATCACTGTTTGTTTTGGGAATGAGTTGGGGTTGACCACCATAGTGATTCACAAATGTTATATGCAAGTAGGTTGTACCATTGTGTCACACCCCGAACCAGAACGGGGGAAACGTCCGGGGGCGGGTGACTTCATTTTGTAATATCATAACAAGCGTATATAAATGAAACATAGACATCATTATCACCATACATCAAATATAACAACATACATAGTTTATATCATTGTGTTTGTTCATAAAATTACATCCCAAAAATACCAAGTGTATGGTGAAATCAAAACACAACAAAATCCAAATTCCTTAGTTGCCACCTCCTAAGTCTGTCTTTCGGCACGTTCCACCGCAGATCTCATTGCATCCATTTGGTCAGCGGTCACCTGTGCCTGCTCACCTATATTCGGGTCCTCCTGACCATCACCAGAAGGGCTCGATCCACAGTTCCACCATGGATTAGGTTGCAGTATCCCCGGTTCATGCCGAATGGTGGACGCATCCTCTGCTGTCTGCTCCACCTCCATATCTCATGTGCCCATGGGGGCATGGGGCCATTGGGGCCCATCTTATAAGCATGCATCCTATCCGTGTATGGCAGGTTGATGACTTCAGAATCCATGTCCAGGTCATCCTCATCACTCTCGTCAAGCTTCTCCTCATCAAAATCAATCACTGGTTCTACGGGTCCCTCTTCCAGTTCCTCAGGGTCCTCTATGGGTTCCTTTTCTATTTCTTCGGGGTCTTCCATTGGTTCTTCTTCTGGCTCCTCCTCTGGCTCTGGCTTAAAATAGGGATCTCCAGGTAGATGGAATCCGGCCATAGAGTCTGCACAAAAATATATAAATACAAGAAAATAGATGGCACGCTAAAATACTCATATAGTATTTTAATTATTTATATTTGGTTCCTTAAAACTTTTGGATAATTAGTTGGTAAGTTTTAGATTTGTTACCCACCACGATCATTTCCAAGCACATGTTGGTCGTATTTTGAATAAATATAGTTGATCAGTCTATATTCATCCCCAATACGATTACATAATTGTTCGGGTTTAACCGCGATGTTCAATTCCTCTAAAGACTTTTATAGCTTCTTATTGTGATAATACTCTAATATGTAGACATAGCTATGTATTTTATTTTTGTCCAGAGTATTTTAGTCCCAGTGTATTTATAGTTGCCTATCTTGTATGATTAGATATGCTAGTTTACTATAAACATTGCTCTGATACCAATCTGTCACACCCTCGTACCAGAACGGCGGAAACGTCCGGGGGCGGGTGACTTCATTTTGTAATATCATAACAAGTGTATATAAATGAAACATAGACACCATCATCACCATACATAAAATATAACAACGTACATGGTTTACATTAATACGTTTGTTCACAAAATTACATCCCAAAATATCAAATGTATGATGAAGACAAAAATACAACAAACATCCAATTTCCTAAGTTGCCAACCTGTTTAATGAGTTCCTAAGAATACAAGTTATTTTGAAAAGTGCAAACATATAAAATTTTAGTGAGTTCATAAGCATGTTTATATGAAAAGCTCTGTATCAGTTGTAAACTCCAGATGATCCGATATTTTCTGTAAAATGGTTTTGTGAGTTTTGTTTTCAAATCTTGTATTAAAGCATGTGTATTCTTGTTGATAGAGTATATATATAGAGAGAGATTCCCAGAAAATCCTATATTTTATGTTTTATGAAAAGTGTGGTCTTAACCCTAAGACCTGAGTGGTGAAATTTAAACATAAAAGAGTGAATGTATAGTTCATACTTCGTATCATGAATAGAGTATATGTGTTGTGTAAATTAATAATGTTGTTATTCTTTATGTGGGTCGTTATAACCATACTAATTTGAAGAGAGCACCTGTCTTGACATTCTTCAGACGTCGGTTTCTGAGAAAACATTTGTCACCCTAGACTGGCCTGTCTCGCTGTAGCGAGCAGCTCAGGTGTAAGGTGTCAACTCCTTATAGATCTATACACAATGTTGTGAGTGTATATTTTGACTACAAACCATAGTTGATAAGAATATATTTGTTTTTATTGAAAGTGTCAAAATATCTTATTTTCACTATTGTTATGATAAATAGCTCATTGTTACCCAAAGTATCATGAAAGATTCGAATTTATTAGAGTTGTCACTAATGGCCGAAATAACATAAAATTTGTCATAAAAGGACCAATAAGAATAGAATTGTCACCTAAGGCCAAATTTTTTACCAAGTTGTTATAAGTGGCCCAATATTACTAAAATGTTCGGAAATGACCCCATATTATCCACGATATCATTAATGGTCCATTTATGCTAAATAATCCATTTTTGGCCCATTTTATGTAAAAATATCATATTAGGCCCAATTTTGTTAAATAGCTCATTTTCGTCCCTTTTTAGATGAAAATGTCATAAAAATACCCAATTTTATGGAAAATGACCATTTTAGCCCAATAATATCGAAAATGACATAAAAGGGTCATTTTTATAAAAAATGACCATTTTTGGCCCATTAGTACCGAGAATGTCAAATAAAGCTCATTTTTATAAAAAATGACACTTTTGGCCCATTAATACGGAGAATGTCAAATAAAGCCCATTTTTATCAAAAATGACAATTTTGGCCAATTTACGCCGAGAATGTCAATAAAAGCCTATTTTTACTCTATTGACAAGTATGGTCCCTTTTTAAGTTTTCTTTAGTTTTATAGTGAGTATTTAAGCATACTTAACATTTTTAACCAAACACAAAAGTTACATACGGTAAGTTATTCCAACAACTTCAAGACTTGAGTAAATCTCAAAATTATGGAACTTTTAGCATGATATCACAACATATTTGTAACATCCCAAAAACACAGTCTGAAAATTTCATTTAATTTAATGATAAAACCATAGTCAATAAACCTCATAGAAATCATAAGCAATGTATCTCAAAATATTATAACAACTGTCAAATATATCAGAGTATAAACATCTCAGGCTGAACAAATGGTGTGTGCACTGCAATCTTCCCGAGCTCCTCTTTTGAAAACTGAGTACCTGAAACCAAAACTGAAACTGTAAGCACGAAGCTTAATGAGCTCCCCAAAACTACCACATACCATACAACAACATATAAACACATATTGGGCCTTGCCCACTACATCGGACCGAAGTCCGGAAACTGCATCGAACCGAAGTCCGGAACTGACTGGGACCTTATCCCCTGCATCGAACCGAAGTCTGGAACTAACTACATCGGACCAAAGTCCGGAACTGACTGGGACCTTGTCCCCTGCATCGGACCGAAGTCCGGAAACTAACTGAGCATAACATAGCATAGCATAAACATATCAACTAGCATGAACACATAAACTGAATACTGCATCGGGTCGTAGCCCGGAACACATAACACATAAACACTGTCTGAGCCACGAAGGCATCAAACATTCTAACTACTGCATCGGACCGAGGTCCGGAAACTACTACTAATTAAACGGGCCGACATTGTGGCCTTAGACCCATTCCTACTGGAAGGAAGCTCACCTCACACTGCTGAAGTCCCGCAGGCTCAATCCCACCCTGTTGAAGTCCCGCAGACTCGACCCCAGCTGCTAGATGACAGATTCCCGATCTGTCAACATCAAAATAACACCCAATTAATAATTGGGTTCCACTACATAACTATAATTACATACTTTGGATAATTACTACATTCCCCAAGCTTGGCTTACCCAAGTCCAAGGTCCAAACACTAGGCCCAAAGTCAACTAGGGATCAAAGCCCAACATATGGCCCAATTTTCTAAATGATGCGTGTATGGGCTTGATTTAGTGAGTAGGGTAGTGTTTAGGTAAATTAAGAGAGAATAGCAACCACAAATGATATGTGAATGGAAAGAAATAGATAGATTAGTATAGTAACAACTCAAGACCTATTAAGTTGTATACCGATGAAAACAATCCAAGACCTATTGGATTGAGTTCGTATCAAGTCAAGAACACGTCCCAACAAGATAATTTGAGAATTATAACAATAATTCAAGGTGAAAATAATGGTTCTTTGATTAAAATTCGTGCATTGCTTTTTCCATGCATAATTTGGCTTTATATGAAGCCTTTATTACAAATTTGGTGGTTACAAGCCAACCAACCAATTATTCATTAAAACTAGTAAATAGAAATTAAGGTAACTCTTGAAAGAACACAAAAAAAACGTCCATGAGACTTGTGAATGAAAAAAAAACGGCTATGCTTGCTTAAGGAGCCATAAGAAGCATTAAGGAGTCATTATAAGCATTAAAGTGTAACCCTAATCCACCAAAGAGTGTCAAAAACGGCTAGGAGGCTTTATGAAGCAAATAGTAACGTTTTTAGCACTTATGAAGCCTTAAAAATGTTGCCCTAGTCTTCATGCAACCTTAATTGAATTTGTGGGTTACCATGCACAACCCAACCATTGAGCCCAAACCACCTTCTAGCCCACTAGTAATCACTAATCCATCACATTTTGGGCTTTCATGATCCATGCATGGATCATCCCTTCCCCCTTTGAAAGGAATTGACCTCAATTCATCAAGTCCATCATCATCAAGATAAGGTGAAAGATCTCCCACATTAAAGGTAGCATGCACTCCATGGTCTCCTCCCAAATCTACCTTATAAGCATTATCATTGACACGTGACACCACTCTGTAAGGACCTTCAACTCTTGGCATCAACTTGTTTTTCCTTTTGTTAGGAAAACGTTCTTTCCTCATATACACCCACACCAAGTCACCATCTTGAAAGACACGTGGTTTCCTATGCTTGTTTGACTTCTGTTTGTACATCTCATTCACAGCTTCAATCTTCTCACGAACTTGTTGGTGTAGTTTCATCATGGCCTTCAACTTGTCATTAGCATACTTGTGAACCAATGTCACACCCCCAAACCAAGGATGGCGGAAACGTCTGGGGGTGGAGGACTTCATGTACAGTATCACAACAACGTGTATAATAGTGCTCAAAGTAAAAACAACCACCATATATATAATTGCAAAAGTTACACCAAAGTATATGTTTACATGTTTCAAAAGCAATTACATTATGATGACAAAATAATTTGTTGACGGTTTAGCGTCCCATCCTCAAAGCGATGAAGTTTTCCTGTTTCACTGATTTCCTGAGAATACAAGTAGTTTTAAAGAGTGTCAACACAAAGGTTGGTGAGTTCATAAGAGTTTTGTTTGAAGTAGAAACCGTTTTTCCTTGTAAAATCGATTTAGTTTGATTTCCAGAAAATCCAATATTTTCTTAGTTAAGTATGAATAGAAATAATCCTACATGATGCTGTAATGAACCCTAGAGTAATCCGTAGAGTTCCTCTATAATCGTCCAACATATAAAGTTATATAAGGCTTAACTTAGATAAAACGTTGAATATAGTGGGTCTGCCCTAGGTCCACAACCCAACGAGGAACAGGAGATGAGGCGGGCACCACCAATTCTAGGCCAATCAAGACTAAATTCTTATATGACTCAACATATACGCTCAGCGACTATAGTTGAAGTCTAAAAATTTTAGAGGAAGTGTAGTTTTAATATCATAATAGCTTTGTATAGAGACCCGGCACTTTGTATTTGTACCCCTTTTTGTATAGAGACCCGGTACTTTGTATTTGTACCCATAGAGATAAAAGGTGATTTTAAATCGACATAAAACTCATTTAGGTTTTAAAAATAAAATCCCGTAAACTTATGGATTGTTCCCTATGTGAGCCGTTATAATCATACTATGACTATGTGAACCTGCCACGACGTTCTCAGTGTCGCAAAAAATGAAATGACATTTGTCACCCGTAGACCTGCAGGTCCAACTGTAGCTAGCAGCAAGGTGTGGGGTGTCAATCCCAATATAGATCTATATACAAGTATCACGTTCTCCCTCAAGGAGATTCTGATTATAACTACCAGGAATTATATCCCGCACTCGGACGTACGGGGAGAGAGAGAGAGAGAAAAATAGAGAAACTCACAATATAGGATAACAAGTTTACGTGAAATGTGTGTGAATATAAAGATTTCTTGTATGAATGTACCCTTCTTGTACGAGTGCGTAGAGTGATGTATTATAAACTATACCTATTATAGTTTATCTAAAATGTATGTACTATGTATGAACTCTTTTATGGAAAAGTATTAGTGTTGTGAATTTATTGAACCATAGCTTAATAAATTTACGTGAAATGTGTGCGAATAGAAATCTTTCTTGTATGAATGTACCCTTCTTGTACGAGTGCGTAGAGTGATGTATCATAAACTATACCTATTATAGTTTATCTAAAATGTATGTACTATGTATGAACTCTTTTATGGAAAAGTATTAGTGTTGTGAATTTATTGACTATACTTTTTATAGTTTAATAGCACGTGTTCCAAAATGAATGAATAATATTTAATATGAATGTTTTAGTTTCAGTTCATAATGATAAACTAGCAAGGAAACACATTCAAATATTAGAACTTATGATTATACACTTTGCTCAACATAATACAAAGTGTTATGATATTTACATGCTGTTGGCAAAATTTAGCAATTCTGCCCTGTTTTGGAAAAATCATAGAAAAATCATACGAAGTCGAAAACTAGATCCGTAATTTCTGAGAGTTCACAAAATGTGTCTAGTTTGCTCATAATTTTTATCACAATTTATAATGACCTCTAACTTGGGTGAATAAGTCCATAATCACAGACTGGTCCGGATTGTTGTTTGAAATGATAGGCAGTTTTGTAAAAATCACCATAAATTGTAGAAAAATCGTATGGAGATGTGCAAGTAGCCATTTTAAAGCTAAAAACTTGAACTATTTGTACCTTGTACAGTTTTGAAAACAAAAGTGTTTAAGATGCCCAAAACAGTCTGTGAATGGAGTTGAACTTTTCTGATGAAGTCTGTTAGAAAAATTTAGATATGTTCTTAGTGTTTTAACTTGTATTCCCCCCCTGAAAACTTGAGAAAACATGAAAATGTAGGGGTATGAACTCACCTTAAGTGATTCCAGTAGGTAAGTGTTGAAGAAGGAAAGTGTTCAACCCAAGAACACTTGAAGAATCACTTGAAGATTCGAAGATCTAACACAATTATGAGAGAGTTTGTCTAAGATATCCATGATTTGAGTGGAAATAAATGAGATAATCATAAAGAGAATGGATTATGCTTACCAAATGTGGAGGAAAAACTCAAGATCAGCCCTTGAATCTCGAATTTCTAGAGAGAGAAAGTGAGAGAGGAAAGAGTTTGATCTTCTTGTGAAATGAGAGCAAATGAGAGAAGTGAGGAGAGAGGATGAATAATCAGCCCTCAAAAACGTGGGGAGGAGGGATAATTGAGTGGAAAAGACATTGATGTGACCTAGGTAAGGTGGAGAGGTGTGGTTAGTCAAAGAGTGGGTGTGGGGTGGTTGCTTGTGACTTTGGATAAGGCAAAGTCAACACTCCACCTTTAATAATTCATCCATTTGATTTTTATTATTTAAATAATGATTTTCATCAAAATATGTTTAAATTATGAATATTTAGAGTTTATTATGTTAAAATATAATTTCTGGAGAAAATCCCGCTTTAAAATCACGAAAAACGGGCTTAAAATGTTAAAAATATCAAAAATGGGCTAAAAATGACACATGCGAATTTCTGGCCGAGGCTCGGCCTCTTATGCTGAACCGAGAGAGAGAGGGAGGCGGAAACCGAGAGAAGAAGAAGAGAGAAGGAAGGAGCCGAGAGGGGAGAAGGGAGAGGGTAGGAACCGAGAGGTGGGAGGGGACAGAGAGGCGCGCGAGACAGAGAGTGAGAAGGAGAACAGAGAGGCGAAGCGGAGCAGAGAGTGGGACGCGGACAGGGAGTGGGACGCGAACAGAGAGCGAGTAGCGAACAGAGAGCGAGACAGCGAACAGAGCGTGTAGCGAACAGAGAGCGAGACAGCGAACAGAGCGTGGGACGGACCGAGAGGGACCGACCGCTCGGTTGTGAACAGTACTCTCGGTTCCGGTTCTTGCTTCTTGGGTTCGGTCTCGGTTCTCTTAGCCACCAGAGGCTCGGTTGGTGAATAGTAGCTTCGGTTCTCTTAGCCACCAGAGGCTCGGTTGGTCCTAAGAAGCCTCTCATTCCGGTTTCGGTTCCTAAAGCCTATTTTTCTCGTTTTCGCCCCGTTTTAAGCCGTTTTTGACCCGGTTAAGGGCCGGAATGACCCGACTGATTCCAAAAAGTTACGGGAAACTTTTGAGAGAGATTTGGGAGAGATTTCTCACACTTGGAGAGATTTGGGAGAGATTTGACATTCTTGGAGAGATTTCTCATACAAAGAGATATTTGAGAGAGATTTCACATACTTAGAGGGATTTGGGAGAGATTTGACATTCTTGGAGAGATTTCTCATACAGAGAGATATTTGAGAGAGATTTTACATACTTAGAGGGATTTGGGAGAGATTTGACATTCTTGGAGAGATTTCTCATACAGAGAGATATTTGGGGGAGATTTCACATATGTGGAGAGATTTGGGAGAGATTTGACATTCTTGGAGAGATTTCTCATACAGAGAGATATTTGGGAGAGATTTCACATACGTGGAGAGATTTGGGAGAGATTTGACATTCTTGGAGAGATTTATCATACAAAGAGATATTTGAGAGAGGTTTCACATACTTAGAGGGATTTGGGAGAGATTTGACATTCTTGGAGAGATTTCTCATACAGAGAGATATTTGGGAGAGATTTCACACACTTGGAGCGATTAGGGAGAGATTTGACATAGTCAGAGATAGAGTGAAAACGATTGAGAGGGGATCCATGTGTGACAATTGTGAGTGTCCGGCATCGCAATGCATGGTTCGTAAACCCTGTTAAGCCTTGTTTAAGGATCTTACACACTCCCGATGAGTATGCATCATTGTTTTATCAGTTTGGCTCGCCACGTAGTACAGTTTTTGGTTAAAGAGATCTAGTTGTACGTACTTTTCGATTCATGTTTTCTTATTAGAGTAGCGACTTGTTTAGTAAATACTGAGCGTAAGTCCAAGCACACACGGGTTAGTGGAGCTGACCGGTTTGACTTGTTGACTTTATTTGACTTTGAATTGACCAGAATATGACGGTTGTCACATCATCCCCCCGTTAAAGGGAATTTCGTCCCGAAATTTGCACTTCGAATGGGGATCCAGGAATTTAGAGGAAAGATGGGGATGACTTTTCGTAGTACAAGAATTTGATTATGGCGAGGAATAACTCGCCCGATGTCACATGATTACTACTATGCATGCTTTAATCGATGCTAGATTTATCATATAAAGAATTTCGGGATTTAAATGTCGATGTTAGAAACACGTACTGATATTTGCGGGCAGTTCCGGAGTGGTTTCTCCCTCGGTGATTGCAAACACCCTCCCACCACCACCAGCATCTCTTGTCCTTGGGCATTCCCTTTTAAAGTGTCCTGTTTCTCCACACTCGTAACAGGTTGGGCTTACTCTAGAGCCGGGTACCTGGTTGATAGGTCGTGCTGGTGCCTTACAGAAACGAGCAGTGTGCCCCTCTCTGTCGCAGTTTTTGCAATGCATCTTTCGGCAAGCCCCAGTGTGATGGAAGTTACACTTGTTGCATTTTGGAAGTGTTCCAGCGTATGGTTTCATGGGAGTTGGTGTGGTGAGGGTTGTGGCAGCATGAACAGCAAGGATCTGTTGCTTCCTAGCGAGGCCTTGGGTTGATTGGTCCTTCTTGTTGTCCCAAAACTTTCTTTCGTTGTTCCCTCCTCTTGCTTGGGTAAGGGTGGTTGTCATAGTGTCATGGTGGGCATGATGGTCAATGAGTTGTTGTGCTAACTCCTTGGCGCTGTCGAAGGTAGTTGGTCTTGAGGCGAGCACGCTATCTTGAATTTCGGGGGACAATCCCCAGAGGTAACGCTCCAACTTTTTGTCTTCCGGGGTGACCATAGCGGGACAAAGGAGTGCTAGATCACAAAATCGGTTGGTGTAAGTTGTAAGGTCGGAGCCTGCCATTCTGAGATTCCATAGTTCTTGCTCCAGCTTTTGCACTTCACCTCTTGGGCAATATTCCTTCAACATCATCTTCTTTAAGTCCTCCCAACTTAACGAGTTAGCCACTGCAAGCGTAAGCGACTTAACTTTGCCGTTCCACCAAGTGAGAGCTCTTCCGATGAAGGTGAATGTCGCGTACTTGACTTTGCTCGCTTCGGGGCAAGCACAAATTTCAAAGATTGCTTCGGTCCTCTCGAACCATTGAATTAATGCGAGGACACCCCCACTTCCATCGAAGGAATCGGGTTTGCCATTTGTGAAGTCCTTGTAAGTGCATTCCCTTGTGCGTCCTGCACTATTCCCGTGGTTAGGGTTTGTGGCTCCAGATCCAGCACCACCAGTGCTATTTGTGCCAATTTGTGACATTGCAGCTACCACGGCTGCTGTTACTGCAGCTTGGAACATTTTGGGATCAAACTGGGGAGGTGGCGTTGGAGGTGGTGGCGTTGTGCTGCCCGAAGGTCTGGGTCTTTTCCTTGGTGGCATCGTTCTGTCATGAGTTTGCAAAAAGGAAAACTGATCAGATGGTAAGTTCCTACTAGTAAAGACAAGTCAGTTGTTATAGAATTTGATTTTTCCTGCGTTATTCTTCGATTTAAGAATTCCTTATATATAATTCATAAAGGAAGTCCATATTAATGAACTTCACGAGTTAGTGGGTTTTGTGGTCTCTCTTAGATTTTTCGCGAGTGTGCTCAAGGCGATTGGTGCGGATCGTATGTATTCTTGTATTTGCATCAACCTCTGCGATACTATGGAGAGTTGTTCTACCCTGAATCTCGTTTCGGGCAACTCTATAGACTAGGATTGGAAAAAAAAAATTATCTGCTGAGTTTCCTTCGTTTATGTTGTAGAATCTTCGTTCTCTATTAAACGACATATGTTGGTCTTGTTCTTTCCTGCGTTATTCTTCGATTTAAGAATTCCTTATATATAATTCATAAAGGAAGTCCATATTAATGAACTTCACGAGTTAGTGGGTTTTGTGGTCTCTCTTAGATTTTTCGCGAGTGTGCTCAAGGCGATTGGTGCGGATCGTATGTATTCTTGTATTTGCATCAACCTCTGCGATACTATGGAGAGTTGTTCTACCCTGAATCTCGTTTCGGGCAACTCTATAGACTAGGATTGGAAAAAAAAATTTATCTGCTGAGTTTCCTTCGTTTATGTTGTAGAAGCTTCGTTCTCTATTAAACGACATATGTTGGTCTTGTTCTTTGCTCCAGGTTTCCAAGCACTCTACCCAAGGAGGCGTCGGGCCTTGAAAGCCGGTCAAGGGTTGGGATTCGGAACAAGAGTCATCGGGGTTAAGTTCTCCACTTCAGGGTCGGGGTCAGAACCATCAGCATAGCCTTCAGCTTGGTGACCATCTACAGGGGTTGGGTAATCATTCTCCGGCTCCTCTCCGAGCCATTTGGTATTATCGTGGTTAGGGTAGTACGGGTCGTCGTGTGGATGGAAATCCAGCCATGATATCTTCGCGAGAAATGGGGATATAAGAAATAATTAAGCAAAAGTACTAATTGGCTAATTATACGATGATCTTTATCAGGTACTTCAACAAATTGTTTAGTGCATACTAATTATATGTATTCGGGACAGGATAGACCTTCGAATAAGCGACCCTAACTCTAAATCCCCAATCCAACGAGAACAGGAAGTAGAGCAAAGATCCACAGATTCTAAGTCTATGACGTCCTGGATACATAAAATTTTAATGTATCCACTAAGCAACTATTGACCTATTGATAAAGATCTATTTAGTTCTCGCAGATGTAATTTTAATAATGCCAAAATACCCCTATGGTATTCCATTGTGGTAGTGTTGGTAAGTTTTTAGACTTGTTGCCACATCACAACCATTCTTGGGCATATGCTAATCACTCCTCGGACCAGCATAGTTGATCAGGCTATGCTATTCCCAAGACTGATCATACATCCCCAGGCTTACCTGTGATATCCAACAATCATTACTTTTGTTTTGTCCTAAAATAATGCTGACCTTAGTATGTATGCATGCATGTATACTTTTAACAAGAGTTATTTATTCTTAAAGGTATAGTGGTTTTGAAATCTTAAAATCAGAGACCTTAGTCCCAATGCATTTATAGTTTGTATATCTTATGTGGTTCGATATACTTAGTTCACTATAAACAATGCTCTGATACCAATCTGTCACACCCCCAAACCAAGGATGGCGGAAACGTCTGGGGGTGGAGGACTTCATGTACAGTATCACAACAACGTGTATAATAGTGCTCAAAGTAAAAACAACCACCATATATATAATTGCAAAAGTTACACCAAAGTATATGTTTACATGTTTCAAAAGCAATTACATTATGATGACAAAATAATTTGTTGACGGTTTAGCGTCCCATCCTCAAAGCGATGAAGTTTTCCTGTTTCACTGATTTCCTGAGAATACAAGTAGTTTTAAAGAGTGTCAACACAAAGGTTGGTGAGTTCATAAGAGTTTTGTTTGAAGTAGAAACCGTTTTTCCTTGTAAAATCGATTTAGTTTGATTTCCAGAAAATCCAATATTTTCTTAGTTAAGTATGAATAGAAATAATCCTACATGATGCTGTAATGAACCCTAGAGTAATCCGTAGAGTTCCTCTATAATCGTCCAACATATAAAGTTATATAAGGCTTAACTTAGATAAAACGTTGAATATAGTGGGTCTGCCCTAGGTCCACAACCCAACGAGGAACAGGAGATGAGGCGGGCACCACCAATTCTAGGCCAATCAAGACTAAATTCTTATATGACTCAACATATACGCTCAGCGACTATAGTTGAAGTCTAACAATTTTAGAGGAAGTGTAGTTTTAATATCATAATAGCTTTGTATAGAGACCCGGCACTTTGTATTTGTACCCCTTTTTGTATAGAGACCCGGTACTTTGTATTTGTACCCATAGAGATAAAAGGTGATTTTAAATCGACATAAAACTCATTTAGGTTTTAAAAATAAAATCCCGTAAACTTATGGATTGTTCCCTATGTGAGCCGTTATAATCATACTATGACTATGTGAACCTGCCACGACGTTCTCAGTGTCGCGAAAAATGAAATGACATTTGTCACCCGTAGACCTGCAGGTCCAACTGTAGCTAGCAGCAAGGTGTGGGGTGTCAATCCCAATATAGATCTATATACAAGTATCACGTTCTCCTTCAAGGAGATTCTGATTATAACTACCAGGAATTATATCCCGCACTCGGACGTACGGGGAGAGAGAGAGAGAAAAATAGAGAAACTCACAATATATGATAACAAGTTTACGTGAAATGTGTGTGAATATAAAGATTTCTTGTATGAATGTACCCTTCTTGTACGAGTGCGTAGAGTGATGTATCATAAACTATACCTATTATAGTTTATCTAAAATGTATGTACTATGTATGAACTCTTTTATGGAAAAGTATTAGTGTTGTGAATTTATTGAACCATAGCTTAATAAATTTACGTGAAATGTGTGCGAATAGAAATCTTTCTTGTATGAATGTACCCTTCTTGTACGAGTGCGTAGAGTGATGTATCATAAACTATACCTATTATAGTTTATCTAAAATGTATGTACTATGTATGAACTCTTTTATGGAAAAGTATTAGTGTTGTGAATTTATTGACTATACTTTTTATAGTTTAATAGCACGTGTTCCAAAATGAATGAATAATATTTAATATGAATGTTTTAGTTTCAGTTCATAATGATAAACTAGCAAGGAAACACATTCAAATATTAGAACTTATGATTATACACAACATAATACAAAGTGTTATGATATTTACATGCTGTTGGCAAAATTTAGCAATTCTGCCCTGTTTTGGAAAAATCATAGAAAAATCATACGAAGTCGAAAACTAGATCCGTAATTTCTGAGAGTTCACAAAATGTGTCTAGTTTGCTCATAATTTTTATCACAATTTATAATGACCTCTAACTTGGGTGAATAAGTCCATAATCACAGACTGGTCCGGATTGTTGTTTGAAATGATAGGCAGTTTTGTAAAAATCACCATAAATTGTAGAAAAATCGTATGGAGATGTGCAAGTAGCCATTTTAAAGCTAAAAACTTGAACTATTTGCACCTTGTACAGTTTTGAAAACAAAAGTGTTTAAGATGCCCAAAACAGTCTGTGAATGGAGTTGAACTTTTCTGATGAAGTCTGTTAGAAAAATTTAGATATGTTCTTAGTGTTTTAACTTGTATTCCCCCCCTGAAAACTTGAGAAAACATGAAAATGTAGGGGTATGAACTCACCTTAAGTGATTCCAGTAGGTAAGTGTTGAAGAAGGAAAGTGTTCAACCCAAGAACACTTGAAGAATCACTTGAAGATTCGAAGATCTAACACAATTATGAGAGAGTTTGTCTAAGATATCCATGATTTGAGTGGAAATAAATGAGATAATCATAAAGAGAATGGATTATGCTTACCAAATGTGGAGGAAAAACTCAAGATCAGCCCTTGAATCTCGAATTTCTAGAGAGAGAAAGTGAGAGAGGAAAGAGTTTGATCTTCTTGTGAAATGAGAGCAAATGAGAGAAGTGAGGAGAGAGGATGAATAATCAGCCCTCAAAAACGTGGGGAGGAGGGATAATTGAGTGGAAAAGACATTGATGTGACCTAGGTAAGGTGGAGAGGTGTGGTTAGTCAAAGAGTGGGTGTGGGGTGGTTGCTTGTGACTTTGGATAAGGCAAAGTCAACACTCCACCTTTAATAATTCATCCATTTGATTTTTATTATTTAAATAATGATTTTCATCAAAATATGTTTAAATTATGAATATTTAGAGTTTATTATGTTAAAATATAATTTCTGGAGAAAATCCCGCTTTAAAATCACGAAAAACGAGCTTAAAATGTTAAAAATATCAAAAATGGGCTAAAAATGACACATGCGAATTTATGGCCGAGGCTCGGCCTCTTATGCTGAACCGAGAGAGAGAGGGAGGCGGAAACCGAGAGAAGAAGAAGAGAGAAGGAAGGAGCCGAGAGGGGAGAAGGGAGAGGGTAGGAACCGAGAGGTGGGAGGGGACAGAGAGGCGCGCGAGACAGAGAGTGAGAAGGAGAACAGAGAGGCGAAGCGGAGCAGAGAGTGGGACGCGGACAGGGAGTGGGACGCGAACAGAGAGCGAGTAGCGAACAGAGAGCGAGACAGCGAACAGAGAGCGAGACAGCGAACAGAGCGTGTAGCGAACAGAGAGCGAGACAGCGAACAGAGCGTGGGACGGACCGAGAGGGACCGACCGCTCGGTTGTGAACAGTACTCTCGGTTCCGGTTCTTGCTTCTTGGGTTCGGTCTCGGTTCTCTTAGCCACCAGAGGCTCGGTTGGTGAATAGTAGCTTCGGTTCTCTTAGCCACCAGAGGCTCGGTTGGTCCTAAGAAGCCTCTCATTCCGGTTTCGGTTCCTAAAGCCTATTTTTCTCGTTTTCGCCCCGTTTTAAGCCGTTTTTGACCCGGTTAAGGGCCGGAATGACCCGACTGATTCCAAAAAGTTACGGGAAACTTTTGAGAGAGATTTGGGAGAGATTTCTCACACTTGGAGAGATTTGGGAGAGATTTGACATTCTTGGAGAGATTTCTCATACAAAGAGATATTTGAGAGAGATTTCACATACTTAGAGGGATTTGGGAGAGATTTGACATTCTTGGAGAGATTTCTCATACAGAGAGATATTTGAGAGAGATTTTACATACTTAGAGGGATTTGGGAGAGATTTGACATTCTTGGAGAGATTTCTCATACAGAGAGATATTTGGGGGAGATTTCACATACGTGGAGAGATTTGGGAGAGATTTGACATTCTTGGAGAGATTTCTCATACAGAGAGATATTTGGGAGAGATTTCACATACGTGGAGAGATTTGGGAGAGATTTGACATTCTTGGAGAGATTTATCATACAAAGAGATATTTGAGAGAGGTTTCACATACTTAGAGGGATTTGGGAGAGATTTGACATTCTTGGAGAGATTTCTCATACAGAGAGATATTTGGGAGAGATTTCACACACTTGGAGCGATTAGGGAGAGATTTGACATAGTCAGAGATAGAGTGAAAACGATTGAGAGGGGATCCATGTGTGACAATTGTGAGTGTCCGGCATCGCAATGCATGGTTCGTAAACCCTGTTAAGCCTTGTTTAAGGATCTTACACACTCCCGATGAGTATGCATCATTGTTTTATCAGTTTGGCTCGCCACGTAGTACAGTTTTTAGGTTAAAGAGATCTAGTTGTACGTACTTTTCGATTCATGTTTTCTTATTAGAGTAGCGACTTGTTTAGTAAATACTGAGCGTAAGTCCAAGCACACACGGGTTAGTGGAGCTGACCGGTTTGACTTGTTGACTTTATTTGACTTTGAATTGACCAGAATATGACGGTTGTCACAACCAATTCATCCTTTGGTAATGGAATCAAATCCAAAGGCATGTAAGGATTCACACCATACACCACCTCAAAAGGAGAGTGACCTGTAGCATAAGTAGGAGAACGATTATAGGCAAATTCAGCATGTGCAAGTTTGATGTCCCAATCTTTTTGAGTTTTGCTAACCAACCCTCTCAACAAAGCACCCAAAGTTCTATTAGTAACCTCCGTTTACCCATCCGTTTGTGGATGATGGGATGTACTAAAAAGTAACTTAGTACCCACTTTCCTCCATAAAGTGTTCCAAAAGTAACTTAGAAATTTGGAATCCCTATCAGAAACAATTGTTTTAGGAATACCATGCAAACGAACCACCTCTTTAAAATACAAATCAGCCACATTAGATGCATCATTGGTTTTATGACATGGCACAAAGTGAGCCATTTTTGAAAACCTATCCACCACCACCATAATGGAATCCTTCCCCCTTTGAGTTCTAGGCAAAGCCATAATGAAATCCATGGACACATCTTCCCAAGGACAAATAGGAACCGGCAAAGGAGTGTAAACACCATGCTTGAAAGTTGTTTTCGCCATATGACATGTAACACACTTGCCCACTATGTTGGTTACATCCCCCAACATCTTCGGCCAAAAGAAATGTTCTTTAAGCACCTGCAAAGTTTTGGTAATGCCAAAATGACCAGCCAAACCACCGCCATGAGCTTCACGAATCAACAACTCCCGTATTGCATGTTTTGGGACACAAAGGCGATTGCCTTTGAATAGAAAGCCATCTTGAATTACAAATTCACCATTAGGACCACCTGCACATTTCAAAAACATATCTCCAAAGTCCATATCAGATTGATAATGGTCCTTTAGAGTTTCAAATCCCAAGAAACGAACATCCAAAGTCACCAATAATGAGTAACGCCTCGAGAGTGCATCAGCCACCACATTGCTTTTGCCATCCTTGTATTTGCATGAAAAATGAAAGGATTGCAAGAACTCCACCCACTTTGCATGTCTTGTGCTCAACTTTTGTTGCCCATTGATGTACTTCAAGGATTCATGATCAGAATGCAAAATAAAATGATTTGCACGCAAATAATGACTCCAATGATCTAAAGCACGAACAATAGCATAAAACTCCTTATCATAAGTGCAATAATTCAAACGAGCACCACCCAACTTTTCAGAAAAATAAGCAATAGGACGTTTGGATTGGATCAAAACAACCCCAATACCAACTCCACTTGCATCACACTCCACTTCAAATGGTTGAGAAAAATCAGGAAAAGCCAAAATAGGAGCATCACACAACAATGCCTTGAGTTTCTCAAATGCCTTTTGAGCTTCTTCTCCCCATGCAAAGACTCCTTTCTTCAAACAACCTGTTATGGGACTTGCAATGGTGCTAAAATCACGAACAAATCTTCTATAGAAAGAAGCAAGACCATGAAATGATCTAACTTCAGAAATATTAGTAGGAATAGGCCATGACTTGATTGCTTCAGTCTTGGATGGGTCTACGGACACGCCATTTTTTGAAACCACAAAACCCAAAAATGCCACTTCTTCCACTAAAAACGAACATTTTTCTTGCTTTCCATAGAGTTTTTGAGCTCTAAGCGTCTTGAAAACCTGTTTTAAGTGCACCAAATGATCCTCCAAGCTCTTGCTATATACCAAGATATCATCAAGGTACACAACCACAAACCTGCCCAAAAAAGATTTTAGCACTTCATTCATTAGTCGCATGAAAGTGCTAGGTGCGTTAGTTAGACCGAAAGGCATCACGGTCCATTCATACAAGCCATGTTTAGTTTTAAAGGCTGTTTTCCATTCATCCCCTTCACGCATACGAATTTGATGGTAACCACTTCTCAAATCAATTTTTGAGAACACAATAGAACCATGCAACTCGTCCAACAAATCATCAACTCTAGGAATAGGAAATCGGTATTTTATGGTGATGTTATTAACGGCCCTACTATCAACACACATCCTCCAAGAACCATCTTTTTTTTGGAACCAACAAAACTGGAACAGCACAAGGACTTAGGCTTTCACGAACATAACCCATTTTCATGAGTTCATCAATTTGTTTTTGCAACTCTTTTGTCACCTCCGGATTACATCTATAGGCAGCTTTATTGGGCAAAGGAGCACCCGGAATAAGGTCAATTTGGTGTTCGATACCACGGATTGGAGGCAAACCCGGTGGTAATTCGCTTGGAAACACATCTTGAAACTCCAAAAGCAAATCAGCAATAGTGTTTTCTCCATGCACCATCTTCTCCACCTTTGCATGCTCTTTGGCCACAAGCATGTAGATAACATCACCTTTGTCAAGAACTTGCTCCACCTCCCTTTCACTAGCAAACATAGAAAGATTAGGTTTTTTTACTTGTTTAGAATTCATGGACCTTATGGCCGTTGGGGACATGGGTTTTAACACAATTTTTTTATTATTGTGTTTCAACTCATATTCATTGCTCCTCCCTCTATGTAACACGTCCCTATCAAATTGCCAAGGACGCCCCAACAAAATATGACATGCATCCATAGGAATAACATCACACAACACTTCATCTTCATAAGACCCCATAGTTAGACCAACTCTAACCTGTTTTGTCACCTTTACTTTGCTTCCATCATCCAACCAATGAAGAACATATGGTTTTGGGTGGTTTGTTGTAGACAAACCCAATTTGGTCACCATTTCATTAGAAGCAACATTAGTACAACTTCCACCATCAATAATCAAACTACACCACTTGTCACTAACCAAACATTTGGTGTGAAACAATTGGTCTCGTTGATCCATATCAGCCACGGTTTGAACCCCTTGAGTTTTAAGGGTTCTAAGCACCAAAACTGTATCATACACCGGTGCTTCATACTCTACCTCCTCCTCTGCTTCCTCTTCTTGTTGTGTATCATAAAAAATACCCGCCAACCTCTCTTCTTCCTCCAACTCTTCACGACATTCAATGGCCTCCCTTAAAGTCACCACCCTTTTGTTTGGACAAGCATTTTGGTAATGACCAAAACCTTGACACTTGAAACATCTAATTTTCGCCAAACTAGTTTCTTTGGTACCACTAGTAAGTTTAGGAGCAACAGGAACACTACTAGAACCAGAAGGAGTAGAAACAGAATTTTGTCTATTGCTAGACTCGGGCTTGGACCACGACTTTGACTTGGGATTTTCGAGACTTGAACTTGAACTCCCACCATAACGTGCTTTGGCTTGCCCCTCCAACTTCAAACACAAACCACAAAGAGTTCCAAAATCAGCATAAGGATACAACTCCACAACATTGGCAATGTTGTAGTTCAACCCTTTTAGAAAACGAGTCATTTTTTGTTCTTCAATTTCTTCAATATCCCCCATCAAGGACAACTTCTCAAATTCATCAATGTATTCTCCAACACTCATTTTTCCTTGCCTCAAATCAGCAATCTTCTTGTAAGTGGCAATTCTATGAGTAGAAGGAACATATCTCTTTCTTAGCTTTCGTTTTAGAGAAAGCCAAGAACAAATTTTTTCTTTGCCTTCACGGGTTCTCTTGGCCTTAAGCCCTTCAAACCACAATGAAGCACCACCACTTAGCTTGAGAATGGCATACTTGCAGCTTTTTTCATCATCCACTTCTTTGAACTCGAACATTCTTTCAATCTTCCTTTCCCACTCCAAGTAGCGTTCAGGATCAGTTCCACCAACAAAGTCAGGCAATTCAGACACCTTGAATTCTTCCACAACCCTATGTTCACCACGGCGGGGTTGCCTTCGATTTCCACCTTCTTGGATGTTTCTTAATGCTTCTCGAAGATTTTGTAGGAACTCTGGATCATCAAAATCCATTCTGCGCTCTGATACCACTTATGATGCGTGTATGGGCTTGATTTAGTGAGTAGGGTAGTGTTTAGGTAAATTAAGAGAGAATAGCAACCACAAATGATATGTGAATGGAAAGAAATAGATAGATTAGTATAGTAACAACTCAAGACCTATTAAGTTGTATACCGATGAAAACAATCCAAGACCTATTGGATTGAGTTCGTATCAAGTCAAGAACACGTCCCAACAAGATAATTTGAGAATTATAACAATAATTCAAGGTGAAAATAATGGTTCTTTGATTAAAATTCGTGCATTGCTTTTTCCATGCATAATTTGGCTTTATATGAAGCCTTTATTACAAATTTGGTGGTTACAAGCCAACCAACCAATTATTCATTAAAACTAGTAAATAGAAATTAAGGTAACTCTTGAAAGAACACAAAAAAAACGTCCATGAGACTTGTGAATGAAAAAAAAACGGCTATGCTTGCTTAAGGAGCCATAAGAAGCATTAAGGAGTCATTATAAGCATTAAAGTGTAACCCTAATCCACCAAAGAGTGTCAAAAACGGCTAGGAGGCTTTATGAAGCAAATAGTAACGTTTTTAGCACTTATGAAGCCTTAAAAATGTTGCCCTAGTCTTCATGCAACCTTAATTGAATTTGTGGGTTACCATGCACAACCCAACCATTGAGCCCAAACCACCTTCTAGCCCACTAGTAATCACTAATCCATCACATTTTGGGCTTTCATGATCCATGCATGGATCACTAAATTAGGCCCAAACCTCTACATGGACTTCCTTTAAGGCCCAATTTCTCAGTTCGGTCCAACATGTCGCATTCTAAAGGCCCAATATCATACAACCATCTAGGCCCAAACTATGGCCCATCTATGGCCCAATTTTCCAAATTGGGCCTAATCCTTCATTAGGGCCTTACCCTAAAGCCCAACTAGATATTCTAGTCCATAATCATTATTGGATGGCCTATTATTGGCCGAATTACCAATTACCCAATTGAAAAGCCCAACTTAAGGCCCATGTGACATTAGGGTTTCACATAAAATGACAATTAGGGTTAAATGTTTCTTACTTAACCCATTAAGGGCTTAACCCACTAAGGACTTAATCCACTAAGTCCATTATTGCTTAGATTAATTTCTACCAATGATTATTATTTAATATTTCACTTATTAAATAATTCTTAACGGCTTGTTAAAGGTAATCAAATGGAAATGTTTATTAAACTGACGCCCTCTAATTAACGGAACTTTTGAACAGTGGAATATTCTGTTAGCGGTAACGGAGAAATGTAACGGGACAACTTGGGTTGTCACATCAGCCCCCCGTTAGAGGGAATTTCATCCCGAAATTCAGATCTAGGCAAGGAAGTAGGTATGAATGGCCAAGTAGAGGTAAGAGAGTACTTCCTATGTGGTTGTCCTTGCATCTCCAAGTGATCTCTGGTCCGTGTTTGTCATTTCAACAGACTCTCGCGTACGGGATGCGGATTCCTTCTCGTGTGGCTAGTGGGTTCCAACTGGTGTATCTACAAGGTTAGGGTTCTCGATGGATTCTATCAAGATGAGTGAAGTACGAAGAGTGTTGTCGGGAATTCACGTATCAAGTCTAAGAAGTGAGTCGATCGAATGTGAACTTTGTGGTATATCCGAAAGTAGTAGCGGCCTGAAAAGGGTTGGACCATGTCTCCATGAGGATTCTCGGATGGTCCTAGGCTCTCGGAAAGGAGTAGAGATTTTCAGTACTAAGAACATAGTGTACTTCTATGGCAAGATCATCACTGGCGTGATCGCCATTACGAAGTTCCTAACGTTCTCACTTGTACTGGATGTGTAGTCCTTCAGGTTAGTTCTTAGGAAGCTCCGGTGGTCTTCGGTTTCGTGTTTTCTTTCCACTGGCTGATAGAGACTTCCTAGATCGTCAAGTGGGTTGCACGACTATGGTCATCGGTTTGCTATAGAGTGTCTATCTCAAGCTTGTGCAACATGGACCTGCACTAACGAAGCTTGAGATACAGAAACCTTGAGGGTCGGGGAGATAGGGTTTCACTAGAAGAGTGTTGGACTATCTCGGGAGGTGGTTCTACTATCTCTGCCTGAGATAGTATTCGTGGAACACCTAATAGTCCAAGGAATCTCTAAGATTGTGGTTTATTCTAGTGTGGAAAGTGCGTGCTCCTGCATAATCCCTCGACTAACACCAAGGCTGGTGTCGAGTCTATAATCTTTTTGGGATCCGGGTCATGAGATTTAACGCAACTACCTTCGCACTTTGACCAAGTATTCTTGGCTGCGAAGGTTACCCTGTGGTTCTCGGTATCCTAGTGTTCACTTCGGAGAATGAAGTCTATCGTCTACAGGGCGACGACGATTTCCTCCTTGCGAGAGGGTGGAGGATGATAAGCACCACTGGTCTATAACTGGGTGGGCAAGGTGCATGAGTAGTGCGAGCACCTACCGCGACTACTCTCCCGAAGGTTCTGAGTTTTCTCGGTCTAAGTCAAATCTAGTGGGTATAGGGTCTCTTCACTCGGAACTTTACTAGCTCAATCCGCAGTAGTTCTCTTGATTTCTGCTCCTATGTTATCGAATGGGGTGAAAGTGTTTTGCGAAGAGGTTCATGGTAGAACTCATGCTTGGCTTAACCGCCAATACTTGATGGATACCAGCAGTATACCTGGTCATAGTGGCCAGCCTCATGAGTTCTATTCTCTGGGTTCACGAACCTATTGTGTGAGGTGAGAAGGGTCACCCAGGGGAATCTACGGAGTATGCTCCAGCTGGTTGTCGTCTTCTAGAGTATCTGTAGTGTCCTTCGCTTCGGTTGTCATCTGACTACGAGGGGTCGGTCCACAGTGCAGGGTACCCTCCCTTGGGTACTTCAGAAGTTTTGAGATAAGAGGGACGATTGACGGATCGCATTAAGTTTGATTATTTGTGTTAGGTTCAGGTTCGAAAGAACCTTCCTTTGCCGATATGGCTATGGAGAAAGCTCACAGCACTAAGAAGGTACACATGGTTGCACGAAATCAAACCATGATCAATAGAGTCGTCGAAGTTGGCACACTCCGACATGATATAAAGTGAAGATCGATAGAGTCATGTGCCGAACAGGCACACAAGTTCGAGGCGTCTCGGGTTTCGTCCTACATATCACTACCACGGATACTTGGACCGATAGAGTCGACGCAGAACTATAGAGAGTTCTAAGTGTTTCCGAATAGAGTATCTTTTCATGAACGGATTCTCACGAGGCATTTTTATAATCGCCTCACATATACTAGTCATGTATATTTAAGGTGGGGAGGACTGTTGACTGAGCGACCCCACCCTAAATCCACAACCAAACGAGGAACATGAGATGAGGCGGCATTCGCTCACTCTAGGTTTGTCCATCTTAAATATACATGGCCGTAACGTATATGTTTAGCCACTCTAGTTTTACCTAATGAATTTTAAATTTTATAACAGTGTTGCGACTTTCGCCTTACTGGAAAGAATTTGCATTTGAATTAGTCTTTTATTGTTCTTAGCTTAGTTATATGAGATCGAGAGTCGTACCAAAATCTACCGAGTTCCTTGACGTTTCTCCCTAAGCAGTAGTGTCAGGCTCCTTCTGTGTCTTTGTCTTTTCCTTCGATTTGGCAGTCCTTCTTGAAGTGTCCAAACTCGCCACATAGGCGGCAAACCTGTGTGGCCGCCGCATTGGCGATTGCTGTTATACGTTCCACCAGAGTTTTGCATACACGAGCAGTATGCCCCTTCATGTGGCACCTAGCACAATAGAGTTCCTGGCAGGCACCATGATGATGGTAGCTGCACTTGCTGCAATGGGGAAGGTCTCCTAGATACGGTCTTCTTGGAGTCGGGAGGGAAGGGTTGACAGGGGTACAGGCTGCCTAAGCTCGTTGCCCTTCTGAAGGTCCTTGAGCCGAGGTACTTCCCTCCTCTATCTTGAGTTTTCTCTTTAGTGGGTTCAGTTGGGGTTCTCGGGTGGCTGAGTATGGAAGTGTGGATTGATGCTGTCCATCGTCAGAATTGGAATTTCCAACGGGCACCTTGCTAACATTGGCGTTGTTAGCATTCAGGTGAGCCATGATAGCTGCTACGGCTGCTGAAACTGCAGCTTGGAACGTAGCTTCATCAAATAGGAGAGTAGGTTTCTTGCTTGTGGATTGGTTACGCTTCTTCGGTGGCATGGTTTTTCCTACACGGAAAGGAATACAAGGTAATGAGAGACGATGGTTAACCCTGGACGTTTCTGTCCTGAACGTATTAGGCATAGTATTTTTCCCGTGCCTCGGGTATTGGTTGTCTGAGTGTCGACCTACATCCCTATGATGTAGTCCTGGTAATCGAAGTGAATGTATGAGTATCAGAAAAGGCCATAAGATGCGAGTCGTTCCTACTAAGTTACCTTTATACTGAGAAAGGTTTCACTCTCCGGTCTGGAGAGATTTGAGAATAGTTCGGAACGAAGCTGCGGGAAGAGAGGCTCATGAGGGCTTATGGCTAAATAACCTCACAGAGGTGTGAGGATCCGCTCTAAGCGCATTACTGGCAACGGGAACAAGGCGATTTACCTAACACATAGCGTGAGCAGTGTAATCACTAACTCACTAAATTGTATTATTTTATGGGTGTATTAGCGTAACGAACACGAGGAAAAGACACTTCTCGGGTTCCACGTACTGGCTCCCTCGGTCTGCCTCGTATCTTTGACTGGAATCGGCGTTGGTGTCCTTCGGGCAGTTTCCTAGGGTTCTCTCCTCGTATGGACATATTGAATTTCTACTCCGCCTTCCTTCTGATTCCAACTCTGGGTGTCATCACTTCGCGATGGATGACTGGGAATCTCCGAAGTTTAGGCGAGTTTCTCACCGATGTCCCTAAAAGAACATGGGCACTTGGTGTATTCAATAGTCTCGACCCAGTTCATTTATTCCCGAACAGGAAATATTCTCAATGAACTTCTTCGGGGTCGGAATCAACTCTTATGTTATGTACTGAAGTGGATAGGGTTTTCTACAGGGTTCGTGCGAGAATGGAAATGTCTAAAGAATCCTAATAGATTATTAACATTTCACTGGGTAATCCATATCGAGTCCTGCTACTATTACACAGGGTATACAAATCATATATAGCTTAGATCCGATAGGCCTTCGAATACGTGGTACTACTCTAGGACCACATCCCAACGAGGAAAAGGAAGTAGAGCAAAACCACACATTCTTAGCCTATGGGATCCTTATTATATATAACCTTGGAAGTATACCCTCTGTAGTTGTAGGTATATCAATAAGGATCTTTTAGTTCTCACACTAGGTTATCTATGTATCCTAAATACCCCTATGGTATTTTAATTCTTGTTTGGTTCTTATCTTTGAATATGGGTTCTGGGATTAGTGTGGATCTTTTAGTGTTCCAAAATACTCCTATAGTATTTTAACTTTATGTTTGGCTCTAGCAAGTCCTAGTTGGTAAGTTTCAGACCTGTTGCACACCACAATCACTCATGAGCACACGTTCATCGCATCTCGAATAAAGGTAGTTGATCAGGTTACATTTATTCCAGCGTACGATTACATAACTGCCCAGATTTGTCTGTAGTGCTCAACATCCGAAGACTTTTATTCTTGTTCTTCTTGTGATACTTTTGTTCGAGTGTTTAGATTCTGGATGTTATTATACTTTGGTAAAATATGGTTATATTTTAAAGTATAATTTATTGTTCAGAGTGTTTTATCCCTTTGCATTTATAGGCTGTATATCTTTTATGATTTGATATACTTAGCTCACTATAAACAATGCTCTGATACCAATCTGTCACACCCCAAAACCGGAACGGCGGAAACGTTCTGGGGTGGATGACGACATGTCAAGTATCACAACACATGCATTATAGTAATCAAAGTGCAACAAAACATTGCATTAATAGTAATAGTTTTACAAGGTTACATTACAACATTTTAAAGTGATACGAGTAATAGAATAAATACAGCATAGTACAAAGCTATCATCATCAACAGCTCCGGGGATGTACCTGTCTAATGCTAACCTGAGAATACAAGTTATTTGAAAAGCGAGTATTAGCATTTTTACAAATGCTGGTGAGTTCATAAGCATTTAGTGACATTTCATTCAAATAACTTAAGAAAGTAGTAATTTAAGTGATTTCAGTGTATTAGAGTCCTTTCCAGAAAATCCTATATTTTCTTTAATAAAAGCAGCCTTCTACCAAGACTGGTCAGTGATGTAGGGTAAAAAGTAGTTTTCCCTAAATTGCTATCATTATCAAAATACTGAATTTGATTATTGAGGAAAGCAACGACATCAGGGAATATCATATGCCTCAGCAGTGAGGACTGCTGACTAAGGCAAAAGAGTCATAGACTCCAGGAAAGTATCGAACTAACGACACGGCTGGTTCAGTCTAACAAATGGAGAAACAGACCCCAGAAGGTACCAAATGAAAGGTACAACTGGTAAGGTCTAAAACAGTGAACGCAGACCGAAGATGATACCAAATGGAAGGTACATCTTGCAAGGTCATAACAATGAAGACAGACCGCAGACGATACCAAATGAAAGGTACATCTCGCAAGGTCAAAACAGTGAAGACAGACCACAGATGATACCAAATGAAAGGTACATCTTGAAAGGTCAAACAGAGATAACAGACCCCAGACGGTATCAAACGAAAGATACATCTTGTAAGGTCAAACAGAGATAACAAACCCCAGACGGTATCAAATGAAAGATACATCTGGCAAGGTCAAAACAGAGATAACAGACCCTAGACGGTATCAAATTAAAGATACATCTAGCAAGGTCAAAACAGTGTGACTTTGAAAAAGGTGACATCAGCATACAGTGTAAATCGCTGATGAAATACTGTTACCTTAAAGCCATGAATTATAAGGCAACCCATGATATTCGTAACCATACTGACTAGAGTACTAGACGCCCTACAAGCATCTATATAATGTGATATTTGTCACCCCTTGGCTTGGTGGGCCGTGGACTGTAGCTAGCAGTCAGGGTGCGGGGTTGTCAATCCCGTATAGGCCTATACACACAATGTCCGCTCTCCCTACAGGAGACTCTGGTTACCAACTAGACGATGGAGAAGGCCGCATCCCGAAGATGCATCCCAAATAGAGGATAGTGTGTTACTAAGAGGGAGTGGGTTTCTAATGTAAGTGTAGACTAGAGGTAGAGACTCTTAACAGACTGACTGGAGAATTTCCTGTATGTCCATACTCATATACACAGTAAATAAGTAATGAACCAAACGACTTTCGGATGGCCACCCGATCCCACCAGACCACATCTCAACGAAGAAAAGGAAATAGGGCGGATGAGCCTTCCTAAGTCTTTCAATCGTTACTTATATGTATCTATATAAGCACAGACGTACATCTAACTACGACTAAGTGTGTAATAGTTGAAGACATATCATCATGGTGTGAATTCATACAGTGTGGAATAACAAAATCGTAAAGTATAAGTGTATCAAGTATAAGGGATTCTTGTGAAGTAGGAGTGTCTGACGAGTGAAGTAGGAGCGGTCGCAAGTGATGTAGAAGTTTCGAACAAGTATAAGCGTATCACGAAGTGGAGGCGACAATAAGTGAAGCGAGAGCGTATTAAGTATAAGTGAAGTAGAGTAGATATCCAGTATAAGTGAAGTAGAGTCAATATCAAGTATAAGTGAAGTAGAATCGATATCACTAAGTAAGAGCGTGAATAAGTATAAGCATCATCATGTATAATCGACTATAGGTATAAGTGAAAGTGTTACCGAGTCAGAGTATAAAAATAAGTATAAGCGATACAGCAGTGTTTAACAAGTAAAAGTATACGTCAAAAAGGGAAATCTTTAATGAAAAGCCTTTATGTACAGAGAAAATCACAAATTGTATTCCTTTGTAAAATACGTTTAAAACCTTAGAGGATCTTTCATAAACCAATTTAGGATGAATTTGAATAAATCAGTATAAGTAAAAGTTATGAAACAGGTAAAAGTCATTTTAGTGTCCCACTCGGTAAAACAGTGTAAAAGTGGTAAAATCTTGTGCATGCGGGTTATCAATCATATGCGATTGACATGATAACTGGCATGTTTAACTTGTATTCCCCCCTATAAAACATTTAAAAGCATTTAAAAGGTTCATTCAGGGGTATGAACTCACTTGGTGTAAGTAGGTCCGACGAAAGTGCCGATTGGGCGTTCGGGGTCACGTAAGGACTTGAACACACACAAAGACCTATTTTAACATATGATAACATATGTTCACATACAATTAGCATATAATATACTAATTAAACAATTATACACACTCAAAGGAGTGGAAAACACTTTTGGTTGAGTGTTTGGGGTCCCGGGTAGCGTTTACAGGTGCTAAGGGTCTCTTATCAGTTGTGGGACTTTGCTATACTCACATATCAAGTGTGTAAATGGATTTAAAACACCAACATGGACCAAACAAGGAGTTTACAGCCCAACCTAAGGGAGTTTACGGCCGTAAACTCCCAAGGTCCTATTCTTGGGTGTTTGATGCTTCTAGCTTGTTCAAAGAATTATTCCAAGCACTTTTCCTAAAAGGTATGTGTGGGTTTGAGGCCTCTAAGGGTACTAAACAAGAGTTTACGGCCTAGGAACTCTCCCAAGGGAGTTTACGGCCGTAAACTCTCAACCTTTGGGTTTAGTGAAGTTTTAAGCCCCTATTGCCTTCCTGGAATTTTCTTATGAAGTTTGATGCTATTTTGGGTGATTAAAACCAACATTTGAGGGGGTTTTGGGGAGTTTACGGCCTAGATAAATGCTTGGGCCATAAAATCCTTTCTTTAAATCATTTGGAGTGTTTCAAGTGTCTAAAATCAAGAGGATAAGTCCCTAAGTTATGTAATAAGCCCTAGGATGAGTTTGGTGCACATTTGGGACATTTTGACATGATTTTGAGGAGTTTACGGCCTAAGCTTGTGCTTGGGCCGTAAACTCTTGTTTGAGTCCTAAAATCATGCCTTTTAATGTTTAAACACTCCTAGGCTATATCCCCTAATTATTCCCAAGCTTATGGACAAGTTTAGAGGCATGTTTGGCACCAATTTAGGGGTTTACGGCCCTAGAATGTTCCTGGGCCGTAAACTCCTTATTCCATGCCATCTTGGATGATTTTTGGGCTATAAACATAAATCACTATGTTTAGAATAAGCTAGGGTAAGCAGACTTACAATTTGGAAGCGTTTGGTTGCGGTTTCGGGGCGAAAACGAATCTAGAGAGAGAGTATAGAGAGAGAGTGTAAAAAGTTTCCAATAGGCTCCACTCACCCTTATATAGGGTTTTGAGTCGGGGCACAGTGGAAATTTTACCCGATACTGCCGTTAAACGGGGCTTTTGGTCGCACCCGATTTAGTGGTCGTAACACAAAACTTGACATCTTCCATCTTAATGGAAATGTGTGTCCTGTGTTTTTATTTCCTTTTATCACGACTTAACGGCTTGTTAAAGGTAATCAAATGGAAATGTTTATTAAACTGACGCCCTTTAATTAATGGAACTTTTGAACAGTGGAATATTTCGTTAGCAGTAACGGAGAAATGTAACGGGACAACTTGGGTTGTCACACACACACACTAATCCTATTTAATATATAAAGGCACATATATGTATCTAATTAGTGATTATAACACTAATTAAGCAAGTAAGACACCCTAGAACATGGAAAACACTTTGATTCAAGTGTTATAAGTAATAAAGGGCTACATCTAAGGGTTGTATGGCTTTGCTTTAGAGTTTACGGCCCAAGGACCAATTCTCCATGAGTTAACGACCTAGGGTTTGTGGCCCTTATGGGTTTACGGCCGTAAACCCATGGTGACTTGTACCAATTCGATGTTTAAGGTTCTTAGCTTAAAGGGAAGGTGTTCTAGGCCAAGTTCCAAGCCTTAGGAAGGAGTGGTGGCACAATTGCACCACTTAATAGTGTTTACGGCCCAAGAAGATTGCCTTAGCCGTAAACACCATATGTTCTTGAGTTTCTTGATGATTTCTAAGGGTTTAACAAGTGATTTAAGCATGTAACTAGTTAAGAGTAGTGTACTTACAATATAGGAGCTTGTAAGTGTGCTTAAAGCCCAAGAACACTAGTATGCGTTCTTGGTGAAATGAAGAACACTTGAAGATCTATGGAAAAGAAAGGATTTCATGGATGAAATCATGTATAACCACTAGATAAGTAGTTGTAACAACAAATCAAGAGAAGAAAA
This sequence comes from Lactuca saligna, assembly GCF_052625555.1. Classification (NCBI taxonomy): domain Eukaryota; kingdom Viridiplantae; phylum Streptophyta; class Magnoliopsida; order Asterales; family Asteraceae; genus Lactuca; species Lactuca saligna. Next base: position 246,756,905 of record NC_136420.1, on the reverse strand, counting down.
ACTTACATTTTTTGGAAGATTGGAATGAAGAACTTATGATACTTGAGAGAGAATTGGGTGTTCTTGAGTTGGAAAGGAAGGAATGGTGAAGAAAAGGGGTAAACTCATGCTTATATCATGAGCTCACAGCTAAATTGGAGTTTACGGCCCAAACTCCTAAAGTTTGGCCGTAAACACCTAATTATGGTGTTAAATGTTTGATTGATTCACAAAACCCTAGAAGGTACTTCCTTTCATTTGTTCCTTTGATGCATTTAAGATTAAAACACCCAAACATACTCGAAAAGTGCTAAAAGTTAGCAGAAACAAGTTTGACTTTGATTGAAATGTAGGGTTTGTGCAAGGTGAAAATTTTAGGTTGTCACGGAGACCCTATTTAAACACCTTAAGTCCCTTGAGGCCTCTTCATGCTCAACCTACACTATCCCCAAAGCAGTCATTTTAAAACGCTAGCTATTTTGTGAAGATCTTGAGCATTTGTGTATTATGAAGAAGGAACCCATTAAATAAGCATTGGTGAGCTTGGAGCTTGAAGATCCATAACTTCCATCCCATTTGTAAGCCTTAGAAGGTATAAAGCTTTAAACCTTTATGATTCCTTGGCAGAGATCTAGGTTAGCTTAGAGTTTTGCATGTTTTTGGTCCCATAGTTTTGGTTCTTGTGAGTAAAAGCTAGTCCAAAGCTTATGGTTGTCATATTTTGTCATTTCTAAGGATTTTAAGTCATAAAAATAGGAACTTGGACACTCCCATTCTTCCTTGCATGAGATCTTAGACCTTGGAGTGTATTTTGCATCTAGAGTTTGATTTTATGCTCTTTTAAGCCATGTAAAAGCTTAAAGTCAACACCTTTATCAGTTAGGACATTCCTTAGATTAAGATCTGAGAGTTGGACGTTTAGTCTTTAAGAATTAAAGACTTAATGAGGAAGTATATGAAGTAGAGGGTTACGCAGGGCGTAACCTTGGGGTACGCAAAAGTTACACAATGCGTAGCATACCCCTGCCACATTTTCTGTGGAAAGTCGGTACACATGGCGTAGTGAAGGAGTACGCATGATGTACTCCAAAAAGTGGAAATGGGTTATTTTTAGGGCTTGAACCATGTTTGGTTGTGATTGACTTGGAAAAGATATGTTCTTTTATCCTATTAACCAATATCAACCAAAACAATTAACTGATTAAAATCATAAACTAAAATTAGTTATTACCAATCTGTAACCAATCTGACCTGATCATACCAAAGGCCAATAAAAAAAATAAATAAAATGACGCCGGTTTTGCGGTTTTCTCTAAAAGCGATAAAACGATGCCTTAACGGGGACGTAAGCTGAACGGCGAAGACAGCACCGTCTAACAAGCTTAACGCACGTAGCAATTTGTGAAGAGAGATCCTAGTGGCACTTGTACACAACCTTCCCTATTTGCACTTTAACATCAACAATTGTTTCATACGTTAGCATCGTAGATCTGTGTTTTGCTTGATTCTCGCAGCAAAAGGTCACTGATATTGCCATTATTTCTTTCTCTTTATATTTTCATCCTTTGACTTCAGTTGCTAAATCTACTGTTTTTCTAGGGTTTGTTTTGTCGTTCGGCTTCATCCATGGATTCTTCTTCAGGGTCGGAATTCGATTATTTGTTCAAATTGTTAATGATTGGGGATTCAGGAGTTGGTAAAAGCAGTCTTCTCTTGAGTTTCACGTCTGATACCTTTGAAGAACTTTCTCCTACGATTGGTAAATCGCTCCCTTTTCTCTTTACTTGCAATATCTTCTAGTTACTGTGCTTTTTCTTTCTCCTGTTACTTGCAAGTTTCTCATTTGTAGGATTCAAAGCGGCCTGTATCTGTGTGTAACATAGTTTGATAAAATAATGAATATGTCTCTTTTTTCTGTAAACGTGAGATCAATAGCTCAACTTGTTTCCTGGTCTTATTTAGGGTGCAACTTAAGATGGCTGTTCTCCCATGAATTCTCATAAGATGTTACAATAAGATACCTAAAGTATTGAAAGACTTACTTGATTAGTTGAGTTAATGAATTATTTCATTAACAAACCTAAACATTCTTCACAAATCAATTGCAGTTTGCAAGTGTTTCCTTTTGTGGAGATGTCTCAGTTGGAGTTGGTCTTTTAGGGCCTATGTACTTCCTGCTGCTCAATGTGTAACGATCTGGATCTTACACTCTTAGCTTAAAGCCCACAATTCAAAAAGCAAATAGGTATTCGAAGTCTTAAAGGGGATTGCTTAATATCATGATTGGTTCGTGAGTCCACTAGAAGCAATTTGAGGGAAAAATTCACAGTTTCTGTCACTTGTTAGGATGGGTCTGAGATGTTTTTTAAATGTAAAAGATTTCCTATGTCAGGTCAATTGGATCTCCAGTTTCTTTGTTTGTTTTCAATTTCTCCAGACTCCAGACGATGTAATGTCAATGAATAGGCCTTTAAGGCTGCATCTCTTACATGGGACAAAACTGCATGGAACTTTATTGGACTAGACTGGGGAGAGGGAGAGAGAGAGATTGCAAAATTTTGTTCTTTTCTGCATAACAAACAAACAGGCCTAACCTAATAATAGTTTGTGAGCTGTTGAGAGAAAGGCTTAAAAGGTGTGGCATGCATGATTTTGTAATCTGTTGTTCTCATATAGATATAGAAGTCATGTATTTGTAAAATCTGAGGGTTCTACTACGAATTACAAAATGAATGCAAGTTAAGCAAAGACCGAGTCATGAGTCATGTCTAAATATCAGCAAGGATAGTTTGATGTTACCTTTACTTGGCAGTTGATGTACCAGTTTTCTGCCTTAGAATAATGAAGCCGATAAGCCCAAACATGTTTGTATTCAACTATCTGGTGCGGTTACATAATTATCTTGAAACTGATAAGCTAAAAATACAATTTTATGCTTCTGAGTTCATACTCACCAGATGCCATGGACCTTGGGGTCAATCTACATGTTTTTTGACAAAACAACACTTACGCTGACATGTATTTTCATTGTTCATAATATATATATATATATATATATATATATATATATATATATATATATATATAAATAAGGAACCATTAAATTGTTGCTTGGTGTTCACCATCCCTACCCCACCACTGTTGCCTTGATCCAATTGATGGCCAATATGGGCTTAGCAGTTGGAGTCGAAGTAGGATAAGGTGGTGGTTTGGAGTTTGTTGCTGTGGTAAGTGGTTTGGTTTGGTGTTTGCTGAAAACCGTAACTCCTCTTCTTTTCATTTCAAAATTGAAAAAGCTGTATTTCTTTGCACAAATATATCCTGGATTTATTTAGGGGTATTATGATATTTTTCTCAACACCAACCAACCTGACCCGGGGTAGCACAAATTTCAAAGTACATTACTATGTATGTATGTATGAAAAAAGGAACAGTGACTTAGGTAGGAGTAGGACGAACTAAAAAGTTGGTTGTTATTATATACATATATATATATATATATATATATATATATATATATATATATATATATATATATATTACATGACTTTAGAAAGTACATACATGTTCATGTTGGTAGTTGTCTAAACGTATGACACGTAGATGCTACCTATGCAAATCTCAAAAATGGTCAGGGTAGAAAACCTGAGCTTTTCCATGTTCAGTCAGTAGCATAAAATAGAACATTTGTGAAAGCATGTTGCTATTTTATTGATGAAAAGGAAGGGAATTAGGGACATTTTATCCCTGTTGGATTTGTTTGCTTGTTATTGTGATAGTTTTTGGTTGCCTGCAGTAACATCTGTTTAATGAGTGTGTATATTTTAGTACTGTAAAGCAGAACATTGACTGATGATAATTTGCATTGTTGTGCTGAGTGCTGTGCAGGGGTAGATTTCAAAGTAAAACATGTTACAATTGGGGGGAAGAAGTTAAAGCTTGCTATTTGGGATACCGGTAATATTTTTATTATCAACTATATTAGAATGCCATTCATAGATTAATAAAGTTTAGCGTTGTTGACTTAAACTTGTCTCTCTTTCTTTCTCTCTCTCTCTCTCTCTCTCTATACATATATATATATATATATATATATATATATATATATTGTTTTCTGTCCTTTTAGTTACCCTACCCCACTCCGTAAGTGGGTATTAGGAAGTGAAAGTGATTTGTTATACTTATACTTAGATGGGTTGATTTCCATAGTATTAGTATGTGGTTTAGTAAAATAAGTACATGGCTTATATTATGAGGAAATTACTGAAATTGCGGGACAAACTGAAAATATGAGACAATTTGGACCTTTCCAAATGGATTCACACTTTTTTAAATAGTTGCGAAAACGATCGGATGGACAATAAATAATCAACCAAGGCTGGGCTGGGCAAGCTTTTAGATTATGTGGCTGGCGCTAATATTAATTATGCTATCTTCGATGAGGGCTTTTGTTTTGTACATACAAAAGATCAAGATCAGAAGCAAGTCTCACAGATTGCATTTTTTCTTTTTCTGTCACCCTCCAAATCCAAAACCACTTCCTACAAACAGGCCTCAATCCACTACATATAAAACTATTATTTTCAGAATTCAGATTATCTTAAATCTTAATGAGGAACTCTAGATGTATTGTAGGTGGTTACCTTACCTGCTAGTTGCTGCAAACACAACAGCTTTCCCAACTATTGATTCGATACCACCACTGGAGGAAGTTCTCTACGGACTAGTATTTGTTTTTGGGCTGAATGACAGTTGATCACCATTTTACCCTTCTATATGAAATATATCTGTTTTGATAATGTATGTTCTAAATGACAGACTGACACAGAATTATAAAATATGAAACGACATAGATTCTTAAATATTTGATATGCAAATGATAAATTCATGAAATAATTAAATCAAATACTGATATAGATTCTTAAATATTTTAATCTGAATTAGCAAATTCTGTTTTAGAAACTACCATTATAAAATTGCTAATACATTTACTCATTGCTTACGTAGGACAGTCCAGACGAGTTAGTAAATTCTAGGTTCAAGATCGTGACGTGAATTTGCTATGTAATATATATAATCAGACTTTGGAAGTGTTCTAGAAAGCTGATATAATATTATGATTTATGAATGAAAAATATTTGATATATATATATATATATATATATATATTAATAAATAAGAAATATTTGGATGCTGTAGCTTGTTATAGCTACTTTTGCCTCTCAGATATATGTATGTGTAGTGTGTACCCAGCCTGCTATCGAATTAACAGAGTCATCCCTTCATCCAACCGTGTTTCCCGTATTTATTTTCTTCTGCATCCAGCATTGGCATTGATGAACTCTTAGTGCTGCTAGAAAGGGTAATCCTGTTAGCAGGTGAAAGCTTGTCTATTCGATGGAATTCTGATATGCATACAAATGAGTTGCATCATTGCATGTAATATGCTCCTCTCAACAGATTAAGTCACTACAATGTGGCTTTCCTCATGAAGTCGTAATAACTTTCTACAAATTTTCCATTGTATGTTTTTTCCTCAAATCATTTTCGAAAATATTGTGTTTGTGTGAACATAATTTATTCAGACAATATTGAATGTTTTATCCACTGCAAAATAGGGACCTTAGTTCATATAAGAGACGAGACATGTGATTTCAATGTAGGAAAATGTTTTTTTTTAGATGCTGACAAGTGCAGAGTGTTGTAACTTGTATGTTGTTGATTGCAGCTGGGCAGGAGAGATTCAGAACCCTAACCAGTTCGTATTATAGAGGAGCCCAAGGAATTATAATGGGTATGCGATTGCAAAGCCTTCTTTTGTTTTTATTGCCTTCATTACATAACTTTCATTTCATGCTACATTGTTATGTTATATGATGAGTTCAATTCCGCATCTGTTTAATTTTCTCTTCATGTTGATTGCCACAATCCAACTCCTAAAAATATCTTAATTAAATTGCCCATCATACTCATAGTCATATAAAAGTTAGGGGCTTAGGGCCAAATGCAAGAAATAGCATTTGTTATTACTTTATATTACAGTTTCTTTTTTCTTATTAAGGCATTGTACTTTGAAAAACTAACCCTTATAGTCATAGCAATTATTTTTCTTATTTAATCATTGTAGTTGAAAAATCTATCCAATTATAGCAGTGAGAATTACTTGGTATTTGGATGGCAATGCTGCCTATAAGCTGTAGATTTTTTCAAGTAAAATGTCATAACAGGATGAAGTGAATGTAATAAACATAAAAATAGAAAACGTTGCTGTTAGGGCTAAATGCTAGAAATAGTGACATACTTAATTCCTTTTCAAATATCTTCTTATTAAGACATTTAATTTTAAAATTTACTCAATTATAGCATTGTACTCACATTTTCTCTTATCCAGACATTGTACTTCAAAAATCTACCCAGTTGTAGCATTGTACTTCATTTTAAAGACATATCCACTGAAAAATCTATTAAATTATAGCACTGACGATTGCTTAGCATTTGGATGATATTGCTATAATTAGGTAAAATTTTCCAATTTCAATGATGTAAACTAACACGCGTAAATGGAAGTAGGATACTGTCATACTGAGATTATCAAAAAACATAGAAGTCATTGCTATTTCTTGCACAAGTTAGGGCTAATTGCACGAATTAGCGACATACTTCCATTTCTTTGTTTATTATAGCATTGTATGTGCATTTTTTTCTTCCTATTATTACAACATTGTACTTCCATTTTTCCTTATTACGACATTGTACTTTCTAAAGTCTATTCAATTATAGAATTCTACTTTATTTTTTTTAGTAAGACGCACTTTATAAAAATCCAACCAATTGTAGCATTGTACTTTCGAGTTTTTTGTTTCTTATGAAGACATGCTTTGAAAAACCTATCATCCAGTTATAGGCTTATAGCAGTGAAAATTGCTTTGTATTTTGATGACATTGCTATAATTATTAATTAGGTAGTTTTTCAAAATTCAAAGTACAATGTTTTAGTTGGAAGAAATGAAAATAGGAAGTTTTAATAAACAAAACAATACAAGTACGTTGCTGTTCATTGCATTAGTTTGTTTTGTTTCTATTATTTAATTAGTTGATTTTTCCAAGTAGAGTGGTGTAAGTAAGTTCTGTTATCACGAGAATTTCTACTTAATATTTGTTTCTTGATTGATTAATATATACATATGATCTCATCATAAAAGCAAAACCAAATACTCTTACTCTTGTCTTCCTAATCCTTTGTGTAAAAGAAAGCTGTTGGTTATTTGTCAGTTTACGATGTAACCCGGAGAGATACGTTCACAGACTTATCTGATATATGGGCAAAAGAAATCGACCTCTACTCAACCAATCAAGATTGCATCAAGATGCTTGTTGGCAATAAAGTTGATAAGGTAACTAACTGCACTTGTATTTGTGTCCCATTCAATTCTACTTAGACTCTATGAATTGGCTTTTTTTCTAGTATCAGTAAAAAAAATGTTAGCTAGAAAGGAAACAAGTTGTCCAAACCAAAGTGTATACGAATCAATGCTTACCACCTACTAAATTGTTTTATTCAGAAAAACAGATTAGTAAAAGGGAAATCACTTTCATCTATTTAGCCAATTAACTATTGTATGCAATGATTGAGCAATTATACTTTTCTTTTATTCCACTTTCGTGGTTTTTGAGTAAGGGGAAAATACAAGAAAGGTTTTTCTCAATTATATTATTGGCGAACAAGTGTCTTTCTGTAGTTTCCACTTATATTATTATAATATATATTTGTAATGGTATTGAATGAATATTATATAATCTGTTTTGCAGGAACAAGATAGGGTTGTGACAAAGAAAGAAGGAATGGACTTTGCAAGGGAATATGGATGCCTTTTTATCGAATGTAGTGCAAAAACACGTGTCAATGTGGAGCAGTGTTTCGAGGAACTTGTTCTCAAGGTATTTATTTGATTGCACTTTTTCTTCTACTTGTTAATTTATGCAACAAAATGATATGAATGATTGATGTCTAGGACCAAAATATGCATCACCATTCTAATCTAATGACATGATGCTACCTTTTAAATTCTTATCTAAATATCTAACTTATCTATGCAACAATGTTCCATTTGTTTTACTAGTTTATGCAACATTTTTTTTTTTTTTTTTTTTTTTTTTTTTTTTTTTTTTCTGTTTTTAACCAATTTATGCAACTTGCAATTGGTTAAACAGTTGTCGCTTCTAGAATGAAACATGTTACTTGTTGTCTAATAACTAACAAGTGCTATTCTTTTTTACTATTATCATTAGTACTATTCTATTTTATTTATATAGCGTGGAGATTGCTTTGTATTTGGATTGGATGACATAGCTATGATTGGGTTAATTTATCATGATACAATAGTCTAATAGACAGAAATGGAAGTAGAATGCTATCATAAACAAATACATATATAGGAACATTGGTATTTGTGTATTATTATTATTATTATTATTATTATTATGGACGAAATGTGCAGATTTTGGATACGCCAAGTTTGACTGCTGAGGGGTCAACTACTGTGAAAAGAAACATATTTAATCAAAAGCCTCCATCAGCTTCAGATGCATCAGCTAGTGGATGCTGCTGAATTTTGATGTGTTGTAACTTGAGGAATATGTATGTTATGTCATGTGGGATGTATGTTTGTTATTTCTGTCATGTTCTTTGAAATGACCCACCCTTGTATCTTTGGTTCAACTATGATCATCATATATTTATTATATACTGAAATTGGCTGATAAAATCTATTGTAGACGTATGTTTCACCCATCATTAACTATATATATATATATATATATATATATATATATATATATATATATATATATATATATATATATATATATATATATATTAATTACCTTATAAAACATTTTTGGTCAAATGCTGAATTTTAAGTCGTACAAACATACAATGCATTTGTACAATCAATTTATGCATTACAAAAAGAGTAAGTACATATAGTCGACAGTTGAAAATATCAAATCTCTTATCCCCTATTTTTAGGTTATTTTAATCCAGTTCATTCCTTATCTCCGTATTTCTTTAAATCTTGCAATTTGTGTTCACAAATCTTAGATATATATCGCTGACGTTTTCATTTCTAGGGTTTAATTCATTTTTCAGCATTCAACCACCATTATCACACCTATCGTTTGGTGCGGGTAAACGGTTATATATATATATATATATATATATATATATATATATATATATATATATATATATATATATATATATATATATATATATATATATAGGGAGGGAGGGATTTAACCTCAGTCATCTATTTCATACCTGTCGTTCTAACCTTTCGGTGTGACGGTGTACCGCCATGACAGACTTGATATATAGGTTATTTTGATATATATATATATATATATATATATATATATATATATATATATATATATATATATATATATATATATATATATATATATATATATATATAGGTTATTTTGTTTCTACTAACTATTGTGTGCTAGAATGAACAGATCTGGATCATCGGATGGAATAGAATCAAATGTTATGATCTGAGAGTCTATGGTATTACAATAGTGTAACATGCACTATAATCACACAATTTTCAGTATAAGGGTGTTCTGGTCAATTTATCCTTATTAAAAAGGAAATTTCCAGAATTTAAGGGATAATTAATTCATTTATATTTTAAAAATCTGAATATTTTAAATTAATCCAAATTTAAAAATTCGATTTTATTCTGTTAGAATGATAGAATGCCTATACAATGGTCTTTTCTTTTATATGCATAAACATTCTAAAGCATGTATAAATGTATTCTGTTAGAATATCATCGAAAATAAATAAAATTCTTAAAGAATTGCATTTTTGCATATACAATTATTGAACAAATACATTCTTGCATATATCATCGAAAATGAATAAAATTCTTAAATAATAGTATTCTTGCATATACAATTATTACACAAATACACTTGATCCTCATTAATTGTCCATATAATCAACTTGATCTTCACATATATAGTTGTTGAACTCGATTCCAAATAATTCTCTTGTATGATCAATTTCCTTCTCCATGCAAGTCTGAAAGAATAAGATACATTACTTGTTAGTATTACGTGTTAAACAAATATACTTGTTGTTAACAAACATTCTCACAGATATTCTAAACAGAATGCATTTATATAAATAAATTTTAACAGAATACATTACAGAATGCACTTAAATCATAGTCTTTTTTTTCTATATGCATAAACATTCTAAAGCATGTATAAATGTATTATGTTAGAATTACTAGCAACACATGTTTTATGTAATTTTTATATTCTCATAGAATGAAAGTTGTGAATTGCACAAAAACCCATAAGTAAAAATTGAAGAAAATACAAAAACCAATGAGTAAGTGCAGAAAAAATAACAAGTTTTAGACATGATAGCTCATACAAAATTCAATGCTTAGGTTGAATTGGAACTTAAGCATTGGAATCCAAGATTTCATTCTAGCAGAATTGAAATTCGTGATTCCATTCTGGCAGAATTACCCTCATCATATTTGATACTAAGGTAATTTTGCTACTGATACTAATTGAAGATTATTCCTTTCGTGATTGATATTCATGAGGAAGATAAGAGATAAAATTTTTACCAATGTCTTTTTCAAACATCAAATGCTACAAGATAGAATATAAACATGATAAAGTAATTGTTTTATATGTTATCTTAAACTATTCTAAAATTCTATGTCCCTGAAGTCGGATGACTTCACCATCTGATTTTTTTGATGTACTGGTAAAATTCAGGTTGAGCAAGTGAATCATTGACTGAAGACTTCACAATCTTTATATGATGGATCTCAAAAAATCAAGAATATAGTATCAAATGGGTAAATAAAATTAGGGAAAATCATACACTTACATATAGTGTTAGAACAACTTCCATGCCAAAGCCCCTGAATGCAGCTCCAATGGGTTTGCCGGTGGTTGAACAGATCGCAAGAGATCTAATCTCTGGCAGGCTTCCCTTGGTTCACTATCTTCGTCTCTGTTAGCCACCAATCGCGAAAAGGAAAGGAACAGAGGCAACAATGTTGCTGTCAAGTGGCAGCGAAGGCTGCTCCTTCGTCTATCCGACAACAATCACACAAGAAGGGAATGACTTCGGTCCTCTGTTGATCGCAGAAGAAAGAAACACAAAAATAGTCAGAAAATGGCCAGTGACTCTTAATCGATCGCAAGGAAGGGCTGGAATCGGTGGTGGGAAGTCACTGATTTTCTTCTCTTTAGTGGTGATGTTCCAGGCAAGAAACAAAGGTGAAGGGTAGACATCAGGAGCGATCCTCAGTGTGTGTGTGTGTGTGTGTGGGGGGGGGGGTGTCTCTTGGCGGCTTAAGTGAAGGTAACAACCTCCACATTTTGATTTCATCCTCTCGATAAGTGAAAAAGAAGAAGCGTAGGAAATATAAGATATATATATATATATATATATATATATATATATATATATATATATATATATATATATATATATATAGAGAGAGAGAGAGAGAGAGAGAGAGAGAGACTAGGTTAAATATATTTACTTTATTTCCTTAATTGTAGGATTCCAATTAAATGTTTTCCTTAGTTAAAAGTACAAAAGGTCCAAAATACCCGTTAATGATTTATTTAATTATTTATTATTTCTTGAATTCTCATTGGTGCATTTATACACACAATAATTGTTAGAAACATTTGAACCTAGCTCTCTCTCTCTCTCTCTCTCTCTCTATATATATATATATATATATATATATATATATATATATATATATATATATATATATATATATATATATATATATATATGGAATGTTATATGTGAAAAACTGCCTAATCATCCGATCTTCTCTAAATTCAATCCTGACCTCCCTAAGTAGCTATTTATGGTTATTCCTCATTCGAAAAGACCTCCCACATGGCAGTCCTCCATCTCCCCATGCTAGTTTCTTCCCCTTATTCCCCCAATTTTGTTCCCAACAACAATCACAATGAGCATTGATAAAAAAATCTTCCTCTCTCTCTCTCTCATCATAACCACATCATTTCTAAAATATGAAATTAGGAAGAGAGATTAAAAAAAGTGTGACAACCCCAAATCTATTCCCGTTACAAATTCCATTTTCACTAACGGAATACGTTAACGTACGTTATTTTATGTAATATTTGAAATCGTTAATATCCGAATATCTAATTATAGGCATGTCCTAATATCATTATAAGTAATGTAACTCATACGTGTTAATCTAGTTTAACCTAATAGAGTGGTATTACCATTTCAACCACTTCACCCGGGTAAAAAGTTTTAACCCCGTTAAACTTTAGCATCGAGTAGCCGTGTATCGGGTACAATACCCGAGACATATAAAAACACTTGAACACTTCAATTGGACTCTTTTACCACTATTACACCTCTCTCTCACTACTTTCTCTCTCTAGACCCGAAATCGACTCCAAATCCGCGAATTTCCGACTTCCAAACGTAAGGATTCATCCCCTAACTTAATCTAATCATACTTTACTGCTTTTAGAGTCCAAAATCATGAGAATCAAGGACCATAAAGGAGTTTACGGCCTAAGAAGCTCCTTAGGCCGTAAACCCCCAAAATCATACCAAAAGCCTTGTTTTTCCTTCTTTTAAGCTTATGGACTAGTTAAGGCATAAACCTAGGGGACTTTGGACTCTAAAACACAAGGAATTAGAGCCTAAAAAGGAGTTTACGGTCCAAGCATGTGCTTAGGCCGTAAACACCTCAAACACCCCAAAAACACTTGTTTAAAGTCCCAAAAACTCATCTAGGGTGTTTGGCAATTTAGACTTGACAACAAGGAAGGCTTAAATGCATCAAACAACATCATTTGAAGGCAAAAAGAGGAGTTTACGGCCAAGGCTAAGCTTGGGCTGTAAACACCCAAAAATTTGTGTCAAACAAGTCCCTAAACTACCCTAGTGCTTGTAAGGAATTTAGTTAAGGCCTTTGGAAGTGTGTTGTACCATTAAACTTCACATTTGAGCACAAAATGAAGAGTTTACGGCCAAGGATGTTCTTGGGCCGTAAACTCCCCAAAAATATATGCCAAATTGTCCCAAACTCACTATATGGCCTTCTAGGATTTATCTAAGGTGTATGAGACTTTGTTGTACCATTAAAACATACATCTTGAAGGGTTTACAAGAGTTTACGGCCCAAGAACAAGTCTTGGCCGTAAACTCCCCAAAAATGTCACAAATTTTGATGTCTAATCCCTTAAAATAGTCCAAGACACATACCACTAAATCAAGGAAGTGAAATAAGACCTTAAACATACACTTTGGAGTGCCACAAGAGTTTACGGCCAAACCTAGGGGGTTTACGGCCGTAAACTCTCAAAGGATGGCTTTTGGGCCATAAACTCCAAGGGAGTGAGCTCGTGGACCCTCCCATAAATCATTCATGACTTTGTACCACTCCCGGGAACCCCTTCTAGGCCTTAAAACCCCGAAAACGATGCTAGAATGTCCAAATACTATAATGAAAAGCATAAGATGATTAACTTCTTGTAAAATACATATTTCATATGACATTAGGGTCCTAGGAGGTGCTCTAGGGGTTATTGGGTACCAAACGCTCAATCGACACTTTTACCCGATTTACCCGATTTTCGCGATTTCAGGTGAGTTCATACCCCTTAATGAACCTTTCAAATGTTTTATATGTTTTAGGGGGGAGATACAAGTTGAATATACATGTTTATGAAAAGTTATACAAGACTATTTTTCAGATTTCAGAGTTAATCACATGTGATTCACAATCTGTAGTTCAAATCACATGTGATTTATCACTATGCTTTATAAATAAATCAATTGTTTTCAAAACTATCTTGGATTAACAAACAAGTTTTAAATGTTCCTTTCGTACAATACTTTTGTTAGATAAAACTCTTTATAAGAATGTAATCATACTAATATATTTATATAAGTAAGATTTGAAAGACTTAGGACCGATAGCTCGCCTTACTTCCTGTTTCTTGTTTGATTGTGGACTTAGGGTAGTAGTTATCCATCCGACTGTCATTGATTTCTTAATTATATATCTCGTATATTAGTACAAATTATGAGTACTTCTTAATTCATTAATTACCTGAATCACTACTTGACTAGAACCACATACACTAAATTAACTATAATGGGTATAGTTAAGGACTCTATCTCTAGTTTCCACTATTACTCTACACTACTATAATTCTCTATACTATGAAGCAATACACTAATAAGAGAATACAATACAAGTTATACGAAAGATTACTACACTATAATACAAGAGAATGCACTAATCATGAGATAACTCACTAATCCACTACGGGATACTCTATACGCTATTCACTATGCCCGAAGTTTTCCGTCAGGAAGACGACACTATATGTATAGATCTATACGGGGCAGACGCTATTACATCCCGACTGATAACTTCAGTCCGAGCCGCTCAGGCCCAGGGATGCTGTTACTCTACTACACTATGCATGACTGGGAAGGTCATGGGGATTCGCTATTACTCACACTATTGGGAATATACTAAGAAAGACACTATAACCGCACTAAAATACTAAAAGAAAGATGAAATAATATCCCGAAGTAAATAAGTATCTAATACTAAAGGATGCTGCACCACTATTATATACTCTAAGAATAACTTACTATACTACATTACATAATGATGAGTCACTATTACACTTCTATGATAAATGACATTCATAGATAGAAACAACATATTTCTTAAAGATTTTCGCTTACTATACAGTTCTGGAAAATATGGGATTTTCTAGGTTTTACCACTATTTATGATTCCAAACTTCAGCTTTCATACTAATGACTCTAATACTTTTATACAAGTACTCACACTAAAAACTCTTATGAACTCACCAGCTTTATGCTGATATTCTTTTCAAAATAACTTGTATCTTCAGGTCAAAGATAGACAGGTACAGCAGCAAATTTTTGGAGAAGATGGAGGATACAAGACCCATCTCTTATTTTGTTTACTTTTGGTGTTTGTCAAACATTACAAAACACACTTGTAAATACACTTACTATATAAATGAAATGGTTGTATGTTTCTTGCTTTTACTATTATACAATTGTGATGATACTGTACACTACGTCATCCACCCCGAAACGTATTCCGCCGTTATCGGTTTTGGGGTGTGACAGATTGGTATCAGAGCATTGTTTATAGTGAATCAAGTATATCAACCTGTAAAAGATATACGAACTATAAACACTTCGGGACTAAAACACTCTGACCAAGAATATATACTGTTAAGTATCTAAAAGATTTAACTAAGTATATATATATACACATCACTATAAAACACAGAAGTCAGTATCGTCCTAGAACCAAACAAAAGTATTAAGATTATTGGATAGCACAATTGCGCTTAGAGACATATAGTCACATGTAGGGGGATGTAGCCTGATCAACTACGTCTTCCTAGGAGTGACTAGCATGTGCCTAAGTTTGGTTGTGGTATTGCAACAAGTCTAAAACTTACTAACACTACCACAATAACGATTAACATTAGAATACTGTAGGAGTATTCTGTACCTCTAAAAACATACATCTGTGAGAACTAAAAAGGGTCGTTACTGACGGAGCAATAGTCGCTAAATGGATACTTTCCGGTTACATGTGACTAGGGCGTTATAGACTTAGAACCTGTGATCTTTGCTTTACTTCCTGTTCCTTGTTTGGTTGTGGATTTAGAGTTAGGGTCACTTATTCGACGGACTATCCTGCCCCAATCACATGTAATTAGTATGCATTATGCAAGTATTGGTCCCACTCGTGACGACCGTCTTATAAGTAATTTAGGTTAGTACGCCTATTAACCTTCTTTTCCCCTTTTCTCGCATAGATACCATGGCTGGCTTCCACCCTCCTGGCGACCCGTACTACCCAAACCAGGGTAATGGGGGATGGCTCAGTGAAGAGTCGGACGATGATCACCCAATCCCCTTGGATGACCACCGAGCAGAAGGCTTTCCGGATAACTCCGACTCCGAGCCAGAAGTTAATAACCTACCCCCTGGAGTTCCGAACCCCAACCCCCGTCCGACATTTCAGGGCCCCACTCCTATGTGGGCCATATCCTTGCACAGATGGAGCGAAGAGCAGGGTCAGCCCACGCCATACAATGGAGACCGAAGTTTCTACAACATAAACGAAGGTGGATCAGCAGATCAGGTTCTGCCCATCATGATCCGAAGGATTGCCAGGAATGTCGAGCAAGGTCAAGCTGCAATATGTCGAGTTGTGGAAGTGGATGCCAACTCAAATCTCAACACAGTTCGCATCCGCCAACTTGAAGAAGCCATGAACATGACAAGGAGGACTAACGAGGCTCTGCAGCACCAGCTGGCTGCATCCCGAGCTGAGGTTAGAGAACTCCGTGCAAGCCAAAGGACTCATGATCGACACCTTCAAGAAGTTATGCGTCAGCTAGCAGAACTGAGGATTCACCCGACAAGTAACCGTCGCCAGTAGAAAACGTCTAGTTACCTCTATCTTTTGTTTAATGGATTAACCTATCCACTCTATGTTCCGTAGATCTATTATCTGTAAACATTCCTAGCTTGAAAGTACTCTAGTCAAACCTCTAAACTGCCAAACCTTTTCTCTATGGTATGATGTAAGACCTATTGCTAGGTCAAATTTTCATGAACTTCTGTTGCATCATGGATACCAATATATTGGCAGTTGATTTCTCTATTGCTATAACCCTCATCTTGATCTTGGATTATGTTGATTTAATCCACGAAACACTCTATTTATATTCGCAATAGGCCCTTACTATTGCTATCATTTCTATACTTCTTCCAGTAAAGGATGCCTCCACGAAAGCGTCCCGCCAGAGGAAGACCTGCAACTCAAACCCCTACTCCACCACCCCCTCCTCCACAGATCGATCCGGTGTTATTTCAAACAGCGGTGACTGCAGCCGTGACAGCAGCCATGGCCTAAATGAATTCTGGGGATGCGAGCGGTGGTAACTCTAGGTTCGGTGAAGTCCATCATCGAGTGCAGGGATGTACTTATAAGGATTTCATGAACTGTAAACCTACCTTCTTCGATGGTACTGGAGGAATTCTGACATTATCTCGATGGTTCGAAAGAACCGAAGCTGTGTTCGAGATGTGCTCTTGTCCCGAGGAGAGTAAAATCAAGTTCGCTACTGCTACCCTTACCAACAGGGCCTTGACATGGTGGAACGGCCATGTTAGTTCACTTTCCTTGGTCACAGCCAATGCTATGGACTGGGACACTCTGAAGGACCTCATGAGAGGAGAGTACTGCCCTAGGGGCGAAATTCAGAAACTTGAGGAAGAACTCTGGAACCTCAAGATGAAGGGGACCGATATAACAGCTTATACGGCCAGGTTTTGCGACTTGGCAGCCATGTGCCCCAATATGATCCCTACAGAGAACAAGAAGATTGAACGGTACATCTGGGGTTTGGTGCCCCCGTATCAAGGAAATGTTCTAGCTTCACGCCCTACAACTTTTGATAGCGCCAAGGAATTGGCCCAGAGTCTGATCAATCATGAAATCTCCTCCACTCCAGCGACAGCAACCACAACAACCGCTGCACCGCCCGTTTCATCTGACAGAAAGAGGAAGCGATGGGATAAGATGAAAGGCAAGAAAACTCAAACCTCCTCAAAGGACCAACAAATGGTGGCGGTCCATGCTGCCACAACCCCGACTACTCCAGCTACTCCAGCCCCGCCAAAAGCTTACAGTGGAAACTTGCCCAAGTGTCCCAAGTGCCCTTTCCACCACAACGGCCCCTGCCGTGAACTGCAGTGTTCCAACTGTGGTCGAAAAGGCCAAACTGTCCGATTTTGTAAGGCCCCTCCCAAACCTATCGCGCAGGTTCCTGGTACGGGAGTGACCCCAACTTGTTATGGCTGTGGAGAGGCAGGTCATTTTAAGAGAAACTGTCCAAAGACCACACATGCTGGAGGAACTGGAAGGCTACTCGCTATCGGTCACAATGAAGCGGTAGCAGATCCCACAGTAGTCACGGGTACGTTTCTTCTCAACAACTCCTATGCCTGTGTCTTATTTGATAGTGGTGCAGAAAGAAGCTTCGTAAATCATAACTTTAAACACTTACTCAAACAAATCCCTCAACCACTAAAAGAAACATTCGTCGTAGAAATGGCTAATGGGAAAACAGAAAGCTCTAGCGAAATCTACATAGGTTGCACTCTCATGTTAGACGATCACTCATTCCCAATCGATCTTATGCCAGTCTCAATCAAAAATTTCGATGTCATTGTTGGTATGGATTGGTTGAGTCTCCATTGCGCTGATATCCTATGTTCCGACAAAGCCATTCGTCTGAACCTTCCAAATCACGAAACCCTCTTGATATATGGAGATAAGCCAAGTACGAGCCTTCGTATCATCTCCAGTGTTCAGGCTCAGAAATACTTACGCAAGGAGTATCGCGCCTTTCTTGCCCATGTCGTTGACACTAACCAGAAATCGAAAGATCCAAAAGACATTCCCGTAGTATGCGATTTCCCTAACGTCTTTCCGGAGGATCTTCCCGGCCTACCTCCCAAATGTCAGATTGAGTTCAGAATCGACCTAATTCCAGGAGCTACCCCCGTAGCTAAGTCGCCCTACCGTCTAGCGCCCGCCGAAATGCAAGAACTGTCTGGTCAACTCAACGAACTGCTCAGCAAGGGCTTTATAAGACCGAGTTTCTCACCTTGGGGAGCTCCGGTCTTGTTCATGAAAAAGAAAGACGGATCGTTTCGGATGTGCATCGATTATAGAGAACTCAATAAACTCACGGTTAAAAATCGCTACCCTCTCCCTCGTATCGACGATCTGTTTGATCAACTACAAGGAGCAAGTTACTTCTCCAAGATTGACCTTAGATCTGGGTATCATCAGTTACGGGTACTCGAGGAAGATGTTCCGAAAACAGCTTTCCGAACCCGCTACGGACACTTTGAGTTCGTAGTGATGCCCTTTGGACTGACCAACGCCCCTGCAGTATTCATGGACTTGATGAATAGAGTGTGTCGTCCATACCTGGATCATTTCGTCATCGTTTTCATTGACGATATCCTCGTTTACTCTCGGAACGAGGAAGAACACAAGGATCACCTACGACAAGTCTTGGAAACGTTGCAATCCGAAAAGTTATATGCGAAGTTCTCTAAGTGCGAGTTCTGGATCCGAAGAGTCGAATTCTTAGGTCACGTGGTTAGTGAAGAAGGAATTCATGTGGATCCCTCCAAGATTAAAGCTATTGAGAACTGGTCAGCACCGAAGACGCCTACGGAAATTCGTCAATTTCTAGGCCTCGCTGGCTACTACCGTAGATTCATTCAAAACTTTTCTCGGATTGCGAAACCTCTCACTATGCTGACACAGAAAGGAGTACCGTTCGACTGGGAGGAAAGACAGGAGAAGGCATTCCAAACCCTGAAGCGAGCCCTATGCACCGCACCAGTATTATCCCTTCCCGAAGGGACAGAAGATTTTGTCGTATACTGTGATGCATCCAACCAGGGGCTCGTTTGTGTCTTGATGCAACGGGGTAAGGTTATCGCATATGCCTCGAGACAGCTAAAGAACCATGAGGCGAACTACACTACGCACGACCTCGAATTAGGAGCGGTTGTTTTTGCACTAAAAATCTGGAGACACTACTTATATGGGACGAAGAGTGTGGTATACACTGATCATAAAAGCCTCCAACACATAATGAACCAAAAAGAACTCAACATGAGGCAGCGTCGATGGGTCGAGCTACTTAACGATTACGACTGTGAAATTAGATATCATCCGGGAAAAGCCAATGTAGTAGCAGATGCACTGAGCAGGAAGGAGTATACTGGTCGAAAGACCAAGTCGTTGACGATGACTATTCATTCGCATCTCTCCACGCAGATCAAAGAGGCTCAGCTGGAAGCCTTAAAGCCCGAGAACGTGTTGGGAGAATCTCTACGTGGAATGAATAAAAATTTGGAGGTAAAGGGTGACGGAGCCTACTACTTCTTAGACCGAATCTGGACTCCACGCCATGGAGGTTTTAGAGATTTGGTTATGAGCGCATAAAACTCGCTACTCCATCCACCCAGGTTCAGATAAGATGTATCTGGATCTCAAAAAGCTATACTGGTGGCCAAACATGAAAGCGGAGATCGCCACATTTGTGAGTAAGTGCCTCACTTGCGCGAAAGTCAAGGTTGAATATCAGAAGCCATCAGGACTTCTCCAACAACCTGAGATACCAGAATGGAAGTGGGAGCAGATCACAATGGACTTTATAACCAAACTTCCCAAGACAACGGGTGGATTAGATACTATTTGGGTCATTGTTGATAGGTTGACTAAGTCCGCACATTTCCTACCCATCAAGGAAACGGATAAGATGGAGAAACTCACTAGAACATACATTAAAGAAATAGTACGACTACATGGCGTCCCTATCTCTATTATCTCAGACAGAGATAGTAGATTCACCTCTAGGTTCTGGCGATCGTTGCAAGAAGCACTAGGGACGAGGCTGGACATGAGTACAGCCTACCATCCGCAGACCGACGGACAGAGTGAGAGGACAATTCAAACCTTAGAGGATATGCTGCGAGCTTGTGTAATTGACTTTGGTAAGTCATGGGACACACACTTACCCCTTGTGGAATTTTCTTATAATAATAGTTATCATA
This sequence comes from Lactuca saligna, assembly GCF_052625555.1. Classification (NCBI taxonomy): domain Eukaryota; kingdom Viridiplantae; phylum Streptophyta; class Magnoliopsida; order Asterales; family Asteraceae; genus Lactuca; species Lactuca saligna. The sequence continues at coordinate 246,736,156 of NC_136420.1, read as the reverse complement.
CGAGCGTCAAGGCAGCCCCATTCGAAGCCCTCTACGGCCGCAAGTGTAGATCCCCTCTGTGCTGGGCTGAGGTGGGTGACACTCAACTAGATAAAGGAAGAGTTCCTGATAGCTCTCTCACTGGTCCGGAGATCATTCGAGAAACGACCGAGAAGATTGTACAGATACGCGAACGAATTAAAGCCGCTAGGGATCGACAGAAAAGCTACGCCGATAAACGAAGAAAACCCTTGGAATTCTAGGTGGGAGATCGAGTCATGTTGAAGGTCTCACCCTGGAAGGGCACGATACGTTTTGGAAAGCGTGGAAAGTTGAACCCGAGGTACATAGGGCCTTTTGAGATTCTCGCTAGAATCGGCCCCGTAGCTTATAAACTCAACCTACCTCACGAACTAAGCAACATACACCCTACCTTTCACGTCTCTAACTTGAAGAAATGCCTGTCAGACGAGACACTCGTAATTCCCCTTGACGAGATTGAGGTCAATGAGAGCCTCAACTTCGTGGAAGAACCTGTTGAGATTATGGATCGAGAAGTAAAACGAACGAAGCAAAGCCGTATCCCAATTGTGAAAGTTTGGTGGAATGCCAAACGAGGACCAGAATTCACTTGGGAACGCGAAGACCAAATGAAACTCAAATACCCCCATCTCTTCACGTAGTTGTACTGTAACTCTCACATGTATAAATTCTAAAATTTCGGGACGAAATTCCCCTAACGGGGGGATGATGTGACAACCCCAAATCTATTCCCGTTACAAATTCCATTTTCACTAACGGAATACGTTAACGTACGTTATTTTATGTAATATTTGAAATCGTTAATATCCGAATATCTAATTATAGGCATGTCCTAATATCATTATAAGTAATGTAACTCATACGTGTTAATCTAGTTTAACCTAATAGAGTGGTATTACCATTTCAACCACTTCACCCGGGTAAAAAGTTTTAACCCCGTTAAACTTTAGCATCGAGTAGCCGTGTATCGGGTACAATACCCGAGACATATAAAAACACTTGAACACTTCAATTGGACTCTTTTACCACTATTACACCTCTCTCTCACTACTTTCTCTCTCTAGACCCGAAATCGACTCCAAATCCGCGAATTTCCGACTTCCAAACGTAAGGATTCATCCCCTAACTTAATCTAATCATACTTTACTGATTTTAGAGTCCAAAATCATGAGAATCAAGGACCATAAAGGAGTTTACGGCCTAAGAAGCTCCTTAGGCCGTAAACCCCCAAAATCATACCAAAAGCCTTGTTTTTCCTTCTTTTAAGCTTATGGACTAGTTAAGGCATAAACCTAGGGGACTTTGGACTCTAAAACACAAGGAATTAGAGCCTAAAAAGGAGTTTACGGCCCAAGCATGTGCTTAGGCCGTAAACACCTCAAACACCCCAAAAACACTTGTTTAAAGTCCCAAAAACTCATCTAGGGTGTTTGGCAATTTAGACTTGACAACAAGGAAGGCTTAAATGCATCAAACAACATCATTTGAAGGCAAAAAGAGGAGTTTACGGCCAAGGCTAAGCTTGGGCCGTAAACACCCAAAAATTTGTGTCAAACAAGTCCCTAAACTACCCTAGTGCTTGTAAGGAATTTAGTTAAGGCCTTTGGAAGTGTGTTGTACCATTAAACTTCACATTTGAGCACAAAATGAAGAGTTTACGGCCAAGGATGTTCTTGGGCCGTAAACTCCCCAAAAATATATGCCAAATTGTCCCAAACTCACTATATGGCCTTCTAGGATTTATCTAAGGTGTATGAGACTTTGTTGTACCATTAAAACATACATCTTGAAGGGTTTACAAGAGTTTACGGCCCAAGAACAAGTCTTGGCCGTAAACTCCCCAAAAATGTCACAAATTTTGATGTCTAATCCCTTAAAATCGTCCAAGACACATACCACTAAATCAAGGAAGTGAAATAAGACCTTAAACATACACTTTGGAGTGCCACAAGAGTTTACGGCCAAACCTAGGGGGTTTACGGCCGTAAACTCTCAAAGGATGGCTTTTGGGCCATAAACTCCAAGGGAGTGAGCTCGTGGACCCTCCCATAAATCATTCATGACTTTGTACCACTCCCGGGAACCCCTTCTAGGCCTTAAAACCCCGAAAACGATGCTAGAATGTCCAAATACTATAATGAAAAGCATAAGATGATTAACTTCTTGTAAAATACATATTTCATATGACATTAGGGTCCTAGGAGGTGCTCTAGGGGTTATTGGGTACCAATCGCTCAATCGACACTTTTACCCTATTTACCCGATTTCCACGATTTCAGGTGAGTTCATACCCCTTAATGAACCTTTCAAATGTTTTATATGTTTTAGGGGGAGATACAAGTTGAATATACATGTTTATGAAAAGTTATACAAGACTATTTTTCAGATTTCAGAGTTAATCACATGTGATTCACAATCTGTAGTTCAAATCACATGTGATTTATCACTATGCTTTATAAATAAATCAATTGTTTTCAAAACTATCTTGGATTAACAAACAAGTTTTAAATGTTCCTTTCGTACAATACTTTTGTTAGATAAAACTCTTTATAAGAATGTAATCATACTAATATATTTATATAAGTAAGATTTGAAAGACTTAGGACCGATAGCTCGCCTTACTTCCTGTTTCTTGTTTGATTGTGGACTTAGGGTAGTAGTTATCCATCCGACTGTCATTGATTTCTTAATTATATATCTCGTATATTAGTACAGATTATGAGTACTTCTTAATTCATTAATTACCTGAATCACTACTTGACTAGAACCACATACACTAAATTAACTATAATGGGTATAGTTAAGGACTCTACCTCTAGTTTCCACTATTACTCTACACTACTATAATTCTCTATACTATGAAGCAATACACTAATAAGAGAATACAATACAAGTTATACGAAAGATTACTACACTATAATACAAGAGAATGCACTAATCATGAGATAACTCACTAATCCACTACGGGATACTCTATACGCTATTCACTATGCCCGAAGTTTTCCGTCAGGAAGACGACACTATATGTATAGATCTATACGGGGCAGACGCTATTACATCCCGACTGATAACTTCAGTCCGAGCCGCTCAGGCCCAGGGATGCTGTTACTCTACTACACTATGCATGACTGGGAAGGTCATGGGGATTCGCTATTACTCACACTATTGGGAATATACTAAGAAAGACACTATAACCGCACTAAAATACTAAAAGAAAGATGAAATAATATCCCGAAGTAAATAAGTATCTAATACTAAAGGATGCTGCACCACTATTATATACTCTAAGAATAACTTACTATACTACATTACATAATGATGAGTCACTATTACACTTCTATGATAAATGACATTCATAGATAGAAACAACATATTTCTTAAAGATTTTCGCTTACTATACAGTTCTGGAAAATATGGGATTTTCTAGGTTTTACCACTATTTATGATTCCAAACTTCAGCTTTCATACTAATGACTCTAATACTTTTATACAAGTACTCACACTAAAAACTCTTATGAACTCACCAGCTTTATGCTGATATTCTTTTCAAAATAACTTGTATCTTCAGGTCAAAGATAGACAGGTACAGCAGCAAATTTTTGGAGAAGATGGAGGATACAAGACCCATCTCTTATTTTGTTTACTTTTGGTGTTTGTCAAACATTACAAAACACACTTGTAAATACACTTACTATATAAATGAAATGGTTGTATGTTTCTTGCTTTTACTATTATACAATTGTGATGATACTGTACACTACGTCATCCACCCCGAAACGTATTCCGCCGTTATCGGTTTTGGGGTGTGACAGATTGGTATTAGAGCATTGTTTATAGTGAATCAAGTATATCAACCTGTAAAAGATATACGAACTATAAACACTTCGGGACTAAAACACTCTGACCAAGAATATATACTGTTAAGTATCTAAAAGATTTAACTAAGTATATATATATACACATCACTATAAAACACAGAAGTCAGTATCGTCCTAGAACCAAACAAAAGTATTAAGATTATTGGATAGCACAATTGCGCTTAGAGACATATAGTCACATGTAGGGGGATGTAGCCTGATCAACTACGTCTTCCTAGGAGTGACTAGCATGTGCCTAAGTTTGGTTGTGGTATTGCAACAAGTCTAAAACTTACCAACACTACCACAATAACGATTAACATTAGAATACTGTAGGAGTATTCTGTACCTCTAAAAACATACATCTGTGAGAACTAAAAAGGGTCGTTACTGACGGAGCAATAGTCGCTAAATGGATACTTTCCGGTTACATGTGACTAGGGCGTTATAGACTTAGAACCTGTGATCTTTGCTTTACTTCCTGTTCCTTGTTTGGTTGTGGATTTAGAGTTAGGGTCACTTATTCGACGGACTATCCTGCCCCAATCACATGTAATTAGTATGCATTATGCAAGTATTGGTCCCACTCGTGACGACCGTCTTATAAGTAATTTAGGTTAGTACGCCTATTAACCTTCTTTTCCCCTTTTCTCGCATAGATACCATGGCTGGCTTCCACCCTCCTGGCGACCCGTACTACCCAAACCAGGGTAATGGGGGATGGCTCAGTGAAGAGTCGGACGATGATCACCCAATCCCCTTGGATGACCACCGAGCAGAAGGCTTTCCGGATAACTCCGACTCCGAGCCAGAAGTTAATAACCTACCCCCTGGAGTTCCGAACCCCAACCCCCGTCCGACATTTCAGGGCCCCACTCCTATGTGGGCCATATCCTTGCACAGATGGAGCGAAGAGCAGGGTCAGCCCACGCCATACAATGGAGACTGAAGTTTCTACAACATAAACGAAGGTGGATCAGCAGATCAGGTTCTGCCCATCATGATCCGAAGGATTGCCAGGAATGTCGAGCAAGGTCAAGCTGCAATATGTCGAGTTGTGGAAGTGGATGCCAACTCAAATCTCAACACAGTTCGCATCCGCCAACTTGAAGAAGCCATGAACATGACAAGGAGGACTAACGAGGCTCTGCAGCACCAGCTGGCTGCATCCCGAGCTGAGGTTAGAGAACTCCGTGCAAGCCAAAGGACTCATGATCGACACCTTCAAGAAGTTATGCGTCAGCTAGCAGAACTGAGGATTCACCCGACAAGTAACCGTCGCCAGTAGAAAACGTCTAGTTACCTCTATCTTTTGTTTAATGGATTAACCTATCCACTCTATGTTCCGTAGATCTATTATCTGTAAACATTCCTAGCTTGAAAGTACTCTAGTCAAACCTCTAAACTGCCAAACCTTTTCTCTATGGTATGATGTAAGACCTATTGCTAGGTCAAATTTTCATGAACTTCTGTTGCATCATGGATACCAATATATTGGCAGTTGATTTCTCTATTGCTATAACCCTCATCTTGATCTTGGATTATGTTGATTTAATCCACGAAACACTCTATTTATATTCGCAATAGGCCCTTACTATTGCTATCATTTCTATACTTCTTCCAGTAAAGGATGCCTCCACGAAAGCGTCCCGCCAGAGGAAGACCTGCAACTCAAACCCCTACTCCACCACCCCCTCCTCCACAGATCGATCCGGTGTTATTTCAAACAGCGGTGACTGCAGCCGTGACAGCAGCCATGGCCTAAATGAATTCTGGGGATGCGAGCGGTGGTAACTCTAGGTTCGGTGAAGTCCATCATCGAGTGCAGGGATGTACTTATAAGGATTTCATGAACTGTAAACCTACCTTCTTCGATGGTACTGGAGGAATTCTGACATTATCTCGATGGTTCGAAAGAACCGAAGCTGTGTTCGAGATGTGCTCTTGTCCCGAGGAGAGTAAAATCAAGTTCGCTACTGCTACCCTTACCAACAGGGCCTTGACATGGTGGAACGGCCATGTTAGTTCACTTTCCTTGGTCACAGCCAATGCTATGGGCTGGGACACTCTGAAGGACCTCATGAGAGGAGAGTACTGCCCTAGGGGCGAAATTCAGAAACTTGAGGAAGAACTCTGGAACCTCAAGATGAAGGGGACCGATATAACAGCTTATACGGCCAGGTTTTGCGACTTGGCAGCCATGTGCCCCAATATGATCCCTATAGAGAACAAGAAGATTGAACGGTACATCTGGGGTTTGGTGCCCCCGTATCAAGGAAATGTTCTAGCTTCACGCCCTACAACTTTTGATAGCGCCAAGGAATTGGCCCAGAGTCTGATCAATCATGAAATCTCCTCCACTCCAGCGACAGCAACCACAACAACCGCTGCACCGCCCGTTTCATCTGACAGAAAGAGGAAGCGATGGGATAAGATGAAAGGCAAGAAAACTCAAACCTCCTCAAAGGACCAACAAATGGTGGCGGTCCATGCTGCCACAACCCCGACTACTCCAGCTACTCCAGCCCCGCCAAAAGCTTATAGTGGAAACTTTCCCAAGTGTCCCAAGTGCCCTTTCCACCACAACGGCCCCTGCCGTGAACTGCAGTGTTCCAACTGCGGTCGAAAAGGCCATACTGTCCGATTTTGTAAGGCCCCTCCCAAACCTATCGCGCAGGTTCCTGGTACGGGAGTGACCCCAACTTGTTATGGCTGTGGAGAGGCGGGTCATTTTAAGAGAAACTGTCCAAAGACCACACATGCTGGAGGAACTGGAAGGCTACTCGCTATCGGTCACAATGAAGCGGTAGCAGATCCCACAGTAGTCACGGGTACGTTTCTTCTCAACAACTCCTATGCCTGTGTCTTATTTGATAGTGGTGCAGAAAGAAGCTTCGTAAATCATAACTTTAAACACTTACTCAAACAAATCCCTCAACCACTAAAAGAAACATTCGTCGTAGAAATGGCTAATGGGAAAACAGAAAGCTCTAGCGAAATCTACATAGGTTGCACTCTCATGTTAGATGATCACTCATTCCCAATCGATCTTATGCCAGTCTCAATCAAAAATTTCGATGTCATTGTTGGTATGGATTGGTTGAGTCTCCATTGCACTGATATCCTATGTTCCGACAAAGCCATTCGTCTGAACCTTCCAAATCACGAAACCCTCTTGATATATGGAGATAAGCCAAGTACGAGCCTTCGTATCATCTCCAGTGTTCAGGCTCAGAAATACTTACGCAAGGAGTATCGCGCCTTTCTTGCCCATGTCGTTGACACTAACCAGAAATCGAAAGATCCAAAAGACATTCCCGTAGTATGCGATTTCCCTGATGTCTTTCCGGAGGATCTTCCCGGCCTACCTCCCAAATGTCAGATTGAGTTCAGAATCGACCTAATTCCAGGAGCTACCCCCGTAGCTAAGTCGCCCTACCGTCTAGCGCCCGCCGAAATGCAAGAACTGTCTGGTCAACTCAACGAACTGCTCAGCAAGGGCTTTATAAGACCGAGTTTCTCACCTTGGGGAGCTCCGGTCTATTTCATGAAAAAGAAAGACGGATCGTTTCGGATGTGCATCGATTATACAGAACTCAATAAACTCACGGTTAAAAATCGCTACCCTCTCCCTCGTATCAACGATCTGTTTGATCAACTACAAGGAGCAAGTTACTTCTCCAAGATTGACCTTAGATCTGGGTATCATCAGTTACGGGTACTCGAGGAAGATGTTCCGAAAACAGCTTTCCGAACCCGCTACGGACACTTTGAGTTCGTAGTGATGCCCTTTGGACTGACCAACGCCCCTGCAGTATTCATGGACTTGATGAATAGAGTGCGTCGTCCATACCTGGATCAGTTCGTCATCGTTTTCATTGACGATATCCTCGTTTACTCTCGGAACGAGGAAGAACACAAGGATCACCTACGACAAGTCTTGGAAACGTTGCGATCCGAAAAGTTATATGCGAAGTTCTCTAAGTGCGAGTTCTGGATCCGAAGAGTCGAATTCTTAGGTCACGTGGTTAGTGAAGAAGGAATTCATGTGGATCCCTCCAAGATTAAAGCTATTGAGAACTGGTCAGCACCGAAGACGCCTACGGAAATTCGTCAATTTCTAGGCCTCGCTGGCTACTACCGTAGATTCATTCAAAACTTTTCTCGGATTGCGAAACCTCTCACTATGCTGACACAGAAAGGAGTACCGTTCGACTGGGAGGAAAGACAGGAGAAGGCATTCCAAACCTTGAAGCGAGCCCTATGCACCGCACCAGTATTATCCCTTCCCGAAGGGACAGAAGATTTTGTCGTATACTGTGATGCATCCAACCAGGGGCTCGGTTGTGTCTTGATGCAACGGGGTAAGGTTATCGCATATGCCTCGAGACAGCTAAAGAACCATGAGGCGAACCACACTACGCACGACCTCGAATTAGGAGCGGTTGTTTTTGCACTAAAAATCTGGAGACACTACTTATATGGGACGAAGAGTGTGGTATACACTGATCATAAAAGCCTCCAACACATAATGAACCAAAAAGAACTCAACATGAGGCAGCGTCGATGGGTCGAGCTACTTAACGATTACGACTGTGAAATTAGATATCATCCGGGAAAAGCCAATGTAGTAGCAGATGCACTGAGCAGGAAGGAGTATACTGGTCGAAAGACCAAGTCGTTGACGATGACTATTCATTCGCATCTCTCCACGCAGATCAAAGAGGCTCAGCTGGAAGCCTTAAAGCCCGAGAACGTGTTGGGAGAATCTCTACATGGAATGAATAAAAATTTGGAGGTAAAGGGTGACGGAGCCTACTACTTCATAGACCGAATCTGGACTCCACGCCATGGAGGTTTTAGAGATTTGGTTATGAGCGCATAAAACTCGCTACTCCATCCACCCAGGTTCAGATAAGATGTATCTGGATCTCAAAAAGCTATACTGGTGGCCAAACATGAAAGCGGAGATCGCCACATTTGTGAGTAAGTGCCTCACTTGCGCGAAAGTCAAGGTTGAATATCAGAAGCCATCAGGACTTCTCCAACAACCTGAGATACCAGAATGGAAGTGGGAGCAGATCACAATGGACTTTATAACCAAACTTCCCAAGACAACGGGTGGATTAGATACTATTTGGGTCATTGTTGATAGGTTGACTAAGTCCGCACATTTCCTACCCATCAAGGAAACGGACAAGATGGAGAAACTCACTAGAACATACATTAAAGAAATAGTACTACTATATGGCGTCCCTATCTCTATTATCTCAGACAGAGATAGTAGATTCACCTCTAGGTTCTGGTGATCGTTGCAAGAAGCACTAGGGACGAGGCTGGACATGAGTACAGCCTACCATCCGCAGACCGACGGACAGAGTGAGAGGACAATTCAAACCTTAGAGGATATGCTGCGAGCTTGTGTAATTGACTTTGGTAAGTCATGGGACACACACTTACCCCTTGTGGAATTTTCTTATAATAATAGTTATCATACGAGCGTCAAGGCAGCCCCATTCGAAGCCCTCTACGGCCGCAAGTGTAGATCCCCTCTGTGCTGGGCTGAGGTGGGTGACACTCAACTAGATAAAGGAAGAGTTCCTGATAGCTCTCTCACTGGTCCGGAGATCATTCAAGAAACGACCGAGAAGATTGTACAGATACGCGAGCGACTTAAAGCCGCTAGGGATCGACAGAAAAGCTACGCCGATAAACGAAGAAAACCCTTGGAATTCCAGGTGGGAGATCGAGTCATGTTGAAGGTCTCACCCTGGAAGGGCACGATACGTTTTGGAAAGCGTGGAAAGTTGAACCCGAGGTACATAGGGCCTTTTGAGATTCTCGCTAGAATCGGCCCCGTAGCTTATAAACTCAACCTACCTCACGAACTAAGCAACATACACCCTACCTTTCACGTCTCTAACTTGAAGAAATGCCTGTCAGACGAGACACTCGTAATTCCCCTTGACGAGATTGAGGTCAATGAGAGCCTCAACTTCGTGGAAGAACCTGTTGAGATTATGGATCGAGAAGTAAAACGAACGAAGCAAAGCCGTATCCCAATTGTGAAAGTTCGGTGGAACGCCAAACGAGGACCGGAATTCACTTGGGAACGCGAAGACCAAATGAAACTCAAATACCCCCATCTCTTCACGTAGTTGTACTGTAACTCTCACATGTATAAATTCTAAAATTTCGGGACGAAATTCCCCTAACGGGGGGATGATGTGACAACCCCAAATCTATTCCCGTTACAAATTCCATTTTCACTAACGGAATACGTTAACGTACGTTATTTTATGTAATATTTGAAATCGTTAATATCCGAATATCTAATTATAGGCATGTCCTAATATCATTATAAGTAATGTAACTCATACGTGTTAATCTAGTTTAACCTAATAGAGTGGTATTACCATTTCAACCACTTCACCCGGGTAAAAAGTTTTAACCCCGTTAAACTTTAGCATCGAGTAGCCGTGTATCGGGTACAATACCCGAGACATATAAAAACACTTGAACACTTCAATTGGACTCTTTTACCACTATTACACCTCTCTCTCACTACTTTCTCTCTCTAGACCCGAAATCGACTCCAAATCCGCGAATTTCCGACTTCCAAACGTAAGGATTCATCCCCTAACTTAATCTAATCATACTTTACTGCTTTTAGAGTCCAAAATCATGAGAATCAAGGACCATAAAGGAGTTTACGGCCTAAGAAGCTCCTTAGGCCGTAAACCCCCAAAATCATACCAAAAGCCTTGTTTTTCCTTCTTTTAAGCTTATGGACTAGTTAAGGCATAAACCTAGGGGACTTTGGACTCTAAAACACAAGGAATTAGAGCCTAAAAAGGAGTTTACGGCCCAAGCATGTGCTTAGGCCGTAAACACCTCAAACACCCCAAAAACACTTGTTTAAAGTCCCAAAAACTCATCTAGGGTGTTTGGCAATTTAGACTTGACAACAAGGAAGGCTTAAATGCATCAAACAACATCATTTGAAGGCAAAAAGAGGAGTTTACGGCCAAGGCTAAGCTTGGGCCGTAAACACCCAAAAATTTGTGTCAAACAAGTCCCTAAACTACCCTAGTGCTTGTAAGGAATTTAGTTAAGGCCTTTGGAAGTGTGTTGTACCATTAAACTTCACATTTGAGCACAAAATGAAGAGTTTACGGCCAAGGATGTTCTTGGGCCGTAAACTCCCCAAAAATATATGCCAAATTGTCCCAAACTCACTATATGGCCTTCTAGGATTTATCTAAGGTGTATGAGACTTTGTTGTACCATTAAAACATACATCTTGAAGGGTTTACAAGAGTTTACGGCCCAAGAACAAGTCTTGGCCGTAAACTCCCCAAAAATGTCACAAATTTTGATGTCTAATCCCTTAAAATAGTCCAAGACACATACCACTAAATCAAGGAAGTGAAATAAGACCTTAAACATACACTTTGGAGTGCCACAAGAGTTTACGGCCAAACCTAGGGGGTTTACGGCCGTAAACTCTCAAAGGATGGCTTTTGGGCCATAAACTCCAAGGGAGTGAGCTCGTGGACCCTCCCATAAATCATTCATGACTTTGTACCACTCCCGGGAACCCCTTCTAGGCCTTAAAACCCCGAAAACGATGCTAGAATGTCCAAATACTATAATGAAAAGCATAAGATGATTAACTTCTTGTAAAATACATATTTCATATGACATTAGGGTCCTAGGAGGTGCTCTAGGGGTTATTGGGTACCAAACGCTCAATCGACACTTTTACCCGATTTACCCGATTTTCGCGATTTCAGGTGAGTTCATACCCCTTAATGAACCTTTCAAATGTTTTATATGTTTTAGGGGGAGATACAAGTTGAATATACATGTTTATGAAAAGTTATACAAGACTATTTTTCAGATTTCAGAGTTAATCACATGTGATTCACAATCTGTAGTTCAAATCACATGTGATTTATCACTATGCTTTATAAATAAATCAATTGTTTTCAAAACTATCTTGGATTAACAAACAAGTTTTAAATGTTCCTTTCGTACAATACTTTTGTTAGATAAAACTCTTTATAAGAATGTAATCATACTAATATATTTATATAAGTAAGATTTGAAAGACTTAGGACCGATAGCTCGCCTTACTTCCTGTTTCTTGTTTGATTGTGGACTTAGGGTAGTAGTTATCCATCCGACTGTCATTGATTTCTTAATTATATATCTCGTATATTAGTACAGATTATGAGTACTTCTTAATTCATTAATTACCTGAATCACTACTTGACTAGAACCACATACACTAAATTAACTATAATGGGTATAGTTAAGGACTCTATCTCTAGTTTCCACTATTACTCTACACTACTATAATTCTCTATACTATGAAGCAATACACTAATAAGAGAATACAATACAAGTTATACGAAAGATTACTACACTATAATACAAGAGAATGCACTAATTATGAGATAACTCACTAATCCACTACGGGATACTCTATACGCTATTCACTATGCCCGAAGTTTTCTGTCAGGAAGACGACACTATATGTATAGATCTATACGGGGCAGACGCTATTACATCCCGACTGATAACTTCAGTCCGAGCCGCTCAGGCCCAGGGATGCTGTTACTCTACTACACTATGCATGACTGGGAAGGTCATGGGGATTCGCTATTACTCACACTATTGGGAATATACTAAGAAAGACACTATAACCGCACTAAAATACTAAAAGAAAGATGAAATAATATCCCGAAGTAAATAAGTATCTAATACTAAAGGATGTTGCACCACTATTATATACTCTAAGAATAACTTACTATACTACATTACATAATGATGAGTCACTATTACACTTCTATGATAAATGACATTCATAGATAGAAACAACATATTTCTTAAAGATTTTCGCTTACTATACAGTTCTGGAAAATATGGGATTTTCTAGGTTTTACCACTATTTATGATTCCAAACTTCAGCTTTCATACTAATGACTCTAATACTTTTATACAAGTACTCACACTAAAAACTCTTATGAACTCACCAGCTTTATGCTGATATTCTTTTCAAAATAACTTGTATCTTCAGGTCAAAGATAGACAGGTACAGCAGCAAATTTTTGGAGAAGATGGAGGATACAAGACCCATCTCTTATTTTGTTTACTTTTGGTGTTTGTCAAACATTACAAAACACACTTGTAAATAAGTATAAATGAAATGGTTGTATGTTTCTTGCTTTTACTATTATACAATTGTGATGATACTGTACACTACGTCATCCACCCCAAAACGTATTCCGCCGTTATCGGTTTTGGGGTGTGACAAAAAGCCATCAATTCCATCATTGTTACCAGAAAAGATAGAGAAGGGAGTAGAGGTGTGTTGCAGGTTAAGGGAGATGGAGAGTGTTTGTTATGGGATATCTTCTTAAACAATTTCTCTCAAGCATCAACAGATTCATCAAAATAGATCCACTGCAGAGCTTGGGGTAGCTCGTGCTACCATAAAATTTTGCCTCATAGTGTAATTTTTGCGTAATTTTTTTACATGTCGTGCTACCCCTAAAAAATATTGGACTACACTTATAAATCCGAAAAGAAAGTATCACAAAATAATTAAACTTAAATTAAATACCCAATTATTTTAGTGAAAAAAAGAAGGTAGATGTCACAACTAGCATTTTTAGCTAGGAAATTTTGTTTTCATGTAAACATCAACTCTTGTAAAACTTGTAATCTAAGCGGATATCATGTACTATGCTCATTTAAAATCATCCATTTGAATGAGTGAAGTTCAAAACCTAATACAATGCATCTCAGATACTCAATTATGGGTTTGAAACCCTAATGTCTCGGTCCAAGCTCAAAATGGACCAATATCCTCTTATTGGGCCTAATGGGCCAATAAACTTATCATTTGATTATTTTGGTCCAAGGAACCCCATTTGGGCTCTAATTGGACCTATATTCATCAAACGATAGCATTTGGGTCATGTTGGGCCTAAAATAACTTACTTTGTTATCATGGGCCTTAATGGACCATAAATGGGTTCATAAGCCCTATTGGGCCGTAAACCCCATTCCTTCATCATATTGGGCCGTAAACCCATAAGAAGAACCTAATGGGTCGAGAATCATCTTATTGGGCCTATTATCTCGAAAATGTTCAATATTAGCCCAAGTTTTCCTTTTTGATTTTACTTCTATCCCTCATTCTCGATATATATATATATATATATATATATATATATATATATATATATATATGTATGTATGTATGTATGTATGTAAATAAAAAAGAAATAATATGGGAAATTTGTGGGGATGACACCTCATCATTGCATGGTGAGTATCCATGCTTAATATCCCTCATGTATCCATGGAAACTCATGCATCTATGTAAGTCTTATCACCTTCTCTTCCCCTCATTCTTATTCTCAGCCAAGGACAAGAAACCTCCATCACCTTCATTTTACTTCAAAGTTATCTCCAATCCTCTCATTTCCATCAAAATCCTCAAAGGAAAAATCCTCCTAATCTTCCCTAAACTCGTGTGGGTGTAAGGTGTGTTCAAAAGATCCTTTCATCCAAGATCACTTCAAGTTTAACTCTTGTGGTAAGACCTTGTAAAATTAAGTTGGTTTACTTCATTTTTAGCTAAATCACTCCTCATAAACACATGTTTTCGTGATTCTTGTTTCCTAGAACTTCCTGATCATGTTTGATAGCATAAAGCGCTTGGCTCAACGACTGATTGACCATGGGGTTTGACAGGGTACAATTGCAACTGCTTCTGATCCACCAAAGGAGATAGAGGACCGAAGGAAACCCTGGAACAAAATAAAGGGGAAAACCACACAAGAAAACCCAAAGAGACAACAATTAGTGACAACTCACACTATTACTGTCCCTACCACCCCCACACCAACAAAGCCGTACTCCGAAAACCTGCCTAAGTGCAATAGATGCAACTATCATCATCATGGACCCTTCTGTGAAATGATGTTTACAAGGTGCAATAAGAAGAGACATATTATCCGTTTTTGTAAGGAACCAACCCAACCGGCCGCTCCAGCCACAAATGTCGGAGTGGGCCGTACTTGTTATGAATGTGGAGGAGCGGGGAACTTCAGAAGGGACTACCTGAAAGCAAACAATAGGAATTCTGGTGGAATAGGTAGAGTATTCGCTATGGGACAAGAGGAAGCCATTGCAGATCACACGGTGGTTACGGGCACGTTTCTCCTCGATAACTCTTATGCATGCATTATATTTGATAGTGGAACGGAGAGGAGTTTCATAAGCCACAATTTTAAAAATCTACTTAAACAAACACCCCAATCATTAAACGAGACATTCATAGTAGAAATGGCTAACGGAAAAACAGAAGGCGCTAAAGAAATATACTTAAATTGTACCCTTGCACAAAACAACAATTATTTTTCAATCAACCTCATGCCGGTTTCAATAAAAAGTTTCGACGTTATCATAGGCATGGATTGGTTAAGTTTTCATCATGTGGACATTTTATGTTACGAAAAGGATGTTCGCCTTAATCTGCCAAATGGCGAAACCCTCGTTATTTATGGCGATAAACCTAGTACAAATCTTCGTATCATCTCTTGCATCAAGGATCAAAAATATTTACGCAAGGAATTCCATGCATTCTTGGCACACGTCGTGGATGTAAAGCGAGGAGTAGAAGACATCAAGAGTGTTCCTGATGTCTGTAATTTTTCCGACGTATTTCCCGAAGATCTTCCAGGAGTACTACCCACAAGACAAGTTGAATTCAGAATTGACCTAATTCCTGGAGCTACCCCCGTAGCCAAAGCACCGTATCGTTTAGCCCTAGCATAGATGCAAGAATTATCCAGTCAACTAAACGAACTGCTCAACAAAGGATTTATCAGACCAAGCTTCTCACCTTGGGGAGCACCAGTCCTGTTCGTGAAGAAGAAAGATGGATCGTTCAGAATGTGCATCGACTACCGCAAGCTAAACAAACCCACCATAAAGAACCGATACCCTTTGCCACGCATAGATGATCTGTTCGATCAACTCCAAGGAGCAAATTACTTCTCAAAAATCGACATAAGATCCGAATATCATCAGTTACGAGTCATGGAAAGTGATATTCCTAAGATGATATTATGAACTAGATACAGTCACTACAAGTTTGTAGTAATGCCTTTTGGATGAATCAAGAGTGAAACATGGATTTAGGAAGGATCTAAGGAATCACTTACTTGTTTGAAGATTTGGAAGCAAAAATCTTATGATAGTTCAGAGAGTTTTCAAGATTTTTAACTTGTAAAGGAGAGAAATGATCAAAATGATCATGAATTATACATATAGGGGGAGTTTACGGTCACCATGACCGTAAGCTCTAAACTTCCTGACCGTAAACCCCATTTGAGGAGGTTTACGGTTTGCTAGATGGTTTGGAACCTTAACTGACAAGTCCAAACACTGATTCCCTTGATGCACTAGTCTCAGAATACTCAGAATAGACCCTAAATAGTGCTAACAGATAACAACACGAGTCTAACTTTGATAGATTTGAACGTTTATCCAAGCTAGAAATTTCAGGTTGTCACATCATCCCCCCGTTAGAGAGAACTTCATCCCGAAATTAGAGTTTAAGCAACTAAGTTATTACAAATAACTAAGTAAAAAGATGAGGATATTTCAGTTTCATTTGATCCTCGCGCTCCCAAGTGAATTCAGGTCCTTGCTTGCCATTCCAGCGAACCTTCACTATCAGGATACAGCTTTACTTCGTTTGCTTGACCTCTTGGTCCATGATCTCTACAGGTTCTTCCATGAAGTTGAGGCTCTCGTTGATCTCGATCTCGTCGAGCAGGATAACAAGAGTCTCGTCGGATAGACACTTTTTTAAGTTCGAGACGTGGAAAGTAAAATGCACGTTGCTAAGTTCACGAGGTAGATTGAGTTTGTAAGCTACAAGAACAATTCTATCGAGAATCTCAAAAGGCCTTATGCATCTTGGATTGAGCTTCGCATGCTTTTCGAAGCGTATCAAGCCCTTCCAAGGTGAGACTTTCAAAAGAACACGGTCTCCCACCTGGAATTCCAATGGTTTCCTTCGCTTGTCTGCGTAGCTTTTCTGTCGGTCTCTAGAGGCTTTCAATCATTCACAAATCTGAACGATCTTCTCTGTTGTTTCCCGTATGATCTCCGGACCGGTGAGAGTGCTGTCAGGAACTCATCCTTTAGCTAACCGTGTGTCACCCACCTCAGCCCAGCACATAGGGGATCTGCACTTCCGGTCATAGAAGGCTTCAAATGGAGCAGCCTTTATGCTCGTGTGATAACTGTTGTTGTAGGAAAATTCGACAAGGGGTAAATGAGTATCCCATGCCTTCCTAAATTCTATCACATAGGCTCACAACATATCTTCTAAGGTTTGTATCGTTCTCTCACTTTGCGCGTCCGTTTGCGGATGGTAGGCTATACTTATGTCCAACCTAGTTCCAAGGGAACTTTGTAGCGACTGCCATAACCTCGAAGTGAATTTTCTATCTCTATCGAAGATAATAGATATAGGAACACCATGCAGTCGTACGATCTCCCGTATGTATGTTCTTGTGAGTTTCTCCATCTTGTCAGTCTCTTTGATTGGTAGGAAATGCGCGGATTTGGTCAATCTATCAACGATGACCCAAATGGTATCAAGTCCACCCGTTGTCTTAGGCAACTTGGTTATGAAGTCCATAATAATCCACTCCCATTTCCACTCCGGTATCTCCGGTTGTTGTAGTAATCCTGATGGTTTCTGGTACTTGACCTTAACCTTTGCGCAAGTAAGACATTTACTCATGAAGGTAGCAATATTTGCTTTCATGTTAGGCCACCAGAAGGTAGCAATATCTGCTTTCATGTTAGGCCACCAGTATAGTTTCTTAAGATCCAGATACATCTTATCTAAACCTGGGTGGACAAAATATCTAGTGTTGTGTGCTTCAGTCATGACCAAGTGTCAGAAACCACCATGTTTCGGTGTACAGATACGATCCATGAAATATAAGGCTTTGTCACCCTTAACTTCTAAGTTCTTATCCATCCCTCTCATGGATTCACTTGCCACAATTTAAGGTTTCAAGGCTTCTAGTTGAGCCTCCTTAATTTGTGTGCAAAAGTGTAAATGGATACTCATAGTTAGAGATTTGACTCTCCGACTAGAGTATTCTTTCCGACTCAGTGCGTTAGCTACTACATTGACCTTGCTGGGGTGATAACGAATTTCGCATTCGTAGTCATTGAGTAACTCGACCCACTGTCGTTGTCTCATGTTGAGCTCCTTCTGATCGAATATGTGTTGACGGCTCTTGTAGTTTGTGAAGATAGTACTCTTTGTACCATATAGGTAGTGTCTCCAGATCTTCAAAGAAAATACAGCTGCTCCTAACTCAAGATCGTTTGTATAGTTGACTTCGTGTGTCTTAAGCTGACGGGAGGCATAGGCAATGACCTTTCCTCTTTTCATAAGAACACAACCAAGCCCTTGGTTGGATGCATCACAATACACAACGAAATCTTCTATCCCTTCTGGGAGGGATATATATCGGTGCGGTGCACAAGGCTTGTTTCAGTGTTTGGAATGCCTTCTTTTGTTTCTCTTCTTAATCAAAAGCCACACCTTTCTGGGTTAATGAAGTAAGTGGTTTCGCGATGCTAGAGAAGTTAAGTATGAACCTGCAATATTAGCCAGAGCGACCTAGAAATTGACGATTTTCTGTAGGTATCTTCGGTGCTGACCAGTTCTCAATGGCCTTGATTTTGGAAGGGTCTACATGAATTCCCTTTTTGCTAACAACATGGCCCAAGAATTCGTCTCTTCGGATCCAAAATTCACACTTAGAGAACTTCGCATAGAGTTTCTTTGATCGTAATGTTTCTAAGACTCTTCGTAGGTGTTGACTATGCTCCTCCTTACTTCGAGAATAGATAAGTATGTCATCAATGAAGACAATGAAAAACTGATCCAAGTAAGGATGAAACAACCTATTCATTAGGTCCATAAATACAGCTGGTGCGTTGGTTAATCCGAACGGCATCACTACAAACTCGTATAACGAGTTCAGAAGGCTGTCTTGGGGACATCCTCTTCTAACACTCGTAACTGGTGATACCTGGATCTTAGATCTATCTTCGAGAAGTAGTTCGCTCCTTGAAGTTGATCAAATAAGTCGTCAATGCAGGGTAGAGGATACTGATTCTTGACAGTAAGTTTGTTCAGCTCTCAGTAGTCGATACACATATGAAACGATCCGTCTTTCTTCTTCATGAACAAGACCGGTGCTCCCCATGGTGAGAAGCTTGTCCTAATGAATCCATTCCTGAGAAGTTTGTTAAGCTGACTGGAAAGTTCCTGCATCTCTACTGGTGCTACACGATAAGGAGATTTGGCTATTGGGGTAGCTGCTAGCACTAAGTCGATTTTGAACTCGACTTGGTGTTGCGGTGGTAAACCTGGTAGTTCTTCTGGAAAGATGTCAGGAAAGTCACGTACTTCTGGAATGTTTTGAATATCTTTCACTTCTTGACTCGTATCGGCGATGTGTGTAAGGAATGCATGATATTCCTTTTGTAAGCACTTTTGAGCTTGAATACACGAAATGATGCGAAGGTTCGTACTTGATTTGTCGCCGTAGATAACTAGAGTTTCGTTGTTAAGGAGGTTAAGACGAACTGCTTTTTTCAAAGAACATGATGTCGGCGCAAAGAAGACTTAGCCAATTTATGCTAATTATGATGTCGAAACTTTTAATTGAGACCGGCATGAGGTCGATTTGGAAAGAATGACTATCTAGAATTAAAGTACAACCTATGTATACGCTGTTAGTGCTTTTTGTTTTCCCGTTTTCCATTTCTATAGTGAATGATTCCTCTAGTTCACGTGGTTTTTGTTTAAGTAAGGAAGCAAATTTTTGGTCTACAAAACTCCTCTCCGCTCCACTATCGAATAGTATGCAAGCATAAGAATTATCGAGGAGAAACGTACCAGTAACCACCGTAGGACCTACGACTTCCTCATGGCCTATCGCTAGAATTCTTCCCACTCCGCCAGCATTTCCTGCCTTCGGGCAGTCTCTCTTGAAATGACCAACCTCGACACAACCGTAGCAAACCTGGCCCACAACTGTGACAACCCGATATTTCGAGACAATGAAATTTAACACCAGTTGAAAATAGGTAAAAATTTATCTTTCCTAAAATCTTATTTGGGCTAAATATAGTAGTAGGAATCGTATCAAGGTTTTCATACATATAAAGAACCCTAAAAACCGAGTTATAATGAAGAAGTTATAGCCAACCAAAGATTCTCAGCAACACCGGCAATACTGATAGACGTAAAATGCGAAGTTTTAGTACAATAGTTTTTGGTCTTAGGTATCTAAATGAAAGTTGTAGATATCATCAAACCGTAAACGTACATAAAAAGAACGTCCAAATCCGACTTCGTATGAAGAAGTTGTGATTTTTCAACGTTACAGATATAATAGTAGACAGCTAAAAACTCGAAATAGAGATCGAGAGACTTTTGACCGACACAATATAAATAAGAATCGAAGGGCTCAACAATACTATTACAACGATAAAAAGTCTGACGAAAACGGACGTCGGATGAAGAAGTTATAGAATTTTAACGGACTTTTACTGTCCCGGCCTATTAAAAATATAATATTAAAAATAAAGTCAAAACTAGCCAACGGAGTCTAAACGAAAGTTGTAGATCATAGTCTCACCTTCGTGTGGATATAAAGAACGTCAAAAACGGAGTTCGTATGAAAAAGATATGAATTTTTGAAGTTTGCTAATTAATTAAAATATAAATTTAATTAAAACCCGATATTATCCGAAGAACGAGTCATCGGTCCGATCCCTCGTACGCCCAGCGTACCGTCGTACGCCCCGCGTACTCGGAAGCTAGGCTCCGGTTCGTCCACATCGCCCCAACGCTTCGACCGAGGATGCGGTCACCCGTGATGTCTCGTATGCGCCGCATACAAGCGTACACCCCGCGTACTGAGGTCCTCCAGCCCCTATATAACGGGTGCGAGGGTGCCGGCCAAATTTGCTAATTTCCTTCCTTTATCGCGCCGAAGCTCTGCGTTTTAACCCTCGGAGTCATCCCAAAGGCCCGGTTTTCATATCCAAGGTGGGAAGAAAGTTTTACACTCCCGAGACTCCCGAGATTTCCCGAGAATCTCGAGAGATCTGCTTTCTCGAGTAGAAGTTCAGCTCGGTTTTCGTCACGCTTTCTTCAATTAATCAAGTGTGTATAAATCTACTTGGACACTCATCAATTACATTCTAGTAAACTATTATAGGAATAGTCTACTTGGACAAGAAATTACACCAGAGTCAGTTCATTCATGAGTCTAGACTACCTGCTATATGAAGGGATACTCTTACAGAGATTCCTCTTACATGGATATATTTATAGGGATACTCTTACATAGATACGCTTACATGAGTACGTTTACATGAATACTCTTACATGAATACTTTTACATAGACATTATATGGAAAATTACTATTACATATTATATGTCTAGATACTGTTATATAGTTCTCCTTTCTATCTTTACCTTGTGATACAAACACATCATCGACGAGATAGATTGGACTTTATATCCTAGTACCAAAGGATACTTTACGGGATTAACCATTCCTAGAAACTCTATTAGTTACAGAGGTAAATGCACATCCACGGATGTCTTCGGTTGATAGCATTACAGGTATACTTTAAGGGATTAACTATTCCTACACCCAGCTGTTAACAACAGAGGTAAATGTACATCTACGGATGTCTAAAGTTAACACTGTTAGTTATCCTAGTATAAAGGGATAATACGTAAGTTAGTTGTATTATTACCATTATCTTGTGACTCATCCACATAACAAATAAGGTGAATCGTATTTGAGTATCCTAGTACCAAAGGATACAATTTCTTATATTATTAATAAGTGTCAAACAGTCGGGTCTTGGTAGAAGAATACTTTCAAAACAACTAGGTCTTGGTAGAAGATTTCATCTATACTAATAGGAATCAGAGGGATTTCTAGAGTTTACCAAACGGTTTCGATTACTTACAAATATTTTCACACTTACACGAACTTTCTTTCAGAACAATATCAAGTCTTTCACTACAAGTTTTACAAATCAAAAACACATTAATACTTATGAATTCACCAGCTTTTTGGCTGATACTCGCTTTCAAAATAACTTGTATTCTCAGGTCGCAAATAGACAGGTACGACGACCAGGTTTTGTGAAGACGGAGCAATCCAAACTCGTCTTATTTTCTGTTTATTCATTTTATTGTTGTATATTATGAAAGAACACACATGTACTTGAAACTTATACTATTAATACAATGGATGATGTTGTTGCTTGTTTACTACTTTACATTGTTGTGATACATTACATGACGTCCTCTGCCCCAGAACGTTTCTGTCGTTCTCGGTTTTGGGGTGTGACAACAACAATGTCGGGGACATAGTTAATTGGCCTTGCTGGAGCCTTGCAGAATGGGGTAGTGTGTTTTTTCCTGTTGCAGTTAGCACACTGCATTTCTCGGTAGGCACCATTATGATGGAAAGTGCATTTATTAAACTTGGGCAAATTCCCAGTATACTGCTTCTTCAGCGCAGTAGCAGCAGGTGCAATCGTGGCATGAACAACCACAATTTGCTACTTCTTGGCAGAGTTCTGCGTCGGATTTCCCTTCTTGTTATCCCATAACTTTCGCTTGCTGGCAGCGGCTTTGGAGGGTTCTGAGATAGCCAGGTTTGTTGTCGTGGTCGGGGTAGGGAACCAGTGATCAATGAGTCATTGTGCTAATCGCTTGGCACTGTCGAAAGTAGTGGGGTTTGAAGCTAAGACATTCCCCTAAAATGGAGGCACTAGCCCCCAAATGTACCTCTCAATCTTCTTTCCCTCAGTGGGAAATATATTGGGACACAGCACCACCAGATCACTGAATCTGGCAGTGTAAGCCACTATGTTGAAGCCCTTCATGATCAGGCTCCATAGTTCTTGTTCTAGTTTTTGAACCTCTCCCCTCGGGCAATATTCTTCAATCATTAGCCCTTTAAGATCTTCCCAGCCCATAGCGTTAGCCACTATTAGAGTTAGTGACTTGACATGGCTATCCTACCACGTCAGGGCTCTATCGCTGAAGGTGAATGCAGAAAATTTGACTTTGCTTCCTTCAGTACAGGAACAGATCTCAAAGATCAATTCCGTCTTCTCGAACCATTACAACAGAGTAATGATTCTACCAATTCCATTGAAGATTCGGGGTTTACAGTTGGTGAAATCTTTATAAGATCACTCTCGCGAGCGCATGATGACGTCACCTTATGTGGAATGAACGACCGTTCCACCTCTGCTAGTACCCTGGTTGTTGTGGTATTATGCCATGGTTGTCGCAACAGTCGTAGTTACCGCAACATTAAGAGTTTCCGTGTCGAATTGTGGAGGTGTTTGAGTTGTAGTTATCGGAGGATCACGCCTTGTTGACTTACAAGGAGGCATCTTTAAACTATAAGTTTAAAAGATGAGCACAAAGATAAGAATCCAATAGTGAAATTAATGAATGAGTCCCATGAACTAAATCGCCATAGTTCAACAACTAGATAAGAGTGTGAGTTCCATAGAGTTCTAGAATTTTAAGAATGAAAGTATGTTTGAAATAGAGACACAATAGTAGAGTAGGGAAAACACAAGAATAAATATTTTCCAACAGATTAGATAACTATCAAT
This sequence comes from Lactuca saligna, assembly GCF_052625555.1. Taxonomy (NCBI): domain Eukaryota; kingdom Viridiplantae; phylum Streptophyta; class Magnoliopsida; order Asterales; family Asteraceae; genus Lactuca; species Lactuca saligna. Next base: position 246,712,483 of record NC_136420.1, on the reverse strand, counting down.
ATTACTGGTATTATTGATGTAACAAGTTTGGGAAAAATGACCTATCAGTTGGTCTTACATCAAACAATAAGGGAAAAATGTTGACAGCTTAGAAGTCTAGTTATAGTACTTGGAAGATAGGAATATTTTACAGAACAGTGCTACTTAGAGCATAGATAAGAAAGGTTATTCCGTAAACCAAAAGAAAAGATGAGTCAGACATCTTTTTACTGGCGACGGGTATACCTCGAGCGAACCCTCATATTTTCCAGTTGACGAACTATGTCCTGAAGATGTCGCTCATGAGATCTCTGCCACACTCGAAGTTCTAAGACTTCAGCTCGGGATGCAGCTCGTTCCTGCTGCAGAGTCTTATTGACTCTCCTAGTCCTTTCCATAGCTTCTTCGAGATGGATAATACGGACCGTGTTAAAGCCCGAATTGTCATCAATTTCCATGACTCGGTCGATAGTTGCCCTACCTTGCTCACCATTATGAGAAATCTTCCGAACCATGATGGGCAGGACTCGGTTAGCTGAGCCTCCCTTACTTACATTGTAAAAGCTTCAGTCCCCATTGTAGGGTAAAGTGTGACAACCCGAAATTTTCATTTGTATAATTTCCCCATTCAAACACTCCAAATTTTAGTCAAAAATATTTCAATACATTTTTGGCCGGGTTTAAGTCTGTTTGGTGTCTTATTTTATTTTTCGTCAAACAATTAAATAAAAGGAAGGGTCGTAATTAGTAAGGTGTATCAAGTAAAACAATCCAACACCTTAACTAGGTGTTCACGGCCAAACAAGGGGTGTTTGGGCCATAAACACCCCCTCCCCCAAGACTCATGCATATAGCATGAGTTTACACTCTTGTCCTCATTTTTACACTTCAAACCTCAAGTACAACAAGTTTTCTCTCAATGATCATAAGTTCATCCTTCAAAATCCACCAAAAATGTAAGTTTTCTTCCCTAAATTCGTTCATACAACACTAAATCTAGTGTTTGTACATCATTTCATCCATGGATTTTTTTATTCTTACTTAGATCTTCAAGCATCTTCAAAACACCAAGAACACACTAGTGTTTTTGGGTCCTAAAATACCCTTGGAAGCTTCTTATATGTAAGTATACTATCACACCCCGAAACCGGAGGCGGAAACGTTCCGGGGCGGAGGTGACTTCATGTTGAATATCATAACCAATGTACATAGTAAGCGAAGTAAAACACAAAACATTACATTACATAGATTCATTACATTAGCTTGAAAGTAAAGTAATACAAGTTTCATAAATACATAAGTTTAAACAAAAGAAAGACGTGACTTCCATTCGCTCCGTCTTCAAAAGAACGCGGGGTACCTGTCTAAGGAGAACCTGAGAATACAAGCATTTTAAAAATCAGTATAAAGCTGGTGAGTTCATAAGCGGTTTGTTTTTATAAAAATGTACAAGATTCCTTTTGTTTTCTAAAAAAAGTGGTTATCCAAGAAAATCCCATATTTTCTTAAAAGTAAAGTTTAGTTGTTCTGTTATGTTACACGATTCTGGTTATGAATTGTGATTACCCCAGGAAAATCCTATATTTTCCTAATGTGAAAAATGTGTAGTGAAAACCTGATTAACCTTGTGAAGCGTGTGTTTGTTTACCAACCCAAAAATGTAATGTAAAAGATGTATATTGAAAACCTGATTATCATAGTAAACTAATTCTTATGGTTATTAATTTACTATATCCATTATTACTAAAAAGTAAATCTCTGTTATCCAAATTGCGAGTTCTATAACCATACTACAGACTAGATATGACTCGAGACGAGGCCAATATCTTTTATGACCTTTGTCACCCATGAATCTTTCGTTTCAGCTGTAGCTAGAAGCCAAGTGCGGGATAGTCAGTCATGTATAGATCTATACACTCAAGTCACGCTCCCTATCTAAGAGCTTCTGGTTACAGGGGCGGTCCTCCACTCGCATATCTCTGTGAAGTGTTCCCCGAGAATGTGTCTCCAATTTATAGGAATAACAAATCTACAAGTAATAATACGGAAAGTCCTGTTTAAGTTCTACCTACAAAGACGATCCTCCACTCGCGTATCTCTGTGGAGTGTTACCGAGGACAAAATGATATAGTAAGTTTCTTGTTTAAAGTTCAAAGATTATGTTTTTAACGATTATAATGTGGAAAACCATTTGTGAAAATATAAAGTACAACAATTTATAACATTTTTCACAAATACTATGATAATGTGATTTGCAAGTTCAAACGGTTATCTGTTATGATTATCAGTGTTAAAAACATATGTAATATGAAACACAACACATATAAAATAAGTTTTGAGTACAAGTGTTACTTGTTTGCTTGTATTCCCCCTGAAAACAGTGAAAAACATTGAAAAAGGGTAGGGGTATGAACTCACCAGACGAGGAAAGGTATCGACTAGGATGCTAAACGTCGGATCGAGGCTTGAAAACGTGCGAGGTTCCTGTGTAATATGAAATGATACATAGATGTATCTAATTAGACTTTAATCACTAATTAAGTGTTAGGAGTGGTCCGGGTAGCATCTAAGGGTGTGTAGGGTCTAGATAAAGAGTTTATTGTTTAAAGGTAAGCCCTTAGGGGAGTTTACGGTCCTATGACCATATCCCCATGAGTTTACAGCCGTAAACTCATGGGTGGTGTGTTCTTGGATGCTAAAAGGTCTTACAATGCACAAAGGAAAGTTCTAGGGTTGATTCTATGGCTTAGGAAGTAATCGGGACTTGAAAAGGCCTTGGAAAAGGAGTTTACGGTTTATGAAGATGTTCTTGAGGAGTTTACTACCTTAAACACATGATTTTACTACCTTAAACTCATGTTTGTCCATGAATCATGTGTTTTTGTGGTTTTAGGTTAAGCATACAAGGTTCTAGGTTCAATTCCAAGCCATACAAGGTGTTAAAGGCACTTTAACACCCATTTGAAGAGTTTATGGTCAAAGGAGATGAGTTTATGGTCTAAGAATGTTCTTGGACTGTAAAATCAATTTTGATCCATTTACATATGTTTTGTTGCATCACATGAAGGATTATAAGGCTCTACACTCTCATGGAAGCATTTGGAGGTGTTTAGGGGCATTTTTGACACTTCAAAAGGAGTTTATGGTCCATGAATGTGGGTTTATGGTCCAAGCATGTTCTTGGACCATAAACTAATGTCAAATACTCAAATGGCACGAATTTAGGGTCCTAAGCTCACGCATGCAAGTTTCTAAGCCATATCTAAGCACTAGAATGGGTTTGGAGGGGTTTTGGGGCTTCAAAACTCTCTCAAGAGGTGTTCACGGTTTTGGGAGGGTCCCTAGACCGTAAAAACTTATTCTTGGGTGTTTTTGGAAGTTTCAAACATGAATTTGCATGCCAATCAAGTTAAACAACAAGCTAGGATGGAGTACTTACCAAATTGAGGCTTGAAATGGGGTTTTTGGATGAATTTTGAATTCTACAGAGAGAGTAGTGAGAGAAAGTGTTTAGAGAGAGAGAAAAAGCTTCAAAATGATGTCACTCACTCCCTTATATAGGGTTTGAGTTTATGGCCTGGTGGAATTCTACCCGATACTGCCGTTAGACGGTGCTTTTGGTTGTACCCGATAAATTATCGTAATCACGACTTTAGATGAAACGAATAATTTTCCAAATAAATATGGAAAATATTTTAATGTTTATAACACATCCCAACACTTATGAAACCGAATTAAAAGTCACGATTAAATTAATTTAACTCTAAGGTTAACGGGCAAATTTGAATACGAACGATTTTATTTAACGGGAACTGTTTATAGTGACGAAATAAATTATGGGTTGTCACATATGCCCTTCCTAACTAGTTATCTACTTAGTGTGCTTGAAAATCCTTGGAATTAACACCAAAAACCTCCCATGAACATGGGTTTACGGTTTGGGAATCTCCCAAAACTGTAAACACTCCGAAACTCCTTGCAATACTTAACTTGTGAAGTAGGAACTTGCATGAATGATCTAGAAACACCCAAATCACGAAATGGTTGGAGTAACCATGAGTTTACGACCGTAAACTCATGGGTTTACGGTAGTAAACTCCCAAAAATGGTCCAAGGACCGTAAACTCCATAAAGTGTGCCATTTCGAGCCCTAACCACTTCCTAAGCCTTTGATTTAACCCTAGGACCTTCCTTTGTGAAGCATAAGACCTTGAAGCACACAAACACACCTTTCCCATGAGTTTACGGCCGTAAAATCATGGGGGAAATGGTTCAAAAACCGTAAACACCCCTAAGGACTACTATTTGAAGTGTAAACTCCATAGTGAGGCCATACACTCTTTAGATGCAACCCGTAACACTCCTAGCACTTGAAGCAAAGTGTTTTCATCCTTTAGAGTGTCTTTACTTACTAAATTGATGATTAAATAACTAAATGGATACAATTATGTATCACTATATGTTACATAGGATATGGGTGTGTGTTCAAGTCCTCACTTGACACCTAGCCTCCTACTTGGCACTTCCATCCACTCCACTCACTGCAGGTGAGTTCCTACCCCTAAATCAACCTTTCTAAATGATTTTAAATGCTTTTATGGGGGGGGGGGGGAATACAAGTTGAACCAAACGAGGTATAGTACTAATCATATGTGATTTATAACTTGTTACCAAAAGGATTTTCTATACTTTCAAACTACCTTGCCAACAAAATTGTTTTAATTGTTTATCAAACTCATTTTCATGTTTAATTGTTCTAAAACTATTTCCAATGCTTTCAAACTTATTTTATTTCCAAATCATATCTACACCAATATATTTATATAAGTAAGGATTTACAGACTTAGAACTGATAGCTTACCTTATTTCCTGTTCTTGTTTGATTGTGGACTTAGGGTATTCGGTTATCTTCCGACTGTGGTTGAATTCTTAGTTATATATCATATAGGATATAAAAGTCTTCACTTTAGTTCAACACCTTTGTGTATCAAAGGCATTCAACTAACATCTCTATTTAACTAGAATAGGTATAGTTAAGGATTGCCACTCATTACTATTGTTACTATGATACTCACTATAGTTAGTATAGTTATGAGACTATACATACTAAATACTATATGAAGAGAACCCTATACACTATACAAAGAGAATACTATATACTATAAGAAGAGAATACTATATACTATATGAAGAGAATACTATATACTATACAAGAGAACAAACACTCAATACATTATACTAAGAAGTACCTTATACTCTAAATATGAGACAATATACTAAAATAGAATGTGATGCACTACTTCTCAATACGACACTCCACTATGAGATCACCGTGTAACCAGAGCCTCCTGGAGGGAGAGCGAACACTATGTGTATAGATCTATATGGGACGGACACTCCCACATCCTGACTGCTAGCTACAGTCCAAGCCGACTAGGCCCAAGGGTGACAAAACATCAGTACACTACGTGTGACCTGGAGGGTCAACTGTTATTCTATTGTCACTCAGCATGGTTACATACGAGTTCACATTTAGACCTTAATTAACACACTAAGAATTAAAGTTAAAACAGACTCCCCGAGGCGTATTATACATTTAATACCACTTGGAGTTGCATCTCTATCACATTCAGCCGGCGGTGACATTGCTGGAGTAAAACACTATTTTCCCCAATTACTTTGTACGAACGAAATTTAGAACTATATTTTCACACTGATAGTTTCACTGGGAAAACTTTTACACTTTCAAAGAAACAAAACTTACAAATAACCAAGTCTTGGTAGAAGACTACTTTTGCTGGAAAATATAGGATTTTCTAGGGATCACACTATTTTCAAAACTTGATAACGATTATTATATTACTTGGTTTTAAACACTTTTATACAAGCAATGACACTAAATACTTAAGAACTCACCAGCTTTATGCTGATACTCGTTTTCAAAATAACTTGTATTCTCAGGTCATCAGTAGATAGGTACAGATGCAACTTTTGAGAAGATGAAGCATATACATGACTCATCTTTTATTTTGATTATACTTTTGGTGTCTATCAAACTGTACAGAACACACTTGTATTATAATTATTATACTATTGCAATGGATGTTGTTGCATGTCTTTACTATTATGCATTGTTATGATATTGTACATGACGTCCTCCACCCGAGAACGTATTCCATCGTTCTCGGTTTTGGGGTGTGACAGATTGGTATCAGAGCATTGTTTATAGTGAATCAAGTATATCAACCCATAAAAGATATACGAACTATAAACACATCGGGATTAAAACACTCTGACCAAGAATATATACTTTTAAGTAATAAAATAATTAACTAAGTATATATATACATCCACTCAATACACAGGGTCAGTATCATACTAGAACAAAAAAAAGTATTAAGATTGTTGAATACCACAATTAGGCTTAGAGGCATATAGTCAGATCTAGGTGGATGCATCTTGATCAACTACTTTTTCCTAGAAGTGATTAGCATGTGCCTAAGAGTGGTTGTGGTGTTGCAACAAGTCTAAAAACATACCGACACTACTACAAGAACATTAGCACAAGAATACTATAGGATTATTCTGTGAGAACTAAAAAGGTTGTTACTAGTAGGGCAATAGTTGCTAAGTGGATACTCTACGGTTACATGTGACTAAGGCGTTATAGACTTAGAATCTGTGATCTTTGCTTTACTTCCTGTTCCTTGTTTGGTTGTGGATTTAGAGTTAGGGTCACTTATTCGAAGGCCTATTTTGCTTCGGTCGCATGTAATTAGTATGCACTATGCCAGTATTGGTCTAACTAATAACGATCCTCTTATAAGTATCTTAGATTAGTACGTCTATTAACTATTCTTCCCCTTTTCTTGCGTAGATATCATGGCTGGATTTCATCATGGTGACCCGCACTTCCCAAATCACGGCAATGCGGGATGGCTTGAAGAAGAGCCTGATGAGGAACATCAAATCCCTTTGGATGACCATCAAGAAGAAGGCTTCTCGGATGGGTCTGACTCCGAACCCAAAGTCAACAACCTACCTCCTGTGGCTCCGGTCCCAAATCCTAACCCCCACCAGGCTTCCAAGGCCCAACGCCTGCATGGGTGGAATGCATAGAAGCATGGAGTGAAGAGCAAAATCAACCCATGCCATTCAATGGAGACCGAATATTTATAACATGAGCGAAGGAGGATCAGCGGACAGAGTCTTTCCCATCTTGGTCCGAAGAGTAATCCAAGGCAGGACAGCCTTCCAGCACATCGCAAATGTTGATGCAAATGGAGGACTGCATTCCATTCGCACCAGTCGCCTGGAACATCCTAGAGAGAGATCTGCAGCAGACCACAAGGCCTTACTTCAAGCATTAGATGAGACCCGGGCTGAAGTCATAGAGCTCCGGGTTCGCCAGAGAGTCTATGAGCGACACCTCCTTGACGTGGAACGTCAACTAACAGACCTTAGGGTTCGCCCGAGAAACGTCCACCATCACCATTAAAAAGATGTGTAGCCCATCTTTTCTTTTGACTAAGGAATAGCCTTTATCATCTATGCTTGAATGAAACACTTTATGTAGAATATTTCTATCTTTCAGTATGTTATGTGGTCTTCCAAATCTGTCAATCATTTTCCCTCATATGGTTTGATGTGAGGTCTACTGTTAGGCCGTTTTCCCGAACTTATTTACATTAGTAATACCAGTAGTATTGACAATTATCTAATCTATTGGAAAAAGTCTATACTCTTATGTTGTAACAACCCGTTATTTCAAGTCAGTAAAAATCGAGTCCTGTAACCTCTTTGAGAAAGGAAATAGAATATCATCGAAAAATGAAGTATTCAAAAACTCTATTTGGAGTACACTATGTGGTAGTTATCGTCTTAAGGTTTCCAAACATATAAATAACACAAAAATCCGAGTTATAACGAAGAAGTTATGCTCATTCTAAGTTTTCCGACAAAAACCAGCAATACGAAGTTGCGTAAAAACGCAAAGTTTCAATAAAACATTTTCCGACCTTAGGTGTCTAAATGAAAGTCGTAGATATCGTTAAACTACAAACATGCATAAAAAGAACGCTCAAATCGGACATCGTATGAATAAGTTATGAATTTTTAAAGAAATTCCTTAATCATGTCATTTTAATAAATAAATAATAAAAATACTTTCGGAATTTGCCAACGGAATCTAAATGAAAGTTGTAGATCGTAGTCTCACCTTCGCGAGGATATAAAGAACGTCAAAAACGGAGTTCGTATGAAGGAGATATGAATTTTTGAAGTTTGATAAATAATTTATATATAATTTTTATTAAAAATTCGGTATTATCCGAAGGGGAGTCAGCCTAGGGCCGTAGTACGCGCCGCGTACCCTCGTACGCCCCGCGTACTCGAGGCAACGGCCTCGGATCGTCCACGTCGCCCCTATGCGAGCTACCCCCTCCCCCGTCCCGTCCGAAACGCTGCAGCCGAGGATGCGGTCAGCGATGACATCCCGTACGCGCCGCGTATGGGAGTACGCCCCGCGTACGCATGCTGCTCAGCCCCCTATAAAAGGGATGCGAGGGCTCCCGGGAAAAGGGCTCATTCTCTCTCCTTTTTCTTGCGTTTTACCTCGTTTTCCGTGCTCGCACTACCCCGAAGCCCTGGTCATTTTGTGCAAGTCCCGAAGGTCGATTTTACTCCCGGGGAATCCCGAGATTTCCGAGGAAAATCCATTTCCCAAGACGAAATTCTGCCCGGTTTTCCATCTTGCTATCTTCAAACTTTCAAGTGAGTTCATACCCCTTTCAAACACACTTTAAATACATTTTAAATGCTTTTATACTCTTTTAGGGGGGAATACAAGTAAACATATGGTTATTATCGTGTATTTTATAAAGTTTCACTTCGCTTGTTTCACCGAATAAATCACTTGGAACTCATTACTATTAAGGAAAACTCTTGTCATACTTTGTGTGCATTAGACTTATACAAAGTATATAATGATTTCAAAGTACCTTTCATTGTTAAGTTGTTTTATACATTCTAAAAACTTATGATTTTGCTTTGTCAAACATTGTGAAAAAGAATAAACCTTGCATACAAAACTATCACTTTAATACATGCTTAGTTGAGAATCCATGAGACGTGTATATCTTCAAATGTTACTTTTCTTTATTAGAAAGTAATGCTGCAAGTCCTGTCTATAACCAGAGTCTCCCATTCGGAGAACGTGTCAAATGTGTATAGATCTATACGGGAAGTCATGATCCCGCGCCCTGACTGTTAGCTACAGTCCGTCTTTTGGGGTGACAGTTGTCATAACGCTGCGACGCCTGAAGAACGTCGTTACAGGCATATTATGTTTAGTATGGTTATAAAACTCATCGGATATACAATTACTATGGTATTATGCTTTTATGAACGAGTAGCTATTAAAACTATTCTTCATCTAATAAATGCGATCTTCGTATAGTTTTACTATATAAAACTATGACACAACTTTTGAGAACGTCGGTTTCTTGCGATTTTCGGTCTTAAAGACTACCAATTATATTAGGAAAATAAGGGTTTCTCCTGCATACAAACCAAACAACTAATAAGAAAATAAGGGATTTTCCTGGTGCAATTATTTACAACTTATAACACGAACATTTATATGTATTTCATACTTTTATAAGAAAATAAAGGTTTTTCTTGGAAAACACAACAACTCGTATCTCAACCATTAGGGAAAATATGGGATTTTCTGGATCTAATACATTCACTTTCAATACAACAAATCACAACTCTTTACATTTGAAATGCTGCGTTTTCTGGAAAATATACACCCATTTTGGAATGGCATCCAATTTTTCTAAACTACTTATGAACTCACCAACTTAATTGTTGACACTTTTTCTTTGAAATAACTTGTATTCTCAGGGAACCGCTAAGCAGGTTTGGGAATCAACTTTTGGGATTAACGCGCTGGCGTTAATTACTTCTTTTGGATGATGTTTATGTATTTATCTTTGAACATGTAATGAATACAATTATGTAAACATCTTGGAAACTTTAATATATATGGTGGTGTGTACTTTCCTTTCTATGAACTGTTATGATACTGAATATGACGTCCTCCGCCCCCGAACGTTTCCGCCGTTCTGGTTTGGGGGTGTGACAGATTGGTATCAGAGCTTTGTTTATAGGGAATTAAGTATATCAAAACCATTCCTTTTTGATATACAACTATAAACTCAACTGGGCAAAAACACTCTGAGAAAATTCATACTTTTGAAATTAAATCTAATTAGTTTTAAGGTAAGCATGCACTCATTTTATACTAATAACAGTTTCATAGTAAATAACTTTCGAAGTATTATAAATAAGTTGTGCAGTACAGGTACGCCTTGGGACATGTAATCGGAACTGGGAAGGATATAGCCTGATCAACTATATTTGTCCAAGAGCCGACTAACGTATGCCAAGGAGTGTCTGCAATGGACAACAAATTTAAAACTTACCAAAAGCATATCGCTAAAGAATATTGAGGGAGTATTCGAGTGCCGTCAACCATTAAACTTAAGGGTAAGTTTCATGTGCTCTAGCTTATAGTAAACTTTTAACTCTATTCTCGTACAATCTAAATGGCGGGATTCCATCACCCCAATGACCCCTACTACCCCAACCAAGGTAATGGAGGGTGGATTGAAGAAGATCCTGAAGAAGACGAAGAGCCTGTAGAGTTGGAGGGAGGGGATGACTCTGGCACGGATTCGGAGCTAGAAATTATAAATCCACCAATCCCACAATCTCCCGTCCACGTGAGGAATTTCCAAGGACCCACTCCAGTGTGGGGAAGTCACCTCCATCATTGGAGCCAACAACAAAGCTTACGCCCTCCTTACGGCATGTGCCGAGACTTCTATGATGTGAGAGGCGGGGGATCAGCCGACCGCACACTTCCGGTCATGGTTGGCAAACTCGCCAACCAGTGCTATCAATCCGGAGTGCAAGCCAACCGAATCCGAGAGGTCAATGTGGAAGTACAAATCCACACAGCCGATATCAACCACCTAGAGTTGTTGCAGAACGACATCCACATTCGCGCCGAAGCGTTTCAAGCACAAGCAAATGCGGCCTTCGCAGAATTAAGAGAACAACAAGCTGCGTTTGATAGACGCCTTATGGAGTCGAAGCAGTCCGACACGGAGTCGAGCTCCAAACGCAAAGCGCACCGCAAGTAGTACTTGCCCAACTCTCAAATTTTGTTATAAATTAGGACTTCGGATAAAAGTATTATTTTCTTTAAATTGTTCTGTAATCGGAGGCCTTTAGAAAGGCCAAGAAATTTTGTCTAGACCCCGCTGTAACACAACTATATGTTTAATATATATAAGGGTATACCCCTTTTCTTGTTGTTGTTAATCATGCGCAAATCATTCGATTCATTGGTACAGCTATTCAAACTTTACTTTCAAGCTCAAAACATTGTGTCAGTCAAACCCAACTTCTTAGAACTATTAGAAGTTAACTCAATATCATTCAACTCTGAACTGCCAAAACTTATAAATTTTTCCATATTTTTTTTCTTTTGGCAGCACGATGCCTCCTCGTCCAAACCTAAGGCCCAGGCCGGGCACGGTACCACCACCACCTCCACCACCAGCTTATGATCCAGCCATGGTCCAGGCTGCTATCACAGCAGTAGTAACTGCAGCCCTCTCGCAAATAAATTCTCACGGAAATGGAGGGGCGGGAAGCAGCACGAATCATCCAAATCAGGGCACTGGTCATGGTCAAGGAAGAGAATGTACTTACAAGGAGTTCTCTAACGCTAAGCCAAAAACTTTTAATGGAACTGGGGGAGTCATTGCACTAATGCAATGGTTCGAGAAGACCGAAACGGTCTTCGAGATCTGCTCATGCCTAGAAGCAAGCAAAGTCAAGTTCGTTGCTTGCACTTTCGTGGATCGAGCCCTCACTTGGTGGAAAAGCCATGTGAATTCAGTAACGCTCACTGTCGCCAACGCCATGAGTTGGGACGATCTAAAGGTTCTACTACTGGAAGAATACTGCCCAAGGGGCGAAGTGCAAAAGCTGGAGCAAGAGCTCTGGAATCTGAAAATGACTGGGTCTGACCTAGTCACCTACACAGCTAGGTTCAACGACCTCGCTGCACTGTGCCCTACCATGGTCAACCCAGAATCAAAGAAGGTTAAAAGGTACATTTGGGGGTTGTCACCCCAGATTCAGGGGCATGTCCTAGCTTCCGGCCCTGTTACCTACAACAGCGCCAAACGCCTGGCTCAGCAACTCATCGACCACGGAGTAAAACCTAGTATCATTTCAACAACCGCAAATCCACCTAGGGAGGCTCAGGGCCAGAGTAGGCCTTGGAACAAAAGGAGGGGACAAACCCTCCAGGAAAACCCCAAGAAACAACAAGTAATAGCGACCCACGCTATGACTGTACCTGTGAACCCTGCCCCCACAAGCTCATATAATGGGAAACTTCCTAAATGCAACCGATGCAGCTTCCACCACCACGGTCCTTGCCCTGATCTTCAATGCACCAAGTGTAATAAGAAGGGACATACAACCCGCTATTGCAAAGGGCCAACCCAACCATCCATCCCCACTACTAATACCAGGGTAAGTCGCGCCTGCTTTGAGTGCGGAGACACGGGGCACTACCGCAGGGACTGCCCAAAGGCAAACAACCGGAATACCGGCGGAAGGGGGCGAATTTTCGCAATGGGATAAGATGAAGCCATTGCGGACCCTACTGTTGTTACGGATACGTTTCTTCTCGATAACTCGTATGCATGCATTTTGTTTGATAGTGGAGCGGAAAGGAGTTTTGTGAGTCACGACTTTAAAGGCCTGCTAAAATCAATACCACAATCACTAAGTGAACCATTCATAGTAGAAATGGCCAACGGGAAAACCGAAGGTACTAAGGAGATATACTTAAACTGCACCCTAACTTTAAACGATAATCCCTTTTCAATCAACCTCATGCCAGTCTCGATTAAGAGTTTCGATGTCATCATTGGCATGGATTGGCTGAGTTCTCATCATGCGGACATTCTATGTTACGATAAGGCCGTTCGCCTTAATCTGCCAACCGGCGAAACTTTCATTGTCTTGGGCGACAAACCAAGTACCACTCTTCGTATCATCTCAAGTATCCAAGCTCGGAAATGCTTACACAAGGAGTGTCACGCATTCTTGGCACATGTTGTAGATGTGAAACGCGAAGTCCAAGACATCAAGAGTGTGCCCGACGTACACGATTTTCCCAACGTTTTTCCCGAGGACCTTCCGGGAATACCACCTGCGAGACAAGTTAAGTTCCGAATCGATCTAGTTCCCGGAGCTACCCCAGTAGCCAAAGCACCCTATCGATTAGCCCCGGCAGAGATGCAAGAGCTATCCAGCCAACTGAATGAACTACTTGGAAAAGGATTCATCAGGCCGAGCTTCTCGCCATCGGGAGCACCCGTACTGTTCGTGAAAAAGAAGGATGGATCATTCAGAATGTGCATCGACTACCGAGAACTCAACAAACTTACCATCAAGAACCGATACCCCCTACCCCGAATCGATGACTTATTCAACCAACTCCAAGGAGCCAACTACTTCTCCAAGATCGATCTGAGGTCGGGATATCACCAGCTGCGAGTCCTGGAGAGTGATATTCCTAAGACGGCCTTCCGAACACGATACGGACATTACGAGTTCGTAGTGATGCCGTTCGGACTAACCAATGCCCCGGCCGTATTCATGGATCTAATGAATCGGGTATGTCGTCCATTCTTGGATAAATTCGTGATAGTATTCATAGACGACATACTCATTTATTCAAAGAATAAAGAAGAGCACGGTCAACATCTGAGGCAAGTTTTAGAGACGTTGCGGACTGAGAGACTGTATGCAAAGTTCTCAAAATGTGAATTTTGGATTAGAAAGGTGGACTTCCTCGGTCACGTGGTCAGCAAGGAAGGAATCCACGTGGATCCATAAAAAATCAAGGCTATCAAAAACTGGTCTGCGCCAACTACACCAACAGAAATTCGCCAATTTCTAGGTCTTGCTGGTTATTACCGAAGGTTCATCCAGAATTTCTCCAGCATCGCAAAGCCTCTTACCGCCTTAACCCAGAAAGGTGTGACCTACAATTGGGGAGAAAAGCAAGATGCTGCATTTCAGACTTTGAAACAGGCCCTTTGCAGTGCGCCCATCCTTTCTCTCCCAGAAGGGACCGAAGATTTTGTGGTGTATTGCGACACTTCGAAGCAAGGGCTGGGCTGTGTACTAATGCAGAGGGGAAAGGTTATTGCATATGCCTCACGACTACTGAAAACGCATGAAGTCAACTACACCACTCATGATTTAGAACTTGGGGCGGTGGTCTTCGCTCTTAAAATCTGGAGACACTACCTATATGGTACCAAATGCACTATCTTTACAGACCACAAGAGCCTACAACACATCTTCGACCAGAAGGAGTTGAACATGAGACAGCGACGTTGGGTCGAATTGCTCAACGACTACGAATGTGAGATTCGCTATCATCCAGGAAAGGCTAACGTCGTGGCAGATGCCCTTAGTCGTAAGGAGTACTCTGGCCGAAGAGTGAAGTCATTAGCCATGTCAATCCATTCGCACCTATCGACACAAGTCAAGGAAGCTCAAATAGAAGCCCTGAAACCCGAAAACTTGACAGGTGAGACCCTTAGGGGAATGGACAAGAATTTTGAAATCAAGAGTGACGGAGCACGCTACCTCATGAACCGAATATGGACACCCAAGTTTGGTGGACTTAGAGAGGTAGTTATTATCACACCCCCAAACCAAGGATGGCGGAAACGTCCGGGGGTGGAGGACTTCATGTAGAGTATCACAACAAAGAGTATAATAGTGCTCAAAGTAAATACAACCAACAAAAATGTAATTGAAAACGTTACATCAAAGCACATGTTTACATGATTCCCATCAATTACATTATAATACAAAATGAACTGTTTGACGATTTGTCGTCCCATCCTCAAAACGTTGTTGATTTCCTGTTTTCACTGAGTTCCTGAGAATACAAGTAGTTTTGAAAAGTATCGACACAAAGGTTGGTGAGTTCATAAGAAATTTCGTTGGAAAAGTAAATCGTTTTCCTTGTAAAAGCGTTACAATATGCATCCAGAAAATCCAATATTTTCTTTAAAATATGCGTAATGTAGTCTTATGACTGAAGACCAAAATGTGTAAGTAACCTTTCTTATTAATTAGAAAATGTTATGTACTTAAATGGACATGGACGCGTTTGAATTAAATGAAATTTCTGTATGTTCTCATGTTCGTTAATACTTTATATATATGTAGTCCTAAATTAGAGGACCGAGAAATAACAAGTATTGACCATACTTAAAAGTATAAATGTGGTTTCAAATGATGTGTAGTCGTAACTACCAAAACCAAAAGTGTACAGTAATATCTGTACTCATAGAGATAAAAAGTGATTTTAAATCGACATAAAACTCATTTAGGTTTTAAAAATAAAATCCCGTAAACTTATGGATTGTTATATCCCTATGTGAGTCGCTATAATCATACTATGACTATGTGAACCTGCCACGACGTTCTCAGTGTCGCGAAAAATAAAATGACATTTGTCACCCGTAGACCTGCAGGTCCAACTGTAGCTAGCAGCAAGGTGTGGGGTGTCAAACCCAATATAGATCTATATACAAGTATCACGTTCTCCCTCAAGGAGATTCTGATTATAACTACAAGGAATTATATCCCGCACTCGGACGTACGGGGAGAGAGAGAGAGAGTCTCACAATATAGGTTAACAAGTTTACGTGAAATGTGTGTGAATATAAATCTTTCTTGTATGAATGTACCCTTTTTGTACGAGTGTGTTGAGTGATGTATCATAAACTATACCTATTATAGTTTATCTAAAATGTATGTAATATGTATGAATTCTTTTATGGAAATGTATTAGTGTTGTGAATTTATCAAACTATAGGTAAACAAGTTTACGTGAAATGTGTGTGAATATAAATCTTTCTTGTATGAATGTACCCTTTTTGTACGAGTGCGTTGAGTGATGTATCATAAACTATACCTATTATAGTTTATCTATAATGTATGTAATATGTATGAACCCTTTTATGGAAATGTATTAGTGTTATAAATATATTCAAACTATACTTTTTATAGTTAAATAATACGTGTTCCAAAATGAATGAATAATATTTAATATGAATGTCTTAGTTTCAGTTCATAATGATAAACTAACAAAGAAACACATTCAATAATTAGAGCTTATGATTATACACTTTGCTCAACATATTACAAAGTGTTATGATATTTACATGCTGTTGGCTAAATTTAGCAATTCTGCCCTGTTTTGGAAAAATCATAGAAAAATCATACGAAGTCGAAAACTAGATCCGTAAATTCTGAGAGTTCACAAAATGTGTCTAGTTTACTCATAATTTTTATCACGATTTTTAATGACCTCCAACTTGGGTGAAAAAGTCCATAATCACAGACTGGTCCGGATTGTTGTTTGAAATGATAGGCAGTTTTGTAAAAATCACCATAAATTGTAGAAAAAATCGTATGGAGATGTGCAAGTGGTCATTTTAAAGCTAAAAACTTGAACTATTTGTACCTTGTACAGTTTTGAAAACAAAAATGTTTAAGATGCCCAAAACAGTCCGTGAATGGAGTTGAACTTTTCTGATGAAGGCTGTTAGAAAATTTTAGTTATGTTCTTAGTGTTTTAACTTGTATTCCCCCCCTGAAAACTTGAGAAAACATAAAAATGTAGGGGTATGAACTCACCTTGAGTGATTTCAGTAGATAAGTGTTGAAGAGGAGAAGTGTTCAACCCAAGAACACTTGAAGGATCACTTGAAGATTCGAAGCTCTAATGCTAATATGATGGAGTTTGTGTAAGATATTCATGATTTGAGTAGAATGAAGTGAAATAATCATAAGGAGGATGAATTATACTTACTAAGAGTGGAAGAACACTTGAAAATCAGCCTTGAATCTCGAAATTGGAGTGGGAAAAGTTTGAGAGAAAAATGGTGTTTGATACTTAGAGAAATGAGGGCAAATGAGAGAAATGAGGAGAGAGGATGTTTGTTTCAGCTCTAAAAACGTGGGAATGAGTGTAAATTGAGTGTAAGGGACATTGAAGTGACTTAGGTAAGGTGGGGAGGTGTGGTTAATCAAAAAGTGGGTGTGGGGTGGTTGCTTGTGACATTGGATAAGGCAAAGTCAACAATCTACCTTTAATAATTCACCCATTTGATTTTTATTATTTAAATAATGATTTTCATCAAAATATATTTAAATTATGAATATTTAGAGTTTATTATGTTAAAATATAATTTCTGGAGAAAATCCCGCTTTAAAATCACGAAAAACGAGCTTAAAATGTTAAAAATATCAAAAATGGGCTAAAAGTGACAAATTTCCGAATTCTGGCCGAGGTTCGGCCTTCTGATGCTGAACCGAGAGAGAGGGAGGCAGAAACCGAGAGGGAAGAAGAGAGAGGGAAGGAACCGAGAGGAGGGAGGAGAACAGAGGGGCGCGAAGTAGAGACAGAGAGGAGAGAAGAGACAGAGAGGCGAGCAGAGACCGAGAGTAGGGAAGAGACAGAGAGGCGGGTAGAGACAGAGCGAGGAAAGAAGCAGAACGAGAAGCGACAGAGGCAGAGGCTCGGTCCTCGCGTGCCACAGCCAACAGAGGCTCGGTCCTCGCACGTCTTAGCCAACAGAGGCTCGGTCCTCGCGCGTCTTAGCCAACAGAGGCTCGGTCCTCGCGTCTTAGCCAACAGAGGCTTGGTGTTTGGTGTCTTAGCCAACAGAGGCTCGGTCTCCGGTTTCTTAGCCAACAGAGGCTCGGTCTTCGGTGTTTAATCTCGGCCTTAAGGAGCTTCGGCTCCTTAAGAAGGGTTTCGGTTCTTAAGGTCCCGTTTTCTCGTTTTTACCCCGTTTTAAGCCGTTTTTGACCCGGTTAAGGGTCGGAATGACCCGAATGATTCCAAAAAGTTACGGGAAACTTTTGAGAGAGATTTGGGAGAGATTTCTCACACTTGGAGAGATTTGGGAGAGATTTGACATTCTTGGAGAGATTTCTCATACACAGAGATATTTGCGAGAGTTTTCACATACTTGGAGAGATTTGGGAGAGATTTGACATTCTTGGAGAGATTTCTCATACAGAGAGATATTTGAGAGAGATTTCACATACTTGGAGAGATTTGGGAGAGATTTGACATTCATGGAGAGATTTCTCATACAGAGAGATATTTGAGAGAGATTTCACATACTTAGAGGGATTTAGGAGAGATTCGACATTCTTGGAGAGATTTCTAATACAGAGAGATATTTGAGAGAGATTTCACATACTTGGAGAGATTTGACATAGAGAGAGAGAGAGAGATAGAGTGAAAACGATTGAGAGAGGATCCATGTGTAACAATTGTGAGTGTCCGGCATCGCAATGCATGGTTTGTAAACCCTGTTAAGCCTTGTTTAAGGATCTTACACACTCCCGATGAGTATGCATCATTGTTTTATCGGTTTGGCTCGCCACGTACTACAGTTTTTGGTTTAGTAGATCTAGATGTTCGCACTTTTTGTTTTATGATTTCTCATTAGAATAGAAGTTATGTAGAAGTTTCATAGTGTGAATTTTAGTACTCATGGGCAAATTGAGTCAAACGGTTTGACTTGCTGACTTTAGTTGACTTTGACTTGATCGAAATTTGATGGTTGTCACATCATCCCCCTGTTAGAGGGAATTTCGTCCCGAAATTTGAATTTAGGCGAGGAGTAGGCATGAATAATCAAGCCGAGAAGTGAGGATACTTCCTAATCGACTGACTCACACGCTCCCATGTGACTTTAGGTCCTTGGTTAGTATTCCAACGAACTTTCACTAATGGGAAGTGGCGTTGTTTCATCCGCTTGACTTCGATCAATGGTCACCATGGTTCTTCTAAGAAGGTGAGGCTCTTGTGGGACTCGATCTCGTCGAGGGGAATTGCAAGAGTCTCATCGGATAGATTCTTCTTGTAAATTTGGGACGTGTTGGGTAGGGTGTACTTTACCAAGCTCGCGGGAGTAGATTGAAGTAGCGAGTTACAGGGCTGATTCTGACAAGAATCTCGAAAGACACAATTATTTGGGGTATTGGCTTTCCATGCTTTTCGAAGCGTACTAAGCCTTCCCAGAGTGAGTGTTTCTAGAGGAATTCGGTCGGTCATACCGGAGTTCTAGAGGTTTCTTCTTCTTGTTTCTCTTCCTGTCAAGGGTTGCTCCCTTTAGGGTCAAAGTTGGGAGGGGGTTCGTATTTTTCGAGAGGTTCCGAAGGAGTTAAGACGGTAGGTCAGCGAGACCCAGAATCTTGGCGTATTTCTGCTAACGCCTTCGGTGCTGACTGTTTCTCAACGGTTTTGATCAATTGAAAGGGTCCTTATGAATTTCCACCTTGGTAACGATGTGTCTTGAGAATTGAACTCCTCAATTCCAAAACTCGTATCTAGAGAACTTCGGGTAATACTTGTCTGATCGTATTTCTTCCGTGGTTTGTTGTAGCTGCTCTCCTTGGTTTCCTTCTTACTACGAGGGTAGATAAGTAAGTCATTTGTAATGACGATGATGAACTGATCCTAGCAAGAAGGGTATATCCTATTTATTACGTTCATGAATCCAACGAGTGGGTCTGGTCCTATCCGAGGGTTATCACAACGAACTTTCAACATCTTCATCGAAATTGGAGGATTGTTCTCGGATATCCTTCTTCCATACTCGTGACTGGTGATATTCAGATCTCAGGCCCAATTCCTGAAGGGTACCTCGTTTCTTGAGGTTGGTCGGCCTATTCGTCAATGCGAGGCAGATAGTAAAGGTTTCTATTAGAGATGTTGTCGGGGCCTCTGAAATCGATGGAATTGTGAGCAATTTGTCTTTCTAATTTGAAGAATAAGACGAGAGCTTTTCAGGGTGAGAAACTTGGTTCTTCAATTTCATTGTTGAGTAGTTCGATAGGTTTGACCTGACAGCTCTTGTAGCTCGGTAGGAAGTATGTGGGTTCGGTTTACGCAACTAGGCCTTTTTGAATGGTAGGACATTCACTCGTCCTTCTGGGCAACCTTAGCCCGAAGCTCATGGCAGGACTCGTACTCTATCTGTCCCAAGCTTCTATGCTTGAATCTTGTCTGCTACATGCGCGACAATCCCGAAGGTCTCCCGTATATACATGTGATAAGGCTTCGGGAAGTATGACACTCCTCTGGTTCGTGTTTTGGAGTTCCACAGCAAGAGATGACCCAAAGGTCCGTGCTGGGTGTTTATGAGAGATGATAGTTTCGATATTCAGGGGTTAGGCGAAAAGCCCTTTTGTAGTCGTTTAATTAGGAAGACGAGGGCAATATCAATCAAAATTGGAATACGACAACACTATCTTTTTAGATAACATGAGATAAGTTGTATACAAAGGAAGAGATCAATAGAGTGATAGAGTGTCCTGTATTTCTTTTCTGTGTGTTCCGTTTTGTTTGATGTTATGATTATTGTAGATGATTCCTACCACAGTGTCTAGCACTGGTAGTGGGTGTGTTTTCGATAGCCAGTAATGATACTTAATATCATGACTCCTGACAGGTCTCCTTACGATCGAGCGGTATATGATTGTCGTATGTAAATTAACATCGTGAAATTTGTCTAGTGGGTGACCCCACTCAACCCCTAATACTAGACATGGAATCGGAGTCAGGATGTAATTATCTATTTCAAGACTTAAGTATTTTGATTTTAAATTATCCCCGATGTATGGACAAAGTCATTACAACTTACAGGTAATGCTCCTAAGGCCACATATGAATGTCTTTGGTTTGATTTGTATGAGAGAGAAAATATTTTAGCTACTTTTTAGAAGGAAGGTTACTTTAGTAAGTGTACCAAATTCATTACAAACATATAGTACTTAAACGTATTGTCGTTGGGAACATTACAAAAGTCCTAACATGGTTCCCTTGCTGCTCCTGTTGGTGTGTTCGTCACATTCCTCCTGTTCCTTCGTCGTTCTTCTCAGTTGGACATTCTCTCTTGAAGTGTCCCGTTTCACCGCATAGGTAGCATACTGGGCCTACCTTGGTGCAGGTGATTGAAGGGAGGTGATGGGCCGAGGCCCTACAGAAACGAACGGTATGCCCTTTCCTGTTGCAGTTTTTACAGTGCATCTCCCGGCAAGCCCCATGGTGATGAAAGCCACATTTGTTGCACTTTGGGAGTGATCCCTCATATGGTCTGGCAGACATTTGGGTGGCAGACCTCGAGGCTAGTGTCGAGGCATTTGTCATGACTGCTGTTGTAATGGTAGGGGCGGCCCTAGGTTGTTGTCTTTTAGTGTATCCCTTAGATTGGTGGCGCTCTTTCATGTCCCAAAACTTTCTCTTCTTGTTCGTAGGTTCGTGGCCTGAGGTATTTTTGTTGGTAGGTACCCATTGGTGTCCCTGATTGTTACCATAATTTGTATTGTTAGTATCGCTTCCACCCTTGTTGATGTTGTTAGTATTGAAATGCACCATGACGGCTGCCACGGCTGCCGTGACTGCAACTTGAAAAGTAGCAGCGTCTATCCGAAGTGTTGGCGCCTTGCTAGTTGGTTTGTTTCCTCTTGGTGAAGACATAGCTCTGTTTCATGACGAAAAACGACTTCGTTAGTGGAAATGATTGTCTTAAGTGCATCCTTACAAATTATATTTTACGCATATAAATTTTTGCACATTACTGTACTATCCTTAGTGTTTCTACTAACGCTCCCGAGATGGAGTTATGGCAGTAGGTAGGAGTGGGTTTCATACGGACGTTAAGTTTTACTCCTCTTAGAATCATGTTTGTCCGAACAATCTTGGCTGAGGAATCTTGAGGGGATCCGGTGCATTAGTGCTGGTATGATCGCACACATGGGTCTATGAAGAAGAAACTTCTCAACAAATGCTTAAAGGTGAGACGATAATGAGTTTCTAGGATGGCTGTATGTCGCGAGTTTTCTAACTAAGTTTATCTCATATCGGTTTGTATCAAAGTTCGGTTGTTTAGGGTGTTCTGAAAACAATTTATAACGAGATTCTTTGTATAATAAACTCATATATTTTAGTAGCTCTGTATTCAAGTGAAACCTTATACTTGACCCAAGCTAAGTCCTCATCACGACCTGTTGATGTATGTTTAGTTATATAATTAAGGCTAGATAGTCCTTCGAGTCTGTTAGGTACATCCTAAGCCCATCTTGTTAATATGACTTTAGTAATCATGATTTTAGTGAAAATTTTGATCTCGATGCAGGTCTACTTCACATTTGTGCATGGGCGGGTTTTGATAGTAGATAGCTTTCTCGATTAGTATGACCATTTAGTTCGTAGTGTCGTGATTTTTACTTACAATAGAGTAGCACCAACGCATACTTATGAAGCTAATTTACCAGGCCTGGTGAGCGGCATGAACTCTACTTACGATGATCCATCCCTTGTGATGCCTGAGGCAAGGTTGATGCAATTTTGTAGCTTTTCCAATCAACGCTTGGCTACAATCATCCTTTCTTTGAATGATGTGTGTCCTACCCTGTTACTCTCTTTCCACTTCACGAGTGGTGATAAGGTCCTAAAAGAGAGTTGGTCTCGGGAATAGTAGTATAATTCTGAGTCACCGGTACATGAGATGGTGGGGTCTATAGTAGTGCGTAGTTTTTTGAACTCAGATTGTAGTCTTCTTGTTTTAATCCCCGATGATCGCGATCCGCCGGGTCTTTGCCGGGAGGGCTCTGTCCGTCGGTCCCCCGTGGTTGAGGTCATAGCACCCTCGTTGGTCTCCACATGGTGGTTGTTTTCATTGTTGTCGACATTCAACCCTCGATCACGATTGCCCAACGGTTCATGGGTTCGTTATAGTCGAAACGGTTCACGGAACCCTTGCTATGCATGGAGGATTGATTACCTTTGGTCCCGCTTATGATTCTTTTCATAATCGTTCACCATTCCTCGAGTTCGGATTAGGAAAGTAAGGGTCGTCCGGTAAGTAGGATTTTGCTATGCCGTATTTGCGAGAATAGAAGGGGAGGAGATAAGTACTATGCGTCTAACTCTATTATCAATTACTTATAGGGGTGATCTTTATTAGTTACTTCTATAATGACGTAGTGCATACTAATTACATATAACAAGATACGATAGACCTTTGAATAAGTGATCCCACTCTAAGTCCACATCCAAACAAGGAAAAGGAAGTAAAGTAATGACCACAATTCTAAGTCTATAATTTCTAAGTTATATATAACCTTAAGTACCCACTTAGGGACTATAGACCTATTAATAAGGATCTATTTAGTTTTCATATAAGTTATGATATTACAAAATACTCCTATAGTATTTTAAACTCATGTTCTATTCTAATGTTCTCATTGTGGTAGTGTTGGTAAGTTTTAGACTTGTTGCCATATCACAACTATTCTTGGGCATGTGCTAATCACTCCTCGGACCAGCATAGTTGATCAGGCTATGCCACTCCCAAGACTGACCATACATCCCCGAGCTTACCTGTGATATTCAACAATCATTACTTTTCTTTTATTCTAGAGTGGTGCTGACCTTAATATGTATGTATGCATGTATACCTTTAATAAGAAACTATTTATTTCTAAAAGTATAGTTGATTTGAAACTTTAAATCAGAGACTTAGTCCCAATGCATTTATAGTTTGTATATCTTATGTGGTTTGATATACTGAGTTCACTATAAACAATGCTCTGATACCAATCTGTCACACCCCCAAACCAAGGATGGCGGAAACGTCCGGGGGTGAAGGACTTCATGTAGAGTATCACAACAAAGAGTATAATAGTGCTCAAAGTAAATACAACCAACACAAATATAATTGAAAACGTTACATCAAAGCACATGTTTACATGATTCCCATCAATTACATTATAATACAAAATGAATTGTTTGACGATTTATCGTCCCATCCTCAAAACGTTGTTGATTTCCTGTTTTCACTGAATTCCTGAGAATACAAGTAGTTTTGAAAAGTGTCAACACAAAGGTTGGTGAGTTCATAAGAAATTTCGTTGGAAAAGTAAATCGTTTTCCTTGTAAAAGCGTTACAATATGCATCCAGAAAATCCGATATTTTCTTTAAAATCTGCATAATGTAGTCTTATGACTGAAGACCAAAATGTATAAGTAACCTTTCTTATTAATTAGAAAATGTTATGTACTTAAATGGACATGGACGCGTTTGAATTAAATGAAATTTCTGTATGTTCTCATGTTCGTTAATACGTTATATATATGTAGTCCTAAATTAGAGGACCGAGAAATAACAAGTATTGACCATACTTAAAAGTATAAATGTGGTTTCAAATGATGTGTAGTCGTAACTACCAAAACCAAAAGTGTACAGTAATATCTGTACTCATAGAGATAAAAAGTGATTTTAAATCGACATAAAACTCATTTAGGTTTTAAAAATAAAATCCCGTAAACTTATGGATTGTTATATCCCTATGTGAGTCGCTATAATCATACTATGACTATGTGAACCTGCCACGACGTTCTCAGTGTCGCGAAAAATAAAAAGACATTTGTCACCCGTAGACCTGCAGGTCCAACTGTAGCTAGCAGCAAGGTGTGGGGTGTCAAACCCAATATAGATCTATATACAAGTATCACGTTCTCCCTCAAGGAGATTCTGATTATAACTACCAGGAATTATATCCCGCACTCGGACGTACGGGGAGAGAGAGAGAGAGTCTCACAATATAGGTTAACAAGTTTACGTGAAATGTGTGTGAATATAAATCTTTCTTGTATGAATGTACCCTTTTTGTACGAGTGTGTTGAGTGATGTATCATAAACTATACCTATTAAAGTTTATCTAAAATGTATGTAATATGTATGAATTCTTTTATGGAAATGTATTAGTGTTGTGAATTTATCAAACTATAGGTAAACAAGTTTACGTGAAATGTGTGTGAATATAAATCTTTCTTGTATGAATGTACCCTTTTTGTACGAGTGTGTTGAGTGATGTATCATAAACTATACCTATTATAATTTATCTAAAATGTATGTAATATGTATGAATTCTTTCATAGAAATGTATTAATGTTATGAATTTATCAAACTATACTTTTTATAGTTTAATATACGTGTTCTAAAATGAATGAAATATATTTATTATGAATGACTTAGTTTCAGTTCATGATGATAAACTAACAAAGAAACACATTCAATAATTAGAGCTTATGATTATACACTTTGCTCAACATATTACAAAGTGTTATGATATTTACATGCTGTTGGCTAAATTTAGCAACTCTGCCCTGTTTTGGAAAAATCATAGAAAAATCATACGAAGTCGAAAACTAGATCCGTAAATGCTGAGAGTTCACAAAATGTGTCTAGTTTACTCATAATTTTTATCACGATTTTTAATGACCTCCAACTTGGGTGAAAAAGTCCATAATCACAGACTGGTCCGGATTGTTGTTTGAAATGATAGGCAGTTTTGTAAAAATCACCATAAATTGTAGAAAAAATCGTATGGAGATGTGCAAGTGGTCATTTTAAAGCTAAAAACTTGAACTATTTGTACCTTGTACAGTTTTGAAAACAAAAATGTTTAAGATGCCCAAAACAGTCCGTGAATGGAGTTGAACTTTTCTGATGAAGGCTGTTAGAAAATTTTAGTTATGTTCTTAGTGTTTTAACTTGTATTCCCTCCCTGAAAACTTGAGAAAACATAAAAATGTAGGGGTATGAACTCACCTTAAGTGATTTCAGTAGATAAGTGTTGAAGAGGAGAAGTGTTCAACCCAAGAACACTTGAAGGATCACTTGAAGATTCGAAGCTCTAATGCTAATATGATGGAGTTTGTGTAAGATATTCATGATTTGAGTAGAATGAAGTGAAATAATCATAAGGAGGATGAATTATACTTACTAAGAGTGGAAGAACACTTGAAAATCAGCCTTGAATCTCGAAATTGGAGTGGGAAAAGTTTGAGAGAAAAATGGTGTTTGATACTTAGAGAAATGAGGGCAAATGAGAGAAATGAGGAGAGAGGATGTTTGTTTCAGCTCTAAAAACGTGGGAATGAGTGTAAATTGAGTGTAAGGGACATTGAAGTGACTTAGGTAAGGTGGGGAGGTGTGGTTAGTCAAAAAGTGGGTGTGGGGTGGTTGCTTGTGACATTGGATAAGGCAAAGTCAACACTCTAACTTTAATAATTCACCAATTTGATTTTTATTATTTAAATAATGATTTTCATCAAAATATGTTTAAATTATGAATATTTAGAGTTTATTATGTTAAAATATAATTTCTGGAGAAAATCCCGCTTTAAAATCACGAAAAACGGGCTTAAAATGTTAAAAATATCAAAAATGGGCTAAAAGTGACAAATTTCCGAATTCTGGCCGAGGTTCGGCCTTCTGATGCTGAACCGAGAGAGAGGGAGGCAGAAACCGAGAGGGAAGAAGAGAGAGGGAAGGAACCGAGAGGAGGGAGGAGAACAGAGGGGCGCGAAGTAGAGACAGAGAGGAGAGAAGAGACAGAGAGGCGAGCACAGACCGAGAGTAGGGAAGAGACAGAGAGGCGGGTAGAGACAGAGCGAGGAAAGAAGCAGAACGAGAAGCGACAGAGGCAGAGGCTCGGTCCTCGCGTGCCACAGCCAACAGAGGCTCGGTCCTCGCACATCTTAGCCAACAGAGGCTCGGTCCTCGCGCGTCTTAGCCAACAGAGGCTCGGTCCTCGCGTCTTAGCCAACAGAGGCTTGGTGTTTGGTGTCTTAGCCAACAGAGGCTCGGTCTCCGGTTTCTTAGCCAACAGAGGCTCGGTCTTCGGTGTTTAATCTCGGCCTTAAGGAGCTTCGGCTCCTTAAGAAGGGTTTCGGTTCTTAAGGTCCCGTTTTCTCGTTTTTACCCCGTTTTAAGCCGTTTTTGACCCGGTTAAGGGTCGGAATGACCCGAATGATTCCAAAAAGTTACGGGAAACTTTTGAGAGAGATTTGGGAGAGATTTCTCACACTTGGAGAGATTTGGGAGAGATTTGACATTCTTGGAGAGATTTCTCATACACAGAGATATTTGCGAGAGTTTTCACATACTTGGAGAGATTTGGGAGAGATTTGACATTCTTGGAGAGATTTCTCATACAGAGAGATATTTGAGAGAGATTTCACATACTTGGAGAGATTTGGGAGAGATTTGACATTCTTGGAGAGATTTCTCATACAGAGAGATATTTGAGAGAGATTTCACATACTTAGAGGGATTTGGGAGAGATTCGACATTCTTGGAGAGATTTCTAATACAGAGAGATATTTGAGAGAGATTTCACATACTTGGAGAGATTTGGGAGAGATTTGACATAGAGAGAGAGAGATAGAGTGAAAACGATTGAGAGAGGATCCATGTGTGACAATTGTGAGTGTCCGGCATCGCAATGCATGGTTTGTAAACCCTGTTAAGCCTTGCTTAAGGATCTTACACACTCCCGATGAGTATGCATCACTGTTTTATCGGTTTGGCTCGCAACGTACTATAGTTTTTGGTTAAGTAGATCTAGATGTTCGCACTTTTTGTTTTATGATTTCTCATTAGAATAGAAGTTATGTAGAAGTTTCATAGTGTGAATTTTAGTACTCATGGGCAAATTGAGTCAAACGGTTTGACTTGCTGACTTTAGTTGACTTTGACTTGATCGAAATTTGACGGTTGTCACATCATCCCCCCGTTAGAGGGAATTTCGTCCCGAAATTTGAATTTAGGCGAGGAGTAGGCATGAATAATCAAGCCGAGAAGTGAGGATACTTCCTAATCGACTGACTCACACGCTCCCATGTGACTCTAGGTCCTTGGTTAGTATTCCAACGAACTTTCACTAATGGGAAGTGGCGTTGTTTCATCCGCTTGACTTCGATCAATGGTCACCATGGTTCTTCTAAGAAGGTGAGGCTCTTGTGGGACTCGATCTCGTCGAGGGGAATTGCAAGAGTCTCATCGGATAGATTCTTCTTGTAAATTTGGGACGTGTTAGGTAGGGTGTACTTTACCAAGCTCGCGGGAGTAGATTGAAGTAGCGAGTTACAGGGCTGATTCTGACAAGAATCTCGAAAGACACAATTATTTGGGGTATTGGCTTTCCATGCTTTCCGAAGCGTACTAAGCCTTCCCAGAGTGAGTGTTTCTAGAGAAATTCGGTCGGTCATACCGGAGTTCTAGAGGTTTCTTCTTCTTGTTTCTCTTCCTGTCAAGGGTTGCTCCCTTTAGGGTCAAAGTTGGGAGGGGGTTCGTATTTTTCGAGAGGTTCCGAAGGAGTTAAGACGGTAGGTCAGCGAGACCCAGAATCTTGGCGTATTTCTGCTAACGCCTTCGGTGCTTGTAACAACGCAAATTTTCAAATAAATTTTTCATTTTAAATAAAGTGAGTTCAGTCAACCAATAATATTTATTTCATGTTTCAAAACAAATACATCTGTAAAATCCCCAAGATCTCAAATAGCAGCAGTGTGTATGCATCATGTCGGCGCCTTCCCACGGTCCTCGCTAGTAGCTGAAATACATACATAACAACTTGTAAGCATAAATGCTTAGTGAGTTCCCCAGTATACCACTTACACATATACGCCTTTCCAGGCCCGGACCTTCCGGTCCACAGTACAATGCCTTCCGGCCCATATGATAATCGCCTTCCGGCCCATAAGATAATTGCCTTCCGGCCCATAAGATAATTGCCTTCCGGCCCATAAGATAATTGCCTTCCGGCCCATAACATGATTGCCTTCCGGCCCATAAACATATATAACACATAATACATTTACTCTAACACATATATCACATATATCATATATCATACCAGACCTTCCTGTCACATAATACATTGCCTTCCGGCCCATAGAAACATACATAGCATGCATAGCAACTATTCCTTTCAATTATAGCATATATAAAACACATAACATATCCGACCTTCCGGTCACACAGTCAAACCCTTCCGGGTACAGTATAGTGAGAAGACTCACCTCGTGGTAATGTAAGCTATCAACTCTTGAAACTACCCGCACTCGATCCGCCGATCTGCAGACTCCCTATAATACCATATACCCTTATTAATACTCTTATCATTCAAGACAACTGACCCTAAGAATTTACATGCAGGTCAACTCTGGTCAACGGTCAACTTGACCGGACTCGTCGAGTGCAAAGGCGACTCGGCGAGTCTAGACGTCCTCCCCAAATTTCCCTGTTGTTCCCCTTCTACTCGTCGAGTATCCCTCTTGACTCGACGAGGTCCTCGTGGAAGAATCGCGGGGCCACCCCGACTCCACTCGCCGAGTCTGAAGAACAACTCGGCGAGTCCCAGTGAATCTTCAAGCTACTCGCCGAGTCTGCTCATCCGACTCGGCGAGTCCATGCCATGCAGTCGATCAACTGCTTCCTGAAACACGTATGGTCCCGAAATACACACTCATGGGACTATCTGGACCTCTAAACATCCTATTACTGGGGTATAAACACTTGGGTAACAACATAATAATCCCTCTAATCATCAAATGGGTTCTATAAACCCTAACTTCATATACACATCAATCACAGAAGAACGAAATCTGAGATATTACCTGATTGATGCACTTTCTGTGTCCCCAATCCTCAGAACGTGATTCTCTTGCTGTTCCTTTAGCTAAACCTTCCTCTTCCTTGCACACAACTCTTCCAAACCCAACAATGGTCTTCAATCCTTGTTCCAGACGCACACAATCGTTCTAGGGTTCTTCTCAGTAAGCAAAAACGAACAATGACGGCCTAAGAGGCGTTATAAACGATCCAAAACCAAACGGCTAGGGTTTCTGCTGAACAGCGTCGACTCGCCGAGTCCCTAATGGACTCGTCGAGTCCAGTCGCGAATCTGCGACCAAGTCTGTGGTCCTACTCGGCGAGTCAGGCACCAACTCGCCGAGTCCCTTCCTAAAATGTCCCCAAAAATAGTTTTAAAACAATACCTGAAATTCCGGGCTGTTACAACTCTCCCCCACTAGAACTAGACTTCGCCCTCGAAGTCTCACTCTGCGAATAACTCCGGATGTTGCTCCCGCATTTCACGCTCCGGCTCCCAAGTCATCTCCGATCCCTTCCGGTGTTGCCACTGAACCAACACCAGAGGTACTTCCTTGTTCCGCAGAACCTTGATCTTCCGATCCCTAATAGCTACTGGTCTCTCGGCGTAATTTAGGCTCGCATCCACCTGAATATCCTCTAACGGAACCACCGCCGATTCATCGGCTATACACTTCCTCAACTGTGATACGTGAAAGGTATTGTGAATCTGTCCCAACTCTGCTGGCAACTCCAACCGATAAGCTACCCGACCTACCCTTGCAATTACCCGAAATGGACCTATGAACCGGGGCCCCAACTTGCCCCTCTTTCTGAACCGGATCACTCCCTTCCAAGGAGAAACCTTCAGGAGAACGAAGTCGCCGACCTGGAATTCCAGCTCGGACCGGCGTCTGTCCGCATAACTCTTCTGTCGGCTTTGGGCGGTCAATAATCTCTGCCTAACCTACTGAATCTGCTCTGTCGTCTGGAGTACGATCTCTATACTGCCCATCACTCTCGGACCCACCTCTCCCCAGCAAATGGGGGTCCGACACCTCCTACCATACAACAACTCAAAAGGTGGCATACCAATGCTCGAATGATGGCTGTTGTTGTAGGAAAACTCTGCCAAGGGTAAATACGCATCCCAGCTACCCCCGAAGTCTAACACACACGCTCGAAGCATGTCCTCCAATGTCTGAATCGTCCGCTCGCTCTGCCCGTCGGTCTGGGGATGGTATGCGGTACTAAAATGCAGTTTAGTACCCAGCTCCTCATGAAATTTCTTCCAGAACCTGGAAGTGAAACGTACATCACGGTCTGAAACAATCGAGATCGGCACTCCATGCCGAGACACTACCTCTCTCACGTATAACTCCGCCAACTTCTCCGCTGATGAACTCTCGCTAATGGCAAGGAAGTGTGCACTCTTCGTCAATCTATCCACAATCACCCAAATTGCATCGACTCCCCTAGCAGTTCTTGGCAATTTGGTGATGAAATCCATAGTAATCTGCTCCCACTTCCACTCAGGAATCTCCAAGGGCTGCAACTTACCATGCGGTCTCTGGTGCTCGGCTTTAACTCTACGGCAAGTCAAACACCTCTCAACAAACCATGCGACGTCTCTCTTCATACAAGGCCACCAATATTCCTTCCTCAAGTCCAAATACATCTTCGTAGCACCGGGATGGATCGAGAATTTCGATCTATGAGCCTCCTCCATCAAAATAGTACGCGTACCGCCCACGAATGGTACCCAAATCCGACCCTGAAACGTCAAAAGTCCTCGTCCATCCTTAACGAACTCTGAAATTAACCCAACGACTCTCTATTTCTTCTGCATTTCGGATCTCACAGCCTCGGCCTGCGCCCCACGAAGAGCATCCAATATCGGGGTCATCACTGTCAGTCTCAAACATACGTCTCGCAATGGAGTGCTCTCCGCTCTACGACTCAATGCATCGGCTACCACATTAGCCTTGCCTGGGTGGTATAGGATCTCACAGTCATAATCCTTAACCACGTCCAACCATCTCCTCTGATGCATATTTAGGTTGGGTTGATCCATCAAATACTTCAAACTCTTATGGTCTGTGTATATAGTACAACGAACCCCGTACAGGTAGTGACGCCATATCTTGAGAGCGAACACCACTGCCCCCAACTCTAAATCATGTGTGGGATATCTCGCCTCATGAGGCTTCAGCTGCCTCGACGCATAAGCTATCACATGACCTCTCTGCATCAACACCGCACCCAGTCCCGAAATCGATGCGTCGCAATATACGACAAAATCCTCCATCCCTTCCGGGAGAGCTAACACCGGGGCTTCGCACAATCTCTGCCGAAGTGTCTCGAAGGAAATCTGCTGCTCGGGTCCCCATGAGAATGTAACACCCTTCCGGGTCAACCTGGTGAGCGGTACTGCGATCTTGGAGAAGTCCCTAATAAACCTCCGATAGTACCCCGCCAACCCAAGGAAACTCCTGATCTCGGAAGGTGACTTCGGTGCCTCCCAACTCATCACTGCTTCTACCTTGGCCGGATCGACCAATATCCCTGCCTGATTAACAACATGTCCAAGAAATTGGATCTCCCGCAACCAGAAGTAACATTTGGAGAATTTTGCATATAGCTTCTCCGACCTCAGTACCTCAAGGACCTCCCTCAAATGACTCTCATGCTGCTCTCTAGTTCGCGAATATACTAGGATGTCGTCGATAAATACAATCACAGACCGATCCAGCATCGGCCTGCATACCCTGTTCATGAGGTCCATGAACACTGCCGGGGCATTGGTGAGCCCAAAAGGCATCACCACGAACTCGTAATGCCCATACCGCGTCCTGAATGCTATCTTCTGGACGTCCTCATCCCACACTCTTACCTGATGGTACCCTGATCTCAGATCGATCTTGGAAAACCAAGATGCCCCTTGCAACTGATCGAATAGATCATCGATCCTCGGTAACGGATAGCGGTTCTTGATCGTCACCTTGTTAAACTCCCGGTAATCAATACACATCCGGTGTGAACCATCCTTCTTCTTGACGAATAGAATCGGTGCTCCCCACGGCGAGCTACTCGGCCGAATAAATCCCTTCCCCAACAACTCCTGGAGTTGCGAGGACAACTCTTGCATCTCTGGAGGTGCAAGACGATAAGGCACCTTCGCAATAGGCGCAGCCTCCGGAACCAGATCGATACCAAACTCTACTTGCCTCGCAGGAGGTACTCCCGGCAAATCCTCGGGAAAAACATCTGGAAACTCGCGCACCACTGGAACCTCCTCCACTGTCCTCGGTCTCTCGGAAGCCTCCCGCGTATCCATCACATAACAACTTGTAAGCATAAATGCTTAGTGAGTTCCCCAGTATACCACTTACACATATACGCCTTTCCAGGCCCGGACCTTCTGGTCCACAGTACAATGCCTTCCGGCCCATATGATAATCGCCTTCCGGCCCATAAGATAATTGCCTTCCGGCCCATAAGATAATTGCCTTCCGGCCCATAACATGATTGCCTTCCGGCCCATAAACATATATAACACATAATACATTTACTCTAACACATATATCACATATATCATATATCATACCTGACCTTCCTGTCACATAATACATTGCCTTCCGGCCCATAGAAACATACATAGCATGCATAGCAACTATTCCTTTCAATTATAGCATATATAAAACACATAACATATCCGACCTTCCGGTCACACAGTCAAACCCTTCCGGGTACAGTATAGTGAGAAGACTCACCTCGTGGTAATGTAAGCTATCAACTCTTGAAACTACCTGCACTCGATCCGCGGATCTGCAGACTCCCTATAATACCATATACCCTTATTAATACTCTTATCATTCAAGACAACTGACCCTAATAATTTACATGCAGGTCAACTCTGGTCAACGGTCAACTTGACCGGACTCGTCGAGTGCAAAGGCGACTCGGCGAGTCTAGACGTCCTCCCCAAATTTCCCTGTTGTTCCCCTTCTACTCGTCGAGTATCCCTCTTGACTCGATGTCACACCCCCAAACCAAGGATGGCGGAAACGTCTGGGGGTGGAGGACTTCATGTACAGTATCACAACAACATGTATAATAGTGCTCAAAGTAAAAACAACCACCATAAATATAATTGCAAAAGCTACACCAAAGTATATGTTTACATGTTTCAAAAGCAATTACATTATGATGACAAAATAAATTTGTTGACGGTTTAACGTCCCATCCTCAAAGCGATGAAGTTTTCCTGTTTCACTGATTTCCTGAGAATACAAGTAGTTTTAAAAAGTGTCAACACAAAGGTTGGTGAGTTCATAAGAGTTTTGTTTGAAGTAGAAACCGTTTTTCCTTGTAAGATCGATATAGTTTGATTTCCAGAAAATCCAATATTTTCTTAGTTTAAGTGTGAATAGAAATATTCCTATATGATGCATTAATGAACCCTAGAATGACCCGTAGAGTTCCTCTATAATCGTCCAGTGTATATAAGTTATATAAGATTTAAATTAGATAAAACGTTGAATATAGTGGGTCTGCCCTAGGTCCACAACCCAACGAGGAACAGGAGATGAGGCGGGCACCACCAATTCTAGGCCAACCAAGACTAAATTCTTATATGACTCAAACATATACGCTCAGCGACTATAGTTGAAGTCTAACAATTCTAGAGGAAGTATAGTTTTAATATCATAATAACTTTGTATAGAGACCCGACACTTTGTATATACGTAGTCCTAAATTAGAGGACTGAGAAATAACAAGTATTGACCATACTTAAAAGTATAAATGTGGTTTCAAATGATGTGTAGTCGTAACTACCAAAACCAAAAGTGTACAGTAATATTTGTACTCATAGAGATAAAAAAAGGTGATTTTAAATCGACATAAAACTCATTTAGATTTTTAAAATAAAATCCCGTAAACTTATGGATTGTTATATCCCTATGTGAGTCGTTATAATCATACTATGACTATGTGAACCTGCCACAACATTCTCAGTGTCGCGAAAAATGAAATGACATTTGTCACCCGTAGACCTGCAGGTCCAACTGTAGCTAGCAGCAAGGTGTGGGGTGTCAATCCCAATATAGATCTATATACAAGTATCACGTTCTCCCTCAAGGAGATTCTGATTATAACTACCAGGAATTATATCCCGCACTCGGACGTACGGGGAGAGAGAGAGAGAGTCTCACAATATAGGGTAAAAAGTTTACGTGAAATGTGTGTGAATATAAATATTTCTTGTATGAATGTACCCTTCTTGTACGAGTGCGTAGAGTGATGTATCATAAACTATACCTATTATAGTTTATCTAAAATATATGTAATATGTATGAACTCTTTTATGGAAATGTATTAGTGTTGTGAATTTATCAAACCATAGATTAACAAATTTACGTGAAATGTGTGTGAATAGAAATCTTTCTTGTATGAATGTACCCTTCTTGTACGAGTGCGTTGAGTGATGTATCATAAACTATACCTATTATAGTTTATCTAAAATGTATATAATATGTATGAACCCTTTTATGGAAATGTATTAGTGTTATAAATATATTCAAACTATACTTTTTATAGTTAAATAATACGTGTTCCAAAATGAATGAATAATATTTAATATGAATGTCTTAGTTTCGGTTCATAATGATAAACTAATAAGGAAACACATTCAAATATTAGAACTTATGATTATACACTTTGCTCAACATAATACAAAGTGTTATGATATTTACATGCTGTTGGCTAACTTTAGCCATTCTGCCCTGTTTTTGGAAAAATCATAGAAAAATCATACGAAGTCGAAAACTAGATCCGTAAATTCTGAGAGTTCACAAAATGTGTCTAGTTTACTCATAATTTTTATCACGATTTTTAATGACCTCCAACTTGGGTGAAAAAGTTCATAATCACAGACTGGTCCGGATTGTTGTTTGAAATGATAGGCAGTTTTGTAAAAATCACCATAAATTGTAGAAAAAATCGTATGGAGATGTGCAAGTGGTCATTTTAAAGCTAAAAACTTGAACTATTTGTACCTTGTACAGTTTTGAAAACAAAAATGTTTAAGATGCCCAAAACAGTCCGTGAATGGAGTTGAACTTTTCTGATGAAGGCTGTTAGAAAATTTTAGTTATGTTCTTAGTGTTTTAACTTGTATTCCCTCCCTGAAAACTTGAGAAAACATAAAAATGTAGGGGTATGAACTCACCTTAAGTGATTTCAGTAGATAAGTGTTGAAGAGGAGAAGTGTTCAACCCAAGAACACTTGAAGGATCACTTGAAGATTCGAAGCTCTAATGCTAATATGATGGAGTTTGTGTAAGATATTCATGATTTGAGTAGAATGAAGTGAAATAATCATAAGGAGGATGAATTTTACTTACTAAGAGTGGAAGAACACGTGAAGATCAGCCTTGAATCTCGAGTTTGGAGTGGGAAAAGTTTGAGAGAAAGTGGTGTTTGATACTTAGTGAAATGAGGGCAAATGAGAGAAAATGAGGAGAGAGGATGTTTGTTCCAGCTCTAAAAACGTGGGAATGAGTGTAAATTGGGTGGAAAGGACTTTGATGTGACCTAGGTAAGGTGGAGAGGTGTGGTTAGTCAAAGAGTGGGTGTGGGGTGGTTGCTTGTGACATTGGATAAGGCAAAGTCAACACTCCACCTTTAATAATTCACCCATTTGATTTTTATTATTTAAATAATGATTTTCATCAAAATATGTTTAAATTATGAATATTTAGAGTTTATTATGTTAAAATATAATTTCTGGAGAAAATCCCGCTTTAAAATCACGAAAAACGGGCTTAAAATGTTAAAAATATCAAAAATGGGCTAAAAATGACGAATATGCGAATTCTGGCCGAG
Source organism: Lactuca saligna (assembly GCF_052625555.1). Taxonomy (NCBI): domain Eukaryota; kingdom Viridiplantae; phylum Streptophyta; class Magnoliopsida; order Asterales; family Asteraceae; genus Lactuca; species Lactuca saligna. The sequence continues at coordinate 246,675,965 of NC_136420.1, read as the reverse complement.
GCTCGGCCTTCTGGTGCTGAACCGAGAGAGAGAGGGAGGCAAAACCGAGAGGAGAGAAGAGAAAGGAAGGAACCGAGAGGGGGAAGGAGAGAACAGAGGGCGCGAGACAGAGGCATAGCGAGAAGAAGGGAACAGAGGGCGCGAACAGAGACAGAGGGGCGGAGTAGCGAACAGAGACCGAGAGGAGCAGAGCGTGAAGCGACAGAGGCAGAGGCTCGGTCTCTGGTCTCTTAGCCACCAGAGGCTCGGTCTCTGGCCTCTTAGCCACCAAAGGCTCGGTCTCGCGTGCTTAGCCACCAGAGGCTCGATCTCTGGTCTAAGAAGCCTCTCACTCCGGTTTCGGTTCCTAAAGCCTATTTTTCTCGTTTTCGCCCCGTTTCAAGCCGTTTTTGACCCGGTTAAGGGCCGGAATGACCCGAATGATTCCAAAAAGTTACGGGAAACTTTTGAGAGAGATTTGGGCGAGATTTGACATTCTTGGAGAGATTTCTCATACAGAGAGATATTTGAGAGAGATTTCACATACTTGGAGAGATTTGGGAGAGATTTGACATTCTTGGAGAGATTTCTCATACAGAGAGATATTTGAGAGAGATTTCACATACTTTGAGAGATTTGGGCGAGATTTGACATTCTTGGAGAGATTTCTAATACAGAGAGATATTTGAGAGAGATTTCACATACTTTGAGAGATTTGGGCGAGATTTGACATTCTTGGAGAGATTTCTCATATAGAGAGATATTTGAGAGAGATTTCACATACTTGGAGAGATTTGGGCGAGATTTGACATTCTTGGAGAGATTTCTCATACAGAGAGATATTTGAGAGAGATTTCACATACTTGGAGAGATTTGGGAGAGATTTGACATTCTTGGAGAGATTTCTCATACAGAGAGATATTTGAGAGAGATTTCACATACTTGGAGAGATTTGGGAGAGATTTGACATAGAGAGAGATAGAGTGAAAACGATTGAGAGAGGATCCATGTGTGACAATTGTGAGTGTCCGGCATCGCAATGCATGGTTCGTAAACCCTGTTAAGCCTTGTTTAAGGATCTTACACACTCCCGATGAGTATGCATCATTGTTTTATCAGTTTGGCTCGCCACGTACTACAGTTTTTAGGTTAAATAGATCTAGTTGTACGTACTTTTCGATTTATGTTTTCTTATTAGAATAGTGGGTTGTTTAGTAAATACTGAACGTAAGTCCAAGTACACAAGGGTTAGTTGAGCTGACCGGTTTGACTTGTTGACTTTATTTGACTTTGAATTGACCAGAATTTGACGGTTGTCACATCATCCCCCCGTTAAAGGGAATTTCGTCCCGAAATTTGCATTTCGAATGGGAATCCAGGGATTTAGGGGAAAGATGGGGATAACTTTTCGTAGTACAAGAATTTGATTATGGTGAGGAATAACTTGCCCGATGCCACATGATTACTACTATGCATGCTTTAATCGATGCTAGATTTAGCATATAAAGAAATTCGGGATTTAATTGTCGATGTTAGAAACACGTACTCATATTTGCGGGTGGTTCCGGAGTGGTTTCTCCCTCGGTGATTGCAAACACCCTCCCACCACCACCAACATCTCTTGTCCTTGGGCATTCCCTTTTAAAGTGTCCCGTTTCTCCACACTCGTAACAGGTTGGGCTTACTCCAGAGTCGGGTACCTGGTTGATGGGTCGTGCTGGTGCCTTACAGAAACGAGCAGTGTGCCCCTCTCTGTCGCAGTTTTTGCAATGCAACTTTCGGCAAGCCCCAGTGTGATGGAAGTTACACTTGTTGCATTTCGGAAGTGTTCCAGCGTATGGTTTCTTGGGAGTCGGCGTGGTGAGGGTTGTGGCAGCATGAACAGCAAGGATCTGTTGCTTCTTAGTGAGGGCTTGGGCTGATTGGTCCTTCTTGTTGTCCCAAAACTTTCTTTCGTTGTTCCCTCCTCTTGCTTGGGTAAGGGTGGTTGTCCTAGTGTCATGGTTGGCATGATGGTCAATAAGTTGTTGTGCTAACTCCTTGGCGCTGTCGAAGGTAGTTGGTCTTGAGGCCAACACGCTATCTTGAATTTCGGGGGACAATCCCCAGAGGTAACGCTCCAACTTTTTGTCTTCCGGGGTGACCATAGCGGGACAAAGGAGTGCTAGATCACAAAATCGGTTGGTGTAAGTTGTAAGGTCGGAGCCTACCATTCTGAGATTCCATAGTTCTTGCTCCAGCTTTTGCACTTCACCTCTTGGGCAATATTCCTTCAACATCATCTTCTTTAAGTCCTCCCAACTTAACGAGTTAGCCACTGCAAGCGTAAGCGACTTAACTTTGCCATTCCACCAAGTGAGAGCTCTTCCGATGAAGGTGAATGTCGGGTACTTGACTTTGCTCGCTTCGGGGCAAGCACAAATCTCAAAGATTGCTTCGGTCCTCTCGAACCATTGAATTAGTGCGAGGACACCCCCACTTCCATCGAAGGAATCGGGTTTGCCATTTGTGAAGTCCTTGTAAGTGCATTCCCTTGTGCGTCCTGCACTATCCCCGTGGTTAGGGTTTGTGGCTCCAGATCCAGCACCACCAGTGCTATTTGTGCCAATTTGTGACATTGCAGCTACCACGGCTGCTGTTACTGCAGCTTGGAACATTTCGGGATCAAACTGGGGAGGTGGCGTCGGAGGTGGTGGTGCTGTGCTGCCCGAAGGTCTGGGTCTTTTCCTTGGTGGCATCGTTCTGTCATGAGTTTGCAAAAAAGGAAAATGATCAGATGGTAAGTTTCTACTAGTAAAGACAAGTCAGTTGTTATAGAATTTGATTTTTCCTGCATTATTCTTCGATTTAAGAATTCCTTATATATAATTCATAAAGGAAGTCCATATGAATGAACTTCACAAGTTAGTGGGTTTTGTGGTCTCTCTTACATTTTTCACGAGTGTGCTCAAGGCGATTGGTGCGGATCGTATGTATTCTTGTATTTGCATCAACCTCTGCGATACTATGGAGAGTTGTTCTATCCTGAATCTCGTTTCGGGCAACTCTATGGACTAGGATTGGAAAAAATTTATCCGCTGAGCTTCCTTCGTTTATGTTGTAGAAGCTTCGTTCTCTATTAAACGACATATGTTGGTCTTGTTCTTTGCTCCAGGTTTCCAAGCACTCTACCCAAGGAGGCGTCGGGCCTTGAAAGCCGATCGAGGGTTGGGATTCGGAACAAGAGTCATCGGGGTTAAGTTCTCCACTTCAGGGTCGGAGTCAGAACCATCAGCATAGCCTTCAGCTTGGTGACCATCTACAGGGGTTGGGTAATCATTCTCTGGCTCCTCTCCGAGCCATTTGGTATTGTCGTGGTTAGGGTAGTACGGGTCGTCGTGTGGATGGAAATCCAGCCATGATATCTTCGTGAGAAATGGGGATATAAGAAATAATTAAGCAAAAGTACTAATTGGCTAATTATATGATGATCTTTATCAGGTACTTCAACAAATTGTTTAGTGCATACTAATTATATGTATTCGGGACAGGATAGACCTTCGAATAAGCGACCCTAACTCTAAATCCCCAATCCAACGAGAACAGGAAGTAGAGCAAAGATCCACAGATTCTAAGTCTATGACGTCCTGGATACATAAAATTTTAATGTATCCACTAAGCAACTATTGACCTATTGATAAAGATCTATTTAGTTCTCACATATGTAATTTTAATAATGCCAAAATACCCCTATGGTATTTCATTGTGGTAGTGTTGGTAAGTTTTTAGACTTGTTGCCACATCACAACCATTCTTGGGCATATGCTAATCACTCCTCGGACCAGCATAGTTGATCAGGCTATGCCACTCCCAAGACTGACCATACATCCCCAGGCTTACCTGTGATATCCAACAATCATTACTTTTGTTTTGTCCTAAAATGATGCTGACCTTAGTATGTATGCATGCATGTATACTTTTAACAAAAGTTATTTATTCTTAAAGGTATAGTGGTTTTGAAATCTTAAAATCAGAGACCTTAGTCCCAATGCATTTATAGTTTGAATATCTTATGTGGTTCGATATACTTAGTTCACTATAAACAATGCTCTGATACCAATCTGTCACACCCCCAAACCAAGGATGGCGGAAACGTCTGGGGGTGGAGGACTTCATGTACAGTATCACAACAACGTGTATAATAGTGCTCAAAGTAAAAACAACCACCATAAATATAATTGCAAAAGCTACACCAAAGTATATGTTTACATGTTTCAAAAGCAATTACATTATGATGACAAAATAAATTTGTTGACGGTTTAACGTCTCATCCTCAAAGCGATGAAGTTTTCCTGTTTCACTGATTTCCTGAGAATACAAGTAGTTTTAAAAAGTGTCAACACAAAGGTTGGTGAGTTCATAAGAGTTTTGTTTGAAGTAGAAACCGTTTTTCCTTGTAAGATCGATATAGTTTGATTTCCAGAAAATCCAATATTTTCTTAGTTTAAGTGTGAATAGAAATATTCCTATATGATGCATTAATGAACCCTAGAATGACCCGTAGAGTTCCTCTATAATCGTCCAGTGTATATAAGTTATATAAGATTTAAATTAGATAAAACGTTGAATATAGTGGGTCTGCCCTAGGTCCACAACCCAACGAGGAACAGGAGATGAGGCGGGCACCACCAATTCTAGGCCAACCAAGACTAAATTCTTATATGACTCAAACATATACGCTCAGCGACTATAGTTGAAGTCTAACAATTATAGAGGAAGTATAGTTTTAATATCATAATAACTTTGTATAGAGACCCGGCACTTTGTATATACGTAGTCCTAAATTAGAGGACTGAGAAATAACAAGTATTGACCATACTTAAAAGTATAAATGTGGTTTCAAATGATGTGTAGTCGTAACTACTAAAACCAAAAGTGTACAGTAATATTTGTACTCATAGAGATAAAAAAGGTGATTTTAAATCGACATAAAACTCATTTAGATTTTTAAAATAAAATCCCGTAAACTTATGGATTGTTATATCCCTATGTGAGTCGTTATAATCATACTATGACTATGTGAACCTGCCACGACATTCTCAGTGTCGCGAAAAATGAAATGACATTTGTCACCCGTAGACCTGCAGGTCCAACTGTAGCTAGCAGCAAGGTGTGGGGTGTCAATCCCAATATAGATCTATATACAAGTATCACGTTCTCCCTCAAGGAGATTCTGATTATAACTACCAGGAATTATATCCCGCACTCGGACGTACGGGGAGAGAGAGAGAGAGTCTCACAATATAGGGTAAAAAGTTTACGTGAAATGTGTGTGAATATAAATATTTCTTGTATGAATGTACCCTTCTTGTACGAGTGCGTAGAGTGATGTATCATAAACTATACCTATTATAGTTTATCTAAAATGTATGTAATATGTATGAACTCTTTTATGGAAATGTATTAGTGTTGTGAATTTATCAAACCATAGATTAACAAATTTACGTGAAATGTGTGTGAATAGAAATCTTTCTTGTATGAATGTACCCTTCTTGTACGAGTGCGTTGAGTGATGTATCATAAACTATACCTATTATAGTTTATCTAAAATGTATATAATATGTATGAACCCTTTTATGGAAATGTATTAGTGTTATAAATATATTCAAACTATACTTTTTATAGTTAAATAATACGTGTTCCAAAATGAATGAATAATATTTAATATGAATGTCTTAGTTTCGGTTCATAATGATAAACTAATAAGGAAACACATTCAAATATTAGAACTTATGATTATACACTTTGCTCAACATAATACAAAGTGTTATGATATTTACATGCTGTTGGCTAACTTTAGCCATTCTGCCCTGTTTTTGGAAAAATCATAGAAAAATCATACGAAGTCGAAAACTAGATCCGTAAATTCTGAGAGTTCACAAAATGTGTCTAGTTTACTCATAATTTTTATCACGATTTTTAATGACCTCCAACTTGGGTGAAAAAGTTCATAATCACAGACTGGTCCGGATTGTTGTTTGAAATGATAGGCAGTTTTGTAAAAATCACCATAAATTGTAGAAAAAATCGTATGGAGATGTGCAAGTGGTCATTTTAAAGCTAAAAACTTGAACTATTTGCACCTTGTACAGTTTTGAAAACAAAAATGTTTAAGATGCCCAAAACAGTCCGTGAATGGAGTTGAACTTTTCTGATGAAGGCTGTTAGAAAATTTTAGTTATGTTCTTAGTGTTTTAACTTGTATTCCCCCCCCTGAAAACTTGAGAAAACATGAAAATGTAGGGGTATGGACTCACCTTGAGTGATTTCAGTAGGTAAGTGTTGAAGAAGAGAAGTGTTCAACCCAAGAACACTTGAAGAATCACTTGAAGATTCGAAGCTCTAACGCTAATATGATGGAGTTTGTGTAAGATATTCATGATTTGAGTAGAATGAAGTGAAATAATCATAAGGAGGATGAATTTTACTTACTAAGAGTGGAAGAACACGTGAAGATCAGCCTTGAATCTCGAGTTTGGAGTGGGAAAAGTTTGAGAGAAAGTGGTGTTTGATACTTAGTGAAATGAGGGCAAATGAGAGAAAATGAGGAGAGAGGATGTTTGTTCCAGCTCTAAAAACGTGGGAATGAGTGTAAATTGGGTGGAAAGGACTTTGATGTGACCTAGGTAAGGTGGAGAGGTGTGGTTAGTCAAAGAGTGGGTGTGGGGTGGTTGCTTGTGACATTGGATAAGGCAAAGTCAACACTCCACCTTTAATAATTCACCCATTTGATTTTTATTATTTAAATAATGATTTTCATCAAAATATGTTTAAATTATGAATATTTAGAGTTTATTATGTTAAAATATAATTTCTGGAGAAAATCCCGCTTTAAAATCACGAAAAACGGGCTTAAAATGTTAAAAATATCAAAAATGGGCTAAAAATGACGAATATGCGAATTCTGGCCGAGGCTCGGCCTTCTGGTGCTGAACCGAGAGAGAGAGGGAGGCAAAACCGAGAGGAGAGAAGAGAAAGGAAGGAACCGAGAGGGGGAAGGAGAGAACAGAGGGCGCGAGACAGAGGCATAGCGAGAAGAAGGGAACAGAGGGCGCGAACAGAGACAGAGGGGCGGAGTAGCGAACAGAGACCGAGAGGAGCAGAGCGTGAAGCGACAGAGGCAGAGGCTCGGTCTCTGGTCTCTTAGCCACCAGAGGCTCGGTCTCTGGCCTCTTAGCCACCAGAGGCTCGGTCTCGCGTGCTTAGCCACCAGAGGCTCGGTCTCTGGTCTAAGAAGCCTCTCACTCCGGTTTCGGTTCCTAAAGCCTATTTTTCTCGTTTTCGCCCCGTTTCAAGCCGTTTTTGACCCGGTTAAGGGCCGGAATGACCCGAATGATTCCAAAAAGTTACGGGAAACTTTTGAGAGAGATTTGGGCGAGATTTGACATTCTTGGAGAGATTTCTCATACAGAGAGATATTTGAGAGAGATTTCACATACTTGGAGAGATTTGGGAGAGATTTGACATTCTTGGAGAGATTTCTCATACAGAGAGATATTTGAGAGAGATTTCACATACTTGGAGAGATTTGGGCGAGATTTGACATTCTTGGAGAGATTTCTCATACAGAGAGATATTTGAGAGAGATTTCACATACTTGGAGAGATTTGGGCGAGATTTGACATTCTTGGAGAGATTTCTCATACAGAGAGATATTTGAGAGAGATTTCACATACTTGGAGAGATTTGGGCGAGATTTGACATTCTTGGAGAGATTTCTCATACAGAGAGATATTTGAGAGAGATTTCACATACTTGGAGAGATTTGGGAGAGATTTGACATTCTTGGAGAGATTTCTCATACAGAGAGATATTTGAGAGAGATTTCACATACTTGGAGAGATTTGGGAGAGATTTGACATAGAGAGAGATAGAGTGAAAACGATTGAGAGAGGATCCATGTGTGACAATTGTGAGTGTCCGGCATCGCAATGCATGGTTCGTAAACCCTGTTAAGCCTTGTTTAAGGATCTTACACACTCTCGATGAGTATGCATCATTGTTTTATCAGTTTGGCTCACCACGTACTACAGTTTTTAGGTTAAAGAGATCTAGTTGTACGTACTTTTCGATTTATGTTTTCTTATTAGAATAGTGGGTTGTTTAGTAAATACTGAACGTAAGTCCAAGTACACAAGGGTTAGTTGAGCTGACCGGTTTGACTTGTTGACTTTATTTGACTTTGAATTGACCAGAATTTGACGGTTGTCACACCCGACGAGGTCCTCGTGGAAGAATCGCGGGGCCACCCCGACTCCACTCGCCGAGTCTGAAGAACAACTCGGCGAGTCCCAGTGAATCTTCAAGCTACTCGCCGAGTCTGCTCATCCGACTCGGCGAGTCCATGCCATGCAGTCGATCAACTGCTTCCTGAAACACGTATGGTCCCGAAATACACACTCATGGGACTATCTGGACCTCTAAACATCCTATTACTGGGGTATAAACACTTGGGTAACAACATAATAATCCCTCTAATCATCAAATGGGTTCTATAAACCCTAACTTCATATACACATCAATCACAGAAGAACGAAATCCGAGATATTACCTGATTGATGCACTTTCTGTGTCCCCAATCCTCAGAACGTGATTCTCTTGCTGTTCCTTTAGCTAAACCTTCCTCTTCCTTGCACACAACTCTTCCAAACCCAACAATGGTCTTCAATCCTTGTTCCAGACGCACACAATCGTTCTAGGGTTCTTCTCAGTAAGCAAAAACGAACAATGACGGCCTAAGAGGCGTTATAAACGATCCAAAACCAAACGGCTAGGGTTTCTGCTGAACAGCGTCGACTCGCCGAGTCCCTAATGGACTCGTCGAGTCCAGTCGCGAATCTGCGACCAAGTCTGTGGTCCTACTCGGTGAGTCAGGCACCAACTCGCCGAGTCCCTTCCTAAAATGTCCCCAAAAATAGTTTTAAAACAATACCTGAAATTCCGGGCTGTTACAGTGCTGACTGTTTCTCAACGGTTTTGATCAATTGAAAGGGTCCTTATGAATTTCCACCTTGGTAACGATGTGTCTTGAGAATTGAACTCCTCAATTCCAAAACTCGTATCTAGAGAACTTCGGGTAATACTTGTCTGATCGTATTTCTTCTGTGGTTTGTTGTAGCTTCTCTCCTTGGTTTCCTTCTTACTACGAGGGTAGATAAGTAAGTCATTTGTAATGACGATGATGAACTGATCCTAGCAAGAAGGGTATATCCTATTTATTACGTTCATGAATCCAACGAGTGGGTCTGGTCCTATCTGAGGGTTATCACAACGAACTTTCAACATCTTCATCGAAATTGGAGGATTGTTCTCGGATATCCTTCTTCCATACTCGTGACTGGTGATATTCAGATCTCAGGCCCAATTCCTGAAGGGTACCTCGTTTCTTGAGGTTGGTCGGCCTATTCGTCAATGCGAGGCAGATAGTAAAGGTTTCTATTAGAGATGTTGTCGGGGCCTCTTAAATCGATGGAATTGTGAGCAATTTGTCTTTCTAATTTGAAGAATAAGACGAGAGCTTTTCAGGGTGAGAAACTTGGTTCTTCAATTTCATTGTTGAGTAGTTCGATAGGTTTGACCTGACAGCTCTTGTAGCTCGGTAGGAAGTATGTGGGTTCGGTTTACGCGACTAGGCCTTTTTGAATGGTAGGACATTCACTCGTCCTTCTGGGCAACCTTAGCCCGAAGCTCATGGCAGGACTCGTACTCTATCTGTCCCAAGCTTCTATGCTTGAATCTTGTCTGCTACATGCGCGATAATCCCGAAGGTCTCCCGTATATACATGTGATAAGGCTTCGGGAAGTATGACACTCCTTTGGTTCGTGTTTTGGAGTTCCACAGCAAGAGATGACCCAAAGGTCCGTGCTGGGTGTTTATGAGAGATGATAGTTTCGATATTCAGGGGTTAGGCGAAAAGCCCTTTTGTAGTCGTTTAATTAGGAAGACGAGGGCAATATCAATCAAAATTGGAATACGACAACACTATCTTTTTAGATAACATGAGATAAGTTGTATACAAAGGAAGAGATCAATAGAGTGATAGAGTGTCCTGTATTTCTTTTCTGTGTGTTCCGTTTTGTTTGATGTTATGATTATTGTAGATGATTCCTACCACAGTGTCTAGCACTGGTAGTGGGTGTGTTTTCGATAGCCAGTAATGATACTTGATATCATGACTCCTGACAGGTCTCCTTACGATCGAGCGGTATATGATTGTCGTATGTAAATTGACATCGTGAAATTTGTCGAGTGGGTGACCCCACTCAACCCCTAATACTAGACATGGAATCGGAGTCAGGATGTAATTATCTATTTCAAGACTTAAGTATTTTGATTTTAAATTATCCCCGATGTATGGACAAAGTCATTACAACTTACAGGTAATGCTCCTAAGGTCACATATGAATGTCTTTGGTTTGATTTGTATGAGAGAGAAAATATTTTAGCTACTTTTTAGAAGGAAGGTTACTTTAGTAAGCGTACCAAATTCATTACAAACATATAGTACTTAAACGTATTGTCGTTGGGAACATTACAAAAGTCCTAACATGGTTCCCTTGCTGCTCCTGTTGGTGTTTCGTCACATTCCTCCTATTCCTTGTCGTTCTTCTCAGTTGGACATTATCTCTTGAAGTGTCCCGTTTCACCGCATAGGTAGCATACTGGGCCTACCTTGGTGCAGGTGATTGAAGGGAGGTGATGGGCCGAGGCCCTACAGAAACGAACGGTATGCCCTTTCCTGTTGCAGTTTTTACAGTGCATCTCCCGGCAAGCCCCATGGTGATGAAAGCCACATTTGTTGCACTTTGGGAGTGATCCCTCATATGGTCTGGCAGACATTTGGGTGGCAGACCCCGAGGCTAGTGTCGAGGCATTTGTCATGACTACTGTTGTAATGGTAGGAGCGGCCCTAGGTTGTTGTCTTTTAGTGTATCCCTTAGATTGGTGGCGCTCTTTCATGTCCCAAAACTTTCTCTTCTTGTTCGTAGGTTCGTGGCCTGAGGTATTTTTGTTGGTAGGTACCCATTGGTGTCCCTGATTGTTACCATAATTTGTATTGTTAGTATCGCTTCCACCCTTGTTGATGTTGTTAGTATTGAAATGCACCATGACGGCTGCCACGGCTGCCGTGACTGCAGCTTGAAAAGTAGTAGCGTCTATCCGAAGTGTTGGCGCCTTGCTAGTTGGTTTGTTGCCTCTTGGTGAAGACATAGCTCTGTTTGATGACGAAAAACGACTTCGTTAGTGGAAATGATTGTCTTAAGTGCATCCTTACAATTTATATTTTACGCATATAAATTTTTGCACATTACTGTACTATCCTTAGTGTTTCTACTAACGCTCCCGAGATGGAGTTATGGCAGTAGGTAGGAGTGGGTTTCATACGGACGTTAAGTTTTACTCCTCTTAGAATCATGTTTGTCCGAACAATCTTGGCTGAGGAATCTTGAGGGGATCCGGTGCATTAGTGCTGGTATGATCGCACACATGGGTCTATGAAGAAGAAACTTCTCAACAAATGCTTAAAGGTGAGACGATAATGAGTTTCTAGGATGGCTATATGTCGCGAGTTTTCTAACTAAGTTTATCTCATATCGATTTGTATCAAAGTTCGGTTGTTTAGGGTGTTCTGAAAACAATTTATAACGAGATTCTTTGTATAATAAACTCATATATTTTAGTAGCTCTGTATTCAAGTGAAACCTTATACTTGACCCAAGCTAAGTCCTCATCACGACCTGTTGATGTATGTTTAGTTATATAATTAAGGCTAGATAGTCCTTCGAGTCTGTTAGGTACATCCTAAGCCCATCTTGTTAATATGACTTTAGTAATCATGATTTTAGTGAAAATTTTGATCTCGATGCAGGTCTACTTCACATTTGTGCATGGGCGGGTTTTGATAGTAGATAGCTTTCTCGATTAGTATGACCATTTAGTTCGTAGTGTCATGATTTTTACTTACAATAGAGTAGCACCAACGCATACTTATGAAGCTAATTTACCAGGCCTGGTGAGCGGCATGAACTCTACTTACGATGATCCATCCCTTGTGATGTCTGAGGCAAGGTCGATGCAATTTTGTAGCTTTGCCAATCAACGCTTGGCTACAATCATCCTTTCTTTGAATGATGTGTGTCCTACCCTGTTACTCTCTTTCCACTTCACGAGTGGTGATAAGGTCCTAAAAGAGAGTTGGTCTCGGGAATAGTAGTATAATTCTGAGTCACCGGTACATGAGATGGTGGGGTCTATAGTAGTGCGTAGTTTTCTGAACTCAGATTGTAGTCTTCTTGTTTTAATCCCCGATGATCGCGATCCACCGGGTCTTTGCCGGGAGGGCTCTGTCCGTCGGTCCCCCGTGGTTGAGGTCATAGCACCCTCGTTGGTCTCCACATGGTGGTTGTTTTCATTGTTGTCGACATTCAACCCTCGATCACGATTGCCCAACGATTCATAGGTTCGTTATAGTCAAAACGGTTCACGGAACCCTTGCTATGCATGGAGGATTGATTACCTCCGGTCCCGCTTATGATTCTTCTCATAATCGTTCACCATTCCTCGAGTTCGGATTAGGAAAGTAAGGGTCGTCCGGTAAGTAGGATTTTGCTATGCCGTATTTGCGAGAATAGAAGGGGAGGAGATAAGTACTATGCGTCTAACTCTATTATCAATTACTTATAGGGGTGATCCTTATTAGTTACTTCTATAATGACGTAGTGCATACTAATTACATATAACAAGATACGATAGACCTTTGAATAAGTGATCCCACTCTAAGTCCACATCCAAACAAGGAAAAGGAAGTAAAGTAATGACCACAATTCTAAGTCTATAATTTCTAAGTTATATATAACCTTAAGTACCCACTTAGGGACTATAGACCTATTAATAAGGATCTATTTAGTTTTCATATAAGTTATGATATTACAAAATACTCCTATAGTATTTTAAACTCATGTTCTATTCTAATGTTCTCATTGTGGTAGTGTTGGTAAGTTTTAGACTTGTTGCCATATCACAACTATTCTTGGGCATGTGCTAATCACTCCTCGAACCAGCATAGTTAATCAGGCTATGCCACTCCCAAGACTGACCATACATCCCCGAGCTTACCTGTGATATTCAACAATCATTACTTTTCTTTTATTCTAGAGTGGTGCTGACCTTAATATGTATGTATGCATGTATACCTTTAATAAGAAACTATTTATTTCTAAAAGTATAGTTGTTTTGAAACTTTAAATCAGAGACTTAGTCCCAATGCATTTATAGTTTGTATATCTTATGTGGTTTGATATACTGAGTTCACTATAAACAATGCTCTGATACCAATCTGTCACACCCCCAAACCAAAGATGGCGGAAACGTCCGAGGGTGAAGGACTTCATGTAGAGTATCACAACAAAGAGTATAATAGTGCTCAAAGTAAATACAACCAACACAAATATAATTGAAAACGTTACATCAAAGCACATGTTTACATGATTCCCATCAATTACATTATAATACAAAATGAATTGTTTGACGATTTATCGTCCCATCCTCAAAACATTGTTGATTTCCTGTTTTCACTGAATTCCTGAGAATACAAGTAGTTTTGAAAAGTGTCAACACAAAGGTTGGTGAGTTCATAAGAAATTTCGTTGGAAAACTAAATCGTTTTCCTTGTAAAAGCGTTACAATATGCATCCAGAAAATCCGATATTTTCTTTAAAATCTGCGTAATGTAGTCTTATGACTGAAGACCAAAATGTATAAGTAACCTTTCTTATTAATTAGAAAATGTTATGTACTTAAATGGACATGGACGCGTTTGAATTAAATGAAATTTCTGTATGTTCTCATGTTCGTTAATACTTTATATATATGTAGTCCTAAATTAGAGGACCGAGAAATAACAAGTATTAACCATACTTAAAAGTATAAATGTGGTTTCAAATGATGTGTAGTCGTAACTACCAAAACCAAAAGTGTACAGTAATATCTGTACTCATAGAGATAAAAAGTGATTTTAAATCGACATAAAACTCATTTAGGTTTTAAAAATAAAATCCCGTAAACTTATGGATTGTTATATCCCTATGTGAGTCGCTATAATCATACTATGACTATGTGAACCTGCCACGACGTTCTCAGTGTCGCGAAAAATAAAAAGACATTTTTCACCCGTAGACCTGCAGGTCCAACTGTAGCTAGCAGCAAGGTGTGGGGTGTCAAACCCAATATAGATCTATATACAAGTATCACGTTCTCCCTCAAGGAGATTCTGATTATAACTACCAGGAATTATATCCCGCACTCGGACGTACGGGGAGAAAGAGAGAGAGTCTCACAATATAGGTTAACAAGTTTACGTGAAATGTGTGTGAATATAAATCTTTCTTGTATGAATGTACCCTTTTTGTACGAGTGTGTTGAGTGATGTATCATAAACTATACCTATTATAGTTTATCTAAAATGTATGTAATATGTATGAATTCTTTTATGGAAATGTATTAGTGTTGTGAATTTATCAAACTATAGGTAAACAAGTTTACGTGAAATGTGTGTGAATATAAATCTTTCTTGTATGAATGTACCCTTTTTGTACGAGTGTGTTGAGTGATGTATCATAAACTATACCTATTATAATTTATCTAAAATGTATGTAATATGTATGAATTCTTTCATAGAAATGTATTAATGTTATGAATTTATCAAACTATACTTTTTATAGTTTAATATACGTGTTCTAAAATGAATGAAATATATTTATTATGAATGACTTAGTTTCAGTTCATGATGATAAACTAACAAAGAAACACATTCAATAATTAGAGCTTATGATTATACACTTTACTCAACATATTACAAAGTGTTATGATATTTACATGCTGTTGGCTAAATTTAGCAATTCTGCCCTGTTTTGGAAAAATCATAGAAAAATCATACGAAGTCGAAAACTAGATCCGTAAATTCTGAGAGTTCACAAAATGTGTCTAGTTTACTCATAATTTTTATCACGATTTTTAATGACCTCCAACTTGGGTGAAAAAGTCCATAATCACAGACTGGTCCGGATTGTTGTTTGAAATGATAGGCAGTTTTGTAAAAATCACCATAAATTGTAGAAAAAATCGTATGGAGATGTGCAAGTAGTCATTTTAAAGCTAAAAACTTGAACTATTTGTACCTTGTACAGTTTTGAAAACAAAAATGTTTAAGATGCCCAAAACAGTCCATGAATGGAGTTGAACTTTTCTGATGAAGGCTGTTAGAAAATTTTAGTTATGTTCTTAGTGTTTTAACTTGTATTCCCCCCTGAAAACTTGAGAAAACATAAAAATGTAGGGGTATGAAGTCACCTTGAGTGATTTCAGTAGATAAGTGTTGAAGAGGAGAAGTGTTCAACCCAAGAACACTTGAGGGATCACTTGAAGATTCGAAGCTCTAATGCTAATATGATGGAGTTTGTGTAAGATATTCATGATTTGAGTAGAATGAAGTGAAATAATCATAAGGAGGATGAATTATACTTACTAAGAGTGGAAGAACACTTGAAAATCAGCCTTGAATCTCGAAATTGGAGTGGGAAAAGTTTGAGAGAAAAATGGTGTTTGATACTTAGTGAAATGAGGGCAAATGAGAGAAATGAGGAGAGAGGATGTTTGTTCCAGCTCTAAAAACGTGGGAATGAGTGTAAATTGAGTGTAAGGGACATTGAAGTGACTTAGGTAAGGTGGGGAGGTGTGGTTAGTCAAAAAGTGGGTGTGGGGTGGTTGCTTGTGACATTGGATAAGGCAAAGTCAACACTCCACCTTTAATAATTCACCCATTTGACCTTAATTAACACACTAAGAATTAAAGTTATTCTATTGTCACTCAGCATGGTTACATACGAGTTCACATTTAGACCTTAATTAACACACTAAGAATTAAAGTTAAAACAGACTCCCCGAGGCGTATTATACATTTAATACCACTTGGAGTTGCATCTCTATCACATTCAGCCGGCGGTGACATTGCTGGAGTAAAACACTATTTTCCCCAATTACTTTGTACGAACGAAATTTAGAACTATATTTTCACACTGATAGTTTCACTGGGAAAACTTTTACACTTTCAAAGAAACAAAACTTACAAATAACCAAGTCTTGGTAGAAGACTACTTTTGCTGGAAAATATAGGATTTTCTAGGGATCACACTATTTTCAAAACTTGATAACGATTATTATATTACTTGGTTTTAAACACTTTTATACAAGCAATGACACTAAATACTTAAGAACTCACCAGCTTTATGCTGATACTCGTTTTCAAAATAACTTGTATTCTCAGGTCATCAGTAGATAGGTACAGATGCAACTTTTGAGAAGATGAAGCATATACATGACTCATCTTTTATTTTGATTATACTTTTGGTGTCTATCAAACTGTACAGAACACACTTGTATTATAATTATTATACTATTGCAATGGATGTTGTTGCATGTCTTTACTATTATGCATTGTTATGATATTGTACATGACGTCCTCCACCCGAGAACGTATTCCGTCGTTCTCGGTTTTGGGGTGTGACAGATTGGTATCAGAGCATTGTTTATAGTGAATCAAGTATATCAACCCATAAAAGATATACGAACTATAAACACATCGGGATTAAAACACTCTGACCAAGAATATATACTTTTAAGTAATAAAATAATTAACTAAGTATATATATACATCCACTCAATACACAGGGTCAGTATCATACTAGAACAAAAAAAAGTATTAAGATTGTTGAATACCACAATTAGGCTTAGAGGCATATAGTCAGATCTAGGTGGATGCATCTTGATCAACTACTTTTTCCTAGAAGTGATTAGCATGTGCCTAAGAGTGGTTGTGGTGTTGCAACAAGTCTAAAAACATACCGACACTACTACAAGAACATTAGCACAAGAATACTATAGGATTATTCTGTGAGAACTAAAAAGGTTGTTACTAGTAGGGCAATAGTTGCTAAGTGGATACTCTACGGTTACATGTGACTAAGGCGTTATAGACTTAGAATCTGTGATCTTTGCTTTACTTCCTGTTCCTTGTTTGGTTGTGGATTTAGAGTTAGGGTCACTTATTCGAAGGCCTATTTTGCTTCGGTCGCATGTAATTAGTATGCACTATGCAAGTATTGGTCTAACTAATAACGATCCTCTTATAAGTATCTTAGATTAGTACGTCTATTAACTATTCTTCCCCTTTTCTTGCGTAGATATCATGGCTGGATTTCATCATGGTGACCCACACTTCCCAAATCACGGCAATACGGGATGGCTTGAAGAAGAGCCTGATAAGGAACATCAAATCCCTTTGAATGACCATCAAGAAGAAGGCTTCTCGGATGGGTCTGACTCCGAACCCAAAGTCAACAACCTACCTCCTGTGGCTCCGGTCCCAAATCCTAACCCCCACCAGGCTTCCAAGGCCCAACGCCTGCATGGGTGGAATGCATAGAAGCATGGAGTGAAGAGCAAAATCAACCCATGCCATTCAATGGAGACCGAATATTTATAACATGAGTGAAGGAGGATCAGCGGACAGAGCCTTTCCCATCTTGGTCCGAAGAGTAATCCAAGGCAGGACAGCCTTCCAGCACATCGCAAATGTTGATGCAAATGGAGGACTGCATTCCATTCGCACCAGTCGCCTGGAACATCCTAGAGAGAGATCTGCAGCAGACCACAAGGCCTTACTTCAAGCATTAGATGAGACCCGGGCTGAAGTCATAGAGCTCCGGGTTCGCCAGAGAGTCTATGAGCGACACCTCCTTGACGTGGAACGTCAACTAGCAGACCTTAGGGTTCGCCCGATAAACGTCCACCGTCACCATTAAAAAGATGTGTAGCCCATCTTTTCTTTTGACTAAGGAATAGCCTTTATCATCTATGCTTGAATGAAACACTTTATGTAGAATATTTCTATCTTTCAGTATGTTATGTGGTCTTCCAAATCTGTCAATCATTTTCCCTCATATGGTTTGATGTGAGCTCTACTGTTAGGCCGTTTTCCCGAACTTATTTACATTAGTAATACCAGTAGTATTGACAATTATCTAATCTATTGGAAAAAGTCTATACTCTTATGTTGTAACAACCCGTTATTTCAAGTCAGTAAAAATCGAGTCCTATAACCTCTTTGAGAAAGGAAATAGAATATCATCGAAAAATGAAGTATTCAAAAACTCTATTTGGAGTACACTATGTGGTAGTTATCGTCTTAAGGTTTCCAAACATATAAATAACACAAAAATCCGAGTTATAACGAAGAAGTTATGCTCATTCTAAGTTTTCCGACAAAAACCAGCAATACGAAGTTGCGTAAAAACGCAAAGTTTCAATAAAACACTTTCCGAACTTAGGTGTCTAAATGAAAGTCGTAGATATCGTTAAACTACAAACATGCATAAAAAGAACGCTCAAATCGGACATCGTATGAATAAGTTATGAATTTTTAAAGAAATTCCTTAATCACGTCATTTTAATAAATAAATAATAAAAATAATTTCGGAATTTTCCAACGGAATCTAAATGAAAGTTGTAGATCGTAGTCTCACCTTCGCGGGGATATAAAGAACGTCAAAAACGGAGTTCGTATGAAGGAGATATGAATTTTTGAAGTTTGATAAATAATTTATATATAATTCTTATTAAAAATTCGGTATTATCCGAAGGGGAGTCAGCCTAGGGCCGTAGTACGCGCCGCGTACCCTCGTACGCCCCGCGTACTCGAGGCAACGGCCTTGAATCGTCCACGTCGCCCCTATGCGAGCTACCCCCTCCCCCGTCCCGTCCGAAACGCTGCAGCCGAGGATGCGGTCAGCGATGACGTCCCGTACGCGCCGCGTACGGGAGTACGCCCCGCGTACGCATGCTGCTCAGCCCCCTATAAAAGGGATGCGAGGGCTCCCGGGAAAAGGGCTCATTCTCTCTCCTTTTTCTTGCGTTTTACCTCGTTTTCCGTGCTCGCACTACCCCGAAGCCCTGGTCATTTTGTGCAAGTCCCGAAGGTCGATTTTACTCCCGGGGAATCCCGAGATTTCCGAGGAAAATCCATTTCCCGAGACAAAATTCTGCCCGGTTTTCCATCTTGCTATCTTCAAACTTTCAAGTGAGTTCATACCCCTTTCAAACACACTTTAAATACATTTTAAATGCTTTTATACTCTTTTAGGGGGGGAATACAAGTAAACATACGGTTATTATCGTGTATTTTATAAAGTTTCACTTCGCTTGTTTCACCGAATAAATCACTTGGAACTCATTACTATTAAGGAAAACTCTTGTCATACTTTGTGTGCATTAGACTTATACAAAGTATATAATGATTTCAAAGTACCTTTCATTGTTAAGTTGTTTTATACATTCTAAAAACTTATGATTTTGCTTTGTCAAACATTATGAAAAAGAATAAACCTTGCATACAAAACTCACTTTAATACATGCTTAGTTGAGAATCCATGAGACGTGTATATCTTCAAACGTTACTTTTCTTTATTAGAAAGTAATGCTGCAAGTCCTGTCTATAACCAGAGTCTCCCATTCGGAGAACGTGTCAAATGTGTATAGATCTATACGGGAAGTCATGATCCCGCGCCCTGACTGTTAGCTACAGTCCGTCTTTTAGGGTGACAGTTGTCATAACGCTGCGACGCCTGAAGAACGTCGTTACAGGCATATTATGTTTAGTATGGTTATAAAACTCATCGGATATACAATTATTATGGTATTATGCTTTTATGAACGAGTAGCTATTAAAACTATTCTTCATCTAATAAATGCGATCTTCGTATAGTTTTACTATATAAAACTATGACACAACTTTTGAGAACGTCGGTTTCTTGCGATTTTCGGTCTTAGAGACTGCCAATTATATTAGGAAAATAAGGGTTTCTCCTGGATACAAACCAAACAACTAATAGGAAAATAAGGGATTTTCCTGGTGCAATTATTTACAACTTATAACACGAACATTTATATGTATTTCATACTTTTATAAGAAAATAAGGGTTTTTCTTGGAAAACACAACAACTCGTATCTCAACCATTAGGGAAAATATGGGATTTTCTGGATCTAATACATTCACTTTCAACACAACAAATCACAACTCTTTACATTTGAAATGCTGCGTTTTCTGGAAAATATACACCCATTTTGGAATGGCATCCAATTTTTCTAAACTACTTATGAACTCACCAACTTAATTGTTGACACTTTTTCTTTGAAATAACTTGTATTCTCAGGGAACCGCTAAGCAGGTTTGGGAATCAACGTTTGGGATTAACGCGCTGGCGTTAATTACTTCTTTTGGATGATGTTTATGTATTTATCTTTGAACATGTAATGAATACAATTATGTAAACATCTTGGAAACTTTAATATATATGGTGGTGTGTACTTTCCTTTCTATGAACTGTTATGATACTGAATATGATGTCCTCCGCCCCCGAACGTTTCCGCCGTTCTGGTTTGGGGGTGTGACATATGTTTCCCTACACTGTATATAACTCTGTCTGACAATTTATCTATGGTGATTTAATCCATGAAACACTCTCATCATACTCACAATTATTTCTCACTAATGTCATCATTTTTATGGATTTTCAGTAAAAGATGCCTCCTCACAAGCGTCTAATCAGAAAACGCCTGCAACTCAAGCTACTCCACCACCTCCACCTCCTCCTCTGCAGTTCGATTCAGTGATGTTTCAGATAGTTGTAACCGCAGCTATGACTACAGCTATATTATGGTGATGCTAGTGGAGTCGGAATGGGCACCAACTCTAGACATGGTGAAATCCACTCTCGTACATAGGGGTGTACCTATAAGGATTTCATGAGCTGCAAACCCACATTCTTCAATGGAACCGGAGGGATCATTGCACTATCCCAATGGATCAAAAGAACTGAAGCCGTCTTCGAGATGTGCTCGTGCCCCGAGGAAAGCAAGATTAAGTTCGCTGCTTGCACCTTCATCGAAAGGGCCTTGACATGGTAGAATGGCCATGTCAAATTACTCTCCTTGGTAACAGCCAACCCCATGGGATGGGACACACTAAAAGACCTTCTGACAAGGGAGTACTGCTCTAGGGGCGAAATCCAGAAACTTGAAGAGGAACTCTGGAACCTCAAGATGAAAGGGACCGACGTGGTGGCTTATACGACCAGGTTTTGCGACCTAGTAACTATGTGTCCTAACATGATCCCCAATGAGGGCAAGAAGATTGAACGATACATCTGGGGTTTAGTACCCCCGTATCGAGGGAACATTTTAGCATCTCGCCCTACGACCTTTGATGGTACCAAAGAATTGGCCTAGAGGTTGATTGATCATGAAGCTCCCTCCATTCCATCAACAACCACGGCGATTACCACTGCACCGCCCAAAACGACCGAAAACAAGAGGAAGCGTTGAGACCGAAAGAAGGGCAAGTCAACTCAATCCTCTTCCAAAAACCAACAGATTGTGGCGGTCCATGCTGCCACTACTCCTGCTGCCCCTGCACCAGTCAAAACATATGCAGGGAACCTACCCAAGTGCACCAAGTGCCCTTTCCATCATAACGGCCCCTGCCGTGAATTGCACTGCACTAACTGCGATCGGAAGGGCCATACCACCCAGTCTTGCAAGTCTCAACCCAAACCCATTTCTCAGGTCCCCAGCTCGGGAGTAAGCCAGGCCTACTATAATTGTGGTAAAGTAGGGTATCTCAAAAGAAACTGTCCGAAAGCTGGGAATACGGGAGGAACAGGAAGACTACTTGCTATTGGCCACAATGAAGCAGTAGCAGACCCCACAGTAGCCACGCGTACGTTCCTTCTTGATAACTCTTATGCTTGTATCATATTCGATAGTGGGGCAGAAAGAAGCTTCGTAAACCAAAAATTTAAACACTTACTTAAATAATCCCCGCAACCCTTAAAAGAAACCTTCGTCTTAGAAATGGCTAACGGAAAGACAGAGAGTTCGAACGAGATCTACATAGGTTGTACCCTCACTCTAGATAATCACTCATTCCCAATCAACCTCATACAAGTATCGATCAAAAATTTTGATGTCATCGTGGGCATGGACTGGTTGAGTCTCCATCATGTCGATATTTTGTGTTTCGACAAAGCCTTAATGTTTGGCTTGTGCACTATTTAAAGGATGATAAGGCTCATTTCTCAGCCTCCATATCAGAGAGTGAAACCCTAAGAGAGAGCCTTCCATCGTCCATAGCTTAAGTGTGTGTGTTTTGGAGCTAAAAGTGTTTTGGTGTGTTAGTGAAGAAGAAGGAGAAGAGCTTGTGGAGGCTAGGGCTTGAAGTGCAAGGTTGGATCTAAGATCTTTAGAGAAAAGAGCTTCATCTAGAGGTATAAAGTTCAAAACATTCCTCTTTATTTGGTTTGATGTTGCATGGACCATTTCTAGGGTTACAAGTCCAAAAGATGGAGACTTTATGAGTGTAATGTGCTCCATGGACCTAGATCTATCCCATTTCAGTAGTATTTGTGTAATAGATCCATAAAGTTTCCATCTTGGTCATTGATATGGGGTCATGCTTGAGCTATGAGCTCTCTAGAGTTGGGAAATGGAATATTATGGGTGATAGTGACTTGTCCAGCCATGCAAAGGCTTAAAGTCACCAACTTAATGGATTAAGAGACTTAGAAGTGGTCAGATCTAGAAGTTGGACGTGGGTCTTAACTGTTTAAGACCCCAAAAGCTTAGAGTCTGAAATTGGGAGTTACGCGGGGCGTAATCTCAGTACACGCGGCGTAAAGGGTCGCGCACCCTATTTCTGTGAAGACACTTGGTACGCCCAGCGTACATGTTTGGTACGCGCAGCGTAACCCGGAGAGTTGACTTTTGTTAACTTTTAGGGTTTGGTCAACTTTAGGGTCTTGGAGCCATGAGAGGGTTAAAATGGTCTTTTACCCTTCTAGAGTACTAAGAGAGGGAATAGTCTAGCCTTGAGAGATGTATTGATTTAGAGTGTTTATTTCATATGATTAGGCGGAGGCTAGATCAGATTTTATAGAGTTCGAGATTACCGAGTTACCCGAGGTGAGTCTTCGCACTATACTTTACCTAGAGTGGTAATTAGAGTTATGTGATAGAGTATTTGTATGTTTTTGCATGATGAGATTTCTATGTGCTTTATGCTATGTATGGTATAGAGTTTACAGAGTTTGGACCGTAAGGTCCACAAAGTTAGGGCCAGAGGGCCCATCTGAGTTATGGGACTGGAAGGTCCTACTGAGACACATTGACCAGAGGGTCAAACAGAGTTATAGCCTCGAGTGGCTAATATATGTTTACATGTGGTATTTTGGGGAACTCACTAAGAATTTATGCTTACATTGTTATGTCATGTGTTTCAGGTACTAGTGAGGATCGCAGGAAGGCGTCGACTTGATCAAGTACACTCGAGGAGCTTTTACATATTTGATCTTGGTATGCGATGTTATGAATTGATTATGTGATACATTGATATTTTTATAACAAATATGAGTGAAAGTGTGTTTTTAAATGTGAACAATTATTTGAAAATTTTTGGTGTTACAAGGTTGTACCAAAGCCTTGGTTTGAGGGATTCGGGTGCACCTTCGGGCGTATCTGAACTCAAACTGAGGACTTGAGAGATTTTCAAAATAAAATTCACAAAATTTTCTCTAGAGTAAAAGGTTTTTGAAAGAGCAGTGTGTACGATCAGCCATCGCCCGAACGGTGATTTCCCAAAATACCCTTACATTATGATTTATGCGATATGTTATGATATGATATGCATGCTATAGTAGGCTAGGTATTCTTATTAGGGATAGAGTGGCCTGATTTGTGATGCCTTAGCCTAGGGATTTTGCTGCTAGGAGAAGCTTGAGAATGACTAGATGGCAGCGAGGAGCTTATGAGCGATCTGCTAGAGGGTAGACTGTGTATAGAGAGAGTAGAGTACTTGGGACTTGGGATCCTAAGAGGAGGACTTGGGATGAATACTAATGTGGTGTGGATGATAGTATTGGGCCCATACTACTTAAGACACCAGAGCAGTGCGTAGCCCAAGTAAGAATCCTTTGGGTACCAGGGAACGGAGTAGGGTCAAGTTATCAAGTGTGTGTATGTTCGAGCGAGTCTCTGATATGTTTTATGTTGTATTTCAGAGACATCATGGTTGGGACACGCCACAGACCGGGGACCGGCAGGGTGAGCGATGAGGAGCTCCGTCAGATGATTCATGAGGAGGTGGTTGCGGCCATCCATGCAGAGATTCCAAAGATGTTTGGGTCTATCAAGACCACTCTGATTGAGACTTTCGATGAGAGATACGTGGCGGTTACTGAGGCTGCAACCAATGCAGCTACCGCAACTGTTGTTGCTGCCAAACGTCAGGGTGGCGATTCATTGTTGTTCCGAGAGTTCAGCAACACGAAGCCACCAGAGTTTGATAGGATGCAGGATCCGATTGTTACGATGATATGGGTTTCTAATATTGAGGGATGCTTATATACGTGTTCATTTCTAGAGCATCTGAGGATCCGGTTCGCACTGAACTAGCTTCGCTTGGGAGCGAAGGATAGGTGGAAGTTTGTGACGGTGCACTTTTCGTCTGTTTTGCCACGGTGATCTGGGAGAGGTTCACCACTATGTTTCGTGATGAGTACGCTCCCCCAGTGGAGAGGGAGCGTTTGGCCCAGGATTTTCTGACCGTCTAGTAGGGTACTCAGTCTGTTACTGTGATTACCAGGATGTTCCATGAGAGGGCGATGTTCTGCCCTGAGCACGTGTCTACCGAGCAGGCACGTATGAGTCAGTATTTAAGTATTTTGAGGAGGGACATACGAGAGTTCATGGCAAACTCGTCATACCGAACATTTGTCGAGCTTCAGGAAAATGCTCGGAAGAGGGAGATAGAGCTGGAGACTCGGGTTAGGGAGGAGGTGGAGTCTCAAGGGAGGGATCGGCGACCGGCTCAGTCCCAGTCGGCAGCCAAGCGGGCCAAGCCCTCCGATTCGAGATCAGGGAACCAGAAGGGTTGTACTTATGGTAAGTGCTGCAAGGGTCATGAGGGAGTGTGTAGAGCAGGGTCTTGCTACAAGTGTGGCAAGGAGGGGTATATAGCTAAGGATTGCCCTAAGGGATTTGCAGTTTGTTTTCATTGCAACCAGACCGGACACCGGAAGGCTGAGTGTTCGCAGCTGCAGGGATCTGCCCCTGCTGCTGTTCGAGCTATAGAGAGCTGGCCGGTGAAGGCCGAGGCAACAAAGGGACGAGGGAGAGCTTTACAGTTGACCGCGGAGGAGGTCCGCGCGGCGTCTAATGTTGTGGCTGGTATGTATTCTTTCATATATTTACTATGATGTTTATTATATGGTGTTTATACTATGTTATGTGTAGGTACTTTCCTTGTGTGTTCTGTGCCTGCTTTGGTGTTATTTGACTCGGGTGAGAGTCGGTCTTTTGTATCGTTAGCCTTTAGTCAGCACATCAGTATCTGACGAGAGGCATTGAATCGACCTTTGCGAATTTCCATAGCTGACGAGAGAGCAGTGTATGCCACGGATGTGATTCGAGGATGTGTACTCGAGATCTTCAGCATTGAGTTTCCGATTCATTTGGTCCCGATTGCTATGGGAGATGTCTATTTCATTGTGGGCATGGACTAGTTGAGTAGATTTGGAGCGATTATCGACTGCGAGCGACAGGTGGTAACCATATGAGACCCTAGTGGGGGAATTCTTACGGTTTATGGTGAGGGTACCTGTTCTGGGTCAGCATTTTGTTCAGCCTAGAGCGAGGTAGAGTCTACAGCAGGGCTGTAGTGGGTTTATGGCTTATGTGGTGGATACGAGAGTAGGTGCAGAGAGATCGAGGTTGATCGATGAGGTCCCGATAGTGCGTGAGTTCTCGGATGTTTTCCTCGAGGAGTTGATGGGTGTGCCTCCCGAGAGGCAGGTGGAGTTCCATCTCGATTTGGTTCTGGGGGCAGCGCCTATCGCCAAGGCGCCCTATCGCCTTGCACCTCCAGAGATGCAGGAGTTATCCTTGCAGCTTCAGGAGCTGCTGGGAAAGGGGTTTGTACGGCCGAGTAGCTCGTCGTGGGGAGCACCGATCCTTTTTGTCAAGAAAAAGGATGGTTCACACTGGATGTACATTTATTACTGCGAATTGAACAAGCTGACGGTCAAGAACCGTTACCCCTTACCGAGGATCGACGATTTGTTCGATCAGTTGCAGGGAGCGTCTTGGTTCTCTAAGATTGATTTGAGGTCTGGATATCATCAGATGAGGGTGCGTGATGAGGATATCCAGAAGACAACATTCAAGACTCGTTATGGGCATTACAAGTTCGTGCTGACGCCTTTCGGGCTCACCAATGCACCGGTGGCATTCATGGACCTCATGAACAGGGTGTGCAGGCCGATGTTGGATCGTTCAACAATCATGTTCATTAATGATATATTGGTGTATTCGAGATATAGAGAACAACATGAGGAGCATTTGAGGGAGATCCTCGGAGTTCTGAGATCGGAGAGGCTTTACACCAAATTCTCCAAGTGCGATTTCTAGTTATAAGAGGTTCAATTTCTAGGACACCTCGTCAACCAGAACGGGATATTGGTCGATCCGGCCAAGATCAAGGCGGTGATGAGTTGGGAGGTGTCGAGATCCCCCTTGGAGATCAGGAGTTTTCTGGGGCTGGCCGACTATTATCGGAGATTTATCAAAGATTTCTCCAAGATTGCGATTCCTCTAACCAAGTTGACCCGGAAGGGCGTAGAATTCAATTGGGGTCCAGAGTAGCAGACCTCGTTAGAGACACTTCGCCAGAAATTGTGCGAAGCCCCAGTGTTGGCCCTTCTGGAAGGAATGGAGGACTTTGTGGTATATTGTGACACGTCAATATTGGGACTGGGTGCGGTGCTGATGCAGAGAGGGCATGTCATAGCATATTCGAGGTAGCTGAAGCCTCATGAGACGAGGTATCCCACCCACGATCTGGAGTTAGGGGCAGTAGTGTTCGCCCTCAAGATCTGGCGTCACTATTTGGGGTTTGATGTAATATATACACGGACCACAAGAGCTTGAAGTATTTGATGGATCAGCCCAATCTGAATATGCGCCAGAGGAGATGGTTGGACGTGGTAAAGGATTATGAGTGTGAGATCTTGTACCACCCGGGCAAGGCTAACGTGGTAGCCAATGCCTTGAGTCGTAGGGCAAAGGGTGCCCCATTATGAGATGTTTTTTTGAGGTTGATAGTGATGACCCTGGTGTTCGACACCATTCGGGAGGCCTAGGTAGAGGCCATGAGACTGGAAAACCGCAAGCCAGAGCAGGTGATCGTGCATATATCTGAGTTCATTGCTGATAGTCGGGGGGCTTATGGCCTTCCAGGGCTGGATTTGGGTGCCATTTGAGGGCGGGGCACATGCCATTTTGATGGAGGAGGCGCACAAGTCGATGTTTTCGATCCATCCCGGGGCCACTAAGATGTATTTCAACCTGAAAAGAGACTATTGGTGGCCCTGTATGAAGAGGGACGTGGCGTGGTTTGTAGAGAGGTGTTTGACTTGTCGCAGGGTTAAGGCCGAGCACCAGTGTCGACATAGCAAGTTACAGCCGCTTGAGGTTCCCCAGTGGAAGTGGGAATAGATTTCCATGGATTTTATCACCAAATTGCCGAGGACTGCGAGAGGCGTCGATGCAATTTGGGTGATCGTCGACCGGCTGACAAAGAGCGCTCATTTTCTTGCTATCAATGAGAGCTCTTCCGCAGAGAGGCTGGAAGAGGCGTAGGTGAGGGAGGTGGTATCATGGCATGGTGTACCGATCTCGATTGTGTCAGATTGAGATGTGCGTTTCACTTCCAGGTTCTAGAAGAAGTTCCATGAGGAGTTGGATACTAGGCTGCATTTCAGCACCACTTACTACCCACAGACGGACGGACAGAGTGAGCGGATGATTCAGACGCTCGAGTACATGCTTCAGGCATGTGTGTTGGACTTCGGAGGGAGTTGGGACACGTATCTACCTATAGCTAAGTTTTCTTATAACAACAACCACCATTCGAGTATCGGTATGCCTCTCTTTGAGTTATTATATGGGTAGAGGTGTCAGACTCCCATCTGCTGGGGGGAGATCGGGCAATGAGTGTTGGGTAGCACTGAGTTAGTACTTCAGACTACAGAGCAAATACAGCAGGTTAGACAGAGATTGTTGACAACTCAGAGTCTCCAAAAGAGTTACGCGAAGAGGCGACGATCCAAGCTCGAGTTTCAGGTCAGAGATTTTGTACTTCTGAAAGTGTCTCCTTGGAAAGGAGTGATCCGATTCAGGAAAAGGGGCAAGTTGTGTCACACCCCCAAACCAAGGATGGCGGAAACATTTGGGGATGAAGGACTTCATGTACAGTATCATAACCACAATGGCAATAGTGGTGAAAGTAAACATAACCAATATATACATATATAATTGAAAGAGTTACATCACTGTATGAATTACATGTTTCAAAATCAATTACAATATGTTGACAAAATATGAAAAGTTTGACGCCTTAACGTCCCATCCTCAAAAGCACTTGGTTACCTGTTTAGTGATTCCCTGAGAATACAAGTTGTTTGAAAAAGTGTCAGCACGAAGGTTGGTGAGTTCATAAGAGATTTCTTTAGAGAAGTAAACCGTTTTCCTTGTAAAAGCGATAGAATATGTATCCAAAAAATCCAATATTTTCTTTAATATGTGTATGTAGTTCTAAATCCCGAGTGATGTGTAGTCTTAAATACCAAGACCGAAAGTGTACAATAATATCCGTACTTATTGATATAAAAAGTTATTTTAAATCGACATAAACCCCTTTTTGTTTTATAAAAAAATCCCGTAAACTTTATTTATTGTTAACTCTCTATATGAATCGCTATAACCATACTATGACTAGAGGTAACCTACACAACGTCTTTCAGACGCCCTGATCCTATGACTCTTGTCACCTGCAGACCTGCCGGTCCGGCTGTAGCTAGCAGCGAGGTGTGGGATGTCAACCCCAATATAGATCTATACACAATTATCACGCTCTCCCTACAAGAGATTTTGGTTATAACTCACAGGAATTTGGATACCGTACTCGGACGTACGGGGAGTGAATGTTTCACCACTTAAGTTAACAAGTTTACGTGTAGTGTGCGTGAGTGTAGAACCTTTTTCTGTGGAAATAAAACTTCCGAAAAGTGTTTTTTGTATTAATAGAAATATAAACCATACCTATTATAGTTTATCAAAACAAGGGTAGTAATGGTAACGTACGTAATCTATATTCAACATAGTTCGTTCAATTGTTTGAGTAAAATGGATGTACTTTGATTATAACAATCATGTTATCCTTTATATTTGATATGCATATCTATATCAAAATCCATTTATTAACTGATGCATGTTCATATACCAAGATAAAATATCATTCTTTTGTAATAACATACATTCACATAAGGATATACACCTTGCTCCACATGATACAAGGTGATAATAATATGTTAGCATTTTTCTGTTTGTAACAGCTTCGATCACTGTTATTAGGAAATTTATAAAAACTTAATAAAAGATCCAAATCAGAATCCATAAATTCTGGGAGTTTGGTTAATGAGTCTAGTTTGTTCATAAATTTTTCCATGATTTTTAGTGACCTCCAACTTATGTGAAAACGTCCATAAACACAGACTGGTCTGGTTTGGTTCGTGAAATGATAGGCAGTTTTGCAAAAATCACCATAAATTGTAGAAAAATCTTATGGAGATGTGCAAGTAGTCATTTTAAAGATAAGAACTCGAAATACTTGCACCTTGTACAGTTTTTAAAACAAAAATGTTTTAGCTGACCTAAACAGTCCGTGAATCAAGTCCAACTTTTCTAATGTAAGCTGTTAGAAATATTTAGTTGTGTTCTTGATGATTTGACTTGTATTCTCCCCCTTCAAACATAAGAAAATATGAAAATGTAGGGGTATGAACTCACCTTATGTGATTTCAGTAGATGATTGTTGAAAAATGGAAGTGATCAACTCAACAACACTTGAAGATGCCTTGAAGATTTTCGAGAATCTAACATCGAAGTGATGGAGTTTGTGTAAGCAATCAATGATTTGAGTAGAATGAAGTGCAGTAATTATAAGGAGGATGAATTATACTTACCAAGAGGAGAATAAAGCTTGAAGATCAGCCTTGGAGTCTTGAAATAGAGAGAAAAAGTTTGAGAGAAAAGTTGTGTTGTATCTTTGGTGAAATGAGAGCAAATGAGAGAAGTGAGGAGAGAGGATGGGTTGTTCCAACTCTAAGAACATGGGGAGGGCTGGTAAATGAGTGGAAAGGACATTAAAGTGACCTAGGTAAGGTGGGGAGGTTTGGTTGGTCATAGAGTGGGTATGGGGGTGGTTGCTTGTGTCATAAGATAAAGTTAAGTCAACACTCAACCTTTGTACTTCACCTACTCATTTCTTGGATAAGATTTGCACCAAAAACGTGGGAATTAATGAGTTTTGGGGCTTTAATTGATAAAATAAAGTTTTGGGTGAAAATTCCGCATTAAAACGATGAAAAACGAAGTCGTAATCGAAAACCGAAAATAATTGTTCTTCCAGCGAGACCTCTCGGTCCTAGCCGGAGGTTCGGTCCTCCTGAGTCTGGGCGAGAGGTGAAATGAAGCGAATCAGTAAGAAGCGAAACGGCAAGAAGCGAAACAGCCAGAAGCGAAGGTAGGCTCTGTCCGAAAGCATCCGAAGCGAAGTGGGCCAAGAGACCGAAATGAACCGAAATGAACAGTAACTTCGGGTTCGGGCGTGTGCAAGGTTCGGGCCCGAGAGCATCCTTCAGGTTCGGTCCTCCTAGTTTCGATTCAGCAACCTTCGGTTCTGACCAAGAAGGTTCGGTTTTTGCTACTTTTGGTCCAAGGAGTTCGGCCCTATAAAGGGTTTTCGGTTCTTTTAGGGTATTTTACTCGTTCTAACCCCGTTTTAAGCGGTTTTTGACCCGGTTAAAGGTCGGAATGACCCGAATGATTTCAAAAAGTTACGAGAACCATTGAGAGAGATTTGGGAGAGATTTTAAATAGAAAGAGATAGAGTGAAAACGATTGAGAGAGGTTTCGTTTGTGCCCTTTTTGAGTGTCCGGCTTCGCAACACAAGGTCCGTAAACCTCATTAAGCCATGTTTTAATGTCTTACACACTCCCAATGAGTGTGCATTTGTGTTTTATCGCTTTGGTTCATTGTTTACCACATTTAAGGCTTAGGAATAATTCAATCACATGGATTTTTCAAATGATGCTTTCTCATTAAAATAGCGGATTGTTTAGTAAATACACCACGTAAAACCTAATACGCAAGAGCTAATTAAGTCGTCCGGTTTAACTTATTGACTTTGTTTGACTTTGACTTGACCCGAATTTGACTATTGTCACATCATCCCCCCGTTAAAGGGAATTTCGTCCCGAAATTTACGTTTTGATTGGGACTTCAAGAGTTAGGAAAAAGATGCGGGTATTTTTGGTTCATTTGATCTTCGCATTCCCAAGTGAACTCAGGTCCCCGTTTAGCGTTCCAGCAAACCTTTACAATGGGAATACGACTCTGTTTTGTTCACTTGATCTCTCGATCCATGACTTCGACTGGTTCTTCCACGAAGTGGAGATTTTCGTTAACTTCGATTTCGTCGAGAGGTATTACAAGTGTCTCATCCGATAGACACTTTTTCAAGTTTAATACGTGGAAGGTAGGGTGTACGTTACTAAGTTCTTGTGGTAATCGGAGTTTGTACGCAATCCTGGCAAGGATTTCAAATGGCCTGATGTACCTCGGGTTTAGTTTCCCACGCTTACCGAAGTGTATCATTCCTTTCCAAGGGGAAACTTTTATTAGTACCCGATCTCCGACTTGGAATTCCAAGGGTTTGCGTCGCTTGTCTGCGTAACTCTTTTGTCGATCACGAGACGCCTTCAGTCTTTCCCGAATTTGAACAATCTTTTCTATGGTCTCCTTTATGATTTCAGACCCGATAAGGGTGCTATCAGGGACTTGCCCCTAGCTAGCTGAGTATCCCCCACTTCGGCCCAACACAGAGGTGATCTACACTTGCGACCGTAGAGAGCTTCGAATGGAGCGACTCCAATGCTAGTGTGATAGCTGTTATTATAGGAAAATTTGATAAGCGGTAAATGAGTATCCCACACCTTACCAAAGTCTATCACACAGGCTCTCAACATGTCTTCTAACGTCTGTATGGTGCGCTTGCTCTGCCCGTCGGTTTGCGGATGATAGGCCATACTCATATCTAGTCTAGTTCCCAGAGATTTCTGTAAGGACTGCCAAAATCGTGAGGTGAATCTACTATCTCGGATAGAGATAATGGATATTGGTACACCATGCAGTCGCACAATCTCCTTGATGTATGTCCTGGTTAACTTTTCCATCTTGTCGGTTTCCTTTATTGGTAGGAAGTGCGCAAACTTGGTCAATCTGACTATGATTACCCATATGGTGTCAAGCCCACCTGATGTCTTAGCTAGCTTGGTTATGAAATCCATGGTTATCCGCTCCCACTTCCACTCGGGTATATCCGGATGTTGTAGTAGTCCTGATGGCTTCTGGTATTCTACCTTGACCTTGGCGCAAGTCAGACACTTGCCTACATGGGTAGCAATCTCATCTTTCATGTTCGGCCACCAGTACAACTTCTTGAGGTCTAGATACATCTTATCCGAACCTGGATGGATGGAATATCGTGTCTTGTGTGCTCGTTCATGACAACGTCTCGGAACCCACCGAAGTTCGGTGTCCAGATCCGGTTCATGAGGTAGCGAGCTCCGTCCTCCTTGACTTCTAGGTTTTTATCCAACCCTCTCAATGCCTCACCTGTCATGTTTTCGGGTTTCAAGGCTTCACGTTGAGCATCCTTGATTTGTGTGAACAGGTGCGAATGGATTGTCATCGTTAGTGACTTCACCCGGCGACCCGAGTATTCTTTTCTGCTTAGGGCATCGGCTACAGCATTAGCCTTGCTCGGATGATAACGGATTTCGCACTCATAATCATTTAGTAGCTCTACCCATCTTCTTTGTCGCATGTTGAGCTCTTTTTGATCGAGGATATGCTGAAGACTTTTGTGATCGGTGAAGATGGTGCACTTTGTGCCGTAGAGGTAGTGTCTCCAGATCTTCAAGGCGAACACTAGCGCTCCCAATTCGAGGTTGTGGGTGGTATAGTTAACTTCATGGGTCTTAAGTTGCCTTGATGCGTAAGCGATAACCTTCCCCCTTTGCATGAGCACACAACCGAGACCTTGATTCGAAGCATCGCAATACACCACAAAATCATCAGTTCCTTCTGGAAGTGACAAGATTGGTGCACTGCATAGGGCTTGCTTTTGTGTCTGGAAGGCGGCTTCTTGTTTATCTTCCCATTTGAACACCGCACCTTTCTGAATCAGGGTGGTGAGGGGCTTAGCAATCTTGGAGAAGTTCTGTATGAATCTTGGGTAGTAGCCCGCGAGTCCCAAAAATTGTCGGATTTCTGTTGGCGTTGTAGGTGCTGACCAATTTTCAATCGCCTTGATCTTTGAGGGATCCACATGTATTCCTTCCTTGCTTACCACATGGCCAAGGAATCCCACTTCTCGGAGCCAAAATTCGCACTTTGAAAACTTAGCGTAAAGCTTCTCAGCTCTTAGGGTCTCTAGAAATAGTCGTAGGTATTGCATGTGCTTTTCTTTGCTTCTCGAATAGACCAAGATATCATCGATGAACACGATCACGAATTTATCTAGGAAGGGTCGGCACACTCGGTTCATCAAATCCATGAACACCGCAGGCGCGTTGGTTAATCCGAATGGCATCACTACAAACTCGTAGTGCCCATAGCGAGTTCTGAAGGCTGTCTTGGGGACATCTTCTTCTTGAACTCGCAACTGATGATAGCCCGACCTCAAGTCAATTTTTGAAAAATAACTTGCTCCTTGAAGTTGATTTAAAAGGTCGTCGATTCGGGGCAGGGGATATCAGTTCTTGAATGTAAGTTTGTTTAATTCCCGGTAGTCGGTGCACATGCGAAATGATCCATCCTTCTTTTTCACAAAAAGGACTGGTGCACCCCAGGGTGAAAAGATTGGTCTAATGAACCCTTTGCTCAATAGTTCATTCAACTGGCTGGACAGTTCTTGCATCTCTACCGGTGCTAGGCGGTATGGAGCTTTGGCAACGGGGGTAGCTCTAGGAATTAAGTCGATTCGGAATTCGACTTGTCGTGCAAGTGGTACACCTGGCAGGTCGTTGGGGAATACGTCGGGGAAGTTGCATACTTCTGGAATTTCTTTGATGTCTTTCACCTCTTGTTTCTTGTCTGCGACGTGGGCTAAGAATGCTTGGTATTCCTTTCGGAGGTACTTTTGGGCTTTGACGCAATAGATGATTTGCAAATTTTCACTGGGTTTATCTCCATAGATGAGAAGGGTTTTGCCGTTTGGCAGATTAAGGCGAACGGCCCTTTCGTAACATAGAATGTCAGCATGATGAGAGCTTAACCAATCCATACCAATGATTATGTCGAAACTTTTTATGGTGACTGGCATTAGATCAATTTTGAACGAATGGTTGTCTAGAGTGAGAGTACACCCTATGTAAATATCGTTAGCACGCTCAACCTTTCTGTTTGCCATTTCTACAACATAAGAATCTTTTAATGACTGGGAATTTTGCTTAAGTATATGTTTGAATTGGTGAGTTATGAAGCTTCTTTCTGCCCCACTATCGAAAAGTACGCATGCATAAGAGTTATTGAGGAGAAATGTATCGGTAACCACGGTGGGGTCCCTGACTGCTTCACCATGTCCTAAAGTTAGGACTCTCCCTGCATTCCCGGTATTTGTGTTTCGTGCTTTTGGGCAGTTTCTTTTGTAGTGCCCTGTCTCTCCGCAACCATAACAGGTTTGGCTTGCTCCAGTGCTGGCGGCCGTGGCGGCTTGAGTGGCGGGTTGGGTCGTCGCTCTACAGAATCGTGCAGTGTGTCCCTTCTTGTTGCAGTTATTGCAGTGTAACTCTCGACAAGCACTGTTGTGGTGGTAGATACACTTGTTGCACTTGGGAAGAGTTCCCGTGTACTGTTTCGGCAGCGCTAGAGTGGTGGCAGTAGTGGCGGCACGGACAGCAACAGTCTATTGCTTCTTGGCGGGGTCCTGCGTTGGTTGTTTCTTTTTATTGTCCCAGAACTTCCTCTTGTTGTTCCCTCCTTTTGTTAGGCCGATGGTGGCTATCACGGTACCACGGCTAGCCCTATGATCGATAAGTTGTTGTGCCAATTCCTTGGCACTCTCAAAGGTAGTAGGTTTCGAGGCCAGTACACTATCTTGAATCTGGGATGACAGCCCCCAGAGGTATCGTTCCACCTTCTTCTCCTCTGGAGTGACCATTGTTGGAAAGAGGAGTGCTAGTTCATTGAAGCGGGCAGTATAAGTTTCAAGATATGTGCCCGATATCCTGAGGTTCCAAATTTCTTCTTCAAGTTTTTGTGTTTCGCCCCTCGAGCAATACTCCTTTAACATCAAAGCTTTTAAATCCTCCCAGCTTATAGAGTTAGCCACTGCAGGAGTAAGTGATTTAACTCGGCCATTCCACAAAGCTTTTCCGATGAAAGTGAATGCAGCATACTTGACCTTGCTCGCTTTGGGACAAGCACAGATTTCGAAGACTGCCCCGGTCCTTTCGAACCATTGCACCAGTGTGATGACGCCCCCGCTTCCATTGAAAGGGTCAGGTTTGCCATTCAAGAAGTCTTTGTAAGAGCACTCCTTCGTACGCCCCATGTTGTCCCCTTGAATTGAATTGGTAGCTCCGGATCCAGAACTGCCAGAACCATTTGTACCCATTTGCGACATTGCTGCCGTCACTGCAGCCTGAAACATCGGAGGATCAAACTACAGAGGTGGTGGCGGAGGGGGCGGCGCTGTGTTGCTGGAAGGTCTTGGTCTTTTCCTTGGTGGCATGGTTCTGTCATAATTTTAAAAAAAATTGACCAGTCGGTAAGACTTCAATAGTAATAACGAGTCGAGTGTTACTTGTTTCATCACATTTGTATTTTTAGCACGACTTTATTATTTGTAAACTATTTGTGTGATCAGGTTATGAAGTCCAGTGCCAAACATTCACTAAAATAAAATGCATGCCAAAATTCATTGACAAACTTTTAGTACATAATGCTTTGGGGAAAATTTGACCTCATAAGGGTCTACATTACATCAATGCAAAAGATAGTTTCGACAGCACAAAAGCCCTTTGAATAGTGTAATCACTTAGTCGCAGGGTCAACATACATACAAAAGAGTAGCACCAACGCGTACTCATAAACTTTTACTACAAAGATGTGAGAATAGTAATGAGTTCTAATCACGACGATCCTTCCCTGATGGAGCCCGGGATGATGTTGATGCGCCCTGTAGTTTTGCCAATCTCCGTTCGGCTGCGACCATTCTCTCTTCGAGTGCCATGTATCTTTCCCGATACTCCCTTGCTTCTGCTCGAGCAGCGAGAAGGTCCTGAATGATTTGGTCTCTGTAGTGGGAGTCTCATTCCAGATCTCTGGTGCGAGCAGTGGTAGACTCTATGATGGCACTTATCTCCCTGACCTAATCGGTCGTCGTCCTACCACGATCATCCATACTTGCTATTCGCTGAGTCATGACGGGGAGGGCTCTATCAGCTGGTCCACCATGGATGGGGTCATAATAAGCTCGTTGGTCGCCATATGGTGACCGCTGGCGTTGTTATTGGCTCCACCTTTCGATCGGCGTTACCCAACGGGGCTCAGGTCCATTGTATCCAAAGCGGTGTGCAGGTACCCTCGCGATGTAAGGAGGGTTGAATACTTTCGGTTGTTCCTCAATTTCGTTCCCAACCATGACTATATCATCATCTTCCTCTTCTTCTTCTTCTTCTTCCTCTTCCTCTTCTTCTTGTTCTTCCTCCTCTTCTTCTTGTTCTTCCTCAGATTCCTCCTCGGGATCCTCTTCGGGATCCTCCTCGGGGTCCTCTTCGATTTGTTGCTCGGGCTCTTCCTCGATCCATCTAGCATTTCCCTGATTGGGAAAATACGGGTCC
This sequence comes from Lactuca saligna, assembly GCF_052625555.1. Lineage (NCBI taxonomy): Eukaryota > Viridiplantae > Streptophyta > Magnoliopsida > Asterales > Asteraceae > Lactuca > Lactuca saligna. The sequence goes on along the minus strand of NC_136420.1, from coordinate 246,638,814 downwards.
CCGGGTATGTGAAATCCAACCATGTCGTCTGCACGAGAAATAGGGGGGGAAGAAGCACATATCGGATAATAACAATAATAACATGGCGCTATAGCAATGTACAAATACTCCTATAGTATTTTTTTTTTAAATGTTTATATTTGGTTCTTAGAGCATTCTTTGTAGGGTGAAGTTAGGTTATTAAATTTGTCGCCCATTACGACTATCCCTCAGTATGCGTAAGTCACTTCTCGGATGGATATAGGTTATCAGGCTATATCCTTCCCAAAACTGATTACACATGCTAGGGCATACTTGTAGTGTTCAACTCCTGCTTTTTCACTTTATGTTTTCCTTAGTTATGACACTACGCAAACATGTAATGTATGTTATGTACACTTTAACAAGAAAACTATTTATTTTCTAAAAGTATATTCAATTGAGAGATGTTTAAAATCAGAGACTTTTAGCCCCAAATGTGTTTATAGTTTGTATATCTTATGTGGTTTCATATACTTAATTCACTATAAACCGTGCTCTGATACCAATCTGTCACACCCCCAAACCAAGGATGGCGGAAACGTCCGGGGGTGAAGGACTTCATGTATAGTATCATAACCACAATGGCAATAGTGATGAAAGTAAACACAACCAACATATACATATATAATTGAAAGAGTTACATCACTGTATGAATTACATATTTCAAAATCAATTAGAATATGTTGACAAAATATGAAAAGTTTGACGCCTTAACGTCCCATCCTCAAAAGCACTTGGTTACCTGTTTAGTGATTCCCTAAGAATACGAGTTGTTTGAAAAAGTGTCAACACGAAGGTTGGTGAGTTCATAAGAAATTTCTTTAGAGAAGTAAACCGTTTTCCTTGTAAAAGCGATAGAATATGTATCCAAAAAATCCAATATTTTCTTTAATATGTGTATGTAGTTCTAAATCCCGAGTGATGTGTAGTCTTAAATACCAAGACCGAAAGTGTACAGTAATATCCGTACTTATTGATATAAAAAGTGATTTTAAATCGACATAAACCCCTTTTTGTTTTATAAAAATCCCGTAAACTTTATTTATTGTTAACTCTCTATATGAATCTCTATAACCATACTATGACTAGAGGTAACCTACACAATGTCTTTCAGACTCCCTGATCCTATGACTCTTGTCACCCGCAGACCTGCCGGTCCAGCTGTAGCTAGCAGCGAGGTGTGGGATGTCAACCCCAATATAGATCTATACACAATTATCACGCTCTGCCTACAAGAGATTTTGGCTATAACTCACAGGAATTTGGATCCCGTACGCGGATGTACAGGGAGTGAATGTTTCACCACTTAAGTTAACAAGTTTACGTGTAGTGTGCGTGAGTGTAGAACCTTTTTCTGTGGAAATAAAACTTCCGAAAAGTGTTTGTTGTATTAATAGAAACATAAACCATACCTATTATAGTTTATCAAAACAAGGGTAGTAATGGTAACGTACGTAATCTATATTCAACGTAGTTCGTTCAATTGTTTGAGTAAAATGGATGTACTTTTGTAACAACCCGAAATTTCCATATTATTTATTGTAACTCTTTCATAGTACAATTCGCGCAACCAATCGTCGTTTCCAAATTCGATTTCCGATCTTCCGTATAATTAAGTCATTAATTAGTACACATTTAAAATGACTTAATGGGTGTCTTAATACAATTAGAAATCATTTTAACATCCAATTCTAGTGATCAGAATATTTCTAGAATTTTACCGTATCGGGTTACGGTAACTCAATCGGGTACGACCAAAAGCCTCGTCTAACGCCGGTACCGGGTAGAATTACACCGTGTCCAAAACTTAAACACTATATAAACGTGTTTAAGCCTCCATTTGAAGCCTTTGGTCAATTTCTCATTTAACTCTCACAACCTCTCTCCTCAACCCAAAATCAAGGTCCAAAACAAAGATTTAAGGCTTGAAATCAAAGAGGTAATACCCCCTAACTTGTTATTCAACCTCTTTAGCCTTCAAATTGATGTTTAATTTGTGTTTTGGGACCAAGAACATGAGTTTACGGCCAAGGAACTAGCTTGGGCCGTAAACTCCTAAAAATGGGGTTTTCAAGCCCTAAAACCCTTCCTAAGCATTGTTGGACATTAGATATGGCTTGATGGCGTAATGGAAAGGACTTAAAACATGTAAAACATTGATTTTGAGGGAAAAAAGTGAGTTTACGGCCAAGACATATTCTTGGGCCGTGTGACAACTGCCAATTCAGGTCATTCTTGGACTCATGCATCTTTATAATAACCATTCATGCACAACATGCCATGACCTAGTAGTATAAATTAGGTCAAAAATCTTGCATAAACTAGGATCCAACTAAGGTCTAGGACTAATATACTTGATACTTACAATTCTAGTAAGTTGCTTAGCTACAATAGGAAATGCCAATACTATAATTAGAATAAAGCTTCAAGCTTTGTTATAATTGAAATAGGGTATAAAACTCTAAAAATAAATTAAAACATTCTAATTATACTTCAACATGTTGTTGAATATCAAACAATATTCCAAAAACCCTAAAGAGCCAAAAATCCAAAGTTATAAATTATAAAGCTTAAAAACTTTATAAAATTTGGCTATAAACTTCCTAATATCAAATTTTATTAATCAAATTATGGATTATACCAATGAACTAGAAATATAAATTACAAGTATTAATCATAAATTATTTGTTGAAAACAAGGTTTTTAAATAAATCAAATTGCTTAATAAACATTTTATAAAAATGAATGTTTTTATATAAAATATAGGAGGGAAGTTTATAAAGTTTAAAATTTAGGAGAGAGGAGGCCAAAATTCATGCAAAAACCGGCCATCACCTCTCCCCATGCCCTCTCTCTTCCCCAAAACACAATCATTAAGCTTAAACCCTAACTCCACCTCTTCCCTCTTCACTCTCTCACTTCACTCTCTTCACACACTTCACTCTCTTCTTCCCTCTCTCTAAACTCACGAAAATCCTCTCATTTCTCTGCAAAATTTCGAGATTGTGAAGCCCTTGAAGTGTTCTTACTTCTCTCAAGGTCAAAACCAAGGTAAACAACAACATCGTCTTCCATAGTTTCATGGTTAAACCTCTTTTTCTTCTTAGTCTTCTCTACTTTTCGGATTCTATGCCTTTCCATGGATAGAAATCTTTATTCTCCCCTTGTGGTTTGTAGATTCTCACCATAACACAATGCATGTGTTAGAGATGGTAAAAATCCGGGATCAAACCCATGCAAGGAGTGAAAAAGATGCACATATGATCATGTGACATCAAAACCTAATATTTCATGTTCTTCTCCATTTCTTTTGTGTTCATGCATGAAAAAAAGCATTTAAACCATTTCTAGTACATCTTGGATGCTCATTCATTCCATGCATGTGTTAGAAATTGGGCCTTACCAAAGACATGCATGATGTTCTTGTTGAAATACCCTAATAATGCACACAAGCAAACATGCAATCTGCCAGATTACTTTGTTCGACTTTGAACAGTCATAACTCAGTCATTTCTTAACCAAATCATGATATTCTTTTTGTATTGGTTAGTTCCACGAGTTAACTTTCAAACCCAACTAGTCTCACTGTAAAATATTAAATATCCGATTTTTAGCAGATTTTACAAAAAAGTTGCGCATACAGCTCTTTTTCTGTGATCACTATTTTTATCTTGCTTAAACAATGGCCTTAAACCCAAACATAAATCTGAGGAAAAATACCTTAGAAACTTAACATATCTAGTGAATTATGGTTGAAATTTCGTGGCTTAAAACCTCACTGAATGGGCTACACAAATTCATGAACTTCAGCCACATTTACACTTCATGCATTATTGCATGCAACTTTTCTTAAATTGTTTGGAATCATTACCCTCATTTCTCTTCTGAATACATTTTTTTACATTTTTCCTTTTGAAAGCCCTTTCATGCATGAGATAATCTGGAAAATTTCAAGAGCTTTTGTTATTTCTTTGATTTATTAGAATTATTGCTAAAACCAAGGGCATAAATCATATAAAATACTTCTAGAGGTCAATAAATCCTAAATAAATTCATGGATGATCCTTATGGGGAATAATGACCCCTCACCAAATTTCAGCAATTTTTGTTACTGTTTCATATGATTTCTAATGTTCTTTTATTTAGGACATGATAAATTACAAAACCACTTTATAGGATGTGAAAATTGTATCTAACAATTTTCGCATACCTTACCTGTGATGGGTGACTCCAGAAAATAATTTCAAGATTTTCCATCATGTTTTACTATTTTTCCCAATTTTTGGTAATTATAATGGTCTAAAAATGGAAGAAATAGTTTTGATTATCCAAAATTCATGAAAATTTACCAGGATATAATATTATAGAGTAGGAGGTTACATAAAAATTTTGAATATTTTTCTCTACTGTAAACTATTTTTCTCTTATTTTCTAAAGTTAATTGCACTAAAATACACTTAAATATACATAAATACCCAAAACCAGTTTATACATTATGAAAACCACTTTTGATATTTTTCCCAGGATATTTATACTGTAAATGATGTTACAAAAATTTATGGTGATTTATTTTAACTGTTTAATATTATTTCTTTAATTAATGACTATTTAAAGGATAAAAGCAAGGAAAAATAGAAATACCCACTGAAAAATATCTTTTATATTTTTCCCAGCCTATTTATGTATAATAACAATTAAATAAAAAGTTTGGGTAATTCTGGAAACTGTTTTCTATTTATTTCAATTTTTATTGAAATAAATGCTCAAAAATCATAAAATATAATTAAACAGCTTGGAAATCCATTTTTATAATTTTCCCAGCTTATCATTGTGTAATAACAGTTAAATAAAAAGTTTGAGAATTTTTATCCCTCAAATGCTATTTTCGTGAATTTATGTTGTAATAAGGACTTAAAAATTTGGAAAGTTTATATTCCAAGGTTGTAATTAATCGCCCGATATATAGAATTTCATTACTTCAGAAAAAGTGTAACTAACTGATATAAAATCCAATACTAAAACATAAATTGGCATTTCCCTATATGTAGAGTTTAGTATATTAGCATTAGATATCGACATGGAAACTCACTAGTGCGTGTGTTTGATGTCGTAGGATCCCGGTAGTAAGACGTTGGTGCATCCCGAAGTACCGCTTGTGTCTACACAAAACATCGTGAGTATTCACGCACTCCCCTATTTTCGGTTTTTATGTTTTGGGGTGGAAAAGCATGTCCAGAAAAACTACTGTTTGCATGTTGTATTTAAATTGAATTGTATCAAACATGATTGCTATTGTATTGCTATGTTTCTTTATGTATGTCTATGCAACACGGAACATGAGAACTTATCGTACTAAGGCCCTTCCCTTATCTCTAACCATTAACTCTTTGAGCCAATGGTCGTTATGGATAGCGCTATTAGGAATTGACAACTCCTCACTCGCCCGAATCGCTGGAGTGCATGATACCATATTCATCTATGGAACGATAAGCATAGATCTCGATAGGGCTTTAGTCATAGGTTTGGTTGAGACTCATTGTTTGCTCATACACATACAAACTCGTTTCTCGTTATAGCAATAAACTTGTATTCATTAATAGCAATCAACTTGTTTATCATTGAAGCAATGTACTTGTATTTACGAAAAGCCTTATTGTACGCTCGATTTTTATAAACTTGTGATACTCACCAACTATTTTCATAGTTGACGCTCGTTTTACATGCTTTTTCAGGAAGTAATTAGTAAGTGGATGTAAAGATTCATCATCATAGAGCATGCTGCATCGTGTTGAAGCTATTATGAAGCTATATTTTGAACAATGTTATTTTGAAAAACTTGTATTTTGTTTCTTTTGAAGCTATGGGTTGTAAACTTTTAAATACTGCTATGGTGATATATCTTTATCTTTTGCATTGAAACCGTTATCGCTGTCATACCTTGTGTTTCCGCTTTAGCGGGGTGTGACAGGCCGTAAACTCATATTCAAGGGGTTTTGAGCCAATTAACCCTTCCAAATCATAGTTGGGACTTAGATATGACTTGTGGGATATTGGTTTTAGCATCTAAACACTTTAAACATGAAATATGGGGGACAAAAGTGAGTTTACGGCCAAGACACATTCTTGGGCCGTAAACTCCTCTTGATTGGGGATTTAGAGCCTTAAAACATGTCCAAATGCCTTGAAACTCAACCAATGGCCTTGTGGTTAAATCTAGATGCATCTAAAAATAGTTTAAGGGTTTGAAACACATCAAAAGTATCATTTATAGGAGTTTACGGCCTAGGAACATACCTTTGGCCGTAAACTCATAAAAACCATGTTAATGATGCATCAAATACACTCAAATGGCTTGTATAAATTTCTAGAATCACATGTGATTGTTTTAAGCATCAAAAACTATCTTTTTCATGAGTAAAGAAGAGTTTATGGCCTTAGAACATGCCTCTAGGCCATAAACTCCAATAAGTGTGTTAAATGATGTTCTAAATTCATAACAAGGCTTAGAAAATTAATTTGAATCACGTGTGATTGTCCTTTAAAGCTCAAATCAATTTTCCTTGGCCATAGGTGAGTTTACGGCCGTAAACTCCTATGGTATGGCTGTAAACTCCCTTTTAAGTGTTATAATTTCATACAATCCATTCCAAGGTATTTTAGAAATCCATTCCAACAATACCCATGTCCATTTAAGCAATTAAACACCCAAAATCACACCCACATGAGTTTACGGCCGTAAAATCATGTATGTGTGTGTTCAATGGCTGTAAACTTCTTAAAATGTTTACTCTTGGGGAGTAAACTCAAGTCCCAAGTCCCTAGTGCCATTACACGTCCGAAGATGTCACCCAGGCCACTCCAAACGCTCGTTTTGAGGTGTTTAACCTCATTGGAGTGTAATGTTCCATATGATTAGTGAATGTATCCCTAATTGTATATATATATGGACATTATTTCATTTTACATAGGGACATCACGAGTAATCAAACCCCGAACCAACGTCTAGTATTCGAAACCGACGCACTTCCGAGTCCGGTGAGTTCATACCCCTACCCTTTTTCACTGTTTTCACTGTTTTCAGGGGGGAACACAAGCAAAGTACAAGAGAATTCATGTACTCAAAACATGTTTTCAAATGTGTGTTTCATATTTCTTATGCTTTTATTACTGATTACCATAACTGATAACCATTTGAATATGCAGAACACGTATCATATATTTGTGAAATAGGTCTTTAAACTGTTATGTTTTACATATATTTCACAAATGGTTTTTCCACATCTTATCAGTTAAAAGCATGACATTTAACATTTGAACATAATACATGTATACTGTTTTGTCTTCGGTAACACTTCACACATATACGCTAGTGGAGGATTATTATATTATTACTAGTAAATTTGTTAATCCTGTATGATTGGAGATACGTCCTCGGAGAACACTCCACCGAGATACTCGAGTGGAGGACTACACCCATTACCAGAATCTCTGGTATTTAGAGAGCGTGACTTGAGTGTATAGATCTATACGGGGCTGACTACCCCACTCCTGGCTGCTAGCTACAGCCGAACCGAAATGGTTCAAGGGTGACGAAAGTCATAAGTATGTGGACGACTTATTGCCACATGTGGACTACTTATTGCCACAGGTTTTAGTCTATTGTATGGTTATGGAACTCTCAATTAGGATAACAGAGATTTACTTATAGTAATAATGAACCACTTTATACATCTTTTACATCCTTTACATCTTTTACATCTTTTACATCTTTCACGTATTGTAACTAACATTCAGGAAAGTACGGGACTTTCCTGGGGAAAACATGGAAATCAACCACGATTACACCTTTTACATCTTTAACATTGTTTACATTAGAAATCAATATGTAGGAAAGCATGGGGCTTTTCTGGGTAACACTTACATAATTAGAAGGAGTAACAAACTGGATAACATTACATCTTTTACAATTGGTAACATACAATAAGGAAAGTATGGAACTTTCCTGGTAACACATGATAAGTAAACAGAACAGTTTAACAAGTCAGATAACCAACTATACCTTTTCATATGAGTAGACATGTTTTCAGTGTATAAACTTACTATACTTTACATTTGTGAAACAATAACCAACTTTTAAGAAAATACTGGATTTTCTTGGTGTACATAACATTTCAGAAACAAAGAGGAAACTCGAAACATTTTCACAAACAAAAACCGCTTATGAACTCATTAGCTTTATGCTGATTTTCAAACCGCTTGTGTTCTCAGGTCAACGTTAGAACAGGTACTCGAAGATTTCTTTTTGATCAGAAGACGGAGTACATGAAGACCCGTTTCATTTTGTCTATATATATATATATATATATATATATATATATATATATATATATATATATATATATATATATATATATATATATATATATATATATACGATGCATTACAACTGTACAAACTTTACTTTTGAAACAACTGTAAAATTTTTATTATGTAATGTAATGGTTGTTTTACTTTTATCACACCCCCGAACCAGACGGCGGAAACGTCCGGGGGCTGTCGTGACTCAATTGAATACCATAACATTGAATATATATGAAACATAACAACATTCGTCACCATTCATCAACATAGTACAACCAGTAGTGTTTACATAACATACATTGTTTAAACATTACATTCCCCAAAAATTAAGTTGTTTAATTCATACAAAAATAAACCGCAACCGTCACTGGATATGATTTCCCTTGATTCACTGGCTCCCTGAGAATACAAGTATTTTGAAAAACGTCAACATATGAAATGTTGGTGAGTTCATAAGTAGTGTTTGAAATCGAATGTTTGTATTGTTTGAAGAACCACCAGAAAATCCGATATTTTCTGAAAAGATAAGTTTCCGAAAACGTTTGTGAAGATCCATAGGTATGCTTGTTTGTTTCTATACTTGTAAAAAAAAATGTTCGTTTAGAATGTATGCATTTCAAATTTGTAAGTATTGAAAACCCTAGGAAAACCCGATGTTCTCCTAGTTCCTTGAATTACGTGATGTTACATTGAAACCATTGCATAGCGTATAGTGTCAGTCCCGGGCGACGTTGGAAGGTTTTCGAGCAGGATTATTTACTACAAACCCGCGTTACACAAACGCCCAGTTTATAGTTATACTAACGACTCCGAAGGCGTCGTCAATACTAATCGCGTTATCCAATCGCCCTGACTAGGTGAAGTCCCACATCCGAAGAGAAAGAGGTCACGAAGACCCCGGTAACTCCATTAGCTGGTTGGGGATAAAATGTACGAGGGGTCCCAGACCCGCCTCGCATGAAATGTAGACCTTACTAGCAAGACCAAAGGACCCTTGGGGACCGGTGGTATACAAGCCATTGAAAGTCCATTTACGTTGTGTCGGATCGGTAAAACCCAACACTCCGTAAAAAAAATGTCTTCGGGCCTTAAGATCAGGTCATTGGGCTAGCTAGGCTCAACGAACAAGATTTTACACTTGTGGGGCCCAAAGATGGTGCATAGACGTCTGTGCACACTCGCATGTGTATGTATAACCAAACGTTACTTGTATGAATCGTAGTGTTAGTAGTTGTAGATTTTTATTGGCTCGAGACCGAGCCAATTCGTTTAACAACGACTTTTGGTATTGTAATGTATTGTATTTCGTTGATAGTCGTGGTGCCATCGTTCGATCAAATTGTGTATATTGAACTAGCCTTGAAATATTCCTGTTTTCAGCCCCTCATCATTTGTAAAATTTACATTTTTAACCCTTTATATTAAATACTTCCCGGTTTAGTCCTTAAACTATTTTTCTTGACATTTTAACACCAAAAATTATTGAAATTAATATTTTTCAACATGTTTTTCATAAAAACAGTTTAAGTTCTTAAAAATGCAGTTTTCACGGTTTTAACCCCTTCTTTTCGCAACTTTTACAATTTTGGCCCAATTTGGAAAATTTTTGCAACTTTGGTCCTTTTTAAATTTAAAAAGCATTTTTAACCTTTGAAAAGGGGTTGGAACACTTATAGTCCACTGTTTTACAGAAAGTTACAGTTTTGGCCCTCCAAAACAGAAAAATTCGCATAATGGGCCTTATTGGGCCGAAAGTTACATTTTTAGCCCATTAAGCTTAAAATTTATGATTTTAGTCCCCTAAATGAGTATATTTCCAGAAATTTACTTATGAAAACTGTTTTGGCACACTTCATCCATCAGAATCTGTGAAATGACGATTTGGGCCCTTATTTTTGTATTTTTCACATTTTAGGCCCAAAATTTGTGTTTTTAACCCAAAGAAATTATTACTAAACTACTTAGCCATTTTTCTTGAAGCACTTTGTGTTTAGAAATATATTTGAAGTAAAAATCATGTAGCACAAGTTATATCTCGGTTTTGATGAGTTTTGAGGCTAGATCCAACATAAAAACACATAAAAGCATACATATAAGCATGGAAATCATACAAGGCATACAAACACATATAGATCTACACTTTCACTTGTATTCCCCCCCCCCCCCCACAAAACTCATAAAAACAGAAAATAGGGGTATGAAGCTCACCTTGGGGTGTTGATTCGGTTTTGCAAGGAAAATGGAAGGAAAAATGAAGTGTTTTTGGCCTTGGCTCCCTTTGATGAAGATCTCGAGTTTTGAGATGGTTCTAGGGTGCAAGATCACGATTTTAGCATAGATTAGGAAAGGATTTTGATAACAAAAGAATTTAAACCATAGATCTATGCATAATCTTACCTTAGATGATGATTTACTTGCAAAATCCTCTTGGAAAGTCCCTAATTTTCGAGATTTTTGGAGAGGGGAGGAAGGAGAGTTCTTGAGTGAATCTAGAGAGAAATGAAGATATTTTTGGTGTGTGTGGGGTTGCTCTCGGCCGAACAAGAAGAGAAGAGAGAAAAGAAGTGATCTTTGACATGATGTTTGCTTGGAAACATGAGTTATATGCATGGAAGTCCAACATGTAAAGGTGAGGTGGCAACCCAAGGTCAACTCTCCCTTTTCCTTGGGCTTGGGCCGAGAATTTGAAGGGAAGAAGGAAAAATTGGGCTTTTTGCCCCTAAGCCCAACATTAGAGGTAGTTTAGGGTATTTATTGGCCTTATAAAATAAAATTGTGGTTTTTATGCTTTATTAAGCTAGGTTAGGTTAAATTATGGATCAAAACTTGTGTTTTATTTCATTCTAGGTTCTACCTAGCCCAAAATATTGAAATAAACGAATGTGGGTCCAATTAGAGCCCAATTAGGGTCCTAAACCCATGATAGTCCAATTGGAAGTTTATTGGTCCATTTGGATCCAATAAGGAAGTCCTAGTCCTAATTGGACTTAACAAGAACTTCTAGGGTCTCCAATTGTTTGATGACTACTTATAGTGCTTGTATATTGTATTTGATTGAAGTTTTTGATTCACATTAGGTTGAATGCATAGATTACATGGCTCAAAATTTACAGTTGTGACAACTTTACTTACTATGTGTATTGGATTTGATACTCAACGTGGAGTCAACCCCGGAAATGTTTCCGCCTTCGGTTTTCGGGGTGTGACAACTTTGATTATAACAATTGTGTTATCCTTTATATTTCATATGTATATCTATACCAAAATCCATTTATTAACTGATGCATGTTCATATACCAAGATAAAATATCATTCTTTTGTAATAACATACATTCACATAAGGATATACACCTTGCTCCACATGATACAAGGTGATAACAATATGTTAGCATTTTTTCTGTTTGTAACAACTTCGATCACTGTTATTAGGAAATTTATAAAAACTTAATAAAAGATCCAAATCAGAATCCATAAATTCTGGGAATTTGGTTAATGAGTCTAGTTTATTCATAAATTTTTCCATGATTTTTAGTGACCTCCAACTTACGTGAAAATGTCCATAAACACAGACTGGTCCGGTTTGGTTCTTGAAATGATAGGCAGTTTTGCAAAAATCACCATAAATTGTAGAAAAATTGTATGGAGATGTGCAAGTATTCATTTTAAAGCTAAGAACTTAAACTAGTTTCACCTTGTACAGTTTTGAAAAAAAATGTTTTAGTTGACCAAAACAGTCCGTGAATCGAGTCCAACTTTTCTGATGTAAGCTGTTAGAAACATTTAGTTGTGATCTTGATGATTTGACTCGTATTCTCCCCCTTAAAACATAAGAAAATATGAAAATGTAGGGTTATGAACTCACCTTATGTGATTTCAGTAGATGATTGTTGAAAAATGGAAGTGATCAACTCAAGAACACTTGAAGATGCCTTGAAGATTTTCGAGAATCTGACATCGAAGTGATGGAGTTTGTGTAAGCAATCAATGATTTGAGTAGAATGAAGTGCAATAACCACAAGGAGGATGAATTATAATTACCAAGAGGAGAATAAAGCTTGAAGATCAGCCTTGGAGTCTTGAAATAGAGAGAAAAAGTTTGAGAGAAAAGTTGTGTTGTATCTTTGGTGAAATGAGAGCAAATGAGAGAAGTGAGGAGAGAGGATGGATTGTTCCAGATCTGAGAATGTGGGGAGGGCTGGTAAATGAGTGGAAAGGAAATTGAAGTGACCTAGGTAAGGTGGGGACTTGTGGCTGGTCATTAGGGCTGTCAAATCGGGCTGTCGTGTCGTGTTTTTGTCTGACACGACACGACACGACAATGTTTTGTATAACACGAACACGACACGACACGATGTTGTTTTTTTTCATTAACACGAAAACGAACCAATTAAAACACGACAACACGACATGACACGACAAAGATAATATTACATAACTATTAGTGTATTTCATTCATACTTATATATAACACGACAAAAACGACAAACATGAAAAACCTCACAACCACATGCTTAATCGTGTCAATTTATGAGCACGAACACGACACGACACGACATTGTGTTTTTTAATCTTGACACGAGCAAGAAACAAACACGAATTCGAATTTTGATTTCGTCCCAATTTCGCTTCGTTTCGTGTATTTTTGTCGTGTCGTGTCATAAATTGACACCCATACTGGTCATAGAGTGGGTATGGGGCTGGTTGCTTGTGTCATAAGGTAAAGTAAAGTCAACATTCAACCTTTGTACTTCACCCACTCATTTCTTGGATAAGATTTGCACCAAAAACATGGGAATTAATGAAGTTTCGGGCTTTAATTGATAAAATAAAGTTTTGGGTGAAAATCCCGCGTTAAAACGATGAAAAACGAAGTCGTAGTCGAAAACCGGAAAGAATTGTTCTTCCAGCGAGACCTCTCGGTCCTAGCCGGAGGTTCGGTCCTCCTAAGGCTGGGTGAGAGGTGAAACGAAGCGAATCAGTAAGAAGTGAAACGGCCAGAAGCGAAGGTAGGCTCGGTCCGAAATCATCCGAAGCGAAGTGGGCCGAGAGAGCGAAATGAACCGAAATAAACAGTAACTTCGGGTTCGGGTGTGTGCGAGGTTCGGGCCTGAGAGAATCCTTCGGGTTCGGTCCTCCTAGTTTTGGTTCAGCAACCTTCGGGTCTGACCAAGAGGGTTCGGTTCTTGCTGCTTTTGGTCCAAGGAGTTCGACCCTAAGAGGCTTTGGCCATATAAAGGGTTTTCGGTTCTTTTAGGGTATTTTACTCGTTCTAACCCCGTTTTAAGTGGTTTTTGACCCGGTTAAAGGTTGGAATGACCCGAATGACTTCAAAAAGTTATGAGAACCATTGAGAGAGATTTGGGAGAGATTTCAAATAGAAAGAGATAGAGTGAAAACGATTGAGAGAGGTTTCGTTTGTGCCCTTTTTGAGTGTCCGGCTTCGCAATGCAAGGTCCGTAAACCTCATTAAGCCATGTTTTAATGTCTTACACACTCCCGATGAGTGTGCATTTGTGTTTTATCACTTTGGTTCATTGTTTACCGCATTTAAGGCTTAGGAATAATTCAATCACATGGATTTTTCAAATGATGCTTTCTCATTAAAACAGCAGATTGTTTAGTAAATATACCACGTAAACACTAATACGCAAGAGCTAATTGAGTCATCCGGTTTAACTTATTGACTTTGTTTGACTTTGACTTGACCCGAATTTGACTATTATCACAAGTTGGGGCCCCAGTACATTAGACCGTTCAGGGTGATCACGTGGGTGGGCATGGTATCATATCGATTGGAGCTACCTGCAGAGTTGAGCCAGATTAATGATACCTTCCACATGTCTCAGCTGAGGAAGTGTATAGTCGACGAGTCGGCGGTAGTGCTGTTAGAGGATATCCAGGTGGACTCAGGGCTGAATTATGTTAAGAGACCGATCGCGATCTTGGACTGGAAGGTCAAGGTTCTAAGGAACAAGGAGGTTCCTCTGGTTCAGGTCCAGTGGCAGCATCGGAAGGGGTCCGAGCTGACTTGGGAGACAGAGTCAAAGATGCGGGAGCAGCATCCGGAGTTGTTTCGGCATGAGACTTCGAGGGCAAAGTCTAGTTCTAGTGGGGGAGAATTGTAACATCCCAAAATCTAGGTAAAGCTATTAAACCCTTCCATTTTGTCAAGTTATCAAAAGTGGTCCCTTGAGAGAGTTCTTGTAGCAAATGAGTACGATGGGCGTACTGGGGAGTATGTTGTGCGTACCCATGCGCTTAATTTGGATGCGGACTCGCCTGGGTACGTTGGGCGTAATGGGTCTAGATGCAAACCCTAAATGTTTGGCTTGTGCACTATTTAAAGGATGCTAAGGCTCATTTCTCAGCCTCCATATCAGAGAGTGAAACCCTAAGAGAGAGCCTTCCATCATCCATAGCTTGAGAGTGTGTGTGTTTTGGAGCTAAGAGTGTTTTGGTGTGTTAGTGAAGAAGAAGGATAAGAGCATGTGGAGGCCAGGGCTTGAAGTGCAAGGTTGGATCTGAGATCTTCAGAGAAAAGAGCTTCATCTAGAGGTATAAAGTTCAAAACATTCCTCTTTATTTGGTTTGATGTTGCATGGACCATTTCTAGGGTTACAAGTCCTAAAGGTGGAGACTTTATGAGTGTAATGTACTCCATGGACCTAGATCTGTCCCATTTCAGTAGTATTTGTGTAATAGATCCATAAAGTTTCCATCTTGGTCGTTGATATGGGGTCATGCTTGAGCTATGAGCTCTCTAGAGTTGGGAAATGGAATATTATGGGTGATAGTGACTTGTCCAGCCATGCAAAGGCTTAAAGTCACCAACTTTATGGATTAAGAGGCTTAGAAGTGGTCAGATCTAGAAGTTGGACGTGGGTCTTAACTGTTTAAGACCCCAAAAGCTTAGAGTCTGAAACTGGGAGTTACGCGGGGCGTAATCTCAGTACGCGCGGCGTAAAGGGTCGCGCACCCTGTTTCTGTGAAGACACTTGGTACGCCCAGCGTACATGTTTGGTACGCGCAGCGTAACCCGAAGAGTTGACTTTTGTTAACTTTTAGGGTTTGGTCAACTTTAGGGTCTTGGAGCCATGAGAGGGGTAAAATGGTCTTTTACCCTTCTAAGAGTACTAAGAGAGGGAATAGTCTAGCCTTGAGAGATGTATTGATTTAGTGTGTTTATTTCATATGATTAGGCGGAGGCTAGATTAGCTTTTACAGAGTTCGAGATTACCAAGTTACCCGAGGTGAGTCTTCTCACTATACTTTACCTAGAGTGGTAATTAGAGTTATGTGATAGAGTATTTGTATGTTTTTGCATGATGAGATTTCTATGCGCTTTATGCTATGTATGTTATAGATTTTACAGAGTTTGGACCGTAAGGTCCATAGAGTTTGGGCCAGAGGGCCCATTAGAGTTATGGGATCGGAAGGTCCCACTGAGACACATTGACCAGAGGGTCAAACAGATTTATAGTTTCGAGTGGCTAATATGTGTTTGCATGTGGTATTTTGGGGAAGTCACTAAGCATTTATGCTTACAGTGTTATGTTATGTGTTTCAGGTACCAGTGAGGATTGCGGGAAGGTGCCGGCTTGATCAGTACACACTTGAGGAGCTTTTACATATTTGATCTGGGGATGCGATGTTATGAATTAATTATGTGATACATTGATATTTTTATAACAAATATGAATGAAAGTGTGTTTTTAAAATGTGAAAAATTATTTGAAAATTTTGGGTGTTACACTATACCTATTATAGTTTACTAGTGATTTCTGTAATTGAATAAATGACTGAATGTATACCTTTGTTACCCAAAGGTACTGAACTAATTGATAGTACATTTATATCTACATATGTATACATAATATATATCTTATATTTAGACGACCTTTGGACAAATAACCGTTACCTTAAGTCCACATCCAAACAAGGAAAAGGAAATAAATCGAGTTAGCAGTCCTAAGTCCTTTAAACATTATTTATATAACTATACATATATAGACATGCTTATGACAGTGTATAAGTTTAAAAGAGGTTTTGTAATACATTTAAAGGGTTTTGAACAATAAATAATAATGACTTGATGTCAGTTTATAAAACAATTTAAAAGTAGCTTGTTTGATAACACAGTTTAAAGTAAATGAAATCCTTTGTTTGAAACACATTTATAAATCACATGTGATTGATTATATAACCAGCATGTTTTCTACTTGTATCCCCCCCCCCCCCCCTAAAAGCATTTAAAAGATAAGTTAAGGGGTATGAACTCACCTGTGGTGAGTGATACGAAAGTATGCTTGGAAAGGATGTAGAGTGTCAGGTGAAACCTTGAGCACACAAAGATCCTAATAAACATATAATGACATGTTTGGAACCTTAATTGACAAGTACAAACACTGATTCCCTTGATGTACTAGTCTCAGAATACTCAAAATAGACCCTAAACAGTGCTAACAGATAACAACACTAGTCTAACTTTGATAGATTTGAACGTTTATACATGCCAGAAATTTCAGGTTGTCAAAGTAATAGTCCCCGGATATATCTCTCTATCTTCTTGTTTTCAGTTGGGACCATATTTGGAGATAGTGTCACTAGATCACTGAACCTGATCGTATAGGTCACTATATCGAAACCTTTCATCTTAAGGCTCGACAGCTCTTCCTTGAGCTTCTGAACTTCGCCCCTCGGGCAATACTCCTTTTTCATTAGATCCTTAAGTGTCTCCCAGCCCATTGCGTTAACCACTATCAGAGTAAGTGACTTCACATGGCCATTCCACCATGTTAAGTCTCTTTCGGAGAAGGTGTAGGCAACAAATTTTACTTTGCTTCCTTCTGGGCAGGAGCTGATCTCGAAGATCGACTCCGTCTTTTCAAACCATTGCGATTGAAGAATCACGGTTTGCAGTTGATGAAATCTTTATAGGTGCACTCCCTTATACGCGCCACTCGTACCGCCAGAATTGATCTTTGTCATGGTTATGGTTACATCCACAATTACAACAGCTTGAAACATCACCGCATCGAACTGTGGAGGATGTGGTGGCGGTGGAGTTGGGGTTTGAGTTATTGGGGGATTTCTGACGGGACGTTTGCGAGGCAGCATCTTTCAGCTATAGTTTTATGATAAAATGGTTTATGAGACTTTGATAGAGTTATATGGTCTGAATAATATTGAACTTAACATAGATCTGATAGCAATCTTAAAAAACTAGATATTTGTCAATACAGTTGGTATAGAAACTCCACAGAGTTCTAAAAATTTGACCTAGGAGTAGGTCTACAACATACCAACAGTGGGAAAACTTGCAAGCATAAGGACCTAATGAAATAGTGCTTGCTAAACAGGAATATTTACAGGGAAAAAGTGCTACTTAGAGCATAGATAAGAAGGTTGTTCCTTAAACCAAAATAAATGATGAGTGGGGCATCTTCTACTAGCGACGGGCTCCGCTCGGACGAACCCTCAGTTCAGCCAGCTGACGCTCCACATCAAGTAGGTGTCTCTCATACACTGTCTGGCATGCTCGGAGCTCTATAACTTCTGCTCGAGTGGTAAGTAGCTCTTGTTGCAGAGCCTCATTTCCTCTCATAGCTCTCCTATGAGCAAATTCAAGATTGCGAATACGATCCGTATTGGCGTTGTTGTCCGCATCAATTCCACGATCTGTTGAATGGTTGCCATACCTAGCTCAACATTGCGAGCTACTCAACGAACCAAGATGGGAAGGACTCTGTCTGATGAGCCTCCCTCGCTCAAGTTGTAAAAGTTACGGTCCCCATTGTATGGTGGGGGCTAAAAAACTCTCAAACAGACCCTTAACAAGGCTAAAAGGTAACAGAAACAAGTCTGACTTCTGATTGATTTGATTGATTTTACAAGATAGAAATTTTGGGTTGTCACACGTGATTTTCAGAAAAAAAAAAAAAAAAAAACTTGATGAATTTGACAAATAAATGAATGAATTAAGCATAATTTTCAAATCGATCACTTGACTAAACAATTCAATTGCATAATCGAATCACAACGGAAGATCAAGAATGATTTTCTGAACCAAAAAGTGCGAAAAACTTTTGAATCAAAATCACAACTCAAAAATTGATGATTTATAATGAAAATCAAATTATTGCAGTATGATTCCTGCTCTGATACCAATTGTAGAAGTGTTTAATCGAGTATAAGAAAGAAATCAGAATTCACAAAGTAATCAAAATACGATATGTAAATAAGATCTGGTTTAGCTCATTTATACTTATAATGAGAGTGTTTAGACAGAGTTACAGGCAAAAAGTTTTATCTATCTCAGAGTACATCTCCTATTTATAGGAAAACTGAAAGTATACAAAAAAATACTAAAGACTAGACATTCAGACTTCGAACCTATATTGCCTTAGCAAATAGATTACAAAACTTTCGAAACTATCACAACAAACTTCGACATATTACAATATTTTCGATACTAACAAGATTACTGTCCATTCCCTGAAAAGCATGAAAAAACGAGGGTAAACTATAAAATAGCTGGTGAGTTCACAAGTTTATAAATGTACATCATTTCAATAAGAAAACATAAGAGGAGTGTTATTAAATAATTCCTGACAAATATGTTTTATAGAACACACTTCTTTATATTAAAAGCTCCAAAAACTAAAAATAACGCATAAATTTTAATGTTAAAAAAGCTAATATTCCTATTCTAATAAAAGAATAGTTTTAATCTTCTTTTGACATGTATCATCTTATTAGGTCTTTTAATAAATACATATTCTATTCTACTTTTGATATGTATCACCCTATTAGTTTTCCTAATTAATACATGTCATTTATTAACATATTAATTCTCAATTTTAAATTTTCCACTCTAATTATATTAAATTAATAATATTACAATAAAATTAATACAAATTATAAGATGATATAATTTATATATTTATTTAAATTAACAATTATAATTTTATATAACTAAAAAAAGATTTTTTAATTAATAATTTATTTAAAATATTTGATTAATAATTTTGAAATTGCACTATAAAAAATTAATTAATTTTATAATCGTGGTTTCCACAGGTTATAAACTAGTAGTAGTATAACTACATGAGTTTTAATGTTAGAGGTGCTTTGATATTTAAATAGAGGCTTCAAACAAAAGGCACAAGCAAACTTAGGGGCCTTTCGAACAAATATGTGAGAGGTGAGGGCCAAATAGTGTCATTCTAAATACGCTTATGTAACTTTCTATGTAGATGTTCATACTGCATTTCTGCTAGTAAAATTACAGCGCAGCAAGAAACTCATTGATCGATTATAATCGTCAGCTAATCATAAACCTTTTCTACAATTTCATCCCTTGTTTTCCATCGCAGAAAGCTGACGTAGCACGCATCTCCTGTACCCAACTGCCCGACCCACGGGGAGATAGCGTTCGAATCGATCAATGGATTTGTCTGAATTGTGGGCAATATTTGGTCCAGGCGTTGCCGGCGCCGTTTTTGGAGCCGGCTGGTGGTTTTGGGTTGACGCCGTCGTTTGCAGTTCTGTGCAAGTCTCGTTTCTCCACTACCTACCGGGTTCTCCCTCTTTCTCTTTAGGGTTAGGTTTTTGTTGATTGTTTTTTTTTTCGTATATATAAATTTAATTCGATTTGTTTTGGGGTTTTCATGTTGTACTTGTAGGAATATTTGCATCTTTGGCTGCGTTGATGTTTAATTGTGTTAGAAGAGAGGACATCGACTACTCTCCCTATGAAGAAGGTGAATGGAGGTATGAAATCTTTTGAGTTTAGTACAGTAATCTTTAATTTGGGTATCGTTCACATCTTAATCTTGTAGAATTTGTTGATAACTTCCCCCCTTTACTTATTATCAACAATTGCAAAGGAATGTTGATGGTTTGCTAATTTCTTACTCCCTCATCACCAAATTCAAATTAGCATTTTAAATTAATTGTGGCTTTTGAATTTTATGTTCTTTTCAAGTTTTTAAGCACCAATCCATGCACATGCATACTTTGCTGTGCAAAAATTCAGTCACAGTCACAGATGATAAATAAACTCAAAGACATGATGTGGGTTGGAGTTAAATCATTAAGCACCAAGAGTTTGCAGAGAATAGAAAATAAAAAAGAAAATGAATGTTCTGTTAGAAAATAGAATCGATATGACACGTGGATATTTGTTTGGTTTATTTTCTCAGATGAGTAGCTGGCTTCTTTTATTTTCATAAGACAATCTTTTAGATTTTTGTTGCAAAATGAATTAAACTCTTGGAAACAATAGTTTAGTAGTGATATTGGGGGTATTTAGATATCAAAATATTCCAGATTTTCTAAATGTTTACATCTTTTAAGCAACACATTTATTGTGAGTGGGAGGGAATGGTAGTTTTACTAGGGGCACACTGCCCAATGCCCATTATGATATAAATTTAGGTTAGAGGTTTTCTTTTTTATGATTTTGGCAAATTATTGGTAGCAACAGCATTAGGGTAATGGCTTTGTGAAGTCATGTAATCATCAATACAAATAGAGTTGCAAATCGTTCTTCAAAGAATTGATTCGCCAAGACATCCTTGGATGTTCTGAATATCACTACAGTTTCCTAAATTCTTGATGTTGTAGATCTCTACATTATGGATCAAACTTGCTCTGATATATTCTGATATGTTTTTATTGAATTCGAAAATGTAACCCTAGCTTTCTAGAATATAGTGTCTCCCAATTGAATTCTGTTCAATGATGCCCAACAACCAATACAAGACTCCTACATATACTCTAAGTCTCTACTAAACAGACATAACAAGTAAAATGACATAAAAACCCTTATCCCTTGTATTGCCTTTTTTGACCGGTGGACTTTACCACTCTATGCATATATGATCCTTATATGAAGTACACCAAATTATATCATGCTTGAGGGAGGAAATGGAAATAAAATTTAAATCTGTAAAAAGTTTTTTTAAGTGATTCTGTATGTGGTAGATGGTCTTTAGATCCTGTAGTGCATATCTGAGCAATTACAGTCAGTAGTTAGGAATTAGGATATTGATAATCTATTGGGCTGTCCTTTTGGAAATGGTGTAGGCTGTAAATCCTGTTTGCTTGCTATTTGTATTTTGTTTAATTTGGGGATCTTATTTTCAGGTTGAAGCTTTGGCTTTTCCTAGCATATGTTGTGTCATTTGTGTCCTTGGCAGCGTCAGTAGGGTTGTTGATACAAGACGCACTTGTGCCTGAAGGTCCTTCTGCTTGGACAGGAACTGCAGGTGTTTTGCAGTGTGTGCTTGTCTTAATTAGGTCAGTTATCTTCATCTTGCTTCTTCTTTTTTTTTTCACCTTTTAATCCTAAACTTATAATTTTCCATTTTCTCAAAAAAGTTCCATACAACATTTTATGGGAAATAATAACAAACCACTTGTTCTTTTTTTTTTTTTTTTTTTTTTTTTTTTTTTTTTAATTGTGTGCAGTGGGCTTGTTTATTGGACATCTCATTCGGAGTAAGAGGAGGAATGAGTGAAGGGAGACATTTGTGGTTTTGCGTGTTAAAATGCTCTTGCTCTTGTATATGTATGTGGCTCTGTTGATGATCCAAGCAACAGATACATAGTAAAACAGTGTTTAAAGTGAGTGATTGACCGAATTATTTTACACTTGTTTATATGACCTTCCTTACCTATTGGTTATCGTTTATCTTTGCTTCTCAGCTTCTTTTTAATGTGTTTGTGTTTGTGTTTGTTTGTGTATGTGATCATCTTTGGTATATGAAATAAAACCAACTTTAATAGTTAAAAGGAAAAAAGAAAAATGAAGCATGATGTTGTAATATAAAATGTTGTTTCTTGAAGGTTTATTACCATAAAATTCATAAGTTTTATACACCGATCTGAATTTTTAAGAGATCTGAACTTCTAAAAAGATTTGAAATTTTACGAGTTGAATGTTTTACATGTTGTTTAGTTGAAACTTCTGAATTGTTGTGTTGAATTATTAAAATTATCATTTTACCTTTCTGTTTTATTTTTTTATTGAATCCAAGTGTTTGTTTAGAAAATAGCCTAATAAATTTCTTAAAGAAATATAAAAAAATATAAACACAATATAAAATTCAAATTTAGCATAAATCAAAATTAAACACAAATCCAAATCAAACATAAATATTTTTAAATCCACAAAATCATACCAAAATCCAAATGAAATCCTACAAATTTAATTTGACCCTAATTGATTTGTAATCGGTCACGTAAATTATCCATGTATTTGTTGCTTTCTAAACTCCCTTCCATATCGTGTATGTTTTGTCCATCATTCTCTCCCCCTTGTTCTTGACCATTATTCTTCTCGATTGCCATAAAATCAAAGGCACATCTTTAACAAAAATTTCAACAAAACAAATGCACAATTCAGCAAAAGTAATTCATAATTTATGATAACAGCTAGAACATCAAACACAAATATGATTTCAGCATCAAAATTTAATAATGACATAATAAAAGCATGTGGGATATAAAGACTTTAGTTATTACTTATTAAATAAAAGCATCTAAACAAACATCTATATCAGAATGACACAATCTGTGAATCTGTGATGTTACGAGAAGCATACCTGCCAAAGAGAAGCAAGTTTGCGTCTTTGTGATAGTCGATTATCAGAATCTGTAATGTTAACCAATCGATTATTGGACTCTTTGTGATAAGTGGATCAAACCTGCATAGTCAATCAATACTAAAATCACCCCATATCAATCAATACAAAACTTGCATAATCAATCAATCCATTACCGGAAGTTAAAACTCAAATTAAAATCAAAGGAATTGTCCATAAAGGAAGAATGAAAAGCGGGCCTGCAACCGGAGCTGGAGGCAGAGCTGCTGCAGGCGAAGATTGCGCTGACGTGTAGTCAGAGGTTGCGTCGAGGTGTAGTCGGAGCTTACAAACGATTAGTAATATTCCCCTCTTTCTATGGATGAAGAAGAGAAAGTTGATTTCGTTTATTTCAAACCAAATCATTTATAAAAAACAGAACAAATATTGAGTTGGGGAAAAAAGGAAGAAACGAACCTGTTGTCGGAGGCAGAGGACAAACTGTCGTTCCAGATGGCGGCGACGATGGCGTTTCAGGCAGCGTCGTCGGGGAGCAGCTTCGTCGGCGAATCGGGGGGTGAAGAGAAGAAGACGCACAGAGGGAGGAGAAGAAGAAGAAGAGGCGTGTTTTGGTGCAGGTCGATGTCTAGGGCACAATAGGAACACGTCTTTCTTTTTAAAATTTAGATGCTGTTTAATATCTGAAAAATTAAGAGGTATTTACAATTTTAAGAGGTAAAATATAAGAGGCAAACAAACAATATGAATATGAATTTTTAAGACAGTGCCTCTTAATTTTGCAATTAAGAGGTAAACAACCAGCCATTTTTTGTTTCTAGTTAGCCTTAATAATTGAGACGCCATTTCAAAATCAAATCCTTAGCCGGTTAAGAATATGCTAAACTCCTCATTTGGGCACCACTATTATACAATGCAATCCTTTCCAAAATATGCTCCCTACTCTCCAACACATCTTTTACAATAAACGTCTTGATCTTGGAAAGAAGAGGGTTTTTGAAAAGGGTTTCTAAAACCATTGTTGCTTGCAAAAGCTTCCATTTTGATGGAGAAATACAGTGAGCTAGGAAGGAAGGTAAGTGGATCATAATGAGAAATCGATGTGTCTTTGTGCTGTTGTCTTCGTTCGTTCCTATTTCTCTCAATCAGTCAAATGACGAAGCAAACAAAAATTCCTTAATCATTTTGTGTTTATATAATGAACAAAATAAACCCTCAATCTAACCATTTATACAAAATGAGTCAATTCCCCAAAATTGGGTGCATTTCAAACAAAACAGTCCCCCCCCCCCCCCCCCCCCCCCACCCCACTTGGAGATTTCTTAAAAAGATCAGTCTAATTCCCAAACTTTAGCTCCAATTAAACCATTTCAGTCCCTCCTTTAATTTATTTTAACCAAAGCAGTCATATTTTGGTTAGTTAAATTACCAAACAGCCCCAAATAGTTTAAATTCATTATGAAACAGTCCCAAAAGTATTTCAAAGCTCAAGATGTAACGACCCAAATATCACGACTAAAATTTTCTCTTTATAAACATTACTAAAACCATATTTATAAAACCGTATCATAAATCATAACATAATTTCATAGCATTAATTTAAAAAATACAAACTTATTATCAGAGTAAAACATCCCAGGCCAGCTGACTATGGTGTGTGCACTGCAATCTCTCCGAGCTCCTCTTTTGAAAACTGAGTACCTGAAACCAAAAACTGAAACTGTAAGCACGAAGCTTAGTGAGCTCCCCCAAACTACCACATACCATACAATAACATATAAAGCACATACTGGGCCTTGCCCACTGCATCGGACCGAGGTCCGGACTAACTGGGGCCTTGCCCCCTGCATCGGACCGAAGTTCGAAAACTGACTGGGACCTTGTCCCCTGCATCGGACCGAAGTCCGGACTAACTGGGGTCTTGTCCCCTGCATCGGACCGAAGTCCGGAAACTGACTGGGACCTTGTCCCCTGCATCGGACTGAAGTCCAAACTAACTGGGGCCTTGCCCCGTGCATTGGACCGAAGTCTGGAAACTGACTGAACATAACGTAGAAAACTTATCAACTAGCATGAACACATATACTGCATACTGCATCGGTCCGTAGCCCGGAACACATAACACATAAATCCTGTCTGAGCCACGAAGGCATCAAACATACTAACTACTGCATCGGACCGAAGTTCGGAAACTGACTGCTAACTGAACGGGCCGGCATTGTGGCCTTAGACCCGTTCCTACTGTAAGGAAACTCACCTGAACTGCTGAATTCTGCTGGTAACCCTCGGACTGCTAACCAACCACCGTCTGAAATGCTGCTCCTCTAACTCTCCGAGCTACCAATAACAAAGCGACACTTAACCTGACAGTCCTCTAAAAGTCAACTAACTCAACTCCGATCAAAGTCAAAGTCCTGGCCAAAGTTAACCTTCCATGTTGACCCTACTCGCTGAGTCAGTCTACTGACTCGCCGAGTTCACTGATTTCCGAGTTCTGTCCTGTCCAACTCACTGAGTCCCCACTCAACTCACTAATCTGAGCCTTGACTCGAAGGGTTTGGGGTTTCACAACCTGACTCGCCGAGTCCAAGAACAGACTCGTCGAGTACAAGGCAATCTTCATCTGACTCGACGAGCTGTTCATCCCACTCGCCGAGTTGCTCCACTACTTCATGCTACTCGTCGAGTCCACTCAAAGGACTCGCCGATTCCATTCGAATCCCTCAACATGCAGAGGGCTATTGAGTCATGCATGGACTCCAAACTGTAGATCTACCCTTCCCAAGCCTATTCCTCACGTAAAGTTGCAAACTTTACGTGTGGAGAAGGAGATCTAGACAAAATACACCATGGACTAGGGTTTAAGGCAAAGAGGCTTCATGATCCACTCAAAGGCTGATACTTTGTGCTTCTCAAGACCATCACATGCTTAGATCTGAAGTAGCAACTTCAGATCTGGCTTCTAACTTGAAAGAATAACATCATGGCTAAAAACTCCAACAACAACACATAGATCTAGGTGCAAAGAGGGGCCCAAGAGCTAGTTATTACCTCCAAATGCTCAGAATGAACTCACAATCCCAGATCTATAGTCCTTTCTTGCTCCTCCAAGCTCTTTCTTCCTCCTTCAAGCTTCAATGCACCTTCCAAGTCAATAAATGGCTCAATCAATGGATGTAACGGCTAGGGCTTGATGTCCTAGGTGAAAGAGGCAGTAAAGGAACCTTAGGGAAGAGAATGAGGCGTTTAAATAGGCTCCAAGTCCCGATTTTAGGGTTTTCCTCGTTCAGACTAGACTCGCCGAGTCACCTTGGCCGACTCGCCAAGTTGGTCGCTTACTCCTCGACCCGGATCCCGCTCGGACTCGCCGAGTCCCTCCTTGGACTCGCCGAGTCTCCCCTTAAAATTGGGGATTTCTTTCTTTTCTTGGCTTTCCAAATTTTGGGTGTTACAACTCTCCCCCACTTAAACTAAACTTCGTCCTCGAAGTTTGCTATGATCCACCGACTGCGATCTGCCTCCAATACCCCACCGCTCATTCTAACACCAGCTGCCTGCCTTCGCTGGCCTTCCGCTCAGTCATTCAAACCAATGTCAATCCCTACAGATAATAATCTCGGGTCCATCCTGACCCTGAACATTCTTGAAACGCAACTCACTCAACCGACAATCTTTCTGATACTCTCCAAATACTGCACTGACCCCGTAGGGGTTCACCCCTTCTTTCCTTGCACGATTTCCTTGCCTTCCCAAGGCGATGCTCCATAACCACCTACCTCTTCCGTCACTGTGAAGACCCTGTCTCCACCAAATCTATTACTCCCGCTACTCCCAGTACGGGTCATCGCCGCCAGTATCCACTGGGCATTCTTTCTACTACCATTCGGTGTCGTGCACCCCACGAACAACTGACTGAATCCTACCATACGCTGCATACTCGCACTGCTACTGACTGGAAATTCTGCTATTCCATATCTGGCTTTCGGATGTACTGAGACCACCCAGGTCCAACTAATATGGCTGAACTTGCAGTCCGACACAAAATTAATAATGCCCAATATACTGCAACTATCTGAAACACTGAACTGTCTGGAACACTGAACTGCCTGAAACACTGAACTGCCTGAAACACTAAACTACCTGAAACACTGGACTACCTACAACACTGATTTGCCTGAAACACTGAACTGCCTGAAACACTGAATTGCCTGAACGAAACCTTTCTTTGGAACTAGTTTCCACTAGTCATCCTGTTACTGTGGCCCTAACGACCTCCCGATCCAACCGACCGGGTCCAAACGTCGAATCCAAACATCAACAAATCCAAGACTATAATGATGGCTCCCAGGCTAATGGTAGCCCTTAACATACATGAACCCCAATGGTTCACTGCTTCCCTGATCTCATGACTGTGTTGATGATCCATCTGTCGCATTGTTGGCTCAACCATGACTAAACTCTAGAAAATTCGAAATCCAACCCGTGGATTTTTGTATGCTCGCTGCTGCACACGAACTGGTGGATACTACTGCTTCTCCCCTGCGTCCAAACAACGCGCTCATGCTATCTACTAACCTGGCGAATGCTACGGCTATACCCATAGACCTACAACTCCCTAATACTGTCTGGTTGTTAGTGAACGCTACGTCTACCCCCGCAGGCTTACATCACTCTACTACTATCTGACTGCTAGTGAACGCTATGGCTACCCCCGCATAATTATAAAACTACTACTACTATCTGGCTGCTAGTGAATGCTACGGCTACCCCCGCAGACTTACAACACTACTACTACTATCTGGCTTCTAGTGAATGCTACGGCTACCCCCACAGACTTACAACACTACTACTACTATCTAGGTGCTAGTGAATGCTACGGCTACCCCCGCAGACTTACAACACTACTACTACTATCTTACTGCTTACCAATCACTATTCCGAGGACTTCTTGACTATCCCTAGTTCTGCTAGCAATTCCTCATCCTGACTTCTCAAAATCAGTCCTCAATCATTGGATGCTGCATCAATCTCGACATCTTATATCCTTGATGAAATTAGCGTTCCATCGAGGAATTCTTCGACTTGGTTCCCAAACCAACCGTCTACTAATCCAGAAACATGAAACTAACATTGGGAAGTTTCCAAACTTCCAACTCCTGAATCCACACAACCCTACATGTTGTCTCTACCACTGACTACAAACACGGAAATATCTCTTGCTAACCGTTCTCAAGATCCTCCTTCTGACTCAATAGAGTCCTATCGGCGGTCCTCCAACCTGGATTCCCAATCAACTACTAACCATATCGATTACATGAACTAACTGCTGGGAAGTTCCCCAAACTCCCAATTCTGAACTCCTTGATCCACCCATTGCTATGCTACTATCCTCTCTTTTCAAGGATTGCGTACTCAATCCGGTTCAGCGTGCTCTTGCCCTCGTATACTCGGAGGGTTCTCCCCCACTTGGATCCGGCTAACTCCTTACTGCTCACTGGTCAAAAGGATTCCCCAACCTTCCTTCCACTAAGGGCGATCTGCTGCCCACCAACATTTATCTCTATCGACACTCCATCTGACCTTTACCAGATCCGAACCACTCTTGCTATCTAACCGAGCACCCTTCAGTCCTTTATTGTACTTGCTTTAGTGACTGCACCCTGAGAACCTGCGTTTAGGGTGAATATCTCCAACTCACTTCCTTACTGACCGCTAGCTGCTCCACTAGAAGCTCTAGATTGTCACTACCGAGGATATAACCGATCAGTACTTGAATGACACCTTCCGAAAGTAGCGAGACACTTCTGAATATTACCCATACATGCTGCAGCTACTATATCCGAAGTAGCCTGTTCTAGAGGGGGCGACCCACAACTATCATTCTAACATCCAAGGTATGCAAATGGCATATAGCTTTGTCGCAAACAGGTAATATGATACCCCAATACATACACTTATAAATATCGCTGCAGCAACATAACAATAATATCATGAATAATAATTGACAGGAAGGCAAAAGATACATACCTCCAACACCCGGCACTGCTCGAACCCTAGCTGCAATCAACCGGTACAATCTGCTTCGAGCCGTTGGCGCCCTTGCCTGGCCCCGACAACCGCTGGTGGTACTCGAAGACATAGACGCAGGAGCTATCACCTGCTCTGCTGCATACACACCTGGACAGTGGGCCTTCTTGTGGCCTCTCCGACCGTAATGGAAACATATCAGGTCAAGTCCCTGGGCGATGGTAGTAGTACAATCCCTGCTGAAATGACCCATTCGGCCGCATCTAAAGCAGCCCAAATCACCACCACTACCACTCCTGCACGCACCCAAGTGCGACCTACCACACTTCCCGCATCGACTGCGGCTCTGATAGTACCTCGATCTCCAATCCAACCCTTTGGGCCTTTTGCCCGAACCTGTGGCTACCTGTATCCCATCTGTTTTCCTCTTCCTTTCCGACTCCCTGCGCGTCTCTCGCTCCTGAGCTACCCTATCGACCCCATCCATCATCTGAACAATTGTTGTCTGATCATGGAGCTTCGTAGTCAACCTATTAATAATCATGACGACCATGTCGAGCAACCCCTCGCGAATGGCTCGCGAAACCTCCTCAACTATCCAATCATGCAGAGATCTCTCTTGAAGACAGGGTGCCTTACTCACTCTTATCCCTTGATGGCAAAATCTATAAATGGGATCTCTCTGATCCTCATAAGAATCGGGCTCTAGACGAGCCACAATCTGCCCTGAAACCACCCCGGCCCTAAAGGCCTCAAGATGACTGTCCATAAGTTCCATAATGGCCTCTTTAACTGAACCGAAAATCACTGGAGTCTGATCGATAATGTTGTGCATAATCTCTGCGGAAATGAAATCCTTCATCTGATCGTCAAGCTGCCCGGCTCCAAAGCCTGAGCCAGATCCCTCTCTGGTACCTGAACTGCTAATTGGTATCTCGCGCAAAGTCACCATGCTGGAAAAATATAACACACTACTGATCAATATACACACTGCTGCTGAGGGATCTCTCACACACTCTACTAGTTCCCTGGTTTTGTCTCGGCCCCTCTTGAATCGAGTACGGATCCTCTGCTTTCAGTAGTACGGGCCCATACTACCTTCCACATCTATCCGTACTTTTCTCAAGAGTTACCTCAACTCCACCAAGTCACTCTACTGCTACTGATCTCTGCTACTCTCATCCTAGGCTTGCCCTAGGGAACCTCTAACTTCACCCAAACAGTCCTCAACTGCTGAAGGTCTCCTTGTAATGCCAATTAGTTGTTACCTGAATACCATCACATGTAACGAGGCTCGGATAAGTCTTCGAGTAAGGGACTCATCCCTACAACGGTTAAGACTCAAACGATAGTTGCATAATAGGGTCCAATCTATCACTCTTAGATTATCCAATCCTGATTACATGTGACTTAACGTATTCACCTAACAGCTAACTCCCATTACTTGGAATCCCACAAAGCATAGAGCAAGCAACATTCAGACAAGGAAAATACTCCAACAAATCTATTCTCATAACCAAGAATCTGTACTAGCATACAATGCTAAGCTCATACTATCAGGCATAACCTAAACAGGCTATCCTACTACTTTCTACTCAATACTAGCATGCAATTCCCATAAGGCTGAAACACATAAAGCAGGCACATAAGACATCCTCCTAGATCCTTAGTCCTATACTAGCATGCTGTTCTACTGAAACTGAAACTAGAACTGGAACTGAAACTGAAACTGATAATCATCACATAAACTTGCATGGGTAATTTGGGAGTACTAACTTGAGCTTGGCTGATTGCATGCACCACACCCTTTTCTCTTTTTAAAGTTCTTTTCTTTCTAAAATTTCTTTTCGCTTTTTCAAAAACTCTTTCTTTTCTCAAAAATTCCTTTCGAAAAAATGTTTTTCTTTTGAAAACCTTTTACCATTTCCTTAGTTTGAGTTCAGTCACACTCGAAGTGTATCCGAATCCCTCAAACCAAGGCTCTGATACCAACTTGTAACGACCCAAATATCATGACTAAAATTTTCTTTTTAAAAACATTACTAAAACCATATTTATAAAACCGTATCATAAGTCATAACATAATTTCATAGCATTAATTTGAAATACAAACTTATTATCAGAGTAAAACATCCCAGGCCAGCTGACTATGGTGTGTGCACTGCAATCTCTTCGAGCTCCTCTTTTGAAAACTGAGTACCTGAAACCAAAAACTGAAACTGTAAGCACGAAGCTTAGTGAGCTCCCCCAAACTACCACATACCATACAATAACATATAAAGCACATACTAGGCCTTGCCCACTGCATCGGACCGAGGTCCGGACTAACTGGGGCCTTACCCCCTGCATTGGACCGAAGTTCGAAAACTGACTGGGACCTTGTCCCCTGCATCGGACCGAAGTCCGGACTAACTGGGGCCTTGTCCCCTGCATCGGACCGAAGTCTGGAAACTGACTGGCACCTTGTCCCCTGCATCGGACCGAAGTCCGAACTAACTGGGGCCTTGCCCCGTGCATTGGATCGAAGTCTGGAAACTGACTGAACATAGCATAGCATAACATATCAACTAGCATGAACACATATACTGCATACTGCATCGGTCCGTAGCCCGGAACACATAACACATAAATCCTGTCTGAGCCATGAAGGCATCAAACATACTAACTACTGCATCGGACCGAAGTTTGTAAACTGACTGCTAACTGAACGGGCTGGCATTGTGGCCTTAGACCCGTTCCTACTGGAAGGAAACTCACCTGAACTGCTGAATTCTGCTGGTAACCCTCGGACTGCTAACCAAACACCGTCTGAAACGTTGCTCCTCCAACTCTTCGAGCTACCAATAACAAAGTGACACCTAACCTGACAGTCCTCTAAAAGTCAACTAACTCAACTCCGATCAAAGTCAAAGTCCTGGCCAAAGTCAACCTTCCATGTTGACCCTACTCGCCGAGTCAGTCTACTGACTCACCGATTCACTGATTTCCGAGTTCTATCCTGTCCAACTCACTAAGTCCCCACTCAACTCACTTATCTGAGCCTTGACTCGAAGGGTTTGGGGTTTCGCAACCTGACTCGCCGAGTCCAAGAACAGACTCGTCGAGTACAAGGCAATCTTCATCTGACTCGCCGAGCTGTTCATCCCACTCGCCGAGTTGCTCCACTACTTCATGCTACTCGCCGAGTCCATTCGAATCCCTCAACATGCAGAGGGCTATTGAGTCATGCATGGACTCCAAACTGTAGATCTACCCTTCCCAAGCCTATTCCTC
Organism: Lactuca saligna; assembly: GCF_052625555.1. Classification (NCBI taxonomy): domain Eukaryota; kingdom Viridiplantae; phylum Streptophyta; class Magnoliopsida; order Asterales; family Asteraceae; genus Lactuca; species Lactuca saligna. Next base: position 246,606,526 of record NC_136420.1, on the reverse strand, counting down.
ATGTAAAGTTGCAAACTTTACGTGTAGAGAAGGAGATCTAGACAAAATACACCATGAACTAGGGTTTAAGGCAAAGAGGCTTCATGATCCACTCAAAGGCTGATACTTTGTGCTTCTCAAGACCATCACATGCTTAGATCTGAAGTAGCAACTTCGGATCTGGCTTCTAACTTGAAAGAATAACATCATGGCTAAAAACTCCAAAAACAAAACATAGATCTAGGTGCAAAGAGGGGCCCAAGAACTAGTTATTACCTCCAAATGCTCAGAATGAACTCACAATCCCAGATCTATAGTCCTTTCTTGCTCCTCCAAGCTCTTTCTTCCTCCTTCAAGCTTCAATGCATCTTCCAAGTCAATAAATGGCTCAATCAATGGATGTGACAGCTAGGGCTTGATGTCCTGGGTGAAAGAGGCAGTAAAGGAACCTTAGGGAAGAGAATGAGGCGTTTAAATAGGCTCCAAGTCCCGATTTTAGGGTTTTCCTCGTTCAGACCAGACTCGCCGAGTCACCTTGGCCGACTCACCGAGTCGGTCGCTTACTCCTCGACCCGGATCCCGCTCGGACTCACCGAGTCCCTCCTTGGACTCGCCGAGTCTCCCCTTAAAATTGGGGATTTCTTTCTGTAACAACCCGAAATTTGTTCGTCGCCAAAACCCGTTCTACCTGAAAAGTCGCCGTTATCAAATTCGTTCCGTTTACACTCTGGGTCAAATTATTTGAACTTATATGTTTATTATAATTTAATGAGTGTCTAAATCACTCAGGGTCTCACGTTATTAACCCAAAACATTTATTTCATAAGTTTTAGAAACATCCCCGCCTGGTGACGGTAACTTAATCGGGTGCGACCAAAAGCCGCGTTTAACGTCGGTATCGGGTAGAATTCCACCGCGTACAAGTTTTAAGACCTATATAAACGTGCTTTAGCATCCATTTGAAGCTTTTTCCTTCTCTCTCTACTCTCTCTCTAACCTCTCTCCTAAATCCAAGTTTAAGGTTCCAAAACTCAAATTTAAGGCCTCAAATCTCTAAGGTACTTTCCTTAGCTTGTATTGTAACCTTCTTAGCCTTCAAATTCGATTTCAAAACATGATTTGTGACCACATTCATGAGTTTACGGCCATGGAGCATTCATGGGCCGTAAACTCACAATAAGTGGGTTTTTGAGCCCTAAAACCCCTCCTAAGCACTATTGGACTTTAGATATGGCTTAATGGCTTAATGGAATGGACATATAACATTTAAAACATGGATTTTGAGGCATTTAAAGGAGTATACGGCCAAGGCTCATTCTTGGGCCGTAAACTCATATATATGTGGTTTCCATGCCCTTAAACCCCTCCAAATCACTTATATAGCTTAGATATGAATTATAGAACATTGGTTTTAGCATTTGGACACTTTAAACATCATTTTTGGGGGACAAACAAGAGTTTACGGCCAAGGCATGTGCTTGGGCCGTAAACTCCTCTAAAAGGGGGATTAAGTGCCTTTAAACATGTCCAAATGCCCTGAAACTCAACCAATGACCTTGTGGTAAATCCTAGAATCATCTAAAAATGGTTTGGAGGCCTTAAACACATCAAACACACTACATATTGGAGTTTACGGCCTAAGCACATAGCCTTTGGCCGTAAACTCATAAACACATGTCAAAATGTCCTTAAACCACCCCTAAAGCCTTGGATTGAATTTTAGAAGTCCTTACAAACAAGTTTTTGGCATTAAAACACAAGGATTTACTCTCTATGAGAGTTTACGGCCATGAGAGGGGTCTCATTGGCCGTAAACTCCAAAAACCCCTTCAAAATTACAAACAAATGCATATAAGGTTTTGGGACAATTTTAGCAATCACATGTGATTAGTTTGGAATCCAAAAACACAACTTTTAATGGATTTATAGGAGTTTACGGCCATGAGACCATGCTAGGCCGTAAACTCCCTAAAATGTATCATTTTGGTGTTTTAAACTTATTCCAAACCCTTAAACCAACTCTAGAAATTGTCCCATAAGTGTTTGAAGTCCAAATTGCACCATAAACCACCCATCATGAGTTTACGGCCGTAAACTCATGGGGAATGGGTGTCTTGGCCGTAAACACCATTTAGAAGTGTACTCTTGAGGAGTAAACTCATTTCCTAAGTCCCTCGCATCATTACATGTCCTTAAACGCCACCCGGGTCCCTCCAAACACTTGTATCGGAGTATTTTCGCGACTTGAAGCAATTGTCCCTATCCAACAATCAATCTAAGTCCTAATTAGATACAAATGTGTATCTTTACATCATAATTAGGAACCTCGTGTTTTTACAAGCCCCGGATCAACTCTTAGCATCCAAACCGTCACATATCTCGTCCGGTGAGTTCATACCCTTACGCCCTTTTCACTGTTTTCAATGTTTTCAGGGGGGAATACAAGCAAACTATAACTGTTTTCAAATCATAACATTGATATGTTTCAAACATTATCTGACAAACTTATAAACTCTTTTACTCCTTATGTATTATATTGAGCATAAGGAATGATTTATCAATTACAACTAAATGTATTTTAGTTAAGGAAATAAACCAACTAATCAAATTATTATGGGAATAATTTGGGGGTCTTTACTGTTCTTTCTATCATGTACTGATATCTATATAAAGTTATTAGATAAACAATGTCTAATTCAGTTTATCTCCGTATCCTTTGAATGTATTGTCAGATAATTTCTTTGTATGTATCTATATTCACTGTACTATGTTTCATAATCTTCTGTATGTCGATATCGTATGGAAACCCTGTGAATAGTTTAGTACTAGTTTGTGAGATAGTCACTACCCTTTATGGATGATCAGTAAATCCTCCCTGGAAGTGTAACCAGAGTCTCCTGGAGGGAGAGCGCGGAATTTGTGAATAGATCTATTCGGGACTAACAATCCCACACCTTAACTGCTAGCTACAGTTAGGCGGGCACGCCTGGGGTGACAAATTTCTGGATATCGTTTCGACGTCTGACAAACGTCAAGGAGGTCTCGTTGTCGTATTAGCATGGTTACCCGACTCACAACATATATTAATATTAGTTTATTCACAGTTTGGGTTTTGTAACTATATGTTCGGGATAGTGATCCCATGGTTTTGTATCTATATCTTATACGGGATAGTGATCCCATGGTTTTGTTTCTATATCTCTTTCGGGATAGTGATCCCATGGTATTATCAAACTATTTTATATCTAGTCTGGGATAGTGATCCCATGGTTTTATACATATAATCTGTGCGGGAGGCTTTTCCCCATGGTCTTAACTATATCTATTACGGGATAGTAATCCCATGAATTCAATCTATATTAAGTACGGGATGATAATCCCATGGTCTAAATCTATATCTTGTTCGGGATAGTGATCCCATGGCTTACAATCTATATTTCCATATATATCAAATTATCTCGTGTCTAGTTCGGGATGGTAGTCCCATGATCTTAAATATGTACTTTCATATGTGTTAAACTATCTTATATCTTTTACGGGATAGTGATCCCAAGATTTTCAACATATAGTTTTGTGTATTAAACTATACTTTGTGATATACAACTGATCTTACAATTAGGAAAATATGGGATTTTCCTGGGGTAAAACACAACACGTAATCGAATTGGTAACAAATGATAACTAAACTAACTTCACATAAGAAAATATGGGATTTTCTTGGATAACAAACCTTTTCGGAAACTAAAGGAAACCGATACATTTTCCTAAAACAAAACCGCTTATGAACTCACCAGCTTTATGCTGATTTTCAAACCGCTTGTATTCTCGGGTCCAGGTTAGACAGGTACCCGGTGATCTCTTTTGATGAAGACGGAGTACGTGGAAGACTCACCTCAACTTTTGTTAATATGATGCATATGTATATTTTGTATAACTTTACTTTTGAAACAAATGTGAACTTTCATATATGTATTGTAATGGTTGTTTACTGTGATTACTATGTACATTGGATTTGATACTCAACGTGGTAGTCCACCCCGGAAATGTTTCCGCCTTTGATTTTCGGGGTGTGACACTTTCTTTTCTTGGCTTTCCAAATTTTGGGTGTTACACAAGAATTGTGGTTTTACGGTTTCTCACGACAAGTTTCTCAAAATAAACTGATTCCAAACAAATCAAATTCACGTTTCGAGGTGAGTGATTACGACCCTTTTTTTAATATTTCTTATTATTTCTGTGCGCGGGGGGGGGGGGGGGGGGGGGGGGGGGGGGGGATACATGTGCCTATATTCTTTGTTTATACAAACAACAAATTATCGTTTGATGCGAAAATACAACAAGTCTAGTTTATAAAAATGTTATTTGACATTGTAACATATTGTTACAAATAAAGTAGTATAAACTTTTCATATACATATTATAGTTATTTTATCGTGAAATAACTAGTACACACAACAAATATTACATGATACAAAATATATATGATTTTATATGACATTATATGTCGTAAAAAGTATGTAATAAAACTTTGTAGTATTTCAAGGATTCAAGCTATTACTATGCATGTACATTTATATGTTTAAATACATAAAGTTTATACTTGTACATATGTTCATTACTTTGGAACGTACATGTTTATAAAAACAAGTACATTACACTTTTACATACATACCAAGCATACTCGGCTTTATATATAAACTTTATACAATAAAATTAATTATGCCTAGTGACTTATCCATAATTAAGTTAGGGATGACAGCTATTCACATACTTTATTTAAGGGCTTTTAAGTGAGACTACATTCATTAGCTAAATCTAAACACTTAGCATACTCATACTATTATAACCATTAATCTTCGGAGCGAGATACATAGATCTATACGGGGTTGACATCCCCACATGCGGTTGTTAGCTACAACCTCGACCGATCAATCGAAGCGGGAGATAAGTGTCTACTATTTTACTACAACGTCCAATTAAGCGTTATAGGGGGTATATTCAGTCATATAGCTCGGTTATAAGACTCACTATAAACATTAACTATAATCTTTCTCTACAAACCATGAGCTTGGTTTCTTTCAAAACTATTTTAAGTATGGATTTACTTATACAAAGATACATTGTGGTTTTCAAAGACTCTTTAAAAACATAGTTTTAAGTATGGATTTACTTATACAAATATATATTTTGTCTTTCAAATACTCTTTACAAACACAGTTTTAAGTATTGTTATGCCTACAAAGAAAATACTTTTTAGACATTTAAAAGTATTATTGTTGTTAGCTGAAAACCTTAACTCTCACCAACCTTGTGTTGATCCTCAAAACTACATATATTTTAAGGAAATAACTAAACAAACATACAAAACGAAATGGATTACAAGCGACCTAATTTACTAGTTGTATTATATTCCAATTTATTAAGAAAATTCATGTACTGCTATTACGTGTGATCCATGAACTAAGTCGGACAGCTTGACATATTGTATTATATATGACATGTTTTATGACCAAATGAAAAATGTGTTTACTACAATTTTTTTTTTTTTTTGTAAAATATACAATATGTGCCAATAAACATTAAATGATCACAATGTATATATGTTATATAATTAAAATATAGTAACACTAATATGCACATGTGTATAAAGTTTTATTTGCATATTGAATTCTTTTCTAAAAATCTTACACAAATACCCATCTTGGTTAAACCATTTCAGTATAATTCCCAAACTTTAATTCCAATTAAACCATATCAGTACCTCGCTTGATTTATTTTAACCAAAACAGTCCTATCTTTGTTAGTTAAATTACCAAACAGCCCCCAAATAGTTTAAATTCGTTACAAAACGGTCCCAAAAGTATTTCAAAGTTCAAGAATTGTGATTTTGCAGTTTCTTATGACAACATGAAATCGTGAGATCACATAGTGGACATGTTAGAGTAAAGAGTACTTAATATTAGTATGGTAAAAGTTAAATCATAAGAGAAAGTAGATTGTTTTTTTTTATGTAACTAATGTAAGCCCAAGAAGTAGTGTTGTGAGCCAGCCATTGCCAATAATCTTACTTACATTTCATAAGAGAAAGTAAATGCAACAGGATTCAATATTTAGATAGCAAAATGCTTATATGCTTGGCCATTAAATATAACAATAATCTTACTTACATTTCAAATTCAAACTAAACTATTACAACTACTATTCTTCGTCATCAAAAACAAAAAGAATTGATGTACAAACAAACTAAACAGTATTTTACTCTCTCTAAACAGCTGTGGCTGCTGCTACTATACTTCAACATCACCATCACTGGTAGAAAATAGGAACACAGCAGAACTGAAGCAGAAGCAACGTTTCATCATTAACCCAATGCAACACTATTTAATTAATATTAATATTAATATTAATATTAATACTGCCTCCCTCCTTCATTCCCCTATTCTTGCTTGCATCACATCATCTCGTCTCATCTCATCCCATCTGTGTCTGTCATAAATATAAACATTAAACACAATGTAATATTATCGTGTTACCATACAAATACATCATACATACAATACAAAGTTATCAAGACTAACCACCAAAACTAAAATTGCATTTTTCCATCATCATTCACACACACAAGTGACAAGACCGAGTAAATTGCCCTTCTTACATATCCTTCACTTTCCTATTACTAATAGAAAACTACCTTTGACATAGTATTAACTATTAACTATTAAGCCACATTTTGTACATTCATTACCTTTGCTTGATACCCATGCACATTGGTAGTATTACTGAAAACACAATAAACTAATACTATTTTATTTTCCAAAAACATGCCAGATTGCCTACTATTATTTTATTTTGTATAAATGCCATCATTCAAAATAAAGTGACTTCACCTTTGTACATAAACACACACCAAATTCCGACCAAGTAAACCAACCCCTCTCTTCTTTTTACTAGACACATACACCATCCCATTCTCCCAACAAACAGGCTTGTAATAATTGAAAAAAATTATATTCTTTTCTTTCCTTTTCATACTACAAACAATTCTGTCTAGCACAATCTGGTGGGTGGGTAGACAAAGTCCAACAAGTAGTCATTAAGGTTGGTTTTGGAGCATGGGCTGTTTTTGGTTATGAGGAATTGAGGATGTTAAAAAAATGCTACTTTTGTCCCAAACACTAAATAGAGAAACCCTGTTCTGTTGAAAAGGTTGTAATAATAAGACATAAATAAATAAATACCTTGATTCTGGTTTAATTGAGGATCTTGTAGTTGTAGTTGTAGGAAGGAAGTGGCCTTGTAACAAACGGATGGTTTAAGAGCTGAGCAGCAGTTGGACGATCTCTTGGATTGACATGAAGGCATTGGAATATGAAATCCCTTGCCTCTCCTGTAACACCATCTGGAACCGGTGGAGGCTTACCGCTTCCAATTCTATATAATGCAGCCATCTGTTCATGTTCATCACAACAATATTACCTTCTTTTTTTTTCTTTTTTAAAAATATATTATATCTACACAGTTCAAAGCATTAATTAAGTAAATAACCTTCTTTAAAACAGAACCAATCCAGAAGCTTTCAGTTTCAGATTGTGATACTGACCAATTTCTCCGTTAAATAAAAAATTACAAGTATTGTTCTAAATAAATAAAAGCGTCAGCCAAAATGGAACAAAAGCATAGATACTTTAGACAAGTTGAAAACGAAGTATTTGAGAAAATGTACTAGAATTTCAACAACACGAACATGGTACCGGAACCAATACTACTACTAGGAGGCATAGTGAAGCTAAAACAAGTACTCTAGAATCCATAACAAACTTATAAAATATAATAGCCTAGCAAGTACCAAGTAGTGTAGTTTTATTGTTTTTACTGAGGCTTGGCAAGGGTAAAAGTAACATCGGAATAGGTAGGACTGACTCATGGAAATAAACAACAGACATTATGAAAAAATAATAATTGTTAGAGAAGAAAAAATACATACACATTCCATTGGAGAATATGGAATCTGACGTGTCAACATCTCCAAGACAGTGCAACCAAGGCTCCATATGTCTGCTGCAAGTCCATACCCCTTCTTTTTTTGATTTACAACCTGCAAACAATCCAAATCCATCCTTGCCTTACTAAATCAGAATTTATTATGATCAAAGAATTTTCATTTCATAACCTAGAAAAGAAACTAGTCTTGTTTTGTGTTATACATACAGGAAGGCATCCACATGAAGAAAATTCAAATTCAAGCCATGTGAATGTGAATGTGAATGTGATGATCACATAACCCATAGCCTTAGCAATTGGTTTTGTCTTGAGTTTAAACCCTAAGGCTGCATTTAATTTATTACAGACTGAACAACTTTTCAGGGGTCTTTCTCTTTCAAATAAACCATACACATACCTGCCCCACCTTTTTCATATGCTTATTTATTATCAGTTGGTTGTTTTTGGTGCTTAAACTCTTAGTATGTATATATATATAACAAGTATACTTCAACAGCATAATGTCAAAGATATTGAAATCTGTTGTTTTGGGGCTTAATTTCATACATACTATACTTCAATAAAATAAGTTATTTATTTTAAGTATAAGTATGTCTATTTCTATTGCATGAAAATAATGTTACCATACTGTTGGGGGTTGCATTACAAGTTTTATGGCAAAGATGCATGGAAATAGATTGATTATTCATTCTATTGATATTGATTGGCTTATACTATAATGCACTTTTAAATAAAAGAAGGTTGTGGTTGTCATTTCATTTTTTGCATTTTACCCGAATAATGCTCCATAGATCTATCTGTTCACAAAATAGAGGATCTCATCTAACTAGAATAGCAGAAAACAAACAATACAAAGCTTAAAGCTTTATAATATATCATATATCATCTATCAATTGCAAATTTGCAATAGGCAATAGCATATATGAATATTGGTTGTGGAAAATAAAAGTGAGACAACCTCAGGTGCCATCCAGAATGCAGTTCCCTTGCAAGACTTGACATCATTGAACTTAGTGGCCTGTACAATAAAGGAAAGGTTTAAGAATTACACTACCAATACCAACTAATTAAGAAGATCATAGCAACCCAACCTTAGCCAGCCCAAAATCTGCAAGTTTCACTGACCCATTAGCATCAACCAATATGTTTGCACACTTCACATCCCTGAAAAACAAGCACATAATAAGATGCTACAACTTCAAAAATCCTTTGCCATCTATAAAATTTGTAAATGAAGAGAAACTTCACCCTACCACTGTATATATGATTTAAGGTTTCTTCAGTTGACTTTGTTACCTTGCATGGGATGGGATTCATTTAATTATGTTTTCATAGTCTAGCATTGTATATATATTGCTGTCTTACCTCACAAGAAATGCACACAAGTTTCCTAGATTCGATTACAACGAGAGAGAGAGAGAGAGAGAGAGAGAGAGAGAGAGAGAGACTTACCTCACAAGAAATGCACACAAGTTTCCTAGATTCGATAATATATATATATATATATATATATATATATATATATATATATATATAGAGAGAGAGAGAGAGAGAGAGAGCCTTTAGACTTTAGTCACATGTTTTTACAGGTAGATGTGGGAAGTTTGGTGGTAACTTCAATTGTTAGCTTAGAGATACAATAATGTGTGTGTGTGTTACACATTACAGAGGAAGGATATGTATCATATGAATGTATGTATGTCTCTATTTGATTGCACAACATTCATAATTTCATATATTGAACAATGATTTTTCTCATAAATAGCAACTACAAATTTTTCATATGATACATATCCTTATTTTTCTTTCCATCATGTACTAATTGAAGTCTCTGGGACAAACACTCGGTTGAGTTAGTTACAAATCATAGGGATAAAAAAAGAAAAATAAAATCTTATCACAACATTGTGGTTTCTTATTACAACATTGTTGTTTGAAAAATGTATAAAATTATAGCAATGAGTAAGCTGCTAGTTTTTAAAGCACATTTGAGAATGATGTAAGAATAGTTGGTGGTTTAATTTGGCAGATAGAGGCAAAAGATAGATTTCTATGGGTAAAAAAATAGCATATGGAAATAAATACCTGTGTAGGACACTGCGATCATGCAGATACTTAAGACCATGTAAGATCTGGCGTGTGTAGGAGGAAACTTGAGAATCCTGAAGATGGTATCTCTGATACAGACTTAAAAGGGAACCTTTTGTTACAAGCTCAAGAAATATATACAGCTTCGCCTCATCCTGCAACCCACCCCAACCCAACCAATGATGGAGATAAATTTATATTCCACAAGTACAAATACAACTACAACTACAAGGAATGCAGTACCTTATCTGTCCCATAGTATCGAACTATGTTCTCATGTTCAAACTGACTTAAAAGAGCAATTTCCTGGAGTGGAAGGAAGTAGTATAGTTCTCAAGCAGCAGATACATATCATAATCATAATAATGGTAATATAGGACAAGACCAACCTGTTCAAGTTGGAGTACACTCTGCCTTCCTTGTTCACCTTGATCAAGCAAAGAGACTTCCTTCACAGCAATAAAACATCCACCGCTGCAACAAACAAACAAGAAATATGCTTTTGTATCAGATCAGATGTATATAAATCAGGTATTGCCACATAGTTAACGTCTGCTGAGACTCTGAACGATTTAAAGAGACAAAATCTGCTTGGCAAGTCCAGTTACTGACTGACTGACTACTATACAAAATTACAAATACGCACTGCTCTCTATTATTTATTTATTAAAAAAAAAAAAAAAAAAAAAAAAAAAAAAAGAATCAAACACTTACTCGCAAATGCCTTCATAGACTGATCCGAATGAGCCACGCCCCAGGAGCTCACCCCTCTGCCAGTGAGTAATAGTTATGTGTCTGAATCTTCCATTAGTGGATATATTAGATCCGTATCCATTTGGTGATATACTGGATGTAGGCTCTGTGGTAGTACTTGATGAATCATCCTCATTGGAAGTTGTAAAAGAACACGATGCCGAAAGTCTCATCCTAACATTCTCCACGTCACCTATTTCTTCCTCGGACAGCCTAAACCCTTGTTGTTGATTCACATGATCAGAAGAAGAACCGGCTTCAATGGAAATGGAGGCGAAACTTCTTACGACATCCCACTCGGATCCAGCATCGTGATGATGTATTAAGGATTTCGGAATAGAACAAGACGGGGGAGAAAGAACCGGAGGCCGGACACCTTTAATTCCGTTACCAACTCTAACCCTAATAATATCGGATTTACGTTCCTTTCCAATAATTTCGGCTGGTTGCTCTTCTTCAATCGCAGTCGCACCATGATCAGTATCGAGATTTAAACGAGAGGTGGGAAGAAGATCGGAAGTAGACCGAATCTTTCTAGCTTCCCAGGATGACACGGGAATCCCAAAATCTTCGGGACTTTCAAACCCTAAACTACGACAAATTATTTCAACTTGCCCAGCATCACTTCCATCAATCCGAAAGCTCGTCCTATCAATTAACGAGGGTAGTATGTCAAGTGAGCGAGTACCTCGAACAGCTGATGACCGCACTGAAGCCTCCTCTGTGGATGTCCTGGAGAACTCGTACTCGATGTTCTTCCTTGCATTCATACGCTCGAGCTTTGGCTTCTTTGGCGTCTTCTTCTTTCTCCGTCTATCGCCATTAATAACGAGAAACTGGGGCAAGTGATGCATTGAGAGATAGAAGAGATCTCTTTAACCCATCAAACTTAAAATCGTTCAGCCAATTGAGATATGGTCGGATCAGCTTTTGCTCCGTAGAACCTTGACTTCTTGCTCGGGAAAATGGCGATCTCCAAAAGGGTTGACTGCCCGCGTCCCGGAGGGAAAAAGAAAGAGAGGGGTAAACGCCGTCTAGAGTCAAAGAAAGAGAAGGTCGCGGTGGTTGTTTACTTTTGTGTGGTGGTGGGCTTCAAGATATGAATATCGCCCACGCACACACCACCACTTTTTACAGTGAAGTTTCCGCAAAAGTTCCCCCCTCTTTTCTCGTTAAAAGCTATGTAAGCTTAAAATATGAATGTCGAATGTTTTAAGTTTGGGATTAAATAAATTATATATATATATATATATATATATATATATATATATATATATATATATATATGGTTAGGTTCATTTAAGACCACCTATATTTTGTGAGACGATTTTTTTATTTTTTTATTTTTTTTATTTTTTTTAGTTAATTCATGTTCTGAAAATAATATTTAAAAAAAGAATTTTTTTGATTTTTCCATTTATTTTGCATTTTAAAATTATTTTTAGAATATGTACAGTGTAATATTCTATTTAGAATATTTCACGTATTTTTCAAAAAAAATAGAATCTTTTTTTATTTTTTTTAGTTAATTCAAGTTCCGAAAATAATATTTAAAAAAAGAATTTTTAGATTTTTCCATTTATTTTGTATTTTAAAATTATTTTTTAGAATATGTCAGTGTAATATTGTATTTAGAATATTTCACGTATTTTTCAAAAAAAAAAAAACGGAATTTTTTTTTTTTTTATATTTTTTTTAGTTAATTCAAGTTCCGAAAATAATATTTATAAAAAAGAATTTTTAGATTTTTCCATTTATTTTGCATTTTAAAATTATTTTTAGATTTGGTCTCACGGTCTCACAAAATTAGAATGGTCTCAAATGAACCTGAACCTATATATATATATATATATATATATATATATATATATATATATATATATATATATATATATATATATATATATATATATATTCTAGCCGTTTACCCGTGTCAAACGACATGGTGAATAATTTTTTTCAAAAATTATATTTTTAAAGGCGATTTTTTTTACGCAAACAGTTTACTGTAATTTAAATAATTGTCAATAAAAATCATGCTAGCAAATATAAAATTTGAAACAAAGTTAAAAGAAACTTTGTCATATATGTAAGTAGAAAAAGATTTTTGTTTCATTGAACTGTTGAATAACAACAATATGATAGGTGAAGAGTTCTTAAATGAGAAAAATTGAAACCCTAATTCTTTGGATTTTTCTTTGTGATTCCATTTCAACCTCAGAATTTGACTCGTGTATGAGGTGTTTAATCCTCATGTGTCTCACAACTCTTTGTTAATTCACAAAACCTTTAGCTATTGCGAAAAAAATGATAAGGGGAGGTGTTGAATAGTTTCTTTTCGATGATTAGTTTCCGAGTGATGATTAATTTTTTTTGGTAAATTGTTTTCTTTCGGCTATCAAATCAAACCATAAAGTCATTACGTATTAACCAAGTTAAAATATTGATAGTTCTTTTGTTCGGACGAATCTCAAACGTTGATAAATTCGTTTATGTTTTCTTATGACCTACTTTTTTATTTAAAAATATAAATATATTCTTATTTTGAGTTATAATTAATGTACACATTCAATAAAACCACATATAATTTTCCTTTTAGTAAATTTGACATGTAATCATAGTTGATAATTTTTTAAAATAAAATATGTCAATTACGATATTATATGAAAACATGTTATACATTATTTGTCTTTTGTAAAGTTTTATGTATATTTTAAACCTTATCTTTATCTTTATTAGACAATTTGATATTTATCTTTAATATTTAAAACAATTCAATTTTTATTTTTAGAATGTCATCAAAATACACATTACATACATTAGAACATTATTTTTAACAATTGTATATTGCTCATTTTTATTAGGAACTCAAACAATTAATTATATTAACCATAATGCCAAAAGGATTCGAGACAAACATAATTGAATTTTTGGGAGTTGGTTATAGTAAAAAAAAAAGTTGGTTATATCTTATTAAGTTTTCTTACGATACCAAATAATAATATACATTTAGATTAAACCAGTGTGGTATATCTATGACTTGTGATGTCAAATACACATTCAAATTTTCCTTGTGATGTAAATTATAATTGCCTATGGAAACGCAATACCAACAAAATATATCTTATTAAGTTCTTTTATAGTATAAAGACACATGTATATCTAAATCAGTATGTCTACCTTGTGCACCATCAAAACGTATGGTGTATCATCATCATCCTTGAATCCAATCATTTGACAGTTGTTCCCCTAGAAAAACAATATAAAAGGGATTATAAACAATAATAAGGCTAAATTTTATAAAACTTTACATTAGGGAAAGTACATAGGTTTAACTCCCAAAGCCACATACACAAGTGGTGTCAAATGGATGACTAATGTGCTAAACCAACTGAAACCAACAAAATAGAAGTATGTTATTCATAATCGTTTACCAAACCAATATGTTAAATCAAATCCGAAAATCAGAACATAACACATTTATAACATACTTTTTATTTCAAGACTTAAAGTAGAGTTGTAAAATCATCTCCATTGCACCATATCGGCTTAGTACTTAGATCACAAACACAAAATGTACACTTCTAAGCATTTCATCCACATATATTTTGATTTAGAACAGATAATATACACTTCTAAGCACTGAAATATTGATCAATATATTTTGACAAATTTTATACATATATCAATTCAAGGGTTTAAAATCATACCTTTGAGACGTTTATATGTGTATTTTTTTATGTGAACAGTGAGGCAACTAGTAGGCATAAGGTTTCTAGAGGTGGTGGTGATAGCCCGTAGATTTGAAGTTGAAATGAAAACAACCTTAATCCAAATTTTGAATAAACTTAAACCAATTATAAGTTAATTATTCTTGAAGTCAAATAAGAGATGAAAACATGAAAAATAATTTACCAAATAACCACAAAAATTTGTTTGGATGCAAATGGAAGCTCATTCGTACATGACAACCTTGAGATTGTTGGGTTGAGACCTTACAGCAGCAACAACAATAACCTAGAAGGGATCAGCCATTCCATACACACATCATACAAACAACACACATAGCCATGAGATTATTGAACATAGCTTTTTTGTTTTAAAAGAAATATAAACATGAACATCACAAACACAACACATAAATGTGTGTGTGTGTGTGTGTGTATATATATATATATATATATATTAACCAAAAACAGAGGTAAAATGTAACACCCTGATTCTGGTATGTTATTTAATATTATTATTTATTCAAGTTTCAAGAGGGACTTGACGAGTCAGTAGCCCAACTCATCGAGTAGAGACGGGATTTCAAGCACGTTTGAGTTGGCGACTCGGCGAGTCCATCAGTCTGAATGAAACCCTAAATCCCCGGGCTTTGCACCCTATTTAAGCCATGTTTTGAGCCCCAACCTCATCCCCCTTCACCCTCAGAGCATCATTTAGCAAACCCTAACCTTTCCTTGAGCATTTTGAGCATTTATTGTGTGAATCTTGAAGTTTTAGAAGAGAAGAAGTAGCTAGATCCAAGGGAGTAGAAGAAGGTCCAAGATCTTGCATCCATTGCAGAGTTATTGAGGTAAAAACCGGATCCCCTCTGTTGCTATGATTATTTCTCCTTTGTTAAATCATATTTAGACCATTTTATCCATTCCTTAGCTTATTTATGGTAGAGAAATCACATTGGGGTGATTGGACTCCGGGTCTAGCCATGTTTTAGTCCCAAAGTCGTGGATCTAACACCTTTATGGAGCCTTTTTGCTTGAAAGCCATAGATCTATTTCTTCAAGTGTCTTTTTAGCCTTTAAATCCATTTTCATGCATTTGTACATGTAAAGTTGGAAACTTTAATTGGTAGCCGAGCTTTATGAACCCAAATCTATAAGTTGTATGCATTAGATTTGAGCAAAATCATCAGAGTAGTGTTGCATGCAACCGACTCGGCGAGTTGTTCTTCAGACTCGGCGAGTCGGGTCGCGAGTCCCCAAGTTCTTCCCTTTTATGTGTTATGCCGAGTAGAATCAGTGAGTTATGAGAGGACTCAGTGAGTCGGAGATCGGACTCATTCATGTAGGGAGTCGGCGAGTCAATGCCCTGACTTAGCGAGTCCAAGGCAATCTTTATACCTCAAGAACAGACTCGACGAGTTGTTCATACAACTCGGCGAGTCACAGCCCAGAGTGTTCATGTGTTGAAGGAGGACTCGACGAGTTGTTCATACAACTCGGCGAGTCGGATGCAGATTGACTGAGTGTTAGTATCGAAGAGGAACTCGTCGAGTCTATGCCAAACTCAACGAGTTAGGTCAACTGAATGTTGACTTTGACCCACTGTTGGGAATAAAACCCTAATTGACATTTGATGAACAAGATGCGGAAAATAAGAACAAACACAAATATGAAGATTATGTCGAATGATCACTCGATTTACTCAAATATGAGGAATAAATTACACTTAAGAAATAAGAATCTAACTCTACAAGAAACCTCACAACGTGGCGGCTACATTTTGCCTCACTCTCTTAACCCTAATTGTGTGACAACCGTCATTTTCCGGGCAAGTCAAAGTCAACCGAAGTCAACAAGTCAAACCGTTCGACTCATTTTGCACGTGGGTACTATAGTTTATGTTAAGTAAATACTAAATAACTCGCTATTCTAATGAGAGATCATAAATCAAAAAGTGCGAACATCTAGATATCCTTAACCTAAAACTGTGGTACGTGGCGAGCCAAACCGATAAAACAATGTTGCATACTCATCGGCGGTATGTAAGACCCTTAAACAAGGCTTAACAGGGTTTACGAACCTTGCATTGCGAAGTCGGACACTCACAAATGCCACACATGAAACCTCTCTCAATCGTTTTCACTCTATCTCTTCTTATCAAGAATCTCTCCCAAATCTCTCCAAGTATGTGAAACCTCTCTCAAATATCTCTTTGTATGAGAAATCTCTCCAAGTATGTGAAACCTCTCTCAAATATCTCTTTGTATGAGAAATCTCTCCAAGAATGTCAAATCTCTCCCAAATCTCTCCAAGTATGTGAAATCTCTCTCAAATATCTCTCTGTATTAGAAATCTCTCAAAGTATGTGAAATCTCTCTCAAATATCTCTCTGTATTAGAAATCTCTCCAAGTATGTGAAATCTCTCTCAAATATCTCTCTGTATTAGAAATCTCTCCAAGAATGTCAAATCTCTCCCAAATCTCTCCAAGTATGTGAAATCTCTCCCAAATCTCTCTCAACAGTTTCCGTAACTTTTTAGAATCATTCGGGTCATTCCGACCCTTAACCGGGTCAAAAACGGCTTAAAACGGGGTAAAAACGAGAAAAATGGACCTTAGGAACCGAAACCCTTCTCAAGGAGCCGAAGCTCCTTAAGGCCGAAAGTACCCTGGACCGAACCGAGTCTCTGTTGGCCGAACCCGGAGAACCGAATCACTGTATCGAAGACCGAATCTCGGTCTCTGTCTCTCTTCCCCTCTCGGTCTCTGTCTCTACTCGCCTCTCGGTCTCTGTCTTCTTCCCGCCTCTCTGTCACATTCTCTCCTCTCTGTCTCTGTTCGCCTCCCGCCTCTCTGCCTCCTCTCGGTCTCTCTTCCCCTCTCGGTCTATGCTCTCTCCCTTCTCCCCTCTCGATTTCTGCCCTCTCTCCTCTTGGTTCCAGCATCAGAAGACCGAAACTCGGCCATATTTCGAAATTTTTTCACTTTTAGCCAATTTTTGATATTTTTAACATTTTAAGCCTGTTTTTCGTGATTTTAAAGCGGGATTTTCTCCAGAAATTATATTTTAACATAATAAACCCTAAATATTCATAATTTAAACATATTTTGATGAAAATCATTATCTAAATAATAAAGATCTAATGGGGGATTTTTTTAAGGTGGAGTGTTGATCTTGCCTTAACTTATGTCACAAGCAACCACCCCACACCCACTCTATGACCAGCCACACCTCCCCACCTTACCTAGGTCACTTCAATGTCCTTTACACTCAATTTCCACTCATTCCCACGTTTTTAGAGCTGGAACAAACACCCTCTCTCCTCATTTCTCTCATTTGCTCTCATTTCACCAAGTATCAAACACCATTTTTCTCTCAAACTTTTTCTCCACCAAATTCGAGATTCAAGGCTGATTTTCAAGTGTTCTTCCACTCTTAGTAAGTATAATTCATCCTCCTTATGATTATTTCACT
The DNA here is from genome assembly GCF_052625555.1 of Lactuca saligna. NCBI lineage: Eukaryota > Viridiplantae > Streptophyta > Magnoliopsida > Asterales > Asteraceae > Lactuca > Lactuca saligna. The sequence continues at coordinate 246,588,502 of NC_136420.1, read as the reverse complement.
TCATTCTACTCAAATCATTGATTGCTTACACAAACTCCATAACTATGATGTTAGATTCTTGAAAATCTTCAAGGCATCTCCAAGTGTTCTTGAGTTAAACACTTCCATTCTTCAACAATCATCTACTGAAATCACTTAAGGTGAGTTCATACCCCTACATTTTCATGTTTTCTCAAGTTTTTAAGGGGGGGAATACAAGTTAAAACACCAAGAACATAACTAAAGTTTTCTAACAGCCTTCATCAGAAAAGTTCAATTCCATTCACGGCCTGTTTTGGGCATCTTAAACATTTTTGTTTTCAAAAATGTACAGGGTGCAAATAGTTCAAGTTCTTAGCTTTAAAATGACTACTTGCACATCTCCATACGATTTTTCTACAATTTATGGTGATTTTTACAAAACTGCCTATCATTTCAAACAACAATCCGGACCAGTCTGTGATTTGGACTTATTCACCCAAGTTGGAGGTCATTAAAAATCGTGATAAAAATTATGAGTAAACTAGACACATTTTGTGAACTCTCAGAATTTACGGATCTAGTTTTTGATTTCGGATGATTTTTCTATGATTTTTCCAAAACAGTGCAGAGTGGCTAAAGTTAGCCAACAACATATAAATATCATAACACTTTGTATTATGTTGAGCAAGGTGTATAATCATAAGTTCTAATTATTGAATGTGTTTCTTTGTTAGTTTATCATCATGAACTGAAACTAAGTCATTCATAATAAATATTATACATTCATTTTAGAACACGTATAATAAACTATAAAAAGTATAGTTTAATGGATTCATAACATTAATGCATTTCCATAAAAGAGTTCTTACATATTACAAACGTTTTAGATAAACTATAATAGGTATAGTTTATGATACATCACACAACACACTCGTACAAAAAGGGTACGTTCATACAGAAAAGATTTACATTCACACACATTTCACGTAAACTTGTTAACCTAAATTGTGAGACATTCTCCATTTCCGTACGTCCGAGTGCGGAATATAATTCTTGGTAGTTATAATCAGAGTCTCCTGGAGGGAGAACGTGATACTTGTATATAGATCTATATTGGGTTTGACACCCCACACCTTGCTGCTAGCTACAGTGGGACCTGCAGGTCTACGGGTGACAAATGTCATTTCAGTTTCGCGACGCCTGAGAAACGTCGTGGCAGGTTCACATAGTCATGGTATGATTATAGCGACTCACATAGGGATATAACAATCCATAAAGTTTACGGGATTTTATTTATAAACCCTAAATGGGTTTTATGTCGATTTAAAATCACTTTTTATCTCAATGAGTACAGATATTACTATACACTTTCGGTTTTTGTAATTATGACTACACATTATTTGAAACCACATTTATACCTTTAAGTATGGCGAATACTTGTTATTTCTCGGTCCTCGGATTTAGGACTACATATACATAAAGTATTAACAAACATAAGAACATACGGAAATTTCATTTAATTCAAACGCGTCTATGTCCATTTAAACACATAACATTTTCTATTAGTAAGAAAGGTTACTTATACATTTTGGTCTTCGGTCATAAGACTACATTACACAGATTTTAAAGAAAATTTCGGATTTTCTGGATACATATTCTAACGCTTTTACAAGGAAAACGGTTTACTTTTCTAATGAAATCTCTTATGAACTCACCAAACTTTGTGTTGACACTTTTTCAAAACTACTTGTATTCTCAGGAATTCAATGAAAACAGGAAATCAACAACGTTTTGAGGATGGGACGATAAATCGTCAAACAGTTCATTTGTATCATAATGTGATTGATGTGAATCATGTAAACATGTGCTTTGATGTAACGTTTTCAATTATATTTGTGATGGTTGTATTTACTTTGAGCACTATTATACTCATTGTTGTGATACTCTACATGAAGTCCTCCACCCCCAGACGTTTCCGCCATCCTTGGTTTGGGGGTGTGACAGATTGGTATCAGAGCATTGTTTATAGTGAACTCAGTATATCGAACCACATAAGATATACAAACTATAAATGCATTGGGACTAAGTTCTCTGATTTAAAGTTTCAAAACAACTATACTTTTAGAAATAAACAGTTTCGTATTAAAAGTATACATGCATACATACATACTAAGGTCAGCATCATTCTAGAACAAAACAAAAGTAATGATTGTTGGATATCACAGGTAAACTCGGGGATGCATGGTCAGTCTTGGGAGTGGCATAGCCTGATAAACTATGCTGGTCCAAGGAGTGATTAGCACATGCCCAAGAAGAGTTGTGATACGACAACAAGTCTAAAAACTTACCAACACTACCAAAATGAGAACATTAAAACAGAACATGAGTTTAAAATACTATGGGAGTATTTTGTAATATCATAACTTATATGAAAACTAAATAGATCCTCAATAATAGGTCTATAGTCCCTAAGTGGATACTTTAAGGTTATACATAACTTAGAAATCATAGACTTAGAATTTGTGATCATTACCTTACTTCCTTTTCCTTGTTTGGATGTGGACCTAGGGTGGGATCACTTATTCGAAGGTCTATTGTATCTTGTTATATGTAATTAGTATGCACTATGTCATTATAGAGGTAACTAATAAGGATCACCCCCTATAAGTAATTGATGATAGAGTTAGACGCATAGTAATTATCTCTTCCACTCCTATTCTCGCAAATACAGCATAGCAAAATCCTACTTGCCGGGCGACCCTTACTTTCATAATCCGAACTCGAGGAATGGTGAATGGTTATGAGCAGAATCATAAGCGGGACCGGAGGTAATCAATCCTCCATGCATAGCAAGGGTTCCGTGAACCGTTTCGACTATACCGAACCTGTACCTCGTGGGACAATCGTGATCGAGGGTTGAATGTCGACAACAATGACAACAACCACCATGTAGAGACCAACGAGGGTGCTATGACCTCAACCATAGGGGAACAATTGACAGAGCCCTCCCGGTGAAGACCCGGCGGATTGCGGACATCGGGGATTAAAATAGAAAAACTACAATCTCAGTTCAGAAAACTGTGCGCTACTACAGACCCTACCATCTCGTGTACCCGTGACTCAGAATTAGACTACTATTCCTGAGATCAACTCTCTTTTTAGGACTTTATTGCCACTCGTGAAGAGGAAATAGAGTGATAGAGTAGACACACGACATTCAAAGGAAGGATGATTGCAGCCAAGCATCGATTGGCAAAGCTACAAAATGCATCGACCTAGCCCCAGACATCACGAGGGATGGATCGTTGTGAGTAGAGTTCATACCGCTCACCAGACCTGGTAAATTAGGTTATGAGTATGCGTTGGTACTACTCTATTATAAGTAAAAGCACAACACTGCAAATTAAGTGGTCATACTAATCGAGAGATCTAGTTACTATCAAAACCCGTCCATGCACAAACGTGAGGTAGACCTGCAGCGAGGTCAAAATTTTCACTAAAACCATGATTTCTAGAGTCATATTAACAAGATGGGCTTAGGATGTACCTATCCGACTCGAATGTCTATTTAGCCTTAATTATATAACTAAGCATACATCAATAGGTCATGACAAGGACCTAGCTTGGGTTAAGTGTAAGGTTTCACTTGGATACAGAACTACTAAAATACATGAGTTTACTATACAAAGAATCTCGTTATAAATTGTTTTCAGAACACCCTAAACAACCGAATTACGTTACAAATTGATATGAGATAAACTTAGTTAGAAAACTCGCAACATATAGCCATTCTAAGAACTCATTACCGTCTCACCTTTAAACATTTTGTTGAGAAGTTTCTTCTTCATAGACCTATGCGTGCGATCATACCAACACTAATGCACCGGATCCCACCAAAACTTCTCAGCCAAATGGGCTCGGACAAACATGATTCTAAGATGAGTAAAGCTTAACGCTCGTATGAAACCTACTCCTACCTACTGCCATAACTCCATCTCGGGAGCGTTAGCAGAAACACTAAGAATAGTATAGTAATGTGCAAAATTTATATGCGTAAATATAAATTGTAAGGATGCACTTAAGATGATCATTTCCACTAACGAAGTCGTTTTTCGTCATGACACAGAACTATGTCTTCACCTAGAGACAACAGACCAACTAGCAAGGCGCCAACACTGCAGATAGACGCTGCTACCTTTCAGGCTGCAGTCACGGCAGCCGTGGTAGCCGTCATGGCGCAATTCAATGCTAACAACGTCAGCAGGGGTGGAAGCGGTACTAACAATACAAATTGTGGTAACAATCAAGAACACCAATGGGTACCTACCAACGAAAATACCTCAGGCCACGAACCTACGAACAAGAAGAGAAAGTTTTGGAACATGAAAGAGCGCCACCAATCTGAAGGATACACTAAAAGACAACAACCTAGGGCCGCCCCTACCATTACAACAACAGTCACTATGCATGCCTCGACACTAGCCACGGGGTCTACCACCCAAACGCCTGCTAGACCATATGAGGGATCACTCCCAAAGTGCAACCAATGTGGCTTTCATCACTATGGGGCTTGCCGGGAGATGCACTGTAAAAACTGCAACAGGAAAGGGCATGCCGTCCATTTCTGTAAGGTCCCAAACCAGCACCTCCCTTCAATCACCTACACCAAGTTAGGCCCAGTATGCTACCTATGCGGTGAAACGGGACATTTCAAGAGAGAATGTCCAACTGAGAAGAATGATGAAGGGACAGGAGGAGTGTGATGAACACACCAACAGGAGCAGCAAGGGAACCATGTTAGGACTTTTGTAATGTTCCCAACGACAAAACATTTAAGTACTATATGTTTGTAATGAATTTGGTACGCTTACTAAAGTAACCTTCCTTCTAAAAAGTAGCTAAAATATTCTCTCTCATACAAATCAAACCAAAGACATTCATATATGACCTTAGGATCATTACCTGTAAGTTGTGATGACCTTGTCCATACATCGGGGTTAATTAAAATCAAAATACTAAAGTCTTGAAATAGATAATTCCATCCTGACTCTGATTCCATGTCTAGTATTAGGGGTTGAGTGGGGTCACCCACTCAACGATTTCACGACATCAACTTGCATACGACGATCATATACCGCTCGATCGTAAAGAGACCTGTCAGGAATCATGATATCAAGTATCATTATTGGCTATCGAAAACACACCCACAACCAGTGCTAGACACTGTGGTATGAATCATCTACCATAATCATAACATCAAACAAAACGGAACACACAGAAAAGAAATACAAGACACTCTATCACTCTAGTGATCTCTTCTTACGAATACAACTTATCTCATGTTATCTAAAAAGATATTGTTGTCGTTATCCAATTTTGATTGATATAGCCCTCATCTTCCCGATTTAACGACTACAAAAAGGGCCCTTCGCCTAACCCCCCCCCCCCCTGAATATCGAAACCTTCGTCTTTCATAAACATCCAGGATGGACATTTGGGTCATCTCTCGCTATGAAACTCCAAAACACGCACCAAAGGAGTGTTATACTTCCCAAAGCCCTATCACAAGTATTTACAGGAGACCTTTCGGGAATGTCATGCATACAACAGACAAGGTTCAAGCAAGGAAGCTTGGGATGGATACAACCAGGTGCGAATATTGCCATGAACTTCGGGCCAAGGTTGCCCAGAAGGACGAGTGAATGTCCTACCATCCAAAAAGGCCTAGTCGCGTAAACCAAACCCACATGCTTCCTACCGAGCTACAAGAACTGTCAGGTCAAACCTATCGAACCACTCAACAATGAAATTGAAGAACCAAACTTCTCACCTTAGAAAGCTCTGGTCTTATTCGTCAAATAGAAAAGCAAATTGCTCGTAATTCCATTGATTTTAGAGGCCCCGACAATATCTCTAGTAGAGATCTTTACTATCTGCCTCGCATGCACGAATAAGCCGACCAACCACAAGGAACGAGGTACCCTTCAGGAATTGGACCCGAGATCTGAATATCACCAGTCACGAGTATTGAAGAAGGATGTCCAAGAATAATCCTCCAATTTCAGATGATACCCCTCGGATAGGACCAAACCCACTCGTAAAATTCATGAACATAATAGATAGGATATGCCATTCTTACTAGGATTAGTTCGTCATTGTCATTACAAATGCCTTACTTATCTGCCCTCATAGTAAGAAGGAAACCAAGGAGAGCAGCTACAACAAACCATGGAAGCAATACGATCAGAGAAGTATTACCCGAAGTTCTCTAGATACAATTTTTGGAATTGAGGAGTCCAATTCTCAAGACACATCATTATCAAGGTGGAAATTCATAAGGACCCTTTCGATTATCAAAACCGTTGAGAAACAGTCAGCACCGAAGGCGTTAGCAGGAATACGCCAAAATTCTGGGTCTCGCTGACCTACCGTCTTAGTTCCTTTGGAACTTCTCGTAAAATACGGACCCCCTCCCAACTTTGACCCTAAAGGGAGCAACCCTTGACAGGAAGAGAAGCAAAAGGGAGAAACCTTTAGAACTCCAGTATAACCGACCAAATTCTTCTGGAAACACTCACTTTGGGAGGGCTTAGTACGCTTCGGAAAGCATGGAAAGCCAATACCCCAAATAATTATGCCTTTCGAGATTCTTATCAGAATCAGCCCTATAACTCGCTACTTCAATCTACTCCCACGAGCTTGGTAAACTACACTCTACCCGACACGTCCCAAATTTACAAGAAGTATCTATCCGACGAGACTCTTGCAATTCCCCTTGACGAGATTGAGTTCCACAAGAGCCTCACCTTCTTGGAAGAACCATAGTGACCATGGATCGAGGTCAAGCGGATGAAACAACGTCGCTTCCCATTAGTGAAAGTTCACTGGAATGCTAACCAAGGACCTGGAGTCACTTGGGAGCGCGAGAATTAGTCGATTAGGAAGTATCCCTACTTCTTGGCTTGATTATTCATGCCTACTCTTTGCCTAAATTCAAATTTCGGGATGAAATTCCTTCTAACGGGGGGATGATGTGACAACCGTCAATTTCCAGGCAAGTCAAAGTCAACCGAAGTCAACAAGTCAAACCGTTCGACTCATTTTGCACGTGGGTAATATAGTTTATGTTAAGTAAATACTAAAAAACTCGCTATTCTAATGAGAGATCATAAATCAAAAAGTGCGAACATCTAGATATACTTAACCTAAAACTGTGGTACGTGGCGAGCAACCGATAAAACAATGTTGCATACTCATCGAGGGTATGTAAGACCCTTAAACAAGGCTTAACAGGGTTTACGAACCTTGCATTGTGAAGTCGGACACTCACAAATGCCACACATGAAACCTCTCTCAATTGTTTTCACTATATCTCTTCTTATCAAGAATCTCTCCCAAATCTCTCCAAGTATGTGAAACCTCTCTCAAATATCTCTTTGTAGGAGAAATCTCTCAAAGTATGTGAAACCTCTCTCAAATATCTCTTTGTATGATAAATCTCTCCAAGAATGTCAAACCTCTCCCAAATCTCTCCAAGTATGTGAAATCTCTCTCAAATATCTCTCTATATTAGAAATCTTTCCAAGTATGTGAAATCTCTCTCAAATATCTCTCTGTATTAGAAATCTCTCCAAGAATGTCAAATCTCTCCCAAATCTCTCCAAATATGTGAAATCTCTCTCAAATATCTCTCTGTATGAGAAATCTCTCCAAGAATGTCAAATCTCTCCCAAATCTTTCCAAGTATGTGAAATCTCTCGCAAATATCTCTTTGTATGAGAAATCTCTCCAAGAATGTCAAATCTCTCCCAAATCTCTCCAAGTATGTGAAATCTCTCCCAAATCTTTCTCAAAAGTTTCTGTAACTTTTTAGAATCATTCGGGTCATTCCGACCCTTAACCGGGTCAAAACGGCTTAAAACGGGGTAAAAACGAGAAAAATGGACCTTAGGAACTGAAAGAAGGAGCCGAAGCTCCTTAAGGCCGAAAGTACCCTGGACCGAACCGAGTCTCTGTTGGCCGAACCCAGAGAACCGAATCACTGTAGCGAAGAACGAGTCTCGGTCTTTGTCTTTCTTCCCCTCTGGGTCTCTAACTCTACTCGCCTCTCGGTCTCTGTCTTCTTCCCGCCTCTCTGTCTCCTTCTCTCCTCTCTGTCTCTGTTCGCCTCCCGCCTCTCTGCCTCCTCTCGGTCTCTCTTCCCCTCTTGGTCTCTGCTCTCTCTCTCTTCTCCCCTCTCGATTTCTGCCCTCTCTCCTCTTGGTTCCAGCATCAGAAGACCGAAACTCGGCCATATTTCGGAATTTTGTCACTTTTAACCAATTTTTGATATTTTTAACATTTTAAGCCTGTTTTTCGTGATTTTAAAGCGGGATTTTCTCCAGAAATTATATTTTAACATAATAAACCCTAAATATTCATAATTTAAACATATTTTGATGAAAATCATTATCTAAATAATAAAGATCTAATGGGGGATTTTTTTAAGGTGGAGTGTTGATCTTGCCTTAACTTATGTCACAAGCAACCACCCCACACCCACTCTATGACCAGCCACACCTCCCCACCTTACCTAGGTCACTTCAATGTCCTTTACACTCAATTTCCACTCATTCCCACGTTTTTAGAGCTGGAACAAACACCCTCTCTCCTCATTTCTCTCATTTGCTCTCATTTCACCAAGTATCAAACACCATTTTTCTCTCAAACTTTTTCTCCACCAAATTCGAGATTCAAGGCTGATTTTCAAGTGTTCTTCCACTCTTAGTAAGTATAATTCATCCTCCTTATGATTATTTCACTTCATTCTACTCAAATCATTGATTGCTTACACAAACTCCATAACTATGATGTTAGATTCTTGAAAATCTTCAAGGCATCTCCAAGTGTTCTTGAGTTAAACACTTCCATTCTTCAACAATCATCTACTGAAATCACTTAAGGTGAGTTCATACCCCTACATTTTCATGTTTTCTCAAGTTTTTAAGGGGGGGAATACAAGTTAAAACACCAAGAACATAACTAAAGTTTTCTAACAGCCTTCATCAGAAAAGTTCAATTCCATTCACGGCCTGTTTTGGGCATCTTAAACATTTTTGTTTTCAAAAATGTACAGGGTGCAAATAGTTCAAGTTCTTAGCTTTAAAATGACTACTTGCACATCTCCATACGATTTTTCTACAATTTATGGTGATTTTTACAAAACTGCCTATCATTTCAAACAACAATCCGGACCAGTCTGTGATTTGGACTTATTCACCCAAGTTGGAGGTCATTAAAAATCGTGATAAAAATTATGAGTAAACTAGACACATTTTGTGAACTCTCAGAATTTACGGATCTAGTTTTTGATTTCGGATGATTTTTCTATGATTTTTCCAAAACAGTGCAGAGTGGCTAAAGTTAGCCAACAACATATAAATATCATAACACTTTGTATTATGTTGAGCAAGGTGTATAATCATCAGTTCTAATTGTTGAATGTGTTTCTTTGTTAGTTTATCATCATGAACTGAAAGTAAGTCATTCATAATAAATATTATACATTCATTCTAGAACACGTATAATAAACTATAAAAAGTATAGTTTAATGGATTCATAACATTATTGCATTTCCATAAAAGAGTTCTTACATATTACAAACGTTTTAGATAAACTATAACAGGTATAGTTTATGATACATCACACAACACACTCGTACAAAAAGGGTACGTTCATACAGAAAAGATTTACATTCACACACATTTCACGTAAACTTGTTAACCTAAATTGTGAGACATTCTCTCTTTCCGTATGTCCGAGTGCGGAATATAATTCCTGGTAGTTATAATCAGAGTCTCCTGGAGGGAGAACGTGATACTTGTATATAGATCTATATTGGGTTTGACACCCCACACCTTGCTGCTAGCTACAGTGGGACCTGCAGGTCTATGGGTGACAAATGTCATTTCAGTTTCGCGACGCCTGAGAAACGTCGTGGCAGGTTCACATAGTCATAGTATGATTATAGCGACTCACATAGGGATATAACAATCCATAAAGTTTACGGGATTTTATTTATAAAACCTAAATGGGTTTTATGTCGATTTAAAATCACTTTTTATCTCAATGAGTACAGATATTACTGTACACTTTCGGTTTTTGTAATTATGACTACACATTATTTGAAACCACATTTATACCTTTAAGTATCGCGAATACTTGTTATTTCTCGGTCCTCGGATTTAGGACTACATATACATAAAGTATTAACAAACATAAGAACATACGGAAATTTCATTTAATTCAAACGCGTCTATGTCCATTTAAACACATAACATTTTCTATTAGTAAGAAAGGTTACTTATACATTTTGGTCTTCGGTCATAAGACTACATTACACAGATTTTAAAGAAAATATCAGATTTTCTGGATACATATTCTAACGCTTTTACAAGGAAAACGGTTTACTTTTCTAATGAAATCTCTTATGAACTCACCAAACTTTGTGTTGACACTTTTTCAAAACTACTTGTATTCTCAGGAATTCAATGAAAACAGGAAATCAACAACGTTTTGAGGATGGGACGATAAATCGTCAAACAGTTCATTTGTATCATAATGTGATTGATGTGAATCATGTAAACATGTGCTTTGATGTAACGTTTTCAATTATATTTGTGATGGTTGTATTTACTTTGAGCACTATTATACTCATTGTTGTGATACTCTACATGAAGTCCTCCACCCCCGGACGTTTCTGCCATCCTTGGTTTGGGGGTTTGACAAATTGTGAATAATACATGACTATTTATAGGGAAAAGACAAGTCGTGGGCTTTTAACCTAGAATTCGTCAAAGGGGCCCATTGTCATCATCCATGGAGTGCTTTGAAACCCTACAATCTCCCCCTCAAAGTATGGAATGGATGACAATGCTTTAACTTCCAAAACAAGCATCTAGCAAATAAAAAGATCTGCAATGAGGAATATATGAAGCAATCCACGAATCTTGATTCTTCAATAGTCTTCAAACACGGGCTCTAGGATATATAAATCAGGCACTGAATTAATGTCTTTAAATTTCATTTTCGAATGTAATCCCAAAGAATCTTCATGAAAACCAAACCCTCCATAAAAACTCATTTCAGAACAAAGAAACCGAATCACTTCTTGTCTTTGAAGAGCTCCCCCTCCAAGTCACAATGATCTTCAAATAAGCTAATGATATAAGCCATCAAAAAATATCATGTAATAACCCAAACTTTATGATTCGTAACGCCACTTGATCGAGAAAATACAAGAAGTCGGAGATATAACAAGTGCTTAGCAGAGCTCGATAAAGAACTTCCGCTGTAAAGGATACTTCTCTATAAAAGCTTTAGCAAAGCTCGATGAAGAACTTCCGCTGTAAAAGCTACCTTCATAATTCTACCATAAGCTTTATAAAAAATCTTCAACTTTGAAAAGTCACAAATCCAATTTCGAATGGCCATACCAAATTCTCCCCCGATTTATAATCAAAAACATGATTATAAAGCCTTCAAATGGTCATGAGAATGATCTTGAATGGATAAAAATTTACTAAGCTCCCCCGCGACAAAAAGATATACACAATGAAGTATAAAATCCGAAAAAATCGTGAAAATTTGACGTTTTCACGAAAAACGACTTTCCGAACCGCCAAGACTTGATGGAATCTTTATTTTTCTGTTCACGAAAAAGATATGTGCGTTAAAGAATTCAAAACTGTTCACCAGCCCTTAAAATTGTAAACTTTCTCGAAAATGGGCTGAAATTATCACTTTTCAGAAACCCAGGGGCTGAAATTGTAATCATGCACCAATAAACCCTTTATTTGCAACAAAACCTGGAATTGATCTAAAACCGCCAAAGCATGAAAAGTATAGGGACCAGATCGTCAAGTTCTTGAAGTTGCAGGACCAAGTGTGAAACTTTAAGTTATCTTCATCATTTGACACCTGATAAAAGGATGCGACTGGAATGGTGATTTTAAACGAATGGTCACAGACGAACCTACAAATATGACTCCAATTAGTTTCATCTACTTTGTTCCGAGCACAAGCGACTGAATCTAACTTCGTTCCAAGATCATCAATTATACACCCGAAGCGAACCCAACCGATCGTTCGGTTCCATTCGTTTCCATTTGAGACATTCGCTTCCAGTTCCGTTCCAAGCTTCATCAGGCGAATCACCTTTCGCTTTCGGTCCTTCCTTCTTTCTTCCAAGTGCTTTCGTTCCAAGAGCAGCCAACCGAACTTAAGTTTGTTCCAGGTACCCCAAAGAGAATGTATGTCCACAAATCCAATCACAGGCGAACGTTCGCAGGTTAGCGTTCGCTCATTATTCACCTGAACCACGGTCAATTTTGACTTTTCTGAATGTGCCTTTGACTATTAATTGCGAACAGATACACAAACACATTCTGCTTGCAGCACCATTACACCAACTACAAACCATCAATCTTCTTCCCAATTCAATTTCGATTCCAAACATCACTTTACTGATTGTAAATTCTTTTGTTTTGATTATATGAAGCCCCGAATGCAAAACCCATTTAGTGATTGTGAACCTGTCTTCAAATCAATTCCGATCAATAACTCGCTGTTCTTCATTTACATATGTTGATTTTGATTTTTCTTTTACTTTGACAATCAAGACCGATTATTGACAAATGCCAAAATCGACTTTCTCAGATCAATACAGTCACTATACAAAATCGATATTCAATGAAAGAATGAATCGACAAGATTAAACCCAAAATCAATAAAATCAAAAACTGATATTGACAATAATATCGATCATAAATTACGATTCATGAACCGAAGAATAGTACAACGATTTCCTATGGAGATGAGTTGACCATATGATCCAGATCACACAATTTCAAAGACCAAGATGCAGGCTGAATTGATGAACAGTAATTGGCAATAATGGGCTCATGAACAAATAAATGGTGTTGGATCGGTTGAATGAGTAATAATCAGATCCAAATTTTTTTTTGAATAAAAGTGGAACTCGTGAATTGGACTCAAGCGTGAATTTATTGAAAAACAATTGAATCAATAGATTTTGATCTCAAAGCAAATCAAATTCAAAGAACAGAAAAATACCACGATGAACAGTAGAGTATACCATAAATCTTCATGAACAGTAGATCGAACAAGAATTTTGATTCCAAACCGCCGAAACACCAATAATCTTCAAAGTCTTGTGCAGAAAATCATCAAATCAAGAACCGATACTTCAAAAATCAACAGATCTTCAAAGACCCTCTCTGATACCACTTGTTGGGAATAAAACCCTAATTGACATTTGATGAACAAGATGCGGAAAATAAGAACAAACACAAATATGAAGATTATGTCGAATGATCACTCGATTTATTCAAATATGAGGAATAAATTACACTTAAGAAATAAGAATCTAACTCTACAAGAAACCTCACAACGTGGCGGCTACATTTTGCCTCACTCTCTTAACCCTAATTGTGAATAATACATGACTATTTATAGGGAAAAGACAAGTCTTGGGCTTTTAACCTAGAATTCATCAAAGGAGCCCATTGCCATCATCTGAAAAATAGGAACACGTCTTTCTTTTTAAAATTCAGATGTTGTTTAATATCTGAAAAATTAAGAGGTATTTACAATTTTAAGAGGTAAAATATAAGAGGCAAACAAACAATATGAATATGAATTTTTAAGACAGTGCCTCTTAATTTTGCAATTAAGAGGTAAACAAACAGTCATTTTTTGTTTCTAATTAGCCTTAATAATTGAGACGCCATTTCAAAATCAAATCCTTAGCCGGTTAAGAATATGCTAAACTCCTCATTTGGGCACCACTATTATACAATGCAATCCTTTCCAAAATATGCTCCCTACTCTCCAACACATCTTTTAGCATAAACGTCTTGATCTTGGAAAGAAGAGGGTTTTTGAAAAGGGTTTCTAAAACCATTGTTGCTTGCAAAAGCTTCCATTTTGATGGAGAAATACAGTGAGCTAGGAAGGAAGGTAAGTGGATCATAATGAGGAATCGATGTGTCTGTGTGTTGTTGTCTTCATTCGTTCCTATTTCTCCGAATCAATCAAATCACGAAGCAAACAAAAATTCCTTATCATTTTGTGTTTATAAAATGAACAAAATAAACCCTCAATCTAACCATTTATACAAAATGAGTCAGTTCCCCAAAATTGGGTGCATTTCAAACAAAACAGCCCCCCCCCCCCAACACACACACACACTTGGAGATTTCTTACAAGGATCAGCCTAATTCCCAAACTTTAGCTCCAATTAAACCATTTCAGTCCCTTCTTTAATTTATTTTAACCAAAGCAGTCATATTTTGGTTTGTTAAATGACCAAACAGCCCCAAATAGTTTAAATGCATTATGAAACAGTCCCAAAAGTATTTCAAAGCTCAAGAATTGTGGTTTTGCGGTTTCTCACGACAAGTTTCTCAAAATAAACCGATTCCAAACAAATCAAATTCACGTTTCGAGGTGAGTGATTACGACCCTTTTTTTAATATTTCTAATTATTTCTGTGCGGGGGGCGGGGATACATGTGCCTATATTCTTTGTTTATGCAAACAAATTATCGTTTGATGCGAAAATACAACAAGTCTAGTTTATAAAAATGTTATTTGACAATCATATTGTTACAAATAAAGTAGTATAAACTTTTAATATACATATTATAGTTATTTTATCGTGAAATAACTAGTACACACAACTAATATCACATGATACATATGTCATAAAAAAGTATGTAATAAAACTTTGTAGTATTTCAAGGATTCAAGCTATTACTATGCATGTACATTTATATGTTTATATACATAAAGTTTATACTTGTACATATGTTAATTACTTTGGAACGTACATGGTTGTTCCAGGTACATCACAATGCGAACAAGGAGCGAAACCTTAGCCGAACCGAACCACAAGTTCGCTTTCGGTCCTCCCCTCTTTCGTTCCAATTACTTGCGTTCCAAGGGCTGACAAACGAACCCAATCATAGGTTTGCTTCCGAATCGAACGATCACACCCCAAAGCGAATGTATGTCAACAAATCCAATCACAGGCGAACGTTCGCAGGTTAGCGTTCGCTCATTATTCACCTGAACCACGGTCAATTTTGACTTTTCTGAATGTGCCTTTGACTATTAATTGCGAAGAGATACACAAACACATTCTGCTTGCAGCACCATTACACCAACTACAAACCATCAATCTTCTTCCCAATTGAATTTCGATTCCAAACATCACTTTACTGATTGTAAATTCTTTTGTTTTGATTATATGAAGCCCTGAATGCAAAACCCATTTAGCGATTGTGAACCTGTCTTCAAATCAATTCCGATCAATAACTCGCTGTTCTTCATTTACATAAGTTGATTTTGATTTTGTTTTACTTTGACAATCAAGACCGATTATTGACAAATGCCAAAATCGACTTTCTCAGATCAATACAGTCACTATACAAAATCGATATTCAATGAAAGAATGAATCGACAAGATTAAACCCAAAATCAATAAAATCAAAAATTGATTTTGACAATAATATCGATCATAAATTACGATTCATGAACCGAAGAATAGTACAACGATTTCCTGTGGAGATGAGTTGACCATATGATCCAGATCACATAATTTCAAAGACCAAGATGCGGGCTGAATTGATGAACAGTAATTGGCAATAATGGGCTCATGAACAAATAAATGGTGTTGGATCGGTTGAATGAATAATAATCAGATCCAAAATTTTTTTTGAATAAAAGTGGAACTCGTGAATTGGACTCAAGCGTGAATTTATTGAAAAACAATTGAATCAATAGATTTTGATCTCAAAGCAAATCAAATTCAAAGAACAGAAAAATACCACGATAAACAGTAGAATATACCATAAATCTTCATGAACAGTAGATCGAACAAGAATTTTGATTCCAAACCGCCGAAACACCAATAATCTTCAAAGTCTTGTGCAGAAAATCATCAAATCAAGAACCGATACTTCAAAAATCAACAGATCTTCAAAGACCCTCTCTGATACCACTTGTTGGGAATAAAACCCTAATCGACATTTGATGAACAAGATGCGGAAAATATGAACAAACACAAATATGAAGATTATGTCGAATGATCACTCGATTTATTCAAATATGAGGAATAAAATTACACTTAAGAAATAAGAATCTAACTCTATAAGAAACCTCACAACGTGGCGGCTACATTTTGCCTCACTCTCTTAACCCTAATTGTGAATAATACATGACTATTTATAGGGAAAAGACAAGTCTTGGGCTTTTAACCTAGAATTCATCAAAGGGGCCCATTGCCATCATCCATGGAGTGCTTTGAAACCCTACACCCACAGGTTGACTTTGACCAGGGGTAAAATAATCATTTTACCCTCAGTATAGTTATCAGTGATTGATTGAGTGTACTTATGGAAATTGTAGATGGGGAGATACCGGAGCAGCAGTAGACAGTTTCCTGAGCAGTTCATTCAGCAGCCAGATTAAGAGGTGAGTTTCCTTCCAGTAGGAACGAGTCTAAGGCCACAATACCGGCCCGTTTAGCTAGCAGTAGTTTTCGGACTTCGGTCTGATGCAGTAGTTAGTATGTTTGATGCCTTCGTGGCTCAGACAGGATTTATGTGTTATGTGTTCCGGGCTACGACTTAATGCAGTATGCAGTATATGTGTTTATGCTAGATGATATGTGTTATGCTAGTTGATATGTGTTTATGATATGCTATAATCAGTTAGTTCCGGACTTCGGTCTGATGCAGTCAGTTCCGGACTTCAGTCTGATGCAGCTAGTTCCGGACACCAGTCCGATGTAGGGGACAAGGTCCCAGTCAGTTCCGGACTTCGGTCCGATGCAGTTTCCGGATTTCGGTTCGATGCAGTGGGTAAGGCCCAGTATGTGATTTATATGTGTTGTATGGTATGTGGTAGTTTGGGGTAGCTCACTAAGCTTCGTTCTTACAGTTTCAGTTTTGGTTTTAGGTACTTCCGCAAATAAAGTGAAGAGCTCGGGTTGATGGCATCGCACACACCACAACTTCAGACTTTAACCTGGGAGTTTGTTTTGATTCATAGTCTGATTTGATACAGTTGTTTCACGACATTTTATTATGATTTGAGGATATTTGACGTATGGTTTTATGATATGACGTCCAGTGTTTGATTTTTATTACTATTAAAACAAAAAATTTTGGGTCGTATTTTTGGATGTTACAAGTTGGTATCAAAGCCTTGGTTTAAGGGATTCAGATACACTCTTTGGTGCATTTGAACTTAAACTAAGGAAATGGTAAAAGGTTTTAAAAGAAAAACATTTTTGAAAAGAAATTAGAAAGAAAAGAGTTTTGATAAAGAGAAAAGGGTGTGGTGCATGCGATCAGCCGAGCTCAAGTAAGTACTCCCAAATTACCCATACAAGTTTATGATTATCATTTTCAGTTTCAGTTTCAGTAGAACAACATGCTAGTATAGGACTAAGGATCTAGGAGGATGCCTTATGTGCCTGCTTTATGTGTTTCAGCCTTATGAGAATTTCATGCTAGAAATTGAGTAGACAACAGTAGGACAGCCTGTTTAGGTTATGCCTGATAGCATGAGCTTAGCATCGTATGCTAGTACAGTTTCTCATTATGAGGATAGAATTGCTTGAGTAGTTTACTGTGTCCGAATGTTGTTTGCTTCGTGCTTTGTGGGACTATGAGTGATGGGAGTTAGCCATTAGGTGAATATGCTACATCACATGTGAACAGGGTTGAATAATCTCAGAGTGTTGGATTTGTCCCTGCTGCTCAGCTCTTGTTTGAGTCTAACCGTTGTGGGGACGAGTGTTTTACTCGAAGGATTATATGAGCCTCGCCACATGTGATGGTATTCACGTAATAGCTAATTGGCATTACAAGGAGGCCTTCAGTAGCTGACGACTGGTTAGGTTGAGTCAGAGATTTCCCTAGGGCGAGCCTAGGATGAGAGGAGTAGAGATCAGCAACAGCAGTAGTGGATAGGTGGAGTCGAGGCAGTTCTTGAGGAAAGTACGGATAGATGTGGAAGGTAGTAGGGGCCCATACTACTGGAAGCAGAGAATCTGTACTTGAATCGAGGAAGGCTGAGATGAGACTGAAAAGCCAGTAGTAGTAATGATCCCTCGAGTCATATCAGTGTTCTGACGTTTATTGTGATGTGTTTTCAAAATGGTGGTTTTACGCCCTAGACCAGCAGGCGGCAGTTCAGGTGCCGGAGAGGGATCGAGATCACACTCGGGAGCCGAGCAGTTGGATGAGCAGACTAGAGAGTTCTTCACTTCAGAGGTTACTCGTATCATTCTTGAGCAGACTCCAGTGACCTTTGGTTTGATCAAAGAAGGTATATTAGAGCTGATGGAGGACTAGGCGCATTTCATGCTGAGGTGGAGGCCATGGTGGGGTCGTGCATGCTTACTTTCAAGGAGTTCTGGGCATGTGGAGCTCCATATTACCACGGGCTATGGGAACCCATAGCGAGTACCAGATGGTTGGCGGACATGGCCAACGCTTTCCGCACGAGCAGGTGTCCCGAGGGGGACGAGGTCAGGTTGGCATCCTGTCTTCTGAAGGACAGGGAACGGGATTGATGGGAGGAGATTGGTCATGCCATCGGTAGTGATGCAACTTTGGATGCCATGACCTGGGCGGACTTTACCACCAGGTTTAGAGCTGAGTTCGCACCTGTTATTGAGGTGCAATAGTTAGCACGTGAGTTCCAGGATTTGACCCAGAATACAGAGACAGTGGTGGAGATTACAGCTAAGTTTAGGGAGAGGGCACTTCTCGTTCCTCA
Source organism: Lactuca saligna (assembly GCF_052625555.1). Lineage (NCBI taxonomy): Eukaryota > Viridiplantae > Streptophyta > Magnoliopsida > Asterales > Asteraceae > Lactuca > Lactuca saligna. Next base: position 246,569,690 of record NC_136420.1, on the reverse strand, counting down.
GTACGCAACAGATGAGGAAATGAAGAAATCCCATTATCATGAGATGTTGCGGAGTGATATCCGCCAGTTTGTGAGCCGGTCCAGCTGTATAACGCTGGATGACATGATTGTCAGAGCTCGAGAGAGAGAGATTGACCTTGAGATGGAGAGGAAGAGGATGCCGGAGGCGGCTTCGGGTACAGGGAGATCGGGAAAAAAGCCCAAGGTTTCAGATCACATATCCAGGAGTCAGCAGAGCCACATTCGGTGTGGCAAGTGTGAGAGATTACACAACGAGGTGTGCAAGGCAAGGAGTTCCGGCTGCTATAAGTGTGGCCGGACTGGGCATATGAGCAAGGATTGTACCGCCATTACCACCGCCACTGCAGCATCAGATCTGATTTGCTTTCAGTGAAATCAGAGGGGACATAAAAAGTCCCCGTGTGCAAGTGTAGCAGCTGCAAGGAAGGTGTTAGCACCTGCCCCTGCTACTTTGAGGATTACATATGGCCGTCAGGGCCGAGTTGAGACGTCGCTGGCGAAGAGTAGGGCTTTTTAGCTGACAGCAGAGGAGGCGTGAGCGACTCCTGACGTGGTGACGGGTATGTATTTCTCCCTTATCACTGCATTTATTATTGATTGTTTTTTATGGTTATATGTTTTGTATAGGGTCGTTCTCAGTGAACAACATTTTAGCTACATTATTGTTTGATTCAGGGGCTACCCGATCATTCGTCTCTCTTGCGCTTAGCAAGAGGTTTAGCAGAGCTCCTGGGGAGCTGGATTGTCCACTTGAGGTTGAGATAGCAGCTGATAGGACCGTTAGGGTTGCAAGGGTACACAGAGGATGTTCTCTACATTTATTTGATGAGCAATTTCCAGTGAACTTGGTCCCTATTCCCCTGCGAGGGAATAAGGTTATAGTAGGCATGGATTGGTTGAGCCCCGATGGGGCGGTGATAGATTGTGAGCTGTAGTTAGTGGTTCGCACTCCTAGTGGGGGAGAGTTAGTGATTCAGGGCGAGAGGCCATAGGACGGACTAGTTCTGTGTTCAGCAGCGAGAGCGAGGCGCTATTTTTAGTAGGGTTGCATTGGTTATGTTGCCTATGTTTTAGATGCCCGGGAGAAGGGCAAGTCGACAGTTGATGATGTTCCGGTAGTGCGAGACTACCCAGATGTATTTCCATAGGATTTTCCTAGAATACCTCCATAGAGGCAGGTCGAGTTCGGGATTGACCTAATCCCTGGTGCGGCTCCGATAGCCAAGGCACCGTATCGGTTGGCTCCCCCAGAGATGCAGGAGTTATCTACGCAGCTGCAAGAGCTGCTAGACAAGGGTTTTATCAGGCTGAGCAGTTCGCCCTGGGGTGCACCGATTTTGTTTGTAAATAAAAAGGATGGGTCGCACTATATGTGTATAGATTACCGGGAGCTGAATAAGGTAACGGTGAAGAACCGTTACCCGCTTCCGAGGATAGATGATTTGTTTGATCAGCTGCACGGAGCGTCTTGGTTTTCCAAGATCGATTTATGCTCCGGGTATCATTAGATGCGAGTCAGAGGCGAGGATGGTCAGGAGACTGCTTTCAGGACCAGGTATGGACATTATGAGTTCGTGGTGATGCCATTTGGGCTCACCAACACCCCAGCCGCGTTCATGGATCTCATGAACCGCGTGTGCAGGCCAATGCTGGATCGGTCTGTGATAGTATTCATAGATGATATCTTGGTGTATTCCAAGACTCAGGAGCAGCATGAGGAGCACCTACGGGAGGTGCTGAAGATTTTGAGGAGGGAGAAACTTTTCAAAAAGTTTTCCAAGTGCGATTTCTGGTTGTGCAAGGTGCAGTTTCTTGGACACCTTGTCAACCAGAAGGGTATTTTGGTAGATCCGGCCAAGATAGAGACTGTGATGTAATGGGAGGTCCCGAAGTCTCCATCTGAGATTCGGAGCTTCCTAGGTTTGGCAGGGTACTACAGGATATTCATCCAGGATTTCTCCAAGATAGCAATACCGCTCACCCGACTAACCAAGAAGTCGGTGGCGTTTCGTTGGGGGCCTGAGCAGCAGGCAGCCTTTGAGACCCTCAGACAGAGATTGTGCGAGGCACTAATTCTTACCCTGCCGGAGGGAATAGAAGATTTTATAGTCTACTGTGATGCCTCAATCACAGGTATGAGAGCAGTACTGATGCAGCGAGGCCGTGTGATAGCTTACGCCTCGAGACAGTTGAAGCCTCACGAGGCTAACTATCCCACGCATGATTTGGAGCTGGGGGTAGTGGTGTTTTCCTCAAGATTTGGAGACATTACCTCTATGGGGTCCGATGTACCATTTACACGGATCACAAGAGCTTGAGGTACCTTATGGGTCAGCCGAATCTAAACATGAGGCAGAGGCGATGGTTGGATGTGTTGAAGGATTACGACTGTGACATCCTTTATCACCCAGGGAAGGCCAACGTAGTGACCGAGGCCCTGATCCGCAAGGAAGCAGCTGCCCCGATCAGAGATATTTGTTTGAGGATGACAATAATTACTCCATTGTTGGAGCAAATCAAAGAGGCGCAGGCCGAGGGCCTCAAGGAGGAGAGGCAGAAGTGTGAGAGGATTGTAAGCCGAGTAGCATCTTTTGATTACGACAGCCGAGGATTGTTGACCCTTCATGGGAGAGTGTGGGTATCGTACTAGGGCAGAGTACGGCAGGTATTGATGGATGAGGCCCATAAGTCTTGATTTTCCATCCATCCAAGGACAACGAAGATGTATAGGGATCTTCAACCCGACTATTGGTGGCCCTGCATGGAGCGGGATGTCGTCTGGTATGTGGAAAAATGCCTCACCTGCAGGAAGGTTAAGGCGGAGCACTAGAGGCCTCACGGCAAGATACAGCCGTTGGACATTCCAGTGTGGAAATAGGAGGATATCACTATGGATTTTATCACTAAGCTTCCCAGGACCACACGTAGAGTGGATTCGATTTGGGTTATAGTGGATCGGCTGACGAAGAGTGCTCATTTTATACTGATCCAGGAGAGCATATCGGTTGAGAAGCTAGCTGATATATATGTGCGAGAGGTTGTGGCACGGCATGGAGTGCCTGTATCAGTGGTTTCAGACAGAGATGTCTGTTTTACTTCCAGATTTTGGAAGTTGTTTCACGACAAGATGGGTACTCGTCTCCATTTCAGCACCGCTTTCCACCCTCAGACGGACGGGCAGAGCGAGAGGACGATTCAAACTCTTGAGGACATGCTACGGGCATGCATCCTAGATTTCGGTGGTAGTTGGGATACGTATCTTTCATTAGCGGAATTTTCATATAACAACAGTTATCATGCGAGTATTGACCATCCTCCCTTCGAGATGCTTTATGGGAGAAAGTGCAGGGCCCCGATTTGTTGGGGCGAGGTTGGCCAGTGCGTCATTGGGAGCACCGAAGTGGTGCTCAAGATGACAGAGTTGATCCAGCAGGTTCGAAGTAGACTGCAGACTGTGTAGAGTCGGTAGAAGAGTTACGCCGACAGGAGGCATTCAGACTTGGAGTTTCAGGTGGGTGACATGGTCCTTCTGAAGGTATTACCCTGGAAAGGTGTCATCAGGTTTTGGTAGAGGGGAAAACTGGGCCCCAGGTTCATCGGTCCTTTTAGGGTTTTGGCCCAGGTGGTTCAGGTCGTTTATCGGTTGGATCTTCCGGCAGAGCTTAGCCAGATCCACAACACTTTTCATGTTTCCCAGCTGCGGAAATGTTTGGTGGACGAGTCAGCAGTCGTACCCTTAGAGTACATTCAGGTTGACGGCAGCCTGAATTATATTAAGAGACCGATTACGATCTTGGATTGAAAGACGAAGACCTTGAGGAACAAGTTGGTTCAGTTGGTAAAGGTGCAGTGGCAGCACCGGAAGGGATCTGAGTGGACGTCAGAGGCAGAGGAGGAGATGAGGGAGTACTACCAAGAATTGTTCCCAGATGCAGCAGCAGTAGACTTCGAGGATGAAATCTGAGACAAGTGGGGGAGAGTTGTAACGCCACGATTCTGGTATGTTATTTACTATTATTATTTATTCAAGTCTCAAGAGGGACTCGACGAGTCAGTAGCCCGACTTATCGAGTATAGATGGGATTTCGAGCACGTTTGAGTTGGCGACTCGGCGAGTCCATATCTTGGACTCAGTGAGTCCATTAGTCTGAATGAAACCCTAAATCCACGGGTTTTTCACCCAATTTAAGCCATGTTATGAGCCCTAACCTCGTCCCCCTTCACCCTCAGAGCATCATTTAGCAAACCCTAACCTTTCCTTGAGCATTTTGAGCATTTATTGTGTGAATCTTGAAGTTTTGGAAGAGAAGAAGTAGCTAGATCCAAGGGAGTAGAAGAAGGTCCAAGATCTTGCATCCATTGCAGAGTTATTGAGGTAAAAACCGGATCCCCTCTGTTGCTATGATTATTTCTCCATTGTTGAATCATATTTAGACCATTTTATCCATTCCTTAGCTTATTTATGGTAGAGAAATCACATTGGGGTGATTGGACACCGGGTCTAGCCATGTTCTAGTCCCAAAGTCGTGGATCTAACACCTTTATGGAGGCTTTTTGCTTGAAAGCCATAGATCTATTTCTTCAAGTGTCTTTTTAGCCTTTAAATCCATTTTCATGCATTTGTACACGTAAAGTTGGAAACTTTACGTGGTAGCCAAGCTACCCAGATCTATAAGTTGTATGCATTAGATTTGAGCAAAATCATCGAAGTTGTGTTGCATGCAGCCGACTCGGCGAGTTGTTCTTCAGACTCGGCGAGTCGGGTTGCGAGTCCCCAAGTTCTTCCCTTTTATGTGTTATGCCAAGTAGAATCAGTGAGTTATAGGAGGACTCAGTGAGTCGGAGATCGGACTCATTCATGTAGGGAGTCGGCGAGTCAATGCCCTGACTCAGCGAGTCCAAGGCAATCTTTATACCTCAAGAATAGACTCGACGAGTTGTTCATACAACTCGGCGAGTCACAGCCAGAGTGTTCATGTGTTGAAGGAGGACTCGACGAGTTGTTCATACAACTCGGCGAGTCGGATGCAGATTGACTGATTGTTAGTATCGAAGAGGAACTCATCGAGTCTATGCCGAACTCGACGAGTAGTAACGAGTAGAAGCAAGAAAGTTAGAGTAAGGACTCGACGAGTTGGTGACCCAACTCGACGAGTCAGGTCAACTGAATGTTGACTTTGACCCACAGGTTGACTTTGACCAGGGGTAAAATAGTCATTTTAACCTCAATATAGTTATCAGTGATTGATTGAGTGTACTTATGGAAACTATAGCTGGGGAGATACCGGAGCAGCATCAGATAGTTTCCCGAGCAGTTCATTCAGCAACCAGATTACAAGGTGAGTTTCCTTCCAGTAGGAACGGGTCTAAGGCCACAATGCCGGCCTGTTTAGCTAGCAGTAGTTTCCGGACTTCGGTCTGATGCAGTAGTTAGTATGTTTGATGCCTTCGTGGCTCAGATAGGATTTGTGTGTTATGTGTTCAGGGCTACGACTTGATGCAGTATGCAGTATATATGTTAATGCTAGATGATATGTGTTATGCTTGTTGATATGTGTTTATGCTATGCTATGATCAGTTAGTTCCGGACTTCGGTTCGATGCAGTTAGTTCCGGACTTCGGTCCGATGCTGCTAGTTCCGGACACCCGTCCGATGTAGGGGACAAGGTCCCAGTCAGTTCCGGACTTCGGTCCGATGCAGTTTCCGAACTTCGGTCCGATGCAGTGGGAAAGACCCAATATGTGATTTATATGTGTTGTATGGTATTTGGTAGTTTGGGGGAGCTCACTAAGCTTCGTGCTTACAGTTTCAGTTTTGGTTTCAAGTACTTCCGCAAATAAAGTGAAGAGCTCGGGTTGATGGCATCGCACACACCACAACTTCAGTCTTTGTCCTTGGAGTTTGTTTTGATTAATAGTCTGATTTGATACATTTGTTTCACGACATTTTATTATGATTTGAGATATTTGATGTATGGTTTATGATATGATGTCCAGTGTATGATTTTTATTATTATTAAAACAAAAAATTTTTGGGTTGTATTTTTGGATGTTACATAAAATGGAAGTATACCTAAAATTCCATGAACAAAATGAAGTTTTTCTGCAAATAGATGAAACAAAGGAGTTAATCTGTAACGACCGAAAAATACAACCAATTTAAAATTTTCAAAAAAACAACCCGATTTCATTAAATTGTTTACAAAAAGGTTTTCAATAGAAATCATTTAGAGTATTCCCAGAATCACATTGCTACAAAATCATGCGGACCAGTACGATCACGCCTTCGCCTTGCCACAGTCTCCTGAAGAACCTGAAAAACATTAAACCACAACTGTAAGCCCGAAAGCTTAGTGAGTTACCCCCAAAATACCAACCACATATATGCCCTTCCAGGCTACGACCTTTCGGTCCAAAACATATTGCCTTCCGGCCCATAACATATAAAACATACATAACATAACAGAACATAGAACAATCATGCATATTGGGTCTACTGTGTGACTGGTCCGCCGTATCTGGCCTTCAGTCCACCGGATCCATCCTCCGAGTCTAGTCATGTCGTTCGAGTCTTCAGTGTGGTTGGTCCGCCCGCACTGGGCCTTCAACTCACCTGGTCCACTCTCTGAGTCTACAGTATGACTGGTCCGCCCGCATCGGGCCTTCAGTCGGCCTGGTCCACTCTCCGAGCCTCGGCACGTCTGGTCCGCCCGCGTGGGGCCTACAGCATATCCGGACCGCTCGTTGGGCCTTCGGAACAACCGGTCCGCCCTGAGTATCTTCGCCTACAGCACAAAGTAGGATCGCCTCAACCCATCTCCAGTCCAAACAACCATGTTCACATAAACATATAATCATGTAACAGTTCACATTCAAACAAGCCAATCTAGCAGATGACATAGCATAACATAATCTAAGCAGGATACCGACCTATTAGGTCATTAGCATAGCATCTCCCTATCTCTCAGGATACCGATCTCGATCAGGTCTCTAACATATACCGTCCTAACTCTCAGGATGCAAGCATATCACAACAACAAAATAATAACAACCACCCGGATCTCAATCCGATAAGGGCCGACCTTGGTGCCTTAGACCCTGTTGATATAGTGAGGATAACTCACCTCGAAACTGCCGCTGAAAGGATAAGATCCCGCTGCTCTAGCCCTAACATGAACTCCTCCACTGAACACTGAAACATTCAATTCAATAAATACCCTTAATTACCAAAATACCCCTGGAAGACAACTGATCAACCTTGGACAAAGTCAAAGTCAACCCTTGACTGACCCTACTCGCCGAGTCAACCCGATGACTCGCCGAGTCCCTATGCTTAGAACTTCCCTCCATCCGCGACCCAACTCGCCGAGTCACCCCAAGACTCGCCGAGTCCAACAACTCTGAGTCCACTCGCACCCAACTCACCGAGTCATCCCTTGACTCACCGATTCTCGACTCAACCAGGAAATATTGAGACTCTTCGACAAGACTCGCCGAGTCCAAGAACAGACTCGCCGAGTCTAAGGCTATCTTCAACCTACTCGCCGAGTTGTTCTTCCAACTCGCCGAGTTCCAGGCCATCTTCAAGCAACTCGTCGAGTCCACCCATGTGACTTGCCGAGTATCACCGGTCTGAATCAATTCAGAAGCACTCCAGGCCATGCAATTGCTCCAAAACATAGATCCAACCTCCTACAATCCATCCATCACGTAAAGTGGCAAACTTTACGTGAATCCAAAGATATCTAGGCCTTATTCACCTTAGAACTAAGGTTTGGGACATGATAGCTCAATTAACAACACAAGAACAGGGGCTTTAATGCTCTTAAGATCATCTCCACTCCAGATCTGAGGTAGCAACCTCAGATCCATCCTTCAAACTCAAGATGTCACACAACTAAGCTTCCCACACCACCCCAAAATGAGAATCTAAGAGAACACAACCCAAGAATGAAATATTACCTCCAAAGAATGCCTCAACAGCAATGAAACTCGAATCCAAGCAAAGCCCTTTGATCCAAGCCTCTTCTCCTTCAAGATTTCTTCAACCAACACCTCTCCAAGCTCCAATTTGCTCAACAATGGGGTTCCTCCATGGAATTAGGGTTTCTGGGACTCAAGGGGGATCAAGGAGGCTGTGGAGGAAACATAATGATCTTTATATAGGGCTCATTCCCCGGATTTAGGGTTTTCTTCGCCCAGCACCTACTTACCGAGTAGGCCACTTGACACGCGACCAAAGTCGCGACCTGACTCGCCGAGTTGCCCTCCAAAACTTACACTTTTAACCCTTCAACTCTACTCTTGCGATTCCGGGATGTTACAATTCTCGCCCACTTAAATTAGGCTTCGTCCTCGAAGCCTACGACATCTCAACTTCAAAATACTTCCCACGATGCGCCACCTGACCTTAACCGGACCAGGTCCCTCAAAGCACAACCATAGAAACCAGAAGCTCACTTTCTCCTTTCATACGGTGTCCCAACCACCTACTCAACCCGGGCACCAGCTGTACCCTCCGATAGCCGCACTCAACAACCGAGAATTACGCATGATGCCTTACTGCTCCAATTATCATCATTCACTTGACTCATATGGCTAGAAAACCATGAACCATCAGATCCCCGATCCGAATCCCACCCTATCCATTCCATGACGACAGAAAGACCCATTCTTCAATCCTGGAGCAACTCCCCCGAGTTCTCCTCTTGCAATCACACACACATGCTGGTCTAGCTCTAGCACCCTCAGGTTTGGAAAAACCGATACACTGATGATATCCTCAAACATCCCTCCAGGATGAACCACTAATACATACCCAAAACCCTGATCAGAATCTCACTGAGAGTCCAAGACTCTCTCCCTGCATCGCTTCCGAACCCCTCTCCCTGGCTCTACGCCTGCGGAATTCGCTCCGCGCCCTGAGCAGACATCTCAAGTCGAATGAGCTTTTCTTCCACTGCCGCAAACACGCTACTCAAAAACCATCGACGGACCACTCCAATCATAACTCTACACTGCCGCTTTCACTTCCGTGAATTCGCACTCCCTTTCGGAATTTCATTCCTCCCTCTTTCCTTACCAAGGAAACCACTCGTCCGCCCTGTCACCATGACAGGTACTATGGTGCTTACCCCACGCTACACTACCTCTTTAAAGCGTACCCGACATCCATACACCACCACTACTCTGACTCTCATCGCAGGGACTCTCAAGCCCATGCACTACCTTCACTGCTCAAGATCGCTACCCGGGGCCAGACCTCCCAATGTAATCACACTGTAACATACGCAATCCATAACCTCGAATCGATCCAACAGTACTCGCAGAGTCTTCAGCATGACTGGACCACCTCCCCAGGCCTTCAGCCAATCTGGACCACTCTCAGAACCTTCAGCCAATCTGACTGGACCGTCCTCCGAGCTTTCGGCCTGACTGGTACGCCTACCGGCCTTCAGTCTATCCGGACCGCTCAACAATCATTCATCATTCCGAGCTATCTCTTCGGGAAATCCTCCCATGCATGTCGTTCTAGCCCTCTAAGGGTTCCGAACTCTATCTCCATCATACATACTCGATCCCGGCCTGCTCCCAGGCCTTCCACAATCAAATGCCCTAGGTTTGTATTCCGCTCCGCATGCCTGTTACTCATCCATATGAGCCTGCTCTCGGCTGATAGAAATACCGTTGAATTCCCCAAGCAGCTAAGCAACCTCTCAAGCCTAACGACCATCCGGAGAATTTCCAATTCTCCCCCACTTAAGACACTGACAATTAACCACCGGTCGCCATCGCCGATCTCCCAAAACAACAATGCAAAGCAAAACAACACTTATACGCACGTAGTCCCTCACCAGCGCTAACAACTTTCATAAAAACATATTTCCACACTAAACAACCCGCTTGAAAGGAACCCAATATTTAACTATCCATTCCTCAGACTGCAGAATCTACCCGACCTTCAAACCAACACCGCATCCGCCACCAATCCTCACAAAGATAATCAGCGATAGTTCTAAGCACTGATCCCTAACCATATCGATCCTTCAAGGAACAAAGGATACCAAAACGGAACCTCGAACACAACTCGCCCAACCCTCACGGAACAATGGATACCACACGAGAACCCGAGGCGCAAACCCATAACCATCCAACGAGACTAGCAGATAAACGATAATCCCACAATAATCATAAATAATCAAGACATAGGAAAGAAACATACCCGCAACAACAAACCGATAAGCACGACCCTAAGCCCTTGGGGGCTCCGCTCCACCCTGACCTCCACGTGTGATCCTCAACGTAGCCGGTGCTGGAGCCTGCACCGGTCCTGCAGCAAGCTGTGGACAGTTGACCCTCAAATGTCCAACCTGATGACAATGATAACATATCCTCAAATCCCGAAGCGGCACTGACTGCCGACAATCCCTCGCATAGTGTCCCTCCTTTCCGCACTTGCGGCATGCTCCACCGGACCGACAAACTCCGGCATGACCCCTTCCACACTTTCCACAGACGTGGCTACCCTGATCTCCCATCCTGGAATCAACGGTCTTAGACCGTTTCATCGCCGGCTGCGACTGAACCGGAGCTTGCCTCAGCTCACGCATCTGCAACTCAATCTCTAACTCACGCCGCCTGGCGGCCTCCTGTAACTCCAGCAAGGTCCCGCATCTTTGCGCGGACATAAACTGTCTGATGTCTCTTTTTAGCAAACTCAAATATCGGGACATCTGAGCCTGATCCGAAGCAAACTCAGGGCAAAACATCGCCCTCTCAGTAAACGTCCTTGTGATTTCCATCACCGACTCCGAATCCTGTTTCAGCTCCAAGAACTCCTGAGCCAACCTCTCCCTCTCGACCTGCGGAACATATCGAGTGCTGAACATCTCTCTGAATTGATCCCATGAAATCGCAGCCCTCTGCGCATCCGAGTACAACCCCGTGGTCAATCTCCACCAATCCTTTGCCCCGAGCCTTAACAGGTTCAGAGCGCACCTCACCCTCTGATCAGCAGGGCATGAACACGTGAAGAAACATCCCTCCACATCTGATAACCATCTCATAGCAACAATCGGATCCTGAACTCCATCAAAGGTGGGAGGCTTCGTATTATCGAAGTCCCGATACTAAAAACCTCTACTAGCTCCTCCCCCTGCCGCTGCTACAGCTACTGTAGCCGCCGCGGCAGCCGTCTTCGTGAGAGCCGCATAGCGCTCATCAAAATACTCCACCATGGCGGTCATGATCGACCCAAACAACTCTGGCAGATCAGCCCGAAACAATGCAGCAACCTCATCATGCAGGATCTCACGAATCCTCGCATCCAACTCGTGCGTACTCATCTGACTGACAACCTCGGGCTGTACAGACCCACCTGGAACTCCCTCTCCTGCTCCTGATCCTGACTCGGATCCACTCCCAGCGTGTCCTGAAGTCTCCATACTGAAAATAAACCACCAGAAATCTCAGACACTTCCCACTATCCCGGGAACCAACTCCCAACCCAACCCTAGAGGTCATGGTTTCCCTGATACGCGTATGGGTCCTGTGCTTTCAGTAGTACGTGCCCATACTACCTTCCACACCTACCCATATTTGTATGAAGTACTTCCACAACACCCTAGAGACAAATATACATAACAACGCTCTATCCTCACAACTAGAGGAACACTAGAAATCTCTCACAAGAAAATCCTAGGCTAGCAGGCATCATAAATCAGGCAACACATCGAGAAATCCTGAAGATCGCTAGCCTAACTCTAGCATGCTGTTCTATCAAAGCTCAATAAAACAAATATCATGTATGGTATTTTGGGGTTACTTACTGGCTCCGGCTGATCGTACCTCCGCGTCCTCCTTTACTTATTTTGAAAACCATTTTAAATTTTCTTCTGAAAACCCTCCTCGATTTGAGACTGGAGTCACACAAGTGTACCTCCAATTCACTCAAACGAAGGCTCTGATACCAACTTGTAACGACCGAAAAATACAACCAATTTAAAATTTTCAAAAAAACAACCCGATTTCATTAAATTGTTTACAAAAAGGTTTTCAATACAAATCATTTAGAGTATTCCCAGAATCACATTGCTACAAAATCATGCGGACCAGTACGATCACGCCTTCGCCTTGCCACAGTCTCCTGAAGAACCTGAAAAACATTAAACCACAACTGTAAGCCCGAAAGCTTAGTGAGTTACCCCCAAAATACCAACCACATATATGCCCTTCCAGGCTACGACCTTCCGGTCCAAAACATATTGCCTTCCGGCCCATAACATATAAAACATACATAACATAACAGAACATAGAACAATCATGCATATTGGGTCTACTGTGTGACTGGTCCGCCGTATCTGGCCTTCAGTCCACCGGATCCATCCTCCGAGTCTAGTCATGTCGTTCGAGTCTTCAGTGTGGTTGGTCCGCCCGCACTGGGCCTTCAACTCACCTGGTCCACTCTCTGAGTCTACAGTATGACTGGTCCGCCCGCATCGGGCCTTCAGTCGGCCTGGTCCACTCTCCGAGCCTCGGCACGTCTGGTCCGCCCGCGTGGGGCCTACAGCATATCCGGACCGCTCGTTGGGCCTTCGGAACAACCGGTCCGCCCTGAGTATCTTCGCCTACAGCACAAAGTAGGATCGCCTCAACCCATCTCCAGTCCAAACAACCATGTTCACATAAACATATAATCATGTAACAGTTCACATTTAAACAAGCCAATCTAGCAGATCACATAGCATAAAATACTCTAAGCAAGATACCGACCTATCAGGTCATTAGCATAGTATCTCCCTATCTCTCAGGATACCGATCTGGATCAGGTCTCTAACATATACCGTCCTAACTCTCAGGATGCAAGCATATCACAACAACAAAATAATAACAACCACCCGGATCTCAATCCGATAAGGGCCGACCTTGGTGCCTTAGACCCTGTTGATATAGTGAGGATAACTCACCTCGAAACTGCCGCTGAAAGGATAAGATCCCGCTGCTCTAGCCCTAACATGAACTCCTCCACTGAACACTGAAACATTCAATTCAATAAATACCCTTAATTACCAAAATACCCCTGGAAGACAACTGATCAACCTTGGACAAAGTCAAAGTCAACCCTTGACTGACCCTACTCGCCGAGTCAACCCGATGACTCGCCGAGTCCCTATGCTTAGAACTTCCCTCCATCCGCGACCCAACTCGCCGAGTCACCCCAAGACTCGCCGAGTCCAACAACTCTGAGTCCACTAGCACCCAACTCACCGAGTCATCCCTTGACTCACCGATTCTCGACTCAACCAGGAAATATTGGGACTCTTCGACAAGACTCGCCGAGTCCAAGAACAGACTCGCCGAGTCTAAGGCTATCTTCAACCTACTCACCGAGTTGTTCTTCCAACTCGCCGAGTTCCAGGCCATCTTCAAGCAACTCGTCGAGTCCACCCATGTGACTCGCCGAGTATCACCGGTCTGAATCAATTCAGAAGCACTCCAGGCCATGCAATTGCTCCAAAACATAGATCCAACCTCCTACAATCCATCCATCACGTAAAGCGGCAAACTTTACGTGAATCCAAAGAGATCTAGGCCTTATTCACCTTAGAACTAAGGTTTGGGACATGATAGCTCCATTAACAACACAAGAACAGGGGCTTTAATGCTCTTAAGATCATCTCCACTCCAGATCTGAGGTAGCAACCTCAGATCCATCCTTCAAACTCAAGATGTCACACAACTAAGCTTCCCACACCACCCCAAAATGAGAATCTAAGAGAACACAGCCCAAGAATGAAATATTACCTCCAAAGAATGCTTCAACAACAACAAAACTCGAATCCAAGCAAATCCCTTTGATCCAAGCCTCTTCTCCTTCAAGATTTCTTCAACCAACACCTCTCCAATTTCCAATTTGCTCAACAATGGGGTTCCTCCACAGAATTAGGGTTTCTGGGACTCAAGGGGGATCAAGGAGGCTGTGGAGGAAACATAATGATCTTTATATAGGGCTCATTCCCCGGATTTAGGGTTTTCTTTGCCTAGCACCTACTCGCCGAGTCCATCTTTGGACTCGCCGAGTAGGCCACTTGACACGCGACCAAAGTCACGACCTGACTCGCCGAGTCCATCCATGGACTCGCCGAGTTGCCCTCCAAAACTTACACTTTTAACCCTTCAACTCTACTCTTGCGATTCCGGGATGTCACATAATCAATGGATTTTGTGTGAACCATCAATAAAGGTATGTATTCCATGAAATTCTTTTGTACAGTTTAATGTATGTTTTATAACTATGATACGAGAAAGGATATTGCATCGCTCGGTGTTTCAGCCACCGACCGAGGTGTGATAGATACCAATCTATCACACCTCCAAACCAAGAAGGCGTAAACATTCAGGGGTGGAGGACGTCATGTACATTATCATAACAATGCACAATAGTAAAACAAGCAACAAGATCCGTTGCATTAATAGAATAGTTTATACATGTGTGTTGTTTGAATAGTTGTATGACACCAAAAATATATATCAAATAAAAAAACAAGTCTTGAACATGCTCCGTCTTCTGAAAACCTGTGCAGGTGTACCTGTCTACTGGTTCCCTGATAATACAAGTTATTTTGAAAGAGAGTATCCACATTTAAGTTGGTGAGTTCATCAGTATTTAATGTCAAATGTTTGTGTAACGCCCGAGTTTCGGGGCTAAACTTTTTTAGACACTGTAATAGTCTAGGTCAACTATTGTAACTCTTTCTGAAATAATAAAAATGAAATATTTGAGTATTATGTGAATTATGTGTATTTATGCGTTTATTACTCATTTATAAATGTATAATAAATAAAAGATAAAGATAAGCATCAAAATTAAAATGTGAGATACACCCTATATCTTTACATAAAGTTTTAGTGGTCGAAACAAGGATTCTGGAGATATAAAGAATGCCGAAATATGAGTTATAACGAAGAAGTTATGGCCCGTCGAAGTTTTATGGCAAAACCGGCACGACACCGGGAGACGTAAATAGTGAATTTACGATGGAGGACTTTTTAGCCTTAGTGATCAAAACCAAAGTTGTACTATATGTTAAACCGAGCACATCCATAAAAAGAACACCAAAATCTGACTTCGTATGAGGAAGTTATGATTTTTCTAAGATTCGGCTTAGCAGTGCACGACCTGAAACTCAAATTTTAGTTCGAGCGGTTTTTCGCTTACACGACCTAAATGAGAGTTGAAGATCTCATTAATAGGAACTCAATGGTAAAAAGACAGAAGAAAACAGAGTCCGTATGTAGAAGTTATGAATTTTACGCGGATATTTAATAATATAATCTCCTCGTAGTGTTAAATCTAAAGATCGGCCGAGAATTAGCCGACGGAGTCAAAATGAAAGTTGTAGATCTTATTTTTACCTACATGTGGATATAAAGAACGTCAGAAACGAAGCTCGTATGTGAAAGTTACGGATTTTAGAAGTCGGAAGTGTAGTGTGCGAAAATGGGTGACGTACCACAATCTTGGCCATTGCTTTCTCCACAAGGCTTGCCACCAGATGGTGACATGTGGCACCAAGTTCAGCCATATTTCACCCTATAAATACCACCTCTCCCACCCTCATTTTCTTCACATCTTTCCCACTCTTTGTTCTCTTTACTCTCTTTAGAACCTCTCTCTAGCCCTGAAATTCCCCGAAAAGCCTAGGGAACCTCCATAGCACGAGGCGAAAGCCCCGTAGTGCTCGACGGCTCCGAGAAGAAGGTTTTTTCAGCTCGGGAATGCTGCTCCAAGCAAAGCCTGGTTTTCTATAAAACTCGTTGTATGTGAGCTATGCCTACGCTATTTTTAATATAGCTTTTATTTAATTATAGTAACGTTATTGGGAACTTATAATAAATACTTGGGCTATTATTATGGGTTATATAAGTATTTTTTAACGCTTATATAATATTAATAATAGCTAGACTATTAATTAGTCTCGGCGAATAATAGACTAAACTCTAGTGGTAATAATACTAGGTTTCGTCGAAGGAAATTATTTTAAGAAGCAAAGCGCTGTCTGAGTTCGGAATCACCACCTTTTTCAAGTGCGTGCATAGTTACTTTCAGCTTACACATAGATATAAAGTATTTTATATAAATTCCGTGCTATGTGTGCATATTATCTGAATACTTGCTATCTATGCTGGATGAACATTTTTATACATGTTTTCAATGATTTAAACTATATATGTATTTTATATATACAAAAATGTTGTGGTAAAACATGGATAGATGTAATAAGATGATGCGTGATAAAATGATGAGAGGCCTCGATGTTGTTGTTGTTGATCCAGTCATCTAGCGGAGTATAGATGATGACCACAGACTCTTCTAGACAGTCCAGTGGAACGCTGGCAGGCTCGCACCCTGTAGGTGTTGTGAACGATGTGTTCACCGGTGTACTCCATCCCCCTCATGGTTGCCTTTAGGACATTTATTGTTGAGTAACCCCCCTTAGCAGTAGTGTCCATCCCGATGATGATCCTTAGGATAGGTCCCTTATAATAGGTGTTAGGGACGTAATGTGAGGATAACGGGAATGGGTATTGGGTTATTGTTGGTTGATGAAATTAATAAAGTTATTTATTGTGGGTTGAAAACCCTATGTGCTCACCAGGCTCCTAAGCCTGACCCACTCAGTTTTATGTATTACAAGTAGTGGCGCTCGAGCATCGTTGTGATGTGTTGGGATGAGGGATTATGGATATAGGCCTATGGATATGAGATAGTAAGGCTTATATTGTATTGTTTATACTTATGTACTGTATCGAACATGACATCCCAAGTCTTTTAATGAAATATATTTCGAAGGAAATGCTTTTGATAAATCTTGATCATATTATTGTTTTGGGACAAATTCCGCAACTCTTTTATTAAAAGGTTACTCTGATTTTGAAATAAAGTATAAACAAAACCAGTCTTTTCCGGCCGTGATTTTGGGGATGTCACATTTGGTATTAAAGCATTAGTTTAAGCGAACTAGGAATTTATAGGATTTCTAGACTTAAACTTAGAATGCTAAGCGATGATTGTGACGTGTGAGCACTAGCTTATTTTACGAATTATTGCCTAAAATGCTTTTTATGTGCTAAATGCTCTGTGCCTTATATGATGTTATTTATTTGGATCTATGGTCTGTTGCCGACCGGATCTGGAAACCTTACGTGTTTAGGATTCTAAACGTACGACTACCATATTAGAACTAGCATGTAAATGTTTAGGAGAGATAAGGATGATTTGAATGTCAATCCTAAATAAAGATCTAAATTCACCTTATTCTGTGTATAGATCAAGATGGCAAGGACCCATAGCGGAAACGTAAACGTGAATGGGAATAGGAATCAATAGCCTCAACAACCTCCAGTGATACAACAAATACCCGTCGTTGTAGATGTGGCACCTGAGCCAATGATGATGTCTGTAGTGCAAGCAATGATCCAGATGATGTTGGATCGCCAGATGGAGGAAACAAGATGTTTACTTCAACAGAACCGAGAAGAACTTACGGTACCAATTGAACAGCGCGAGCTGAATGATGGGCAGTAAGAAGGAGGAAACTACACTGGGATTGTTGGTCAAGCCGACCCACCAATAGTTAGGCGAAACCACCAGGATGGAGGAAATGATGGACGTGGATGCAAATACAAGGATTTCATGGCATCCAAACCACCGTGTCTATCTGGAAGCCCGACGCTGGTGGAAGTCATGAACTGGATCTTCGAGATGGAGACGATGTTTGAAAGTTGCGAGTGTAGCAACAGGTAGAAGACCGCTCTCGCTATCCCTCTATTGAAATCTGGAGTACTAAGCTGGTGGAAGCTACTAGATGATTCAATGCCCAAAGGAAAAGTGAGCACGATGTTGTGGGAGGATTTTCTGGTGCAGTTAAGGATGCAATACTGCTCTGAACAGGATCTTCTGGAGATCAACAATGAGTTCCAAAATCTGAAGAAGGGAAGAATGAGCGTTATTGAATACGCAGCAAGCTTTACAGAGAAAATGAATCTTATTCCTCACCTCGTCCCAACTGAACTCTCCAAGGTTAACAAGTTTGCCCTCGGATTACTAGCGGACTTCGGTCCAATGGTCAAGCAAACAACCACTCTGAAAGCTGGCATCTGGGCTGCTAAGAATGTGGAGACCTAGATACGAGAGAAGGGTCTGGAGAGAGCGGAGGTGGGAGAGAAAAGGAAATTTGATGGATCATCAAAATTCAGCAAGAAAAGCAAGTTCTCAAGGTCTAGTACGCAGAAGTCTGGAGGAGGTGAAGCCAAATGGTGCGACAAGTGCAAGAAGAGGCACCAGGGGAAATGTGATGGAGGAGTCACTTGTTTCATATGTAGAAAACCTGGGCACTATGCCAATGAATGCACGTTCACTAAAAAGGTCTGTTATGAGTGTAACGAGGAGGGGCATATTTCGAGGGACTGCCCGAAGAAGAAGGAGGTAGGAAGACCCAACATACTACCAAATCCGAAGGTGAGAGCCTTCCAAATGATGCTCGAGGCTGTGAAGGAGGCAACATACATCGCTTCAGGTACCTTTCTTGTAAATGGTTTACCTGCCAACATACTATTTGATTAAGGAGCAAATTACTCATTTGTATCCCATAAGTTTGGTGGAATATTGGTATTGCCTATATAAAAACTTGATGATTCCCTAATTGTGGAAGTTGCCAGTGGCAAGTTCATATCTGTTAGTAACCATATTAGGAACATCGTTATCGGCCTGAACGGAAACGAATTCCACGAGGAGCTATTACCCATATAGTTAAACGGTTTCGACATCGTTATGGGAATGGATTGGCTTAGCGCCAACAACGCTGAGATTCTTTGCAGGAAGAAGATAGTAAGGGTGAACCCACCCGGAAAAGAATCATTTATGGTGTACGGGGACAAACACAGAGTGAATTCTGGAATCATCTCCCTGATGAAAGCCAGAAAATGTTTGTCTAAGGGATGTGCATCATACTTGGCATTCGTAATCGATGCTAAGAAAGAAAAGAAAGAGGTGCAGAATATACCGGTTGTGTGTGATTATCCGGAAGTCTTTCCTGAAGATCTCCCTGGATTACCACCTGATAAACAAGTGGAGTTTTGGATAGACTTGTTACCAGGTACGACACCAATAACGAAAACACCTTACCGATTAGCACCGACGGAGATGAAGGAACTTATGATGCAACTTCAGGAACTATTGGACAATGGTTTAATTCGACTTAGTTCATCACCCTGGGGAGCTCCGGTGTTATTCTTGAAGAAGGACGGAAGCATGAGAATGTGTATATACTACCGAGAGCTGAACAAGGCACCAGTGAAGAACAAGTACCCATTACCGAGGATTGATGACCTATTCGATCAACTGCAAGGTTTGAGCTATTTCTCAAAGATCGATCTTAGGTCAGGATATCATCAGTTGAAGGTGAGAGAGCAGGATATTGAGAAGACTGCATTCAGAACTAGATATGGACACTACGAGTTCTTCGTTATGTCATTTGGACTAATCAATGCTCCAGCATCGTTCATGGATTTGATGTACAGGGTTTGTAAACCATTCCTCGATAAATCCGTGATAATGTTCATCGACAACATTCTGATCTACTCGAAAAGCCAAGAGGAGCATGACAAGCATCTACAGGAAGTGTTGGAAGTGTTAAAGAAGGAGAAGCTTTACGTTAAGTTCTCCAAGTGTGATTTTTGGATCCGAGAATTCCAATTCTTGGGTCATGTGGTTAACCAAGAAGGGATAATGGTTGACCCAGCAAAAATCGAAGCGGTAATAAAGTGGGAATGTCCAAAGAGTCTGACGAAGATTCGAAGCTTTCTAGGATTAGCCGAATATCACCAAAGATTTATCCAAGGCTTTTCTTCGATAGTTGCTCCACTGACAACGTTAACCCACAAAGGAGCTACATATACGTGGAGTGAGAAACATGATGAGGCATTCGAGAAGCTAAAGAAGAAGTTATGTGAAGCACCAATACTTTCTCTACCCGATGGAGTTGAAGACTTCGCGGTATACAGTGACGCATCTGGAGTTGGGTTGGGTTGTGTTCTGACCCAAAGAGAAAAGGTGATAGCATATGCCTCTCGACAATTGAAAGAGCACGAAAAGAACTACCCCACTCATGATCTAGAGTTGGCGGCGGTAGTATTTGCCTTAAAGATATGGAGGCATTAGCTCTATGGCACGAAGTGAAAGCTTTTTACTAATCATAAGAGTCTCCAGTATCTCTTTAATCAGAAAGAATTGAACATGAGGCAACGACGTTGGCTAGAACTACTCAAGGACTATGACTGTGAGATACTTTACCACCTCGGTAAAGCAAATGTTGTTGCTGATGCTCTCAGTCGGAAAGTCAACCTTGAAAGGAAAAGGCCAAGAGCGTTGAGAATTGAAGTCGTCTTGATGATTGTGGAAAGTATCAGGAAAGCTCAAGAAGAAGCTTTAGAGAAGAATGACCAAAAGGAAGAACGCTTGGGCAAAACGTTGGTGTTCGGTACAAACAGTCGAGGACTGAAGTTATTTCAAGATCGGATTTCGGTACCTAAGACGGGATGAATAAGAGATCTTCTGATGGAAGAAGCACACAAGACCATGTACTCGATTCATCTTGGTAGCACTAAATGTATAGGGACCTAAAACCCTACTACTTGTGGCCGACGATGAAGCTCGATGTTACGAAGTATGTGGCCGAGTGTGTGACATGTGCGAGAGTTAAGGCACAACATCAGAAACTGTATCGGAGTTTAGAACCTTTACCTGTACCCATGGGTAAATGGGAAGACATCATGATGGATTTTGTGACTAAACTGCCCAGGACGAAGAACGGACACGACATGATTTGGGTGGTCGTGGATCGTTCCACTAAGAGTGCACACTTCATAGCAGCCAACGAGAAGTGGTCTATGGATAAGCTCGGAAATACTTACGTGAAGAAAATTGTAAGACTTCATGTTCCTCTTACAATTGTATCAGATCGTGATAGTCGTTTCACGTCGAGGTTTTGGAGGAGTCTGCAATAAGAATTGGGTACGAAATTATGTTTGAGTACGGCTTACCATCCACAAACTGATGGCCAGAGCGAAAGAACGATTCAAACGCTTGAAGATATGCAGAGAGCATGTACCCTCGAGTTCTAAGGGAATTGGGACGAGCACTTACCTCTGGTAGAATTTTCCTACAACAATAGTTTCCATTCGAGCATCAAGATGGCACCTTATCAAGCTTTGTACGGACAGAAGTGTCGTACGCCGTCTTGTTGGCTTGAAGCCGGAGAGAAGCAGTTTATGGGCCCCGAGATAGTCCATGAGAGTGCTGAGAAGTTGAAAGTGATTTGGGAAAGGATGTTAGTAGCTTAGGATCGTCAGAAGAGCTATGCTGACAAGAAAAGACAACCAATGACTTTTGAAGTTGGGGATTCCATTTTGCTTAAAGTCTCACAGTGGAAGGGACTTATAAGATTTGGAAAGCGAGTAAAGTTGAGTCCAATGTTTATTGGACCCTTCAAAGTTCTTTAGAAGATTGGGAACCAAGCTTAGAAGCTCGAATTACCCAAAGAACTAGATAGTATTCATAACACCTTCCATGTGTGTTATTTGAGGAAATTCATGGGAGAAGTTCATGACATAATCCCAATCTCAGAGTTAAGAATGGATGAGAATAAAAGGTGATCGAAGAGCCAGAGGCAATTGTTGACCGTAAGACAAAGAAGTAACGACGCAAGATGGTCGACTTAGTGCTAGTCCGATGGAAACATTCGAATGGGCCAAATCTCACTTGGGAAACAGAAAGTGACATGATGAGTCGCTACCCACATTTGTTTGTTGATGCATGATTCCGGGACGGAATCATCCTAAGGGGGAGAAAATTATAATGCTCGGGTTTCAGGGCTAAGCATTTTTAGACAATGTAATAGTCTAGGTCAACTATTGTAACTCTTTCTGAAATAATAAAAATGAAATATTTGAGTATTATGTGAATTATGTGTATTTATGCGTTTATTACTCATTTATAAATGTATAATAAATAAAAGATAAAGATAAGCATCAAAATTAAAATGTGAGATACACCCTATATCTTTACATAAAGTTTTAGTGGTCGAAACAAGGATTCTGGAGATATAAAGAATGCCGAAATATGAGTTATAACGAAGAAGTTATGGCCCGTCGAAGTTTTACGGCAAAACCGGCACGACACTGGGAGATGTAAATAGTGAATTTACGATGAAGGACTTTTTAGCCTTAGTGATCTAAACCAAAGTTGTAGTATATGTTAAATCGAGAACATCCAGAAAAAGAACGCCCAAATCTGACTTCGTATGAGGAAGTTATGATTTTTCTATGATTCGGCTTAGCAGTGCACGACCCGAAACTCGAATTTTAGTTCGAGCGGTTTTTGGCTTACGCGACATAAATGAGAGTTGAAGATCTCGTTAATAGGAACTCAACGGTAAAAAGACAGACGAAAAGAGAGTCCGTATGTAGAAGTTATGAATTTTACGCGAACATTTAACAGTATAATCTCCTCGTACTTTTAAAATTATTATCGATCAAGAACTAGCCGATAGAGTCAAAATGAAAGTTGTAGATCTTATTTTTACCTACGCGTGGATATAAAGAACGTCAAAAACGGAGCTCGTATGTGAAAGTTACGAATTTTAGAAGTTGGAAGTATGCTGTGCGAAAAAGGGTGACGTGGCACAATCTTGACCATTGCTTTCTCCCCAAGGCTTGTCACCAGATGGTGACATGTGGCACCAAGTTTAGCCATATTTCATCCTATAAATACCACCTCTCCCACCCTCATTTTCTTCACACCTTTCTCATTCTTTCTTCTCTTTACTCTCTCTCTCTCCACAACCTCTCTCTAGCCCCGAAATCCCCCATAAAGCCTAGGGAACCTCCCTAGCACGAGGTGGAAGCCCCGGAGTGCTCGATGGCCCCGAGAAGAAGATCTTTTCGGATCGGGAACGTTGCTCCAAGCAAAGCCTGGTTTTCTATAAAACCCGCTGTAAGTGAGCTACGCCTACGCTATTTTTAATATACCTTTTATTTAATTATAGTAACATTATTAGGAACTTATAATAAATACTTGGGCTATTATTATGGGTTATATAAGTATTTTTTAACGCTTATATAATAGTTGTAACGCCCAGGTTTCGGGACTAAGCATTTTTAGACAATGTAATAGTCTAGGTCAACTATTGTAACTCTTTCTGAAATAATAGAACTGAAATATTTGAGTATTATGTGAATTATGTGTATTTATGCGTTTATTACTCATTTATAAATGTATAACAAATAAAGGATAAAAATAAATGTCAAAATTAAAATGTGAGATAAACCCGATATCTTTACATAAAGTTGTATCGGTTGAAACAATGATTCCGGAGATATAAAGAACGCTGAAATCCGAGTTGTAACAAAGAAGTTATGACCCGTCGAAGTTTCGCGATGGAACCGACACGATACCATGAAGCGTAAATAGTGAATTTACGATAGAGAGAGTTTTAGCCTTAACGATCTAAACATAAGTCATAGAATACGTTAAACCGAGAGCGTTTATAAAAAGAACGCTTAAATCTGACTTCGTATGAGGAAGTTATGATTTTTCGAAGTTTCGGCTTAGCAGTGTACAACTCGAAACTCGAATTTTAGATCGAGCGGTTTTTGGCCTACACAACCAAAATGAGAATTGAAGATCTCATTAATAGGAACTCAACGGTAAAAAGACAGACGAAAACAGAGCCCGTATGTAGAAGTTATGAATATTACGCGGACATTTAACAGTATAATCTCCTCGTACTGATAAATTTAAGATCGGTCGAGAATTAGCCAACAGAGTCAAAATGAAAGCTATAGATCTTATTTTTACCTATGAGTGGATATAAAGAATGTCAGAAACGGAGCTCGTATGTGAAAGTTACGTATTTTAGAAATCGGAAGTATATTGTGCGAAAATGGGTGACGTGGCACAATCTTGGCCATTGCTTTCTCCCCAAGGCTTGCCACCAGATGGTGACATGTGGCACCAAGTTCAGCCATATTTCAACCTATAAATACCACCTCTCCCACCCTCATTTTGTTCACACCTTTCCCACTCTTTCTTCTCTTTACTCTCTCTCTAGAACCTCTCTCTAGCCCCAAAATCCCCCGAAAATCCTAGGGTACCTCCCTAGCACGAGGCGGAAGCCCCAGAGTGCTTGACGGCTCTGAGAAGAAGAGTTTTTTTGCTCGAGAACGCTGATCCAAGCAAAGCCTGATTTTCAATAAAACCCGTTGTAAGTGAGCTACGCCTACGCTATTTTTTATATAGCTTTTATTTAATTATAGTAACATTATTAGGAACTTATAATAAAAACTTGGGCTATTATTATGGGTTATATAAGTATTTTTTTTAACGCTTATATAATAGTAATAATAGCTAGACTATTAATTAGTCTCAGCGAATAATAGACTAAACTCTAGTGGTAATAATACTAGGTTTGGTCGAAGGAAATTATTTTTAAGAAGCGAAGCGTTATCTGAGTTCAGAATTACCACCTTTTCAAGTGAGTGCATGGTCCCTTTCATCTTACACATAGATATGAAGTATTTTATATAAACTACATGCTATGTGTGCATATTATTTTTATACTTGCTATCTATGTTGGATGAACGATTTTATACAAGTTTTATATGATTTAAATTGTATATGTATTTTATATCTACAAAAATGTTGGGGTAAAACATGGGTAGATGTAATAGGTGATGTGTGATAAAATGATGAGAGGCCTCGATGTTGTTGTTGTTGATCCAGTCATTTAGTGGAGTATAGATGACCACCACAGACTCTTCTAGACAGTCCAGTTGAACGCTAGCAGGCTCGCAACCTGTAGGTGTTGTGAACTATGAGTTCACTGGTGTACTCCATCCCCATCAAGGTTGCCTTTAGGACATTTATTGCTGAGGAATCCACTTGGCAGTAGTGTCCATCCCGATGATGATCCTTAGGATATGTCCCTTATGATAGGTGTTTAGGGACGTAATGTAAGGATAACAGGAACGGATAATCGGTTATTGTTGGTCGATGAAATTAATAAAATTATTTATTGTGGGTTGAAAACCCTATGTGCTCACCGGGCTCCCAAGCCTGACCCACTTAGTTTTATGTATTACAAGTAGTGGCCCTCGAGCATAGTTGTGATGTGTTGGGATGAGGGATTACGGATATAGGCCTGTAGATATGAAACAATGTAGTAAGGCTTATATTGTATTGTGTATACTTATGTACTGTATCGAACATGACATCCCGAGTCTTTTAACGAAGTACATTTCTAAGGAAATGTTTTTGATAACTCTTTATCATATTATTGTTTTGGGACAAATTCTGCAACTCTTTTATTAAAAGGTTACTCTGATTTTGAAATAAAGTATAAAAAAAACCAGTCTTTTCTGTCCGTGATTTTGGGGATGTCACAGTTGGTATCAGAGCATTAGTTTAAGCGAACTAAGAATTTGTAGGATTTCTAGACTTAAACTTAGAATGCTAAGCGATGTGAGATGTTAGCACTAGCTTATTTTAGGAATTATGCCTAAAATGCTTTTATGTGCTAAATGCTTTGTGCTTGATATGCTGTTATTTATTCGGATCTATGGTCCGTTGCCGACCGGATCTGGAAACCTTATGTGTTTAGGATTCTAAACGTACGAGTACGATATTAGAACTAGCATATAAACGTTTCGGAGAGATAAGGATGATTTAAACGTCTATCCTAAATAAAGATCTAAATTCACCTTATTCGGTGTATAGATCAAAACGACAAGAACCCGCAGTTGAGCTGGGAATGCGAATGGGAATAGGAATCAACCCCCAGTGATTCAGCAAATACCTGTTGTAGTAGGAGCTGCACCTGAGCCAGTCACCATGGCTGGAGTTTAAGCCATGATTCGGGCTATGCTAGCTGAAAAAAGGGAAGAAATAAGTCAGATGTTCCACAAAAATAGGGATGAACCTACCATATACGTTGAGCCGAGCGAGCCAATTCTCGAGCAATCTGAGGAAGGGAACTACAGCCACCAAGGGAGTCAAGTAGGGACTCAAGGTGAGAAAAGGGATGGCCCGGAGAGGAGAAACAATAAGGATGGGCGGATGTACAAGAATTTCTTGGGTGCAAAACCACCAAGTCTCTCAGAAAGCCCAAAGCATGTGGAGATAATGGATTGGATCTCCGAGATGGAGATGGTGTTTGAAAGTTGTGATTGCAGCGAGAAGCAAAAAACCGTCTTCGTTGTAAGACAACTGAAAAATGGAGTCTTGAGTTGGTGGAAACTATTGGCGGATACAATGCCACGAGGAGAAGCTCTGAAAATGTCATGGGATGAGTTCTTGGAACCGCTGAAGATGCAATATTGTTCAGAGATAGATCTGATCGACCTGAACAATGAGTTCCAAAACTTGAGGAAGGGAAGAATGAGCGTTGACGACTACGCTACTGCATTCACAGAGAAGATGAAGTTGTTTCCGTACCTAGTGCCAACCAAACTCTCCAAAATTGAGAGGTTCGCGAACGTATTGTCCGTTGACTTTGGCCCAACAGTCAAGATGACAACTACACTGAAATCAGCTGTTCGAGCAGCTAAAAATGTGGAGACCCAACAGAAAGAAAGGGGTTTAGAAAGGGTCGAGGTTGGTGAAAAATGAAAGTTTGATGGATCCTCGAAGTGCAATAAGAAGAGTAGATTCTCGAAGTCTGGTTCGAGAGGAGGAGGATCAGAAGCGAAGTGGTGTGACAAGTGCAAAAAAAGCACACTGGGAAATGTGACGGTGGAGTCACTTGTTACAAGTGTGGAAAACCAGGGCACTATGCCAACGAATGTTGTCACACCCCAAAACCAAGAACGGCGGAAACGTTCTGGGGCGGAGGACGTCATGTAAAGTATCACTACATAACAGTAAACAAGCAAACAACATCATCCATTGCATTAAATATATAATTTAATACAAGAGTGTTCCGTATAGTTATAAACACCAAAAATGTAAATCAAAATAACAAGATGAGTCTTGAATGCGCTCCATCTTCTCAAAAGCTGGCCTCGGTACCTGTCTACTGATGACCTGAGAATATAAGTTATTTTGAAAGAGTTTATCAAGTTGGTGAGTTCATATGTATTTTAGTGTCGGTGGTTGTATCAAAATGTTTGAACATAATTATAAGTATGAGTCTGTAAACGTTTGTAAGTGTTGGTAAATGTTTGAATCTCCTAGAAAAACCTATATTTCCTATTAAAAGTAGCCTTTTACCAAGGCGTAACTGTTTTGTATGTTCGTTTATTGTAAAAGTGTGTAATTTTCCCCAAGTGTAACTATCATTATCAAAATATAGTTTGTACATTAATGTTTAAGTGAAAAGATCACTAAATATGTAAACGGTAAATTAATGTAGTACTGTAGTGTTGTATTATAGGAACTACTGCTATACTACCTTAAACCGGATTTATATTAAGGTATCATGTGATTAATTGTACCATACTATCGACTGGATAAACAACAACAAATGTAGGTCGTAAAATGAAATGACGTTTGGCACCCGCAGACGCAGGTCCAGCTGTAGCTAGCAGCAAGGTGTAGGATAGTCAATTCAGTATAGATCTATACGCAAACTCACGCTCTCCCTTCAAGAGACTCTAGCTACAACACAGGTCATGACATTGAAGTCATTCTCCGATACGGATCACAATGGTTAATGTATTCATGTATATGTAATGTAATGTTACTCGTACTAGTATCGTTGTATATGTTCTCTTTCTAGTATAGTTGTATATGTTCTCTTTCTAGTATAGTTGTATATGTTCTCTTTCTAGTATAGTTGTATATGTTCTTATAGTAATAAGTATTGACTCATGAATAAACTGACTCATTGATCTAACAATAGTATAAGTATGATCCTGTGTTACCCCGATGGTAACTTACAAATGATGTAACTAGTATGCATGAACATGGAAGAACTTTTATGACTATATATGTACACTTGATATATAATTAATATTGAAACGACCTTCGGACGGCTACTCGATATCCCACCAGACCACATCCAAATCGAGGAAAAGGAAATAGGGCGTGCGGCCTTCCTAAGCCTTTTAAACATTTCTTATATAACTATACATATACAGGCATGCAATTTATAATAATTATAACAAAGTTTAAGTAAAAGTATTTGATAAGTAAAAGAGTTTGTAAAACAGTTTGAAGTAAAACAGCTTTGATAAACAGTTTCAATAGTAGTAAAATCATTGGTTTTGTAGTTATTAATCATATGTGATTGATGTAATAACTATAAGTATTCAACTTGTATCCCCCCATAAAAGAATTTAAAACATTTAAAAGCATTTCAAAGGTTAATTAAAGGGGTATGAACTCACATGTGGTGAGTGGATTGGATTGAAGTGTTGGGTACGGTGCTAGGTGACAAATGAAAACTTGTACACACGCAAGAGCCTAGTTATCATATAACGAACACATATATAACTAATTATCCAATTTATAACTAATAAATTAGGTTGGGACACCCTAGAACATGAAAACACGTTGTTTCAAGTGTTAAAGATCACAAGGATTGCATCCAAGTGTTGGTAGGGCAAGGCTAGGATGTTTGGAGTTCAAGGGTAAACTCCCTTGGAGTTTACGGTTTTAATGGTCATAACTCAAGGAGTTTATGGAAGTAAACTCTAGAGTTTACAGCAGTAAGCTCTAGTCCCAATGACCAAGTGTTGTTTTGTGGTTTATCATGTCCTTTGAAGCATTTCTACTAAGTGGTTTGGCCTTTGGAATGGACTAGAGCAACAAAACACCTCCTTTGAGGAGTTTACAGCCACATGGCTTTTTCCTTTGGGTTTAAAACTGTAAACCCATATGGAGGAGTGTATAGCCATGTTTTCAAGTCCCTAACACCATTAGGTAAGTGTATGTGCTAGTTTCTAAGCCTAAGGAAGGACAATAACCCATTTAGACACACTTTAGGGTGTTTACGGTTTTGGGAGATCCCCAAACCGTAAACACCTATAATGTAACACCCCAAAGTTTGGAAAGCCAAGAAAAGAAAGAAAACCTCAAATTTAGGGGAGACTCGGCGAGTCCATGGAGGGACTCGGCGAGTCCGAGCGGGATCCGGGTTGTGGTGAAAGCGACCGACTCGGCGAGTCGGCCAGGGAGACTCGGCGAGTTGGGTCTGAACAGGGAAAACCCTAAACCCGGGAACTTGGAGCCTATTTAAGTGTCTCATTCTCCTTCCTAGGGTTCATTTATTGCCTCTCTACCCCAGAACATCTAACCCTAACCGCCATTTCCGTTTTTGGAGCTAGATCTTGCCTTGTAGAATGCATTAAGCTTGGAGGAGGAAGAAAGACCTTGGAGGTGCAAGAAGGGATTGTAGATCTGGATTGTGGAGTCATTTCAGACCAAGTGGAGGTAATAAGTTGTTGCTTGGACTCTCTTTTTCATCTAGATCTACTCTTATGTGTGGGTTTTGGCCATTGTTGGTATGATATGTAACCAATTCGAGTTGGAGGTTCAGATCTGAGGTTGCTACCTCAGATCCATGTTGGTTTTGGTCTAGAATCCCCTAAAGTATCAGCCTTTGATATGTTGAAGAAGCATGTTTGCCATAAACCCGAATTTAGTGTGTTTTGAGTTTAGATCTCACATTCTACACGTAAAGTTTGCCACTTTACGGGGGGAATAGGCCCTAGAAGTATGGATCTAGGAGTTGGAAGTTCAGTTTGGCTCGAAAAGCCACTGCATGGATTGAGGAATGGATAGACTCGGCGAGTCCTTCGAGTGGACTCGGCGAGTAGCTTGAAGGTGAGGAGGAACTCGACGAGTAGGATGAACAACTCGTCGAGTCGGATGAAGATAGGCATGGCCTTGGCGAGTTGGATGAACAACTCGACAAGTTGGTTGAAGATTGTCTAGGACTCGGCGAGTCTGTTCTTGGACTCGGCGAGTCAGATCGCGAAAACCTTGAACCCTTCGAGTCGAGACCCGAATCAGTGAGTCGGGTGGTGACTTAGCGAGTTGGACAGGACAGGACTTGGAACTGGTTGGACTCGGCGAGTCATGGACTGACTCGGCGAGTCGGGTCGCGAATAAGAAAGACCCTGAGTTTATGAACTCAGCGAGTCTTTAGGAAGACTCGACGAGTAGGGTTGACCTGGAAGGTTGACTTTGACTAGAGTTGACTTAGTTGTCTGTCAGACTAAGTGTTATATGTATATTGATAGCTCGGAGAGCTGGAGGAGCGGCAGATCAGGGGATTGTCGAGTAGCAGCCAGAGATTTATCAGTAGGGCTCAGCAGTTCAGGTGAGTTTCCTTCCAGTAGGGACGGGTCTAAGGCCACAATGCCGGCCCGTCCAGTTAGCAGTAGTTTCCGGACTTTGATCCGATACAGTAGCCAGTATGTTTGATGCCTTCGTGGCTCAGACAGGATTTGTGTGCTATGTTTTATGCGTTATGTGTTATGTGTTCCGGGCTACGGCCCGATGTAGTATGCAGTATATGTGTTCATGCTAGTTGCTATGTTATGCTACGCTATGCTCAGTCAGTTAGTTCCGGACTTCGGTCCGATGCAGGGGACAAGGTCCCAGTCAGTTCCGGACTTCGGTCCGATGCAGTTAGTTCTGGACTCCGGTCCGATGCAGTCAGTTCCGGACTTCGGTCCGATGCAGTTAGTTCCGGACTCCGGTCCGATGCAGTCAGTTCCGGACTTCGGTCCGATGCAGTTAGTTCCGGACTCCGGTCCGATGCAGTTAGTTTCGGACTTGGTCCGATGCAGGGGACAGGGTCCCAGTCAGGTCCGGACTTCGGTCCGATGCAGTTAGTTCTGGACTTTGGTCCGATGCAGGGGACAAGGTCCTAGTCAATTCCGGACTCCGGTCCGATGCAGTTTCCGGGCTTCGTCCCGATGCAGTGGGCAAGGCCAATATGTGTTTATATGTTATTGTATGGTATGTGGTAGTTTGGGGGAGCTCACTAAGCTTCGTGCTTATGGTTTTCAGTTTTGGTTTCAGGTACTCAGGTTTCAAAAGAGGAGCTCGGGGAGATTGCAGTGCACACACCATTTGCTCAGCCTGGGATGTTTATACTCTGATATATTTGACAGTTGTCATAATATTTTGAGATACATTGCTTATGATTTCTATATGAGGTTTATTGACTATGGTTTTATCATTAAATTAAACGAAATTTTCAGACTGTGTTTTTGGGATGTTTCAAGTTGGTATCAGAGCCTTGGTTTGAGGGATTCGGGCGCACTCCCGAGTGTGTCTGAACTCAAACTAAGGAAGTGGTATATAGTTTTCAAAGAAAAATCGTAGTTACAAAAGAATTTTGAGAAGGGAAAACAATTTTTAGAAAAAGCAAAAAGAGTTTTGAAAAGAGAAAAGGGTGTGGTGCATGCAATCAGCCGAGCGCAAGTAAGTACTCCCAATTTACCCATACAAGTTATGTTATTATTTTCGATATCAGTTTCAGTTCAGTTTCAGTTCCAGCTTCAGTAGAACAGCATGCTAGAATAGGACTAAGGATCTAGGATGATGCCTTATGTGCCTGCTTTATATGTTCCAGCTTGATGAGAGTTGCATGCTAGTAATGAGTAGACAGTAGTAGGATAGCCTGTGTAGGTTATGCCTGAAAGTATGAGCTTAGCATTATATGCTAGTGCAGTTTCTTGTTATGAGAATTGTTTTGCCTGAGTATGTTTCCCTTATCCGAATGCTGCTTGCTTTGTGCTTTGTGGGACTCTGAGTGATGAGAGTTAGCCATTAGGTGAATACGTTTCATCACATGTGATCAGGGTTGAATAATCTCAGAGTGCTGGATTTGGCCCTACTGCGCAGCTCTCGTTTGAGTCCAACCGTTGTAGGGACGAGTCTTTTACTTGAAGGATTATCTGAGCCTCGTCACATGTGATGGTATTCAGGTGGTGACTAATTGGCATTACTAGGAGGCTTTCAGCAGCTGAGGACTGTGTGGGTAGAGTCAGAGGTTCCCTAGGGCAATCCTAGGATGAGAGTAGCAGAGATCAGTAGAAGAGTAAAGGGGACTTGGTGAAGTTGAGGTAACTCTTGAGGAAAGTACGGATAGATGTGGAAGGTAGTAGGGGCCCATACTACTGAAAGCAGAGGATCCGTACTCGATTCAAGAGGGGCCGAGGCGAAACCAAGGAACTAGTAGAGTATGTGAGAGATCCCTCAGCGGTAGTATGTATTTGGTCAGGGATTGTTATATTTTCAGCATGGCGACGTTGCGTGAGATATCAGTTGGCAGTTTAGGTGCAGGGGAGGGGTCTGGCTCAGGCTTTAGAGCCGGACAGATTGACGATCAGATGAGGGATTCATTTCCGCAGAGATTATGCGCAACATCATCGATCAGACTCCAGTGATTTCCGGTTCAGTTAGAGAGGCTATTGTGGAGTTTATGGACAGTCATCTTGAGGCCTGTAGGGGCCGAGTTAGTTTCAGGACAGACTGGGGCTCGTCTAGGCCCCGAGTCTCATGGAGTTCTGGGATCCATCAGGGAGGGAAATCCCATTTCTAGTTCTGCTATTAGGAGGCAGGGGTGAGTGGGGCATTCTATCTCCAAGAGAAACCATTGTATGATTTGATAGTTGAGGAAGTTTCGCGAGCCATTCGCGAGGGTCTGCCAGACATGGTCGTGAGGATCATTGATAGATTGATAGTGAGGCTTCAAGATCAGACATCTGTTGTTCAGACAGCAGACATTGCCGTTGGGGTAACGCAGGAGTGAGAGTCGGGCAAGGAGTCGGAAGGGAAGAGGAAAATGGATGAGACACAGGTTGCCACAGGTTCGAGTAAGAGGCCCAAGAGTTCAGATTTGAGGACGAGGAACTATCAGAGCCGCAGTCGATGCGGGAAGTGCGGAAGGACGCACATGGGTGCGTGTAGGCGTAGAAGTGGTGACGATGTTGGGTGTTTCAAGTGCGGCCAGATTGGTCATTTTAGCAGAGACTGTGTTGTCACCATCGCCCAGAGACTTGATCCGTTGTGTTTCCATTGCAGTCAAGGGGCCACAAGAAGGCCCACTGTCCAAGTTGTATTCAGCAGGGCGGGCGCCAGCTCCTGCCCTTGGAACTTCGAGTACCGTCAGTGGTTGTCAAGGCCGAGCAAGGGTGCCTACGGCTTGGAGCCGAGTTTCTCCGGTAGATTTCAGCAGGGATTCGAGCAGCACTGAGTAATGGAGGTATGAAACTTTGTTTTGTCAGCTTACGTTATGATATATTGTTATGGTTCTGCATCATTATCGGTATGAGTATTTCATTTTGAATTGTTTGATTGTGATCGAGTTATATGCCATCTGCATACCTTGGATTTTTGGTTAGTAGTCAAGGGTTGGGTTTTATCGAAAAGGGTACTTAGGGTGCAGTAAGTGTAGCATGCCTTGGAGGGACTCGGTATGTTCGCTAGTTCGGAGCCGTATAAGTTTTAGAATGGACAGGTTAGATCCCTAGCTATGGTAAGCCTGGGATTCATCAGCGAATTGATTTTGGAATGGTAGTAAGGATTGGGATTTCTCTTTTCTGAGCATCGAAGTGTAAGCAGGATCGAAGTGGGGGAGAATTCTCCGAGTGTACAAGGGTAAGAGCACGCAAATCTAGAGCGAGTACGTGATTTCTGAGAAGGAAAAGAAGTGGTTCAGAGTTTGATGGATTGAATAGTTCAGGGTTGGGAGTTTGAGAAACTCCCCATCAGTCCGTGCGTGTAGATGGTAATGGTGAGAATGTGGTTCGGATTCCGGTGAAGGGCCGCCTGTAAGACTCGTGTGAGTCGGAAAGGAGGATCTTGAGAACGGTTAGCAAGAGATGTTTCTGTGTTAGTAGTCAGTGGTAGAGGCAACATGTAGGGTTGTGTGTATTCAGGAGTTGGAAGTTTGGAAACTTCCCAATGTTAGTTTCATGTTTCTGGATTAGTAGACGATTGGTTTGGGAACCAAGTCGAAGAATTCCTCGACGGAACGCTAATTTCATCAAGGATATAAGATGTCAAGGTTGATGTAGCATCTAATGATTGAGGACTGATTTTGAGAAATCGGGATGAGGAATCACTAGCGGGACTAGGGATAGTCAGGATGTCCTCGGGATAGTAGTAGAGTGTTGTAAGTCTGCGGGGGTAGCCGTAGCATTCACTAGCAGTCAGATAGTAGTAGAGTGTTGTAAGTCTGCGGGGGTAGCCGTAGCATTCACTAGCAGTCAGATAGTAGTAGAGTGTTGTAAGTCTGCGGGGGTAGCCGTAGCATTCACTAGCAGTCAGATAGTAGTAGAGTGTTGTAAGTCTGCGGGGGTAGCCGTAGCATTCACTAGCAGTCAGATAGTAGTAGAGTGTTGTAAGCCTGCGGGGGGTAACCGTAGCATTCACTAGCAGTCAGATAGTAGTAGAGTGTTGTAAGTCTGCAGGGGTAGCTGTAGCATTCACTAGCAGTCAGATAGTAGTAGAGTGTTGTAAGTCTGCGGGGGTAGCCGTAGCATTCACTAGTAGTCAGATAGTAGTAGAGTGTTGTAGGCCTGCGGGGGTAGCCATAGCGTTCATTAGCAGCCAGATAGTATTTGAGAGTTGTGAATCCGCGGGTGTAGCCGTGGCTTTTATCAGATTGGTAGCAGCATGAGCGCGTTGTTGAACGCGAGAACGTAGTAATTCCCACCCGTTCGGGTGCAGCAGTGGGAATACGGGAATCCACGGGTTAGATTCGGATTTCCCAAATGGTTCAGTTATGGCTAAGTCAGCAAATTTTGGCTATAGATCGTCACATCAGTTATGAGATCAGAGTAGCAGTGGACCGTTGGGATTCGGGTATGTTAAGGGCTACCGTCAGTCTGGGAACCATCATGTGTTAGCCAAGGAATGGATGACGTCAGGATGTGATGTAAGGACCCGATCGATTGGATCGGAAGGTTGTTAGAGCCACAGTGACAGGATAACTAGTGGAAACTAGTCCTTGAGGAAGATTTCATTCAGAAGTCGTGGAAGCGACTAAGTGAGGAGTCCCTTGACTCCACAGTTGGACTTGAGTTTAGTGTTTCAGGCAGCTCAGTGTTTCAGCCAGTTTAGTGTTTCAGGCAGCTCAGTGTTTCAGCCAGTTTAGTGTTTCAGGCAGCTCAGTGTTTCGGCCAACTCAGTGTCTCAGGCAGCTCAGTGATTCAGCCAGATCAGCGTTTCAGGCAGTTTAGTGTTTCAGGCAGGTTCGGTATTGTAGACAATTCAGTGTTTGAAAGGTTTCGGAGTTTTGGGTCAGTATTGTATTTGAGTTGGAATACTAGTGTTGACGGTATAGTTGGTTGATGTGGAAATGACAAGTCTCTCTTAGCAGGATCAGTTGAGCCTTCGGCCGAGTATAAGTGACATGTAAAGATAGCTAGGCAAGTAGCTTTTCTTCGGGATGAAAGACTCGAGTTAGTAGGAGTTGAGTAATCAGATGGGATATAAGCAAGCTGATTCAGTATGGATGACAGAATAGATGGGACAGTTATGGTCAGTCGGGGTATCTTACGGAGTCGCTAGGAGCGGCTAAGAGATTGCGATGGAGTGTAGTGACCGGTGGGAGATGGTAACTTAGATATTGGCAGAATAGTTGAGCAAGGGTAGTCTCAGTGCATCCAGTAAGCAGTTGAGAGGCAACAGGATTTTCAGTCGAAGGAAGTATCGTTGAGGAAATTATGGAAAGAGAAAGATTCAGTATGTACCAACAGTAGTGATCGGCATGGTGAGTGGCTGGAGTGATGGGCATAAGGGTGTTAGATTTTTTTTCCAGACCGAGAGTTGGAGGCAGCTCAAAGGCAGTTGATCGTAGCAAACTTCGAGGACGAAGTTTAGTTTAAGTGGGGGAGAGTTGTAACACCCCAAAGTTTGGAAAGCCAAGAAAAGAAAGAAAACCTCAAATTTAGGGGAGACTCGGCGAGTCCATGGAGGGACTCGGCGAGTCCGAGCGGGATCCGGGTTGTGGTGAAAGCGACCGACTCGGCGAGTCGGCCAGGGAGACTCGGCGAGTTGGGTCTGAACAGGGAAAACCCTAAACCCGGGAACTTGGAGCCTATTTAAGTGTCTCATTCTCTTTCCTAGGGTTCATTTATTGCCTCTCTACCCCAGAACATCTAACCCTAGCCGCCATTTCCGTTTTTGGAGCTAGATCTTGCCTTGTAGAATGCATTAAGCTTGGAGGAGGAAGAAAGACCTTGGAGGTGCAAGAAGGGATTGTAGATCTGGATTGTGGAGTCATTTCAGACCAAGTGGAGGTAATAAGTTGTTGCTTGGACTCTCTTTTTCATCTAGATCTACTCTTATGTGTGGGTTTTGGCCATTGTTGGTATGATATGTAACCAATTCGAGTTGGAGGTTCAGATCTGAGGTTGCTACCTCAGATCCATGTTGGTTTTGGTCTAGAATCCCCTAAAGTATCAGCCTTTGATATGTTGAAGAAGCATGTTTGCCATAAACCCGAATTTAGTGTGTTTTGAGTTTAGATCTCACATTCTACACGTAAAGTTTGCCACTTTACGGGGGGAATAGGCCCTAGAAGTATGGATCTAGGAGTTGGAAGTTCAGTTTGGCTCGAAAAGCCACTGCATGGATTGAGGAATGGATAGACTCGGCGAGTCCTTCGAGTGGACTCGGCGAGTAGCTTGAAGGTGAGGAGGAACTCGACGAGTAGGATGAACAACTCGTCGAGTCGGATGAAGATAGGCATGGCCTTGGCGAGTTGGATGAACAACTCGACGAGTTGGTTGAAGATTGTCTAGGACTCGGCGAGTCTGTTCTTGGACTCGGCGAGTCAGATCGCGAAAACCCTGAACCCTTCGAGTCGAGACCCGAATCAGTGAGTCGGGTGGTGACTTAGCGAGTTGGACAGGACAGGACTTGGAACTGGTTGGACTCGGCGAGTCATGGACTGACTCGGTGAGTCGGGTCGCGAATAAGAAAGACCCTGAGCTTATGAACTCGGCGAGTCTTTAGGAAGACTCGGCGAGTAGGGTTGACCTGGAAGGTTGACTTTGACTAGAGTTGACTTAGTTGTCTGTCAGATTAAGTGTTATATGTATATTGATAGCTCGGAGAGCTGGAGGAGCGGCGGATCAGGGGATTGTTGTGACATCCCGGAATTTAGGGCATAGATTTCAAACGACTAAACTACGACAAATCTATTTGTAATTAATTCATTCAGCTTTAACTGCATCTAATGAAATATAAATGAGTTAATTTCAATTATTATATAATATTTGATGATATTTTTATGCCCAAACGTGTAAACTGGTAACCCAATCAAACCGCTCAACTACAGCGCTGACTAATGCGTCTGAAAATTGAAATTTAACATTTTTCATTTTTGAGCAAAATAAACACAAAAATATGATAGTACATGTTCCCCCATTTCCAAAAATATAAAGAACGTCCAAAACGGAGTTTGTATGCAAAAGATACAACCGCTTTAAGAAAAACGGACAGTAAAACACTGTTATTCGTTAATCGCGTAAACAAAAACGTTCCGTTGAGGCACTTACGCTTTGCCGACGGGAAATCTGAGAGCATTTTTGGAATCAGGATATAGTATATTATTTAATTCCACACTCGAAATAATTTTTACGAAAATATTTACACAAGTCGCGAAAACGGACACCGCGAGCCGTTAAGACGCAAAACTTAAAACGCAATTTCCCGGAGATCCGTAACTCCAAAAATTAATCCGTTTGATGTTCTAGAATCCTTGAATTATACTCTATCTAACGGAGCCTTCGAAAAATAAAATCAATGCACGAATACCGAGAAACCCGATTTTTGTATGTTTTAAACATGTAAGGGAGGCTTAGCCCCATGTGGGGCCCACCCATACTCCAACAGACAAAAAAAAAAAAAAATCTGATCTCTTTTATCTTCACCTCACCCCCACGTGCCATATCTTTTCTTTCTTGCACATATCCTCAAAAGTACAAGGTAAGGGTTGAGGTATGGCTTATTTGGTTTGTGTGTATGGATTTTTACTATAAAAGGAATGCATGAGTGCCTTCATTCGACACAAATCATCAACTTCTTCCCTCTTCTCTCTATCACTCTCTTCCTCCATAAAAGCTGGAAGAACATCCCCTGCCACTCTCAAACACCCACTACCACCACCCAAAAGCTTCATCCCTAAGCTTAGTTTGTTATTTCCTTCGATCCCTGGAAGCTTTTCCATACCCCTGCATCGAAATCCAACAGAAATGAGGAAGAACGGAGGTAGCAGTATCAGAACCACCACCCCCGTCAGCCTCCTGTTGCAGCAATAACCACCGATCGCCACCACTTCTGGCCTCCATTTCGTCACTAGTAAGCCATCTCCACCCCCCTTGATTTCGTTATAAGCTTCCATGTATCTAGAACTATAATAATAATAATAATAATAATAATAATAATAATAATAATAATAATAATAATAATAAACCGCTGCAAGATTTTTATTTATTTATTTATTTTCTTTCTTTCGTTTGCGTATCACGTCGGGGAAGAAGAACAGGAGGCATATGCCTCCTGTTATAAGCTTGTATACAGTTCAAACATCATTGCAAATTAAATATATATAGTCACCATACTTTTAAATTGCCTGAATTTAGTCCCTTGAAAGTTATTTCAAATGTAAGATTTAAACAATAAAAGTTTGATAAGAATGTTTAAAACTTACTTTAGGATGAAAAAATCATTTCAAAACAAATCAAACTTTATATACAAAAATTAAATGAAAAATGTTTATACGTATATTTTAGAAATTTTAAAGTTGATTTCAAATAAATTAATTTTGGTTATTTAAATACTTGCGGAAAAATAATAAATTAAAATTTAAAATTTATTTAAAATAATTATAAATTTTAAATTGGCAAAAGTTAGGGAATTATTCAAGAAATTGTTATAATACTTAATCACGTCCAAATATTAATATATATCGAATTTCTAGGAAATCGAACTAATCCCGGAGATCACGACCTCACGGCAATACATTCTGGTCTTCAGAACTACTCGTTTACCACTCAATAAGGTGAGAGTTACGGCCCCTTTTCAATATTTTATTTTCTTGGGGGAGAATACATGTGCTATATATTATTTATGATACAAATATATAAGTCTTATATGATATGCATGCTACAAATTTAAGTTATAAATACTTCCATCATGCATAAGACTTTACACACTTATACAAGATCGTTATGTTAAAATACATATCTCTATAAAAGCAAGTAATTTATACCTTTATAAATACATCAACCATACTCGACTTTACAAATACTATACTATGAGTTTCATTATGCCCAGTACTTATCTATAATTAAGTTAGGGCTGAGAGTTATTCACAAACTTTGCGTTAATGGTTTTTGAGTGAGACGCTACTATTCATTAGCTGAGTTTAATCACTTAGCCTGCCCCACACTGCTATAATCGTTAATCTTCGGAGCGAGTTACATATATATAGATCTATATAGGGTTGACAACCCCACCTGCGGTTGCTAGCTACAACCATCGACTGATCAATCGAAGCAGGTGATATGTGTCTACGATCGTTACTACGATGTCCAATGAAGCATCGTAGGGAGGGGTACCTTTCGTCTATAGCTCGATTATAGAACTCACTAAAAACATTAACACGAATCTCTCTCACTTTTTCACTACAACCATAGGTTTGGTTGCTTTTAGAAATGTTTTTAAGTATGGTGGTTACTTATACAATGGATATGTTTAAACCTTCATGAAGTTATTACAAACACATTTTCTTCAAAAGCATAAAATTATTTATAAAATTAATTTTTAGCTTTTAAAGAATCATGACAAGCATTGTTTCAACTATCATTATACAAAATATATACATATATATATACATATATATATATACTCTTGGACTTTTGAAAGTATTATTACTGCGGCTAGCAGAAAACCTGTGACTCTCACCAACCTCGTGTTGACTTTCAAAATACATGTATTCTTAGGAAATCAGTGAAATTTCGGGCACACTCAGACGATGGAAAACTTGGCTCGCAAGTACTTTAATTTTCTACTTTTGAACTGTTATGCCTAACTGTTAAGGCAAACTCGTATTATTATCTTATTACTATCTGTAAGAACTTTGTATGAAAACATAAACATGTAATGAAATGTTGTTTTGTTTATTGTTGTACTTGTGCTGTATATTCAATTTACCTGTGATCCATGAACTTAGTCGCACAGCCCGGCATGTTCCGCCGCCTCGGCCGGGGGTGTGACAATTGTCGAGTAGCAGCCAGAGATTTATCAGTAGGGCTCAGCAGTTCAGGTGAGTTTCCTTCCAGTAGGGACGGGTCTAAGGCCACAATGCCGGCCCGTCCAGTTAGCAGTAGTTTCCAGACTTTGATCCGATACAGTAGCCAGTATGTTTGATGCCTTCGTGGCTCAGACAGGATTTGTGTGCTATGTTTTATGCGTTATGTGTTATGTGTTCCGGGCTACGGCCCGATGTAGTATGCAGTATATGTGTTCATGCTAGTTGCTATGTTATGCTACGCTATGCTCAGTCAGTTAGTTCCGGACTTCGGTCCGATGCAGGGGACAAGGTCCCAGTCAGTTCCGGACTTCGGTCCGATGCAGTTAGTTCCGGACTCCGGTCCGATGCAGTTAGTTTCGGACTTCGATCCGATGCAGTTAGTTCCGGACTCCGGTCCGATGCAGTTAGTTCCGGACTTCGGTCCGATGCAGTTAGTTCCGGACTTGGTCCGATGCAGGGGACAGGGTCCCAGTCAGTTCCGGACTTCGGTCCGATGCAGTTAGTTCCGGACTTTGGTCCGATGCAGGGGACAA
The DNA here is from genome assembly GCF_052625555.1 of Lactuca saligna. Lineage (NCBI taxonomy): Eukaryota > Viridiplantae > Streptophyta > Magnoliopsida > Asterales > Asteraceae > Lactuca > Lactuca saligna. The sequence goes on along the minus strand of NC_136420.1, from coordinate 246,528,793 downwards.
GGTCCCAGTCAGTTCCGGACTCCGGTCCGATGCAGTTAATGGGCTTCGTCCCGATGCAGTGGGCAAGGCCAATATGTGTTTATATGTTATTGTATGGTATGTGGTAGTTTGGGGGAGCTCACTAAGCTTCGTGCTTACGGTTTTCAGTTTTGGTTTCAGGTACTCAGTTTTCAAAAGAGGAGCTCAGGGAGATTGCAGTGCATACACCATTTGCTCAGCCTGGGATGTTTATACTCTGATATATTTGACAGTTGTCATAATATTTTCAGATACATTGCTTATGATTTCTATATGAGGTTTATTGACTATGGTTTTATCATTAAATTAAACGAAATTTTCAGACTGTGTTTTTGGGATGTTTCATATAAATGTTGGATTTTGGTGTTTTTCAAGGCTTAGATACATCAAAGGAAGTTTTAATCAATTCATGGAAGTCTTAAACATCAAACTAGGGCTAAACAAGGGACTTAGGCACACTTTGGTGTCATTTATGGTGTTTACAGCCCAAGAACATTCTTGGACCGTGAACACCTTTAACCATGTGGTCTTGACCCATTTTCTTGATGTTCAAATGAAATACTAGTTTACAATCACTCAAGGATGGAAGCACTTACTATTAGAAGGCTTGATTTGAGCTATAAAAGGCCAAGAACACTTAGTTTGTGTTCTTGGTGTTTTGGAAATCTAGTCAAAATACAAATATGAATGGATGAATATATGTACAAACACTAGATTAAGTGTTTTACTAACTTGAAATGGTTAGAACACTTACAACTTTGAAGATTTGGAATTAAATCTAGGATGATACTTGAGAGAGTTTATGGAGTTTACTCTTTTGACATTTGGGGAGTAAACAAAAATGAGTAGCTTTTGGGGAGTAAACTCATACATAGGTATGAGTTCATGGTTTTTGGTTGAATTTTCAACCCAAATATAAAAGTTTGGTTGGGTGTTTCTAATACGCGAAATGTTTGCGGTTTTTAAATTTCAAAATCCGAGACGGCACTTTCTTTCACCCGTTCGTTTGAAAACAATATTAAAATAATCAAACAAACTTTATATTTCTTAAAAATAAGAAATAATTACATTAACTTATGATACGAAGTGGTTGAGTTTTAGGGTTTGACTGAATGGAAATTTCGGGTTGTCACATCATCCCCTTGTTAAGGGAATTTCGTCCCGAAATTAAATTCTAAACAAATAAGGTAGTTACAAATAAGTAAGCAAAGAAATGAGGGTATTTCAATTTCATCTGATCCTCACTCTCCCAAGTGAATTCCGGTCCTCGCTTGGCGTTCCAGCGAACCTTCACAATCGGGATACGGCTTTGCTTTGTCTACTTGACTTCTCGGTCCATGACCTCTACTGGTTCTTCCACGAAATTGAGGCTCTCGTTGATATCGATCTCATCGAGTGGGATTACAAGAGTCTCGTCGGACATACACTTTTTCAAGTTAGATACGTGGAATGTAGAATGTACGTTACGAAGGTCATCGGTAGATTGAGTTTGTATGCTACAGGGATGATTCTTGCGAGAATCTCGAAGGGCCCAATGTATCTTGGATTAAGCTTTCCACGCTTACCGAAGTGTATCAATCCCTTCTAAGGTGAGACTTTGAGAAGGACTCGGTCTCCTACCTGGAATTCCAAAGGTTTCCTTCGCTTATCAGCGTAGCTCTTCTATCGGTCTCTAGAGGCTTTCAATCGTTCACGTATCTAGACGATCTTCTCTGTCGTTTCCCGAATGATTTCCGGGTCGGTGAGAGTATTGTTAGAAACTTGCCCCTAGCTAATTGGGTATCCCCCACTTCAGCCCAGCACAGAGGGGATCTACACTTTTGGCCATAGAGGGCTTCGTATGGAGCAGCCTTGATGCTCGTGTTATAACTGTTATTGTAGGAAAACTCGAAAAGGGGTAAATGAGTATCCCATGCCTTTCCAAAGTCAATCACACAGGCTCTCAACATATCTTCCAGTGTTTGGATGGTCCTCTCACTTTTCCCTTCGGTCTGTGGATGGTAGGCCGTACTCATGTCCAACCTAGTTCCTAGGGAACTTTGTAACGACTGCCAGAACCTCGAAGTGAACCTACTATCTCTGTCCGAGATAATAGATAAGGGAACACCGTGCAGTCTTACAATCTCCCTAATGTAAGTTCTTGTATGTTTCTCTATATTGTCAGTTTCTTTGATAGGCAGGAAGTGTGCAGACTTGGTCAATCTATCGACGATGACCCATATGGTATCAAGTCCACCCGTTGTCTTGGGAAACTTGGTTATGAAATCCATAGTGATCCGCTCCCACTTCCATTCTGGAATCTCTGGTTGTTGTAATAAATCGGAGGGCTTCTGGTATTTGACCTTAACCTTCGCGTAAGTAAGGCATTTACTTACGAAGGTAGCAATATTTGCTTTTATATTAGGCACCAGTATAGCTTTTTGAGATCCAGATACATCTTATCTGAACCTGGGTGGACGGAATACCGAGTATTGTGTGCCTTGGTCATGACCAAGTCTCGGATTCCACCGTGTTTCGGTGTCCAGATCCGGTCCATGAGATAATAAGCTCCGCCACCCTTAACCTCTAAGTTCTTATCCATTCCTCTCAGGGATCCACCTGCCACGTTTTCAGGTTTCAAAGCGTCGAGCTGCGCAACCATAATTTGTATGGAAAAATGTGAATGGATAATCATAGTCAAAGATTTGACTCTACGACCAGAATATTCTTTCTGACTTAGGGCGTCATCTACTACATTGGCTTTACCCGGATGATAACGAATTTCACATTCGTAGTCACTGAGTAGCTCGACCCACCGTCATTGTCTCATGTTGAGCTCTTTCTGTTCGAAAAGATGTTGCAGACTTTTGTGGTCTATAAAGATAGTGCTCTTCGTACCGTAGAGGTAATGTCTCCAGATCTTCAGAGCAAAAACAACTGCTCCTAGTTCGAGATCGTGGGTCATGTAGTTGACCTCATGTGTCTTCAGCTGTCTCGAGGCATATACGATGACTTTACCTCGCTACATCAGAACATACCCGAGCCCTTTGTTCGATGCATCACAATCGACTACAGAGTCTTCTATCCCTTCGGGGAGGGATAATACTGGTGTGGTGCACAAGGCTCGTTTGAGCGTTTGGAACGCTCTCTCCTGTTTCTCTTCCCAGTCAAAGGCCTTGCCTTTCTGGGTCAGCGTTGTAAGAGGTTTTGCAATTCTGGAGAAGTTCTGTATGAACCTGCGGTAGTAGCCAGCGAGACCTAGAAATTGACGAATTTCTGTAGGCGTCTTCGGTGCTGACCAGTTCTCAATAGCCTTAATTTTGGATGGGTCCACGTGGATTCCTTCTTCGCTGACCACGTGTCCTAAGAATTCGACTCTTCGGATCCAAAATTCGCATTTATAGAACTTCATATAGAGCTTCTCCGTTCGTAAAGTTCCTAGAACCTGTCGCATGTGATCGCCATGATCTTCCTTACTTCGGGAGTAGATCAGGATGTCATCTATGAAGACAATGACGAACTGATCTAAGTAAGGTCGGCATACTCTATTCATCAGATCCATGAAAACTGTGGGCGCGTTGGTCAATCTGAATGGCATCACCATGAACTCGTAGTTTCCGTAGCGAGTTCGGAAGCCTGTCTTCGGAACATCCTCCTCCAGCACTCGTAACTGGTGATATTCGGATCTTAGATCAATTTTGGAAAAGTAGTTCGCCCCTTGCAGTTGCTCAAATAAATCGTCTATGCGAGGCAGAGGGCAACGATTCTTAACCGTCAGTTTGTTAAGTTCTCTGTAGTCGATACACATACAGAATGATCCTTCTTTCTTCTTAACGAACAAGACCGGTGCTCCCCAAGGCGATAAACTTAGTCTTATAAAGCCCTTGCTGAGCAATTCGTTAAGTTGACCAGATAGTTCCTGCATCTCTGCTGGTGCTAATCGGTAGGGCGACTTGGCTACTGGGGTAGCTCTTGGGACTAAGTCGATTCTGAACTCGACCTGTTGTTGTAGAGGTAATCCAGGTAGCTCTTCTGGGAAGATGTCGGGAAAGTTGCTCACTACTGGGATGTTCTTTAGTTCTTTCGTTCCGAGGCTCGTATCGACGACGTGAGCAAGGAATGCATGGTAATCTTTACGTAGATACTTCTGTGCTTGAATACTTGATATAATATGAAGACTCACACCGGGTTTGTCGCCGTAGATGATAAGAGTTTCGTTAGACGGGAGGTTTAGACGGACTGCTTTCTCGTAGCACATGATGTCGGCGCGATGAAGACTCAACCAATCCATGCCGATGATAACGTCGAAGCTTTTAATCGAGACCAGCATAAGGTCGATTGGAAATGAATGGTTATCTAGAGTTAGGGTACATCCTAAGTATATGCTATTTGTACTTTCTGTTTTCCCATTAGCCATTTCTACTGTGAATAGTTCTCTAAGTGCATGTGGTTGTTGTTTAAGCATGCGAGCAAATTTATGGTTCACGAAGCTCCGCTCCGCTCCACTATCGATCAAAATGCATGCATAGGAGTTATCAAGGAGGAACGTACCAGTTACCACCGTCGGGTCAGCAAATGCTTCCCTATGGCCTATTGCTAGTACCCTCCCTGCTCCACTAGTATTCTTTGCTTTGGGGCAGTCCCTCTTATAGTGGCCTGCCTCGCCACAACCATAACAAGTCTGGCTGTGACAACCCGAAATCTATTCCGTCATTTTTAACCCCTTCTTCCCTTAATAAGCCTCGTTTTATTTAACTGTCCGTTAACTTTTGGACTGGTTAATTAATTTGGGACTTTTTGAATGACTTTATGAAGGTTGAAATAAATTAGAAACACCCCAAAGTTTTCCTTTGAAAAATTTTAGTTCAACCAAGTCAAAATACGACCACTAAATCGGGTGCGACCAAAAGCCCCGTTTAACAGCAGTATCGGGTAGATTTCCACTGAGCCCCAACTCAAACCCCTATATAAGGGTGAGTGGAGTCCATTTGATACTTTTTCACTCTCTCTCCACTCTCTCTCTCTACAACTTATTTTCGAGCCAAAAACATCCGTTTCGAGCCCTAAACGAGTAAGCAATCTACCCTAACTTGTTGTATAGCTTAACTAACATGCAAATTCGTGTTTAAGACATCAAATAGGGGCCAAGTTATGTGTTTACGGCCCAAGAACACTCTTGGACCGTGAACACCCTTAAATGGGGTTTTTAAGCCCCAAAACCCCTCAAAACTACCCCTAAGGCTTAGATATGACTTGTGGACTTACACCTTCGAGCTTAGAACACCAAAACCTTATGATATGGAGAGTAAACATGAGTTTACGTCCCAAGAACACTCTTGGACCGTAAACCCCTCTTCATAGGCCGTGAACACCTTTTAAGGTGTTAGAAATGCCCTCAAACACCTCCTATGGCCTTGGAAAATGTTTAGAGGTAACCCCCATTGAAGTAAAGGATTTAAACATTTAAGAAACCATGGACTTAGGAGTTTACGACCGTAAGCCCCCCTAGGTTTGGTCCATGGGCCGTAAATCCCAAAAAGTGCCCAAATGATGCCCTAACTTCTCCATTTGACTTGGAAAAATGCATAGAACTTTATTCTCTACCATTTAAGACATCAAAACACAAAAGGAAAGGGTTAGTAGGAGTTTACGGCCATAAAATCCATGTTTACTGCCGTAAACTCCCAAAAATGGTCCATGTGAGGCCTTAAACCCTTCATAAGCCCTAGATTTGAGTCTAGCCTAATTCCTTGAGTGATATAAGATATTTTGGCATCCTAGAACACCCTCACCATGAGTTTACAGCTGTAAACTCATAGGGAGTTAGTCCCAGGGCCGTGAACTCTATGAAGAGTTTACTCTTGAAGAGTAAACTCCCTATTTAAGCCATACACACCCTTAGATGTTACCCGGGACACTCCAAGCACTGAACCAAAATGTTTTCCGCACTTTAGGATGCGTATACATGTTAAATTAGTATTATATTTACTAATTGTATGTAAACATATGTCATCATATGTTAATAGGGCACTAAGTGTGTTCAAGTCTGTACTTGACACTGAGCACCCAACCGACACCTTCGTTCAATCCACTTACGACAAGTGAGTTCATACCCCTGAATTAAACTTTTAAATGTTTTTACATGCTTTTAGGGGGGGGGGATACAAGTTAAAGATGCCAGTTATCATATCAATCACATGTGATTGATAACCAGCATGCACAAGGATTTATTACACTGTCAACTGTTTTTACCAAGTATGATACTGTAAATGGTCTTCCAAAACATCTTTATTTGTACAAAGCTTTTCTCAAATTGTTTCCCACGCCGTATGTTTTACTTAAAGTCCTGTTACGGCAGTATGTTAAACAAAGGATTTCTTTACCCAAATTTTTTTTATCAAAGTTTCGTTCATGACATTGAAGTCATGCTCCGATACGGATCACAATGGTTAATGTATTCATGTATATGTAATGTAATGTTACTCGTACGAGTATCATTGTATATGTTCTCTTTCTAGTATAGTTGTATATGTTCTCCTTCTAGTATAGTTGTATATGTTCTCTTTCTAGTATAGTTGTATATGTTCTCTTTCTAGTATAGTTTTATATGTTCTCTTTCTAGTATAGTTGTATATGTTCTCATAGTAATAAGTATTGACTCATGAATGAACTAACTCATTGATCTAACAATAGATAAGTATGATCCTGTGTTACCCCGATGGTAACTTACAAATGATGTAACTAGTATGCATGAACATGGAAGAACATTTATGACTATATATGCACACTTGATATATAATTAATATTGAAACGACCTTCGGACGGCTACCCGATATCCCACCAGACCACATCCAAATCGAGAAAAAGGAAATAGGGCGTGCGGCCTTCCTAAGCCTTTTAAACATTTCTTATATAACTATACATATACAGGCATGCAATTTATAATAAGTATAACAAAGTTTAAGTAAAAGTATTTGATAAGTAAAAGAGTTCGTAAAATAGTTTGAAGTAAAACAGCTTTGATAAACAGTTTGAATAGTAGTAAAATCATTGGTTTTGTAGTTATTAATCATATGTGATTGATGTAATAACTATAAGTATTCAACTTGTATCCCCCCCCATAAAAGCATTTAAAACATTTAAAAGTATTTCAAAGGTTAATTAAAGGGGTATGAACTCACATGTGGTGAGTGGATTGGATTGAAGTGTCGGGTACTGTGCTAGGTGACAAATGAAGACTTGTTCACACGCACGAGCCTAGTTATCATATAATGAACATATATATATATATATATATATATATATATATATATATATATATATATATATATATATATAACTAATTAGCCAATTTATAACTAATAAATTAGGTTGGGACACCCTAGAACATGAAAACACTTTGTTTCAAGTGTTAAAGATCACAAGGATTGCATCCAAGTGTTGGTAGGGCAAGGCTAGGATGTTTGGAGTTCAAGGGTAAACTCCCTTGGAGTTTACGGTTTTGATGGTCATAACTCAAGGAGTTTACGACAGTAATCTCTAGTCCCAATGACCAAGTGTTGTTTTGTGGTTTAACATGTCCTTTGAAGCATTTCTACTAAGTGGTTTGGCCTTTGGAATGGACTAGGGCAACAAAAAACCTCCTTTGAGGAGTTTACACCCTCATGGCTTTTTTCCTTTGGGTTTAAAACCGTAAAACCATATGGAGGAGTGTATAGCCATGTTTTCAAGTCCCTAACACAATTAGGTAAGTGTATGTGCTAGTTTCTAAGCCTAAGGAAGGACAATAACCCATTTAGACACACTTTAGGGTGGTTACGGTTTTAGGAGATCCCCAGACCGTAAACACCTATAAATGTTGGATTTTGGTGTTTTTCAAGGCTTAGATACATCAAAGGAAGTTTTAATCAAATTATGGAAGTCTTAAACATCAAACTAGGGCTAAACAAGGGACTTAGGCACACTTTGGTGCCATTTATGGTGTTTACAACCCAAGAACATTCTTGGACCGTGAACACCTTTAACCATCTGTTCTTGACCCATTTTCTTGATGTTCAAATGAAATACTAGTTTACAATCACTCAAGGATGGAAGCACTTACTATTAGAACGCTTGATTTGAGCTAAAAGGCCAAGAACACATAGTGTGTGTTCTTGGTGTTTTGGAAATCTAGTCAAAATACAAATATGAATGGATGAATAGATGCAAAAACACTAGATTAAGTGTTTTACTAACTTGAAATGGTTAGAACACTTACAACTTTGAAGATTTGGAATTAAATCTAGGATGATACTTGAGAGAGTTTTTGGAGTTTACTCTTTTGACATTTCGGGAGTAAACAGAAATGACTAGCTTTTGGGGAGTAAACTCATACATAGGTATGAGTTCACAGTTTTTGGGTGAACTTTCAACCCAAATATAAAAGTTTGGTCTGGTGTTTCTAATACGCAAAGTGTTTGCGGTTTTTAAATTTCAAAACCCGAGACAACACTTTCTTTCACCTGTTCGTTTAAAAATAGTATTGAAATAATCAAACGAACTTTATATTTCTTAAAAACATGAAATAATTACATTAACTTATGATACGAAGTGGTTGACTTTTAGGGTTTGATCGAATGGAAATTTCGGGTTGTCACAAATGTACCCTCACCCAGAAGGCATGTTACGGGTGTAATACAGGAGAGGCACGTTTTGAAGGACTGCCCGAAGAAGAAGGAGGCATGGAGACCCAACATACCACCGAAGCTGAAGGCAAGAGCTTTCCAAATGACGCTCAAGGTTGCGAAGGAGGCCGCAGACGTCGCTTCAGGTACCTTTCTTGTAAATGGTTTACCTGCCAACATACTCTTTGATTCAGGAGCAAACTACTCGTTTGTATCCCATATGTTTGGTAGAATATTAGCATTGTCTATAGAAAAATTTAATGATGCCCTAATTGTGGAAGTTGCCATTGGCAAATTCATATCTATTAGTAACCGTATTAGGAACATCGTCATCGACCTGAACGGAAAAGAATTCCATGAGGAGCTATTACCCATAGAGTTAAACTGTTTCGACATCATTTTGGGAATGGATTGGCTTAGTGTTAATGACATTGAGATTCTTTGCAGGAAGAAGATAGTAAGGGTGAACCCACGTGGAAAAGAGTCATTTATGGTGTACGGGGACAAACGCCGAGTAAATTCTAGAATCATCTCCCTGATCAAAGCTAGAAAATGTTTGTCCAAGGGAGGTGCATCATACTTGGCATTCATAATCGATGCTAAGAAGGAAAAGAAAGAGGTGTAGAATATACCCGTCGTGTGTGATATTCCGGAGGTTTTTCCCAAAGATCTTCCTGGATTACCACTTTATAGACAAGTAGAGTTCCAACTAGACTTGTTACCAGGGACGACACTAATAGCGAAAGCGTCATACCGATTAGCACTGACGGAGATGAAGGAGCTTATGACACAACTTCAGGAGCTGTTGGACAACGGTTTCATTCGACCTACTTCATCACCCTGGGGAGCTCCAGTGCTATTCGTGAAGAAAAAGGACGGAAGCATGAGAATGTGTTTACACTACCGAGAGCTGAATAAGGCAACGATGAAAAACAAGTATCCATTGCCGAGGATTGACGACCTATTCGATCAGCTGTAAGGTTCGAGCTACTTTTCAAAGATCGATCTTAGGTCAGGATATCATACGCTGAAGGTGAGAGAGCAGGATATTGAGAAGACTACATTTAGAACTCGATATGGACATTACGAGTTCTTTGTTATGTCATTTGGACTAACCAATGCTCCTGCAACATTCATGGATTTGATGAACAGGGTTTGTAAACCATTCCTCGATAAATCCGTGATAGTGTTCATCGACGACATTCTGATCTACTCGAAGAGCCAAGAGGAGCATGGCAAGCATCTACGGGAAGTGTTGGAAGTGTTTAAGAAGGTGAAGCTTTACGCTAAGTTCTCCAAGTGTGATTTTTGGATTCAATAAGGCCAGTTCTTGGGTCACGTGGTTAACCAAGAAGGAATAATGGTTGACCCAACAAAGATCGAAACTGTAATGAAGTGGGAATGACCAAAAAGTCCCATAGAGATTCGTAGCTTTCTAGGATTAGCTGGATATTACCGACGATTTATCCAAAGCTTTTCTTCAATAGCATCTCCATTGACAACTTTGACCCATAAAGGAGCTACATATATGTGGAATGGCAAGCATGAAGAAGCGTTGGAGAAGCTGAAGAAGAAGCTATTTTAAGCACCGATACTTTCTCTACCTGATGGAGTTAAAGACTTTGCGGTTTATAGTGACGCATCTGGAGTCGGGTTGGGTTGTGTTCTGGCGAAAAGAGAAAAGGTGATAGCATATGCATCCGAAAATTGAAAGAGCACGAAAAGAACTACCCCACTCACGATTGGGAGTTAACGGTGGTAGTATTTGCTCTACAAATATGGAGGCATTACCTCTACGGCACGAAGTGCAAGCTGTTCACTAATCATAAGAGTCTCCAATATCTCTTTAATCAGAATGAATTGAACATGAGACAACGACGCTGGCTGGAGTTACTCAAGGACTACGACTGTGAGATACTTTACCACCCTGGTAAAGCCAATGTTGTCGCTGATGCTCTCAGTCAGAAAGTTAATCTTGAAAGGAAAAGGCCAAGAGCGTTGAGAATTGAAGTTGTCTCGACCATTGTGGAAAGTATAAAGAAAGCTCAAGAGGAAGCTTCTGAGAAGAATGACCGAAAGGAGGAACGTTTGGGGAAAACGTTGGAGTTCGGTACAAACAACCAAGGGTTGAAGGTATTCCAAGATCGAATTTGGGTACCAAAGACGTGAGGAATAAGAAATCTTTTGATGTAAGAAGCACACAAAACCATGTACTCGATTCATCCCGGTAGCACTAAAATATATAGGGACCTAAGACCCTACTACTCATGGCCGACGATGAAACTCGATGTTGCAAAGTATGTGGCCGAGTGTGTTACTTGTGCGAGAGTCAAGGAACAACATCAGAAACCGTATGGGAGTTTAGAACCTTTACCTGTACCCATGGGTAAATGGGAAGATATCACGATGGATTTTGTGACTAAACTACCCAAGACGAAGAACGGTCACGACATGATTTTGGTGGTCGTGGATCATTTCACCAAGAGTGCACACTTCATAACAGCCAACGAGAAGTGGTCTATGGATAAGCTCGCAAAGGCTTATGTGAAGGAAATTGTAAGACTTCAAGGTGTTCCTCTAACAATTGTTTTGGATCATGACAGTCATTTCACATCAAGGTTCTGGAGAAGTCTACAGGAGGAATTAGGTACAAAATTGTGTTTGAGTACGGCTTACCATCCACAAACTGATGGCCAGAGAGAAAGAACGATTCAAACATTGGAAGATATGCTGAGAGCACGTACCCTCAAGTTCCAAGGGAACTGGGACGAGCACTTACCTCTGGTAGAATTTTCCTACAACAATAGTTTTCACTCGAGCATTAAGATGGCACCCTATCAAGCGTTGAACGGACAAAAGTTTCGTACGCCGTCTTGTTGACTTGAGGCTGGAGAGAAGCATTTTATGGGCCGCGAGATAGTCCATGAGACTACTGAGAAGTTGAAAGTGAGAAGGGAAATGATGTTAGCAGCTCAAGATCGTCAAAATAGCTATGCTGACAAGAAAAGACGACCGATGACCTTCGAAGTTGGGGATTCGGTTTTGCTTAAAGTCTCATCGTGGAAGGGACTTATTATATTCGGTAAACGAGTAAAGTTAAGTCCAAGGTTTATTGGACTGTTCAAAGTTCTTCAGAAAATTGGGAACCAAGCTTACAAGCTCGAATTACCCGAAGAACTAGATGGTATTCATAACACCTTCCATGTGTGTTATTTGAGGAAATTCACGGGAGAAGTTCCCGACATAATTCCAATCTCAGAATTAAGAATGGATGAGAACAAGAGACTGATTGAAGAGCCTGAGGCAATTGTTGACCGTAAGACGTAGAAGTTACGACGCAAGATGGTCAACATAATGCTATTCCGATGGAAACATTCGAATGGGCCAAATCTCACTTGGGAAACAGAAAGTGACATGATGAGTCGCTACCTCCATCTGTTTGTTGATGCATGATTCCGGGACGGAATCATCCTAAGCAAGAGAGAATTGTAACGCCAGGTTTCGGGGCTAAGCATTTTTAGACAATGTAATAGTCTAGGTCAACTATTGTAACTCTTTCTGAAATAATAAAAATGAAATATTTGAGTATTATGTGAATTATGTGTATTTATGCGCTTATTACTCATTTATAAATGTATAATAAACAAAGGATAAAAATAAGCGTCAAAATTAAAATGTGAGATAAACCTGATATCTTTACATAAAGTTGTAGCGGTTGAAACAACGATTCCGGAGATATAAAGAACGCCGAAATCCGAGTCGTAACGAAGAAGTTATGACCCGTCGAAGTTTCGCGATGGAACCGACACGATACCAGAAAGTTGTAAATAGTGAATTTACGATAGATCGAGTTTTAGCCTTAACGATCTAAACAAAAGTCGTAGAATACGTTAAACCGAGAGCGTCTATAAAAAGAAACGCTCAAATCTGACTTCGTATGAGGAAGTTATGATTTTTCGAAGTTTCGGCTTAGCAGTGTACAACCCGAAACTCGAATTTTAGATCAAACAGTTTTTGGCCTACATGACCAAAATAAGAATTGAAGATCTCATTAATAGGAACTAAACGGTAAAAAGACAGACGAAAACAGAGTCCGTATGTAGAAGTTATGAATTTTACGCGGACATTTAACAGTATAATCTCCTCGTACTGATAAATTTAAGATCGGTCGTGAATTAGCCAACGGAGTCAAAATGAAAGTTGTAGATCTTATTTTTACCTATGAGTGGATATAAAGAATGTCAGAAACGGAGCTCGTATGTGAAAGTTACGGATTTTAGAAGTTAGAAGTGTACTGTGCGAAAATGGGTGACGTGGCACAATCTTGGCCATTGCTTTCTCTCCTCAAGGCTTGCCACCAGATGGTGACATGTGGCACCAAGTTCAACCACATTTTACCCTATAAATACCACCTCTCCAACCCTCATTTTCTTCACACTTTTCTCATTCTTTCTTCTCTTTACTCTCTCTCTCTCTCTAGAACCTCTCTCTAGCACCGAAATCCCCTGAAAAGCCTAGGGAACCTCCCTAGCACGAGGCGGAAGCCCCGGAGTGCTCGACGGCTCCGAGAAGAATAGTTTTTTTGCTCGAGAACGCTGCTCCAAGCAAATCTTGGTTTTATATAAAACTTGTTGTAAGTGAGCTACGCCTACGCTATTTTTTATATAACTTTTATTTAATTATAGTAACGTTATTAGGAACTTATAATAAATATGTGGGCTATTAATATGGGTTATATAAGTATTTTTTAATGCTTATATAATAGTAATAATAGCTAGACTATTAATTAGTCTCGGCGAATAATAGACTAAACTCTAGTGGTAATAATACTAGGTTTGGTCGAAGGAAATTATTTTTAAGAAGCGAAGCGCTGTCTGAGTTCGGAATCACCACCTTTTCAAGTGAGTGAATGGTCCCTTTCATCTTACACATAGATATGAAGTATTTTATATAAACTACATGCTATGTGTGTATATTATTTTTATACTTGCTATCTATGTTGGATTAACGATTTTATACAAGTTTTATATGATTTAAATTGTATATGTATTTTATATCTGTTGGGCTGAAGATCATTTTTGTTGATTGCGTCTTTTGGGCTCGCTTAGCCTTAGGCTTTTTGTGTACCGGTTTGGGCCTGTCCAACCGTGAACCTTTTATGTTTTGTATATATGTTTACGCTTGCATGCACATTAGGTTAAGGTTTTAGAGATCAGGGAATAGAGAAACATCTATACGACAACAGGTTTCTTTGATCGTTCTTGTAACCTTCCAATCCTCTACAGTTGATGTTCTTAATCGAGCTCTTCTGAGGATTTTGTTTAATCATTCGACACGTTTGATTCCATCTTGTCTTGTTTTTATTATTGTGTTTATATCATCTTTGTTTACTTACTTGTTCAAGATCTAATCGATCTTTATAGATTAAAAGATTGTTTAATCTCATCAATTGGTATCAGAGCAGGAGGCTGTGTAATTGATACACATCTTTTCTGTGAAAAAGATTTCCATTAGGGTTTTTCCGCAATCATCAATATTTATTGAGCCGTCATCTCTTTATTGACGTATCTTGATATTTATTATTTTGCCCTAATCTGTTTTATTACAAGTCTGATCTTTGAACAGGTTTTTACGATCATAATGGACGCGACACAATCAAACCTTATTAATATTTCCAACAGCATTGGTTCGACAACAAAGATTCCGATCTTATACACCCATGACTATGAAGTATGGGCACATCACTTCGAAGACTACGTTATTGGATCGGAGGATAATGGGTATCTCATTTGGGAAGCCATCACCAATGGACCGTTTTCTCATTCTGCAACGTCCAGAATCATCAAGACACAAAAAGAGTACAATGATTTTCTAAAGGACGTGAAAGATATTGCACAAGATGAAAAGGATAAGTTCCAGTGCAATATCAAGGCATTAAGGTTGATCAGGTTCGCCCTTCAGTCCGATACATTCAGATTGGTTAGCTCATGCACGACGGCAAAGTATGTTTGGGATAGACTTCGCGAACTGTATTCTACAGACGAGGATCTTGAACATTCTATTCAAACTTTGCTCCTATCTGAGTTTGGAGAATTTAGGCAAGGGGTTGAAGAAACTGTGACCCAGACGTTCGATCGCTTCAATCATCTTCTCAGCAAGATGATCAAACACGATATTGAAAGGAAGCTTATCGAACAGAAGGTTACATTCCTGAATGGTCTGAGGTCTGAATGGAGAGCAGTGGTTTCCACAGTTAAAGCCCATGAGCAGTTTAAATCATATTCTTTGGCGAAACTGGTGGGTATTCTCAAGTCCCAAGAGAAGATTGTGCTGCAAGAAAAGAACGTCGTTTCCAATCTCGGTTCGTTGGCCCTCCTGTCAAAAAGTAAAGCTGTTATGGAGGATGAAGACCTCAACCTGGAGGAATATGATCTCACATCAGAGGATTATGCCATGATGGTGTCCAATCCCAAGAGGTTCATAAAGAAGAGATTCCCCAACAACAAAAACCGAAACTGGCAGGGGAGTTACAGCTCTGAAAAAGTGATTAATGAACCGAAAGCTGAGGAGCACAAGAAGGAACCGAAGGTGGATGGTGATTCTGGAGTAAGTTGTTTCTACTATGGTGGGAAAAATCATTATGCTAAGGACTGTGTCCTTAAGAAAATGGCTGAAAAAGATGATGGGAATGACGAGGAAGCCGTGTTGCAGAAAAGACTGGATGAGTTGAGAAAGAAGAAGTCTACCGCTAACCCTCCTGTTAATGCTCTTATTGTGCAGGGTTCGGTTCAAGGTGATGAGTTCGGTAGCACGGAAGTTTGGTCTACCGACTCAGAAGACGAGGAAGTGAGGCAGCCTACCCATGGAAAGGCCTTCATGTCTAGGGAAGAAAGCAGTGGTGGAAGATGCTTCATGGTAACTGACGTATCTCATTTGAGGGGATACAACACCGATGGAGGCAGTGATGGACCGAAGGCAAAGGAGGACATGTGCTTTACGGCCAAACCGCTCAGCCAACAGTTCAATGAGCTCGATGAACTGATAAAGAAGGTACAATCTGTTTTTATTTCATGCAAAGTACCATCATCCTCTTATGAGAAAGAACTAAAAAATGTCAATACAAGAATTTCTCATCTAGATAGTAGCTTAACTCAAACTCGAGTCACAAATTCTAACCTAACTGATCAATTGAGCAGGGCGGCATCGAAGAGTGAGGAGCGGAGAATGTGGATAGAGTTAAAGGAGTCAGAATTAGTCAAAGTTAAAGATGAAAACATTTATTTGCAAAGAGACAATTTAAAATTGTTAAAACAACGAAATGTTTTTTGTTTAATTGCTAAACGTCTGTATTCTAATATTACTCAGCTTCATTTGGATTGTGAAATAGGCCAAAAGATCCACCGCATGATCTTGCCCTTCCTAGAGTTTAAGGAAGATGAAATCGATGCCGAAGCCTATAATTGTGAGAGTGTGATATCGTCTGATGATGTCAATCCAACCTACATGTATGGACTGGACAAAATTGAGTCCTTCATTAAATCCAAAGACCACAAGAACATGCTTAAAAATCTTTTGGATGAAAATGACAGACTTAAACTGAGAACCGAAACCATGCAAAAATTTGACTCTTTAAACGCCAACGTAAGCTCAGAAAACAAAATTGATGTTGAAAATGCATCTGAGCTTAACGAGGACGATAACATGAGCGAAATTTCTGTAGAGGACACGGTTGACTGCTCAGAATTTATTAAAACCGAACCTGAAAACCACAAGAATCTTATATCTGAAAATTCTGTGGAGTTCGCTCGGTTGTCCCATCAAAAGTCCTCAAAAATAGTTGAGAAAGCTGTTGTGTATCAAAAGGTCAGGACCACTCCAAATCAAGTATACAAGGTAACAGGAGTAACCGAACATCAAACAGCTGAACTTGTAGCCATAGTAAACGAAGACAATGCTGATGGCTGTGATGAGTACTTCTGGGAAGCTCCAATTGATAATGCAGACGAAACCATTGGTTTATCTGAAAGAACTTCCTGGAAGAGCAAAGGAAGATACATACCTGAACCCTTGAATAAGCCGAACAAGTTCGATGAGCCGAGCACCAGTGGTACAAAAGATATCCCTCAGAAGAATGATCACTCTGCAAAAGAAGACATTCTCTCGGCTCCTTCAGCTCAAAGTAAAACTCCTGCAATTCAAAAGGAACCAGCCAAGGAGACACTGAAAACGAAAGAAAATGTTCATCATCAACCTACACAGATGAGGAATAGGAAGAGAGAAAGGAACAATAGATACAGGAAGAACCTTTCTGAAAGGAAACAATTCTGGCATTCCCAGAATGCATATTTCTCTCATCAAGACAAGAATCTGAAGTATGAAAACAATCCTGTAGGAAAGATTGATAGTCACAAAAACCGAAAGCCAAAGTTCGGTTCACAAGAAGATATCAACCGAAAGCCAAGGTTCGGTTCTGAAAAGGACTTCAACCGAAACCAAAGGTTCGGTTCCAAAGACAGTTCCAACCGAACGCAAAGGTTCGGTTCTGAAGACAAAAGAAAACAACACTCCAAGGTCGTTCCCTCCAAAGATCAAAAGCAAAAAGGTCGACTAGAGTCTCCAGCCAGAAAATCCTCTCAATCCAAACCCTCTCGTTCAAATTCTTCTCGTTCTTCTAATTCTTCTTCTCGTTCTTCTAATTCTTCTTCTCGTTCTTCTAATTCTTCTACTCCCACCGATTCGTCTCCGTCTTACTCTGAAGCTGAGCAAAAGTGGAAGAAAAAGGTCAATGAATCCAAACCAGAGTTCAAACCTAACTCACCCCATCCTAACAAAATAAAAGTTTTTACCATTAAAAGGAAAGATGAAACAACTCTTATAAAACGAACTTATCTTGTTGATGTCTCTCTTATTGTTCCCGTTCCCATGCAAAGCTCACGTGGACCCAAGAAACTTTGGGTTCCTAAATCTATCTAATTTTTTGCAGGTTATAAGTGACGAGCAGTTCGACGACGAATGGTACATCGATAGTGGCTGCTCACGTCACATGACAGGGAGGAAAGAGGAGCTTAGGGAATACAAATCTCTTGCAAATGGTGGCAACGTTAAGTTTGGAAATAATTCTTTCGGCACCATAAAGGGATACGGGATGATAACAAATGGGGGCTTTACTATAAGGAAGGTGGCTTATGTGGAAGGACTCCAACACAACCTAATTAGTGTATCTCAGCTTGTTGGAGGTACATGTCTCAAAGTCTCGTTCGATGATGAAGGTTCTGAAATCATAGAGAAAAAGTCAAAGAAAGTGATTCTCAAGTCAGAGCGAAAGGGTGAAATGTTTTCCCTAAACCTTAAACCCATCAAAGGAAACCCAGCTATATGCTTATTGTCAAAAGCTTAATCTGACGAAAGCTGGTTGTGGCACCGAAGATTATCTCATCTTAATTTTAAAGATATCAACCGTCTTGTTACTGGAGGTCATGTTAGGGGCCTTCCATTGCTCAAGTACGACAGGGATCATCTGTGCGCTGCATGCGAAATGGGGAAGCAAAGTCGTCAAAGTCATCGATCTATAATCAACACAAAAGTTGTTGAACCACTCGAATTACTTCATATTGATTTGTGTGGTCCTTCATCTATCGAAAGCATCGGTGGTAGCAAGTATATTCTTGTTATCGTTGATGACTTTTCACGATTTACATGGGTGTTCTTTCTAAAGCTCAAATCTGAAGCGACTCAAAAGCTGAAAGTGTTTATCAAGCAAATTGAAGTACAGCTCAAGAAGGTTGTTCGCAACATCAGAAGCGACAATGGTCTCGAATTCAAGAACAGGGAGTTTGAAGAGTTTCTTGCAGAAAAGGGAATTAGTCACAATTTCTCAGCTCCCTACACACTGCAACAGAACGGAATAGTCGAAAGACGAAACCGATCTTTGTGTGAAGCTGCCCGAACTATGCTAAGTTCCGCTTCCTTACCTCTTTATTTTTGGGCTGACGCTATTTCGGCTGCTTGTTTTACACAGAACAGGTCATATCTCAACAAGAGGTTCACGCTCACTCCATATGAGATACTGAACAACAGAAAGCCAAATGTGAAATTTTTCCATGTGTTCGGCTCAAGGTGTTTCATCTTTAATTCTAAAGAACAACGCAACAAGTTTGATGTCAAAGCCGACGAGGGAATATTTCTGGGTTATTCGCTCACATCCAAGGCATATAGGGTCCTAAACAAGCGTTCGAGAAAGATTGAAGAGACATACTATGTGACCTTTGACGACAACTATGTCAAGAAGCTACAGGCTAAAGAAGATATCACTAGGGAAATCTTTCCTCTAAATGACCAGGTTACAGTCTCGGTCGCCAACTTATTCGAGACATTCATGGACCTCTTTGACGAACCGGAGAATGCTTCACTCTCTGAAGCAGGTGCAGCAGACAACAAAGTTGATCACATGAAGCAGATTGTCGAAGATGCTGCAAGAAGAATGCATGAAGAAACATCAACCTCTAACGACTCTCCTTCCAATAACGCTCAAGTCGAGGGGGAGCCAAGCGCTCAAGTCCAGGGGGAGCCAAATTCTACAACTTCAACCGAAGAGGACTCAACACCAGGAAGCTCAGAACCACAAGAACCACCTGAACCTCATGTCTTCCAAAGCTCATCAACTGAAGGGGGCCATAATGATATGACACTCGGTTACGATAGCCAATCTGAGCTAGACGAAATAATTAATGCTGAACTAGATCCAACCTTTGATCCAAATTACCCTCCTCTTATCAAATGGACCGAGATCATCCCGTCTCTCAAGTAGTTGGAGATGTCTCTGAAAAGGTTTTGACCCGATCACAACTGAAGGCAAAACAGACTTCCTTATTTTCAAAGGTTGAGTTTTGCATGTTCAACTCCTTCGTATCAAAAGTTGAACCGAAGACAGTTAATACTGCCCTCGATCACTCTGATTGGGTTCAAGCAATGCAAGACGAACTGAACGAATTTGAAAGGAACAAAGTCTGGTGCCTAATTCCAACTCCTCCTGATGCTTCGGTTGTTGGTCTCAAATGGGTATTTAGGAACAAAATGGACAAGGAAGGTAATGTTATACGGAACAAGGCTCGTCTGGTGGTAAAGGGATACTTTCAGGAGGAAGGGATAGACTATGAAGAGACTTTCGCTCCAGTAGCTCGGCTAGAATCTGTTAGAATATTTCTGGCTTATGCTGCTCACAAGAACTTTGAGGTTTTCCAAATGGACGTCAAGTGTGCATTTCTCAATGGAGAACTCGAAGAAACGGTGTACGTGGAGCAACCTCCTGGGTTCGTGAACGAAAGGCATCCAAATCATTACTATATTCTGGATAAAGCTGTGTACGGCCTTAAGCAAGCTCCGAGAGCCTGGTATGAAACGCTTACAAAATTTTTAAAGATGTCTAAATTCAAACAAGGTTCGGTTGACCCAACCTTCTTTCGCAAAAAGGAAGGTAACCACCTTATGATAGTTCAAATTTATGTCGATGACATCATCTTTGGCTCCACGAATCCTAGCTTAACAGCTGAATTCAGAAAGCTGATGGAGACTAAGTTTGAA
Source organism: Lactuca saligna (assembly GCF_052625555.1). Taxonomy (NCBI): domain Eukaryota; kingdom Viridiplantae; phylum Streptophyta; class Magnoliopsida; order Asterales; family Asteraceae; genus Lactuca; species Lactuca saligna. The sequence continues at coordinate 246,508,553 of NC_136420.1, read as the reverse complement.
ATGAGCTCAATGGGTCCAATTAACTTTTTCCTTGGTTTAAACATAAGACAGGGACCCGAAGGCATCTTCATTAATCAGGAAGCTTACACGAAGACTCTCCTAGCAAAGTTTGGTATGATGGGAGACTCAAAAGTCAAAGTCCCAATGGCATTCGGCACCAAGCTTACCCCATCCCTAGACAAACCGGTTGTCGATATCACGCTCTATCATCAAATGATTGGCTCATTAATGTATCTAACTGCTAGCCAACCTGATATCATGTTCTCCGTTTGTTACTGTGCTCGATTTCAGGCAAACCCACGCGAACCTCACAAGCTTGCAGTGAAGAACATCCTACGCTACCTCAAGCGAACCACCTCCTTAGGTCTATGGTATCCATCCAACTCATGCTTCTTTGTTCAAGCCTATTCTGATGCTGACCTTGGAGGATGTGGACTCGACCGTAAAAGCACAACTGGTGGCTGTCAATTTCTTGACGGGAAGTTAGTCAGCTGGCAATCCAAGAAACAAACGTGCGTGTCGCTATCTACTGCCGAAGCGGAATACATTGCAGCTGCATCATGCACATCACAAGTGATTTGGATCCAAAGTCAACTTCGAGACTATGGACTCAATATGAAGAAGATCCTACTATATTGTGACTCTGAAAGTGCAATTAGAATCTGTCATAACCCAGTGCAACACTCCAAAACCAAACACATAGCACTGCGGTATCACTTCATCAAAGATCACGTGGAAGATGGAAACGTCGAAGTTCACTTCGTAAGAACCACTGATCAACTGGCTGACGTCTTTACAAAAGCTCTTCCTGAAGCATCATTCAATAAAATATTGCAAGGACTAGGTATGATGGAATCAGAGTCAGTACCTCACGCTACCTCTCAAACTCAAACGTAAGAACCGAAACCAACCGAACGTTCGGGTTCGGTTCAACTATCTGACCCACTCATTTCTTCAAAGGTAGTTTTTCAATGTTGTATATTACTTGTACAATTCTGTTTTTCCTTGTTTGATTCAAAATATATATATATATATATATATATATATATATATATATATATATATATATATATATATATATATATATATATATATATATATAAAATTCCTTGTTTGCTTAAATTTCCAGGTTTTTCAAAATTTTCTAGAACCGAAACCAACCGAAGGTTCGGGTTCGGTTTTTCAGAATTTTCTAGAACCGAAATCAACCGAAGGTTGTTTGCTTAAATTTCCAGGTTTTTCAAAATTTTCTAGAACCGAAACCAACCGAAGGTTCGGGTTCGGTTTTTCAGAATTTTCTAGAACCGAAATCAACCGAAGGTTTGGGTTCGGTCTTTCAAAACTTTTCTCAACCGAAACCAACTGTTTGATCGGGTTCGTTTTTTTTTCTTTTGTCAATTTTTCAAGTTGTTTTGTCTAATTTTTTTTAAGTCTTATTTTTTTTAATCTCAAAAATTCCAATTTTTTTTTTCTTGTGTGTTAGTGTTCGTTTATGGGGATATATTTGATGAAATACCTAAATGTCCCTAGAAGCATGCTGCTGTATGTGTCTCAAGCCTCATAAGATTTTGAATAATGGCCTTCATGACCTGGTATACACAAACCTTTTCTCACATGAGTTAAGAGTTTCCTGCTTGGTCCTTCTTTTCGCAGTAGAGGTACTTTGTTCTCTTACACCATCTCTACATTACTTCTCCACTACACTCATTCCATCATGGTAACCCTTGAGACTCTCAGAAATTACCACTGAGGTTTATGGTTACACAACATCTGTGTTTATGATCTTAGTATTGTGTCACTACGAACTAAGTGAAACCCAAAATTCCACACCTAACGAATTGACGGTGAACAATTAAATTGCTCAAGTTCTCACTAAAGAATTGATGAAAGTACCCTATTAAAATCTCCAATTTTATGTGATTCCTATGAAATTGTTAAAACCCATAACATTTCTTCCCTTGGGATCTAGTTCTTATTTTTCTTTCTGAGATTTTATTTTCAAGATAGTCGTTTTTAGCCTAATTAAAAGAAGCCTTTCAACATTTCTTTATAACTGGTTGATCGTAATTTTAACGGACATTCTTTTAAACCTTAAGTTCTTTCTTGTCCCGTGGCATTCAATGCGCGTGGTTAAACAATAACGGCTTGTCCCTATGAAACGGCGCTTATTGGGCGGCGTGGTCCTAGGAACTTGACACTCTCTCTCCTACGTGATCATCGCACGTCCCAACTGTCATCCATAAGAGATTTGAAACGATTTTTCTCTCTCTTATCACCCACTATAAATAGCCCGTTACACCTCCTTTTACCTCTTTACCACTTTCAAAATTTCCGAAACGCAAATATTCCCATACAGTTTCCTGTTCATCATCTTCTTCTCACCTGCATCAATGGCTGACTCCTCTTCAATTCATGCTACCTCATAGATTCTTCCCATTCGCCCACAGCAATGTTTGGTCATTGATCTTAACCCAATGGCATACGACTCCTACATGTCGCCGGTCATAGAGTGCTTAAAGTATTCCCAACTCGTTCCAGCACTTTCCAGAATCGAAACGGTGCCGATGGCGGCCCTATCGCAGGTCTACGCGACTGCATATTACGACAAGGCTGTCGACCGGGTATTTTTCGAGATTGGAGACCACAAAACCTCCGTCTCTCGTCCGCGTTTCTGCACTTTGCTCGGATTTGCTACTGACCATTCCAGAGTTCATCCGGAGTCGATACAGATTGGTCATCTGTATAACATGTTTTACAACATGGGATACACAGAAGTTCTTACCTCCGTTGCAAAATTCAAAAAGTCATGCTTGCCGCCACAATGGAACGGTTTATTTACAGTCCTTTTCAAGGGCTTGTCGGAGAGAAGTTCAGGATCCGATGGTGCAAGTCGTCTGTTCCTCACCATCATGTACGGAGTTTACAATGGGATCAACCTGGATTATGGGTTTGTTCTATGGCAACAACTTATTCAAAGCCTCTCCTCTTCATCCCGACACTCTGAAGTCTCGTTGGCCCGATTCTGGATACTGATAACTAAATGGGCCATGGACAGATTCGATGTTCCCACTGCTGAAGGTGCATCGATGTCTTCTGTTGGTACTTTCCATACCAAGAAGATCATCGTCTCAGATGCATCAAAATTCTCCTTTATTGGCTCTATCCCGGAGTCAATGTATGGTGATGTGCCTTCGGATAGCAGGTTGATTCGGAAGCTCAAGGAGCTAAGGCCATCTGGTCCAAGGGATCTGACCCCGGATATGCTCAGGTCTATTCATGATGCAGATAAACCGGTGAGCAGAGGTAAAAAGGTAGAAAAAGGAAAGCAAGCTTCCAAAGCTTCAAAGGGACCTTCTCCTAAAAAGAGGAAACAGCCAAAAACCGCACCATCCCCACCACCGAAGAAGAGGAAGACCCAACCGAAGCGAAAGCTTATTATACCCTCTTCTTCGAGTGACTCTGAGGGTGAGACTTCGGGTTCTGACGAATCTCAAGGGGATGTATCTCCTCAACGAGGCAATACACCACCTCGGTCCCCTACCCCAGAGATAGAACTACCAATTTCCCCAATTCCTTCCCCACCACCAATCTTTACAACTACAACCGAATCACCTCATGTAACCGAACCTCCTCAACCCAAAACCCTAACAACCGAAACTCCTTATACTCAACCACCAACCAAAACTATACCATCACCCACTCAACATGATCCTACCAAAACCACCACACCCCAACCTCTTCCCCCCCCCCCCCTTTATCTCCTGAAAATGCATCTGAGGGTGAAAACCCTTATCTTGGGGGAGAAAACATGATCTTTGATTCAGTCTACTATAGTCCATTTCAAGTTCAAAGTGACGAGGAGGACGATGCTCCAGTAACCAAGAAACATCTCAAAGAGCTCAACGAGAAGATTGACCTACTTCTCGCCTCCTCGTCTAACCAACGGTCCACTTTGTCTAAAGCTGCCCTTCAGAAGATTGTTGATGCCTTCTCCAGGGCTCAACATGATTCAGCGGCCTCAGCAACTGCTGCAATTCAGGAATCTACCAGGGCATGTGAGGCAGCGACTGAAAAAGTCGATAAACTATTTTCTGATGCCTCTACCCTGCTGCAGTCCCTGCAGGAAAGTGCAGATGCCACAAAGGCATCTTTGGAACCAATTGTCCAACAATTGGTCAATTTTGTCTCATCGGAGTTGCCTTCGTTCGCAACTCTACGCCAAACCATAAGCAACGACAACTCGGCCTTTACTGCCTCCATTGATGCTCGCCTCGCCAAGCTACAAGAAGATCTGGCAACCGAGCGTTCGTTAATGGACGATCTGGCAATCAAAACAACTGCACTTGAGGTCAAGACCACACAACTCTCTCAATCCCAACAACAACTAGAAGATCTTCGATCTGAACGGGAGGTGGTCAAGATGTGTGTTTCGGATGTCCACGCTGTTATATCCAACATTCTGGAAGCACACGATCCAATCTTAAATTTTTCGGTGAGGCGTTCCCTTGCTGAAAAGCTCTCTCCAGCCATCGATCTTCTTAACAAAGTAGAAGGCCTCCCAAGTTTTGTGTCCATTCCGAAACAAGGGGAGATGAGAAGACAGGATCAAAACCACCTCCTTCCTCCAAAGCTACTCACACGACCGAACCATCTCCAACTGATCAAACTTTAGGTTCGGGTGTGAAGAACAAAGGCAAAAACATAGCTGAGGACGAAGATGAAGAAGGCGACAAGGAGACCATTGTTGACATTTTAAAACGAAAGAACAGTCGCAAGGATGGTGAAGATGCCAGTCGTGTGGCGCGTGAGGCTGCCGAAGCCGAACGCAAACAAAAAGAAGCCCACGATCTCCTTGAGAGCCGAAAGACTCTCTTCCCTGCCTGGACCAGGGAACGCTTAATCAAAGAGGCCATTGAAACTCCCAGCATCTTATGGATCGAGCTGGTTATATCGTTCGACTGCAACAACACTGTCGATTCGCAGTTCGATATGCCGCTGACTCGAAAGGCGTTCATCTTCCACGTCTTCTCTAACATCTTTGAAGTCCCTTACCCGAACGCTGAGCTTGACAGGGAGCTCATTGACTTCTATCTGGCGGCTGCTCGTCCACAATTCCTTACATGGAGCGCCCAGAAGATTGTAAACGTTCGGGTGCTAAAACCTTATACTGAGGGACGTTTTATAAACGTTCGGTTCAAATTGATTCGGGGATCTGCAAAGACTGCTCATCTTATCTCCCTGGCAGATCTACCGAATCTAAATCCTCATGATTGGATCGTCCTGTATAATATCCTTTTGACTAATGAAGCTGAATATGGTCCCATTCTAGACCATGTCAAAAGGATGTTAATCTGCTACATCATGGAGGTTGCCCTAATGGATCAGGAGGTCGCCACAGTCTTCAAGAAGGAACCCAAAATTGCTCCTGTGGGATCGGCCAGTGATCTCAATCAAATGCTACTGGGCAGGATCGACCCGAGATGCAACACGGTTATGTTCACTCGAGCGGAAGTACAGAAATGTCTCTTCGCTTTAGCTGACAAGCATCTTTACACCACAACCTGTTTGGAGCATGTGCTGTTCATTGTCAAATGGTGTAAAGAGAACTCGGCCGATGATGTCAAGTATTTTGAAGATATGATTAACTGGTACATCCGGTTTAGACAGACCATTCTTTCAATCACCAAATGTCTGTTTAGTACCGTGAAGAAGGTACCGGTTTCAGCTACTGGCCCAAGTAATTAGTGAAGGTCTCGCTCCAAATTGACGCAAAGGGGGAGATTGTTGGGCTGAAGATCATTTTTATTGATTGCATCTTTTGGGCTCGCTTAGCCTAAGGCTTTTTGTGTACCGGTTTGGGCCTGTCCAACTGTGAACCTTTTATGTTTTGTATATATGTTTACGCTTGCATGCACATTAGGTTAAGGTTTTAGAGATCAGGGAATAGAGAAACATCTAGACGACAACAGGTTTCTTTGATCGTTCTTGTAACCTTCCAATCCTCTACAGTTGATGTTCTTAATCGAGCTCTTCTGAGGATTTTGTTTAATCATTCGACACGTTTGATTCCATCTTGTCTTGTTTTTATTATTGTGTTTATATCGTCTTTGTTTACTTACTTGTTCAAGATCTAATCGATCTTTATAGATTAAAAGATTGTTTAATCTCATCAATATCTACAAAAATGTTGGGGTAAAACATGGGTAGATGTAATAGGTGATGTATGATAAAATGATGAGAGGCATCGATGTTGTTGTTGTGAAACCAGTCATCTAGCGGAGTATTGATGACGACCACAGACTCTTCTAGACAGTCCAGTGGAACGCTGGCAGGCTCGCAACCTGTAGGTGTTGTGAACGATGTGTTCACCAGTGTACGCCATCACACTCATGGTTGCTTTTAGGACATTTATTGTTGAGGAACCCCCTTAGCAGTAGTGTCCATCCCGATGATGATCCTTATGATAGGTGTTTATGGATGTAATGTAAGGATAACAGGAACGGGTAATCGAGTTATTGTTGGTCAATGAAATTAATAAACTTTTTTATTGTGGGTTGAAAACCCTATGTGCTCACCAGGCTCCCAAGCCTGACCCACTCAGTTTTATGTATTACAGGTAGTGGCGGTCGAGCATAGTTGTGATGTGTTGGGATGCGGGATTACGGATATAGGCCTGTAGATATGAAATAATGTAGTAAGGCTTATATTGTATTGTTTATACTTATGTATTGTATCGAACATGACATCCCGAGTCTTTTAATGGAATACATTTCTAAGGAAATGTTTTTGATAACTCTTTATCATATTATTGTTTTAGGACAAATTCCGCAACTCTTTTATTAAAAGGTTACTCTGATTTTGAAATAAAGTATAAAAAAAAAAACAGGTATTTTCTGGCCGTGATTTTGGGGATGTCACAATAGTAATAATAGCTACACTATTAATTAGTCTCGGCGAATAATAGACTAAACTCTAGTGGTAATAATACTAGGTTTCGTCGAAGGAAATTATTTTTAAGAAGTGAAGCGCTGTGTGAGTTCGGAATCACCACCTTTTCAAGTGAGTGCATAGTTACTTTCAGCTTACACATAGATATGAATTATTTTATATAAATTTCGTGCTATGTGTGCATATTATCTGAATACTTGCTATCTATGCTGGATGAACATTTTTATACATGTTTTCAATGATTTAAACTGTATATGTATTTTATATCTACAAAAATGTTAGTGTAAAACATGGGTAGATGTAATAAGACGATGTGTGATAAAATGATGAGAGGCCTCGATGTTGTTGTTGTTGATCCAGTAATCTAGCAGAGTATAGATGACGAGCACAGACTCTTCTAGACAGTCCAGTGGAACGCTGGCAGGCTCGCAACCTGTAGGTGTTGATAACGATGTGTTCACCGGTGTACTCCATCCCCCTTATGGTTGCCTTTAAGACATTTATTGCTGAAGAACCCCCTTATCAGTAGTGTCCATCCCGATGATGATCCTTAGGATAGGTCCCTTATGATAGGTGTTTAGGGATGTAATGTGAGGATAACGGAAATGGGTAATCAGGTTATTGTTGGTTGATGAAATTAATAAACTTATTTTTTGTGGGTTGAAAACCCTATGTGCTCACCAGGCTCCCAAGCCTGACCCACTCAGTTTTATGTATTACAAGTAGTGGCGCTCGAGCATAGTTGTGATGTGTTGGGATGAGGGATTACGGATATAGGCCTGTAGATATGAAATAATGTAGTAAGGCTTATATTGTATTGTTTATACTTATGTACTATATCGAACATCACATCCCTAGTCTTTTAATGAAATACATTTCTAAGGAAATGCTTTTGATAAATCTTTATCATATTATTGTTTTCGGATAAATTCCGCAACTCTTTTATTAAAAGCTTATTCTGATTTTGAAATAAAGTATAAACAAAACCGGTCTTTTCTGGCTGTGTTTTGGGGATGTCACAGTTTGTATTAGTTTTATTGAAAATGTTAGTATACTTCCCAGAAAATCCCATATTTTCTACTTGAAATGAAAGCTTGTGTTCTACCCAAGACCCGACTGTTTGTATGTTTGTTCTCTTGTAATAGTGTAAAATGTATGTTTGTACTTCAAATACTATAAAATGTATGTTTGTACTTGAAATAGTATAAAATGTATGTTTTCCATATTAGTAACTATCTTTACTTGAAAAATAGTATGCAATTCTCATGTGAGAATATCACTGTATGTATGTAATGAAAAATGAGGATTTACAGTTGTATTGATTTAAAATACACAACTGATGAATTTACTGCATTGTAACCGTTTTGGTTAATTAAGGTTTTAATGTGATTAAAGTTATAACAATACTCGATTGACTAGCATAAAACACGATGTTCCTCAGGCGTCGAAAATAATATGACATTTGTAACCCCACTGTAGCTGGCATCAAGGTGTGGGATTGTTAGTCCCGTATAGATCTATACACAAACTCATGCTCTCCCTCTAGGAGACTCTTGTTACAAAACATGACTTCGTAAGAATGTTGCCAAGTACATGAAATAGTATTTCACATTCTAGTATCTTGTTCATGTATAGTATGTATATGTTTCTTGTTCTTGTATAGCATGCATAGTGTACCTTGTAATAGTATGAATGTAATGATTCGTGTAATGTTTCTCTGATCTATGAAATAGTATGAATTCATCCACTAAAATACACCTATTCTAGTTTACTAGCATGTCTCAACATTTGTAAAATGATTTGGAGATAAGACTCATTTGCTCAGCAATTACAAATGAGTTGAGCAGATGCTTAAAAAGGATTTCTAATACCCATATGTATATTTAGAACGTATAATTATGTTTTAGCCAATAGTCGGACTAGTATTCCTATCTTAAGTCTACAATCAAACAAAGAACATGAGTTAATGTATTTAGAATTAGTCCTAAGTTACTTTAAAACATGATTATACACAAATATGCAAACAAATATGATTTTTTTTATATAAAGGGAAATCTAAAAATAGTTTTAAAAAGAGTTTGAAAATGGTTTTAACAGTATCTGAAAGCAATATAATTCTTTTGTCTATTTGTTTTCACACGTAAAATGATAACAAATTTTAATTGTGTTTTACTTGTACCCCCCCCACCCCCAAAAAACATTTAAAAAGTAAATTGTATGGGTATGAACTTACGTTTTGATGAGTGATTCATTTGAATGTTCCATATAGGATGTTATTTCCACGAGTGAAGTCCCGTAACAAAACCGAGTCCTAATTAGCATTTTAGGTAATATATATGTATATAATTAGTGTATGTGTCACACCCCAAAACCGGAACGGCGGAAACGTTCGGGGGCGGAGGACGTTATGTACAGTATCACAACAAAGCATAGTAGTGAATAAGCAACAACATCATCCATTGCATTAATAATATAATTTAATACAGGTGTGTTCTGTAAAGTTTATAAGATACCAAAAATGTAAATCAAAATAAGAGATGAGTCTTGAACGAGCTCCATCTTCTCAAAATCTGGCATCGGTACCTGTCTACTGATGACCTGAGAATACAAGTTATTTTGAAAGAGTTGATCAGCTTTAAAGTTGGTGAGTTCATAAGCATTTTAGTGTCATTGTTTGTATGAAAATGTTTGTAAGTGTTTGATGTATAAGTTTGTAAATGTTTGTATCTCCTAGAAAATCCTATATTTTCTACTAAAAGTAGCATTCTACCAAGTCATCAAATGCTTTGTATGTTTGTTTCTTGTAAGAGTGTGTGATTTTCCCAAGTGTGACTATCATTAACCAAAAATATAGTTTTTACATTACCGTTTATGTGAGAAGATCACAATGTGAATGCAATGGGAAAATAATAATGTATTGTAGTGTTGTATTATAGTAACTACTGTTGTAATAATTACCTTAAACCGGTTGTTAATTAAGGTATAATGTGATATGATTGCACCATACTATCGACTAAAAACACGACCATGAAAGACGTCGGAAGAAATGACATTTGGCATCCGTAGACTTGCAAGTCCCACTGTAGCGAGCATCAAGGTGTAAGATAGTCAATCCAGTATAGATCTATACACAAATTCACGCTCTCCCTCCAGGAGACTTTAGATACCAAATGAGCCATGGCAGTGATGCCGTGTCCCGAAACAATGGTTCACATTTATGTTATAGTATTCTTGTATATGTATTGTACGTACTAGTGTATTGTATGTTCTCTCTGTCTCGTATGTAGTATGTTCTCTTTGTTTCTCATCATAGTATTTTCTCTTGTATAATGTATAGTATGTTCTCCTAGTTTCTCAATATAGTATCTTCTCTTGTATAATGTATAGTGTGTATTGTTTCTCGTTATAGTAAGTATTGACTCATGTATAAACTGACTCTTTGTATGTTTCATTGTATGTCACACCCCTAAACCAGAATGGCGGAAACATTCAGGGGTGGATGACTTCATGTATAAGATCATAACGAGTATAATAGTGAAGAAATCAAACACAACCATCATCAATATAATTGAAAGAGTTACATCATAGAGTAAGTTTACATGTTTCAAAATCAATTACATCATGATGACAAAATAAGTTTTGAATTTAACGCCTTAGCATCCCATCCTCGAAAGCAGTTGATTACATGTTTAGTGATTTCTTGAGAATACAAGTTGTTTGAAAAAGTGTCAACACAAAGGTTAGTGAGTTCATAAGAGTTTTAATTGAGAAATAAATTGTTTTCCTTGTAAAAGCGGTAAAGGGATTCCAGAAAATCCAATATTTTCCTTGAAAAGTGTGTTGTAAGTTTTCGTGTTATGAAATTGTGCATCCTAGAATTCCCAATAATTTCCTTCCATAATCTCCAAGTGTATATAAGTTATATAAAATTAAAGTTAAATAAACCGTCGAATGTAATGGGTCTGCCCTATGCGGAAATAAAGCGGACCCACCAATTCTAAGTCGATCTCTACTAAATTCTATATAACTCTAGCATATACCCTTAGTAATTATGGCTGAAAACTAACAATTCTAGATAGAATGTAGTCTTAAAAACCAAAGACCGAGACTATGCCTATCATAGTTCATCAAGTGTTGGTAGTGGACATAAACTATACATATCATAATTCACCAAATAGTGATAGTGATAGTGAGCATGAATTGCACATATTATAGTTTATCCAAAAGTGGTGGTGGAAGTGAACATAAACTATACATATCATAATTCATCAAATAGTGGTAGTGATAGTGAACATGAATTATGCATATTATAGTTTATCCAAATTGTTTGTAATGTAATGCAACCTAACTATACCTACTATAGTTAGCGTATTTGTTGGTAGTGTATACTTATTATAGTTTATTGTAACTACTAGTAATAGTGGCAAACCTTGGTATATGATTCGTATCTTCGAGATAAGGTAAATAATATGTATTATCATTCACATGTATTTAATTAGTACTATCCTTGTCATAGTTTACCAAATGTTTGTATGTAATGGATTTAAACTTTGTTTATGACAATTTATTATTTCAGAATACATAATATAGTAAAAACCCATTTGTTTTCTGATGTATGTCTACATACCCAGACAAAATGACACATAATGTAATAATATATAATCACATAATGATACACACTTTGCTCAACAAGTTACAAGGTGTGAATGGAAGTTGTAAGATGTTAACTTGTTTTTAACATTTCTGTATTGTTTTGGATAAATCCCAGAAAAATCATACGAAGTCAAAAACTAAATCCGTAAACTCTGGGAGTTTAGAAAATTTGTCTAGTTTGTTCATAAATTTTATCATGATTTTTAGATGTCTCTAACGTGTGTGAAAATGTTCATATTCACAGACTGATCTAGATTCATAGCTACAGTGATAGGCAGTTTTGTAAAAATCACCAAAAACTGTAGAAAAATCGTATGAACATGTGCAAGTAGTAATTTTAAAGGTATAAACCTGAACTATTTTCATCTAATACAGTTTTGAAAAATAAAATGTTTAAGTTGACCAAAACAGTCCGTGAATGGAGTTAAACCTTCGTGATGAAAGCTGTTGGAAAAGTTTAGTTGTGTTCTTGGTGGTTTAACTTGTAATACCCCCCCCCCCCCCATAAAACTTAAGAAAACATGAAAAGATAGGTCTATGAACTCACATTGTGTGATTTCAGTGGATGGATGTTGAAGAAAGGAAGTATTCAACTCAAGAACACTTAGAATGTTGCTAGAAGATTCAAGAATCTAACACCAAAATGATGGAATTTGAGTAAGCAATCCAAATTGGAGTAGAAGGAAGTGTAATAATCATAAGGATTATGAAGACACTTACCAAAAGTAGAAGGAAAGCCTTGGAAAATGGATTGGAAATCTCGAAATTGAGAGAGAAGAGTTGAGAGAAAAGTGTTTGATCTTTTGGTGGAAATGAGAGAAAATGAGTGAAGTGAGGAGAGAGGGTGTGTTTTCCAGCCCTTAGAACGTAGGAATGGCTAGAGATTGATGGAAAACTACAAGGAAGTGACTAGGTATGATAGGGAGGGGTGTGGGTTGGTCATGGAGTGGGTATGGGTGGTTGCTTGTGTCATAAACTAAAGAAAAGTCAACACTCCACCCCTTGTACTTCACCCACTCTTCTTGGATAAGATTTATCCCCAAAAATGTGATTATTTTAATAAATATGGGGCCTTATATGTTAAAATAAAGTTTTGGGTGAAAATCCCGCAGTAAAATGATGGAAAACGGGTTTAAAATGAAGTGGTAGTCGAAAACCGGGAAGTTGAGGCGAAGTTACGAGGCTTATCGTATGAAGGATCGAAGGTGCGAGGGTTCGGTCCCTCCTGGTGCTAGACCTAAAGGCGAAACGGGCTAGGAAGCGAAATGGACTGAAACTGGTCGGAAGCGAAATGGACCGAAAGTGTGGTTCGGGTTCGCATGCGAGGTTCGGGCCCGAGAGAGAGGGTTCGGTCCGAAGGTAAGTTCGGTTCCTGAGGTTTCGGGTTCGGTTCTTGGGGCTTCGGCTCAGCAGTGTTCGGTTCTTACATGGACCTTCGGCCCTAAGAGGGTTCGCCCCTTTAATAGGGGTTTCGGGTCATTAAGGGTATCTTACCCGTTTTTACCCCGTTATAAGTGGTTTTTGATCCGGTTAAGGGTTGGGATGGCCCAAATGGTTACAAAAAGTTACGGGAACTTTTGAGAGAGATTCGGGTTAGATTTGGGAGTGATTTAGAATAGAGAGAGATAGAGTGAAAACGATTGAGAGATTTTGTTTGTGACATTTTTGAGTGTCCGGCTTCGCAACGCAAGGTCCATAAACCCCGCTAAGCCATGTTTTAAGGATCCTACACACTCCTGATGAGTGTGCAATAGTGTTTTATCACTTTGGTTCATTGTTTAGCACTATTACAACTAAGGAAATTTAACTACTCGAACTTTCCAAATGATGATTCCTCATTAAAATAGTGAATTATACAGTAATTACATAATGTAAACCCTAGTATACAAGGGTTAGCTAAGTTGACCGGTTTGACTTGTTGACTTAGCTTGACTTTGACTTGACCAGAATTTGATGGTTGTCACATTGTACTAGAAGTAATGAATAGTGTCTTCCTAAACTATACCTATTATAGTTTACTAATAGAATTGTTTGTATGACTAAGTGTGTTGGACTGAGATAAAAGCCTTTATGTATTATACATATATACATAATATATAACTAAGGATCAAACGACACTCGGATAAACAACACGGTAGTCTAAGTCCACAACCGAACTAGGAACAGGAAATAAAGTGAGTTATCAGTCCTAAGTCCTTCCAACCTTATATAACTATATATGCATTAGACATGGTTTTGACAATATATAAGTTTAAAAGAGTTAAAAAAAAAGGGTTGACATGTAAGAACAAGTTTGATAAAGATTTTAACATGTAAAAAGGTTTGATAAACATTTTGAAGTAGTTTGTTTGATAAAACAGTTAAAAGTATAGTAAATCCATTTGTTTGATAGTTATTAATCACATATGATTGATATAATAACTATAATGTTTCAACTTGTATCCCCCCCATAAAATCATTTAAAAGGTAAATTAAGGGGTATGAACTCACCTGTAGTGAGTGGTTTAGATGACGAGTGGTATAGGAAGCTAAGTGCCAAGTGAAGACTTGAGCACACATACAGATCCTATTTATCATATAATGATACATATAAGCATCTAATTAGTGTTTAAACAACTAATTATGCAAGTATAGACACCTTAGGACATGTAAAACACTTTGATTCAAGTGCTAGCAGTACAAAGGGTTGCATTTAAGGGTTGTATGGCCTCACTTAGGAGTTTATTGACCAAATGGTAATCCCCCATGAGTTTACGGCCCATGGGTTTATGGCCCAATGAGTTTATAGTCGTAAACTCATGGTAAATTGTACCATTTTGTGTGTTAAGGTCCTATGGTCTTCTTGGAAGTGTTATAGACTTAGTTCCAAGGCTTAGGAAGGAGTTGTGGCAACATTTCTCCACTAATTAGGGTTTACGACCCAAGGAGACCTCCTTTGGTCTAAACACCTTTTTTCTCGAGTTCTTGATGTTTTCAAGTCCTTAATTCAATTTCCTAACTAACTAACATGTATAGGAGGTAGGAACTTACAATTTGAAGGCAAAAGGAGGGTGTTTTCGGCCCAAAACACCTAAGTGTTCTTGGTGTTCTTGAAGAAATGAAGAACACTTGAAGATCTATCCAAAATAGGAGATTTCATGGATGAAATCATGTACAATCACCAGATCTAAGAGAAAATTCGGATGATACTTGAGAGAGAATGAGTTCTTTGGCTTGAAATGGTAAAAGTGATTGAAAAATGACTAAGTGTCATATATATACCATAGAGTTTACGGCCGTAAACTCCATTTTATGGTTGTAAACTCCAATTCTTGGAGTTTTGAGGCGTGAATTTTGTACATTGAACTCTAGAGTATACTTCCTCTAGTTACCTCTTGAAGGTATTGGGCTTTAGAACACTCAAACAGACTCTAAACAATGCTAAAAGTTGGCAGAAACAAGTCTGAATTTTATTGAAGTGAATGGTTGTACAAGATAGAAATTTCGGGTTGTCACAGTATGCAATCATAAAAATGATAAGGAATTGGACTAATTTGCAAGTTTAACTTACAATTACGAGTGTTAGAAGCAAAATGGAAGGCTTCTATGAGTTTATGGCTAGCCCTAAGAGTTCACGACCCAAGATGATCTTGGTGAAACCAAGGAGATTCATGGGTTTACGGCCAACCCTTATGAGTTTATGACCCAAGTTTATGAAGGTGGGAAAGAGATTGGAAGGAAATCAGTTTGTGAAATGAAGAACACTTGGTGTTCTTGGCAAGATCATATGAAGATTCAAAGAAATTGGATGATAGTTGAGAGAGAAATGAGGGTGCTTTCGGTTGAGAAAAGATGAAGTGAGGTATGATTTCGGTTAGCCTTATATAAATACACCTTAGTTTTCAGCCAAAATCATATCCTGAGGAGATAAGATCCAAGGGTTAGCGGTCCGAGGAGGGAGTTCTAGGCCGTGAACCAAGGTTATAGCCGTGAACCTCGTTTGTGGTTTGCGAGCTGTGAACAACCCATGCGAGGGTTTACGGTTCAGACTAATTTTTCTATTCGGATGAAGCCCTTCGATTCCTAGTGTTTTCTTTCCTAAAACATACCACACCCTTGAATATAAGGTCTATGAATTTAGAACTTATTAACTAACCATATCAAGCTAAAAGAGAAATAAGTTTGACCTTTATCAGACATGACAGACTATCGTTGACTACGGTTTTACTTTTACAAGATTGAAATTACGGATTATCACATAATGGGCAAGTGTGTTACGTGACAGATGACCAAGAAAACTTTCAAGCATAGTGTATACACTGCTTTGCTGGTTCTTATTCGTCCTTGGGACGATGTGTCAATGGAATTCATTATGGCTTTTGTGACAACTGCCAATTCAGGTCATTCTTGGACTCATGCATCTTTATAATAACCATTCATGCACAACATGCCATGACCTAGTAGTATAAATTAGGTCAAAAATCTTGCATAAACTAGGATCCAACTAAGGTCTAGGACTAATATACTTGATACTTACAATTCTAGTAAGTTGCTTAGCTACAATAGGAAATGCCAATACTATAATTAGAATAAAGCTTCAAGCTTTGTTATAATTGAAATAGGGTATAAAACTCTAAAAATAAATTAAAACATTCTAATTATACTTCAACATGTTGTTGAATATCAAACAATATTCCAAAAACCCTAAAGAGCCAAAAATCCAAAGTTATAAATTATAAAGCTTAAAAACTTTATAAAATTTGGCTATAAACTTCCTAATATCAAATTTTATTAATCAAATTATGGATTATACCAATGAACTAGAAATATAAATTACAAGTATTAATCATAAATTATTTGTTGAAAACAAGATTTTTAAATAAATCAAATTGCTTAATAAACATTTTATAAAAATGAATGTTTTTATATAAAATATAGGAGGGAAGTTTATAAAGTTTAAAATTTAGGAGAGAGGAGGCCAAAATGCATGCAAAAACCGGCCATCACCTCTCCCCATGCCCTCTCTCTTCCCCAAAACACAATCATTAAGCTTAAACCCTTACTCCACCTCTTCCCTCTTCACTCTCTCACTTCACTCTCTTCACACACTTCACTCTCTTCTTCCCTCTCTCTAAACTCACGAAAATCCTCTCATTTCTCTGCAAAATTTCGAGATTGTGAAGCCCTTGAAGTGTTCTTACTTCTCTCAAGGTCAAAACCAAGGTAAACAACAACATCGTCTTCCATAGTTTCATGGTTAAACCTCTTTTTCTTCTTAGTCTTCTCTACTTTTCGGATTCTATGCCTTTCCATGGCTAGAAATCTTTATTCTCCCCTTGTGGTTTGTAGATTCTCACCATAACACAATGCATGTGTTAGAGATGGTGAAAATCCGGGATCAAACCCATGCAAGGAGTGGAAAAGATGCACATATGATCATGTGACATCAAAACCTAATATTTCATGTTCTTCTCCATTTCTTTTGTGTTCATGCATGAACAAAAGCATTTAAACCATTTCTAGTACATCTTGGATGCTCATTCATTCCATGCATGTGTTAGAAATCGGGCCTTACCAAAGACATGCATGATGTTCTTGTTGAAATACCCTAATAATGCACACAAGCAAACATGCAATCTGCCAGATTACTTTGTTCGACTTTGAACAGTCATAACTCAGTCATTTCTTAACCAAATCATGATAT
This sequence comes from Lactuca saligna, assembly GCF_052625555.1. Taxonomy (NCBI): domain Eukaryota; kingdom Viridiplantae; phylum Streptophyta; class Magnoliopsida; order Asterales; family Asteraceae; genus Lactuca; species Lactuca saligna. Next base: position 246,491,269 of record NC_136420.1, on the reverse strand, counting down.
TCTTTTTGTATTGGTTAGTTCCACAAGTTAAATTTCAAACCCAACTGGTCTCACTGTAAAATATTAAATATCCGATTTTTATCAGATTTTACAAAAAGGTTGCGCATACAGCTCTTTTTCTGTGATCACTATTTTTATCTTGCTTAAACAATGACCTTAAACCCAACCATAAATCTGAGGAAAAATACCTTAGAAACTTAACATATCTAGTGAATTATGGTTGAAATTTCGTGGCTTAAAACCTCACTGAATGGGCTACACAAATTCATGAACTTCAGCCACATTTACACTTCATGCATTATTGCATGCAACTTTTCTTAAATTGTTTGGAATCATTACCCTCATTTCTCTTCTGAATACATTTTTTTACATTTTTCCTTTTGAAAGCCCTTGCATGCATGAGATAATCTGGAAAATTTCAAGAGCTTTTGTTATTTCTTTGATTTATTAGAATTATTGCTAAAACCAAGGGCATAAATCATATAAAATACTTCCAAAGGTCAATAAATCCTAAATAAATTCATGGATGATCCTTATGGGGAATAATGATCCCTCACCAAATTTCAGCAATTTTTGTTACTGTTTCATATGATTTCTAATTTTCTTTTATTTAGGACATGATAAATTACAAAACCACTTTATAGGATGTGAAAATTGTATCTAACAACTTTCGCATACCTTACCTGTGATGGGTGACTCCAGAAAATAATTTCAAGATTTTCCATCATGTTTTACTATTTTTCCCAATTTTTGGTAATTATAATGGTCTAAAAATGGGAGAAATAGTTCTGATTATCCAAAATTCATGAAAATTTACCAGGATATAATATTATAGAGTAGGAGGTTACATAAAAATTTTGAATACTTTTCTTTACTGTAAACTATTTTTCTCCTATTTTCTAAAGTTAATTGCACTAAAATACACTTAAATATACATAAATACCCAAAACCAGTTTATACATTATGAAAACCACTTTTGATATTTTTCCCAGGATATTTATACTGTAAATGATGTTACAAAAATTTATGGTGATTTATTTTAACTGTTTAATATTATTTCTTTAATTAATGACTATTTAAAGGAATAAAGCAAGGAAAAATAGACATACCCACTGAAAAATATCTTTTATATTTTCCCAGCCTATTTATGTATAATAACAATTAAATAAAAAGTTTGGGTAATTTTGGAAACTGTTTTCTATTTATTTCAATTTTTATTGAAATAAATGCTCAAAAATCATAAAATATAATTAAACAGCTTGGAAATCCATTTTTATAATTTTCCCAGCTTAGTATTGTGTAATAACAGTTAAATAAAAAGTTTGAGAATTTTTATCCCTCGAATGCTATTTTCGTGAATTTATGTTGTAATAAGGACTTAAAAATTTGGAAAGTTTATATTCCAAGGTTGTAATTAATCGCCCGATATATAGAATTTCATTACTTCAGAAAAAGTGTAACTAATTGATATAAAATCCAATACTAAAACATAAATTGGCATTTCCCTATATGTAGAGTTTAGTATATTAGCATTAGATATCGACATGGAAACTCACTAGTGCGTGTGTTTGATGTCGTAGGATCCCGGTAGTAAGACGTTGGTGCATCCCGAAGTACCGCTTGTGTCTACACAAAACATCGTGAGTATTCACGCACTCCCCTATTTTCGGTTTTTATGTTTTGGGGTGGAAAAGCATGTCCAGAAAAACTACTGTTTGCATGTTGTATTTAAATTGAATTGTATCAAACATGATTGCTATTGTATTGCTATGTTTTTTATGTATGTCTATGCAACACGGAACATGAGAACTTATCGTACTAAGGCCCTTCCCTTATCTCTAACCATTAACTCTTTGAGCTAATGGTCGTTATGGATAGCGCTATTAGGAATTGACAACTCCTCACTTGCCCGAATCGCTGGAGTGCATGATACCATATTCATCTATGGAACGATAAGCATAGATCTCGATAGGGCTTCATTCATAGGTTTGGTTGAGACTCATTGTTTGCTCATACACATACAAACACGTTTCCCGTTCTAGCAATAAACTTGTATACCTTAATAGCAATCAACTTTGTTTTATCATTAAAGCAATGTACTTGTACTTACGAAAAGCATTATTGTACCCTCGATTTATAAACTTGTGATACTCACCAACTATTTTCATAGTTGACGCTCGTTTTACATGCTTTTTCAGGAAGTAATTAGTAAGTGGATGTAAAGATTCATCATCATAGAGCATGCTGCATCGTGTTGAAGCTATTATGAAGCTATATTTTGAACAATGTTATTTTGAAAAACTTGTATTTTGTTTCTTTTGAAGCTATGGGTTGTAAACTTTTAAATAATGCTATGGTGATGTATCTTTATCTTTTGCATTGAAACCGTTATCGCTGTCATACCTTGCGTTTCCGCTTTAGCGGGGTGTGACAGAAGTGGTATCAGAGCTAAAGTTATAGAGAACATCGGTTTTTCTTTAAGAAAACACAACCTATAACTAAAACTTACAAAGAATTTCTTTTTACATCAAACATATTACTAGTATAATTAGGTCGGGAGTTGTATTATTGGACCTTGATTAAACATAGCCTGATCACCTATGTTTAATTAAGAAAAGATTTATACAAAGCTTGAGCTAATTATAATGGGAATATGTTCAACAAAAATATTTGAGAAAACTTTATTTCAAAATTTCAAAAGGTTAATTTTGGTGTGTGTAAGCATTGCATATTATAGGCATGCATTGTCATTTATTTCATATCTCATTGAAACTATGTCACAGTCCACTATGTCAACATCGTCATCTTCCTGCGCTACCGCCTCAGCCGATGAATCCGGCTACGTCACTGCTATCCCTCGACGTAATCCCCCCGCCTCGGTAGAAGAAGACCCATCAGAGGATACGGAAGATACTGGGAACTCGGTGGAGATCAGCAATGACAACGCCCTGAGTCAACGATGCGAGGCATCACCGACATCGGTGTTGCCACAGCCACCGCTCTATGGACTTCGCATTCGGAGGACAGCGAGGAAGAGTGTTCCCATTCCAGGAAGGATACCCGCCAGCACAGTAGGACATGGCACGGCAGGACCTAGCGGAGCAGAACCTAGCGATGCAGGACCGAGAGCACCCTCACCTCAGCAAGTCATAGGGATACCTGTCAGACAGCCAGGTATGACCCCGGAGGAGTCCCGGAGATTGCAACCGATAGCAGCGGGCCTACGTCACAGTCTCGCTGTGATAGCTGGGCATCGAGAAGTTTTGGATGAAGTCTTGGCAGGAATGGAAATCCTGTATCAGCATTCGATGGAGGTTGCTGACACTGCTAGTGCTGCTAGACGAGAGGCAGGTCATGCGATGATATCATATTATGTGTTTGGTGGGCTATTACTGATTATGATGTGATAAGGATGGGAGCATCGACAATGGAAAGCTCTAGTAGCAAGAGGAAGCCAGCAGATCAGGGAGAGAAGAAGCATGGAGGCAAGTCAAGGAGGAAGCAAAAAGTCTCAAGAAACTTCATGGTAAGAGCCCAGGAGCAAGAACCAGTGAAAACTCAAGGACAAGAAGTGCAGGAGCGAAAGCAGTACTCAGGGCCGCTTCTGAAGTGCAATAAGTGTAACTTCCATCACAAGGGAGCTTGCCCGGTGTGCCAAAACTGTAAGCAAACAGGCCATTACTCGAAGTATTGTAAGGTGAATAAGGAGGGAAAAAGGACATGTTACGAGTGCGGGAGTAATGATCATCTCCGTAGAGCATGTCCTAAACTGAACAATGGACCTGGTAACAATGGACAAGGCCAAGCCAGGCAAAACTTTCAAGGAAATCAAGTTGGACAGCCAAGAGGTGTAGCCTTTGTGATTGGTGCAGAAGAAGCTCGTCAGAACCCTGAAGTGATAACAGGCACGTTCCTCCTGAACAACCATTTTGCATCAGTAATATTCGATGCGGGAGCAGATAGGAGTTTTGTTTCTTTAGCATTTAGACCGTTAATTGGCTTGAAATCGGTAAAGATGAGGAATGCTTATGCTATTGAACTTGCTGATGGGTATGAAATTAGGGCTAGTGATATAATTCCTGGTTGTACTTTGAATTTAGCTGATAAACTCTTTAGCATTGACCTAATTCCTATAGAGCTAGGTAGTTTTGATGTGATAGTAGGGATGGATTGGTTATCCAAAAATAGAGCGGACATTGGTTGTTATGAGAAAGTCATCAGAGTGCCTCTCCCTAATGGAGAAACCCTTATCATACACGGTGAGAAGCCAGGAAGAAGTTTAAACATAGTATCAAGCGTGAAGGTTCACAAGTACCTGAAGAAGAATTGTATTGCATTCATGGCCCACGTGCTAGAAAGAGAACCTGAAGCTAAGCAACTCAAGGAGATTCCAGTGGTTCAAAACTATCCGGACAACTTCAAGAACTTCTAGACAAAGGGTTTATTCGACCAAGTTCTTCACCTTGGGGAGCCCCAGTGTTATTCGTCAAAAAGAAAGATGGTTCGTTCCGAATGTGCATTGATTACAGAGAATTGAACAAGTTGACAATCAAGAATCGATATCCCCTCCCTAGAATAAATGACTTGTTCGATCAGTTGCAGGGCGCTTCCTACTTCTCAAAAATCGACCTTCGGTTAGGGTATCATCAGCTAAGAATTCACGAAGAGGACATTCACAAAACAACATTTAGAACCCGTTATGGACATTATGAGTTCTTAGTCATGCCTTTTGGACTAACGAACGCACCCGCTGTATTCATGGATTTGATGAATAGGGTCTGTAGACCATACCTAGACAGGTTTGTAATTGTATTTATCGATGACATACTTGTTTACTCGCGGACCAAAGAAGATCACAATAGACATCTAAAGCTAGTGTTGGAGCTGTTGAAGGAACAGAAATTGTATGCCAAGTTCACTAAGTGTGAATTTTGGATTCGGGAAGTACATTTTCTTGGCCATGTGATCGGTGAAAGAGGAATCCATGTAGATCCAGCTAAGATAGAGGCAATCAAGAAATGGGAGGCCCCCAAAACCCCGACAGAAATACGACAATTCCTAGGATTAGCTGGGTACTACAGACGCTTCATTAAGAATTTCTCTAGGATTGCTCAACCATTAACATCTTTGACCCAAAAGGATAAAAAATTTCTCTAGGAAGAGAAACACGAAGAGGCGTTTCAAATCCTGAAAAACAAGCTGTGCAATGCACCAATTCTGGCTTTACCAGAAGGATTAGAGAACTTTGTGGTGTATTGTGATGCGTCTCATCAAGGATTAGGATGTGTGCTAATGCAAAAAGATAAGGTCATTGCATATGCTTCCAGACAACTCAAACCGCACGAGAAGAATTATACCACCCATGATCTAGAACTAGGAGCAATAGTTTTCGCCCTTAAGATTTGGATGCATTATTTGTACGGAACCAAGTGCACCATTTATACCGATCACAAAAGCCTTCAGCATATCCTAGATCAGAAAATGTTAAACATGCGGCAGAGAAGATGGGTAGAGTTGTTTAGTGATTATGATTGTGAGATACGATATCACCCAGGGAAGGCTAACGTAGTAGCCGACGCTCTTAGTAGGAAAGAAAGAGTGAAACCTTCCCATGTGAGAGCTTTGGGAATGGTAATTCAGACAAGCTTGAAATCTCAAATCATTAATGCCCAGGAGAAAGCGTTATGCAAGGAAAATCTTCCAGGCGAAACTTTACATGGTTTGGAAGAATGATTTGAAACCAAACCTGATGGAGTTCATTATTTTAAAGACAGGGTCTGGATTCCAAGGGTTAACAACTTGAGAGACATGGTACTAGAGGAGTCCCATCGATCTAAATACTCCATCCACCCTGGAGCAGATAAGATGTACAAGGATCTTAAAGAGTACTATTGGTGGCCTGGAATGAAAAAGGATATTGCCTTGTACGTTGGGAAGTGTTTGACATGCTCAATAGTCAAAGCTGAACATCAGAAACCATCCGGGTTGTTGCAACAACCTGAAATTCCCCAATGGAAATGGGAGCAAATATCTATGGAGTTTGTTACCAAACTTCCTAGAACTGCTAAAGGTCATGACTCAATTTGGGTCATAGTGGATCGACTGACGAAATCTGCACACTTTCTCCCCATTCGAGAAGATTTCAAGATGGAAAAATTGGCCCAAATCTACATCGACAAAATTGTTTCTCTGCATGGTGTACCCTTATCTATCATTTCTGATAGAGATAGTCATTTTACATCTCGATTTTGGTGGATGTTACAGAGGGTACTAGGAACCAAGATAGATTTGAGCACAACTTACCACCCTCAGACAGATGGGCAAACAGAGAGAACAATACAAACATTGGAAGACATGCTACGAGCGTGTGTCATTGAGTTCAAAGGAAATTGGGATACTCATTTACCCCTAATTAAGTTTTCCTACAATAACAGTTACCACACGAGTATCCAATGTGCTCCATATGAAGCATTGTATGGACGCAAGTGTCGTTCGCCCTTATGCTGGACTGAAATCGGAGACAGACAGTTGACTAGAGTCGAACTTATCCAGGAAACATCCGACAAGATTGCTATCATCAAGGATAAGCTTAAAGCTGCTAGAGATCGTCAGAAAAGTTATGCGGATAATCGTCGAAAACCATTAGAATTCCAAGTAGGAGACAAGGTACTTTTAAAAGTGTCGCCTTGGAAAGGGCTTGTGCATTTTGGTAAGAAAGGAAAACTAAGCCCGAGATATGTTGGACCCTATGAAATCCTTGAAAGGATTGGTCCAGTAGCGTATAAGCTCCAATTGCCCCAAGAGTTAAGCGCCATTCACGACACATTCCACGTCTCCAACCTTAAGAAATGTCTAGCCGATGAAACATTGATAGTACCCCTGGAGGAAATTAAGATCAATGATAAGCTGAGCTTCGTTGAGGAACCGATAGAAATCCTTGACAGGGAGGTAAAACAACTTAAGCGGAGTAAGATCCCGATTGTTAAAGTTCGATGGAACTCAAAACGCGGGTCGGAGTACACCTGGGAGCGCGAGGACTTCATAAAGGAAAAGTATCCGCAACTTTTCCCTTGCGATGACAAGCGATGACATAGAATGAATTTCGGGACGAAATTCTTTTTAAGTGGGGGATACTGTGACAACTGCCAATTCAGGTCATTCTTGGACTCATGCATCTTTATAATAACCATTCATGCACAACATGCCATGACCTAGTAGTATAAATTAGGTCAAAAATCTTGCATAAACTAGGATCCAACTAAGGTCTAGGACTAATATACTTGATACTTACAATTCTAGTAAGTTGCTTAGCTACAATAGGAAATGCCAATACTATAATTAGAATAAAGCTTCAAGCTTTGTTATAATTGAAATAGGGTATAAAACTCTAAAAATAAATTAAAACATTCTAATTATACTTCAACATGTTGTTGAATATCAAACAATATTCCAAAAACCCTAAAGAGCCAAAATTCCAAAGTTATAAATTATAAAGCTTAAAAACTTTATAAAATTTGGCTATAAACTTCCTAATATCAAATTTTATTAATCAAATTATGGATTATACCAATGAACTAGAAATATAAATTACAAGTATTAATCATAAATTATTTGTTGAAAACAAGATTTTTAAATAAATCAAATTGCTTAATAAACATTTTATAAAAATGAATGTTTTTATATAAAATATAGGAGGGAAGTTTATAAAGTTTAAAATTTAGGAGAGAGGAGGCCAAAATGCATGCAAAAACCGGCCATCACCTCTCCCCATGCCCTCTCTCTTCCCCAAAACACAATCATTAAGCTTAAACCCTTACTCCACCTCTTCCCTCTTCACTCTCTCACTTCACTCTCTTCACACACTTCACTCTCTTCTTCCCTCTCTCTAAACTCACGAAAATCCTCTCATTTCTCTGCAAAATTTCGAGATTGTGAAGCCCTTGAAGTGTTCTTACTTCTCTCAAGGTCAAAACCAAGGTAAACAACAACATCGTCTTCCATAGTTTCATGGTTAAACCTCTTTTTCTTCTTAGTCTTCTCTACTTTTCGGATTCTATGCCTTTCCATGGCTAGAAATCTTTATTCTCCCCTTGTGGTTTGTAGATTCTCACCTAACACAATGCATGTGTTAGAGATGGTGAAAATCCGGGATCAAACCCATGCAAGGAGTGGAAAAGATGCACATATGATCATGTGACATCAAAACCTAATATTTCATGTTCTTCTCCATTTCTTTTGTGTTCATGCATGAACAAAAGCATTTAAACCATTTCTAGTACATCTTGGATGCTCATTCATTCCATGCATGTGTTAGAAATCGGGCCTTACCAAAGACATGCATGATGTTCTTGTTGAAATACCCTAATAATGCACACAAGCAAACATGCAATCTGCCAGATTACTTTGTTCGACTTTGAACAGTCATAACTCAGTCATTTCTTAACCAAATCATGATATTCTTTTTGTATTGGTTAGTTCCACGAGTTAAATTTCAAACCCAACTGGTCTCACTGTAAAATATTAAATATCCGATTTTTATCAGATTTTACAAAAAGGTTGCGCATACAGCTCTTTTTCTGTGATCACTATTTTTATCTTGCTTAAACAATGACCTTAAACCCAACCATAAATCTGAGGAAAAATACCTTAGAAACTTAACATATCTAGTGAATTATGGTTGAAATTTCGTGGCTTAAAACCTCACTGAATGGGCTACACAAATTCATGAACTTCAGCCACATTTACACTTCATGCATTATTGCATGCAACTTTTCTTAAATTGTTTGGAATCATTACCCTCATTTCTCTTCTGAATACATTTTTTTACATTTTTCCTTTCGAAAGCCCTTGCATGCATGAGATAATCTGGAAAATTTCAAGAGCTTTTGTTATTTCTTTGATTTATTAGAATTATTGCTAAAACCAAGGGCATAAATCATATAAAATACTTCCAGAGGTCAATAAATCCTAAATAAATTCATGGATGATCCTCATGGGGAATAATGACCCCTCACCAAATTTCAGCAATTTTTGTTACTGTTTCATATGATTTCTAATTTTCTTTTATTTAGGACATGATAAATTACAAAACCACTTTATAGGATGTGAAAATTGTATCTAACAACTTTCGCATACCTTACCTATGATGGGTGACTCCAGAAAATAATTTCAAGATTTTCCATCATGTTTTACTATTTTTCTCAATTTTTGGTAATTATAATGGTCTAAAAATGGGAGAAATAGTTCTGATTATCCAAAATTCATGAAAATTTACCAGGATATAATATTATAGAGTAGGAGGTTACATAAAAATTTTGAATACTTTTCTTTACTGTAAACTATTTTTCTCCTATTTTCTAAAGTTAATTGCACTAAAATACACTTAAATATACATAAATACCCAAAACCAGTTTATACATTATGAAAACCACTTTTGATATTTTTCCCAGGATATTTATACTGTAAATGATGTTACAAAAATTTATGGTGATTTATTTTAACTGTTTAATATTATTTCTTTAATTAATGACTATTTAAAGGAATAAAGCAAGGAAAAATAGAAATACCCACTGAAAAATATCTTTTATATTTTCCCAGCCTATTTATGTATAATAACAATTAAATAAAAAGTTTGGGTAATTTTGGAAACTGTTTTCTATTTATTTCAATTTTTATTGAAATAAATGCTCAAAAATCATAAAATATAATTAAACAGCTTGGAAATCCATTTTTATAATTTTCCCAGCTTAGTATTGTGTAATAACAGTTAAATAAAAAGTTTGAGAATTTTTATCCCTCGAATGCTATTTTCGTGAATTTATGTTGTAATAAGGACTTAAAAATTTGGAAAGTTTATATTCGAAGGTTGTAATTAATCGCCCGATATATAGAATTTCATTACTTCATAAAAAGTGTAACTAATTGATATAAAATCCAATACTAAAACATAAATTGGCATTTCCCTATATGTAGAGTTTAGTATATTAGCATTAGATATCGACATGGAAACTCACTAGTGCGTATGTTTGATGTCGTAGGATCCCGGTAGTAAGACGTTGGTGCATCCCGAAGTACCGCTTGTGTCTACACAAAACATCGTGAGTATTCACGCACTCCCCTATTTTCGGTTTTTATGTTTTGGGGTGGAAAAGCATGTCCAGAAAAACTACTGTTTGCATGTTGTATTTAAATTGAATTGTATCAAACATGATTGCTATTGTATTGCTATGTTTCTTTATGTATGTCTATGCAACACGGAACATGAGAACTTATCGTACTAAGGCCCTTCCCTTATCTCTAACCATTAACTCTTTGAGCCAATGGTCGTTATGGATAGCGCTATTAGGAATTGACAACTCCTCACTCGCCCGAATCGCTGGAGTGCATGATACCATATTCATCTATGGAACGATAAGCATAGATCTCGATAGGGCTTCATTCATAGGTTTGGTTGAGACTCATTGTTTGCTCATACACATATAAACGCGTTTCCCGTTCTAGCAATAAACTTGTATACCTTAATAGCAATCAACTTTGTTTTATCATTAAAGCAATGTACTTGTACTTACGAAAAGCATTATTGTACCCTCGATTTATAAACTTGTGATACTCACCAACTATTTTCATAGTTGACGCTCGTTTTACATGCTTTTTCAGGAAGTAATTAGTAAGTGGATGTAAAGATTCATCATCATAGAGCATGCTGCATCGTGGTGAAGCTATTATGAAGCTATATTTTGAACAATGTTATTTTGAAAAACTTGTATTTTGTTTCTTTTGAAGCTATGGGTTGTAAACTTTTAAATAATGCTATGGTGATGTATCTTTATCTTTTGCATTGAAACCGTTATCGTTGTCATTCCTTGCGTTTCCGCTTTAGCGGGGTGTGACAGAAGTGGTATCAGAGCTAAAGTTATAGAGAACATCGGTTTTTCTTTAAGAAAACACAACCTATAACTAAAACTTACAAAGAATTTCTTTTTACATCAAACATATTACTAGTATAATTAGGTCGGGAGTTGTATTATTGGACCTTGATTAAACATAGCCTGATCACCTATGTTTAATTAAGAAAAGATTTATACAAAGCTTGAGCTAATTATAATGGGAATATGTTCAACAAAAATATTTGAGAAAACTTTATTTCAAAATTTCAAAAGGTTAATTTTGGTGTGTGTAAGCATTGCATATTATAGGCATGCATTGTCATTTATTTCATATCTCATTGAAACTATGTCACAGTCCACTATGTCAACATCGTCATCTTCCTGCGCTACCGCCTCAGTCGATGAATCCGGCTACGTCACTGCTATCCCTCGACGTAATCCCCCCGCCTCGGTAGAAGAAGACCCATCAGAGGATACGGAAGATACTGGGAACTCGGTGGAGATCAGCAATGACAACGCCCTGAGTCAACGATGCGAGGCATCACCGACATCGGTGTTGCCACAGCCACCGCTCTATGGACTTCGCATTCGGAGGACAGCGAGGAAGAGTGTTCCCATTCGAGGAAGGATACCCGCCAGCACAGCAGGACATGGCACGGCAGGACCTAGCGGGGCAGAACCCAGCGATGCAGGACCGAGAGCACCCTCACCTCAGCAAGTCATAGGGATACCTGTCAGACAGCCAGGTATGACCCCGGAGGAGTCCCGGAGATTGCAACCGATAGCAGCGGGCCTATGTCACAGTCTCGCTGTGATAGCTGGGCATCGAGAAGTTTTGGATGAAGTCTTGGCAGGAATGGAAATCCTGTATCAGCATTCGATGGAGGCTGCTGACACTGCTAGTGCTGCTAGACGAGAGGCAGGTCATGCGATGATAGCATATTATGTGTTTGGTGGGCTATTACTGATTATGATGTGATAAGGATGGGAGCATCGACAATGGAAAGCTCTAGTAGCAAGAGGAAGCCAGCAGATCAGGGAGAGAAGAAGCATGGAGGCAAGTCAAGGAGGAAGCAAAAAGTCTCAAGAAACTTCATGGTAAGAGCCCAGGAGCAAGAACCAGTGAAAACTCAAGGACAAGAAGTGCAGGAGCGAAAGCAGTACTCAGGGCCGCTTCCGAAGTGCAATAAGTGTAACTTCCATCACAAGGGAGCTTGCCCGGTGTGCCAAAACTGTAAGCAAACAGGCCATTACTCGAAGTATTGTAAGGTGAATAAGGAGGGAAAAAGGACATGTTACGAGTGCGGGAGTAATGATCATCTCCGTAGAGCATGTCCTAAAGTGAACAATGTACCTGGTAACAATGGACAAGGCCAAGCCAGGCAAAACTTTCAAGGAAATCAAGTTGGACAGCCAAGAGGTGTAGCCTTTGTGATTGGTGCAGAAGAAGCTCGTCAGAACCCTGAAGTGATAACATGTACGTTCCTCCTGAACAACCATTTTGCATCAGTAATATTCGATGCGGGAGCAGATAGGAGTTTTGTTTCTTTAGCATTTAGACCGTTAATTGGCTTGAAATCGGTAAAGATGAGGAATGCTTATGCTATTGAACTTGCTGATGGGTATGAAATTAGGGCTAGTGATATAATTCCTGGTTGTACTTTGAATTTAGCTGATAAACTCTTTAGCATTGACCTAATTCCTATAGAGCTAGGTAGTTTTGATGTGATAGTAGGGATGGATTGGTTATCCAAAAATAGAGCGGACATTGGTTGTTATGAGAAAGTCATCAGAGTGCCTCTCCCTAATGGAGAAACCCTTATCATACACGGTGAGAAGCCAGGAAGAAGTTTAAACATAGTATCAAGCGTGAAGGTTCACAAGTACCTGAAGAAGAATTGTATTGCATTCATGGCCCACGTGCTAGAAAGAGAACCTGAAGCTAAGCAACTCAAGGAGATTCCAGTGGTTCAAAACTATCCGGACAACTTCAAGAACTTCTAGACAAAGGGTTTATTCGACCAAGTTCTTCACCTTGGGGAGCCCCAGTGTTATTCGTCAAAAAGAAAGATGGTTCGTTCCGAATGTGCATTGATTACAGAGAATTGAACAAGTTGACAATCAAGAATCGATATCCCCTCCCTAGAATAAATGACTTGTTCGATCAGTTGCAGGGCGCTTCCTACTTCTCAAAAATCGACCTTCGGTTAGGGTATCATCAGCTAAGAATTCACGAAGAGGACATTCACAAAATAGCATTTAGAACCCGTTATGGACATAATGAGTTCTTAGTCATGCCTTTTGGACTAACGAACGCACCCGCTGTATTCATGGATTTGATGAATAGGGTCTGTAGACCATACCTAGACAGGTTTGTAATTGTATTTATCGATGACATACTTGTTTACTCGCGGACCAAAGAAGATCACAATAGACATCTAAAGCTAGTGTTGGAGCTGTTGAAGGAACAGAAATTGTATGCCAAATTCACTAAGTGTGAATTTTGGATTCGGGAAGTACATTTTCTTGGCCATGTGATCGGTGAAAGAGGAATCCATGTAGATCCAGCTAAGATAGAGGCAATCAAGAAATGGGAGGCCCCCAAAACGCCGACAGAAATACGACAATTCCTAGGATTAGCTGGGTACTACAGACGCTTCATTAAGAATTTCTCTAGGATTGCTCAACCATTAACATCTTTGACCCAAAAGGATAAAAAATTTCTCTAGGAAGAGAAACACGAAGAGGCGTTTCAAATCCTGAAAAACAAGCTGTGCAATGCACCAATTCTGGCTTTACCAGAAGGATTAGAGAACTTTGTGGTGTATTGTGATGCGTCTCATCAAGGATTAGGATGTGTGCTAATGCAAAAAGATAAGGTCATTGCATATGCTTCCAGACAACTCAAACCGCACGAGAAGAATTATACCACCCATGATCTAGAACTAGGAGTAATAGTTTTCGCCCTTAAGATTTGGAGGCATTATTTGTACGGAACCAAGTGCACCATTTATACCGATCACAAAAGCCTTCAGCATATCCTAGATCAGAAAATGTTAAACATGCGGCAGAGAAGATGGGTAGAGTTGTTTAGTGATTATGATTGTGAGATACGATATCACCCAGGGAAGGCTAACGTAGTAGCCGACGCTCTTAGTAGGAAAGAAAGAGTGAAACCTTCCCATGTGAGAGCTTTGGGAATGGTAATTCAGACAAGCTTGAAATCTCAAATCATTAATGCCCAGGAGAAAGCGTTATGCAAGGAAAATCTTCCAGGCGAAACTTTACATGGTTTGGAAGAATGATTTGAAACCAAACCTGATGGAGTTCGTTATTTTAAAGACAGGGTCTGGATTCCAAGGGTTAACAACTTGAGAGACATGGTACTAGAGGAGTCCCATCGATCTAAATACTCCATCCACCCTGGAGCAGATAAGATGTACAAGGATCTTAAAGAGTACTATTGGTGGCCTGGAATGAAAAAGGATATTGCCTTGTATGTTGGGAAGTGTTTGACATGCTCAATAGTCAAAGCTGAACATCAGAAACCATCCGGGTTGTTGCAACAACCTGAAATTCCCCAATGGAAATGGGAGCAAATATCTATGGACTTTGTTACCAAACTTCCTAGAACTGCTAAAGGTCATGACTCAATTTGGGTCATAGTGGATCGACTGACGAAATCTGCACACTTTCTCCCCATTCGAGAAGATTTCAAGATGGAAAAATTGGCCCAAATCTACATCGACAAAATTGTTTCTCTGCATGGTGTACCCTTATCTATCATTTCTGATAGAGATAGTCATTTTACATCTCGATTTTGGTGGATGTTACAGAGGGTACTAGGAACCAAGATAGATTTGAGCACAACTTACCACCCTCAGACAGATGGGCAAACAGAGAGAACAATACAAACATTGGAAGACATGCTACGAGCGTGTGTCATTGAGTTCAAAGGAAATTGGGATACTCATTTACCCCTAATTAAGTTTTCCTACAATAACAGTTACCACACGAGTATCCAATGTGCTCCATATGAAGCATTGTATGGACGCAAGTGTCGTTCGCCCTTATGCTGGACAGAAATCGGAGACAGACAGTTGACTAGAGTCGAACTTATCCAGGAAACATCCGACAAGATTGCTATCATCAAGGATAAGCTTAAAGCTGCTAGAGATCGTCAGAAAAGTTATGCGGATAATCGTCGAAAACCATTAGAATTCCAAGTAGGAGACAAGGTACTTTTAAAAGTGTCGCCTTGGAAAGGGCTTGTGCATTTTGGTAAGAAAGGAAAACTAAGCCCGAGATATGTTGGACCCTATGAAATCCTTGAAAGGATTGGTCCAGTAGCGTATAAGCTCCAATTGCCCCAAGAGTTAAGCGCCATTCACGACACATTCCACGTCTCCAACCTTAAGAAATGTCTAGCCGATGAAACATTGATAGTACCCCTGGAGGAAATTAAGATCAATGATAAGCTGAGCTTCGTTGAGGAACCGATAGAAATCCTTGACAGGGAGGTAAAACAACTTAAGCGGAGTAAGATCCCGATTGTTAAAGTTCGATGGAACTCAAAACGCGGGTCGGAGTACACCTGGGAGCGCGAGGACTTCATAAAGGAAAAGTATCCGCAACTTTTCCCTTGCGATGACAAGCGATGACATAGAATGAATTTCGGGACGAAATTCTTTTTAAGTGGGGGATACTGTGACAACTGCCAATTCAGGTCATTCTTGGACTCATGCATCTTTATAATAACCATTCATGCACAACATGCCATGACCTAGTAGTATAAATTAGGTCAAAAATCTTGCATAAACTAGGATCCAACTAAGGTCTAGGACTAATATACTTGATACTTACAATTCTAGTAAGTTGCTTAGCTACAATAGGAAATGCCAATACTATAATTAGAATAAAGCTTCAAGCTTTGTTATAATTGAAATAGGGTATAAAACTCTAAAAATAAATTAAAACATTCTAATTATACTTCAACATGTTGTTGAATATCAAACAATATTCCAAAAACCCTAAAGAGCCAAAAATCCAAAGTTATAAATTATAAAGCTTAAAAACTTTATAAAATTTGGCTATAAACTTCCTAATATCAAATTTTATTAATCAAATTATGGATTATACCAATGAACTAGAAATATAAATTACAAGTATTAATCATAAATTATTTGTTGAAAACAAGATTTTTAAATAAATCAAATTGCTTAATAAACATTTTATAAAAATGAATGTTTTTATATAAAATATAGGAGGGAAGTTTATAAAGTTTAAAATTTAGGAGAGAGGAGGCCAAAATGCATGCAAAAACCGGCCATCACCTCTCCCCATGCCCTCTCTCTTCCCCAAAACACAATCATTAAGCTTAAACCCTTACTCCACCTCTTCCCTCTTCACTCTCTCACTTCACTCTCTTCACACACTTCACTCTCTTCTTCCCTCTCTCTAAACTCACGAAAATCCTCTCATTTCTCTGCAAAATTTCGAGATTGTGAAGCCCTTGAAGTGTTCTTACTTCTCTCAAGGTCAAAACCAAGGTAAACAACAACATCGTCTTCCATAGTTTCATGGTTAAACCTCTTTTTCTTCTTAGTCTTCTCTACTTTTCGGATTCTATGCCTTTCCATGGCTAGAAATCTTTATTCTCCCCTTGTGGTTTGTAGATTCTCACCTAACACAATGCATGTGTTAGAGATGGTGAAAATCCGGGATCAAACCCATGCAAGGAGTGGAAAAGATGCACATATGATCATGTGACATCAAAACCTAATATTTCATGTTCTTCTCCATTTCTTTTGTGTTCATGCATGAACAAAAGCATTTAAACCATTTCTAGTACATCTTGGATGCTCATTCATTCCATGCATGTGTTAGAAATCGGGCCTTACCAAAGACATGCATGATGTTCTTGTTGAAATACCCTAATAATGCACACAAGCAAACATGCAATCTGCCAGATTACTTTGTTCGACTTTGAACAGTCATAACTCAGTCATTTCTTAACCAAATCATGATATTCTTTTTGTATTGGTTAGTTCCACGAGTTAAATTTCAAACCCAACTGGTCTCACTGTAAAATATTAAATATCCGATTTTTATCAGATTTTACAAAAAGGTTGCGCATACAGCTCTTTTTCTGTGATCACTATTTTTATCTTGCTTAAACAATGACCTTAAACCCAACCATAAATCTGAGGAAAAATACCTTAGAAACTTAACATATCTAGTGAATTATGGTTGAAATTTCGTGGCTTAAAACCTCACTGAATGGGCTACACAAATTCATGAACTTCAGCCACATTTACACTTCATGCATTATTGCATGCAACTTTTCTTAAATTGTTTGGAATCATTACCCTCATTTCTCTTCTGAATACATTTTTTTACATTTTTCCTTTCGAAAGCCCTTGCATGCATGAGATAATCTGGAAAATTTCAAGAGCTTTTGTTATTTCTTTGATTTATTAGAATTATTGCTAAAACCAAGGGCATAAATCATATAAAATACTTCCAGAGGTCAATAAATCCTAAATAAATTCATGGATGATCCTCATGGGGAATAATGACCCCTCACCAAATTTCAGCAATTTTTGTTACTGTTTCATATGATTTCTAATTTTCTTTTATTTAGGACATGATAAATTACAAAACCACTTTATAGGATGTGAAAATTGTATCTAACAACTTTCGCATACCTTACCTATGATGGGTGACTCCAGAAAATAATTTCAAGATTTTCCATCATGTTTTACTATTTTTCTCAATTTTTGGTAATTATAATGGTCTAAAAATGGGAGAAATAGTTCTGATTATCCAAAATTCATGAAAATTTACCAGGATATAATATTATAGAGTAGGAGGTTACATAAAAATTTTGAATACTTTTCTTTACTGTAAACTATTTTTCTCCTATTTTCTAAAGTTAATTGCACTAAAATACACTTAAATATACATAAATACCCAAAACCAGTTTATACATTATGAAAACCACTTTTGATATTTTTCCCAGGATATTTATACTGTAAATGATGTTACAAAAATTTATGGTGATTTATTTTAACTGTTTAATATTATTTCTTTAATTAATGACTATTTAAAGGAATAAAGCAAGGAAAAATAGAAATACCCACTGAAAAATATCTTTTATATTTTCCCAGCCTATTTATGTATAATAACAATTAAATAAAAAGTTTGGGTAATTTTGGAAACTGTTTTCTATTTATTTTAATTTTTATTGAAATAAATGCTCAAAAATCATAAAATATAATTAAACAGCTTGGAAATCCATTTTTATAATTTTCCCAGCTTAGTATTGTGTAATAACAGTTAAATAAAAAGTTTGAGAATTTTTATCCCTCGAATGCTATTTTCGTGAATTTATGTTGTAATAAGGACTTAAAAATTTGGAAAGTTTATATTCGAAGGTTGTAATTAATCGCCCGATATATAGAATTTCATTACTTCATAAAAAGTGTAACTAATTGATATAAAATCCAATACTAAAACATAAATTGGCATTTCCCTATATGTAGAGTTTAGTATATTAGCATTAGATATCGACATGGAAACTCACTAGTGCGTATGTTTGATGTCGTAGGATCCCGGTAGTAAGACGTTGGTGCATCCCGAAGTACCGCTTGTGTCTACACAAAACATCGTGAGTATTCACGCACTCCCTTATTTTCGGTTTTTATGTTTTGGGGTGGAAAAGCATGTCCAGAAAAACTACTGTTTGCATGTTGTATTTAAATTGAATTGTATCAAACATGATTGCTATTGTATTGCTATGTTTCTTTATGTATGTCTATGCAACACGGAACATGAGAACTTATCGTACTAAGGCCCTTCCCTTATCTCTAACCATTAACTCTTTGAGCCAATGGTCGTTATGGATAGCGCTATTAGGAATTGACAACTCCTCACTCGCCCGAATCGCTGGAGTGCATGATACCATATTCATCTATGGAACGATAAGCATAGATCTCGATAGGGCTTCATTCATAGGTTTGGTTGAGACTCATTGTTTGCTCATACACATACAAACGCGTTTCCCGTTCTAGCAATAAACTTGTATACCTTAATAGCAATCAACTTTGTTTTATCATTAAAGCAATGTACTTGTACTTACGAAAAGCATTATTGTACCCTCGATTTATAAACTTGTGATACTCACCAACTATTTTCATAGTTGACGCTCGTTTTACATGCTTTTTCAGGAAGTAATTAGTAAGTTGATGTAAAGATTCATCATCATAGAGCATGCTGCATCGTGTTGAAGCTATTATGAAGCTATATTTTGAACAATGTTATTTTGAAAAACTTGTATTTTGTTTCTTTTGAAGCTATGGGTTGTAAACTTTTAAATAATGCTATGGTGATGTATCTTTATCTTTTGCATTGAAACCGTTATCGCTGTCATACCTTGCGTTTCCGCTTTAGCGGGGTGTGACAGAAGTGGTATCAGAGCTAAAGTTATAGAGAACATCGGTTTTTCTTTAAGAAGACACAACCTATAACTAAAACTTACAAAGAAATTCTTTTTACATCAATCATATTACTAGTATAATTAGGTCGGGAGTTGTATTATTGGACCTTGATTAAACATAGCCTGATCACCTATGTTTAATTAAGAAAAGATTTATACAAAGCTTGAGCTAATTATAATGGGAATATGTTCAACAAAAATATTTGAGAAAACTTTATTTCAAAATTTCAAAAGGTTAATTTTGGTGTGTGTAAGCATTGCATATTATAGGCATGCATTGTCATTTATTTCATATCTCATTGAAACTATGTCACAGTCCACTATGTCAACATCGTTATCTTCCCGCGCTACCGCCTCAACCGATGAATCCGGCAACGTCACTGTTATCCCTCGACGTAATCCCCCCGCCTCGGTAGAAGAAGACCCATCAGAGGATACGGAAGATACTAGGAACTCGGTGGAGATCAGCAATGACAACGCCCCGAGTCAACGACGCAAGGCATCACCGACATCGGTGTTGCCACATCCACCGCTCTATGGACTTCGCATTTGGAGGACATTGAGGAAGAGTGTTCCCATTCCAGGAAGGATACCCGCTAGCACAGCAGGACATGGCACGACAGGACCTAGCGGAGCAGAACCCAGCGATGCAGGACCGAGAGCACCCTCACCTCAGCAAGTTATAGGGATACCTGTCAGACAACCAGGTATGACCCCGGAGGAGTCTTGGAGATTGCAGTCGATAGCAGTGGGCCTACGTCACAGTCTCGCTGTGATAGCTGGGCATCGAGAAGTTTTGGATGAAGTCTTGGCAGGAATGGAAATCCTGTATCAGCATTCGATGGAGGCTGCTGACACTGCTAGTGCTGCTAGACGAGAGGCAGGTCATGCGATGATAGCATATTGTGTGCTTGGTGGGCTATTACTGATTATGATGTGATAAGGATGGGAGCATCGACAATGGAAAGCTCTAGTAGCAAGAGGAAGCCAGCAGATCAGGGAGAGAAGAAGCATGGAGGCAAGTCAAGGAGGAAGCAAAAAGTCTCAAGAAACTTCATGGTAAGAGCCCAGGAGCAAGAACCAGTGAAAACTCAAGGACAAGAAGTGCAGGAGCGAAACCAGTACTCAGGGCCGAAGTGCAATAAGTGTAACTTCCATCACAAGGGAGCTTGCCCGGTGTGCCAAAACTGTAAGCAAACAGGCCATTACTCGAAGTATTGTAAGGTGAATAAGGAGGGAAAAAGGACATGTTACGAGTGCGGGAGTAATGATCATCTCCGTAGAGCATGTCCTAAACTGAACAATGGACCTGGTAACAATGGACAAGGCCAAGCCAGGCAAAACTTTCAAGGAAATCAAGTTGGACAGCCAAGAGGTGTAGCCTTTGTGATTGGTGCAGAAGAAGCTCGTCAGAACCCTGAAGTGATAACAGGCACGTTCCTCCTGAACAACCATTTTGCATCAGTAATATTCGATGCGGGAGCAGATAGGAGTTTTGTTTCTTTAGCATTTAGACCGTTAATTGGCTTGAAATCGGTAAAGATGAGGAATTCTTATGCTATTGAACTTGCTGATGGGTATGAAATTAGGGCTAGTGATATAATTCCTGGTTGTACTTTGAATTTAGCTGATAAACTCTTTAGCATTGACCTAATTCCTATAGAGCTAGGTAGTTTTGATGTGATAGTAGGGATGGATTGGTTATCCAAAAATAGAGCGGACATTGGTTGTTATGAGAAAGTCATCAGAGTGCCTCTCCCTAATGGAGAAACCCTTATCATACACGGTGAGAAGCCAGGAAGAAGTTTAAACATAGTATCAAGCGTGAAGGTTCACAAGTACCTGAAGAAGAATTGTATTGCATTCATGGCCCACGTGCTAGAAAGAGAACCTGAAGCTACGCAACTCAAGGAGATTCCAGTGGTTCAAAACTATCCGGACAACTTCAAGAACTTCTAGACAAAGGGTTTATTCGACCAAGTTCTTCACCTTGGGGAGCCCCAGTGTTATTCGTCAAAAAGAAAGATGGTTCGTTCCGAATGTGCATTGATTACAGAGAATTGAACAAGTTGACAATCAAGAATCGATATCCCCTCCATAGAATAGATGACTTGTTCGATCAGTTACAGGGCGCTTCCTACTTCTCAAAAATCGACCTTCGGTCAGGGTATCATCAGCTAAGAATTCACGAAGAGGACATTCACAAAACAGCAATTTAGAACCCGTTATGGACATTATGAGTTCTTAGTCATGCCATTTGGACTAACGAACGCACCCGCTGTATTCATGGATTTGATGAATAGGGTCTGTAGACCATACCTAGACATGTTTGTAATTGTATTTATCGATGACATACTTGTTTACTCGCGGACCAAAGAAGATCACAAAAGACATCTAAAGCTAGTGTTGGAGCTGTTGAAGGAACAGAAATTGTATGCCAAGTTCACTAAGTGTGAATTTTGGATTCGGGAAGTACATTTTCTTGGCCATGTGATCGGTGAAAGAGGAATCCATGTAGATCCAGCTAAGATAGAGGCAATCAAGAAATGGGAGGCCCCCAAAACCCTGACAGAAATACGATAATTCCTAGGATTAGCTGGGTACTACAGATGCTTCATTGAGAATTTCTCTAGGATTGCTCAACCATTAACATCTTTGACCCAAAAGGATAGAAAATTTCTCTGGGAAGAGAAACACGAAGTGGCATTTCAAATCCTGAAAAACAAGCTGTGCAATGCACCAATTCTGGCTTTACCAGAAGGATTAGAGAACTTTGTGGTGTATTGTGATGCGTCTCATCAAGGATTAGGATGTGTGCTAATGCAAAAAGATAAGGTCATTGCATATGCTTCCAGACAACTCAAACCAAGGGCATGAGATAATCTGGAAAATTTCAAGAGCTTTTGTTATTTCTTTGATTTATTAGAATTATTGCTAAAACCAAGGGCATAAATCATATAAAATACTTCCAGAGGTCAATAAATCCTAAATAAATTCATGGATGATCCTTATGGAGAATAATGACCCCTCACCAAATTTCAGCAATTTTTGTTACTGTTTCATATGATTTCTAATTTTCTTTTATTTAGGACATGATAAATTACAAAACCACTTTATAGGATGTGAAAATTGTATCTAACAATTTTTGCATACCTTACCTGTGATGGGTGACTCCAGAAAATAATTTCAAGATTTTCCATCATGTTTTACTATTTTTCCCAATTTTTGGTAATTATAATGGTCTAAAAATGGGAGAAATAGTTCTGATTATCCAAAATTCATGAAAATTTACCAGGATATAATATTATAGAGTAGGAGGTTACATAAAAATTTTGAATATTTTTCTCTACTGTAAACTATTTTTCTCCTATTTTCTAAAGTTAATTGCACTAAAATACACTTAAATATACATAAATACCCAAAACCAGTTTATACATTATGAAAACCACTTTTGATATTTTTCCCAGGATATTTATACTGTAAATGATGTTACAAAAATTTATTGTGATTTATTTTAACTGTTTAATATTATTTCTTTAATTAATGACTATTTAAAGGAATAAAGCAAGGAAAAATAGAAATACCCACTGAAAAATATATTTTATATTTTTCCCAGCCTATTTATGTATAATAACAATTAAATAAAAAGTTTTGGTATTTTGGAAACTGTTTTCTATTTATTTCAATTTTTATTGAAATAAATGCTTAGAAATCATAAAATATAATTAAACAGCTTGGAAATCCATTTTTATAATTTTCCCAGCTTAGTATTGTGTAATAACAGTTAAATAAAAAGTTTGAGAATTTTTATCCCTCGAATGCTATTTTCGTGAATTTAAGTTGTAATAAGGACTTAAAATTTGGAAAGTTTATATTCGAAGGTTGTAATTAATCGCCCGATATATAGAATTTCATTACTTCATAAAAAGTGTAACTAATTGATATAAAATCCAATACTAAAACATAAATTGGCATTTCCCTATATGTAGAGTTTAGTATATTAGCATTAGATATCGACATGGAAACTCACTAGTGCGTATGTTTGATGTCGTAGGATCCCGGTAGTAAGACGTTGGTGCATCCCGAAGTACCGCTTGTGTCTACACAAAACATCGTGAGTATTCACGCACTCCCCTATTTTCGGTTTTTATGTTTTGGGGTGGAAAAGCATGTCCAGAAAAACTACTGTTTGCATGTTGTATTTAAATTGAATTGTATCAAACATGATTGCTATTGTATTGCTATGTTTCTTTATGTATGTCTATGCAACACGGAACATGAGAACTTATCGTACTAAGGCCCTTCCCTTATCTCTAACCATTAACTCTTTGAGCCAATGGTCGTTATGGATAGCGCTATTAGGAATTGACAACTCCTCACTCGCCCGAATCGCTGGAGTGCATGATACCATATTCATCTATGGAATGATAAGCATAGATCTCGATAGGGCTTCAGTCATAGGTTTGGTTGAGACTCATTGTTTGCTCATACACATACAAACGCGTTTCCCGTTCTAGCAATAAACTTGTATACCTTAATAGCAATCAACTTTGTTTTATCATTAAAGCAATGTACTTGTACTTACGAAAAGCATTATTGTACCCTCGATTTATAAACTTGTGATACTCACCAACTATTTTCATAGTTGACGCTCGTTTTACATGCTTTTTCAGGAAGTAATTAGTAAGTGGATGTAAAGATTCATCATCATAGAGCATGCTGCATCGTGTTGAAGCTATTATGAAGCTATATTTTGAACAATGTTATTTTGAAAAACTTGTATTTTGTTTCTTTTGAAGCTATGGGTTGTAAACTTTTAAATACTGCTATGGTGATGTATCTTTATCTTTTGCATTGAAACCGTTATCGCTGTCATACCTTGCGTTTCCGCTTTAGCGGGGTGTGACAGCTTTGCCTAGAACTCAAAGGGGAAGGATTCCATTATAGTGGTGGTGGATAGGTTTTCAAAATAGGCTCACTTTGTGCCATGTCATAAAACCAATGATGCATCTAACGTGTCTGATTTGTACTTTAAAGAGGTGGTTCGCTTGTATATTATTCCTAAACTGTTGTTTATGATAGGGATTCCATGTTTTTGAGTTACTTTTGGAACACTTTGTGGAGGAAAGTTGGTACTAAGTTACATTTTAGTACATCCCATCGTCCAAAAACTGATGGGCAAACGAAGGTGACTAATAGAACTTTGGGTACGTTGTTGAGGGGGTTGATTAGCAAATTTCAAAAACATTTAGACATCAAACTTGTACATGTTGAGTTTTCCTGTAATCATTCTCCTACTTATGCTACATGTCACTCTCCTTTTGAGTGGTGTATGGTGTGAAACCTTACATGCATTTGGATTTGATTCCATTGCCAAAGGATGAATCAGTTCACAAGGATGCTAATGACAAGTTGAAGGCCAAGATGAAACCACACCAACAAGTTCGTGTGAAGATTGAAGCTATGAATGAGGTGTATAAAAAGAATTCCAACATGCATATGAAATCACGTGTCTTTCAAGATGATGACTTGGTGTAGGTGCATATGAGGAAAGAATGTTTTCCTAACAAAAGGAAGAACAAAAGTTGATTCCAAGAGCAGAAGGTCCTTACAAAGTGGTGTCACATGTCAATGATAGTGCTTATAAGGTGGATTTTGGAGGAGACCATGGAGTGCGTGCTACCTTTAATGTGGGAGGCCTATCACCTTATCTTGTTGAGGATGGCCTTGATGAATTGACGTCGTTTCCTTTCAAAGGGGGGAGGGGATGATCCATGCATGGATCTTGAAAGCCCAAGGAGATGGATTAGTGATTACTAGTAGGCTAGAAGGTGTGCATGGTAAGCTACGAATTAAATTAGGTTCACATGAAGGCTATGACAACATTTTAAAGGCTTCATAAGTGCTAAAACCGTTACTTTTTGCTTCATAAAGCCTCCTATCCATTTTTGATACTCTTTGGTGGATTAGGGTTACACTTTAATGCTTCTTATGGTTCCTTAATCAAATGAACCTTTGTTTACTCTTTGCTTGTAACCACCAACTTTTTTAATAAAGGCTTCATATAAGCCAAGTTTATGCATGGAAAAAAGAGATAGATGAAATTTTAATCAAATGAACCTTTGTTTACTTTTAATTATAGTTATAGTTCACTACTTGTCATATTCGAGACGTGTTCTTGACTTGATACACATTTAATCAAATATGGCTTGGATTGTTTTCATCGGTATACAACTTAGTAGGTCTTGATTTGTTACTAATCTATCCTTTTCTTCCCATAAAACGCATCATTTGTGGTTGTTATTCTAGCTTAATTTACCTAAACACAACCCTACTCACTAAATCAAGCCCATAAAGGCATCAAAATGCAATCACCTTTGTGTCCATAAACATGCAATACAGGAGTTGCTAATTCGTGAAACTCATGGTGGTGGTTTGGCGTGTCATTTTTCCATTACCAAAACTTGTGAGGTGCTTTAAGAACATTTATTTTGGCCTAAGATGTTGGGGATGTAACCAACATAGTGGGCAAGTGTGTTAGATGTCAGATGATGAAAAAAACTTTCAAGCATGGTGTTTACACTCCTACGGCGGTTCCTATTCTTCCTTGGGAAGTTGTGTCGATGGAATTCATTATGTCTTTGCCTAAAACTCAAAGGGGGAAGGATTCCATTATAGTGGTGGTGGATAGGTTTTCAAAAATTACTCACTCTGTGCCATGTCATAAAACCAATGATGCAACTAATGTGTCTGATTTGTTCATTAAAGAAGTGGTCCGCTTGCATATTATTCCTAAAACTATTGTTTCTGATAGGGATTCCATGTTTTTGAGTTGCTTTTGGAGCACTTTGAGGTGGAAAGTTGGTACTAAGTTACTTTTTAGTACATCCCATCATCCACAAACTGATGGTCAAACGAAGGTGACAAATCGAACTTTGGGTAAATTGATGAGAGGGTTGGTTATCAAAACTCAAAAACATTTGGACATCAAAATTGCACATGCTGAGTTTGCCTGTAATCGTTCCCTTACTTATGCTACAAGTCACTCTCCTTTGAAGGTGGTGTATGGTGTGAATCCTTACATGCCTTTAGATTTGATTCCATTGCCAAAGGATAAATTGGTTCACAAGGATGCTAATGACAAGTTGAAGGCCATGATGAAACTCCACCAACAAGTTTGTGTGAAGATTGAAGCAATGAATGAGGTGCAAACAAAATTCCAACATACATAGGAAACCACGTGTCATTGAAGATGGTGACTTGGTGTAGGTGCATATGAGGAAAGAACGTTTTCCTAACAAAAGGAAGAACAAAAGTTGATGCCAAGAGCATAAGGAGCTTACAAAGTGGTGTCACACGTTAATGATAATGCTTACAAGGTGGATTTGGGTCCTACCATGGAGTACGTGATACCTTTAATGTGGGAGACCTTTAACCTTATCTTGTTGAGGATGACCTTGATGAATTGAGGTAATTTCCTTTCAAAGGGGGAGGGGATGATCCCTGTATGGATCATGAAAGCCCAATGCGATGGATTAGTGATTACTAGTAGGCTAGAAGGTGGTTTGGGCTCAATGGTTGGGTTGTGCATGGTAACCTATGAATTGAATTAGGGTCACATGAAGGCTACAAAAATATTTTAAAGGTTTCAAAAGTGATGAAAATCATTACTTTTTGCTTCAGAAAGCCTCCTAGCCATTTTGATACTCTTTGGCGGATTAGGGTTGCACTTTAATGCTTCTTATGGCTCTTTAATGGAACATGGGTGTTTTTTTTCATTCATTAGTGTGTCAGACGTTTTTTTGTGTGGTTTCATGAGTTTCTTTAATTTTCATTATTAGTTTTACTGAGTAGTTGGTTGGGTGACTTGTAACCACCAACTTTGTAAAAAAGGCTTTATATAAGCCAAGTTTATGCATGGAAAAAAGAGATAAATGAAATTTTAATCAAAAGAACCTTTGTTCACTTTAAATTATAGTTATAGTTCACTACTTGTCATAGTCAAGATGTGGAGACTTGATACGCATTCAATCAAATATGGAATGGATTGTTTTCACTGGTATACAACTTAGTAGGTCTTGATTTGTTACTAATCTATCAATTTCTTCTCATACACGTATCATTTATGGTTGTAATTCTAGATTAATATACCTAAACACAACCCTACTCACTTAATCAAGCCCATAAAGGCATCAAAATGCAATCACCTTTGTGTCCATAAACATGCAATACAGGAGTTGCTAATTCGTGAAACTCATGGTGGTGGTTTGGCGGGTCATTTTTCCATTACCAAAACTTGTGAGGTGCTTTAAGAACATTTATTTTGGCCTAAGATGTTGGGGATGTAACCAACATAGTGGGCAAGTGTGTTAGATGTCAGATGACAAAAAAAACTTTCAAACATTGTGTTTACACTCCTTTGGCGGTTCCTAATCATCCTTGGGAAGATGTGTCAATGGAATTCATTATGGCTTTGCCTAAAACTCAAAGGGGGAAGAATTCGATTGTAGTGGTGCTGGATAGGTTTTTGAAAATTGCTCACTTTGGGCCATGTCAAAAAACCAATGATGCAACTAATGTGTTTGATTTGTACTTTAAAGAGGTGGTTCGCTTGCATATTATTCCTAAAACTATTGTTTCTGATAGGGATTCCATGTTTTTGAGTTACTTTTGGAAGGAAGGTAGGTCCTAAGTTACTTATTAGTACATCCCATCACCCACAAACCGAAGGGAAAACGAAGGTGACTAATAGAACTTTAGGTTCATTGTTGAGGGGGTTGGTTAGGAAAACTCAAAAACATTTGAACATTAAACATGTACATGTTGAGTTTGCCTGTAATCATTCTCCTACTTATGGTACATGTCTCTCTCCTTTTGAGTGGTGTATGGTGTGAAACCTTACATGCATTTGGATTTGATTCCATTGACAAAGGATGAATTAGTTCACAAGGATGCTAATGACAAGTTGAAGGCCATGATGAAACTACACCAACAAGTTTGTGTGAAGATTGAAGCTGTGAATGAGGTGTACAAACTGAATTCCGACATGATCTGGTTTATTTATAATCTGTACACTCTATGAGGTGAATGAGGTGATTTTCACTCTACTTCCTATTCCTTGTTTTGTTGTGGTTTTAGAGTAGGATCACTTATTCAGAGGTATATATGATCTGGATTATCTATAATCTGTACAAGCTATGTAATTATAGAAAGACCTGAAGGGATCACTTTCGTAAAAATTATAAATTCCATAGATTCTTTAGACATTCCCATTCTCATATAAACCGCTTAGATAGAGATAGCCACTCCAACAACCAACGGAGCAATCAATAAAGATCTAGAAGGGATTCGTTAGGGGGATTTCGAGAAAGCAACAATTAATGAGTAAAGAAACCATAGAATCCACCAAGTGCCTTTACCTTGTTAAGGGCACCGATGAGAGGTTCGTATGGACTTCTAGGATTCGAACTCCCCATTATGAAGTAATGGAGTTCAGTGTCAGAATCAGAAGTAAGACGACACAGGAACTCAATATACCTATGGAGAAGGAGGACACTATATAGATACCAAGAGACAACGAATCATTACCGCCTAGAGTAAAATGGAGAACAGAGGAAAACCACACGTGATTCATGCGATGTGTTCGAGTACCTTAATATGTGTAGGATAGTTCATCGTCCTGGTAATCATTTCTTCCAAATCGACTTAATATGTATTACGTAGAGAAGTTTCGACATCATCATCCGACATGTTTTGGCTTGGTCCTCACCATGCAAGAATCCCTATGTTCTGTAAAAGAACTTTTCCCTTAATCAACCATCAAACGAAATTCTTTCAATCTATAAACGGAAAACCTAATACGAACCTATATATCGTCTCTTGCTTCAAAACTTTAGAAGGACCTGTGCGAGGGGTACCATGCCCTTCTTGAATGCTCGGTAGATTGGAAACTTGAAGCGAAAAGCACCAAAGAAGTCTTAGAAGCCAGTAACCACCCGAAGTATCCCCAATAATTCTCATAGGAAGACCGCAAGAACTATACATCAAGTTCGAGAAGAGAGACTAAGAACTCATGAGGTTAATCTATCGTTGCTAAGTGTATATGCAAGAGTGGTATATATTTTAGACTTAACAAGATTTAGAATGTTTGATTCCGCTCTATCTCATGTTCCTTGTCTGGTTGTGGACTTGGGCAGAGCCACCCATCTGACGTTTTGTCAATCGAAATTATATACGACGTGTATACACGAGGCGATGGCAGATGAGCCAAGTATTGAGTCTTATCATGAACTTTAGAGCAAAAGCCTGCATGCTTACTACAACAAATGGATATACATGAGTGGAAGTGGTAGCATATTACAATGGGTTTCATAATCAAGTTACCCAAGACAACAGGTGGACTTGATACCATTTTGGGTGATGGTCGACAGATTAACCAAGTCCGCACACTTCCTGCAAATTGAAGGAAACAAATACAATAGAGAAGCTACTAGAACGTGTGCCCGAGAGATTAGTTAGACTGCACAGTGTTCCAATATCTGTTATCTCTGTTTGAGATAGTAGAATCATCTCCCAGGTCATTCAATCACTTCAGAAATCTCTGGGAACTAGGTTGATCGTGAACATATCCTACCATACACAAACCAACAGGAGGAATGAGAGAACGATTCGAGCATTAGAAGACATTCTAAGGACATATGTAATCGACTTGGGTAAATCATGGGATACCCATTTACCAACTAGTCGAGTCCTTTACCAAACTAGCATTTTAAAGTTGCTCAAATTCGAAACTTTCTTTTTTCACAAGTGTCGATCCCCTCTGCACTGGACTATAGTAGGTGGCAAGCAACTAGCTAGAGATCCAATTTCCAGACGACACTTTGTTGGTCCAGAAATCATCCAAGAGACTACTGAGAAGAGAGTATGAATCCGGAAGCGACATAAAGCTTCTAGAGCCAATCAGAAAAGTTATGCCAGCAATAAGAGAAAACCCTTGGAATCCCAGGTGTAATATCCGGATTCCCAGGTGCATTATTTTATTTATTAATTTTGAAATTTGTTGAGTAACTCGATGATTTGGTGCCTCAACTCGTCGATTTGAGTTGCGGATGGTGACCTGGATTAATGAGCTGACTCGACGAGTCAAGGGTGCGACTAGATGAGTTAGCGCTGCTGATGGAAACCCTAATTTCTTGGCCTGTGGCCTATTTAAAGGAACTTATAGCATCACTAGCAGCTACCCTTACCTAAGAGCAAACCCTAATCGACCCTGGAGCTTTGAGAGAGAGTGCTTAGCTAATTGTGAGTGTTTGGTTCATTTTGTGAAGAGAAAGGAAGGATTTCAAGTCAAGGATCAAGAGGGTGTTGTTAGATCTGAGGTTGGTTCACTCCAGGACATCATAGGAATGTATCAAAATTCTCCATTCTCATTTCTCTAAGTAAATATCTTGTTTATGGGAACCTAGGGTTTCTTCTTCCCAAATCTGTGAACTTTAAGTGGCTCTTGTTCATTGAGAACGTTTGGATTTCAGATCTGAATCATGTGAAGTCCCTAGAGCCCAGATGTGTCTGCTTTATCCAGCCATAATAGATAATGTTGGGTGAAAACCCCTTGTTGAGATGTCCATTGGCATCTTAAGCCCTTAATGACATGCATGAACATAAAGCTTATGACTGTACGTGATAAATTAGCCTTACGAGTATAGATCTAGAGATTGGGTAGGTTCCTTGCCTTGGAATCATCTGAATGAGAAGAGAGTCTTTCAACCCTTCTTACAAACCCTATTATTGTAATAGCCCGGATCCCCAGGTACCTTCATTTCATATTTTTGACATTCTGTGAGGGGACTCGGCGAGTTGGAGGTCGAACTTGCCGAGTCGGGTCGCAGTTTTGGGCGGGGGTTCGCGTCCGGACTCGGTGAGTCCAAGGGTTGGACTCGACGAGTCCGCGCTGTTTAATGAAACCCTAATTTCCCGGTCCTAAGCCCTATTTAAAGGACCTTATGACCCTCATTTGCGGCCACCTTGAACCTAAGAGCCCCCATACGACTGTGAGCCCTTGTGAGTGTGTTTGGAGGCCATTTGTTCATCATTTTGTGTGATATTGCAAGGAAAGGAGGGAGAGGATCAAGCTTGAAGAGTTGGGGAGCTTGGATCTGTTGCTATTTCATCAAGGGAGTCTTCTTGAGGTAATTTTCAGAGCCAAACTTTGTGTTTTGTGTTGATGTGCCAAATCTAGGGTTTGTTCTTGCATTTCTTGGCTTGAATCGGAAGTATGAGAGGTCCCATGGAGATATGGAACCTAGATCTGGACCTTAGCAGGTCCAGGAGACCCCATATGACAAGCTCTATGTCCATTCTTTTGAGTTAGAAGCTAAACTTGCCATATTAGTGGTTGTTTCTTCAAAATAAGCCTTGTATGCATTGCATGGCAACCAAGACTGAGACTTTACATGACAAATAAGCTTGGGAAGGCCAGATCTATGTATGTATGGAACGGATCTGACCGCAAAAGCCAGTTTTAGCTGGTGCATGGCATGGACTCGCCGAGTCTGAAGAACAGACTCGACGAGTCGCTTGAAGATTGTCCTTGTGACCACCCTGTGTGTAGTCCTGACCGAGTTATGGGTGACTCGGTGAGTCGCAGAGAGTTGGAAAGGTTTTGGCAGGTGGACCGAGTCAGGTTGGGACTCGCCGAGTTGACCTTCGACTCGGCGAGTTGAGTGGCGGTGGCCCTGTGATTCAGGCCTAGGAGGAACTCGTCGAGTTGGGGGAGTACTCGACGAGTCAAAGGGGAAAAACCTTGAGAGTTGGTTAAAACGCGTAGACTCGCCGAGTCACTATTGTGCACTCGCCGAGTCCGGTCCAAATTGACTAAACACTGTTGACCAAGTCAACCTGTGTTGACTTGATAAGGATGGTCCACCTTTGTGGTACAAGTAATAATTATAGATTTATAATATCATAGGAGGATTGCAGCTCGAGGGTTCGAGCCCGAGTGATTCCAGGATTCACGATTAGCGACTTAGCGAGGCATACGAGGTGAGTCTTCTCACTATACTGTACCCGGAAGGGTTTTGACTGTGTGACCGAAAGGTCGAATATGATATGAGATATATGCCTTATGTGTGTTAAGTTATTCGTTATATGTGCCATGTATGATATGTTTGATTTGGGCCGGAAGGCAACATGATATGGGCCGGAAGGCGTGGTCATATGGACTGTAAGGTTGACGTGGGTAGGACCGGAAGGTTTACCCAATCGGGACGGAAGTCCCCTGAGACACATGGACCGGAAGGTCAAGGCCTGGAAAGGCGTACGTGTGTAGGTTGTATTTTGGGGAAACTCACTAAGATTTATGCTTACAGTTGTTGT
Source organism: Lactuca saligna (assembly GCF_052625555.1). Taxonomy (NCBI): domain Eukaryota; kingdom Viridiplantae; phylum Streptophyta; class Magnoliopsida; order Asterales; family Asteraceae; genus Lactuca; species Lactuca saligna. Next base: position 246,458,512 of record NC_136420.1, on the reverse strand, counting down.
GTTATGTGTTTCAGGTACTAGCGAGGACCGTGGGAAGACGCCAGCGTGACCGTACACACACTCGGGGAAACCATTTTGTTATCTTTTGTTATGTAATCGGTTGTGACTAAATTGTTACATTGGAACCTAAACTTATTACTCATGTTTTGATGATTGTAAAAATGAAAAGTTTTGGTTGAAATTTTATGACGTTACAAGTTGGTATCAGAGCCTTGGTTTGAGGGATTTGGGTACACCTTCGGGCGTAACTGAACTCAAACCGGGGATTTGAGAAATTTTTTAAAAAATAAAAATAAATAAGTAATAAATTTTTGATAAGTGAGACGACCAAAGAAGAAAAAGTGTGTACGGTCAGCCAGCGCCCGAACGGTAAAAATCCCCAAAATACTCTTACAATATGTGTTATGAGATATGATATGATATGATACGCATGCTAGTAGACTAGGTATACATATTAGGACTAGAGTGGCCTGATTTTGTGATGCCTTAGTCTAGGGAAACCTGCTTCTATGAGGTGCTCGAGAGCGAGTGGGTAACTAGTGTATGACAAGAATAGAGTACTCAGGATTCGGGGTTTGGGGAGGAGGACTTGGGGTGAATACCGACGCAGTGTAATTGGTAGTATTGGGCCTGTACTACCAAGGACACCGGGTCAGTGGGCAGCCCAAGTAAGAATTCCTGAGTATCGGAGACTGAGTAGGACTGCGTTATCGAGTGCGATTATGCCCGATAGAGTCTCTGATATTTTTATGTTGTATTTCAGAGACATCATGGTTGGACCACGACACAGACCTGGTACGAGTGGAGTGACTGACGAGGAGCTTCGTCATATGATTCATGAGGAGGTAGCTGCAGCGATCCGGGCCGAGATTCTGGAGATGTTTGGGTCTATTAAGACCACGCTGATGGAGACATTTGATGAGCGGTACGCCGCGTTGACTGAGGCTGCCACCGCTGCAGCTACTGCAGCTGTGGCCACTGCTAGACCACAGGGGGTGACTCGTTGATGTTCCGGGAGTTCAGCAACACGAAGCCACCAGAGTTTGACGGGATGCAGGATCCGATTGCTGCGATGAGATGGATTGCTGATATCGAGGGATGCTTCTATACTTGTTCATGTCCGGAGCATCTGAGGGTTCGGTTCGCCCTGAACCAACTCCGCCTGGGAGCAAAGGATTGGTGGAAGTTTATGATGACGAACTTCACTCTAGCAGAGGTCTCAGCTGTGACTTGGGAGAGGTTTACTGATATGTTCAGAGATGAGTATGTTCCCCCGGTGGAGAGGGAATGGTTGGTTCAGGAGTTCTTGACCCTCAAGCAGGGTAATGATTCGGTTACGGTGATCACGCGGAAGTTTCATGAGAGGGCGATGTTCTGCCCCGAGCAGGTGTCCACGGAGCAGGCTCGGATGAGCCGGTATTTGGGAGTGCTGAGGAGAGATATCCGGGAGTTCGTATCGAACTCGTCATATCAGACTTTTGCTGAGATTCAGGCGAATGCCAGGAAGCGTGAGATCGAGTTGGAGACCCAGGCCAGGGAGGAGGCCGAGTCTCAACGGGTGGATTGGCGGCCGGCTCAGTCTCAGCCGGCAGCCAAGCGGACCAAGTCCGCTGATTTGAGATCCGGAGGTCAGAAGATCCGCACTTGTGGGAAGTGCGGAAAGGGTCACGAGGGGGCATGTCGATCGGGTGCTTGCTACAAGTGTGGCAAGGAGGGGCACATTGCTAGGGATTGCCCCAAGGGATTCATGGTTTGCTTCCATTGCAACCAGACTGGCCATCAGAAGGCTGAGTGCCCCCAGCTTCGCCAGGGATCTTCGCCTGCTGCCAAGGTTCCTGAGGTTCGGCCAGTGAAGACCGAGGCTTCGAAGGCTCGTGGGAGAGCTTTCCAGTTGACTGCGGAGGAGGTCCGCGCGGCGCCTGATGTCGTGGCCGGTATGTATTCTTTCATGTATTTACATTTATACTGAGATATTATGCTTATATTATTATATGCATAGGTACTTTTCTTGTGAATCATGTGCCTGCTTTGGTATTATTTGACTCAGGTGCGAGTCGGTCCTTTGTTTCGTTGGCTTTTAGCCAGCACATCGATATCGATCGGGAGGCGATGTGAAACGACCCAAAAATACGATCCAAAAATTTCGTTTTTAAATATAATCAAAACCATAATATGAGTATCATAACATAAAAAAAAACATACGCGATGTATCCCAAATCATAATAAAATACTGTGCGGAAAACGGTATCATACTATATCAAATCCAAAACAACTAAAACCATTCCCAGGATAAAAGCTAAGCTGTGGTGTGTGCGATGCTATCACCCCGAGCTCTTCCCTTTGCTTGCGGAAGTACCTGAAACCAAAACTGAAACTGTAAGCACGAAGCTTAGTGAGATCCCCCAAACTACCACATACCATACAATAACATATAAACACATATTGGGTCTCGACCACTGCATCGGGCCGAAGCCCGGAAACTGCATCGGACCGAAGTCCGGAACTGACTGGGACCTTGTCCCCTGCATCGGACCGAAGTCCGGAACTAGCTGCATCGGACCGAAGTCCAGAACTGACTGGGACCTTGTCCCCTGCATCGGACCGAAGTCCGGAACTAACTGCATCGGACCGAAGTCTGGAACTAACTGCATCGGACCAAAGTCCGGAACTAACTGCATCGGACCGAAGTCCGGAACCGACTGGCTGAACATGGCATAGCATAACACATCAACTAACATGAACACATATACGGCATACTACATCGGGCCGTAGCCCGGAACACATAACACTTAACGCATAAAACATAGCACACAAATCCTGTTCGAGCCACGAAGGCATCAAACATTCTAGCTACTACATCGGACCTAATCCGGAAACTACTGCTAACTGAACGGGCCGGCATTGTGGCCTTAGACCCGTTCCTACTGGAAGGAAACTCACCTCGTAAGCTGGCTGCTGAGTGTGTGGCTCGGGAAGCTAACGGCTGCTGCTCCTGAATCTCCTCGGCTACAAGTCCATAAACACACTCAATCAAATACTAAACACTGCGCTTGGGGTAAAATGACTTTTTTACCCTTGGTCAAAGTCAACTCTCTTTTGGGCTGACTCGCCGAGTTGGGCCGCCCAACTCGCCGAGTCCTATTCTCATTTCTCAGTTCTACACGCTGCTACTCGTCGAGTGTGGCATCGACTCGACGAGTACCCACTTGATCCAAGAACTCAGACAATCTTCATCCGACTCGCCGAGCCGGATGAACAAACTCGACGAGTTGTTCTTGATCTTAAGAAGATTGCCTTGGACTCGCCGAGTTGTATGAACAACTCACCGAGTCCCTCCATCACTGAGTCTACCCTCAACTCGCTGAGTCCACTCTCTAACTCACTGGATCCACTCGACACTGATAAAAATGAAGGAATCGGGAACTCGCGACCCAACTCGCCGAGTCGTTCTTCCCGACTCGCCGAGTTGCCGCCATGCAACTGATTTTTACTCGATTTTGTTTGAATCCAACACATACAATTGATAGATCTGAGTCCAATAAGCTGATTTACCACGTAAAGTTTCCAACTTTACGTGTACAACCTCATGAATAAGGGAAATAAGGCTAAAAGATGCACAAAATGGGTAGATCTATGGTTAATATGCAAAGTAACTCCAAAAAGGCAGTAGATCTGGGCTCTACAACACCCAATCATTCAGATCTAAAGATATCTCGACTTATTAAGGCATTCATGCAAACATAAGGCTTGGAACAAGCATCAACTAGATCCTAGAAGAGCTCTAATGGAGTTTTAAAGCATATAACAAGAGGGGAAATCCGAAAATACCTCAAATAACTCAGATTTGCCCTTGGATCTTTGCACTACACCTCTTCTCCTTGCTCCTTTCTTCTTCTCTTTCTTCAAACCTTCACAAAATGGCACAAAACACTTAGCTCACACAAGGGAGGATTAGGGTTCTTTCTCACAGTGTTCTCAGGGTGAGGGAGGCGAGAATGGGGCTATAAGGTGACTTAAATAGTGGGCAACCCGGGGATTTAGGGTTTCACCCAGACGGATGGACTCGCCGAGTCAGGGATATGGACTCGCCGAGTCCCCGGCTCACACGTGCTCGAAGTTGCGACCCTACTCGGCGAGTCAGGCTATGAACTCGTCGAGTCCCTCTTGCAAAACTTACAACAATTACCAATGAATTAACATACCGGGAACGGGTCGTTACAATTCTCCCCCACTTGTCTCAGACTTCGTCCTCGAAGTCTGCTTCGGCTGGATCTGCAAATATCTCCGGGTAGTGCACTCTCATCTCCTCCTCAGCCTCCCACGTCCATTCAGACCCCTTCCGGTGCTGCCACTGCACCTTCACTAGCTGAATTACCTTGTTCCTCAAGGTCTTGATCTTCCGTTCCAGAATCGCGACCGGCCTCTCAATATAATTCAGGCCGCTATCAACCTGAATGTCCTCTAGGGGAACGACTGCTGTCTCATCCACCAAACACTTCCTTAACTGCGACACGTGGAAGGTGTTGTGTATCTGACTAAGCTCCTCGGGAAGATCCAATCGATAAGCAACCCGACCCACCCGGGCCAAAACCCTGAAAGGACCAATAAACCTGGGGCCCAATTTGCCCCTCTTCCGGAACATGATGACACCTTTCCAAGGTGAGACTTTCAGAAGAACCATATCTCTCACCTGGAACTCCAAGTCCGAACGCCTCCTGTCGGCGTAGCTCTTCTGCCGACTCTGCGCAGTCTGCAGCCTACTACGGACCTGTTGGATCAACTCAATCGTCTTGAGCACCACTTCGGTGCTCCCTATGACTCGCTGACCGACCTCGCCCCAACAAATCGGGGTCCTGCACTTCCTGCCATATAACATCTCAAAAGGAGGTCAATCAATGCTCGCATGATAACTGTTGTTATACGAGAATTCCGCTAACGGAAGGTACGTATCCCAACTACCCCCAAAATCTAGAACACATGCCCTAAGCATGTCCTCAAGAGTCTGAATCGTCCTCTCGCTCTGCCCGTCAGTCTGAGGGTGGAAAGCGGTGCTGAAATGGAGACGAGTACCCATCTCGTCGTGGAACCGCTTCCAGAATCTGGACGTGAAACGAACATCTCAGTCCGACACCACCGATACCGGCACTCCATGGCGTGCCACAATCTCCCGCACATAGATATCGGCTAACTTTTCCGCCGATATACTCTCCTGAATCGGAATAAAATGAGCACTCTTTGTCAACCGATCCACTACTACCCATATCGAGTCCACTCCACGTGCGGTCCTGGGAAGTTTGGTGACAAAATCCATGGTGATATCCTCCCATTTCCACACGGGAATGTCTAACGGTTGCATCTTGCCGTGAGGTCTCTGGTGCTCCGCCTTGACCTTCCGGCAGGTCAAACATCTCTCAACATACCAAGCGACGTCCCGCTTCATGCAGGGCCACCAATAATCAGGTCGAAGATCTTGATACATCTTCGTCGCTCCTGGGTGGATAGAAAATCGAGACTTATGAGCCTCGTCCATCAATAGTTGCCGTACCCCACCCCAGTACGGTACCCACACCCTACCATGAAGCGTCAACAAACCCCGACTGTCGTAATCAAATGAAGCTACTCGGCCCACTATCCTCTCACACTTCTACCTCTCTTCCTTGAGGCCCTCCATCTGAGCCTCCTTGATCCGCTCCAACAACGGAGTGATCACTGTCATCCTCATACACAGATCTCTGATAGGGGCCGTCGACACCTTGCGGCTCAGGGCGTCGGCCACCACATTGGCCTTCCCTGGATGATAAAGGATCTCACAGTCATAGTCCTTCAGCACGTCCAACCATCTCCTCTGCCTCATGTTCAAACTCGGCTGATCCATAAGATATCGCAAACTCTTTTGATCCGTGTATATAGTACAGCGGACCCCATAAAGGTAATGTCTCCAAATCTTGAGGGCAAATACAACTGCCCCCAGCTCCAAATCGTGGGTAGGATAATTAGCCTCGTGAGGCTTCAACTGTCTCGAGGCATAAGCTACCACATGGCCTCGCTGCATCAATACTGCTCCCATACCTATGATCGAAGCATCACAATAGACTACGAAGTCCTCTACTCCCTCTGGCAAGGTAAGGATCGGAGCCTCGCACAATCTCTATCTGAGAGTCTCGAACGCCGCCTGCTGCTCAGGCTCCCAACGAAAAACCACCGACTTCTTGGTTAGTCGGGTGAGCGGTACTGCTATCTTGGAGAAGTCCTAAATAAATCTCCGATAATACCCTGCCAGCCCTAGGAAGCTCCAAATCTCAGATGGAGACCTCGGGACCTCCCACTGCATGACGGCCTCAATCTTGGCCGGATCTACCAAAATACCCTTCTGGTTGACGAGATGACCAAGAAACTGCACCTCGCGCAACCAGAACTCACACTTGGAGAACTTTGCGAAAAGTCTCTCCCTCCTCAAAGTCTCCAACACCTCCCGCAGGTGCTCCTTGTGCTGCCCCTGTGTCTTGGAATATACCAAGATGTCATCTATGAATACTATCACCGACCGATCCAGCATCGGTCTGCACACACGGTTCATGAGATCCATGAACGCGGCTGGGGCATTGGTGAGCCCAAATGGCATCACCACAAACTCAAAATGACCATACCGGGTCCTGAAAGTAGTCTTCTGTACATCCTCATCTCTAACCCTCATCTGATGATAACCGGAGCGTAGATCGATCTTGGAGAACCAAGACACTCCCTGAAGCTGATCAAACAAGTCATCTATCCTCGGAAGTGGGTAACGGTTCTTCACCGTTACTTTGTTCAACTCCCGATAATCAATGCACATACGATGCGACCCATCCTTCTTCCTCACAAATAAGATCGGCGCTCCCCAAGGCGAACTGCTCGGCCGAATGAAACCCTTGTCTAACAGCTCCTGAAGCTGTGTAGACAACTCCTGCATCTCAGGGGGAGCAAGTCGATACGGTGCTTTGGCTATCGGAGCCGCACCAGGAACTAGGTCGATCCTGAACTCAACCTGCTTCTCTGGAGGTATCCCCGGCAAATCCTCGGGAAACACATCCGGGTAGTCACGAACAATAGGAACATCATCAATCGTCGTCTTGCCCTTCTCCCGGGCATTCAAGACGTAAGCTACAAAACCGGCGCAACCCTGCTGAACATAGCGCCTCGCCCTTGCGGCGGAACAAAAGGTCGGTCCTCGCTGGGGCCTCTCGCCCTGAATCACTATCTCTCCCCCACTGGGAGTGCGAACCCTCACTAGCTGAAGCTCACAATCAATCACCGCCCCATTGGGGATTAGCCAATCCATGCCCACAATAACTTTATTCCCACGCAGGGGAATAGGAACCAGGTCCACTGAAAACTGCTCATCAAATATCTGAAGGGAACACCCTCTATGTACTCTGCCGACCCTCACGGTCCTATCATCTGCTATCTCAACCTCTAATGGACAATCCAGCTCCCCTGGAGCTCTGCTAAATCTCTTGCTAAGAGCAAGCGATACAAATGATCGGGTAGCCCCCGAATCGAACAATACCAAAGCAGAGATGCCGTTCACCGAGAACGACCCTAAATAAAACATATCATCAAGTAATATTCAACCGATATAATAACAATTAAAAGATGGAGGAAAGATACATACCCGTCACCACATCAGGAGTCGCTCGCGCCTCCTCTGCTGTCATCTGAAATGCCCTGCTCTTCGCCACTGGCGCATCAGATCGGCCCTGCCGGCCATCCGTAATCCTCAAGGTGGCAGGGGCAGGTGCAACCACCTTCCCTGCTGCAGCTAAACTGGGACACTGGGACTTTTTATGTCCCCTCTGATTGCACTGAAAGCAAATCAGATCTGATGCTGCAACCGTAGTAGCAGGGGCCGCACAATCCCTACTCAAATGCCCAGTCCGACCACACCTGTAGCAGCCGGAACTTCCTGCCTTGCACGCCCCCTCGTGCAATCTCCCACACTTGCCACACCAACCGTGGCTCTGCTAACTCCTAGACCTGTGATCTGAAACCTTGGGCTTTTTGCCCACACTGCCTGAACCCGAAACCGCCTCCGGTTTCCTCTTCTTCTCCATCTCGAGATCAATCTCCCTCTCTCTAGCTCTGGCAATCATGTCGTCCAGCGTTTTACAACTGGACCGGCTCACAAACATGCGGATGTCACTCAGCAACATCTCATGATAACGGGCCTTCTTCATCTCCTCATCGGCTGCATACTGTGGAACAAGAAGAGCCCTCTCCCTGAACTTGGCGGTGATCTCCGCCACTATCTCGGTAGTCTGGGTAAGGTCCTGAAACTCCCTAGCTAACTGCTGCACCTCAATGACTGGTGCAAACTCCGCCCTGAACTTGGTAGAGAAATCGGCCCAGGTCATGGCATCCAATGGCGCATCATCCCCGATGGCATGTCCGACCTCCTCCCACCAATCCCGTGCCCTGTCCTTCAGAAGACAGGACGCCAATCTGACCTTGTCCCCCTCGGGACACCTGCTAGTGCGGAAAGCGTTGGCCACATCCGCCAACCATCTAGTAATCACTATGGGGTCCCGCGCCCCATGATAGTCTGGAGCTCCGCATACCCTGAACTCCCTGAACGTAAGTGTGCGCGACCCCATCACGGCCGCCATCTCAGCACGGAAAGTACTCAATCTCTCATCCATCAGCTCTAAAATACCCTCTTTGATCGAACCGAAGATCACAGGAGTCTGCTCCAGTATGATGCGGGTAACCTCAGAAGAAAGGAACTCTCTAGTCTGCTCATCCATCTGCCCGACCTCCGGGCCTGATCCCGATCCTGATCCCCCTCCGGCATCTGAGCTGCCAACTGCTGGTCTCGGACGCAAAACTACCATTCTGAAACATATCATAACAACATCAGAACACTGAAATATCTCATGGGATTATGATACTACTACTAGCTTCCTGGTCTTGTCTTGGCCTTCCTTGATTCGAGTACGGATCCTCTGCTTTTTGTAGTACGGGCCCATACTACCTTCCACATCTATCCGTACTTTCCTCAAGAACTGCCTTGACTCCACCAAGTCACTTCTACTACTGCTATTCTCTGCTACTCTCATCCTAGGCTTGCCCTAGGGAAACCTCAAGCTCAACACGACTGGTCCTCAGCTGTTGTAGGTCTCCCCATAATGCCAGTTAGCCACCACCTAAACACCATCACATGTGATGAGGATCAGATAATCCTTCAAGTAAAAGATCCGTCCCTACAACGGTTGGACTCAAACAAGAGCTGCGCAATAGGGCCAGTTCCAGCACTCTGGGATTATTCAAACCTGATCACATGTGGTGTGACGTGTTCACCTAATGGCTAACTCCCATTACTCAGAACCTCACCAAGCACGAAGCAAGCAACATTCGGATAAGGGGAATAGACTCAGGCCAAACTATTCTCATAACAAGAAACTGCACTAGCATAGGATGCTAAGCTTCCACTAACAGGCATAACCTAATCAGGCTATCCTACTGCTGTCTACTCAGTACTAGCATGCAATACTCATAAAGCTGTAACACATAAGCAGGCACATAAGGCATTCTCCTAGATCCTTAGTCCTATACTAGCATGCTGTTCTACTAAAACTGAAACTGAACAATTAACTTGTATGGGTAATTTGGGAGTACTTACTTGAGCTCGGCTGACCGCATGCACACACCACTATATTGTTAAAAACAATTCTTTCTTTCTAAGTGCTTCCAAAATTCTTTTTGGTAAAACATTTTTATTTTACTAAAATCTTTTATTTCCCTTAGTTTGAGTTCAGACACACCCGGAAGTGTATCCGAATCCCTCAAACCAGGGCTCTGATACCAACTTGAAACGACCCAAAAATACGACCAAAAAATTTCGTTTTTCAATATAATCAAAACCATAATATGAGTATCATAACATAAAAAAAAACATACGCGATGTATCCCAAATCATAATAAAATACTATGCGGAAAACGGTATCATACTATATCAAATCCAAAACAACTAAAACCATTCCCAGGATAAAAGCTAAGCTGTGGTGTGTGCGATGCTATCACCCCGAGCTCTTCCCTTTGCTTGCGGAAGTACCTGAAACCAAAACTGAAACTGTAAGCACGAAGCTTAGTGAGCTCCCCCAAACTAGCACATACCATACAATAACATATACACACATATTGGGCCTCGACCACTGCATCGGGCTGAAGCCCGGAAACTGCATCAGACCGAAGTCCGGAACTGACTGGGACCTTGTCCCCTGCATCGGACCGAAGTCCGGAACTAGCTGCATCGGACCGAAGTCCAGAACTGACTGGGACCTTGTCCCCTGCATCGGACCGAAGTCCGGAACTAACTGCATCGGACCGAAGTCCGGAACTAACTGCATCGGACCGAAGTCCGGAACCGACTGGCTGAACATGGCATAGCATAACACATCAACTAACATGAACACATATACGGCATACTACATCGGGCCGTAGCCCGGAACACATAAAACATAGCACACAAATCCTGTTCGAGCCACGAAGGCATCAAACATTCTAGCTACTGCATCGGACCTAATCCGGAAACTACTGCTAACTGAACGGGCCAGCATTGTGGCCTTAGACCCGTTCCTACTGGAAGGAAACTCACCTCGTAAGCTGGCTGCTGAGTGTGTGGCTCGGGAAGCTAACGGCTGCTGCTCCTGAATCTCCTCGGCTACAAGTCCATAAACACACTCAATCAAATACTAAACACTACGCTTGGGGTAAAATGACTCTTTTACCCTTGGTCAAAGTCAACTCTCTTTTGGGCTGACTCGCCGAGTCCTACTCTCATTTCTCAGTTCTACACGCTGCTACTCGTCGAGTGTGGCATCGACTCGACGAGTACCCACTTGATCCAAGAACTCAGACAATCTTCATCCGACTCGCCGAGCCGGATGAACAAACTCGACGAGTTGTTCTTGATCTTAAGAAGATTGCCTTGGACTCGCCGAGTTGTATGAACAACTCGCCGAGTCCCTCCATCACTGAGTCTACCCTCAACTCGTTGAGTCCACTCTCTAACTCACTGGATCCACTCGACACTGATAAAAATGAAGGAATCGGGAACTCGCGACCCAACTCGCCGAGTCGTTCTTCCCGACTCGCCGAGTTGCTGCCATGCAACTGATTTTTACTCGATTTTGTTTGAATCCAACACATACAATTGATAGATCTGAGTCCAATAAGCTGATTTACCACGTAAAGTTTCCAACTTTATGTGTACAACCTCATGAATAAGGGAAATAAGGCTAAAAGATGCACAAAATGGGTAGATCTATGGTTAATATGCAAAGTAACTCCAAAAAGGCAGTAGATCTGGGCTCTACAACACCCAATCATTCAGATCTAAAGATATCTCGACTTATTAAGGCATTCATGCAAACATAAGGCTTGGAACAAGCATCAACTAGATCCTAGAAGAGCTCTAATGGAGGTTTAAAGCATATAACAAGAGGGGAAATCCGAAAATACCTCAAATAACTCAGATTTGCCCTTGGATCTTTGCACTACACCTCTTCTCCTTGCTCCTTTCTTCTTCTCCTTCTTCAAACCTTCACAAAATGGCACAAAACACTTAGCTCACACAAGGGAGGATTAGGGTTCTTTCTCACAGTGTTCTCAGGGTGAGGGAGGTGAGAATGGGGCTATAAGGTGACTTAAATAGTGGGTAACCCGGGGATTTAGGGTTTCACCCAGACGGATGGACTCGCCGAGTCAGGGATATGGACTCGCCGAGTCCCCGGCTCACGCGTGCTCGAAGTCGCGACCCTACTCGGCGAGTCAGGCTATGAACTCACCGAGTCCCTCTTGCAAAACTTACAACAATTACCAATGAATTAACATTCCGGGAACGGGTCATTACACGATGAGTCGTCCCCTGCGAGTTACTATAGCGAATGAGAGAGCGGTATACGCCACTGAGGGGATTCGAGGATGCGTGCTCGAGATTTTTGGGGTCGAGTTTCCTATAGACTTGGTCCCTATAGCTATGGGGGATGTTTGCATTATCATGGGCATGGATTGGTTGAGCAAGTTTGGAGCAGTCATTGACTGCGAGAGACAGCTAGTGATGATTCGAGACCCTAGTGGGGGAGTGCTCACGGTTTATGGCGAGGGGACCCGGTGTGGGTCGGCGTTTTATTCGGCTTCCAGGGCGAGGCAGAGTTTGTAGCAGGGCTGTGATGGATTCATAGCCTATGTGATGGATACTCGTGTGATCGCAGAGAGGCCCAATTCGATTGATGACGTTCCGGTCGTATGCGAGTTTTCGGATGTGTTCCCCGAAGAGTTACCAGGTGTGCCTCTGGAGAGGCAAGTGGAGTTTCGTATCGATTTGGTTCCGGGAGCGGCGCCCATCGCCAAGGCGCCTTATCGTCTCGCTCCACCGGAAATGCAGGAATTATCCTCGCAGCTTCAGGAGCTGTTGGGAAAGGGATTCATTCGATCGAGTAGGTCGCCTTGGGGAGCGCCGATTTTGTTCGTCAAGAAAAAGGATGGTTCCCATCGGATGTGTATCGATTATCGAGAGTTGAACAAGTTGACGGTTAAGAACCGATATCCGTTACCTAGGATCGATGATCTGTTCGATCAGTTGCAGGGGGCATCTTGGTTTTCCAAGATTGACTTGAGGTCGGGATATCATCAGATGAGGGTTCGCGAGGAGGATATCCAAAAGACTGCTTTCAGGACTCGTTATGGACATTATGAGTTTGTGGTGATGCCTTTTGGGCTCACCAATGTCCCGGCCGCATTCATGGATCTCATGAACCGGGTGTGTCGACCGATGCTGGATCGGTCGGTGATCGTATTCATCGATGATATTTTGGTGTATTCGAGGACTAGGGACCAGCATGAGGAACATTTGCGGGAGATTCTTGAGGTTTTGTGATCGGAGAGACTGTATGCCAAGTTCTCCAAGTGTGATTTCTGGTTACGAGAGGTCCAGTTCCTCGGGCATCTTGTGAACCAGAAAGGGATATTGGTCGACCCGGCCAAGATTGAGGCGGTGTTGAGGTGGGAGGTGCCGAGATCGCCCACCGAGATCAGGAGTTTTCTGGGTTTGGCTGGATATTACCGTAGATTTATCAAGGATTTTTCCAAGATCGCTGTGCCACTTACTAGGATGAGCCGGAAGGGTATTACGTTTTCATGGGGACCGGAGCAGCAGTCCTCATTCGAGACGCTTCGCCAGAAATTGTGCTAGGCTCCAGTGCTAGCACTCGCGGAAGGGATGGAGGATTTTGTGGTATACTATGATGCCTCTATATCAGGTTTGGGGGCGGTACTTATGCAGAGGGGTCATGTGATAGCGTACGCTTCGAGGCAGTTGAAGCCTCATGAGTCGAGATATCCCACGCACGACCTGGAATTGGGGGCGGTGGTGTTTGCCCTCAAGATCAGGCGACACTATTTGTACGGGGTTCGGTGTACGATTTACACGGATCATAAGAGCTTGAAATACTTGATAGATCAGCCAAATCTAAATATGCGACAGAGGAGGTGGTTGGATGTGGTGAAGGATTATGATTGTGAGATCCTGTACCACCCGGGCAAGGCTAATGTGGTAGCCGACGCATTGAGCCGTAGGGCGGATAGCGCCCCAATCTGAGATATTTGTATGAGATTGACAGTTTTAGCCCCGATTCTGGATATTATTCGAGGGGCTCAGGTGGAGGCTGCAAAGCCGGAACACCAGAAGAAGGAACGGGTTGTAGGTCAGGTATCAGGATTTGTTACGGATGGTCGAGGGCGGTGCGCGCACTATTTTGATTTGGGTGCCGTTTGTGGGCGGTGCGCGCACTATTTTGATGGAGGAAGCACATCGATCGAAATTCTCGATTCATCCTGGTGCTACGAAAATGTATTTGGATCTCAAGAAGGAGTATTGGTGGCCATGTATGAAAAGGGATGTCGCTTGGTTTGTCGAGAGGTGCTTGACTTGTCGGCAGGTCAAGGCAGAGCACCAGCGACCGCACGGTAAGCTGCAACCGCTAGAGATTCCCGAATGGAAGTGGGAACAAATCTCTATGGATTTCATCACCAAGTTACCGCGAACGGCGAGAGGAGTCGATGCGATTTGGGTGATCGTGGATCGGCTGACAAAGAGCGCTCATTTTCTAGCCATTAGCGAGAGCTCTTCTGCGGAGAAGTTGGACAAGTTATATGTGAGGGAAATAGTATCTCGGCATGGGGTGCCGATCTCGATTATTTCGGACCGCGACGTGCGTTTTACTTCTAGGTTCTGGAAGAAGTTCCATGAGGAGTTGGGTACTAGGTTACATTTCAGTACGGCATATCATCCTCAGACAGACGGTCAGAGTGAGCGGACAATTCAGACACTCGAGGACATGCTTCGGGCATGTGTGTTGGACTTCGGAGGGAGCTGGGACACCTATCTACCTTTAGCAGAGTTCTCGTATAACAACAGCCATCATTCGAGCATTGGTATGCCGCCCTTTGAGCTATTGTATGGGCGGAGGTGTCACACCCCCATCTGTTGGGGTGAGGTGGGACAACAGGTTATGGGTAGCACGGAGATCGTGCTTCAGACAACCAAGCAAATTCAGATGGTCAGGCAAAGGTTGTTGACCGCTCAGAGCCGAAAGAAGAGTTATGCAGACAGGCGACGGTCCGAGCTTGAGTTCCAAGTTGGTGATCTCGTACTCCTGAAGGTCTCTCCTTGGAAAGGAGTGATTCGGTTCAGGAAGAGGGGCAAGTTGGGGCCTCGATATATTGGTCCTTTCCGTGTGATCGCGAGGGTGGGCCGGGTAGCCTACCATTTAGACTTGCCAGCAGAGTTGGGACAGATTCACGATACTTTCCATGTGTCGCAACTGAGGAAGTGTATAGCCGACGAATCGGCAGTGGTTCCATTAGGGGATATTCAGGTGGATGCAAGCCTAAATTATGCTGAAAGACCTGTAGCCATCAGAGATCGGAAGATCAAGGTTTTGAGAAACAAGGAGGTACCCCTGGTATTGGTTCAGTGATAGCATCGGAAGGGATCAGAGATGACCTGGGAGCTGGAACGTGAGATGCGGGAGCAGCATCCGGAGCTATTTGCCTAGCGGGACTTCGAGGGTGAAGTCTTATTCTAGTGGGGGAGAATTGTAACAGCCCGGATCCCCAGGTACCTTCATTTCATATTTTTGACATTCTGTGAGGGGACTCGGTGAGTTGGAGGTCGAACTCGCCGAGTCGAGTCGCGGTTTTGGGCGGGGGTTCGCGTCCGGACTCGGCGAGTCCAAGGGATGAACTCGACGAGTCCGCGCTGTTTAATGAAACCCTAATTTCCCGGTCCTAAGCCCTATTTAAAGGATCTTATGGCCCTCATTTGCGGCCACCTTGAACCCTAAGAGCCCCCATACGACTGTGAGCCCTTGTGAGTGTGTTTGGAGGCCATTTGTTCATCATTTTGTGTGATATTGCAAGGAAAGGAGGGAGAGGATCAAGCTTGAAGAGTTGGGGAGCTTGGATCTGTTGCTATTTCATCAAAGGAGTCTTCTTGAGGTAATTTTCAGAGCCAAACTTCATGTTTTGTGTTGATGTGCCAAATCTAGGGTTTCTTCTTGCATTTCTTGGCTTGAATCGGAAGTATGAGAGGTCCCATGGAGATATGGAACCTAGAGCTGGACCTTCGCAGGTCCAGGAGACCCCAGATGACAAGCTTTATGTCCATTCTTTTGAGTTAGAAGCTAAACTTGTCATATTAGTGGTTGTTTCTTCAAAACAAGCCTTGTATGCATTGCATGGCAACCAAGACTGAGACTTTACGTGACAAATAAGCTTGGGAAGGCCAGATCTATGTATGTATGGAACGGATCTGACCGCAAAAGCCAGTTTTTGCTGGTGCATGGCATGGACTCGCCGAGTCTGAAGAACAGACTCGACGAGTCGCTTGAAGATTGTCCTTGTGACCACCCTGTGTAGTCCTGACCGAGTTATGGGCGACTCAGTGAGTCGCAGAGAGTTGGAAAGGTTTTGGCAGGTGGACCGAGTCAGGTTGGGACTCGCCGAGTTGACCTTCGACTCGGCGAGTTGAGTGGCGGTGGCCCTGTGATTCAGGCCCAAGAGGAACTCGTCGAGTCGGGGGAGTACTCGACGAGTCAAAGGGGAAAAACCTTAAGAGTTGGTTAAAACGCGTAGACTCGCCGAGTCACTATTGTGCACTCGCCGAGTTCGATCCAAATTGACTAAAGACTGTTGACCAAGTCAACCTGTGTTGACTTGATAAGGATGGTCCACCTTTGTGGTACAAGTAATAATTATAGATTTATAATATCATAGGAGTATTGCAGCTCGAGGGTTCGAGCCCGAGTGATTCTAGGATTCACGATTAGCGACTTAGCGAGGCATACGAGGTGAGTCTTCTCACTATACTGTACCCGGAAGGGTTTTGACTGTGTGACCGAAAGGTCGAATATGATATGAGATATATGCCTTATGTGTGTTAAGTTATTCGTTATATGTGCCATGTATGATATGTTTGATTTGGGCCGGAAGGCAACATGATATGGGCCGGAAGGCGTGGTCATATGGACTGTAAGGTTGACATGGGTAGGATCGGAAGGTTTACCCAGTCGGGACGGAAGTCCCCTGAGACACATGGACCGGAAGGTCAAGGCCTGGAAAGGCGTACGTGCGTAGGTTGTATTTTGGGGAAACTCACTAAGCTTTATGCTTACAGTTGTTGTGTTATGTGTTTCAGGTACTAGCGAGGATCGTGTGAAGGCGCCAGCGTGACCGTACACACACTCGGGGAAACCATTTTGTTATCTTTTGTTATGTAATCGGTTGTGACTAAATTGTTACATTGGAACCTAAACTTATTACTCATGTTTTGATGATTGTAAAAATGAAAATTTTTGGTTGAAATTTTATGACGTTACAATTATAATCGCTTTCATGCTCCTCATTAAACCAATCCTTACCATATCTAGCACCAAAATCACCATTAACTCCAGAAAATCCACCAGCCTATAAGCCTAACCTCTCAAAGTTGAACCCTGCTCCACAACCTCAATCAATTCCAAATCAGACAAACTAAGAGTCATGTATCATAATTGTGGACATGCAAACCACTTCGCAAAGGATTGCTTAGCTTAACTTCCTAAGAAACCAAAAGTTAAGGACTCGACTTATTATGCAAGAAGGGCTCAGGAGATGGCTGAGAGTGAAAAAGCATTTGTAACAACTTTATCAAGAGATGTTGAAGGGTATTGGTCATATGGTGATGATGATGACATGGTAACTGGAAGAAACATGTGTCTAATGGCGAGACAAACCATCGAATGTGATGAAGGCTATTGGTATTTTGGGTCTGAAGATGATGATGTTGTTGCTGAACCACATCACTGCTACATAGCCACCAACGATCCACCTGGTTGAATCATCATTCAGCAGGTAAAATTTATGATTACTGACAATAATTTTAACTTGTCTCTTTGTGAACCTTATCTGACCCATATCCAAACAGATATGAACACAATCTATAAAGCCTATGAGTCTGCCATATAAGCCAGTGAGAAGAAGGAGTGTGAACTAAATCGTCTTAGATTATGTTTTGAGGATAAAAAGTTGAAAATCGAGTCTTTAGAACATGAGCTTGTAATGTCAAAAGATGAATGTATCATTCTTAAAGACAAATGTGAAATTACTTATCCTGAAAGAACTGTTTTAATTTCCGATAACAAAAGTCTAAATGCCAAAATAGATGCTTTGCATAATTCTCTTGATATGATTGAAGCAAATCAAAGGATAATTCACAATGTTCGTCATCCATGGTCAAAGGCTCCTGGTCTTGGAAGCGAATTTCCAAAACCAGTGGCTAGTCCTTTGAAGGAGTTACAAAACCTGACTTTTATGGGAGATGTTTCGAATCGTCAACATTTGGACACACCTGTATCTCCCTTGTCACCTCTTCCTGAGACTAATGACAAATTAACATCTTTGGTACCTGAATTTAAACCCATTATTGCTAAATGTCCTGATTCCACGCCTTTTCCGCCTCTGATAAACCTAGACCTGAATCAGACCACTTCATTTCACCATAGTGTTTCAAATCACATATACCATGTTCCAAAATCCAATCATCCTAACAGTTGTGTCACTAAGGAAATAGTTTCTCAAACCACAATGCTTGTTACCTATGAATTTGCATGGGCATCCTTAGATGATAACATTGAAATGTCAAGTAATGTCTCATCAGATTCATGTGACTCCAATTCGTTAGTAAAATCCAAAACCGCTTTGGTGCCCATAAAGCCCAATTTTGGAAAATCTTTGAATGGACAATCATCAAGGTTAACATCTGACCTAAAAATGAAACCTTCACTGAATAAGAAGGACAGTGTTTGTCCTAAATAGGAAGCAAAAATTGATCACAAGAAGGGAGTTTGATCTAGACAAGATGTTAGATTTCTTGAGAACTCCAAAAGGAACACATTTAGGAACAATAGCAAACCTTCCTATGACAATTCAAACATACCTGTTCCCTTTAAGATTCTCAATAGACACTCAAATCATGTTGTTGCATCAGAACAAAAGAAAGTTGTAAAACCCACTACTGAGTTGCTTGATTTAAGTAACCATTTTGTTCGAAGTGACTCTTCTCGGACAATTTTTTCAGTTTTCATAGCAAAATCTGATGGTACAATTTTCAAACCTCAATCTTTGTCGAAATCAAATGTATCATCAAGCAAGGAACATTTTTCAAAAAGGCGAATTTCAAAAAAAAATGTGTTTGGAGAGTAAAAAATTCTTTGATTCCGAATGAAGTAGTTGTCGCTACTCCAGAAAAATCATGTCCAAAGAAAGTCATTCCGGAACCCCAAGTCATTGAATATGACTACTGGATAGATGAGAAAACACTTGCCTTTTGTTTGTTTCCAAAAGACTCAAAAAGGAGTTTCAAGAAACAAAAAGTTTGTATAATGTCACATTCTAAGTCCAAAGCCTGTGCCCATGTCCCAAAATATAACTTGCAACCTAAAAACTCCATCACTCACTAATTTTGTAGGCACTTTGTGCTTCGGAGCAAGAAACAATATGGTATATTGATAGTGCTTTCTCCATGCACAGGATGGGGCAGAAATCCTTTTTGCAGAATCTCAAGCTCTCTCCCAATGCTGGTTATGTAACTTATGGAAACAACTCCAATTCTCAAATTCGTGGTAATGGAATTCTCACCAGTGGAAACTTCTCAATCTCAAATGTAGCTTATGTAGATGATTTGAAACACAATTTGATTAGTGTAGCCCAACTCACTGACTCAAATCGACGTGTTGAATTTTGCAAGAAGCACAACTACATCATGACTGAAGACCGAAAAGAATTATTAATTAAGTCAAATCACAACAAGAACATGTACCCACTCGACATCAACGTGATAATTGGCAAACCACAACTCTACCTTCTTTCTAAAGTTGTTCTTGAGATTATTTGGTTATGGCACCAAAGGCTTGCTCATCTAAACTTTTGATACATGAATGATCTTGTCTCTGGTGAAATGGTAAGAGGTCCTCATTTTCTCAAATTCGAAAATGATCATTTGTGTGCTGCTTGTGAGTGTGGAAAGCAATCAAAGAAAGGTCATCCTGTTATCATTGAAAAATCCATCTCGGAACCGTGGGAAATTCTACATATGTTACGTAAAAACGCAAAGTTTCAATAAAACACTTTTTGACCTTAGGTGTCTAAATGAAAGTCATAGATATCATCAAACCGTAACCGTACATAAAAATAACGTCCAAATCTGACTTCGTATGAGGAAGTTGTGATTTTTCTAAGTTATAGATATAACAGTAGACAGCTAAAAAACTCGAAATAGAGATCGAGAGACTTTTAGCCGACACAATCTAAATGAGAATCGAAGGGCTCAACAATACTAGAGCAACGGTAAAAAGTCAAAAAGTCTGACGAAAACGGACGTCGGATGAAGAAGTTATGGAACTTTAACGGACTTTTCCTATCCCGACCTATTAAAAATAAAATATTAAAAGTAAATTTAAAACTAGCCGACAAAGTCTAAACGAAAGTTATAGATCGTAGTCTCACCTTCGCGTGGATATAAAGAACGTCGAAAACGGAGTTCGTATGAGAAAGATATGAATTTTTGAAGTTTGCTAATTAATTAAAATATAAATTTAATTACGAGTCAGCGGTCCGATCCCTCGTACGCCCAGCGTACCGTCGTACGCCCAACGTACTCGGATGCTAGGCTCCGGTTCGTCCACGTCGCTTCAATGTTTCAACCGAGGATGCGCTCATGCATGACGCATGAGTACGCAGCGCGTACTCTAGTACGCCCCGCGTAACGCAACCTCTTAGACCCCTATAAATAGAGATGAGAGGGTGCCGGCCAAAATTGCTAATTTTCTTCCTTTCGAGCGCCGAAGCTCTGCATTTCAACCCTCGGAATCATCCGAACGGCCCGGTTTTCATATCCAAGGTGGGAAGAAAGTTTTACACTCCCGAGACTCCCGAGATTTCCTGAGAATCTCGAGAGATCCGCTTTCTCGAGTAGAAGTTCTGCTCGGTTTTCGTCACGCTTTCTTCAATCGATCAAGTGAGTTAATACCCCTTTCAAACACACTTTAAATACATTTTAAATGCTTTTATACTCTTTTAGGTGGGGGGGATACAAGTAAACATACGGTTATTATCGTGTATTTTATAAAGTTTCACTTCACTTGTTTTATCGAATAAATCACTTGGAATTCCTTACTACTATGGAAAACTCTTGTCATACATTACGTGCATTAGACTTATATAAAGTATATAATGATTTCAAAGTACCTTTCGTTGCTAACTCGTTTTATACATTCTAAAAACTTATGATTTATGCTTTGTCAAACATTGTGAAAAAGGATAAACTTTGCATACAAAACTATCACTTTAATGCGGACTTAGTTGAGAATCCATGAGACGAGTATATCTTCAAATGTTACTTTTCTTTATTAGAAAGTAATGCTGCAAGTCCTGTCTATAACCAGAGTCTCCCGTTCGGAGAACGTGTCAAATGTGTATAGATCTATATGGGAAGTCATGATCCCACGCCCTGACTGTAGCTACAGTCCGTCCTTTGGGTGACAGTTTTCATAACGCTGCGACGCCTGAAGAACGTCGTTACAGTCATATTATGTTTAGTATGGTTATAAAACTCATCGGATATACAATTATTATGGTATTATGCTTTTATGAACGAGTAGCTATTAAAACTATTCTTCATCTAACAAATGCGATCTTTGTATAGCTTTATTATATAAAACTATGACACAACTTTTAAGAACGTCGGTTTCTTGCGATTTTCGGTCTTAGAGACTGCCAGTTATGTTAGGAAAATAAGGGTTTTTCTTGTATACAAACCAAAAAACTAATAGGAAAATAAGGGATTTTCCTGGTGCAATTGTTTACAACTTATAACACGAACATTCATATGCATTTCATACTTTTATAAGAAAATAAGGGTTTTTCTTGGAAAACACAACAATTCATATCTCAACCATTAGGGAAAATATGGGATTTTCTGGATCTAATACATTCACTTTCAACACAACAAATCACAACTCTTTACATTTGAAATACTGCGTTTTCTGGAAAACATACACGAACTTTAGAATGGCGTACATTTTATCAAAACACTACTCATGAACTCACCAACTTAATTGTTGACACTTTCTCTTTGAAATAACTTGTATTCTCAGGGAACCGCTAAGCAGATTTGGAAATCAACTTTTGGGGATTAACGTACTGACGTTAATTACTTCTTTTGAAAAATGTTTATGTATTTAACTTTTGAACATGTAACGAATACAATCATGTAAACATCTTGGAAACTTTAATATATATGGTGGTGTGTACTTTCCTTTCTTTGAACTGCTATGATACTGAATATGACGTCCTCCGCCCCCGAACGTTTCCGCCGTTCTGGTTTGGGGGTGTGACAAAAATCCCATATTTTCCTAAAAGTAAAGTTTTAGTTTTTAAGATCACATTGTAAAGTTTAACTCATAAAACTATTTACTGAAAATTCATGGGATTACTATCCCGTACCAAATATAAGACAGTTTGATATACACAAAACTATAGATAGATGTAGATTTAAAGCTATAGGACTATCACTCAATACTAATTATAGATTCAAACCATGGGATTACCATCCCGTACCAAATATAGATTTAAAACCATGGGATTACCATCCCCTACCAATTATAGATTTAAAACCATGGGATTACTATCCCGTACCAAATATAGATTTAAAACCATGGGATTACCATCCCGTATAAGATATAGTTAAAAACCATGGGGCAAACATCCCGTACAAGTTATAGATACCATATAAAAAGTAGATACGGAATCGAAACAAAGTCAAAACGATACTGTGAATAGACTTATATTAATACATATTGTGAGTCGGGTAACCATGCTAATACGACAACGAGACCTCCTTGATGCTTGTCAGACGTCGAATGATATCCAGAAATTTGTCACCCCAGGCGTGCCCGCCTAACTGTAGCTAACAGTTAAGGTGTGGGATTGTCAGTCCCGAATAGATCTATTCACAAATTCCTCGCTCTCCCCCAGGAGACTCTGGTTACACCTCCGGGGAGGGTTTACTGATCATCCATAAAGGGTAGTGACTATCTCACAAACTAGTACTAAACTATTCACAGGGTTCTCATACGATATCAACATACAAAAGATTATGAAACGTAATACAGCGAATATAGATACGTACAATGAAACTATCTGGCAATACATTCAAATGATACGGAGGTAAACTCAATCAGACATAGTTTATCTAATAAATTTATATACATATTAGAACATGATAAAACGAACAATAAAGAACCCCAATTTATTCCCATAATAATTTGATTAGTTTGGTTATTTTCTTAACTAAATACATTTAGTTGTAATTGATAAATCATTCCTTATTCTCAGCATAATACATAAGGAGTAAAAGAGTTTATAAGTTTGTTAGATATATTTGAAACATATCAATGCTATGATTTGAAAACAGTTATAGTTTGCTTGTATTCCCCCCCTGAAAACATTGAAAGACACGGAAAAGGGCGTAGGGGTGTGAACTCACCGGACGAGAATGTGACGATTTCGGATGCTAAACGTTGGTCCGGGGCTTGCAAACGCACGAGGTTCCTAATTATAATGTAAAGATACACATTTGTATCTAATTAGGACTTGGATTGATTATTTGTTAGGGAAAATTGCTTCTAGTCGCGAAAACACCCCGATACAAGTGTTTAGAGTGACCCGGGTGGCGTTTAAGGACATGTAATGATGCGAGGGACTTAGGAAATGAGTTTACTCCCCAAGAGTAAACTTCTAAATGGAGTTTTCGGCCATAACACCCATTCCCCATGAGTTTACGGCCGTAAACTCATGGTGGGGTGGTTTATGGTGCAAATTGGACTTCAAACACTTAAGGGAATTTTTCTAGGTTTGGTTTAAAGTCTTGGAATGGATTTTTAACATCAAAATGACTTATTTATGGGAGTTTACGGCCTAGCATGGACTCCTGGCCGTAAACTCCTAAATACCCATGAAAAATTGTGTTTTTGGATTCCAAACTAATCACATGTGATTCTAAAAATTCCCACAAGCCTAGAAATGAGTTTGGGGCACCAATTGACACTCTTTTAGGAGTTTACGGCCATGGGGCATGTTCTATGGCCGTAAACTCTCAAATGTGGGGTTTTGATGTGTTTAAGGTCCTTAAACTATTTTTGGTTGGTCCTATGATTTATTCCAAGGCTTTTGGTGGTGTTGGATGGCTTTCTAACACCTTGAAATTGATTTTACACCAAGTTTTGAGCAATCTAACACTTCCTAAGTGTGCATGCAACCCTAATAAACCTTGGATCTATGTTTTTCTAAATACATGCAAAATAATAAATTTTCCAAGGTTTATAACCTATCTAACATGGCATGGGGAACATTTCAACATAAAAGAGTTAGAAGAGATTACATACCTTTTGGTGAGTTTGGTTCTAAGGAGTTTGAGGGCCAAGCACCAATAGTGTGAACGCCTCAAATGGAATCACAAAACACCACAAACTCTTGGAAAACTTTGAGAGAGTATACACACTTGTATAAAATCAGCCACACACAAGCACACACACACACTAGTTCACTAGTTTCCTCTTAGGCTCCATTTCATGCTCCATAAGCATGCTTATATAGTGTGCATGGTTAGGGTGAAACCCTAATAACCCATGTCTTTTCCTTTCCAAGGATCCATGGGTTAAAAGCTCCATGGATCATCCATGGACTTCCACATAAGCCTAGCCCATTAACAAATGAGTATTAGCCCACACTATATAAAACAAATAGCCCATAATCTAATTAGTCTTCCTTTTAATCTCTAAATTAATTCATAATTAATTTAAGATTAAAACTAATTAAATAACGTAACTTCATATTAATATATTATAACTCATAATATGTTAATAAACATATGTGTATAACTCTCATAAAATTATCCATAATAGTTTGGATGAGATGCAACCCAAATGGACCATGCCGGTCGGGTCAAGTATATACCAAATAAGTTATGGACTTAGACACCTTATCCAACAGACTCCCACTTGGATAAGTCTAATAATTGTATTTGCCTATAACTTCAGGAACCAACCAACAATCGTAGCTCTTGAAAACTCCCGTGAACTATGAAGACTCTGTTGAACTATGAAGCGCCATTTTAGATAAGTGATCACATAATCCTCTGTTCTCATGATATCAGCCGGACAAACACATGGAACTATGTCTTGCTTATTGTCTAGCAGTTGTTTCTCGAATTTTCCAATTTGTTTGATGAAGAACTTCACTGAACACATCGGTTTAGTTCTGACCAGGCCTGGTACATGGGTCAACACAAAATCATCGAGGGGCCCAGATATCGCTTCTATTTCTAGAAGGAACAGATAAACTTCGACTGATATGCTTGTTCTACTACTTATTGAATTGTACACAAAGGCACGTTTTATAACATCAAGTTAATAATGCGTTTACGTGCAGTCAATGCACAACCAACTTATAGGTAACAACTCATATCTCTAGGTTTGAAGATTTATATGATATTATCGTCTCACGATCACTCGAGATAAATTCCATGAAGTGATACAAGTGAGCGTGGGTTTATACCAATACTCATAACTTATGAGTACTCATGAATGTTGCAGCAACCATTGCCATGTCTAAACACCTTTAAGGCATCTACAAACCCAATTCATGGCAATCTTGATTCATACCTACTTCCGACGTATGATCGATTGTGGAGGTTTAAATAAATTAATTATTCTGTAAGTCAAAACATGAAAAACTGAAACAATAGTGAATAATTGACAATGATAGTAACACTTTACTCATAAATAAATCACAAATTTTATTCATCATCAAACGTCGATTAAATTTTACAAGTTTTAGGAAAACTATCTAAACTGTAAAACTAATATCGTCCCTCAGCCCGATGCGTCTCGCATGCTGAAAATGCTTAACCCTCGTCAGTCCCTTCGTAAGGGGATCTACAGGATTCTCATCCGACGATATCCTCCTTGTCACAAGGAGTCCTTCTTCAATCTTGTGTCTTATGAAGTGATATTTTCTGTCAATGTGTCGAGATCTGCCATGATCTCTTGGTTCCTTGGCTCAGGGTAACTGCACTATTGTTGTCACAGAAAATCTCTATAGGTTCCTTAATAGCTGGTACAACTCCAAGGTCTCTGATGAAGTTCTTTAGCCATATCGCCTCCTTTGCTGCTTCACTCGCTGCTATATACTCTGATTCACAAGTCGAATCAGCCACCGTCTCCTGCTTGGAACTCTTCCAAGAAATTGCCCCTCCATTTAAGGTAAAGATCCAGCCCGACTGAGAGCGGAAATTATCCCTATCAGTGTTAAAACCAGCATCACTATACTCTAATACTCTCAAGT
The DNA here is from genome assembly GCF_052625555.1 of Lactuca saligna. Classification (NCBI taxonomy): domain Eukaryota; kingdom Viridiplantae; phylum Streptophyta; class Magnoliopsida; order Asterales; family Asteraceae; genus Lactuca; species Lactuca saligna. The sequence goes on along the minus strand of NC_136420.1, from coordinate 246,432,535 downwards.
CATCACTGCCACCAAGGGTAAGGATCCAATCCTTAGTCCTCCGCAGGTACTTGAGAATATTCTTTACCGCTGTCCAATGAGCCTTGCCAGGGTTCCCCTGATACCTACTGACCATGCTCAAAGCAAATGCCACATCAGGACGGGTACAAGTCATAGCATACATGATCGAGCCAACTGCGGAAGCATACGGTAATTGGCTCATCTCAGCTAGCTCTGCCTCTGTACTCGGACTCTAAGTCTTACTTAGTTTGGTATTGCTTTGGATCGGTAAATCTCCTTTCTTGGAATTCTCCATGTTGAACCTTTTCAACACCTTATCCAAGTAGATACTCTGACTAAGTCCAATTAGTCTTCTACTCCTTTCTCTTAATATCCTTATCCCTAGGATATAGGTAGCCTACCCTAGGTCCTTCATAGCAAAGCACTTCCCAAGCCAGGACTTAACCTCCTGCAAGGTTGGGATGTCATTTCCTATGAGTAGTATGTCATCCACATACAGTACCAAGAAGCTAACTATACTCCCACTAGCTCTGACATACATGCAAGACTCATCTTCGCTTCTCGAGAAGCCAAAATCTTTTACCTTCTCATCAAAACAAAGATTCCAGCTACGAGATGCTTGTTTTAATCCATAAATGGATTTCTCAAGCTTGCATACTCTATTAGGGTACTCTGCACTGACAAAACCCTCTGGATGATTCATGTACACATCCTTAGCCAACTTTCCATTAAGGAAAGTGGTTTTGACATCCATTTTCCATATTTCATAATCATGAAATGCTGCAATGGCTAACATAACCCTAATAGACTTAATCTTTTCTATCGGCGAGAAGGTTTCATCATAATCAATACCTTGAGTTTGAGTAAAACCCTTCGCAACCAGTCGAGCCTTATAAGTATGCACTTTTCCTTCCATGTCTGTCTTCTTCTTGAAGATCCATTTGCACCCGACTGTTTTACGGCCTGGTACATGGTCAACCAAGTTCCAAACTTGATTGTCATACATGGACTGTATCTCGTTGTCCATAGCCTCCTTCCATTTAGCAGACTCCGGGCCTGCCATGGCTTCCTTAACATTGCTAGGTTCATCCAAATTGACCAGTGTACTATCACTGATGAACGTATCACCTTCCGTAGTAATATGAAAACCATAATAAAACGAAGGTGTGTTCCTAACCCGTGTAGAACGCCTTGGAGGTACAGACTCGTCAGCTGGATCAACAGGAGTTTCCTCCTCAGGTTGATTGCTAGTGTTTGAGGTTCCTTCACCAATTGATTCTTGAATTTCTTCAAGATCAATCTGCCTCCCACTGTCTCCTTGGCTTATAAATTCTTTCTCGCGAAAGATCCCTCTTTGTGCTACAAAGACCACATTCTCACTGGGTCTGTAGAAGAGGTAGCCGAAGGTTTTCACTTCGGGGTTCAAGCTTATCATGAGTTTCACGCCTCACGAAAGCTTCGCAACCCCAAATTTTGATGTGGTCCAAATTGGGAACCTTCCCAGTCCACATCTCATGAGGTGTTTTGGTAACCTTCTTTGTAGGGACTAGATTAAGGATATGGGCGGCAGTCTCTAAGGCATACCCCCAAAAAGAGATTGGTAACAAAACTCGACTCATCATAGAGTGAACCATGTCCAAAAAAGTTCGATTACGCCTCTCAGCTACACCATTCAGCTGTGGAGTCCTGGGAGGAGTCAATTGTGAGATAATCCCACACTCCTTAAGATAGTCAAGGAACTCGGTACTAAGATACTCACCACCTCGATCGGATTGAAGCATCTTAATGTTCCTGCCTAATTGATTTTCTACTTCCTGTTTGAATTCCTTAAACCTTTCAAAGGTTTCTGACTTATGTTTGATTAAGTAGACATACCCATATCTACTAAAATCATCAATAAAAGTCACATAATACCGATTAGCATCCCTTGTGGCGGTTTTGAATGGCCCACATACATCAGTATGTATTAGGTCCAACAAACCCTCACCCCTCTCACAAGTTCCAGTGAAGGGTGATTTTGTCATCTTTCCAAGTAGACAAGATTCACAATTATCATCCGATTTAAGGTCAAATGATTCCAAGACTCCACTTTTTTGGAGTTGGCCTATGCGTTTCTTGTTTACATGTCCAAGACGACAATGCCACAATGATGCTTTATCTAGGCTAGTAGAAGAATCAATATACAACACATTATTTCCTAAGTTGTCTACAATCGACACAATTTCATACACACCATCACGAGGTAATGCTTTAAAATAAAACACATTTTAAAAGAAAGCATTAATACCACCACATTCATTATCAAACGAAAAGGTAAAACCTTGTTTGTACAAAGCATGAAAAGAAATAATATTCCTCGCCATTTCAGAGGAGTACGCACATTTATTCAAATCTAATTTTAACCCATTATTAAGCAACAAAGTATAAACTCCAATCTTGGAAACAGGTGAAGCCTTCCTATTCCCCATGATTAAGTTTATCTTCCCGTGCTCCACATCCTCACTTCTTCTTAGGCTCTGCAAATCAGAACATATGTGAATACCACATCCTGTATCAAGCACCCAAGAGTTAGAATATGTTGAGTAATTATACAATATAGTGTAAATACCTGCATGGGTGGGTTTCACTTTCCCATCCTTTAGATCCTACAAGTACTTAGGATAGTTTCGCTTCTAGTGTGCCTTTTCATGGCATAAAAGCATTCAGCATCCTTGGGAATGGCAGAAGGAGTGGCAGAACCGCTCTTGGTCTTTGATGAGGAGCCTTCAAGAGACTTTCCCTTGGTACCCTTCGAAGGGTGCTTCCTCTTCTTCCCTTTGCCTTGCCCAATAGCTAAAACAGGTGTAGATGTTGGAGTAGGAGTAGTAGAGGTAACAACCGCCTTACCCTTAAGACTGGATTCCGCGGTCTTCAAGAGTCCTTGAAGCTTGCTAAGGGTAACTTCCTCCTTGTTCATATGATATGTCATTCGAAAATGATCATAACAAGAAGGCAAGGAGTGCAAAATGATGTCAATTGCCAACTCCTCGGGGATGTTAACATTCAGCTTCAGCAAACAGTCCACATACCTTTGCATCTTTTGCATGTGGCCCGTGATGGATTCACCGTCCTTCATGCGGGTAGTTATTATGGAGGAGATTATTTCATACCGCTCCTGACGAGCACTCTGATGGTACCTTTCCATCAGGTCTTGGTGCATCTCAAAAGGGTAGAAATCTTCATACGACTTTTGGAGCTCGGCTGTCATCGTGGCCATCATGATACATGCCACCTTAGTAGCATCTCTCTCATGAGTCCTGAATTCAGTGATTTCCTCAGGAGTAGCAGTAGACTCATCAAATTCTTTTAATTCCTTATCGAGGACATATTCCTTATCCTCATAACGAGTAACCATCCTGATGTTCCTAATCCAATTCATGAAGTTGGAACCATCAAAGATGACCCTCCCACAAAGATTCATGAGAGAGAAAGAACCAGTTGGGTTAGAGCCTGAAGCATTAGTGTTGGAAGACATCTGAAAGAAGAGAGTAAGTTTAGATTAGATATTTAGGATCCTTAATAAGACACCCAAATGTAATATTAAGGCTAGGATCCAATCACAATATATTACACTTAGAAGAGGGATGCCGTAATCTAAGTAATAATATATTTGAAAGGTAGGTGAATGACGATTCACCAATTTCCACCATGAAAACGAAATGATTTATTAGGTTTAATTGGATTTGAAATTCCTAGATTCTTTTGAGATTCATTGAACTTTTCAATGGCATGTTTCAATCTCGATTGTGCCCTTCAAGTTTTGTGACTGGGATGCCGAGGATCACAAAACAAGGTGTGAATAACCATGCTAATTCACTTGGTACCCTTAATATTATCACCTAATCAATGTGCCGGTTAACCACACACGCTCCATTGATCTATGACAAACATTAAGTCACCCTTCGTGATCCTTACTAGTCCTAGTTAGTGTGCCGGTTAACCACACACGCTCCACCAACGACTTGGTAAGGTAAAAAGTGTGAATTCCATGGACTAGCACCATGTTCACATTTTTCCTAAAATAACTAAGATTAGGAATTAAAAGAGTTTAGTTATTTTATAATATTCATTATACTTTTAATGAGGATTTAAAGTCATTGTTCTATCCGTTCGGCTAACGACCCTCCACCGATCAAGCAAGCGGTGTGTGAGAGTATACACCCATTAAGTCGCCATTTTATAGGCAACAACCTTATACCCACCTTATAGACCGGCTTCGTGAATGAGGCCTACTAACGGTAAAACGACTTATTCTTATACATATATATAATAATTAACCATTAATGTTATAAATAGTATAAGGGTTGAATTTTAACTATTAAAACTCTAAGGGTTGGAATTAAAGTTTATTAAAGTGTGTGAAACTTTACAAATTCCAAAACTTGAGGGCAAGTTTTGTAACTTTTCAAAACTCTTCATTTCATAACTTATGAATTAAAGGTTCATAAAAATGAAGACTCTTCATCTTCATGTAACTTATGTGTTTTAAGTGTGTGTTAAATAAGAGTGACCTTTGGAAATCCATAACTTGAGGACAAATTATGACCTCCATTAAAACACATAAACGATCAAGAATTAATTCTAAACAATTCAACAAATAATTCCTATCATTTTCTAAATTCATAAGAACATCAACATGATCATCAAAAATTCAAGAATTATATATGAACACTTAAAATCATGGAATTTTGATATATGCTATTGCAAATGGATTAGAACAACCATTACACCAACTAAAATAAGTTTTATAACACCAAAACAGTTTAGGGTAATGTTTCTAGTCCATTTCCAGCAACAAAAGTCAAAAAACTGCAATCTTTCGATCCTACTCGTTGAGTGCATGAACTTACTCGTAGAGTAGATTGAAGTTTGCCTTGGACTCATCGAGTCCCCCCAATGGACTCGGCGAGTCCACCATGTAGACAACAACGATTTTGATGTTTTTCACTATTTTGCATCAAGTATCAAACAAGCAAGCCTAGTCTCTGATACCACTGTTGGGTTTTGAGCAATCTAACACTTCCTAAGTGTGCATGCAACCCTAATAAACCTTGGATCTATGTTTGTCTAAATACATGCAAAATAATAAATTTTCCAAGGTTCATAACCTATCTAACATGGCATGGGGAACATTTCAACATAAAAGAGTTAGAAGAGATTACATACCTTTTGGTGAGTTTGGTTCTAAGGAGTTTGAGGGCCAAGCACCAATAGTGTGAATGCCTCAAATGGAATCACAAAACACCACAAACTCTTGGAAAACTTTGAGAGAGTATACACACTTGTATAAAATCGGCCACACACAAGCACACACACACACACTAGTTCACTAGTTTCCTCTTAGGCTCCATTTCATGCTCCATAAGCATGCTTATATAGTGTGCATGGTTAGGGTGAAACCCTAATAACCCATGTCTTTTCCTTTCCAAGGATCCATGGTTTAAAAGCTCCATGGATCGTCCATGGACTTCCACATAAGCCTAGCCCATTAAAAAATGAGTATTAGCCCACACTATATAAAACAAATAGCCCATAATCTAATTAGTCTTCCTTTTAATCTCTAAATTAATTCATAATTAATTTAAGATTAAAACTAATTAAATAACATAACTTCATATTAATATATTATAACTCATAATATATTAATAAACATATGTGTATAACTCTCATAAAATTATCCATAATAGTTTGGATGAGATGCAACCCAAATGGACCATGCCGGTCGGGTCAAGTATATACCAAATAAGTTATGGACTTAGACACCTTATCCAACATAGTCTTCATTCGAGATTCGGAGATAGCAACCGCGTGAGATTCTAGACTTTCCACGAGGTGAGTTTTCTCACTATACTGTACCCGGAAGGGTTTTATTGTGTGACCGGAAGGTCGGATATGTTATGAGTTGTATGCATTATATATGATAAGTTAATCGTTTGTATATGCTATGTATGCTATGCTTGATATGGGCCGGAAGGCATTATGTTATGGGTCGGAGGGCATATATGTTATGGGTCAGAAGGCGTTGTGATGTGGACCGTAAGGTTGACGCAGGTAGGACCGGAAGGTTTATCGAGTCAGGTCGGAAGTCACCTGAGACACATGGACCGGAAGGTCCGGGCTTGGAAAGGCATATGTGCATAATTAGTATTTTGGGGAACTCACTAAGCATTTATGCTTACAGTTGTTGTGTTATGTGTTTCAGGTACTAGCAAGGACCGTGGGAAGGCGCCGACGTGATTTGTACACACTGACGAAGGAACTGTTTTATGATCATGGGATGTATTTTGTTACAATGACATTTGTTACACATGTGATTTCATAATATTAAATGATGGTTTTTGATGTTTGCAAAAATGTAAAATTGTTTTGAAAATTCACGATGTTACAAGTTGGTATCAGAGCCTTGGTTTGAGGGATTCGGATGCACCTTCGGGCGTAACTGAACTCAACCCAGGGATTTGAGGAAAATTTTCAATTAAGAAAAGCATAAAAATTTTATAAGAGATTTTGTAATAACCAAAATACCCAAAATACCCTATTAGGTTAAACTAGGTTCTTTCGGGACAAGAGCACATCTCGAACACAGCTTCGGTTCTTTCGAACCATCGAGATAATGTCAGAATTCCTCCAGTACCATCGAAGAAGGTGGGTTTACAGTTCATGAAATCCTTATAAGTACATCCCTGCACTCGATGATGGACTTCACCGAACCTGGAGTTACCACCGCTCGCATCCCCAGAATTCATTTGGGCCATGGCTGCTGTCACGGCCGCAGTTACCGCTGTTTGAAATAACACCGGATCGATCTGTGGAGGAGGGGGTGGTGGAGTAGGGGTTTGAGTTGCAGGCCTTCCTCTGGCGGGACGCTTTCGTGGAGGCATCCTTTACTGGAAGAAGTATAGAAATGATAGCAATAGTAAGAGCCTATTGCGAATATAAATAGAGTGTTTCGTGGACTAAATCAACATAATCCAAGATCAGGATGATTGTTATAGCAATAGAGAAATCAACTGCCAATATATTGGTATTCATGATGCAACACGAGTTCATGAAAATTTGACCTAGCAATAGGTCTTACATCATACCATAGGGACAAGGTTTGGCAGTTTAGAGGTTTGACTAGAGTGCTTTCAAGCTAGGAATGTTTACAGATAATAGATCTACGGAACATAGAGTGGATAGGTTAATCCATTAAACAAAATATAGAGGTAACTAGACGTCTTCTACTGGCGACGGTTACTTGTCGGGTGAATCCTCAGTTCTGCTAGCTGACTCATAACTTCTTGAAGGTGTCGATCATGAGTCCTTTGGCGTGCATGGAGTTCTCTAACTTCAGCTCGGGATGCAGCCAGCTGGTGCTGCAGAGCCTCGTTAGTCCTCCTTGTCCTGTCCATGGCTTCTTCGAGTCAGCGGATGTGAACTGTGTTGAGATTTGAGTTAGCATCCACTTCTACCACTCGACCTATTGCAGCTTGACCTTGCTCGACATTCCTGGCAATCCTTCGGACCATGATGGGCAGAACCTGATCTGCTGATCCTCCTTCGTTTATGTTGTAGAAGTTTCGGTCTCCATTGTAGGGCATGGGCTGACCCTGCTCTTCGCTCCATCTGTGCAAGGATATGGCCCACATAGGAGCGGGGCCCTGAAATGTCGGACGGGGGTTGGGGTTCGGAACTCCAGGGGGTAGGTTATTAACTTCTGGCTCGGAGTCGGAGTTATCCGGAAAGCCTTCTGCTCGGTGGTCATCCAAGGGGATTGGGTGATCATCGTCCGACTCTTCACTGAGCCATCCCCCATTACCCTGGTTTGGGTAGTACGGGTCGCCAGGAGGGTGGAAGCCAGCCATGGTATCTATGCGAGAAAAGGGGAAAAGAAGGTTAATAGGCGTACTAACCTAAATTACTTATAAGGCGGTCGTCACGAGTGGGACCAATACTTGCATAATGCATACTAATTACATGTGATTGGGGCAAGATAGTTCGTCGAATGAGTGACCCTAACTCTAAATCCACAACCAAACAAGGAACAGGAAGTAAAGCAAAGATCACAGATTCTAAGTCTATAACGCCCTAGTCACATGTAACCGGAAAGTATCCATTTAGCAACTATTGCTTCATCAGTAACGATCCTTTTTAGTTCTCACAGATGTAGGTTTTTAGAGGTACAGAATACTCCTATAGTATTCTAATGTTAGCGTTATTGTGGTAGTGTTGGTAAGTTTTAGACTTGTTGCAATACCACAACCAAACTTAGGCACATGCTAGTCACTCCCAGGAAAATGTAGTTGATCAGGCTACATCCCCCTAAATGTGACTATATGTCTCTAAGCTCAATTGTGCTATCCGACAATCTTAATACTTTTGTTTCGTTCTAGGATGATACTGGCTTCTGTGTTTTATAGTGATGTGTGTATATATACTTAGTTATATCTTTTAGATACTTAACAGTATATATTCTTGGTCAGAGTGTTTTAGTCCCGAAGTGTTTATAGTTCGTATATCTTTTATAGGTTGATATACTTGATTCACTATAAACAATGCTCTGATACCAATCTGTCACACCCCAAAACCGATAACGGCGGAATACGTTTCGGGGTGGATGACGTAGTGTACAGTATCATCACAATTGTATAATAGTAAAAGCAAGAAACATACAACCATTTCATTTATATAGTAAGTGTATTTACAAGTGTGTTTTGTAATGTTTGACAAACACCAAAAGTAAACAAAAATAAGAGATAGGTCTTGTATCCTCCATCTTCTCCAAAAATTGCTGCTGTACCTGTCTATCTTTGACCTGAGGATACAAGTTATTTTGAAAAGAATATCAGCATAAAGCTGGTGAGTTCATAAGAGTTTTAGTGTGAGTACTTGTATAAAAAGCATTAGAGTCATTATTGTGAAAACTGAAGTTTGAAATCATAAATAGTGGTGAAACCTAGAAAATCCCATATTTTCCAGAACATTAAGTAATGTAATATAGTGAGTTATTCTTAGAGTATGTAATAGTGGTGCAGCATCCTTTAGTATTAGATACTTATTTACTTCGGGATATTACTTCATCTTTCTTTTAGTATTTTAGTGCGGTTATAGTGTCTTTCTAGTATATTCCCAATAGTGTGAGTAATAGCGAACCCCCATGACCTTCCCAGTCATGCATAGTGTAGTAGAGTAAAAGCATCCCTAGGCCTGAGCGGCTCGGACTGAAGTTATCAGTCGGGATGTAATAGCGTCTGCCCCGTATAGATCTATACATATAGTGTCGTCTTCCTGTCGGAAAACTTCGGGCATAGTGAATAGCGTATAGAGTATCCCGTAGTGGATTAGTGAGTTATCTCATGATTAGTGCATTCTCTTGTATTATAGCGTAGAAATCTTTCGTATAACTTGTATTGTATTCTCTTATTAGTGTATTGCTTCATAATATAGAGAATTATAGTAGTGTAGAGTAATAGTGGAAACTAGGGATAGAGTCCTTAACTATACCCATTATAGTTAATTTAGTGTATGTGGTTCTAGTCAAGTAGTGATTCAGGTAATTAATGAATTAAGAAGTACTCATAATCTGTACTAATATATGAGATATATAATTAAGAAATCAATGACAGTCGGATGGATAACTACTACCCTAAGTCCACAATCAAACAAGAAACAGGAAATAAGGCGAGCTATCGGTCCTAAGTCTTTCAAGTCTTACTTATATAAATATATTAGTATGATTACATTCTCATAAAGAGTTTTATTTAACAAAAGTATTGTACGAAAGGAACATTTAAAACTTGTTTGTTAATCCAAAATAGTTTTGAAAACAATTGACTTATTTATAAAGCATAGTGATAAATCACATGTGATTTGAACTACAGATTGGGAATCACATGTGATTAACTCTGAATTCTGAAAAATAGTTTTGTATAACTTTTCATAAACATGTATATTCAACTTGTATCTCCCCCCCTAAAACATATAAAACATTTGAAAGGTTCATTAAGGGGTATGAACTCACCTGAAATCGCGGAAATCGGGTGAATCGGGTAAATCGGGTAAAAGTGTCGATTGAGCGTTTGGTACCCAATAACCTCTTGAGCACCTCCTAGGACCCTAATGTCCTATGAAATATGTATTTTACAAGAAGTTAATCATCTTATGCCTTTCATTATAGTATTTGGACATTCTAGCATCGTTTTCGGGGTTTTAAGGCCTAGAAGGGGTTCCCGAGAGTGGTACAAAGTCATGAATGATTTACGGGAGGGTCCACGAGCTCACTCCCTTGGAGTTTATGGTCCAAAAGCCATCCTTTGGGAGTTTACGGCCGTAAACCCCTTAGGTTTGGCCGTAAACTCTTGTGGCACTCCAAAGTGTATGCTTAAGGTCTTATTTCACTTCCTTGATTTAGTGGTGTGTGTCTTGGACCATTTTAAGGGATTAAACATCATAATTTGTGACATTTTTGGGGAGTTTACGGCCAAGACTTGTTCTTGGGCCGTAAACTCTTGTAAACCCTTCAAGATGTATGTTTTATTGGTACAACAAAGTCTCATACACCTTAGATAAATCCTAGAAGGCCATATAGTGAGTTTGGGACAATTTGGCATATATTTTTGGGGAGTTTACGGCCCAAGAACACCCTTGGCCGTAAACTCTTCATTTTGTGTCCAAATGTGAAGTTTAATGGTACAACACACTTCCAAAGGCCTTAGCTAAAATCCTTACATGCATTTGAGGGGTTTTGGGACTTGTTTGACACAAAAATATGGGTGTTTATGGCCCAAGCTTAACCTTGGCCGTAAACTTCTCTTTTTGCCTTCAAATGATGTTGTTTAATGCATTTAAGCCTTCCTTGTTGTCAAGTCTAAATTGCCAAACACCCTAGATGAGTTTTTGGGACATTAAACAAGTGTTTTTGGGGTGTTTGAGGTGTTTACGGCCTAAGCACAAGCTTGGGCCGTAAACTCCTTTTTACATGTCTAATCCATGTGTTTTAGTGTCCAAACTCTTCTAGATACATGCCTTAATTAGTATGCTAGCTTAACATGAGGAAAAACTTGATCTTTGGCATGATTTTGGGGGTTTACGGCCTAAGGAGCTTCTTAGGCCGTAAACTCCTTTATGGTCCTTGATTCTCATGATTTTGGACTCTAAAAGCAGTAAAGTATGATTAGATTAAGTTAGGGAATGAATCCTTACGTTTGGAAGTCGGAAATTCGCGGATTTGGAGTCGATTTCGGGTCTAGAGAGAGAAAGTAGTGAGAGAGAGAGGTGTAATTGTGGTAAAAGAGTCCAATTGAAGTGTTCAAGTGTTTTTATATGTCTCAGGTATTGTACCCGATACACGGCTACTCGATGCTAAAGTTTAACGGGGTTAAAACTTTTTACCCGGGTGAAGTGGTTGAAATAGTAATACCACTCTATTAGGTTAAACTAGGTTAACACGTACGAATATATTACTTATAATGATATTAAAACATGCGTATAATTAGATACTCGGATATTGACGATTCTAAATATAACATAAAATAACGTATGTTGACGCATTCCGTTAGTGAAAATGGGATTTGTAACGGGAATAGATTTGGGGTTGTCACAGTATGCCAAATTATCCAATTGTGATTTCTGGTTACGGGAGGTCTAGTTCCTAGGGCACCTTGTTAACCAGAAGGGGATATTGATCGATCCGGCCAAGATCGAGGCGGTGATGAGATGGGAAATGCCGAGATCGCCCACTGAGATCAGGATCTTTTTGGGATTGACCGGCTATTATCGAAGGTTTATCAGGGATTTCTCCAAGATCATCGTGCCACTTACTAAGATCACTCAGAAGGGTGTTGCATTTTCATGGGGTCTGGAGCAGCAGTCCTCATTCGAGACCCTTCGTCAGAAATTATGCGAGGCCCTAGTGCTTGCACTCCCGGAAGGGATGGAGGATTTTGTGGTATACTGTGATGCATTTATATCTGGATTAGGGGCAGTGCTTATGCATAGGGGACATGTTATAACATATGCTTCGAGGCAGCTGAAGCCTCATGAGTCAAGATATCCCACCCACGGCCTGGAACTGGGGGATGTGGTGTTTGCCCTCAAGATCTGGCAACACTATCTTTATGGGGTTCGGTGTACCATATACACGAACCACAAGAGTCTGAAGTACTTGATGGATCAGCCAAATCTGAATATGCGTCAGAGGAGATGGTTGGATGTGGTGAAGGATTATGATTGTGAGATCTTGTACCACCTGGGCAAGGCTAATGTCGTAGCCGATGCATTAAGCCATAGGGCGGAGAGCGCCCCGATCCGAGACATCTATATGAGGTTGACGGTGATGACTTCGATTTTGGACACCATCCAAGGGGCCCAGGCTGAGGCTGCGAGACTAGAAAACCGAAAGAGGGAGCGGGTTGTCGGGCAGGTATCGGAATTCGTTACTGATGGTTGGGGACTTATGACATTTCAGGGTCGGATTTGGGTACCATTTGTGGGCGGTACGCGTACTATTTTGATGGAAGAAGCGCATCGATCTAAATTCTCAATCCATCCCGGGGCTACTAAGATGTATTTGGACCTAAAGAAGGAGTGTTGGTGGCCCTGTATGAAGAGAGATGTTGCATGGTTCATCGAGAGGTTCCTGACTTGTCGTCAGGTTAAGGCCGAGCACCAGCGTCCGCATGGTAAGTTGCAGCCGCTGGAGATTCCTGAATGGAAGTGGGAACAGATTACCATGGATTTTATCACCAAATTGCCAAGGACTGCGAGAGGGGTCGATGCAATTTGGATGATTGTGGATAGATTGACGAAGAGTGCTCATTTTCTAGCTATCAGTGAGAGATCTTCGGCGTAGAAGTTGGCAGAGTTATATGTGAGGGAGGTGGTATCGCGGGACGGGGTTCCGATGTTGATCATTTCAGATCGGGACGTACGATTTACTTCCAGGTTTTGGAAGAAGTTTCACGAGGAGTTGGGTACGAGGCTGCATTTCAGTACCGCATACCACCCGCATACGGACGGACAGAGCGAGCGGACGATTCAGACGCTCGAGGATATGCTCCGAGCATGTGTTTTGGATTTTGGAGGGAGTTGGGACACCTATTTACCCGTAGCAGAGTTTTTGTACAACAACAGCCATCATTCGAGCATTGGTATGCCACCCTTTGAGCTGTTGTATGGGAGGAGGTGTCGCACCCCCATCTGCTAGGGAGAATTGGGGCAACGGGTAATGGGTAGCACGGAGATTGTACTTTAGATGACCGAGCAGATACAACAGGTCAGGAAGAGATGGTTGACCGCTCAGAGTCGCCACAAGAGTTATGCGGACAGGCGTCGGTCCGAGCTTGAGTTTCAGGTTGGTGATCTTGTGCTTCTAAAGGTCTCTCCTTGGAAAGGAGTGATACGATTCAGGAAGAGGGGCAAGTTGGGACCTCGATATATTGGACCTTTTAGGGTAATCGCTAGGGTAGGCAGGGTAGCCTACCGGTTGGATCTACCTGCTGAGTTGGGTCAGATCCACGACACCTTTCATGTGTCGCAGTTGAGGAAATGTGTTGCCGGCGAGTCGACAGTGGTGCCATTAGATGATATTCAGGTGGATGCAGGCCTGAACTATGTTGAGAGACCAGTAGCAATTAGGGATCGAAAGGTTAAGGTTCTGAGGAACAAGGAAGTACCCTTGGTGCAAGTGCAATGGCAACATCCGAAGGGGTTCGAGCTGACATCGGAGTCCGAGTCTAAGATGCGGGAGCAGTATCCGGAATTTTTTTCAGTCTAAGACTTCGGGGACGAAGTCTAGTTCTAGTGGGGAAGAATTGTAACAGCCCAAAATCCAGGCACCCTTTTATTTAGCCCTTCATCTTTAATTTGTTGTCATTTTAGGGTTTTGTATGTTGGGCGAGTACGCTGGGCGTATAAGGAGTACACTGCGCGTACTCGCACGCTTCATTTAAATGTGTCATCCCTCGGGTACGCTAGGCGTACCCAAGGTTACGCCGGGCGTAACTGGTCCAGAGCCAAAAACCCTAATTGTTGTGGTTGGCTATAAAAGGAATGAGATGGCTTGACTCCTCAGCCACCATCCCTCAGAAAGAAACCCTAAGAGAGTGTTCCTTCATTCCTAGCCCATTTGTGAGTGTTCTAAGCTTGGTGGTGTCTTTTCGAGGTAGCAAAGGAGAAGAAGAGTCCATTGGGAAGGCTAGAAGTTGGTGTTCAAGCTTAGATCCGGGCTTAGCAAAGGTTGGAGCTTCATTCTAAGGTAAAAAGTTCGGATCTTGTCTTGTAGTTCTTGTGGTATGCTTTATGGACCATTTTCTAGGGTTTTGGTCCCAAAGGTGGAGACTTTATGAGCAAGTGGTCTCCATTAGCTTAGATCCATCATATTTCTGGTCCATTTGAGTTGTAGATTCATAAAAATGTAATCTATGACGTGAATGATTAGCCATGCATGAGATCTAGATCCTTGAGTTGAAATGAAAAGGTGTTAAGGAGTGTATGAGCCTTTACAGCCATGCCAAGGCTTAAAGGCTTTGACTTTATGGGTAAGGATGCTTATATAAAGCCGGATCTAGAAGTTGAAGTAGTGGCTTAACCGATTCAGACCAGAAATGAAGAGTGTCTAGATCTGACTATTATGTTGGGCGTTACTCCCAGTACGCGCAGCGTACTGGGTGGAGACCCCGACTTTTGGGTTGGCGATGTACGCCCCGCGTACATCAGGCTGTACGCCCCACATATTGAAATGTTGACTTTTGTTGACCTTTAGGGTTTTGGCCAACATGTGGATTTTGAGTCAAGGAAGGGTAAAATGGTCTTTTACCCTCAGAGGAATGTTAATAAGGGTAAAGTCTAGTTGTGAAAGTCTATATTAATTAAAATGAGATTCGTTATGATTAGGCGAGGTTGAGTCTTCATTCGAGATTCGGAGACGGCAAGCGCGTGAGATTCTAGACTTTCCACGAGGTGAGTTTTCTCACTATACTGTACCTAGAAGGGTTTTATTGTGTGACCGGAAGGTCGGATATGTTATGAGTTGTATGCTTTATATATGATAAGTTAATCATTTGTATATGCTATGTATGCTATGCTTGATATTGGCCGAAAGGCATTATGTTATGGGCCGGAAGGCATATATGTTATGGGCCGAAAGGTGTTGTGATGTGGACCGTAAGGTTGACGCAGGTAGGACCGGAAGGTTTACCGAGTTGAGATGGAAGTCCCTTAAGACACATAGACCGGAAGGTCCGGGCCTGGAAAGGCGTATGTGCGTAAGTAGTATTTTGGGGAACTCACTAAGCATTTATGCTTACAGTTGTTGTGTTATGTGTTTCAGGTACTAGCGAGGACCGTGGGAAGGCGCCGACGTGATTTGTACACACTGACAAAGGAACTGTTTATGATCACGGGATGTATTTTGTTACAATGACATTTGTTACACATGTGATTTCAGAATATTAAATGATGGTTTTTGATGTTTGCAAAAATGAAAAATTGTTTTGAAAATTAACGATGTTATATCACCCTTCTTCACAACCTGTTTCCGGTCCCCCACCGTCTCTTTCTCCATTTGATTCCAATCTGTTTCAACCTTCTCAGGTTGAGGGAAAGAATGATCAACCTTCCCTTGAATCAAATGTAGATGGATTTCTTGATGCACCTACTCAATTTGACTCCAATCCTATAAATGATGACAATAATGACGATAACGTTAATTTCTTTGACTTCCCACCTAATGATGATGTCAACCTATTTGCTCTGAAGTTTAGGGGGAGCATCACCCAAAAATTCAAACCATTTAGGGGGAGCAACACACTTCCATCGTTGATATCGGATCCTCTGCTGCTCAAGAACTACCAAGACTTCACATCTGGACTCGAGACCACCCCCAAATCAAGTTATTAGAAACCCTGTTGTTGGTGTTCAAACTTTCTCTGCAAAAAGTATTCAAAACGAATGTTATTTTTTAGCATTCATTTCTATGGTTGAGCCTAAATCCATCAAAGAAGCATTAGAACATGTTAACCTGTCACACCCCCAAACCAAGGATGGCGGAAACGTCTGGGGGTGGAGGACTTCATGTAGAGTATCACAACAATGAGTATAATAGTGCTCAAAGTAAAAACAACCACCATAAATATAATTGCAAAAGTTACACCAAAGTAAATGTTTACATCTTTCAAAAGCAATTACATTATGATGACAAAATAATTTGTTGACGGTTTAACGTCCCATCCTCAAAGCGATGAAGTTTTCCTGTTTCACTGACTTCCTGAGAATACAAGTAGTTTTAAAGAGTGTCAACACAAAGGTTGGTGAGTTCATAAGAGTTTTGTTTGAAGTAGAAACCGTTTTTCCTTGTAAAATCGATTTAGTTTGATTTCCAGAAAATCCAATATTTTCTTAGTTAAGTATGAATAGAAATAATCCTGCATGATGCATTAATGAACCCTAGAGCAATCCGTAGAGTTCCTCTATAATCGTCCAGCGTATAAAAGTTATATAAGGGTTAACTTAGATAAAACGTTGAATGTAGTGGGTCTGCCCCAGGTCCACAACCCAACGAGGAACAGGAGATGAGGCGGGCACCACCAATTCTAGGCCAATCATGACTAAATTCTTATATGACTCAAACATATACGCTCAGCAACTATAGCTGAAATCTAACAATTCTAAAGGAAATATAGTTTTAATATCATAATAACTTTGTATAGAGACCCGACGTTTTGTATTTGTACCCATAGAGATAAAAGGTGATTTTAAATCGACATAAAACTCATTTAGGTTTTAAAAATAAAATCCCGTAAACTTATGGATTGTTCCCTATGTGAGCCGTTATAATCATACTATGACTATGTGAACCTGCCACGACGTTCTCAGTGTCGCGAAAAATGAAATGACATTTGTCACCCGTAGACCTGCAGATCCCACTGTAGCTAGCAGCGAGGTGTGGGGTGTCAATCCCAATATAGATCTATATACAAGTATCACGTTCTCCCTCCAGGAGATTCTGATTATAACTACCAGGAATTATATCCCGCACTCGGACGTACGGGGAGAGAGATAGAGAAACTCACAATATAGGATAACAAGTTTACGTGAAATGTGTGTGAAAATAAATATTTCTTGTATGAATGTACCCTTCTTGTACGAGTGCGTAGAGTGATGTATCATAAACTATACCTATTATAGTTTATCTAAAATGTATGTACTATGTATGAACTCTTTTATGGAAAAGTATTAGTGTAGTGAATTTATCGAACTCTTTTCATAGTTTAATAGTGCGTGTTCCAAAATGAATGAATAATATTTAATATGAATGTTTTAGTTTCAGTCTATAATGATAAACTAGCAAGAAAACTCATTCAAATATTAGAACTTATGATTATACACTTTGCTCAACATAATACAAAGTGTTATGATATTTACATGCTGTTGGCAAAATTTAGCAATTCTGCCCTGTTTTGGAAAAATCATAGAAAAATCATACGAAGTCGAAAACTAGATCCGTAAATTCTGAGAGTTCACAAAATGTGTCTAGTTTGCTCATAATTTTTATCACAATTTATAATGACCTCTAACTTGGGTGAAAAAGTCCATAATCACAGACTGGTCCGGATTGTTGTTTGAAATGATAGGCAGTTTTGTAAAAATCACCATAAATTGTAGAAAAATCGTATGGAGATGTGCAAGTAGCCATTTTAAAGCTAAAAACTTGATCTATTTGCACCTTGTACAGTTTTGAAAACAAAAATAGTTAAGATGCCCAAAACAGTCCGTGAATGGAGTTGAACTTTTCTGATGAAGGCTGTTAGAAAAATCTAGTTATGTTCTTAGTGTCTTAACTTGTATTCCCCCCCTGAAAACTTGAGAAAACATGAAAATGTAGGGGTATGAACTCACCTTAAGTGATTTCAGTAGGTAAGTGTTGAAGAAGGAAAGTGTTCAACCCAAGAACACTTGAAGAATCACTTGAAGATTCGAAGATCTAACACAATTATGAGAGAGTTTGTCTAAGATATCCATGATTTGAGTGGTAATAAACGAGATAATCACAAAGAGAATGGATTATGCTTACCAAATGTGGAGGAAAAACTCGAGATCAGCCCTTGAATCTCGAATTTCTAGAGAGAGAAAGTGAGAGAGGAAAGAGTTTGATCTTCTTGTGAAATGAGAGTAAATGAGATGATGTGAGGAGAGAGGATGAATAATCAGCCCTCAAAAACGTGGGAGGAGGGATAATTGAGTGTAAGGGAACATTGAAGTGACATAGGTAAGGTGGGGAGGTATGGCTGGTCATAGAGTGGGTGTGGGGTGGTTGCTTGTGATCATACGTCTTTGGACTCAAAAGTCAAGAACAATGTCTTATAATAGTCTATGTGTGTGTATCTCTTTAAAAATTCTGCAATTTCATCATTTTATGACCCCCATTTGCGAAGTTGAGTATTTATTTCCAAAAATGCGAAACTCCAGGGACAATATTTGAAATCTTCTGTTTTCTTCCCCAATTCGCATTCTACTGTGAAATACTTCGCATCTTCATTCTTACACCCTTCGCATCCCTTCGCATTAATCACCTTCGCATTTTATGACCCCCATTTGCGAAGTTGAGTATTTATTTCCAAAAATGCGAAACTCCAGGGACAATATTTGAAATCTTCTGTTTTCTTCCCCAATTCGCATTCTACTGTGAAATACTTCGCATCTTCATTCTTACACCCTTCGCATCCCTTCGCATTAATCACCTTCGCATTTTATGACCCCCATTTGCGAAGTTGAGTATTTATTTCCAAAAATGCGAAACTCCAGGGACAATATTTGAAATCTTCTGTTTTCTTCCCCAATTCGCATTCTACTGTGAAATACTTCGCATCTTCATTCTTACACCCTTCGCATCCCTTCGCATTAATCACCTTCGCATTTTATGACCCCCATTTGCGAAGTTGAGTATTTATTTCCAAAAATGCGAAACTCCAGGGACAATATTTGAAATCTTCTGTTTTCTTCCCCAATTCGCATTCTACTGTGAAATACTTCGCATCTTCATTCTTACACCCTTCGCATCCCTTCGCATTAATCACCTTCGCATTTTATGACCCCCATTTGCGAATATTAACCCAATTGACTTTGAATTGACCAGAATATGACGGTTGTCACATCATCCCCCCGTTAAAGGGAATTTCGTCCCGAAATTTGCACTTCGAATGGGGATCCAGGAATTTAGAGGAAAGATGGGGATAACTTTTCGTAGTACGAGAATTTGATTATGGTAAGGAATAACTCGCCCGATGTCACATGATTACTACTATGCATGCTTTAATCGATGCTAGATTTAGCATATAAAGAAATTCGGGATTTAAATGTCGATGTTAGAAACACGTACTGATATTTGCGGGCAGTTCCGGAGTGGTTTCTCCCTCGGTGACATTGTTCTGTCATGAGTTTGCAAAAGGAAAACTGATCAGATGGTAAGTTCCTACTAGTAAAGACAAGTCAGTTGTTATAGAATTTGATTTTTCCAGCATTTTTCTTCGATTTAAGAATTCCTTATATATAGTTCATAAAGGAAGTCCATATGAATGAAGTTCACGAGTTAGTGGGTTTTGTGGTCTCTCTTAGATTTTTCACGAGTGTGCTCAAGGCGATTGGTGCGGATCGTATGTATTCTTGCATTTCTATCAACCTCTGCGATACTATAGAGAGTTGTTCTACCCTGAATCTCGTTTCGGGCAACTCTATGGACCAGGATTGGAAAAATTGTATCTGCTGAGCTTCCTTCGTTTATGTTGTAGAAACTTCGTTCTCTATTAAACAACATATGTTGGTCTTGTTCTTTGCTCCCGGTTTCCAAGCACTCTTCCCAAGGAGGCGTCAGGCCTTGATAGCCGGTCGAGGGTTGGGATTCGGAACAAGAGTCATCGGGGTTAAGTTCTCCACTTCAGCGTCGGAGTCAGAACCATCAGCATAGCCTTCAGCTTGGTGACCATCTACAGGGGTTGGGTAATCATTCTCTGGCTCCTCTCCGAGCCATTTGGTATTGTCGTGGTTAGGGTAGTACGGTCGTCGTGTGGATGGAAATCCAACCATGATATCTTCGCGAGAAATGGGGATATAAGAAATAATTAAGCAAACGTACTAATTAGCTAATTATACGATGATCTTTATCAGGTACTTCAACAAATTGTTTAGTGCATACTAATTATATGTATTCGGGACAGGATAGACCTTCGAATAAGCGACCCTAACTCTAAATCCCCAATCCAACGAGAACAGGAAGTAGAGCAAAGATCCACAGATTCTAAGTCTATGACGTCCTGGATACATAAAATTTTAATGTATCCACTAAGCAACTATTGACCTATTGATAAAGATCTATTTAGTTCTCACATATGTAATTTTAATAATGCCAAAATACCCCTATGGTATTTCATTGTGGTAGTGTTGGTAAATTTTTAGACTTGTTGCCACATCACAACCATTCTTGGGCATATGCTAATCACTCCTCGGACCAGCATAGTTGATCAGGCTATGCTATTCCCAAGACTGATCATACATCCCCAGGCTTACCTGTGATGTCCAACAATCTTTACTTTTGTTTTGTCCTAAAATGATGCTGACCTTAGTATGTATGCATGCATGTATACTTTTAACAAAAGTTATTTATTCTTAAAGGTATAGTGGTTTTGAAATCTTAAAATCAGAGACCTTAGTCCCAATGCATTTATAGTTTGTATATCTTATGTGGTTCGATATACTTAGTTCACTATAAACAATGCTCTGATACCAATCTGTCACACCCCCAAACCAAGGATGGCGGAAACGTCTGGGGGTGGAGGACTTCATGTAGAGTATCACAACAATGAGTATAATAGTGCTCAAAGTAAAAACAACCACCATAAATATAATTGCAAAAGTTACACCAAAGTAAATGTTTACATCTTTCAAAAGCAATTACATTATGATGACAAAATAATTTGTTGACGGTTTAACGTCCCATCCTCAAAGCGATGAAGTTTTCCTGTTTCACTGACTTCCTGAGAATACAAGTAGTTTTAAAGAGTGTCAACACAAAGGTTGGTGAGTTCATAAGAGTTTTGTTTGAAGTAGAAACCGTTTTTCCTTGTAAAATCGATTTAGTTTGATTTCCAGAAAATCCAATATTTTCTTAGTTAAGTATGAATAGAAATAATCCTGCATGATGCATTAATGAACCCTAGAGCAATCCGTAGAGTTCCTCTATAATCGTCCAGCGTATAAAAGTTATATAAGGGTTAACTTAGATAAAACGTTGAATGTAGTGGGTCTGCCCCAGGTCCACAACCCAACGAGGAACAGGAGATGAGGCGGGCACCACCAATTCTAGGCCAATCATGACTAAATTCTTATATGACTCAAACATATACGCTCAGCAACTATAGCTGAAATCTAACAATTCTAAAGGAAATATAGTTTTAATATCATAATAACTTTGTATAGAGACCCGACGTTTTGTATTTGTACCCATAGAGATAAAAGGTGATTTTAAATCGACATAAAACTCATTTAGGTTTTAAAAATAAAATCCCGTAAACTTATGGATTGTTCCCTATGTGAGCCGTTATAATCATACTATGACTATGTGAACCTGCCACGACGTTCTCAGTGTCGCGAAAAATGAAATGACATTTGTCACCCGTAGACCTGCAGATCCCACTGTAGCTAGCAGCGAGGTGTGGGGTGTCAATCCCAATATAGATCTATATACAAGTATCACGTTCTCCCTCCAGGAGATTCTGATTATAACTACCAGGAATTATATCCCGCACTCGGACGTACGGGGAGAGAGATAGAGAAACTCACAATATAGGATAACAAGTTTACGTGAAATGTGTGTGAAAATAAATATTTCTTGTATGAATGTACCCTTCTTGTACGAGTGCGTAGAGTGATGTATCATAAACTATACCTATTATAGTTTATCTAAAATGTATGTACTATGTATGAACTCTTTTATGGAAAAGTATTAGTGTAGTGAATTTATCGAACTCTTTTCATAGTTTAATAGTGCGTGTTCCAAAATGAATGAATAATATTTAATATGAATGTTTTAGTTTCAGTCTATAATGATAAACTAGCAAGAAAACTCATTCAAATATTAGAACTTATGATTATACACTTTGCTCAACATAATACAAAGTGTTATGATATTTACATGCTGTTGGCAAAATTTAGCAATTCTGCCCTGTTTTGGAAAAATCATAGAAAAATCATACGAAGTCGAAAACTAGATCCGTAAATTCTGAGAGTTCACAAAATGTGTCTAGTTTGCTCATAATTTTTATCACAATTTATAATGACCTCTAACTTGGGTGAAAAAGTCCATAATCACAGACTGGTCCGGATTGTTGTTTGAAATGATAGGCAGTTTTGTAAAAATCACCATAAATTGTAGAAAAATCGTATGGAGATGTGCAAGTAGCC
This sequence comes from Lactuca saligna, assembly GCF_052625555.1. NCBI lineage: Eukaryota > Viridiplantae > Streptophyta > Magnoliopsida > Asterales > Asteraceae > Lactuca > Lactuca saligna. The sequence continues at coordinate 246,410,062 of NC_136420.1, read as the reverse complement.
ATTTTAAAGCTAAAAACTTGATCTATTTGCACCTTGTACAGTTTTGAAAACAAAAATAGTTAAGATGCCCAAAACAGTCCGTGAATGGAGTTGAACTTTTCTGATGAAGGCTGTTAGAAAAATCTAGTTATGTTCTTAGTGTCTTAACTTGTATTCCCCCCCTGAAAACTTGAGAAAACATGAAAATGTAGGGGTATGAACTCACCTTAAGTGATTTCAGTAGGTAAGTGTTGAAGAAGGAAAGTGTTCAACCCAAGAACACTTGAAGAATCACTTGAAGATTCGAAGATCTAACACAATTATGAGAGAGTTTGTCTAAGATATCCATGATTTGAGTGGTAATAAACGAGATAATCACAAAGAGAATGGATTATGCTTACCAAATGTGGAGGAAAAACTCGAGATCAGCCCTTGAATCTCGAATTTCTAGAGAGAGAAAGTGAGAGAGGAAAGAGTTTGATCTTCTTGTGAAATGAGAGTAAATGAGATGATGTGAGGAGAGAGGATGAATAATCAGCCCTCAAAAACGTGGGAGGAGGGATAATTGAGTGTAAGGGAACATTGAAGTGACATAGGTAAGGTGGGGAGGTATGGCTGGTCATAGAGTGGGTGTGGGGTGGTTGCTTGTGATCATACGTCTTTGGACTCAAAAGTCAAGAACAATGTCTTATAATAGTCTATGTGTGTGTATCTCTTTAAAAATTCTGCAATTTCATCATTTTATGACCCCCATTTGCGAAGTTGAGTATTTATTTCCAAAAATGCGAAACTCCAGGGACAATATTTGAAATCTTCTGTTTTCTTCCCCAATTCGCATTCTACTGTGAAATACTTCGCATCTTCATTCTTACACCCTTCGCATCCCTTCGCATTAATCACCTTCGCATTTTATGACCCCCATTTGCGAAGTTGAGTATTTATTTCCAAAAATGCGAAACTCCAGGGACAATATTTGAAATCTTCTGTTTTCTTCCCCAATTCGCATTCTACTGTGAAATACTTCGCATCTTCATTCTTACACCCTTCGCATCCCTTCGCATTAATCACCTTCGCATTTTATGACCCCCATTTGCGAAGTTGAGTATTTATTTCCAAAAATGCGAAACTCCAGGGACAATATTTGAAATCTTCTGTTTTCTTCCCCAATTCGCATTCTACTGTGAAATACTTCGCATCTTCATTCTTACACCCTTCGCATCCCTTCGCATTAATCACCTTCGCATTTTATGACCCCCATTTGCGAAGTTGAGTATTTATTTCCAAAAATGCGAAACTCCAGGGACAATATTTGAAATCTTCTGTTTTCTTCCCCAATTCGCATTCTACTGTGAAATACTTCGCATCTTCATTCTTACACCCTTCGCATCCCTTCGCATTAATCACCTTCGCATTTTATGACCCCCATTTGCGAATATTAACCCAATTGACTTTGAATTGACCAGAATATGACGGTTGTCACATAACCGGATTACATCCATGCAAGAAGAATTGGTTGAATTCGATAGAAATGAAGTATGGACTCTTGTTCCTCCTCCTCGTTATCACCCTATTGTCGGTACAAGATGGGTATTCAGAAACAAACTTGACGACGCTAGAGTTATTATTCGAAACAAAGCAAGATTAGTTGCCAAAGGATTCACTTAGATCAAAGGTCTTGACTACGATGGAACTTTTGCTCCTGTTGCACGTCTTGAAGCGATCAGAATCTTTCTTGCTTATGCTGCTCACAAAGGCTTTAAAGTTTACCAAATGGACGTTAAGAGTGCCTTTCTCAATGGTGAACTTGATATTGAAGTATATCTTCAACAGCCTACTGGTTTTGTTAATCTCTCATTTCTAAATTATTGTTACAAGTTCCAGAAAGTTGTGTGTGGGCTCAAGAAAGCTCCTCGCGCCTGGCACGAAACTCTTACTGACTTTCTCAAGTGATCTGGTTTCTAACATTGTGTTCTCGACCCCACTCTATTCCGAAGATCAAATGGATAACATCTGATGCTTGTCTAAATTTACATTAATGATATCATTTTTGGATCTATGGATTCATCTATGGTGAATGACTTTGCTAGCCTAATGTTCAATCGATTTCAAATGAGCATGAATCGTGAATTGAGTTTCTTTTTTGGTCTCCAAGTCAAACATACCTATCGAGGAATCTTTATTCATCAGGAGAAGTACATTTCAGAACTTCTTAAAAAGTACTCATTGGACTCATGTGCCTCAGCTAAAGTACCTATGGGCTTCGGTCATAAAATTTTCTCGGACCCATCGGGTGTTGCTGTTGATGAAAAGAAATACAGAGGTATGATTGGATCCTTACTGTATCTTACAGCAAGTCGTACAGACATCATGTTTGCAACATGTCTTTGTGCCAGATTTCAAGTCAATCCCAAAACATCTGATCTCATGGCTGTTAAACAAATTTTCCGATACCTAAAAGGTACATAGAGTCTTGGAATCTGGTACCCTGCAAATGAGAGTTTTCTACTTTAAGCTTACTTAGATTCAAACTATGGAGGTCTTCAATTGGATAGAAAAAGCACATCTGGAGGCTGTCAATTTCTAGGAGGTCAATTGGTTAGTTGGTGATCCAAGAAGCAGAACTGCATTGCTCTATCAACAGCTGAAGCGGAATACATTGTTGTTGCTAGTTGTACTTCTCAAGTTCTTTGGATGAAATATCAACTTTTGGATTATGCTTACCATTTTCAACGCATTCCCATCTATTGTGACTCTCAAAGTGCAATTTCCATTTCTCACAATCCATTTCAACACTCTATGACGAAGAACATAGACATAAGGTACCATTTCATAAAAGACCATGTTTTAAATGGCAATATTGAACTTATTTTTGTTCCATATGACGATGAAATTGCTGGTGTATTTACTAAGGCATTAGACAAAACCAAATTCAATGGTTTTCTGAACAAAATGGGTATGATGATGCCTGATCCTCAATTCTTTCAAGAGAACCGTACTCTTTGATGGAAACATCAATCATTATAACTTGATTCTGAAACCAAATCCTTTAGTCTTTGGAATCACCTTCTGTCGAAACAATTAGGATCATTTTATATGTCTTTTTGTCTAACCTTTCAATCTTGGTGATAACTTGTATAGCTCCTAAGTTATTTTGATAATCAAGGACCAATATAGTTACATTGGTCACATCTTTTGTCTCGGAACATAATTCATAAATAGCATCCTGGAATTCAAGTCCGGAAAGGTATGTGCTTATTCCCTTAGTTCACTCCAGAATCTTTCACTTCAGAATGTAACTTCAATCCGCTTCTAAACTGTTTCAAAAAATTATTACGAATTGTTTTTCATAATTGGTTCGGAACTTTCATTTACCATTTCTCCGGATATAATTTCAAAAGGTTCACTCCAGAATCTTTAAATCTTAAACTTCTCTTCCGGAATTTTCTTTCAAATATTCTAGATCCGGAACTTGTTTTCAATTTTGACTCTGGAATTGTCAAAACCTTCTTTCGACCATCTTAAGTTCATATGCTTCATTCCAGAGCAAATCAAAAAGTTTTTCTTACGAACTTCATTTTTGAACAAACTCTTTTCACAATTCCGAAACTTCTCTATTCCGGAAGTAAAACATTCAAAAGTCCAAAGGTTCATAAGGTGAAACGTTTTCTCAACGGTTACATTTTGAGGATCCTTATCCGATCTTCCTAGATTGTCACACCACGATTATACATACCCCAACCAACTCATCACATCACCGTTTCCATTTTCCCCTTTAATCCATATCTCTCTCAACCTTTCGTATCTCATAGCCTATTTCCTTCCATAAAATGCCTACTCATTAAATGCGACCCATATCAAATCTGGATCATCATAATTACAGTACTTGACCCGACCCATTTCCATCACCTATATAAACCTTCCTAAAACCTTGTTTTACCATTTACATGCTCATTTTCTCTCAAATACCTAAATCCCTTTTCTATGTTCATCATGTTCTTCAAGCATTCAACCTTCTTGCAAAAATGGTGTCTCAATCTGTCTCACAAAAACACACAACAACAACATCAACTCCCAAGAAGTCGATTGCTAAGAAGAAATCTTCAAAGGGAGCATCATCATTAACAATGACTGAACCCTTCCTCAGAGATACGACACAATTGTTTTCACTCAATCACATAGATTATGATGAATAGATCAGGGTTATGATCGAGTTCCTTGCCAACTACCCCATCTCCATCCCGCTCACAAAAATTCCTAAACCATCTCTCCCGCTTCATCATCTTTACACAACCTTCACGATCACTAACGAAGACGGGGTGTTGAAGATCAAACTCATTGGTGACGTGCCAATCTTCAATCCAACCTTCCTTAAGGCGATTGGAGTAAAATCAAACCCAAGGAATTTCACCGTTCAAGAACCCACTCCAGAAGAATTTCAAGAGTTCTTGAATCACATCGGGTACAGTCACGAATACAAGGAAAAAGAATTCAAGAAATCGGCCGTTTCAGGGCTATGGAGCGTGTTGATGCACCTGATCATTCGAGGATTATGTGGAAAACACGGTGGTACTGACACTCTACAAAAAGATTGGTTGCTCATGGTTTTTAGCATCTATTTTGAATGAGGAAATGCAGTTGATCTTCCATAAGTGCTATGGCAAGACTTCTACAATTTTTCCATCAAGAGAAAGGAGAATAAGATTTCAAGCCCTAGATTTTCGGTTCTGACGATTCAACAAGTTTTCAAGGAGATTTCCGAACCACTTCCTGTGGCTACTATTCCTCTTGAGGACTGAGGTATGCATCTCCTTCAAGGTAGTTAAATCTTATCGTATTCCTGACCAATCATCCTTTGGTCCTGTCCGGAGGTTATCACAACACATGATGGACCTTATCCCTTTTGGCTCTATTCACTTAAAGAAACATTTGGTGACATCGATTGTGTTTATCCCAACACAGTCTACCTAAGTCCCCATTGAGCCCACTCCAAAAGTGGCTAAGCCAACACCATCCGCAACCAAGAAAACAAAGAAAGCTGCCAAGAGAAAACAATCTCCTGAAAAGCCAAAGCCAAAAAAGAGATCCAAAGTCAGCCCTTCCTCTCAAAAGGAAGGTGCTCCTGACATTTTGGCTGAATTTGGCCATCAAATCACCCCTCCTGCCCACTCATCTGAGGCACCCCTCGGTGATTCAAAATGACATGCACACACCCACAGGGAGTCTCCACATAAACCACCCTCACCTTCTCAAAATGGTGATGTAGGTGTTGAACAAAGTTCCTTGCACCCCCTGGAATACACTCATGTGTCCATTTCAATATCTCACTCACTTCTACACAGGCACAGTCCGGAACCCATGTTACGGACTCCAAGCATTCCGAAGAAGGAGTTGTCCCTCCCACATTAGATACCACAACTGGTTCGATATCCCCCACAGATAAAGGAAAACCAGGTGCTATTGACAACTCATGGGAAAATCTTATAGACAGGGCTCATAAGAGGCATCCGGACCTCACTCGTGTACAAGTTGAATCTACCATCACCTTCGTGAGGAAGAGGGCTTCACAAAGCAACAAGCCCGTGATCATTCCTACTGACGAAGAAGCTAACCAGGAGCTCAATACCAGAGAAACTCAAGCAAACCAAGATGCTCACTTTACTCCCTCTGATGAAGAGATTTCAGAAGATATGCTCTTTGATGAAGAAGGCGCAAATGTCACCCTTACTTCTTTCTGGACCTCTCAACATTTCCAACCCAAAGCCACTACATCCAAGTGAGCATTTAACTTTGGATCATCCTCATCAACTCTAGAAACTGAAGTCTCTCCCAAACTTAATGATGATGCCACTACCAAACCTGGTACCCCCAATCCCTACACCAATCTGCAACATGATTTTTCAAGTGATTCCACCGGATCACCAGCAGGAGAACATATCGATCCATTTGACCTCCTAGAAATTCAGGCAAACATTTTCGATACGATGAAAAAGGTAGACACCCTTGAGGCATCCATATCCGGACTCAACTCAAAGATCGATGAAAAGGTTTCTAGACTGGATTACAAACCTGATGCAATCCTTCAATCTATCAAAAATCAGTCCGGACCTTCAGTTGCAGAACGTGAAGCTCAATTGGATCAACTCATCTCCGTGAGGCTTAAGCACACAGTTGAAGAAGTGGAAAGAAAATCAAATGAAATTGTTGATCACTACCTTGACACCATCACCAAAATGCTTGGTGTTCATGCCGACATGTTAAATGCCTCAAACGAACTCATCAAGAAAACACACATTCGTCATGAGAAGCAAATTCAAAGAAGGAAATAAAGAAGAAGGATGAAATGAACTTGATTCTACAAGAAGTCCTTATCAATCTTTTTCAAACCACCTGGAACATTGTGGATGTTCCGAATCATAAGTTTGATGAAATGCTAGCCATCCTTGGTTACTTATTTGATCATCTTGCATCCTAAGCTCCCACTTCCAAAGCATATGATGCACTGACCCTCCAACTCAACACTGGACTCTAAAAGGTGTTCGGGAAATTTTCTAATTTAAAAGAGTCTTTAATGCTTGCACCGGCCTTGAGGTCTTCCGATGCAAGAGGGGGAGAAGGCCCCCATCATAAATGGAAACATGCCTCGGATTTCTCTATCTGAGATGAAGATAACTTACAAGTCTTATACGGATCTCCTTTTCAAGAAACATCGAATATGAAGAGAATACTGAAGAAAAAGAAATCACAAATGCAGTCCTAGGGCTTGAAGCCCCCAATAAACATCCCACCAAAACAATGACTGCTAAGGATCAAAGGATATAGTCAGCAGTCTCCTAGCCATCCTCCTTGCCTGATGTTCTTCAAAGGATCATTAAAATGGCAAATTCAAAAACGTTTCTAACTGTTCAAGACTTCCGGGCCTCTCCTTTAATGCTACCACAAACAGTTCCGGCCCCAAAGATAGCTCCGATCGATCAAGGCTCTCCACTCCGGACCTCTGATGACATTCCGGAAGAACCTCTTTCAAAGACCACTCCAGAATATGTGGGTGATGAAAATATGAAGTAAGTGCTTGCTACTCTCAACAAGGACAAAGGAAAGAAGCCTATCACGGAAAGTCACCAAGCTTACTACTCCGGACCTCCAACAAAGCCCAGATCTGGATGGTCACAGGATGAAATCAATCAAGCTTTAGAGGAAAGAATTCAGATTCAAGCACTGAAAGATAATCCCAATCCAATGCTTGGCATTTCTCCTCTATTCCGAGAAGGAATAATTCATGATCTGGACATAGTATCGGTAATGTACTATGTTAATTTGACAACAGATGCGGAACAACTTGATCTTCCTCTTTCTCCATACACCAAGTTCTACATCAAGTAGACTCCTCTTCATCCAAAAGACACTCAAGAACTAATCATCAGAACAAAACGTGAAAGACTAAAAACGTTCTACACCAAGTATGCACTTCCCTTGAAAGAAGTATGGTCAAAGAAACGGATCATGATAATCTCAGGCTTCGGAAGAAAAGTCTTGTCAAAATTTAAGCTCAACTGCATCTTGTTCAAATACTATATCATCTGGAACAAGCCAGACCCACACATCATTTCCGATGTTGACATCCCTGCAATGAGTTCAAACAATATCCTGACAATTGCAACACATCTTTGAACCCGTCAAACTAACAGCCTCAGCATGGGTCCTTACTGATGGGTTTTGAGAATTCCAACACTTCCTAAGTGTACATGCAACCCTAATAAACCTTGGATCTATGTTTGTCTAAGATACATGCAAATAATTATTTTTCCAAGGTTCATATCCTAACTAGCATGGCATGGGGAACATGAATCAAATAAAGCTAGTAGAAATACTTACCTTGTAGTAGTAGTTGATTTCTTGGAGTTTTAGATCCTAGCACCAATAGTGTGAATGCCTCAAATGGAAATCACAAATCACCACAAATTTGAAACTTTGAGAGAATAGTCACTACTATCTTGAAATCGGCCCTCACCTCAACAAGTGTCAACTAGTGTGATTTCAAGAACCAAAGCCTCCTTTATATAGTGTGGTGGATTAGGGTTACATCCATGTAAACCCTAATACCCATGTCTCTTCATTTCCATGAGATCCATGGGTTAAAGCTCCATGGAGTATCCATGGACTTTTCCATGCAAGCCTAGCCCATTCCAAATAAGCATTAGCCCACACTATATAAATATAGAAGCCTATATTTAATTAGTAATATCTTTGATCTCTAAATTAATCCTAGATTAATTATAGATCAATACTAATTAAATAATGTGATCTTATATTAATATATTAGAACTTATAATATATTAATAAATCATAACTTGTACTATTCTCAAATATTATCCATAAATTGTTCGGGTGAAGTGCAACCCAAATGGACCATGCCGGGTCGGGTCAAGTACATACCAAATATAGTTATGGACTTAGACACTATATCCAACAGTCTCCCACTTGGATAAGTCTAATAACTATAGTTGCAAGTATGACTTCAGGAACCGATCAGCAATCGTAGCCCTTTAAACTCTGTTGAACTAGAACGCACCATTTTAGATAAGTGATCATATAATCCTCTGTTCTAGATATTAGCCGGACAAATACATGGAACATGGTCTTACTTATTGTCCATCATTTGTTTCTCGATTTTCGATTTGTTTGACATAGAACTTAACTAAACACATCAATTAATTCTGACCGGGCCTGGTACATAGGTCAAAACACAATCATCGAGGGGCCCAGATATCAGCTTCTAATCCTAGAAGGAACAGATAAACTTCGACTCATATGTTTGTTCTACCACTCATTGAATTATACACAAAGGCACGTTTTATAACGTCGAGTTACCAATGCGTTTTCGTACAATCAATGCATAATCAACTCGTAAGTAAAAAATCATATCTCTAGGTTTGAAGACTTATAAGATATTACCGTCTCACGATCACTCGAGATAAAATTCCATTAAGTGATTCCAGTAAGTGTGGGTTGAGTCCAATGCTCAGAACTTATGAGCACTCACGTTTGTTGTAGCCATGTCCAACACCTTAGACCTCTGCAACCAATCATGACAGTCTTGATTCATACCTACTTCTGACATATGACTAACTGTGGAGGTTTGAATAATATGATATACCAAACATAATTATTCTGGAAGTCAAAACATGCAAAAGAAATATAGTAAATGATTGACAAGAGATAGCAACACTTTACTCATAAATAAAACACCTTTTATTCATCATCTAATGTCAATTACACTTTACAAATTTCATAATTTATCTAACTACTAAAACTTATATCATCCTTCAGCCCTATGCTTCGAGCATGCTGGAGATGCTTAACCCTACTCAGTCCCTTCGTGAGGGGATCTGCTGGGTTCTCATCCGATGATACCCTCTTTGCCACGAGGATTCCTTCTTCTATTCGATGTCTGATGAAGTGATATTTTTTGTCAATGTGTTTGGATCTCCCATCATCTCTTGGTTCCTTGGCTAAGGCAATCGCACGATTGCTGTCATAGAAAATCTCCATTGGCTCCTTTATAGCTGGTACAACTTCAAGGTCTCCGATGAAGTTCTTTAGCCATATAGCCTCCTTTGCTGCCTCGCTTGCTGCTATATACTCTGATTCACAAGTGGAATCAGTCACTGTCTCCTGCTTGGAACTCTTCCAAGTGATTGCTCCTCTTTTTAAGGTAAAGACCCAGCCCGAATGAGAGTGAAAATTATCCCTATTAGTCTGGAAGCTAGCATCACTATACCCTACAACTCTCAAGTCATCACTCCCACCGAAGGTAAGGACCCAGTCCTTAGTCCTTCGCATGTACTTGAGGATATTCTTTACCAGGTTTCCCCTGATACCTGCTAACCATGCTCAAAGCAAAGGCTACATCAGGTCGAGTACACGTCATAGCATACTTGATCGATCCTACAGCTGAAGCATAAGGTAGTCGACTCATTTCTGCTATCTCAGCCTCAGTACTAGGGCTTTGTGTGTTACCCAATCTGGCGTTACTCTGAATGGGTAACTCACTTTTCTTGGAATTATGCATGTTGAATCTTTTCAACACCTTCTCCACATAGGTGCTTTGACTAAGTCTAATTAGTCTTTTACTCCTGTTTCTCAAAATCCTTATCCCTAGGATATAGGCAGCTTCACCAAGGTCCTTCATAGCGAAACACTTCCCAAGCCAGGACTTTACTTCCTGTAGGGTTGGGTTGTCATTTCCTATGAGTAGTATGTCATCCACATACAATACCAAAAAGCTAACTATACTCCCACTAGCCTTGACATAAACACAAGATTCATCTTCACTCCTAGAAAAGCCAAATTCCTTGACCTTTTCATCAAAGCAAAGATTCCATCTACAAGGTGCTTGCTTTAATCCATAAATGGATTTCTCAAGCTTACACACTCTATTAGGGTACTCGTTGCTGACAAAACCTTCTGGCTGACTCATGTAAACATCTTCAGTCAACTTTCCATTAAGGAAAGCGGTTTTAACATCCATTTGCCAAATTTCATAGTCATGAAATGCAACTATGGCTAACATAACCCCAATAGACTTAATCTTGGCTACTGGAGAAAAGGTCTCATCATAATCCACTCCGGGAATTTGAGAGAAGCCCTTTGCAACCAGTCGAGCCTTATAAGTGTGTACATTACCATCCATGTTGGTCTTCTTCTTGAAGATCCATTTGCACCCTACAGTCTTACGACCTGGTACATTCTCAACCAAGTTCCAAACTTGATTGTCATACATGGATTGTATCTCGCTATCCATAGCCTCTTTCCATTTAGCAGCCTCAGGGCCTGCCATGGCTTCCGTGTAGCTGTTAGGCTCATCCAGACCTACTAGTGCCTCATCACTAATAAGTGTCTCACCTTCTGCAGTAATATGGAAACCATAGTAATGCTCAGATGCATACGCAACTCTCGTGGAACGCCTCAGAGGTACAAATTCGTCAATTGGCTCAACCGGATTTTCCTCCTTAAGTTGAGGGCTAGCGTTTGAAATTCCTTCACCACTTGACTCTTGAATTTCTTCAAGATCAATATGCCTCCCACTATCTCCTTGGCTTATAAACTCTCTCTCTCTCTCTCTCTCTCAAGACTCCTCTTCTTGCTACTAAGACCACATTATCACTAGGTCTGCAGAAGAGGTAACCAAAGGATCTTTGTGGGTAGCTGATGAAAATACACCTCTCGCTTCGGGGTTCTAGCTTGTCATGAGTCTCACATCTCACAAAAGCCTCGCAACCCCAAATCTTGATGTGGTCTAGTTTAGGTACTTTACCAGTCCACATCTCGTGAGGAGGTTTGGCAACTTTCTTTGTAGGGACTAGATTAAGGATATGAGCGGCAATCTCTAAGGCATACCCCCAAAATGAGATTGGTAGCGAAGCTCGACTCATCATGTAACGAACCATGTCCAACAAGGTTCGATTACGCCTCTCAGCTACACCATTCAGTTGTGGTGTCCTGGGAGGTGTCATGTAACAGCCCGGAATCTCAAGTATTGTTAAAATTATATTTTGGGGTGTTTTAAAGGGGGGACTCGGCGAGTTGGAGCCAGACTCGCCGAGTAGGATCGCAGACCTGGTCGCGGGTTCGCGACTGGACTCGACGAGTCAGATAGGGACTCGGCGAGTCTGCGCTGTTTAGCAAAAACCCTAGCCGTTTAGGTTTGGGACGTATAAACGGGACTTATAGGCCGACATTGTTCGTTTTAGCCTTCTGAGAAGAACTCTAAATCGATTGTGTGCATCTAGATCAAGATTAAAGGCCATTGGTGATTTTGAAGGAGTTGTTGTGCAAAGAAGAGAAGGGCTTGGCTAAAGGAACAGCAAGGGGGTCACATTCTGAGGATTGGGGACACAGAGAACACATTATCCAGGTAAGAATTCGTGTATACTCTGCTATGGTGATGTATTTAGAGGATTAGGGTTTATGGAACCCTTTTATGGATAGATTGAATGTTACCCTTGTTCCCCAAACGATTGTAACCCTGTATTAGGACCCTTGGAGGTCCAGAATACCCCCATGTCTGTGCATCTCGGGAATTGGTGAAGGTTTTGGATTGAAATCCTTATGCCTTAGGTCAACATGTGAATTATAAGTCTTGGGGTGTAGCATGAGCACCGAAATGAGGACCATACATAATGGATCAGTCTAGGAAGGCTAGACCTATGAATGGTCAGAGCAGTTCCGACCTTAGGGAGCAGTTTGAGCGGCTGCATGGCATGGACTCGGCGAATCAGATAAGCAGACTCGGCGAGTAGCTTGAAGAATAACTGGGACTCGTCGAGTTGTTCCTCAGACTCGGCGAGTGGAGTCGGGGTGGCCCCGCGATTCTTCCAGGAGTAACTCGTCGGGTCAAGGAGGATACTCGACGAGTAGAAGGGAAACCTTAGAGGATTGGAGGACGACTAGACTCGCCGAGTCGCCAGAGTACTCGCCGAGTCCGATCGAGTTGACCGTGGACCGTTGACCAGAGTTGACCCATGTGTAATTTCTTAGGGTCAGTTAACATGGAAGATAAAAGTATTAATAAGAGATATATGATGTTATAGGGAGCTTGTAGCTCGGCGGATCAAGTACGAGGGATTTCAGGACTTGCTAACTTTCAGTATCCGCGAGGTGAGTCTTCTCACTATACTGTACCCGGAAGGGTTTGACTGTGTGACCGGAAGGTCGGATATGATATGTGATATACGTGCTATATGTGGTAAGATAATTACTATGCGTGCTATGTATGAATATGAATGGGCTGGAAGGCAATATGCTACGTGGCCGGAAGGTCGGATATGATATGTGATATATGTGCTATATGTGGTAAGTTAATTGTTATATGTGCTGTGTATGTTTTATGGGCCGGAAGGCAAGGTGTTATGGGCCGGAAGGCAATATATTATGGGCTGGAAGGCGAATGTGTTATGGGCCGGAAGGCGATTATATTACGGGCCGGAAGGCGCTGTGTTGTGGACCGGAAGGTCAGGGCCTGGAAAGGCGTATATGCGTAAGTTGTATATTGGGGAACTCACTAAGCTTCGTGCTTACAGTGTTTTGTGTTATGTTGTTTTCAGGTTCTCTCAGTAACACGGGACGACACCGGCTCGATTGTACACACCAGAGAAAGAGTTATATGTTGGGGGATCCTGGTTTTCTATTCAAGTGAAAATGAAACTATGTTTTGTAATTCAATTATGTATGAGATTTTAAACAAGTGTTTTAATATTAAAATGATTATTTTAAACGAAAATTTTGTCTTGAAATTTTACGGTGTTACAAATTGGTATCAGAGCCTTGGTTTGAGGGATTCGGATGCGCCTTCGGGTAAATCTGGACTCAAACTGAGGAAGTCAGAAAAAGTTTTCAAATAAATAGTTTTCTAAAAGTGAATAAGAGTTCAAAGAGAAAGCAAGAAAGAGAAGTGTGTACAATCAGCCAGAGCCAAACGGTGATTTCCCAAAATACCCTTACTTTTGTGTTATGAAATATCTATGATGCACTTTATGAGATATTATTGCATGCTAGAGACAGGCTAGGTATTTCATATCTTAGGACTACAGTGGCCTGATTTGTGATGCCTTAGCCTAGGGTTTGTTGTTATATGTGCGTTATGCTTTTGAGTATGTGATGAGTGAGAGTATCCAGTTAGAACGCACGAGGGGTAGAGTTACAGAGTTCAGGGGTATTTCCGAGGATGAGCTGAGAAGGTGGAGTTATCACAGATAAGGAGTCCTATGTATTCTTTGATGCTCGAATGCTGCTTGCTTTGTGCTTTGTGGAACTCTCGATGATGGGAGTCAGCTACTAAGTGAGTATGACGATATTCAGGAGGTAGATGGCTGACATCATTAGGAGCTCTTCAGCAGCTGATAGCAAAGAAGTGGGAGGACGACGGAAGAGACTAGGGAGTAAACGTAGCCAGATGAGTGCGCTGGTAAAGTAGAGGATTTCGCTGGAGAGCGGGCACGTGCGATGGGATTGGTGAGAGAGCAGGTCGAGCAGCTACTTAGGAGCTCTGGGATGGTCCGTGTGGAAAGTATGGGTAGATGTGGCAGGTAGTATGGGCCCGTACTACTGAAAGCAGATGACCCATACTTGTTACAGGGAGCATTCTGAAGGTCCTAAGGAACGGATTGAGGAGTGATGTTATGGTTCGAGTACCATACATCGGAGTAGATTGAGAAGTGATGCTATGGTTCGAGTACCATACATCGGAGCAGATTGAGGAGTGATGTTATGGTTCGAGTACCATACATCGGAACAGATTGAGGAGTGATGTTAAACGAAAATTTTTTCTTGAAATTTTACGGTGTTACATGTCAATTGTGAGACAATCCCACATTCCCTAAGATAGTCAAGGAACTCTGAACTAAGATACTCACCACCTTGATCGGATCGAAGCATCTTAATGTTCCTGCCCAATTGATTCTCGACTTCCTTTTTAAATTCCTTAAACCTTTCGAAAGTCTCTGACTTATGTTTGATTAAGTAGACATATCCATATCTATTGTAATCATCAGTAAAAGTCAAATAATAACGATTAGGATCCCTTGTGGCATGTTTGAATGGTCCACACACATCCGTGTGTACAATGTCCAACAAAAATTCACCCTTCTCACAAGAACCTGTGAAGGGTGACTTTGTCATTTTCCCAAGTAAGCATGATTCACAACTATCATCTGACTTTAGGTCAAACGACACCAAGACTCTATCCTTTTCGAGTTGGCCTATGCGTTTCTTGCTTGTATGTCTAAGACGACAATGTCATAGTGATGCTTTATCCAAGTTATTATTATTAATAGAATCAATACAAAATACATTATTTCCTAAGTAATCAACCACAGATACCGTTTCATACACGCCATCACAAGGTAATGCTTTAAAATAAAGAACATTAATAAAGAAAGCATTAATAGAACCAACTTCATTATTAAATGAAAAGGTAAACCCTTGTTTATACAATGCATGAAAGGAAATAATATTTCTTGCTATTTCTGGCGAATAACAACATTTATTCAAATCTGAATTTAACCCACTACTTAGCGAAAAAGTATAAACTCCAATCTTGGTGACAAGTGTAACTTTCCTATTCCCCATGATTAAGTTTATCCTTCCTTGCTCCACATTCTCACTTCTCCTTAGTCCCTGTAAATTAGAACAGATATGAATACCACAACCGGTATCAAGGACCCAAGAATTAGAATGGGGTGAGTTATTAGAAATGCTAGTGTAAATATCTGCATGGTTGGGTTTTACTTTCCCATCCTTCACATCTTGCTGGTACTTTGGGTAGTTTCGCTTCCAATGTGCCTTTTCATGGCAATAGAAGCATTCAACCTCTTTTAGATGAGAAGAAGGGGTGGTGAAACCTTTCTTGGTTCCACTTGAAGAAGAGCCATCAAGGGTCCTAACCTTGGCACCCTTCGAAGAACTCTTTCTCTTCTTCCCTCGTCCTTTCCCGATTGCCAAGACAGGGGCGGAGTTGGTAGGAGTAGGAGTAACAATCGCCTTACCCTTAAGACCACTTTTCACGGTCTTTAAGAGTCCTTGAAGTTTGCTAAGTGTGACCTCTTCCTTGTTCATGTGGTATGGCATGTGGAATTGATCATAAGATGAAGGTAAGGAGTGCAAAATTATATATATATATATATATATATATATATATATATATATATATATATATATATTGCTAGCTCCTCAGGGAGGTTCACACTTAGCTTCAGCAAACGGTCCACAAATCTTTTCATTTTCTGCATGTGGCCCGTGACGGGTTCACCATCCTTCATGAGAGTTATTATCATGGAGGAGATGATTTCATAACTCTCTTGACGAGCACTTTGATGGTATGTTTCCATCAAGTCTTGGTGCATCTCATAGGGGTAGAAATCTTCATAGGATTTTTGGAGATCAGCGGTCATAGTGGCCAGCATGATGCATGCCACTTTCATGGCATCCCTTTCATGTGCCCTAAACTTAGTGATCTCTTGAGGAGTTGCAACTGTCTCATCAATCTCCTTAAGCTCCTTATCGAGGACATATTCTTTGTCCTCGTAGCGGGTAATCATTCGGATGTTTTTGATCCACTCATTAAAGTTGGATCCATCAAAAGTGACTTTCCCACACAAGTTCATAAGAGAAAAGGAGCCATTAGGATTAGAGCCAGAAGCAGCAGTGTTTGCAGACATTTGAGAAGAAGAAACGTTTAGTTTAGAAATAGGAATAGTCCTTAATAAAACACCCAAATGTAGTATTAAGGCTAGGACCCAATCACAATATATAATACTTAGAAGAGGTATGCCGTAATCTAAGTAATAACATATTTGAAAGGTAGGTGAATGATGATTCACCAATTCCCACCAAAGTCGAAATATTAAAATATTTAATTTGGTTCTTAGAAACTCCTAGATTCTTTTGAGATTTAATGAAATTTTCAAAGGCATGTTTCAATCTCGAGTGTGCCCTCCAAGTTTTGTGACTGGGATGTCGAGGATCACAAGACGAGGTGTGAAGTAACCATGCAAATTACTTGGTACCCTTAATAAATTACTGTTGGATAAGGTGTCCAAGTCCATAACTTATTTGGTATATACTTGACCCGACCCGGCATGGTCCATTTGGGTTGCATCTCATCCAAACTATTTATGGATAATTTTATGAGAGTTATACACATATGTTTATTAATATATTATAAGTTATAATATATTAATATAAGATTATGTTATTTAATTAGTTTTAGTCTTAAATTAATTATGAATTAATTTAGAGATTAAAAGGAAGACTAATTAGATTATGGGCTATTGGTTTTATATAGTGTGGGCTAACACTCATTTGTTAATGGGCTAGGCTTGTATGGAAGTCGATGGATGATCCATGGAGCTTTTAACCCATGGATCCTTGGAAAAGGAAAGGTCATGGGTTATTAGGGTTTCAACCTAACCATGCATACTATATAAGCATGCTTATGGAGCATGAAATGGGGCCTAAGTGTAACTAGTGAACTAGTGTGTGTGAGCTTGTGTGTGGCCGAAATATACAAGTGTATACACTATCTCAGAGTTTTCCAAGAGTTTGTGGTGTTTTGTGATTCCATTTGAGGCATTCACACTATTGGTGCTTGGCCCTCAAACTCCTCAAGAACCAAACTCATCAAAAAGGTATGTAATCTCTTCTAACTCCTTATGTTGAAATGTTCCCCATGCCATGTTAGATAGGTTATAAACCTTGGAAAAATTATTATTTTGCATGTATTTAGACAAACATAGATCCAAGGTTTATTAGGGTTGCATGCACACTTAGGAAGTGTTAGATTGCTCAAAA
Source organism: Lactuca saligna (assembly GCF_052625555.1). Classification (NCBI taxonomy): domain Eukaryota; kingdom Viridiplantae; phylum Streptophyta; class Magnoliopsida; order Asterales; family Asteraceae; genus Lactuca; species Lactuca saligna. The sequence goes on along the minus strand of NC_136420.1, from coordinate 246,392,737 downwards.
CCCAACAGTGGTATCAGAGCCTAGGCTTGCTTGTTTGAATACTTGATGCAAATTGCTGAAAATCGAAGATTTTATGCTGTCTGCACAGCTGACTCGCCGAGTCCATGGAGGGACTCGACGAGTCCAAGGCAAAACTCATCCAACTCGGCGAGTTGGTTCATGCACTCGACGAGTTGGACCCCCAGACAGCATATCTTCGAGTTTTGGTGCTGGAATTGGTCTAGAATCATTACCTTAAACTGTTTTGAACTCATAAAACCTGTTTTTGATGTGGTAATGATGATGGTGGACTGATTTCAAAGTTATAATCAAAATTTCAAGTTTATATGTGTCCATATGATTCTTGAAATTGTTGATGTGGATGTTCATGTTCATATGAGTTTTGTTAGATCATAGGAATTATTTGCAAATTGTTTGTTAGTTAATTCTTGATCTTAATGTGTTTTAATGGAATTCATAATTTGTCCTCAAGCTATGGAATTCCAAAAGTTTTTTTTTTAAATGTTTTTTAAGAAGTTGTAGGTTAGATTTTCTTGAAGAGTTTTTCCCATAAATGTTTTATGGACATCATAACTTGTCCTCAAGTTATGGATTTCCAAGAGACTCTTCATTAAAAGTATTAAACACTTAATTAAAACTCATAAGTTATGAATATCCAACAGTTTTGAAGAGTTACAAAACTTGCCCTCAAGTTTTGGAATTTGGAAAAGTTTCACACACTTTAATAAACTTTAATTCCAACACTTAGAATTTTAAAAGTTAAAATTCAACACTTATACTATTTATAACATTAATGGTTAATTATTATATATATATATGTATAAGAAAAAGTCGTTTTACCGTTAGTAGGCCTCATTCACGAAGCCGGTCTATAAGGTGGGTATAAGGTTGTCGCCTATAAAATGGCGACTTAATGGGTGTCCACTCTCACCCACCGCTTGCTTGATCGGTGGAGGGTCGTTAGCCGAACGGGTAGGACAATGACTTTAAATTCTCATTAAAAATATAATGATTATTATAAAGTAACTAAATATTTTTATTTAAATCCCAATCTTAGTTACTTTAGGAAAAATGTGAATTTGGTGCTAGCCCATGGAATTCACACTTTGTACCTTACCAAGTCGTTGGTGGAGCGTGTGTGGTTAACCGGCACACTAACTTGGACTAGTAAGGATCACGAAGGGTGACTTAATGTTTGTCATAGATCAATGGAGTGTGTGTGTAACATCCCGAAATTTCAAGAGTTGAGTCGAAGGGCTAAAAGTGTAATTTGGGAAAGAGTGACTCGTCAGGTCCATGGATGGACTCGGCGAGTAGAGTCACGACTTGGTTGCGTGTTAAATAGTCGACTCGGCGAGTCATTGAGATGGACTCAGCAAGTAGGCGCTGAGTGGAGAAAACCCTAATTCTCGGGGTTGAGCCCTATATAAAGAGCCTTATGTTTCGTCCCCAGCCTCTTTATCACCCTTTGAGTCCCTGAAACCCTAAAATCGTGGAGAAGCACCATTGTTGAGTGGATTGGGGCTTGGAGAAGTTTTTGTTGAAGAAAGTTTGGAAGTTTGAAGGTGTGGAGCAAGGGGCTTTGCTTGGATTCAAGTTCCTTGCAGGTTGGGGCGTTCTTTTGAGGTAATATCTCATTCTTAGGCTATTGTTATCTTGTTGATTCATTTTAGGGTTTGAGGGAAGCTTATCTTGGGTGATATTTGAGTCTAGAGGTTAGATCTGAGGTTGCTACCTCAGATCTGGAATGGAGGAGAGTTAGAATGCAGGAAAGTCCATGTGTTGAGTGTTGGATGAAGTTATCTTGTCCCAAACCATAGCCCTAATGTGCAAAATGCATAGATCTCTTTGGATTCACGTAAAGATTGCCACTTTACGTGATGGATGAGTTGTAGGAGGCTAGATCTATGTTTTGGATCAATTGCATGGTCTAGAACGCTTCTGTTTGGATTCAGACCGGTGGTACTCGGCAAGTCACATGGGTGGACTCGACGAGTTGCTTGAAGACGAGCTGAGACTCGACGAGTTGGAAGAACAACTCGGCGAGTTGGATGAAGATAGTCTGGAACTCGACGAGTTGGATGAACAACTCGGCGAGTAGGTTGAAGATAGCCTTAGACTCGGCGAGTCTGTTCTTGGACTCGGCGGGTCTTGTCGAAGAGTCCCAATATTTTCTGGTTGAGTCGAAGAATCTGCGAGTCAAGGGATGACTCGGTGAGTTATATGCGAGCAGACTCAGAGTTGTTGGACTCGGTGAGTCTCGGGGTGACTTAGCGAGTTAGGTCGCGGATTGAGTAAAGTTTTGAGTTGGGAACTCGGCAAGTCATAGGGTTGACTCGGCGAGTAGGGTCAGTTAGGGGTTGACTTTGACCCAGTCTTCGACCAAGGGTTGACCAGTGGTTTCCAGGGGTATTTTGGTAATTGTTGATTATGGTTTTGAGTTCAGTGCATTGGTGGATGTCCAGTGGTGGAGATCGTATCGGGGATCGGAGCAGTTCGGGTTATCTGTTCAGTCGACAATTTCAAGGTGAGTTATCCTCACTATATCTATAGGGTTTAAGGCACCAAGGCCGACCCTTTTTATTGGATGGAAATCCGAGTAATTGTCTGTTGTATGATATTACGGGATATGGGCCGGAAGGCGTTATGTTATGGGCCGGAAGGCATTACATGTTGTGGGCCGGAAGGCAATGCGATGTGGACCGGAAGGTCATGGCCTAGAAAGGCGTATGTGCATAATTTGTATGTTGGCTGAGTCGTAGGGTGATGTTATGCTAGTGATCGGCTAGGCTGGTATCTTGGTTAGAGTAATGATATGTTATGTGATCTGTTGATCGATTTGCTATCTGTGAACTGTTATACGATTACATGTTATGTGCATGGTTGTTTTATGTTATATCATGATATGTATGCTTTTTATGTTGCGGGCCGGAAGGCAATATGATATGGTCCGGAGGCTATGAGTTATGGGCCGGAAGGCATTACGCTGTGGGCCGGAAGGCGAAATGTTTTGGACCGGAAGGTTGTGGCCTGGAAGGGCGTATATGTGGTTGGTATTTTGGGGGTATCTCACTAAGCTTTTGGGCTTACAGTTGTGGTTTTTATGTTTTCAGGTTCTCAGGAGTCTGTGGCAAGGCAAAGGCGTGATCGTACCGTTCCTCGCGTAGGTGTTTTATGAAATGGACCTGGGAAATACTCTGTTAAATAATGTATTGAAAACCTTTTTGTAACAACGTTATTAAAATGGGTTGTTTTTGAAATGTTTTAATTGTTTCGAAATTTCGGTCGTTACAAGTTGGTATCAGAGCCTTGGTTTGAGTGAATTGGAGGAACACTTGTGTGACTCCAGTCTCAAATCGAGGAAGGTTTTAAAAGAGAAATTAAAATGGTTTTAAAATTAAGTAAAAGGAGGACGCGGAGGTACGATCAGCCGGAGCCAGTAAGTAACCCCAAATTACCATTCATGACATTTGTTTTATTGAGCTTTGATAGAACAGCATGCTAGAGTTAGGCTAGGGATCTTCAGGAATTCATGTTAATGTTGCCTGATTGTGATGCCTGTAGCCTAGGGTTCCTTATGGGAGATTCTCAGTGTTCCCCTAGTGGTGAGGGTTGAGCGTTGTTATGCATGTTTCTCTAGGGTGTTGTGGTAGTACTTCATACAAATATGGGTAGGTGTGGAAGGTAGTATGGGCCCGTACTATTGAAAGCACAGGACCCATACGCGTATCAGGGAAACCATGACCTCTAAGGTTGGGTTGAGAGTTGGTTCCCGGGATAGTGGGAAGAGTCTGAGGTTTTCTAGTATATTTTCAGTATGGAGATTTCGAGGCATGCTGGAAGCGGATCCGGGTCAGGATCGGGTACAGGAGGAGGAGTTGCGGACGGGTCGGTACCGCCCGAGATTACTGGTCAGATGAGCTCGTGCGAGTTGGATGCGAGGATTCATGAGATCCTGCATGATGAGGTTGCTGCATTGTTCCAGGCTGAGTTGCCGGAGTTGTTTGGGTCGATCAAGACTACCATGGTTGAGTATTTTGATGAGCGCTATGCGGCTCTCGCAGAGACGGCTGCCGCGGTGGCTACAGTGGCTGTAGCAGCAGTAGGGGGAGGAGCTGATAGGGATTTTCAGTATCGGGACTTCGATAATACGGAGCCTCCCACCTACAATGGAGTTCAGAACCCAATTGTTGCTATGAGATGGTTATCGGACGTGGAGGGGTGTTTCTTCATGTGTTCATGCCCTGCTGATCAGAGGGTGAGGTGTGCTCTGAACCTGTTGAGGCTCGGGGCAAAGGATTGGTGGAGGTTGACCACGGGGTCATATTTGGATGCGCAGAGGGCTGCGATTTCATGGGATCAGTTCAGAGAGATGTTCAGTACTCGTTATGTTCCGCAGGTAGAGAGGGAGAGGTTGGCTCGGGAGTTCCTCGAGCTGAAGCAGGTTTCAGAGTCGGTGACGGAAATCACCAGGATGTTCACTGAGAGGGCGATGTTTTGCCCTAAGTTCGCTTCAGAGCAGGCTCAGATGTCCCGATATCTGAGTATGCTAAAGAGAGACATCAGACAGTTTGTGTCCGCACAGAGGTGCGGGACATTGTTGGAGTTGCAGGAGACCGCCAGGCGGCGTGAGTTAGAGATTGAGTTGCAGTTGTGTGAGCTGAGGCAAGCTCCGGTTCAGTCGGAGCCGGCAACGAAACGGTCTAAGACCGTTGATTCCAGGATGGGGGATCGGAGTAGCCACACTTGTGGGAAGTGTGGGAGGAGTCACACCGGAGTTGCAGGTCCAGTGGTGCATGCCGCAAGTGCAGAAAGGAGGGACACTATGCGAGGGATTGATGGCGGTCAGCGCCGGTTCGGGATTTGAGGATTTTGCTATCATGGTCGTCAGGTTGGACATATGAGGGTCAACTGTCCACAGTTTTCCACGGGACCGGTGCAGGCTCCAGCACCGGCCACTTTGAGGATTTCAGGAGAAGGTCAGGGTGGAGCGGAGCCCCCAAGGGCTCAGGGTCGTGCTTATTAGCTTGCAGCAGAGGAGGTCAGAGCAGTGCCGGATGCTGCTGCGGGTATGTTTCTTTCTGGATGTCATGTTATCTTGCGATTATTGTGGTGTATTGTTTGTGTTGGTATCTTTGTGTGGTTTTGATGCGGTATTCGTCGTTTTGCGGGTTGAGGTTATGGTTATGGATTTGTGTTCTGGGTTTTCGTCTTGGTAGCCGTTGTTCCTTGAGGGTTTGGCATGGTTATGGATTTGTGATCCGGGTTTTCGTCTTGGTATCCGTTGTTCCTTGAGGGTTTGGCATGGTTATGGATTTGCGATCCGGGTTTTCGTCTTGGTATTCGTTATTCCTTGAGGGTTTGGCATGATTATGGATTTGTGTTTCGGGTTTTCGTCTTGGTATCCGTTGTTCCCGGAGGGTTTGGTATGGTTACAGTTTGGTGTTTTGTGCTTTCGTTGGTTATCATTCGTGAGGGTTATTAGTGGAGATGCAACATTGGGTTGAAGGTCGGGTAGCATCAGCTTTCCGAGGAGTGGTTAGATATCGTTAAGGTTGTTTATGCTTGTGGGAAGCAGTCCGCGTGTAAGTGTTTCTTTGTACAGGGTTGTTCTGGAAGGTTGGTGATGGCGATTGGTGGTTGTTAATCAGTGCTATAAGTGGGGGAGAATTGGAGAACTCTCTGGGTGGTTGAAGAGTATTTTAGAGTGCTTAGCTGTTGGGATTCAGCAGTGTTCAGTCAACCCAGAGTATAGGCTGATAGGAGCGAGTGTCAGGCATGCGGGGTGGGATACAGACCTAGGGCATTTGATTGTGGAGGCCTGGGAGCAGGCCGGGATCGACTATGTATGATGGAACTAGAGTTCGAAAACACCCTAGAGGGCTAGAACGGTATGCATGGGAGGATTTCCAGGGGCGATAGCTCGGAATGATGAATGCTAGTTGAGCGGTCTAGAATGGGTTGAAGGCCTGGTAAGACGGTCCAGTCATACTGAAGACCCGGCAGGCATTATTGAATCAGTTTGAGGATATGGGTTGTGTAGGTTGCAGTGTAAGTACATTGGGAGGTCTGGCCCCGGGTAGTGATCTTGTTAAGTTGAGATAGTGCATGGGCTTGAGAGTCCCTGCGATGAGAGTCAGAATATGTGTGTTGGATGGATAGCGGATACGCTATGAAAGGGGTGGTGTAGCATTGGGCGAGCACCGTGGCACTTGTCGGAGTGACATTGTGGACGAGTGGATTCCTTGGTAAAGGAGGAGAGAGTGAGGTGTAAATCCGAGAGGGAGTGCAAGTTCATGGAAGTAAAAATGGCAGAGCAGAGTTATGAAATGAGTACTTCGAGGATGGTTTGAGCAGCATGTTTACGGCAGTGGAATAGGAGCTTATCCGGTTTGGATGCCTGTTGAGGTTGCGAAGGGAATTCCGCAGGTGTAGAGCCAAGAGGCTCGGAAAGGATGCAGGAAGAGAGTCTTGAACTCTCAGTGTGATTTTGATCAGGGTATGGGGTATGTATTAGTGGCTTATCCGGGGGATGTTTGAGGATATTATTAGTGTATCAGGTTTTCCCAACCTGAGGGTGTTAGGACTAGTTCAACATGTGTATGCGGTTGCAAGGGGAGAACTCGTGAGAGTTGCTCTGAGATTGAGAATGGGTCTCTCAGTCGTCCCGGAATGGATAAAGTGGGATTCGGATCGGGGATCCGACGGTTCATAGTTTTCTAACCCTTATGGGTCGAGTGATTATTGAGACTTGGGGCAGTAATGCATCTCGGGCAATTCTCGGTTATTGAGTGTGATTATCAGAGGGTACAGTCGGTGCCCGGCTCGAGACGGTGGTCAGGACACCGTAAAGGAAGGGAAAGCGTGTTCGAGTTTCATCGGGTATGCCTTGTACGACCTGGTCCGGTTAAGGCCAGATGGCGTGTTGTGGGAACATCTTTGGAGTTGTATTGCTGTAGGCTTGGGGGCGAAGCCTAATTTAAGTGGGGGAGAATTGTGACATCCCGAAATTTCAAGAGTTGAGTGGAAGGGCTAAAAGTGTAATTTGGGAAAGAGTGACTCGTCGAATCCATGGATGGACTCGGCGAGTAGAGTCGCGACTTGGTTGCGTGTTAAATAGTCGACTCGGCGAGTCATTGAGATGGACTCGGCGAGTAAGCGCTGAGTGGAGAAAACCCTAATTCTTGGGGTTGAGCCCTATATAAAGAGCCTTATGTTTCCTCCCCAGCCTCTTTATCAACCTTTGAGTCCCTGAAACCCTAAAATCGTGGAGAAGCACCATTTTTGAGTGGATTGGGGCTTGGAGAAGTTTTTGTTGAAGAAAGTTTGGAAGTTTGAAGGTGTGGAGCAAGGGGCTTTGCTTGGATTCGAGTTCCTTGCAGGTTGGGGCGTTCTTTTGAGGTAATATCTCGTTCTTAGGCTATTGTTATCTTGTTGATTCATTTTGGGGTTTGAGGGAAGCTTATCTTGGGTGATATTCGAGTCTAGAGGTTAGATCTGAAGTTGCTACCTCAGATTTGGAATGGAGGAGAGTTGGAATGCAGGAAAGTCCATGTGTTGAGTGTTGGATGAAGCTATCTTGTCCCAAACCATAGCCCTAATGTGCATAATGCTTAGATCTCTTTGGATTCACGTAAAGATTGCCATTTTACGTGATGGATGAGTTGTAGGAGGCTAGATCTATGTTTTGGATCAATTGCATGGTCTGGAACGCTTCTGTTTGGATTCAGACCGGTGGTACTCGGCGAGTCACATGGGTGGACTCGACGAGTTGCTTGAAGACGAGCTGAGACTCGACGAGTTGGAAGAACAACTCGGCGAGGTGGATGAAGATAGTCTGGAACTCGACGAGTTGGATGAACAACTCGGCGAGTAGGTTGAAGATAGCCTTAGACACGGCGAGTCTGTTCTTGGACTCCGCGAGTCTTGTCGAAGAGTCCCAATATTTTCTGGTTGAGTCGAAGAATCGGCGAGTCAAGGGATGACTCGGTGAGTTATGTGCGAGCGAACTCAGAGTTGTTGGACTCGGCGAGTCTCGGAGTGACTCGGCGACTTAGGTCGCGGATTGAGTGAAGTTTTGAGTTGGGAACTCGACGAGTCATAGGGTTGACTCGGCGAGTAGGGTCAGTCAGGGGTTGACTTTGACCCAGTCTTCGACCAAGGGTTGACCAGTGGTTTCCAGGGGTATTTTGGTAATTGTTGATTATGGTTTTGAGTTCAGTGCATTGGTGGCTATCCAGTGGTGGAGATCGTATCAGGGATCGGAGCAGTTCGGGTTATCTGTTCAGTCGGCAGTTTCAAGGTGAGTTATCCTCACTATATCTATAGGGTTTAAGGCACCAAGGCCGACCCTTTTTATCGGATGGAAATCCGAGTAATTGTCTGTTGTATGATATTGCGGGATATGGGCCGGAAGGCGTTATGTTATGGGCCGGAAGGCATTACATGTTGTGGGACGGAAGGCTATGCGATGTGGACCGGAAGGTCATGGCCTGGAAAGGCGTATGTGCATAATTAGTATGTTGGCTGAGTCGTAGGGTGATGTTATGCTAGTGATCGGCTAGGCTGGTATCTTGGTTAGAGTAATGATATGTTATTTGATATGTTGATCGATTTGCTAACTGTGAACTGTTATATGATTACATGTTATGTGCATGGTTGTTTTATGTTATGTCATGATATGTATGCTTTTTATGTTGCGGGCCGGAAGGCGATATGATATGGGCCGGAAGGCTATGAGTTATGTGCCGGAAGTCATTACGCTATGGGCCGGAAGGCGATATGTTTTGGACCGGAAGGTTGTGGCTTGGAAGGGCGTATATGTGGTTGGTATTTTGGGGGTATCTCACTAAGCTTTCGGGCTTACAGTTGTGGTTTTTATGTTTTCAGGTTCTCAGGAGTCTGTGGCAAGGCAAAGGCGTGATCGTACCGTTCCTCGCGTTGGTGTTTTATGAAATGGACCTGGGAAATACTCTATTAAATAATGTATTGAAAACCTATTTGTAACAACATTATTATAATGGGTTGTTTTTGAAAAGTTTTAATTGTTTCAAAATTTCGGCCGGTACAGTGTGTGGTTAACCGGCACATTGATTAGGTGATAATATTAAGGGTACCAAGTGAATTGGTATGGTTATTCACACCTTGTTTTGTGATCCTCGGCATCACAGTCACAAAATTTGAGAGGGCACACTCGAGATTGAAACATGCCATTGAAAAGTTCAATGAATCTCAAAAGATCTAGGAATTCCAAATCCAATTAAAACCTAATAAATTATTCCGTTTTTCATGGTGGAAATTGGTGAATCGTCATTCGCCTACCTTCAAATATTTTATAGTTTGGATTACGGCATCCCTCTTCCAAATTATAAAATATTGTGTTAGGTTCTAGCCTTAATATTTCATGTTGGGTGTTATATTAAGGATTTTGAATCAACTAACTTGATTTTCTCCCATTATAGATGTCTAGTTCAGACAACTATGATCTTCCCAAATCTCTTGAAGATGGTGTCCCTCAACATCATGCTTCACTTCCTCCACCTCCTCCAATTATTCTCCCTCACCCACAAGTTCTTGAAAAGTTTAAACTCACTCAATCCCTATTGGCAAGCATAGTCTATGTGTGCTCACATCTTGGAGATAAAGTCACATATTGACAAGCCGAGAGAGTTGGGTGTCAAAGTCTCGTGAAAGTTGGATGTTCAATCACTTTCTTAGTAACATAGTGAGTCTCTTTGGGACTACTATGAGGCAGACTATGACATGACCCTTAATGATGTTATCTATTTGCTTGGTGTTGTGGAATCAGCAATGATTTGGAACACCAGTAAAGCAAATTTGATTAAAAGAACAACTTCCCAAGTCTTAAATGGACATTGACAATGGTAGCATTGGATATCTAGAAAAAGATTTCTCTTCCCAATGGAAAGGGATCGGCTATAGTCAACTCGGTTGACCAAATAGTAAAGAGAAAGGCAAATTCTGAGATAGTCTCATGTGCCATTACCAAAGGGTCCATGTGTCTTGTTGCCAAAGGAAGGGGCATTGGTTGCGAAGCTGCCCTATTTACCTGAAAGGTCATAAGGTTGATCAAGTCAAGAGGTTTGACTCTACTTCGGGTAAAGTCCACTGACTAACTCTATTAAGTTTCTATTGGGAGATTCTTATTACATAATGTGAATGGGTCACATGTTGATGGTTTTAAGAATCAAAGAAAAGATAGAAAGCTTAAAGTAAGTATATGTTGATTCTGATTGCAAAGGTGGGTTTCGATAGCATGGTTCGGTAATCAGAATTTTGAGTTGTTGCTTAAGAGTTATAATATATTGCTTATAAATAGATAACAACAAGGTTTTCATGTGAATTGTAAGGATAAGTTTTTCCGCAAATTTTTAAAATAAAAAAAAATGGTTTTAATTTTATTTATTTTAAAAATATCCTTACAATGGCATCTGTGGAAAATTGTTGCTTATATGTTTCCAGTAATAGCAATATTGGAAAGTGGGTTTGATTCTTTCATTTGTGGTAGTGTCTGAATTTACCAAATGAAGAAAGTTTTTCATCACCCAAGTTGCAATTGGATAGAAACTTGGAATCATACAAGTTGTATTGTATGATGAATGAGAATTTTCATCTTTGAAAATTAAGACTATTTCTTTGATCACATGTATATGTGAGTCAATTGAAGGACTAAGGAATTAGGTACACTGGGTGTGCGCTGGTCAAGGTCCACCACAAATATTGATTTGTCATGATTTACTAAAGATTAGTAAATATGATTATACTTATAAGGTTAAGTATAATTTTGTAACATTGGAAAGGTTACAATGTATGACAAAACAAATGAGAAGAATCAAATTAGGCAAAAAGATAAAAGTTTCTCAAATCTGAAAGGATGGGAGAGTACTTTAGTATCATATTTCATGATCATCTTAATGATTATGAAACCATATCACAAATTCATACTCTAAGTACGTCTTAGTGCATTGTTATGGCTAAGAAGAGAGGTCATGAATTGTTGGATTGGTTAAAATCAAGAAGATGAGTCATACTTCGTTCCAAAACAATTCTTAGAGTCATTCTCCAAGATTGTAACCTTGAGTGACATAATGGAAGATTTATTAACACTAGTCAAATGTAAGAGTAAAATGTTTTCTACTCTTGTACATTTGAGATTGGTAAGTTGTGATGTCTTGGATGAGACAAAGACCAACTAAGACCAATTGTGTGAAGTGTTAGTCTTGATAAGAATCCGCACTATGCCTTGAATATTTGTTTTGTCAAGGAATGGTTCTTGACTGGGGAAACTTATATGTCAAGGGGACAGTGGGAGCCTTAATGATCCTGAAAGAGTTTCAAGATTTAATCAAGAGTAAAACCTGTAATTTATCACTACCACACGACTTAAGGTTTGCAAACCTATCGTGTTGACATAATTCTTATTTCTGTACCTACTTCAAATAAGTTGAATTTGCATGTGAGTTATCAAAGTTCAACTTGGAAGCATTGGTGGGCCTTGTGCTACCAAGGTGACAAGAAACTAAGATTGAACAAGTTTAATCCATGTAAGGCTGAATTTGTCACTAACCTTATCTTGTGATTATGGTTTTGACAAATTCACATGGATAGGAACTCATACACTGTAAAATCTAATTGTCATAAGGTTTCTCTCCGATTCATGAAAATGATGGTGAGGAAACGCTTTCACTAAGTAGATTCTAAGTAGATAGCAATTGTGTTATTTGCATTTTCAAAAGTCGTTAGTGGAGCACGTGTGGTTAACCTGCACACTAACATGGACTTGTGAGAAATGGCAAAAGGGCTAAGCAATTGAGACTATGATTACGGCATCCCTTTTCATAGTTCTGAAAATTGTTTAGACACACATGTGAGCTATCTAAGAAAGGTTGTATGAATCTAAATTTCAGAAGTCCAGCAGATTTCTGGAAATATGTCATAACTAGTGGGAGCATAAGTGTTATGCTAATAATCATCATGTTAGTGGGAGCATAATAATTATGATTAGTATTGCAAGCTAGCAATGTTAATTATAGAAAAACAAAAGTTTCAATTCGTGAAGTTGCAGGGGTTGAAAAAGTCGTTTTGCTATAATTAAGGGAGAGAAAATTATACTTCATTTCAATTCTAGAAGCTTAGATTGAGATTTTAATTATCTTTAGTCAAGGACATATATATGAATTTTATGTCTGAATGGTTCGACTTAAGGAAATTCTATATATATTGCGTTCTCAAAATTCAATTATGACTACGACATCCCTCTTCATAGTTAAATCTTGAAAGCATGGCAAATAAAAAATATTGTAGCAAAAGACTGGTCTAGTATCATGTCTTTATGTGAAACATCATGAATCGTGTCCCATATGCTTTGGATATACGATCGATTGCATGTGCTATAATATTCATCTTTTCTAAATTTTCCAAATGCTTAAGGCATTGAGAAGGGAAAAGTCTAGAACTGGATATGACTAAAGTGATTAAGCAATTGTCAAGGAAAATCTGAGGTTCGCCAAAGATTGGTTGCTCAGGGAAAGTTGGAAGTATGATGTAAGTTGTTGGAAAGGACCGTATTGACATGTTCTGAAAAAAAGTAACTCTTGTTCGGAAGTGATAGTCAAAATGGGACTATGGAAATGTCTCCATAGGTGGAAATTATTCAATCAATGTATGATTAGAAAACCTTAATGCAAGAACAATGTTCAAAGCAATGTACTTTGAATATGAGACTTTTTTTTTTTTTTTTTTTGAAAGAGCCAAAGCTCAGCAAACTTTATTAAAAAGAATAAAAGAATACAAGGAACAAAACATCAAACAAAATACAAATATAACCATCCTATCCATAACCAACTACCAAACCATTTCCTAATAAGAAGCAATAACCACTCACAACCCCAAAACACCCTAAAATCCTTAAAGGTAGCCCATAAACTTATTGAAAGAGGGAAAAAAGGTAACTTCACCCTCTTGCTCCAACCAAACCTCCAAAAGATAAAGAAACCAAAGCAAGGGGTAAGGCCCTTAAAAAAACCCTCAGTCCATAAGCTAACCTTTAAGAAAAAAACCCTCAAGTTCAAAACCCACAAACCACAAAAAACAAGGAAATCCCAATAAACTAAACCACAAATAAACATAACATCAAAGAGAAAACAGGAAAGCCCCTCACGACAATTAGTCCCAAAGCTCCTGTCGCAATCCTTGTCTTTTACATCCTTCAAAGTCCTCATCAGGGAATCCATAATCTCTCCACAGCTATTGCCCACCACCAACCTTAGCTTCGCCTTTCTGCACCACAAACTCAAAGAGAAACACAAGAAAATAACACCAAAACACCAGTGAATCAAATTAAGTTTCATACTAGACATGGCATCAATCACATGTCTAGGATTCTCTATTTGGGTAATCTCAATTAAGATCATATCCAAACAGCAAATCCCATAGGTACAAGTCACATGATTTAAGAGTAAACTCTCCAACCAGTGACATATTCCGTCAATTCCTTTGTGCATATTTTTATTCCCAAAATACCCCCACCATATACCATTAATAACATCATCCTTATTTAACTGCCACCACTGCCAAACCCAAAACCATAACCAACCACACTCCAAACAGCAAAACCAGAAAATGATCTCCATTATTCAACATTCTCAATTCCCGAAATACCCCAGATCAAACAAACCTTATTATTGATCATTTTAACTCTTTTCCTTAATCCCATCAGCTTCAAACGAATCTCATTCTCAATACTAGCTATAACCCCCTCAACTGATATTCTGCTAGAACCAAAAAGTCTAGCGTTTCTCTCTCTCCAAATATTAGACACACAGCTAGCAATCATACATTTAATGATCAAATTCTCACCTGTCTTCAGTTTAAGCATTCTGCTCAACATTAAAATAAGATCATTCCATTCAACCGTTCTCAAATTTAGCCCCACTTTACTGCAGAAAAATTTCCAAATTCTAGAGGAATACTCACAATTAAAGAATAAATGGCTATGCGAATCAGGCACATTATCACAAAAAGGACACAGCAAATTACCAGCCAATTCCCATCCTCTAACCCTATCCTGAGTTTTTAATCTGTTCAGGATAGCCAACCATAAAATAAAAGAGTTGCGAGGAATGCAATTATTATACCAAACAAGATCAAACCAAGGCACAATATCCCCAAAATTATTCAAATCATTCCACACCTGTTTGCATGAGAATTTTCTGCATATACCTCCCTTATCCCTCCATCCAACAACATCATTCAAATTAGAATCAATACAAAACATAGGAGCTTCAGTCAATCCAGGGAACTTATTAACCCATTCAACCGGCCATGAATAAGAATCAAACTCAAGAACATCACAAACTAAAGCAGAATCACTAAGACCATTACTAATCCACTCTCTCCTAGGGATAATAGTACAAAGAATACCTATTGGATGCCACCAATCATGCCATAAAGAAGTGTTCCTCCCATTACCCACACATGAAATAACATGAGGCCTAACAGTATTCCTTATCTCCAAAAATCTCTTCCATGTCCAGTTCATACTCTTTTTCTGCAGAATATCCCAAAAATTCCTGCTGCCTATATAATTGATTCTCACCCACTGCACCCACAGGGAATTTTTGTTATTAACCACATTCCAAACATGTTTAGCAAGTAAAGCATCATTCCATTTCCTCAAATTCTTTATTCCCAGCCCACCATACTCCTTAGGTTTGCAAATTTCAAGCCACTTAACTTTAGCTTTACCTTTGACTATCTCACCATTAGCCCATAAAAAACTCCTGCACATCTTCTCAATCTCATTAATAGTAGCAATTGGAATTTTAAAAATAGAAGCCCAATAAACATGAATTTTAAAAATGGGACTATGGAAATGTCTCCATAGGTGGAAATTATTCAATCAATGTATGATTAGAAAACCTTAATGCAAGAACAATGTTCAAAGCAATGTACTTTGAATATGAGACTTCCGTTCCATAGAAGTTGACCTTCTTTGGAATACTTTGTAATGACTGGTGACAAGGTTTTGGTGACTTTGTGAATAATCATTACAAGAGGAACATTGCATAAAAGTTTAAAATCTAACAGATTTTTGGTAAATGATAGGAATCGGGGATTCTCACATTTACAATAAGGATTTGGGATTGTGAAATGAGTATCATTGGAGTCATGTTCGATTGATCTACATCACCATGTAAGGATCATAGACAAACATAGTGTGCATACTTGGAGTATGGCATAACTATTGTTTAGAAAAACAAAGTGTACATGCTAGGAGCATGGGACGACTGTTGTTTTTATTCAAGTCTTAAGTTGATTGTTTGAAACATTATACAATGAATAAAGTGTAATCAATATGGTGATAAATAAAAGGTGGTTCTATTTATATTCAAAAGGGTTCTGAGACCATATTGGACTCGATTATTATTGTGTTTCACTTTGCATGTTTTGACTTCCAAAATAGCTAGGTCATTCTTTCTGAATGACTAAGTTATTTAAACGCTCCACAGTCATTCATATGTTGGAAGTAGGTATGAATCAAGATTATCATGAATCGGTTTTGTAGATAGCTAAATGGGTTTAGTCATAGCAATGGTTGCTACAACATTCATGAGTGCTCATAAGTTATGAGTATTGGAATAAACCCACGCTCACTTGTATCACTTCATGGAATTTATCTCAAGTGATTGTGAGATGGTAATATCATATAAATCTTCAAACCTAGAGATATGAGTTGTTACCTATGAGTTGGTTGTGCATTGATTGCACGTAAACGCATCAGTAACTTGATGTTATAAAACGTGCCTTTGTGTACAATTCAACAAGTAGTAGAGCAAGTATATGAGTCGAAGTTTATCTGTTCCTTCTAGAAATAGAAGCGATATGTGGGCCCCTCGGTGATTTTGTTGTGACCTATGTACCGGCCGGTCAGAACTAAATTGATGTGTTCGATTAAGTTCTTTGTCAAACAAATCGAAAATCGGGAAACAAACTGCTGGAAAATAAGTACGACATTGTTCCATGTATTTGTCCGGCTGATATCATGAGAACAGAGGATTATATGATCACTTATCTAAAATGGCGCTTCATAGTTCAACAGAGTCTTCATAGTTCAACGGAGTTTTCGAGAGCTACGATTGTTGGTTGGTTCCTGAAGTAACATACGCAAATATAGTTATTAGACTTATCCAAGTGGGAGTCTGTTGGATAAGGTGTCTAAGTCCATAACTTATTTGGTATATACTTGACCCGACCCGGCATGGTCTATTTGGGTTGCATCTCATCCAAACTATTTATGGATAATTTTATGAGAGTTATACACATATGTTTATTAATATATTATAAGTTATAATATATTAATATGAGATTATTTTATTTAATTAGTTTTAGTCTTAAATTAACTATGAATTAATTTAGAGATTAAAAGGAAGACTAATTAGATTATGGGCTATTGGTTTTATATAGTGTGGGCTAACACTCATTTGTTAATGGGCTAGGCTTGTATGGAAGTCCATGGATGATCCATGGAGCTTTTAACCCATGGATCCTTGGAAAAGGAAAGGTCATGGGTTATTAGGGTTTCACCCTAACCATGCACACTATATAAGCATGCTTATGGAGCATGAAATGGGGCCTAAGTGTAACTAGTGAACTAGTGTGTGTGAGCTTGTGTGTGGCCGAAATATACAAGTGTAAATACTCTCTCAAAGTTTTCCAAGAGTTTGTGGTGTTTTGTGATTCCATTTGAGGCATTCACACTATTGGTGCTTGGCCCTCAAACTCCTCAAGAACCAAACTCATCAAAAAGGTATGTAATCTCTTCTAACTCTTTATGTTGAAATGTTCCCCATGCCATGTTAGGTAGGTTATAAACATTGGAAAAATTATTATTTTGCATGTATTTAGACAAACATAGATCCAAGGTTTATTAGGGTTGCATGCACACTTAGGAAGTGTTAGATTGCTCAAAACCCAACAATTACCCCTCAATCGATGTGTCGGTTAACCACACACGCTCCATCGATACTATGATAAATATTAAGTCACCCTTTACCTACCTTGTTAAGTCCAAGTTAGTGTGCCGGTTAACCACACACACTCCACTAACGACTTAGACAAAGTGTAAGGTGTAATTTCATGGATCAGCACCTTATTCGCATTTTTCCTAAAGTAACTAAGATTAGGAATTTAATAAAACATTTAGCTACTTTATAATATTCATCATACTTTTAATGAGAATTTATAAGTCCTTGTCTTACCCATTCGGCTAACGACCCTCCACTAGTCAAGCAAGCGCTGGGTGAGAGTGGACACCTATTAAGTTGCCATTTTATAGGCAACAACCTTATACCCACCTTATAGACTAGCTTCGTGAATGAGGCGTACTAGCGGTAAGACGAATTTGATCTTATACATATATATATTATTATTAACTTATAATATTATAAGTATAAGGGTTGAATTTTAACTTTTAAAATTCTAAGGGTTGGAACTAAAGTTTTAATATGACTTTACTTGTTCCAAACTTGAGGGCAAGTTTTGTAAACTTTCAAAACTTTTCATTTCTTGTAACTTATGAGTTAAATAGAGTAATAAAATGAAGAATCTTCATTTTTCTAACTCTTGTGTTCTTTTAATGGTTTTAATTCAAGTGTGACTCTTGGTTTTCCATAACTTGAGGACAAGTTATGGACTCCATTAAAACACATTATGATCAAGAACATGAATATGAACACTTTCATGAATAAAAAATTACACATAAAACTTTGAAATTTTGATAACAAGTTGTTGTAAATGGATTAGTAAAGACATTACATCATCTAAAACGAGTTTTCAAGTACCAAAACAGTTTAGGGTAATGTTTCTAGCCCATTTCCAGCAACTAAAGTAAAAAATCTGCACTCTGTCGCTCCTACTGTCACACCCCGAAAACCAAAGGCGGAAACGTCTCCGGGGTTGACTCCAAGTTGTGTATCAAATCCAATTCTACATAGCAATCACAGTAAACAAACATTACATTACATATATATGAAAGTTTACATTTGTTTCAAAAGTAAAGTTATACAAGATATACATATGCATCATATTAACAAAAGTTGAGGCGAGTCTTCCACGCACTCCGTCTTCATCAAAAGAGATCACCGGGTACCTATCTAACTTGGACGTGAGAATACAAGCGGTTTGAAAATCAGCATAAAGCTGGTGAGTTCATAAACGGTTTTGGTTTATGAAAATGTATCGATTTCCTTTAGTTTCCGAAAATACTTGTTATTCAAGAAAATCCCATATTTTCTTATGTGAAGTTGGTTAAGTTATCATTTGTTACCAATTCGATTATGTATTGTATTTTACCCCAGGAAAATCCCATATTTTCCTAATTGTAAGATCGGTTGTATATCACAAAGTATAGTTTAACACACAAAACTATATAATGAAAATCTTGGGATCACTATCCCGAAAGACATATAAGATAGTTTGACACATCTGAAAGTACAGATTTAAGATCATGGGACTATCATCCCGGACTAAAGATACAGATTTGGAAAAACCATGGAATCACTATCCCGTATAAGATATAAATACAAAACCTTGGGATCATTATCCCGTATAAGATATAGATTTAGAAAACCATGGGATCACTATCCCGTATAAGTTATAGATACAAAACCATGGGATCACTATCCCGTATAAGTTATAGATACAAAACCATGGGATCACTATCCCGTATAAGATATAGTTAAAGACCATGGGGAAAGACATCCCGTACAAGTTATAGGCATAAAACCATTGGATCACTATCCCGTACTAGATACGAAATAGTTTGGTTAATACCATGGGATCACTATCCCGAAAGAGATATAGAAACAAAACCATGGGATCACAATCCCGAAACAGATATGAAATATAGATACAAAACCATGGGATCACTATCCCGAACGAGATATAGTTTCTAAACCCAAACTGTGAATAAGCTGATATTAATACATGTTGTGAGTCGGGTAACCATACTAATACGACAATGTGACCTCCTTGACGTTTGTCAGACGTCGAAACGATATCCAGAAATTTGTCACCCCAGGCGTGTCCGCATAACTGTAGCTAGCAGTTAAGGTGTGGGATTGTCAGTCCCGAATTGATCCATTCACAAATTCCGCGCTCTCCCTCCAGGAGACTCTGGTTACACTTCCGGGGAGGATTTACTGATCATCCATAAAGGGTAGTGACTATCTCACAAACCAGTACTAAACTATTCACAGGTTTTTCATACGATAACGATATACAGAGAATTATGAAACATAGTACAGTAAATATAGATACATACAATGAAATTATCTGACAATACATTTAAATGATACGGAGATAAACTGAATCACACATAGTTTATCTAATAACTGGATATAGATATCAACATATGACAGGAAGAACAGTAAAGACCCCTAAATTATTCCCATAATAATTTGATTAATTCGATTGTTACCTTAACTAAAATTCTTTTAGTTGTAATTGATAAGTCATTCCTTATGCTCAGCAAAATACATAAGGAGTAAAAGAGTTTATAAGTTTGTCAGATATAATTTGAAACATATCAATGTTATGATTTGAAAACAATTATAGTTTTCTTGTATTCCCCCCCTGAAAACATTGAAAACAGTGAAAAAGCCGTAGGGGTATGAACTCACCGGACGAGATATGAGACGGTTTGGATGCTAAGAGTTGATCCGGGACTTGTAAACACACGAGGTTCCTAATTATGATGTAAAGATACACATTTGTATCTAATTAGGACTTAGATTGGTTGTTAGATAGGGACAATTGCTTCAAGTCGCGATAACACTCCGATACAAGTGTTTGGAGGGACCCGGGTGGCGTTTAGGGACATGAATGATGCAAGGGACTTAGGAAATGAGTTGGGACTTCAAAGGAACACCCCCTTTAGGGAGTTTATGGCCAAAACACCCATTCCCCATGAGTTTACGGCCGTAAACTCATGATGGGTGGTTTATGGTGCAATTTGGACTTCAAACACTTAGGGGATAATTTCTAGATTTGGTTTAAGGACTTAAAATGATTGTAAAACATCAAATAGACCCACTTATGGGAGTTTACGGCCTAGCATGGCTCCATGGCCGTAAACTCCTATTTTTCCAAGAAAATGATGTTAAATAGTTCCTAAACAAATCACATGTGATTAATAGAATTATTCCAAGGCCTAACATGAGTTTGCATGGGACATTTGAGGGGTTTATGGAGTTTACAGCCCATGAGACCCCCTCATGGCCGTAAACTCTTCTATAGAGTGTTTCAAGGTGTTTCAAGGCCTTAAACTTGCATGGGAGGACTTCTAAAATTCATCTAAGGGACTTAGGGGTGTTTGGTTTGCATTCTAACACCATGAATCATGGTTTGCATTCTAATAACTGGATATAGATATCGACATATGACAGGAAGAATAGTAAAGACCCCCAAATTATTCCCATAATAATTTGATTAATTCGATTGTTACCTTAACTAAAATTCTTTTAGTTGTAATTGATAAGTCATTCCTTATGCTCAACAAAATACATAAGGAGTAAAAGAGTTTATAAGTTTGTCAGATATAATTTGAAACATATCAATGTTATGATTTGAAAACAATTATAGTTTGCTTGTATTCCCCCCTAAAAACATTGAAAACAGTGAAAAAGCCGTAGGGGTATGAACTCACCGGACGAGATATGAGACGGTTTGGATGCTAAGAGTTGATCCGGGACTTGTAAACACACGAGGTTCCTAATTATGATGTAAAGATACACATTTGTATCTAATTAGGACTTAGATTGATTGTTGGATAGGGACAATTGCTTCAAGTCGCGATAACACTCTGATACAAGTGTTTGGAGGGACCCGGGTGGCGTTTAGGGACATGAATGATGCAAGGGACTTAGGAAATGAGTTGGGACTTCAAAGGAACACCCCCTTTAGGGAGTTTACGGCCAAAACACCCATTCCCCATGAGTTTACGGCCGTAAACTCATGATGGGTGGTTTATGGTGCAATTTGGACTTCAAACACTTAGGGGATAATTTCTAGACTTGGTTTAAGGACTTAAAATGATTGTAAAACATCAAATAGACCCACTTATGGGAGTTTACGGCCTAGCATGGCTCCATGGCCGTAAACTCCTATTTTTCCAAGAAAATGATGTTAAATAGTTCCTAAACAAATCACATGTGATTAATAGAATTATTCCAAGGCCTAACATGAGTTTGCATGGGACATTTGAGGGGTTTATGGAGTTTACGGCCCATGAGACCCCCTCATGGCCGTAAACTCTTCTATAGAGTGTTTCAAGGTGTTTCAAGGCCTTAAACTTGCATGGGAGGACTTCTAAAATTCATCTAAGGGCCTTAGGGGTGTTTGGTTTGCATTCTAACACCATGAATCATGGAGTTTACGGCCCAAGCACATGCCTTGGTTGTAAACTCACATAAGTCCCCCAAAAATCATGTTTCAAGTGTCCAAATGCTAAAACCAATGTTCTATAATTCATATCTAAGACATACTAGTGATTTGGAAGGGTTTAAGGGCATGAAAACCCTAATTATATGAGTTTACGGCCCAAGAATGATCCTTGGCCGTAAACTCCTTCAAACATCACAAAATTCATGTTTTAATTGTTTAGAGTCCATATCTTGAAGTCCCTTGGCCATATCTATAGTCCAAATGAGTTTAGGAAGGATTTTAAGGGCTAAAAACCCTTCAAAATGGTGTTTACGGCCTAGGCTGCCTCCTGGGCCATAAACTCATATATGTTGTCCCATTTCATGATTAAATGTCGAATTTGGAAGCCAATTATGCTATAGATTAAGGCTAGGAAGGTACCTTAAGGATTTGAGGCCTTAAAATTGAGTTTTGAACCCTTAATCTTTGGATTTAGGAGAGAGGTTAGAGAGAGAGAGAGAGTAGTGAGAGAAGGAAAAAGCTTCAAATGAATGCTAAAACACGTTTATATAGGTCTTAAATCTTGTGCGCGGTGGAATTCTACCCGATACCGACGTTAAACGCGGCTTTTGGTCGCACCCGATTAAGTTACCGTCACCCGACGGGAACATTTTTAAAACTTATGAGATAATTATATTCGGGCTAATTACGAGAGTTCCTGAGTGATTTAGACACTCATTAAAATAAAATAAACATATAAGTTTATATAATTAACTCCAAAGAGAAAACGGAACGAATTTGATAACGGCGATCTTTTGGGTAGAACGGGTTTTGGCGACGAACAATTTCGGGTTGTTACACCTATTCGTTGAGTGCATAAACCTACTCGCCGAGTAGGTTGAAGATACACATGAACTCGGTGAGTCCCCCCCATGGACTCGGCGAGTTCAACTGGCAGACAACAAGTTTTTCGACTTTTTCAACTATATTGCATCAAGTATCAACTGATGGCTTTTGAGCATTCTAACACTTCCTAAGTGTACATGCAACCCTAATAAACCTTGGATCTATGTTTGTATAAGATACATGCAAATAATTATTTTTACAAGGTTCATATCCTAACTAGCTTGGCATGGGGAACATGAATCAAATAAAGCTAGTAGAAATACTTACCTTGTAGTAGTAGTTGATTGCTTGGAGTTTTAGAGCCTAGCACCAATAGTTTGAATGCCTCAAATGGAAATCACAAATCACCACAAACTTGGAACTTTGAGAGAATAGTCACTACTATCTTGAAATTGGCCCTCACCTCAACAAGTGTTAACTAGTGTGATTTCAAGAACCAAAGCATCCTTTATATAGTGTGGTGGATTAGGGTTACATCCATGTAAACCCTAATACTCATGTCTCTTCATTTCCATGAGATCCATGGGTTAAAGCTCCATGGAGTATCCATGGACTTTTCCATGCAAGCCTAGCCCATTCCAAATAAGCATTAGCCCACACTATATAAATATAGAAGCCTATATTTAATTAGTAATATCTTTGATCTATAAATTAATCCTAGATTAATTATAGATCAATACTAATTAAATAATATGATCTTATATTAATATATTAGAACTTAAAATATATTAATAAATCATAACTTGTACTATTCTCAAATATTATCCATAAATTGTTTGGGTGAAGTGCAACCCAAATGGACCATGTCGGGTCGGGTCAAGTACATATCAAATATAGTTATGGACTTAGACACTATATCCAACACTTACAATGCTGCCTTGAACTTTCTCAAGTATTATGTAGCTGAGTTTTGCAGATGTGATTACGAGCTGGCACATCTCTTCTGAACTGAAAAGTTCCTTGCCATGATTGACTTCACTCTCCCAGAAGCATATCTACTTGCTAAAGGACCAATCAATGAACCGGTTCTATGTTTTGTCTACAAGCCTAAGAAGTCAAACAAAAAGGACTTTTTCTGAGTCCTTGACAAACACCTAGTTCCAACCAAGGAACTTTAAAAGTTCATTAGTCGAGCATCCAATTCTGATTCTCCGGAGCATGTCAAAGCCAAATTTGTGAGCCAGCTACAATGGTACATTGAAGTTTGAGATTGGTTGTTCCAGGCCTACACCTTTATCAAGGAAGAATCAAGCTGAAGTCATCAGGGTTGGTAAGTTCACTTATGGGGATATCGTTGGAACCTAAAAGTGAACCTTAGCAATCTCATTCATAAATGATGGTATTGAAGATGAAATGTTGCTCCGGAATAGAAAATGTGTCCGAAGCAGATTTGCTGAAGCTTTTCCGGAATGACTTGTTGGTTCCGGAATGGATACTTTTCCGAAGTCAATCCTTTTCTTGCATTAATTATTTTTTGTCACTTTTTATTGATTAGACATTTCATAGGACTTAGTCTTTTTGTAACATTAGACAATTAGAATGTTAGGAGTAATTCTATTGTCCAGTCCTATGATAGTCTTATGGTCCGATTCATGTAACCTTTACCCCCATTTAAAGGAACTTTCAATACAAGTACTAATAAGGGATTGTTCAAACTTCTTAACATTATTCTTCACATTTACTTCACTTATTCTCTACAACATTCTTCTTGTTCTTCATTTATTAACCTTTACTTTGATCAATATTCTATTCATCATTTAATGGCTTGAATACTTGTTGAACATTTGATCTCAGACTTGACTGGTCTATCCTGACTTGACTGGAATATCTACTAATTGGAATCATACATTGATCTTAAGCATTAACTGAAGGTTTGAGTTTTCAAATCTTGTCCCTTTGCATCAGATCATTCTTGTTCTCACAGACACTCTTTTCAAAACAACTTGTATTTTCAGGAAATCCTTAACAGGTATCAACAAGTTTTGAGGAAGACAAAGTTTTATATAATTATGTTTGTTAATTATACTTTTTGGTGTCAAATATACAATAATTTGAACACGGATGTAAAGTTATATTTTATCAATGTAATAGATTAATGGATGTTGTACTTTGATTATTAGTTTTCTTTGTTGTGATACTGAACATAATGTCATCCACCCTACAACGTTTCCGACGTTCAGGTTTGGGGGTGTGACATCAAAATTACCCGACGAAGTCTAAACAAAAGTTGTAGAGTATAATCTCACCTACATGTGGATATAAAGAACATAAAAAATGAAGCTCGTATGCGAAAGTTATAGATTTTTAAAGATATGGACACACACTTCGAGGCTTATCCGAAGTGAATGCCATGCATTCCGAGGGAACGCCCCGCATTCACAAAGCAGGGGCTCAAATTGACCATGTTGCGCCTCTAGTCGCCTAGCCAGTCACGTCCGAAGCTCGGTATCCGATGGAGCGTCACGCCTGACCGAATGCGCTGCGTACAAAGGGTACGCCCTGCATTCCGGAATGCCCAAAGTTCTTCGAAGGAACACCCCACGTACGAGGGTCAGTCCCAGCCCTATAAAAAGGATGCGAGGCTTCCGGGTTTAGGTTGCAAATTCATGACGTCTCTCCTATTTTTACATACTTTTAAGCTCTTCTAATTATCCCGAAACTCTGATGAAAGCCCAAAGCCCCGAAACTCTCGAGAAGCTAACGTCTTTCCAGTCGAAGTGTTGCCCGAGTAAAGCCTCGTTTTTCATCAAATCATCACTTTTACCAAGTAAGTTCATACCCATACAACCACACTTTAAATGCTTTTTTAAATACCTTTTAAAAGCTTTTTTTAGGGGGGGGGGGGGTACAAGTAAACACACAGATAAATCATGTTAAAATATCAATCTTTTTGTATAATTTTCTTCTTGTTGTTGTTATAACTATTATTTAAAAATATTAATATGCAAAACATCTCATGATACTATTTTACCATTTCGGGATAAAATATGTTTATATATAAAAATATGCTTTATTTTTATGTCTGTATAAACATCGTAAAAAGTGTTGGGTTATGAGCATTCTAATACTCCTAAGTGTACATGCAACCCTAAATACCTTGGATCTATGTTTTCTTTATTATACATGCAAATATGAACATCCAAGGTATTATCCTAATCTAGCATACAAAACTATCAATATAACAAGATAGAATACATACCTCTTTGATAGTGCTTGTCTTCATGAAGCTTGAGTGCCTGTGCCCCAAGTGTGACACCTCAAATGGTTCACACAACACCATAAGCACTTGGAATAACTTAGAGAGAATTCTACACTTCATGAAATCGGCTAGCCCTTTCTTTCTCTTACTAGTGGCCGATTTTCCTCAAGAATAAGATGCTTATATAGTTATACAATTAGGGTAAACCCTAATTGTCATGACTTTCCATTTCCTTGGATCCATGGGTTCAAATCCACCATGGAGCATCCATGGACCATCCTATGGGTTTTAGCCCAACTTGATTATCCATGGAGCATTAGCCCACTATACAAGTATGGATGATTTACACAATCAACCCATATATTTAATTAGTCTTCTTTTGATCACTTAATTAATCCTAGATTAATTCTTGATTAATACTAATTAAATAATCTTATTATTCTTATTATTAATATACTAGAACTTATAATATATTAATAACCGTAAGTGTCTTATTTCTCTCATTATAGTCTATCCAAGTGCATGATGCCATGCAACCCAAATGGACCATGCCGGGTCGGGTCAAGTCTTGCCAATTATAATTATGGACTTAGACATTAATCCAACAGTCTCCTACTTGGATAAGTCTAAAACTATTATTGCGTATGACTTCAGGAACCAACTGGCAATCGTAGCTCTCAAAAGCTTCTGTCGAACTTTGACCTTGTAGATGAACTCTGACCTTTGTCAATGACTTGTCCATTAGATAAAGGATCATATATTCCTCCATTCTAGATATCATATGGACAGAGACATGGATTATAATCATTCTCTCTGTCCATTTGTTGTTTCCCGATTTCCGATTTATGACAACTGACTAATTGAACAAATCAAATCAGTCCTGGCCTGGCCGAGCACTTCCATTTATCATCATCAAATCATCGAGGGGCCCACAGATATCGCTTTTATCCCGAAGGTAAAAGGAATGGATAAACTTCGACTCATATGGCTTGTTCTACTACTTGTTGAATCATACACAAAGACACGTTTTATAACATCGAGTTACCAATGCGTTTTTGTGCAATCAATGTACTATCAACTCATAGTAACAACTCATATCTCTAGGTTTGAAGAATATAAGATATTATCGTCTCATGATCACTCGTGATAAAATCCATGAAGTGATTCCAATGAGCGCGGGTTGAATCCAATACTCAGAACTTATGAGCACTCATGAGTGTTGTAGCCATTTGTCCAACACCTTAGACCTCTACAAGCCAACCCATGACAGTCTTAATTCATATCTACTTCCAACATATGACCGACTGTGGATGGTTTGAATAACTTAGTCATTCCGGAAGAATAACCTAGTTTATTCGGGAAGTCAAAACATGCAAAGTGAAACACAATAATAATTGAATCCAATATGGTATCAAAACCTATGAACATAAATAAAACACCTTTTATTTATCACCATATGATTACACATTATTCATTGTCTACTGTTTCAGCTATCAACTTTATTCTTGAATTTAAAACAATAGTTGTCCCATGCTCCAAGCATGTACACTATGTTTTCTAAACACTAGTCATGCCATACACCAATTATGCATACTATGTTTTTCTATGATCTTTACTTTGTGAACTAAATCAATTGAACATAACTTCAATGATTCTCTTTTCACACTCCCAAATCCTTACTGCAAATGCAAGAATTCCAAATTCATGCCATTTATTGAAATCTGTTAGATTCTAAACTTATATGCATTGATCCTCTTGTAATGATTATGCACAAAGTCATAAGGACTTGACAACAACCATTATAGACCATTCCAAAGGAGATCAACTCCTTAGAAACATCCTTCTGGCATTAAGTTTCCTTAATCTTACACAGATTGAAATTTCTGACTTTGAAACATTTCTAGATTCATTTTGACTATCACTTCTGAACAAGAGTTGCCTCTTTACAGATTATGTCAATATGGTCCTTCCAGAATTATCACTATACTTCCAATTGTCCTTGAGAAACCAATCTTTGGTAAACCTTAGATTGTCCTCGACAATTGTTTAATCCTTTTAGTCATATCCAGTTCTAAACCTTTTCCCTTCTTAATGCCCCAGGCATTCAAAAACTTTTAGAAAGGATGAATATAGCACATATAATCGATCCTATATCCGAAGCATATGGGACACGATTCATGATGTCTCACATAAAGACTAAACCAGTCTTTTACTATAACATTTCCATTTTTATTTTCCAAGTTCTCATAATTCAGATTATGAAAAGGGATGCCGTAATCATAATCAAATTTAAGAACGCAAATAATGGACCCATATACAGAATTTCCTTATGTTGAGCCATTCCAACATGAAATTCATATATATTTCCTTGACTAAATGATTAAAACCTCACGATCTAAGCTTATAGATTTGAGATGAAGTATAATTTCCTCTCCCTTAATTATAGCAAAACAACTCTTTCCCAGTTGAAACTTTTGTTTTTTATAATTAACATTGCTAACTTGCAATTCTTATCATAATTATCATGCTCCCACTAACATGATGATTATTAGCATAACACTTATGCTCCCACTAGCTTTGACAAGTACTCAGAAATCAGCTGGACTTCTAGAAATCAATACTTCATTGACTTTCTTACCAAAGTTCAGATTTCTGATACTAGATTGTTTTGATAAAACTTTATCAAAAATCATACATCTTCTCTTAGATAGCTCATGGGTGTGTCAAAACAATTTTAAGAACTATGAAAAGGGATGCCGTAATCATAGTCTTGATTGTTTTGACCTTTGCCATTTCTCACAAGTCCAAGTTAGTGTGCCGGTAAACCACACACGCTCCACTAACGACTTTGAGAATGCAAACATCACAATTGCTATCTAGCTAAAATCTACTTAGTGAAAGTGTTTCCTCACCATCATTTTCATGAATCGGAGAGAAACCTTATGACACTTAGATTTAATGGTGTATGTGTTCTTATCCATGTGAATTGTCAAAACCATAGTCACAAGACAAAGATAATGACAAATCCAAAACCATATGGATTGAACTCAATCTTAATTTCTTGCCACCTGGTAGCTCAAGGGCCTACCATTTCTTCCAAGTTGTTGTGCAACCAATTGAGAACTCTAAGAACTCAACTTTAACTGGAATGGGCACAGACTATGTCAGCACGATAGGTTATAAACCTCAAGTCGTGTGCTAGTGAAGAACTTTAGGTTTTATTCTTGATTAGTTATTGAGACTTTCAAGACCTTTAAGACTCCCACTGTCCTCTTGACCTATAAGACTCCCTTGTCAAACATCCAAGAGATAGTGTGGATTCTAACCAAGACAAATACTTCACATAGTTGGCCTAAGTTGGTCTTTGTTTTATCCAAAACATCACAACTTACCAATTTGAAATGTACAATAGTAGGAAACTTTTAATCTTACATTTGACAACTGTTTTAAACCTTCATTAAGACATGTCACTCAAATAACAATCTTGGAGTATGACTCTAAGACTTGTATTGGAACGAAGTATGACTCATCTTCTTGATTTAACCATTTCAACAATTTCAAGATCCCTTCTTCTTAGTCATAAGAATGCACTAAGACTTCCTTAGAGAACAAATTTTGATATGGTTTCTTAATCATTATGATGATCACAAAGCTGATACTAAAGTACTCTCCCATCTTTTCAGATTTGAGAAACTTTTATCCTTCTGCCTAATTTGATTCTTCTTATCCGCTCTACTATGCATTGAAACCTTTTCCAATGTCTCAAAGTTACACTTAAGCTTGTAAGTATAATCATATTTACTGAGCTTTAGTAAACTATGACGAATAGCCTTATATCTTTTGTGGTGGACTTAATCAGTGCACATGACTATGTACTCGATCCCTTAGTCCATTACTTTACTCACACATCCATGTAAATAAGTAATTAGTCTTAATTTTTCCAATACTTGAAAGTTCTCATTCATCATGCTATATAACTTGCATGATTCCAAGTCCCGGTCCAATTGTAACTTGGGTGATGAGAATCTTTCCTTGTTTGGTAAATTTAGACATTACCACA
Source organism: Lactuca saligna (assembly GCF_052625555.1). Lineage (NCBI taxonomy): Eukaryota > Viridiplantae > Streptophyta > Magnoliopsida > Asterales > Asteraceae > Lactuca > Lactuca saligna. The sequence continues at coordinate 246,363,131 of NC_136420.1, read as the reverse complement.
AACGAAGGAATCAATTTCATATTTCCACTCTTGCTATTAATGGAATCATATAAGCAACAATTTTTCCTCAAATGCCATTGTAAGGATATTTTAAAATAAATAAAATCAAAAATTTTCTTTTATTTTAAAACTATGCGGAAAAACTTATCTTACAATCCATATGAAAACTTGTTGTTATCTATTCCTAAGCAATATCTCATAACTCCTAAGAAGTAGCTCAAGAATCCGATCTTCAAACTACGCAATAGAAATCCATCTATGCGATCAGATTCAACATATTCTTTCTTTAAGTTCCTTCACTTTTTTCTTTGATTCTTAAAACATTACCATGTGACCCAGTCACATCATGTATCAGGAATCTCATAATAGAAACTTAACAGAGTTAGATAGTGGACTTTACCTGAAGTAGAGTCAAACTTATTGACTTTAACATCCTTAGGTAAATTTTCCAGCTTCGCAACTAATGACCCTTACTTTGGCAATATAAACATATGGACCCTTTGATAATGGTACACAGGACTATTATAGACTTAGCCTTTTTCTCTTTACCATTTGGTCAACCTAGTTGACTATGGTCAATCCCTTTCCTTGGGAAGAGAATGTTTTTTCTGTATTTCCAGTGTCACCATTGTCAATGTCCATAAAGTTTCAGGAAGTTGATCTTAGCAAATAGATAAGATCATTAAGGGTCTTGTCATAGTCTATTTCATAGGTGTTCCAAAAGAACTCACTATGTGACTTAGAAAGTAGTTAAACCACCAACTTTCTCAAGACTTTGACACCCAACTCTCCCAGCTTGTCAATATGTGACTACATCTCCAAGATGTGATCACACCTAGACCTTGCCTTGCCAATAGGGCTTGAGTGACCTTAAACTTTTCAAGAACTTGTGGGTTAGGGAGAATAATTGGAGGAGGTGAATGAAGTATGATTTCCATGGGACATCATCTTCATTTAGGAAAGCTTGTTTCAAGAGATTTGGGAAGATCATAAATGTCTAAACCAGACATCTTTTGGGAGATATTCAAGATAGTTGATTTTAAAGTCCTTAATATGACACCCAATATGAAATATTAAGGTTAGGACCCAGCAAACTATTTTATAACTTAGAAGAGGTATGCCATAATCCAAGCTATAAAACAATTTGAAGGTAGGTGAATGATGATTCACCAATTTCCACCAAGATAAATGAAATGTATTATTAGGTTTTAATTGGTTTTGAAACTCCTAGGTCTTTTGAGATTCATTGAACTGTTCAATGGCATGTTTCAATCTCGAGTGTGCCCTTCAGGTTTTGTGACTGGGATGCCGAGGATCACAAAACAAGGTGTGAAGTAACCATGCAAATTACTTGGTACCCTTAATAAATTACCCCTCAATCGATGTGCCGGTTAACCACACACGCTCCATCGATACTATGATAAACATTAAGTTACCCTTTTCCTACCTTGTTAAATACGAGTTAGTGTGCCGGTTAAACACACACGCTCCACTAACCGACTTAAACAAAGTGCAAAGTGTAATTTCATGGATTAGCACCTTATTCACATTTTCCTAAGTAACTAAGATTGGGAATTATTAAGAGTTTAGTTACTTAGTATTTATCATTAATACTTTTAATGAAGGGAGAATTATAGTCCTGTCAAACCCGTTCGGCTAACGACCTTCCACCAGTCAAGCAAGCGGTGGGTGAGAGTGGACACCCATTAAGTTGCCATTTTATAGGCAACAACCTTATACCCACCTTATAGACCGGCTTCGTGAATGAGGCGTACTAGCGGTAAGACCGACTTTACTCTTATACATATATATAAATATTATTAACTTATAATATTATAAAGTATAAAAGGTTGAATTTTAACTTTTAAAATTCTAAGGGCTAACTTGGAATTCAAGTATTCATATGAGAAAACTTTACAAATTCCAAAACTTGAGGGCAAGTTTTGAAACTATTCAAAACTAGTTAATTCCATAACTTATGTGTTTAAAGTAGTTTTAATCCAAAAACTCTTCAAGTTCCATAACTTGTGGAAGACATTAAACTAATAAAAGAATTAACTTTTCTTTATTTTTATAACTTATGGAATTAATTAAGGTTACATTATTTATTATTTTTATTTATTTAATGAAGAGACTCTTGGTCCTCCATAACTTGAGGACAAATTATGGAGTCATAACTCCAATTAATTAGAACTAGACTCTTCATTTTTTTGTAACCTTTGCTAATTTTATGAGTTTTATGAGTCTTTAATGTGACTCTTCATGTAACTTGAGGACAAGTTACACAAACACATTTTATACTCAACTCTTAGATTAAAATGGATTGAAAACAACTATTTCAATTAACTTTTCTATTAATCTAAGCAACTCATAAGAACAAGATAATTCAAATCAAACTTTTTCATGTAATTAGTCTAACCTTTAAACTAATACAAAACATGAATCTATTGACAATTATCTTTGAAAATGGATTAGCATGAACATTACCACATTAAAAAAAAACAAGTTTATAAGTTCAAAAACAACTTAGGGTAATATTCCTAGTCCATTTCTAGCCAAAAACCTCGAAAATATGTTGTATGGGGTCCAACTCGTCGAGTGCATGAACATAACTCGGCGAGTTGGATGCATTTTGCCTTGGACTCGTCGAGTCCCTTCATGGACTCGTCGAGTCCCTTCATGGACTCGTCGAGTCCCTTCATGGACTCGGCGAGTCTGCCGGGCTGACAGCACCAATTTCGATTTTTTCAGCTTCTATTGCAGGTATAACAAGAAAACAAACCTGGCTCTGATACCACTGTTGGGTTATGAGCATTCTAACACTCCTAAGTGTACATGCAACCCTAAATACCTTGGATCTATGTTTTCTCTATTATACATGCAAATATGAACATCCAAGGTATTATCCTAATCTAGCATACAAAACTATCAATATAACAAGATAGAATACATACCTCTTTGATAGTGCTTGTCTTCATGAAGCTTGAGTGCCTAGTGCCCCAAGTGTGACACCTCAAATGGTTCACACAACACCATAAGCACTTGGAATAACATAGAGAGAATTCTACACTTCATGAAATCGGCTAGCCCTTTCTTTCTCTTACTAGTGGCCGATTTTCCTCAAGAATAAGATGCTTATATAGTTATACAATTAGGGTAAACCCTAATTATCATGACTTTCCATTTCCTTGGATCCATGGGTTCAAATCCACCATGGAGCATCCATGGACCATCCTATGGGTTTTAGCGCAACTTGATTATCCATGGAGCATTAGCCCACTATACAAGTATGGATGATTTACACAATCAACCCATATATTTAATTAGTCTTCTTTTGATCACTTAATTAATCCTAGATTAATTCTTGTTCAATACTAATTAAATAATCTTATTATTCTTATTATTAATATACTAGAACTTATAATATATTAATAACCGTAAGTGTCTTATTTCTCTCATTATAGTCTATCCAAGTGCATGATGCCATGCAACCCAAATGGACCATGCAGGGTCGGGTCAAGTCTTGCCAATTATAGTTATGGACTTAGACATTAATCCAACAAAAAGGGTAACCATTTCAAATATAACATTATTCATTTCAAAAATACGTAACCTCGTTGGGAACTTGGCGAGCCATTCGTCTTCCTAGTACCTATCAAGGTATACAAGAAGTCTTGTTTTATAACTAAAGTCTCCGTCAGGACAACGTGATAAGTGTGTATAGATCTATACGGGTCTGATGATCTCACACCCTGGCTGTTAGCTACAGCCTGGCCAATAGGTTATGGGTGACAAATATCATAACATTTCGACGCCTGAAGAACGTCGCTACAGGCAAACCCATCTTAGTACTGTTATGAAAAATCACATGATAGCGGCCTTTTACAGTATTATGTTTTACGTGAAAGTAATAATACAATTATTTTTACGTGAAAATACAAACCTTCAAATAGTTTTATTTACTAATAAGACTATATTTTCACAAATTAAGTATGGCATATTTACTTACAATTTTATGGTCATGGACCATTAAGGCTACACTCCCATTTTAGGAAAATATAGGATTTTCCGGGTTTTATTACATCCATTTCATACAACAACAAATCCTAAATCAATTTATAGAAAATACGGATTTTTTAGAAACAAACGTGAACCTACGAATGGAATGCATTTATTCAAATACCAGCTTATGAACTCACCAACTTAATTGTTGACATTTTTTCTTTAAAATAACTTGTATTCTCAGGGACTCGCTAAATCAGGTTATCAACCACTTTTGAAGATTGATGCTCAGGAATTAATAAAATCTTTTGACATCATATTGTAATTGACTTTTGAAACATGTAATACTTACAATCATGTAAACTTTTCAATTATGTATATGATGGTTGTATGTACTTTCTTTACTATTCAATTGTTATGATACTATACAGGACGTCCTCCGCCCCCGAATGGTTCCGCCATTCAGGTTTGGGGGTGTGACAGATTGGTATCAGAGCATTGTTTATAGTGAACTAAGTATATCAAACCATTTTTGATATACAACTGGGCAAAAACACTATGATTAAGAGTTATATATATTTTTTAAATATAATTTTTATGAAAGTATACATGTATACATTATATAACCAGAGCAGTGTCGTATTGAAAACAATATATAAGTATTATAGATAACTGGTGCACTACAAGTATGCCTTGGAAAATGTAATCGGGATTGGGATGAATATAGCCTGATCAATTATATTTATCTGAGAGCCGACTAACATAAGCCAGGGAATAGTTGCAGTGGTCAACAAGTCTAAAACTTACCAAACTTATAAACTTTAGAATCAAACATAAAATTTAAAATACTATAGGAGTATTTTATGATGCTATAAATACAATAGTTCGACTTCAATGTTTAAATTTATATGCTTTAGTTTTTCATGCAATTATCATATCCATATTCTCGTATAGACACAATGGTTAGATTTCATTTACCAGGGGACCCTTACTTCCCGAACCAAGGCAATAGAGGATGGATAGAAGAGGATCCGGAAGAGGATCCAGAAGAAATTATGGATGAGGAAGAGGAAGAAGAGGAACCGATGGAGGAAGAAGAGGATGAAGATTCAGAGGGTACCGGCATAGAACCCGAAGTGTACAATCCCCCACCAACTATCCCACCTCCTGCACTCAGGAGAGGTTTTCAATGACCGACGCCAGTTTGGGCTAATCTCATACATCACTAGAGCCGACAACAAGGCGTGTGCCCAACATATGGAATGTGCTGAGACTTTTACAATGTTAGCAACGAAAGTTCAGCCAACAGGGCTCTCCATGTCATAATTCACCGCCTTGACCTCCAAACGGATCAGGCAAGGGTTTCGATAAACCGGATTCTAGAAGTCAATACGATGACACAAATCAATAGGGAAAACATTATTCGCCTGGACGAAGTTCATGATGAAACCCGAGCCCACACCGGGGCACTACAAGGCCAAATGGATGCAGCCCTGACCAGAAATAAGAGAATTAAGGGAGCATCAGACTATCCTGGAAAGGCGGTTAATGGAAACCAAACACCAGGAAGCAGAGTCTAGTACTTGGCGCAGTACGCATCACAAGTAGTACTTACACTACTTCCAATTTTGTTATAAATTTGGACATTGACTAAATGTATTATTTTCATTACCTTTGTGTATATTAGACCTTTAGGAAGGTTTAATTTTCCAGCAATGTAATATATCTAATATATATAAATATATATACCAAAATGTTTGATTTACGTTTTACTACTTTAGATATCACTCAAAATTCATAACTTTATCTTTTATTATATAAATTCTTATTATGAATTGAATACAAATCACTTTTTAAGTCGAATCTTAATACACGAAGGATCCAAAGTAGTTAACTTGTTAACGCACAATTTTCAATCATCGAAGGCTTATTGTCTTTCATTGCTAATTCTTTGGCAGAATGTAGTACTAACCACTTAAACTAAGGAACTGGTCATGGTCATTCCAGAGAATGCACATACAAGGATTTTACAAATGCGAAGCCGAAAACTTTTAATGGATGGAGGAGTCATTGTACTTATGCAGTGGTTCAAGAAGTCCAAAACGGTCTTCGAGATCTGTGTATGTCCGGAAGCAAGCAAAGTCAAATTCACTGCTTGTACTTTCTCCGATCGAACCTTCACTTGGTGGAAGGGCCATGTGAAAGCATTATCTCTCCCCGTTGCTAACGCCATGACTGGGAGGATCTAAAAATCTTAATGCTGGAGGAATATTGCCCAAGGGGAAAAAATTAGAAGTTAGAGCAAGAGTTGTGGAATCTAACGATGACTGGATTTGATCTTGCCGCATACACGACCAGGTTCAGTGATTTAGCTGCTTTGTGTCCAGGGATGGTGAGTCCGGAATTAAAGAAGGTGGAGAGGTATATATGGGGATTGTCTCCTTAGATCCAAGGACATGTCCTAGCCTCTAACCCGATCACGTTTGACAACTCGAAGTGCTTGGCTCAACGAATGAGTGACCATGGGGTTCGCCAGGGTACAATTTAAGCTGCTTTCGATCCACCAAAAGAGAATGAGAACCGAAGGAAACCCTGGAACAAAAGAAAAGGGCAAACCACACAACAAAACCCGAAGAGACAACAACTAGTGATAGCTCACACTGTCACTGTCCCTACCACCCCAATACCAACAAAGTCGTACTCCGAAAACCTGCCGAAGTGCAATAGATGTAACTATCATCATCACGGACCCTACCATTAAATGTTATGCACAAGGTGCAATAAGAAGGGGCATACTGTACGTTTTTGCAAGGAACCAGCCCAACCAGCCGCTCCATCCACAAATGTCGGAGTGGGTCGTACTTGTTATGAATGCGGAGAAGCGGGGCACTTCAGAAGGGACCACCCAAAAGCAAACAATAGGAATGCTGGTGGAAAGGGAAGAGTCTTGGCAATGGGGTAGGAGGAAGCAATTGCAGATCCCATGGTGGTGACGGGTACGTTTCTCCTCGATAACTCTTATGCATGCATTCTATTTGATAGTGGAGCGGAGAGAAGTTTCGTGAGTCACAAGTTTAAAAATCTACTCAGACAAACACCCCAATCATTAAATGAAACATTCATATTAGAAATGGCTAATGGAAAAATAGAAGGCACTAAAGAAATATACCTAAAATGTACCCTCGCACTAAACAACAATTCTTTTTCAATCAACCTCATGTCGGTTTCAATAAAAAGTTTCGACGTAATCATCGGTATGGGTTGGTTGAGTTCTCATCGTGCGAATATTTTATGTTACGAAAAGGCCGTTCGCCTTAATCTGCCAAATGGCGAAACTCTCGTTATTTATGGTGATAAACCCAGTAAAATTCTTCGTATCATCTCTTGCGTCAAAGCTTAGAGATATTTACGCAAGGAATACCATTTAGTCTTGGCACACGTCATAGATCTAAAGCGAGAAGTAGAAGACATCAAGAGCGTTCCTGATGTCAGTAATTTTCCCGGTGTATTTCCTGAAGATCTTCTAGGAGTATCACCTACAAGACAGATTGAATTCAGAATTGACTTAATTCTAGGAGTGTCACACACCCAAACCAGAATGGCGAAAACGTTCAGGGGGTGGATGACGTCATGTAAGTATCCCAACACATGCATTATAGTAACCAAAATACAACCAACCGTTACATTAATAAGTATAAGTTTTACGTAAGCCTTTCAAACGGTACATATTCTAAAACATCAAGGTAAACACAAAAGACAATAGGAGTTGCAGTCCGGTGCTAAGCAGTCTTCTCAAAACTTTGGGGGTGTACCTGTCTACTAAAGCCTTGTGAATACAAGTAAGTTTTGAAAGAGTATTAGCATAAGGCCGGTGAGTTCATAAGCATTTTGTTTTAGGAAAACAATTTTCGGTTCTTTTGAAAAGTACGATATCTTTCCCGAAAAAATCTTATACTATCTGGTGAAATAAATATATAAACCTAAAGAAAAATGACTCTTTGATATTAGTTGAAAGTGTTCCTCAAGAAAATCCCTTATTTCTTATGAAAAGTGTGACATACCCTAATTTCTCGGCCAGAAAAGACCAATTTAATTTATGCTTTTTATAATAAAATTAAAGAAATCTCTTTTAAAGATGTTGCGGAATTGGTCCCCAAAACAAAACATGATAAAAGTTTATCAAAATCTTTCCTTAAGAAATGTATAGTTTCATTTCATATCAAAACCTCGGGATGTCATGTTCAGATACAGATCAAAAGCATAAACAAGACATTATAAGCCTTTCAACATACATTTACAACTACCGGCGTATAAGCAAAAATCTCTCCTCGTCCTCCGACTATGCTCGGGGTCCACTACCTGAAATCATAAAAACTAGGTGGGTCAGGCTTGGGAGCCTGGTGAGCATATAGGGTTTTCAACCCACATTAATAATATACTTATTAAGTTCACCAATCAACAATAACCCTGATTACCCATTCCCGTTGTCGTCACTTTACGTCCTTAAACACCTATCACAAGGGACCTAGCCTAAAGAATATCATCAGGATGGACACTACTGCTAAGGGGTTTCCTCAGCCATACATGTCCTAAAGGCAACCATGAGGGGGATGGAGTACACCAATGAACATGTAACAACGCAAATTTTCAAATAAAATTTTCATTTAAAATAAAGTGATTTCATTCAACCAATAATATTTATTCCATGTTTCATATCAAATACATATATAAAATCCCCAAGATCTTAAATAGCAGCAGTGTGTATGCATCACGCCGGCGCCTTCCCACGTTCCTCGCTGGTACCTGAAACACATACATAACAACTTGTAAGCATAAATGCTTAGTGAGTTCCCCAGTATACGACTTACACACATACGCCCTTCCAGGCCTGACCTTCCGGTCCACAACACATCGCCTTCCGGCCCGTAACATAATCGCCTTCCAGCCCATAACATATTGCCTTCCGGCCCGTAACATATCGCCTTCTGCCCATAACGTATTGCCTTCCGGCCCATAGACATATACATCACATAATACATTTACTCTAACACATATAACACATATATCATATATCATACCTGACCTTTCTGTCACATAACATATTGCCTTCCGGCACATAAACATACATAGCATGCATAGCAACTACCTTTCTATTTATAGCATAAATAACACATATCATATCCGACCTTCCGGTCACACAGTCAAACCCTTCCGGGTGTAGTATAGTGAGAAGACTCACCTCGTGGTAATGAAAACTATCAACTCTTGAAATCACTCGCACTCGATCCGCTGATCTGCAGACTCCCTATAATACCATATACCCTTATTAATACTCTTATCATTCAAGACAACTGACCCCAAGAAATTACATGCAGGTCAACTCTGGTCAACGGTCAACGGTCAACTGGACCGGACTCGTCGAGTGCAAAGGTGACTCGACGAGTCAAGACGTCCTCTCCAACTTTCCCTGATGATCCCTTTCTACTCGTCGAGTATCCCTCTTGACTCGACGAGACCCACGTGGAAGAATCGCGGGGCCACCCCGACTCCACTTGCCGAGTCTGAAGAACAACTCGATGAGTCCCGGTCAATCTTCAAGCTACTCGCCGAGTCTGTTCATTGGACTCGGTGAGTCCATGCCATGCAGTCGATCAAACTGCTTCCTGAAATACGTATGGTCCCGAAATACACAATCATGGGACCTTCTCGACCTCTAAACATCCTATTACTGGGTTATAAACGTTTGGGTAACAATATAATAATCCATCTAATCACCAAATGGGTTTCATAAACCCTAAATCCGTGTACACATCAAAATAACAGGAATGATCCGAAGTATTACCTGAAAAACGTACTCTCTATGTCCCCAAACCTCAGGGCTCGAATCCCTTGCTGTTCCTTTAGCCAAAACTCCTCTCCTTCTTGCCCAACAATCTCTTCAAAGTTCCAATAGCCTCTAATCTTGCTCTAGATGTCCACAGACGCTTAGGGTTCTTCTCAATCGGCTAAAAGACGGACAATGACGGCATATGGGGCGTTATATACGATCCAAAACCAAACGGCTAGGGTTTCTGCTGAACAGCGTAGACTCGCCGAGTCCATATCTGGACTCGTCGAGTCCAGTCGCGAACCCGCGACCAAGTCTGTGGTCCTACTCGGCGAGTCTGGCTCCAACTCGCCGAGTCCCTTCCTAAAATGCCCCAAAAATAATATTAAAGCAATATCTGAAATTCCGGGCTGTTACAACTCTCCCCCACTAGAACTAGACTTCGCCCTCGAAGTCTTACTCTGCGAATAACTCCGGATGTTGCTCCCGCATCTCACGCTCCCGCTCCCAAGTCATCTCCGATCCTTTCCGATGTTGCCACTGAACCAACACCAGAGGTACTTCCTTGTTCCGCAGAACCTTGATCTTCCGATCCCTGATAGCTACCGGTCTCTCGGCGTAATTCAGGCTCGCATCCACCTGAATATCCTCTAACGGAACCACTGCCGATTCATCGGCTATACACTTCCTCAACTGTGATACGTGAAAGGTATTGTGAATCTGTCCCAACTCTGCTGGCAACTCCAACCGATAAGCTACCCGACCTACCCTTGCAATTACACGAAATGGACCTATGAACCGGGGCCCCAACTTGCCCCTCTTTCTAAACCGGATCACTCCCTTCCAAGGAGAAACCTTCAGGAGAACGAAGTCGCCAACCTGGAATTCCAGCTCGGACCGGCGTCTGTCCGCATAACTCTTCTGTCGGCTCTGGGGTCAATAACCTCTGCCTAACCTGCTGAATCTGCTCTGTCGTCTGGAGTACGATCTCTGTACTGCCCATCACTCTCTGTCCCACCTCTCCCCAACAAATGGGAGTCCGACACCTCCTACCATACAACAACTCAAAAGGTGGCATACCAATGCTCGAATGATGGCTGTTGTTGTAGGAAAACTCAGCCAAGGGTAAATGCGCATCCCAGCTACCCCCGAAGTCTAGCACACACGCTCTAAGCATGTCTTCCAATGTCTGAATCGTCCGCTCGCTCTGACCATCTGTCTGGGGATGGTATGCGGTACTAAAATGCAGTTTAGTACCCAGCTCCTCATGGAATTTCTTCCAAAACCTGGAAGTGAAGCGTACATCACGGTCTGAAACAATCGAGATCGGCACTCCATGCCGAGATACTACCTCTCTCATGTATAACTCCGCCAACTTCTCTGCTGATGAACTCTCGCTAATGGTAAGGAAGTGTGCAATCTTCGTCAATCTATCCACAATCACCCAAATTGCATCGACTCCCCTGGCAGTTCTCGGCAATTTGGTGATGAAATCCATAGTAATCTATTCCCACTTCCACTCAGGAATCTCCAAGGGCTGCAACTTACCATGCGGTCTCTGGTGCTCGGCCTTAACCCTACGGCAGGTCAAACACCTCTCAACGAACCAAGCGACATCTCTCTTCATACAAGGCCACCAATATTCCTTCCTCAAGTCTAAATACATCTTCGTAGCACCGGGATGGATCGAGAATTTTGATCTATGAGCCTCCTCCATCAAAGTAGCACGCGTACCGCCCACGAATGGTACCCAAATCCGACCCTGAAACGTCAGAAGTCCTCGTCCATCCTTAACGAACTCTGAAATTAACCCAACGACCCGCTCTTTCTTCTGCATCTCGGATCTCACAACCTCGGCCTGTGCCCCACGAATAGCATCCAATACCGAAGTCATCACCGTCAGTCTCAGACATACATCTCGCAATGGAGTGCTCTCCGCCCTACGGCTCAATGCATCGGCTACCACATTAGCCTTGCCTGGGTGGTATAGGATCTCACAGTCATAATCCTTAACCACGTCCAACCATCTCCTTTGATGCATATTTAGGTTGGGTTGATCCATCAAATACTTCAAACTCTTATGGTCCGTGTATATAGTACAACGAACCCCATACAGGTAGTGACGCCAAATCTTGAGAGCGAACACTACTGCCCCCAACTCTAAGTAAGAACTCCCCCACTAGGGTCTCGTATAGTCACCAGTTGGCGCTCACAATCGATGACAGCGCTGAATCGGCTCAACCAGTCCATGCCCACGATGACACAGACATCCCTCATCGCAATAGGAATTAGGTCAATCGGAAACGCAACCCCGAAAATCTCTAGTACGCATCCCCGAAGAACCTCCGTGGCACAAACCACCCTCTCGGCCGCTATAGAAACGCTCAGAGGCCGACTTAACGGCTCACGACTAATGCTGATATGCTGACTAAAAGCTAAAGATACAAAGGATCTACTCGCACCCGAATCAAATAACACTAGAGCAGGCATAGAGTTCACAAGAAAAGTACCTACACATACATTAACATAAGCATAACATTTCGACTTTAAAGTAAATACGTGAATTACAGCATACCTGCCACAACATCGGGCGCAGCGCGGACCTCCTCCGCAGTCAGCTGAAAGGCTCTCCCGCGAGCCCTCGGGGCCTCGACCTTCACCGGTCGGGTCTCAGTAGTCCTGGTAATCGGTGTAGATCCCTGACGAAGCTGCGGGCACTCGGCCTTCCGATGGCCTGTTTGGTTGCAGTGAAAGCAAACCATAAACCCCTTAGGACAATCCCTGGCGATGTGTCCCTCCTTGCCACACTTGTAGCAACCACCATCTCGACACGCCCCCTCATGACCCTTGCCGCACTTTCCGCAAGTGCGGCCCTTCGGACCTCCCATCCTCGAATCAGCGGACTTGATCCGCTTGGCTGCCGGCTGAGACTGAGCCGGCCGCCGATCCACCTGCCGAGACTCGGCCTCCTCCCTGGCCTGGGTCTCCAACTCGATCTCGCGCTTCCTGGCGTTCGCCTGAAGCTCAGTGAAAGTACGATAGGTGGTGTTTGACACAAACTCCCGGATATCCCTCCTCAAAACGCCTAAATACCGGCTCATCCGTGACTGCTCTGTAGACACCAACTCGGGGCAGAACATCGCCCTCTCATGAAACTTCCGTGTGACCACCGCAACGGAATCAGTACCCTGCTTAAGGGTCAAGAACTCCTGAATCAATCGTTCCCTCTCCACTGGGGGAACGTACTCGTCCCTGAACATCTCAGTAAACCTCTCCCATGTCACCGCTGTAATCTCCACCAGAGTGAAGTTCGCCGTCACGAACTTCCACCAATCCTTCGCTCCCAGACGGAGCTTGTTCAAGGCGAACCGTACCCTCAGGTGCTCCGGGCATGAGCAAGTGTAGAAGCACCCCTCAATGTCGGCGATCCACCTCATCGCAGCAATCGGATCCTGCGTCCCATCGAACTCAGGGGGTTTCGTGTTGTTGAATTCCCGGAACAGCAACGAATCGCCCCCTTGCGGCCTGGCAGCGGCCACGGCTGCGGTAGCGGCAGCGGCTGCAGCCTCAGTCAGTGCGGCGTACCGCTCCTGAACGTCTCCATCAGTGTGGTCTTAATAGACCCAAACATCTCCGGGATCTCAGCCCGGATCGCTGCAGCTACCTCCTCCTGAATCATCTGACGAATATCCTTGTCGCTCACACTGCTCGAACTCGCCCCATGACGTGTGGTAACCATGATGTCTCTGAAATACACCATAAAATTATCAGAGACTCCATCAAGTACAATTGTACTCGATTACGCAACCCTACTCAGTCTCCGATATCTAGGGATTCTTACTTGGGTCTTCCACCGACCCGGTGTCTTCGGTAGTACGGGCCCAATACTACCGACCACACCGTATCAGCATTCGTCCCAAATCTTCCTCCCCAAACCCCGAATAGTGAGTACTCTACCTCTAGTATGCACTATCTACCTGCACGCTATCGAATATCTCATATAAGCAAACTCCTTAGACTAAGGCATCACAAAACAGGCCATTCTAGTCCTATCATGAATACCTAGTCTTCTAGCATGCATAACAATTCATAATTCAGTGCATAACATAACATTGTAAGGTATTCTGGGGATCTTTACCGTTCGGGCGCTGGCTGATCGTACACACTGCTCCGTTCTTGTTTACCACTTTACTATTTATAAAAATTTATGTCTTTATTATTTTTAAAAGATTTTTCCTCAAATCCTCGGTTTGAGTTCAGTTACACCCGAATCACTCAAACCAAGGCTCTGATACCAATTGTAACAACGCAAATTTTCAAATAAATTTTTCATTTAAAATAAAGTGATTTCATTCAACCAATAATATTTATTCCATGTTTCATATCAAATACATATATAAAATCCCCAAGATCTCAAATAGCAGCAGTGTGTATGCATCACGCCGGTGCCTTCCCACGGTCCTCGCTTGTGACAATCGTCAATCTTGAGTCAAGTCAAGTCATCAAGTCAAGCCGATCAACTCTATTAAACCTTGTGTATTAGGGTTTATGTTATGTTCGTACTGTATAACTTTCTATATAAATGGGAAAGCATCACTGGAGAAAGGTTTTGTGTTAAAAAAAAAAAAAAAAAAAAAAAAAAAAAAAAAAAAAAAACTTCCTAAGCCTTAGTACTAATCAATGAATTAAACTGATGAAAACCATGTTGCATACTCATTAGGAGTGTGTGGGATCCTTAATCATGACTTAACGGGCTCAAGAGACTCGCATTACGTAACCAAACACTCACAAATGCCACACTAGAAATCTCTCCAAGAATGTCAAATCTCTCGTAAATCTCTCCAAGTATGTGAAATCTCTCTCAGATATCTCTCTGTATGAGAAATCTCTCCAAGAATGTCAAATCTCTCCTAAATCTCTCCAAGTATGTGAAATCTCTCTCAAATATCTCTCTGTATGAGAAATCTCTCTCAAATATCTCTCTGTATGAGAAATCTCTCCAAGAATGTCAAATCTCTCCTAAATCTCTCCAAGTATGTGAAACCTCTCTCAAATATCTCTCTGTACGAGAAATCTCTTCAAGAATGTGAAATCTCTCCCAAATCTCTCCAGGTATGATAAATCTCTCCAAGAATGTCAAATCTCTCCTAAATCTCTCCAAGTATGTGAAATCTCTCTCAAATATCTCTCTGTATGAGAAATCTCTCTCAAATATCTCTCTGTATGAGAAATCTCTCCAAGAATGTCAAATCTCTCCTAAATCTCTCCAAGTATGAGAAATCTCTCCCAAATCTCTCTCAAAAGTTTCCCGTAACTTTTTGGAATCATTCGGGTCATTCCGGCCCTTAACCGGGTCAAAAACGGCTTAAAACGGGGCGAAAATGAGAAAAATAGGTTTTAGGAACCGAAACCGGAATGAGAGGCTTCTTAGGACCAGAGACCGAGCCTCTGGTGGCTAAGAGACCAGAGGCCGAGCCTCTGGTGGCTAAGAGAACCGAGACCGACCGAGCTCTCGGTGCCTCTCGGTCCGCCCCACTCTCTGTTCGCTAACTCCGCCTCTCGGTTCTCTATTCGGTCTCTGTCTCTCGCGCGCTTCTGTCCCTTCTCTCCCCTCTGTCTCTCGCGCGTTTCTGTCCTTTCTCTCCTCTCTGTCTCTTCGTGCTCTCGGTTCCTTCCCTCCTTCCCCTCTCCTCTCGGTTCGCCTCCCTCTCTCTCTCGGTTCAGCATAAGAGGGCCGAACCTCGGCCAGTTTTCGCATTTTTGTCATTTTCAGCCCATTTTTGATATTTTTAACATTTTAAGCCCGTTTTTCGTGATTTTAAAGCGGGATTTTCTCCAGAAATTTTATTTTAACATAATAAACTCTAAATATTCATAATTTAAACATATTTTTATAAAAATCATTAATTAAATAATAAAGATCTAATGGAGGATTTATTTAAGGTAGAGTGTTGACTTTGCCTTAACTTATGACACAAGCAACCACCCCACACCCACTCTATGACCAGCCATACCTCCCCACCTTACCTATGTCACCTCAATGTTCCCTTACACTCAAATTTCACTCACCCCCACGTTTTTGAGCTGGAACAAACAACCACACACCTCATTTTCTCTCATTTCTCTCATCCCACTAAGTATCAAACACCACTTTTTCTCTCAAACTCTTCTACACAAATTTTCGAGATCCAAGGCTGATTTAAAGTGTTCTTCCACACTTAGTAAGTAAAAATTCATCCTCCCTATTACTATTTCACTTCATTCTACTCAAATCTTTGGTTGCTTACACAAACTCCCTAACTATGATGTTAGATTCTCGAAAATCTTCAAGGCATCTCCAAGTGTTCTTGAATTAAACACTTCCATTCTTCAACAATCATCTACTGAAATCACTCAAGGTGAGTTCATACCCCTACATTTTCATGTCTTCTCAAGTTTTCAGGGGGGGAATACAAGTTAAAACACCAAGAACATATCTAAATTTTTCTAACAGCCTTCATCAGAAAAGTTCAACTCCATTCACGGACTGTTTTGGGCATCTTAAATATTTTTGTTTTAAAAACTGTACAAGGTGCAAATAGTTCAAGTTTTTAGCTTTAAAATGGCTACTTGCACATCTCCATACGATTTTTCTACAATTTATGGTGATTTTTACAAAACTGCCAATCATTTCAAACAACAATCCGGACCAGTCTGTGATTTTGGACTTTTTCCCCCAAGTTAGAGGTCATATTAATTTGTTATAAAAATTATGAGAAAACTAGACACATTTTGTGAACTCTCAGAATTTACGGATCTAGTTTTCGACTTCGCATGATTTTTCTATGATTTTTCCAAAACAGGGCAGAATTACTAAATTTTGCCAACAGTATGTAAATATCATAACACTTTGTATTATGTTGAGCAAAGTGTATAATCATAAGTTTTAGTATTTGTATGTGTTTCCTTGTTAGATTATCATTATGAACTGAAACTAAGACATTCATATTAAATATCAAATATTATTCATTCATTTTGGAACACGTATTTTTAGACTATAAAAAGTATAGTTTGATAAATTCACAATACTAATACATTTCCATAAAAGAATTCATACATATTACATACATTTTAGATAAACTATAATAGGTATAGTTTATGATACATCACTCAACGCACTCGTACAAAAAGGGTACATCCATACAAGAAAGATTTATATTCACACACATTTCACGTAAACTTGTTAACCTATGTTGTGAGACTCTCTCTCTCTCTCCCCGTACGTCCGAGTGCGGGATATAATTCCTGGTAGTTATAATCAGAATCTCCTTGAAGGAGAACGTGATACTTGTATATAGATCTATATTGGGTTTGACACCCCACACCTTGCTGCTAGCTACAGTGGGACCTGCAGGTCTACGGGTGACAAATGTCATTTCATTTTCGCGACGCCTGAGAAACGTTGTGGCAGGTTCACATAGTCATAGTATGATTATAGCGACTCACTTAGGGGGATAACAATTCATGAAGTTTACAGGGTTTCATAAAACCAAAGTAGGTCTTAGGTTGATAAAAGAAATTTACTTTCCATAACATTTTAATCACAACATTTTTACTAAGAAACGATGATTTCTCATACACTCTAGTCTTTGGTTATAAGGCTACATTTCTCGGATTTCAAGGGAAATATCGGATTTTTCTGAAACAAACGCGACATTTACATGCGAAATACTTCTACTAGGTTTATTGATAAAAGCTTATGAACTCACCAACCTTTGTGTTGACACTTTTCAAACAACTTGTATTCACAGGAAAACACTAATCAGGTTATCAAGTGCTTTAGAGGATGGGACGTTAAGGCGTCAAACTTTTCACATTTTGACAACATATTGTAATTGATTTTGAAACATGAAATTCATACAAGTGATGTAACTTTTTCAATTATATATATGTTGGTTGTGTTTGCTTAAATTACTATTAAAAATTGTGGTTATGATGCTATACATGAAGTCCTCCACCCCCGGACGTTTCCGCCATCCTTGGTTTGGGGGTGTGACAGATTGGTATCAGAGCGCGGTTTATAGTGAATTAAGTATGTCAACCACATAAGATATACAAACTATAAACACATTTGGGACTAAAAGTCTCTGATTCTTAAAGTGATTTAAAGAGTTGTACTTTTAGAAAACAAATAATTTTTTGTTTTAAAGTATACTTGCATGCATTCTATACTAGCATGGTGTCATAACTTAGGAGAACATAAATTGAAAGAGGAGGAGTCGAACATTATTAATACGCCTTAGCATGCGTAATCAGTTTTGGGAAGGATATAGCCTGATCAACTATGTCCGTCCAAGAAGTGACTTACGCACATTAAGGAATAGTCGTAATGAGCGACAAATCTGAAAACCTAATAACACTCCATAAAGAACACGCTAAGAACCAAAGATAAACATTTAAAAATACTATAGGAGTGTTTGTACGTTTCTATAGCGCCAAATTATTATTTTCCGATACGTACTTCTTAACCCCGTTTCTCGTGCAGACGACATGGCAGGATTTCACATACCCGGGGACTCCTACTTTCCCAATCAGGGAAACGCGGGATGGATCGAAGACGAGCCCGAAGAGGATCCCGAAGAGGAACCCGAGGAAGATCCCGAAGAGGATCCCGAGGAGGAGCCCGAGGAGGAAGACGAACAAGAAGAAGAAGAAGAAGAGGAAGAAGAGGAAGAAGAGGAAGAAGAGGAAGGTGATGAGGTAGTCATGGTTGGGAACGAAGCGGATGAACCACCAGAAGTATTCAACCCTCCTTACATCGCGAGGGTACCCGCGCACCGTTTTGGTTACAACGGACCTGAACCCCCTTGGGTAACAACGATCGAAAGATGGAGCCGACAACAACGCCAACGGTCACCATATGGCTACCAACGAGGTTACTATGATCTCACTCATGGTGGACCGGCTGATAGGGCTCTCCCCGTCACGATACAACGAATGGCAAGAATGGATGATCGTGGTAGGACAACGGCAGATCAGGTCCGGGAGTTAAGCGCCATTGTACAGTCTACTACGGATCGCACCAGAAACCTGGAACGAGACTCCCATCACCGAGACCAACTCATTCGAGACCTTCTCGCGGCTCAAGCAGAAACAAGAGAGTATCGGGAAAGATACATGGCACTCGAAGAGAGAATGGTTGCAGCCGAACGCAAATTGGCGGAACTACAGGGCGCATCGACATCATCGCAGCCTCCGTCAAAGAAGGGTCGCAGTGATTAGAACTCGTTGCTATTCTCCCGTCTTGGTAGTAGAATTTTATGAGTACGCGTTGGTGCTACTCCTTGTATGTAGGTCGACCCTGCGACTATGTGATTACACTATTCAAAGGGCTTTTGTAATGCCAAAAACTACCTTTTGTAATGATGTAACGCAGACCCCTATGAGGTCAAACTTTTCTCTCTAAACGTTATGTACTAAAAGTTATCAATGAAATTTGGCATGTGTTTTATTTATTGAATGTTTGGCACTATACATCATAACCTGATCACACAAACAGTTTACGAATAATAAAGTTATGATAAAATACAAGAGGGATGAAACCAGTAACACTCGACTCGTTATCACTATTGAAGTCTTACCGACTAGTCATTTTTTTTTTTTTTTTTTTTGACAGAACCATGTCACCAAGGAAAAGACCAAGGCCTTCCAGCAACCCAGTGCCGCCTCCACCAGCACCTCCGCAGTTTGATCCTGCAATGTTCCAGGCTGCAGTAACGGCAGCCGTGGCGGCAGCAATGTCGCAAATGGGAACCCATGGTTCCGGCGGTTCTGGATCCGGAGCTACAAATTCCATTCATGGGGACAGTACGGGGCGTACGAGGGAGTGCTCTTACAAAGACTTCACGAATGGCAAACCTGATCCTTTCAGTGGAAGCGGGGGCGTGATCACACTGGTACAATGGTTCGAAAGGACCGAGGCAGTTTTTGAAATCTGCGCTTGTCCCGAAGCGAGCAAGGTCAAGTTTGCGGCATTCACTTTCACTGGAAAAGCACTCACTTGGTGGAATGGCCGAGTTAAGTCACTTACTCCTGCAGTAGCTAACGCGATCAGCTGGGAGGATTTGAAAGCTCTAATGTTGAAGGAATACTGCCCGAGGGGCGAAATACAAAAACTTGAAGAAGAACTTTGGAACCTCAGGATGACAGGCACTGATCTTGAAACTTATACTGCCCGTTTCAACGACCTAGCACTCCTCTGTCCAACAATGGTCACTCCAGAAGAGAAAAAGGTGGAACGATATCTCTGGGGCCTATCATCCCAGATTCAAGATAGTGTCTTGGCCTCGAAACCCACTACCTTTGAGAGTGCCAAGGAATTGGCACAACAACTCATAGATCACAGGGCTAGCCGTGGTACCGTGATAACCACCACCGACCGAACAAAAGGAGGGAACAACAAGAGGAAGTTCTGGGGCAATAAAAGGAAACAACCAATTCAGGACCCCGCCAAAAAGCAACCGATTGTTGCTGTTCGCGCCGCCACTACTGCTGTCGCTCCAGCGCCACCGAAACAGTATACAGGAACTCTTCCTAAGTGCAACAAGTGTAACTACCACCATAACGGTGCTTGTCGAGAGTTACACTGCAATAACTGTAACAAAAAGGGGCACACTGCCCGATTCTGTAGAGCGACTACCCAACCCGCCACACAAGTCGCTACGACCGCCAACACTGGAGCAAGCCAAGCCTGCTATGGGTGTGGTGAAACGGGACACTTCAGGAGGAACTGCCCCAAGGCACGAGCCCCTAATGCTGGGGGTGTAGGGAGAGTCCTAACCTTAGGGCAGGGAGAAGCAGTCAAGGATCCCTCTGTGGTTACTGGTACGTTCCTCCTCAATAACTCTTATGCATGCGTACTTTTCGATAGTGGGGCAGAAAGGAGTTTCATAAGTCACCAATTCAAACATATACTTAAGCAAAATTCTCAACCACTAGAAGATTCTTACATCGTAGAAATGGCAAATGGAAAGGTTGAGCGCGCTAATGATATTTACATAGGGTGTACTCTCACTCTAGACAACCATTTGTTCAAAATCGACCTTATGCCGGTCACCATAAAAAGCTTCGATATAATCATTGGTATGGATTGGTTAAGCCTTCATCGTGCCGACATTCTATGTTACGAAAGGGCCGTCCGCCTCAATCTGCCGAATGGCAACGTTCTCACCGTTTATGGCAATAAACCTAGTGCGAACCTACAAATCATCTCTTGTGTTAAAACCCAAAAGTACCTCCGAAAGCAATACCAGGTTTTCTTAGCCCACATCGTAGACAAGAAACAGGAGGTGAAGGACATCAAAGAAATTCCAGAAGTATGCAACTTCCCAGATGTTTTCCCAGACGATCTGCCTGGTGTACCACTCGCACGACAAGTCGAATTTCGGATCGACTTAATCCCAGGAGCTACCCCCGTCGCCAGGGCTCCCTATCGCTTAGCACCAGCAGAAATGCAAGAACTATCCAGCCAATTGAATGAACTATTGAGCAAAGGGTTCATCAGGCCAAGCTTCTCACCTTGGGGAGCACCAGTCTTATTTGTAAAGAAGAAGGATGGGTCTTTTCGTATGTGCATAGACTATCGAGAACTAAACAAACTCACTATCAAGAACCGTTATCCCCTACCCCGAATCGATGACCTCTTCGATCAGCTCCAAGGAGCCAGCTACTTTTCAAAAATCGACCTGAGGTCGGGCTATCATCAACTGCGAGTTCAAGAAGAGGATATCCCCAAGACGGCATTCAGAACTCGCTATGGGCACTATGAGTTTGTAGTGATGCCATTCGGATTAACTAACGCGCCCGCGGTGTTCATGGATTTGATGAATCGAGTATGTCGACCCTTCTTGGATAAATTCGTCATCGTATTCATCGACGATATCTTGGTCTACTCGAGGAGCGAAGAAGAGCACAGACATCACCTACGACTAGTTCTGGAGGTTTTAAGGACCGAGAAGCTTTACGCTAAATTCTCAAAGTGTGAATTTTGGCTCCGAGAAGTAGGATTCCTTGGCCACGTAGTAAGCAAAGAAGGAATACATGTGGACCCCTCGAAGATCAAAGCAATCGAAGATTGGTCAACACCTACAACGCCGACTGAAATCCGACAGTTTTTGGGACTCGCAGGCTACTATCGAAGATTCATACAAAACTTCTCCAAAATCGCTAAGCCTCTCAC
Organism: Lactuca saligna; assembly: GCF_052625555.1. NCBI lineage: Eukaryota > Viridiplantae > Streptophyta > Magnoliopsida > Asterales > Asteraceae > Lactuca > Lactuca saligna. Next base: position 246,341,085 of record NC_136420.1, on the reverse strand, counting down.
CACCTTGACTCAGAAAGGGGTGGTGTTCGAATGGGAAGATAAACAAGAAGCCGCCTTCCAGACACTAAAGCAAGCCCTATGCAGCGCACCAGTCTTGTCTCTTCCAGAAGGAACTGATGATTTTGTGGTGTATTGCGATGCTTCAAATCAAGGCCTCGGCTGTGTGCTCATGCAAAGGGGAAAAGTCATCGCTTATGCATCAAGACAACTGAAGACACATGAAGTTAATTACACAACCCACGACCTTGAATTGGGAGCTGTGGTGTTCGCCCTGAAGATTTGGAGGCACTACCTCTACGGCACCAAGTGCACCATCTTCACTGATCACAAAAGTCTTCAACACATTCTCAATCAGAAAGAACTAAACATGCGCCAAAGAAGATGGGTGGAATTACTGAATGACTACGAATGTGAAATTCGCTACCACCCGGGCAAGGCTAATGTAGTAGCCGACGCCTTAAGCAGGAAAGAATACTCGGGTCGCCGAGTAAAATCCCTAGCCATGACCATCCACTCCCAACTGGCCACCCAGATCAAGGACGCCCAATTAGAAGCCCTGAAACCAGAAAACGTGGCAAATGAAGCACTAAGGGGGATGGATAAAAATTTGGAAGTCAAAGGGGATGGAGCTCGTTATCTCATGAATCGAATCTGGACACCGAAGTTCGGTGGGTACCGAGACGTTGTAATGGACGAGGCCCACAAGACTCGATACTCCATTCATCCGGGGTCAGATAAGATGTATCTAGACCTCAAAAGGTTATACTGGTGGCCAAACATGAAGGCTGAAATTGCTACTTATGTGAGCAAGTGCCTCACTTGCGCCAAGGTCAAGGTGGAATATCAGAAGCCATCAGGACTACTTCAACAACCGGATATACCCGAGTGGAAGTGGGAGCGAATAACCATGGACTTCGTAACCAAACTGCCTAAGACATCAGGTGGGATGGATACCATATGGGTGGTTGTGGACAGATTGACCAAGTCCGCGCACTTCCTGCCAATAAAGGAAACAGACAAGATGGAAAAGTTGACCAGGACGTACATTAAGGAGATCGTGCGACTACATGGTGTACCAACGTCCATTATCTCGGATCGAGATAGTAGATTCACCTCGCGTTTCTGGCAGTCCCTACAAAAGTCTCTGGGAACCAGGTTAGACATGAGTACGGCCTACCATCCACAAACGGACGGACAAAGCGAGAGAACCATCCAGACGTTAGAAGACATGCTGAGAGCCTGTGTGATAGATTTTGGTAAGGCATGGGATACCCATCTACCGCTTATCGAATTTTCTTATAATAACAGTTATCACACTAGCATTGGAGTCGCTCCATTCGAAGCTCTCTACGGTCGCAAGTGTAGATCACCACTGTGTTGGGCCGAAGTAGGAGATACTCAGCTAGCCAAAGGGCAAGTCCCTGATAGCACCCTTACCGGGCCTGAAATCATAAGGGAAACCACAGAAAAGATCATTCAAATTCGGGAAAGACTAAAAGCGTCTCGTGATCGACAAAAGAGTTACGCGGATAAGCGACGCAAACCTTTAGAATTCCAGGTCGGAGACCGGGTACTACTGAAAGTTTCCCCCTGGAAGGGAGTGATACGTTTCGGTAAACGAGGGAAACTAAACCCAAGGTACATCGGTCCGTTCGAAGTCCTTGCTAGGATTGGTCCTGTGGCGTACAAACTCCGACTACCACAAGAACTTAGTAATGTGCACCCTATCTTCCACGTGTCCAACTTAAAGAAGTGTCTGTCTGACGAGACACTCGTAATACCACTCGAAGAAATCGAAGTTAATAAAAATCTCCACTTTGTGGAGGAACCCGTCGAGATCATGGATCGAGAGATCAAAAGAACAAAACAAAGTCGCATTCCCATAGTGAAGGTTCGTTGGAACGCGAAACGAGGGCCTGAGTTTACCTGGGAACGTGAAGACCAAATGAAGCAAAAGTATCCACATCTTTTCCCAAACCCTTGAAATCCCAGCCGAATTTAAATTTCGGGACGAAATTCCCTCTAACGGGGGGATGATGTGACAATCGTCAATCTTGAGTCAAGTCAAGTCATCAAGTCAAGCCGGTCAACTCTATTAAACCTTGTGTATTAGGGTTTGTGTTATGTTCGTACTGTATAACTTTCTATATAAATGGGAAAGCATCACTGGAGAAAGGTTTTGTGTTAAAAAAAAAAAAAAAAAAAAAAAAAAAAAAAAAAAATTCCTAAGCCTTAGTACTAATCAATGAATTAAACTGATGAAAACCATGTTGCATACTCATTAGGAGTGTGTGGGATCCTTAATCATGACTTAACGGGCTCAAGAGACTCGCATTACGTAACCAAACACTCACAAATGCCACACTAGAAATCTCTCCAAGAATGTCAAATCTCTCGTAAATCTCTCCAAGTATGTGAAATCTCTCTCAGATATCTCTCTGTATGAGAAATCTCTCCAAGAATGTCAAATCTCTCCTAAATCTCTCCAAGTATGTGAAATCTCTCTCAAATATCTCTCTGTATGAGAAATCTCTCTCAAATATCTCTCTGTATGAGAAATCTCTCCAAGAATGTCAAATCTCTCCTAAATCTCTCCAAGTATGTGAAACCTCTCTCAAATATCTCTCTGTACGAGAAATCTCTTCAAGAATGTGAAATCTCTCCCAAATCTCTCCAGGTATGAGAAATCTCTCCAAGAATGTCAAATCTCTCCTAAATCTCTCCAAGTATGTGAAATCTCTCTCAAATATCTCTCTGTATGAGAAATCTCTCTCAAATATCTCTCTGTATGAGAAATCTCTCCAAGAATGTCAAATCTCTCCTAAATCTCTCCAAGTATGAGAAATCTCTCCCAAATCTCTCTCAAAAGTTTCCCGTAACTTTTTGGAATCATTCAGGTCATTCCGGCCCTTAACCGGGTCAAAAACGGCTTAAAACGGGGCGAAAACGAGAAAAATAGGCTTTAGGAACCGAAACCGGAATGAGAGGCTTCTTAGGACCAGAGACCGAGCCTCTGGTGGCTAAGAGACCAGAGGCCGAGCCTCTGGTGGCTAAGAGAACCGAGACCGACCGAGCGATCGGTGCCTCTCGGTGCCTCTCGGTCCGCCCCACTCTCTGTTCGCTAACTCCGCCTCTCGGTTCGCTATTCGGTCTCTGTCTCTCGCGCGCTTCTGTCCCTTCTCTCCCCTCTGTCTCTCGCGCGTTTCTGTCCTTTCTCTCCTCTCTGTCTCTTCGTGCTCTCGGTTCCTTCCCTCCTTCCCCTCTCCTCTCGGTTCCGCCTCCCTCTCTCTCTCGGTTCAGCATAAGAGGGCCGAACCTCGGCCAGTTTTCGCATTTTTGTCATTTTCAGCCCATTTTTGATATTTTTAACATTTTAAGCCCGTTTTTCGTGATTTTAAAGCGGGATTTTCTCCAGAAATTTTATTTTAACATAATAAACTCTAAATATTCATAATTTAAACATATTTTTATAAAAATCATTAATTAAATAATAAAGATCTAATGGAGGATTTATTTAAGGTAGAGTGTTGACTTTGCCTTAACTTATGACACAAGCAACCACCCCACACCCACTCTATGACCAGCCATACCTCCCCACCTTACCTATGTCACCTCAATGTTCCCTTACACTCAAATTTCACTCACCCCCACGTTTTTGAGCTGGAACAAACAACCACACACCTCATTTTCTCTCATTTCTCTCATCCCACTAAGTATCAAACACCACTTTTTCTCTCAAACTCTTCTACACAAATTTTCGAGATCCAAGGCTGATTTAAAGTGTTCTTCCACACTTAGTAAGTAAAAATTCATCCTCCCTATTACTATTTCACTTCATTCTACTCAAATCTTTGGTTGCTTACACAAACTCCCTAACTATGATGTTAGATTCTCGAAAATCTTCAAGGCATCTCCAAGTGTTCTTGAATTAAACACTTCCATTCTTCAACAATCATCTACTGAAATCACTCAAGGTGAGTTCATACCCCTACATTTTCATGTCTTCTCAAGTTTTCAGGGGGGGAATACAAGTTAAAACACCAAGAACATATCTAAATTTTTCTAACAGCCTTCATCAGAAAAGTTCAACTCCATTCACGGACTGTTTTGGGCATCTTAAATATTTTTGTTTTAAAAACTGTACAAGGTGCAAATAGTTCAAGTTTTTAGCTTTAAAATGGCTACTTGCACATCTCCATACGATTTTTCTACAATTTATGGTGATTTTTACAAAACTGCCAATCATTTCAAACAACAATCCGGACCAGTCTGTGATTTTGGACTTTTTCCCCCAAGTTAGAGGTCATATTAATTTGTTATAAAAATTATGAGAAAACTAGACACATTTTGTGAACTCTCAGAATTTACGGATCTAGTTTTCGACTTCGCATGATTTTTCTATGATTTTTCCAAAACAGGGCAGAATTACTAAATTTTGCCAACAGTATGTAAATATCATAACACTTTGTATTATGTTGAGCAAAGTGTATAATCATAAGTTTTAGTATTTGTATGTGTTTCCTTGTTAGATTATCATTATGAACTGAAACTAAGACATTCATATTAAATATCAAATATTATTCATTCATTTTGGAACACGTATTTTTAGACTATAAAAAGTATAGTTTGATAAATTCACAATACTAATACATTTCCATAAAAGAATTCATACATATTACATACATTTTAGATAAACTATAATAGGTATAGTTTATGATACATCACTCAACGCACTCGTACAAAAAGGGTACATCCATACAAGAAAGATTTATATTCACACACATTTCACGTAAACTTGTTAACCTATGTTGTGAGACTCTCTCTCTCTCTCCCCGTACGTCCGAGTGCGGGATATAATTCCTGGTAGTTATAATCAGAATCTCCTTGAAGGAGAACGTGATACTTGTATATAGATCTATATTGGGTTTGACACCCCACACCTTGCTGCTAGCTACAGTGGGACCTGCAGGTCTACGGGTGACAAATGTCATTTCATTTTCGCGACGCCTGAGAAACGTTGTGGCAGGTTCACATAGTCATAGTATGATTATAGCGACTCACTTAGGGGGATAACAATTCATGAAGTTTACAGGGTTTCATAAAACCAAAGTAGGTCTTAGGTTGATAAAAGAAATTTACTTTCCATAACATTTTAATCACAACATTTTTACTAAGAAACGATGATTTCTCATACACTCTAGTCTTTGGTTATAAGGCTACATTTCTCGGATTTCAAGGGAAATATCGGATTTTTCTGAAACAAACGCGACATTTACATGCGAAATACTTCTACTAGGTTTATTGATAAAAGCTTATGAACTCACCAACCTTTGTGTTGACACTTTTCAAACAACTTGTATTCACAGGAAAACACTAATCAGGTTATCAAGTGCTTTAGAGGATGGGACGTTAAGGCGTCAAACTTTTCACATTTTGACAACATATTGTAATTGATTTTGAAACATGAAATTCATACAAGTGATGTAACTTTTTCAATTATATATATGTTGGTTGTGTTTGCTTAAATTACTATTAAAAATTGTGGTTATGATGCTATACATGAAGTCCTCCACCCCCGGACGTTTCCGCCATCCTTGGTTTGGGGGTGTGACATCGCTAGTACCTGAAACACATACATAACAACTTGTAAGCATAAATGCTTAGTGAGTTCCCCAGTATACGACTTACACACATACGCCCTTCCAGGCCCTGACCTTCCGGTCCACAACCCATCGCCTTCCGGCCCGTAACATAATCGCCTTCCGGCCCATAACATATTGCCTTCCGGCCCGTAACATATCGCCTTCCGGCCCATAACGTATTGCCTTCCGGCCCATAGACATATACAGCACATAATACATTTACTCTAACACATATAACACATATATCATATATCATACCTGACCTTTCTGTCACATAACATATTGCCTTCCGGCCCATAAACATACATAGCATGCATAGCAACTACCTTTCTACTTATAGCATAAATAACACATATCATATCCGACCTTCCGGTCACACAGTCAAACCCTCCCGGGTGTAGTATAGTGAGAAGACTCACCTCGTGGTAATGAAAACTATCAACTCTTGAAATCACTCGCACTCGATCCGCCGATCTGTAGACTCCCTATAATACCATATACCCTTATTAATACTCTTATCATTCAAGACAACTGACCCCAAGAAATTACATGCAGGTCAACTCTGGTCAACGGTCAACTGGACCGGACTCGTCGAGTGCAAAGGTGACTCGACGAGTCAAGACGTCCTCTCCAACTTTCCCTGATGATCCCTTTCTACTCGTCGAGTATCCCTCTTGACTCGACGAGACCCACGTGGAAGAATCGCGGGGCCACCCCGACTCCACTCGCCGAGTCTGAAGAACAACTCGACGAGTCCCAGTCAATCTTCAAGCTACTCGCCGAGTCTGTTCATTGGACTCGGTGAGTCCATGCCATGCAGTCGATCAAACTGCTTCCTAAAATACGTATGGTCCCGAAATACACAATCATGGGACCTTCTGGACCTCTAAACATCCTATTACTGGGTTATAAATGTTTGGGTAACAATATAATAATCCATCTAATCACCAAATGGGTTTCATAAACCCTAAATCCGTGTACACATCAAAATAACAGGAATGATCCGAAGTATTACCTGAAAAACGTACTCTCTGTGTCCCCAAACCTCAGGGCTCGAATCCATTGCTGTTCCTTTAGCCAAAACTCCTCTCCTTCTTGCCCAACAATCTCTTCAAAGTTCCAATAGCCTCTAATCTTGCTCTAGATGTCCACAGACGCTTAGGGTTCTTCTCAATCGGCTAAAAGACGGACAATGACGGCATATGGGGCGTTATATACGATCCAAAACCAAACGGCTAGGGTTTCTGCTGAACAGCGTAGACTCATCGAGTCCATATCTGGACTCATCGAGTCCAGTCGCGAACCCGCGACCAAGTCTGTGGTCCTACTCGGCGAGTCTGGCTCCAACTCGCCGAGTCCCTTCCTAAAATGCCCCAAAAATAATATTAAAGCAATACCTGAAATTCCAGGCTGTTACAGAACATTTAGTTCATCAACACCTACAAGTTGCGAACTTGCTAGTGTTCCTTTGGACTGTCTAGAAGGGTGCGTGGCCGTCATCTATATTCCGCTACATGACAACAACAACAACAACAACATCGAGGCCTTTCACCATTTTAACACACATCAACTATTTCATCTACCCATGTTCTACCCAACATAATTTGTAGATAAAAGGCATATATAGTTTAAAACTTGTATAAAACATAAACTTAACAATTGTTTCAAATAAACAATCTATATATATATATATATATATATATATATATATATATATATATATATATATATATATATATACATAACACGTATTTTTATAAAATACTTCATATCTATGTGTAAAATGAAAGTGACTATACACTCACATTATTTGATGACAATCGGGCAACAATTCGTTGCTTAAAACAATCGTTTCTAAAAAAACCAGGAGTTTTATTATGAAATCGGGCTTTGCGAAGGTCGGGCTTCGAAACCGAAAAGATAAATTTTCTGGGCTTCTCGGGCACTTCGTGGAGTATTCAGGGGCTTATAATCGATATCGGGGCTTTGGGGTATGTTAAGATGAAAGAAATATGGGTTTAAGGGCTAAAAATGACAAGATTCCAAAATATACCCGGGAGGTCTTGCACCTATCTATTTATAGGGAGGAGCTTCTGATCGGATGGCTGAGAAGCTTCCATGTGGCGAAGATCCGAGGCTCGCAGGGGGTGGCTCGCACGTGGGTTGCGCATGCGAAGTGGCTGCTGGCGGTTTGTGATTGGACCGAGGTCTATGTCCGCAGTAGGGGGTTCGCGGCAACTTGCGAGGGCTTCAGACACGAGGAAGAGGACACGCGTCGGATTCTCACTGGACCACTTCGGATAAGTTCAGGAGGTCGGATGACTCAGCAGCTCGGATACGTGGTTCGCATGACTCACCATTTCGGACATGTGGCACATTTTGGGCGAGGGTGACGTGGCCGAAGTTTACCCATGCGAATTTTCTCGGTTTTTGTGCAAAACCTTCTAAAATCCATAACTTTCGCGTACGAGCTCCATTTTTGACGTTCTTTATATGCACACGTAGGTAAAATTACGCTCTACAACTTCCGTTTAGACTTTGTCGGCTAATTTTGAATTTAATTTTTATATATTATTTTTAACAGACCAGGACAGGAAATCCGTTAAAACTTTATAACTTCTTCATCCGACGTCCGTTTTTGTCAGACTTTTTACTGTTGTGCTACTAATGATGAGACCTTCGATTCTCGTTTAGGCTGTGTCGGCTAAAAATCGCTTGATCGAAAATTCGAGTTTTTAGCTGTCTACTGCTAAGCTGAAACTTCGAAAAATCATAACTTACTCATACGAAGTCATATTTGGGCGTTCTTTTTATCGAACTTCTCGGTTTAACGAATACTACAAATTTTTTTAGATTACTAAGGCTAAAAAGTAGTTTATCAAAAACTCACTTTTTACGACATTCAGCATCATGCCGGTTTTCTCGTGAAACTTCTACAGGTCATAACTTCTTTGTTATAACTCGGATTTTGGTATTCTTTATATCCCTGAAATCCTTGTTTCGACCACTACAACTTTATGTAACGATATCGGCTTTATCTAATATTTATTTTTGACGCTCATTTTTATTCTTAATTAATTAAACCCTAATAATTAATCATAAAACACATAATTCACATAATATTCACAAAATTCCTTTTTCATTTCTTCAAAATGAGTTACAAAGGTTAACCTCGACTATCTCCTCAATATAAATGCATAGGCTAGAAACACGAGTGGTACAATTCTCCCCCCCTTAGGATGATTCCGTCCTTGGAATCACATATCACCAAACAACTGCGGGTAGCGACTCATCATGTCACTCTCCCTTTCCCAAGCGAGATTTGACCCATTTATATGTTTCCAACGCACAAGCACTAAATTGACCATCTTGCATCTCAGCTTCATAGTCTTACGGTCAACGATTGCCTCAGGTTCTTCGATCAACCTCTTGTTTTCATCCAATCTTAACTCATAAATCAGAATTATGTCGGGCACATCTCCTATGAACTTTCTCAAATAACACACATGGAAGGTGTTATGAATAGCCTCCAGTTCTTCCGGTAATTCTAGCTTGTAAGCTTGATTTTCGATCCTCTGAAGAACTTTAAATGGTCCAATAAACCTTGGACTCAACTTTTCCCTTTTACCAAATCTTATAAGTCCCTTCCACGATGAGACTTTAAGTAAAACCGAATCTCCAACTTCAAAGGTTATCAGTTGTCTTTTCTTGTCAGCATAACTCTTTTGTTGATCTTGAGCAGCTAACATTCTTTCCCTTATCACTTTCAACTTTTCAGCAGTCTGATGGACTATTTCAGGTCCCATAAACTGCTTTTCCCCAGCTTCCAGCCAACATGATGGCGTTCGACACTTTTCCCCATACAAAGCGTGATAAGGTGCCATCTTAATGCTTGAGTGGAAACTATTATTATAGGAGAATTCTACTAGAGGTAACTATTCATCCCAGTTACCTTGAAATTCTAGGGTACATGCTCTCAGCATATCCTCCAATGTTTGAATCGCTCTGACCATCGGTTTGCGGATGGTAAGCTGTACTCAAACACAACTTGGTACCTAATTCCTCTTGTAGACTCCTCCAAAACCTTGAGGTAAAACGACTGTCACGATCGGATACAATCGTTAACGGAACAGCGTGAAGCCTCACAATTTCCTTCACATAAGAATTCGCAAGTTTATCCATAGACCATTTTGTTGGGTTTTGAGCAATCTAACACTTCCTAAGTGTGCATGCAACCCTAATAAACCTTGGATCTATGTTTGTCTAAATACATGCAAAATAATAATTTTCCAAGGTTTATAACCTATCTAACATGGCATGGGGAACAATTCAACATAAAAGAGTTAGAAGAGATTACATACCTTTTGGTGAGTTTTGTTCTAAGGAGTTTGAGGGCCAAGCACCAATAGTGTGAATGCCTCAAATGGAATCACAAACACCACAAACTCTTGGAAAACTTAGAGAGAGTATACACCTTGTATAAAATCGGCCACACACATGCACACACACACTAGTTCACTAGTTTTCTCTTAGGCTCCATTTCGTGCTCCATAAGCATGCTTATATAGTGTGCATGGTTAGGGTGAAACCCTAATAACCCATGTCTTTTCCTTTCCAAGGATCCATGGGTTAAAAGCTCCATGGATCATCCATGGACTTCCACATAAGCCTAGCCCATTAACAAATGAGTATTAGCCCACACTATATATAAAACAAATAGCCCATAATCTAATTAGTCTTCTTTTTAATCTCTAAATTAATTCATAATTAATTTAAGACTAAAACTAATTAAATAACGTAACTTCATATTAATATATTATAACTCATAATATATTAATAAACATATGTGTATAACTCTCATAAAATTATCCATAATAGTTTGGATGAGATGCAACCCAAATGGACCATGCCGGTCGGCTCAAGTATATACCAAATAAGTTATGGACTTAGACACCTTATCCAACAGACTCCCACTTGGATAAGTCTAATAACTATATTTGCCTATAACTTCAGGAACCAACCAGCAATCATAGCTCTCGAAAACTCCCTCGAACAATGAAGACTCTGTCGAACTATGAAGCGCCATTTTAGATAAGTGATCACACAATCCTCTGTTCTCATGATATCAGCCGGACAAACACATGGAATTGTGTCTTGCTTTTTTTTCTAGCAGTTGTTTCTCGATTTTCTGATTTGTTTGACGAAGAACTTCACTGAACACATCGGTTTAGTTCTGACCAGGCCTGGTACATGGGTCAACACAAAATCATCGAGGGGCCCAGATATCGCTTCTATTTCTAGAAGGAACAGATAAACTTTGACTGATATGCTTGTTCTACTACTTATTGAATTGTACACAAAGGCACGTTTTATAACATCAAGTTACTGATGTGTTTACGTGCAATCAATGCACAACCAACTCATAGGTAACAACTCATATCTCTAAGTTTAAAGATTTATATGATGTTATCGTCTCACGATCACTCGAGATAAATTCCATGAAGTGATACAAGTGAGCGTGGGTTTATACCAATACTCATAACTTATGAGTACTCATGAATGTTGCAGCAACCATTGCCATGTCTAAACACCTTTAAGGCATCTACAAACCCAATTCATGACAATCTTGATTCATACCTACTTCCGACGTATGATCGATTGTGGAGGTTTGAATAAATTAATTATTCTGGAAGTCAAAACAGGAAAAACTGAAACAATAGTAAATAATTGACAATGATAGTAACACTTTACTCATAAATAAATCACAAATTTTATTCAACATCAAACGTCGATTACATTTTACAAGTTTCAGGAAAACTATCTAATCTGTAAAACTAATATCGTCCCTCAGCCCGATGCGTCTTGCATGCTGAAAATGCTTAACCCTTGTCAGTCCCTTCGTAAGGGGATCTGCAGGATTCTCATCCGACGATATCCTCCTTGTCACAAGGAGTCCTTCTTCAATCTTGTGTCTTATGAAGTGATATTTTCTATCAATGTGTCGGGATCTACCATGATCTCTTGGTTCCTTGGCTAAGATAACCGCACCATTGTTGTCACAGAAAATCTCTATAGGTTCCTTAATAGCTGGTACAACTCCAAGGTCTCCGATGAAGTTCTTTAGCCATATCGCCTCCTTTGCTGCTTCACTCGCTGTTATATACTCTTATTCACAAGTCGAATCAGCCACCGTCTCCTGCTTGGAACTCTTCCAAGAAATTGCCCCTCCATTTAAGGTAAAGATCCAGCCCGACTGAGAGCGGAAATTATCCCTATCAGTCTGAAAACCAGCATCACTATACCCTAATACTCTCAAGTCATCACTGCCACCAAGGATAAGGATCCAATCCTTAGTCCTCCGCAAGTACTTGAGAATGTTCTTTACCGCTGTCCAATGAGCCTTGCCAGGGTTCCCCTGATACCTGCTGACCATGCTCAAAGCAAATGCCACATCAGGACGGGTAGAAGTTATTGATGGGATTTGAGCATTCTAACACTTCCTAAGTGTACATGCAACCCTAATAACCTTGGATCTATGTTTGTCTAATTATCATGCAAAGTTGAATTCCAAGGTTATATTCCTATCTAGCATACATGGGGAACAATTTTAACTTAAAGTATAGATAGAATAACTTACCTTGTTGTTGTTTGTGTTCCTTGAAACCTTGTGAGCCTAGCACCCCAAGTGTGATGCCTCAAATGCTTCACACAACACCAAAAGCTCTTGGAAGATCTTATGAGAGAACATACACTTCTCAAAATCGGCCAAGCCCTCTTGTTTCTTAGTGTAGCCGATTTTAGGTGGAGAACATGTTACTTATATAGTGTTGACACATCTAGGGTTACACCCTAATGTGTCATGACTCTTCATTTCCATGACCCATGGGTTTGTAACTCCCATGGAGCATCCATGGAGCATCCTATGGGTGGAACCCAACTTGATAGTCCATGGAGCCTTTTAGCCCACTATACAAGATATGGATGATTTACATAATCAACCCATATATTTAATTAGTTATCTTTTGATCACATAATTAATTCTAAATTAATTCTTGATCAAACTAATCAAATAATATTATTAATATATTAGAACTTATAATATATTAATAATCTCCAAGTGTTATTTCTCTCATTTAGTCTATCCAATTGCATGATGCCATGCAACCCAAATGGACCATGCCGGGTCGGGTCAAGTACATACCAGAAATAGTTATGGACTTAGACACCTTATCCAACAGTCTCCCACTTGGATAAGTCTAATAACTATTACTGCAAGTATGACTTCAGGAACTGATCGACAATCGTAGCTCTTTACAAGGTTTCTCGGAACTGAGAAGATGATGGTACGCCATTTAAGATAAGTGATCATATAATCCTCTATTCTAGATATCAGTCGGCCAAATACATGGAACAATGTCTTACTTATTGTCCAACAGTTTGTTTCCCGATTTCCGATTTGTTTGACAAAGAACTTCATTGAACACATCAATTTAGTTCTGACCGGGCCCGGTACATAGGTCAAAACAAAATCATCGAGAGGCCCAGATATCAGCTTTTAATCCAAGAAGGAACAGATAAAATTCGACTCATATGTTTGTTCTACTACTCATTGAATTACACACAAGAGCGCAATTTATAACATCGAGTTACCAATGCATTTTTCGTACAATCAATGCATAACCAACTTGTAAGTAACAAATCATATCTCTAGGTTTAAAGACTTATATGATATTACCGTCTCACGATCACTCGAGATAGAATTCCATGAAGTGATTCCAGTGAGCGTGGGTTGAGTCCAATGCTCAGAACTTATGAGCACTCATGATTGCTGTAGCCTTGTCCAAGACCTCTACAACCAAACATGACAATCTTGATTCATATCTACTTCCGACATATGACCGACTGTGGAGGTTTGAATAATATGTTATACCAAACAAAATTATTCTGGAAGTCAAAACATGCAAAAGAAATATAGTAAACGATCGACAAGAGATAGCAACACTTTACTCATAAATAAAACACTTTTATTCATCATCAGATGTCAATTACACTTTACAAATTTCGAGGTTATCTAACTACTAAATCTAATATCATCCTTCAGCCCTATGCTCCGAGCATGCTGGAGATGCTTAACCCGAGTCAGTCCCTTCGTGAGGGGATCTGGCGGATTCTCATCTGATGATACCCTCTTTGCCACGAGGAGTCCTTCTTCGATCCGATGTCTGATGAAATGGTATTTTCTGTCGATGTGTTTGGATCTCCCGTGATCCCTTGGTTCCTTGGCTAAGGCAACAGCACTTTCACTATCACAGAAAATTTCCATTGGCTCTTTAATAGCTGGTACAACTCCAAGGTCTCCAATGAAGTTCCTCAGCCATAACGCCTCCTTTGCCGCCTCGCTAGCTGCAATATACTCTGATTGACAAGTAGAATCTGCCACTGTCTCTTGCTTGGAACTCTTCCAAGAAATTGCTCCTCCATTTAGGGTAAAGACCTAGCCCGACTGAGAGCGAAAGTTATCCCTATCAGTCTGGAAGCTAGCATCACTATACCCTACAACTCTCAAGTCATCACTCCCACCGAGGGTAAGGACCCAGTCCTTAGTCCTTCGTAGGTACTTGAGAATATTCTTTACCGCAGTCCAGTGTACCTTGCCAGGGTTCCCCTGAAACCTGCTAACCATGCACAGGGCAAAAGCTACATCAGGTCGAGTACACGTCATAGCATACATGATCGATCCTACAGCCGAAGCATAAGGTACTCGACTCATTTGTGCTATCTCAGCCTCAGTGCTAGGGCTTTGTGTCTTACTCAGTTTGGCGTTACTCTGGATGGGCAACCCTCCTTTCTTGGAGTCTTACATGCTGAATCTCTTCAGCACCTTATCCAAGTAGGTACTTTGACTAAGTCCAATTAGTCTTTTACTCCGATCTCTCAAGATCCTTATCCCCAAAATATAGGCAGCTTCACCAAGGTTCTTCATAGCGAAACACTTTCCAAGCCAGGACTTTACTTCCTGCAGGGTTGGAATGTCGTTTCCTATGAGTAGTATGTCATCCACATACAATACCAAAAAGCTAACTATACTCCCACTAGCCTTGACATACACACAAGATTCATCTTCACTCCTAGAAAAGCGAAATTCCTTGACCTTTTCATCAAAGCAAAGATTCCATCTGCGAGGTGCTTGCTTTAATCCATAAATGGACTTCTCAAGCTTACACACTCTATTAGGGTACTTGTTGCTGACAAAACCCTCTAGCTGACTCATGTAAACATCTTCAGCCAACTTTCCATTAATGAAAGCGGTTTTGACATCCATTTGCCAAATTTCATAGTCATGAAATGCGGCTATGGCTAACAGAACCCGAATAGACTTAATCTTGGCTACCAGAGAAAAGGTCTCATCATAATCCACTCCAGGAATTTGAGAGAAGCCCTTTGCAACCAGTCTAGTCTTATAAGTGTGTACTTTGCCATCCATGTCGGTCTTCTTCTTGAAGACCCATTTGCACCCTACAGGCTTTCGACCTGGTACATTCTCAACCAAGTTCCAAACTTGATTGTCATACATGGATTGTATCTCGCTATCCATAGCCTCTTTCCATTTAGCAGACTCGGGGCCTGCCATGGCTTCCTCGTAGCTGTTAGGGTCATCTTGACTTACTAGTGTCCCATCACTAATAAGTGTCTCACCTTCTGCAGTAATATGGAATCCATAGTAATGCTCAGGTGCACTCCTAACTCTCGTGGAACGCCTCAGAGGTACAGATTCGTCAATTGGCTCAACAGGAGTTTCCTCCTCAAGTTGAGGGCTAGAGTTTGAAGTTCCTTCACCACTTGACTCTTGAATTTCTTCAAGATCAATTTGCCTCCCACTGTCTCCTTGGCTTATAAACTCTCTTTCTCGAAAGACTCCTCTTCTTGCTACAAAGACCACATTGTCACTAGGTCTGTAGAAGAGGTAACCAAAGGATTGATGTGGGTAGCCGATGAAAATACACCTCTCGCTTCGGGGTTCGAGCTTATCATGAGTCTCGCGTCTCACAAAAGCCTCGCAACCCCAAATCTTGATGTGGTCAAGTTTAGGTACTTTACCAGTCCACATCTCGTGAGGAGTTTTGGCAACTTTCTTTGTAGGGACTAGATTAAGGATATGGGCGGCAGTCTCTAAGGCATACCCCCAGAATGAGATTGGTAGCGAAGCTCGACTCATCATGGAACGAACCATGTCCAACAAGGTTCGATTACGCCTCTCAGCCACACCATTCAACTGCGGTGTCCTGGGAGGTGTCAATTGTGAGACAATCCTACATTCCCTTAGATAATCGAGGAACTCTGAACTAAGATACTCACCACCCCGATCGGATCGAAGCATCTTAATGTTCCTGCCCAATTGATTCTCAACTTCCTGTTTAAATTCCTTAAACTTCTCGAAAGTCTTTGACTTATGCTTGATTAAGTAGACGTATCCATATCTACTGTAATCATCAGTAAAAGTCAAATAATAACGATTAGCATCCCTTGTGGCATGTTTGAATGGTCTACACACATCCGTGTGTATAAGGTCCAACAAACCTTCACCCCTTTCACACGAGCCTGTGAAGGGTGACTTTGTCATTTTTCCAAGTAAGCACGATTCGCAACTATCATTTGACTTTAGGTCAAACGACTCCAAGACTCCATCTTTTTGGAGTTGGCCTATGCGTTTCTTGCTTATATGTCCAAGACGACAATGCCATAATGATGCTTTATCCAAGTTATTATTATTAGTAGAATCAATACACAAAACATTATTTCCTAAGTTATCTACAACAGACACAGCTTCATACACACCATCACAAGGTAATGCTTTAAAATAAAGAACATTATTAAAGAAAGCATCAATAGAACCAACTTCATTATTAAACGAAAAGGTAAACCCTTGTTTGTACAAAGCATGAAAGGAAATAATATTTCTTGCCATTCCTGGCGAGTAACAACACTTATTCAAATCTAAACTAAACCCACTACTTAGCGATAAAGTATAAACTCCAATCTTGGTGACAGGTGAAGCTTTCCTATTCCCCATGATCAAGTTTATTCTTCCTTGCTCCACATTCTCACTTCTTCTTAGTCCCTGCAAGTCACAACAAATATGAATACCACAACCGGTATCAAGGACCCAAGATTTAGAATGGGGTGAGTTATTAGAAATGATAGTGTAAATACCTGCATGGTTGGGTTTGACTTTCCCATCCTTCACATCCTGCTGGTACTTTGGGCAGTTCCGCTTCCAATGAGCTTTTTCATGGCAATAGAAGCATTCAGCCTCTTTTGGGTCAGAAGAAGGAGTAATGAAACCTTTCTTGGTTCCACTTGAAGAAGAGCCATCAAGGGTCCGAGCCTTGGTACCCTTCGAAGATCTCTTTCTCTTCCTCCCTCGACTTTGCCCGATTGCCAAAACCGGAGTTGAGTTTGGAGTAGGAGTGATAGCAACCGACTTCCCCTTAAGACCTGTTTCTGCGGCCTTGAGAAGTCCCTGAAGTTTGCTGAGGGTGACCTCTTCCTTGTTCATGTGATATGTCATGCGGAATTGATCATAGCACGATGGTAAGGAGTGCAAAATGATATCTATTGCAAGCTCTTCAGGGAAGTTCACATTAAGCTCAAACGATCCACATACCTTTGCATTTTCTGCATGTGGCTCGTGACGGAATCTCCGTCCTTCATCATGGTCGTTATCATGGAGCAGATGATTTCGTACCTCTCTTGTCGTGCACTTTGATGGTATCTTTCCATCAAATCTTGGTGCATTTCATAAGGGTAGAAATCCTCATAGGAATTTTGGAGTTCTGCTGTCATTGTGGCCAACATGATGCAAGCCACCTTGGTTGCATCTCTTTCATGAGTATGAAAGTCAGCGATCTCCTGGGGAGTTGCAGTGGACTCATCAATTTCCTTAAGCTCCTTGTCAAGGACATATTCTTTGTCCTCGTAGCGGGTAATCATCCTGATGTTTCTGATCCATTCATTGAAGTTGGATCCATCAAAGGTGACTTTCCCACACAAACTCATAAGAGTAAAGGAGCCATTAGGTTCGAGCCAGAAGCATTATTTGAAGACATCTGAATGAGAAGAACAAGTTTAGTATAGATTTAAGAGAGTCCTTAATAAAACACCCAAATGTAATATTAAGGCTAGGATCCAATCACAATCTAGTATAACTTAGAAGAGGTATGCCGTAATCTAAGCTATACTATATTTGAAAGGTAGGTGAATGACGATTCACCAATTTCCACCACGAAAACCGAAATATTAGATATTAGGTTTTATTGGATTTTTAGAAATTCCTAGATTCTTTGAGATTCAATGAACTTTTCAAAGGCATGTTTCAATCTCGAGAGTGCCCTCCAAGTTTTGTGACTGGGATACCAAGGATCACAAAACGAGGTGTGAAGTAACCATGCAAATCACTTGGTACCCTTAAAGTTTATCACTCAATCGATGTGCTGGTAAACCACACACGCTCCACCGATACTATAATAAACCTTAAGTCACCCTTTACCTACCTTGTTAAGTCCAAGTTAGTGTGCCGGTTAACCACACACGCTCCACCAACGACTTAGACAAAGTGTAAAGTGTAATTTCATGGATTAGCACCTTATTCACATTTTCCTAAAGTAACTAAGATTGGGAATTTAATAAAACATTTTAGTTACTTTATAATATTCATCATACTTTGAATGAGAGTTTATAAGTCCTTATCTTACCCGTTCGGCTAACGACCCTCCACCAGTCAAGCAAGCGGTGGGTGAGAGTAGACACCCATTAAGTCACCATTTTATAGGCAACAACCTTATACCCACCTTATAGACCGGCTTTGTGAATGAGGCGTACTAGCGGTAAGACGATTTTATTCTTATACATATATATATATATATATATATATATATATATATATATATATAATTATTAAATCATCATAATATAATTATTCTTATATATATATATATATATATATATATATATATATATATATAATTATTAAATCATCATAATATAAGTATAAGGGTTGAATTTTAACTTTTAAAATTCTAGGGGTTGGAACTTAAAGTTTTAACTTAACTTTTCTTGTTCCAAAACTTGAGGGCAAGTTTTGTAACTTTCAAAACTTTTCATTTCTTGTAACTTATGAGTTTAATAGAGTAATAAAATGAAGACTCTTCATTTTTCTAACTATTGTATTTGTTTTAATGGTTTTAATTCAAGTATGACTCTTGGTTTTCCATAACTTGAGGACAAGTTATGGACTCCATTAAAACACATTATGATCAAGAATTAATCTACCACATAGGTTACAAATAATTCCTATGATCATCTAAAACATCATAAGAACAAGAACATGAATATGAACACAATCAAAAATTACAATTAAAACTTTGTAATTTTGATAACTAGTTGTTGTAAATGAATTAGCAAAGACATTACACCACCAAAAACAAGTTTTCAATTACCAAAACAGTTTAGGGTAATGTTTCTAATTCATTTCCAGCAACTAAATCGAAATTCTGCAATCAGTCGACCCTACTCGCCGAGTGCATGAACTCACTCGCCGAGTTGGTTGAAGATACTCATGAACTCGACGAGTCCCCCCTATAGACTCGACGAGTCCATTCGCAGACAGCAAGATTTTCGATTCTTTTTCAACTTTTAAGCACAAATAAGAGCAAACAAGCCTATGCTCTGATACCACTGATGGAATTTGAGCATTCTAACACTTCCTAAGTGTACATGCAACCCTAATAACCTTGGATCTATGTTTGTCTAATTATC
Source organism: Lactuca saligna (assembly GCF_052625555.1). Lineage (NCBI taxonomy): Eukaryota > Viridiplantae > Streptophyta > Magnoliopsida > Asterales > Asteraceae > Lactuca > Lactuca saligna. Next base: position 246,321,628 of record NC_136420.1, on the reverse strand, counting down.
ATGCAAAGTTGAATTCCAAGGTTATATTCCTATCTAGCATACATGGGGAACAATTTTAACTTAAAGTATAGATAGAATAACTTACCTTGTTGTTGTTTGTGTTCCTTGAAACCTTGTGAGCCTAGCACCCCAAGTGTGATGCCTCAAATGCTTCACACAACACCAAATGCTCTCGGAAGAACTTATGAGAGAATACACACTTCTCAAAATCGGCCAAGCCCTCTTGTTTCTTAGTGTATCCGATTTTAGGTGGAGAACATGTTACTTATATAGTGTTGACACATCTAGGGTTACACCCTAATGTGTCATGACTCTTCATTTCCATGACCCATGGGTTTGTAACTCCCATGGAGCATCCATGGAGCATCCTATGGGTGGAACCCAACTTGATAGTCCATGGAGCCTTTTAGCCCACTATACAAGATATGGATGATTTACATAATCAACCCATATATTTAATTAGTTATCTTTTGATCACATAATTAATTCTAAATTAATTCTTGATCAAACTAATCAAATAATATTATTAATATATTAGAACTTATAATATATTAATAATCTCCAAGTGCTATTTCTCTCATTTAGTCTATCCAATTGCATGATGCCATGCAACCCAAATGGACCATGCCGGGTCAGGTCAAGTACATACCAGAAATAGTTATGGACTTAGACACCTTATCCAACAGTCATAGCATACATGATCGAGCCAACTGTGGAAGCATACGGTAATTGGCTCATCTCAACTATCTCTGCCTCTGTACTCGGACTCTGAGTCTTACTCAGTTTGGTATTGCTTTGGATCGGTAAATCTCCTTTCTTGGAATTCTCCATGTTGAACCTTTTCAACACCTTATCCAAGTAGATACTCTGACTAAGTCTAATTAGTCTTCTACTCCTTTCTCTTAATATCCTTATCCCTAGGATATAGGTAGCCTCCCCTAGGTCCTTCATAGCAAAGCACTTCCCAAGCCAGGACTTAACCTCCTGCAAGGTTGGGATGTCATTTCCTATGAGTAGTATGTCATCCACATACAGTACCAAGAAGCTAACTATACTCCCACTAGCTCTGACATACACGCAAGACTCATCTTCGCTTCTCGAGAAGCCAAACTCGTTTACCTTCTCATCAAAACAAAGATTCCAGCTACGAGATGCTTGTTTTAATCCATAAATGGATTTCTCAAGCTTGCATACTCTATTAGGGTACTCTGCACTGACAAAACCCTCTGGCCGATTCATGTACACATCCTCAGCCAACTTTCCATTAAGGAAAGTGGTTTTGACATCCATTTGCCATATTTCATAATCATGAAATGCTGCAATGGCTAACATAATCCTAATAGACTTAATCTTTGCTACCGACGAGAAGGTTTCATCATAATCAATACCTTGAGTTTGAGTAAAACCCTTCGCAACCAGTCGAGCCTTATAAGTATGCACTTTTCCTTCCATGTCTGTCTTCTTCTTGAAGATCCATTTGCACCCGACTATTTTACGTCCTGGTACATGGTCAACCAAGTTCCAAACTTGATTGTTATACATGGACTGTATCTCGTTGTCCATAGCCTCCTTCCATTTAGCAGACTCCGAGCCTGCCATGGGTTCCTTAACACTGCTAGGTTCATCCAAATTTACCAATGTACTATCACTGATGGACGTATTACCTTCCGTAGTAATATGAAAACCATAATAAAACGAAGGTGTGTTCCTAACCCTTTTAGAACGCCTTGGAGGTACAGACTCGTCAGCTGGATCAATAGGAGTTTCCTCCTCAGGTTGATTGCTAGTCTCTGAGGTTCCTTCACCAATTGATTCTTGAATTTCTTCAAGATCAATCTGCCTCCCACTGTCTCCTTGGCTTATAAATTCTTTCTCGCGAAAGATCCCTCTTCGTGCTACAAAGACCACATTCTCACTGGGTCTGTAGAATAGGTAACCGAAGGATTTCTGTGGGTAGCCGATGAAAATACACCTTTCACTTCGGGGTTCAAGCTTATCATGAGTTTCACGCCTCACGAAAGCTTCGCAACCCCAAATTTTTATGTGGTCCAAATTGGGAACCTTCCCAGTCCACATCTCATGAGGTGTTTTGGTAACCTTCTTTGTACGGACTAGATTAAGGATATGGGCGGCAGTCTCTAAGGCATACCCCCAAAAAGAGATTGGTAACGAAACTCGACTCATCATAGAGCGAACCATGTCCAACAAAGTTTGATTACGCCTCTCAGCTACACCATTCAGTTGTGGTGTCATGGGAGGAGTCAATTGTGAGACAATCCCACACTCCTTAAGATAGTCAAGGAACTTGGTGCTAAGATACTCACCACCTCGATCGGATCGAAGCATCTTAATGTTCCTGCCCAATTGATTTTCTACTTCCTGTTTGAATTCCTTAAACCTTTCAAAGGTTTCTGACTTATGTTTGATTAAGTAGACATACCCATATCTACTAAAATCATCAATAAAAGTCACATAATACCGATTAGCATCCCTTGTGGCGGTTTTGAATGGCCCACATACATCAGTATGTATTAGGTCCAACAAACCTTCACCCCTCTCACAAGTTCCAGTGAAGGGTGATTTTGTCATCTTTCCAAGTAGACAAGATTCACAACTATCATCCGATTTAAGGTCAAATGATTCCAAGACTCCACTCTTTTGGAGTTGGCCTATGTGTTTCTTGTTTACATGTCCAAGACGACAATGCCACAATGATGCTTTATCTAGGCTAGTAGAAGAATCAATATACAACACATTATTTCCTAAGTTGTCTACAATCGACACAGTTTCATACACACCATCACAAGGTAACGCTTTAAAATAAAACACATTTTTAAAGAAAGCATTAATACCACCACATTCATTATCAAACGAAAAGGTAAAACCTTGTTTGTACAAAGCATGAAAAGAAATAATATTCCTCGCCATTTCAGACGAGTACACACATTTATTCAAATCTAATTTTAACCCATTATTAAGCAACAAAGTATAAACTCCAATCTTGGAAAAAGGTGAAGCCTTCCTATTCCCCATGATTAAGTTTATCTTCCCGTGCTCCACATCCTCACTTCTTCTTAGGCCCTGCAAATCAGAACATATGTGAATACGACATCCTGTATCAAGCACCCCAAGAGTTAGAATATGTTGAGTAATTAGACAATATGGTGTAAATACCTGCATGGGTGGGTTTCACTTTCCCATCCTTTAGATCATGCAAGTACTTAGGGCAGTTTCGCTTCCAGTGTGCCTTTTCATGGCAATAAAAGCATTCAGCATCCTTGGGAATGGCAGAAGGAGTGGAAGAACCGCTCTTGGTCTTTGATGAGGAGCCTTCAAGAGACTTTCCCTTGGTACCCTTCAAAGGGTGCTTCCTCTTCTTCCCTTTGCCTTGCCCAATAGCTAAAACAGGGGTAGATGTTGCAGTAGGAGTAGTAGAGGTAACAACCGCTTTACCCTTAAGACCGGATTCCGCGGTCTTCAAGAGTCCTTGAAGCTTGCTGAGGGTAACTTCTTCCTTGTTCATATGATATGTCATTTGAAAATGATCATAACAAGAAGGCAAGGAGTGCAAAATGATGTCAATTGCCAACTCCTCAGGGATGTTAACATTCAGCTTCAGCAAACGGTCCACATACCTTTGCATCTTTTGCATGTGGCCCGTGACGGATTCATCGTCCTTCATGCGGGTAGTTATTATGGAGGAGATTATTTCATACCGCTCCTGACGAGCACTCTGATGGTACCTTTCCATCAGGTCTTGGTGCATCTCAAAAGGGTAAAAATCTTCATACGACTTTTGGAGCTCGGCTGTCATCGTGGCCATCATGATACATGCCACCTTAGTAGCATCTCTCTCATGAGTCCTGAATTCAGCGATCTCCTCAGGAGTAGCAGTAGACTCATCAAGTTCTTTTAACTCCTTATCGAGGACATATTCCTTGTCCTCATAACGAGTAACCATCCTGATGTTCCTAATCCAATCCATGAAGTTGGAACCATCAAAGATGACCCTCCCACAAAGATTCATGAGAGAGAAAGAACCAGTTGGGTTAGAGCCCGAAGCATTAGTGTTGGAAGACATCTGAAAAGAGAGTAAGTTTAGATTAGATATATAGAATCCTTAATAAGACACCCAAATGTAATATTAAGGCTAGGATCCAATCACAATATATTACACTTAGAAGAGGGATGCCGTAATCTAAGTAATAATATATTTGAAAGGTAGGTGAATGACGATTCACCAATTTCCACCATGAAAACGAAATGATTTATTAGGTTTAATTGGATTTCAAATTCCTAGATTCTTTTGAGATTCATTGAACTTTTCAATGGCATGTTTCAATCTCGATTGTGCCCTTCAAGTTTTGTGACTAGGATGCCGAGGATCACAAAACAAGGTGTGAATAACCATTCTAATTCACTTGGTACTCTTAATATTATCACCTAATCAATGTGCCGGTTAACCACACACGCTCCATTGATCTATGACAAACATTAAGTCACCCTTCGTGAAGCCTCACAATTTCCTTCACATAAGAATTCGCAAGTTTATCCATAGACCATTTTGTTGGGTTTTGAGCAATCTAACACTTCCTAAGTGTGCATGCAACCCTAATAAACCTTGGATCTATGTTTGTCTAAATACATGCAAAATAATAATTTTCCAAGGTTTATAACCTATCTAACATGGCATGGGGAACAATTCAACATAAAAGAGTTAGAAGAGATTACATACCTTTTGGTGAGTTTGGTTCTAAGGAGTTTGAGGGCCAAGCACCAATAGTGTGAATGCCTCAAATGGAATCACAAACACCACAAACTCTTGGAAAACTTAGAGAGAGTATACACCTTGTATAAAATCGGCCACACACATGCACACACACACACACTAGTTCACTAGTTTTCTCTTAGGCTCCATTTCATGCTCCATAAGCATGCTTATATAGTGTGCATGGTTAGGGTGAAACCCTAATAACCCATGTCTTTTCCTTTCCAAGAATACATGGGTTAAAAGCTCCATGGATCATCCATGGACTTCCACATAAGCCTAGCCCATTAACAAATGAGTATTAGCCTACACTATATATAAAACAAATAGCCCATAATCTAATTAGTCTTCTTTTTAATCTCTAAATTAATTCATAATTAATTTAAGACTAAAACTAATTAAATAACGTAACTTCATATTAATATATTATAACTCATAATATATTAATAAACATATGTGTATAACTCTCATAAAATTATCCATAATAGTTTGGATGAGATGCAACCCAAATGGACCATGCTGGTCGGGTCAAGTATATACCAAATAAGTTATGGACTTAGACACCTTATCCAACACATTTCTCTTTGGCTGCTATGAAATGCACACTCTTAGTGAAGCGATCAATGACTATCCAAATCATGTCGTGACCGTTCCTTGTTCTGGGCAGTTTAGTCATGAAATCCATGGTGTTATCTTCCCATTTACCCATGGGTACGGGTAAAGGTTCTAAACTCCCATATGGTTTCTGATGTTGTGCCTTAACCCTAGCACAAGTTACACACTCGGCCACATACTTAGCAACATCGAGCTTCATCGTCGGCCACCAATAATAGGATTTTAGATCCCTATACATTTTTGTACTGCCGGGATGAATCGTGTACATGGTCTTGTGAGCTTCTTCCATCAGAAGACCTCTTACTCCGCCCGTCTTAGGTACCCAAATCCTATCTTGGAATACCTTCAACCCTTGGTTGTTTGTACCGAATACTAACGCTTTACCCAAACGTTCTTCCTTTCGGTCATTTTTCTCTAAAGCTTCCTCTTGAGCTTTCTTTATGCTTTCCATAATTGTCGAGACAACTTTAATTCTCAATGCCCTTGGCCTTTTCTTTTCAAGGTTTACCTTCTGACTGAGAGCATCAACAACAACATTTGCTTTACCAGGGTGGTAAAGTATTTCACAGTCGTAGTCCTTGAGTAACTCTAGCCAGCATCGTTTCCTCATGTTCAATTCCTTCTGATTAAAGAGATATTGGAGACTCTTATGATCAGTGAAAAGTTTACACTTTGTGACATAAAGATAATGCCTCCATATCTTTAGGGCGAACACTACCGCTGCCAACTCCAAATCTTGAGTGATGTAGTTCTTTTCATGCTCCTTCAATTGCCTCGATGCATACGCGATCACTTTATCCCTTTGGGTCAGAACACAACCTAACCCAACTCCAGATGCATCACTATAAACTGCAAAGTTATTAACTCCTTCAGGTAATGAAAGAATCGGTGCTTCACACAATCTCTTCTTCAACTTCTCAAAGGCTTCCTTATGCTTCTCATTCCAAGTATAAGTAGCTCCTTTGTGGGTCAAAGCTGTTAATGGAGTAGAAATCGAAGAAAAGCCTTGGATAAACCTTCGGTAATATCCAACTAATCCTAAAAAGTTCGAATCTTCGTAGGGCTTTTTGGTTGTTCCCACTTCATCACAGCTTCAATCTTTACTGGGTCAACCATTATTCCTTTTTGGTTAACCACATGACCTAAAAATTGGACTTCTTGAAGCCAAAATTCACATTTGGAGAACTTTGCATATAACTTCGCCTTTTTCAGGACTTCTAGCACTTCACACAGATGCTTTTCATGCTCCTGCTTTCTTTTCAAATAAATTAAGATATCATCTATGAATACTATAATAGATTTATCTAGGAATGGTTTACAAACCCTATTCATTAAATCCATGAAAGCTGCTGGGGCATTGGTTAATCTGAACGACATAACCAAAAATTCATAGTGTCCATATCTTGTTCTGAATGCAATCTTTTCAATATTTTGTTCTCTCACCTTTAGTTGATGGTACCCTGACCTAAGGTCGATCTTCGAGAAATAGCTCGAACCTTGCAACTGGTCAAACAGGTCATCGATCCTCGATAACGGGTACTTTTTCTTTATTGTTGCTTTATTCAACTCTGTGTAATCGATGCACATTATCATGCTCCCGTATGTCTTCTTTACAAACAACACAGGGGCTCCCCAGGGCAATGAACTAGGTCGAATGAAACCTTTGTCCAATAACTCCTAAAGTTATGTCATAAGTTCTTTCATTTCCATTGGTGCTAATCTACACAGTGTTTTTGCTATTGGCGTTGTTCCTGGTAACAAGTCGATACAAAATTCTACTTGTCGATCAGGGGGCAATACGGGAAGATCTTCAGGAAAGACTTCCGGATAATCACACACCACCAGAATATTCTGCACCTCCTTCTTTTCCATCTTAGCATCAATCACGAACACCAGATATGATGTACTTCCCTTGGCCAAACACTTTCTGGCTTTCATTAAGGAAATGATTACAGAATTTACTCTGCGTTTGTCTCCATACACCATAAACGACTCTTTCCCTGGTGGGTTTACTTTTACCATATTCTTTCTACACAATATTTCAGCATCATTGGCGCTAAGCCAATCCATTCCTAAAACTATGTCGAATCCATTTAACTCGATAGGCAATAACTCCTCATGGAACTTATTCCTATCCAAGTCAATGAGGATGTTTTTCATACGATGGCTAATAGGTACAAACTTGCCATTAGTAATCTTAACTATTATATCATTAACTAGTCTATCTATAGGCAATGCTAGCTTTCTACCAAATTCATGCGATATAAAGGAGTAATTGGCTCCAGAATTAAACAAAATTTAGGTAGGCAATTCGTTTACGAGAAAGGTATCTGAAGCGACATCGGCTTCTTCTTTTGCAGCTTCAAGTGTCATCTGAATGGCTCTTGCCTTCAACTTTGGTGGAAGATTGGGTTTTGCTATGTCATTCTTCTTTGGGCAATCCCTCAAAATATGCCCTTCTTCATTGCACCCAAAACATACGTTCTTATTGAAGGGGCATTCATTGGAATAATCCCTAGGCTTTCCACATTTGTAACAAGTGACTTCCACGCTGCACTTCCCAGCATGTTTCTTCTTACACTTGTCACACCACTTGGCTTCGGCTGCTCCTCCAAATTTTATCGAACCAGTCTTCAAGAATTTGTTCTTTTTATTGGAACCTGAAGTTCCTTCAAACTTTCTCTTTTCGCCAACTTCAACCTTGCTGGCGGCTCTCCCTTTTATCATATCTTTAACAGACTTGGGAGTCCAGATAGTTGTCTCCAAAGTAAGTGCCTGACGTACTGGCACCGCGTACTCCCATGGAAGTCCCTTTGCGTACCTGTCAATTTTTGCCAGCTCATCTTCGACAATACGCAAAGCAAACTCCATTTTGTCTGTGAAGTTATTCGTATATTCGTCAACGGTCATACTTCCCTTCTTCAACGTTAGAAATTGGTTTTCTAACTCAAGCACGTTTTGGGCCGAGCAGTACTTGCGCTTGAAGTGCACCAAGAACTCTGCCCAATTTAGTTGTAGTGGCTCATTAGGGCTTAGGGTTTTCCCCAGAGTGATAACTCCTTGTGGAACTTATTTCCTTCTTCAGATCAATCGTCATTCAATTCATGTTGTTCAACAGAAACTGAAGGTTCATCCCTGTTGTTCAACAACGTTTGCCTCAATTCCTCCCTCTGTTCAGCCAACATGGTTTGAATCATAGTTCGTACTCCAGTCATGGTGATGGGTTCGGGTGCAGCTCTTACTATAGGCACCTGTTCCACCACTTGGGGTTGAGGTTGTTGCTTTCTGTTTTCATTTCTAGCTCCACTCCGAGTTCTTGCCATTACAATCTATATACCGAATAAGGCGAATTTAGGTCTTTATCCTTGTTAGACATGTCAATTCCCTTATCACTCTGAAACGTTTACATGTTAGTTCTAATCTCGTAATCATACGCTTAGAATCCTACACACATAAGGTTTCCCGATCCGGTCTACATTAGACCATAGATCCGAACAAATAATGGCACACATGGCAAACACATAGCATTTAGCACATAAGGTCATTTTAGGCATCTTTCCTAAAATAAAATAGTACGCGTGTCGAAAATATGGTAGACACTCATCTCACAATCATTATTTAGCATTCTAAGTTTAAGTCTAGAAATCCTACAATTTCTTAGCTCGCTTAAACTAACACTCTGATACCAACTATCACATCCCCTAATTTCTCGGCCAGAAAAGACCGATTTAATTTATGCTTTTTATAATAAAATCAGAGAAATCTTTATAAAAGATGTTGCGGAATTGGTCCCCAAAATAAAAAATGATAAAAGTTTATCAAAATCTTTCCTTAAGAAATGTATAGTTTCATTTCATATCAAAACCTCGGGATGTCATGTTCTGATATAGATCAAAAGCATAAACAAGACATTATACGCCTTTCAACAGTTATTTACAACGACCGGCCTATAATCAAAAATCTCTCATCGTCCTCTGACTATACTCGGGGTCCACTATCTGAAATCATAAAAAACTGAGTGGGTTAGGCTTGGGAGCCTGGTGAGCATATAAGGTTTTCAACCCGCATTAATAATATACTTATTAAGCTCACCAATCAACAATAACCCTGATTACCTATTCCCATTATCCTCACTTTACATCCCTAAACACCTATCACAAGGGACCTAGCCTAAAGAATATCATCGGGATGGACACTACTGCTAAGGGGTTTCCTCAGCCATACATGTCCTAAAGGCAACCATGAGGGGGATGGAGTACACCAATGAACATTTAGTTCATCAACACCTACAAGTTGCGAACCTGCTAGTGTTCTATTGGACTGTCTAGAAGGGTCCGTGGTCGTCATCTATACTCCGCTAGATGACAAAAACAACAACAACAACAACATCGAGGCCTTTCACCATTTTAACACACATCAACTATTTCATCTACCCAACATAATTTGTAGATAAAAAGAATATACAGTTTAAAACTTGTATAAAACATCAACTCAACAATTGTCTCCAATAAACAATCTATATATATATATATATATATATATATATATATATATATATATATATATATAGCACTTTCATTTTACACATAGATATGAAGTATTGTGTGTGTGTGTATATATATATATATATATATATATATATATACACAATACTTCATATCTATGTGTAAAATGAAAGTGACTATACACTCACATTATTTGATGACAATCAGGCAGCAATTCGTTGCTTAAAACGATCGTTTCTAATAAAACCGGGACTTTTATTGAGAAACTGGGCTTTGCGAAGGTCGAGCTTCGAAACCGAAAAGATAAATTTCCCGGGCCTCTCGGGCACTTCGTGGAGTATTTCGGGGTTATAATTGATATCGGAGCTTTAGGGTATGTTAAGATGAAAGAAATATGGGTTTAGGGGCTAAAAATGTCAAGATTCCAAAATATACCCAGGAGGTGTCGCACCTATCTATTTATAGGCAGGGGCTTCTGATCGGACAGTTGAGAAGCTTCTAGGTGGCAAAGATTCGAGGATCGCGGGGGGTGGCTCGCACGTGGGCTGCGCATGCGAAGTGGTTATTGGCGGTCTGTGATTGGACCGAGGTCTATGTCCGAAGTAGGGGGTTCGTGGTAGTTTGTGAGGGCTTCGAACACGAGGAAGAGGACACGCGTCAGATTCTCATTGGACCACTTCGGATAAGGTCAGGAGCTCGGATGACTCAGAAGCTCGGACACGTGGCTCGCATGACTCACCATTTCGGACATGTGGCACATTTTGGGCGAGGGTGATGTGGCCGAAGTCCACCCATGCGAATTTTCTCGGTTTTTGTGCAAAACCTTCTAAAATCCATAACTTTCGCGTATGAGCTCCATTTTTAACGTTCTTTATATGCACACGTAGGTAAAATTATGCTCTACAACTTCCGTTTAGACTTTGTCGGCTAATTTTGAATTTAATTTTTATATTATTATTTTTAACAGACCAGGACAGGAAATCCGTTAAAAATTTATAACTTCTTCATCCGATGTCCGTTTTTGTCAGACTTTTTACTGTTGTGCTACTAATGATGAGACATTCGATTATCGTTTAGGTTGTGTCGGCTAAAAATCGCTTGATCGAAAATTCGAGTTTTTAGCTGTCTACTGCTAAGCTGAAACTTTGAAAAATTATAACTTCCTCATACGAAGTCAGATTTGGGCGTTCTTTTTATCGAACTTCTTGGTTTAACGAATACTACACCTTTCGTTTAGATTACTAAGGCTAAAAAGTAGTTTATCAAAAACTCACTTTTTTCGACGTTCAATAGTGTGCCAGTTTTGTCGCGAAACTTCGACAGGTCATAACTTCTTCGTTATAACTCGGATTTTGGTATTCTTTATATCCCCGAAATCCTTGTTTCGACCACTACTACTTTATGTAAAGATATTGGCTTTATCTAATATTTATTTTTGACACTCATTTTTATTCTTAATAATTAATCATAAAACACATAATTCACATAATATTCACAAAATTCCTTTTTCATTTCTTCAAAATGAGTTACAAAGGTTAACCTCGACTATCACCTCAATATAAATGCCTAGGCGAGAAACACGAGTGTTACAAAAAGCATGATTAAACTTGTTTCTTCTATGACTTCTTAGTTCATACTAGTTATGTAAAAACTCAGGAATCATGAAATTAATAATGAAAGTTCGTTAGTTGAATGATAGACCACCTGATTATAAAATACTGATGATTACCCTGGGAAATCCTATATTCCCCTTAAATGAAAAACTGTTGGATTACTCGTTCTAAATCAGAAAGTATAAGTATCTACCATACTTATATTGATTAAGCATAGTTCCCTTTTGAAAACCCTGGCTACTTCCAATGATGTACATTTGTCTTATTACATAAATAAATCTAAATGAAAACGTGGTGATCTGATTTCCTGAAAGTATTACTAATATCCTCATGTGATCACTTAGTTACTAACTGTAAAGTTAGTTTGTTCGATCTATTATTATTATGTAAAAGAGTCTTACGATTGGCGAGTTTTATGACCATACTTAAACTTGATACGACGTGAAATAGACGTTGATATCATTTATGACATTTGTCACCCATAGACCTACCGGTCCGACTGTAGCTAGCAGCCAGGTGCGGGATAGTCAGTCCCGTATAGATCTATACACAAAAGCCATGCTTTCCCTCCAGGAAATTCTGGTTCATAAGGGTAGTCCTTCACTTAGTTAATGTTGTAAGCACCCAAGGACGTGTCTCCAAATTATGTTAACGACTTTACGAATAATAATACAGGAAAACCCTTTTTGTTATTAACATGAATCTTTATTAGATAGTATCTTTGGTTTCATGATTTGTAAGTTCATTTCCTTAGTTTTGAAAACCGCTTTTGCATGGTTCATATTCTAACGCATTGTGAAAAATTGATTTCAATATTCACTGTATATTGATAATAGTAATATATTAAATAAGATAATATATTTGAACTGAAGATTACCTGTGCTTTTACTTGTATTCCCCCTGAGAACATTTAAAAACTTGGAAAAATGTAGGGCTATGAACTCACAGTTTGATGTGGGATTCGAAGGTAAGTCGTTAGGAATTCTAAGTGCCAAAAGAAACCTCGGACACAAACGGATCCTATTTAACATATAGGAGCACATCCATGTATTAGATGAGGGTATAACACTATTAGTTATGGAAGGAAATCACCTTAGGGACTTGGAAACACTTGAAACTAAGTGTTAGAATCACATGTGATTTGAAGATGGGGAGTTTGCGGCAGTAAAATAGGTGTACGGTCATGGGTTTACGACCCAATAGGGTTTTCGGCCCAAGAGTTTTCGGCCCAAGTGTTTGCGGTCTATGGGTTTACGGCCTATGGGTTTATGGCCCATGAGGTTACGACCGTAAACACTCGATGAAAAGTGCGATTTGCGGTGTTTTTAGGTCCTCTCTAGCCTCTTGAAAGTGTTCTAAGTCCCATGCATAGCTAAAAGGGGTGTTTAACGTCAATATTTGACCAAATACTTAGGTTTATGACCAATGAGAGGTGTACGGCCGTACACATGGGTTTACGGCCATAAACCCTTTGTGTTCATGCATTTTAGGTGGTTTTCTAGGTGAAAATCAAAGGTTTCTAGTAGATATCAAGCATAGGAGGTAGTTACTTACTATTAGGAAGCTTGGGGTGAGGTTTAGCCACCAAGAACTAGTGTGTGTTCTTGGTGAAAGATGAAAATCTAGAAAATGATGATATTTATGAGATGAAACATGGATTCATCGCTAGATAAGAGATTAAAACATAATCAAGGTGAAGAATCACTTACATTCTTGAGGATTCTAGAGTAAAATTCGATGGATGTAGAGAGAGGTTGGAGAGAGAAAGTCTTTGAAGTGGGTAAAGTTTGAAATGAAGGCTAAACATCCTTTATATAGGGTGAGTTTTCGGTCAAGACAGTGGGTGGGGTGTACGACCGTAAACTCGAGTTTGCGGACGTACACTCCTCTCGAAGGAGTGTTCGGTCCGAATGCTAAGATATGACATGGAAAAACTCGTTCTTGGACTCAAACCTTGATTCTACTGAGCTTAGAGTACTCAGCTAGACCCAAAATAATACTAACGAGAATAGAAACAAATCCAAATTGATTTATTTTTAAACAGTTCAAACAAAAGAAATTTCGGGTTGTCACATCATCCCCCCGTTAGAGGGAATTTCGTCCCGAAATTCAAACATGGAATATAATTCCTGGACTTGGAAAAGATGAAGGGTATCACAAGTGTCTGTCACACCCCAAAACCGATAACGGCAGAATACGTTTCGGGGTGGATGACGTAGTGTACGGTATCATCACAATTGCATAATAGTAAAAGCAAGAAACATACAACCATTTCGTTTACATAGTAAGTGTATTTACAAGTGTGTTTTATAATGTTTGACAAACACCAAAAGTAAACAAAAATAAGAGATGGGTCTTGCATGCTCCATCTTCTCCGAAAATGCTGCAGTTGTACCTGTCTATCTTTGACCTGAAGATACAAGTTATTTTGAAAAGAATATCAGCATAAAGCTGGTGGGTTCATAAGAGTTTAGTGTGAGTTCTTATATAAAAAGCATTAAAATCATTAGTATGAAAGCTGAAGTTTATAGTCATAAGTAGTGGTAAAACCTATAAAATCCTATATTTTCCAGAAATGTATAGTAAGTGAAAATCTTTAAGAAATATGATGTTTCTATCTTTGAAAACCATTTATCGTAGAAGTATAATAGTGACTCACCAATAAGTAAAGCAATATGGTAAATTATACTTGAAGTAAATAATAGTGGTGCAGCTTCCTTTAGTATTAGATACTTGTTTACTTCAGGGTATTCACTTTATCTTTTGATTAACGTTTTAGCACGGTTATAGTGTATTTCCTGTATGTTGCTAATAGTGTGAGTAATAGCGGACCCCCATGACCTTCCCGGTCATGTATAGTGTAGTAGAGTAAAGGCATCCCTGGACCTGTGCGGCTTGGACTGAAGTTATCAGTCGGGATGTAATAGCGTCTGCCCCGTATAGATCTATACACATAGTGTCGTCTTCCTATCGGAAAACTTCAGGTGTAGTGTGTAGCAAATAGAGTGTCTCGTAGTGGGTAAATGAGTTATCTTATGATTTGTACTTTCTCTTGTATTATAGTGGAGTAGTCTTTTTTATAACTTGTACTGTATTCTCTTATTAGTGTATAGTTTCATAATAGAGAGAATTATAGTAGTGTAGAGTAGTAGTTAAAACAAGGGATAGAGACCTGAACTATACCTATTATAGTTAACTTAGTGTGTGTGGTTCTAGTCAGGTTAGTGATTTAGGCATCTAATGAAATAAGAAGTACTCGTAATCCGTACTAATATACGAGATATATAACTAAGAAATCAACGACAGTCGGACGGATAACCACTACCCTAAGCCCACAATCAGACAAGAACAGGAAATAAGGCGAGTTATCGGTCCTAAGTCCTTCAAGTCTTACTTATATAAATATATCAGTGTGATTACATTTTTATAAAGAGATTTATTAAATAGAAGTATTATACAAAAGAGACATTTAAAACTTGTTTGTCTATTCAAAATAGTTTTGAAAACAAATGATTGATTTACAAGGCATAGTGATAAATCACATGTGATTTGAACTACAGGTAGTGAATCACATGTGATTAATTCTGTAATATGAAAAATTGTCTTGTATAACTTTTCATAAACATGTATATTCAACTTGTATCTCCCCCTAAAACATATAAAACATTTGAAAGGTTCATTAAAGGGGTATGAACTCACCTGAATTTGCGTAAATCGGGTGAATCGGGTAGATCGGGTAAAAGTGTCGGTTGAGCGTTTTGTTCCAAACAATGACTTGTACACCTTTTAGGACCCCAATGTCATATGAAAATATGTGTTTTACAAGAAATTAATCATTTTATGCTTTCCGTTTAAGTATTGAGGCATTCTAGCATCAATTCGGGGTTTTAGGGCCTAGAAGGGGTTCCCGGGAGTGGTTTAAGGCTAAGAAGGATTTACGGGAGGGTCCATGAGCTCACTCCCTTGGAGTTTACGGCCCAAAGGCCACTCCTTGGGAGTTTACGGCCGTAAGCCCCCTAGGCTTGGCCGTAAACTCATGTGGTCTTCCAAATTGCATGTTTAAGGCCTTATTTCACTTCCTTGATTTAATGGTATGTGTCTTGAACTAATATGGAGGGATTAAACCCTCATTTTTTGACATATTTGGGGAGTTTACGGCCAAGACTTGTTCTTGGGCCGTAAACTCCATTTAATCCCTCAAAATGGATGTTTAAATGGTACAATACACTCTCATTCACCTTAGATAAATTCTAGAAGGCCTTAGATGGAGTTTTGGGACATTTTGACATGAAAATTAGGGAGTTTACGGCCCAAGAATATCCTTATCCGTAAACTCTTCTTTTAGCCTCAAAATGGGAAGTTAAATGGTACAACACACATCCAAGGGCCTTAGCTAAATTCCTTACATGCATTAGATAAGTTTTGGGACTTGTTTGACACAAAAACTTGGGTGTTTACAGCCCAAGCTTAGCCTTGGCCATAAACTCCTCTTTTTGTCCTCAAATGATGTTGTTTAATGCATTTAAACATTCCCTAGTGTCAAGACTAAATTACCAAACACCCTAGATAAGTTTTTGGGGCTTTTAACAAGGGTTTTTAGGGTGTTTACGGCCTAAGCATAAGCTTGGGCTGTAAACTCCTTTTTAAGCTTCATATCCTTGTGTTTTAATGTCCAAACTCTCCTAGGTATATGTCTTAATTAGTCCATAAGCTTAAAGGAAGGAAAAATGAGGTTTTTGACAAGTTTTTAGGGGTTTACAGCCTAAGGGGCTTCTTAGGCCGTAAACTCATTTTTGGTCCTTGTTTTCTATGATTTTGGCCTCTAAATACAGTGAAGTATGTTTAGATTAAGGTAGGGAATGAGTCCTTACGTTTGGATGTCGGAAATTCGCGGATTTGGGGTCGATTTCGGGTCTAGAGAGACAAAGTAGTGAGAGAGAGGTGAAGGTGTGGTAAAAGAGTTCAATTGTAGTGTCTATTTGTTTATATATGTCTTAGGTATTGCACCCGATACACGGCTACCCGATGCTAAAGTTTAACGGCGTTAAAACTTTTTACCCGGGTGAAGTGGTTGAAAAGTAATATAACTCTATTTAGTTAAACGGGGTTAACATTTACAAGTTATAAATACTTATGATAATATCGGAACATATACATAACTAGATATTTGTTTATTGACGACTCCAAACATTACCAAAAATAACATATAGTGACGCATTCCGTTAGTGAAAATAGGGTTTGTAACGGCAATATATTTGGGGTTGTCACATTATCCCCCCGGTTAGGGGAATTTCATCCCGAAATTTAGAATTCATACAGATAAGAATTACAGTACTACTACGCGAAGAGATGGGGGTATTTGAGTTTCATTTGGTCTTCGCGCTCCCAAGTGAATTCCGGTCCTCGTTTGGCATTCCACTGAACCTTCACAATTGGGATACGGCTTTGTTTTGTTCGTTTTACTTCTCGATCCATAATCTCCGCAGGCTCTTCCACGAAGTTGAGGCTCTCATTGACCTCAATCTCGTCAAGGGGAATTACGAGTGTCTCGTCTGACAGACATTTCTTCAAGTTCAAGATGTGGAAGGTAGGGTGTATGTTGCTTAGTTCGTAAGGTAGGTTGAGTTTATAAGCTACGGGGCCGATTCTGGCGAGAATCTCAAAAGGCCCTATGTACCTTGGGTTCAGCTTTCCACGCTTTCCAAAGCATATCTTGCCCTTGCAGGGTGAGACCTTCAACAGGACTCGATCTCCCACCTGGAATTCAAAGGGTTTTCTGCGTTTGTCGGCGTAGCTTTTCTGTCGATCCCTAGCGGCTTTTAGTCGTTCACGTATCTGTACAATCTTCTCGGTCGTCTCTCGTATGATCTCCGGACCAGTGAGAGAGCTGTCAGGAACTCTTCCTCTAGCTAGCTGAGTGTCACCCACCTCAGCCCAGCACAGAGGGGATCTGCACTTACGGCCGTAGAGGGCTTCGAATGGGGCTGTCTTGATGCTCATATGATAACTATTATTATAAGAAAACTCCACAAGAGGTAAGTGTGTGTCGCATGATTTGCCAAATTCAATCACACAAGCTCGCAGCATATCTTCTAAGGTTTGAATCGTCCTCTCACTTTGTCCGTCGGTCTGCGGATGGTAGGCTGTACTCATGTCCAGCCTCGTCCCTAGTGACTTTTGCAACGATTGCCAAAACCTAGAGGTGAATCTACTATCCCTGTCTGAGATAATAGATATAGGGACGCCATGTAGTCGTACTATTTCTTTAATGTACGTTCTAGTGAGTTTCTCCATCTTGTCTGTTTCTTTGATGGGTAGGAAGTGTGCGGACTTGGTCAGCCTGTCTACAATGACCCAAATGGTATCTAGTCCACCCACTGTCTTGGGAAGTTTGGTTATAAAGTCCATTGTGATCCGCTCCCACTTCCATTCTGGTATCTCAGGTTGTTGGAGGAGTCCTGATGGCTTTTGATATTCGACCTTGACCTTCGCGCAAGTAAGGCACTTACTCACAAAGGTGGCGATCTCCGCTTTCATGTTCGGCCACCAGTATAGCTTTTTGAGATCCAGATACATCTTATCTGAACCCGGGTGGACAGAGTAACGCGTGTTGTGTGCTTCTCTCATAACCAAGTCTCTAAAGCCTCCATGGCATGGAGTCCAGATTCGGTCCATGAAGTAGTAGGCTCCGTCACCCTTAGCCTCTAGATTTTTATCCATTCCGCGCAGGGATTCTCCCGTCACGTTCTCGGGCTTTAAGGCTTCTAGCTGAGCCTCTTTGATCTGTCTGGATAGATGTGAATGGATAGTCATCGCCAACGACTTGGTCTTTCGACCGGTATACTCCTTCCTACTCAGTGCGTCTACTACTACGTTGGCTTTTCCCGGGTGATATCTAATTTCACAGTCGTAATCGTTAAGTAGCTCGACCCATCGATGCTGCCTCATGTTGAGTTCTTTTTGGTTCAGTATGTGTTGTAGACTTTTATGATCAGTGTACACCACACTCTTCGTCCCGTATAAGTAGTGTCTCCAGATTTTTAGTGCGAAGACAACCGCTCCTAACTCGAGGTCGTGAGTAGTGTAGTTCGCCTCATGGGTCTTTAGTTGTCTCGAGGCGTATGCGATAACCTTACCCCGTTGCATCAAGACACAACCGAGCCCCTGATTGGATGCATCACAGTATACAACAAAATCTTCTGTCCCTTCGGGAAAAGATAATACTGGTGCGGTGCATAGGGCTCGCTTCAGGGTTTGGAATGCCTTCTCTTGTTTTTCTTCCCAGTCGAACGATATGCCTTTCTGTGTCAGCATAGTGAGAGGCTTTGCAATCCAAGGGAAGTTTTGAATGAATCTACGGTAGTAGCCAGCAAGGCCTAGAAATTGACAAATTTCCGTAGGCGTCTTCGGTGCTGACCAGTTCTCAATAGCTTTAATTTTGGAGGGGTCCACATGGATTCCTTCTTCACTAACCACGTGACCTAAGAATTCAACTCTTCGGATACAAAACTTGCACTCAGAGAACTTCGCATATAACTTTTCGGATCGCAACATTTCCAGGACTCGTCGTAAGTGATCCCTGTGTTCTTCCTCGCTCCGAGAGTAAACGAGGATATCGTCAATGAAGACGATGACGAACTGATCCAGATATGGACGGCACACCCTATTCATCAAGTCCATGAATACTGCAGGGGCGTTAGTCAGTCCAAAGGGCATCACTACGAACTCAAAATGTCCGTAGCGGGTTCGGAAAGCTGTCTTCGGAACATCTTCCTCAAGTACCCGTAACTGATGATACCCAGATCTAAGGTCTATCTTGGAGAAGTAACTTGCTCCTTGTAGTTGGTCGAATAGATCGTCGATACGAGGGAGGGGGTAGCGATTTTTAACCGTGAGTTTATTGAGTTCCCTATAATCGATGCACATCCGAAACGATCCGTCCTTCTTCTTCACGAACAAGATCGGAGCTCCCCAAGGTGAGAAGCTCGGTCTTATAAAGCCCTTCTTGAGCAGTTCGTTGAGTTGACCAGATAGTTCTTGCATTTCGGCGGGCGCTAGGCGGTAGGGCAACTTAGCTACGGGGGTAGCTCCTGGAACTAGGTTGTTCTGAACTCAACCTGACATTTGGGAGGCAGGCCGGGAAGATCCTCCGGGAAGACATCAGGGAAATCGCATACTACGGGAATGTCTTTTGGATCTTTCGATTTCTGGTTAGTGTCGACGACGTGAGCAAGAAAGGCGCGATATTCCTTGCGTAAGTATTTCTGAGCCTGAATGCTGGAGATGATACGAAGACTCGTACTCGGCTTATCTCCATATATCAATACGGTTTTGTGATTCGGGAGGTTCAGGGGAATGGCTTTGTCGGAACATAGGATATCTGCGCAATGGAGACTCAACCAATCCATACCAAGAATGACATCCAAATTTTTGATTGAGACTGGCATAAGATCGATTGGAAATGAGTGATCGTCTAACATGAGAGTGCAACCTATGTAGATTTCGCTAGAGCTTTCTGTTTTCCCATTAGCCATTTCTACTACAAATGTTTCTTTTAGTGGTCAAGGGGTTTGTTTGAGTAAGTGTTTAAAGTTGTGATTTACGAAGCTTCTTTCTGCACCACTATTAAATAAGACACAGGCATAGGAGTTGTTGAGAAGAAACGTACCCGTGACTACCGTGGGATCTGCTACCGCTTCATTGTGACCGATAGCAAGTAGCCTTCCAGTTCCCCTAGCATTTGTGGTCTTTGGACAGTTTCTCTTAAAATGACCCGCCTCCCCACAGCCATAACAAGTTGGGGTCACTCCCGTACCAGGAACCTACGTGATAGGTTTGGGAGGGGCCTTACAAAATCGGACAGTATGGCCCTTTCGACCGCAGTTGGAACACTGCAGTTCACGGCAGGGGTCATTGTGGTGGAAAGGGCACTTGGTACACTTGGGCAAGTTTCCACTGTAAG
This sequence comes from Lactuca saligna, assembly GCF_052625555.1. Classification (NCBI taxonomy): domain Eukaryota; kingdom Viridiplantae; phylum Streptophyta; class Magnoliopsida; order Asterales; family Asteraceae; genus Lactuca; species Lactuca saligna. Next base: position 246,301,165 of record NC_136420.1, on the reverse strand, counting down.
CTTTTGGTGGGGCTGGAGCAGCTGGAGTAGCCGGGGTGGTGGCAGCATGGACCGCCACAATTTGCTGGTCCTTTGAGGAGGTTTGAGTTTTCTTTCCCTTCTTCTTATCCCATCGCTTCCTCTTTCTGTCACATGAAGCGGGTGGTGCAGTGGTTGTTGTGGTTGCTGTTGCTGGAGTGGAGGAGATTTCGTGGTTGATCAGGCTCTGGGCCAATTCCTTGGCGCTGTCAAAAGTGGTAGGGCGTGAGGCTAGAACATTTCCTCGATACGGAGGCACTAAACCCCAGATGTATCGTTCAATCTTCTTGCTTTCAGAGGGGATCATATTGGGACACATAGCCGCCAAGTCACAAAACCTAGCCGTATAAGCCGTTATGTCGGTCCCCTTCATCTTGAGGTTCCAGAGTTCTTCCTCAAGTTTCTGAACTTCGCCCCTAGAGCAGTACTCTCCTCTCATGAGGTCTTTCAGAGTGTCCCAGCCCATAGCATTGGCTGTGACCAAGGAGAGTGAACTGACATGGCCGTTCCACCATGTCAAGGCCCTGTTAGTAAGGGTAGCAGTGGCGAATTTGATTTTGCTCTCTTCAGGGCAAGAGCACATTTCAAATACAGCTTCGGTTCTTTCGAACCATTGAGATAATGCCAGAATTCCTCCAGTGCCGTCGAAGAAGGTAGGTTTACAGTTCATGAAATCCTTATAAGTGCATCCCTGTACCCTATGATGGACTTCACCGAACCTGGAGTTACCACCGCTCGCATCCCCAGAGTTCATTTGGGCCATGGCTGCTGTCACGGCCGCGGTCACCGCTGTTTGGAACAACACCGGGTCGATCTGCGGAGGAGGAGGTGATGGAGTAGGGGTTTGAGTTGCGGGTCTTCCTCTGCTGGGACGCTTTCGTGGAGGCATCCTTTACTGGAAGAATTATAGAAATGATAGCAATAGTAAGAGCATATTGCGAATATAAATTGAGTGTTTCGTGGATTAAATCAACATAATCCAAGATCAGGATGACAGTTATAGCAATAGGGAAATCAACTGCCAATATACTGGTATTAATGATGCAACACAAGTTCATAAAAATTGACCTAGCAGTAGGTCTTACATCATACCATAGAGAAAATGTTGGCAGTTTAGAGGTTTAACTAGAGTACTTTCAAGCTAGGAATGTTTACAGATAATAGATCTACGGAACATAGAGTGAAAAGGCTAATCCTTTAAACAAAAGATTGAGGTAACTAGACGTCTCCTACTGGCAACGGTTACTCGTTGGGCGAATCCTCAGATCTGCTAGCTAACGCATAACTTCTTGAAGGTGTCGATCATGAGTCCTTTGGCGTGTACGAAGTTCCCTAACTTCGGCTCGGGATGCAGCCAGCTGATGTTGCAGAGCCTCGTTGGCCCTCCTTGTCCTGTCCATGGCTTCTTTGAGTTGATGGATGCGAACCGTGTTGAGATTTGAGTTGGCATCCACTTCTACAACTCGACCTATAGCAGCTTGACCCTACTCGACGTTCCTGGCAATCCTTCAGATTATGATGGGCAGGACCCGATCTGCTGATCCTCCTTCGTTTATGTTGTAGAAGCTTCGGTCTCCATTGTATGGCATGGGCTGACCCTGCTCCTCGCTCCATCTATGCAAGGATATGGCCCACATAGGAGTGGGACCCTGAAATGTCGGACGGGGGTTGGGGTTCGGAGCTCCGGGAGGTAGGTTATTAACTTCTGGCTCGGATTCGGAGTTATCCGGAAAGCCTTCTGCTCGGTGGTCATCCAAAGGGATTGGGTGATCATCGCCCGACTCTTCGCTGAGCCATCCTCCATTACCCTGGTTTGGGTAGTACGGGTCGCCAGGAGGGTGGAAGCCAGCCATGATATCTATTACAGAAAAGGGAAAAGAAGATTAATAGGTGCACTAACCTAAATTACTTATAAGATGATCATCACGAGTTAGACCAATACTTGCATAATGCATACTAATTACATGTGACTAGGGCAGGATAGTCCATCGAATAAGTGACCCTAACTCTAAATCCACAACCAAACAAGGAACAGGAAGTAAAGTGAAGATCACAGATTCTAAGTCTATAACGCCCTAGTCACATGTAACTGGAAAATATCCATTTAGCAACTATTGCTCCATCAGTAACAACCCATTTTAGTTCTCACAAATGTATGTTTTTAGAGGTACATAATACTCCTATAGTATTCTAATGTTAACATTATTGTGGTAGTGTTGGTAAGTTTTAGACTTGTTGTAACACCACAACCAAGCTTTGGTACATGCTAGTCACTCCCAGGAAAACGTAGTTGATCAGGCTACATCCCCCTAAATGTGACTATATGTCTCTAAGCCCAATTGTGCTATCCAACAATCTTAATACTTTTGTTTTGTTCTAGGTTGATACTGACTTCTGCATTTTATAGTGATGTGTGTATATACGTACATATATATATATATATATATAGTTAAATCCTTTAGATACTTAACAGTATATATTCTTGGTCAGAGTGTTTTAGTCCCGAAGTGTTTATAGTTTGTATATCTTTTATAGGTTGATATACTTGATTCACTATAAACAATGCTCTGATACCAATTTGTCACACCCCAAAACCGATAACGGAAAAACCAAGTCATTTGCTAAAAATTTTTCTCTCTCTAACTTTCTCTCTCTAGGATTTTCTCTCTCGGTTTTCCAGTTTTGGTGAGTGGCTTGGTTGGGATTCTGGTGATCGGATCTCTTGCCGGTGCTGGAATTTCATCATCGTTGATTGAATTTACTCTAGAACGAATTCCAATTGTTTATACGATTGGTGATCGGATGTTTGGGAAAATTGGTAATATGTTTGGTATGAATTATATGGATCCTCCTGATCCGGTTAATAAAAATTTGTATGAAGATGAATTGGAAGCTGATATTGGAGCAAAACGAAGAGGAAGAAGAGCTGTACATAAGGAATTCTCTCCTTATTCAGTGATTAAACCATTAAGATCAAAAGAAAAAATGGAAGCTAAAGCTAATCGGTTAAAGGAGGAGAAGACGTATTTGAGCTCGAAATCAATAGCTGATGGGTCTAAAGCAGTTCTTCGAGCTGGAATACGTGATGTAATCAAATCAAATTATGGAAAAGAAAATATCGATCCTCAATTTATTAAAGCTGAATTGGATGCGTTTGATAAGGTGATTGCCGAACAGAAAAAAAATGGAAGAAGAAAAAGGATTCGTGTTGCTCCAAGTAACTTCAGATATGGTTAAGGGATTCAATTCTTCTAAGAACACGGTGGTTGGGTTATCTTCTTCATCCCCTGTAATTCAAGTGAACATGGAAACGAACGCTAGAACTGGTACTGGGTCGAACATTGGATCGTTAATTGGAATGAAAATGCATAAGGGCATGTTGATTGATGAGTCGAATGCTTCCAAGGATTTCAATTCTTCGCAGATTATGGAAAATAGTTTGTCTTCTCCAGCGATGGGATCGGCAGTTGATAATAAAGATGTCAAGGGTATTTTGGGAAAGTCCCCATTATCGCAAGTTGCACCTGTTATTTCAGGTACCAATTTAGTCTCTGAAGATAATCTTATTAATCCAATTAGTAGTCCTATTAATTGTATTGATGAAGATATGAAAGATTCACTGAATGAGAATGGAAATTTGGAAGTTGATACTGGTAATGATATGAAGAAGGAACAGGGAACTAACTTCTTGAGCATGGATTTTACCAAACCTGTTGCTTCCCCTGCAGCTAAGTTAGTTAGTGATTATAATAAAAAATCTTATGCTCGTATGGTTGAATCAACAAATACTGCAGTGGATCTTAACATTAAAGTAATTCCAAAAGAGGATGGAAAGCCTAAAGGGAAAGTTGAGTTGCTTTATGCAGATTTAATGTTGGGTGGAGCTCCTTATCATGCTACATTGTATGGGTTTTTTGTGGGGAAAAAACTTACATTTCCAACTGTTAATCATTTTTCTTTTAAGATGTGGAAGATATTTGGGCTGAAAGATAATGATGAAGGATTCTTTTTCTTTAAGTTTGATTCTAAGGAAGGAATGATGAATGTTCTAGAGGGAGGCCCATGGTTGATAAACAATGTGCCGATGTTTGTTCAAAGATGGAGGCCAGGTCTAGTACTCAGTAAACCACAGATTAACTCAGTTCCTGTTTGGGTTAAAGTGTTTAATGTGTCGTTGGAGTATTGGAACAGCAAAGGAATTACTTTGATTGCTAATGAGATTGGGAAACCAATTGCCATGGATAAAATCACTCAAAAAATGTGTAATGAACATTGGGGAAGGCCAGCATTCATGCGTTTTCTTGTGGAAATGTCAGCAGAAGCAGAATGGATGAAAGAGTTAAGTGTGATCTCAATTGATTTTGGAACAGGAGAAAAAGTTGAGTCAAAGTGCAGGGTAAAGTATGCGTGGAGACCTGATGTTTGTAATCACTGCAAAATATATGGGCATAAAAATAGCAATTGTGCAATTCTTAATGGGGCAAAAAATGATAATGGTGCTGATGTTGCTGTAAACAGAGAAGAGGATGGGAAAAAAGAGAAAGTTGATGATGATGGTTTCATTTTAGTCACAAAGAAAAATAACAAAGGGCAGAAATTCAATAATAATGGTGTGATTATTAATGAAGAAGGGAAAGTGGATTTAATTAAATCCTTGGAGGAAAACACAAAACTTGTTAGTGAAGGAGCTAAAGTTGGTAACAATGAAGGAGAATCTATAGAGGAGGGTGAGCAAAGGAAAAATAATAGCAAACAAATTGAAGAAAAAGAAAAGCAAAAAGGAGTTAAGAAAGAAGATCAAAACAGTAAAGGGGCTGGAAGTCGACATAATGGGGGAAATTATTCGAAATTTGCAGTGGGTAATCTCAAAAAAGATGGGAAGGAGAAAGGGGTATTTCAGTCAAAAGAGGATAAAAGTGGGAAAGTGAATGGTACAGGGGTGTTTATCCCAAAAGAAAAAATGGGGATAAGAGTTAAAAATGTTATTGAAAACTTTAATGCTAAAAAAGAAGGAATGCAGGGGAAAAAAGAAGAAAATCAAAAAAAGGTGTATGTTCCTAAAAAGCAAGTGGATTTAAAAGTTAGTTCTAACTTTGACAAAACAGGTTCTAATTCAGGGAAAGATAATCAAGATGAGATATTATCGCAAAACCCCTTTGATGTGCTTGCTGATTTGGGATTAAAGGATATGTCTTACTTGGATGGAATTGATCAGGAGATGATTTTAACTGGAGGTGGCCAGGAGATAAGCACCGAAAATTCAAATGTTGATCAATGTTGATGAATATAGGATGCTGGAATGTGAGGGGGTTGAATTTAAGGCCTAAACAGGAGGAAATAAAGAATGTAATAAGAAGTAATAATTTGTCTCTGTTTGCTATTCTAGAATCCCAGCTGAGATTTAGCAAACTTCAAACGACTTGTAATAATGTTTTTGGGAAATGGATGTGGATATCGAACCAAGACATGAGTCCTAAAGGCACTTGAATTATAATTGGTTGGGATCCGGAGGAGTTAGTTGTTATGCCTTTAGATGCAAATGATCAGGTTATGCACTGCCAGGTGTTGTTTATCCGGGAAAATAAAAGAATTTTTTGCTCTTTCGTTTATGCTTGTAACTATTACATGGAGAGAAGGAAGCTTTGGAATTCTCTTGGAAAAAATAAAGATGTTGTTAAGGGGCTTCCTTGGTTAATAGTTGGAGACTTTAATGTTACCAAACAATTGCTTGATTCTTCTTCTGGCACTTCGAGATTGTCTAGGGGAATGGTTGATTTTAATGAATGCATGAATCTTATTGAAGTTCAAGACATCAATAAAATGGGATTTCACTTTACTTGGAATCAAAGGCTAAATGGAAATAATGGGATTCTTAAAAAATTAGATAGAGTTTTGGGAAATTTCAAATTTATTGAGGATTTTCCAGATGTCTATGCTAATTTTCAGCCTTATAGAAATTCAGATCACTGCCCAATGATAGTGAAATTTCCTTTTAAAAAGAAGTTCAGAGTTAGACCATTTAAGTTTGTTAATGCCCTAACTCTTTTGGAAGATTTCATTCCTACGGTTGAGAAAGCTTGGAATACCCCTGTTGAAGGTTTTGACATGTTTCGTTTATGTCAAAAATTGAAGTTATTGAAGAAGCCTCTTCGAAAGTTGCTGTTTGGTCAGGGAAGTTATGCTGGAAAAGTGCAAAAATGTAGAGAAGAATTGGAGAGAGTGCAGACTGAACTTGATAATGATCCTCATAATGGTGAATTACGTTCTGAAGAAGGTTTGTACATGCAAGCTTTTCTTAATGCTTGTAAAGAAGAAGAGATGGTCTTAAAACAAAAAGCCAAAGTGCAATGGTTAAAGGAAGGAGACAGTAATTTTGCATATTTTCACAAAGTTGTCAGGGGCAAGATAAACAAAAATAGAGTTGAAACCATTTTGGGCAATGATGGGAAATGGAAAGAAGGTGATGAAGCTTATAAACAGATTGTAAATTATTTCAGTGATTTTTTGGGAGTTGATAGTGAAGTGTGTCCTATCAATAATCCAGAAGGTCTTTTTGAAAATAAGTTGAATCAAGAACAAGCTTGTGATATGGTCAAAGAAATTACTTGTGAGGAAATTAAAGCTGCAGTTTTTGATATTGATGATGATAAAGCTCCTGGGCCGGATGGTTATTCTTCAAAGTTCTTCAAGGCTGCTTGGGTTATTGTAGGGGATGATTTCTGTAAAGCAGTAAAAGAATTTTTTTGTAAGAAAAAGATCCTCAAGGAGATCAATGCCACAGCTATTGCATTGGTTCCTAAAGTTCAAACTCCTAGTAGAGTTGGGGATTATAGGCCGATTGCTTGTTGCAATGTGGTCTATAAATGCATCAGCAAAATAATAGTGAAGAGGATTCGTGATCATCTGAAGTTTCTTGTTTCGGATAATCAATCTGCGTTTATTCCAGGCCGATCCATTCTCGATAATGTCCTGTTGTCTCAAGAATTGGTGAAGGGATATCACATAGATAGAGGTTATGCTCGGTGTGCTCTAAAGGTGGACATCCAAAAAGCCTATGATACTGTTAGTTGGAAGTTTTTGCAGAATATTCTGGTGAATTTTGGGTTCCATAATTCCATGATTTCGTGGATAATGAACTGTGTTTCAACTTCTTCATTTATGATCAACATCAATGGAAATTTTCATGGTTATTTTCAAGGGAAGAGAGGATTGAGGCAAGGCTGTCCTTTGTCTCCCTATCTTTTTACCCTTGTGATGGAAGTCTTCAATTTGATGCTTAAAAGAACTATTCATGAGAATATTAGGTTTAAATATCATTGGAGATGTAGAGCTCAGAAGATAACCCATCTTTGTTTTGCAGATGATTTGATGCTTTTTTGCCATGGAAACACTGGATCCATTAGAATTATTAAGAAAGCTATGGATGAATTTGCTGGAACTGCTGGTCTTATTCCAAATTTGTCAAAAAGTCACATTTTCTTTGGTAATGTGAAAGAGCCTTTTAAGAGAAGAATTCTTGATGTGCTTCCTTTTGTTGAAGGCAAACTTCCCATGAAGTATTTGGGAATTCCTTTAATTTCTACTAGACTTTTTACTAGAGATTGCAAGATCCTTGTTGAAAGAGTGAAGTTAAAAGTTAATAATTGGAAGAATAAAATGCTGTCATATGCTGGGAGATTTCAATTAATTAGATCTGTTCTTGCTTCTCTTCCTGTTTATTGGGCCTCTGTGGTTTTGATTCCGAAAAGCATTACCAAAGACATTAAGAAAATCATGAGAAACTTTCTTTGGAATAGTGGGGAGAGTAGGAAAGGAATAGCTAAAGTTGCCTGGAATGAGATTTGTAAGCCTAAGGGTTATGGTGGCCTTGGGTTAAAGAATTTGAGAGATCGGAATATTGCCCTGTTATCTAGCAGAATTTGGAAGATTTTAAGTGGGCATGACTCTTTGTGGGTGAGATGGGTGAATTCTCATCTTCTGGAGGGTAGAAGTTTTTGGGATGTGCATTATAAAGACAAAATAAGCTGGAGTTGGAGAAATCTCTTAAAAATTAGGCCTCTTCTTCGTGATTATTTTTATGTTCAAATTGGAAGTGGGGATGGAACCTTCATGTGGTTTGACAACTGGCATCATTTGGGGCCTCTAAGCTATGTTTTGTCTCCTAGGGAGATAGCCAATGCTGGATACAACATTAGAGATAAAGTGAGTGATGTTATTATTAATGAAGATTGGAGATGGCCTGAAGAGTGGCTTAGATTGATCCCACAACTAGGAGATTACCATGTTCCTAACCTGATCAGAGGAAAAAAAGATGTTGTGTTCTGGTTGAATTACAAAAATGACTTAGTTCCTTTTGCTGTGAATCAGGTTTCTGCTTCTCTTAATTGTCGTGAGGTTCCTGTTGAGTGGCATGATTTAGTCTGGTTTCAAAATAGAATACCAAGTCATTGTTTTATTTTATGGCTTGCTATTTGTGGAAGGCTCAGAACTCAAGACAGAATGGAAAATTGGAAGAATTCGAATGATTTCTGGTGTGCGTTTTGTAACAACCAAATGGACTCTCATTCCCATTTATTTTTTGAATGTAATTTTCCTCTGATGGTGTGGGAGAGTGTGAAAAATAAAGTGAAATTAAGGCATAATTCGGGTGATTGGTTTCATATTGTCCAGGAGCTTCAAATCTCTCTAAAGAGAAAATGCATTGGTAATTTCATTCAAAAGGTTGCTCTAGCTGCTTCTATATATCACATTTGGAATGAAAGAAACAGGAGATTGTTTGGAAGGAAAAGAAATTCGGTGGATGATGTAATAAAGAATATCATGGAAGACATTAGACTAAAGATGTTCAGCCTTAAATGGGGTTATCTTGGTCTTAATGAGGAAATTTGTAAGGAATGGAATGTTCCTATTAAAAACAAAGATTATTTCCATGGAAGTCGAAATTAATTTGAAAAGCAGGCTGTATGAAGAATTATCAGAGGGGCTGGCATGGAATTGGAGGGATTTGAGCTTTTATGGAGCTCGGATTGAGAATATAAGAAAGAACGTAAATAAAAGCGGAAATTCAAATAAGATAATTAAAGGGTATTTTGGTCAAAAATGGAATTGTAATAAATTGGATGAATTATTAGTGATTATCTTGAATTTTGAAGGTAGCGGCTATAATTCTGATACAGGGGATGGGAAGAAGATGGATTTGGATAATAAAGATAGCAGGTGTGTTTCTTTTATTCAGGGGCTGTTTGGAGTTTGGTCTAATAAAGAAGCGAGTGGAACAGTATATGTCGTGGGTGATAAGCTTAGTTATATTGAGAGAAGGAAGTCCTTGCGTCTCAGCAGTAGTTGGTACAGAGAAGGAAAAAATAAGAAACAGGGGTATTCTGGGATTGAGGGGTATTTCGGTAATTCTAAACTTTTCTGGTTTTTTCTTCCTGTTCGAGATAATTGTGGGGGAGAGGATAATTGGAAGACTCTTACAAAAAATGAAAAATTAAAAATTTGGATTAAAGGATATTGTGGTCAATGTTGGGGAAAAATTAATATGGATGATCAAACTGTGAATTGCTTGGGGATGATCGAAATTTGGAGGAAGGGCATAGCGAATGGGAGTCTGAAGGGTGGGTTATTTGATAAACAAGTGAAAGATGAAATTGGAAATGGGTGGAGTGATATTCAGCGGTTTTTGGATTCAAATAAGATAAATAACAAGCGAGGGCAATTTGGGCATTTTCATAATATTGATGAATTTTGGTGCTGGAAAGATCTTAATGGAGGTTGGCTGGAATTGCAAAATGGCTGGAATAAAATTACTGAGAGTCAAAATTCTTTTCATGTTCGTTTGAAGAGGCAGGGGCATTTTGGTCAAAATTATGAGAAGAGAGTCATTTTTATTCAATACATGATGATCCTTTGGAGTTTGGAAATTAAGATACAAAGAAGGAACTATTGGATATGGATGAATTCTTTTGTTTTAGAAGGAGTTCATATCCAATATCTTTACAAAAGAATTGACGGATATGGGATTTTTACCAATTTTTCCCTTAAAATTGGATTGCAACTCGGTTTAATCTCGAGTATCATTTGGTTTATACCTCATGATGTGGTTAATTTTCATCAATATATGGAATTTATTTCCATTTATTGTGAAATTCCGCCTTGGAAACAAGGTGTGTACTACCAAGGATTTGACGGAAATGGGAGTTTTTTCATTTTTTCCCTTAAAAATGAATTGCATCTTGGTTTGATCCCAAGTTTCATAAGAATTTTTTCTTGTGAAGTGGAATTCATAAATTTGCATATGGGTCCTATCCCCATAAGTTGTGTTTTTTATCCTATTCATTTAGGATTCTCCACGTTTGTGGGTGCCACTACTGGTTCGATCAGTAAGTGGTGGGATATTCACCCGTTAATAACCAGGCTTGGGTACGTCATCCTTAGACTGTACCACCATATTTTTGGCATTTTTTGGTTAACAAAATGTCGCTTTTTTTGGTTTTTTTTGTCTTGGAAACGAGACATGTATATAAAAGGAATTGACGGAATCAGGATTTTTATCACTTTTTCCCTTAAAAGTGAACCCCCGCCTTGGAAACAAGGTGTGTATATCAAAGGAATTGACGGTCTTGGGATTTTTATCACTTTTTCCCTTAAAAGTGAACCCCCGCCTTGGAAACAAGGTGTGTATATCAAAGGAATTGACGGAATCAGGATTTTTATCACTTTTTCCCTTAAAAGTGAAATTTTGTCTTGGAAACAAGATAGCTTATTCAAGGAATTGACGGTTTTGGGATTTTCTCACTTTTTCCCTTAAAAGTGATTTTCCGCCTTGGAAACAAGGCGAGTATATTCAAGGAATTGACGGATACGGGATTTTTATCACTTTTTCCCTTAAAAGTGAACACAAACCATGGAAACATGGTTTTTACATTCATGGAATTGACGGATATTCTCCTTTTAGTTTTGTTGATGATGGAGAAATTATAGAAAACTTATTAAGAGTTGTTGGGTTTGAAGAAGATTGGAAGACCTTATTGTTGAGGATTTTGAAGAGCTTGGATATGCAAAGAAGAGGGTTTGATGCAAGGAAGAATTGGAGAGAATTTGAATATTCATATATTTTTTGGGAGTCATAGGGATAAGGATTGGAAAAATTGGAAAATTGTGAATAGAGATGATAAAAGAATGTCTACTTTTAGCATTACTTTTTCGCTTTGTTTATATGGTAATAAAGATGAAAGAAGGGAAAAAAGAAAGAAGATTGCTATTATGGGTTTTTTTGGGAATTGTAATGTAGATACTTCAAGTATTTTATTGTGGAATTTTTGGGGTATCTTTAATCATGGGAATTGCATTAAGTTGAGCTTTGGGATGTGGAGCATACTTAGAGATGGTTTATATGAAGATTGGAAGAGAAGATGGCAAGTTCAATTTGTGTTGGAATGGATTTTTGAAGACCACTCCGGTTTGTGGAGTTGGGATAAAATAAATTGTATTTCCATTGGTTACAATGTCGTTAGGCCTAGTCTTTATTTTTGGTATCTTCGTGATATTTGGATTCTGGTCATTTTTGGGGTTTGTCCAAAAATGACATAACTCTTGTTTTTCTTTTTCTATTTTATAAAATTTTGCCGGGGCTTCGGCCTCTTTCCCAAAAAAAAAACAAAACCGATAACGGCAGAATACGTTTCGGGGTGGATGACGTAGTGTACGGTATCATCACAATTGCATAATAGTAAAAGCAAGAAACATACAACCATTTCGTTTACATAATAGTAAAATAAAGTGTATTTATTTACAAGTGTGTTTTATAATGTTTGACAAACACCAAAAGTAAACAAAAATAAGAGATGGGTCTTGCATGCTCCATCTTCTCCGAAAATGCTGCAGTTGTACCTGTCTATCTTTGACCTGAAGATACAAGTTATTTTGAAAAGAATATCAGCATAAAGCTGGTGAGTTCATAAGAGTTTAGTGTGAGTTCTTATATAAAAAGCATTAAAATCATTAGTATGAAAGCTGAAGTTTATAGTCATAAGTAGTGGTAAAACCTATAAAATCCTATATTTTCCAGAAATGTATAGTAAGTGAAAATCTTTAAGAAATATGATGTTTCTATCTTTGAAAACCATTTATCGTAGAAGTATAATAGTGACTCACCAATAAGTAAAGCAATATGGTAAATTATACTTGAAGTAAATAATAGTGGTGCAGCTTCCTTTAGTATTAGATACTTGTTTACTTCGGGGTATTCACTTTATCTTTTGATTAACGTTTTAGCACGGTTATAGTGTATTTCCTGTATGTTGCTAATAGTGTGAGTAATAGCGGACCCCCAGGGTTGCCCACTATTTATACCACCTTATAGCCCCCATCCTCGCCTCCCTCACCCTGAGAACGCAGTGTTAGAACCCTAAACCTCCCTTGAAGAGCTTATATGTGTTTTGGTGCCATTTTGTGAAGGTGTGAAGAAGGAGAAGAAGGAAGAAGCAAGGAGAAGTGTTGTAGTGCAAAGATCCAAGGCCAAATCAGAGTTAATTGAGGTATTTTCGGAGTTCCATCTTGTTATATGCTTTAAACTTCCATTAGAGCTCTCCTAAGAGCTAGTTGATGCTTGTTCCAAGCCTTACACTTGCATGAACGTCTTATTAAGTCGAAATAGCTATGGATCTGAATGTTGGGGTGTTGTAGAGCCCAGATCTACTGTCTTTTTGGAGTTATATTGCATGATAACCATAGATCTACCCATTTTATGCATCTTTTAGCCTTATTTCCCTTATTCATGAGGTTGTGCACGTAAAGTTGGAAACTTTACGTGGTAAATCAGCTTATTGGACTCAGATCTATCAATTGTATGCATTGGATTCAAACAAAATCGAGTAAAAATCAGTTGCATGGCGGCAACTCGGCGAGTCGGAAGAACGACTCGACGAGTTGGGTTGCGAGTCCCGAGTTCTTCAGTTTTATCAGTGTCGAGTGGACGAGGTGAGTTAGAGAGTGGACTCAGCGAGTTGAGGGTGAACTCAGTGATGGAGGGACTCGGCGAGTTGTTCATCAACTCGGCGAGTCCAAGGCAATCTTCTTGGGATCAAGAACAACTCGTCGAGTCTGTTCATACGACTCGGCGAGTCGGATGAAGATTGTCTGAGTTCTTGGATCAAGAGGGTACTCGTCGAGTCGATGCCAGACTCGACGAGTAGCAGTGAGTAAAAGTGAAAAGTGAGAGTAGGACTCGGCGAGTTGGGTGGCCCAACTCGGCGAGTCAACCCAAAGGAGAGTTGACTTTGACCGAGGGTAAAAGAGTCATTTTACCCCAAGCGCAGTATTTAGTATTTGATTGAGTGTGTTTATGGATTTGTAGCCGAGGAGATTCAGGAGCAGCCGCCGTTAGCTTTCCGAGCCACACACTCAGCAGCCAGCTTACGAGGTGAGTTTCCTTCCAGTAGGAACGGGTCTAAGGCCACAATGCCGGCCCGTTCAGTTAGCAGTAGTTTCCGGATTTAGGTCCGATGCAGTAGTTAGTATGTTCGATGCCTTCGTGGTTCGAACAGGATTTGTGTGCTATGTTTTATGTGTTAAGTATTGTGTTCCGGGCCACGGCCCGATGTAGCATGTCGTATATGTGTTATGCTAGTTGATGTGTATTGCTATGCCATGTTCAGTCAGTCAGTTCCGGACTTCGGTCCGATGCAGTTAGTTCCGGACTTCGGTCCGATGCAGGGGACAAGGTCCCAGTCAGTTCCGCACTTCGGTCCGATGCAGTTAGTTCCGGACTTCGGTCCGATGCAGGGGACAAGGTCCCAGTCAGTTCCGGACTTCGGTCCGATGCAGTTAGTTCCGGTCTTCGGTCCGATGCAGGGGACAAGGTCCCAGTCAGTTCCGGACTTCGGTCCGATGCAGTTAGTTCCGGACCTCGGTCCGATGCAGGGGACAAGGTCCCAGACAGTTCCGGACTTCGGTCCGATGCAGTTCCGGGCTTCGGCCCGATGCAGTGGGCAAGGCCCAATATGTGTTTATGTGTTATTGTATGGTATGTGGTAGTTTGGGGGAGCTCACTAAGCTTCGTGCTTACAGTTTCAGTTTGGTTTCAGGTACTTCCGCAAGCAAAGGGAAGAGCTCGGGGTGACAGCATCGCACACACCACAGCATAGCTTTTATCCTGGGGATGTCTCTTGATGTTTTGGATTGATGTAGTATGATACAGTTTTCCGCACAATATTTTATTATGTTTTGGGGATACATCGCGTATGTTTTATGTTATGATACTTATATTATGGTTTTGATTACATGGAAAAACGAAAAAAATTTTGGGTCGTGTTTTTGGGTCGTTTCAAGTTGGTATCAGAGCCCTGGTTTGAGGGATTCGGATACACTTCCGGGTGTATCTGAACTCAAACTAAGGGAAATAAAAGATTTTAGTAAAATAAAAATGTGTTACAAGAAGAATTTTGAAAGCACTTAGAAAGAAAAAAAAATTGTTTTTAACAAGATAGAGGTGTGTGCATGCGGTCAGCCGAGCTCAAGTAAGTACTCCCAAATTACCCATACAAGTTATTTGTTCAGTTTCAGTTTCAGTAGAACAGCATGCTAGTATAGGGCTAAGGATCTAGGAGAATGCCTTATGTGCCTGCTTATGTGTTACAGCTTTATGAGTATTGCATGCTAGAATTGAGTAGACAGCAGTAGGATAGCCTGTTTAGGTTATGCCTGATAGTATGAGCTTAGCATCCTATGCTAGTGCAGTTTCTTGTTATAAGAATAGTTTTGCCTGAGTCTGTTTCCCTTGTCCGAATGCTGCTTGCTTCGTGCTTGGTGGGGCTCTGAGTAGTGGGAGTTAGCCATTAGGTGAACACGTCACACCATATGTGATCAGGTTTGAATAATCCCAGAGTGCTGGAACTGGCCCTATTGCGCAGCTCTTGTTTAAGTCCAACCGTTGTAGGGACGGATCTTTTACTTGAAGGATTATCTGATCCTCATCACATGTGATGGTGTTTAGGTGGTGGCTAACTGGCATTATGAGGAGACCTACAGCAGCTGAGGACCAGTCGCGTTGAGCTTGAAGTTTCCCTAGGGCAAGCCTAGGATGAGAGTAGCAGAGAATGGCAGTAGTAGAAGTGACTTGGTGGAGTCAAGGCAGTTCTTGAGGAAAGTACGGATAGATGTGGAAGGTAGTAGGGGCCCATACTACTGAAAGCAGAGGATCCGTACTCGAATTAAGGAAGGCCAAGACAAGACCAGGAAGCTAGTAGTAGTATCATGGTCCCTTGAGATATTTCAGTGTTCTGGTGTTGTTATGATATGTTTCAGAATGGTAGTTTTGCGTCCGAGGCCAGCAGCCGGCAGTTCAGATACCGGAGGGGGATCAGGATCGGGATCAGGCCCGGAGGCCGGGCAGATGGATGAGCAGACTAGGGAGTTCCTTTCTTCTGAGGTTACCCGCATCATACTAGAGCAGACTCCTGTGATCTTCGGTTCGATCAAGGAGAGTATTTTAGAGCTGATGGATGAGAGATTGAGTACTTTCCGTGCTGAGATAGCGGCCGTGATGGGGTCGCGCACACTTACGTTCAGGGAGTTCAGGGCATGCGGGGCTCCAGACTATCATGGGGCGCGGGACCCCATAGCGAGTACTAGATGGTTGGCGGATGTGGCCAACTCTTTCCGCACTAGCAGGTGTCCCGAGGGGGACAAGGTCAGATTGGCGTCCTGTCTTCTGAAGGACAGGGCACAGGATTGGTGGGAGGAGGTCGGACATGCCATCGGGGATGATGCGGCATTAGATGCCATGACCTGGGCTGATTTCTCTACCAGGTTCAGGGCGGAGTTTGCACCGGTCATTGAGGTGCAGCAGTTAGCTAGGGAGTTTCAGGACCTTACCCAGACTACAGAGACAGTGGCGGAGATCACCGCCAAGTTCAGGGAGAGGGCCCTTCTTGTTCCTCAGTATGCAGCCGATGAGGATATGAAGAAGGCCCGTTATCATGAGATGTTGCGGAGTGACATTCGCATGTTTGTGAGCCAGTCCAGTTGTAAAACGCTGGACGACATGATTGCCAGAGCTAGAGAGAGGGAGATTGATCTCGAGATGGAGAAGAAGAGGAAACCGGAGGCGTTTTCGGGTTCAGGCAGTGTGGGCAAAAAGCCCAAGGTTTCAGATCACAGGTCTAGGGGTCAGCAGAGCCACGGTCGGTGTGGCAAGTGTGGGAGATTGCACGAGGGGGCGTGCAAGGCAGGGAGTTCCGGTTGCTACAAGTGCAGTCGGACTGGGCATTTGAGTAGGGATTGTACGGCCCCTGCTACTACGGTTACAGCATCAGATCTGATTTGCTTTAAGTGCAATCAGAAGGGACATAAAAGGTCCCAGTGTCCCAGTTTAGCTGCAGCAGGGAAGGTGGTTGCACCTGCCCCTGCCACCTTGAGGATTACGGATGGCCGGCAGGGCCGAGCTGATGCGCCGGTGGCGAAGAGCAGGGCATTTCAGATGACAGCAGAGGAGGCGCGAGCGACTCCTGATGTGGTGACGGGTATGAATCTTTCCTTCATCTTTAATTGTTATTATATCGTTTGAATATTACTTGATGATATGTTTTATTTAGGGTCGTTCTCGGTGAACGGCATTCCTGCTTTGGTATTGTTCGATTCGGGGGCTACCCGATCATTTGTATCGCTTGCGCTTAGCAAGAGATTTAGTAGAGCTCCAGGGGAGCTGGATTGTCCACTAGAGGTTGAGATAGCAGATGATAGGACCGTGAGGGTCGGCAGAGTACATAGAGGGTGTTCCCTTCAGATATTTGATGAGCAGTTTTCAGTGGACCTGGTTCCTATTCCCCTGCGTGGGAATAAAGTTATTGTGGGCATGGATTGGCTGAGCCCCAATGGGGTGGTGGTTGATTGTGAGCTACAGCTAGTGAGGGTTCGCACTCCCAGTGGGGGAGAGATAGTGATTCAGGGCGAGAGGCCCCAGCGAGGACCGATCTTTTCTTCCGCCGCAAGGGCGAGGCGCTATGTTCAGCAGGGTTGCGCCGGTTTTGTAGCTTACGTCTTGGATGCCCGGGAGAAGGGCAAGATGACGATTGATGATGTTCCTATTGTTCGTGACTACCCGGATGTGTTTCCCGAGGATTTGCCGGGGATACCTCCAGAGAGGCAAGTTGAGTTCAGGATCGACCTAGTTCCTGGTGCGGCTCCGATAGCCAAAGCACCGTATCGACTTGCTCCCCCTGAGATGCAGGAGTTGTCTACACAGCTTCAGGACCTGTTAGACAAGGGTTTCATTCGGCCGAGCAGTTCGCCTTGGGGAGCGCCGATCTTATTTGTGAGGAAGAAGGATGGGTCGCATCGTATGTGCATTGATTATCGGGAGTTGAACAAAGTAACGGTGAAGAACCGTTACCCACTTCCGAGAATAGATGACTTGTTTGATCAGCTTCAGGGAGCGTCTTGGTTCTCCAAGATCGATCTACGCTCCGGTTATCATCAGATGAGGGTTAGAGATGAGGATGTACAGAAGACTGCTTTTAGGACCCGGTATGGTCATTATGAGTTCGTGGTGATGCCATTTGGGCTCACCAATGCCCCAGCCACATTCATGGATCTCATGAACCGCGTGTGCAGACCGATGCTGGATCGGTCAGTGATAGTGTTCATAGATGACATCTTGGTGTATTCCAAGACACAGAGGCAGCACGAGGAGCACCTGCGGGAGGTGTTGGAGACTTTGAGGAGGGAGAGACTTTTCGCAAAGTTCTCTAAGTGTGAGTTCTGGTTGCGCGAGGTGCAGTTTCTTGGTCATCTTGTCAACCAGAAGGGTATTTTGGTAGATCCGGCCAAGATTGAGGCCGTTATGCAGTGGGAGGTCCCGAGGTCTCCATCTGAGATTCGGAGCTTCCTGGGGTTGGCAGGGTATTATCGGAGATTTATTCAGGACTTCTCCAAGATAGCAGTGCCGCTCACCCGACTAACCAAGAAGTCGGTGGTTTTTCGTTGGGGGCCTGAGCAGCAGGCGGCGTTCGAGACTCTCAGGCAGAGATTGTGCGAGGCTCCGATCCTTACCTTGCCAGAAGGAGTAGAGGATTTCGTAGTCTATTGTGATGCATCGATCACAGGTATGGGAGCAGTATTGATGCAGCGAGGCCATGTAGTAGCTTATGCCTCGAGACAGTTGAAGCCTCACGAGGCTAATTATCCTACCCACGATTTGGAGCTGGGGGCAGTTGTGTTTGCCCTCAAGATTTGGAGACATTACCTTTATGGGGTCCGCTCAACTATATACACGGATCACAAGAGTTTGAGATATCTTATGGATCAGCCGAGTTTGAACATGAGGCAGAGGAGATGGTTAGACGTGCTGAAGGACTATGACTGTGAGATCCTTTATCATCCAGGGAAGGCCAATGTGGTGGCCGACGCCCTGAGCCGCAAGGTGTCGACGGCCCCTATCAGAGATCTGTATATGAGGATGACAGTGATCACTCCGTTGTTGGAGCGGATCAAGGAGGCTCAGATGGAGGGCTTCAAGGAGGAGAGGCAGAAGTGTGAGAGGATAGTGGGCCGAGTAGCTTCATTTGATTACGACAGTCGGGGTTTGTTGACGCTTCATGGTAGGATATGGGTACCGTACTGGGGTGGGGTACGGCAAGTATTGATGGACGAGGCTCATAAGTCTCGATTTTCTATCCACCCAGGAGCGACGAAGATGTATCGAGATCTTCGATCTGATTATTGGTGGCCCTGCATGAAGCGAGATGTCGCTTGGTATGTGGAGAGATGTTTGACCTGTCGGAAGGTCAAGGCGGAGCACCAGAGACCTCACGGCAAGATGCAGCCGTTAGACATTCCTGTGTGGAAATGGGAGGACATCACCATGGATTTTGTCACCAAACTCCCCAGGACCGCACGCGGGGTGGACTCGATATGGGTAGTATTGGACCGGTTGACGAAGAGTGCCCATTTTATTCCGATTCAGGAGAGTATATCGGCGGAAAAGTTAGCCGATATCTATGTGCGAGAGATTGTGGCACGTCATGGAGTCCCGGTATCGGTGGTGTCGGACCGAGATGTTCGTTTCACGTCCAGATTCTGGAAGCGGTTCCACGACGAGATGGCTACTCGTCTCCATTTCAGCACCGCTTTTCATCCTCAGACTGACGGGCAGAGCGAGAGGACGATTCAGACTCTCGAGGACATGCTTAGGGCATGTGTTCTAGATTTTGGGGGCAGTTGGGATACGTATCTTCCGTTAGCGGAATTCTCGTATAACAATAGTTATCATGCGAGCATTGATCGACCTCCTTTTGAGATGTTATATGGCAGGAAGTGCAGGACCCCGATTTGTTGGGGCGAGGTCGGTCAGCGAGTCATCGGGAGCACCGAATTGGTGCTCAAGACGACTGAGTTGATCCAGCAGGTCCGTAGTAGGCTGCAGACTGCGCAAAGTCGGCAGAAGAGCTATGCCGACAGGAGGCGTTCGGACTTGGAGTTCCAGGTGGGCGACATGGTTCTTCTGAAAGTCTCACCTTGGAAAGGTGTCATTAGGTTCCGGAAGAGGGACAAATTGGGCCCCAGATTAATTGGTCCTTTCAGGGTTTTGGCCCGGGTGGGTCGGGTTGCTTATCGGTTAGATCTCCCTGAGGAGCTTAGTCAGATACACAACACCTTCCACGTGTCGCAGTTGAGGAAGTGTTTGGTGGATGAGACAGCAGTCGTTCCCTTAGAGGACATTCAGGTTGATAGCGGCCTAAATTATATCGAGAAGCCGGTCGCGATTCTGGAACGGAAGACCAAGACCTTGAGGAACAAGGTAATTCAGCTAGTAAAGGTGCAGTGGCAGCACCGAAAGGGGTCTGAATGGACGTGGGAGGCTAAAGGGGAAATGAGAGCGCACTACCCGGAGTTATTTGCAGATCCAGCCGTAGCAGACTTCGAGGACGAAGTCTGAGACAAGTGGGGGAGAATTGTAACGACCCGTTCCCGGTATGTTGATTTATTGGTAATTATAGTGAGTTTTTCAAGAGGGACTCGGCGAGTTCTAGCCTGACTCGCCGAGTAGGGTCGCGCCTGAGGGCACGCGTGAGCCGGGGACTCGGCGAGTCCATATCCCTGACTCGGCGAGTCCATCTGTCTGGGTAAAACCCTAAAATCCCCGGGTTGCCCACTATTTATACCACCTTATAGCCCCCATCCTCGCCTCCCTCACCCTGAAAACGCAGTGTTAGAACCCTAAACCTCCCTTGAAGAGCTTATATGTGTTTTGGTGCCATTTTGTGAAGGTGTGAAGAAGGAGAAGAAGGAAGAAGCAAGGAGAAGTGTTGTAGTGCAAAGATCCAAGGCCAAATCAGAGTTAATTGAGGTATTTTCGGAGTTCCATCTTGTTATATGCTTTAAACTTCCATTAGAGCTCTCCTATGAGCTAGTTGATGCTTGTTCCAAGCCTTACACTTGCATGAACGTCTTATTAAGTCGAAATAGCTATGGATCTGAATGTTGGGGTGTTGTAGAGCCCAGATCTACTGTCTTTTTGGAGTTATATTGCATGATAACCATAGATCTACCCATTTTATGCATCTTTTAGCCTTATTTCCCTTATTCATGAGGTTGTGCACGTAAAGTTGGAAACTTTACGTGGTAAATCAGCTTATTGGACTCAGATCTATCAATTGTATGCATTGGATTCAAACAAAATCGAATAAAAATCAGTTGCATGGGGGCTACTCGGCGAGTCGGAAGAACGACTCGACGAGTTGGGTTGCGAGTCCCGAGTTCTTCAGTTTTATCAGTGTCGAGTGGACGAGGTGAGTAAGAGAGTGGACTCAGCGAGTTGAGGGTGAACTCAGTGATGGAGGGACTCAGCGAGTTGTTCATCAACTCGGCGAGTCCAAGGCAATCTTCTTGGGATCAAGAACAACTCGTCGAGTCTGTTCATACGACTCGGCGAGTCGGATGAAGATTGTCTGAGTTCTTGGATCAAGAGGGTACTCGTCGAGTCGATGCCAGACTCGACGAGTAGCAGTGAGTAAAAGTGAAAAGTGAGAGTAGGACTCGGCGAGTTGGGTGGCCCAACTCGGCGAGTCAACCCAAAGGAGAGTTGACTTTGACCGAGGGTAAAAGAGTCATTTTACCCCAAGCGTAGTGTTTAGTATTTGATTGAGTGTGTTTATGGATTTGTAGCCGAGGAGATTCAGGAGCAGCCGCTGTTAGCTTTCCGAGCCACACACTCAGCAGCCAGCTTACGAGGTGAGTTTCCTTCCAGTAGGAACGGGTCTAAGGCCACAATGCCGGCCCGTTCAGTTAGCAGTAGTTTCCGGATTTAGGTCCGATGCAGTAGTTAGTATGTTCGATGCCTTCGTGGTTCGAACAGGATTTGTGTGCTATGTTTTATGTGTTAAGTATTGTGTTCCGGGCCACAGCCCGATGTAGCATGTCATATATGTGTTATGCTAGTTGATGTGTATTGCTATGCCATGTTCAGTCAGTCAGTTCCGGACTTCGATCCGATGCAGTTAGTTCCGGACTTCGGTCCGATGCAGGGGACAAGGTCCCAGTCAGTTCCGCACTTCGGTCCGATGCAGTTAGTTCCGGACTTCGGTCCGATGCAGGGGACAAGGTCCCAGTCAGTTCCGGACTTCGGTCCGATGCAGTTAGTTCCGGTCTTCGGTCCGATGCAGGGGACAAGGTCCCAGTCAGTTCCGGACTTCGGTCCGATGCAGTTAGTTCCGGACCTCGGTCCGATGCAGGGGACAAGGTCCCAGACAGTTCCGGACTTCGGTCCGATGCAGTTCCGGGCTTCGGCCCGATGCAGTGGGCAAGGCCCAATATGTGTTTATGTGTTATTGTATGGTATGTGGTAGTTTGGGGGAGCTCACTAAGCTTCGTGCTTACAGTTTCAGTTTGGTTTCAGGTACTTCCGCAAGCAAAGGGAAGAGCTCGAGGTGACAACATCGCACACACCACAGCATAGCTTTTATCCTGGGGATGTCTCTTGATGTTTTGGATTGATGTAGTATGATACAGTTTTCCTCACAATATTTTATTATGTTTTGGGGATACATCGCGTATGTTTTATGTTATGATACTTATATTATGGTTTTGATTACATGGAAAAACGAAAAAATTTTTGGGTCGTGTTTTTGGGTCGTTTCATAAAACAATCACATGTGATTCTAGAAATTTATACAAGCAATTTGAGTGTATTTGATGCATCATTAACATAGTTTCATGAGTTTACGGCAAAGGGTATGCTCCTAGGCCGTAAACTCTTATAAGTGACATTTTTGATGTGTTTCAAACCTTTAAACTATTTTTAGATGCATCTAGATTTTACCACAAGGCTATTGGTTGAGTTTCAAGGCATTTGGACATGTTTTAAGGCTCTAAATCCCCCTTTAAGTGGAGTTTACGGCCCAAGAATATGTCTTGGCTGTAAACTCTCTTTTGCCCCTCAAAAATCATGTTTAAGGTGTTTAGATGCTAAAACCAATGTCCCACAAGTCATATCTAAGTCCCAACTATGATTTGGAAGGGTTAATTGGCTCAAAAACCCTTGAATATGAGTTTACGGCCCAAGAATATGTCTTGGCCGTAAACTCACTTTTGTCACTTAAAATCAATGTTTTAATTGTTATAAGTCCCTTCCATTAAGTCATTAAGCCATTACTAAATGTCTAACATTGCTTAGGAGGGGTTTTAGGGCTTAAAAACCCTTGTTATATGAGTTTACGGCCCATGAAGGAACATGGCCGTAAACTCATGAATGTAGACTTAAATCATGCTTTGAACTCAAATTTGAAGGCTAAGGAGGTTATAATACAAGCTAGGGAAAGTACCTTAGAGATTTGAAGCCTTAAATTTGAGATTTGATCCCTTAAACTTGGATGAGGTGAGAGGTTGGAAGTGTTTAATGATAAATTGGCCAAAGGCTTCAAATGGAGTCTTAACCACGTTTATATAGTGTTTAAATTTTGGACACGGTGGAATTCTACCCGATACCGGCGTTAAACGAGGCTTTTGGTCGTACCCGATTGAGTTACCGTAACCCGATACGGTAGTTTCTAGAAATATTCCGATCACTAAAGTTGGGTGTTAAAATGATTTCTAAATGTATTAAGACACCCATTAAGTCATTTTAAATATGTACAAGTTAATGACTTAATTAAACGGAAGATCGGAAATCAAATTTGGAAACGACGATTGGTTGCACGAATTGTACTACGAAAGAGTTATAATAAATGGTACGGAAATTTCAGGTTGTTACATTATCCCCCCGTTAAAGGGAATTTCGTCCCGAAATTTAAAGTTTAGAACATAAGACAAGATACAAATCATGGATCAGAAAAGAGTTGTGGGTACTTCTGTTTCATTGAATCTTCCCGTTCCCAAGTGAATTCCGGTCCCCGCTTGGCATTCCAACGAACCTTCACTAACGGGATGCGACTTTGTTTTGTACGTTTGACTTCTCGATCCATGATTTCGATCGGTTCCTCCACAAAGTTAAGGTTTTCATTGATCTCGATCTCGTCTAAGGGAATTGTTAGGGTTTCATCGGATAGGCACTTTTTGAGATTTGAAACATGGAAGAAAGGATGAATGTTACTGAGTTCATGAGGTAAATGAAGTTTACAGGCAACTGGACCGATCCTGGAGAGGATCTCAAAGGGTCCAATGTACCTTGGATTAAGTTTCCCACGCTTACCAAAGCGTACAGTGCCTTTCCAGGGCGAGACTTTTAACAGGACACGGTCTCCAACCTGGAATTCTAGTGCCCTAAGCATGTCCTCCAGGGTTTGAATTGTTCTCTCACTCTGTCCATCGGTCTGAGGATGATATGCCATGCTCATATCTAGTTTGGTTCCAAGGGCTTTCTGGAGGGATTGCCCAAATCTGGAGGTAAACCTGCTATCTCGATCAGAGATAATAATTACAGGTGCACCGTGTAAACGTACTACTTCCTGAATGTAGATTCGTGCAAGTCTCTCCATCTTGTACGATTCTTTGATCGGAATGAAGTGAGCGGATTTTGTCAAACAGTCGACAATTACCCAAATGGTATCGTACCCACTAGAACACTTGGGTAGTTTGGTGATGAAGTCCATGGTAATCATCTCCCATTTCCACTCGGGGATCTCGGGTTGTTGGAGCAGACCTGAGGGTTTCTGATGTTCAACTTTAACTTCGGCTCGGAAGTGGTAGTGATTTCCTTAACATCGTCGCTGTGATCAATCAGAATTTGAGCTAAAGTCTTGGCACTATCATAGGTATCCGGACGAGCAGCCAAAACGTGACTCTTTGTTGGTTGAGATAACCCCCAAACGAACCTTTCGATCTTTTTGTTTTCAGGAGTGACTAATCCCGGGCAGAGAAGTGTGATATCATCAAATCGGGAAGTATATGCAGCAACGTCGGAACCTTTCATCTTCGGGTTCTAGAGCTCGTGCTCTAATTTCTGCATTTCACCACGGGGGCAGTACTCGGCAATGAGAAGTTCTTTCATGGCCTCCCAGCCCATGGCATTGGCTACGGGTAAGGTCAGAGATTTGACTCGGCCATTCCACCAAGTTAAGGCTTTATCAGCGAAGGTACAGGCCGCGAATTTAACTTTATCAGACTCCGCACAAGCACAGGTTTCAAAGATAGACTCTATTTTCTCGAACCATCGAGATAAGGAAATGACACCTCCAGCGCCATTAAAGGATGTTGGTTTTGCGTTCATGAAATCCTTGTAAGAACCCCCTCTTTGGTGCCCCTGGCTAACTTTAGGGTTTTGAGATTGAGGACCACCTCCTGAACCACTAGGGTTCATTTGTCACATAGCTGCTACCATTGCAGCTGTCATCATCGTCGGGAGCGATGCTAGATCGAACTGAGGAGGAGGTGCCGGCGAAGAAGGATTGTTGTTGTTCTTTGAGCTAGGTCTCTTTCGGGGAGGCATCTTGATCTAATAAGATCAAGAAAAAGAGGATGGTAAGTCCTCTACAATGAATCGATAGATATGACAGTTATATGATTCGAATAAGCGAATAAGCAGGGAAGAGTTATCGAACAAATAATTTATCGCTAAGAATAATCACAGAAAGCCACTCGAATAAGGATTACTACAGAGGATCGGGAGCGAGAAATACTCCCATAGTATTTCATGAATTGATTACGACAATGGTTCGATGTTTGGGATATTAGGGTAAGTTTTAGGCATGCCGCATACCACAGTCACTCCCAAGCACATGTTGGCCGTGTCTCGAATGAATATAGTTGGCCAGACTATATTGACCCTAGACACGACTACATAACTGCCTAGGTTTAACCATAGTACACAACACCCAATTACTTATGTTCTGTTCTACTTGTGATTACGGGTGACGACGATTCGGTATACTTGCATACTTTTGAAAATACTTGTAGTTTGAAGATACTTTTAATTCAGAGCACTAAGGCCCTTTAGTGTTTATAGTTTTATACCATGTAAGGTTTGGTATACTTCATTCACTATAAACAAGGGCTCTGATACCAATCTGTCACACCCCGAAAACCGAAGGCGGAAACATTTCCGGGGTGGGCTACCACGTTGAGTATCAAATCCAATGCACATAGTAAGTAAAGTAAAGCAACCATACATTACATAATAAAGTTTTACAGTTGTTTCAAAAGTAAAGTTTGTACAGTTGTGATACAATATATATATATATATATATATATATATATATATATATATATATATATATATATATATATATATATATATATATATATATATAACAAAAGAAACGGATCTTCATGTACACCGTCTTCAAGCAAAAAGGATCTTCGAGTACCTATTCTAACGCTGACCTGAGAACACAAGCGGTTTGAAAATCAGCATAAAGCTGGTGAGTTCATAAGCGGTTTTTGTTTGTGAAAATGTTTCGAGTTTCCTTTCTGTTTCTGAAATGTTATATGCACCAAGAAAATCCCATATTTTCTTAATAGTTGGTTATTGTTTCACAAATGTAAAGTTTAGTAAGTTTGTACACTGTAAACATGTTTATTCATGTGAAAATATATAGTTGGTTATCTTACTTGTTAAACTGTTCTGTTTACTTATCATGTGTTACCAGGAAAGTCCCATACTTTCCTTATTGTATGTTACCAATTGTAAAAGATGTATTGTTATCCAATTGTTACTCTTTCTTGTTATATAAGTGTTACCCAGGAAAGCCCCATGCTTTCCTGCATATTGGTTCTAATGTAAACGATGTTAAAGATGTAAAAGATGTAAATAGTGATTAGGTTCCATGTTTTCCCCAGGAGAGTCCCGTACTTTCCTGAATGTTAGTTACTATACGTGAAAGATGTAAAAGATGTAAAAGATGTAAAAGATGTATAAAGTGGTTCACTATTACTATAAGTAAATCTCTGTTATCCTAATTGCGAGTTCCATAACCATACAATAGACTGAAAACCTGTGGCAATAAGTAGTCCACATGTGGCAATAAGTCGTCCACATACTTATGACTTTCGTCACCCTTGAACCATTTCAGTTCGGCTGTAGCTAGCAGCCAGGTATGGGGTAGTCAGCCCCGTATAGATCTATACACTCAAGTCACGCTCTCTAAATACCAGAGATTCTGGTTATGGGTGTAGTCCTCCACTCGCATATCTCGGTGGAGTGTTCTCCGAGGACGTGTCTCCAACCATACAGGATTAACAAATTTACTAGTAATAATAAGATAGTCCTCCACTCGTGTATGTGTGTGGAGTGTTACCGAGGACAAAACAGTGTACACGTATTATGTTCAAATGTCTAATGTTATGCTTTTAACTGGTAAAATGTGGAAAACCATTTGTGAAATATATGTAGAACATAACAGTTTAAAGACCTATTTCACAAATACAGGTTACGTGATCTGCAAGTTCAATATGTTATCAGTTGTGGTAATCAAATATAAAAGCATAGCTATTCTAGCTTTTTCGCTTTCTCTCTCTACTTTCTCTCTCTTATCCTGATTCTTTCTGACGGTGGTGCGATCTAGCTTAGATTCATCGGTGCTGCTTTTCCGACGAATTTCTTTTAATTGGTGAAGCAATAACTTTCATTATTTCGTTGATTTAATGGGAGCATCTTCCAAATCGGATAGATTGAAGGACGTGAAGGTAAACCTCCGGATAAAAGTGTTGCAGTTCGTTATACAAAAACTGAAATGGAGGTGAATGATCTTGTTCCTCCTAGGGTAATTAAACAATCATTTGCCACGATCTATAAAGCTCGTCGCAAACCAAGTGTGACTGGAGCTGTTGCATCTGGGATTAGCAAAGCTGGATGGAAAATGGAGGGGAAATCTTTCAGGATTAAGAACAGAGCTAGGAAGAAGGTGGATATATTAGCTCCGATGGATACGGAAGAGTTCTTCAATGAAGATGGTTCAGAGGAGGAAACGGGAGAAGAATCGGAATCTGTCTCAGTTTGGGAGTCGGATTCTAACATTTCTATTCCTGGATCTGAAGGAAAGGAGAAGGAATTGAAGATAGGGTTGTCTGGTGGTTCTAAAAAGGTAAGTTCTCATGTTGTTTCTATCCCAACTGGTAATACTGCTAATTTGATGAGAAATTGGGATGGGTTGATGATGAGTAATGAAGTTTTGAGTCCAATCTCTGAATTGAAGAATGTTATTAGTGAAATGGTTAATGTGAACCCTACCATATCGATGATGGATGATAAAATTCAGAATAACACTAATAGGGAAGATAATGAAGTTGTGAAGATTATAACTGATGGGGAGAAAAGGGCTAATAATAATGAAGATTTCATTCCAGGAGTTGGATTTCAATTTCTGAGTGAATTGAAGGAAGAAGGACAGGTGGAAAAGGGAGTTGAGAAGACTATGGGGAAAGATTTAGATAGTGAGAAGAATCAGAAAATGGATGTTGATATGTCAAATTTGGAAAAGAAAGACAAGGAGATAGAAGGTAATACTGATGATGATGAGAATACTGACGAGGAAGGGGATAATGATTCAAGTGAGGATGATACTAGTGGGGATGAGGAAATTGAAATAGAAGAAGAGGTTAATGCTAAGAGTAATATGGATACTAGCTGCAATGAGAAGTCAGGTACTGTTATTAATAGCATTAATTTACTTCCTTCTATTTTGGGAAATGCTAAGATTAGCAATAAGGAGGAAGGAGGAATGCAGGGGAATGTGATGAACTCTTATGCTGGTGTGTTAAAAGGTAATAGACATAAGGGTAAGATTGATGTTAGATTCATTCCAGGGGAGAAAGGGGAAGAGGATGGTCCTGTTATAATTCCAATAGAGAATCTAAAGAATGCAAGTATTCCTTTTACTAATACTCCTTATGATTATATGATTGACAAGAAGTTGGCGTTTCCTGTAATTCAGAAAGAAGTTAGAAGACTGTGGAAGAATGTGGGTTTGGAAGAGGTATTCATGAACAGCAAAGGATTTTTCTTCTTTAAATTCAGTGATGAAAAGGGGATGTTATCTGTTTTGGAGGGTAGTCCTTGGTTAATGTTTAATAATATGCCTTTATTTCTTCAACGATGGAGACCTGGTTTGACATTAACTAAGAACAAGCATGATAAAATTCCTGTTTGGATTAAAATATTTGATTTGCCCTTGGAAGTTTGGAGTGGTGAAAACTTATGTAGAATTGCTAGTAAGATAGGTATTCCTTTGGCTTTTGATTCCTTTACTGAGGATATGTGTTTGGAACATAAAGGAAGGAATGCTTATGCTAGAATTCTTGTTGAAATGGCAGCTGGGAAGGAATGGAGAAAGAAGATTGATATAGCTACTTGGGATTTTGTCTCTAATTCTGCTGTGATTCAAACTTTTGATGTTGAATATGCTTGGATTCCTTCTAGATGTAATCATTGTAAAGTCTATGGGCATGTGGATAAAGTTTGTGCTGCTGCTATGAATGTTGAGAAGGAGGATAATAATGGAGAAGTGAGAAATTTAAAGAATAATAAAGGGAAGGAAGTAGTTAATGGGGATGGTTTCACAGAAGTTAAATATAAAAAGGTAATGGGTAACAATGATGGTGAAGGCACTAGCAAGTCTCAAGAGGGTTATAATCAATTGAATAATATGAAGAATAATGGGAAGAATGGGAATTGGAGAAGGAGTATTTTCTCTAAAGGCAATAATGGGAACAAAGGTGGGAATGGTAAAGGGCAAAATTGGAATTGGAGTAATAAAGGAGTAAGTAACTGGAATTTAGAAAAGAATAGAAATTATGAGAAGTTTGTTAATGGGCAGGATGTTATAGGTAGTAGGGGGTTGAAGGAGAATAATAAGCAGGAGGTTGTAGTTAAAAAGGATAATAAGGTAGAGATGGGCAATTTTAGTCTTGGTAGTGAGAATATAACAGGGGAGGGATTAAGTAATAAAAACAGTTTTGAAATCTTGGGAGAAATTGAAGAGGAAGTTTTGGATAAAATGGAAGAGGATAATAAGATTGTGAAGACAGTTGCTAATCAAAATGTTGATAGTGGTGATGCTGGAATGGGTTCTAATGATAGCAAGAATAACAAATTGATTTCTTCAATCAAGGGAGAGGGGAAGAAGAAAGGAAATGAAAGTAATAAAGTGAATAAAGATAAGTTGAAGTCGGATAATAATAGAAGTAAGATGGGGAGTTCTCAGGCATTTGAGGAGGTAAATGCCAAAAATACTATTAATTCCCAATGATGTCTGTTGGTGCTTGGAATGTTAGGGGATTGAATAAATCCGTTAAGCAGAAGGAGGTTATTGATGTTATTAGGTGTAATAACCTTGGTATTTGTGCTGTGATTGAATCTCATGTCAAAATCTTAAATCTCAAGAGTGTTTGTGATAAGACTTTTGGACAATGGGATTGGGTTTCTAATAATAGTTGTTGTAAGGCTGGAACTAGGATCATAGTTGGATGGAATCCTAGAATTGTGGATGTGATGGTGATTTCTCAATCTAGACAAGTTATTCACTGTTATGTTAGATTCTGTGAATCTAATTATAGCATGTATTTGTCTTTTATTTACGCTGCTTCCAATTATCTGGATAGAAGAGATTTATGGGAGAATTTGAAGAAACATAAACTGGTGGTTAAAGAGGATGCTTGGGGATTATTAGGAGATTTCAATGTTGCTTTAAAACATTCGGAATATTCTGAAGGATGTTCTAGGTTTCCTAAAGGTGTTGAAGACTTTATAGAATGTATTAACTGTTTAGAAATTGAGGACCTGAATTCGACTGGTTTTCAATTTACTTGGAATAAAACTCCTGCTGGAAGTATGGGCCTCCTGAAGAAACTGGATAGAGTGATGACTAATTTGAAGTTTGTTTCGGATTATCCTTTGGCTCATGCTATGTTCAAACCCTATAGAATTTCAGATCACTGTCCTGCTGTTCTTAATATACCATTGAGTAAAATGAGATGGCGACCTTCTTTCAGATTTGCTAATTTTATTACTGAGAAGGAAGAATTTTTACCTATGGTCAAGGAAGTTTGGGATGAAAACATTGAAGGGTTTTATATGTTTAAGGTTTGTCAGAAATTGAAGATTCTTAAAAAGCATTGTAGGGATCTTTGTAACAGCTACAGAGGATATGGGAAGCGAATTCATGAGTTAAGGAAAAAGCTGGAAAGTAAACAAGTGGAAATTGATTGTAATCCTTGTGATTATAAGATTAGGAATGAGCATGCTGATCTTTTGTTCAAATTTAATGAAGCTTGTAATGATGAAGAGAAGCTTTTATTCCAAAGAGCTAAAATTAAATGGATTCAGGAAGGAGATAATAATACTAAGTTTTTTCATAGTATTGTGAAGAGCAGGGGCAATAAAAATAGAATTATGAAGGTTTTGGATGAAGATGGAAGATGGGTTAGTGGAATTGCTTTGAAGGATAAATTTGTTTCGTATTTCAAAAATTTCTTGGGGTGTAAGGATGATTCTGTTAAGCCGGAGTTAATTGAAGATATTTTCCAAAATAGGTTAGACAGTACTGATGCTACTAATATGATCAGAGTGGTGACAGATGAAGAAATTAAAGCAGCTATGTTTGAAATTGATGACAATCGTGCCCCTGGGCCTGATGGATATTCTTCAAAAATTTTCAAGAGTGCCAGGAATATTATTGGATCGGAGGTTTGCAAAGCAGTGAGAGAATTTTTTTGGACAGGGAAGCTTCTTAAAGGGATAAATGCTACGAGAGTTATTTTAATTCCTAAAGTGGATATGCCGAGGAAGGTTGCTGATTTTAGACCTATAGCCTGTTGTAACACTTTGTATAAGTGTATTAGTAAGGTTATAGTGAATAGAATTAGAAGCTGTTTGGGGAAAATTGTTAGTAAGAATCAATCTGCTTTCATTCCTGGAAGATCGATCTTGGATAATATTCTTCTTGCGCAGGAATTGATGGTGGGATATAATAACAAGAGGGGAGTTCCAAAGTGCACCTTAAAAATTGATATTCAAAAAGCATATGATACAGTGGATTGGGAGTTTCTTAATAGAAGTCTTAAAGGGTTTGGATTTCATCCGATTATGATTCAGTGGATTATGGCTTGTGTGTCTTCCCCATGGTTTATGATCAATTTTAATGGTGAAGACCATGGGTATTTTGAAGGAAAGAGGGGTCTTAGGCAGGGTGATCCTCTGTCACCTTACTTATTTACTATAGTGATGGAAGTATTCAATAAGATTCTTGGTAAGAAAATAGAAGACAGCCATTATTTTAAATACCATAATAAGTGTGAGGTGCTTAGCATTTCTCATTTATGCTTTGCTGATGATCTTCTGGTATTTTCTTATGGTAATGGGAATTCGGCTAGAATCATAAGGGAAGCTCTTGATGATTTCAAAAATGTTTCTGGGCTGAAGGTTAGCATGGAAAAGAGCCAAATCTATTTCAGTTGTGTTAAACCGAATATGAGGAGAATTATTTTGGGAATTCTTCCTTTTGATGTTGGGAAATTTCCTTTTAAATACTTGGGTGTTCCTATGTGTGTTACTAAACTTTTTGAAAGAGATTGCAAGAAGTTGTTAGAAAAGATTAGAATGAGAATTTTCAACTGGA
Source organism: Lactuca saligna (assembly GCF_052625555.1). Taxonomy (NCBI): domain Eukaryota; kingdom Viridiplantae; phylum Streptophyta; class Magnoliopsida; order Asterales; family Asteraceae; genus Lactuca; species Lactuca saligna. Next base: position 246,269,102 of record NC_136420.1, on the reverse strand, counting down.
AATGCAAAACTTTATCGTTTGCTGGAAGATTGCAGCTCATTAAATCTGTGTTGACTTCTATTCATGTGTATTGGGCTTCAATTTTTAAAATTCCCATTGCAACTATAAAAGAGATTGAAAAGATGTGTAGAAGCTTCTTATGGGCTAATGGTGAAAAAGTTAATGGGAAAGCTAAAGTCAAATGGGATGATGTTTGTAAACCTAAAGATTATGGAGGATTGGGGATTAAGAATTTAAGGAAATGGAATGATGCTTTACTTGCAAAACATGTGTGGAATGTTGTTAATAATAAAAATTCTTTATGGGTGCAATGGGTGAAAGCTTATTACATTGGAAAGAGGAATTTTTGGGATATAATGCAAAAGAAAAGCATGAGCTGGACCTGGAAGAAATTTTTGGAAATTAGGAAAATTGTTAGACCTCATATTGTTGCTTGTGTGGGAAATGGGAGGAACACCTCTTTATGGCATGATTGGTGGCATCCTTTAGGTATTTTAAGCACTATCATTCCAAGAAGAGAATGGTTTAGTAATGGATTTAATGACTTTTCTTTGGTTAGTGATGTGCTTGATTATGATACTTATTGTTGGCCTGTAAATTGGGTTGATAAATTTTCAGGTCTAAAGGATGCTCCTATGTTTTGTATTGATCCTAATATGAGAGATGTTGCTGGTTGGAGAGATAAGGAGGGTAATTGCAAGCAATTTTCGTGTAATCAAGTGTGGAGAGATATTAATAATTTTGGGAATAAGGTGCCATGGAAGGAAATTGTTTGGTATGGTAAGGGCATTCCTAGAAATTCTTTCATTTTATGGATGGCTATCTTGAATAGATTGAAAACTCAGGATCGTGTTAGAGTTTGGGAAACTTCAGGAATTCTCCTCTGTCCTTTTTGTAATCTTATTCCTGATTCACATGATCATCTCTTCTTTATTTGTGAATTCTCACAAAGTATTTGGAGACATTTTTGTGATAAGATGAGAATTAATTTGGTGATGGGTGGCTGGAATGAGCTGATTCTGAAGTGCTGCAAACTGTTGTACAAGGATTCTGGTGAGAATTTAATTAATAAATGTATTCTTGCGAGTTGTGTGGCACATATTTGGAAGGAAAGGAATGCTAGGATTTTTAATAAGAAGAGATTAACAGCTGAAGGAGTGATAGCTTGTATTGAGAATGAAATCAGATTAAAGCTGTTGGGTTTAAGGAATAATAACAATTTGATTAATGAAAGAATCTATAAGGATTGGGGCATTTATGGAAAGGACAAAAATAAGAGATGATTTACTGGTTCAGAATTGTGAAGTCGATGGTTGATGTGATTTTTAATTGGGGTTGGCAGTGGAGAAATTATTTTGAGTTTGTTCTTAGTATTGGTTTTAGATGGGGGCAATTTTGGAATAAGTGGTTTTACAAAGGAATTGATGGAAATTGTCAATGGTTGGGGAGTTCTCTCTCTAATCATTTGACTTGTACCATTGGGATTTTTAATTTGGATATGATCTTTTATGTGATTATTCAAATTGAAAATCCTAGACATGTGATTGATGCCATGTCAAGGCTGAAACTTATTCTGAATTTCTGGAGTCTTGGTATTGGTTTTTGGTTCGTTGGGTTTTGTATTCTTTGCAGGAATCTTTTGCATTGGATGAAGATGGACAGTAGTGAAAAGAAGGAAGAGAGTTTCATGCAGAAAATCAAGAGGAGGATGAAGAACTGGAAAAGGGACAGAAGAAGTGATTTTGGTCAGCTCTTGGAGTTTAATAGGGATTGCATTGTTATTTTGTTTAGCGGTTTTAAATATGTTTGGTTTTTATTTGTGATTTGTTGGTTGAGGTTTTTGGTCTTAGTTGGATTTTCCTTAAAGTTTAGTCTTTGGACTGAGGGTTTTTTTTAAGGGCCTTATCCCTTGCTATTTTTTTATGGTTCTCGGAGTTTTTGGAGGTTACCTTTTTTCCCTCATTCAATAAGTCCTTGGGCTAACTTTAAGGATTTTAGGGATTATTGGGGTTGTGAGTGGTTAGTTCTTATTCTTAGGAAGTGGTTTGGTAGTTGGTTATGGATAGGCTGGTTATTTTTGTTATTTGTTTGAATTTTTGGTGATTGTATTCTTTTATTCTTATTAATAAAGTTTGCTGAGCTTTGGCTCTTTCAAAAAAAAAATATATATATAAAAGCATATGAAATATGAAACACACATTTTAAAAAATGTTTTGAGTACAAGAATTCCCTTGTACTTTGCTTGTGTTCCCCCCCTGAAAACAGTGAAAATAGTAAAAAAAAAAAAAAAAAAAAGGGTAGGGGTATGAACTCACCGGACTCGGAAACGTGTCGATTTTGAATACTAGATGTTGGTTCGGGGTTTGATTACTCGCGATGTCCCTATGTAAAATGATATAATGTTCATATATATACAATTAGAGATACATTCACCAATCATATGGAACATTACACTCCAATGAAGTTAAACACTTCAAAACGAGTGTTCGGAGTGACCCGGGTGACATCTTTGGACGTGTAATGGCACTAGGGACTTGGGACTTGAGTTTACTCCCCAAGAGTAAACATTTGAAGGAGTTTACAGCTATTGAATACACACATACATGAGTTTATGGCCGTAAACTCATGTGGGTGTGATTTTGGGTGTTTAAATGGCATAAAAGGACATGGGGATTGTTGGAATGAATTTCTAAAATGCCTTGGAATGGATTTCATGATATTATAACACTAAAAAGGGAGTTTACAGCCATACCATAAGAGTTTATGGTCGTAAACTCACCTATGGCCATGGAAATTTCATTTGAGCTTCAAAGGACGATCACATGTGATTCCAGTTAATTTTCCAAACCTTGTTATGAATTTAAAACATCATTTTACATACTTTTTGGAGTTTACGGCCTAGAGGCATGTTCTAAGGCCGTACAGTCTCTTATACCCTTGAAAAAGATAGTTTTTGATGCTTAAAACAATCACATGTGATTCTAGAAATTTATACAAGCCATTTGAGTGTATTTGATGCATCAGTAACATAGTTTCATGAGTTTACGGCCAAGGGTATGCTCCTAGGCCGTAAACTCTTATAAGTGACATTTTTTATGTGTTTCAAACCTTTAAACTATTTTTAGATGCATCTAGATTTTACCACAACGCCATTGGTTGAGTTTCAAGGCATTTGGACATGTTTTAAGGCTCTAAATCCCCCTTTAAGTGGAGTTTACGGCCCAAGAATATGTCTTGGCCGTAAACTCTTTGTTGCCCCTCAAAAATCATGTTTAAGGTGTTTAGATGCTAAAACCAATGCCCCACAAGTCATATCTAAGTCCCAACTATGATTTGGAAGGGTTAATTGGCTCAAAAACCCTTGAATATGAGTTTACGACCCAAGAATATGTCTTGGCCGTAAACTCACTTTTGTCACTTAAAATCAATGTTTTAATTGTTATAAGTCCCTTCCTTTAAGTCATTAAGCCATTACTAACTGTCTAACATTGCTTAGGAGGGGTTTTAGGTCTTAAAAACCCTTGTTATATGACTTTACGGCCCATGAAGATTCCATGGCCGTAAACTCATGAATGTAGACTTAAATCATGCTTTGAACTCGAATTTGAAGGCTAAGGAGGTTACAATACAAGCTAGGGAAAGTACCTTAAGGATTTGAAGCCTTAAATTTGAGTTTTGATCCCTTAAACTTGGATGAGGAGAGAGGTTGGAAGTGTTTAATGATAAATTGGCCAAAGGCTTCAAATGGAGTGTTAACCACGTTTATATAGTGTTTAAGTTTTGGACACGGTGGAATTCTACCCGATACCGGCGTTAAACGAGGCTTTTGGTCGTACCCGATTGAGTTACCGTAACCCGATACGGTAGTTTCTAGAAATATTCCGATCACTAAAGTTGGGTGTTAAAATGATTTCTAAATGTATTAAGACACCCATTAAGTCATTTTAAATATGTACAAGTTAATGACTTAATTAAATGGAAGATCGGAAATCGAATTTGGAAACGACGATTGGTTGCACGAATTGTACTACGAAAGAGTTATAATAAATGGTACGGAAATTTCAGGTTGTTACAATATAAAACATAACAGTTTAAAAATCCATTTGATAAATATATGTTTACGTGATCTGCATGTTCAAACGGTTATCAGTTGTAGCAATCAGTGTTAAAAGCATATAAAATGTGAAACACACACATGAAAACAAGAAAACAAATAAAAATCTTTTTGTTGTTTTTGTGTTTTTCGAAAAGGAATGACAAAACAAACGAAAAATATTTTTGTTGTTTTTGAATGTTTTGAAAATAAATGACAAAACAAACGAAAAATCTTTTTGTTGTTTTTTGAATTTTTTTCGAAAATAAATGAAAAAACAAACGAAAAATCTTTTTGTTGTTTTTGAATTTTTCGAATATAAAAACTACTTAACGAAAATATTTGAAATGTATTGGACACACAAAATTTTTAGTGCCAACTTACGAAGACGAAGGGTAATGAAGCGTTGATTATGAACAGTAACCTTTAAATCTGACAAATATCCAGTTATCACCATTCTTTCGAAATAGAACGCCCCCCGCCCCCCTTTAACCATTCCAAGTCCACCTAAAATTCTCACAAATGATTTTTCATCTAACGGTTTTGTGAAAATATCAGCCAATTGATCAGTGGTTTTCACGAAATGCACTTCAATATTACCATCCTCTACATGATCTTTTATGAAATGGTAACGAAGAGCAATAAGCTTAGTCTTCAAATGCGGCACAAGATTATGACAAATACGAATTGCACTTTGAGAATCACAATATAAAGGAATTCTCTTCATGTTTATTGCATAATCACACAATTGAATTTGAATCCAAATTATTTGTGATGTGCTAGCAGCAGCAACAACATATTCTGCTTCCGCAGTCGAAATTGAAACACATGTCTACTTCTTCGATTGCCAGCTCACCAATTTTCCATAAAGTAATGGACATCCTCCACTCATGCTTTTGCGATCAATATTGCAACCTCCCAAGTCAGCATCTGAGAAAGCTTGAATAAAGAAACCAGTTTTCGAAGGATACCACAATCCTAACGAAATTAAGCCTTTGAGATAACGAAAAATATTCTAGACTACAGATAGATGTGGTTCTCGAGGATTTGACTGGTACCTAGCATAATTACACACAAAAAACATGATATCAAGTCTACTTGCTGTGAGATAAAGTAATGAACCTATCATGCTTCTATAAAGAGTTAAGTCAACTACAGGTTTATCTAACGAAGGTGTCAGCCTTGTTCCAGTTGCCATCGGTACTCGTAATTTTGTGCTATTCGTTAATCAAAACTTTTCGAGCAAATTCTTCGTATACTTTTCTTGGTTGATAAAAATTCCTTCTCTGCTTTGACAAATATTTAGACCAAGAAAATTATTAATTTTTCCTATCATGCTCATTTCAAATTTGCTTTTCATCAGATTTTCAAATTCTTTAGACAAAGCAGGGTCAGTAAAGCCAAAAATAATATCATCGACATAAATTTGAACAAGCATAAGATGATTCTCAACTTTCTTTCGAAATAACGTGGGGTCAACTGATCCTTGTTTAAATTTCGACTGTTTTAAGAAAGAGGTAAGAGTTGCATACCAGGCTCTTGGTGCTTGTTTTAACCTATAAACTGCCTTATCTAAAATATAACAATAATCAGGATGATCCTTATTGACAAAACCTGAGGGTTGTTCCACATATACTATTTCTTCGAACTCTCCATTCAAAAATGCACACTTCACACCCATTTGATATACATCGAAATCTTTGTGAGCTGCATAAGACAAAAATATACGAACAACCTCGAGTCTTATGATAGGGGCGAAAAAGTTTCTTCATAGTCTATTCCCTCTTGTTGTGAGTAATCTTTTACAACAAGTTTGGCTTTGTTTCGAATAATGTTTCCATCTTTGTCGGTTTTATTTTTGAAAATCCATTTTAACCCGACAATCGAAATATTTTCAGGTTTGGGAATTAATCTCCAAACCTTATTTCGTTCAAACTCAGCCAATTCAGGTTGCATTGCTACAACCTAATCAGAGTGTTCCATTGCATCCTTAATTGTCTTTGGTTCGATTTTCGAAATGAAAACATTGAACATGCAAAATTTTTGATGAATATTTAATACCTCATTCTTTGCATGAAGTTGAGCTCTCATTAAAACTCTATATTGTGGATTCCCATGTACTTATTCTTTCAAATGATCTTCTGTCTATTTTTTGAGTGGTGGATACGCTGGTTCAAAATCCAAATGTGCATCTTCGTATAAATCTTCATTTTCTGATCCTGCAATAGAAAGTGTAACAACCCGAAATCCAGGTATTCTTCTATTTTGGTTATGTTGTCATTTTAGGGTTTTCATGATAAGCGAGTACGCTGGGCGTACAAGGTGTACGCTGCGCGTACTCGCGCGCCTTATTTGGACGCGTTCACCCTCAGGTACGTTGGGCGTACCCAAGGTTACGCATGGAGTAATGATCTAAAAACCCTAATTCCTTTGGAGGGCTATAAAAGGAATGTTTGGCTGGACTTCTCAGCCACCATTCATCAGCGTGAAACCCTAAATAGAGTGTGCCTTCGTTCTTAAGCCATTTGGTGTATATTCTAAGCTTGGTTGTGCCATTCCAAGGTTGTAAAGGAGAAGAAGAGCTCATTGGAAAGGCTAGAAGTGGTGTTCAAGTGTAGATCTGAGCTTTGCAAGGGTTAAAGCTTCATTATCAGGTAAAAATTTTGGATCTTGTCATTTGGTTCATGATATATGCTTCAAGTACCATTTTCTAGGGTTTTAGTCCCAAAGGTGGAGACTTTTTGTGCAAATGGCCTCCATAAGCTTAGATCTTTTATATTTCTGGTCTATTGGAGTTGTAGACTCATAAAAATGACATCTTGGACATGAATATTGCTCCATGCATGAGATCTAGGTCCTTGAGTTGGAATAGAATGTTGTTAAGAGGTGTTGGAGCCTTTACAGCCATGCCAAGGCTTAAAGGTCTCGACTTTATGGGTTTAGACACATTAACAGAGTCAGATCTAGAAGTTGGAGTAATGGCTTAACCGATTATGACCAGAAATGAAGAGTGTTAGAATCTGATGGTTACGCTGGGCGTAACTTCTAGTACGCGCAGCGTAAGGGGTGGAGACCCCGATCCATGGGTTGGCGATGTATACCCCGCGTACATCTAGCAGTACGCCCCGCGTACTCTCAGGATTGACTTTTGTTGACTTCTAGGGTTTTGGTCAACATGAGGACTTTAGGTCAAGGAAGGATAAAATAGTCTTTTACCCTCTAAGGAATGATGATAAGGGGTAAAGTTTTAGTGGTGGAAGTCTTTGAGTATTAAATGATATTTTTATGTTTTGGCGAGGTAGAGTTGTCGTTGGGATTTGGAGATAGCGAGGACGCGAGATCTTAGACTTTCCACGAGGTGACTTTTCTCACTATACTGTACCCGGAAGGGCTTGACTGTGTGACCGGAAGGTCGTATATGTTATGAGATATATGGATTATGTATGATAAGTTAATGGTTTATATGTGCCATGTATGATATGCTTGATATGGGCCGGAAGACATTGTGTTATGGGCCGGAAGGCGAATATGTTATGGGACGGAAGGCGTTGTGATGTGGACCGTAAGGTTGACGTGGGTAGGACCAGAAGGTCTACCTATTCGGGACGGAAGTCCCCTGAGACACATGGACCGGAAGGTCAGGGCCTGGAAAGGCGTATGTGTGTAAGTTGTATTTTGGGGAACTCACTAAGCATTTATGCTTACAGTTGTTGTGTTATGTGTTTCAGGTACTAGCGAGGACCGTGGGAAGGCGCCGGCGTGATCGAACACATTGTCGGAGAAAAACTATTTTATGATCATGGGGATGTATTATATTATGATAACATTGTTCACGTTTGAATTTGGAACATTAATCGATGGTTTTTGACGCTTACAAAAATGAAAATTTTGTTTTAAATTTACGTTGTTACAGAAAGATTATCATTAATTTCGTGAAATTCATCATTTAGATCAATACTTATTGTATCACTGTTATTTTGATTCTATTGCTCCCCCTCAACTAGATGCTCCCCCTCAACATCTTCATTCATTCTCCCATTCTCTCCCTCGAAAGAATGCTCCCCCTCAATTTGAGTATTCGTATCCTAGTGCTCCCCCTCCACTGAATTATTTAGCATACTTTCGCCAATTCTTGGAGAATTCGATGTTGAAAAAGTGTCATCAGGAATTTGGGTAAGATCTAATCCCTCAATGTGCTTCGAAGATTCTGATTGATTATTAGCATTCGTGTGAACTTTAGCATTCACAACCCTATCAGGAACACCAAAAATTAAATCATAATCAAAATCAGATGAATTTATGTCACACCCCTGAACCGTCAGAAATAATGGCGGAAACGTCCGAGGGCGGCGACATCATGTGTAGTATCACAACAATTCTATCATAGCAATCAAACTAAACACAACCATTACATTACAATAAGAATATTTACATCTATTTGAAAAAATAGTTTGTGTACATCAAAAGTAGCAAAAGATAAAGACGAGACTCCAAAATGCTCCGTCTTCTCCAAAGCTGGCAGTAGTACTTGTCTATCGTTGTACTGAGAATACAAGCGGTTTTGAAAACATATCTGCATAAAGTTGGTGAGCTCATAAGCATGTTTTTGTATTGAAAACGTATCAGCATAAAGTCGAGGAACTCTGAACTAAGATACTCACCACCTCGATCGGATCGAAGCATCTTAATGTTCCTGCCCAATTGATTCTCGACTTCCTTTTTAAATTCCTTGAACCTTTTGAAAGTCTCTGACTTATGCTTGATTAAGTAGACATATCCATATCTACCGTATTCATCAGTAAAAGATTAGCATCCTTTGTGGCATGTTTGAATGGTCCACACACATCCGTGTGTACAATATCCAACAAACCTTCACCCCTATCACAAGAACCTGTGAAGGGTGACTTTGTCATTTTTCCAAGTAAGCATGATTCGCAACTATCCTCTGACTTTAGGTTAAACGACTCCAAGACTCTATCCTTTTGCAGTTGGCCTATGTGTTTCTTGCTTATATGTCTAAGATGACAATGTCATAGTGATGCTTCATCCAAGTGATTATTATTAATAGAATCAATACAAAATACATTATTTCCTAAGTAATCAACCACAAATACTGTTTCATACACGCCATCACAAGGTAATGCTTTAAAATAAAGAACATTATTAAAGAAAGCATCAATAGAACCAACTTCATTATTAAATGATAAGGTAAACCCTTGTTTATACAATGCATGAAAGGAAATAATATTTCTTGCCATTTCTGGCGAATAACAACATTTATTCAAATCTAAATTTAACCCACTATTTAGCGACAAAGTATAACCTCCAATCTTTTTTTTTTTTTTTTTTTTTTGAAAGAGCCAAAGCTCAGCAAACTTTATTAAAAAGAATAAAAGAATACAAGGAACAAAACATCAAACAAAATACAAATATAACCATCCTATCCATAACCAACTACCAAACCATTTCCTAATAAGAAGCAATAACCACTCACAACCCCAAAACACCCTAAAATCCTTAAAGGTAGCCCATAAACTTATTGAAAGAGGGAAAAAAGGTAACTTCACCCTCTTGCTCCAACCAAACCTCCAAAAGATAAAGAAACCAAAGCAAGGGGTAAGGCCCTTAAAAAAACCCTCAGTCCATAAGCTAACCTTTAAGAAAAAAACCCTCAAGTTCAAAACCCACAAACCACAAAAAACAAGGAAATCCCAATAAACTAAACCACAAATAAACATAACATCAAAGAGAAAACAGGAAAGCCCCTCACGACAATTAGTCCCAAAGCTCCTGTCGCAATCCTTGTCTTTTACATCCTTCAAAGTCCTCATCAGGGAATCCATAATCTCTCCACAGCTATTGCCCACCACCAACCTTAGCTTCGCCTTTCTGCACCACAAACTCAAAGAGAAACACAAGAAAATAACACCAAAACACCAGTGAATCAAATTAAGTTTCATACTAGACATGGCATCAATCACATGTCTAGGATTCTCTATTTGGGTAATCTCAATTAAGATCATATCCAAACAGCAAATCCCATAGGTACAAGTCACATGATTTAAGAGTAAACTCTCCAACCAGTGACATATTCCGTCAATTCCTTTGTGCATATTTTTATTCCCAAAATACCCCCACCATATACCATTAATAACATCATCCTTATTTAACTGCCACCACTGCCAAACCCAAAACCATAACCAACCACACTCCAAACAGCAAAACCAGAAAATGATCTCCATTATTCAACATTCTCAATTCCCGAAATACCCCAGATCAAACAAACCTTATTATTGATCATTTTAACTCTTTTCCTTAATCCCATCAGCTTCAAACGAATCTCATTCTCAATACTAGCTATAACCCCCTCAACTGATATTCTGCTAGAACCAAAAAGTCTAGCGTTTCTCTCTCTCCAAATATTAGACACACAGCTAGCAATCATACATTTAATGATCAAATTCTCACCTGTCTTCAGTTTAAGCATTCTGCTCAACATTAAAATAAGATCATTCCATTCAACCGTTCTCAAATTTAGCCCTACTTTACTGCAGAAAAATTTCCAAATTCTAGAGGAATACTCACAATTAAAGAATAAATGGCTATGCGAATCAGGCACATTATCACAAAAAGGACACAGCAAATTACCAGCCAATTCCCATCCTCTAACCCTATCCTGAGTTTTTAATCTGTTAAGGATAGCCAACCATAAAATAAAAGAGTTGCGAGGAATGCAATTATTATACCAAACAAGATCAAACCAAGGCACAATATCCCCAAAATTATTCAAATCATTCCACACCTGTTTGCATGAGAATTTTCTGCATATACCTCCCTTATCCCTCCATCCAACAACATCATTCAAATTAGAATCAATACAAAACATAGGAGCTTCAGTCAATCCAGGGAACTTATTAACCCATTCAACCGGCCATGAATAAGAATCAAACTCAAGAACATCACAAACTAAAGCAGAATCACTAAGACCATTACTAATCCACTCTCTCCTAGGGATAATAGTACAAAGAATACCTATTGGATGCCACCAATCATGCCATAAAGAAGTGTTCCTCCCATTACCCACACATGAAATAACATGAGGCCTAACAGTATTCCTTATCTCCAAAAATCTCTTCCATGTCCAGTTCATACTCTTTTTCTGCAGAATATCCCAAAAATTCCTGCTGCCTATATAATTGATTCTCACCCACTGCACCCACAGGGAATTTTTGTTATTAACCACATTCCAAACATGTTTAGCAAGTAAAGCATCATTCCATTTCCTCAAATTCTTTATTCCCAGCCCACCATACTCCTTAGGTTTGCAAATTTCAAGCCACTTAACTTTAGCTTTACCTTTGACTATCTCACCATTAGCCCATAAAAAACTCCTGCACATCTTCTCAATCTCATTAATAGTAGCAATTGGAATTTTAAAAATAGAAGCCCAATAAACATGAATAGAAGTTAAGACCGAATTAATGAGTTGCAATCTGCCAGCAAAAGATAAGGTTTTACACTTCCAATTGAAAATTCTCAACTTAATCTTTTCAATCAACTTTTTACAATCTCTATCAAACAATTTAGTAACACACATAGGAACCCCCAAATATTTAAACGGAAATTTCCCAACTTCATAAGGAAGAATACCCAAAATAATCCTTCTCATATTAGGCTTAACACAACTGAAATAAATCTGACTTTTTTCCATACTAACCTTCAGCCCTGAAATCTTATTGAAATCATCAAGGGCATTCCTTATAATTCTGGCCGAATTCCCATTACCATAAGAAAAAATTAACAAATCATCAGCAAAACATAAACGGGAAATTTTGAGGCTCAAACACTTACTATGGAACTTAAAATTCAAAGAATCTTCAATAAGCTTACCCATAATAATATTGAAAACCTCCATAACTATAGTAAATAGGTAAGGAGATAAAGGATCTCCCTGCCTAAGCCCACGCTTTCCTTCAAAATACCCATGATCTTCACCATTAAAATTGAGCATGAACCACGGGGAAGAAACACAAGCCATAATCCATTTAACCATGACTGGATGAAACCCAAATCCCTGCAGAACTCTATTAAGAAAATCCCAATCCACCGTATCATAAGCCTTTTGTATATCAATCTTTATCGTACATTTAGGGGTACCTCTCTATTTTTTGTACCCCACCATCAACTCCTGAGCAAGAAGAATATTGTCCAAAATAGATCTACCAGGAATAAAAGCTGATTGGTTATTACTTACAATATCACCCAAACAATTTCTAATTCTATTCACTATAATCTTACTGATACACTTATAAAAAGTGTTACAGCAAGCTATAGGTCTAAAATCAGACACTTTCCTCGGAACCTCAACTTTAGGGACCAGAACAATTCTCGTGGCATTAATCCCATTCAACAATTTACCAGTCCAAAAAAATTCTCTCACAGCCTTACAAACATCTGGACCAACAATACTCCAAGAACTTTTAAAAATTTTTGAAGAATACCCATCAGGCCCAGGGGCACGATTGTCATCTATGTCAAACATCGCCAATTTAATTTCTTCATCAGTAACCACTCTAATCATATCAACAGCCACCCTCTGTCCAATTTTTTAGGAAAAAACTCATCATTTAAGCCCGACAGATCAGTATCATCCTTACATCCCAAAAACTTATTAAAATGAGACACAAATTTCTCTATCATAGCCTTCCCACTCACCCAACGACCATCTTCATTCAGAACCATCTGAATACGATTATTGATACCCCTGCTTTTAACAATTTTGTGAAAGAATTTAGAGTTATTGTCCCCATCCTGTAACCATTTGATTTTAGCACGCTGAGCAAGAATCTTTTCTTCATCGTTACAAGCAATATTAAAATCTAATAGAATATTAGCATGCTCTTCCCTAATCTTGCAATCAAAAGGATTATTGTCAATATCTTGTTGTTTACACTCCAAATCCTTTCTTAACTTCTGAATTCTTTTTCCAGCTCCCCAATATTTATTACACATCTCCCTGCAATGTTTTTTGAGAATCTTCAACTTTTGTGTCACTTTAAACATAAAAAAACCATCAATATTCTTATCCCAAACCTCCTTAACCAAAGGAAGAAATTCCTCCTTCTCAGAGATAAAATTCGCAAATCTAAAAGAAGGTTTCCACTTCACTTTGTTACCAGGAAAATTTAAAATAGCAGGGCAATGATCCGAATTTCTGTATGGTTTAAAGACAGCATGAGCAAGAGGATGGTTCGACATAAATTTTTGATTAACCATAACTCTATCAAGCTTCTTCAACAGCCCCATATTACCCATAGGAGTTTTGTTCCAAGTAAACTGAAACCCATAAGACTTCAAGTCCTCCACTTCAATAAAACTCAAACAATCAACAAAATCTTCTACTCCTTTAGGAGTTCTAGAACAGCTTTCAGAATATTCCGAAGGTTTTATAGCAACATTAAAATCACCTAATAAACCCCAAGCTTCCGTATTAACAACCAAACTATGTTTTTTCAAATTATCCCAAAGTAATCTTCTTTCAATATAATTCGAAGCAGCATATATAAAAGACAAATACATGCCAAGATCCGAATTACACAATTTAACATAACAATGAATAACCTGTTTGGATTGAGAAAGCAGAATCACATCAAAAAGTCTAGGATTCCACCCCACTATTATTCTAGTACCAGCTTCACAACTATTATTATTAGAGATCCAATCCCACTGCCCAAAAGTCTTAGCACAAACACTCTTGAGCTTTAAGATTTTGACATGAGATTCAATCACAGCACAAATACCAAGGTTATTACACCTAATAACATCAATAACCTCCTTCTGCTTAACAGATTTATTCAATCCCCTAACATTCCAAGCACCAACAGACATCATTGGGAAGTAATAGAATTTTTGGCATTTACCTCCTCAAATGCCTGAGAACTCCCCATCTTACTTCTATTATTATCCAACTCCAACTTATCTTTATTCACTTTATTACTATCATTTCCTTTCTTCTTCCCCCCTCCCTTGATTGAAGAAATCAATTTGTTATTCTTGCTTTCATTAGAACCCATTCCAGCATCACCACTATCAACATTTTGATTAGCAACTGTCTTCACAATCTTATCATCCTCTTCCATTTTATCCAAAACTTCCTCTTCAATCTCTCCCAAGATTTCAAAACTGTTTTTATTACTTAATCCCTCCCCTGTTATATTCTCACTACCAAGACTAAAATTGCCCATCTCTGCCTTCTTATCCTTTTTAACTACAACCTCCTGCTTATTATTCTCCTTCAACCCCCGACTACCTATAACATCCTGCCCATTAACAAACTTCTCATAATTTCTGTTCTTTCCTAAATTCCAGTGACTTACTCCTTTATTACTCCAATTCCAATTTTGCCCTTTACCATTTCCATCTCTATTCCTATTATTGCCTTTAGAGAAAATACCCCTTCTCCAATTCCCATTCTTCCCATTATTCTTCATATTATTCAATTGATTATAACCCTCTTGAGACTTGCTAGTGCCTTCACCATCATTGTTACCCATTACCTTTTTATATTTAACTTCTGTGAAACCATCCCCATTAACAACTTCCTTCCCTTTATTGTTCTTTAAATTTCTCACTTCTCCATTATTATCCTCCTTCACAACATTCATAGCAGCAGCACAAACTTTATCCACATGCCCATAGACTTTACAATGATTACATCTAGAAGGAATCCAAGCATATTCAACATCAAAACTTTGAATCACAGCAGAATTAGAGACAAAATCCCAAGTAGCTATATCAATCTTCTTTCTCCATTCCTTCCTAGCTGCCATTTCAACAAGAATTCTAGCATAAGCATTCCTTCCTTTATGTTCCAAACACATATCCTCAGTAAAGGAATCAAAAGCCAAAGGAATACCTATCTTACTAGCAATTCTACATAAGTTTTCACCACTCCAAACTTCCAAGGGCAAATCAAATATTTTAATCCAAACAGGAATTTTATCATGCTTGTTCTTAGTTAATGTCAAACCAGGCCTCCATCGTTGAAGAAATAAAGGCATATTATTAAACATTAACCAAGGACTACCCTCCAAAACAGATAACATCCCCTTTTCATCACTGAATTTAAAGAAGAAAAATCCTTTGCTGTTCATGAATACCTCTTCCAAACCCACATTCTTCCACAATCTTCTAACTTCTTTCTGAATTACAGGAAACGCCAACTTCTTGTCAATCATATAACCATAAAGAGTATTAGTAAAAGGAATACTTGCATTCTTTAGATTCTCTATTGGAATTATAACAGGACCATCCTCTTCCCCATTCTCCCCTGGAATGAATCTAACATCAATCTTACCCTTATGTCTATTACCTTTTAACATACCAGCATAAGAGTTCATCACATTCCCCTGCATTCCTCCTTCCTCCTTATTGCTAATCATAGCATTTCCCAAAATAGAAGGAAGTAAATTAATGCTATTAATAACAGTACCTGACTGCTCATTGCAGCTAGTATCCATATTACTCTTAGCATTAACCTCTTCTTCTATTTCAATTTCCTCATCCCCACTAGTATCATCCTCACTTGAATCATTATCCCCTTCCTCGTCAGTATTCTCATCATCATCTGTATTACCTTCTATCTCCTTTTCTTTCTTTTCCAAATTTGACATATCAACATCCATTTTCTGATTCTTCTCACTATCTAAATCTTTCCCCATAGTCTTCTCAACTCCCTTTCCCACCTGTCCTTCTTCCTTCAATTCACTCAGAAATTGAAATCCAACTCCTGGAATGAAATCTTCATTATTATTAGCCCTTTTCTCCCCATCAGTTATAATCTTCACAACTTCATTATCTTCCCTATTAGAGTTATTCTGAATTTTATCATCCATCACCGATATGGTAGGGTTCACATTAACCATTTCACTAATAACATTCTTCAATTCAGAAATTGGACTCAAAACTTCATTACTCATCATCAACCCATCCCAATTTCTCATCAAATTTCCTATTCCCCATGATTAAGTTTATCCTTCCTTGCTCCACATTCTCACTTCTTCTTAGTCTCTGTGAATTAGAACATATATGAATACCACAAACGGTATCAAGGACCCAAGAATTAGAATGGGGTGAGTTATTAGAAATGATAGTGTAAATACCTGCATGGTTGGGTTTTACTTTCCCATCCTTCACATCTTGCTGGTACTTTGGGTAGTTTCGCTTCCAGTGTGCCTTTTCATGGCAATAGAAGCATTCAGCCTCTTTTGGGTGAGAAGAAGGGGTGATGAAACCTTTCTTGGTTCCACTTGAAGAAGAGCCATCAAGGGTCCTAACCTTGGTACCCTTAGAAGAACTCTTTCTCTTCTTCCCTCTTCCTTTCCCGATTGCCAAGACAGGGGCAGAGTTGGTAGGAGTAGGAGTAACAATCGCCTTACCCTTAAGACCACTTTCCGCGGTCTTTAAGAGTTCTTGAAGTTTGCTGAGTGTGACCTCTTCCTTGTTCACATGGTATGTCATGCAGAATTAATCATAACATGAAGGTAAGGAGTGCAAAATTATATATATTGCTAGCTCCTCAGGGAAGTTCACACTTAGCTTCAGCAAACGGTCCACAAATCTTTTCATTTTTTGCATGTGGCCCGTGATGGGTTCACCATCCTTCATGCGAGTTGTTATCATGGAGGAGATGATTTCATACCTCTCTTGACGAGCACTTTGATGGTATCTTTCCATCAAGTCTTGGTGCATCTCATAGGGGTAGAAATCTTCATAGGATTTTTGGAGATCAACGGTCATAGTGGCCATCAAGATGCATGCCACTTTCGTGGCATCCCTTTCATGTGCCCTAAACACAGTGATCTCTTGAGGAGTTGCAACTGTCTCATTAATCTACTTAAGCTCCTTATCGAGGACATATTCTTTGTCCTCGTAGCGGGTAATCATTCGGATGATTCTGATCCACTCATTAAAGTTGGATCCATCAAAAGTGACTTTCCCACACAAGTTCATAAGAGAAAATGAGCCATTAGGATTAGAGCCAGAAGCAGCAGTGTTTGCAGACATCTGAGAAGAAGAAACGTTTAGTTTAGAAATAGGAATAGTCCTTAATAAAACACCGAAATGTAGTATTTAGGCTAGGACCCAATCACAATATATTATACTTAGAAGAGGTATGTCGTAATCTAAGTAATAACATATTTGAAAGGTAGGTGAATGACGATTCACCAATTTCCACCAAAGTCGAAATATTAAAATATTTAATTTGGTTCTTAGAAACTCCTAGATTCTTTTGAGATTTAATGAACTTTTCAAAGGCATGTTTCAATCTCGAGTGTGCCCCCCAAGTTTTGTGACTGGGATGTCGAGGATCACAAAACGAGGTGTGAAGTAACCATGCAAATTACTTGGTACCCTTAATAAATTACCCCTCAATCGATGTGCCGGTTAACCACACACGCTCCATCGATACTATGATAAATATTAAGTCACCCTTTACCTACCTTGTTAAGTCCAAGTTAGTGTACCGGTTAGCCACACACGCTCCACTAACGACTTAGACAAAGTGTAAAGTGTAATTTCATGGATTAGCACCTTATTCACATTTTTCCTAAAGTAACTAAGATTAGGAATTTAATAAAACATTTAGTTACTTTATAGTATTCATCATACTTTTAATGAGAATTTATATGTCCTTGTCTTACCCGTTCGGCTAACGACCCTCTACTAGTCAAGCAAGTGGTGGGTGAGAGTGGACACCCATTAAGTTGCCATTTTATAGGCAACAACCTTATACCCACCTTATAGACTAGCTTCGTGAATGAGGCGTACTAGCGGTAAGACGACTTTGATCTTATACATATATATATATATATATATATATATATATATATATATATATATATATATATATATATTATTAACTTATAATATTATAAGTATAAGGGTTGAATTTTATCTTTTAAAATTCTAAGGGTTGAACTAAAGTTTTAATATGACTTTACTTGTTCCAAAACTTGAGGGCAAGTTTTGTAAACTTTCAAAACTTTTCATTTCTTGTAACTTATGAGTTAAATAGAGTAATAAAATGAAGACTCTTCATTTTTCTAACTCTTGTGTTCTTTTAATGGTTTTAATTCAAGTGTGACTCTTGGTTTTCCATAACTTGAGGACAAGTTATGGACTCCATTAAAACACATTATGATCAAGAACATAAATATGAACACTTTCATGAATCAAAAATTACACATAAAACTTTGTAATTTTGATAACAAG
Source organism: Lactuca saligna (assembly GCF_052625555.1). Taxonomy (NCBI): domain Eukaryota; kingdom Viridiplantae; phylum Streptophyta; class Magnoliopsida; order Asterales; family Asteraceae; genus Lactuca; species Lactuca saligna. Next base: position 246,250,735 of record NC_136420.1, on the reverse strand, counting down.
TTGTTGTAAATGGATTAGTAAAGACATTACACCATCTAAAATGAGTTTTCAAGTACCAAAACAGTTTAGGGTAATGTTTCTAGTCCATTTCCAGCAACTAAAGTCGAAAATCTGCACTCTGTCGCTCCTACTCATCGAGTGCATAAACCTACTCACCGAGTAGGTTGAAGATACACATGAACTCGGTGAGTCACCCCATGGACTCAGCGAGTTCAACTGGCAGACAACAAGTTTTTCGACTTTTTCAACTATATTGCATCGAGTATCAACTGATGGGTTTTGAGCATTCTAACACTTCCTAAGTGTACATGCAACCCTAATAAACCTTGCAACCCTAACAAATTTCTGTGGGTGTCTTTGGTGCTGACCAATTCTCTATCGCTTTAATCTTGGAAGGATCTACATGGATACCCTCCTCGCTTACCACGTGACCGAGGAAAGTTACCTTCCGTATCCAGAATTCACATTTGGAAAATTTCGCGTATAACTTTTCGGATCTAAGGGTCTCCAACACTAATCTCAAGTGTTGCTTGTGGTCTTCTTCGCTTCGGGAGTAGACGAGAATGTCGTCAATAAACACGATGACGAATTTGTCTAAGAAAGGACGGCACACCCGGTTCATCAGGTCCATGAACACAGCCGGTGCATTGGTTAGACCAAAGGGCATCACTACGAACTCGTAGTGTCCATACCGAGTCCTGAAAGCTGTTTTGGAAACATCATTTTCCTGGACTCGTAACTGATGGTACCCTGACCGAAGATCTATCTTTGAAAAGTAGCTGGCTCCCTGGAGTTGATCGAAGATGTCGTCTATTTTTGGAGGAGGATATCGGTTCTTAACGGTTAACTTGTTCAGTTCACGATAGTCAATACACATCCGAAAGGATCCATCTTTCTTCTTGACAAACAGAACCGGAGCTCCCCAGGGTGAGGAACTCGGTCTAATGAATCCTTTACTGAGCAAATCATTGAGTTGACTGGATAACTCCTGCATTTCTGCCGGAGGTAAGCAATACGGAGATTTTACTACGGGAGTAGCTCCAGGAATTAGGTCAATACAGAACTCGACCTGACGTTCGGGAGAAATTCCTGGAAGTTCTTCGGGAAACACATCTGGAAAGTTACAGACTTCAGGGATGCTCGCGAGGTCTCTAACTTCTTGTTTCTCGTTGATCACATGAGCTAAGAATGCAACGCACTCCTTCCGTAGGAGCTTTCGAGCTTTGATGCAAGAAATGATATGAGTGTTGGAACTCGGTTTTTCACCATAGATTACGAGAGTTTGATCTGAAGGAAGATTGAGGCGGATAGCTTTTTCGTAACAAAGAATGTCAGCATGATTGGGACTCAACCAATCCATGCCAATGATAACATCAAAGCTCTTAATGGAAATGGGCATGAGATCTATGGGAAATGAGTGATCGTTTAAGGTAAGCGTACAACCTATGAATACATCGTTAGCGCTTTCTTTCTCACCGTTCGCCATCTCGACGGTAAACGTTTCAGTTAGGGGTTGAGGATTAGGTTTTAGATTATGTTTGAATGCATGACTAACAAAACTCCTTTCAGCACCCGAATCGAAAAGAATACTAGCATATGAGTTGTCGAGAAGGAACGTACTCGAAACAATAGTGGGATCAGCAACTGCTTCCTCCCGTCCCATGGTTAGAACCCTTCCATTGTTACCAGCAGTTGACTTCTTGGGATAGTTCCTTTTAAAGTGCCCAACTTCTTCACAGTTGTAGCAGGCTTGACTAACACCTGCTCCAGATGATTGGTTGGCTGATTGGGTAGGAGTTCTGCAGAATCGAACTGTGTGCCCTTTCTTACCACAGTTGGTGCAAGACAATTCTCGGCAGGGACCAGGATGATGATGGTATTTACACTTGTCACACAGAGGGAGGTTACCAGCATATTTACTGGTAGGAGTTGGAGCTGTGGATCCCATGACAGAAGCAGCAGCAATAGGGGTAGTAGTAGCAGCATGGACTGCTACCGTCTGCTGTTTCTTGGAAGATCCTTGAGAAGATTGACCCCTCTTCTTCTTCCAGAATTTTCTCTTTTCACCACTCCTTTGAGTCGGCTCTGAAGTGGTAGTGATTTCCTTAACATCGTGGCTGTGATCAATCAGAATTTGAGCTAAAGTCTTGGCACTATCATAGGTATCCGGACGAGCACCCAAAACGTGACTTTTTGTTGGTTGAGATAACCCCCAAACGAACCATTTGATCTTTTTGTTTTCAGGAGTGACTAGTCCCGGGCAGAGAAGTGCGAGATCATCAAATCGGGAAGTATATGCAGCAATGTCGGAACCTTTCATCTTCAGGTTCCAGAGCTCGTGCTCTAATTTCTGCATTTCACCACGGGGGCAGTACTCGGCAATGAGAAGTTCTTTCATGGCCTCCCAGCCCATGGCATTGGCTACGGGTAAGGTCAGAGATTTGACTCGGCCATTCCACCAAGTCAAGTCTTTATCAGCGAAGGTACAGGCCGCGAATTTAACTTTATCAGACTCCGCACAAGCACAGATTTCAAAGATAAACTCTATTTTCTCGAACCATCGAGATAAGCTCTATTAAAGGATGTTGGTTTTGCGTTCATAAAATCCTTGTAAGAACCCCCTCTTTGGTGCCCCTGGCTAACTTCAGGGTTTTGAGATTGAGGACCACCTCCTGAACCACTAGGGTTCATTTGTGACATAGCTGCTACCATTGCAGCTGTCATCATCGTCTGGAGCGATGCTAAATCGAACTGAGGAGGAGGTGCCGGCGAAGAAGGATTGTTGTTGTTCTTTGAGCTAGGTCTCTTTCGGGGAGGCATCTTGATCTAATAAGATCAAGAAAGAGAGGATGGTAAGTCATCTACATTGAATCGATAGATATGATAGTTATATGATTCGAATAAGCGAATAAGCAGGGAAGAGTTATCGAACAGATAATTTATCGCTAAGAATAATCACAGAAAGCCACTCGAATAAGGATTACTACAGAGGATCGGGATCGAGAAATACTCCCATAGTATTTCATGAATTGATTACGACAATGGTTCGATGTTTGGGATATTAGGGTAAGTTTTAGGCATGCCGCATACCACAGTCACTCCCAAGCACATGTTGGTCGTGTCTCGAATGAATATAGTTGGCCAGACTATATTGACCCTAGACACGACTACATAACTGCCTAGGTTTAACCATAGTACACAACACCCAATTACTTATGTTCTGTTCTACTTGTGATTACGGGTGACGACGGTTCGGTATACTTGCATACTTTTGAAAATACTTGTAGTTTGAAGATACTTTTAATTCAGAGCACTAAGGCCCTTTAGTGTTTATAGTTTTATACCATGTAAGTTTTGGTATACTTCATTCACTATAAACAAGGGCTCTGATACCAATCTATCACACCCCGAAAACCGAAGGTGGAAACATTTCCGGGGTGGACTACCACGTTGAGTATCAAATCCAATGCACATAGTAAGTAAAGTAAAGCAACCATACATTACATAATAAAGTTTTACAGTTGTTTCAAAAGTAAAGTTTGTACAGTTGTGATACAATATATATATATATATATATATATATATATATATATATATATATATATATATATATATAACAAAAGAAACGGATCTTCATGTACACCGTCTTCAAGCAAAAAGGATCTTCGAGTACCTATTCTAACGCTGACCTGAGAACACAAGCGATTTGAAAATCAGCATAAAGCTGGTGAGTTCATAAGCGGTTTTTGTTTGTGAAAATGTTTCGAGTTTCCTTTCTGTTTTTGAAATGTTATATGCACCAAGAAAATCCCATATTTTCTTAATAGTTGGTTATTGTTTCACAAATGTAAAGTATAGTAAGTTTGTACACTGTAAACATGTTTATTCATGTGAAAATATATAGTTGGTTATCTGACTTGTTAAACTGTTCTGTTTACTTATCATGTGTTACCAGGAAAGTCCCATACTTTCCTTATTGTATGTTACCAATTGTAAAAAATGTATTGTTATCCAATTGTTACTCTTTGTAGTTATATAAGTGTTACCCAGGAAAGCCCCATGCTTTCCTGCATATTGGTTCTAATGTAAACGATGTTAAAGATGTAAAAGATGTAAATAGTGATTAGGTTCCATCTTTTCCCCAGGAGAGTCCCGTACTTTCCTGAATGTTAGTTACTGTACGTGAAAGATGTAAAAGATGTAAAAGATGTATAAAGTGGTTCACTATTACTATAAGTAAATCTCTGTTATCCTAATTGCGAGTTCCATAACCATACAATAGACTGGAAACCTGTGGCAATAAGTAGTCCACATGTGGCAATAAGTTGTCCACATACTTATGACTTTCGTCACCCTTGAACCATTTCGGTTCGGCTGTAGCTAGCAGCCAGGTATGGGGTAGTCAGCCCCGTATAGATCTATACACTCAAGTCACGCTCTCTAAATACCAAAGATTCTGGTTATGGGTGTAGTCCTCCACTTGCGTATCTCGGTGGAGTGTTCTCCGAGGACGTGTCTCCAATCATACAGGATTAACAAATTTACTAGTAATAATAAGATAGTCCTCCACTCGTGTATGTGTGTGGAGTGTTACCGAGGAAAAAACAGTGTACAGGTATTATGTTCAAATGTCTAATGTTATGCTTTTAACTGGTAAAATGTGGAAAACCATTTGTGAAATATATGTAGAACATAACAGTTTAAAGACCTATTTCACAAATACAGGTTACGTGATCTGCAAGTTCAATCTGTTATCAGTTGTGGTAATCAGATATAAAAGCATATGAAATATGAAACACACATTTGAAAACATGTTTTGAGTACAAGAATTCCCTTGTACTTTGCTTGTGTTCCCCCCTGAAAACAGTGAAAATAGTAAAAAAAAAAAAAAGGGTAGGGGTATGAACTCACCGGACTCGGAAACGTGTCGGTTTTGAATACTAGACGTTGGTTCGGGGTTTGATTACTCGCGATGTCCCTATGTAAAATGATATAATGTTCATATATATACAATTAGAGATACATTCACTAATCATATGGAACATTACACTCCAATGAAGTTACACACTTCAAAACGAGTGTTCGGAGTGACCCGGGTGACATCTTTGGACGTGTAACGGCACTAGGGACTTGGGACTTGAGTTTACTCCCCAAGAGTAAACATTTTAAGGAGTTTATAGCTATTGAATACACACATACATGAGTTTATGACCGTAAACTCATGTGGGTGTGATTTTGGGTGTTTAAATGGCTTAAATGGACATGGGGATTGTTGGAATGAATTTCTAAAATGCCTTGGAATGGATTGCATGATATTATAACACTAAAAAGGGAGTTTACGGCCATACCATAAGAGTTTACGGCCGTAAACTCACCTATGGCCATGGAAATTTCATTTGAGCTTCAAAGGACAATCACATGTGATTCTAGTTAATTTTCCAAGCCTTGTTATGAATTTAAAACATCATTTTACATACTTTTTGGAGTTTACAGCCTAGAGGCATGTTCTAAGGCCGTAAACTCTCTTATACCCATGAAAAAGATAGTTTTTGATGCTTAAAACAATCACATGTGATTCTAGAAATTTATACAAGCCATTTGAGTGTATTTGATGCATCAATAACATAGTTTCATGAGTTTACGGCCAAGGGTATGCTCCTAGGCCGTAAACTCTTATAAGTGACATTTTTGATGTGTTTCAAACCTTTAAACTATTTTTAGATGCATCTAGATTTTACCACAAGGCCATTGGTTGAGTTTCAAGGCATTTGGACATGTTTTAAGGCTCTAAATCCCCCTTTAAGTGGAGTTTACAGCCCAAGAATATGTCTTGGCTGTAAACTCTCTTTTGCCCCTCAAAAATCATGTTTAAGGTGTTTAGATGCTAAAACCAATGTCCCACAAGTCATATCTAAGTCCCAACTATGATTTGGAAGGGTTAATTGGCTCAAAAACCCTTGAATATGAGTTTACGGCCCAAGAATATGTCTTGACCGTAAACTCACTTTTGTCACTTAAAATCAATGTTTTAATTGTTATAAGTCCCTTCCATTAAGTCATTAAGCCATTACTAACTGTCTAACATTGCTTAGGAGGGGTTTTAGGGCTTAAAAACCCTTGTTATATGAGTTTACGGTCCATGAAGGTTCCATGGCCGTAAACTCATGAATGTAGACTTAAATCATGCTTTGAACTCGAATTTGAAGGCTAAGGAGGTTACAATACAAGCTAGGGAAAGTACCTTAGAGATTTGAAGCCTTAAATTTGAGTTTTGATCCCTTAAACTTGGATGAGGAGAGAGGTTGGAAGTGTTTAATGATAAATTGGCCAAAGGCTTCAAATGGAGTCTTAACCACGTTTATATAGTGTTTAAGTTTTGGACACGGTGGAATTCTACCCGATACCGGCGTTAAACGAGGCTTTTGGTCGTACCCGATTGAGTTACCGTAACCCGATATGGTAGTTTCCAGAAATATTCCGATCACTAAAGTTGGGTGTTAAAATGATTTCTAAATGTATTAAGACACCCATTAAGTCATTTTAAATATGTACAAGTTAATGACTTAATTAAACGGAAGATCGGAAATCGAATTTGGAAACGACGATTGGTTGCGCGATTGTACTACGAAAGAGTTATAATAAATGGTACGAAAATTTCAGGTTGTTACAATATAAAACATAACAGTTTAAAAATCCATTTCACAAATATATGTTTACGTGATCTGCATGTTCAAACGGTTATCAGTTGTAGCAATCAGTGTTAAAAGCATATAAAATGTGAAACACACACATGAAACATGTTTTGAGTACAAGTAATCCCTTGTACTTTGCTTGTGTTCCCCCCTGAAAACAGTGAAAATAGTGAAAAAGGGTAGGGGTATGAACTCACCAGACTCGGAAATGCGACGATTTCGGACACTAGACGTTGGTTCGGGGCTTGATTACTCGCAATGTCCCTATGTAAAATGTAATAATGTCCATATATATCTAATTAGATTTACAATCACTAATTATATGGAACATTACACTCCAACGAGGTTAAACACCTCAAAACGAGCGTTTGGAGTGACCCGGGTGACATCTTTGGACGTGTAGTGGCACTAGGGACTTGGAATTTGAGTTTACTCCCCAAGAGTAAGCATTTAAGGGAGTTTGCTTCCATTAAACCCATACACATGTGAGTTCGTGGCCGTGAACTCATGTTTGGGTGGTTGTGAGTGTTTTATGGCTTGTTTGGACATAGGAATTGTTGGAATGGACTTCTAAAATGCCTTGGAATGGATTAAATGAACCTATACCATTTAAAAGGGAGTTCACGGCTCTAAACTTGGAGTTTACGGCCGTAAACTCTCCCATGGTCAAAGATAATTATTTTGAGGTACAAGGAACAATCACATGTGATTCTAGTTAATTTTCCAAGCCTTGTTATGAATTTAGGGGATCATTTAACACACATTTAGGAGTTTACGGCCTTGGAGCATGTTCTATGGCCGTAAACTCTTGTATGTGGTGTTTTGTTATGTTTAAGGTTCCCAAACTATTTTTAGATGTTTCTAGGATTTACCACAAGGCTATTGGATAAGTTTCAAGGCATTCTAACATGTTAAAAGGAGTTTACTCTCCATGTTTGAGGAGTTTACGGCCCAAGCATGTGTCTTGGCCATAAACTCATGTTTACCCCTTAAAATCCAAGTTTAAAGTGTTCCAAGTCCCGGTTTGTAAGCCTCAAGGTCGTATCTAAGTCCCAACAATGATTTAGAAGGGTTTAATGGCTCAAAAACCCCAATATTGTGTGTTTATGGCCCAGGCTTACTCCTTGGCCGTATACACATGTTCCAGGTCTGAAATCTCAACTTAAACATGGATTTGAAGGCCTAAGAGGTTAAATAACAAGCTAGGAAGGTTACCTCTAACATTTGGATCCTTAAATCGTTGATTTTGGACCTTAATCTTGAGTGAGGAGAGAGGTTAGAGAGAGAGAGAGAGTAGTGAGATGAAGCCAAAAGCTTCAAATGAAGGCTTAGAACACTTTATATAGTGTCTAAATTTTGGACACGGTGGAATTCTACCAGATACCGGCATTAGGCGAGGCTTTTGGTCGTACCCGATTAAGTTTCCGTAACCCGATGTGGTCGATTCTAGGAATATTCCGATCACTAATATGGGGTGTTAAAATGATTTCTAATTGTATTAAGACACCCATTAAGTCATTTTAGATCGATACAAATTAATGACTTAATTAAACGACGAAATCGGAATCGGATTTGAAGCGTTTGGTTGATCGAATTGGATTACAATTTGAGTTACAAGAAGTGGTACGGAATTTCGGGTTGTTACATTATCCCCCCGTTAGAGGGAATTTTGTCTTGAAATTCAAAGTTAAAACACGAGACAAGATACAAATCATGGATCTGGAAAGAGTTGTGGATACTTCTGTTTCATTGAGTCTTCCCGCTCCCAAGTGAATTCCGGTCCCCGCTTGGCAATCCAGCGAACCTTCACTAACGGGATGCGACTTTGCTTTGTACGTTTGACTTCTCAATCCATGATTTCGATTGGTTCCTCCACAAAGTTGAGGTTTTCATTGATCTCGATCTCGTCTATGGGAATCGTTAGGGTTTCATCGGATAGGCACTTTTTGAGATTTGAGACATGAAAGACGGGATGAATGTTACTGAGTTCGTGAGGTAAACGAAGTTTATAGGCTACCGGACCGACCCTGGTGAGGATCTTGAAGGGTCCAATGTACCTAGGGTTAAATTTCCCACGTCTACCAAAACGTACAGTGCTTTTCCAGGGCGAGACTTTCAACAGGACACGGTCTCCAACCTGGAATTCTAGAGGTTTCCGACGGTTATCAGCGTAACTCTTGTGGCGATCTCGTGAAGCTTTCAATCGGTCTCGGATTTGGATGATATTTTCGGTGGTTTCGCGGATGATTTCAGGACCAGTGAGAGCACGATCGGGGACTCGACTCTTGGCTAACTATGTATCCCCCACCTCGGCCCAGTACAGAGGGGATCTGCACTTACGACCGTATAGGGCTTCAAACAGAGCAGCCCTGATGCTGGTGTGGTAACTGTTGTTGTATGAGAATTCGATCAAAGATAGATGTGTGTCCCGCGACTTTCCAAAGTCAATGACACATGCCCTAAGCATGTCCTCCAGGGTTTGGATTGTTCTCTCACTCTGTCCATTGGTTTGAGGATGATAGGCCGTGCTCATATCTAGTTTGGTTCCAAGGGATTTCTGAAGGGACTGCCAGAATCTGGAGGTAAACTTGCTATCTCGATCAGAGATAATGGATGCAGGTACACCGTTCAGTCGGACTACCTCTTGGATGTAGATTCGCGCGAGTCTTTCCATCTTGTATGATTCTTTGATTAGAATGAAGTGAGCGGATTTTGTCAAACGATCGACAATTACCCAAATGGTATCGTACCCAATAGGACACTTGGGTAGTTTGGTGATGAAATCCATGGTAATGATCTCTCATTTCCATTCGGGGATCTCGGGCTGTTGGAGCAGAACCGAGGGTTTCTGGTGCTCAACTTTAACCTTGGCGCAAGTCAGACACTTGCCCACGAATGTAGCTATCTCAGCTTTCATGTTTGGCCACCAATATTGTTTCTTGAGATCCAGGTACATCTTGTCAGAACCCGGGTGAACAGAGTATTTGGTTTTGTGTGCTTCCTCCATGACAATTTCCCTGAATCCTCCGGACTTTGGAATCCAGATCCGATCCATGAAACAATAGACTCCGTCACCTCTGATCTCAAGTTTCTTTTCCATTCCTCTCAAGGTTTCGATCAACACGTTCTCGGGTTTGAGGGCTTCTAACTGGGCTTCTCGGATTTGCATGGGTACGTTGGAATGGATAGTCATCGTCTGGTTCTTCACTTTGTGGCCTGCACTTTCCTTTCGGCTAAGGGAATCTGCTACCGCATTGGCCTTGTCGGGATGGTAACGGATTTCACACTCATAATCACTGAGTAGTTCTACCCACCGCCGTTGCCTCATGTTCAAGTCTTTCTGATCAAAGATGTGCTGCAGGCTCTTGTGATCAGTGAAGATTGTGCACTTGGTTCCGTAGAGATAATTTCTCCAAATCTTCAATGCAAAGACTACGGCTCCTAGTTCCAAGTCATGTGTGGTATAGTTGACCTCGTGTGCTTTTAGCTATCTTGAGGCATAAGCAATCACTTTTCCTCTTTGCATAAGAACACAACCTTGACCTTGATTAGACGCATCGCAGTAGACAACGAAGTCCTCTGTCCCTTCGGGTAGGGACAGAACAGGTGCGCTGCATAAGGCTCTCTTCAACGTTTGGAATGCAGTTTCTTGTTTATCACTCCAACAAAAGGGTACACCTTTCTGTGTTAGAGTGGTTAAGGGTTTGGCGATTTTGGAAAAATTCTGGATGAATCTCCAATAATAGCCGGCGAGACCCAAGAATTGACAGATTTCTGTGGGTGTCTTCGGTGCCAACCAATTCTCTATTGCTTTAATCATGGAAGGATCCATGTGAATACCCTCCTCGCTTACTACGTGACCGAGGAAAGTTACCTTCCGTATCCATATTCACACTTGGAGAATTTCGCGTATAGCTTCTCGGATCCAAGGGTCTCCAACACTAACCTCAAGTGTTGCTTGTGGTATTCTTCGCTTCGTGAGTAGACAAGGATGTCGTCAATGAACACGATGACGAACTTGTCTAAGAAGGGATGGCACACCCGGTTCATCAGGTCCATGAACACAGCTGGTGCATTGGTTAGACCAAAGGGCATCACTACGAACTCGTAGTGTCCATACCGAGTTCTGAAAACTATTTTGGAAACATCACTCTCCTGAACTCGTAACTGATGGTACCCTGATCGAAGGTCTATCTTTGAGAAGTAGCTGGCTCCCTGGAGTTGATCGAAGGGGTCATCTATTCGTGGAAGAGGATATCGGTTCTTAACGGTCAACTTGTTCAGCTCACAGTAGTCGATACACATCCGAAAGGATCCATCTTTCTTCTTGACAAACAATACCGGAGCTCCCCAGGGTGAGGAACTCGGTCTAATGGATCCTTTACTGAGCAACCCATTGAGTTGACTGGATAACTCCTGCATTTCTGCTGGAGCTAAGCGATACGGAGACTTCGCTACGGGAGTAGCTCCAGGAATTAGGTCAATATGGAACTCGACCTGACGCTCACGAGGAATTCCTGGAAGCTCTTTGGGAAACATGTCAGGAAAGTTACAGACTTCGGGGATGCTTGCGAGGTCTTTAACTTCCTGTTTCTCATTGATCACATGGGCTAAGAATGCAATGCACTCCTTTCATAGGAGCTTTCGAGCTTTGATGCAGGAAATGATACGAAGATTGGAACTGGGTTTATCGCCATAGATTACGAGAGTCCGTACCGAAGGAAGTTTGAGATGGATGGCTTTTTTGTAACAAAGGATATCAGCATGATTGGGACTCAACCAATCCATGCCAATGATAATATCAAAGCTCGTAATGGAAACTAGCATAAGATCAATCGGAAATGAGTGGTCATTCAGGGTAAGGGTACATCCTATGAATACATCGCTAGCTCTTTCTTTCTCACCGTTAGCCATCTCAACGGTAAAAGTTTTAGTTAGCGGTTGGGGATTACGTTTTAGGTTATGTTTGAATGCATGACTAACAAAACTCCTTTCAGCACCCGAATCGAAAAGAATACAAGCATATGAGTTGTCGAGAAGGAACGTATGCAAAACAACAGTGGGATCGGTGATTGCTTCCTCTCGTCCCATGGTTAGAACCATTCCGGTGTTATCAGCTATTGACTTCTTGGGGCAGTTCCTTTTAAAGTGCCCAACCTCTCCGCAGTTGTAGCAAGCTTGACTAACGCGTGCTCTAGATGATTGGTTGGCCGATTGGGCCGGACTTTTGCAGAATCAAACTGTGTGCCCCTTCTTACCACAGTTGGTACAGGATAGTTCTCAGGAGGGGCTAGGATTGTTATGGTATTTTCACTTGTCACACAGAGGAAGATTACCAGCATATCTACTGGTAGGAGTTGGAGCTGTGGATCCCACAACAGAAGCAGTAGCAATGGGGGTAGTAGCAGCATGGACTGCTACAGTCTGCTGTTTCTTGGAAGATCCTTGGGAAGATTGACCCTTCTTCTTCTTATAGAACTTTCTCTTCTCACCACTCCTTTGAGTCGGCTCAGGAGTGGTAGTGGTTTCCTCAACATTATCGCTGTGATCAATCAAGGTTTGGGCTAAAGTCTTGGCACTATCATAGGTATCCGGACGAGCAGCCAAGACATGACTCTTTGTCGGTTGGGATAACCCCCAAATGAACCTTTCGATCTTTTTACTTTCAGGAGTGACTAATCCCGGGCAGAGAAGTGAGAGATCATCGAATCGGGAAGTGTATGCAGTAATGTCAGAACCTTTCATCTTCAGGTTCCAGAGCTCGTGCTCTAGTTTCTGCATTTCACCACGGGGACAGTACTCGGCTATCAAAAGTTCTTTCATGGCTTCCCAGCCCATGGCGTTGGCTACGGGTAGGGTCAGAGATTTGACTTGGCCATTCCACCAAGTCAAGGCTTTATCAACGAAGGTACAGGCTGCGAACTTGACCTTATCAGATTTCGCACAGGCACAGATTTCGAAAATGGATTCGATTTTCTCGAACCATCGGGATAAGGAAATGACACCTCCAGTGCCATTGAAGGATGTTGGTTTCACATTCGTGAAATCCTTATAGGAACCCCCTTTTTGGTTTCCATGACTGTCTTCGGGGTTCTGGGGCTGGGGACCACCTCCTGAGCTACCAGGGTTCACTTGTGACATGGCTGCCACCATTGCAGCAGTCAGGACTGTCTGAAGCGATGCAAGATCAAATTGAGGAGGAGGTGGTGGCGAAGAAGGATTGTTGTTGTTCTTTGAGCTGGGTCTCTTTCTGGGAGGCATCTTGATCTAATAAGATCAAGAAAGAGAGAGGATGGTAAGTCCTCTACATTGAATCGATAGATATGGCAGTTATATGTTCCGAATAAGCGATAAAGCAGGAAAGAGTTATCAAAACAGATAATTTATCGCTAAGAATGATCACAGAACACCTCTCGAACGAGGATTTCTACAGGGGATTGGCTCGAGAAATACTCCCATAGTATTTCATGATTTGTTTACGACACTGATTCGATGTTTGGGATATTAGGGTAAGTTTTAGGCATGCCGCACGCCACAGTCACTCCCAAGCACATGTTGGCCGTGTCTCGAGTGAATATAGTTGGCTAGGCTATATTGATCCTAGACACGACTACATAACTGCCTAGGTTTAACCACGGAATACAACACCCACTTATTTACGTTCTGTTCTACTTGTAGTTACGGATTACGACGGTTCGGTATACTTGTATACTTTTGAAAATACTTGTAGTTTGAAGATACTTTTAAATTCAGAGCACTTAGGCCCTTTAGTGTTTATAGTTTTATACCATGTAAGGTTTGGTATACTTCATTCACTATAAACAAGGGCTATGATACCTATCTGTCACACCCTATAAATCGAAGGCGGAAACATTTCCGGGGTTGACTCCACATTGAGTATCAAATCCAATGCACATAGTAAGTAAAGTAAAACAACCATTACATTACATAAAGAAAAGTTTTACAATTGTTTCAAAAGTAATGTTGTACAGTTGTGATACATAGTATATATATGAACAAAAAGAAACGGGTCTTCTGAGTACTCCGTCTTCGGACAAAAAGGGATCTTCGAGTACCTGTTCTAACGCTGACCTGAGAACACAAGCGGTTTGAAAATCAGCATAACGTTGGTGAGTTCATAAGTAGTTTTTGTTTGTGAAATGTTCAAGTTTCCTTTCTGTTTCTGAAATGTTACGCACACCAAGAAAATCCCATATTTTCTTAAAAAGGTTTGTTATCGTTTGCCAATATGTAAAGTAAAGTTGTACACTAAAAACATGTTTTATCTAGTGTAAATGTACAGTTAGGTTATCTGGTTTGACATACTGTTCTGGTTATGTACCAATGTATTCCCAGGAAAGTCCCATACTTTCCTGATTGTGTGTTACCAAATGTGAAATATGTAAAGTTATCCGGTTTGTTACCCTTTTCTGGTTATGAAAACATTTCCCCAGGAAAGTCCCATACTTTCCTGATTATTGGTTACTGTATGTAAAAGATGTATTCCTGTTAGACCTGGTTATGTACAAGGTTTCCTAAGAAAGTCCCATACTTTCCTGAATGTTGGTCACCGTATGTAAATGATGTTTTCCGAGTACGTGGTTATGTTCAATGTTTCCCCAGGAAAGTCCCATACTTTCCTGAATGTTGGTTTCCAATGTGAAAGATGTATACTGGAACCTGCTTATCTTGTGAATTGTATAAAGTTGTTCATTATTACCATAAGTAAATCTTTGTTATCCTAATTTCGAGTTCCATAACCATACGATGGACTAAACCTGTGGCAATAAGTAGTCCACATCCTTATGACTTTCGTCACCCTTGAACCATTTCGGTTCGGCTGTAGCTAGCAGCCAGGTGTGGGGTAGTCAGCCCCGTATAGATCTATACACTCAAGTCACGCTCTCTAAATCCCAGAGATTCTGGCTATGGGTGTAGTCCTCCACTCGCGTATCTCTGTGGAGTGTTCACCGAGGACGTGTCTCCAATCATACAAGATTAACAAATTTACTAGTAATAATATGATAGTCCTCCACTCGCGTATTTATGTGGAGTGTTACCGAAGACAAAACAGTACAGATTTTATGTTCAAATGTTCTAATGTCATGCTTTTAACTGATAAAATGTGGAAAACCATTTGTGAAATATATATAAAACATAACAGTTTAAAAATCCATTTCACAAATATATGTTTATGTGATCTGCATGTTCAAACGGTTATCAGTTGTAGCAATCAGTGTTGAAAGCATATAAAATGTGAAACACACGCATGAAAACATGTTTTGAGTACAAGTAATCCCTTGTACTTTGCTTGTGTTCCTCCCTGAAAACAGTGAAAATAGTGAAAAAGGGTAGGGGTATGAACTCACCAGACTCGGAAATGCGACGATTTCGGACACTAGACTTTGGTTCGGGGCTTGATTACTTGAAATGTCCCTATGTAAAATGTAATAATGTCCATATATATCTAATTAGATTTACAATCACTAATTATATGGAACATTACACTCCAACGAGGTTAAACACCTCAAAACGAGCGTTTGGAGTGACCCGGGTGACATCTTCGGACGTGTAATGGCACTAGGGACTTGGAATTTGAGTTTACTCCCCAAGAGTAAGCATTTAAGGGAGTTTACTTCCATTAAACCCATACACATGTGAGTTCATGGCCGTGAACTCATGTTTGGGTGGTTGTGAGTGTTTTATGGCTTGTTTGGACATGGGAATTGTTGGAATGGACTTCTAAAATGCCTTGGAATGAATTAAATGAACCTATACCATTTAAAAGGGAGTTCACGGCTGTAAACTTGGAGTTTACGGCCGTAAACTCTCCCATGGCCAAAGATAATTATTTTGAGGTACAAGGAACAATCACATGTGATTCTAGTTAATTTTCCAAGCCTTGTTATGAATTTAGGGGATCATTTAACACACATTTAGGAGTTTACGGCCTTGGAGCATGTTCTATGGCCGTAAACTCTTGTATGTGGTTTTGAGTTATGTTTAAGGCCCCCAAACTATTTTTAGATGTTTCTAGGATTTACCACAAGGCTATTGGTTAAGTTTCAAGGCATTCTAACATGTTAAAAGGAGTTTACTCTCCATGTTTGAGGAGTTTACGGCCCAAGCATGAGTCTTGGCTATAAACTCATGTTTACCCCTTAAAATCCAAGTTTAAAGTGTTCCAAGTCTCGGTTTGTAAGCCTTAAGGTCGTATCTAAGTCCCAACAATGATTTGGAAGGGTTTAATGGCTCAAAAACCCCAATATTGTGTGTTTACGGCCCAAGCTTACTCCTTGGCTGTAAACACATGTTCCAGGTCCGAAATCTCAATTTAAACATGGATTTGAAGGCCTAAGAGGTTGAATAACAAGCTAGGAAGGTCACCTCTAAGATTTGGAGCCTTAAATCTTTGATTTTGGACCTTAATCTAGAGTGAGGAGAGAGGTTAGAGAGAGAGTAGTGAGATGAAGCCAAAAGCTTCAAATGAAGGCTTAGAACACTTTATATAGTGTCTAATTTTTGGACACGGTGGAATTCTACTCGATACCGGTGTTAGGCGAGGCTTTTGATCGTACCCGATTAAGTTGCTGTAACCCGATGTGGTTGATTCTAGAAATATTCCGATCACTAATATGGGGTGTTAAAATGATTTCTAATTGTATTAAGACACCCATTAACTCATTTTAGATCGATACAAATTAATGACTTAATTAAACGACGAAATCGGAATCAGATTTGAAAACGGCGTTTGGTTGATCGAATTGCATTACAATTTGAGTTACAAGAAGTGGTACGGAATTTCGGGTTGTTACACACAGGAGGTGTCATTTCTCTAACTAGGTGGTTAGAGAAGATCGAATCTATCTTCGAGATCTGTGCTTTTTCAGAATCCGACAAGGTGAAGTTTGTCGCCTGCACTCTCACCAATAAAGCTCTGACTTGGTGGAACGGCCGAGTCAAATCCCTAACTCTACCTGTAGCCAATGCTATGGGTTAGGAGGTTATAAAGGAACTTCTACACGCAGGGTATTGCCCTCGAGATGAAATTCAGAAGCTGGAGCATGAACTCGGGAACCTGAAGACGAAAGGTTCCGATATCACCGCCTACACATCCAGATTTGATGACTTAACGCTTCTCTGTCCGGGATTAGTTACCCCGGAGAGTAAAAAGATTGAGAGGTTTATCTGGGGGTTGACCCAGCCAACCAAAGGGAACGTGTAACGTCATAAAATTTCCAACCAAAAATTTTCATTTTTACAACCATCAAAACATGAGTAATAAGTTTAGATTCCAAAGTAACAATGTAGTCACAACCGATTACATAACAAAAGATAACAGGATAGTTTCTCCGAGTGTGTGTGTACGGTCACGCTGGCGCCTTCCCACGGTCCTCACTAGTACCTGAAACACATAATGCAACAACTGTAAGCATAAAGCTTAGTGAGTTCCCAAAGTACAACATACGCACATACGCCTTTCCAGGCCTTGACCTTTCGGTCCATGTGTCTCAGGGGACTTCCGTCCCGACTGGGTAAACCCTCCGGTCCTACCCACGTCAACCTTTACAATCCATATTGTTGGGTTTTGAGCAATCTAACACTTCCTAAGTGTGCATGCAACCCTAATAAACCTTAGATCTATGTTTGTCTAAATACATGCAAAATAATAATTTTCCAAGGTTTATAACCTATCTAACATGGCATGGGGAACATTTCAACATAAAAGAGTTAGAATAGATTACATACCTTTTGGTGAGTTTGGTTCTAAGGAGTTTGAGGGCCAAGCACCAATAGTGTGAATGCCTCAAATGGAATCACAAACACCACAAACTCTTGGAAAACTTTGAGAGAGTATACACCTTGTATAAAATCGGCCACACACATGCACACACACACTAGTTCACTAGTTTTCTCTTAGGCTCCATTTCATGCTCCATAAGCATGCTTATATAGTGTGCATGGTTAGGGTGAAACCCTAATAACCCATGTCTTTTCCTTTTCCAAGGATCCATGGGTTAAAAGCTCCATGGATCATCCATGGACCTCCACATAAGCCTAGCCCATTAACAAATGAGTATTAGCCCACACTATATATAAAACAAATAGCCCATAATCTAATTAGTCTTCCTTTTAATCTCTAAATTAATTCTTAATTAATTTAATACTAAAACTAATTAAATAACGTAACTTCATATTAATATATTATAACTCATAATATATTAATAAACATATGTGTAAAACTCTCATAAAATTATCCATAATAGTTTGGATGAGATGCAACCCAAATGGACCATGCCGGTCGGGTCAAGTATATACCAAATAAGTTATGGACTTAGACACCTTATCCAACAGACTCCCACTTGGATAAGTCTAATAACTCTATTTGCCTATAACTTTAGGAACCAACCAGCAATCGTAGCTCTCAAAAACTCCCTCGAACAATGAAGACTCTGTCGAACTATGAAGCGCCATTTTAGATAAGTGATCACACAATCCTCTGTTCTCATGATATCAGCCGGACAAACACATGGAACTGTGTCTTGCTTATTGTCTAGCAGTTGTTTCTCGATTTTCCGATTTGTTTGACGAAGAACTTCACTGAACACATCGGTTTAGTTCTGACCAGGCCTGGTACATGGGTCAACACAAAATCATCGAGGGGCCCAAATATCGCTTCTATTTCTAGAAGGAACAGATAAACTTCGACTGATATGCTTGTTCTACTACTTATTGAATTGTACACAAAGGCACGTTTTATAACATCAAGTTACTGATGCGTTTACGTGCAATCAATGCACAACCAACTCATAGGTAACAACTCATATCTCTAGGTTTAAAGATTTATATGATGTTATCGTCTCACGATCACTCGAGATAAATTCCATGAAGTGATACAAGTGAGCATGGGTTTATACCGATACTCATTACTTATGAGTACTCATGAATGTTGCAGCAACCATTGCCATGTCTAAACACCTTTAAGGCATCTACAAACTCAATTCATGACAATCTTGACTCATACCTACTTCCGACGTATGATCGATTGTGGAGGTTTGAATAAATTAATTATTCTGGAAGTCAAAACATGCAAAACTGAAACAATAGTAAATAATTGACAATGATAGTAACACTTTACTCATAAATAAATCACAAATTTTATTCATCATCAAACGTCGATTACATTTTACAAGTTTCAGGAAAACTATCTAATCTGTAAAACTGATATCAAACTATCTAATCTGTAAAACTGATATCGTCCCTCAGCCCGATGCGTGTTCAGTTCTCTGTAATCAATGCACATTCGGAACGAACCATCTTTCTTTTTGACAGATAACACTGGGGCTCCCCAAGGTGAAGAACTTGGTCGAATAAACCCTTTGTC
The DNA here is from genome assembly GCF_052625555.1 of Lactuca saligna. Taxonomy (NCBI): domain Eukaryota; kingdom Viridiplantae; phylum Streptophyta; class Magnoliopsida; order Asterales; family Asteraceae; genus Lactuca; species Lactuca saligna. Next base: position 246,231,658 of record NC_136420.1, on the reverse strand, counting down.
TAAAAGTTCTTGAAGTTGTCCGGATAGCTCTTGCATCTCGGATGGTGCAAGGCGATATGGTGTTTTTGCTACCGGTGCCACTCCGGTAATTAAGTCTATCCGAAATTCGACCTGTCTGTGAGGGGGTAGACCGGGCAATTCCTCCGGAAATACTTCGGGATAATTTTGAACCATCGGAATCTCCTTTAGTTGCTTAGCTTCAGGTTCTCTTTCTAGCACGTGGGCCATGAATGCAACACAATTCTTCTTCAGGTATTTGTGAATCTTCATGCTTGATACTATGTTTAAACTTCTTCCTGGATTCTCACCGTGTATGATAAGGGTTTCTCCATTAGGGAGAGGTACTCTAATGACCTTCTCGTAACAACCAATGTCCGCTCTATTTTTGGATAACCAATCCATCCCTATTATCACATCAAAACTACCTAGCTCTACAGGAATTAGGTCAATGCTAAAGAGTTTATCAGCTAAATTCAGAGTACAACCAGGAATTATATCTTTAGCCCTAATTTCATACCCATTAGCAAGTTCAATAGCATAAGCATTCCTCATCTTTCTCGATTTCAAGCCAATTAACGGTCTAAATGCTAAAGAAACAAAACTTCTATCTGCTCCTGCATCGAATATTACTGATGCAAAATGGTTGTTCAGGAGAAACGTACCTGTTATCACTTCAGGGTTCTGATGAGCTTCTTCTGCACCAATCACAAAGGCTACACCTCTTGGTCGTCCAACTTTATTTCCTTGGAAGTTTTGCCTGGATTGGCCTTGTCCATTGTTACCAGGCCCTTTGTTCAGTTTGGGACATGCTCTACGAAGATGATCTGTACTCCCGTACTCGTAACATGCCCTTTTTCCCTCCTTATTCAGCTTACAATACTTTGAGTAATGGCCTGTTTGTTTACAGTTTTGGCACACTGGGAAAGCTCCCTTGTGATGGAAGTTACACTTATTGCACTTCGGAAGCGGTCCTGAGTACTGCTTTTGCTCTTGCACTTCCTGTTCTTGAGTTTTCACGTGTTCTTGCTCCTGGGCTCTTACCATAAAGTTTCTTGAGACCTTCTGCTTCCTCCCTGACTTGCCTCCATACTTCTTCTCTCCCTAATCTGCTGGCTTCCTCTTGCTACTAGAGCTTTCCTTTGTCGATGCTCCCATCCTTATCACATGATGCGTGTATGGGCTTGATTTAGTGAGTAGGGTAGTGTTTAGGTAAATTAAGAGAGAATAGCAACCACAAATGATATGTGAATGGAAAGAAATAGATAGATTAGTATAGTAACAACTCAAGACCTATTAAGTTGTATACCGATGAAAACAATCCAAGACCTATTGGATTGAGTTCGTATCAAGTCAAGAACACGTCCCAACAAGATAATTTGAGAATTATAACAATAATTCAAGGTGAAAATAATGGTTCTTTGATTAAAATTCGTGTATTACTTTTTCCATGCATAATTTGGCTTTATATGAAGCCTTTATTACAAATTTGGTGGTTACAAGCCAACCAACCAATTATTCATTAAAACTAGTAAATAGAAATTAAGGTAACTCTTGAAAGAACACAAAAAAAAAAACGTCCATGAGACTTGTGAATGAAAAAAAACGGCTATGCTTGCTTAAGGAGCCATAAGAAGCATTAAGGAGTCATTATAAGCATTAAAGTGTAACCCTAATCCACCAAAGAGTGTCAAAAACGGCTAGGAGGCTTTATGAAGCAAATAGTAACGTTTTTAGCACTTATGAAGCCTTAAAAATGTTGCCCTAGTCTTCATGCAACCTTAACTGAATTTGTGGGTTACCATGCACAACCCAACCATTGAGCCCAAACCACCTTCTAGCCCACTAGTAATCACTAATCCATCACATTTTGGGCTTTCATGATCCATGCATGGATCATCCCTTCCCCCTTTGAAAGGAATTGACCTCAATTCATCAAGTCCATCATCATCAAGATAAGGTGAAAGATCTCCCACATTAAAGGTAGCATGCATTCCATGGTCTCCTCCCAAATCCACCTTGTAACCATTATCATTTTCATAATTTGTCACTTCCACACATGTATCATTCCCTCCTTCTTCGAAAGGAATTGTCCTCAATTCAGTAAGAACGAAATTGTGTTGTTCCCCTATACGAACCTTCCCTGACAGCAAGTCTTGAAAACAAAATTTTATTGCATAATGTGACCTTTTCTTTATTTCAACTTGGTCTTTTCTCCACATACACATGTTCTTCTTCAAATAACTCAAATAACTCGCCAAATTCAATCCTAACCGTATCTTCCATTTGTGGATGAAAAACCACTTCCATACATTCCCATGAACTCGGCCCTGCAAATTAACCTTGCAATAATTTAAATGGTTAATTGTAGTCATTTTAAAGAATGGGTCATGGTTTGTATTTGTAAGTTGATGAGCAGCATGCCCCAATATCACAGCTTCCCAATTAAAGGCACACCAAAAGAATATGAGTCCAAACATCATGAGCTCCCTCCTATGTAAATAATTAGGACTTGCATCTTCATATTTTCTCTTAGAAAGATGGTTTGTAAAAAGATGGATACCATCCTTCTTCTTTCGTTCCCAACAAACTTCACGCCGTCGGTCTTGGTGTTTTTGAACAATGAATGAAGAATTAATGAAAATATGTTTTGTTTGTGGATAACATAGAAAATAGGCATAAGAATTGCCACACAATGCCTCTTTTGGTGACTGATTGATACCACCATGAACACATATTTTTTTGGAAATCATCATAATGTCTTTTGAAGGGTACAAAATTCTGCCATCATCCAAAAATAATTGGTCTTGCTGTTTTTGAGCCACGAATGAAAAGTCTCCATCTCTAATTGCACAAAACTTTTTATCAAAAGTAATACACAAGTCTTTTTTCTCCTTTTGATCAATGAATGAAGACAAAACAAAAACATCATCATTAAGATCATAATTAGTAAAATCAAACCTCTCACCAAGGCCTTCAAAATGCAAAATATAAGCATTCCATGGCCTCCAAAGTGTAAAAATCTCCCACACTTTGAAACGAAAATGAAGATGAAAAACGAATAAACCTTCTTGATCAATGAAGCTTCCAATTTGGATTTCTTTAAGATCTTTAGAAAAGAAATTATGTTCATAAAAGATATGAGAACCTGAATTTTTGTGACACTTACAGTCATTTGTTCTCGTGGTTGTAAGCTCTTGGAATGAAATTTGTTGTTCAACAAAAATCACAATTTCTTCAACAATTTTGTCCATATCAACAAAATTGATTTCTTCCACAATTGCTTCAACAAATTCATCTCCGATCACGAAATTAGTTTCTTCTTCAATTTCTTCAATAAATTCCTCTTCATCCAAGAAATTTATTCTTTCACAAAATTCCCCTTCTCCATCGGTGTCGTAGATGGGACCGGAATCTTCTTCCTCCTCTTCTTCAAATTTATCTTCCTTTATTTGTTCTTCATCATATAATTTGCGCAACATTTTTGGACAATAACTTCTGAACAACTGAAATAAAAAAATAGCAAGAATTTTTCTTGAACAAGAACTCAGTTACACCCAATCGGAACTAGGCTCTGATACCACTTATGATGCGTGTATGGGCTTGATTTAGTGAGTAGGGTAGTGTTTAGGTAAATTAAGAGAGAATAGCAACCACAAATGATATGTGAATGGAAAGAAATAGATAGATTAGTATAGTAACAACTCAAGACCTATTAAGTTGTATACCGATGAAAACAATCCAAGACCTATTGGATTGAGTTCGTATCAAGTCAAGAACACGTCCCAACAAGATAATTTGAGAATTATAACAATAATTCAAGGTGAAAATAATGGTTCTTTGATTAAAATTCGTGTATTACTTTTTCCATGCATAATTTGGCTTTATATGAAGCCTTTATTACAAATTTGGTGGTTACAAGCCAACCAACCAATTATTCATTAAAACTAGTAAATAGAAATTAAGGTAACTCTTGAAAGAACACAAAAAAAAACGTCCATGAGACTTGTGAATGAAAAAAAAACGGCTATGCTTGCTTAAGGAGCCATAAGAAGCATTAAGGAGTCATTATAAGCATTAAAGTGTAACCCTAATCCACCAAAGAGTGTCAAAAACGGCTAGGAGGCTTTATGAAGCAAATAGTAACGTTTTTAGCACTTATGAAGCCTTAAAAATGTTGCCCTAGTCTTCATGCAACCTTAACTGAATTTGTGGGTTACCATGCACAACCCAACCATTGAGCCCAAACCACCTTCTAGCCCACTAGTAATCACTAATCCATCACATTTTGGGCTTTCATGATCCATGCATGGATCATCACATCATTGGTTAGTCGATTTGCTAGACTTATTGCACTCTGAATAGTAGTTGGGTTTGCTGAAGTAACCATTCCCCGAATCTCTGTTGCCAGACCCCAGATGTAACGATCTATCCGTTTCTCCTCAGGAGTAACCATGTGAGGTACTAGTTTTGCTAGTTCATGAAATCGGACTGTGTACTTCTCTATTTGTGTTCCAACCATAGAATGGTTCCAGAATTCAGACTCAAGCTTCTAAAGTTCATCCTTGGGACAATACTCCTCTATCAACAGCTTCTTTAGGTCTTCCCAAGTTAGTTGATATGTCGCTGTACGGCCTCGGGTTTGCACTAGAGTATTCCACCAGGTTAATGCCCTATCTTGGAGTATGCAAGTTTCATACTCAACTTTGTTGCGCTCGAGGCATTTGCTAATGTGAAGGACCGACTCCATGCTGTCAATCCATTTCAGCAACCCGACCGCACCTTCCTTTCCATGGAACTCCTTAGGTTTATAGGCCATAAAGGACTTGTAGTTGCATTCTCTTTCATTGTTTCCCCGGTTTCCTCCACTACTTCCTTGGTTAGCATTAAGTCCTGCAGTTACTTGAGTAACAATGTTTGGGATTGCTTCCATGAGCTGTTGTGCTACAACTTGAGCAACATCGGGTGTTTCGTTCTGTGGGCGCCCGTGACTAGGCCTTCTTGACATGGTTCTATGACACAGGAGAAGAAATACGTATAAATACATAAAATAATGTATAATATGTACTTCACTACTATTTTGAAAACCGTAAGTGTTGTCAAATCATTGGTTTGCATTAATACTAGGCATATAGAATTTTGAAAGAAAAGAAAAGAAAAATCTCTTTTATTCAACCATTTACCAAATAAATTCTAGGGTTTGACCTCATAGTAAAAGTTTTCAAACTTAAAATAAAATTCTTCATTACCATTTGAGATAATCTTAAAAGCAAACCAATATATCAATCCCAAAATAAAGTTTTAAATGTTTTTCCCAAAAGACACCCAACATGGGTTTTCATTTCATGACAAAATAAGATAAAATACTGAAATCAAAACCAAAAGCCAATCGCTATCCTAACAAGAAGCATCAACACCAAAATTAGTAATAGCCCACCAAGCACATAATATGCTGTCATCGCATGACCTGCCTCTCGTCTAGCAGCACTAGCAGTGTCAGCAGCCTCCATCGAATGCCGAAACAGGATTTCCATCCATGTCATCACTTCGTTCAACACCTCCTGATGCCCGGCTATTACAGCGAGGCTGTGACGCTGATCCGCTGCCATCGAATGCATCGTCCAAGACTCCTCCGAGGTCATACCTGGCTGCATGACAGGTATCCCTATAACTTGCTGCGGTGGTGGTGTTCTCGGTCCTGCAACCCTGGGCCCTGCTCCACTAGGTCCCGCCGTGCCAAATCCTGCTGAGCTGGTGGCTATCCTTCCTGGAATGGGAACACTCTTCCTCGCCGTCCTCCGAATGCGAAGCCCATAAAGCGGTGGTTGTGGCAATACCGATGAAGGCGATGCCTCGCATCGTTGACTCGGGGCGTTGTCATTGCTGATCTCCCCCGAGTTCCATGTATCTTCTGCGTCCTTCGATGGGTCTTCTTCTACCGAGGCGTGGGGGATTACGTCGAGGGATAACAGTGACGTAGCCGGACTCATCGGCTAAGGTGGTAGCGCGGGAAGATGACGATGTTGACGTAGTGGACTGAGACATAGTTTCAATGAGATATGAAATAAATGACAATGTATGCCTATAATATGTAATGCTTACACACACCAAAATTAACTGTTTTGAATTTTTGAAATAAAGTTTTCTCAAATATTTTTGTTGAGCATATTCCCATTATAATTAGCTCAGGCTTTGTATAAATCTTTCCTTAATTAAAGATAGGTGATTAGGCTATGTTTAATCGAGGTCCAATGATACAACTCCCGACCTAATTATACTAGTAATATGTTTGATGTAAAAAGAATTTCTTTGTAAGTTTTAGTTATAGGTTGTGTTTTCTTAAAGAAAAACCGATGTTCTCTATAACTTTAGCTCTGATACCACTTCTGTCACACCCCGCTAAAGCGGAAACGCAAGATATGACAGCGATAACGGTTTCATTGCAAAAGATAAAGATACATCACCATAGCAGTATTTAAAAGTTTACAACCCATAGCTTAAAAGAAACAAAGTACAAGTTTTTCCAAAACAACATTGTTCAAAATATAACTTCATAATAGCTTCAACATGATGTAGCATGCTCTATGATGATGAATCTTTACATCCACTTACTAATTATTTCCTGAAAAAGCATGTAAAACAAGCGTCAAATACGAAAATAGTTGGTGAGTTCACAAGTTTATAAAATCGAGCTTGAAATAAGGCTTTTCGTAATTACAAGTGCATTGCTTTAATGATAAACAAAGTTGATTGCTATTAATGAATACAAGTTTATTGCTATAACGAGAAACGAGTTTGTATGTATATGAGCAAACAATGAGTCTCAACCAAACCTATGACTGAAGCCCTATCGAGATCTATGCTTATCGTTCCATAGATGAATATGGTATCATGCACTCCAGCAATAGGGCGAGTGAGGAGTTGTCAATTCCTAATAGCATTATCCATAATGACCATTGGCTCAAAGAGTTAATGGTTAGAGATAAGGGAACGGTCTTAGTACGATAAGTTCTCATGTTCCGTGTTGCATAGACATACATAAAGAAACATAGCAATACAATAGCAATCATGTTTGATAATAATCATTTTAAATACAACATGCAAACAATAGTTTTTCTGGACATGCTTTTCCACCCCAAAACATAAAAACCGAAAATAGGGGAGTGCGTGAATACTCACAATGTTTCGAGTAGATACAAGTAGTGCCTCGGAATGCACCAACGTCTTACTACCGGGATCCTACGACATCAAACACACACTAGTGAGTTTCCATGTCGAAATCTAATGTTAATATATTAAACTCTACATATAGTGAAATGTCAATTTATGTTTTAGTATTGGATTTTATATTAATTGGTTACACTTTTCCTGAAATAATGAAATTCTACAAGTCGTGCAATTAATTACAACTTTGGAATATTAATTTTCTAGATTTAGTAATATAAATTAAAGGTATTTCTACACATTTAAAAGTGTTTTATATTCTTAAAAATGTAAAGTATTATCAAACAGTTTCCAAAAATTGTCAAACCTTGTATTTTCATTGTAAATACAATAGAGGTTTTCCAGAAAATTTTCCTTGAATTTTTAATATGGTTAATTATTTTTCAAATTTTTAAGTCTTCTTAACAACATAAATTCACGAAAAATAGCATTCAAAGGATAAAAATTCTCAAACTTTTTATTTTACTGTTATTACACAATACTAAGCTGGGAAAAATATAAAAATGGATTTCCAAGCTGTTTAATTATATTTTATGATTTTTGAGCATTTATTCCAATAAAAATTGAAATAAATAGAAAACAGTTTCCAAAATTACCCAAACTTTTAATTTAACTGTTATTATACGTAAGTAGGCTGGGAAAAATATAAAAGATATTTTTCAGTGGGTATTTCTATTTTTCTTTGTTTTATTCCTTTAAATAATCATTAATTGAAGAATAAATATTAAACAGTTAAAATAAATTACCAAAAATTTTGGTAACATCATTTACCGTGTAATTAATCTGGGAAAAATACCAAAAATGGTTTTCATATTGTATAATCCGGTTTTTGGTATTTATGTGTATTTAGGTGTATTTAAGTGTATTTAACTTTAGAAAATAGGAGAAACATAGTTTACAGTAGATAAAAATAACCATAATTTTTATGTGACCTTCTGTAAAACATGATGTTATGGTAAATTTTCATGAATTTTGGATAATCCGAACTATTTTTCCTATTTTTAGGCCATTATAACTACCAAAAATCGGGAAAAATAGTAAGGCATGATGAAAAATTCTGAAATGATTTTTCTGAGTTACCCACCACAGTTAAGGGCTGCAAAAATTGTTAGATATAATTTTCACACTCTCTAAAGTGGTTTTGTGATTTACTATACCCAAACGAAAAGAAAATCGGAAATCATACCAAACAACAACAAAAATTGATGAAATTTAGTGAGGGGTTATGATTCACCATAAGGGTCGTCCATGAATTTATTTCGGTTTTTTAGACCTCCGGAAGTATTTTATGTGATTTATGCCCTTGGTTTCTAACAATAATTTTAATAAATCAAAGAAATAATAAAAGCTCTTGGTATTTTACATATTATCACATGCATGAGAGGGCTTTCAAAAAGAAAAATGTTCAAAATTTATTCAGAAGGGAAATAGGGGTATTGAACCCAAACAAGTTAAGAAATTTTGCATATAATGGTGCATGAGATGTAAATGTGGCTGAAGTTCATGAATTTGAGTAGCCCATTCAGTAAGGTTTTAAGCCACGAAATTTCAGCCATCATTCACTGGATATGTTAAGTTTCTAAATTATTTTTCCTCAGATTTATGGTTGGGTTTCAGGCCATCGATCACGCAAAGCAAAAATGGTGATCACAGAAAAAGAGCTGTTTGCGCAACCATTTTGTAAAAATTTCCAAAAACCCGATATTTAATATTTTAGAGTGAGACCAGTTGGGTTTGAAAGTTAACTCGTGGAACTATCCAATTAAAAACGAATATCAGGATTTGGTTAAGTAATGACCGAGTTATGGCCGTTCAAATCTGAACAATGTAATCTGGCAGATTGCATGTTTGCTTTGAATGCATTCTTAGGGCATTTTGACAAGAACAACATGCATGCTTCTGTTAAGGTCCGATTTCTAGCACATACATGGAGTGAATGAGCATACAAGATGTAATAGAATGGTTTAAATGCTTTTGGCCATGCAAGAACACAAAATAAATGGAGAAGAAGATGTAATACTCGGTTTTGAAGTCACATGAACACATGTGCATCCTTTTCACTCCTTGCATGGGTTTGATCCTGGATTTTCACCATCTTAAACACATGCATTGTGTTATGGTGAGAATCTACAAACCACAAGGGAAAAAGTAAGGATTTCTAGCCATGGAAGGGCATAGAATCCGAAGAGTAGAGAAAACCATGAAGAAGAGGAAGTAAAATCATGAAACCATGAGGGAGGATTGTGTTGTTTACCTTGGTTCTGGTCTTGAGAGAAGTAAGAACACTTCAAGGCCTCCTTAATCTCAAAATTTTGGCAGAGAATGGAGGATTTTCGTGAGTTAGAGAGAGAGAGGAAGAGAGTTTGTGTGTTAGGAGGGTGGAGTGTGAGAGAGAGTGAAAAGAGAAGTGGAAGAGTGAAAGTTTAAGTTTAATGATTGAGTTTTGGGAAGAGAGAGGACATGGGGAGGGGAGAGTGGCCAGATTTTTAAGGCATTAAAGCCCTCTCTCTCCTCAATTCAAATTTTATAAAAATCCCTCCTTAATTTTTATAAAAATCTAATTTTTATAAAAGGGATTCTTTAAGCAATTTTTGATTTATTTAAAAATCTTGTTTTTAACTAATAAATTATGATTAATGCATGATAATTTAAATTTCTATTTCATTGGTATAATCCATAATTTGATTAATAAAAATTTGATATTAGGAAGTTTATAGCCAAATTTTATAAAGTTTTTAAGCTTTAAGATTTATAAATTTGGATTTTTGGCTCTTTAGGGTTTTTGGAATATTGTTTGATATTCACCATCACATTGAAGCATAATTAGAATACTTTAATTTATTTTTAGGGTTTTATACCCTTTTTCAGTTGTAACAAAGTTTGAAGTTTCATTCTAATTAAAGCATTGGCATTTCCTATTGTAGTTAAGCAACTTACTAGAATCGTAAGTGTCAAGTATATTAGTCCTAGATCTTAGTTGGATCCTAGTTTATGCAAGATTTTGACCTAATTTATACTACTAGGCCATGGCATGTTGTGCATGAATGGTTTTTATAAAGATGCATGAGTCCAAGAATGACCTGAATTGACAGTTGTCACAAAAACCCTACCCACTTCAGTACTCGGCAGAAGAGTTGATTCCGGCCCCAAAGAAGTTCATCGAGAAGATTTTCAGTTTGGAAATAAATGAACGGGGTCTAGAATTTTGAAATCACCAGGTGTCTATATCTTTTAGGGACATCGGTGAGAAATTCGCCTGAACTTCCGACATTCCAGTCATCCATCATGAAGTGATGACACTCAGAGTCAGAATCAGAAGGAAGGCGGAGTAGAAATTTAATATGTCCATACGAGGAGAGAACCCTAGGTAACTACCCCAAGGAAACCAATGCCGGTCCCGGTCAGGGATACAAGAAAGACAGAGGGAGCCAGTACATGGAACCCGAGAAGTGTCTTTTCCTCGTGTTAGTCACGCTAATACACCCATAAAATAATACAATTTACTAAGTTAGTGGTCACACTATTCACGCTATGTGTTAGGTAAATCGCCTTTTCCCGTTGCCAGTAACACGTTTAGAGCGAATCCCCACACCTTTGTTGAGGTTGTTTAGCCATAAGCCTTCGTAAGCCTCTCTTCATGCGGTCTTCGTTTCGAACGGTTCTCAAATCTCTCCAGGTCGGAGAGTGAAACCTTTCCTAGTATAAAGGTAACATAGTAGGAACGACTCGCATCTTATGGCCTTTCCGATACTCATACTCCTACCTTGCATACCAAGACTACATCATAGGGATGTAGGTCGACACTCAGATAGCCATTATCCGAGGCACGGGAAAAATTTAGGCCTAACATAGTGAGGATTGATACGTCCAGGGTTAACCTTCGTCACTCATCAGCTTGTGTTCCTCTTTCCGTATAGGAAAAACCATGCCTCCGAAGAAGCGTAACCCATCCGCTGGCAAGAAACCGACTCTCCTATTCGATGAAGCTACTTTCCAAGTTGCGGTCTCAGCAGCCGTAGCAGCTGTCATGGCTCAAATGAGTGCTAACAACACCAGTGTTAGCAAGAGCCCTATCGGGAATTCCGATCCCACGAATGGACAGCAACAACCAACACTTGCATACCCAGCCACCCAAGAACCTCACTCAAATCCACTGAAGAGAAAGATCAAGATTGTCACACCCCAAAACCGAGAACGGCGGAAACGTTCTGGGGCGGAGGACGTCATGTAATGTATCACAACAATGTAAAGTAGTAAACAAGCAACAACATCATCCATTTCATTAATAGCATAATTTTAATTACAAGTGTGTTCTTTCATAATATACAACAATAAAATGAATAATTAGAAAATAAGACGAGTTTGGACTGCTCCGTCTTCACCAAAAACCTGGTCGTCGTACCTGTCTATTTGCGACCTGAGAATACAAGTTATTTTGAAAGCGAGTATCAGCCAAAAGCTGGTGAATTCATAAGTATTAATGTGTTTTTGATTTGTAAAACTTGTATTGAAAGACTTGATATTGTTCTGAAAGAAAGTTCGTATAAGTGTGGAAATGTTTGTAAGTAATCAAGACCATCTTGTAAACCCTAGAAATCCCCATGATTCCTATTAGTATAGATGAAATCTTCTACCAAGACCTAGTTGTTTTGAAAGTAGTCTTCTACCAAGACCTGACTGTTTTGAAAGTAGTCTTCTACCAAGACCTAGTTGTTCGACAATTATTATTAATATAAGAAATTGTATCCTTTGGTACTACGATACTCAAATACGATTCACCTCATTGGGTATGTGGATGAGTCACAAGATAATGGTAATAACATAACTAACTTACGTATTATCCCTTTATACTAGGATAACTAACAGTGGTAACTTTATACATCTGTAGATGGACATTTACCTCTGTTGCTAACAACTGGGTGTAGGAATAGTTAGTCCCTTAAAGTATACCTGTAATGGTATCAACCGAAGACATCTGTGGATGTGCATTTACCTCTATAGCTAACAGAGATTCTAGGAATGGTTAATCCCGTAAAGTATACTTTGGTACTAGGATATAAAGTCCAACCTATCTCGTCAATGATGTGATTGTATCACAAGGTAAAGATAGAAAGGAGAACTATATAATAGTATCTAGACATATAATATGTAATAGTAATTTGCCATATGATTACTATGTAAAAGTATTCATGTGTAAGTATTCATGTAAAAGTATTCATGTAAAAGTACTCATGTAAGCATATCTATGTAAGATTATTCCTATAAATATATCCATGTAAGAGGAATCTCTGTAAAAGTATCCCTTCATATAGCTTGTAGTCTAGACTCATCAATGAACTGACTCTGGTGTAATTTCTTGTAATAGGGATAATGTTTTGTATCCCCTAAACTATTCATATAATAGTTTACTAGAATGTAATTGATGAGTGCCCAAGTAGGTTTATACACCCTTGCTACCCAAGAGCGTCAGAACATAATTAACTGATGGAACATTTATGACTATATGTGTACACATGATATATAACTAATATTTAAACGACCTTCGGACGGGTACCCGATATCCCACCAGACGACATCCAAATCGAGGAAAATTAAACAGGGTGGATAGCCTTCCTAAGTCTTTTAAACATATCTTATATAACTATACATATAGAGGCATGCAATTTATAATATAAAAGCATAAAAGAAGTTTTGTAAAACCGTTGAAAAGTCTAATAAAGAACTTGTGACTTGATGTCAGTTTATAAAACGATTGGAAGTATTTTGTTTGATAAGACAGTTTAAGTATACAGAAAACCACTGTTTGAAAACACCTTTGTAACCAAGTTTGAAAGGAAGCTGACAGTGTGTAAGACAGTTTGATAAAGAGCTTTAATCATGTAAAAACGTTTAAGAAATTCATTTGAAGTAATATGTTTAGTAAAACTGCTAAACCTGTAGTAAATCCATTTGTATACTAATTATAAATCCAATATGATTGATTTATTAACAACAATTATCGTAAAAGATTGATGTTTTTCGTGCCAAAATAATTGTATGTTTGTAGTACCAAAGATGGACACATATACATACCATATAAGCGAAGTGTTTGATATATATATATATATATATATATATATATATATATATATATATATATATATATATATATATATATATATAACAACACTTTTCATCTCAAAAGTTATGATGTTTTCGTGATATATTTTTCATACGAAAGTTTCCCTATAAAGGTTATAAATCACATATGATTTCGTTGATAAAAAGCGTATAATGAAACTTTATTATATAACACACGATAATAATCGGGTATTTTACTTGTATTCCCCCCCTTAAAAGCATATAAAAGTATTTATAAAACATTTAAAAGTGTAGTTTATAGGGGTATAACTCACATGATTGATTGAAGAAAGTGTGATGGAAACCGAGCAGATCTCTCAAGATTCTCGGGAATCTCGGGAGTGTAAAACATCCTTCCGAGCTTGGATATGGAAACTGGGACTTTGGGATGGCTCCGAGGGTTAATACGCAGAGCTTCGGCGCGAGAAGGGAAGGAAATAAGCAAATATTGTCGGCACCCTCGCACTCTATTTATAGTGGTTGGAAGGCTCGCGTACGCTGGGCGTACGCTAGTACGCGGGTGTACGCAACGTCAGGGATGACCGCATCCTCTGTCAAAGCATTGGAGCGACGTGGATGAACCGGAGCCTAGCATCAATGTATGCTGGGCGTACGAGGGTACGCTGAGCGTAACCTAGATTGGTGCGATGACTCCTCCTTCGGATAATACCGGATTTTAATTAAATTAAATATTTTAGTTATTAATAAACTTCAAAAATTCATATCTTCTTCATACGAACTCTGTTTTCGACGTTCTTTATATCCACGCGTAGGTGAGACTACGATCTACAACTTTCGTTTAGACTCTGTCGGCTAGTTTTGAATTTATTTTTAATATTATATGTTTAATAGGCCGGGACAGGAAAAGTCCGTTAAAATTTCATAATTCCTTCATCCGCTGTCTGTTTTCGCCAGACTTTTTACCGTTGAAATACCATTGTTGAGATCTTCGATTCTCGTTTAGGTCATGTTGGCAAAAATCCGCTTGATCTCGATTTCGAGTTTTTTTGCAGTGTACTGCTATGTCTGAAACTTCGAAAGATCATAACTTCCTCATATGAAGTCAGATTTGGGCATTCTTTTTAGGTATGCTTACGGTTTTGGGATATCTAAAACTTTCATTTAGATACCTAAGGATAAAAATTATTGTATTGAAACTTCGCATTTTACGTCTATCAGTGTTGCCGATTTTCGCTGCAAATCTTAGATTGGTCATAACTTCTTCGTTATAACTCGGATTTTAGTGTTCTTTATGTGCACGAAAACCTTGATACGATTCCTACCACTTTATTTAACCCAAATAAGATTTTAGGAAAGTTAAATTTTTACCTATATTTGATTGGTGTTACATTTCATTGTCTCGAAATATTGGGTTGTCAGATCATCCCCCCGTTAGAGGGAATTTCATCCTGAAATTAGAGTTTAAGCAGAATCGTTACTACGCTACGGATAAAAGTTTTATTTGATCTTTGCGTTCCTAAGTGAATTAAGATCCTCGCATGGCCTTCCAGCGAACCTTTCACTATCGAGGAACGACTTTGTTTCTTTCGTTTGCCTTACTGGTGTGATAACTCTTCTTGGTCGAATGTATGTTGGATGTTTTGTGGACTGTGAAATTAGTACACCTTGTACCCTACAAGTAGTGTCTCCATCTCTTCAGAGCAATTATCACTGCTCTTGACTCAAGATCATGTGTTGTATAGTTAACTTCCTGTGTGTTAAGCTGTCTTGAGGTATAGGCAGTGACCTTTCCTCTTGCATAAGAACACAACCAATTCATACTGATTATGAAGTCAAAACCTTGATTATATATCACCCCTATGTATATATTCATCAGCGACAGATCAACCATATGGATCTTTGGATTTGAACTTGACGTACTGTACGACTGGTACTTCGGGGATTTCTTTGGAAAGGTAAAGAACTATGAGGTACTCCATTCATGAGTACTTGGTGTTCAAATATGACGGCTTCGGCCTCTTTCCCAAAAAAAAATATGACGGCTTCGCTGGAAATGCGATTTCAAAGAAAGAGATGTACGTATGAAGCTGTTTTTGTGAGGATCAAATTGAATCAAGTCGTATGATAATGTCGGAATCATAAGGAAACTTAAAAACATTAGATTTGAACATATGATGTTTACAGACAAAACACAACCTTCCAACCATCAACAGAGTTACAATACTTTAGACTACTACAAGATTATTGCTGCGTATAAGGTATACTACAAAAGGAAAGTATACGCAGCATGAGCATCCCTATACCGACGGGATCTCACAAAAGATAAGACTTTGGTTGCACTAGTTTTGGATGGTTTATAAGTTTGATACAACGAAACGCCTAAATTACATTAACGTGGGTTCAGAGTAGATTCTCCTGCAGCTGTGATCCTGAGAATCCTATCGTCTGCGCCAGAGTTCTTTGTTATAGGGGAATCCTTCTTGAGGTGCCCTATCTCCCCGCATTGGTGGCATGACTGGCTAGTACTAGCCTTGGTGGAGGGAGTGAGGTGTTTAGCCAATGTTATGTGGACACGAGTTCCTTCCTCATTACACCACCTTGGAAATTGCTTCCTAAAGTGTTCTGCAAGAGTTGCCACATGTTGCTGTGGCATGGCAAGTCTTTGGGATCTCTTGCGCTCCTTTAGGGCTGGACGATATCGTCTCTTCCTTTCGGTCTTACGGCTTCGCAAGTCTATGACTGTTGCCATTTGTTGGTTTCCCGGTTTGGTACTACCATCGGAACTCTCGACTCCTTTTTCGGTCTTACTTGTGTTGCCTGAGTTGATGTGTGTAAGGAAAGTTGTTACAGCAACTGCTACTGCAGCTTGTAATGTAGCGGCATTGATGTGGAGGATAGGGGTTTCGTTGCTCGGCTGATTGTTTCCAGATGATGACATGATTCTGTAACACGAAAGATAAAGATTTTGTGAGCGATTCTGGTTGACTCTAGATGTACTTCGATTGTTCAAGTAAAGAGTAAGACTATGTTCTCGAAAGTTTGACCTACATCCTTATGATGCAGTCCTAGTACGGATTGTAAGTATGTTCATGATAGTTTGACCTACATCCCTATGATGCAGTCCTAGTTAAGAGTAGAAGTATGTTTGTAGAATGGTCTTTAAATGTTTGTCGTTAAAGGCGAGGTATTATAGGTTGGTGGATAATATGATCCAACCTTTAAAAGAGGCTTGAAAATGGTTTTGGAGTTAAATTACCATAGTCCAATAACCTGACTAGATGGGGTTTCAGATAGACTCCAACGGTAGTAAAATGAAGGTATTTGAACAAAGAGTAACACGGAAGTTAGCCGAATTTCGATATCATTGATGTTTAAGATGTAATAGGTTTAGGGAAATTGACCTTGTTGTAGGTCATACATCATATTCGGAGTAGAAAAGTCTTTGACAACATAAAGACTTAACTAAAACTACTTATAGTACAAGATAGTCACATAAAAAGTACTACACAGAACATAGACAGGAACACGGTTCTTTAAAACAAAGAAGGAAGTAAGGTATCTCCTACTGGCGACGGTCACCCCTATGGTGAACCCTTAGTTCGGTTAGTTAACATTTCATATCAAGCAGGTATCTCTCGTACACCCTCTAGCGTACTTGGAGCTCTATGACTTCGACTCGGGTTTCAGCTAGTGCTTGCATCAGGGTCTCATGGTTTCTCTCAGATCTCTCACTGGTGATCAAGGTGATTGGTGCGAATGGTATGCATTCTTGCATTGGTATTAACCTCTTCGATACGTTGAAAAGTCGTCTTGCCCTGAATTTCGTTTCGGGCAACTCTACGAATTATGATTTGTAGAACTCTATCTGCTGAGATTACTTCACTTGAGTGGTAGAAGCTTCGGTATCCATTAAACGGCATAGGTTGATCTTGCTCTTCGCTCCATGTTTCCAAGCAATCTACCCAAGGAGGCGTCGGGCCATGAAGAGTTGGATGAGCGTTAGGGTTTGAATTGGGAGCTACTGGAGGTAGGTTCTCATCCTCGAGTTCGGAGTTATCATCATCCGAAAAGGTCTTCAGCATGGTGATCATTCAAAAGGGAGTGGATGATCATTCTCTGGTTCTTCTCTGAACAATCCAGCACTGCCTTTGATCGGGAAGTACGGGTTGTCGTGGGGATGGAATCCAGCCATGTTATCTATACGAGAATTTAGGTAAAGAAATAATTATTAGACGAACTATCTAGATAATTATTAAATAACCTCCATTAGTTACATCATTAATTGTAAAGTGCATACCAGTTATATGTAATCAAAACAGGATAGGCTTTCGAATAAGTGAACTCAACTCCAAATTCACAAGGAACCAGGGTAAAGCAGAATTTCACAGATTCTAAGCCTATGACATCCTAGTTACATATAACCTTAGTATATCCACTTAGCAACTATCAAATTAGTAATGAAGATCCTTTTTAGTTCTCAAGTAAATAATTATAGTAACACAAAATACTCCTATAGTATTTTAGACTTAGGTTCTGTTATAATGTTCTCATTGTGGTAGTGTTGGTAAGTTTTTAGACTTGTTGCCACATCACAACCATTCTTGGGCATATGCTAATCACTCCTCGGACCAGCATAGTTGATCAGGCTATGCCATTCCCAGGACTGACCATACATCCCCAAGCTTACTTGTGATATTCAACAATCGTAATACTTTTGTTCTTGTCATTGTGATACTGATTTTAGTATGAATGCAGGCACATATACTTAATTAAATATTTTATTATTTAAAAGTATAAACTCTTATTCAGAGTATTTTTAATCCCATTGTAGTTATAGTTAGTATATCTTTTATGGGTTGATATACTTAATTCGCTATAAACAATGCTCTGATATCAATCTGCCACACCCCAAAACCGAGAACGGCGGAAATGTTCTGGGGTGGAGGACGTCATGTAATGTATCACAACAATGTAAAGTAGTAAACAAGCAACAACATCATCAATTTCATTAATTGCATAATTTTAATTACACGTGTATGCTTTCATAATATACAACAATAAAATGAATAATCAGAAAATAAGACGAGTTTGGACTGCTTCGTCTTCACCAAAAACCTGGTCGTCGTACCAATCTATTTGCGACCTGAGAATACAAATTATTTTGAAAGCGAGTATCAGCCAAAAGCTGGTGAATTCATAAGTATTCATGTGTTTTTGATTTGTAAAACTTGTAATGAAAGACTGGATATTGTTCTGAAAGAAAGTTCGTATAAGTGTGGAAATGTTTGTAAGTAATCGAAACCATTTGGTAAACCCTAGATATCCCTATGATTCCTATTAGTATAGATGAAATCTTCTACCAAGACCTAGTTGTTTTGAAAGTAGTCCTCTACCAAGACCCGACTGTTTCGAAAGTAGTCTTCTATGAAGACCTAGTTGTTCGACAATAATTATTAATATAAGAAATTGTATCCTTTGGTACTAGGATACTCAAATACGATTCACCTCATTGGGTATGTGGATGAATCACAAGATAATGGTAATAATATAACTAACTTACGTATTATCCCTTTATATTAGGATAACTAACAGAGTTAACTTTAGTCATCCGTAGATGTACATTTACCTCTGTTGCTAACTTTTGGGTGTAGGAATAGTTAGTCCCTTAAAGTATACCTGTAATGGTATCAACCGAAGACATCAGTGGATGTGCATTTACCTCTGTAGCAAACAGAGATTCTAGGAATGGTTAATCCCGTAAAGTATCCTTTGGTACTAGGATATAAAGTCCAATCTATCTCGTCGATGATGTGATTGTATCAGAAGGTAAAGATAGAAAGGAGAACTATATAACAGTATCTAGACATATAATATGTAATAGTAATTTGCCATATGATATCTATGTAAAAGTATTCATGTGTAAGTATTCATGTAAAAGTATTCATGTAAACGTTCTCATGTAAGCGTATCTATGTAAGAGTATTCCTATAAATATATCCATGTAAGAGGAATCTCTGTAAGAGTATCCCTTCATATAGCATGTAGTCTAGACTCATCAATGAATTGACTCTGGTGTAATTTCTTGTAATAGGGATAATGTTTTGTATCCCCTAAACTATTCATATAATAGTTTACTAGAATGTAATTGATGAGTGCCCAAGTAGGTTTATACACCCTTGCTCCCCAAGAGCATCAGAACAGAATTAACTGATGGAACATTTATGACTATATATGTACACATGATATATAACTAATATTTAAACGACCTTCGGACGGGTACCCGATATCCCACCAGACCACATCCAAATCGAGGAAAAGGAAACAGGGTGGATAGCCTTCCTAAGTCTTTTAAACATATCTTATATAACTCTACATATAGAGGCATGCAATTTATAATATAAAAGCATAAAAGAAGTTTTGTAAAACTGTTGAAAAGTCTAATAAAGAACTTGTGACTTGATGTCAGTTTATAAAACGATTAGAAGTATTTTTGTTTGATAAGACAGTTTAAGTATACGGAAAACCACTGTTTGAAAACACCTTTGTAACCGAGTTTGAAAGGAAGCTTACAGTGTGTAAGACAGTTTGATAAAGAACTTTAATCATGTGAAAACGTTTGATAAAGTGATTTGAAGTAATATGTTTAGTAAAACTACTAAACCTGTAGTAAATCCATTTGTATACTAGTTATAAATCCCATATGATTGATTTATTAACAGCAAGTATCGCAAAATATTGACGTTTTTTGTGCCAAAATAATCGTATGTTTGTAGTACCAAAGATGGACACATATACATACCGTATAAGCAAAGTGTTTGATATATATATATATATATATATATATATATATATATATATATATATATATATATATATATATATATAACAACACTTTTCATCTTAAAAGTTATGATGTTTTCGTGATATATTTTTCATACGAAAGTTTCCCTATAAAGGTTATAAATCACATATGATTCCGTTGATAAAAAGCGTATAATGAAACTTTATTATATAACACACAATAATAATCGGGTATTTTACTTGTAATGCCCCCCCCCTAAAAGCATATAAAAGTATTTATAAAACATTTAAAAGTGTAGTTTATAGGGGTATGAACTCACATGATTGATTGAAGAAAGCGTGACGAAAACCGCGCAGATTTTCTACTCAAGAGAGTAGATCTCTCAAGATTCTCGGGAATCTCGGGAATCTCGGGAGCGTAAAACTTCCTTCCGAGCTTGGATATGGAAACCAGGACTTTGGGATGGCTCCGAGGGTTGAAACGCAGAGCTTCGGCGCGAGAAGGGAAGGAAATTAGGAAATATTGCCGGCACCCTCGCACTCTATTTATAGTGGCTGGAAGGCTCGGGTACGTTCGGCGTACGCAACGTCAGGGATGACTGCATCCTCGGTCAAAGCATTGGAGAGACATGGACGAACCGGAGCCTAGCATCCGAGTACGCTGGGCGTACGAGGGTACACTGAGCGTAACCTAGATTGGTCTGATGACTCCTCCTTCGGATAATACCGGATTTTAATTATTAATAAACTTAAAAAATTCACATCTTCTTCATACGAACTCCGTTTTCAACGTTCTTTATATCCACGCATAGCTGAGGCTACGATCTACAACTTTCGTTTAGACTCCGTTGGCTAGTTTTGACTTGATTCTTAATATTATATGTTTAATAGGCCGGGACAGGAAAAGTCCGTTAAAATTTCATAATTCCTTCATCCGCTGTTTGTTTTCGCCAAAATTTTTACCGTTGAAATACCATTGATGAGATCTTCGATTCTCGTTTTATGTCATGTTGGCAAAACTCCGCTCAATCTTGATTTCGAGTTTTTAGCTGTCTACTGCTATGTCTGAAACTTTGAAAAATCATAACTTCCTCATATGAAGTCAGATTTGGGCATTCTTTTTAGGTATGCTTACGGTTTTAGGATATCTAAAACTTTCATTTAGATACCTAAGGCTAAAAATTTTTGTATTGAATCTTCGCGTTTTACGTCTGTCAGTGTTGCCGATTTTTGTTGCGAATCTTAGATTGGTCATAACTTCTTCGTTATAACTCGGATTTTAGTGTTCTTTATGTGCACGAAAACCTTGATACGATTCCTACCACTTTATTTAACCCAAATAAGATTTTAGGAAAGTTAAATTTTTACCTATATTTGACTGGAAATATCGGGTTGTCACAAAGATCGAGGAGGGAAGTACCTCGGCTCAAGGACCTTCCGTAGGGCAACGAGCTGAGACAGTCAATACCCCTGCCAGCTCTTCCATCCCTACTTCAAGAAGACCATACCTAGGAAACCTTCCCCACTGCAACAAGTGCAACTACCATCATCATGGTATATGTCGGGAACTCCTTTGTGTTAGGTGCCACATGATGGGGCATACTGCTCGCGTCTACAGGACCCCGGTTAAGTTTATTACATCAACCACTAATGTGACGGTCAATCAAGTATGCCGTCTATGTGGTGAATTTAGACACTTCGAGAAGGATTGCCCAACCGAAGGAAAAGACAAGGACACAGGAGTAGCCTAACTGTAATGCTTAGGGAGAAGCATCAAGGAACCTGGTAGATTTTGGTACGTCTCTCGATCTCAGATAACTAACCGAGAACATAAAAAGACTAATTCTAAATGTAATTACTTCCCCGTTAAGGCGAAAGTCGCAGCACTGTTATAAAATTTAAAAATTCATCAGGTAAAACTATAATGGCTAAACATATACGTTACGGCCATGTATAATTGAAATGGATAGACCTAGAGTGAGTGAAGGCCGTCTCATTTCCTGTTCCTCGTTTGGTTGTGGATTTAAGACGGAGTCACTCTGTCGACAGTCGTCCCCATCTTAATTATGCATGACTAGTATATGTGAGACGATTATAGAAATGCCTCGTGAGAATCTATTCATGAAAAGGTACTCTACTGAGAAACACTCAGGACCCTCTATAGTTCCTCGTCGACTCTATCGGTCCAAGTATCTACGGTAGTGATACACGAGACGAAACCCGAGATGCCTAGAACTTGTGGGCCTGTTCGGCGCATGACTCTATCGATCCTCATTTTATGTCATGTTGAAGTATGCCAATTTCGACAACTTTATCGATCATGGTTTGACGTAGTGCAACCATGTGTAAATCCCTAGTGCTGTGTAAAAAGGATTTCTCCGTAAGCCATTTTGGTAGATAAAGGTTCTTCCGAACCTAAACATAATACAAATAATCAAACCTAATGCGATCCATCAGTCGTCCCTCTTATCTCAAACCTTCCGAAGTACCCAAGAGAAGGGTACCACGTGCTGTTGACCGACCCTTCTTAGTCATATGGAAACCAAAGAGAAAGAAACTACAAGATACTCCAGAAGACAATAACCATCCGAAGCATACTCCGTAGATTCCCCAGTAAGATCCTTCGCACCTCGCACATCAGGTTCGTGAACCCAGAGGATAGAACTCATGGGACTGACCACTATAACCAGGTATATGCACAAAGTTGGTATATAGTTGACATCAAAAAGATTTAAGATGTGTGCTTCCTCCCTACTCCATGTTCCTCATTGGGTTGTGGGTCTGGGGTGGAGTCGCACAACTGAACATCCTGCCGACCTCAATTATATACGGCTTGTATACACCAAGTATTAGTGGTGAAGCCGAGTATGAGCTCTACCGCGAACCTCATAGTAAAGCCCTTCATCCTATTCCATAGAATAGGAGCTGGAATCAAGAGAACCATTGCGGGTTGAGCTACTGTAATGACCACAAGTCCGAAATTTGTTGTCATACCGGTTAAGCCCACATAGTAGCTAACACCTTCAGTTAGTAAAGAGATTAAAGTTCCAAGTGATAGGAACCTATACCCACTAGATTTGACCTAGACCGAGAAAACTCAGAACCTTCGGAAGAGTCGTTGCCGAAGATGTTCGCACTACTTAGGCACTTCGTCTACCCTGTTACTGATGAGTAGTGCCTAGGATCCTCCGCCCTCTCTCATAGAGGAAGTCACCGCCGCCTTATAGGCGATAGATTGCATCCTCCGAAGTAAACACTAGAATACCAAGAACCACAAGATAACCTCCGCAACCAAGAATACTTGATCAAAGTGTGGAAGTAGTTGCTTAAGCCTTATAACCTAGATCCCGAAGATATTATAGACTTGACACCAGCTTTGGTGTTAGCCGAGGGGTTATGCAGGAGCATGCGCTTTCCGCACTAGAATAAACCAAAGTCTTAGAGATTCATTGGACTATTATGTGTTCTACGAATAGTATCTCATGCAGAAATAGTAGAACCACCTCCCGAGATAGTCCAACACTCGTCTGGTGAAACCCTAACTCCCCGACCCTGAGAGTCTCCATTAGGAATATCTCAAGAATTGGAAGTGCAGATTCATTGTGCACAAGATTGAGATAGCCAATCTGCAGCAAACAAGTACCCGTAGACGCACAACCCATCCGATGATCTAGAAAGTCTCTAAAAGCCAATTGATAGGAAACACGAAACCAAGGACAACCCGAGCTTCCTAAGAACCAACCTAAAGGACTACACATCCAGTATGAGAGAGAACGTTAGGAACTTTGGAATGGTGATCACGCCAGTGATGATCTTGCTATAGAAGTACACTATGTTCTAAGTACTGAAAAGCTCTACCCTTTCGAGAGCTTAGGACCATCTGAGAATCCTCACGGAGATTGGTCCAACCCTCGTCAGACCGCTACTACTTTCGTAAATTCCACAAGTTTCACACCCAATCGATCCACTTCTTAGACTTGATAAGTGCTTGCCCGACGTCACTCTTCATATCCCACTCATCTTGATAGAAACCATTGAGAGCCCTAACTTCGTAGACATACCTGTAGGAAATCGCTAACTGCACGAGGCGGAATCCGCATCCCGTAAGTGATGGTGTATTGGAATGACAGACACGGGCCAGAGATCACTTGGGAGTGCAAGGCAAACCGAATAGGAAGTACCCTCCTGCCTCTGCCTGATCATTCATAACTACTTCCATGCCAAAACCTGAATTTCGGGACGAAATTCCCTCTAACGGGGGGATGATGTGACAACCCAGAAGTTATTCCGTTATATTACCCCGTTTCCGTTAATGGAATATTCCATTTTATAAAAGTCCCGTTAATGTGAGGTCAACAAATAAATAAATGTTTTATTTATTTCTTTATATCTTACATTGTATCGTCATGATAAAATAAATAAAGACAAGTAACTTACATTTCCATTTAATTGGAAAAAGTTAATTTTTATTACGACCATTTAACTCGGGTAAAAAGTTTAAACCCCGGTAAGCTTTAGTATCGGGTAGTCGTATACCGGGTGCAACACCCAAGGTATATATATATATATATATATATATATATATATATATATATAGGGAGTTGGACATTCCATTGAAGCTTTTTACCACCCCCAACCCATTTCCTCCCTCTACTCTCTCTCCCGAGCCCGATTTCGCCTCAAATTCGCGAGTTTCCGCCTCCAAATCGTAAGTTCTTGCACCCTAGCTTGTTCTACAACCCATTGCATGTCATTATAGCTTAAAAATGGTCCACGAAGGCAAGGAATAAGGACTTTACGGCCCAAGAACACTCTAGGGCCGTAAACCCCTAAAATGATGCCAACCTTGCCTTTAAACTCATCCTAAAGGTTGGAAACTAATTGTGGATTTAGCCTAGGAGTGTTTGAACCATAAAACAACAATTTTTGGGACATAAAATAGGGTTTATGGCCCAAGCACATGCTTAGGCCGTAAACAGCCTCTAAACTTGTTAAATTAAGTCTTAAACACTCCCAAACCACCCTTAGGCTTAAGACACAAATCAGGGACTTGCTATTTCGGGTTTGGAACAATTAAACACAAAGAAATAACGGGTAAAAATGAGTTTACGGCCCAAGCAGATGCTTAGGCCGTAAACACCCCCAAACCATGCCAAATCTCTCGTATGGCATTCCAGCGAACCTTCATTATCGGGATACGGTTTTTTTTTCGTATGTTTAATCTCTCGATCTATGGTTTCGATTGTTTCTTCCATAGGGTTCAGTCTTCCATTGATTTCGATCTCATCAAAGGGATTACTAGGGTTTCATCAGGTATGCACTTCTTATGAATAAAGGTATGGAATACCGGATGGATGTCGCTAAGTTCTGAAGGTAGTCGGAGTTTGAAGGTTACGGAATCGATCCTAACGAGGATCTTGAAAGGTCTAATGTACCATGGGTTAAGTTTTCCGCGCTTTCCAAGGTGTACCATGTCTTTCCAGAGTAAGACCTCCTACAAGCGGGTACATCTTTCTGTGTCAGAATGGTTAGGGTTTTGGCGATTCAGGAAAAATTCTGGATGAACCTGCAATAGTAGCCACCGCGACCCAAGAATTGACGGGTTTCTGTGGGTAGCTTCGGTGTTGACTAATTCTCTATTGCTTTGACCATAGGGGGATCTCACATGTATGTCTTCATCGTCTACTACATGACCAAGGAAAATGGTTCGACTGATGGGCATTACTACGAAGTTATAGCGATCATATCAAGTCCGGCATACTATCTACGGAACATCACTCTCATGGATTTGTAGCTGACGGTACCTCGACCTAAAGTTTATCTTTGAGAAGTGGTTGGTTCTCTGAAGTGCATCGAAAAGGTCATCTATTCGAGGAAAAAGGATATCGGTTTTGACGGTTAACTCATCAAGTTGACTGGATAACTCCTGCATTTCTACTGGAGCTAAGCGATACGGAGATTTGGCTACTGAGGTAGTTCCAAGAATTAGGTTGATGCGAAATTCAACCTGATGTTCGGAAAGAATTCTCGGAAGCTATATAGGAATACATCAGGACTGTCACAGACTTCAGGGAGTTCTAAAGGTTTCTAACATCCTTTTTCCCGCGGATCACATGGGCTAGGAATGCATGACACTCCTCTCGAGGAAAACTCTTGAGTTTTGATGCACGAAATCATATGAAGGTTGGAACCGAATTTATCACCATAGATCATGAGGGTCTGACCAGAGAGGAGATTGGGATGGATGGCTTTTTCAATACAAGGGTATCAGCACGATTGGGACTCAACCAGTCCATGCCACAGATAACATCAAAACTATTTATGGAAACTGGCATATGATCAATGGATGAAGAATGGTCGTTTAGAGTAAAGGTACAACCTATGGATGTATCGATAAAGTTCTCTTTCCCACTGTTAGTCATCTTGATGGTGAATGTTTCAGTTACTAGTGAAGGGATAAGATTAAGAAGATGTCTGAATAAATAGTTAACATATTTTCTTTTAGCACTAGAATCGAAAAGGATTGCAAGCGTAAGAGTTGTTGAGGAGGAATATACCTGAGGCAATGGTGGGATCAGCGGTTGTCTCCTCTCGTCCTATTGCTAGAACTCTTCCAGTGTTACCAGCTGTTGCTGCCTTGGGGCAGTTTCGCTTAAAATGCCTAACTTCTTCGCAACCATAGCAGGCGTGACCAATGCCCGCTCCGGAAGCCTGGTTGGTTGATTGAGTTGGTGTCTTGCAGTTCTTTGCAGTGTGACCCTTTTTGCCACAACTATTGTAAAACACCTCTCGACATGGGCTGGAAGTGAGGTGATAATACTTGCACTTGTCACAACTAGGGAGGGTTCCAGCATACCTACTAGCAGGTGTTCGAGCTGAGGATCCAACGACAGAAACAGATGCAGGGGTAGTAGCAGCGTGAACTGCCACAGTTTGCTGCCTCTTCGAAGACTCCTGCGATATCTGACATTTCTTCTTCTCCCCAATTTTTCTTTTCTCTTCACTGCTCTCTGTCGGTTCAGGAGTGGTAGCTGCTTCCTCAAGATCATCACTATGGTCGATTAAGGTTTGTGTTAAGCATTTGGTGCTGTTGTATGTATCTGGCCTTGCAGCTATGATGTTTCCTTTTATTGGCTGGGTTAGCCCCCAGATGAATCTCTCTATCTTCTTACTCTCCTGGGTAACCATTCCTGGGCAGAGTAGCTCTAAGTCATCGAACCTGGAAGTGTAAGCGGTAATATCGGAACCTTTCATCTACAAGTTCCAGAGTTCATGCTCTAATTTCTACATTTCGCCTCGAGGGCAGTACTTAATTCGATTTTCTTGAACCATCGGGTGAGGGAAATGACACCTCTAGTGCCATCAAAGTACGTGGGTTTTGCGCTCATGAAATCATTATAGGAACCCTCTTTTCGGTGTCCCTGGCTATCTTCTGGGTTTTGGGGCTGGGGACCACCTCCTAAACTACCGGGGTTCATTTGTGACATGGCGGCTGTCACTGCGGCAGTAACAGCTGCCTGAAGTGTTACCAGATCGATTTGAGGAGGAGGTGGTGGCGGAGGGTTGTTGGTCTTTGAGCTGGGTCTCTTTCTTGGAGGCATCTTGATCTAATAAGATCAGGAAAGAGAGGATGATAAGTCCTCCGAATTGAATCAAGAGATATGACAGATACATATTCCAAATAAGCGATAAAGTAGGAAAGAGTTATCAAATCAGATAAATTATCGCTAAAGGAATGATTGAGGAGCAACGTTGGGATAAGGATTTCTATAACGAATTTGGCTCGAGAAATACTCCCATAGTATTTCATGATTTGATGTGACGACGACTCGTTGTTTGGGGTATTAGGTAAGTTTTAGGCATGCCGCACACCACAGTCACTCGCTAGCACATGTTGGCCGTGTCTCGAATGAATATAGTTGGCCAGGCTATATTGATCCTAGATACGACTACATAACTGCCCAGATTTAACCGCAACGTACAACACCCATTTAATTATGTTCTGTTCTACTTATAGTTACGAATCTCGATGGTTAGGTATACTTGTATACTTTTGAAAATACTTATACTTTGAAGTATACTTTTAGTTCAAAGCACTTAGGCCCCTTAGTGTTTATAGTCTTATACCATGTAAGGTTTGGTATACTTAGTTCACTATAAACAAGGGCTCTGATACCAATCTATCACAATCCGAAACCGAAGGCGGAAACGTTCCGGGGCGGAGGACGTCATGAATATCGCAACCAATGTACATAGTAAGCAAAGTAAACAACGATTACATTACGTATTAAATTTACATTAGTTCAAAAGTAAAGTTGTACAAGTATGATACATATGTATATATATGAACAAAATTAAGACGTGTCTTCAACGCACTCTGTCTTCGTCAAAAGGGTCGTCGGGTACCTGTCTAATGCGGACCTGAGAATACAAGCATTTTAAAAATTAGCATAAAGCTGGTGAGTTCATAAGCGGTTTTGTTTTCTGAAAATGACCAAGTTTCCTTCCGGTTTTCTGAAAAAATTACGAACCCAAGAAAATCCCATATTTTCTTAAAAGTAAAGTTTAGTTACCCGTTTGTTACCCAGTTTGATTAAGAAGAGTTTGTTATCTAATTTTTACACACTCTGATTAAGAACAAGTTCAGTTATCCTAGGAAAAACCCTTATTTTCCTAAAATGTTTGTGAAGTGTTATCGAATCTGAAAGTAATGTACAAGTATGTACCATACCTAAAGTGTGTGTGTGAAGTTTCCTAAAAGTTTGGTTACCTTTAAATGTACATTAGTTTTAACACATATATAAAACTAATAACTAAGTATAAAGTTTTCATAATCTTGATTGCGAGCTCCATAACCATACTACAGACTAGATATGACTCGGGATGGGGCCAATATCTTTTATGACTTTTGTCACCCTTGAACCTTTCGGTTTGGCTGTAGCTGGCAGCCAGGTGCGGGATAGTCAATCCCGTATAGATCTATACACTCAAGTTACGCTCTCCCTTTCGGAGATTCTGGTTACAGGGATAGTCCTCCACTTTCATGTCTAGGGGAAGTGTTGCAAAGGACGTGTCTCCAATCTTAAGATCCATGAATTAAAACTGAAATTATTAATATGGAAACCCTGTTTTATTAGTTCATTACTCTCGTATCTAGGGGGAGTACTAACTAGGACCTGACTAAGTTCTAACGATACCTGTCCTTCACACTCGTGATTAGGGGGTGTTTTATTAAGGACAATACAAAAGTTCTATGATTTCAAACAGTAAATGTGTGAAATATCAATTGCGAAGTATAAGGTATAAGACTATATAATAAGAGTTGAAATTGGTTTGAAAAACAACTCTGCAAGTCAAACAGTTTGTTAATATGTTTTCAATTCTTAAAAGTTTACGGATTATGAAACCATTCAAACGAAATAATGAATTTAAGTACAAGATATTCTTCTACTTTTGCTTGTATTCCCTCCTGGAAACATTGGAAAACGTTGAAAAGGGTAGGGGTATGAACTCACCGGAAGAGAAAACGTGACGGTTTGGATGCTAAATATCGGTTCGGGGCTTGATAAGGTTCCTATGTAATGTGAAATGATATACAAATGTATCTAATTAGACTTTAAATCACTAATTAGTTATGATTATACACTCCGTTATGAGAAAACACTTCAAATCAAGTGTTTGGAGTGACCCGGGTGACATCTATGGACGTATAGGACTTTGGATAATGTGTTTACTCTTCAAGAGTAAACTCCCTATGGAGTTTTCAGCCCTAAGACCAACTTCACATGAGTTCACGGATGTGAACTCATGGATGTGGGGTTTTATGGTGCTAAATGGTCAAATAACTCTAGGGAAGGGTTGCTATGATTTAATCTAAGGCATAGGAATGAGTTAAACCACCAAAGGGACCATCAAAGGGAGTTTATGGCCCTAAACTAGGAGTTTACAGCCGTAAGCTCCTATACCCTTCTTATATAAATGATTTGGTGGTCTTAGATCTATCACATGTGATTCAAACCAATTTTATAAGCCTTAGAATGAATTTAGGACATCATTTGACTTGTGTATATGAGTTTACGGCCCAGGAACCCATTCTAGGGGGGTTTACCGCCGTGAACTCTCAAAGGGGAGGTTTTCAACATGTTTAAGGCCCCTAAAATGATTGTGGTTGATTCTAGAATTTAATCCAAGGCTATTGGTGTGTTTAAATGGCATTTTAACACTTTAAAATGAGTTTACTACCCATGATATAGAGTTTACGGCCCTAGCATATTCTTGGGTAGTAAACTCATGTTTACCCCCCAAAATTTGAGTTTAAGGTGTTCTAAATCCAGTCCATTAAGCCATTTAGCCATATCTAAGCTCCAAAGGTCGATTGGAAGGGTTTTTGGGCTCCAAAACCCATTTTATATGAGTTCACGGCCTAGAACTGTTCTAGGACCGTAAACTCATGATAATGGTCATATTCCATAGTTTGACCACGAATTTGAAGGTCTAAGATGTTATACTAGGAGTTAGGGTGGTTACCTTGGTGATTTGGAGCTCAAATTTGATCATTTTGGACCTAAAACATGGGTTTGAGGAGAGAGGTTAGAGAGAGAGTAGTGAGAGAGAGGAAAGGCTTCAAATGAAGTCTTTTGAACTTTATATATGGGTTAATGTCACACCCCGAAACCAAAGGCGGAAACGTCTCGGGGCGGAGGTGACATCATGTGAATATCATAACCAATGTACATAGTAAGCGAAGTAAAACACAAAACATTACATTACATTACATGGATTTCATTACATCAGTTGAAAAGTAAAGTAGTACAAGTTTTATAGATACATAGGTTAAACAAAAGAAAGACGTGACTTCCATTAGCTCCGTCTTCTGCAAAAGGATGCAGAGTACCTGTCTAAGCAGAACCTGAGAATACAAGCATTTTAAAAATCAGCATAAAGCTGGTGAGTTCATAAGCGGTTTGTTTTTATGAAAAAGTATAAGATTCCTTTTGATTTCTGAAAATGTTACAACCCAAGGAAAATCCCATATTCTCCTAATATGAAAGATGTATACTGAAAACCTGATTAACCATGTAAAGTGTGTTTGTTTACCAACCCAAAATGTAATGTAAAAGATGTATACTGAAAGTAAAGTTTAATTGTTCTGTTATGTTACACTGTTTTGGTTATGAATTGTGATTACCCAAGAAAATCCTATATTTTCCTAATGTGAAAGATGTATATTGAATGCCTGGTTACCCTTGTAAAGTGTGCGTTAGTTTACTGACCCGATAAGTAATGTAAAAGATGTATGCTGAAAATGTATTAGTTTTAACATGTTTATAAAACTAATATATACCAAGTAAGCTAGTTACTTAACCCATTATTACTATAAAGTAAATCTTTGTTATCCAAATTGCGAGTTCTATAACCATACTAAAGACGAAATATGGCAAAGGAAGGCCAATATCACTATGAATTTTGTCACCCTTGAACCTTTCGGTTCGGCTGTAGCTAGCAACCAGGTGCGGGATAGTCAGTCCCGTACAGGGGCGGTCCTCCACTCGCGTTCTGTGGAGTGTTCTCCGAGGAAAAAAATGATATACTAAGTTTTCTAGTTCAATGATCAAGGATTATGTTTTTAACAATTATAATGTGGAAAACCATTTGTGAAAATATAAGGTACAACAATGTATAATGTAAAGATACACATTTGTATCTAATTAGGACTTATGCGATTAACAGTGTTAGAAACATATGTAGTATGAAATACAACACATATAAAATAAGTTTTGAGTACAAGTATTACTTGTACATTGCTTGTATCCCCCCCCCCCTCCCCTGAAAACAGTGAAAACAGTGAAAATGGTAGGGGTATGAACTCACCGGACGAGAAATGTGACGATTTCGGATGCTAAACGTTGGATTGGGGCTTGCAAACGTATGAGATTCCTATGTATAATGAAAAGATACACATTTGTATCTAATTAGGACTTAAATTATTTATTTGTTAGGGACAAACACTTCTAGTTGCGGAAACACCTTATTTCAAGTGTTTGGAAGGACCCGGGTGACATCTACGGACGTGTAATGCACTACAAGAAAAAAGGCCTTTTACGACGCTCATTGCGCGTCGTAAAAGGCTCAGACGACGCGCAAATGCGCGTCAAGGAAGGCCCTGTCATAAAGAAAGACGACGCGCTTTTGCGCGTCGTCTATAGACGACACGCATTTACGACGCTCATTTACGATGCGCATTTACGACACGCGTTTACGACACGTAATGCGTATCAAGGAAGGCCCTGTCATAAAGGAAGACGATATGCATTCACGTGTCGTAACCTTACGACGCGCGTGTTAATGACACGCAATGCGTATCAAGAAAGCCACTGTCAAGAAAGGCCATGTCATAAATGAAGATGACACACATTTTCGCGTATCATAATTTTAAATGTTTAAAAAAAATATTATTTATAGATTTTTCTAATTTTCAAATTAAATAATACATTAAAAATCTCATAATACAAAATAAAATACCATAAATAACAAAGATAATTCATTTCACTAATATGTCAAATACAAATAACTATTCGAGTAGTGAGTAAATGTTATAAAAAAAATGAACTCATTTATATACAATTGCATTATCTAGCTTCCTATGTGCCAAGAACTCTATGTACAAAATGTTATCTTTGGTATGCATGTCTAAATACCTACTAACTCCTCCTATTCAAAAGATAGCCACCAATTTTCTCAGCAAAGTGTTGAAAAGGTACCTGCAATACAAAATCATTAACAAACATAATATATTTTAATTTTTTATTGAAGTATATGAAAATCGAAGTAGTTAGTTTAGTTAGCTACCTCATTTTCCTGTTTGATATCATGTGTAAAGAATTGTTACATATACATCCTATACAGAGTAATAAAGTAGGAGGTTATTTCCTGTAGTTTACCCATAAAAGAAAGGAAAAAAAAACTTACAGGTTCTGTAATATAGACACGTGCCAGGTCCTTCAAAAGGTGAATTGAGAGAAACAAATACGTTTGCAGCATTCATGAGATTAATACTTAACCTCCTTCCCATAATTATTCTTTGCATTTCATTGTACAATCTGTTAATCAAATTTATATGTAAAAGGGTCATCATTTTGAACTCACGTTCCAACACCTTCTTTGAATAGATGACTATAATTTCTAGCCACAATTCAACTTATAAAAAGGAAAGAAAACAACAATCTAGCTTATAAAAGATTAATAAATAGAGGGCCTGAAATTGCTTAAAGCTCAACACCAGTAATCGCTAATCAATAAGATAATACTTTGTTTTTTTAACTTCTCCAACCATTGGTGGTTGTTGAGTTGACCCGACATCTTGTTGGAAAAATCAGGGCTTCCTTCAACTTCTCTCACTTTGTCCATAAGAAGGGATGATGGGCTTACTTCCTTCAAATCAACATTCAGATTCTTAAACAAAACCTGAAAGGCCACAATAACAATAGTGAATATAGTATATTATCGGAATTGATGTTATAAACCATTGAGATGAACATGTAGTCAACATTTCATAGATGTAAACATGATATCCCATGCCTCTAACATGGAACATGATATACACATATCAAAACTTTTAATTGAATTTACAAATACATACACTAGCCAAAATCAAGGGATATCAAGTACCTTAGTTGATGACTTGAGTAGTGAACTACAGTCATTTTCTGTGCAATCCATCATGTAGATCATTGGAATTGGGTAAAAGAAGAATAAAAACCAATAAGTGGACAGAAAAAAAAGTAAACAGGTAAAAGGAGCTAAACAGAAAGTTATACCAAATGAAAATACAAATGCCATCTACGCCTTACCATTCCTTGAATGTCTGATATCAATATCATCAGAGAGTAGCTGGAAGCCTAAATCTTTAGCAAGTGAAAGAGGACATTTTGGGACCAAACTAAAAAAAAAACTAGCTGCACTCAAGGCCAGAAGTGTAGTTTACTATATCTTCTTTATAAACCATCATCTGGAATTAATTTTTACAAAATAAAAAAAACATATAAGGTTTTCTCAAGTATCAACTATAAAAAATGAAAACCAATTTCCACTGATCTCGATTGATGTTACTGCTATTCAGATGAAAGAAGAAGAGGAGAGAAGTAAAACAGAGAAAGGAAAAGAAGGAGCTATTGTGGATCTTATGCAAGTGCTTCTTGCCAGCACTAAAGAAGTTAAGGAACAAAATGATGGGTTTGTTGATGTGGTGAAGAAAACCAAAGGAAATAATGGAAATTTGTTTTCAAAAGAAGCTACAGGGGGGAAAAATAGTTTTCGAGTCAGGGGCATCAAGGGAATTTCTCGAAAAATGAAGGTTCAGGGGTTTTTGCTGGAACGGTTGACCTATTCTTTCAAGCTCCCCATCATCCCTCTCATGCAAATCATTCTTCTGTAAAACTACATGAACAGCTGTGATTCCAAATAGAAAACAAATTGACCACAAGATTAGGAAAAAACTCATTTAAGAAACAAGTTGGGTGAAATTAAATGGAAAATAGAAAACAACTTCTGGTACATGTACAGATGAGAAATATATAATGTAAAATTTCAAAGAACATTGAGGAAGAGTAAAGATTAGTGAGAAAAACCTACCTCCAACGATGGATTTTCATGTGCATTCATCTTTTAGGTCACCTATTTCAATGCACTCTCATTTTAATTTTTAAAACCTGTAAGCACATACAAATTAGGGTTTTTTCGTATGGAGAAAGAGGAACGGTAGTGGTGGTGCGGTGTGCATTGCTAATGGTGATGGTGTAGTGGCTGGTGTGATGGTGGTCATAAATGAGCATTTTAGAAGGAGAGAGAGAAGGGTGGTTGCAGTGGTTTAAGAGAGGAGCAACAATGACGATTTGGAGTGGTAAGTGGGTCTAATGGTGGCGGTGCGGTCGTCTGACGTGTGAGGACCGACAATGGTGAGGGAGAGAGAGAGAGAGAGAGAAGAATGATTGAAAGAAGGTAGAGGAGAGCATGGCGGGGTTTTTAATTTTTTCAGAATTTCATTTCCCCCTTTCCCCCACTATTAAAGGATGGAACGCGCGTTCCATTAATAAATATAAAGCGACATCCGTAGACGACGCACATTTTATTATAGGTGCCCTCCGTGTTTTTTTTAGACACTAATTTAAGGGCGCGCAATAATGCGTGTCTTCTATCCTTAAAATTTTTGAAGAGATGACATTTTTCTAATGTCACTCTCCTTTGCGTAACATAGATCAATGAGCGTCGTATTTTGCGCGTCGTAAAAGGCCTTTTTTCTTGTAGTGATGGCACAAGGGACTTGGAATTTGAGTTTACTCCCCAAGAGTAAACTCATACAAGAGTTTTCGGCCCATAGTACCCATTCCCCATGAGTTTACGGCCGTAAACTCATGGTGGGGTGTTTTTGATTGTTAAATGGCTTCATATGACTAGGGAAAATTTGCTAGGATTAAATCTAAGGCCTTGGAATGGATTGACTTCACATAGGGGCCATTTATTGGAGTTTACGGCTGTAAACATGGAGTTTACGGTCGTAAACTCCCCCATACATAGAATCCTTAATGTTTTTGGTCCTAAATCAATCATATGTGATTCTATAAATCCCTACAAGCCTTGAAATGAATTTGGGGCACCAATTGACATACTTTTAGGAGTTTACGGCCATGGGACACATGTTATGGCCGTAAACTCTCAAATGATGGGTTTGGTTGAGTTTAAGGCCCCAAAACTATTTTTGGTTGGATCTATGATTTATTCTAAGGCTTTTGGTGGTGTTGGATGGCTTTCTAACACATTGTAAATGAGTTTACTCACATTTTTGAGGGGTTTACGGCCCAAGCACATGCCTTGGCCGTAAACTCATATAAATCCCTCAAAATCCATGTTTAAAAGTGTTCTAAGTCCATTACTAATATTCTAAAAATCATATCTATGTCTAGTTTGAGTCATGGAAGGGTTTAAGGGCTTAAAAACCCTTTAAATATGGGTTTACGGCCTAAGCACCATCCAGGGCCGTAAACTCATATACAAGGCTCTAAATCATGGTTTAAAGCATTCTAGGTCCATTCCATAAAGTCATCTAGCCATATCTAAGGTCCAATTGTGGTTTGGAAGGGTTTTGTTGCTCCAAAAACCCCATTTAGTTGAGTTTACAGCCTAGGACTGTTCTAGGGCTGTAAAGTCATGATAATGGTCCTAATCCATGGTTTAAACTCCAATTTGAAGGCTAGAGAGGTTGTATAACAAGTTAGGGAAGGTACCTCAAAGATTTGGAGCCTTAAATTGATGATTTGGACCCTTAAACTTGGATTTAGGAGAGAGGTTAGAGAGAGAGTAGAGAGAGGAAGAAAAAGCTTCAAATGAATGTTTAAACACGTTTAAATAGGTCCTAAAACTTGGACACGATGGAATTCTACCCGATACCGACATTAAACGGGGCTTTAGGTCGCACCCGATTAAGTTTCCGTAATCCGGCGGGGATGTTTCGAACTTTTTGAAATAAACATTTTTGGGTTAATTTCATGAGTTCCTAAAGGGTTTCGACACTCATTGGATTATAATAAACATATAAATTTAAACAATTTAACCCAAAACGAAAACGGAACGAATTGACAAACGTCGAATTTTTTTACGGGTAGAATGGGTTTTCGACGATGGAAAACTTCGAGTTGTTACATTATCCCCCCGTTAGAGGGAATTTCATCCCGAAATTCAATGATTAAGATATAACTTATGGAAAAGGATGCGGATGTGTCTACTGTATCGGGTGTTCGCGCTCCCAGGTGAAATCAGGTTCTCGCTTGGAAGTCCAGCGAACCTTCACTATCAGGACGTGGTTTTGTTTCGTACGTTTGATCTCTCGGTCTCGATTTGTTCAAGAGGAATCATTAGGGTTTAATCGGACAAGTGCTTCTAAAGATTTTGAACGTGGGAGTCAAGATGGATGTTTCTAAGTTCTGAAGATACTCAGAGTTCGAAGGCTACGGGTTTGATCCTAATAAAGACCTCGAATGGTCTAATGTACCACGACTTAAACTTTCCATGCTTTCCATAGTGTGCCATGTCTTTCCAGGGCGAGACCATTAACAGGACATGATCTCCAACCTGAAATTTCCAGAGGTTTTCATTATACATTGGTGTGATTCTTCTAACGATCTAGTGAAGTTTTCAATTGTTCTCGGGTCTAGATGATTTTCTTGATGGTTTCGCGGATGATTTCAGAACTAGTGTGGGTACTACCGGGGAATCGACTCTAGGTTAGCTGCGTGTATCCTATCTTGGCCGAACACAACGAAATCCGTACTTTTGACTGTAGAGGGTTCCAAATGGTGTAGTCTGGATATTGGTGAGATAATTGTTATTATACGACTGATAGATCAAAGGTAAAGGGGTATCCCAAGTCGCTCAGTAATTTATGACACATGTTCCCAGCATGTACTCCACGACCTGAATAAATCTCTTACTCTGTCCAATTGTCTTAGGATGTTAGGTTGTACTCGTGTCTAGCTTGGTTCCGTGAGTTTTCTAAAGAAATCTGCCTAAATCTTGAGGTAAACCTGCTATCCCAACCAAAAATAATGGACGCAGGTATACTATACAGTCGGACTACTTCTTAGATGTGGTTTTGCGTGAGTCTTACTATCTTGAACGATTCTTTGATCAGAAGGAAGTGAATGGATTTTATCGAAGGATTGGCCATTTCCAAATGGTATCATAATCACTCGGGAAAACTGGATAACTTGATGGTGAAGTCCATGTTGGTTATTTTACCATTTCCATTCGGGTATCTAGGCTGTCGGAACAGTCCTTAGGGTTTCTGACTAGGCTTCTCAGGTCTGAGCGAGTAAACGGGTTTAGATGGTTATTGTCAATTATCTTAGTCTTGCTGCCCCGGCTTCCCTTTCGACTAAGGGCACCTCATGTTCATGTCTTTCTGATTGAAGCTATGCTGTAGTCTCTTTAAGGTCAGTGAAATTCGCGTACTTGATTCTATTGAGATCATGTTTCTCATTCTTCAGTGTAGGGACTTG
This sequence comes from Lactuca saligna, assembly GCF_052625555.1. NCBI lineage: Eukaryota > Viridiplantae > Streptophyta > Magnoliopsida > Asterales > Asteraceae > Lactuca > Lactuca saligna. The sequence continues at coordinate 246,193,505 of NC_136420.1, read as the reverse complement.
TAACAACCCGAAGTTGTTCATCGCCAAAACCCGTTCTACCCGAAAAATTCGCCGTTATCAAATTCGTTCCGTTTTCACTTTGGGTTAAATTATTTAAACTTATATGTTTATTATAATTTAATAAGTGTCTAAACCACTTAGGAACTCATGTAATTAGCCTAAAATATTTATTTCATAAGTTTTAGAAACATCCCCGCCGGGTGACGGAAACTTAATCGGGTGTGAGTTAAAGCTTCGTTTAATGCCGGTATCGGGTAGAATTCCGCAGTATCCAAGTTTTAGGACCTATATAAACATGTTTAAGCACTTATTTGAAGCTTTTTCTTCCTCTCTCTACTCTCTCTCTAACCTCTCTCCTAAATCCAAGATTAAGGGTCCAAAACTCAAATTTAAGGCCTCAAATCTCTAAGGTACTTTCCCTAGCTTGTTATGTAACCTTCTTAGCCTTCAAATTCGAGTTCAAAGCATGGATTAAGACATCATTCATGAGTTTACGGCCCTGGAACCCTCTTAGGCCGTAAACTCATATATAATGGGTTTTGGAGCACAAAAACCCTTCCTAAACACCATTGGACTTTAGATATGGCTTAATGGCTTCATGGAAAGGACTTTTAACATTTAAAACATGGTTTTTGATGGATTTGAAGGAGTTTACGGCCAAGGCACAAGCTTGGGCCGTAAACTCATATTTATGGGGTATTCTTGACCTTAAACCCTTCCAAATCACTAATATGGCTTAGATATGAATTATAGAATATTGGTATTAGCATTTGGACACTTGAAACATAATTTTTGAGTGATTATTGTGAGTTTACGGCCAAGGCTTGTGCTTGGGCCGTAAACTCCATGAAACACGGTGCAAATTCATTTCTAAGGTGTTAGAAAGCCATCCAACACCACCAAAAGCCTTGGAATAAATCATAGGACCAACCAAAAATAGTTTAAGGGCCTTAAACACATCAAAACCCTTTCATTTAAGAGTTTACGGCCATAGCATGTGTTCCATGGCCGTAAACTCCAAAAAGTGTGTCAATAATGTGTCCCAAACTCATTTCAAGGCTTTAAGGGAATTTTAGAAGTCCTTTCAAACAAGTTTTTGACATTAAAACGCATGGAATCACTCTCTAAGAGAGTTTACGGCCATGAGAGGGGTCTCATAGGCCGTAAACTCCAAAAATCCCTTCAAAACATCAAGTAAATACATGTAAGGTCTTGAAACAATTTTAGCAATCACATGTGATTAGTTTGGAATCCAAAAACACAACTTTTCATGGGTTTATAGGAGTTTACGGCCATGAGACCATGCTAGGCCATAAACTCCCTAAAATGTGTCATTTTGGTGTTTAAATTTATTCCAAACCCTTAAACCAAATCTAGAAAATTGTCCCTTAAGTGTTTGAAGTCCAAATTGCACCATCAACCACCCATCATGAGTTTACAGCCGTAAACTCATGGGGAATGGGTGTTTAGGCCGTAAACACCATTTAGAAGTGTACTCTTGGGGATTAAACTCATTTCCTAAGTCCCTCGCATCATTACATGTCCTTAAACGCCACCGGGGTCTCTCCAAACACTTGTATCGGAGTGTTTTCGCGACTTGAAGCAATTGTCCCTATCCAATAATCAATCTAAGTCCTAATTAGATACAAATGTGTATCTTTACATTATACTTAGGAACCTCGTGTGTTTACAAGCCCCGGATCAACTCTTAGCATCCAAATCGTCACATTTCTCATTCGATGAGTTCATACCCCTACGCCCTTTTCCGTATTTTTCAATGTTTTCAGGGGGAATACAAGCAAACTATAACCATTTTCAATTCATAATATTGATATGTTTTCAAATATATCTAACAAACTTATAAACTTTTTTACTCCTTATGTATTATGCTGAGCATAAGGAATGATTTACCAACTACAACTAAATGAATTTTAGTTAAGGAAATAACCAAACTAATCAAATTATTATGGGAAAATTTTGGGGTTCTTTACTGTTCTTTCTATCATATACTGATATCTATATAAAGTTATTAGATAAACTATGTCTGATTCAGTTTATCTTCGTATCATTTGAATGTATTGTCAGATAATTCCATTGTATGTATCTATATTCGTTGTATTATGTTTCATAATCTTCTGTATGTTGATATCGTATGAGAACCCTGTGAATAGTTTAGTACTAGTTTGTGAGATAGTCACTACCCTTTATGGATGATCAGTAAATCCTCCCCGGAAGTGTAACCAGAGTCTCTTGGAGGGAGAGCATGGAATTTGTGAATAGATCTATTCGGGACTGACAATCCCACACCTTAACTGCTAGCTACAGTTAGGCGGGCACGCTTGGGGTGACAAATTTCTGGATATCGTTTCGACGTCTGACAAACGTCAAGGAGGTCTCGTTGTTGTATTAGCATGGTTACCCGACTCACAACATGTATTAATATTAGTTTATTCACAGTTTGGGTTTTAGAATCTATATCTCTTTCGGGATAGTGATCCCATGGTATTATCAAACTATTTTGTATCTAGTCCGGGATAGTGATCTCATGGTTTTCAAATATATTTCTTAGTATATCAAACTATTTTGTAATTAGTTCGGGATGTTAGTCCCAAGGTTATCAAACTACTTTCTATCTACAATTCGTGAATATTATGGTATTTCATATCTAATTCGGGATGTTTTCCCCATGATTTTTAACTATATCTTATACGGGATAGTGATCCCATGGTTTTCAAATCTATATCTACTACGGGATAGTAATCCCATGGTTTCGATCTATATCAAGTACGGGATGATAATCCCATGGTCTAAATCTATATCTTGTTCGGGATAGTGATCCCATGGTTTTCAATCTATATTTCCATATATATCGAATTATCTCGTGTCTAGTCCGGGATGGTAGTCCCATGATCTTAAATCTGTATTTGCATATGTGTCAAACTATCTTATATCTCTTTCGGGATAGTGATCCCAAGATTTTCAATATATAGTTTTGTGTATTAAACTATACTTTGTGATATACAACTGGTCTTACAATTAGTAAAATATGGGATTTTCCTGGGGTAAAATACAACACGTAATCGAATTGGTAACAAATGATAACTAAACTAACTATACATAAGAAAATATGGGATTTTCTTGGATAACAAACCTTTTCGGAAAACTAAAGGAAATCGATACATTTTCATAAAACAAAACCGCTTATGAACTCACCAGCTTTATGCTGATTTTCAAACCGCTTGTATTCTCAGGTCCAAGTTAGACAGGTACCCGGTGATATCTTTTGGAGAAGACGGAGTGCTCAGAAGACTCGTCTCAACTTTTATTAATATGATGCATATGTATATCTTGTATAACTTTACTTTTGAAACAAATGTAAACGTTCATATATATGTAATGTAATGGTTGTTTACTATGATTACTATGTACATTGGATTTGATACACAACGTGGAGTCCACCTCGGAAATGTTTCCGCCTTTGATTTTCGGGGTGTGACAGGACTGCTGCTCCAAATTCCAAGTTGTGAGTTGTATAGTCAACTTCGTGTGCCTTTATTTTGTCTTTAAGCGTGAATGACAACTTTTCCTTCTTGCTTGAGCACATGATCTAAACTCTGATTGGGCGTACTGCAAAGGACAATGAAATCCTTTGTTTCTTCTGACAGGGACATGTTAGGTGTGATGTATAAGTCTTACTTCAATGTTTGGAATGATGTATCTCACTTTCTACTCCCATAAAAGGGTACACCTTTCTGTGTCGGAGTGGTTAGGGGTTTGGTGATTCTGGAAGAATTTTCTGAATAGGTCTGCAATAATAGTCGGCGAAACCCAAGAATTGACAGGTTTTCTATGGATGGCTTCGGTGCCGACCAATTCTCTATTGTTTCGACCTTATGAGGATCTACACTTATGTCTTCATCACTCACTACGTGACCAAGGGAAAATGGTTTGACCGAAGGATATTAATACGAACTCTTAGTGATCCTATCGAGTCCTGAATACTGTCTTGGAGGCATTATTGTCACGAAACTCGTAGCTGATGGTGTCTTGACCTAGGGTCTATCTTCGAGGAGTAACCAGCTCCTGGATATTATCGACGAAATCATCTACTTGGGAAAGAGGATATTGGTTTTGACGATCAACTCATTAAGTTGACTAAATATCTCCTGCATTTCTGCTGGGGCAAAAATGGTACGGAGATTTGGCTGCGAAGGTAGTTCCAAGGATTAAGCCGATACAAGGCTCGACTTGACATTCGGGAGAAATTCTCAGAAGCTCTTCGGGAAGATATAAGGAATATTACAGTTCCCTGGGACGCTCTAGAGGTCTCTAACTTCTTGTTTTTCGCTGATTGTATGGACTAGGAATACCTAACACTCCTTCTTGCAGGAGTTTTCGAGCTTTGATACAGGAAATAATGAGATGATTTGGGCCAAGCTTGACACCATATAACATGAGGGTCCGGTCAGAGGGGAAATTGATACAAATAGCTTTTTCATAACAAAGTGTATCAGTATGACTAGAACTCAACTGATACATGCCAAAGATAACATCAAAGCTCTTTATTGAACCGACATTAAATCAATGAGGAAGGGATGATTACTCAATGTAAGTGTTAGTGTACTCATTCTCACTGGTTGTTAGTGTACTCATTCTCACTGGTAACTATCTTGACGGTAAATGTTTCGGTTAGTAGACGAGGACTATGTTTACGAAGATATTTGCATGAATAATTAGTAAAACTTTCTTGACACTGAAAAGAACGTGAGCATAAGAATTGTCGAAAAGGAATATACCCGCGGCGGTGGTGAGATCAGCGGCTGCCTCCTCTTGCTTCACAGCTAAAACTATCTCGGCGTTGTTAACGTTGTTAGTGGTTGCTGCTTTTGGGCAGTTTCGCTTGAAATGCCCGATCTTTCCACAACTATAGCAGGCTCGAACAGTACTCAATCCATAAGCTTGATTGATTAGATGAATTGGTGTTCTGCAGGTTCGAGGGGAGTGGCCCTTTTTGCCACATCTTTTGCAGATTAACTCACGACATGGGCCAGGGATACGATGGTGATAACTGCACCTGTTGCACCAAGGGTGATTGCCAGCATACCTAGTGATAGGTTCTTGAGTTGTAGGTGCAACTACTGGAGTAGCGGTAGCTTGAACTGTAGACACAGCAACAGGAGTAGCGGCAACTTGAACTGCCATAGCTTCATGCCTCTTGGAGGGTCCTTGTGAGCTCTGACCCTTTCGCTTTTTCCAGAAAGCCTTACGCCCCAAGCTTGTTCTTGGGCAGTAAACTCATGTCTACTCCTCAAAAACCATGTTTAATGTGTTCTAAGTCCGAATTTGTAAGCCATAAAGTCATATCTAAGTCCCAAAGTTGGTTTGGAAGGGTTGAAGTGCTTAAAAACCCCATTATTATGTGTTTACGGCCCAAGCATGCTCCTTGGCTGTAAACACATGTTCCGGGTCCAAAATGATAGATTAAACACGAATTTGAAGGCCTAAGAGGTTACACAACAAGTTAGGGATGTTACCTCAAATATTTGGAACCTTAATTCAATGTTTTGGATCTTGAATCTTTGGATGAGGAGAGAGTTTAGAGAGAGAGAGAGAGAGTAGTGAGATGAAGTAAAAGCTTCAAATAGAAGCTTAAACATCTTTATATAGTGTCTAAGTTTTGGACACGGTGGAATTCTACCCGATACCGGCGTTATACGGTGCTTTTGGTCGCACCCGATTGAGGTACCGTAACCCGATATGGTAAATTCTAAAATGTTTCCAATTATTAATATGAAGTGCTAATGTGAGTTCTAAACATGTTTAGACACTCATTAAGTCATAATAGAAGTCCCACAATCAGAAACGAAATTGGAAATGGCGTTTGGATTATCGAAATGAGTTACGAAAAGGGTTACAAGAAATGATACGAATTTTCGGGTTGTTACAAATTTGAATTGGTGACATTGGTACAAGAGTTACCGATTTTGTTTTGTAAACAAAAGTATATTTGTTGGTGACACTGTCGTGACTTACGTGCCTATCATATTGCCATGGTCTACCTAGCAGCAAATGAGTAGTTTTCATAGGAACAACATCACACAATACCTAGTCTTCATATCTTCCAATCCGAAATGAAATCATCGTCTGTTTTGTAACTCGCACCTCACCACTATCATTGAGCCATTGGAGTTTGTATGGTTTTTGATGCTTCATCATGGGTAGACCTAACTTTTCAACCATGGAAGTACTTGCAACGTTTGTACAACTTCCACCATCAATTATAACACTACATACCTTACCTTGAACATAGCAACGAGTATGAAATATATTCTCCCTTTGGGCATCGTCTCCGTCCTTGGATTGAATGTTTAGAGCTCGCCTTGCAACCAACAAATCACCTTGAACAACCACCTATTCATCATCACTAGAATCTTGCGATGAAACGATAGAATCTAGTTCATCCGTTTCGATCTCGTCATTTTCTCTAATCACCATGGTAAGCTTGTTTGGGCATTGACTCGCAATATGACCCCTTCCTTGACACTTGAAACACCTTATGTCACGATTCCTAAGAGTAAAAGAATCGGTTTTACCTTTTGAAGTGTTTATTGTTTTAGGATCAGATTTGGAATTAGAAGAAGTAGGTGTGTTTTCTAATTTTTTTTGAAGTACCAGCCTTCCAAGTGTGATTTCGAGACCCGCCACCTCTTTTTAATTGTTTTTCAATTTTAACAGCCATATGGACCATGTTTTCAATTTCAACATAATGATGCATTTCAACACGATCACGAATTTCAAGATTTAGGCCGTTTAAGAATCTGGCCATGGTTGCCTCCTCAACATTGGCACGAACCATCATAACCTCCATTTCTTTGAAATAATCATCAACTGTCACACCCCAAAACCGGAACGACGGAAACGTTCTAGGGTGGATGACGCATGTCAAGTATCACAACACATGCATTATAGTAATCAAAGTACAACAAAACATTGCATTAATAGTAATAATCTTACGTGGTTCACATTACAATATATCGAAGTAATACAAGTAAATGAAATAAGAACAACATGGTACTAAGCTATCTTCATCAACAACTCTGGGATGTACCTGTCTAATGCTGACTTGAGAATACAAGTTATTTGAAAAGCGAGTATCAGCATTTTTACAAATGCTGGTGAGTTCATAAGTAATTAGTGACATTTTATTCAAATAACTTTATAATGTAGTAATTTAAGAGTTTACAGTGTATTAGAGTTCTTTCCAGAAAATCCTATATTTTCTTTAATAAAAGCAGTCTTCTACCAAGACTGGACGAAGTTATGTGGTAAAAAGTAGTTTTCCCTTAATCGCTATCATTATCAAAATACTGAATTTAATTATTAAAAGAAGCAAGAGAAGTCAGGGAAATAACATATGCCTCAGCAGTGAGGACTGCTGACTAAGGAAAATGAATCATAGAATCCAGGAGAGTATCGAACGAACGACACGCCTGGTTCCGTCTAACTAATGGAGACATAGACCCCAGAAGGTACCAAATGAAAGGTACAGTTGGTGAGGTCTAAAACAGTGAATGCAGACCGCAAACAGTATCAAATGAAAGATACATCTTGCAAGGTCAAAACAGAGAATACAAACAGCAGACAGTATCAAATGAAAGATACATCTTGCAAGGTCACAACAGAGAATACAAACCACAGACAGTATCAAATGAAAGATTCATATTGCAAGGACAAAACAGCGTGACTCTGAAAATGAGTTACCAGCATACAGTGTAAATTGCCGGTGAAATATTGTTACCTTAAGGCCATGAATTATAAGGCAACCTGGGATACTCGTAACCATACTAACCAACACTAGAGTACCTGACGCCCTACAAGCGTCTATAAATTATAACATTTATCACCCCTTGGCTTGGTGGGCCGTGGACTGTAGCTAGCAGTCAGGGTGTGGGGGTGTCACTCCCGTATAGATCTATATACACAATGTCCGCTCTCTCTTAAGGAGACTCTGGTTACCAACTAGACGACGGAGAAAGCCGTGTCCCAAAGATGCATCCCAAATAGTGAGTAGTGGGTTTCATATGTAAGTGCTGAACTAGAGGTAGAGACTCATAACTGAAGTGACTAGAGTAAACCTATATGTCTATGCTCGCATACATAACATACAATTAATGAATCAACGACCTTCGGACGACCATCCGATCCCACTAGATGAAAAAAAGGAAATAGGATGGACAAACCTTCCTAAGTCCTTCAGTCATTATGTATATGCACCTATACAAGTACATACATACATCTAACTACGATTGAGTGTGTAACAAGTGGAAACGCATCGTGATGTATAATGTATAGTGTGAGCGAATAGTGTGGAATAACTAAATCATACAGTGTGAGCGAATAGTGTGGAATAACTAAATCATACAGTGTGAGCGAATAGTGTGGAATAATCGAATCGTGAAGTATAAGTGCACCAAGTATAAGTGTATCACGAAGTGAAATCGACAACTGATGAAGTAGGAGCGTCTAACAAGTATAAGTGACTACAAGAATAAGCAAAATAGAGGCAATAACAGGTATAAGCGTATCAAGAAGTGAAAGCGTTATCTAGTAGGAGTTTACAATAAGTGAAAGCGAAGCAGCGGTAACTAACAAGTATAAGTATACGACGTGAAAGAGAAATTTGACGAAAACCTTGGAAAACCTTTATACTTAAGAAGATCACATTTTGGTATTCTTTGGTAAAATAAGTTTGAAGACCTGTAGAAATCTTTGGAACCCTTATAAACCAATTTGAAATAATTTTAGATACAACAGTACAAGTAAGAGTTTTGAAACAATTGAAAACCTTTCTGAAAACCATTATAGTATCCTACTCGGTAAAGCAGTGTACAGAGTGGTAAAATCTCGTGCATACGGGTTATCAATCACATGTGATTGATATGATAACTGACATGTTTAACTTGTATTTCCCCCTATAAAACATGTAAAAACATTTAAAAGGTCCATTAAGGGGTATGAACTCACCTGGTGTAAGTAGGTTCGACGAAGGTGCCATTTGGGCGTTCGGGGTCACGTAAGGACTCGAACAAACTCAACGACCTATTTAACATATGATAACATATGTTCACATACAATTAGCATATTTAATACTAATTAAACAAGTAAACGCACTCACAGGAGCGGAAAACACCTTAGATAAGTGTTTGGGTGTCCCGGGTAGCATCTAAAGGTGTTTATGGCCTAGGAATGGAGTTTACTCTCCGAGAGTAAACTCTTATCACTTAGTTTACGGCCCAGGGACTACTCACCATGAGTTTACGGCCGTAAACTCATGGTGAGGAGATCTAGTGTGTTTTAAGGCTTCTAACTTGTTCATGGAATTATTCTAGGTCCAAAACTATATAGTATGAGTGGGTTTAAGGTCTTTAAGGGCATCTTAATGGAGTTTACGGCCCAGGGACAAGTCCTAAGGGAGTTTACGGCCGTAAACTCTCATTCCTTGAGTTTATTGAAGTTTCAAGCCCCTAATACCTTGCTAGCAATTTATAATGAAGTGTGAGGCCATTTGGGGGAATTAAAACTATCATTTGGGCATGTTTGGGGGTGTTTACAGCCTTGACACATGTTTGGGCCGTAAACTCCTTTTACCCCTTCAATTCATTGTGTTTTGATGATCTAAACCCGAAATGATAAGCCCCTAATTTATGTATTAAGTCCAAGGGTGTTTTAGGAGTGTGTTTAGGGCATTTTAACATGTTTAAGAGGTGTTTATGGCCTAAGCATGTGCTTGGGATGTAAACTCTCTTTTATGCCCTAAATTGATTGTTTTAAATGATCAAACACTCCTAGGCTAAATCCTCAATTTATTTCCAAGCCTTTAGGGACATTTTGGGGTCATTTTGGCCTTGTTTAAGGGGTTTACGGCCTAAGGAGGAGCTTAGGCCGTAAACTCCTCTTTCACAGCTTCTAAGTCCGATTTTTAGGCTATAAACACGAATCATAATGTTTAGAACAAGCTAGGATAAGCGGACTTACGATTTGGAAGCGTTTGGTTGCGGATTTGGGTCGAAAACGAGTCTAGAGAGAGAGTATAGAGAGATAGGGTGGAAAAGCTCCAAATGGAGTTTACTCCCGCTTATATATGGGTGGGAGTTGGAGCTCAGTGATATTCTACCCGATACTGCCGTTATACGGGCTTTTGGTCGCACCCGATTTAGTGGTCGTAATAATAAAAATTAACTTTTTCCAATGAAATGGAAATGTGTGTTATGAGTTTTTATTTCTCTTATCACGACTTAACGACATAAAGATGATATATTTATTTAATTGGCGACCTCTAATTAACGGAACTTTTATACAGTGGAATATTCTGTTAATGGTAACGGGGTAATGTAATGTAATAACTTTGGGTTGTCACATCATCCCCTCGTTAGAGGGAATTTCGTCCTAAAATTCAGGTCTAGGCAAGGTAATTGATATGAATGACCGAGTAGAGGCAGGAGGGTACTTCTTATTCTGATTGTCCTCGCATTCCCAAGTGAACTCTGGTCTGTGTTTGTCATTCCAACAAACCTTTACCTACGGGATGCGGATTTCGTCTCATGTAGCTAGTGGGTTCCGACTGGTGTATTTACGAGGTTATGGTTATCAATGGTCTCTATCAAGATGATTGGGATACGAAGAATGACGTAGGGTAATCGCATATCAAGTCTAAGAAGTAGATCGATCGGGTGTGAAACTTGTGGAATATCTGAATGTAGTAGTGGTCTGAAAAGGTTTGGACCAAATCTCCATGAGGATTCTCAGATGGTCCTAAGCTCTCGAAAGGGTAGAGCTTTTCAGTACCTGGAACATAGTGTACTTCTATGGCGAAAGCATCACTAGCGTGATTGCAATTCCAAAGTTCCTAAAGTTCTCACTCGTACTGGGTGTGTAGTCCTTCAGGTTGGTTCTTAGGAAGCTTGGTTGTCTTTGGTCTCACGCATCCTGTCAATTGGCTTTTAGAGGCTTTCTAGGTCATCGGATAGGTTGTGTGTCTACGGTATCCTTTTGCTGTAGAGTGTCTATCTCAAGCTGATGATTTTTGAGATATTTCTGACGGAAACCCTCAGGGTCAGGGAGATAGGGTTTTACCAGACGAGTGTTGGACTATCTTGGGAGGTGGTTCTACTATATCTGCGTGAGATAGTATTCGTGGAACACCTAATAGTCCAATGAATCTCTAAGACTTTGGTTTATTTTAGTGCGGAAAGCGTATGCTCCTGCATAACCCCTCGACTAACACCAAGGCTGGTGTCAAGTCTATAACCTCTTCGGGATCTAGGTCATGAGGCTTAATGTAACTACTTTCGCACTTGATCAGGTATTCTTGGCTGCGAAGGTTATCCTGTGGTTCTCGGTATCCTAGTGTTCACTTCGGAGAATGTATTTTATCGTCTACAGGGCGACGACGATTTCCTCCATGCGAGAGGGTGGGGGATGATAGGCACTACTTGTCTATAACAGGATAGACGAAGTGCCTGAGTAGTGCGAGCATCTACTGCCACTACTCTTCCGAAGGTTCTGAGTTTTCTCGGTCTAGGTTAAATCTAGTGAGTATAGGTTCCCATCACTCGGAACTTTAATCTTTTCATCCACACTTCTTAGAGTTTACTTTATCGCAGCTCTCGGATTTCCGGGATATTCGCCGCGATGCTTAATTCCGGGGATTAAGCGTGAATGGATGGTCATAGTCAATGTCCTTGACTCTTATGACTCAGATTTCATTATCAACCGAGGGTGTTAGCTACTATGTTCGCTTAATTGGAATGACAACAAACTTCGGATCTGTGGTCATGATGGTAGTTCACTCTGTAGGGGTTCTCTTGACTCTAGCTCTCGTTCCATGGGATAGGATGAAGGGTCTTTCTAGGGAATCTACTAGGTATGCTTCGGGTGGTTATCGTCTTTTGGAATGCATGCAGTGTCTTTCGCTTTGGTTCTTATCTGTCTAAGGAGGGTTGGTTCACAGCGTGCGATACCCCTCTCCCGGGTACTTTGGAAGGTTTGAGATAAGAGGGACGACTGACGGATCGTATTAGGTTTGATCATTCATATTATGTTTAGGTTCGGAAGAACCTTTATTTGCCGATATGGCTACGGAGAAAGTTCTTTTTACACAGCACTAGGGATGAACACATGGTTGAACGAAGTCAAACCATGATCGATAGAGTCGTCGAAGTTGGCATACTTCGACATGATATATAATGAGGATCGATAGAGTCATGCGCCGAACAGGCACACAAGTTCTAGGCATCTTGGGTTTCGTCCTATGTATCACTGCCGCGAATATTTGGATCGATAGAGTCGACGTGGAACTATAAAGAGTCCTAAGTGTTTCTGAGCAGAGTATCTTTTCATGAATGGATTCACACGAGGCATCTCTATAATAGCCTAACATATACTAGTCATGTATGATTAAGGTGGGGAGGACTGTTGACTGAGCGACCCCACCCTAAATCCACAACCCAACAAGGAACAGGAAATAAGGCGGCATTCACTCACTCTAGGTCTATCCATCTTAACTATACATGGCCGTAACGTATATGTGTTAGCCATTATAGTTTTACTTGATGAATTTTAAATTTTATAACAGTGCTGCGACTTTCACCTTATTGGGGAGGTAATTTACATTTTGAATTAGTCTTTTAAATGTTTTCAGTTTAGTTATCTGAGATCGTAAGATGTACCAAAAATCTACTAGGTTCCTTGATGCTTCTCCCTAAGCATTAGAGCTAGACTCCTCATGTGTCCTTGTCTTTTCCTTCGGTTGGGCAGTCCCTTTTGAAGTGTCCAATCTCACCACATAGACGACAAACTGGATTGGCCGCCAAATTGGTGGTTGGTATAATGAACTCAACCGGGGTTCTGCAGACGCGAGCAGTATGCCCCAACATGTGGCACCTAGCATAATAGAGTTCCCGGCATATACCATGATGATGGTAGCTGCACTTGCTGCAATGGGGAAGGTTTCCTAAGTATGGTCTCCTATGTGAAGGGATGGAAGGGTTGGTAGGGAATTTGACCATCTCAGCTTGTTGCCCTTCGGAAGGTCCTTGAGCCGAGGTACTTTCCTCCTCGATCTTGATCTTTCTCTTCCGTGGATTTGAGTGAGGTTCTTGGGTGGCTGGGGATGCAGAGGTTGGTTGTTGCTGTCCACTAATAGGATCGGAAATCTCGATAGGGCCCTTGCTAACGTTGGCATTGTTAGCATTCAGGTGAGCCATTACAGCTGCTACGGCTGCCGAGACTGCAGCTTGAAACGTAGCTTCATCGAATAGGAGAGTAGGTTTCTTGCTTGTGGACTGGTTACGCTTCTTTGGAGGCATGGTTTTTCCTACACGGAAAGGAACACAAGATAATGAGAGATGATGGCTAACCCCGGACATATCTATCCTGGCTGTATTAGGCATAAATTTTTCCCGTGCCTAGAGTACTGGTTGTTTGAGTGTCGACCTACATCCCTATGATGTAGTCCTGGTGTACAAGGTAAGAGTGTGAGTATCAGAAAAAGGCCATAAGATGGGAGTCGTTCCTACTAAGTTACCTTTATACTGGGAAAGGTTTCACTCTCCGGTCTGGAGAGATTTGAGAACAGTTCAGAACGAAGCCGCGGAAAGAGAGGCTCATGAAGACTTATGGCTAAACAACCTCAACAGAGGTGTGGGGATCCGCTCTAAGCGTATCACTGGCAACGGGAATAAGGTGATTTACCTAACACATAGCGTGAGTAGTGTAACCACTAACTCACTAAATTGTATTATTTTAGGGGTGTATTAGCGTGACGAACACGAGGAAAAAGACACTTCTTGGGTTCCATGTACTGGTTCCCTCTGTCTACCTCGTATCCCTGGCCGAGACCGACGTTGGTTTCCTTCGGGTAGCTACCTAGGGTTCTCTCCTCGTATGGACATATTGCATTTCTACTCCGCCTTCCTTCTGATTCCGACTCTGGGTGTCATCACTTCATGATGGATGACTGGAATCTCGGAAGTTTAAGCGAATTTCTTCACCGGTGTCCCTAAAAGATATAGGCACTTGGTGAATTCAAGTCTCGACCTAGTTCGTTCGTTTCCGAGCTGGAAATCTTCTCAATGAACTTCTTTGGGGTCGGAATCAACTCTTGTATCAAGTAATGAAGTGGATAGGGTTTTCTACTGGGTTCGTGCGAGAATGGAAATGTCTAAAGAATCCTAAGAGATTATTAACATTTCACTAGATGATCCACATCGGGTCCTGCTACGATTACACAGGGTATACAAATCATATATAGCTTAGATTCGATAGGCCTTCGAATATGTGATACTACTCTAGAACCACATCCCAACAAGGAAAAGGAAATAGAGCGAAACCACACATTCTAAGCCTATGGGATCCTTATTATATATAACCTTGGGAGTATACTCTCTGTAAGTGTAGGTATATCAATGAGGATCTTTTTAGTTCTTCACACAAGGTTAGTTATGGATCCTAAAATACCCCTATGGTATTTTAATTCTTTGTTTGTATCCTTATCTTCTTAATATGATTCTGGGATTAATGTGAGTCTTTTAGTGTTCTAAAATACTCCTATAGTATATTAAACTTTATGTTTGGCTCTAGCATTCCTAGTTGGTAAGTTTCAGACCTGTTGCAACACCAGTATCACTCCCAAACACACGTTCATCGCATCTTGAATAAATGTAGTTGATCAGGTTACATTTATTCCATACTACGATTACATAACTGCCCAGGTTTGACGGTAATGCTCAACATCTGAAGACTTTTATTCTTGTTCTTCTTGTGATACTTGTGTTCGAATGTTTAGATTCTGGATGTTATTATACTTTGGTAAAATATGGTTATATTTTAAAGTATAATTCTTGGTCAGAGTGTTTTATCCCCATGTATTTATAGGTTGCATATCTTTTATGAATTGATATACTTAGCTCACTATAAACAATGCTCTGATACCAATCTGTCACACCCCAAAACCGGAACGGCGGAAACGTTCTGGGGTGGATGACGTTATGTCAAGTATCACAACACATGCATTATAGTAATCAAAGTACAACAAAACATTGCATTAATAGTAATAATTTTACATGGTTCACATTACAATATATCGAAGTAATACAAGTAAATGAAATAAGAACAACATAATTTTACCTGTCTAATGCTGACCTAAGAATACAAGTTATTTGAAAAGCGAGTATCAACATTTTTACAAATGCTGGTGAGTTCATAACTAATTAGTGACATTTTATTCAAATAACTTTATAATGTAGTAGTTTAAGAGTTTACAATGTATTAGAGTTCTTTCCAGAAAATCCTATATTTTCTTTAATAAAAGCAGTCTTCTACCAAGACTGGACGAAGTTATGTGGTAAAAAGTAGTTTTCCCTTAATCGTTATCATTATCAAAATATAGAATTTGATTGTTAAAAGAAGCAAGAGAAGTCAGGGAAATAACATATGCCTCAGCAGTGAGGACTGCTGACTAAGGCAAATGAATCATAGACTCCAGGAGAGTATCGAACGAACGACACGCCTGGTTCCGTCTAACTAATGGAGACACAGACCCCAGAAGGTACCAAATGAAAGGTACAGCTGGTAAGGTCTAAAACAGTGAATGCAAACCGCAGACAGTATCAAATGAAAGATACATCTTGCAAGGTCAAAACAGAGAATACAGACTGCAGACAGTATCAAATGAAAGATACATCTTGCAAGGTCAAAACAGAGAATACAGACCGCAGACAATATCAAATGAAAGATTCATCTTGCAAGGTCAAACAGTGTGACTCTGAAAATGAGTTACTAGCATACAGTGTAAATTGCCGGTGAAATACCATTACCTTAAGGCCATGAATTATAAGGCAACCTGGGATACTCGTAACCATACTAACCGACACTAGAGTACCTGATGCCCTACAAGCGTCTATAAATTATGACATTTATCACCCCTTGGCTTGGTGGGTCGTGGACTGTAGCTAGCAGTCAGGGTGCGGGGGTGTCAATCCCGTATAGATCTATATACACAATGTCCGCTCTCTCTTAAGGAGACTCTGGTTAGCAACTAGACGATGGAGAAAGCCGTGTCCCGAAGATGCATCCCAAATAGTGAGTAGTGGGTTTCATATGTAAGTGCTAAACTAGAGGTAGAGACTCATAACTGAAGTGACTAGAGTAAACCTATATGTATATGCTCGCATACATAACATACAATTAATGAATCAACGACCTTCGGACGGCCATCCGATCCCAGTAGACGAAGAAAAGGAAATAGGGCGGACAAACCTTCCTAAGTCCTTCAGTCATTATTTATATGCACCTATACAAGTACATACATTCATCCCTTTCTTGAATTATTGCTTATAATTCAGATTTGTATCATTGTTTGGGACGTGATCTCATTCGTGATTTTTGAATTCAATTCAACAGGTCTTGGATTGTTTTCACCGATTTTCAAGTTATAGGTCTAACTTGATCATCATACTATTCTTTGTTACTTTTTCGTGTTATTCCCTTGCAAACCGTTCCAAATATAACCAAAAACAGCCCCATTTGCATTGTTTCTTCTCTATTTGTTATCATTTCGCTGCAATCAGAAACACTCCAAAACAAAACCTCCCATACATGTATCATAAGTGGTATCAGAGCTCAGTTTCGATTGGGTGTTGTTGTGTTCTTGTTTAACAAAAATCCTTGCTAAGTTTGTTTGATTTCACTTCCTGTTCAGAAGTTGTTTGTCCAAAAATGTTGCGCAAGTTATATGATGAAGAAGACATTAAGGAGGAAGAGGAAATTGAAGAAGTGGAGGAAGAAGATTTCGGTCCCATCTATGACACCGATGGGGAAGGGGAATTTGTTGAAAGAATTAATTTAGTGACTGGAGAAGAAATTGTTGAACACTCTAACCCTTTCTATGCCACTGATGGGGAAGACGACCATGAAGAAATTGAAGAAGAAATAAATTTCGTGGTTGGAAACAAAATTGTTGAAACAACTGTGAAAGAAATCGATTTTATTGTTACAAACAAAATTATTGAAGAAAAGGTTGAAGAATCCAAAGAGGTGGAGCAGGTTCTTGACCACGAAGATGTGGTTGTGGTTAAGAAGGATGATGATACTCGTCTTATAGCAAACCGTCTTTCTAAGAACCTAGAAGAAGGAGTGACCCATCAATTTCCAAGTTCCAAGCAATTACGAGGGAGGGAGTTCATAATGCTTGGATTCCTATTCTTGTGGTGTACTTTTAGTTGGGAAGCCATGTTATTGGAACATGTTGTTCATCAACCCACAAGTACAAACCATGATCTATTATTTCATATAACCATTGTTAATCCTTTAAATTATTTCAAGGATAACTTTCTAGGTTCTAATCTTGTTCATGGGAGTGTACGAAAGTGGTTTTTGATCCACAAATGGAAGATATGGTTAGAATTTCATTTGGCGAGTTCTTTTAGTTATTTGAAGAACATGTGTATGTGGAGAAGAGACCAAGTTGGAATAAAGAAAAGATCACATTATGCAATAAAAATTTGTTTTCAAGACTTGCTGTCAGGGAAGGTTCGTATGGGGGAACAACACAATTTGGTTCTTACTGAATTGAGGACAATTCCTTTCGAAGAAGGAGGGAATGATCCGTATATGGATAATGAAGGCCCAAAAGGCTATGGGTAGCTTAATATTGGGCTAGAAAGTTGTTTGGGCTTAATGGCCTATGGGGTATGCATGGTGACATAGTTGATGGATAGTTTTCATAATTAAATTAATAAAAGTTTAATAAATCCAAGACTTCATTTATTGATGGATTCAAAGCTAGGGTGATTATGGAAGCATTTGGAAGGGTATCATTGATGGCTCTCTTTAAACTTTGGGAGTTACACTATTATCATTGATGGATCTCTTTAAACTTTGGGAGTTACACTCTTATCATTGATGGTTCTCTTTAATCCTTGGGAGTTACACTCTACATCTTCTCATAACCAATTACTAGCAATTGAAGACTAATTGAAGACATGGACGTTTTTTTTTTGTCATTCTTAAGTGTGGTAGCTGTTTTTTTGTGTTATTTCAAGAGTTTCCTTAAATTTCATTTACTAGTTTTAATGAATAATTGGTTGGTTGGCTTGTAACCACCATGTTTGTAATAAAGGCTTCATATAAAGCCAAGTATATGCATGGGAAAGTGAATAGACGAATTTTTAAGAAAAAAACCTTTGTTCAATTGGAATTATTGTTATAATTCACAAATTATCTTGTTAGGATGCGTTCTTGACTTGATACGAACTCAATCCAATAGGTCTTGGATTGTTTTCACCGGTATACAACTTAATAGGTCTTGAGTTGTTACTAATCTATCCATTTCTTGCCATTCACATATCATTTGTGGTTGTTATTCTCTCTTAATTTACCTAAAAATTACCCCACTCACTAAATCAAGCCCATACACGTATCATTGGGTGTCCCGGGTAGCGTCTAAAGGTGTTTATGGCCTAGGAATGGAGTTTACTCTCTGAGAGTGATCCATGCATGGATCATGAAAGCCCAAAATGTGATGGATTAGTGATTACTAGTGGGCTAGAAGGTGGTTTGGGCTCAATGGTTGGGTTGTGCATGGTAACCCACAAATTCAATTAAGGTTGCATGAAGACTAGGGCAACATTTTTAAGGCTTCATAAGTGCTAAAAACGTTACTATTTGCTTCATAAAGCCTCCTAGCCGTTTTTGACACTCTTTGGTGGATTAGGGTTACACTTTAATGCTTATAATGACTCCTTAATGCTTCTTATGGCTCCTTAAGCAAGCATAGCCGTTTTTTTTCTCATTCACAAGTCTCATGGACGTTTTTTTTGTGTTCTTTCAAGAGTTACCTTAATTTCTATTTACTAGTTTTAATGAATAATTGGTTGGTTGGCTTGTAACCACCAAATTTGTAATAAAGGCTTCATATAAAGCCAAATTATGCATGGAAAAAGTAATACACGAATTTTAATCAAAGAACCATTATTTTCACCTTGAATTATTGTTATAATTCTCAAATTATCTTGTTGGGACGTGTTCTTGACTTGATACGAACTCAATCCAATAGGTCTTGGATTGTTTTCATCGGTATACAACTTGATAGGTCTTGAGTTGTTACTATACTAATCTATCTATTTCTTTCCATTCACATATCATTTGTGGTTGCTATTCTCTCTTAATTTACCTAAACACTACCCTACTCACTAAACCAAGCCCATACACGCATCATAAGTGGTATCAGAGCGCAGAATGGATTTTGATGATCCAGAGTTCCTACAAAATCTTCGAGAAGCATTAAGAAACATCCAAGAAGGTGGAAATCGAAGGCAACCCCGCCGTGGTGAACATAGGGTTGTGGAAGAATTCAAGGTGTCTGAATTGCCTGACTTTGTTGGTGGAACTGATCCTGAACGCTACTTGGAGTGGGAAAGGAAGATTGAAAGAATGTTCGAGTTCAAAGAAGTGGATGATGAAAAAAGCTGCAAGTATGCCATTCTCAAGCTAAGTGGTGGTGCTTCATTGTGGTTTGAAGGGCTTAAGGCCAAGAGAACCCGTGAAGGCAAAGAAAAAATTTGTTCTTGGCTTTCTCTAAAAGAAAAGCTAAGAAAGAGATATGTTCCTTCTACTCATAGAATTGCCACTTACAAGAAGATTGCTGATTTGAGGCAAGGAAAAATGAGTGTTGGAGAATACATTGATGAATTTGAGAAGTTGTCCTTGATGGGGGATATTGAAGAAATTGAAGAACAAAAAATGACTCGTTTTCTAAAAGGGTTGAACTACAACATTGCCAATGTTGTGGAGTTGTATCCTTATGCTGATTTTGGAACTCTTTGTGGTTTGTGTTTGAAGTTGGAGGGGCAAGCCAAAGCACGTTATGGTGGGAGTTCAAGTTCAAGTCTCGAAAATCCCAAGTCAAAGTCGTGGTCCAAGCCCGAGTCTAGCAATAGACAAAATTCTGTTTCTACTCCTTCTGGTTCTAGTAGTGTTCCCGTTGCTCCTAAACTTACTAGTGGTACCAAAGAAACTAGTTTGGCGAAAATTAGATGTTTCAAGTGTCAAGGTTTTGGTCATTACCAAAATGCTTGTCCAAACAAAAGGGTGGTGACTTTAAGGGAGGCCATTGAATGTCGTGAAGAGTTGGAGGAAGAAGAGAGGTTGGCGGGTATTTTTTATGATACACAACAAGAAGAGGAAGCATAGGAGGAGGTAGAGTATGAAGCACCGGTGTATGATACAGTTTTGGTGCTTAGAACCCTTAAAACTCAAGGGGTTCAAACCGTGGCTGATATGGATCAACGAGACCAATTGTTTCACACCAAATGTTTGGTTAGTGACAAGTGGTGTAGTTTGATTATTGATGGTGGAAGTTGTACTAATGTTGCTTCTAATGAAATGGTGACCAAATTGGGTTTGTCTACAACAAACCACCCAAAACCATATGTTCTTCATTGGTTGGATGATGGAAGCAAAATAAAGGTGACAAAACAGGTTAGAGTTGGTCTAACTATGGGGTCTTATGAAGATGAAGTGTTGTGTGATGTTATTCCTATGGATGCATGTCATATTTTGTTGGGGCGTCCTTGGCAATTTGATAGGGACGTGTTACATAGAGGGAGGAGCAATGAATATGAGTTGAAACACAATAATAAAAAAATTGTGTTAAAACCCATGTCCCCAACGGCCATAAGGTCCATGAATTCTAAACAAGTAAAAAAACCTAATCTTTCTATGTTTGCTAGTGAAAGGGAGGTGGAGCAAGTTCTTGACAAAGGTGATGTTATCTACATGCTTGTGGCCAAAGAGCATGCAAAGGTGGAGAAGATGGTGCATGGAGAAAACACTATTGCTGATTTGCTTTTGGAGTTTCAAGATGTGTTTCCAAGCGAATTACCACCGGGTTTGCCTCCAATCCGTGGTATCGAACACCAAATTGACCTTATTCCGGGTGCTCCTTTGCCCAATAAAGCTGCCTATAGATGTAATCCGGAGGTGACAAAAGAGTTGCAAAAACAAATTGATGAACTCATGAAAATGGGTTATGTTCGTGAAAGCCTAAGTCCTTGTGCTGTTCCAGTTTTGTTGGTTCCAAAAAAAGATGGTTCTTGGAGGATGTGTGTTGATAGTAGGGCCGTTAATATATCAACATAAAATACCGATTTCCTATTCCTAGAGTTGATGATTTGTTGGACGAGTTGCATGGTTCTATTGTGTTCTCAAAAATTGATTTGAGAAGTGGTTACCATCAAATTCGTATGCGTGAAGGGGATGAATGGAAAACAACCTTTAAAACTAAACATGGCTTGTATGAATGGACCGTAATGCCTTTCGGTCTAACTAACGCACCTAGCACTTTCATGCGACTAATGAATGAAGTGCTAAAATCTTTTTTGGGCAGGTTTGTGGTTGTGTACCTTGATGATATCTTGGTATATAGCAAGAGCTTGGAGGATCATTTGGTGCACTTAAAACAGGTTTTCAAGACGCTTAGAGCTCAAAAACTCTATGGAAAGCAAGAAAAATGTTCGTTTTTAGTGGAAGAAGTGGCATTTTTGGGTTTTGTGGTTTCAAAAAATGGCGTGTCCGTAGACCCATCCAAGACTGAAGCAATCAAGTCATGGCCTATTCCTACTAATATTTCTGAAGTTAGATCATTTCATGGTCTTGCTTCTTTCTATAGAAGATTTGTTCGTGATTTTAGCACCATTGCAAGTCCCATAACAGGTTGTTTGAAGAAAGGAGTCTTTGCATGGGGAGAAGAAGCTCAAAAGGCATTTGAGAAACTCAAGGCATTGTTGTGTGATGCTCCTATTTTGGCTCTTCCTGATTTTTCTCAACCATTTGAAGTGGAGTGTGATGCAAGTGGAGTTGGTATTGGGGCTGTTTTGATCCAATCCAAACGTCCTATTGCTTATTTTTCTGAAAAGTTGGGTGGTGCTCGTTTGAATTATTGCACTTATGATAAGGAGTTTTATGCTATTGTTCGCGCTTTAGATCATTGGAGTCATTATTTGCGTGCAAATCATTTTATTTTGCATTCTGATCATGAATCCTTGAAGTACATCAATGGGCAACAAAAGTTGAGCACAAGACATGCAAAGTGGGTGGAGTTCTTGCAATCCTTTCATTTCTCATGCAAATACAAGGATGGTAAAAGCAATGTGGTGGCTGATGCACTCTCGAGGCGTTACTCATTGTTGGTGACTTTGGATGTTCGTTTCTTGGGATTTGAAACTCTAAAGGACCATTATCAATCTGATATGGACTTTGGAGATATGTTTTTGAAATGTGCAGGTGGTCCTAATGGTGAATTTGTAATTCAAGATGGCTTTCTATTCAAAGGCAATCGCCTTTGTGTCCCAAAACATGCAATACGGGAGTTGTTGATTCGTGAAGCTCATGGCGGTGGTTTGGCTGGTCATTTTGGCATTACCAAAACTTTGCAGGTGCTTAAAGAACATTTCTTTTGGCCGAAGATGTTGGGGGATGTAACCAACATAGTGGGCAAGTGTGTTACATGTCATATGGCGAAAACAACTTTCAAGCATGGTGTTTACACTCCTTTGCCGGTTCCTATTTGTCCTTGGGAAGATGTGTCCATGGATTTCATTATGGCTTTGCCTAGAACTCAAAGGGGGAAGGATTCCATTATGGTGGTGGTGGATAGGTTTTCAAAAATGGCTCACTTTGTGCCATGTCATAAAACCAATGATGCATCTAATGTGGCTGATTTGTATTTTAAAGAGGTGGTTCGTTTGCATGGTATTCCTAAAACAATTGTTTCTGATAGGGATTCCAAATTTCTAAGTTACTTTTGGAACACTTTATGGAGGAAAGTGGGTACTAAGTTACTTTTTAGTACATCCCATCATCCACAAACGGATGGGCAAACGGAGGTTACTAATAGAACTTTGGGTGCTTTGTTGAGAGGGTTGGTTAGCAAAACTCAAAAAGATTGGGACATCAAACTTGCACATGCTGAATTTGCCTATAATCGTTCTCCTACTTATGCTACAGGTCGCTCTCCTTTTGAGGTGGTGTATGGTGTGAATCCTTACATGCCTTTGGATTTGATTCCATTACCAAAGAATGAATTGGTTCACAAGGATGCTAATGACAAGTTGAAGGCCATGATGAAACTACACCAACAAGTTCGTGAGAAGATTGAAGCTGTGAATGAGATGTACAAACAGAAGTCAAACAAGCATAGGAAACCACGTGTCTTTCAAGATGGTGACTTGGTGTGGGTGTATATGAGGAAAGAACGTTTTCCTAACAAAAGGAAAAACAAGTTGATGCCAAGAGCTGAAGGTCCTTACAGAGTGGTGTCACGTGTCAATGATAATGCTTATAAGGTAGATTTGGGAGGAGACCATGGAGTGCATGCTACCTTTAATGTGGGAGATCTTTCACCTTATCTTGATGATGATGGACTTGATGAATTGAGGTCAATTCCTTTCAAAGGGGGAAGGGATGATCCATGCATGGATCATGAAAGCCCAAAATGTGATGGATTAGTGATTACTAGTGGGCTAGAAGGTGGTTTGGGCTCAATGGTTGGGTTGTGCATGGTAACCCACAAATTCAATTAAGGTTGCATGAAGACTAGGGCAACATTTTTAAGGCTTCATAAGTGCTAAAAACGTTACTATTTGCTTCATAAAGCCTCCTAGCCGTTTTTGACACTCTTTGGTGGATTAGGGTTACACTTTAATGCTTATAATGACTCCTTAATGCTTCTTATGGCTCCTTAAGCAAGCATAGCCGTTTTTTTTTTCATTCACAAGTCTCATGGACGTTTTTTTTGTGTTCTTTCAAGAGTTACCTTAATTTCTATTTACTAGTTTTAATGAATAATTGGTTGGTTGGCTTGTAACCACCAAATTTGTAATAAAGGCTTCATATAAAGCCAAATTATGCATGGAAAAAGTAATACACGAATTTTAATCAAAGAACCATTATTTTCACCTTGAATTATTGTTATAATTCTCAAATTATCTTGTTGGGACGTGTTCTTGACTTGATACGAACTCAATCCAATAGGTCTTGGATTGTTTTCATCGATATACAACTTGATAGGTCTTGAGTTGTTACTATACTAATCTATCTATTTCTTTCCATTCACATATCATTTGTGGTTGCTATTCTCTCTTAATTTACCTAAACACTACCCTACTCACTAAATCAAGCCCATACACGCATCAGAGAGTAAACTCTTATCACTTAGTTTACGGCCCAGGGACTACTCACCATGAGTTTACGGCTGTAAACTCATGGTGAGGGGATCTAGTGTGTTTTAAGGCTTCTAACTTGTTCATGGAATTATTCTAGGTCCAAAACTATATAGTATGAGTGGGTTTAAGGTCTTTAAGGGCATCTTAATGGAGTTTACGGCCCAGGGACAAGTCCTAAGGGAGTTTACGGCCGTAAACTCTCATTCCTTGAGTTTATTGAAGTTTCAAGCCCCTAATACCTTGCTAGCAATTTATAATGAAGTGTGAGGCCATTTGGGGGAATTAAAACTATCATTTGAGCATGTTTGGGGGTGTTTACGGCCTTGACACATGTTTGGGCCGTAAACTCCTTTTACCCCTTCAATTCATTGTGTTTTGATGATCTAAACCCGAAATGATAAGCCCCTAATTTATGTATTAAGTCCAAGGGTGTTTTAGGAGTGTGTTTGGGGCATTTTAACATGTTTAAGAGGTGTTTACGGCCTAAACATGTGCTTGGGCCGTAAAATCTCTTTTATGCCCTAAATTGATTGTTTTAAATGATCAAACACTCCTAGGCTAAATCCTCACTTTATTTCCAAGCCTTTAAGGACATTTTGGGGTCATTTTCGCCTTGTTTAAGGGGTTTATGGCCTAAGGAGGATCTTAGGCCGTAAACTCCTCTTTCACAGCTTCTAAGTCCGATTTTTAGGCTATAAACACGAATCATAATGTTTAGAACAAGCTAGGATAAGCGGACTTACGATTTGGAAGCGTTTGGTTGCGGATTTGGGTCGAAAACGAGTCTAGAGAGAGAGAGAGTATAGAGAGAGAGGGTGGAAAAGCTCCAAATGGAGTTTACTCCCCCTTATATATGGGTGGGAGTTGGAGCTCAGTGATATTCTACCCGATACTGCCGTTATACGGGCTTTTAGTCGCACCCGATTTAGTGGTCGTAATAATAAAAATTAACTTTTTCCAATGAAATGGAAATGTGTGTTATGAGTTTTTATTTCTCTTATCACGACTTAACGACATCAAGATGATATATTTTTTTAATTGGCGACCTCTAATTAACGGAACTTTTATACAGTGGAATATTCCGTTAACGGTAACGGGGTAATGTAACGGAATAACTTTGGGTTGTCACATCAACACACTTGCTGCCTTGTTTTAAGCTTTGAAGTTTATTGTAGAGATCATGAAAGTAATGACTTGGCACAAACCGTCTTCGCATGACACTCTTCATTTTATCCCACGTCTCAATAAGCCTTTCTCCATTTCTCCGTCTAGTGATCAGAAGTTGATCCCACCATGTTTGTGCATATTCAGAAAACTCAACTACGGCTAGTTTTACCTTCTTATGATTGGAATATTCATGACAATCAAATATGAACTCCATTTTTTTCTCCCATTCAATGTACGCATCCGGGTCTGATTTGCCTTTGAAAGAAGTGACTTTCATCTTAATAGAACTTAAATTGTCATCTCTGCGTGACCTCCTTCTATGCGGTCGCCTTTCAGGTTCTCAACCATCATCCTCTTCTTCCCCGTTAGAAACCTGTGATGATGCTCGAGATCGAGTTCTTTGTGCTTGTGCCTCCATTCGCTCCATTCTTTCATGTACTTGGTTAAATTCATTTGTCATCAAACGTCGCATCTCATCCATCATAGCTTGAACTTGAAGGTTTGGTGGGGGGTTTTGATCACCCATCTTATATTTTTGCTAACAAAAAAAAGTAAGTTACTTCCTCCCAACACACTCACGTATTTCTCTCAAAAATAGTTCACTAAACCCTCGTGCATCCCTCGAATGGCTTTTACCCTCTTTTAGTCTCACCACACAACCTTTTACCACTCCTTTTAACTCTTAATGTTCTCAACAAACTAAAGAAACAATTATCAAATTTGAACTTGTGGCCTTAAGAAATTCAAACTTACCAAACAACTTTAATAAATGTATCCAAAATAAAGTAACCTCACTATACGAAAAGAAAGCCAAACAAACTTGGCTTTGCTAATGATGAAACAAACAATGGCTTTTTTTTTAGATGACTACACTTGGAATTCAAATTGACTTTACAGTAAACCTTATATTTTTTTTTCCTTTTTTCGTTTTTTTGGAATTCAAACCTTTTTGGAAAAAAAATGACTAAACTCCTCTTCTTTTTTTTTTTTTTTTCCTTTTTTCGTTTTTTTCTCTTTTTTTCTTTGTAAACCTTTTTTTTTGCTTTTTTTTTTTGTATTCTCTCTCTTTTTTTGCTTCTTCTTCTTTTTTTTTTTTTTTTTTTTTTTACCTTTGATTTTTTTGAGGAAGCTAATAGCCAAATGAAAATATAAAGGAAACAAAAAGAAATGTAGAATATAGAAGTTTGACAACTTAGAAATTCAAAAGTCGCTAGTAAGAACCTTGACAACTTGTGACAAGACCCGCTACCAATATGCGTCTTAGAACTCAAGTAATCAAGAAAAAAGAACAAAATAGATATGCAACACAAAGAACTAGCTCTGATACCATACGATGTGATCTCACCTAAAATTGAGGTTAGAACACGTTTTGCCTGATCGTTCATTTGGTTGCAGAATTGTAAAACAAAGGTAGAAACCGCGACCAATTGTCTATAAAGAGACAAGAACCTTGGTATAAATGCCACCATCAACCCACCAAATTGATTGATAAGTTTGAACACCACAAGCTATGAAAACCTGATAAGTTCTAAAGTTCACAAAGAACGAAAAGAGTTAAAAACTCACAGATTGTATTTACAACTTGATTGATTTCAAATGGATACATAGACCACGTTTTTATAGTGTGGGAAGAGTACCTAAAGAGCCACGAATTAAAGGAGTGTCTTTAATTTAAGACATTTAACCCCAAGTTTAAAACTATGAACCTAGACATGGTTTATCACAAAGTTCATGTAACCTAAGACCCTTTTATCTTCCCAACACTTATTTAGGAGACATAAAACGAAAATTACATATTAAATATAGAAAAAACGAAATGGGCTTCATAAAGCTCTTATTGGATCTTGTAAATCACTCTTGGACTTGAATTATTGTAATCCAGCTTTGATTAGGTCCAATGGGTCTCCATGCACTTTCTTGGGTACAAACTTCTCTAATCAACCCATTTAAAGCATCCTTGAATGCTTTAGCTCGTGCCCTTGTAACCGGTCCATCTGGCATTTGAATTGGATCCTTTGTTGATAGTTGTGGGTTTGCATCAAGTTCCGAATCGACTTAATCCCCATACCCACCCCCGTAGCCAAATCCCCTTACCATCTAGCACCAGCAGAAATGCAAGAGTTATCCAGCTAACTCAATGAACTGTTCAACAAGGAATTCATCAGACCAAGTTCCTCTCCGTGGGAGCCCCGATTTTATTTGTGAAAAATAAGGGCAGATCCTTTTGAATATTTATAGATTATCGTGAAACTCAAAAACATTTGGACATCAAACTTGCACATGCTGAGTTTGCCTATAATCGAAACTTATGCTGTCACTCTCCTTTTGAAGTGGTGTACGGTGTGAATCCTTACATGCCTTTGGATTTGATTCCAATGCCAAAGGGTGAATTGGTTCACAAGGATGCTAATGACAAGTTGAAGTCCATGATGAAACTACACCAACAAGCTTGTGTGAAGATTGAAGTCATGAATGAGGTGTACAAACGGAATTCCATCATGCATAGGAAACCATGTGTCCTTCTAGATGGTGACTTGGTGTAGGTGCATCTAGGGAAAGAACGTTTTCCTAAAAAAAGGAACATCAAAAGTTGATGCCAATAGCAGAAGGTCTTTACAATGTGGTGTCACATGTCAACGATAATGCTTATAAGGTGGATTAGGGAGGAGACCTTGGAGTGCGTGTTACCTTGAATGTGGAAGACCTTTCACCTTATCTTGTTGAGGATGGCCTTGATGAATTTAGGTCATTTCTTTTCAAAGGGGGAGGGGATGATCCATGCATGGATCATGAAAGCCCATGGTGATGGATTATTGATTACTAGTATGCTAGAAGGTGGTTTGGGATCAATAGTTCGGTTGTGCATGTTAACCTACGAATTGAATTAGGGTCGCATGAAGGCTATGGAAACATTTTAAAGGCTTCATAAGTGCTCAAAACTGTTACTTATTGATTTAAAAAGCCTCCTAGCCATTTTGATACTCTTTGGTGGATTAGGGTTACACTTTAATGCTTCTTATGGCTCCTTAATGGAGCATGGATGCTTTTTTATTCATTAGTGTGTCAGAAGTTTTTTTTGTGGTTTCATGAGCTTCTTTAATTCCATTATTAGTTTTACTGAGTAGTTTGTTGGGTGGCTTGTAACCACAAACTTTTTAAAATAAGCCTAGTTGATGCCCAGAGTAGAAGGTCTTTACAATGTGGTGTCATGTCAACGATAATGCTTATAAGGTGGATTAGCGAGGAGACCATGGAGTATGTGCTACCTTGAATGTGGGAGACCTTTCACATTTTCTTATTGAGGATGGCCTTGGTGAATTGAGGTCATTTTCTTTCAAAGGGGGAGGGGATGATCCATGCATGGATCATGAAAGCCCAAGGAGATGGATTAGTGATTACTAGTAGGCTAGAAGGTGGTTTTGGATCAATGGTTGGGTTGTGCATGTTAACCTACGAATTGAATTAGGGTCGCATGAAGGCTATGGCAACATTTTAAAGGCTTCAAAAGTGCTCAAAACCATTAATTATTGCTTCAAAAAGCCTCCTAGCCATTTTTCATACTCTTTGGTGGATTAGGGTTATAGTTTAATGCTTCTTGTGGCTCCTTAATGGAGCATGGATGCTTTTTCATTCATTAGTGTGTCAGAAGTTTTTTTTGTGGTTTAATGAGCTTCTTTAATTTCCATTATTTGTTTTACTGAGTAGTCAGTTGTGTGGCTTGTAACCACCAACTTTTTAAAACAGGCCTAGTTGATGCCAAGAGTAGAAGGTCTTTACAATGTGGTGTCACATGTCAACGATAATGCTTATAAATTGGATTAGGGAGGAGACCATGGAGTATGTGCTACCTTGAATGTGGGAAACCTTTCACATTCTCTTGTTGAGGATGGCCTTTGTGAATTGAGGTCATTTCCTTTTAAAGGGGGAGGGGATGATCCATGCATGGATCATAAAAGCCCAAGGTGATGGATTAGTGATTACTAGTAGGCTAGAAGGTGGTTTAGGATCAATGTTTGGGTTGTGCATGTTAACCTACGAATTGAATTAGCATCACATGAAGGCTAGGGCAACATTTTAAAGGCTTCATAAGTGCTTAAAACCATTACTTATTGCTTCAAAAATCCTCTTAGCCATTTTTTATACTCTTTGGTGGATTAGGGTTACACTTTAATACTTCTTATGACTCCTTAATGGAGCATGGGCGCTTTTTCATTCATTAGTGTGTCAAAAGTTATTTGTGTGGTTTCATGAGCTTCTTTAATTTCCATTATTAGTTTTACTGAGTAGTTGGTTGGGTGGCTTGTAACCACCAACTTTTTAATATAGGCCAAGTTTATGCATGGAAAAAAGTGAGAGATGAAATTTTAATCAAATGAACATTTCTTCACGTTGAATTATAGTTATA
The DNA here is from genome assembly GCF_052625555.1 of Lactuca saligna. Lineage (NCBI taxonomy): Eukaryota > Viridiplantae > Streptophyta > Magnoliopsida > Asterales > Asteraceae > Lactuca > Lactuca saligna. The sequence goes on along the minus strand of NC_136420.1, from coordinate 246,163,652 downwards.
GTTGAAAAGATCTGTTTGCACTTTCTCTCTCTACTCTTTCTCTCTCTCTACTCATTCTCTCTTTTTGATGTAGTGTTCTCAGAATGAATTCGTCGGTGTTTCTTCATCGTTGAGCTGATTATACTCAGTGTTGAAGAAATTTCTCCTCTATTTCCGTAGTCACAATAGGAGCATCATCCAAACCGGATCGATTGAAGGATGTGAAGGTGAAACCTCCGGACAAAAGTGTTGCGATCCGGTATAGTAGATCGGAAGTTGATATGAATGAAATGGTACCTCCGGGTGTTATTGAGAAGACTTCAGCTGCTCTTTATAGAGCTTGTCATAAACCAAGTTGAACTGGAGCTGTTGCTACTGGGATTAGGAAGGCTAGATGGAAGATTGAGGGTAAACCTTTTAGGGTTAAGAATCGAGTAAGGAAAGCTATGGGTGAGCTTCTCCAATGGATGCGGAAGGTTATGTTAAGAACTCTGTGACTGAAGATGGTACGGAGTAGGAATCAAGGAGTGAGGGGATATGGGAATCAGATTCGAGTAGCCATCTGATTATTAATAAGGATGCTTACAATAAGGTGAATATGAAGGTTGAAGGCACTCAAAGTTTAGCTGGGGAGAAGCATTCTATATATCCTGAGATTCAAATACCTACAGGTAATACTGTTTCATTTTCTAAAAATTGGGAGAATCCTAAAACTGGGGATGAATTGTTAAGCCCTAACACTGAAATGAAATTCATCTCTAATCAAATGAAGATTGTTAATCCATCGATTGTGGTTAGTGAGGGTACTGAGTTAGGGCATGTGAGTAGTGTTGAGTGTAATGTTGTTACTACTAATAAGGGTAAGGATGATAATACTCAAAAGGATAATGTTATTTGTAGCAACGTGTTTGAGGAATTTGTTCCGAAGGTGGGATTTGTTTTTCTTAATGAGATTAAGAATCAAATAGAGATGGATAAAAAATTTAAGTCTAATGAATCTGAGGTGAATAATGATGGAGATTTAAAACTTGATCCTAGTGTTTATTGGGATGAGAATGGAAATTTGATTAATATGAAGGAGGGAATCATTGAATCTGAAAATAAGATGGTTGATGGAGATGTTAGTGTTTCACAAGCGAAGGGGTTGAATGTAACAACCCGAAATTTCCGTACCATCTCTTGTAAATCTTTCGTAGTACAATTCATGCAACCACTCATCGTTTCCAAATTCGATTCTGGTCTTTTGTTTAATTAAGTCATTAACTTATATGTATCTAAAATGACTTAATGGGTGTCTTAATACATTTAGAAATCATTTTAACAACCCATATTAGCGATCGGAATATTTCTAGAAATTACCGTATCGGGTTACGGCAACTCAATCGGATACGACCAAAAGCCTCACCTATCGCCGGTATCGGGTAGAATTCCACCGTGTCCAAATCTTAGACACTATATAATGTGTTTTAAGCCTCCATTTGAAGCCTTTGGGCATTTTCTCATAAACACTTCTAACCTCTCTCCTCAACCATAATCAAAGGTCCAAAAACAAAGATTTAAGGCTCCAAATCAAAGAGGGACATTGCGAGTAATCAAACCCCGAACTAACGTCTAGTATCCGAAACCTTCGCATTCCCAAGTCTGGTGAGTTCATACCCCTACCCTTTTTCACTGTTTTCACTGTTTTTAGGGGGGAACACAAGCAAAGTACAAGCGAATTCTTGTACTCAAAACATGTTTCAAATGTGTGTTTCATATTCCATATGCTTTTAATACTGATTACTACAATTGATAACCATTTGAACATGCAGATCACGTAACATATATTTGTGAAATGAGTCTTTAAACTGTTATGTTTTACATATATTTCACAAATGGTTTTCCACATTTTATCAGTTAAAAGTGTAACAACCCGAAATTCCCGTATCATTTCTTGTAACTCTTTCGTAGTACAATTCACGCAACCAATCGTCATTTCCAAATTCGATTTCCGATCTTCCGTTTAATTAAGTCATTAACTTGTACGTATTTAAATTGACTTAATGGGTGTCTTAATACATTTAGAAATCATTTTAACACCCAACTTAAGTGATCGGAATATTTCTAGAATTTACCGTATCGGGTTACGACAACTCAATCGGGTACGACCAAAAGCCTCGTCTAACGCTGGTATCGGGTAGAATTCCACCGTGTCCAAAACTTAAAAACTATATAAAGTGTTTTAGGACTCCATTTGAAGCCTTTGGCCAATTTATCATTAAACACTCTCAACCTCTCTCCTCATCCCAAAATCAAAGGTCCAAAACAAAGATTTAAGGCTTCCAATCAAAGAGGTAACACCCCTAACTTGTTATTCAACCTCTTTAGCCTTCAAATTGATGTTTAAATTATGTTTTGGGACCAAGAACATGAGTTTACGGCCAAGGATCATGCTTGGGCCGTAAACTCCTTAACATGGGGTTTTTGAGCCAAATAACCCTTCCAAATCATAGTGGGACTTAGATATGACCTTAAGGTTTGCTAATTTAGACTTGGAACACTTTAAACATGATTTTTGGGGGACAAAAGTGAGTTTACGGCCAAGGCACATTCTTGGGCCGTAAACTCCTCTTAAATGGGGATTTAGTGCCTTAAATCATGTCCAAATGCCTTGAAACTCAACCAATGGCCTTGTGGTAAAATCTAGATGCATCTAAAAATAGTTTAAGGGTTTGAAACACATCAAAAATGTCATTTATAGGAGTTTACAGCCTAGGAACATACCCTTGGCCGTAAACTCATAAAACTTGTTAAATGATGCATCAAATACACTCAAATGGCTTGCATAAATTTCTAGAATCACATGTGATTGTTTTAAGCATCAAAAACTAACTTTTTATGGGTATAAGAGAGTTTACGGCCTTAGAACATGCCTTTAGGTCGTAAACTCCTAAAAGTCTGTTAAATGATGTTCTAAATTCATAACAAGGCTTGGAAAATTAACTAGAATCACATGTGATTGTCCTTTGTAGCTCAAATAAATTTTTCTTGGCCATGGGTGAGTTCACGGCTGTAAACTCTTATGGTGTGGCCGTAAACTCCCTTTTAAGTGTTATAATTTCATTCAATCAATTTCAAGGCATTTTAGAAATCCATTCCAACAATCCCCATGTCCATTTAAGCCATTAAACACCCAAAATCACACCTACATGAGTTTACGGCCGTAAACTCATGTATGTGTGTGTTCTATGGCTGTAAAATCCTTAAAATGTTTACTCTTGGGGAGTAAACTCAAGTCCCAAGTCCCTAGTGCCATTACACGTCCGAAGATGTCACCCGGGTCACTCCAAACGCTCGTTTTGAGGTGTTTAACCTCGTTGGAGTGTAATGTTCCATATAATTAGTGAATGTATCCCTAATTGTATATATATGGACATTATTTCATTTTACATAGGGACATCGCGAGTAATCAAACCCCGAACCAACGTCTAGTATCCAAAACCGACACATTTCCGAGTCCGGTGAGTTCATATCCCTACCCTTTTCACTGTTTTCACTGTTTTCAGGGGGAACACAAGCAAAGTACAAGGGAATTCTTGTACTCAAAACATGTTTTCAAATGTGTGTTTCATATTTCATATGCTTTTATTACTGATTACCATAACTGATAACCATTTGAACATGCAGAACACATATCATATATTTGTGAAATAGGTCTTTAAACTGCTATGTTTTACATATATTTCACAAATGGCTTTCCACAATTTATCAGTTAAAAGCATAACATTAACATTTGAACATAATACCTGTACACTGTTTTGTCCTCGGTAACACTCCACATATATACGCGAGTAAAGGACTATCATATTATTACTAGTAAATTTGTTAATCTTGTATGATTGGAGACACGTCCTCGGCAAACACTCCACCGAGATACGCGAGTGGAGGACTACACCCATAACCAGAATCTCTGGTATTTAGAGAGCGTGACTTGAGTATATAGATCTATAAGGGGCTAACTACCCCACGCCTAGCTGCTAGCTACAGCCGAACCGATATGGTTCAAGGGTGACGAAAGTCATAAGTATGTGGACTACTTATTGCCACATATGGACTACTTATTGCCATAGGTTTCAGTCTATCGTATGGTTATGGAACTCGCAATTAGGATAACAGAGATTTACTTATAGTAATAATGAACCACTTCATACATCTTTTACATCTTTCACGTACTAAAACTGACATTCAGGAAAGTACGGGACTTTCCTGGGAAAAACATGGAACCTAATCACGTTTACATCTTTTACATCTTTAACATCGTTCATATTAGAAACCAACATGCAGGAAAGCATGGGGCTTTCCTGGGTAACACTTACATAACTAGAAAGAGTAACAAACTGGATAGCATTACATCTTTTACAATTGGTAACATACAATAAGGAAAGTATAGGACTTTCCTGGTAATACATGATAGATAAACAGAACGATTTAACTAGTCGGATAACCAACTATACACTTTCACATGAGCAGACATGTTTTCAGTGTACAAACTTACTATACTTTACATTTGTGAACTCACAACCAACTTTTAAGAAAATACGGGATTTTCTTGGTATACATAACATGTCAGAATCAGAAAGGAAACTTGAAACATTTTCACAAACAAAAACCGCTTATGAGCTCACCAGCTTTATGCTGATTTTCAAACCGCTTGTGTTCTCAGGTCAGCATTAGAACAGGTACCCGAAGATCCTTTTGCTTGAAGACGGTGTACATGAAGATCCGTTTCATTTTGTTTAAATATATATATTATGTATCACAATTGTAAAAACTTTACTTTTGAAACAACTGTAAAATTTTTCTTATGCAATGTAATGGTTGTTTTACTTTACTTACTATGTGCATTGGATTTGATATTCAACGTGGAGTCAACCCTGGAAATGTTTCCGCCTTCGGTTTTCAGGGTGTGACAGATTGGTATCAGAGCCCTTGTTTATAGTGAATGAAGTATACCAAACCTTACATGGTATAAAACTATAAACACTAAAAGGGCCTAAGTGCTCTGAAATAAAAATATCTTCAAACTACAAGTATTTTCAAAAGTATACAAGTATACCGAACTATCATCATCTGTAACCACAAGTAGAACAGAACATAAGTAATTGGGTGTTGTGTGCTGCGGTTAAACTTGGGCAGTTATGTAGTCGTGTCTAGGATCAATATTGCCTGGCCAACTATATTCATTCGAGACACGACCAACATGTGCTTGGGAGTGACTGTCGTATGCGGCGTGCCTAAAACTTACCCTAATATCCCAAACATCGAACCATTGTCGAAATCAATTCATGAAATACTATGGGAGTATTTCTCGATCCCAATCCTCTGTAGAAATCCTTATTCGAGTGGCTTTCTGTGATTATTCTTAGTGATAAATTATCTGTTTCGATAACTCTTTCCTGCTTTATCGCTTATTCGAATCATATAACTGCCATATCTATCGATTCAATGTAGAGAACTTACCATCCTCTCTTTCTTGATCTTATTAGATCAAGATGCCTCCCCGAAAGAGACCCAGCTCAAAGAACAACAACAATCCTTCTTCGCCACCACCTCCTCCCAATTTGACCTAGCGTCACTCCAGACGGTCATGATAGCTGCAATGGTGGCAGCCATGTCACAAATGAACCCTAGTGGTTCAGGAGGTGGTCCCTAATCTTAAAACCCCGAAGTTAACCAGGGACACCAAAGAGGGGGTTCCTATAAGGATTTCATGAACGCAAAACCAACATCCTTCAATGGCGCTGGAGGTGTCATTTCCTTATCCCGATGGTTCGAGAAAATCGAGTCCATCTTTGAAATCTGTGCTTGTGCAGAGTCCGATAAAGTTAAATTCGCAGCCTATACCTTCGTTGATAAAGCCTTGACTTGGTGGAATGGCCGAGTTAAATCTTTGACCTTACCCGTAGCCAATGCCATGGGCTGGGATGCCATGAAAGAACTTCTCATCGTGAGTACTGCCCCCGTGGTGAAATGCAAAAACTAGAGCACGAGCTCTGGAACCTAAAGATGAAAGGTTCCGACATTGCTGCATACACTTCCCGATTCGATGATCTCGCACTTCTCTGCCCGGGATTAGTCACTCCTGAAAACAAGAAGATCGAAAGGTTCGTTTGGGGGTTATCCCAACCGACAAAGAGTCATGTTTTGGCTGCTCGTCCGGATACCTATGATAGTGCCAAGACTTTGGCTCAAACCCTGATCGATCACAGCGACGACGTTAAGGAAATTACTACCACTTCTGAGACGACTCAAAGGAGTGGCGAAAAGAGAAAATTCTGGAAGAAAAAGAAGGGTCAATCTTCTCAAGGATCTTCCAAGGAATAGCAGACAGTAGCAGTCCATGCTGCTACTACTCCTGTTGCTGCTGCTTCTGTTGTGGGATCCACAGCTCCAACTCCTACCAGTAAATATGCTGGTAATCTTCCTCTGTGTGACAAGTGCAAATACCATCATCATCCCGGTCCTTGCCGAGAACTATCCTGTACCAACTGTGGTAAGAAAGGGCACACAGTTCGATTCTGCAAAACTCCTACCCAATCGGCCAACCAATCATCTGGAGCAGGTGTTAGTCAAGCCTACTACAATTGTGGAGAAGTTGGACACTTTAAAAGGAACTGTCCCAAGAAGTCAACTGCCGATACCACTGGAAGGATTCTAACCATGGGACGGGAGGAAGCAGTTGCTGATCCCACTGTTGTTTTGGGTACGTTCCTTCTCGACAACTCATATGCTAGTATTCTTTTCGATTCGGGTGCTGAAAGGAGTTTTGTTAGTCATGCATTCCAACATAATCTAAAACCTAATCCTCAACCACTAACTGAAACGTTTACTATCGAAATGGCTAACAGTGAGAAAGAAAGCACTAACGATGTATTCTTAGGTTGTACGTTTACCCTAAATGATCACTCATTTCCTATAGATCTCATGTCGGTTTCCATTAAGAGCTTTGATGTTATCATTGGCATGGATTGGTTAAGTCCCAATCATGCTGATATTCTTTGTTACGAAAAAGCCATCCGTCTCAATCTTCCTTCGGATCAAACTCTCATAATCTATGGCGATAAACCCAGTTCCAACCTTTATATCATTTCCTGCATCAAAGCTCGAAAGCTCCTTCGAAAAGAGTGCATTGCATTCTTAGCCCATGTGATCAACGAGAAACAAGAAGTTAAAGACCTCGCGAGCGTCCTCAAAGTTTGTAACTTTCTAGATGTGTTTCCCGAAGAGCTTCCAGGAATCCCTCCCGAACGTCAGGTCGAGTTCCGTATTGACCTAATTCCTGGAGCTACCCCCGTAGCAAAGTCTCCGTATCGATTAGCTCCAGCAGAAATCCAGGAGTTATCCAGTCAACTCAACGAATTGCTCAGTAAAGGATTCATTAGACCGAGTTCCTCACCCTGGGGAGCTCCGGTTCTGTTTGTCAAGAAGAAAGATGGATCCTTTCGTATGTGTATCGACTACCGTGAGTTGAACAAGTTAACCGTTAAGAACCGATATCCTCTTCCACGAATTGATGACCTCTTCGATCAACTCCAAGGAGCCAACTACTTTTCAAAGATAGACCTTCGGTCAGGGTACCATCAGTTACGAGTCCAGGAGAATGATGTTTTCAAAACAGCTTTTAGGACTCGGTATGGACACTACGAGTTCGTAGTGATGCCCTTCGGTCTAACCAATGCACCTGCTGTGTTCATGGACCTGATGAACCGGGTGTGCCGTCCCTTCTTAGACAAGTTCGTTAACGTGTTCATTGACGACATCCTCGTCTACTCCCGAAGCGAAGAAGACCACAGACAACACTTGAGGTTAGTGTTGGAGACTCTTAGATCCGAAAAGCTATACGTGAAATTTTCCAAATGTGAATTATGGATACGGAAGGTAACTTTCCTTGGTCACGTAGTAAGCGAGGAGGGTATTCACGTAGATCCTTCCAAGATTAAAGCGATAAAGAATTGGTCAGCACCGAAGACACCCACAGAAATTCGTCAATTCTTGGGTCTCGCCGGCTACTATCAATGATTCATTCAGAACTTTTCCAAAATTGCCAAACCTTTAACCACTCTAACACAGAAACGTATACCCTTTTGTTGGAGTGATAAACAAGAAACTGCATTCCAAATGTTGAAGAAAGCCTTATGCAGCGCGCTTGTTCTGTCTCTGCCCGAAGGGACAGAGGATTTCGTCGTCTACTGCGATGCATCTAATCAAGGTTTAGGCTGTGTGCTTATGCAAAGAGGAAAGGTTATTGCCTATGCCTCAAGATAGCTGAAACCACACGAGGTCAACTATACCACACATGACTTGGAACTAGGAGCCGTAGTCTTTGCATTGAAGATTTGGAGACATTATCTCTACGGAACCAAGTGCACGATCTTCACTGATCACAAGAGCCTGCAGCACATCTTTGATCAGAAAGACTTGAACATGAGGCAACAGCGATGGGTAGAACTACTCAGTGATTATGAGTGTGAAATCCGTTACCACCCCGGTAAGGCCAATGTGGTAGCAGATGCCCTTAGCCGAAAGGATAGGGCAGATCACAAAGTGAAGATCCAGACGATGACCATCCATTCCAACCTACCCATGCAAATCCGAGAAGCTCAGTTAACAGCCCTCAAACCCAAGAACATGTCAAGCAAAACCTTGAGAGGAATGGAAAAGAAACTTGAGATCAGAGGTGACGGAGTTCACTGTTTCATGGATCGAATCTGGATTCCCAAGTCCGGAGGATTCAGGGAAATAGTCATGGAGGAAGCGCACAAAACCAAATACTCTGTTCACCCAGGTTCTGACAAGATGTACCTGGATCTCAAGAAACAATACTGGTGGCCAAACATGAAAGCTGAGATAGCTACATTCGTGGGCAAGTGTCTGACTTGCGCCAAAGTTAAAGTTGAACATCAGAAACCCTCAGGTCTGCTCCAACAACCCGAGATCCCTGAGTGGAAATGGGAGATGATTACCATGGACTTCATCACCAAACTACCCAAGTGTTTTAGTGGGTACGATACCATTTGGGTAATTGTCGATCGTTTGACAAAATCCACTCACTTCGTTCCGATCAAAGAACCATACAAGATGGAAAGACTCGTGCGAATCTACATCCAGGAGGTAATACGTCTACACGGTGTACCTGTATCTATTATCTCTGATCGAGATAGTAGGTTTACCTCCAGATTCTGGCAATCCCTCCAGAAAGCCCTTGGAACCAAACTAGATATGAGCATAGTGTATCATCCTCAGACCGATGGACAGAGTGAGAGAACAATCCAAACCCTGGAGGACATGCTTAGGGCATGTGTCATTGACTTTGGAAAGTCGTGGGACACACATCTATCTTTGATCGAATTCTCATACAACAACAGTTACCACACCAGCATTAGGGCTGCTCCGTTTGAAGCCCTATACAGTCGTAAGTGCAGATCCCCTCTATGCTGGGCCGAGGTGGGAGATACACAGTTAGATAGGAGTCGAGTCCCCGACAGTGCTCTCACTGGTCCTGAAATCATCCGCGAAACCACCGAAAAGATCATTCAGATCCGTAACCGATTGAAAGCTTCACGTGATCGCCAAAAGAGTTACGTTGATAATCGTCGGAAACCACTAGAATTCCAGGTTGGAGACTGTGTCCTATTGAAAGTCTCGCCCTGGAAAGGCACTGTACGCTTTGGTAAGCGTGGGAAACTTAATCAAAGGTACATTGGTGTCACACCCCAAAACCGATAACGGCGGAATATGTTTCGGGGTGGATGACGTAGTGTACAGTATCATCACAATTGTATAATAGTAAAAGCAAGAAACATACAACCATTTCATTTACATAGTAAGTGTATTTACGAGTGTGTTTTGTAATATTTGACAAACACCAAAAGTTAACATAAAAAAATAAGAGATGGGTCTTGTATCCTCCATCTTCTCCAAAAATGTTGCTGCTGTACCTGTCTATCTTTGACCTGAAGATACAAGTTATTTTGAAAAGAATATCAGCATAAAGCTGGTGAGTTCATAAGAGTTTTTTTTTTTTAGTGTGAGTACTTGTATAAAAGTATTAGAGTCATTAGTATGAAAGCTGAAGTTTGAAATCATAAATAGTGGTAAAACCTAGAAAATCCCATATTTTCCAGAACTGTATAGTAAGTGAAAATCTTTAAGAAATATGTTGTTTCTATCTTTGAATGTTATTTATCATAGACGTGTAATAGTGACTCATCATTATGTAATGTAGTATAGTGAGTTATTCTTAGAGTATATAATAGTGGTGCAGCATCCTTTAGTATTAGATACTTATTTACTTCGGGATATTACTTCATCTTTCTTTTAGTATTTTAGTGCGGTTATAGTGTCTTTCTTAGTATATTCCCAATAGTGTGAGTAATAGCGAATCCCCATGACCTTCCCAGTCATGCATAGTGTAGTAGAGTAACAGCATCCCTGGGCCTGAGCGGCTCGGACTGAAGTTATCAGTCGGGATGTAATAGCGTCTGCCCCGTATAGATCTATACATATAGTGTCGTCTTCCTGTCGGAAAACTTCGAGTATAGTGAATAGCGTATAGAGTATCCCGTAGTGGATTAGTGAGTTATCTCATGATTAGTGCATTCTCTTGTATTATAGTGTAGTAATCTTTCGTATAACTTGTATTGTATTCTCTTATTAGTGTATTGCTTCATAGTATAGAGAATTATAGTAGTGTAGAGTAATAGTGGAAACTAGGGATAGAGTCCTTAACTATACCCATTATAGTTAATTTAGTGTATGTGGTTCTAGTCAAGTAGTGATTCAGGTAATTAATGAATTAAGAAGTACTCATAATCTGTACTAATATATGAGATATATAATTAAGAAATCAATGACAGTCGGATGGATAACTACTACCCTAAGTCCACAATCAAACAAGAAACAGGAAATAAGGCGAGCTATCGGTCCTAAGTCTTTCAAATCTTACTTATATAAATATATCAGTATGATTACATTCTTATAAAGAGTTTTATTTAACGAAAGTATTGTACGAAAGGAACATTTAAAACTTGTTTGTTAATCCAAGATAGTTTTGAAAACAATTGATTTATTTATAAAGCATAGTGATAAATCACATGTGATTTGAACTACAGATTGTGAATCGCATGTGATTAACTCTGAAATCTGAAAAATAGTCTTGTATAACTTTTCATAAACATGTATATTCAACTTGTATCTCCCCCCTAAAACATATAAAACATTTGAAAGGTTCATTTAAGGGGTATGAACTCACCTGAAATCGCGGAAATCGGGTAAATCGGGTAAATCGGGTAAAAGTGTCGATTGAGCGTTTGGTACCCAATAACCTCTTGAGCACCTCCTAGGACCCTAATGTCCTATGAAATATGTATTTTACAAGAAGTTAATCATCTTATGCCTTTCATTATGGTATTTGGACATTCTAGTATCGTTTTCGGGGTTTTAAGGCTTAGAAGGGGTTCCCGGGAGTGGTACAAAGTCATGAATGATTTACGGGAGGTTCCACGAGCTCACTCCCTTGGAGTTTATGGCCCAAAAGCCATCCTTTGGGAGTTTACGGCTGTAAACCCCCTAGGTTTGGCCGTGAACTCTTGTGGCACTCCAAAGTGTATGTTTAAGGTCTTATTGAACTTCCTTGATTTAGTGGTATGTGTCTTGGACCATTTTAAGGGATTAAACATCATAATTTGTGACATTTTTGGGGAGTTTACGGCCAAGACTTGTTCTTGGGCCGTAAACTCTTGTAAACCCTTCAAGATGTATGTTTTATTGGTACAACAAAGTCTCATACACCTTAGATAAATCCTAGAAGGTCCTATAGTGAGTTTGGGACAATTTGGCATACATTTTTGGGGAGTTTACGGCCCAAGAATATCCTTGGCCGTAAACTCTTCATTTTGTGCTCAAATGTGAAGTTTAATGGTACAACACACTTCCAAAGGCCTTAGCTAAAATCCTTACATGCATTTGAGGGGTTTTGGGACTTGTTTGACATAAAAATATGGGTGTTTACGGCCCAAGCTTAGCCTTGGCCGTAAACTCCTCTTTTTGCCATCAAATGATGTTGTTTGATGCATTTAAGCCTTCCTTGTTGTCAAGTCTAAATTGCCAAACACCCTAGATGAGTTTTTGGGGCTTTAAACAAGTGTTTTTGGGGTGTTTGAGGTGTTTACGGCCTAAGCACATGCTTGGGCCGTAAACTCCTTTTTATATGTCAAATCCTTGTGTTTTAGTGTCCAAAGTCCCCTAGGTTTATGCCTCAACTAGTCTATAAGCTTAAAAGAAGGAGAAACAAGGCTTTTGGCATGATTTTGGGGTTTGCGGCCTAAGGAGCTTCTTAGGCCGTAAACTCCTTTATGGTCCTTGAGTTTCATGATTTTGGACTCTAAAAGCAGTAAAGTATGATTAGATTAAGTTAGGGGATGAATCCTTACGTTTGGAAGTCGGAAATTCGCAGATTTGGAGTCGATTTCGGGTCTAGAGAGAGAAAGTAGTGAGAGAGAGGTGTAATAGTGGTAAAAGAGTCCAATTGAAGTGTTCAAGTGTTTTTATATGTCTCGGGTATTGTACCCGATACACGGCTACTCGATGCTAAAGTTTAACGGGGTTAAAACTTTTTACCCGGGTGAAGTGGTTGAAATAGTAATACAACTCTATTAGGTTAAACTAGATTAACACGTATGAGTTATATTACTTATAGTGATATTAGGATATGCATATAATTAGATATTTGGATATTAACGATTCCAAATATTACATAAAATAACGTACGTTAACGTATTCCGTTAGTGAAAAAAAATGGGATTCGTAACGGGAATAGATTTGGGGTTGTCACATCATCCCCCCGTTAGGGAAATTTCGTCCTGAAATTTTAGAATTCATACATATAAGAGTTATAGTACAACTACGTGAAGAGATGGGGGTATTTGAGTTTCATTTGGTCTTCGCGTTCCCAAGTGAATTCCGGTCCTCGCTTGGCATTCCACCGAACTTTCACAATTGGGATACGGCTTTGCTTCGTTCGTTTTACTTCTCGATCCATAATCTCAACAGGTTCTTCCACGAAGTTGAGGCTCTCATTGACCTCGATCTCGTCAAGGGGAATTACGAGTGTCTCGTCTGACAGGCATTTCTTCAGGTTAGAGACGTGAAAGGTAGGGTGTATGTTGCTTAGTTCGTGAGGTAGATTGAGTTTATAAGCTACGGGGCCGATTCTAGCGAGAATTTCAAAAGGCCCTATGTACTTTGGGTTCAACTTTCCACGCTTTCCAAAGCGTATCGTGCCCTTCCAGGGTGAGACCTTCAACATGACTCGATCTCCCACCTGGAATTCCAAGGGTTTTCTTCGTTTATCGGCGTAGCTTTTCTGTCGATCCCTAGCGGCTTTAAGTCGTTCGCGTATCTGTACAATCTTCTCGGTCGTTTCTCGAATGATTTCCGGACCAGTGAGAGAGCTGTCAGGAACTCTTCCTTTAGCTAGTTGAGTGTCACCCACCTCAGCCCAGCATAGAGGGGATCTACACTTGCGGCCGTAGAGGGCTTCGAATGGGGCTGCCTTGATGCTCGTATGATAACTATTATTATAAGAAAATTCCACAAGGGGTAAGTGTGTGTCCCATGACTTACCAAAGTCAATTACACAAGCTCGCAGCATATCCTCTAAGGTTTGAATCGTCCTTTCACTCTGTCCGTCGGTCTGCGGGTGGTAGGCTGTACTCATGTCCAGCCTCGTCCCTAGTGCTTTTTGCAACGATTGCCAGAACCTAGAGGTGAATCTACTATCTCTGTCTGAGATAATAGAGATAGGGACGCCATGTAGTCGTACTATTTCTTTAATGTATGTTCTAGTGAGCTTCTCCATCTTGTCCGTTTCCTTGATGAGTAGGAAATGTGCGGACTTAGTCAACCTATCGACAATGACCCAAATAGTATCTAACCCACCCGTCGTCTTGGGAAGTTTGGTTATAAAGTCCATTGTGATCCGCTCCCACTTCCATTCTGGTATCTCAGGTTGTTGAAGGAGTTCTGAAGGCTTTTGATATTCAACCTTGACCTTCGCACAAGTGAGGCACTTACTCACAAATGTGACGATTTCTGCTTTCATGTTTGGCCACCAGTATAGCTTTTTGAGATCCAGATACATCTTATCTGAACCTGGGTGGATGGAGTAGCGAGTGTTATGCGCTTCTCTCATAACCAAATCTCTAAAACCTCCATGGCGTGGAGTCTAGATCCGGTCCATGTAGTAGTAGGCTCCGTCATCCTTTACTACCAAGTTTTTATCCATTCCACGTAGAGATTCTCCCAACACGTTCTCGGGCTTTAAGGCTTCCAGCTGAGCCTCTTTGATCTGCGTGGAGAGATGCGAATAAATAGTCATCGTCAACGACTTGGTCTTTCGACCAGTATACTCCTCCCTGCTCAGTGCATCTGCTACTACATTGGCTTTTCCCGGGTGATATCTAATTTCACAGTCGTAATCGTTAAGTAGTTCGACCCATCGACGCTGCCTCATGTTGAGTTCTTTTTGGTTCATTATGTGTTGGAGGCTTTTATGATCAGTGTATACCACACTCTTCGTCCCATATAAGTAGTGTCTCCAGATTTTTAGTGCAAAAACAACCACTCCTAATTCGAGGTCGTGCGTAGTGTAGTTCGCCTCATGGGTCTTTAGCTGTCTCGAGGCATATGCGATAACCTTACCCCGTTGCATCAAGACGCAACCGAGCCCCTGATTGGATGCATCACAGTATACAACAAAATCTTCTGTCCCTTCGGGAAGGGATAATACTGGTGCGGTGCATAGGGCTCGCTTCAGGGTTTGGAATGCCTTCTCCTGTCTTTCCTCCCAGTCGAACGGTACTCCTTTCTGTGTCAGCATAGTGAGAGGTTTCGCAATCCGAGAAAAGTTTTGAATGAATCTACGGTAGTAGCCAGCGAAGCCTAGAAATTGACGAATTTCTGTAGGCGTCTTCGGTGCTGACCAGTTCTCAATAGCTTTAATCTTGGAGGGATCCACATGAATTCCTTCTTCACTAACCACGTGACCTAAGAATTCGACTCTTCGGATCCAGAACTCGCACTTAGAGAACTTCGCATATAACTTTTCGGATCGCAACGTTTCCAAGACTTGTCGTAGGTGATCCTTGTGTTCTTCCTCGTTCCGAGAGTAAACGAGGATATCGTCAATGAAGACGATGACGAACTGATCCAGGTATGGACGACACACTCTATTCATCAAGTCAATGAATACTGCGGGGGCGTTGGTCAGTCCAAAGGGCATCACTACGAACTCAAAATGTCCATAGCGGGTTCGGAAAGCTGTCTTCAGAACATCTTCCTCGAGTACCCGTAACTGATGATACCCAGATCTAAGGTCAATCTTGGAGAAGTAACTTGCTCCTTGTAGTTGATAAAACAGATCGTCGATACGAGGGAGAGGGTAGCGATTTTTAACCGTGAGTTTATTGAGTTCTCTATAATCGATGCACATCCGAAACGATCCGTCTTTCTTTTTCACGAACAAGACCGGAGCTCCCCAAGGTGAGAAACTCGGTCTTATAAAGCCCTTGCTGAGCAGTTCGTTGAGTTGACCAGACAGTTCTTGCATTTCGGCGGGCGCTAGACGGTAGGGCAACTTAGCTACGGGGGTAGCTCCTGGAATTAGGTCAATTCTGAACTCAATCTGACGTTTGGGAGGTAGGCCGGGAAGATCCTCCGGAAAGACGTCAGGGAAATCGCATACTACGGGAATGTCTTTTGGATCTTTCGATTTCTGGTTAATGTCAACGACATGGGCAAGAAAGGCGCGATATTCCTTGCGTAAGTATTTTTGAGCCTAAACACTGGAGATGATACGAAGGCTCGTACTCGGCTTATCTCCATATATCAAGAGGGTTTCGTGATTCGGAAGGTTCAGACGAATGGCTTTGTCGGAACATAGGATATCAGCGCAATGGAGACTCAACCAATCCATACCAACAATGACATCGAAATTTTTGATTGAGACTGGCATAAGATCGATTGGGAATGAGTGATCGTCTAACATGAGAGTGCAACCTATGTAGATTTCGCTAGAGCTTTCTGTTTTCCCATTAGCCATTTCTACAACGAATGTTTCTTTTAGTGGTTGAGGGGTTTGTTTGAGTAAGTGTTTAAAGTTATGATTTACGAAGCTTCTTTCTGCACCACTATCAAATAAGACACAGGCATAGGAGTTGTTGAGAAGAAACGTACCCGTGACTACTGTGGGATCTGCTACCACTTCATTGTGACCGATAGCGAGTAGCCTTCCAGTTCCTCCAGCATTTGTGGTCTTTGGACAGTTTCTCTTAAAATGACCCGCCTCTCCACAGCCATAACAAGTTGGGGTCACTCCCGTACCAGGAACCTGCGTGATAGGTTTGGGAGGGGCCTTACAAAATCAGACAGTATGGCCTTTTCGACCGCAGTTGGAGCACTGCAGTTCACGGCAGGGGCCGTTGTGGTGGAAAGGGCACTTGGGACACTTGGGCAAATTTCCACTGTAAGCTTTTGGCGGGGCTGGAGCAGCTGGAGTAGTCGTGGTGGTGGCAGCATAGACCGCCACAATTTGTTGGTCCTTTGAGGAGGTTTGAGTTTTCTTGCCTTTCATCTTATCCCATCGCTTCCTCTTTCTGTCAGATGAAGCGGGCGGTGCAGTGGTTGTTGTCGCCGGAGTGGAGGGGATTTCGTGGTTGATCAGACTCTGGGCCAATTCCTTGGCGCTATCAAAAGTTGTAGGGCGTGAAGCTAGAACATTTCCTTGATACGGGGACACTAAACCCCAGATGTACCGTTCAATCTTCTTGTTCTCTGTAGGCATCATATTGGGGCACATAGCTACCAAGTCGCAAAACCTGGCCGTATAAGCTGTTATATCGGTCCCCTTCATCTTGAGGTTCCAGAGTTCTTCCTCAAGTTTCTGGATTTCGCCCCTAGGGCAGTACTCTCCTCTCATGAGGTCCTTCAGAGTGTCCCAGCCCATAGCATTGGCTGTGACCAAGGAAAGTGAACTAACATGGCCGTTCCACCATGTCAAGGCCCTGTTGGTAAGGGTAGCGGTAGCGAACTTGATTTTGCTCTCCTCGGGGCAAGAGCACATCTCGAACACAGCTTCGGTTCTTTCGAACCATCGAGATAATGTCAGAATTCCCCCAGTACCATCAAAGAAGGTGGGTTTACAGTTCATGAAATCCTTATAAGTACATCCCTGCACTCGATGATGGACTTCACCGAACCTGGAGTTACCACCGCTCGCATCCCCAGAATTCATCTGGGCCATGGCTGCTGTCACGGCCGCAGTTACCGCTGTTTGAAATAACACCGGATCGATCTGTGGAGGAGGGGGTGGTGGAGTAGGGGTTTGAGTTGCAGGTCTTCCTCTGGCGAGACGCTTTCGTGGAGGCATCCTTTACTGGAAGAAATATAGAGATGATAGCAATAGTAAGGGCCTACTGCGAATATAAATAGAGTGTTTCGTGGACTAAATCAACATAATCCAAGATCAAGATGAGAGTTATAGCAATAGAGAAATCAACTGCCAATATATTGGTATTCATGATGCAACACAAGTTCATGAAAATTTGACCTAGCAATAGGTCTTACATCATACCATAAAGAAAAGGATTGGCAGTTTAGAGGTTTGACTAGGGTACTTTCAAGCTAGGAATGTTTACAGATAATAGATCTACGGAACATAGAGTGGATAGGTTAATCCATTAAACAAAAGATAGAGGTAACTAGACGTCTTCTACTGGCGACGGTTACTTGTCGGGTGAATCCTCAGTTCTGCTAGCTGACGCATAACTTCGTGAAGGTGTCGATCATGAGTCCTTTGGCTTGCACGGAGTTCTCTAACTTCAGCTCGGGATGCAGCCAGCTGGTGCTGCAGAGCCTTGTTAGTCCTCCTTGTCATGTCCATGGCTTCTTCGAGTTGGCGGATGCGAACTGTGTTGAGATTTGAGTTGGCATCCACTTCCACAACTCGACCTATTGCAGCTTGACCTTGCTCGACATTCCTGGCAATCCTTCGGATCATGATGGGCAGAACCTGATCTGCTGATCCACCTTCGTTTATGTTGTAGAAACTTCGGTCTCCATTGTATGGCGTGGGCTGACCCTGCTCTTCACTCCATCTGTGCAAGGATATGGCCCACATAGGAGTGGGGCCCTGAAATGTCGGATGGGGGTTGGGGTTTGGGACTCCAGGGGGTAGGTTATTAACTTCTGGCTCGGAGTCGGAGTTATCCGGAAAGCCTTCTGCTCGGTGGTCATCCAAGGGGATTGGATGATCATCGTCCGACTCTTCACTAAGCCATCCCCCATTACCCTGGTTTGGGTAGTACGGGTCGCCTGGAGGGTGGAAGCCAGCCATGGTATCTATGCGAGAAAGGGGAAAAGAAGGTTAATAGGCGTACTAACCTAAATTACTTATAAGACGGTCGTCACGAGTTGGACCAATACTTGCATAATGCATACTAATTACATGTGATTGGGGCAGGATAGTCCGTCGAATAAGTGACCCTAACTCTAAATCCACAACCAAACAAGGAACAGGAAGTAAAGCAAAGATCACAGATTCTAAGTCTATGACGCCCTAGTCACATGTAACCAGAAAGTATCCATTTAGCGACTATTGCTCCATCAGTAACGACCCTTTTTAGTTCTCACAGATGTATGTTTTTAGAGGTACAGAATACTCCTATAGTATTCTAATGTTAATCGTTATTGTGGTGGTGTTGGTAAGTTTTAGACTTGTTGCAATACCACAACCAAACTTAGGCACATGCTAGTCACTCCCAGGAAAACGTAATTGATCAGGCTACATCCCCCTAAATGTGACTATATGTCTCTAAGCTCAATTGTGCTATCCAACAATCTTAATACTTTTGTTTGGTTCTAGGATGATACTGGCTTCTGTGTTTTATAGTGATGTGTATATATATACTTAGTTAAATCTTTTAGATACTTAACAGTATATATTCTTGGTCAGAGTGTTTTAGTCCCGAAGTGTTTATAGTTCGTATATCTCTTATAGGTTGATATACTTGATTCACTATAAACAATGCTCTGATACCAATCTGTCACACCCCAAAACCGATAACGGTGGAATATGTTTCGGGGTGGATGACGTAGTGTACAGTATCATCACAATTGTATAATAGTAAAAGCAAGAAACATACAACCATTTCATTTACATAGTAAGTGTATTTACGAGTGTGTTTTGTAATATTTGACAAACACCAAAAGTAAACAAAAAAAAATAAGAGATGGGTCTTGTATCCTCCATCTTCTCCAAAAATGCTGCTGCTGTACCTGTCTATCTTTGACCTGAAGATACAAGTTATTTTGAAAAGAATATCAGCATAAAGCTGGTGAGTTCATAAGAGTTTTTTTTTTTAGTGTGAGTACTTGTATAAAAGTATTAGAGTCATTAGTATGAAAGCTGAAGTTTGAAATCATAAATAGTGGTAAAACCTAGAAAATCCCATATTTTCCAGAACTGTATAGTAAGTGAAAATCTTTAAGAAATATGTTGTTTCTATCTTTGAATGTTATTTATCATAGACGTGTAATAGTGACTCATCATTATGTAATGTAGTATAGTGAGTTATTCTTAGAGTATATAATAGTGGTGCAGCATCCTTTAGTATTAGATACTTATTTACTTCGGGATATTACTTCATCTTTCTTTTAGTATTTTAGTGCGGTTATAGTGTCTTTCTTAGTATATTCTCAATAGTGTGAGTAATAGCGAATCCCCATGACCTTCCCAGTCATGCATAGTGTAGTAGAGTAACAGCATCCCTGGGCCTGAGCGGCTCGGACTGAAGTTATCAGTCGGGATGTAATAGCGTCTGCCCCGTATAGATCTCTACATAGAGTATAGAGTATCCCGTAGTGGATTAGTGAGTTATCTCATGATTAGTGCATTCTCTTGTATTATAGTGTAGTAATCTTTCGTATAACTTGTATTGTATTCTCTATTAGTGTATTGCTTCATAGTATAGAGAATTATAGTAGTGTAGAGTAATAGTGGAAACTAGGGATAGAGTCCTTAACTATACCCATTATAGTTAATTTAGTGTATGTGGTTCTAGTCAAGTAGTGATTCAGGTAATTAATGAATTAAGAAGTACTCATAATCTGTACTAATATATGAGATATATAATTAAGAAATCAATGACAGTCGGATGAATAACTACTACCCTAAGTCCACAATCAAACAAGAAACAGGAAATAAGGCGAGCTATCGGTCCTAAGTCTTTCAAATCTTACTTATATAAATATATCAGTATGATTACATTCTTATAAAGAGTTTTATTTAACGAAAGTATTGTACGAAAGGAACATTTAAAACTTGTTTGTTAATCCAAGATAGTTTTGAAAACAATTGATTTATTTATAAAGCATAGTGATAAATCACATGTGATTTGAACTACAGATTGTGAATCGCATGTGATTAACTCTGAAATCTGAAAAATAGTCTTGTATAACTTTTCATAAACATGTATATTCAACTTGTATCTCCCCCCTAAAACATATAAAACATTTGAAAGGTTCATTTAAGGGGTATGAACTCACCTGAAATCGCGGAAATCGGGTAAATCGGGTAAATCGGGTAAAAGTGTCGATTGAGCGTTTGGTACCCAATAACCTCTTGAGCACCTCCTAGGACCCTAATGTCCTATGAAATATGTATTTTACAAGAAGTTAATCATCTTATGCCTTTCATTATGGTATTTGGACATTCTGGCATCATTTTCGGGGTTTTAAGGCTTAGAAGGGGTTCCCGGGAGTGGTACAAAGTCATGAATGATTTACGGGAGGTTCCACGAGCTCACTCCCTTGGAGTTTATGGCCCAAAAGCCATCCTTTGGGAGTTTACGGCCGTAAACCCCCTAGGTTTGGCCGTGAACTCTTGTGGCACTCCAAAGTGTATGTTTAAGGTCTTATTGAACTTCCTTGATTTAGTGGTATGTGTCTTGGACCATTTTAAGGGATTAAACATCATAATTTGTGACATTTTTGGGGAGTTTACGGCCAAGACTTGTTCTTGGGCCGTAAACTCTTGTAAACCCTTCAAGATGTATGTTTTATTGGTACAACAAAGTCTCATACACCTTAGATAAATCCTAGAAGGTCCTATAGTGAGTTTGGGACAATTTGGCATACATTTTTGGGGAGTTTACGGCCCAAGAATATCCTTGGCCGTAAACTCTTCATTTTGTGCTCAAATGTGAAGTTTAATGGTACAACACACTTCCAAAGGCCTTAGCTAAAATCCTTACATGCATTTGAGGGGTTTTAGGACTTGTTTGACATAAAAATATGGGTGTTTACGGCCCAAGCTTAGCCTTGGCCGTAAACTCCTCTTTTTGCCATCAAATGATGTTGTTTGATGCATTTAAGCCTTCCTTGTTGTCAAGTCTAAATTGCCAAACACCCTAGATGAGTTTTTGGGGCTTTAAACAAGTGTTTTTGGGGTGTTTGAGGTGTTTACGGCCTAAGCACATGCTTGGGCTGTAAACTCCTTTTTATATGTCAAATCCTTGTGTTTTAGTGTCCAAAGTCCCCTAGGTTTATGCCTCAACTAGTCTATAAGCTTAAAAGAAGGAGAAACAAGGCTTTTGGCATGATTTTGGGGTTTGCGGCCTAAGGAGCTTCTTAGGCCATAAACTCCTTTATGGTCCTTGATTTTCATGATTTTGGACTCTAAAAGCAGTAAAGTATGATTAGATTAAGTTAGGGGATGAATCCTTACGTTTGGAAGTCGGAAATTCGCAGATTTGGAGTCGATTTCGGGTCTAGAGAGAGAAAGTAGTGAGAGAGAGGTGTAATAGTGGTAAAAGAGTCCAATTGAAGTGTTCAAGTGTTTTTATATGTCTCGGGTATTGTACCCGATACACGGCTACTCGATGCTAAAGTTTAACGGGGTTAAAACTTTTTACCCGGGTGAAGTGGTTGAAATAGTAATACAACTCTATTAGGTTAAACTAGATTAACACGTATGAGTTATATTACTTATAGTGATATTAGGATATGCATATAATTAGATATTTGGATATTAACGATTCCAAATATTACATAAAATAACGTACGTTAACGTATTCCGTTAGTGAAAAAAAATGGGATTCGTAACGGGAATAGATTTGGGGTTGTCACAACTGGACCCTTCGAGATCCTCTCCAGGATCGGTCCAGTTTCCTATAAACTTCATTTACCTCACAAACTCAGTAACATTCATCCTGTCTTCCATGTTTCAAATCTCAAAAAGTGCCTATCCGATGAAACCCTAACGATTCCCTTAGATGAGATCGAGATCAATGAAAACCTCAACTTTGTGGAGGAACCGATCGAAATCATGGATCGAGAAGTCAAACGTACAAAGCAAAGTTGCATCCCGTTAGTGAAGGTTCGCTGGAATGCCAAGCGGGGACCGGAATTCACTTGGGAACGGGAAGATTCAATGAAACAGAAGTATCCACAACTCTTTCCAGATCCATGATTTGTATCTTGTCTGGTGTTTTAAACTTTGAATTTCGGGACGAAATTCCCTTTAACGGGGGGATAATGTAACAACCCGAAATTCCCGTATCATTTCTTGTAACTCTTTCGTAGTACAATTCACGCAACCAATCGTCGTTTCCAAATTCGATTTCCGATCTTCCGTTTAATAAAGTCATTAACTTGTACGTATTTAAAATGACTTAATGGGTGTCTTAATACATTTAAAAATCATTTTAACACCCAACTTTAGTGATCGGAATATTTCTAGAATTTACCGTATCGGGTTACGGCAACTCAATTGGGTACGACCAAAAGCCCCGTCTAACGCCGGTATCGGGTAGAATTCCACCATGTCCAAAACTTAAACACTATATAAAGTGTTTTAGGACTCCATTTGAAGCCTTTGGCTAATTTATCACTAAACACTCTCAACCTCTCTCCTCATCCCAAAATCAAAGGTCCAAAACAAAGATTTAAGGCTTCCAATCAAAGAGGTAACACCCCTAACTTGTTATTCAACCTCTTTAGCCTTCAAATTGATGTTTAAATTATGTTTTGGGACCAAGAACATGAGTTTATGGCCAAGGATCATGCTTGGGCCGTAAACTCCTTAACATGGGGTTTTTGAGCCAAATAACCCTTCCAAATCATAGTGGGACGTAGATATGACCTTAAGGTTTGCTAATTTAGACTTGGAACACTTTAAACATGATTTTTGGGGGACAAAAGTGAGTTTACGGCCAAGGCACATTCTTGGGCCGTAAACTCCTCTTAAATGGGGATTTAGTGCCTTAAATCATGTCCAAATGCCTTGAAACTCAACCAATGGCCTTGTGGTAAAATCTAGATGCATCTAAAAATAGTTTAAGGGTTTGAAACACATCAAAAATGTCATTTATAGGAGTTTACGGCCTAGGAACATACCCTTGGCCGTAAACTCATAAAACTTGTTAAATGATGCATCAAATACACTCAAATGGCTTGCATAAATTTCTAGAATCACATGTGATTGTTTTAAGCATCAAAAACTAACTTTTTATGGGTATTAGAGAGTTTACGGCCTTAGAACATGCCTCTAGGCCGTAAACTCCCAAAAGTATGTTAAATGATGTTCTAAATTCATAACAAGGCTTGGAAAATTAACTAGAATCACATGTGATTGTCCTTTGTAGCTCAAATCAATTTTTCTTGGCCATGGGTGAGTTTACGGCCGTAAACTATTATCGTGTGGCCGTAAAATCCCTTTTAAGTGTTATAATTTCATTCAATCAATTCCAAGGCATTTTAGAAATCCATTCCAACAATCCCCATGTCCATTTAAGCCATTGTAAACTCATGTATGTGTGTGTTCTATGGCTGTAAACTCCTTAAAATGTTTACTCTTGGGGAGTAAACTCAAGTCCCAAATCCCTAGTGCCATTACACGTCGGAAGATGTCACCCGGGTCACTCCAAACGCTCGTTTTGAGGTGTTTAACCTCGTTGGAGTGTAATGTTCCATATAATTAGTGAATGTATCCCTAATATATATGGACATTATTTCATTTTACATAGGAACATCGCGAGTAATCAAACCCCGAACCAACGTCTAGTATCCAAAACCGACACATTTTCGAGTCCGGTGAGTTCATACCCCTACCCTTTTTCACTGTTTTCACAGTTTTCAAGGGGGGGGGGGGGGAACACAAGCAAAGTACAAGGGAATTCTTGTACTCAAAACATGTTTTCAAATGTGTGTTTCATATTTCATATGCTTTTATTACTGATTACCATAACTGAAAACCATTTGAACATGCAGAACACATATCATATATTTGTGAAATAGGTCTTTAAACTGCTATGTTTTACATATATTTCACAAATGGCTTTCCATAATTTATCAGTTAAAAGCATAACATTAAACATTTGAACATAATACCTGTACACTGTTTTGTCCTCGGTAACACTCCACATATATACGCGAGTGAAGGACTATCATATTATTACTAGTAAATTTGTTAATCTTGTATGATTGGAGACACGTCCTCGGCAAACACTCCACCGAGATAAGGAGGACTACACCCATAACCAGAATCTCTGGTATTTAGAGAGCGTGACTTCAGTGTATAGATCTATACGGGACTGACTACCCCACGCCTGGCTGCTAGCTACCGCCGAACCGATATGGTTCAAGGGTGACGAAAGTCATAAGTATGTGGACTACTTATTGCCACAGGTTTCAGTCTATCGTATGGTTATGGAACTCGCAATTCGGATAACAGAGATTTACTTATAGTAATAATGAACCACTTCATACATCTTTTACATCTTTTACATCTTTAACGTACTGTAACTAACATTCAGGAAAGTACGGGACTTTCCTGGGAAAAACATGGAACCTAATCACGTTTACATCTTTTACATCTTTAACATCGTTCATATTAGAAACCAACATGCACGAAAGCATGGGGCTTTCCTGGGTAACACTTACATAACTAGAAAGAGTAACAAACTGGATAACATTACATCTTTTACAATTGGTAACATACAATAAGGAAAGTATAGGACTTTCCTGGTAATACATGATAGATAAACAGAACAATTTAACTAGTCGGATAACCAACTATACACTTTCACATGAGCAGACATGTTTTCAGTGTACAAACTTACTATACTTTACATTTGTGAACTCACAACCAACTTTTAAGAAAATACGGGATTTTCTTGCTATACATAACATTTCAGAATTAGAAAGGAAACTTGAAACATTTGCACAAACAAAAACCGCTTATGAACTCACCAGCTTTATGCTGATTTTCAAACCGATTGTGTTCTCAGGTCAGCGTTAGAACAGGTACCCGAAGATCCTTTTGCTTGAAGACGGTGTACACGAAGATACGTTTCATTTTTTTTTTATATATTATGTATCACAACTGTACAAACTTTACTTTTAAAACAACTGTAAAATTTTTCTTATGCAATGTAATGGTTGTTTTACTTTACTTACTATGTGCATTGGATTTGATACTCAACGTGGAGTCAACCCTGGAAATGTTTCCGCCTTCGGTTTTCGGGGTGTGACAAAAAGCATGACATTAGACATTTGAATGTAATACCTGTACATTGTTTTCTCCTCGATAACACTCCACATATATACGCGAGTGGAGGACTATTATATTATTACTAGTAAATATGTTAATCCTATATGATTGGAGACACGTCCTCGGCGAACACTCCACAGAGATACGCGAGTGGAGGACTACACCCGTAACCAGAATCTCTGGTATTTAGAGAGCGTGACTTGAGTGTATAGATCTATACGGGGCTGACTACCCCACGCCTGGCTGCTAGCTACAGCCGAACCGAAATGGTTCAAGGGTGACGAAAGTCATAAGTGTGTGGACTACTTATTGCCACAGGTTTAGTCCATCGTATGGTTATAGAACTTGCAATTAGGATAACAGAGATTTACTTATAGTAATAATGAACCACTTTATACATCTTCTACATCTTTTACATCTTTCACGTACAGTAACCAACATTCAGGAAAGTATGGGACTTTCCTGGGGAAAACATCGAATCTAACCACGTTTACATCTTTTACATCGTTCACATTGAAAACCAACAAGTAGGAAAGCATGGGGCTTTCCTGGGTAACTCCTACATAACTAGAAAGAGTAACAAACTGGATAACATTACATCTTTTACAATTGGTAATATACAATAAGGAAAGTATGGGACTTTTCCTGGGAATACATGATGGGTAAAGAGAACAGTTTAACAAGCTGGATAACTAAACTATACATTTTCACATGAGTAGACATGTTTTCAGTATACCAACATACTATACTTTACATTTGTGAAACAACAACCAACTTTTAAGAAAATATAGGATTTTCTTGGTGTGCGTAACATTTCCGAAACAGAAAGGAAACTTGAACATTTTCACAAACAAAAACCGCTTATGAACTCACCAGCGTTGTGCTGATTTTTAAACCGCTTGTGTTCTCAGGTCAGCATTAGAACAGGTACCCGAAGATTCCTTTTTGGTCAGAAGACGGAGTACATGAAGACCCGTTTCATTTTGTTCATATATATATATATATATATATATATATACACTATGTATGACAACTGTACAAACTTTACTTTTGAAACAACTGTAAAACTTTTCTTATGTAATGTAATGGTTGTTTTACTTTACTTACTATGTGCATTGGAATTGATACTCAACGTGGAGTCAACCCCAGAAACGTTTCCGCCTTCGGTTTTCGGGGTGTGACAAAGTGGTATCAGAGCCCTTGTTTATAGTGAATAAAGTATACCAAACCTTACATGGTATAAAACTATAAACTCTAAAGGGGCCTAAGTGCTCTGAATTAAAAAGTATCTTCAAACTACAAGTATTTTCAAAAGTATAAAAGTATATCCAATCGCCGCGATCCGTAACCACAAGTAGAACAGAACATAAGTAATTGGGTGTTGTGTACTATGGTTAAACCTGGGCAGTTATGTAGTCGTGTCTAGGGTCAATATAGCCTGGCCAACTATATTCATTCGAGACACAGCCAACATGTGCTTGGGAGTGACTGTGGTATGCGGCATGCCTAAAACTTACCCTAATATCCCAAACATCGAACCATTATCGTAATCAATTCATGAAGTACTATGGGAGTATTTCTCGAGCCAATCCCCTGTAGAAATCCTTATACGAGTGGCTTTCTGTGATTATTTTTAGCGATAAATTATCTGTTTCGATAACTCTTTCCTGCTTTATCGCTTATTCAGATCATATAACTGCCATATCTATCGATTCAATGTAGAGGACTTACCATCCTTTCTTTCTTGATCTTATTAGATCAAGATGCCTCCCCGAAAGAGACCCAGCTTAAAGAACAACAACAATCCTTCTTCGCCGCCACCTCCTCCCCAATTTGACCTAGCATCACTCCAGACGGTCCTGACTGCTGCAATGGTGGCAGCCATGTCACCAATGAACCCTGGTGGTTCAGGAAGTGGTCCCCAATCCCATAACCCCGAAGTTAGCCAGGGCCACCAAAAAGGGGGTTCCTATAAGGATTTCATGAACGCAAAACCAACATCCTTCAATGGCGTTGGAGATGTCATTTCTTTATCCCGATGGTTTCGAGATAATCGAATCCATTTTCGAAATCTGTGCTTGCATGGAATCTGATAAGGTCAAGTTCGCAGCCTGTACCTTTGTTGATAAAGCCTTGACTTGGTGGAATAGCTGAGTCAAATCTCTGACCTTACCCGTAGCCAATGCCATGGGCTGGGAAGCCATGAAAGAACTCCTCATTGCTGAGTACTGCCCCCGTGGTGAAATGCAGAAACTAGAGCACGAGCTCTGGAACCTGAAGATGAAAGGTTCCGACATTGCTGCATACACTTCCCAATTCGATGATCTCGCACTTCTCTGCCCGAGATTAGTCACTCCTGAAAACAAAAAGATCAAAAGATTCATTTGGGGGTTATCCCAACCAACAAAGAGTCATGTTTTGGCTGCCCGTCTGGATACCTATGATAGTGCCAAGACTTTAGCTCAAACTCTGATTGGTCACAACGATGACGTTAAGGAAATCACTACCACTTCTGAGCCTACTCAAAGGAGTGGCGAAAAGAGAAAATTCTGGAAGAAGAAGAAGGGTCAATCTTCTCAAGGATCTTCCAAGAAACAGCAGACTGTAGCAGTCCATGCTGCTATTACCCCTGTTGCTGTTGCTTCTGTTGTGGGATCCACAGCTCCAACTCCTACCAGTAGATATGCTGGTAATCTTCCTCTGTGTGACAAATGCAAATAGCATCAATATCCTGGTCCCAACCGAGAACTATCCTGTACCAACTGTGGTAAGAAAGGGCACACAATTTGATTCTACAAAACTCCTACCCAATCAGCCAACCAATCATCTGGAGCAGGTGTTAGTCAAGCCTGCTACAACTGTGGAGAAGTTGGGCACTTT
This sequence comes from Lactuca saligna, assembly GCF_052625555.1. Lineage (NCBI taxonomy): Eukaryota > Viridiplantae > Streptophyta > Magnoliopsida > Asterales > Asteraceae > Lactuca > Lactuca saligna. The sequence continues at coordinate 246,135,148 of NC_136420.1, read as the reverse complement.
AAAAGGATCTATCCCAAGAAATCAACTGCTGATAACACCGGAAGGGTTCTAACCATGGGACGGGAGGAAGCAGTCGCCGATCCCACTGTTTTTTCGGGTATGTTCCTTCTCGACAACTCATATGCTAGTATTCTTTTCGATTCGGGTGCTGAAAGGAGTTTTGTTAGTCACGCATTCAAACATAATCTAAAACGTAATCCTCAACCACTAACTGAACGTTTACCGTCGAGATGGCTAATGGTGAGAAAGAAAGCGCTAGCGACGTATTCATAAGTTGTACGCTTACCCTGAATGATCACTCATTTCCTATAGATCTCATGCCCGTTTCCATTAAGAGCTTTCATGTTATCATTGGCATGGATTGGTTGAGTTCCAATCATGCTGATATCCTTTGTTACGAAAAAGCCATCCGTCTCAACCTTCCCTCGGACCAAACTCTCGTAATATATGGCGATAAACCCAGTTCCAATCTTCATATCATTTCCAGCATCAAAGCTCGAAAGCTCCTACGAAAGGAGTGCATTGCATTCTTAGCCCATTTGATCAATGAGAAACAAGAAGTTAGAGACCTCGCGAACATCCCCGAAGTCTGTAACTTTCCTGATGTGTTTCCCGAAGAGCTTCCAGGAATCCCTCCCGAACGTCAGGTCGAGTTTCATATTGACCTAATTCCTGGAGCTACGCCCGTAGCAAAGTCTCCGTATCGATTAGCTCCAGCAGAAATGTAGGAGTTATCCAGTCAACTCAATGAGTTGCTCAGTAAACGATTCATTAGACCGAGTTCCTCACCCTGGGGAGCTCCAGTACTGTTTGTCAAGAAGAAGGATGGATCCTTTCGGATATGTATCGACTACCGTGAGCTGAACAAGTTGACCGTTAAGAACCGATACCCTCTTCCGCGAATAGATGACCTCTTCGATCAACTCCAGGGAGCTAGCTATTTCTCAAAAATAGACCTACGATCAGGGTACCATCAGTTACGAGTTCAGGAGAATGATGTTTCCAAAACAGCTTTTAGGACTCGGTATGGACACTACGAGTTCGTAGTGATGCCCTTCGGTCTAACCAATGCACCGACTGTGTTCATGGATCTGATGAACGGGGTCTGCCGTCCCTTCTTAGACAAGTTCGTCATCGTGTTCATCGACGACATTCTCGTCTACTCCCGAAGTGAAGAAGACCACAAGCAACACTTGAGGTTAGTGTTGGAGACCCTTAGATCCGAAAAGCTATACGCGAAATTCTCCAAGTGTGAATTTTGGATACGGAAGGTAACTTTCCTCGGTTACGTGGTAAGCGAGGAAGGAATTCACGTGGATCCTTCCAAGATTAAAGCAATAGAGAATTGGTCGGCACCGCAGACACCCACAGAAATTCGTCAATTCTTGGGTCTCGTCGGCTACTATCGGAGATTCATTCAGAATTTTTCCAAAATCGCCAAACCTTTAACCACTCTAACACAGAAAGGTGTACCCTTTTGTTGGAGTGATAAACAAGAAACTGCATTCCAAACGTTGAAGAGAGCCCTATGCATCGCGCCTGTTCTGTCTCTGCCCGAAGGGACAAAGGACTTCGTTGTCTACTGCGATGTGTCTAATCAAGGCTGGGCTGTGTGCTTATGCAAAGAGGAAAAGTAATTGCTTATGCCAGAGATAGCTGAAAGCACATGAGGTCAACTATACCACACATGACTTGGAACTAGGAGCCGTAGTCTTTGCATTGAAGATTTGGAGACATTATCTCTACGAAACCAAGTGCACGATCTTCACTGATCACAATAGCCTGCAACACATTTTTGACCAGAAAGACTTGAACATGAGGCAACAGCGATGGGTAGAATTACTCAGTGATTATGAGTGCGAAATCCGTTACCACCCCGGCAAGGCCAATGTGGTAACAGATGCCCTTAGCCGAAAGGATAGTGCAGGCCACAAAGTGAAGAACAAGACGATGACTATCCATTCCAACTTACCCATACAAATCCGAGAAGCCCAGTTAGAAGCTCTCAAACTCGAGAACGTGTTGATTGAAACCTTGAGAGGGATGGAAAAGAAACTTGAGATCAGAAATGACGGAGTCTACTGTTTCATGGATCGGATCTGGATTCCAAAATCCGGAGGATTCAGGGAAATTGTCATGGAGGAGGCACATAAAACCAAATACTCTGTTCACCCAGGCTTGTACAAGATGTACCTGGACCTCAAGAAGCAATACTGGTGGCCAAACATGAAAGCTGAGATAACTACATTCGTGGGCAGGTGTCTGACTTGCGCCAAAGTCAAAGTTGAACATCAGAAACCCTCGGGTCTGCTCCAACAGCCCGAGATCCCCAAATGGAAATGGGAGATGATTACCATGGACTTCATCACCAAACTGCCCAAGTGTTCTAGTGGGTACGATACCATTTGGGTAATTATCGATCGTTTGACAAAATCTGCTCACTTCATTCCAATCAAAGAATCATACAAGATGGAAAGACTCGCGCGAATCTACATCCAGGAGGTAGTACGTCTTCACGGTGTACATGTATCCATTATCTCTGATCGAGATAGCAGGTTTACCTCAAGATTCTGGCAGTCCCTCCAGAAAGCCCTTGGAACCAAACTAGATATGAGCACAACGTATCATCCTCAGACCGATGGACAGAGTAAGAGAACAATCCAAACCCTGGAGGACATGCTTAGGGCAAGTGTCATTGACTTTGGAAAGTTGTGGGACACACATCTATCCTTGATCGAATTCTCATACAACAATAGTTACCACACCAGCATTAGGGCTGCTCCGTTTGAAGCCCTATACGGTCGTAAGTGCAGATCCCCTCTGTGTTGGGCCGAGGTGGGGGATACACAATTAGCTAGGAGTCAAGTCCTCGACAGTGCTCTCACTGGTCCTGAAATCATCCGCGAAACCACCAAAAGGATCATTCATATCCGTAACCGACTGAAAGCCTCACGAGAAATCATTTTTCCAAATCATCCGTGAAACCACCAAAAGGATCATTCATATCCGTACCATCTCTTGTAACTCTTTCGTAGTACAATTCATGCAACCAATCATCGTTTCCAAATTCGATTCCGGTCTTTTGTTTAATTAAGTCATTAACTTATACGTATCTAAAATGACTTAATGGGTGTCTTAATACATTTAGAAATCATTTTAACGACGCATATTAGCGATCGGAATATTTCTAGAAATTACCGTATCGGGTTACGGCAACTCAATCGGGTACGACCAAAAGCCTCACCTAACGCCGGTATCGGGTAGAATTCCACCGTATCCAAATCTTAGACACTATATAATGTGTTTTAAGCCTCCATTTGAAGCCATTGGCCATTTTCTCATAAACACTTCCAACCTCTCTCCTCAACCATAATCAAAGGTCCAAAAACAAATATTTAAGGCTCCAAATCAAAGAGGGACATCGTGAGTAATCAAACCCCAAACTAACATCTAGCGTCCGAAACGTTCGCATTCCCAAGTCTAGTGAGTTCATATCCCTACCCTTTTCACTGTTTTCACTGTTTTTAGGGGGGGGGGGGAACACAAGCAAAGTACAAGGGAATTCTTGTACTCAAAACATGTTTCAAATGTGTGTTTCATATTCCATATGCTTTTAATACTGATTACTACAACTGATAACCATATGAACGTGCAGATCACGTAACCTATATTTGTGAAATGAGTCTTTAAACTGTTATGTTTTACATATATTTCACAAATGGTTTTCCACATTTTATCAGTTAAAAGCATGATATTAGACATTTGAATGTAATACCTGTACATTGTTTTGTCCTCGATAACACTCCACATATATACGCGAGTGGAGGACTATTATATTATTACTAGTAAATTTGTTAATCCTATATGATTGGAGACACGTCCTCGGCGAACACTCCACAGAGATACGCGAGTGGAGGACTACACCCGTAACCAGAATCTCTGGTATTTAGAGAGCGTGACTTGAGTGTATAGATCTATACGGGGCTGACTACCCCACGCCTGGCTGCTAGCTACAGCCGAACCGAAATGGTTCAAGGGTGACGAAAGTCATAAGTGTGTGGACTACTTATTGCCACAGGTTTAGTCCGTCGTATGGTTATGGAACTCGCAATTAGGATAACAGAGATTTACTTATAGTAATAATGAACCACTTTATACATCTTTTACATCTTTCACGTACAGTAACCAACATTCAGGAAAGTATGGGACTTTCCTGGGGAAAACATGGAATCTAACCACGTTTACATCTTTTACATCGTTCACATTGAAAACCAACAAGCAGGAAAGCATGGGGCTTTCCTGGGTAACTCCTACATAACTAGAAAGAGTAACAAACTGGATAACATTACATCTTTTACAATTGGTAATATACAATAAGGAAAGTATGGGACTTTCCTAGGAATACATGATGGGTAAACAAAACAGTTTAACAAGCCGGATAACTAAACTATACATTTTCACAAGAGTAGACATGTTTTCAGTATACAAACATACTATACTTTACATTTGTGAAACAACAACCAACTTTTAAGAAAATATGGGATTTTCTTGGTGTGCGTAACATTTCAGAAACAGAAAGGAAACTTGAACATTTTCACAAACAAAAACCGCTTATGAGCTCACCAACGTTATGCTGATTTTTAAACGGCTTGTGTTCTCAGGTCAGCATTAGAACAGGTACCCGAAGATTCCTTTTTGGTCAGAAGACGGAGTACATGAAGACCCGTTTCATTTTGTTCATATATATACTATGTATCACAACTGTACAAACTTTACTTTTGAAACAACTGTAAAACTTTTCTTATGTAATGTAATGGTTGTTTTACTTTACTTACTATGTGCATTGGAATTGATACTCAACGCGGAGTCAACCCCAGAAATGTTTCCGCGTTCTGTTTTCGGGGTGTGACATTGAATACTATGGGAACTGTTATTAACAGCATTAACAGGGAACCTTCTGTACTAGGGCCTGCTGAGAAAGGAAGTGGGAAACCTGAAATTGATAATAATGGGAAAGGAAAAATTGAAATGTCTTATGCAGGAGCTTTGAAGGGCTCTATGCATAAAGGAAAGTTAAAGGTGAAGTACATTACAACTGGAGATGGGAGAGAAGATGGGCCAGCTGTTATTCCTATTGAGAATCTAAAAAAAGCAAGTATACCTTATGCTAACACCTTGTATGGGTATATGATAGATAAGAAAGTTCTTTTTCCTGCTATCCAAAAAGAAGTTAAAAGGTTATGGAAGAATATAGGGCTAGAGGATATGTTTATGAATAGTAAGGGTTCATTTTCTTTAAGTTTTTAGTGAACAGGGGATGCAAGCAGCTTTAGATGGAAGTCCTTAGTTAATTTTCAATAACATACCTTTATTTTTGCAAAGGTGGAGACCTGGGCTCTCTCTATCTAAAGCTAGACATGATAAAGTTCCAGCCTGGATCAAAATATATGACCTTCCTTTAGAGGTATGGAGTGGGGAAAATCTTTGCATTATAGCAAGTAAATTAGGAAATCCATTAGCATTTGATTCTTTCACTGAGGATATGTGTCTTCAGTATAAAAAGGTAGGAATGCTTATGCGAGAATATTGGTTGAGATGTCAGCTGATAAAGGAGTGGAAAAGGAATATAGGAGTTACTACCTAGGATTTTGTGAAGAACTGCATTGTTAATTAGGAGTTTGTGGTTGATTATGCTTGGTATCCTTCAAGATGTAATCATTGCAAAGTGCTTGGGCATACTGAAAAGGTGTGTATGGCAGTGATTAGTGAAAATGATAAGATTAAGGTAGGGAATGATTTTGGGAATACTCAGAGTATTAATGGTAAAGGAGTGGTAGATAATGAAGGATTCGTTGAAGTTGTCAAAAAAGGAGGTAATAGTGGTGATTTTTCTTCAAAGTCTAATGGGGGTGCTAGGAATATTAGGGGTAGACAGCATCAGAATGGCCACAGTAGTTATGGGATTAATAATAAGAGGTTTGGTAATAGAGGAAATGGAGGTAATAAGGGGGGATTTAGGAAAGGGAAAAATGGGAAATGGGGGAATACTAGCGTAAGCCATTGGAATCGTGATAAGAATCAAGCGTTTGAAGCTTTTACTTCGAAGGGTAAATAGGGTGATGGTGAGGGACAGGTTAAGGAAAAGAATATTGTTGGATTGATGTCTGAAGGTGGTAATAAAATAGATAATCTCAATAGATTTGAAATTTTGGGTTCAATGGTGGATCATATTGTTGAAAGTATGGAAGAAGATGTTATGATCATTAAAAAGGGGGTTTCTGATGTGATTGATGCTGATATTGGTGATGGTTTACCTCATGATATTGGAAGGGATATAAGGGGATCGGATCTAAAGATGATTGGAAATTTGGATCAAGGAAATTCTAATATTAAAGAGAATAATGATAAGGGGGCTGGATGTAAGGCAGTTATGGGGGATGGTGTCAAAATTTCGAAAATTGTCCAATGATGAATTTTGGAGCTTGGAATATAAGAGGTCTAATTAAAGTGATTAAGCAGAAGGAGGTTTTGACGTTATTAAAAATAATAATTTAGATATGTGTGGTATTTTGGAATCACATGTTTCAGTTTGGAACTTGAAGAGAGTTTGTGACTAAATCTTTAAAAGATGGGATTGGGTTTCTAATTGTAATTCTTGTATTAGGGGTATTAGAATAATTGTTGGATGGAATGCTAGCAAGGTTGGCCTTATGGTTCTTGATCAATCTAATTAGGTCCTATGTTGTATGGTGAGATATTTGGATTCTAATCAGGTCCTATGTTGTATGGTGAGATATTTGGTTAGCAAAACTCAAAAATATTTGGACATCAAACTTACACATGCTGAGTTTGCCTGTAATCGTTCTCCTACTTATGCTACAGGTCACTCTCCTTTAGAAGTGGTGTATGGTGTGAATCCTTACATGCCTTTGAATTTGATTCCATCGCCAAAGGATAAATTGGTTCACAAGGATGCTAATGAAAAGTTAAAGGCCATGATGAAACTACACCAACAAGTTCGTGTGAAGATTGAAGCCGTGAATGAGGTGTATAAATGGAATTCCAACATGCATAGGAAACCACGTGTCCTTCTAGATGGTGACTTGGTGTAAGTGCGTCTAAGGAAAGAACGTTTTCCTAGGAAGAACGAAAGTTGATGCGAAGGATAGAAGGTCTTGACAATGTGGTGTCACATGTCAACGATAATGAGTATAAGGTGGATTAGGGAGGAGACCATTGAGTGCGTGCTACCTTAAATGTAGGAGACCTTTCACCTTATCTTGTTGAGGATGGCCTTGATGAATTGAGGTCATTTCCTTTAAAAGGGGGAGGGGATGATCCACGCATGGATCATGGAAGCCCAAGGTAATGGATTAGTGATCACTAGTAGGCTAGAAGGTGGTTTGCGATCAATGGTTGGGTTGCGCATAGTAACCCACGAATTGAATTAGGGTCGGATGAAGGCTAGGGCAACATTTTATAGGCTTAATAATTGCTCAAAACCATTACTTATTGCTTCAAAAAGCCTCCTATCCATTTTTGTTACTCTTTGGTGGATTAGGTTACACTATAATGCTTCTTATGGCTCCTTAATGGAGCATGGACGCTTTTCATTCATTAGTGTGTTAGCCGTTTTTTATGTGGTTTCATGAGCTTCTTTAATTTCCATTATTATTTTTACTTTGTAGTTGTTTGGATGGCTTATAACCACCAACTTTTTAATATAGGCCAAGTTTATGCATGGAAAAAAGAGATAGATGAAATTTTAATCAAATGAAAATTTGTTCACTTCGAATTATACTTATAGTTCACAACTTGTCATAGTCGAGACGTGTTCTTGAATTCATACGCATTCAATAAAATATGCATTTGATTGTTTTCAATGGTATACAACTCAATAGGTCTTGATATGTTACTAATCTATCCATTTCTTCCCTTACACGTATCATTTGTGGTTGTTATTCTAGGTTAATTTACCTAAACACAACCCTACTCACTTAATCAAGCCCATAAAGGCATCTAAAATCAATCACCTTTGTATCCCTAAACATTCCATAAAGGAGTTTTTGCTTAGTGAAGTTCATGGCGGTGGTTTAGCGGTTCAATTTTCCATTACCAAAAGTTTGGAGGTGCTTTAAGAACATTTCTTTTGGCCTAAGATGTTGGGGATGTAACCAACATAATGGGCAAGTGTGTTACATGTGAGATGGCGAAAAAAACTTTCAAACATCGTGTTTACACTCCTTTGCTGATTCCTATTCGTCCTTGGGAAGATGTGTCAATGGAATTCATTATGGCTTTGCCTAGAACTCAAAGGGGGAAGGATTCCATCATTGTGGTGGTGGATTGGTTTTCAAAAAGTGCTCACTTTGTGCCATGTCATAAATCCAATGATGCATCTAATGTGTCTAATTTGTACTTGAAAGTGGTGGTTCGCTTGCATATTGTTCCTAAAACTATTGTTTCCGATAGGGATTCCATGTTTTTGAGTTACTTTTGGAACACTTTGTGGAGGAAAGTTGGTAAAAAGTTAGTTTTTAGTACATCCCATCATCCACAAACTGATGGGCAAACAAAGGTGACTAATAGAAATTTGGGTACGATGTTAAGGGGGTTGGTTAGCAAAACCCAAAAACATTTGGACATCAAAATTGCACATGTTAAGTTTACCTGTAATCCTTCTCCTACTTATGCTACAGGTCACTCTCTTTTAGAAGTGGTGTATAATTTTACTGAGTAGTTGGTTGGGCGGCTTGTAACCACCAACTTTTTAATATAGGCCAACTTTATGCATGGAAAAAAGAGATAGATGAAATTTTAATCAAATGAACATGATATGTGTATGGGCTTTATTTGGTGAGTAGGGTAGTGTTTAGGTAAATTAAGAGAGAATAGCAACCACAAATGATATGTGAATGTAAAGAAATGGAAAGATTAGTAACAACTCAAGACCTATTAAGTTGTATACCGGTGAAAACAATCCAAGACCTATTGGATTGAGTTCGTATCAAGTCAAGAACACGTCCCAACAAGATAATTTGTGAATTATAACAATAATTCTAAGTGAACAAAGGTTTTTTGTCTTAAAAATTCGTCTATATCATTTCCATGAATAAACTTGGCTTTATATGAAGCCTTTATTACAAAGTTGGTGGTTACAAGCCAACCAACCAACTATTTATTAAAACAAGTTAATAAAAATTAAGGAAACTCTTGAAATAACACAAAAAAAAACATCTACCTCACTTAAGAATAACAAAAAATACATCCATGTCTTCAATTAGTCTTCAATTGCTAGTAGTTGGTTACGAGAAGATGTAGAGAGTGTAACTCCTAAGGATTAATGAAAGCCATTAATGATAAGAGTGTAACTCCCAAAGTTTAAAGAGAGCCATCAATGATAAGAGTGTAACTCTGAAAGTTTAAAGAGAGCCAATAATGATAAGAGTGTAACTTGTAACAACCCGAAGTTGTTCATCGCCAAAACTCGTTCTACCCAAAAATTCACCGTTACCAAATTCGTTCCGTTTCCACTTTGGGTTAAATTATTTAAACTTATATGTTTATTATAATTTAATGAGTGTCTAAACCACTCAGGAACTCATGTAATTAGCCCAAAATATTTATTTCATAAGTTTTAGAAACGTCCCTGTCGGGTGACGGAAACTTAATCGGGAGCGACCTAAAGCTTCGTTTAACGCCGGTATCGGGTAGAATTCCACCATGTCCAAGTTTTAGGACCTATATAAACGTGTTTAAGCACTCATTTGAAGCTTTTTCTTCCTCTCTCTACTCTCTCTCTAACCTCTCTCCTAAATCCAAGTTTAAGGGTCCAAAACTTAAATTTAAGGCCTCGAATCTCTAAGGTACTTTCCTTAGCTTGTTATGTAACCTTCTTAGCCTTCAACTTCGAGTTCAAAGCATGGATTAAGACATCATTCATGAGTTTACGGCCCTGGAACCCTCTTAGGCCGTAAACTCATATAACATGGGTTTTGGAGCACAAAAACCCTTCCTAAACACTAATGGACCTTAGATATGGCTAAATGGCATCATGGAATGGACTTGTAACATTTTGAACTTGGATTTTGAGACATTTGAAGGAGTTTACGGCCAAGGCACAAGCTTGGGCCGTAAACTCATGTAAATGGGGTTTCTAAGCCCTAAAACCCTTCCTAAACACAAATGGACTTTAGATATGGCTTAATAGCTTCATGGAAAGGACTTATAACATTTAAAACATGGTTTTTGATGGATTTGAAGGAGTTTACGGCCAAGGCACAAGCTTGGGCCGTAAACTCATATTTATGGGGTATTCTTGACCTTAAACCCTTCCAAATCACTAATATGGCTTAGATATGAATTATAGAATATTGGTATTAGCATTTGGACACTTGAAACATAATTTTTGTGGGATTATTGTGAGTTTACGGCCAAGGCTTGTGCTTGGGCCGTAAACTCCATGAAACATGGTGCAAATTCATTTCTAAGGTGTTAGAAAGCCATCCAACACCACCAAAAGCCTTGGAATAAATCATAGGCCAACCAAAAATAGTTTAAGGGCCTTAAACACATCAAAACCCTTTCATTTAAGAGTTTACGGCCATAGCATGTGTTCCATGGCCGTAAACTCCAAAAAGTGTGTCATAATGTGTCCCAAACTCATTTCAAGGCTTTAAGGGAATTTTAGAAGCCCTTACATGCAAGTAGCTTTAAAACATATGGATTTACTCTCTAAGAGAGTTTACGGCCATGAGAGGGGTCTCATTGTCCGTAAACTCCAAAAATTCCTTCAAAACTTCAAGTAAATGCATGTAAGGCCTTGAAACAATTTTAGCAATCACATGTGATTAGTTTGGAATCCAAAAACAAAACCTCTCATGGGTTTATAGGAGTTTACGGCCATGAGACCATGCTAGGCTGTAAACTCCTTAAAATGTGTCATTTTGGTGTTTAAAATTTATTCCAAACCCTTAAACCAAATCTTGAAATTGTCCCCTAAGTGTTTGAAGTCCAAATTGCACCATAAACCACCCACCATGAGTTTACAGCTGTAAACTCATGGGGAATGGGTGTTTAGGCCGTAAACACCATTTAGAAGTTTACTCTTGGGGAGTAAACTCATTTCCTAAGTCCCTCGCATCATTACATGTACTTAAACGCCACTTGGGTCCCTCCAAACACTTGTATCGGGGTGTTTTCGTGACTAGAAACAATTGTCCCTATCAAATAATCAATCTAAGTCCTAACTAGATACAAATGTGTATCTTTACATTATACTTAGGAACCTCGTGTGTTTACAAGCCCCGGATCAACTCTTAGCATCCAAATCGTCACATTTCTCGTTCGGTGAGTTCATACCCCTACGCCCTTTTCCGTGTTTTTCAATGTTTTCAGGGGGGAATACAAGCAAACTATAACTGTTTTCAAATCATAATATTGATATGTTCCAAATTTATCTGACAAACTTATAAACTCTTTTACTCCTTATGTAATATGCTGAGCATAAGGAATGATTTATCAATTACAACTAAATGTATTTTAGTTAAGGAAATAACCAAACTAATCAAATTATTATGGGAATAATTTGGGGTTCTTTACTGTTCGTTTTATCATGTACTGATATCTATATAAAGTTATTAGATAAACTATGTCTGATTCAGTTTATCTCCGTATCATTTGAATGTATTGTCAGATAATTTCATTGTATGTATCTATATTCGCTGTATTACGTTTCATAATCTTCTGTATGTCGATATTGTATGAGAACCCTGTGAATAACTAGTTTGTGAGATAGTCACTACCCTTTACGGATGATCAGTAAATCCTCCTCGGAAGTGTAACCAGAGTCTCCTGGAGGGAGAGCGTGGAATTTGTGAATAGATCTATTCGGGACTGACAATCCCACACCTTAACTGCTAGCTACAGTTAGGCGGGCACGCCTGGGGTGACAAATTTCTGGATATCGTTTCGACGTCTGACAAACGTCAAGGAGGTCTCGTTGTCGTATTAGCATGGTTACCCGACTCACAACATGTATTAAGATTAGTTTATTCACAGTTTGGGTTTTAGAATCTATATCTCTTTCGGGATAGTGATCCCATGGTATTATCAAACTATTTTACATCTAGTATGGGATAGTGATCCCATGGTTTTCAACTATATTTCTTAGCGTATTAAACTATCTTGTAATTAGTTCGGGATGTTAGTCCCAAGGTTATCAAACTACTTCCTATCTACAATTCGTGAATATTATGGTATTTCATATCTAATTCGGGATGTTTGCCTCATGATTTTTAACTATATCTTATACGGGATAGTAATCCCATGGTTTTGAATCTATATCTATTATGGGATGGTAATCCCATGGTTTACACTTATATCTTGTCCGGGATAGTGATCCCAAGATTTTCAATATATATCTATTACGGGATAGTAATCCCATGATTTCAACCTATATCAAGTACGGGATAATAATCCCATGGTCTAAATTTATAACTTGTTCGGGATAGTGATCCCATGGTTTTCAATCTATATTTCCATATATATCAAATTATCTCGTGTCTAGTCCGGGATGGTAGTCCCATGATCTTAAATCTGTATTTTCATATGTGTCAAACTATCTTATATCTCTTTCGGGATAGTGATCCCAAGATTTTCAATATATAGTTTTGAGTAATAAACTATACTTTGTGATATACAACTGGTCTTACAATTAGGAAAATATGGGATTTTCCTGGGGTAAAATACAACACATAATCGAATTGGTAACAAATGATAACTAAACTAACTTTACATAAGAAAATATGGGATTTTCTTGGACAACAAACCTTTTCGGAAAACTAAAGGAAACCGATACATTTTCATAAAACAAAACCGCTTATGAACTCACCAGCTTTATGCTGATTTTCAAACCGCTTGTATTCTCAGGTCCGAGTTAGACAGGTACCCGGTGATCTCTTTTGGTGAAGACGGAGTGCGTGGAAGACTCGCCTCAACTTTTGTTAATATGATGCATATGTATATCTTGTATAACTTTACTTTTGAAACAAATGTAAACCTTCATATATATGTAATTTAATGGTTGTTTACTGTGATTACTATGTACATTGGATTTGATACACAACGTGGAAGTCCACCCCGGGAATGTTTCCGCCTTTGACTTTCGGGGTGTGACAGATTGGTATCAGAGCCCTTGTTTATAGTGAACGAAAAATACCAAACCTTACATGGTATAAAACTATAAACACAAAAGGGCCTCAGTGCTCTGAATTAAAAGTATCTTCAAAACTATAAGTATTTTCAAAAGTATACAAGTATGCCGAACCGTCGAAATCCGTAACTACAAGTAGAACAAAACATAAGTAAATGGGTGTTGTACACTGCGGTTAAACCTGGGCAGTTATGTAGTCGTGTCAAGGATCAATATAGCCTGGTCAACTATATTCATTCGAGACATGGCCAACATGTGCTTGGGAGTGACTGTGGTACGCAGCATGCCTAAAACTTACCTAATATCCCAAACAACGAATCGTCGCTGCAGCGAACCATGAAATACTATGGGAGTATTTCTCGAGCCGATCTTTTGTGAAAATCCTCGTATACGCGATGTTACTTGATCATTCCGCTAGCGATAAAATGTTATGTCTTGATAACTCTTTCTTACTTTATTGCTTAGTATAATGCTATATCTATCTTGATGAGATATCTCCTGTTCCATATCTCTTGATTCAATTCAGAGGACTTATAATCCTCTCTTTCCTACTCTTTTTAGATCAAGATGCCTCCGAGAAAGAGACCCATCTCGAAGAACAACGACAATCCTCCTCCGCCACCACCTTCTCCTCAATTTGTTCTCGCATCACTTCAAACAGTTCTGACTACTGCAATGGTGGCAACCATGTCACAAATGAATCCCGGTGGCTCCGGAGGTGGTCCCCAGCCTCAAAACCCAAAAGACAACCAGGAACACCGAAGAGGGGGTTCCTATAAAGACTTCATGAACGCAAAACCCACAACCTTTGATGGCACTGGAGGTGTCATTTCCCTAACTCGATGGTTCGAGAAAATCGAATCAATCTTTGAAATATGTGCCTGTTTGGAGTCTAATAAAATAAAGTTTGCCGCCTGCACCTTCCTTGATAAAGCCCTGACTTGGTGGAACGGCCGAGTCAAATCTTTAACTTTACCTGTAGCAAATGCCATGGGTTGGGAAGCTATGAAGGAGCTTCTGCTTGCAGAGTATTGCCCTCGGGGTGAAATACAGAAGCTAGAACACGAACTCTGGAATCTTAAGATGAAGGGTTCCAACATAGCCGCTTATACCTCAAGATTCGATGACCTGGCATTACTCTGTCCAGGAATGGTTACCCCGGAGAGTAAAAAGATCGAGAGATTCATCTGGGGATTGACCCAGCCAACAAAAGGGAATGTCTTGGCTGCGAAGCCAGACACCTATGATAGCGCTAAATGTCTTGCGAAAATCTTGATCGATCACGAAGACAACTCTGATGAGGAAGCTACTACCCCTGAGCCAGTCACCAGTGGAGACGGAAGCAAAAAATAAAACTTGGAACAAGCGGAAGGCCCCGAGTACGAAAGGGTCTTCTAAGAAACAGCAAACGGTATGTCACACCCCGAAAACCAATGGCGGAAAACATTTTCGGGGTTGACTACCACGTTGAGTATCAAATCCAATACACATAGTAAGTAAAGTAAAGCAACCATACATTACATAATAAAGTTTTACAGTTGTTTCACAAGTAAAGTTTGTACAGTTGTGATACAATATATATATATATATATATATATATATAAACAAAAGAAACGGATCTTCATGTACTCCGTCTTCAAGCAAAAAGGATCTTCGAGTACCCGTTCTAATGCTGACCTGAGAACACAAGCGGTTTGAAAATCAGCATAAAGCTGGTGAGTTCATAAGCGGTTTTTGTTTGTGAAAAATGATTCAAGTTTCCTTTCCGTTTCTGAAATGTTATATGCACCAAGAAAATCCCATATTTTCTTAATAGTTGGTTATTGTTTCACAAATGTAAAGTATAGTAAGTTTGTACACTGAAAACATGTTTATTCATGTGAAAATGTATAGTTGGTTATCTGACTTGTTAAACTGTTCTGTTTACTTATCATGTGTTACCAGGAAAGTCCAATACTTTCCTTATTGTATGTTACCAGTTGTAAAAGATGTATTGTTATCCAATTGTTACTCTTTCTAGTTATGTAAGTGTTACCCAGGAAAGCCCCATGCTTTCCTGCATATTGGTTTCTAATGTAAACGATGTTAAAGATGTAAAAGATGTAATCATGTTTAGGTTACATGTTTTCCCCAGGAAAGTCCCGTACTTTCCTGATTGATAGTTACTGTATGTGAAAGATGTATATGATATAAAAGATGTAAAAGATGTATAAAGTGGTTCATTATCAATATAAGTAAATCTCTGTTATCCTAATTGCGAGTTTGAAAACATGTTTTGAGTACAAGAATTCCCTTGAACTTTGCTTGTGTTCCCCCCTGAAAACAGTGAAAAAGGGTAGGGGTATGAACTCACCGGACTCGGAAACGTGTCGGTTTTGAATACTAGACGTTGGTTCGAGGTTTGATTACTCGCGATGTCCCTAAGTAAAATGAAATAATGTCCATATATATACAATTAGGGATACATTCACTAATCATATGGAACATTACACTCCAATGAGGTTAAATACCTCAAAATGAGCGTTTGGGGTGACCCGGGTGACATCTTCGGACGTGTAATGGCACTAGGGACTTGGGACTTGAGTTTACTCCCCAAGAGTAAACATTTTAAGGAGTTTACAGCTATTGAACACACACATACATGAGTTTACGGCCGTAAACTCATGTGGGTGTGATTTTGGCTGTTTAATGGCTTAAATGGACATGGGGATTGTTGGAATGGATTTCTAAAATGCCTTGGAATGAATTAAATGTAAATATACCATAAAGAAGGGAGTTTACGGCCAACACCTTGGAGTTTACGGCCGTAAACTACCCATGATCAAAAGAAATTAGTTTTTGATGCTAATAACAATCACATGTGATTTCTAGGAATTTATCCAAGCCTTTGGGGTGGTTTAATGCATCATTTGACAAAGTTTTATGAGTTTACGGCCAAGGGTATGCTCCTAGGCCGTAAACTCCTATAAATGATACTTTTGATATGTTTCAAACCCTTAAACTACTTTTAGATGCATCTAGATTTTACCACAAAGCCATTGGTTGGGTTTCAAGGCATTTGGACATGTTTTAAGGCTCTAAATGCCCAATTAAGAGGAGTTTACGGCCCAAGAATATGTCTTGGCCGTAAACTCTCTTTTGTCCCCCAAAAATCATGTTTAAGGTGTTTAGATGCTAAAACCAATGTCCCACAAGTCATATCTAAGTCCCAACTATGATTTGGAAGGGTTAATTGGCTCAAAAACCCCTTGAATTCAGTTTACGGCCCAAGAATGTGTCTTGGCCGTAAACTCACTTTTATCCCTTAAAATCAATGTTTTAATTGTTATAAGTCCCTTCCATTAAGTCATTAAGCCATTACTAATGTCTAACATTGCTTAGGAGGGGTTTTAGGGCTTAAAAACCCTTGATATATGAGTTTACGGCCCATGAAGGTTCCATGGCCGTAAACTCATGAATGTAGTCTTAAATCATGCTTTGAACTCGAATTTGAAGGCTAAGAAGGTTACAATACAAGCTAGGGAAAGTACCTTAGAGATTTGAAGCCTTAAATTTGAGTTTTGATCCCTTAAACTTGGATGAGGAGAGAGGGTTGAAGTGTTTAATGATAAATTAGCCAAAGGCTTCAAATGGAGTCTTAAACACGTTTATATAGTGTTTAAGTTTTGGACACGGTGGAATTCTACCCGATACCAGCGTTAAACGAGGCTTTTGGTAGTACCCGATTGAGTTACCGTAACCCGATACGGTAATTTTCTATAATTATTCCGATCACTAAAGTTGGGTGTTAAAATGATTTCTAAATGTATTAAGACACCCATTAAGTCATTTTAAATGAGTACTAATTAATGACTTAATTATACGGAAGATCAGAAATCGAATTTGGAATGACGATTGGTTGCGCGAATTGTACTACGAAAGAGTTACAATAAATGATACGGAAATTTTGGGTTGTTACATTATCCCCCCGTTAAAGGGAATTTCGTCCCGAAATTCAAAGTTTAGAACATAAGACAAGATACAAATCATGGATCAGAAAAGAGTTGTGGATACTTCTGTTTCATTGAATCTTCCCGCTCCCAAGTGAATTCCGGTCCCCGCTTGGCATCCCAGTGAACCTTCACTAACGGGATGCGACTTTGTTTTGTACGTTTGACTTCTCGATCCATGATTTCAATCGGTTCCTCCACAAAGTTGAGGTTTTCATTGATCTCGATCTCGTCTAAGGGAATTGTTAGGGTTTCATCGGATAGGCACTTTTTAAGATTTGAAACATGGAAGAAAGGATGAATGTTACTGAGTTCGTGAGGTAATTGAAGTTTATAGGCAACTGGACCGATCCTGGAGAGGATCTCAAAGGGTCCAATGTACCTTGGATTAAGTTTCCCATGTTTACCAAAGCGTACAGTGCCTTTCCAGGGCGAGACTTTTAACAGGACACGGTCTCCAACCTGGAATTCTAGTGGTTTCCGACGGTTATCAGCGTAACTCTTTTGATGATCACGTGAAGCTTTCAATCGGTTACGGATCTGAATGATCTTTTCAGTGGTTTCACGGATGATTTCAGGACCAGTGAGAGCATTATCGGGGACTCGACTCCTGGCTAACTGTGTATGCCCCACCTCGGCTCAGCACAGAGGGGATCTGCACTTACGACCGTATAGGGCTTCAAACGGAGCAACCCTAATGCTGGTGTGGTAACTGTTGTTGTACGAGAATTCGATCAAGGATAGATGTGTGTCCCACGATTTTCCAAAGTCAATGACACATGCCCTAAGCATGTCCTCCATGGTTTGGATTGTTCTCTCACTCTGTCCATCGGTCTGAGGATGATACACCGTGCTCATATCTAGTTTGGTTCCAAGGGCTTTCTGAAGGGATTGCCAGAATCTGGAGGTAAACCTGCTGTCTCGATCAGAGATAATGGATACAGGTACACCGTGTAAACGTACTACTTCCTGAATGTAGATTCGCGCGAGTCTCTCCATCTTGTACGATTCTTTGATCGAAATGAAGTGAGCGGATTTTGTCAAACGATCGACAATTACCCAAATGGTATCGTACCCACTAGAACACTTGGGTAGTTTGGTGATGAAGTCCATGGTAATCATCTCCCATTTCCACTCGGGGATCTTGGGTTGTTGGAGCAAACCTAAGGGTTTCTGATGTTCAACTTTAACTTTGGCGCAAGTCAGACACTTGCCCACGAATGTAGCTATCTCAGCTTTCATGTTTGGCCACCAGTATTGTTTCTTGAGATCCAGGTACATCTTGTCCGAACCAGGGTGAACAGAGTATTTGGTTCTGTGTGCTTCCTCCATGACTATTTCCCTGAATCCACCGGATTTGGGAATCCAGATTCGGTTCATGAAACAGTGAACTTCGTCACCTCAGATCTCAATTTTCTTTTCCATCCCTCTCAAGGTTTCATCTGACATGTTCTCGGGTTTGAGAGTTGTTAACTGAGCTTATCGGATTTGCATGGGTAGGTTAGAATGGATGGTCATCGTCTGGTTCTTCACTTTGTGGCCTGCACTATTCTTTCGGCTAAGGGCATCTGCTACCACATTGGCCATGCCAGGGTGGTAACAGATTTCACACTCATAATCACTGAGTAATTCTACCCATCGCTGTTGCCTCATGTTTAAGTCTCTCTGATTAAAGATGTGCTGTAGGCTCTTGTGATCAGTGAAGATTGTGCACTTGGTTCCGTAGAGATAATGTCTCCAAATCTTCAATGCAAAGACTACGACTCCTAGTTCCAAGTCATGTGTGGTATAGTTGACCTCGTGTGGTTTCAGCTGTCTTGAGGCATAGGCAATAACCTTTCCTCTTTGCATAAGCACACAGCCTAAACCTTGATTAGACGCATCGCTGTAGACAACGAAGTCCTCTGTCCCTTCAGGCAGAGACAGAACAAGCGCGCTGCATAAGGCTCTCTTCAACGTTTGGAATGTAGTTTCTTGTTTATCACTCCAATAAAAGGGTACACCTTTCTGTGTTAGAGTGGTTAAAGGTTTGGCTATTTTTGAAAAATTCTGAATGAATCGTCGATAGTAGCCGGCGAGACCCAAGAATTGACGAATTTCTGTGGGTGTCTTTGGTGCTGACCAATTCTCTATCGCTTTAATCTTGGAAGGATCTACATGAATACCCTCCTCGCTTACCACGTGACCGAGGAAACTTACCTTCCGTATCCATAATTGACATTTGGAAAATTTCGCGTATAGCTTTTCGGATCTAAGGGTCTCCAACACTAGCCTCAAGTGTTGCTTGTGGTCTTCTTCGCTTCGGGAGTAGACGAGGATGTCGTCAATGAACACGATGACGAATTTGTCTAACAAGGGACGGCACACCCAGTTCATCAGGTCCATGAACACAGCCGGTGCATTGGTTAGACCGAAGGGTATCACTACGAACTCGTAGTGTCCATACCGAGTCCTAAAAGCTGTCTTAGAAATATCATTCTCTTGGACTCGTAATTCATGGTACCCTGACCGAAGGTCTATCTTAGAAAAGTAGCTGGCTCCCTGGAGTTGATCGAATAGGTCGTCTATTTGTGGAAGAGGATATCGGTTCTTAACGGTTAACTTGTTCAGTTCACGATAGTCGATACACATCCGAAAGGACCCATCATTCTTCTTGACAAACAGAACCGGAGCTCCCCAGGGTGAGGAACTCAGTCTAATGAATCCTTTACTGAGCAACTCATTGAGTTGATTGGATAACTCCTGCATTTCTGCCGGAGCTAAGCAATACGGACATTTTGCTACGGGAGTAGCCCCAGGAATTAGGTCAATACGGAACTCGACCTGACGTTCGGGAGGAATTCCTGGAAGTTCTTCAGGAAACACATCTGGAAAGTTACAGACTTCGGGGATGCTCGCGAGGTCTCTAACTTCTTGTTTCTCGTTGATCACATGAGCTAAGAATGCAATGCACTCCTTCCGTAGGAGCTTTCGAGCTTTGATGCAAGATATGATATGAAGATTGGAACTGGGTTTATCGCCATAGATTACGAGAGTTTGATCCGAAGGAAGATTGAGACGGATGGCTTTTTCGTAACAAAGAATATCAGCATGATTGGGACTCAACCAATCCATGCCAATGATAACATCAAAGCTCTTAATGGAAACGGGCATGAGATCTATAGGAAATGAGTGATCGTTTAAGGTAAGCGTACAACCTAAGAATACATCGTTAGCGCTTTCTTTCTCACCATTAGCCATCTCGACGGTAAACGTTTCAGTTAGTGGTTGAGGATTTGGTTTTAGATTATGTTTGAATGCATGACTAACAAAACTCCTTTCAGCACCCGAATCGAAAAGAATACTAGCATATGAGTTGTCGAGAAGGAACGTACCCGAAACAACCGTGGGATCAGCAACTGCTTCCTCCCGTCCCATGGTTAGAACCCTTCCAGTGTTATCAGCAGTTGACTTCTTGGGACACTTGCTTTTAAAGTGCCCAACTTCTCCACAGTTGTAGTAGGCTTAACTAACACCTGCTCCCGATGATTGGTTGGCTGATTGGGTAGGAGTTCTGCAGAATCGAACTGTGTGCCCTTTCTTACCACAGCTGGTGCAAGACAATTCTTAGCAGGGACCAGGATGATGATGGTATTTACACTTGTCACACAGAGGGAGGTTACCAGCATATTTACTGGTAGGAGTTGGAGCTGTGGATCCCATAACAGAAGCAGCAGCAACAGGGGTAGTAGTAGCAGCATGGACTGCTACCGTCTGCTGTTTCTTGGAAGATCCTTGAGAAGATTGACCCTTCTTCTTCTTCTAGAATTTTCTCTTTTCACCACTCCTTTGAGTCGGCTCAGAAGTGGTAGTGATTTCCTTAACGTCATCGTTGTGATCAATCAGAATTTGAGCTAAAGTCTTAGCACTATCATAGGTATCCGGACGAGCAGCCAAAACATGACTCTTTGTCGGTTGAGATAACCCCCAAACAAACCTTTCGATCTTTTTGTTCTCAGCAGTGACTAATCCCAGGCAAAGAAGTGCGAGATCATCAAATCGGGAAGTGTATGCAGCAATGTCGGAACCCTTCATCTTCAGGTTCCAGAGCTCGTGTTCTAGTTTTTGCATTTCACCACGGGGGCAGTACTCGGCAATGAGAAGTTCTTTCATGGCTTCCCAGCCCATGGCATTGGCTATGGGTAAAGTTAGAGATTTGACTCGGCCATTCCACCAAGTCAAGGCTTTATCAGCGAAGGTACAGGCTGCGAATTTAACTTTATCAGACTCCGCACAAGCACAGATTTCGAAGATGGACTCGATTTTCTCGAACCATCGGGATAAGGATATGACACCTCCAGCGCCATTGAAAGAAATTGGTTTTGCATTCATGAAATCCTTATAGGAACCCCCTCTTCGGTGTCCTTGGTTAACCTCGGGGTTTTGAGATTGAGGACCACCACCTGAACCACTAGGGTTCATTTGTGACATAGCTGCTACCATTGCAGCTGTCATCATCATCTGGAGCGATGCTAGATCGAACTGAGGAGGAGGTGGCGGCGATGAAGGATTGTTGTTGTTCTTTGAATTGGGTCTCTTTCGGGGAGGCATCTTGATCTAATAAGATCAAGAAAGAGAGGATGGTAAGTCCTCTACATTGAATCGATACATATGACAGTTATATAATTTCGAATAAGCGAATAAGCAGGGAAGACTTATCGAACAGATAATTTATTGCTAAGAATAATCAAAGAAAGCCACTCGAATAAGGATTACTACAGAGGATCGGGATCGAGAAATACTCCCATAGTATTTCATGAATTGATTACAACAATGGTTCGATGTTTGGGATATTAGGGTAAGTTTTAGGCATGCCATATACCACAGTCACTCCCAAGCACATGTTGGCCGTGTCTCGAATGAATATAGTTGGCCAAGCTATATTGACCCTAGACACGACTACATAACTGCCCAGGTTTAACCATAGTACACAACACCCAATTACTTATGTTCTGTTCTACTTATGGTTATGGATGACGACGGTTCGGTATACTTGTATACTTTTGAAAATACTTATAGTTTGAAGATACTTTTAATTCAGAGCACTAAGGCCCTTTAGTGTTTATAGTTTTATACCATGTAAGGTTTGGTATACTTCATTCACTATAAACAAGGGCTCTGATACCAATCTGTCACACCCCGAAAACCAATGGTGGAAAACATTTCCGGGGTTGACTACCACGTTGAGTATCAAATCCAATGCACATAGTAAGTAAAGTAAAGCAAGCATACATTACATAATAAAGTTTTACAGTTGTTTCAAAAGTAAAGTTTATATAGTTGTGATACAAAATATATATATATATATATATATATATATATATATATATATATATATATATATATATATATATATATATATATATATATATATATATATAAACAAAAGAAACGGATCTTCATGTACTCCGTCTTCAAGCAAAAAGGATCTTCGAGTACCTGTTCTAACGCTGACCTGAGAACACAAGTGGTTTGAAAATCAGCATAAAGCTGGTGAGTTCATAAGCGGTTTTTGTTTGTGAAAAATGATTCGAGTTTCCTTTCCGTTTCTGAAATGTTATATGCACCAAGAAAATCCCATATTTTCTTAATAGTTGGTTATTTTTTCACAAATGTAAAGTATAGTAAGTTTGTACACTGAAAACATGTTTATTCATGTGAAAATATATAGTTGGTTATCTGACTTGTTAAACTGTTCTGTTTACTTATCATGTGTTACCAGGAAAGTCCAATACTTTCCTTATTGTATGTTACCAATTGTAAAAGATGTATTGTTATCCAATTGTTACTCTTTCTAGTTATGTAAGTGTTACCCGGGAAAGCCCCATGCTTTCCTGCATATTGGTTTCTAATGTAAACGATGTTAAAGATGTAAAAGATGTAATCATGTTTAGGTTCCATGTTTTCCCCAGGAAAGTCCCGTACTTTCCTGATTGATAGTTACTGTATGTGAAAGATGTATATGATATAAAAGATGTAAAAGATGTATAAAGTGGTTCATTATCACTATAAGTAAATCTCTGTTATCCTAATTGCGAGTTCCATAACCATACAATAGACTGAAAACCTGTGGCAATAAGTAGTCCACATGTGGCGATAAGTAGTCCACATACTTATGACTTTCGTCACCCTTGAACCATTTCGGTTCGGCTATAGATAGCAGCTAGGTGTGTGGTAGTCAGCCCCGTATAGATCTATACACTCAAGTCACGCTATCTAAATACCAGAGATTCTGGTTATGGGTGTAGTCCTCCACTTGCGTATCTCGGTGGAGTGTTCTCCAAGGACGTGTCTCCAATCATACAAGATTAACAAATTTACTAGTAATAATATGATAGTTCTCCACTCGCGAATGAGTGTGGAGTGTTACCGAGGACAAGACAGTGTATAGGTATTATATCCAAATGTTTAATGTCATGCTTTTAACTGATAAAAATGTGGAAAAACATTTGTGAAATATATGTAAAACATAATAGTTTAAAGACCTATTTCACAAATATATGTTACGTGATCTGCATGTTCAAATGATTATCAGTTGTGGTAGTCAGTTATAAAAGCATATGAAATATGAAACACACATTTGAAAACATGTTTTGAGTATAAGAATTCCCTTGTACTTTGCTTGTGTTCCCCCCTGAAAACAGTGAAAACAGTGAAAAAGGGTAGGGGTATGAACTCACCGGACTCGGAAACGTGTCGGTTTTGAATACTAGACGTTGGTTCGGGGTTTGATTACTCGCGATGTCCCTATGTAAAATGAACCATATTTTCTTAAAAAGGTTTGTTATCGTTTGTCAATATGTAAAGTAAGGTTGTACACTGAAAACATGTTTTATCTAGTATGAAAGTACAGTTAGGTTATCTGGTTTGACAGAAGGTTATGTACCAATGTATTCCCAGGAAAGTCCCATACTTCCTTGATTATATTACCAATTGTGAAAAATGTAAAGTTATCCGGTTTGTTATCCTTTCTGGTTATGTAAACGTTTCCCCAGGAAAGTCCCATACTTTCCTAAATGTTTGTTACCGTGTGTAGAAGATGTATTCCTGTTAGACCTGGTTATATACAAGGTTTCCCAGGAAATTCCCATACTTTCCTGAATGTTGGTTACCGTATGTGAAAGATGTATTCCTGTTAGACCTGGTTATCTTGTGAATTGTATAAAGTTGTTCATTATTACCATAAGTAAATCTCTGTTATCCTAATTGCGAGTTCCATAACCATACGATGGACTAAACCTGTGGCAATAAGTAGTCCACATATTTATGACTTTCGTCACCCTTGAACCATTTCGGTTCGGCTGTAGGTAGCAGCCAGGTGTGGGATAGTCAGCCCCGTATAGATCTATACACTCAAGTCATGCTCTCTAAATCCTAGAGATTCTGGTTACGGGTGCAGTCCTCCACTCGCGTATCTCTGTGGAGTGTTCGCCGAGGACGTGTCTCCAATCATACAGGATTAACAAATTTACTAGTAATAATATGATAGTCCTCCACTCGCGTATTTATGTGGAGTGTTATCGAGGACAAAACAGTGTACAAGTAGTATGTTCAAATGTTCTAATGTCATGCTTTTAACTGATAACATATGGAAAGCCATTTGTGAAATATATGTAAAACATTACAGTTTAAAACCCATTTCACAAATATATGTCTACGTGATCTGCATGTTCAAACGGTTATCAGTTGTAGTAATCAGTGTTAAAAGCATATAAAATGTGAAACACACATATGAAAACATGTTTTTGAGTACAAGTAATCCCTTGTACTTAGCTTGTGTTCCCCCTGAAAACAGTGAAAACAGTGAAAAAGGGTAGGGATATAAACTTACCGGACTCGGAAATGCGACGGTTTCGGACACTAGACGTTGGTTTGGGGCTTGATTACTCGCGATGTCCCTATGTAAAATGTAATAATGTCCATATATATCTAATTAGATTTACAATCACTAATTTTATGGAACATTACACTCCAACGAGGTTAAACACCTCAAAACGAACGTTTGGAGTGACCCGGGTGACATCTTCGGACGTGTAATGGCACTAGGGACTTGGGATTTGAGTTTACTCCCCAAGAGTAAACATTTTAAGGGAGTTTACAGCCACAAAACACACACATACATGAGTTTACAGCCGTAAACTCATGTTGGTGTGATTTTGAGTGTTTAATGGCTTGTTTGGACATGGGGATTGTTGGAATGGATTTCTAAAATGCCTTGGAATGGATTAAATGAATTTATACCACTTAGAAGGGAGTTTATGGCCCTAAACTTGGATTTTATGGCCGTAAACTCTACTATGGTCAAGAATAATTGATTTGAGGTACAAAGGACAATCACATGTGATTCTAGTTAATTTTCCAAGCCTTGTTATGGATTTAGGGCACCATTTAACACACTTATAGGAGTTTACGGCCCAGGAGTATGTTCTATGGCCGTAAACTCTCATATGTAGGGTATTTGATGTGTTTAAGGTCCCCAAACTATTTTTAGATGGTTCTAGGATTTACCACAAGGCTATTGGTTAAGTTTCAAGGCATTCTAACATGTAAAAATGAGTTTATCCCCCATGTTTGAGGAGTTTACGGCCGAAGCACATGCCTTGGCCGTAAACTCACTTTCGTCCCTCAAAATGCAAGTTTAGGGTGTTCCAAGTCCAGGTTTGTAAGCCTCAAAGTCGTATCTAAGTCCCAACAATGATTTGGAAGGGTTAAATGGCTCAAAAACCCCATTTTTGTGTGTTTACGGCCCAAGCTTCCTCCTTGGCCGTAAACACATGTTCCAGGTCCTATTTCACATTTTGAACACGGATTTGAAGGCCTAAGAGGTTGAATAACAAGCTAGGAAGGTTACCTCTAAGATTTGGAGCCTTAAATCTTTGATTTTGGACCTTAATTTAGAGTGAGGAGAGAGGTTAGAGAGAGAGTAGTGAGATGAAGCTAAAAGCTTCAAATGAAGGCTTAGAACACTTTATATAGTGTCTAATTTTTGGACACGGTGGAATTCTACCCGATACCGACATTAGGCGAGGCTTTTGGTTGTACCCGATTAAGTTGTCGTAACCCGATGTGATTGATTCTAGAAATATTCCAATCACTAATATGGGATGTTAAAATGATTCTTAATTGTATTAAGACACCCATTAAGTCATTTTAGATACTTACAAGTTAATGACTTAATTAAATAAGAAAATCGGAATCGAATTTGAAAACGACGATTGGTTGCTTGAATTGAACTACGAAAGAGATACAAGAAGTGGTACGGAAATTTCGGGTTGTTACAACGTGCACGGAAAACGAGGCAAAAACTTAAGAAAGATGAGAGAAACTGTGTAATTTACCTGGAACCCTCACATCCCTTTATAGAGGTGGGAACCGCCTCGGTACGCTGGGCGTACGCGTGCGTCATACGTGACTGCATCCACGACTACCTCGGAGCTCGGATGGGACGGGGCATAGCCTCGCATAGGGGGCGACGTGGACGATTTGAGGCCTAGTCCTCGCGTATGCTGGGCGTATGCTGTTACGCCGGGCGTAACTTGGATTGGGCCGGTGACTCCCCCTTCGGATAATACCGAATTTGATTTTAAATTTATATTTTTATTATTAAGTAAACTTCTAAAATTCATATCTTCTTCGTACGAACTCCGTTTTCGATGTTCTATATATCCACGCATAGGTGAGACTACGCTCTACAACTTTCATTTAGACTCCGTTGGCAAATTTTGAAATTATTTTTATTGTTTATTTTTAAAAGGTCGGGGTAAGAAAAGTTCGTTAGAAGTCCATAACTCCTTTATCCAATGTCCGTTTTTGCCAGACTTTTTACCATTGAAATACTATTGTTGAGACCTTCGATTCTCATTTAGGTCATTCCGGTCAAAAGTCGTTCGATTTTTGTTTCGAGTTTTTGGCTGTCTACCACTATAACGAACTTGGGAAAAATCATAACTTCCTCATACGAAGTCATATTTGGACGTTCTTTTTATGTACGCTCATGGTTTAATGATATCTACCATAGTAGGTAACCAAAATAGAGACTTTTTGTACATTTTATTTTCAAAGATAATTTCATTATTTTCGAAAGTGGTTACAATACTTGGCTTTTTATGTCATTACATAAGAATCGAAATATCGGGTTGTCACAATAACTATAGTAACTTTACTTGTGCCCCCCCCCCCTAAAAGCATTTAAAAACATTTAAAAGGTAAATTAAGGGGTATGAACTCACCTGTAGTGAGTGGATTGGATTGAAGTGTCGGATACGATGCTAGGTGACAAGTGGAGACTTGTACACACACAATGAGCGTAGTTATCATATAATAAATATATATAATTAATTTTTCACTTTATATCTAATAAATTAAGTTAAGACACTCTAGAACATGGGAACACTTTGTTTCAAGTGTTAAAGATCACAAGGGTTGCATCCAAGTGTCACAGGGCATGGCTAGTGAGTGTAGGGTTCAAGGAAAACTCCCTAATGGAGTTTACGGTTCTAAGGTCATCAACAAATGAGTTTCCGGTCGTAAACTCATGAGTTTATGGCCGTAAGCTCATATTTCCTTAACGATTTGATGTTTTGAGGCTTTACAAGACCCTTAGAAGCATTTCTACTTGATGGTTAAGTCTTTGGAAGAGATTAGGGCACTATTTCCCTCCTTTGAGGAGTTCACGGCCCTAAGACCATTTTCTTTTGGGTTTACTACTATAAACCCTTAAGGATTATGGTATTTTGATGTTTGCTAGTCCTAAACATAACAGGGAATGAGTCTAGGTTGGTTTCCAAGGCATATGAAGGATTAAAGCATACTTTGGCACCTTTATTTGGGGTTTACGGTCCAAGAACTTCTTGGGCCGTAAACACCTTGCTCTTTGTGTTCTTGGGACGTTTTCTTGATGTTTGGAAAGGTAACAAGCTTTACAATACACTATGGTAGAAGTACTTACTAGATAGAAGCTTGAAAAGGTGCTAAGGGCCCAAGAACACTAGTGTGTGTTCTTGGAGTTTTGGAAATCTAAACAAAACACGAAAACGGATGGATGAAAAGATGTATAATCACTAGTTGTTATGATATAACAACAAATCAAGCCAAGAAGTACTTAAGTTTTCGGGAAATCTGGTGAAAGACGGGATGATAGTTGAGAGGGTTTGGAGTTTACTCTTGAGAATGAAAGTAAGAAGTGAGGTGTTTTGGGGAGTAAACTCATGCTTAAGGCATGAGTTTACGGTTTTTGGAGGGATTTACGGCCCAAACATAAAAGTTTGAATTTCTTAATTACGTGGTATTTGCGGTTTTGAAATTTCAAGACTCGAGATGGCACTTCCTTTCACTCGTTTGTTTAACGAATAATTATTATAATAATCAAACGAACTTTAAATTTGCTAAAAATAAATAAAAATGAAATTGACTTATAATCTGAAGTGATTGACTTTAGGGTTTGACCGAAAGAAAATTTTGGGTTGTCACATCAGATGATGAGATAAAGAGAACTATGTTCGACATAGATGATAACCGATCCCCGGGTCCTGATGGGTTTTCATCTACGGTTTTTAAAGCTTCTTGGAAAGTCGTGGGTCCTGAAGTTTGCAAAGCTATTAGGGAGGTGTTATGGGTCGGGAAGATACCGAAGTGTGTTAATGCTACCAGAATCATTCTTGGGCCTAAGGTTGAATACCCTTGAAAAGTTACTGATTTTAGACTAATTGCTTGCTGTAATACATTGTACAAATGCATCAGCAAGGTTATTGTTAATCGGATTCGAAATTGCTTAGGGATGATTGTCGATTTTAATCAATCGGTATTCATACCAGAGAGATCTATTTTGGACAATATCCTTCTTGTGCAGGATTTGATGGTGAGATACAATAGAAAATATGGTCCTCCTAAGTTTGCCCTTACAATAGAAATCTAAAAGGCATATGATACAGTTGATTGGAAATTCTTTAAGCAAGCTTTGATTGGGTTTGGATTCCATCCGATTATGGTACAGTGGATCATGATGTGCATTACATTGTGACAACCCGAAGTTCGTTTCATCAATTGGAACCCCTTTTCGTTAATATATTCGTCATTTTCGATTCGTTTCCGTTACGTCATTTAATTAAGTCATAACTGTGGGACTTCTATTATAACTTAATGAGTGTCTAAACATGTTTAGAACTCACATTAGCACTTCATTTTAATAATCGGAAACATTTTAGAATCGACCATATCGGGATAATTCACAAATTATCTTGTTAGGACGTGTTCTTGACTTGATACGAACTCAATCCAATAGGTCTTGGATTGTTTTCACCGGTATACAACTTAATAGGTCTTGAGTTGTTACTAATCTATCCATTTCTTTCCATTCATATATCATTTGTGGTTACTATTCTCTTTTAATTTACCTAAACACTACCCTACTCACCAAATCAAGCCCATACACGCATCATAAGAATGATCCGTATATGGATAATGAAGGCCCAAAAGGTTATGGGTAGCTTAATATTGGGCTCGAAAGTTGTTTGGGATTAATGGCCTATGGGGTGTGCATGGTGACGTAGTTGATGGATTAGGGGTTTCTTAAGTAAATTAATAAAAGTTTAATAAATCCAAGACTTCATTGATTGTTTGATTCAAAGCTTGGATGGTTATGGAAGCATTTGGAAGGTTATCATTGATGGCCCTCTTTAAACTTCGGGAGTTACACTCTTATCATTGATGGCTCTCTTTAATCATTGGGAGTTACACTCTTTACATCTTCTCATAACCAATTACTAGCAATTGAAGAACAATTGAAGACATGGATGTTTTTTTTGTTATTCTTAAGTGTGGTAGATGTTTTTTTTGTGTTATTTCAAGAGTTTCCTTAATTTTCATTTACTAGTTTCAATGAGTAGTTGGTTAGTGGCTTGTAACCACCAACTTTGTAATAAAGGCTTCATATAAAGCCAAGTTTATGCATGGGAAAGTGAATAGACGAATTTTTAAGAAAAAAACCTTTGTTCAATTGGAATTATTGTTATAATTCACAAATTATCTTGTTAGGATGTGTTCTTGACTTGATACGAACTCAATCCAATAGGTCTTGGATTGTTTTCACTGGTATACAACTTAATAGGTCTTGAGTTGTTACTAATCTATCCATTTCTTTCCATTCATATATCATTTGTGGTTACTATTCTCTTTTAATTTACCTAAACACTACCCTACTCACCAAATCAAGCCCATACACGCATCATAAGTGGTATCAGAGCCTAGTTCCGATTGGGTGTAACTGAGTTCTTGTTCAAGAAAAATTCTTGCTATTTTTTTATTTCAGTTGTTCAGAAGTTATTGTCCAAAAATGTTGCGCAAATTATATGATGAAGAACAAATAAAGGAAGATAAATTTGAAGAAGAGGAGGAAGAAGATTCCGGTCCCATCTACGACACCGATGGTGAAGGGGAATTTTGTGAATGAATAAATTTCTTGGTTGAAGAGGAATTTATTGAAGAAATTGAAGAAGAAACTAATTTCGTGATCGAAGATGAATTTGTTGAAGCAATTGTGGAAGAAATCAATTTTGTTGATATGGACAAAATTGTTGAAGAAATTGTGATTTTTGTTGAACAACAAATTTCATTCCAAGAGCTTACAACCACGAGAACAAATGACTATAAGTGTCACAAAAATTCAGGTTCTCATATCTTTTATGAACATAATTTCTTTTCTAATGATCTTAAAGAAATCCAAATTGGAAGCTTCATTGATCAAGAAGGTTTATTCGTTTTTCATCTTCATTTTCGTTTCAAAGTGTGGGAGAGTTTTACACTTTGGAGGCCATGGAATGCTTATATTTTGCATTTTGAAGGCCTTGGTGAGAGGTTTGATTTTACTAATTATGATCTTAATAATGATGTTTTTGTTTTGTCTTCGTTCATTGATCAAAAGGAGAAAAAAGACTTGTGTATTACTTTTGATAAAAAGTTTTGTGCAATTAGAGTGGCTCAAAAACGGCAAGACCAATTATTTTTGGATGATCGGAGGTGTTGACTATGATCCTCTTTATTCTTCGAATAAATGAGTATATCGTCTATGAACACGATCACAAATTTATCCAACAATGAACGAAACACTCGGTTCATTAAGTCCATGAACACCATCGGTGCGTTTGTTAATCCAAAGGGCATCACTACAAACTCGTAGTGACCATAACGAGTTTGAAAAGCTGTTTTGGGAACATCTCCTTCCAAGACTCGTAGTTGGTGATACCCGGATCTTAAGTCGATCTTTGAGAAATAACTCGATCCTTGGAGTTGGTCGAATAAGTCGTCAATGCGGGGTAGCGGGTATCGGTTCTTGATAGTAAGCTTGTTAAGTTCTCGGTAATCAATGCACATGTGGAAAGATCCATCCTTCTTCTTTACGAACAAGACCGGTGCTCCCCAAGGTGAGAACTGAGAAGCTTGGCTTGATGAACCCTTTGTTGAGCAGTTCGTTTAATTGGCTAGATAGTTCTTGCATCTCAGTGGGCGCCAGACGATACGACGACTTACCTACTGGGGTAGCTCCGGGAATTAAATCGATTCTGAACTCGACTTGTCGTTCTGGTGGGACTCCTGGGAGATCTTCAGGGAAGATATCGGGAAAATCGCAGACATCTTGAATGTCTTTGATGCTCTTTGTTTCTTTTTCCTTATCTACTACGTGGGCTAAGAAGGCATAGTACTCCTTACGTAGGTATTTCTGGGCTTTGACGTAAAAGATGATTTGTAAGTTGGTATCGGGTTTGTCCCCATAAATGACAAGGGTTTTGCCGCTTGGCAGGTTTAGGCGAATGACCCTTTCGTGACAAAGAATATCGGCATGGTGTAGGGTTAACCAATCCATACCGATGATGACATCAAAGCTCTTTATAGTAATCGGCATTAGATCGATTTGAAATGAATGTTCGTTTAGAGTTAGTGTGCAACCTATGTACATATCATTCATGCTTTCTGTTCTACCGTTTGCCATTTCTACTGTGAATATCTTATTGAGTGTTTTAGGGTTCTGTTTTAGTATATGCTTGAATTTATGACTCACGAAACTCCTCTCCGCACTACAATCAAGGAGTATGCATGCATAAGCGTTATTGAGGAGAAACGTACCCGTAACCACCGTGGGATCAACTATTGCTTCGTTCTACCCCATTGCCAACACTCTTCCTATGCCGCAGACTGTGACAACCCGAAACTTCTAACCATGTAATTGATCTGTGTTTCAGCACTAATACTTGAGTTCATTATATTTTGTTACGTCTTGTGGTTCCATATGGGTGCTCTAGACTTAGTATAACCTGGATATAAGTCCTAGGAAGGGTTGGAAAGTGCCAAACACACCAAATAAGGTGTGTGCGGCCACACACCTTTATGTACGGCCGCACACCCAACCGCACTCACCCTCAACCTCACACTCAATCCCTTATATGGATGAATACCTCTTCATTCATTTGATGTTTCTCTTCCCTCTCTTTACTTTCTCTCTCTAAAATCGTCAACCAAGAACACTTGGAAGGCTTCATAATTGTGATCTACTACATCTTCAAGCTAAGTATAGTGGTAAACACTTGAATCCCAAGCTTAAAACTCATCATGTTCATCATCCCTTGAACGTGTACGGCCGCACACCTTCACACGGGGGCAACATACATTCAAATCTCCCAAGTGTGAAAAGCAAACACTTCAAAATCATCATATGGACTCAACTGAGGACTGTACGGCCGCACACTTCTGGGTACGGCCGCACACACCCTCTGTACGGCCGCACACTCTTGTGTGCTGCCTCACACACACTCCTGGCCGCACTCCCCAGCCGCACACTCATTTTCAAGACCATACACCCACTCTAATGCCCATATTTGGCCCTAAACTTGCATAAATCATTAAGTCTGGATCATAGGACACTTATTATTAGTAATTCCAAGCCCTAAGGATGTTTTCACATCATGTTTAGTCATGAAACACCTTAGTTCTAACTCATTTACGTGTCGTCACATGAATAATAGGGGCCATAGGCATTCAGGGCATTCGTTGACACTTGAACCCTATGTTAAGCGGTGAGTTCATACCCCTACTCTTTTCAATGTTTTTCACTGTTTTCAGGGGGAATACAAGCAAAGTACAAGGAATACTTGTACTTTAAACTTTTTTTTACATGTGTTGCGTTACATAATTCATATGCTTTTAACACTGAAAATCATAACTGATAACAGTTTGAACTCGCAGAACACACTATCGTATTATTTGCAAAAAACATTATAAAATGTTATATTTTATATTTTCACAAATGGTTTTCCACATTATATCAGTTATAAGCATAACCTTTGAACTTGAAACATGAAACCTAGTACATTGTTTTGTCCTCGGTAACACTCCTCATAGATACGCGAGTGAGGATCATCGTTTGCATCAGTACCTTTCTATATTATTACTAGTAAATTTGTTATTCCTATAAATTGGAGACAAGTCCTTGGTAACACTCCACAGAGATACGTGAGTGGAGGACCACCCCTGTAATTAGAATCTCCTGGAGGGAGAACGTGACTTGAGTGTATAGATCTATACGGGGCTAACTACCCCACACCTGGCTGCTAGCTACAGCCGAACCGAAAGGTTCAAGGGTGACGAAAGTCATAAGGTGATGTGGACTACTTATTGCCATATCTAGTCTATCGTATGGTTATGGAACTTGCAATTTGGATCACAGAGATTTACTAAATGGTAATAAAGAACAAGTAACTATGTTTACTTTACATACATTAATTTTATATACGTGTTAAAACTAATACCACTCACAAGAACAACTAGGTTTTCAGTATACATCTTTCACATTAGTAACCAACATTTAAGAAAATATGGGATTTTCTTGGTGTGTACCTTTTTCAGAAACAGAAACAAAAAGGAACTTGTACATTTTCAGAAAATAAAACCACTTATGAACTCACCAGCGTTATGCTGATTTTCAAACTGCTTGTATTCTTAGGTCCGCATTAGACGGGTACCCGATGATTCCTTTTTGGCAAAGACGGAGTGCGTTGAAGACTCATCTTACTTTTGTTCGTATATACTATGTATCAGTCCTGTACAACATTACTTTCAAACAAATGTAAACCATTAAATATGTAATGTAATGGTTGTTTACTTTACTTACTATGTGCATTGGATTTGATACTCAATGTGGAGTCAACCCCAGAAATGTTTCCGCCTTCGGTTTTCGGGGTGTGACAGATTGGTATCAGAGCCCTTGTTTATAGTGAATAAAGTATACCAAACCTTACATGGTATAACACTATAAACACCAAGGGTGCCTAAGTGCTCTGAACTAAAAGTATACTTCAAAGTATAAGTATTTTCAGAAGTATACAAGTATACCTAATCGTCGAGATTCGTTACTACAAGTAGAACAATGTAGCCGTGTCTAGGATCAATATAGCCTGGCCAACTATATTCATTCGAGTCACGACCAACATGTGCTTGGGAGTGACTGTGGTGTGCGACATGCCTAAAACTCACCCTAATATCCCAAACATCGAACCTTGGTCGTAACGAATCATGAAATACTATGAGAGTATTTCTCGAGCCAATCCTTAGTAGAAATCCTCATTCGAGCGTTGTTTCCTGATCATTCCTTAGCGATAAATTATCTGTTTTGATAACTCTTTCCTGCTTTATCGCTTATTCAGAATATATAAATGTCATATCTATTGATTCAATTTGGAGGACTTATCATCATCTCTTTCCTGATCTTATTAGATCAAGATGCCTCCAAGAAAGAGACCCAACTCAAAGACTAACAACCCTCCGCCACCACATTCTCCTCAAATTGACCTCGCAATGCTTCAAACAGCTATTGCTGCCGCAGTGACAGCCGCCGTGTCACAAATGAACCCCAGAAATTCAGGAGGTGGTCCCCAACCCCAAAACCTCGAAGATAGTCAAGGACACCGAAAAGGGGGTTCTTATAAAGACTTCATGAGCGCAAAACCCACTTCCTTCGATGGCACTGGAGGTGTCATTTCCCTCACTCGATGGTTCGCAAAAATCGAATCCATCTTTGAAATATGTGCTTGTTCGGAGCCTGATAAAGTAAAATTCACAGCCTGTACCTTCAGTTACAAAGCCCTGACTTGGTGGAATAGCCGAGTCAAATCCCTAACCCTACCTGTAGCTAATGCTATGGGTTGGGAAGCCATGAAAGAACTCCTTCTGTCTGAGTACTGCCCTCGGGGCGAAATACAGAAGTTAGAGCACGAGCTCTGGAATCTAAAGATGAAGGGTTCCGATCTTGCAGCATACATCTCGAGGTTTGACGATCTGGCACTGCTTTGTCCGGGAATGGTTACCCCAGAGAGTAAGAAAATAGAAAGGTTTATTTGGGGGCTGACCCAACCAACCAAGGGACATGTCTTATCTGCATGGCCGGATACTTATGATAGTGCCAAAAGTTTAGCCCAGATCCTGATTGATCACAATGATGAAGTTGAGGAAACAACCGCCACTCCCGAACCGACCAAAACTAGTGGTGAAAAGAGAAAGTTCTGGAAGATGAAGAAAGGCCAACCTTCCCAAGGATCCTCAAAGAAACAACAGACTGTAGCAGTCCATGCTGCTACTACCCCCATTGCTGCTGCTTCTGTTGTAGGATCTACAGCTCAGACCCCTACCAATAGGTATGCTGGTAACCTACCCCAATGTGAAAAGTGCAAGTACCACCATAACCCTAGCCCCTGCCGTGACCTAATATGCACCAACTGTGGGAAAAAGGGGCACACGGTCTGATTCTGTAAGACACCAGCCCAGTCAGCCAACCAATCTTCTGGAGCAGGTGTTAGTCAAGCCTGCTACAATTGTGGAGAAGTTGGGCATTACAAGAGGAACTGCCCCAAGAAGGCGATGGATGATAACACCGGGAGAGTCCTAGCCATGGGACGGGAGGAGGCAGTCGCTGATCCCACTGTTGTTTCGGGTACGTTCCTTCTCGATAACTCTTATGCTAGTATTATTTTCGATTCGGGTGCTGAAAGAAGTTTTGTTAGTCATTTGTTCAAACATAATCTAAAACCTAACCCCCAACCACTAACCGAAACGTTTACCGTCGAGATGGCTAATGGTGAGAAAGAAAGCACTAGCAATGTATTCATAGGTTGTACCCTTATCCTGAACGATCACTCATTTCCCATCGATCTTATGCCAGTCTCCATTAAGAGCTTTGATGTTATCATTAGCATGGACTGGTTGAGTCCCAATCATGCTGATATCCTTTGCTACGAAAAAAGCATCCGTCTCAACCTTCCTTCGGGTCAAATTCTCATAATCTATGGCGATAAACTCAGCTCCAATCTTCGCATCATTTCCTACATCAAAGCTCAGAAACTCTTGCGAAAGGAGTGCCAAGCATTCCTAGCCCATGTAATCAACGAGAAAAAGGAAATTACATACCTCGTGAGCATCCCCGAAGTCTGCAACTTTCGTGACATCTTTCCCGAAGAGCTCCCAGGAATTCCTCCCGAACGTCAGGTTGAATTTCGCATTGACCTGATTCCTGGAGCTAC
Source organism: Lactuca saligna (assembly GCF_052625555.1). Taxonomy (NCBI): domain Eukaryota; kingdom Viridiplantae; phylum Streptophyta; class Magnoliopsida; order Asterales; family Asteraceae; genus Lactuca; species Lactuca saligna. The sequence continues at coordinate 246,098,348 of NC_136420.1, read as the reverse complement.
CCCCATAGCCAAGTCTCCATATCGTTTAGCTCCAGCAGAAATGCAGGAGCTATCTAGCCAACTCAACGAGTTACTCAGCAAAGGGTTCATCAGACCGAGTTCGTCACCCTGGGGAGCTCCGGTTTTGTTTGTGAAGAAGAAAGATGGATCCTTTCGGATGTGTATCGACTACCGTGAGTTGAACAAGTTGACCATCAAAAACCGATATCCACTTCTGCGAATAGATGACCTCTTCGATCAACTTCAAGGAGCTAGCTACTTCTCAAAGATAGACCTTCGGTCAGGGTACCATCAGCTACGAGTTCAAGAGAGTGATGTTTCCAAAACAAATTTCAGAACTCGATATGGACACTACGAGTTCGTAGTGATGCCCTTCGGTCTAACCAACACACCAGCAGTGTTCATGGACCTAATGAACCGGGTGTGCCGTCCCTTCTTAGACAAGTTCGTCATCGTGTTCATTGACGACATCCTTGTCTACTCTAGAAGTGAAGAACACCACAAGCAACACTTGAGGTCATCAAAACCCAAGTCATTTGCTAAAATTTTTTCTCTCTCTAACTTTCTCTCTCTAGGATTTTCTCTCTCGGTCTTCCAGTTTTGGTGAGTGGCTTGGTTGGGATTCTGGTGATCGGATCTCTTGCCGGTGCCGGAATTTCATCATCGTTGATTGAATTTACTCTAAAACAAATTCCAATTGTTTATACGATTAGAAGTGGGATGTTCGGCAAAATTGGAAATATGTTTGGCATGAACTGCACTGATCCTCCTGATCCGGATAACAAAAAATTATACGAAGAAGAATTGGAAGCTGATGTTGGAGCTAAACGACGAGGTAGAAGAGCTGTTCATAAGGAAATTTCGCCGTATTCTGGGAATAAACCTCTTAGATTGAAAGAGAAAATGGAATTCAAGGCTAATCGAATTCAGGCAGAGAAGAATTTTTTGAATTCGAAATCTCCAATTGAACGATCGAAGATGGTGCTTAGAGCTGGAGTACGTGATGTAATTAAAATTGGATATGGTAAGGAAAATATCGATCCGGAGTTCATTAAAGCGGAGCTTAATGCTTTTGAGGAGGTGATTACGGATGGGAAGAAATTGCAATCGCAGAACAAGATCAATTCAAATGGGATGTCTAAATTGAGGAATGAAATGGTTGAGGAAAAAGGATTTGTGATGCTTCCAGTAACATCAGACATGCTCGAGGGATTTATTTCTTCAAAGGAGAATATTAGCGCTAATCAAATTTCATCTCAGTCGCCAATTGATGAATCGAATATCTCCAAGGGTCTCAAGTCTTCGAAGATTATGGAGACTGGATCGTCTTCCTCAAAGCCTAGTTCTGTAATTAAAGCAAATAATGACAAGGGCATTTTGGGGAAAGTTCCTTTATCACATGCTGGCCCTGTTATTTCAGGTACTCCTTTGGTTTCTGATGATAATCCAAGTGCCCCAATCAGCTGTCCTACTAATTGTAATGATGAAGTTATGAAAGACTCAATGAATGATAATGGGAATGTGGAAGTTGATTCTGGTAATAATATGAAGAAGGAACAGGGAGCTAATTTCTTGAACATGGATTTTTCGAAAACTGTTATATCCCCTGCAGCGAAGTTGGTTAGTGATTACAATAAAAAATCTTATGCACGTATGGTTGATTCAACTAATAATGTGGTAGATCTTAATATCAAAGTAATTCCAAAAGTTGATGGAAAGCCTAATGGGAAAGTGGAGTTGCCTTATGCAGATTTAATGTTGGGTGGAGCTCCTTATCATGCAACTTTGTATGGATTTTTTGTGGGGAAAAAACTTGCATTTCCAACGGTTAATCATTTCTCATTCAAGATGTGGAAGATATTTGGGCTGAAGGATATACTGGTAAATGATGAAGGATTCTTTTTCTTTAAGTTTGATTCAAAGGAAGGCATGATGAATGTGCTGGAGGGAGGTCCATGGCTGATTAATAATGTACCTATGTTCGTTCAAAGATGGAGGCCAGGTTTAGTTCTAAGTAAACCTCAAATCAATTCAGTTCCTGTGTGGGTTAAAGTGTTTAATGTACCTTTGGAGTATTGGAACAGCAAAGGAATTACTTTGATTGCTAATGAGATTGGAAAACCAATTGCTATGGATAAAATTACCCAAAAAATGTGTAATGAACATTGGGGAAGGCCAGCATTTATGCGATTTCTTGTGGAAATGTCAGTAGAAGTAGAATGGATGAAAGAGTTAAGTGTGGTCTCAATAGACTTTGGGACAGGAGAAAAAGTTGAATCAAAGTGCAGGGTAGAGTATGCATGGAGGCCTGATGTTTGTAATCACTGCAAAGTCTATGGGCATAAAAATAGCAATTGTGGAATTTTAAATGGAATGAAAACTGGAAATGTTGCTGATGTTGCTGTTAACAGAGAAGAAAATGGGAAAAAAGAGAAAGTAGATGAAGAAGGTTTCACGTTAGTAACAAAGAAAAACAACAAAGGGCAAAAATTTAATGCTGGTGTGGTTATTAATGAAAATGGAAAAGTGGACTTAATCCAATCCTTGGAGGAAAATTCATTCCCTGTTAGTGAAAGAATTTCTACTAGCAGTAATGATGGAACGCCAAATGATGTGGATAAGCAAGAAAAGGAAAAAAGCAAGAAAGTTAAAGTTCAAGAAAATCAAATTGGAGCTCAAAAACAAGATCGGAACAATAAAGGGACAGAGACTCGGAATATTGGGAGTAATTTTTCGAAATTTGCTGTGGGCAATCTAAAAAAAGATGGGAAAGAGAAAGGGGTATTTCAGTCAAAAGAGGGTAAAAGTGGGAAAATAAATGGTACAGGAGTTTTTATTCCAAAAGAAAAGTTAGGGGCAAGAGTGAAGAATGTAATTGAAAATTTTAATGCTAGAAAAGAAGGAATACAGGGGAGGAAAGAAGAAAATCCGAAAAAGGTGTTTGTCCCTAAAAAACAAGTGGATTTTAAAGTTAGTTCTAACTTTGATAACATAGGATCTACTTCAGGAAAAGACAATCAAGATGAAATTATATCTCATAATCCTTTTGATGTTCTTGCTGATTTGGGATTAAGGGACATGTCTTATTTGGATGAGATTGACCCGGAGATTTTAACTGGAGGTGGCCAGGAGATAAACACCGAAAATACAATCATTGATCAATGATGATGAATATAGGGTGCTGGAATGTGAGGGGTTCGAACTTAAGGCCTAAACAGGAGGAAATAAAAAATGTTATAAGAAGTAATAATCTGTCTTTGTTTGCTATTCTTGAATCACAGTTGAGGTTTAATAAGCTGCAAATGACTTGTAATAATGTTTTTGGGAGCTGGATGTGGATTTCAAATCAAGACATGAGCCCTAAAGGCACTCGTATTATCATTGGATGGGACCCGGATGAAGTTATTGTCATGCTGTTGGATGCTAATAGTCAGGTGATGCACTGTCAAGTCATTTTCATTAAGGAAAATAAGAGATTGTTTTGTTCTTTTGTCTATGGCTGCAATTATTATATAGACAGAAGAAAACTTTGGAGTTCCTTGGAAAAACATTATAATCTGGTAGCTGGATAACCTTGGTTGATTGCTGGAGATTTTAATGTTACTAGGGAACTTGTGGATTCGATGGCTGGTCACTCAAAAATATCGAGAGGTATGGTGGAATTTAATGAGTGCATTAATCATATTGAAGTTCAAGATATAAATTGTAATGGGTTACACTACACCTGGAATCAAAGACCACGTGGGGCTTCTGGGGCTTTGAAGAAACTTGATCGTGTGCTTGGGAATCATAATTTTATTGATGAATTTCCGAATGTGTTTGCTAATTTCCAGCCTTATCGGATTTCAGACCATAGTCCTATGATTATCAAATTCCCAATTAAAAGGAAATTCAGGATCAGACCATTCAAGTTTGTTAATTCGCTTGTGCTGCTAGATAATTTTCTTCCCATTGTTGATAGTGTTTGGAAAACTGATATTGAAGGGTTTGGAATGTTTCGGCTCTGTCAGAAACTGAAGCTTTTAAAGAAACCTCTCAGGAAATTGTTAAATGCTCATGGCAATTTTGCTGAAAAAGTTTCTAAATGCAGAGAAGAATTATGTCGGGTCCAGGAAAGTCTTGATTTAGACCCATGCAATGAAGAGCTGAGATTTGAAGAAGGAATTTACCTTCAATCCTTTTTTAATGCTAGCAGGGAAGAAGAGAGTTACTTAAAGCAAAGAGCTAAAGTGCATTGGCTTAAGGAGGGAGATTCTAATACTGCTTATTTTCATAAGGTAGTTAAAGGAAAAATGAACAGGAACAGAATTGAAACTATCCTTGATGGAAATGGAAATTGGAAGGAAGGGGATGAAGCTTTTAAAGTCATTGTGGATTATTTTGGTGAATTCCTTGGAGTGGAACATGATGTTGATCCCATTCTTAGGCCGGATGATCTAGTTTTCAGAAAACTGGACAATCAGCAAGCTTTAGATATGATTAAAGATGTTACTGATGAGGAAATTAAGGCTGCACTTTTTGATATTGATGATGATAAAGCGCCTGGCCCTGATGGTTTTTCGTCTAAATTCTTTAAGAAAGCTTGGATGATAGTGGGGAGTGATTTTTGCTTTGCTGTTAAAGAATTTTTTCTGTCAAAAAAGATCTTGAAGGAAGTTAATGCTACTGTTATTGCTTTAGTTCCTAAAGTTCAGACTCCAGGCAAGGTTGGGGACTATCGGCCGATTTCTTGTTGCAATGTGATTTACAAATGCATTAGCAAAGTTATTGTTAACCGTATTAGAGAGCATCTTGGGTGCTTGGTTTCGGATAATCAGTCGGCATTTATCCCAGGGCGTTCTATCTTGGATAATATTCTGTTATCTCAAGAACTTGTCAGAGGGTACCATATTAATAGGGGCTTTGCTAGATGTGCTATGAAAGTTGATATTCAAAAAGCGTATGATACAGTCAATTGGAGTTTTTTGCGTAATATATTGAAAGAGTTTGGATTTCATGAGTCTATGATAACTTGGATTATGAATTGTGTTACTACTTCTTCATTTATGATCAATATAAATGGAAGCTTTCATGGGTTTTTCCAAGGAAAGAGAGGTCTTAGACAAGGCTGTCCTCTGTTTCCTTACCTCTTTACTCTTGTAATTGAGGTTTTTAACCTAATGCTTAAAAGGAGAATAAAGGAGAGTAATGAATTTAAATATCACTGGAGATGTAAAGAACAGGAGCTCACTCACTTATGTTTTGCTGATGATCTGATGGTTTTCTGTCACGGAAATTCTGGGTCAATAAAAGTGATTAAAAAGGCTATAGATGAGTTTGCTAATTCAGCAGGTCTTATTCCAAATCTGTCCAAAAGCCACATCTTTTTTGGGAATGTTAAGGAGCATTTTAAAAGGAAAATTTTGAGGATTCTTCCTTTTGTTGAAGGTAAACTTCCTATGAAGTACCTTGGGATCCCCTTAATTTCTACTAAGCTTTTTATTAGAGATTGTAAGGGTATCTTAGAAAAAGTCAAGAAGAGAGTTAATGACTGGAAAAATAAGTCCTTGTCTTATGCTGGAAGACTTCAATCGGTTAGTGCTGTTCTTGCTACTATTCCTGTCTACTGGGCTTCTGTGGTTCTTATTTCGAAGGGTATAATTAAAGAAGTTGAAAGAATAATGAGGAACTTTCTGTGGAGTAGTGGGCAAAATAGTTAGGGTGTTGCTAAAATCTCATGGAATAAAATATGCAAGCCAAAGATATATGGTGGTCTCGGGCTGAATAATCTCAAAGAATGGAACATGGCTCTTCTTTCGAGTAGAGTATGGAAGATTATTAGTGGGCATGATTCACTATGGGTGAAATGGGTTAAGCAATATCTTCTTGAATGTAGAAGCTTTTGGGACGTGGGAACAAAGGATAAGATGAGTTGGAGTTGGAGGAATCTAATGAAGATTAGACCGGTTTTGCGAAATTTTTTTTATTCTCAGGTTGGTAATGGGGAAAATATTTTCATGTGGTATGATAATTGGCATCAATTAGGACCCTTGTGTTATGTTTTGACACCGAGGGAAATAAATAATGCTGGTTATCATATTAAGGATAAAATCAGAGATGTGATATCTAATGAGGACTGGAATTGGCCGATTGATTGGATTAGAAGTATTCCTCAGCTTGCAGAATATCCTGTCCCTAGACTTGTTAGGGAAAAGAAGGATGCTGTTTTTTGGTTAAACAAGAAAGGAGTTCCTGTCCCTTTTGCTGTGAATCAAGTTTCCAAATCCCTTATTGTTCACGAGATGAAAGTTGGCTGGTATGATCTTGTTTGGTTCCAACAGAGAATTTCAAATCATTGCTTCATCCTATGGCTGGCTATTCTTGGAAGACTTAGAACTCAAGACAGAATGAAAAAATGGAAATCTAGGTGTAATTTCAGGTGTGCTTTCTGCAATAATCAAAGTGACTCCCATTGTCATATTTTTTTCGAATGTAAATTTTCACAGGAAGTTTGGAATAATGTGAAAAGGATGGTCAATATCACTCATAAGGAAGGTAATTGGTTTGAGATCATTGATGAATTGCAAGTGACTTTAAAAAGGAAGAACATTGAAAATTTTATAAAGAAATGTGCTCTTGCTGCTACAGTCTATTATATTTGGAATGAAAGAAATAAGAGATTGTTTGGAAAAGAAACTAATTCCATTGAAATTGTGGTTCATAGAATTATGGATGATATTAGATTGAAGTTATTTGGTCTCAAATATGGTTATTTGGGGTTGAATGTTGAGATTTGTAAACACTGGAATGTCCCAATTAAAAATGTTAAAGGACCTGATGGGGATTGATTTGAATTATATGTGGTAAACAGAAATGGTTGGCAGGGGAGTTGCCATGGAGATAGGAAGGTGAAAATTAGGAAGGATTGTAATAAAAATGTGAATTTAATAAATTGGGTGAAAGGGTATTCTTGTCTTTTTTGGGATATTAATAAATTGGAAGAAGTTATAGTGAATTGCTTGTTTGCTATTGGTTTTGATTTTATGGTCTGGTTGGAGGATTGGCGGGAGAATGATTTGAGAAATAAAAATTACTGGTGCCGCTTTCTTGTTCAGGGGCTTATCGAGAATTGGGTTGATGAAGATGTGATTGGGTTATCCTTATTCAAAATTGATTATCGCAATTTTTTATGGAAGGATGATAACAAGCGAACTGGTGATTCTCATTATTGGGATGGAAGAAATAAAACTAAGGGCAATTTTGACATGCGGCAATGTTTGCTGGCTAGGAACCGATGGCAGGATTGTGATTGCAGAGTTGATTTGGTAAATAGAAAGAAGAATTTTAATAAAAGTGAAAGGTTAAGGAATTGGATCAAAGGGTATTATGGTCAAATTCAGGGGGGAAATAAAATGGAAGAATCTTTTGTGAATTGCTGCTTCGGTTATGTTATTGGTGTTATGGATTACCTGGAGGATTGGAAGAAGATAGATTTGAAGAATAATTATTGCTGGGATCTATTTCTTGAACAGGGGATGAGCGAGAACTGGGGAAATGAATTAGCGATTAGGTGTCTTATATGCAAGGCCGGTAATTGCAAGTTCTTATGGATGGAGGGCAGAAGGCGTTGGAGTGATAAACAACGAAATCTGGGTTCAATTGAGAAGGATAGTAAGCAAGGGCAATTTGGGAATTTTCCTGTTTTTGAAGAGTTTTGCTGCTGGAATGAGATTAATGGGGGCTGGTTAGCTAAACAAAGGGTTTGGAATAATACAATTGAGAGTATTTTTCCTTTTTATATAAGTACAAGGAGGCAGGGGCAATATGGTCATATTTATGTGAAGGGTGCTGAAATTTATCCTTTTATGATACATCTTTGGAATTTGGCTGTTAAGGGGCGAAATCGGAATTATTGGATATGGATGAATTCACTTGCTCATGAAGGAGATCATTTCAAATATTTTTACAATGGAATTGACGGTTATGGGATTTTTACCAATTTTTCCCTTAAAATTGGATTGCAACTCGGTTTAATCCCGAGTATCATTTGGTTTATGCCTTATGATGTGGTCACTTTTCATCAATATATGGAATTTATTTTCATTTATTGTGAATTCCCGCCTTGGAAACAAGGTTTGTATTTTCAAGGATTTGATGGAAATGGGAGTTTTATCATTTTTTCCCTTAAAAATGAATTGCATCTTGGTTTGATCCCAAGTTTCATAAGAAGTTTTTTTTGTGAAGTGGGTTTCATAAATTTGCATATGGGTTTTATCCCCATAAGTTGTGTTTTTTATCCTATTCATTTAGGATTTTCCACAATTGTGGGTGCCACTACTGGTTCGATCAGTAAGTGGTGGGCTATTCACCCGTCAATAACCAGGCTTGGGTACGTCATCCTTAGACTGTACCACCATTTTTTTGGCATTTTTTGGTTAACAAAATGTCACTTTTTGGCCAGTTCAAACCCGGAAATTCTAGTTGGATGGTTTTCCTTCTTTTCCCATAAAAAGAATCTAAATCTTGGTTCAAGTCCAAGTAGTATAGTCATGTGGTTTGCCCCATTTTTCCAAAAATGGATGATTTTTACCGGTTCAAATCTGGACTGTTTAGTTGGTCGGTTTTTCTTCTTTTTCCATAAAAAGAACTTAAATCTTGGTTCAATTCCAAGTAGTTTAGTCATGTGGTTGGCCCCTTTTTTCCAAAAAAGGATGAATTTAACCGGTTCAGTTCTGAAAATTATAGTTTGGTTTTCTAACTTTTTCTGTAAAAAGTTCAAAAATCTTGGTTCAATGCTCTGATACCAATCTGTCACACCCCAAAACCGATAACAACAGAATACGTTTCGGGGTGGATGACGTAGTGTACGGTATCATCACAATTGCATAATAGTAAAAGCAAGAAACATACAACCATTTCATTTACATAATAAGTGTATTTACAAGTGTGTTTTGTAATGTTCGATAAACACCAAAAGTAAACAAAAATAAGAGATGGGTCTTGCATGCTCCATCTTCTCCAAAAATGCTGCAGTTGTACCTGTCTATCTTTGACCTGAAGATACAAGTTATTTTGAAAAGAATATCAGCATAAAGCTGGTGAGTTCATAAGAGTTTTGTGTGAGTTCTTATATAAAAAGCGTTAGAACCATTAGTATGAAAGCTGAAGTTTATAGTCATAAGTAGTGGTAAAACCTAGAAAATCCTATATTTTCCAGAAATGTATAGTAAGTGAAAACCTTTAAGAAATATGATGTTTCTATCTTTGAAAACCATTTATCGTAGAAGTATAATAGTGACTCACCAATAAGTAAAGCAGTATGGTAAGTTATACTTGAAGTAAATAATAGTGGTGCAACTTCCTTTTGTATTAGATACTTGTTTATTTCGGGATATTCACTTTATCTTTTGATTAGCGTTTTAGTACGGTTATAGTGTATTTCTTGTATGTTGCCAATAGGGTGAGTAATAGCGGACCCCCATGACCTTCCCGGTCATGTATAGTGTAGTAGAGCAAAGGCATCCTTGGACTTGTGCGGCTCAGACTGAAGTTATCAGTCGGGATGTAATAGCGTCTTCCCCGTATAGATCTATACATATAGTGTCGTCTTCCTATCGGAAAACTTCGGGCGTAGTGTGTAGCAAATAGAGTGTCTCGTAGTGGGTAAATGAGTTAACTTATGATTTGTACTTTCTCTTGTATTATAGTGGAGTAGTCTTTTGTATAACTTGTGTTGTATTCTCTTATTAGTGTATAGTTTCATAATAGAGAGAATTATAGTAGTGTAGAGTAGTAGTTAAAACAAGGGATAGAGACTTTAACTATACCTATTATAGTTAACTTAGTGTGTGTGGTTCTATTCAGGTTAGTGATTTAGGCATCTAATGAAATAAGAAGTACTCATAACCCGTACTAATATACGAGATATATAACTAAGAAATCAACGACAGTCGGACGGATAACCACTACCCTAAGCCCACAATCAGACAAGAACAGGAAATAAGGCGAGCTATCGGTCCTAAGTCCTTCAAGTCTTACTTATATAAATATATCAGTGTGATTACATTTTTATAAAGGGATTTAGTAAATAAAAGTATTGTAAAAGAGAGACATTTAAAACTTATTTGTCTATTCAAAATAGTTTTGAAAACAAATGATTGATTTATAAGGCATAGTGATAAATCACATGTGATTTGAACTACAGGTAGTGAATCACATGTGATTAATTCTGTAATATGAAAAATTGTCTTGTATAACTTTTCATAAACATGTATATTCAACTTGTATCTCCCCCCTAAAACATATAAAACATTTGAAAGGTTCATTAAAGGGGTATGAACTCACCTGAAATCGCGTAAATCGGGTAAATCGGGTAAGAGTGTCGGCTGAGCGTTTTGTTCCAAATAATGACTTGTACACCTTTAGGACCCTAATGTCATATGAAAATATGTGTTTAATAATAAATTAATCATTTTATGCTTTCCGTTTAAGTATTGAGGCATTCTAGCATCAATTCGGGGTTTTAGGGCCTAGAAGGGGTTCCCGGGAGTGATTTAAGGCTAAAGAGGATTTACGGAAGGATCCATGAGCTCACTCCCTTGGAGTTTACGGCCTAAAGGCCACTCCTTGGGATTTTACGGCCGTAAGCCCCCTAGGCTTGGCCGTAAGCTCATGTGGTCTTCCAAATTGCATGATTAAGGCCTTATTTCACTTCCTTACTTTAATGGTATGTGTCTTGGACCAATATGGAGGGATTAAACTCTTGTTTTGTGACATTTTGGGGAGTTTACGGCCAAGACTTTTTGTTGGGCCGTAAACTCCATTAAATCCTTCAAGATGGATGTTTAAATGGTACAACATGTTCTCATTCACCTTAGGTAAATCCTAGAAGGCCTTACAATGAGTTTTGGGATAATTTGGCATGAAATTTGGGGAGTTTACGGCCCAAGAATATCCTTGGCCGTAAATTCTTCATTTGGCCTCAAAATGGGAAGTTTAATGGTACAACACACATCCAAAGGTCTTAGCTAAATTCCTTACATGCATTTGAGAGGTTTTGGGACTTGTTTGACACAAAATCTTGGGTGTTTACGGCCCAAGCTTAGCCTTGGCCGTAAACTCCTCTTTTTGCCATCAAATGATGTTGTTTGATGCATTTAAGCCTTCCTTGTTGTCAAGTCTAAATTACCAAACACCCTAGATGAGTTTTTGGGACATAAACATGGGTTTTTGGGGTGTTTGAGGTGTTTACGGCCTAAGCACAAGCTTGGGCTGTAAACTCCTTTTTAAGCTTTAATTCCTTGTGTTTTAGTGTCCAAACTCTCCTAGGTTTATGCCTTAATTAGTCCATGAGCTTAAAGGAAGGAAAAACAAGGTCTTTGGCATGATTTTGGGGGTTTATGGCCTAAGGGGCTTCTTAGGCCGTAAACTCCTTTTTGGTCCTTGTTTTCTATGATTTTGGTCTCTAAATACAGTGAAGTATGTTTAGATTAAGATAGGGAATGAGTCCTTACGTTTGGAAGCCGGAAATTCGCGGATTTGGGGTCGATTTCGGGTCTAGAGAGAGAAAGTAGTGAGAGAGAGAGGTGAAGGTGTGGTAAAAGAGTTCAATTGTAGTGTCCATTTGTTTATATTTGTTTATTGACGACTCCAAGCATTACCAAAAATAACATATAGTGACGCATTCCGTTAGTGAAAATAGGGTTTGTAACGGCAATATATTTGGGGTTGTCACATTTGGTTACATCCCCCAACATCTTCGGCCAAAAGAAATGTTCTTTAAGCACCTGCAAAGTTTTGGTAATGCCAAAATGACCAGCCAAACCACCACCATGAGCTTCACGAATCAACAACTCCCGTATTGCATGTTTTGGGACACAAAGGCGATTGCCTTTGAATAGAAAGCCATCTTGAATCACAAATTCACCATTAGGACCACCTGCACATTTCAAAAACATATCTCCAAAGTCCATATCATATTGATAATGGTCCTTTAGAGTTTCAAATCCCAAGAAACGAACATCCAAAGTCACCAATAATGAGTAACGCCTCGAGAGTGCATCAGCCACCACATTGCTTTTGCCATCCTTGTATTTGCATGAAAAATGAAAGGATTGCAAGAACTCCACCCACTTTGCAGGTCTTGTGCTCAACTTTTGTTGCCCATTGATGTACTTCAAGGATTCATGATCAGAATGCAAAATAAAATGATTTGCACGCAAATAATGACTCCAATGATCTAAAGCACGAACAATAGCATAAAACTCCTTATCATACGTGCAATAATTCAAATGAGCACCACCCAACTTTTCAGAAAAATAAGCAATAGGATGTTTGGATTGGATCAAAACAGCCCCAATACCAACTCCACTTGCATCACACTCCACTTCAAATGGTTGAGAAAAATCTGGAAGAGCCAAAATAGGAGCATCACACAATAATGCCTTGAGTTTCTCAAATGCCTTTTGAGCTTCTTCTCCCCATGCAAAGACTCCTTTCTTCAAACAACCTGTCATGGGACTTGCAATGGTGCTAAAATCACGAACAAATCTTCTATAGAAAGAAGCAAGACCATGAAATGATCTAACTTCAGAAATGTGAGTAGGAATAGGCCATGACTTGATTGCTTCAGTTTTGGATGGGTCTACGGACACGCCATTTTTTGAAACCACAAAACCCAGAAATGCCACTTCTTCCACTAAAAACGAACATTTTTCTTGCTTTCCATAGAGTTTTTGAGCTCTAAGCATCTCGAAAACCTGTTTTAAGTGCACCAAATGATCCTCCAAGCTCTTGCTATATACCAAGATATCATCAAGGTACACAACCACAAACCTGCCCAAAAAAGATTTTAGCACTTCATTCATTAGTCGCATGAAAGTGCTAGGTGCGTTAGTTAGACCGAAAGACATCACGGTCCATTCATACAAGCCATGTTTAGTTTTAAAGGCTGTTTTCCATTCATCCCCTTCACGCATACGAATTTGATGGTAACCACTTCTCAAATCAATTTTTGAGAACACAATAGAACCATGCAACTCGTCCAACAAATCATCAACTCTAGGAATAGGAAATAGGTATTTTATGGTGACATTATTAACAGCCCTACTATCAACACACATCCTCCAAGAACCATCTTCTTTTGGAACCAACAAAACTGGAACAGCACAAGGACTTAGGCTTTCACGAACATAACCCATTTTCATGAGTTCATCAATTTGTTTTTGCAACTCTTTTGTCACCTCCGGATTACATCTATAGGCAAATTTATTAGGCAAAGGAGCACCCGGAATAAGGTCAATTTGGTGTTCGATACCGCGGATTGGAGGCAAACCCGGTGGTAATTCGCTTGGAAACACATCATGAAACTCCAAAAGCAAATCAGCAATAGTGTTTTCTCCATGCACCATCTTCTCCACCTTTGCATGCTCTTTGGCCACAAGCATGTAAATAATATCACCTTTGTCAAGAACTTGCTCCACCTCCCTTTCACTAGCAAACATAGAAAGATTAGGTTTTTTTACTTGTTTAGAAATCATGGACCTTATGGCCGTTGGGGACATGGGTTTTAACACAATTTTTTTATTATTGTGTTTCAACTCATATTCATTGCTCCTCCTTCTATGTAACACGTCCCTATCAAATTGCCAAGGACGCCCCAACAAAATATGACATGCATCCATAGGAATAACATCACACAACACTTCATCTTCATAAGACCCCATCGTTAGACCAACTCTAACCTGTTTTGTCACCTTTATTTTGCTTCCATCATCCAACCAATGAAGAACATATGGTTTTGGGTGGTTTGTTCTAGACAAACCCAATTTGGTCACCATTTCATTAGAAGCAACATTAGTACAACTTCCACCATCAATAATCAAACTACACCACTTGTCTCTAACCAAACATTTGGTGTGAAACAATTGGTCTCGTTGATCCACATCAGCCACGGTTTGAACCCCTTGAGTTTTAAGGGTTCTAAGCACCAAAACTGTATCATACACCGGTGCTTCATACTCTACCTCCTCCTCTTCTTCCTCTTCTTGTTGTGTATCATAAAAAATACCCGTCAACCTCTCTTCTTCCTCCAACTCTTCACGACATTCAATGGCCTCCCTTAAAGTCACCACCCTTTTGTTTGGACAAGCATTTTGGTAATGACCAAAACCTTGACACTTGAAACATCTAATTTTCGCCAAACTAGTTTCTTTGGTACCACTAGTAAGTTTAGGAGCAACGGGAACACTACTAGAGCTAGAAGGAGTAGAAACAGAATTTTGTCTATTGCTAGACTCGGGCTTGGACCACGACTTTGACTTGGGACTTTCGAGACTTGAACTTGAACACCCACCATAACGTGCTTTGGTTTGCCCCTCCAACTTCAAAGACAAACCACAAAGAGTTCCAATATCAGCATAAGGATATAACTCCACAACATTGGCAATGTTGTAGTTCAACCCTTTTAGAAAACGAGTCATTTTTTGTTCTTCAATTTCTTCAATATCCCCCATCAAGGACAACTTCTCAAATTCATCAATGTATTCTCCAACACTCATTTTTCCTTGCCTCAAATCAGCAATCTTCTTGTAAGTGGCCATTCTATGAGTAGAAGGAACATATCTCTTTCTTAGCTTTCGTTTTAGAGAAAGCCAAGAACAATTTTTTTCTTTGCCTTCACGGGTTCTCTTGGCCTTAAGCCCTTCAAACCACAATGAAGCACCACCACTTAGCTTGAGAATGGCATACTTGCAGCTTTTTTCATCATCCACTTCTTTGTACTCGAACATTCTTTCAATCTTCCTTTCCCACTCCAAGTAGCGTTCAGGATCAGTTCCACCAACAAATTCAGGCAATTCAGACACCTTGAATTCTTCCACAACCCTATGTTCACCACGGCGGGGTTGCCTTCGATTTCCACCTTCTTGGATGTTTCTTAATGCTTCTCGAAGATTTTGTAGAAACTCTGGATCATCAAAATCCATTTTGCGCTCTGATACCACTTATGATGCGTGTATGGGCTTGATTTAGTGAGTAGGGTAGTGTTTAGGTAAATTAAGAGAGAATAGCAACCACAAATGATATGTGAATGGAAAGAAATAGATAGATTAGTATAGTAACAACTCAAGACCTATTAAGTTGTATACCGATGAAAACAATCCAAGACCTATTGGATTGAGTTCGTATCAAGTCAAGAACACGTCCCAACAAGATAATTTGAGAATTATAACAATAATTCAAAGTGAAAATAATGGTTCTTTGATTAAAATTCGTGCATTACTTTTTCCATGCATAATTTGGCTTTATATGAAGCCTTTATTACAAATTTAGTGGTTACAAGCCAACCAACCAATTATTCATTAAAACTAGTAAATAGAAATTAAGGTAACTCTTGAAAGAACACAAAAAACGTCCATGAGACTTGTGAATGAAAAAAAACGGCTATGCTTCATTAAGGAGCCATAAGAAGCATTAAGGAGTCATCATAAGCATTAAAGTGTAACCCTAATCCACCAAAGAGTGTCAAAAACGGCTAGGAGGCTTTATGAAGCAAATAGTAACGTTTTTAGCACTTATGAAGCCTTAAAAATGTTGCCCTAGTCTTCATGCAACCTTAATTCAATTTGTGGGTTACCATGCACAACCCAACCATTGAGCCCAAACCACCTTCTAGCCCACTAGTAATCACTAATCCATCACATTTTGGGCTTTCATGATCCATGCATGGATCATCCCCTCCCCCTTTGAAAGGAATTAACCTCAATTCATCAAGTCCATCATCATCAAGATAAGGTGAAAGATCTCCCACATTAAAGGTAGCATGCACTCCATGGTCTCCTCCTAAATCTACCTTGTAAGCATTATCATTGACACGTGACACCACTTTATAAGGACCTTCGGCTCTTGGCATTAACTTGTTTTTCCTTTTGTTAGGAAAACGTTCTTTCCTCATATGCACCCACACCAAGTCACCATCTTGAAAGACACGTGGTTTCCTATGCTTGTTTGACTTCTGTTTGTACAACTCATTCACAGCTTCAATCTTCTCACGAACTTGTTGGTGTAGTTTCATCATGGCCTTCAACTTGTCATTAGCATCCTTGTGAACCAATTCATCCTTTGGCAATGGAATCAAATCCAAAGGCATGTAAGGATTCACACCATACACCACCTCAAAAGGAGAGTGACCTGTAGCATAAGTAGGAGAACGATTATAGGCAAATTCAGCATGTGCAAGTTTGATGTCCCAATCTTTTTGAGTTTTGCTAACCAACCCTCTCAACAAAGCACCCAAAGTTCTATTAGTAACCTCTGTTTGCCCATCCGTTTGTGGATGATGGGATGTACTAAAAACTAACTTAGTACCCACTTTCCTCCATAAAGTGTTCCAAAAGTAACTTAGAAATTTGGAATCCCTTTCAGAAACAATTGTTTTAGGAATACCATGCAAACGAACCACCTCTTTAAAATACAAATCAGCCACAATAGATGCATCATTGGTTTTATGACATGGCACAAAGTGAGCCATTTTTGAAAACCTATCCACCACCACCATAATGGAATCCTTCCCCCTTTGAGTTCTAGGCAAAGCCATAATGAAATCCATGGACACATCTTCCCAAGGACGAATAGGAACTGGCAAAGGAGTGTAAATACCATGCTTGAAAGTTGTTTTCGCCATATGACATGTAACACACTTGCCCACTATGTGGGTTACATCCCCCAACATCTTCGACCAAAAGAAATGTTCTTTAAGCACCTGCAAAGTTTTGGTAATGCCAAAATGACCAGCCAAACCACCGCCATGAGCTTCACGAATCAACAACTCCCTTATTGCATGTTTTAGGACACAAAGGCGATTGCCTTTGAATAGAAAGCCATCTTGAATCACAAATTCACCATTAGGACCACCTGCACATTTCAAAAACATATCTCCAAAGTCCATATCATATTGATAATTGTCCTTTAGATTTTCAAATCCCAAGAAACGAACATCCAAAGTCACCAATAATGAGTAACGCCTCGAGAGTGCATCAGCCACCACATTGCTTTTGCCATCCTTGTATTTGCATGAAAAATGAAAGGATTGCAAGAACTCCACCCACTTTGCATGTCTTGTGCTCAACTTTTGTTGCCCATTGATGTACTTCAAGGATTCATGATCAGAATGCAAAATAAAATGATTTGCACGCAAATAATGACTCCAATGATCTAAAGCACGAACAATAGCATAAAACTCCTTATCATAAGTGCAATAATTCAAATGAGCACCACCCAACTTTTCAGAAAAATAAGCAATAGGATGTTTGGATTGGATCAAAACAGCCCCAATACCAACTCCACTTGCATCACACTCCACTTCAAATGGTTGAGAAAAATCTGGAAGAGCCAAAATAGGAGCATCACACAATAATGCCTTGAGTTTCTCAAATGCCTTTTGAGCTTCTTCTCCCCATGCAAAGACTCCTTTCTTCAAACAACCTGTCATGGGACTTGCAATGGTGCTAAAATCACGAACAAATCTTCTATAGAAAGAAGCAAGACCATGAAATGATCTAACTTCAGAAATGTGAGTAGGAATAGGCCATGACTTGATTGCTTCAGTTTTGGATGGGTCTACGGACACGCCATTTTTTGAAACCACAAAACTTAGAAATGCCACTTCTTCCACTAAAAACGAACATTTTTCTTGCTTTCCATAGAGTTTTTGAGCTCTAAGCATCTCAAAAACCTGTTTTAAGTGCACCAAATGATCCTCCAAGCTCTTGCTATATACCAAGATATCATCAAGGTACACAACCACAAACCTGCCCAAAAAAGATTTTAGCACTTCATTCATTAGTCGCATGAAAGTGCTAGGTGCGTTAGTTAGACCGAAAGGCATCACGGTCCATTCATAAAATCCATGTTTAGTTTTAAAGGCTGTTTTCCATTCATCCCCTTCACGCATACGAATTTGATGGTAACCACTTCTCAAATCAATTTTTGAGAACACAATAGAACCAGGCAACTCGTCCAACAAATCATCAACTCTAGGAATAGGAAATCAGTATTTTATGGTGACGTTATTAACAGCCCTACTATCAACACACATCCTCCAAGAACCATCTTTTTTTGGAACCAATAAAACTGGAACAGCACAAGGACTTAGGCTTTCACGAACATAACCCATTTTCATGAGTTCATCAATTTGTTTTTGCAACTCTTTTGTCACCTCCGGATTACATCTATAGGCAGCTTTATTAGGCAAAGGAGCACCCAGAATAAGGTCAATTTGGTGTTCGATACCGCGGATTGGAGGCAAACCCGGTGGTAATTCTCTTGGAAACACATCTTGAAACTCCAAAAGCAAATCAGCAATAGTGTTTTCTCCATGCACCATCTTCTCCACCTTTGCATGCTCTTTGGCCACAAGCATGTAAATAACATCACCTTTGTCAAGAACTTGCTCCACCTCCCTTTCACTAGCAAACATAGAAAGATTAGGTTTTTTTACTTGTTTAGAAATCATGGACCTTATGGCCGTTGGGGACATGGGTTTTAACACAATTTTTTTATTATTGTATTTCAACTCATATTCATTGCTCCTCCCTCTATGTAACACGTCCCTATCAAATTGCCAAGGACGCCCCAACAAAATATGACATGCATCCATAGGAATAACATCACACAACACTTCATCTTCATAAGACCCCATCGTTAGACCAACTCTAACCTGTTTTGTCACCTTTATTTTGCTTCCATCATCCAACCAATGAAGAACATATGGTTTTGGGTGGTTTGTTCTAGACAAACCCAAGTTGGTCACCATTTCATTAGAAGCAACATTAGTACAACTTCCACCATGAATAATCAAACTACACCACTTGTCTCTAACCAAACATTTGGTGTGAAACAATTGGTCTCGTTGATCCACATCAGCCACGGTTTGAACCCCTTGAGTTTTAAGGGTTCTAAGCACCAAAACTGTATCATACACCGGTGCTTCATACTCTACCTCCTCCTCTTCTTCCTCTTCTTGTTGTGTATCATAAAAAATACCCGTCAACCTCTCTTCTTCCTCCAACTCTTCATGACATTCAATGGCCTCCCTTAAAGTCACCACCCTTTTGTTTGGACAAGCATTTTGGTAATGACCAAAACCTTGACACTTGAAACATCTAATTTTCGCCAAACTAGTTTCTTTGGTACCACTAGTAAGTTTAGGAGCAACGGGAACACTACTAGAGCTAGAAGGAGTAGAAACAGAATTTTGTCTATTGCTAGACTCGGGCTTGGACCACGACTTTGACATGGGACTTTCGAGACTTCAACTTGAACTCCCACCATAACGTGCTTTGGTTTTCCCCTCCAACTTCAAACACAAACCACAAAGAGTTCCAAAATCAGCAAAAGGATATAACTCCACAACATTGGCAATGTTGTAGTTCAACCCTTTTAGAAAACGAGTCATTTTTTGTTCTTCAATTTCTTCAATATCCCCCATCAAGGACAACTTCTCAAATTCATCAATGTATTCTCCAACACTCATTTTTCCTTGCCTCAAATCAGCAATCTTCTTGTAAGTGGCCATTCTATGAGTAGAAGGAACATATCTCTTTCTTAGCTTTCGTTTTAGAGAAAGCCAAGAACAATTTTTTTCTTTGCCTTCACGGGTTCTCTTGGCCTTAAGCCCTTCAAACCACAATGAAGAACCACCACTTAGCTTGAGAATGGCATACTTGCAGCTTTTTTCATCATCCACTTCTTTGTACTCGAACATTCTTTCAATCTTCCTTTCCCACTCCAAGTAGCGTTCAGGATCAGTTCCACCAACAAATTCAGGCAATTCAGACACCTTGAATTCTTCCACAACCCTATGTTCACCACGGCGGGGTTGCCTTCGATTTCCACCTTCTTGGATGTTTCTTAATGCTTCTCGAAGATTTTGTAGGAACTCTGGATCATCAAAATCCATTCTGCGCTCTGATACCACTTATGATGCGTGTATGGGCTTGATTTAGTGAGTATGGTAGTGTTTAGGTAAATTAAGAGAGAATAGCAACCACAAATGATATGTGAATGGAAAGAAATAGATAGATTAGTATAGTAACAACTCAAGACCTATTAAGTTGTATACCGATGAAAACAATCCAAGACCTATTGGATTGAGTTCGTATCAAGTCAAGAACACGTCCCAACAAGATAATTTGAGAATTATAACAATAATTCAAAGTGAAAATAATGGTTCTTTGATTAAAATTCGTGCATTACTTTTTCCATGCATAATTTGGCTTTATATGAAGCCTTTATTACAAATTTGGTGGTTCCAAGCCAACCAACCAACTATTCATTAAAACTAGTAAATAGAAATTAAGGTAACTCTTGAAAGAACACAAAAAAACGTCCATGAGACTTGTGAATGAAAAAAAAAACGGCTATGCTTCATTAAGGAGCCATAAGAAGCATTAAGGAGTCATCATAAGCATTAAAGTGTAACCCTAATCCACCAAAGAGTGTCAAAAACGGCTAGGAGGATTTATGAAGCAAATAGTAATGTTTTTAGCACTTATGAAGCCTTAAAAATGTTGCCCTAGTCTTCATGCAACCTTAATTCAATTTGTGGGTTACCATGCACAACCCAACCATTGAGCCCAAACCACCTTCTAGCCCACTAGTAATCACTAATCCATCACATTTTGGGCTTTCATGATCCATGCATGGATCATGTAACCCAGCCATATTCGATAGTGCTAAACGCCCGGCTCAACGACTGATCGACCATGGAGTCCGCCATGGTGTAAAAGTCCCTATTCCCAAGCCATCCAGGGAAGAGTATTATAATCAGAAGTCGGAGAACAAGAGAAAGAAGAAGAGAACAACATAAGACACCCCGCAATAGTAACCAGCGAGTACTATGTACACCGCTACAATGCCTACTACGTCAGCACCTGCCAATCGATATGATGGAAACCTTCCGAAGTGTGGAAAATGCAACTTTCACCACACCGGAGTATGTCGGGAAATGAAGCGTCTGAAGTGCCACAGAAAAGAACACACCGTCCGTTATTGCAGGGCACCGGTTCAACCGATCTCCCAAGTCCTCAGAGCTGAAGAAAACCAAGCCTGCTATGGCTGTGGTGAGAATGGACACGGTCAGAAGGACTGCCCAATAATAAGGAACTCAGGAGCGGATGGATGCATTCTGATGATCACCGCAGGAGAATCTACCCCAGAGTCGTCGACGAGTAGTGGTACGTTTTCAAAATAGTAATTACTTTTATAAAAAATAGTTTATATTCATATAAGATTAAAATTTGGGGATGAAACTTAAAAGTAACTATATCAACTCACATGTTATAATAGGCCACAATATTCAAGAGAACTAAAATATCCCTTAGAGAAGCTATTATGGCTCACCATATCCATCAGGGCTGTGCGTAACTAAGGTTGTTTTCCCATCATATTTAGTCATGAAACACCTTAATTCTAACTCATCTATGTGTCGTCACATGAATAATAGGGGCCATAGACGTTCAGGGCATCCGTCAACACTCGAACCCTACATCAAGCGGTGAGTTCATACCCCTACTCTTTTTCACTATTTTTAACTATTTTTAAGGGGGGGGGGGACACAAGCAAAGTACAAGAGGTTCCTTGTACTCAAAACTTGTTTTCATGTGTGTGTTTCACATTTTATATGCTTTTAACATTGATTACTACCACTGATAACGGTTTGAACATGCAGATCACGTAAACATATATTTGTGAAATGGGTTTTAAACTGTTATGTTTTTCATATATTTCACAAATGCCTTTCCACATTTTATCAATTAAAAGCATGACATTAGAACATTTGAACATAATACCTGTACACTGTTTTGTCCTCGGTAACACTCCACGGAAATACGCGAGTGGAGGACTATCATATTATTACTAGTAAATTTGTTAATCCGTATGATTGGAGACACGTCCTCGGAGAACACTCCATAGAGATACGCGAGTGGAGGACTACACCCGTAACCAGAATCTCTGGGATTTAGAGAGCGTGACTTGAGTGTATAGATCTATACGGGGCTGACTACCCCACACCTGACTGCTAGCTACAGCCGAACCGAAAGGTTCAAGGGTGACGAGAGTTATAAGGTGATGTGGACTACTTATTGCCACATTTAGTCTATTGTATAGTTATGGAACTCGCAATTAGGATAACAGAGATTTACGCAATAGTAATAATGAATAACGTAATACATCTTTTACATTGATAACCAACAGTAGAGAAAGTATGAGACTTTCCTGGGGAACGTTTACATAACAAGAAAAGGGTAACAAACCGGATAACTTTACATCTTTCACAATTGGTAAAACACAATCAGTAAGGTATGGGACTTTACTGGGAATACATTGGTACCTAACCAGAACAGTATATCCACCCAGATAACCTAACTGTACATTTCACAAGGGTAAACATGTTTTCAGTGTACAACTTTACTTTACATGTTGAGAAACAATAACCAACCTTTTTAAGAAAATATGGGATTTTCTTGGTGTGCGTAACATTTCAGAAACAGAAAGGAAACTCAAACATTTTCATAAAACAAAAACCGCTTATGAACTCACCAGCATTATGCTGATTTCCAAACCGCTTGTGTTCTCAGGTCAGCATTAGAACAGGTATCCGAAGATCATTTTGTTCCAGGTTGGAGTGCGCAGAAGATCAGTTCATTTTGTATTATATACTATCTATCACAAATGTATAACTTTACTATTGTAGCAACTGCAAAACTTTTCAATATGTAATGTATGGTTGTTCTACTTTACTTACTATGTGCATTGGATTTGATACTCAACATGGAGTCAACCCCGAAAATGTTTCCGCCTTCGGTTTTCGGGGTGTGACAGATTGGTATCAGAGCCCTTGTTTATAGTGAATAAAGTATACCAAACCTTACATGGTATAAAACTATAAACACTAAAGGGCCTAAGTGCTCTGAATTTAAAAGTATCATCAAACTACAAGTATTTTCAAAAGTATACAGGTATACCGAACCGTCGAGATCCGTAAATACAAGTAGAATAAAACATAAGTAAATGGGTGTTGCATACTGTGGTTAAACCTGGATAGTTATGTAGTCGTGTCTAGGATCAATATAGCCTGGCCAACTATATTCATTCGAGACACGGCCAACATGTGTTTGGGAGTGACTGTGGTATGCGGCATGCCTAAAACTTACCCTAATATCACAAACATCGAGCCAGTGTCGTCGCGAATCATGAAATACTATGGGAGTATTTCTCGAACCAATCCTTTGTAGAAATCCTCGGTCACGTATAGATCCTTGATCATTCCGTTAGCGATAGTTTACCTGCTTTGATAGCTCTTTCCTGCTTTATCGCTTATTCAATATATATATATATATATATATATATATTATATATATATATATATATATATATATATATATATATATATATATCTATATAGATATATATATATATATATATATATATATATATATATATATATATATATATATATATATATATCTGTCATATCTATCGATTCGATTCAGAGGACTTACCATCCTCTCTTTTCTTGATCTTATTAGATCAAGATGCCTCCAAGAAAGAGACCCAGCTCCAAGACCAACAATCCTCCTCCGCCACCACCTCCTCCTGAATTTGACCCTGTAATGTTCCAGGCAGCTGTTACTGCCGCAGTAGCAGCCGCCATGTCTCAAATGAACCCCACTAGTTCAGAAGGTGGTCCCCAACCCCAAAACCAAGAAAATAGCCATGGACGCCGAAAGGAGGGTTCCTATAAAGATTTCATGAACGCAAAACCTACACATTTCAATGGCACTGGAGGTGTCATTTCCCTTTCTCGATGGTTCGAGAAAATCGAATACATCTTCGAAATCTGTGCTTGTTCGGAATCTAATAAAGTAAAATTCGCAGCCTGTACCTTCATTGATAAAGCTCTAACTTGGTGGAATGGCCGAGTCAAATCCTTGACCCTACCTGTAGCGAATGCCATGGGTTGGGAAGCCATGAAAGAACTCCTGTTAGCTGAGTATTGCCCTAGGGGCGAAATGCAGAAGTTAGAGCATGAGCTCTGGAACCTGAAGATGAAGGGTTCCGATATTGTCGCATAAACTTCAAGATTTGATGACTTGGCACTACTTTGTGCGGGATTGGTTACCCCGGAGAGTAAGAAGATAGAGAAGTTCATCTGGGGGCTGACCCAACCAACTAAGGGAAACGTTTTAGCAGCACGTCCGGATACCTATGATAGTGCCAAGAGCTTAGCCCAAACCCTAATTGATCATAGTGATGATGTCGAAGAAGCCACCACCACTCCTGAGCAGACCAAGTATAGTGGTGAGAAAAAGGAAATTAGAGACCTCGCGAGCATCCCCGAAGTCTGTAACTTTCCTGATGTCTTTCCAGAAGAGCTTCCAGGAATTCCTCCCGAACGTCAGGTAGAATTTTGCATTGACCTAATTCCTGGAGCTACCCCCGTAGCAAAGTCTCCGTATCGCTTAGCTCCAGCAGAAATGCAAGAGTTAGCCAGCCAACTCGATGAGTTACTCAGCAAAGGTTTCATCAGACCGAGTTCCTCACCCTGGGGAGCTCCGGTTTTATTTGTAAAGAAGAAAGATGGATCCTTCCGGATGTGTATCGACTACCGTGAGTTGAACAAGTTGACCGTTAAGAACCGATATCCTCTTCCAAGAATAGACGACCTCTTCGATCAACTTCAGGGAGCCAACTACTTCTCAAAGATAGACCTTCGGTCAGGGTACCATTAGCTACGAGTTCAAGAGAGTAATGTTTCCAAAACAGCTTTCAGAACTCGATATAGACACTATGAGTTCGTAGTGGTGCCCTTCGGTCTAACCAATGCACCGGCTGTGTTCATGGACCTGATGAACCGGGTGTGCCGTTCCTTCTTAGACAAGTTCGTTATCGTGTTCATTGACAACATCCTCGTCTACTCTAGGAGCAAAGAAGACCACAAACAACACTTGCGGCTAGTGTTGGAAACCCTTAGATCCGAGAA
Source organism: Lactuca saligna (assembly GCF_052625555.1). Lineage (NCBI taxonomy): Eukaryota > Viridiplantae > Streptophyta > Magnoliopsida > Asterales > Asteraceae > Lactuca > Lactuca saligna. Next base: position 246,073,327 of record NC_136420.1, on the reverse strand, counting down.
GCTGTACACGAAATTTTCCAAGTGTGAATTCTAGATCCGGAAGGTAACTTTCCTCGGTCACGTAGTAAGCGATGAGGGTATTCATGTGGATCCTTCCAAGATTAAAGCGATAGAGAATTGGTTGGCACCAAAGACACCCACAGAAATCCGTCAATTCTTGGGTCTCGCCGGCTATTATCGAAGATTCATCCAGAATTTTTCCACAATTGCCAAACCCCTAACCACTCTAACGCGGAAAGGTGTACCCTTTTGTTGGAGCGAAAAGCAAGAATCAGCGTTCCAAACGTTAAAGCAAGCCTTGTGTAGTGCACCTGTTCTGTCCCTACCTGAAGGAACGGAAGACTTCATTGTCTATTGCGATGCATCCAATCAGGGCTTAGGCTGCGTGCTTATGCAAAGAGGAAAAGTGATTGCTTATGCCTCAAGACAGTTGAAAGCACATGAGGTCAACTATACCACGCACGACTTGGAGTTAGGAGCTGTAGTCTTTGCACTGAAGATTTGGAGACATTATCTCTACGGAACCAAGTGTACGATCTTCACTGACCATAAAATCCTACAACACATCCTCAATCAGAAAGACCTAAACATGAGGCAACGACGATGCGTAGAACTACTTAGCGATTATGAGTGTGAAATCCGCTACCATCCCGGTAAGGCCAATGTGGTAGCAGATGCCCTTAGCCGAAAGGAAAGTTCAAGCCGAAAGGTGAAGACCCTGACGATGACTATCCATTCCCATTTATCCATCCAAGTCCGAGACGTCCAGATAGAAGCCCTTAAACCCGAGAACAAATCAAGTGAAGCCTTAAGGGGAATGGATAAGAAACTTGAGATCAGAGGTGACGGAGTCTACTGCTTCATGGATCGAATTTGGATTCCAAAGTCCGGAGGAGTCAGGGAGATTGTCATGGAAGAAGCACACAAGACCAGATACTCCGTTCACCCAGGTTCAGACAAGATGTACCTAGACTTCAAGAAACAATACTGGTGGCCGAACATGAAATCCGAGATCGCTACGTTTATGGGCAAGCGTCTGACTTGCGCCAAGGTGAAAATTGAGTACCAGAAACCCTCGGGTCTGCTCCAGCAACCCGAGATACCTGAATGGAATTGGGAGATGATTACCATGGACTTCATCACCAAGTTACCCAAATGTCCTAGTGGGTACGATACCATTTGGGTAATTGTCGATCGTTTGATCAAATCCGCTCACTTCATCTTGATTAAAGAATCGTTTAAGATGGAGAGACTTGCACGGATCTACATCCAAGAGGTAGTTCGAATGCACGGTGTACCTACGTCCATTATCTCTGACCGAGACAGCAGGTTTACCTCCAGATTTTGGCAGTCTCTTCAGAAGTCTCTTGGAACTAAGCTTGACATGAGCACGACTTATCACCCTCAGACCGATGGATAGAGTGAGAGAACTATCCAAACCCTGGAAGACATGTTGAGGGTTGTGTCATCGATTTCAGCAAGTCGTGGGACACACATTTTCCTTTGATCAAGTTCTCGTACAACAACAATTATCACACCAACATCAAGGCTGCTCCATTTGAGGCCCTATACGGTCGTAAGTGCAGATCCCCTCTGTGCTGGGCCGAGGTAAGGGACACGCAGTTGGCCAGGAGTCGATTTCCCGACAGTACTCTCACTGGTCCAGAAATCATCCGTGAAACCACCAAGAAAATCATCCAGCTCCGAGAACGATTGAAAGCATCACGAGATCGCCAAAAGAGTTACGCTGATAACCGTCGGAAACCTTTGGAATTCCAGGTTGGAGACCGTGTCCTGTTGAAGGTCTCGCCCTGGAAAGGTACGGTATGCTTTGGAAAGCGTGGGAAACTTAACCCTAGGTACATTGGACCATTCGAGATCCTCGCCAGGATCGGTCCAGTAGCCTATAAACTCCGTTTACCTCATGAACTTAGAAACATTCATCCTATCTTTCAAGTCTCTAATCTTAAGAAGTGTTTGTCCGACGAAACCCTTGTGATCCCTCTTGATGAAATCGAGATCGATGAGAACCTGAACATTGTGGAAGAACCAATCGAAATCATGGATCGAGAGATCAAACACACGAAACAAAGTCGCATCCCGATAGTGAAGGTTTGCTGGAATGCCAAGCGGGGACCAGAGTTCACTTGGGAGCATGAAGACTCAATGAGACAGAAATATCCGCATCTCTTTCCAAATCCATGATTTGTACCGTAACTTTGAATTTCGGGACGAAATTCCCTCTAACAGGGGGATAATGTGACAACCCAAAACTTCTAGCCATGTAATTGATCTGTGTTAAGCACTAAAACTCGAGTTCATTATCTTTTGTTACATCTTGTGGTTCCATTTGAGTGCTCTAAACTTAGTATAACCTGGATATAAGCTCTAGAAGGAGTTGGAAAGTGCTTAAATATCACAAAATCGGACCAAACACACTAAATAAGGTGTGTGTGGCCGCACACCCAAACGTACACACCCCCACAACCTCACTCTCAAACCCTTATATGGATGGATACCCCTTCATTCATTCATTTGGATGTTTCTCTTCTCCCTCTACTTTCTCTCTCTAAAATCATCAACCAAGAACACTTGGAAAGCTTCCAAATTGTGATCTACTCCATCTTCAAGCTAAGTATAGTGGTAAACACTTTAATCCCAAGATTAAAACTTACCATATTCATCATGTTCATCATCCCTTGAAGGTGTACGGCCACACACCTTCATATGGGGCGGCATACCTTCAAACCTCCTAAGTGTGAAGAGCAAACACTTCAAAAGTCATCAAATGGACTCAAATGAGGAGTGTATGGCCACACACTCCTGTGTACGGCCGCACACACACTCTGTACGGCCGCACACTCTTGTGTGCTGCCTCACACACACTCCTGGCCGCACACCCCAGTCGCACACTCATTTTCAAGGCCATACACTCACTTTAATGCCCATATTTGGCCCTAAACTTGCATAAATCTTTAAGCCTGGATCCTAGGGTACTTATTCTTAGTAATTCCAAGCCCTAAAGGTGTTTTCCCATCATGTTTAGTCATGAAACACCTTAATTCTAACTCATCTCTGTGTCGTCACATGAATAATAGGGGCCATGGACATTCAGGGCATCCGTCGACACTCGAACCCTACATCAAGCGGTGAGTTCATACCCCTACTATTTTTCACTATTTTTAATTGTTTTTAAGGGGGGGGGGACACAAGCAAAGTACAAGAGGTTCCTTGTACTCAAAACTTGTTTTCATGTGTGTGTTTCACATTTTATATGCTTTTAACACTGATTACTACCACTGATAACTGTTTGAACATGCAGATCACGTAAACATATATTTGTGAAATGGGTTTTAAACTGTTATGTTTTTCATATATTTCACAAATGCCTTTCCACATTTTATCAGTTAAAAGCATGACATTAGAACGTTTGAACATAATACCTGTACACTGTTTTTTCCTCGGTAACACTCCACGGAAATACGCGAGTGGAGGACTATCATATTATTACTAGTAATTTGTTAATTCGTATGATTGGAGACATGTCCTCGGAGAACACTCCACAGAGATACGCGAGTGGAGGACTACACCCGTAACCAGAATCTCTGGGATTTAGAGAGCGTGACTTGAGTGTATAGATCTATACGGGGCTGACTACCCCACACCTGGCTGCTACCTACAGCCGAACCGAAAGGTTCAAGGGTGATGAGAGTCATAAGGTGATGTGGACTACTTATTGCCACATTTAGTCTATTGTATGGTTATGGAACTCGCAATTAGGATAACAGAGATTTACTCTAGAGTAATAATGAATAACGTAATACATCTTTTACATTGATAACCAACAGTCAGGAAAGTATGGGACTTTCCTGGGGAACGTTTACATAACAAGAAAAGGGTAACAAACCGGATAACTTTACATCTTTCACAATTGGTAAAACACAATCAGTAAGGTATGGGACTTTACTGGGAATACATTGGTACCTAACCAGAACAGTATATCCTGTCACACCCCGAAAATCAAAGGCGGAAACATTTCCGGGTGGACTCCACGTTGTGTATCAAATCCAATGTACATAGTAATCACAGTAAACAACCATTACATTACATATATACGAAAGTTTACATTCGTTTCAAAAGTAAAGTTATACAAGATATACATATGTATCATATTAACAAAAGTTGAGACGAGTCTTCCACAAACTCCGTCTTCACCAAAAGAGATCACCGGGTACCTGTCTAACTTGGACATGAGAATACAAGCGGTTTGAAAATCAACATAAAGCTGGTGAGTTCATAAGCGGTTTTGTTTTATGAAAATGTATCGGTTTCCTTTAGTTTCCGAAAAGGTTTGTTATCCAAGAAAATCCCATATTTTCTTATGTGAAGTTAGTTTAGTTATCATTTGTTACCAATTTGATTACGTATTGTATTTTACCCCAGGAAAATCCCATATTTTCCTAATTGTAAGACCAGTTGTATATCACAAAGTATAGTTTAATACACAAAACTATATGTTGAAAATCTTGGGATCACTATCCCGTAAGAGATATAAGATAGTTTGACACATGTGAAAATACTGATTTAAGATCATGGGACTACTATCCCGGACTAGACACGAGATAATTTGATATATATGGAAATATAGATTAAAAACAATGGGATCACTATCCCGGACAAGATATAGATTTAGACCATGGGATTATCATCCCGTGCTTGATATAGATTGAATTCATGGGATTACTATCCCGTAATAGATATAGATTAAAAACCATGGGATCACTATCCCTGACAAGATATAGGTTTAAACCATAGGATTACTATCCCGTAATAGTTATAGATTCAAAACAATGGGATTACTATCCCGTATAAGATATAGTTAAAACCATGGGGCAAACATCCCGAATTAGATATGAAATACCATAATATACACGAATTGTAGATAGAAAGTAGTTTGATAACCTTGGGACTAACATCCCGAACTAATTACAAGATAGTTTGATATACTAAGAATAATATTTGAAAACCATGGCATCACTATCCCGGACTAGATACAAATTAGTTTGATAAAACCATGGGATCACTATCCCGAACGAGATATAGATTCTAAAACCCAAGTTGTGAATAAACTAATATTAATACATGTTGTGAGTCGAGTAACCATGCTAATACGACAACGAGACCTCCTTGATGTTAGTCAGACGTCGAAACGATATCCAGAAATTTGGCACCCCAGGCATGCCCGCCTAACTGTAGCTAGCAGTTAAGGTGTGGGATTGTCAGTCCCGAATAGATCTATTCACAAATTCCGCGCTCTCCCTCTAGGAGACTCTGGTTACACTTCCGGGGAGGATTTACTGATCATCCATACTAGACTATCTCACAAACTAGTACTAAACTATTCACAGTGTTCTCATACGACATCGACATACAGAAGATTATGAAACATAATACAGCGAATATAGATACATACAATGGAATTATCTGACAATACATTCAAATGATACGGAGATAAACTGAATCAGACATAGTTTATCTAATAACTCTATATAGATATCAGTACATGATAAAACGAACAGTAAAGAACCCCAAATTATTCCCATAATAATTTGATTAGTTTGGTTATTTTCTTAACTAAAATACATTTAGTTGTAATTAATAAATCATTCCTTATGCTCAGCATAATACATAAGGAGTAAAAGAGTTTATAAGTTTGTCAGATATATTTGAAACATATCAATGTTATGATTTGAAAACAGTTATAGTTTGCTTGTATTCCCCCCTGAAAACATTGAAAAACACGGAAAAGGGCGTAGGGGTATGAACTCACCGAACGAGAAATGTGACGATTTGGATGCTAAGAGTTGATCTGGGGCTTGTAAACACACGAGGTTCCTAAGTATAATGTAAAAATACACATTTGTATCTAATTAGGACTTAGATTGATTATTTGATAGGGACAATTGTTTCTAGTCGCGAAAACACCCTGATACAAGTGTTTGGAGGGACCCGGGTGACATTTAGGGACACATATAGTTAGGATAATGAATTGGGACTTCAAAGGAACACCCCTTAGGGAGTTTACGGCTGCAAGACCCATTCCCCATGAGTTTACGGCCGTAAACTCATGGTGGGGTCAATTATGGCCAAAAATGACTTCAAACACTTAGGGGAATTTTTCTAGGTTTGGTTCAAAGTCTTGGAATGGATTTTTAACATCAAAATGACACATTTATGGGAGTTTACGGCCTAGCATAGGCTCCTGGCCGTAAAATCCTTAATACTCATCAAAATGGTGTTAAATGGTGCTAAAACAAATCACATGTGATTGCTAAAATTGTTTCAAGACCTTATATGCATTTGTATGAAGTTTTGAAGGGGTTTTTGGAGTTTACAGCCAATGAGACCCCTCTCATGGCCGTAAACTCTCTTAGAGAGTGATTCCATGTGTTTTAATGCCAAAAACTTGTTTGTAAGGACTTCTAAAATTCATTCCAAGGCTTTAGGGGTGGTTTAAGGACATTTTGGCATGTCTTTATGAGTTTACGGCCAAAGGCTATGTGCTTAGGCCGTAAACTCCTATATATAATTTATTTGATGTGTTTAAGGTCTCCATATCATTTTTAGATGATTCTAGGATTTACCACAAGGTCATTGGTTGAGTTTCAAGGCATTTGGACATGTTTAAAGGCACTAAATCCCCCTTTTAGAGGAGTTTACGGCCCAAGCACATGCCTTGGCCGTAAACTCTTGTTTGTCCCCCAAACATCATGTTTAATGTGTCCAAATGCTAAAACCAATATTCTACAAGTCATATCTAAGCCTTGTTTGTGATTTGGAAGGGTTTAAGGTCATGAAAACCCCATTTACATGAGTTTACGGCCCAAGCTTATGCCTTGGCCGTAAACTCCTTCAAATGACTCAAAATCAATGTTTAAATGTTATAAGTCCTTTCCATGAAGTCATTAAGCCATATATAAAGTCCAAAATTGCTTAGGAGGGGTTTTAGGGCTTAAAAACCCATGTTATATGAGTTTACGGCCCATGAAGGCTCCATGGCCGTAAACTCATGAATGTGGTCTTAATCCATGCTTTGAACTCGAATTTGAAGGCTAAGAAGGTTACAATACAAGCTAGGGAAAGTACCTTAGAGATTTGAGGCCTTAAATTTGAGTTTTGGACCCTTAAACTTGGATTCAGGAGAGAGGTTAGAGAGAGAGTAGAGAGAGAAAGAAAAAGCTTCAAATGGATGCTTAAACACGTTTATATAGGTCCTAAAACTTGGATATGGTGGAATTCTACCCGATACCGGCCTTAAACGAAGCTTTAGGTCGCACCCGATTAAGTTTCCGTCACCCGGCGGGGACATTTCTAAAACTTATGAAATAATTATTGTCACACCCCCAAACCAAGGATGGCGGAAACGTCCGGGGGTGGAGGACTTCATGTAGAGTATCACAACAATGAGTATAATAGTGCTCAAAGTAAATACAACCAATACAAATATAATTGAAAACGTTACATCAAAGCACATGTTTACATGATTCACATCAATTACATTATAATACAAAATGAACTGTTTGACGATTTATCGTCCCATCCTCAAAACGTTGTTGATTTCCTATTTTCACTGAATTCCTGAGAATACAAGTAGTTTTGAAAAGTGTCAACACAAAGGTTGGTGAGTTCATAAGAGATTTCGTTGGAAAAGTAAATCGTTTTCCTTGTAAAAGCGTTAGAATATGTATCCAGAAAACCCGATATTTTCTTTAAAATCTGCGTAATGTAGTCTTGTGACTGAAGACCAAAATGTATAAGTAACCTTTCTTATTAATAGAAAATATTATGCACTTAAATGGACATGGACGTGTTTGAATTAAATGAAATTTCTGTATGTTCTCATGTTCGTTAATACTTTATATATATGTAGTCCTAAATTAGAGGACCGAGAAATAACAAGTATTGACCATACTTAAAAGTATAAATGTGATTTCAAATGATGTGTAGTCGTAACTACCAAAACCAAAAGTTTACAGTAATATCTGTACTCATAGAGATAAAAAGGTGATTTTAAATCGACATAAAACTCGTTTAGGTTTTAAAAATAAAATCCCGTAAACTTATGGATTGTTATATCCCTATGTGAGTCGCTATAATCATACTATGACTATGTGAACCTGCCACGACGTTCTCAATGTCGCGAAAAATAAAATGACATTTGTCACCCGTAGACCTGCAGGTCCAACTGTAGCTAGCAGCAAGGTGTGGGGTGTCAAACCCAATATAGATCTATATACAAGTATCACGTTCTCCCTCAAGGAGATTCTGATTATAACTACCAGGAATTATATCCCGCACTCGGACGTACGGGGAGAGAGAGAGAGAGAGTCTCACAATATAGGTTAACAAGTTTACGTGAAATGTGTGTGAATATAAATCTTTCTTGTATGAATGTACCCTTCTTGTACGAGTGCGTTGAGTGATGTATCATAAACTATACCTATTATAGTTTATCTAAAATGTATGTAATATGTATGAACTCTTTTATGGGAATGTATTAGTGTTATTAATTTTTCAAACTATAGATTAACAAATTTACATGAAATGTGTGTGAATATAAAAACTTGTGATAAACCATGTCTAGGTTCATAATATACACTATAAAAACGTGGTCTATGTATCCATTCAAAATCAATCAAGTTTTGAATACACTTTGTGAGTTTTTAACTCCTTTTCATCCTTTGTGAACTTTTGAACTTATCAGGTTTTCATAGCTTGTGGCGTTCAAAGTTATCAATCAATTTGGTGGGTTGGTTGTGGCGTTTTATACCAAGCTTCTTGTATCTTAATAGACAACGGGTCGCGGTTTCCACCTTTGTTTTACTATTCTGCAACCAAAAGAACGATCGGGCGAAACGTGTTTAAACCTTAATTTTGGGTGAGATCACATCAAAACTCGACTTGCCACTTGGGTGGAATTCCGGGAAGAACTTCAGGGAAAACATCGGGAAAGTTGCAAACTTCAGGGATGCTTTTGAGGTCTTTAACCTCCTGTTTTTCATTAATGACATGGGCTAGGAATGCATGACATTCCTTTCGCATATATTTTTGGGCTTTGATGCTCGAGATGATACAAAGACTTGAGCTGAGTTTATCTGCAATGATAACGAGAGTTTTGCCAAATGGTAGATTAAGACGAATGGATTTTTCATAACAAAGGATATCAACACGATTGGGGCTCAGCCAATCTATACCAATGATGACATTAAAGCTTTTTATGGAAACTGGCATAAGGTCGATTGGAAAAGAATGGTCGTTTAAGGTAAGGGTATAGCCTATGAATACGTTGTTAGTACTCTCGTTCTTTCTGTTAGCCATCTCGATGGTAAATGTTTCGATTAATGGTTGGGATTTGTGATTAAGTAGATGTTTAAATGCATGACTAACAAAGTTCCTCTCCGCACCACTATAAAAGAGAATGCATGCATAAGAGTTTTCAAGGAGGAACGTACCCGAAACTACGGTGGGATCAACGATTGCTTCCTCCTGGCCCATGGCTAACACCTTCCGTGTGTTGCCAACTATTGTTTCTTTGGGATAATTCCTCTTGAAGTGTCCGCTTTCCCCACAGCCATAGCAGGCTTGACTTACTCCAACGCCAGAGGGCTGATTGGTTGGTTGGGGTGGTGTCTTAAAGAAACGATTTGGGTGCCCCTTTCTGCTACATTTGTCGCACTGCATCTCTCTACAAACTCCCAAGTGATGGAAGTTGCATTTGCCACACAAGGGCAGGTTTCCAACATAACAGTTGGGAGTTATTGGGGTAGCGGGAATGACATCAGGATGGTAGCAGCATAGACTGCAAATGTTTGTTGCTTCTTGGAGGGCTCCTGTGAAGACTTGCCCTTGAGCTTGTTCCAGAGCTTTTTCTTTTCACCACTCACTTTTGGTCGTTCGGAAACGGCTGCCACTGCATCAAGATCATCCTTGTCATCTATTTGCGCTAAACACTTGGCGCTGTCAAATGTGAGAGGTTTAGCAGCCAAAACATTTCCTTGATTGGGGGCATCAATCCCTAAATGTACCTCTCTGTTTTCTTGCTTTCCGGGATAACCAACCCTAAACATAGAAGATTCAAATCGGAGAATCTAGCTATATAAGTAGCAATATCGGAACCCTTCATCTTTAGGTTCCAGAGCTCGTGATCCAACTTCTGAATCTTGCCTCTTCGGCAGTACTCCGCAAGCATTAGTTCCTTTAAACTCTCCCAATCCATGGCATTGGCTACCGGTAGAGTTAGGGAAATGACTCGGCTATTCCATCAAGTCAGTGCTCCATCGGTGAAGGAGTAGGCAGCAAACTTCACCTTAGTTGCTTCAGGACACACACAAATCTCAAAAACTGATTCGATTTTCTCAATCCAACAGGTTAAGGAAATAACACCTCCATTGCCATCAAAGGTTTTGGGCTTTGCGTTCATGAAGTCTTTGTAGGAACACTCCTTTGGGTGCCCAAACCACCATCGAGGTTAAGCGGGTGGGTACCACTTCCTGACCCACTAGTGCCACAAGAATTGATCTACAACATCGCAGCAGCCACAACGGCTGTAACTGCTACTTGGAACATCACTGGGTCGAACTAAGGAGATAGTGGTGGCGGATCTGACGGAGGGTTGCTGTTCTTTTTGCCGAGTCTCTTTCTGGGAGGCATCTTTCTCTAAAATAATCACGAAGAAGAGGATGGTAAGTCCTCTAGATTTTAGAATCAAGCAGTATGGAACCATACATATCTTAACTTGATAGATAAAGTGTTCTACTAAGCAATATACAAGGAAAATCTACCCATACATGTAAACTATCGCTGGAAAGGAAGTAAGTAGCAACACTTGAAATGAATCTCTACACTGAGCTCAGCTCTAGATAAAATACTCCTATAATATTTTAAGTTGTATGCTCTATTCTATTGCTCCTTTGTTGTATATAGTTTGGTAAGTTTTAGACTTGTTGCAACACCATAACCATTCCTGGGCATATGTTAATCACTTCTAGACATGGTTGATCAGGCTATGTCATTCCCAGACCTGATTATACATCCCCAGGTCTACTTGTGCCGTCCAACAATCATAATACTTTTTGTGTTAGTTCTACTTGCGATACGGTTTCTGGTACGCATATATATACTTGTATACTCATTATAAAACACTTATATTTTTAAAAGTATACTTTTAGTTTAGAGCACTTTTGTGACAATCCGAAAACCTTCCGTCGTTGTAACCCGTTTCTGTCAGTTGAACCGTTACGTTCCATGTTTTCCATTAACTTTAGTTTAAATTAATTAAATTGGGACTTCTTATTTGACATCATAAGTGTCGGAACACAATGAAAACACGTGAAATCATCCCAAATATTTTGTGACAACCGTCAAATTCTGGTCAATTCAAAGTCAAATAAAGTCAACAAGTCAAACCTCTCAGCTCAACTAACCCTTGTGTACTTGGACTTACGTTCAGTATTTACTAAACAACCCACTACTCTAATAAGAAAACATGAATCGAAAAGTACGTACAACTAGATCTCTTTAACCTAAAAACTGTAGTACGTGGCGAGCCAAACTGATAAATCAATGATGCATACTCATCGGGAATGTATGATATGCGTTTTTTCTGGTGAGTATTCATATAAAATATTTATTTCCTTAATTAAAACAACAAAAGATATATTCTCATTTATATTTCCAAAAATGCGAAACTCTTCTGCAATTTCATCATTTTATGACCCCATTTGCGAAGTTGAGTATTTATTTCCAAAAAATGCGAAACTCTTCTGCAATTTCATCATTTTATGACCCCATTTGCGAAGTTGAGTATTTATTTCCAAAAAAATGCGAAACTCTTCTGCAATTTCATCATTTTATGACCCCAATTGCGAAGTTGAGTATTTATTTCCAAAAATGCGAAACTCTTCTGCAATTTCATCATTTTATGACCCCATTTGCGAAGTTGAGTATTTATTTCAAAAAAAAAAAAAAATGCGAAACTCCAGGGACAATATTTGAAATCTTCTGTTTTCTTCCCCAATTCGCATTCTACTGTGAAATACTTCGCATCCCTTCGCATTAATCACTTTCGCATCTTCATTCTTACACCCTTCGCATCCCTTCGCATTAATCACTTTCGCATCTTCATTCTTACACCCTTCGCATCCCTTCGCATTTTAACCTAATCAATCAAATGCGATTCACAAAATTTTCATTCCAGATGCGAATACAGTTTAGTTCTTGAACTCTAAACTTGCGAAATCAAAAATTCATATGCTGAACCCATATGCGAATATTAACCCAATTGACTTCAAGTTGATTCATAGATGCGAACACTCGATTGTTTTACTTTCGCAAAATGAGCATCAACAACTCCACAATCGAGTTTTTTTAAATTCTTGCAAAACAACAATTTCATAGTCCTTGACTTCGCGTTTTTCTTCACGAATCATCCCTCAATCATCAATCCAATTGCGAATCAAAACTCATATGTTCTAGCTTTATCAATTCATCGACTACACTCATACAAATGCGAACAATACTCTCAAAATCGATTGAAACTTATAGCAAAGCTAAATCCAACTTCGCATTCAAAGTAGTGTTATTGATCCGCAGTCACAAGCAACCGCCCCACACCCACTCTCTGACCAACCATGCCTCCCCACCTTACCTAGGTCACATCAACGTCTTTTCCCACTCAATTAACCCTCTTCCCGAGTTTTTGAGGACTGATTATTCATCCTCTCTCCTCATTTCCCTCATTTTGCTCTCATTTCACAAGAAGATCAAACTCTTTCCTCTCTCACTTTCTCTCTCTAGAAATTCGAGATTCAAGGGCTGATCTTGAGTTTTTCCTCCACATTTGGTAAGCATAATCCATTCTCTTTATGATTATCTCATTTATTTCCACTCAAATCATGGATATCTTAGACAAACTCTCTCATAATTGTGTTAGAGCTTCGAATCTTCAAGTGATTCTTCAAGTGTTCTTGGGTTGAACACTTTCCATCTTCAACACGTATCTACTGAAATCACTCAAGGTGAGTTCATACCCCTACATTTTCATGTTTTCTCAAGTTTTCAGGGGGGAATACAAGTTAAGACACTAAGAACATAACTAGATTTTTCTAACAGCCTTCATCAGAAAAGTTCAACTCCATTCACGGACTGTTTTGGGCATCTTAACTATTTTTGTTTTCAAAACTGTACAAGGTGCAAATAGATCAAGTTTTTAGCTTTAAAATGGCTACTTGCACATCTCCATACGATTTTTCTACAATTTATGGTGATTTTTACAAAACTGCCTATCATTTCAAACAACAATCCGGACCAGTCTGTGATTATGGACTTTTTCACCCAAGTTAGAGGTCATTATAAATTGTGATAAAAATTATGAGCAAACTAGACACATTTTGTGAACTCTCAGAATTTACGGATCTAGTTTTCGACTTCGTATGATTTTTCTATGATTTTTCCAAAACAGGGCAGAATTGCTAAATTTTGCCAACAGCATGTAAATATCATAACACTTTGTATTATGTTGAGCAAAGTGTATAATCATAAATTCTAATATTTGAATGAGTTTTCTTGCTAGTTTATCATTATAGACTGAAACTAAAACATTCATATTAAATATTATTCATTCATTTTGGAACACGCACTATTAAACTATGAAAAGAGTTCGATAAATTCACTACACTAATACTTTTCCATAAAAGAGTTCATACATAGTACATACATTTTAGATAAACTATAATAGGTATAGTTTATGATACATCACTCTACGCACTCGTACAAGAAGGGTACATTCATACAAGAAATATTTATTTTCACACACATTTCACGTAAACTTGTTATCCTATATTGTGAGTTTCTCTATCTCTCTCCCCGTACGTCCGAGTGCGGGATATAATTCCTGGTAGTTATAATCAGAATCTCCTGGAGGGAGAACGTGATACTTGTATATAGATCTATATTGGGATTGACACCCCACACCTCGCTGCTAGCTACAGTGGGATCTGCAGGTCTACGGGTGACAAATGTCATTTCATTTTTCGCGACACTGAGAACGTCGTGGCAGGTTCACATAGTCATAGTATGATTATAACGGCTCACATAGGGAACAATCCATAAGTTTACGGGATTTTATTTTTAAAAACCTAAATGAGTTTTATGTTGATTTAAAATCACCTTTTATCTCTATGGGTACAAATACAAAGTACCGGGTCTCTATACAAAAAGGAGTACAGATACAAAGTACCGGGTCTCTATACAAAGTTATTATGATATTAAACTATATTTCCTCTAGAATTGTTAGACTTCAACTATGGTCGCTGAGCGTATATGTTTGAGTCATATAAGAGTTTAGTCTTGATTGGCCTAGAATTGGTGGTGCCCGCCTCATCTCCTGTTCCTCATTGGGTTGTGGACCTGGGGCAGACCCACTATATTCAACGTTTTATCTAAGTTAAACCTTATATAACTTATATATGTTGGACGATTATAGAGGAACTCTACGGATTACTCTAGGGTTCATTAATGCATCATGCAGGATTATTTCTATTCATACTTAACTAAGAAAATATTGGATTTTCTGGAAATCAAACTAAATCGATTTTACAAGGAAAAACGGTTTCTACTTCAAACAAAACTCTTATGAACTCACCAACCTTTGTGTTGACACTCTTTAAAACTACTTGTATTCTCAGGAAGTCAGTGAAACAGGCAAACTTCATCGCTTTGAGGATGGGACGCTAAACCGTCAACAAATTTATTTTGTCATCATAATGTAATTGCTTTTGAAACATGTAAACATATACTTTGGTGTAACTTTTGCAATTATATTTATGGTGGTTGTTTTTACTTTGAGCACTATTATACACGTTGTTGTGATACTGTACATGAAGTCCTCCACCCCCAGACGTTTCCGCCATCCTTGGTTTGGGGGTGTGACAGATTGGTATCAGAGCATTGTTTATAGTGAACTAAGTATATCGAACCACATAAGATATACAAACTATGAATGCATTGGGACTAAGGTCTCTGATTTTAAGATTTCAAAACCACTATACCTTTAAGAATAAATAACTTTTGTTAAAAGTATACATGCATGCATACATACTAAGGTCAGCATCATTTTAGGACAAAACAAAAGTAAAGATTGTTGGACATCACAGGTAAGCCTGGGGATGTATGATCAGTCTTGGGAATAGCATAGCCTGATCAACTATGCTGGTCCGAGGAGTGATTAGCATATGCCCAAGAATGGTTGTGATGTGGCAACAAGTCTAAAAATTTACCAACACTACCACAATGAAATACCATAGGGGTATTTTGGCATTATTAAAATTACATATGTGAGAACTAAATAGATCTTTATCAATAGGTCAATAGTTGCTTAGTGGATACATTAAAATTTTATGTATCCAGGACGTCATAGACTTAGAATCTGTGGATCTTTGCTCTACTTCCTGTTCTCGTTGGATTGGGGATTTAGAGTTAGGGTCGCTTATTCGAAGGTCTATCCTGTCCCGAATACATATAATTAGTATGCACTAAACAATTTGTTGAAGTACCTGATAAAGATCATCGTATAATTAACTAATTAGTACGTTTGCTTAATTGTTTCTTATATCCCCATTTCTCGCGAAGATATCATGGCTGGATTTCCATCCACACGACGACCCGTACTACCCTAACCACGACAATACCAAATGGCTCGGAGAGGAGCCAGAGAATGATTACCCAACCCCTGTAGATGGCCACCAAGCTGAAGGCTATGCTGATGGTTCTGATTCCGACCCTGAAGTGGAGAACTTAACCCCGATGACTCTTGTTCCGAATCCTAACCCTTGTCCAACTTTTCAAGGCCCGACGCCTCCTTGGGTAGAGTGCTTGGAAACCTGGAGCAAAGAACAAGACCAACATATGTCGTTTAGTAGAGAACGAAGCTTCTACAACATAAACGAAGGAAGCTCAAACAGATACAATTTTTCCAATCCTGGTCCATAGAGTTGCCCGAAACGAGATTCTGGGTAGAACGACTCTCCATAGTATCGCAAAGGTTGATGCAAATGCAAGAATACATACGATCCGCACCAAGCGCCTTGAACACACTCGTGAAAAATCTAAGAGAAACCACAAAACCCACTAACTCGTGAAGTTCATTCATATGGACTTCCTTTATGAACTACATATAAGGAATTCTTAAATCGAAGAAAAATGCAGGAAAAATCAAATTCTATAACAACTGACTTGTCTTTACTAGTAGAAACTTATCATCTGATCATTTTTCCTTTTTGCAAACTCATGACAGAACAATGCCACCAAGGAAAAGACCCAGACCTTCGGGCAGCACAGCGCCACCACCTCCGACGCCACCTCCCCAGTTTGATCCTGAAATGTTCCAAGCTGCAGTGACAGCAGCCGTGGTAGCTGCAATGTCACAAATTGGCACAAATAGCAATGGTGGTGCTGGATCTGGAGCCACAAACCCTAACCACGGGGATAGTGCAGGACGCACAAGGGAATGCACTTACAAGGACTTCACAAATGGCAAACCCGATTCCTTTGATGGAAGTGGGGGTGTCCTCGCACTAATTCAATGGTTCGAGAGGACCGAAGCGATCTTTGAGATTTGCGCTTGCCCCGAAGCGAGCAAAGTCAAGTACGCGACATTCACCTTCATCGGAAGAGCTCTCACTTGGTGGAACGGCAAAGTTAAGTCGCTTACGCTTGCAGTGGCTAACTCGTTAAGTTGGGAGGACTTAAAGAAGATGATGTTGAAGGAATATTGCCCAAGAGGTGAAGTGCAAAAGCTGGAGCAAGAACTATGGAATCTCAGAATGGCAGGCTCCGACCTTACAACTTACACCAACCGATTTTGTGATCTAGCACTCCTTTGTCCCGCTATGGTCACCCCGGAAGACAAAAAGTTGGAGCGTTACCTCTGGGGATTGTCCCCCGAAATTCAAGATAGCGTGCTCGCCTCAAGACCAACTACCTTCGACAGCGCCAAGGAGTTAGCACAACAACTCATTGACCACCATGCCCGCCATGACACTATGGCAACCACCCATACCCAAGCAAGAGGAGGGAACAACGAAAGAAAGTTTTGGGACAACAAGAAAGACCAATCAACCCAAGGCCTCGCTAAGAAGCAACAGATCCTTGCTGTTCATGCTGCCACAACCCTCACCACACCAACTCCCATGAAACCATACGCAGGAACACTTCCAAAATGCAACAAGTGTAACTTCCATCACACTGGGGCTTGTCGAAAGTTGCATTGCAAAAACTGCGACAGAGAGGGGCACACTGCTCGTTTCTGTAAGGCACCAGCACGACCCATCAACCAGGTACCCGGCTCTGGAGCAAGCCCAACCTGTTACGAGTGTGGAGAAACGGGACACTTTATAAGGGAATGCCCAAGGACAAGAGATGCTGGTGGTGGCGGGAGGGTGTTTGCAATCACCGAAGGAGAAACCACTCCGGAACTGCCCGCAAATATCAGTACGTGTTCCTAACATCGACATTTAGATCCCGAATTTCTCTATATGCTAAATCTAGCATCGATTAAAGCATGCATAGTAGTAATCATGTGACATCGGGCGAGTTATTCCTTACCATAATCAAATTCTCGTACTACGAAAAGTCATCCCCATCTTTCCTCTAAATTCCTGGATCCCCATTCGAAGTGCAAATTTCGGGACGAAATTCCCTTTAACGGGGGGATGATGTGACAACCGTCAAATTCTGGTCAATTCAAAGTCAAATAAAGTCAACAAGTCAAACCTCTCAGCTCAACTAACCCTTGTGTACTTGGACTTACGTTCAGTATTTACTAAACAACCCACTACTCTAATAAGAAAACATGAATCGAAAAGTACGTACAACTAGATCTCTTTAACCTAAAAACTGTAGTACGTGGCGAGCCAAACTGATAAATCAATGATGCATACTCATCGGGAATGTATGATATGCGTTTTTTCTGGTGAGTATTCATATAAAATATTTATTTCCTTAATTAAAACAACAAAAGATATATTCTCATTTATATTTCCAAAAATGCGAAACTCTTCTGCAATTTCATCATTTTATGACCCCATTTGCGAAGTTGAGTATTTATTTCCAAAAAATGCGAAACTCTTCTGCAATTTCATCATTTTATGACCCCATTTGCGAAGTTGAGTATTTATTTCCAAAAAAATGCGAAACTCTTCTGCAATTTCATCATTTTATGACCCCAATTGCGAAGTTGAGTATTTATTTCCAAAAATGCGAAACTCTTCTGCAATTTCATCATTTTATGACCCCATTTGCGAAGTTGAGTATTTATTTCAAAAAAAAAAAAAAATGCGAAACTCCAGGGACAATATTTGAAATCTTCTGTTTTCTTCCCCAATTCGCATTCTACTGTGAAATACTTCGCATCCCTTCGCATTAATCACTTTCGCATCTTCATTCTTACACCCTTCGCATCCCTTCGCATTAATCACTTTCGCATCTTCATTCTTACACCCTTCGCATCCCTTCGCATTTTAACCTAATCAATCAAATGCGATTCACAAAATTTTCATTCCAGATGCGAATACAGTTTAGTTCTTGAACTCTAAACTTGCGAAATCAAAAATTCATATGCTGAACCCATATGCGAATATTAACCCAATTGACTTCAAGTTGATTCATAGATGCGAACACTCGATTGTTTTACTTTCGCAAAATGAGCATCAACAACTCCACAATCGAGTTTTTTTAAATTCTTGCAAAACAACAATTTCATAGTCCTTGACTTCGCGTTTTTCTTCACGAATCATCCCTCAATCATCAATCCAATTGCGAATCAAAACTCATATGTTCTAGCTTTATCAATTCATCGACTACACTCATACAAATGCGAACAATACTCTCAAAATCGATTGAAACTTATAGCAAAGCTAAATCCAACTTCGCATTCAAAGTAGTGTTATTGATCCGCAGTCACAAGCAACCGCCCCACACCCACTCTCTGACCAACCATGCCTCCCCACCTTACCTAGGTCACATCAACGTCTTTTCCCACTCAATTAACCCTCTTCCCGAGTTTTTGAGGACTGATTATTCATCCTCTCTCCTCATTTCCCTCATTTTGCTCTCATTTCACAAGAAGATCAAACTCTTTCCTCTCTCACTTTCTCTCTCTAGAAATTCGAGATTCAAGGGCTGATCTTGAGTTTTTCCTCCACATTTGGTAAGCATAATCCATTCTCTTTATGATTATCTCATTTATTTCCACTCAAATCATGGATATCTTAGACAAACTCTCTCATAATTGTGTTAGAGCTTCGAATCTTCAAGTGATTCTTCAAGTGTTCTTGGGTTGAACACTTTCCATCTTCAACACGTATCTACTGAAATCACTCAAGGTGAGTTCATACCCCTACATTTTCATGTTTTCTCAAGTTTTCAGGGGGGAATACAAGTTAAGACACTAAGAACATAACTAGATTTTTCTAACAGCCTTCATCAGAAAAGTTCAACTCCATTCACGGACTGTTTTGGGCATCTTAACTATTTTTGTTTTCAAAACTGTACAAGGTGCAAATAGATCAAGTTTTTAGCTTTAAAATGGCTACTTGCACATCTCCATACGATTTTTCTACAATTTATGGTGATTTTTACAAAACTGCCTATCATTTCAAACAACAATCCGGACCAGTCTGTGATTATGGACTTTTTCACCCAAGTTAGAGGTCATTATAAATTGTGATAAAAATTATGAGCAAACTAGACACATTTTGTGAACTCTCAGAATTTACGGATCTAGTTTTCGACTTCGTATGATTTTTCTATGATTTTTCCAAAACAGGGCAGAATTGCTAAATTTTGCCAACAGCATGTAAATATCATAACACTTTGTATTATGTTGAGCAAAGTGTATAATCATAAATTCTAATATTTGAATGAGTTTTCTTGCTAGTTTATCATTATAGACTGAAACTAAAACATTCATATTAAATATTATTCATTCATTTTGGAACACGCACTATTAAACTATGAAAAGAGTTCGATAAATTCACTACACTAATACTTTTCCATAAAAGAGTTCATACATAGTACATACATTTTAGATAAACTATAATAGGTATAGTTTATGATACATCACTCTACGCACTCGTACAAGAAGGGTACATTCATACAAGAAATATTTATTTTCACACACATTTCACGTAAACTTGTTATCCTATATTGTGAGTTTCTCTATCTCTCTCCCCGTACGTCCGAGTGCGGGATATAATTCCTGGTAGTTATAATCAGAATCTCCTGGAGGGAGAACGTGATACTTGTATATAGATCTATATTGGGATTGACACCCCACACCTCGCTGCTAGCTACAGTGGGATCTGCAGGTCTACGGGTGACAAATGTCATTTCATTTTTCGCGACACTGAGAACGTCGTGGCAGGTTCACATAGTCATAGTATGATTATAACGGCTCACATAGGGAACAATCCATAAGTTTACGGGATTTTATTTTTAAAAACCTAAATGAGTTTTATGTTGATTTAAAATCACCTTTTATCTCTATGGGTACAAATACAAAGTACCGGGTCTCTATACAAAAAGGAGTACAGATACAAAGTACCGGGTCTCTATACAAAGTTATTATGATATTAAACTATATTTCCTCTAGAATTGTTAGACTTCAACTATGGTCGCTGAGCGTATATGTTTGAGTCATATAAGAGTTTAGTCTTGATTGGCCTAGAATTGGTGGTGCCCGCCTCATCTCCTGTTCCTCATTGGGTTGTGGACCTGGGGCAGACCCACTATATTCAACGTTTTATCTAAGTTAAACCTTATATAACTTATATATGTTGGACGATTATAGAGGAACTCTACGGATTACTCTAGGGTTCATTAATGCATCATGCAGGATTATTTCTATTCATACTTAACTAAGAAAATATTGGATTTTCTGGAAATCAAACTAAATCGATTTTACAAGGAAAAACGGTTTCTACTTCAAACAAAACTCTTATGAACTCACCAACCTTTGTGTTGACACTCTTTAAAACTACTTGTATTCTCAGGAAGTCAGTGAAACAGGCAAACTTCATCGCTTTGAGGATGGGACGCTAAACCGTCAACAAATTTATTTTGTCATCATAATGTAATTGCTTTTGAAACATGTAAACATATACTTTGGTGTAACTTTTGCAATTATATTTATGGTGGTTGTTTTTACTTTGAGCACTATTATACACGTTGTTGTGATACTGTACATGAAGTCCTCCACCCCCAGACGTTTCCGCCATCCTTGGTTTGGGGGTGTGACATATTTATTTGGAAAATTTCTAGTTTCGACCACGTTGGGTTACAACAACTTAATCGGGTACGACCAAAAACCCCGTTTAACGTCAGTATCGGGTAGAATTCCACCGAGCCCCAAACTCAAACCATATATAAAGTTGAGTGGGCTTCATTTGAAGCTTTTCCACACTCTCTCTACTCTCTCTCTAAAAACTCAAAGTTTGATCCAAAATCACCTTTTTTCAAGCTCAAATTTGGTATGTAATCCTTCCTAGCTCATAGTATAACACATTTAGCTTTCAAAGTCGTGTTTAATTCTTGAAATAGGACCAAGAACATGTGTTTACGGCCCAGGAACAGCCCTACGCCGCAAACACACATAAATGGGGTTTTTGAGCCTCAAAACCCTTCCAAAGCACTTTTGGAGCTTAGATACGACTTAGGGGCTTACAATACTAGACTTGGAACACCAAAACCTTATCATTTGAGGGGTAAACAAGAGTTTACAGCCCAAGCACATGCTTGGACAGTAAACACCATTTCTTAGGCCGTAAACACCTTTTAAGGTGTTAAAGTTCCCCTTAAACACCTCCTAAGCCTTGGAATAATGTCTAGAATCATCCTCCATTGTGTTAGGGACCTTAAGCATGCAAGAAACCATCCTTTAGGGAGACTACGGCCGTAAACCCCACAAGGAACGGTTCCTGGGCTGTAAACCCCTTTGTGGTGGTCATATGGTGCCCCAACTTCCTTCCATGGCTTGTACTTTGGACTAGAAACACTTGTGCTTGACCTAGGACCACCAAAACACAATAAGAATGGGTAATTGAGAGTTTACGGCCGTAAACTCCTAGTTTACTTCTGTAAACTCCTCAAATGGTCCTTATGTTGTTCAAGTCCCCTTCCAATGTCTTAAAACTAAGCCTAGCATCACCCCACAAGAGTTATAAGACCATTAAGCATCCTAGAACACCCCATGAGTTTATGACCGTAAACTCATGGGGAGATGGTCATTGGGCCGAAAACTCCATTAGGAGTTTACTCTTGAAGAGCAAACTCCATATCTAAGCCCTACACACCCTTAGATGCTACCCAGGTC
This sequence comes from Lactuca saligna, assembly GCF_052625555.1. Classification (NCBI taxonomy): domain Eukaryota; kingdom Viridiplantae; phylum Streptophyta; class Magnoliopsida; order Asterales; family Asteraceae; genus Lactuca; species Lactuca saligna. The sequence goes on along the minus strand of NC_136420.1, from coordinate 246,050,901 downwards.
ACTCCTAACACTTACAATGAAGTGGTTTCGTGCCTCGGAGTGTACTGTCTTATCTAATTAGTGGTTCAAAGTCTAATTAGATACAATTATGTATCTCTTCATATTACATAGGAACCTCGCGTGTTCTCAAGCCCCGAACTGACACTTAGCATCCAAACGACACATTTCTCGACCGGTGAGTTCATACCCCCTACGTTTTTCCATGTTTTTAATGTTTTCAGGGTGGAATACAAGCAAAAGTACAAGCAAAAATTGTACTCAAACTTACGATTTCATTTGAAATGTTTCATATTTCATATGCTTTTAACACTGGAAACTGTATTAACCAATCGTGCAACTTGCAGAGTAAACCGTCAAACTATTGGTGAAACTTGTTTTAAAATGTTATATTTTATATTACACAAATGAATTTCCATATCATTACTGTTAAAAGCATTAGCTTAGAACTTTCGAAACGTCCTTGATATCACTCCCCTTAGATACGAGAGTGAAGGACTTTAGCACTTTAGATCCGTCCTTGATAACACTCCCCTTAGATACGAGAGTGAAGGACTTCAGCACTTTAGACGCATCCTTGATAACACTCCCCTTAGATACGAGAGCGAAGGACTAATAAACAGAGTTTTCCATATTATTACTTTTTAAATGTCCTTGGTAACACTCTCCCTAGATTCGAGAGTGAAGGACTACTTTTAAAATTCATGAATCCTAAGATTGGAGACACGTCCTTGGTAACACTCCCCCTATATACGAGAGTGTAGGACTACCCTCGTAACCAGAATCTCCTCGAGGGAGAGCGTGACTTGAGTGTATAGATCTATACGGGATCGACAACCCTGCACATGGCTGCTAGCTACAGTCGAACCGAAAGGTTCAAGGGTGAAAAAAGTCAATAAATGATACTGGCCCCTGTTTCGAGCCTTATCTAGTCATTGTATGGTTATGGAACTCGCAATTTAGATTATGAATACTTGTCTACTTACTTATTAATTTTATATACGTGTTAAAACTAATGTACTTTTTAAGGATAACCAGGCTTTCAGGAAACTTCACAAACACTTTAAGTATGGTAGATACTTGTACATTACATTGATAACCGATAACCTACTACAAACTTCTAAGGAAAATAAGGGTTTTTCCTGGGATAACTGAACAGTTCATAACCAGATCGTATAACAAACGGATAACTGAACTTTACTTATAAGAAAATATGGGATTTTCTTGGATAACAAACTTTTTCGGAAAACCAAAGGAAACTTGTTCATTTTCAGAAAACAAACTGCTTATGAACTCACCAGCTTTATGCTGATTTTCAAACTGCTTGTATTCTCAGGTCCGCATTAGACAGGTACCCACGATCTTTTGGAGAAGACAGAGCGTTTTATCAGACTTGTCTTTACTTTTGTTCAAACTAATATACAGTTAAAACATATATTACTTTACAGGTACCCGCGTTATTTGAGACACGGCCAACATGTGGTTGGGAGTGACTGTGGTGTGCAGCATGCCTAAAACTTACCTAAGATCGAAATAATGATTCATCATTTCAGCGAAACATAAAATACTATGGGAGTATTTTAGGCAAAGCCGATTACATGTAGAAATTCATTCAGAGTATTGCTACTCATTCCTTCCTTAGCGATAGTTTATCTTCTTTGATAACTCATTTCTGTTTTATTGCTTACTAGAACTTTATACATGTCATAATGAGATATCTCTTGTTCCATATCTCTTGATTCAATTGAGAGGACTTATGATCCTCTCTTTCCTGGCTATTATAGATCAAGATGCCTCTAAAGAAAAGACCCAACTCAAAGAACAACAATCCTCCTCCACCACCACCTCCCTCTCTATTTGATCCCGCCATGTTTCAGGCAGCTATTAATGCTGCTATGGCTGCTACCATATCACAAATGAACCTTGATGGTTCAGGCGGGTCAGGAGGTGGTACTCAGCCTCAAATCCTAGAGGGTAGCCAGGGACACCGGAAGGAGTGTTCCTACAAAGACTTTATGAATGCAAAACCCACGCCCTTCCATGGCACTGGAAGTGTCATTACCCTAACCCGATGGTTCGAGAAAATCAAATCTATCTTCGAAATCTGTGCCTGTTCAGAATCTGATAAGGTGAAGTTCACCGCCTGCACTTTCACTGACAAAGCCCTGACTTGGTGGAATGGCCGAGTCAAATCTTTAACTCTACATGTAGCCAATGTTATGGGTTGGTAGGTCATGAAGGAGTTCCTGCTTGCGGAGTACTGCCCTCGGGACGAAATGCAGAAACTAGAGCACGAACTCTGGAACCTGAAGATGAAGGGTTCCGATATCGCCGCCTACACTTCAAGATTCAATGATTTGGTGCTTCTCTGCCCGGGAATGGTTACCCCGGAGAGTAAAAAGATTGAGACATTCATCTGGGGGCTGACCCAACCAACCAAGGGAAACGTTTTAGCTGCGAAGCCAGGCACCTACGACAGCGCCAAATGCCTGACACAGACTCTGATTGACCACAGTGATGGTCTTGAGGAAGTGGCCACCACTCCTGCACCAACAAACAGGAGTGGTGAGAAAAGGAAATTTTAGAAAAAGATCAAGAGTCAATCTTTCCAAGAGTCTTCAAAGAAGCAACAAATTGTGGCAGTCCACGCTGCTACTACCCCTACTACGGGTTCTGTTGTCGGATCCACAGCTCAAACACCTACCAGTAGGTATGCTGGTACCCTCCCCATGTGTAACAAGTACAACTATCATCACCTCACTTCCAGCCCATATCACGAAGTGAATTACAACAACTGTGGCAAGAAGGGCCACACTGCGAAAAACTGCAAGACACCAACCCAATCCACAAATCAATCTTATGGAGCGGGTGTCGGTCAGACCTGCTATGGATGTGGTAAAGTCGGGCATTTCAAGAGAAACTGCCCTAAGGCAGCAACAACGGGTAACACTGGCAGAGTCCTAGTTATGGGATGAGAGGAGGCAGTCGTCGATCCCACCATTGTCTCGGGTACGTTCCTTCTCAACAATTCTTATGCTAGTATCCTTTTCGATTTTGGTGCTGAACGAAGTTTTGTTAGCCATACATTCAAACATTTTCTTAAACATAATCCCCAACCATTAACCGAAACATTTACCATCAAGATGGCTAACGATGAGAAAGAAAATGCTAACGACATATTCATAGGTTGTACCCCTACCCTGAATGATCATTCCTTTCCCATTGACCTAATGCCAGTTTCCATTAAGAGCTTTGATGTTATCATTGGTATGGATTGGTTGAGTCCCAATCATGCTGATATCCTATGTTATGAAAAAGCCATCCATCTCAACCTCTCATCAGGCTAGACTCTCATGATCTACGACGATAAACTTAGTTCCAATCTTCGCATCATATCTTGCATCAAAGCTCAAAAGCTTCTGCGAAAGGAGTGTCACGCATCCTAGCTCATGTAATCAACGAGAAATAGGAAGTTAAAGACCTCGAGAGCATCCCCGAAGTCTGCAACTTTCCTGATGTCTTTCCTGAAGAGCTCCCGGGAATTCCTCTCGAACGTCAAGTCGAGTTTCGCATCGACTTAATTCATGAAGCTAATCCTGTGGCCAAGTCTCCATATCGCTTAGCTCCAGCAGAAATACAGGAGTTATCCAGTCAGCTTAATGAGCTGCTCAACAAGGGGTTCATCAGACCGAGTTCCTCACCCTGGGGAGCCCCAGTATTATTTGTGTAGAAGAAAGATGGATCCTTTCGGATGTGCATTGACTACCGCGAGTTTAACAAGTTGACAGTCAAAAACCGATATCCTCTTCCTCGAATAGATGACCTTCCCAATCAACTTCAGGGAGCCAGTTACTTCTCGAAGATAGACCTTAGATCAGGGTACCATCAGCTTCGAGTTCACGAGAATGATGTTTCCAAGACAGCATTCAGGACTCGCTATGGTCACTACGAGTTCGTAATGATGCCCTTCGGTCTAACCAATGCACCAACTGTGTTCATGGACTTGATGAACCGGGTGTCTCGTCCTTTCCTGGACAAGTTCGTCATCGTGTTCACAAACAACACTTGAGGTTAGTGTTGGAAACAATTAGATCGGAGAAGCTGTATGCGAAATTTTCTAAGTGCGAGTTCTGGATTCGGAAGGTAGCTTTCCTTGGTCACGTGGTAAGCAAGGAGGGTATACATGTCGACCCGTCTAAGATCAAGGCGATAAAGAATTGGTCGGCACCAAAGACACCCACAGAAATCTGTCAATTCTTGGGTCTCGCTGGCTACTATCGCAGGTTCATCTAGATTTTTTCCAAAATCACCAAACCCCTAACTACTCTGACACAGAAAGGTGTACCCTTTTGTTCGAGTGAGAAATAGGAAACCACATTCCAAACATTGAAACGAGCCCTGTGCAGTGTGCCTATTTTGTCCTTGCCCGAAGGAACAGAGGATTTCGTTGTCTACTGCAATGCGTCTAATCAGGGCTTAGGCTGTGTGCTTATGCAGAGAGGAAAAGTTATTGCTTATGCCTCAAGACAGCTTAAGGCACACGAAGTTAACTATATGACTCATGACCAGGAGCTAGGAGCAGTGGTCTTCGCACTGAAGATTTGGAGACATTACCTCTACGGAACTAAGTGCACGATCTTCACCAACCATAAAAGCCAGTAGCACATCTTCAATCAGAAAGACTTAAACATGAGGCAACAGCGATGGGTAGAGCTGCTTAGTGACTACGAGTGCGAAATCTGCTACCATCCCGGCAAGGCCAATGTGGTAGCAGATGCCCTTAGCCGAAAGGAGAGTTCAAGCCGCAAGGCGAAGACACTAACGATAACCATCCATTCCCACTTATCCGCATAGATCCGAGAAGCCCAGTTGGAAGCCCTAAAACCAGAGAATGTGTTGAACGAAGCCTTGAGAGGAATGGATAAGAAACTTGAGATCAGAAGTGATGGAGTCTACTGTTCCATGGATAGAATCTGGACCTCAATGTTCGGAGGTTTCAGAGACGTTGTCATGAATGAAGCTTACAAGACCAAATACTCTGTTCACCCAGGTTCATACAAGATGTACCTGGATCCCAAGAAACAATACTGGTGGCCAAACATGAAATCCAAAATCGCAACCTTCGTGGGCAAGTGTTTGACTTGCGCCAAGGTAAAGATCGAGTAACAGAAGCCCTGGGGTCTGCTCTAGTAGCTCGAGATACCTGAGTGGAAATGGGAGATGATTACCATGGATTTCATCACCAAATTACCCAAATCTCCGAGTGGGTACGGTACCATTTAGGTAATTGTCGATCGTCTGACAAAATCCGCTCACTTCCTTCTGATTAAAGAATCATTCAAGATGGAAAGACTTACGCGAGTCTACATCTAAGAGATAGTCCGACTGTACTGTGTGCCTGTGTCCATTATCTCCGATTGAGGTTTACCTCAAGATTTTGGCAGTCCCTTCAGAAAGCTCTTGGAACTAAGCTGGACATGAGTATAGCTTATCATCCTCAGACTGACGGACAGAGTGAGAGAACTATCCAAACCCTGGAGGACATGCTGAGAGCATATGTTATCGATTTTGGAAAGTCGTGGGACACCCATTTACCTTTTATCGAGTTCTCGTATAACAACAGCTACCACACCAGCATCAAGGCTACCCTGTTCGAAGCCCTCTACGGTCGTAAGTGCAGATCCCCTCTATGCTGGGCCTAGGTAGGGGACACGTAGCTAGCCAAGAGTCGAGTCCCCGATAGTGCTCTCACTGGTCCTGAAATCATCCGCGAAACCACCTAGAAGATCTTCCAAATCCGAGAGCGACTGAAAGCTTCACGAGAAAGACAGAAGAGTTACACCGATAAACGACGAAAACCATTAGAATTCCAGGTTGGAGATCGTGTCCTGTTGAAGGTCTCACCCTGGAAAGGGATGATACGCTTTGGAAAGCATGGAAAACTTAACCCGAGGTACATAGGACCTTTCGAGGTCCTCTCTAGGATTGGTCCTGTAGCCTACAAACTCTGACTACCTCAAGAACTTAGCAACATCCATCCAGTCTTCCACGTCTCAAATCTTAAAAAGTGTCTATCCGATGAAACTCTCGTAATCCCCCTTGACGAGATCGAGATCAACAAAAACTTGAACTTTGTGGAAGAACCCATCGAAATCATGGATCGAGAGATCAAACGTACGAAACAAAGTTGCATCCCGATATTGAAGGTTCGCTGGAACGCTAAGTAGGGACCTGGGTTCACTTGGGAGCGCGAAGACTTAATGAAACAGAAATATCCGCATCTCTTTTCAATTCTATGATTTGTATTTAATTCTAAATTTCGAGATGAAATTCGCTCTAACAGGGGGATAATGTGACAATCCGAAAACTTTCCATCGTTGTAACCCGTTTCTGTCAGTAAAACCGTTACAATCCAATTTTTCCATTAACTTTAGTTTAAATTAAAAAAAATTGGGACTTCTTATTTGACATCATAAGTGTCGGAACACAGTGAACACACGTGAAAGCATCCCAAATATTTATTTGGAAAATTTCTAGTTTCAACCATGTCAGGTTACAACAACTTAATCAGGTACGACCAAAAGCCCTGTTTAACGTCAGTATCGGGTAGAATTCCACCGAGCCCCAAACTCGAACCATATATAAAGTTGAGTGGGCTTCATTTGAAGCATTTCCACTCTCAAAGTTTGATCCAAAATCACCCCTTTTCAAGCTCAAATTTGGTAAGTAATCCTTCCTAACTCATAGTATAACACATTTAGCTTTCAAATTCGTGTTTAATTCTTGAAATAGGACCAAGAACATGTGTTTACAGCCCAGGAACAGCCCTAGGCTGCAAACACACATAAATGGGGTTTTTGAGCCTCAAAACCCTTCCAAAGCACTTTTGGAGCTTAGATACGACTTAGGGGCTTACAATATTGGACATGGAACACCAAAACCTTATCATTTGAGGGGTAAATAAGAGTTTACGGCCCAAGCACATGCTTGGACCGTAAACACCATTTCTTAGGCCGTAAACACCTTTTAAGGTGTTAAAATGCCCCTTAAACGCCTCCTAAGCCTTGGAATAATGTCTAGAATCATCCTCCATTGTGTTAGGGACCTTAAACATGCAAGAAATCAACCCTTAGGGATATTACAGCCGTAAACCCCACAAGGAATGGTTCCTGGGCTATAAACCCCTTTGTGGTGGTCATATGGTGCCCCAACTTCCTTCCATGGCTTGTACTTTGGACTAGAAACACTTGTGCTTGACCTAGGACCACTAAAACACAATAAGAATGGGTACTTGAGAGTTTACGGCTGTAAACACCTAGTTTACTGCCGTAAACTCCTCAAATGGTCCTTATGTTGTTCAAATCCCCTTCCAATGCCTTAAAACTGAGCCTAACATCACCCCACAAGAGTTATAAGACCATTAAGCATCCTAGAACACCCCACCATGAGTTTACGGCTGTAAAATCATGGGGAGATGGTCATTGGGCCGAAAACTCCATTAGGAGTTTACTCTTGAAGAGCAAACTCCATATCTAGGCCCTACACACCCTTAGATGCTACCTGGGTCACTCCTAACACTTGAAATGAAGTGTTTTCGTGCCTCGGAGTGTACTGTCTTATCTAATTAGTGGTTCAAAGTCTAATTAGATACAATTATGTGTCTCTTCATATTACATAGGAACCTCGCGTGTTCTCAAGCCCCGAACTAACACTTAGCATCCAACCGACACATTTCTCGACCGGTGAGTTCATACCCCTACGTTTTTCCATGTTTTTAATGTTTTCAGGGGGGAATACAAGCAAAAGTACAAGCAAAAATTGTACTCAAACTTACGATTTCATTTGAAATGTTTCATATTTCGTATGCTTTTAACACTGGAAACTGTATTAACCAATCGTGCAACTTGCAGAGTAAACCGTCAAAGTATTTGTGAAACCTATTTTAAAATGTTATATTTTATATTACACAAATGAATTTCCATATCATTACTGTTAAAAGCATTAGCTTAGAACTTTCGAAACGTCCTTGATATCACTCCCCTTAGATACGAGAGTGAAGGACTTTAGCACTTTAGATCCGTCCTTGATAACACTCCCCTTAGATATGAGAGTGAAGGACTTCAGCACTTTAGACGCGTCCTTGATAACACTCCCCTTAGATACGAGAGTGAAGGACTAATAAACAGAGTTTTCCGTATTATTACTTTTTAAATGTCCTTGGTAACACTCCCCCTAGATTCGAGAGTAAAGGACTACTTTTAAATAAATTTCTCTATTCCAATCTCGGAAATCCTCATCCCATTCCGGAGATTGCCGTAATAAAATAAGCCCATGGTTTGTCTTTTTTCCGACATGCAAAATCTTCATTAATCCTAAGATTGGAGACATGTCCTTGGTAACACTCCCCCTAGATACAAGAGTGTAGGACTACCCCCGTAACCAGAATCTCCTAGAGGGAGAGCGTGACTTGAGTGTATAGATCTATACGGGATTGACAACCCCGCACCTGGCTGCTAGCTACAGTCGAACCGAAAGGTTCAAGGGTGAAAAAGGTCATAAAACGATACTAGCCCCTGTTTCGAGCCTTATCTAATCTATTGTATGGTTATGGAACTCGCAATTTAGATTATGAATACTTTTCTATTTACTTATTAATTTTATATATGTGTTAAAACTAATGTACTTTTCAAGGATAACCAGGCTTTCAGGAAACTTCACAAACACTTTAAGTATGGCAGATACTTGTACATGATATTCAGAACCGATAACCGACTACAAACTTTTAAGGGAAATATTGTTTTTCCTGGGATAACTGAACACTTCATAACCAGATCGTATAACAAACGGATAACTAAACTTTACTTATAAGAAAATATGGGATTTTCTTGGATAACAAAGTTTTTCGGAAAACCAAAGGAAACTTGTTCATTTTCAGAAAACAAACCGCTTATGAACTCACCAGCTTTATGCTGATTTTCAAACTGCTTGTATTCTCAGGTCCGCATTAGACAGGTACTTGCGATCTTTTGGAGAAGACGGAGCATTTTATCAGACTTGTCTTTACTTTTGTTCAAACTAATGTACAGTTAAAACATGTATTACTTTACTTTCAAACAAATGTAATTACTCCTATGTAATGTAATGTTTTGTGTTTACTATGCTTGCTATGTACATTGGTTGTGATACTTTGCATGACGTCCTCCGCCCCGGAACGCTTCCACAATCGGTTTCGGGGTGTGACAACTTTGGCCCCTTTTGTGTTTATAGTTGTATACCATGTAAGGTTCGATATACTTAGTTCACTATAAATAATGGCTCTGATACCAATCTGTCACACCCCCAAACCGAGATGGCGGAAACATTCGGGGGTGGAGGATGTCATGTGCAGTATCACAACAATTGCATCATAGTAATCAAGGTAAACACAACCATTACATTGAATATATAGGTATTTACATCTGTTTAAGGTATGGTTTGTAAACATTAAAAGGTATAACAAAATATAAAAGATGTTACTCTATATGCTCCGTCTTCTCAAAAGTCTGAGGGAGTACTAGTTCTCTTTCTTTAAAATAAAACTAATTGAAGATGTTCCCATTCATACATTAGTCGTATTATTTAGTACCAGATTTATGAGTTGTTATAACCATAGTTGACCATTGAATTGCCTGAACGATGTTCTTTAGGCGCTGGAATCGAAATGACTTTGTCACCCAGGCCTGCCAGCCTAACAGTAGCTAACAATTACGGTGCGGGATTATCAATCTCGTATAGATCTGTACACAAACCCACGTTATCCCCAAGGAGACTATGGTTATAACCTCAGGACCTTTGTTAGTACTTATGTAAGTACGCAAAGATTCTCACTCATAAAATGCTATACTAATGATCAAGTGTAGAATAAAATGAATTTCTATTTCAAATGATTGGTTATCATGATTCATAAATTATACCCTATATAGCTTATATATTTGTTCGCATTGAATCTATGTTTAGTGCATTGCTAAGGTAATTATTCCATAAACTATACCTATTATAATTCATATGTTAGTTATGTATTCAAATCATGTATGGTTCTGAAAGCTGTGCAATTATAATTGAAAGTAATAAACTTCCCTTACGCTCAAAATGTTACAAAAGGAATTAAATGTCTATTGTTTTATGAAATATGGAAATTTTTTGGTTGTAACAATTGCATAGTTCTTTAACTTATTAAAATCCTTTTTGTATAAGTTTACAAATAATATTAGTGTTTGGCTTGTATTCCCCCTTTGAAAACCTTAAAATAATAAACGCATAGAGGGGTATGAACTCACCTAATTGTGAGTGACTTGGATGAATCATAATGATAGGATGTTTGGTATGCTAAGTGAAGTCCTGATCACAATGAGATCCTATTAAGCACATATTAACACGTATTGGCCTACAGTTAGTGCCTATAACAACTAACAAGTACAGGAAACACTTGAGATGAAGTGCTAGAATCGAATATGAGGGACTGAAAAGAGTTCAAGGTCAACCACTATGGGTTCACGGCCCATGATGTGTTCACGGCCCATGAACACATGAAGGGTTCACGACCGTGTTCTTGAGTGATGAAGGGTTCACAACCATGAAGTGTACTGCCCAATAACACTTGAAGGGTTCACGAACCTATGAAGGGTTCACGACTGTGAACTCTTGAAGATCTTTGAGCGGATGATGAAAATTGATGAATCAAAGGATGGAAGTAAGGGTTTTCAAGTATGAACAAATGTAGGGGATGAATACTTATGTTTTTTAGGAGAAAGGATGATCTCACTTGATGATGCTTAAGAGAGAATAGAGGTAGTTCACGGCCATGGGAGAAGAAAATGAAGGACAATGAGGTGAACTTTATATATATAGCGTGGGTTCACGGCCCTATGAAGGGTTCACGCCCGTGAACCTCCTTGGAAGAGGTTCCTATTTCAAATGTAGCCTATTGATCTCAAGCTGACACTTCCTAACAATCAATCCTTGAGTATATTAGGCTTGGAGACTCTCAAACCAACCCTAATCACTAAAAACATATAACAGAATGAATATGACTTTTGATTGATGGAATTAACTTAGAGATGGAGATTTTGAGATGTAACATATGAAGCCTTTAAAATGTTGCCCTAGCTTTTATGCGACCATAATTCAATTCGTAGGTTACCACGCACAACCCAACCATTGAGCCCAAACCACCTTCTAGCCTACTAGAAATAACTAATCATGATCCATGCATGGATCATTCCCCCCCCCCCCCCCCCCCCCGCCTTTGAAAGGAAATGACCTCAATTCATCAAGGCCATCCTCCATAATATAAGGTCAATCGTCTCCCACATAAAGGTAGCATGCACTCCATGGTCTCCTTCCAAATCCACCTCATAAGCGTTATCATTGACATGCGGCACCTCTTTGTCTTTCTGCTCTTGGCATCAACTTTTGTTCTTCCTTTTCATAGGAAAACGTTCTTTCCTCATATGCACCTACACCAATTCACCATCTTGAAAGACACGTGGTTTCCTATGCATGTTGGAATTCTGTTGGTACAACTCTTTCATGGCTTCAATCTTCACACAAACTTGTTGTAGTTTAATCATGGACTTCCACTTGTTATTAGCATGCTTGTGAACCAATTCAACCTTTGGAAATGGAATCAAATCCAAAGGCATGTAAGGATTCACACCATACACCACTTCAAAAGGAGAGTGACATGTAGCATTTGGAAGGGTATCATTGATGACTCTCTTTAAACTTTGGGAGTTACACTCTTATCATTCATGACTCTCTTTAAACTGTGGGAGTTACACTCTTATCATTGATGGATCTCTTTAAACTTGCGGAGTTACACTCTTATCATTGATGGCTCTCTTTAAACTTTCGGAGTTACATTCTTATCATTTACACGGTCGTAATCTTGTTCATGTGTGACAACCCGAAATTTCCATTCAGTCAAACCCTAAAAGTCAATCACTTCGTATCATAAGTCAATGTGATTATTTCTTATTTTTAAGAAATATAAAGTTCGTTTGATTATTTTAATATTATTTTAAGCGAACGGGTGAAAGAAAGTGTCGTCTCGGGTTTTGAATTTTAAAAACCGCCAACACTTCGCGTCTTAGAAATTCCCGACCAAACTTTTATGTTTGGGTTGAAAAATCACCCAAAAACCGTGAACTCATACCTATGTATGAGTTTACTCCCCAAAAAGCTAGTCATTTGTGTTTACTCCCCAAATGTCAAAAGAGTAAACTCCAAAATATCATCTCAAGTATCATCCAAGTTTTTATTCAAAATCTTCAATCTAGTAAGTGTTTCTAGCCCTTTCAACTTAGTATATCACTTAATCTAGTGATTGTACATCCTTTAATCCATCCATTTTTGTGTTTTGATTAGTTTACAAAAACACCAAGAACACACACTAAGTGTTCTTGGATTTAAAGTTCATTTCAAGCTTCCTCTATGTAAGTACTTTTATCCTAGAGTCATTTTAAGCTTACTATACATGTTTATACTAAGGAAAAGTCCCAAGAACACCAAGAACTATGTGTTCACGGTTTTGGGAGGCTCCCAAAACCATAAACACCCAATATAGGGCCTTAGGGTGCCTTAGGGTGTCTAGATGCTTCACAATGCCTTAGGGACTTGTCTAGATCCATCCTTGATGGTTGTATCACACTAAAATCACCAAAATCATATATTTTTATGTGTTTACAGTTTGGGGATCTCCCAAAACCATAAACACCTCAAAAGAGGTGTAAAAGTACCATAAATGTCCCACGGTTGTTCCTTATGTCTAAATCTAACCTAGACTATTGCCATGTTTGAGCTAAGGACTTGAAAACAGCCAAATACCAAACTTATGAGTTTAAGGTAGTAAAATCATGAGTTTAAGGTAGTAAACTCATGGTGAAATGGTCCTTAGATCGTAAACTCCATTTAGGAGTGTTTTGATGCCACACAACACTTTCTAAGGCTAAATCATGAAGTAGGAATGCTTGGAATAGCTTAGTAGTCTTCAAAACAACAAATGGTCATAAAGTGTAGAGTTTACGACCGTAAACCCTTGAGTTTACTGCCGTAAACTCCTTGGGTAATGGTCATGAAAACCGTAAACTCCAAGGGAGTTTACCCTTGAACCCCAAACACACTAGCCTTTCCCTACACCACTTAGATGCAACCCTTGAGACTTATAACACTTGTATAAAGTGTTTAGCATGTCCTAGAGTGTCTTAACTTTATTTATTAGTTGTTTAAAGACTAATTGTGTATATGCATATATCCTTATATGTTATTAGGATCTTTGTGCATGTCTAAGTCTTCACTTGACACCAAGCACTTATCCGACCCATCCTTCCGATCCACTTACTACATGTGAGTTCATACCCCTTAATCAATGTTTTAACTATTTTTAAATGTTTTATGGGGGGATACAAGTAGAATAACGCTAATTATTATATTAATCACATACGATTAATAAGCAGCATTCAAATGGTTGGCTACTCATTAGCCGTTTTACCAAACAATTTACTTCAAATGTTTTTCATAGACACTTTATGTGTTTAAAACTCCTTATTACACTGTACATTTTACTATGTATGTTCTACTTCAAACTTATTTACAATTGTGATTCAAACAAATGTTTCCTTATACTAAAGTTGTTTTATCAAACCCAAGCCTTCAAACCGTTTTATAGACTGACATCAAGTCGATCATTTCTTAGATAATAATTATGTTCAAAGGTTTTACAAAACTTATTTTATGCTTTTATATTATCAATTGCATGCCTATATATGTATAGATATATAAGAAATGTTTAAAAGACTTAGGAAGGCTATCCACCCTATTTCCTTTTCCTCGATTTGGATGTGGTCTGGTGGGATATCGGGTATCCGTCCGAAGGTCGTTTAAATATTAGTTATGTATCATATGTACATATATAGTCATAAAGGCCCTTCCAGTTCATCCAATGCCCTTGGGTAACAAGGGTATACATCCATGTTCATACGTACCAGTTATATTACTAGTAAGCTACCATATGGGTAGTTTAGGAAGATACTAGAACTATTACTAGAACACAATACTATACAATGAGTCAGTTCATTCATGAGTCATACTTTCTAGAACACTACAGTACATTACTATACTTGCTAGATAGAGAGCACGTACACTACAGCTATAACATTACAGTACATTACTATACTTACTAGATAGAGAGCACGTACACTACAGCTAGAACATTACAGTATATTACTATACATGCTAGATAGAGAGCACGTACACTACAGCTAGAACATTACAGTACCTTACCATACTATTACATAGATATGGTCACATGATCACATGTACATGAGTACACTTACAGGAATTACTATTACATTTTATATGTATAGATTCTGTTATATAATCCTCATTCTTATCTTTACCTTGTGATTCAATCACATAATCGACGAGATAGATTGGATTTAATATCCTAGTACCCAAGGATACGTTGCGGGACTGACCATTCCTAGAATCTCTATTAGCTACAGAGGTAAAAGCACATCCACGGATGTCAACGGTTGATACCATTACAGGTATACTTTTGGGGACTGACTATTCCTATACCCAGCTGTTAGCAACAGAGGTAAATGTACATCTACGGATGTCTTCAGTTAACATTGTTATTTTCCCAGGTACCAAAGGGTAATACTATTACAGTTAGGTCTTGCTAGAAGACTACATTCAGAACGGTTAGGTCTTGGTAGAAGACTACATTCAGAACAGTTAGGTCTTGGTAAAAGACTACATTCAGAGAAGTTAGGTCCTGATAGAAGGCTACATGAGAACAGTTAAGTCTTGGTAGAAGACTCCTTTTGTTACTAGTAGGAATCATATTGATTTCTAGGGTTTTTCTGTAACAACCGGAAGTTTTCCATCGTCGAAAACCCATTCTACACGTAAAAATTCGCCGTTTGTCAATCCGTTCCATTTTCGTTTTGGGTTAAATTATTTAAATTTATATGTTTATAATAATCCAATGAGTGTCCAAACCCTTTAGGAACTCATGAAATTAGCCGAAAAATGTTTATTTCAAAAAGTTAGAAACGTCCCCGTTGGGTTACGGAAACTTAATCAGGTGCGACCTAAAGCCCTGTTTAATGTCGGTATCAGGTAGAATTCCACCGTGTCCAAGTTTTAGGACCTATTTAAACGTGTTTAAACATCCATTTAAAGCTTTTGCTTCCTCTCTCTACTCTCTCTCTAACCTCTCTCCTAAATCTAAGTTCAAGGGTCTAAAACTCAATTTTAAGGCCTCAAATCTCTAAGGTACCTTCCTAAACTCATTGTATAGCATATTTGGCCTTCAAATTCGGAATTAAAACAATAATTAAGACCTTGTATATGATTTTACATCCCTGGAAGGAGCTTGGGCCGTAAACACTTAGTAAGGGGGTTTTATGCTCTTAAACCCTTCCTAGACCCCAACAAGACATGGATATGACTTTTAGAATATTGGTTTTAGCCTTAGAACACTTTAAACATGAATTTTGTGGGACAAATGAGAGTTTATGGCCAAGGCTTATGATTGGGCCGTAAACCCTTCATATTTGGGGAGTAAACTCCTCTAAAAGTGTTAAAATGCCACTTTAACACCCCAAAAGCATTAGAATAAATTCTAGAAGTGTATACAAACAAGTTTTAGACCTTTAAACATAATAAATCACCCATTAAGGGAGTTCACGGCCATGAGGGGGTCTCATGGGCTGTAAACTCCAAAAATGTTGTCAAAAGTCCCTTAAAACTTCATGAAAGGCCTTGGAACAATTTTAGGAATCACATGTGATTGATTTGGAAGCATTAAAACACTTATTCAAGGGTGCATAGGAGTTTACGGCCGTAAGCTCCGTGCTAAAGCCGTAAACTCCCTTAAGTGTTGTCATTTGGTGTTTTAAATTAATTCCAAGCCTTAAATCAAACCCTAGAAATTTTCCCCTAAGTGTTTCAAGCCAATTTGCACCATAAACCACCCCACCATGAGTTTACGGCCCTAAACTCATGGGGAATGGGTGTTATAGACCGAAAACTCTTGTATGAGTTTACTCTTGGGGAGTAAACTCAAATTCCAAGTCCCTAATGCCATTACACGTCCGTAGATGTCACCCGGGTCCTTCCAAACACTTGAAATGAGGTGTTTCCACAACTAGAAGTGTTTGTCCCTAACAAATAACTAATCTAAGTCCTAATTAAATGCAAATGTGTATCTTTTCATTATACATAGGAATCTCGTACGTTTGCAAGCCCCGAACCAACGTTTAGCATCCGAAATCGTCACATTTCTCGTTCGGTGAGTTCATGCAAATGTGTATGTTTTTTTTTCAACGTATACAAAGTTATTAGATAAACTATGTCCGGTTCAGTTTATCTCCGTTTCATTTTGAATGTATTGCCAGATGATTTCATTGTATATAGTTGTATACACTGTATTATGTTTCATAATCTTTTGTGTGTTTGATATCATATGAGAACCCTGTGAATAGTTTAGTACTACCTTGTGAGTTCGTCACTACCCTTTATGGATGATCAGTAAATCCTCCCCGGAAGTGTAACCAGAGTCTCCTGGAGGGACAGCGAGGAATTTGTGAATAGATCTATTCGGGATTGACAATCCCACACCTTAACTACTAGCTACTGTTAGGCGGGCAAGACCTGGGGTGACAAATTTATGGATATCATTCGACGTCTGACAAGCGTCAAGGAGGTCTCGTTATCGTATCAACATGGTTACCCGACTCACAATACGTATTAATATAAGTTTATTCACGGTATCGCTTTGGGTTTGATTTGACTTTGTTTCGATTCCATATCTACTTTCTATCTATAGTTTCCATGTCCGGTACGGGATGATAGTCCCATGGTTTCCAGTCTATCGATTATATATATATTCTGCGGGATGGTAGTCCCATGGTCATTAACTTATATCTAGAACGTGATAATAATCCCATGATTTCAACCTATATCTTGTACGGGATGGTAGTCCTATGGTTTTGAAACTATATCTAATACGAGATGATAATCTCATGGTTTTGAATCTATACCTAGTACGGGATGGAAGTCCCATGGTTTTCAATCTATATTTCAACGAATATTAGACTATACTATATCTAGTATGGGACGGTAGTCCCATGGTTTTCAAACTATATTTCCATGAATATTAAACTATACTGTATCTAATACGGGACGGTAGCCCCATGGTTTTCAATCCATGTTTCCATGAATATCAACCTATATCGTATCTAGTACGGGACGGTAGTCTCATGGTTTTCAATTTATATTTTCATGTATATCAACCTGTCTTGTACTTAGTACGGGATGTGAGTCCCATGGTTTTCAAACGATTCTCTATCTATAGATTGCACATTTCAAACTAATTCATATCTAGTTCGGGATAGTAATCCCATGATCCTCAATATATATAGTTTTATGTATTAAGCTATACTCTGTAATATTCAACCGGTCTTTCATTTAGGAAAATATGGGATTTTCCTGGGGTAAAATACAACACATAAACGAATTGGTAACAAGTGATAACTAAACCAACTTTACATAAGAAAATATGGGATTTTCTTGGATAACAACCTCTTTGGTAAATTAAAGGAAACTGGTACATTTTCAGAAAACAAACATCTAATGAACTCACCAGCTTTATGCTGATTTTTAAACCGCTTGTATTCTCAGGTCAACGATAGACAGGTACCCAACAATCTTTTTTGGAGAAGACGGAGAGTACTAAAGACCTCGTCTTTACTTTTATTAATATGATGCATATGTATATCATTTGTACAACTTTACTTTTGAAACAAATGTAAATTCTATATGTAATGTAATGGTTGTTTACTTTACTTACTATGTGCATTGGATTTGATACTTAACGTGGAGTCCGCCCCGGAAATGTTTCCGCCTTCGGTTTTCGGGGTGTGACAGATTGGTATCATAGCCCTTGTTTATAGTGAATGAAGTATACCAAACCTTACATGGTATAAAACTATAAACACTAAAGGGCCTAGGTGCTCTGAACTAAAAGTATCCTTCAAAGTATAAGTATTTTCAAAAGTATATAAGAATACCTAACCGCCGAGATCCGTAAGTACAAGTAGAACAAAACATAAGTAAATGGGTGTTGTGCGTTGCGGTTAAACCTGGGCAGTTATGTAGTCGTGTCTAGGATCAATATAGCCCGGCCAACTATATTCATTCGAGACACGACCAACATGTGCTTGGGAGTGACTGTGGTGTGCGGCATGCCTAAAACTTACCCAATACCCAAACAATGAGTCGTCGTTGCAAAGAGACAAGAAATACTATGGGAGTATTTCTCGAGCCAATCCTTTGTAGAAAATCCTCGTATACGCGTTGTTATTTGATCATTCCTCTAGCGATAAAATGTTCTGCCTTGATAACTCTTTCCTGCTTTATCGCTTGATATAATGCTATATCTGTCTTGATGAGATATCCCCTGCTCCATATCTCTTGATTCAATTCAGAGGACTTATGATCCTCTCTTTCCTGATCTTTTTAGATTACGATGCCTCCAAGAAAGAGACTATGACAATCGTTAATCTTGAGTCAAGTCAAGTCATCAAGTCAAGCCGGTCAACTCAATTAAACCTTGTGTACTAGGGTTTGTGTTATGATCATACTGTATAACTTGCTATATTAATGGGAAAACATCACTTGAGAAAAGTCTTGTGTTAAAAATTTCCTAAGCCCTAGTGCTAATCAATGAACTAAACTGATAAAAACCATGTTGCATACTCATTGGGAGTGTGTGGGATCCTTAATCATGACTTAACGGGGCTCAAGAAACCTGCATTGCGGAGCCAAACACTCACAAATGCCACACTTGAAACCTCTCTCAAATATCTCTCTGTATGAGAAATCTCTCCAAGAATGTCAAATCTCTCCCAAATCTCTCCAAGTATGTGAAACCTCTCTCAAATATCTCTTTGTATGAGAAATCTCTCCAAGAATGTCAAATCTCTCCAAGTATGAGAAATCTCTCCCAAATCTCCCTCAAATAGTTCCCGTAACTTTTTAGAATCATTCGGGTCATTCTGGACCTTAACCGGGTCAAAAACGGCTTAAAACGGGGCGAAAACGAGAAAAATAGGCTTTAGGAACCGAAACCGGAATGAGGGGCCTCTTAGGACCAGAACCGAGCCTCTGGTGGCTGAGGCATGTGAGACCGAGCCTCGGTCTCTGCCTCTCTCGGTCTCTCTTCTGGTCTCTCGGTCTCTGCTTTCTCACGCTCTGCCTCTCTCGGTCTCTCTTCTGGTCGCTCAGTCTCTGCCTTCTCACGCTCTGCCTCTCTCGGTCTCTGCTGGTCGCTCGGTCTCTGCCTCTCTCGGTCTCTGCTGGTCGCTCGGCCTCTGCCTCTCTCGGTCTCTGCCTCGCTCGGTCTCTGCTCCGCCTCTCTGTCTCTTCCCTCCTCTCGGTCTCTGCTCCTTCTCTCCTCTCTGTCTCTTCGCGCCCCTCTATTCTCTCCCCCCCTCTCGGTTCCTTCCCTCTCTCTTCTCCCCTCTCGGTTTCTACCCTCCCTCCTCTCGGTTTCAGCATTAGAAGGCCGAACCTCGGCCAGATTTCGGAAATTTGTCACTTTTAGCCCATTTTTGATATTTTTAACATTTTGAGCCCGTTTTTCGTGATTTTAAAGCGGGATTTTCTCCAGAAATTATATTTTAACATAATAAACTCTAAATATTCATAATTTAAACATATTTTTATGAAAATCATTATCTAAATAATAAAGATCTAATGGGGGATTTATTTAAGGTGGAGTGTTGACTTTGCCTTAACTTATGATACAAGCAACCACCCCATACCCACTCTATGACCAGCCATACCTCCCCACCTTACCTATGTCACTTCAATGTCCCTTACACTCAAATTACACTCACTCCCTCGTTTTTTTTGAGCTGGAACAAACACCCACTCTCCTCATTTTCTCTCATTGCTCTCATTCCACTAAGTAACAAGCACCACTTTTCTCTCAAACTCTTTCTACACAAATTTTGAGATTCAAGGCTGATTTCAAGTGTTCTTCCACTCTTAGTAAGTAAAAATTCATCCTCCCTATTATTATTTCACTTCATTCTACTCAAATTTTTGTTTGCTTACACAAACTCCATAACTATAATGTTAGATTCTCGAAAATCTTCAAGGCATCTCCAAGTGTTCTTGAATTAAACACTTCAATTCTTCAACAATCATCTACTGAAATCACTTAAGGTGAGTTCATACCTCTACATTTTCATGTTTTCTCAAGTTTTCAGGGGGAGAATACAAGTTAAAACACCAAGAACATAACTAAAATTTTCTAACAGCCTTCATCAGAAAAGTTCAACTCCATTCACGGACTGTTTTGGGCATCTTAAACATTTTGGTTTTCAAAACTGTACAAGGTGCAAATAGTTCAAGTTTTTAGCTTTAAAATGACTACTTGCACATCTCCATACGATTTTTCTACAATTTATGGTGATTTTTACAAAACTGCCTATCATTTCAAACAACAATCCGGACCAGTCTGTGATTATGGACTTTTTCACCCAAGTTGGAGGTCATTAAAAATCGTGATAAAAATTACGAGTAAACTAGACACATTTTTTGAACTCTCAGAATTTACGGATCTAGTTTTCGACTTCGTATGATTTTTCTATGATTTTTCCAAAACAGGGCAGAATGGTTAAAGTTAGCCAACAGCATGTATATATCATAACACTTTGTATTATGTTGAGCAAAGTGTATAATCATAAGTTCTAATATTTGAATGTGTTTCCTTATTAGTTTATCCTTATGAACTGAAACTAAGTCATTCATATTAAATATTATTCATTCATTTTAGAACACGTATATTTAACTATAAAAAGTATAGTTTGATAAATTCACAACACTAATACATTTCCATAAAAGAATTCATACATATTACATACATTTTAGATAAACTATAATAGGTATAGTTTATGATACATCACTCAACACACTCGTACAAAAAGGGTACATTCATACAAGAAAGATTTATATTCACACACATTTCACGTAAACTTGTTAACCTATGTTGTGAGACTCTCTCTCTCCCCGTACGTCCGAGTGCGGGATATAATTCCTGGTAGTTATAATCAGAATCTCCTTGATGGAGAACGTGATACTTGTATATAGATCTATATTGGGTTTGACACCCCACACCTTGCTGCTAGCTATAGTGGGACCTGCAGGTCTACGGGTGACAAATGTCATTTCATTTTCGCGACGCCTGAGAAACGTTGTGGCAGGTTCACATAGTCACAGTATGATTATAGCGACTCACCTAGGGAGATAACAATTCATAAAGTTTACGGGATTTCATAAAACCGAAGTAGGTTTTAGGTTGATTAAAAATTTACTTTCCATATCATTTTAAACTCACGACATTTCTACTAAGTAATGATGATTTCTTATACATTTTGGTCTTTGGTTATAAGGCTACATTTTACGGATTTCAAGGAAAATATCGGATTTTTCTGAAACAAACGCGACATTTATATGTGAAAGACTTCTACTAAGTTTATTAATAAAAGATTATGAACTCACCAACCTTTGTGTTGACACTTTTCAAACAACTTGTATTCTCAGGAAAACACTAAACTGGTAATTAAGTGCTTTTGAGGATGGGACGTTAAGGCGTCAAACTTTTCATATTTTGTCAACATATTGTAATTGATTTTGAACCATGTAATTCATACAAGTGATGTAACTTTTTCAATTATATATATGTTGGTTGTGTTTGCTTAAATTACTATTGAAATTGTGGTTATGATACTATACATGAAGTCCTCCACCCCCAGACGTTTCTGCCATCCTTGGTTTGGGGGTGTGACAGATTGGTATCAGAGCACGGTTTATAGTGAATTAAGTATGTCAAACCACATAAGATATACAAACTATAAACACATTTGGGACTAAAAGTCTCTGATTCTTAAAATGCTTTAACGAGTTGTACTTTTAGAAAACAAATAATTTCTTGTTTTAAAGTATACTTACATGCATTCTATACTAGCATGGTGTCATATCTTAGGAGAACATAAATTGAAAGAGGAGGAGTCGAACATTATTAGTACGCCTTAGCATGTGTAATCAGTTCTGGGAGGGATATAGCCTGATCAACTATATCCGTCCAAGAAGTAACTTACGCACACTAAGGAATAGTCGTAATGAGCGACAAATCTGATAACCTAATTACACTCCATAAAGAACACGTTAAGAACCAAATATAAACATTTAAACATACTATAGGAGTATTTGTACGTCTCTATAGCGCCAGATTATTATTTTCCGATATGTGCTTCTTAACCCCGTTTCTCGTGCAGACGACATGGCAGGATTTCACATACCCGGGGACCCCTATTTTCCCAATCAGGGAAACGCGGGATGGATCGATGATGAGCCCGTGGAGGATCCCGAAGAGGATCCCGAGGAGGATCCCGAAGAGGATCCCGAGGAGGAGCCCGAGGAGGAAGACGAACAAGAAGAAGAAGAGGAAGACGACCAAGAAGAAGAGGAAGACGAAGAGGAAGAAGAGGAAGGTGATGAGATAGTCATGTTTGGGAACGAAGCGGAGGAACCACCAGAAGTATTCAACCCTCCCTACATCGCGAGCGTACCCGTGCACCGTTTTGGATACAACGGACCTGAACCCCCTTGGGTAACAACGATCGAAAGATGGAGCCGACAACAACGCCAACGATCACCATATGGCTACCAACGAGGTTACTATGATCTCACTCATGGTGGACCGGCTGACAGAGCTCTCCCCGTCACGATACAACGAACAGCAAGTATGGATGATCGTGGTAGGACGACGACCGATCAGGTCCGGGAGTTAAGCGCCATCGTACAGTCTACTACTGATCGCACCAGAGACCTGGAACGAGACTCCCACCACAGAGACCAACTCATTCAAGACCTTCTCGCAGCTCAAGCAGAAACAAGAGAGTATCGGAAAAGATACATGGCACTCGAAGAGAGAATGGTTGCAGCCGAACGCAGATTGGCGGAACTACAGGGCGCATCGACATCATCGCAGCCTCCGTTAAAGAAGGGTCGCAGTGATTAGGACTCGTTACTATTCTCACGTCTTGGTAGTAAAATTTTATGAGTATGCGTTGGTGCTACTCTTTGTATGTAGTTCGACCCTGCGACTAAGTGATTACACTATTCAAAGGGCTTTTGTAATGCCAAAACTATCTTTTGTAACGATGTAATGTAGACCCTTATGAGGTCAAACTTTTCCCTCTAAACGTTATGTACTAAAAGTTATCAATAAAATTTGGCATGTGTTTTATTTATTGAATGTCTGGCACTATACATCATAACCTGATCACACAAACAGTTTACTCATAATTTTTTTTTTTTTGATAAAATACAAGAGGGATGCAACCAGTAACACTCGACTTGTTATCACTATTAAAGCCTTACCGACTGGTCATTTTTTTTATGACAGAACCATGCCACCAAGGAAAAGACCAAGGCCTTCCAACAACACTGTACCACCTCCACAGTTTGATCCTGCGATGTTCCAGGCTGTAGTAACGGCAGCCGTGGCGGCAGCAATGTCGCAAATGGGAACCAATGGTTCTGGCGGTTCTGGATCCGGAGCTACCAATTCCATTCATGGGGACAGCACGGGGCGTACGAGGGAGTGCTCTTACAAAGACTTCACGAATGGCAAACCCGACCCTTTCAATGGAAGCGGGGGTGTTATCACGCTGGTGCAATGGTTCGAAAGGACCGAGGCAGTTTTTGAAATCTGCGCTTGTCCCGAAGCGAGCAAGGTCAAGTATGCAGCATTCACTTTCACTGGAAAAGCACTTACTTGGTGGAATGGCCGAGTTAAATCACTTACTCCTGCAGTAGCTAACGCAATCAGCTGGGAGGATTTGAAAGCCCTAATGTTAAAGGAATACTGCCCGAGGGGCGAAATACAAAAACTTGAAGAAGAACTTTGGAACCTCAGAATGACAGGCACTGATCTTGAAACTTATACTGCCCGTTTCAACGACCTAGCACTTCTCTGTCCAACAATGGTCACTCCAGAAGAGAAGAAGGTGGAACGATATCTCTGGGGGTTGTCATCCCAGATTCAAGATAGTGTATTGGCCTCGAAACCCACTACCTTTGAGAGTGCCAAGGAATTGGCACAACAACTCATACATCACAGGGCTAGCCGTGGTACCGTGATAACCACCACCGACTGAACAAAAGGAGGGAACAACAAGAGGAAGTTATGGGGCAATAAAAAAAACAACCAATTCAGGACCCCGCCAAAAAGCAACATATTGTTGCTGTTCGTGCCGCCACTACTGTTGTCGCTCCAACGCCACCGAAACAGTATACAGGAACTCTTCCCAAGTGCAACAAGTGTAACTACCACCATAACGGTGCTTGTCGAGAGTTACACTGCAATAACTGTAACAAAAAGGGGCACACCGCACGATTCTGTAGAGCGACTACCCAACCCGCCGCACAAGTCGCTACGACCGCCAACACCGGAGCAAGCCAAACCTGCTATGGATGTGGTGAAACGGGACACTTCAGGAGGAACTGCCCCAAGGCACGAGCCCCTAATGCTGGGGGTGTAGGGAGAGTCCTAACTTTAGGGCAGGGAGAAGCAGTCAAGGATCCCTCTGTGGTTACTGGTACGTTCCTCCTCAATAACTCTTATGCATGCGTACTTTTCGATAGTGGGGCAGAAAGAAGTTTCATAAGTCACCAATTCAAACATATACTTAAGCAAAATTCTCAACCACTAGAAGATTCTTACATCGTAGAAATGGCAAATGGAAAGGTTGAGCGCGCTAATGATATTTACATAGGGTGTACCCTCACTCTAGACAACCATTTGTTCAAAATTGACCTTATGCCGGTCACCATAAAAAGCTTCGATATAATCATTGGTATGGATTGGTTAAGCCTTCATCCTGCCGACATTCTATGTTACGAAAGGGCCGTCCGCCTCAATCTGCCGAATGGCAACATTCTCACCGTTTATGGCAATAAACCTAGTGCGAACCTACAAATCATCTCTTGTGTTAAAACCCAAAAGTACCTCCAAAAGCAATACCATGCTTTCTTAGCCCACATCGTAGACAAGAAACAGGAGGTGAAGGACATCAAAGAAATTCCAGAAGTATGCAACTTCCCTGATGTATTCCCAGACGATCTGCCAGGTGTACCACTCGCACGACAAGTCGAATTTCGGATTGACTTGATCCCAGGAGCTACCCCCGTCGCCAGGGCTCCATATCGCTTAGCACCGGCAGAAATGCAAGAACTATCCAGCCAGTTGAATGAACTATTGAGCAAAGGGTTCATCAGGCCAAGCTTCTCGCCCTGGGGAGCACCAGTCTTATTTGTCATGGGTCTTTTCGCATGTGCATAGACTATCGAGAACTAAACAAACTCACTATCAAGAACCGTTATCCCCTACCCCGAATCGATGACCTCTTCGACCAGCTCCAAGGAGCCAGCTACTTTTCAAAAATCGACCTGAGGTCGGGCTATCATCAACTACGAGTTCAGGAAGAGGATATCCCCAAGACGGCATTTAGAACTCGCTATGGGCACTATGAGTTTGTAGTGATGCCATTCGGGTTAACTAACGCGCCTGCGGTGTTCATGGATTTGATGAATCGAGTGTGTCGACCCTTCTTGGATAAATTCATCATCGTATTCATCGACGATATCTTGGTCTATTCGAGGAGCGAAGAAGAGCACAGACAACACCTACGATTAGTTCTGGAGATTTTATTTGATAGTGGTGCAGAAAGAAGCTTCGTAAATCATAACTTTAAATACTTACTCAAACAAACCCCTCAACCACTAAAAGAAACATTCGTCGTAGAAATGGCTAATGGGAAAACAGAAAGCTCTAGCAAAATCTACATAGGTTGCACTCTCATGTTAGACGATCACTCATTTCCAATCGATCTTATGCCAGTCTCAATCAAAAATTTCGATGTCATTGTCGGTATGGATTGGTTGAGTCTCCATCGTGCCGATATCCTATGTTCCGACAAATCCATTCGTCTAAACCTTCCGAATCACGAAACCCTCTTGATATATGGAGATAAGCCGAGTACGAGCCTTCGTATCATCTCCAGTGTTCAGGCTCAGAAATACTTACGCAAGGAATATCGCGCCTTTCTTGCTCACGTCATCGACATTAACCAGAAATCGAAAGATCCAAAAGACATTCCCGTAGTATGTGATTTCCCTGATGTCTTTCCGGAGGATCTTCCCGGCCTACCTCCCAAACGTCAGATTGAGTTCAGAATCGACTTAATTCCAGGAGCTACCCCCGTAGCTAAGTCGCCCTACCGTCTAGCGCTTGCCGAAATGCAAGAACTATCCGGTCAACTCAACGAATTGCTCAGCAAGGGCTTTATAAGACCGAGTTTCTCACCCTGGGGAGCTCCGGTCTTGTTCGTGAAGAAGAAAGATGGATCGTTTCGGATGTGCATCGATTATAGAGAACTCAATAAACTCACGGTTAAAAAACGCTACCCTCTCCCTTGTATCGACGATCTGTTTGATCAATTACAAGGAGCAAGTTACTTCTCCAAGATTGACCTTAGATCTGGGTATCATCAGTTACGGGTACTGGAGGAAGATGTTCCGAAGACAGCTTTCCGAACCCGCTACGGACATTTTGAGTTCGTAGTGATGCCCTTTGGACTGACTAACGCCCCCGCAGTATTCATGGACTTGATGAATAGAGTGTGCCGTCCATACCTGGATCAGTTCGTCATCGTCTTCATTGATGATATCCTCGTTTACTCTCGGAACGAGGAAGAACACAGGGATCACTTACGACGAGTCTTGGAAACGTTGCGATCCGAAAAGTTATATGCGAAGTTCTCTAAGTGCGAGTTCTGGATCCGAAGAGTTGAATTCTTAGGTCACGTGGTTAGTGAAGAAGGAATTCATGTGGATCACTCCAAGATTAAAGCTATTGAGAACTGGTCAGCGCCGAAGACGCCTACAGAAATTCGTCAATTTCTAGGCCTCGCTGGCTACTACCGTAGATTCATTCAAAACTTTTCTCGGATTGCGAAGCCTCTCACTATGTTGACACAGAAAGGGGTACCGTTCGACTGGGAAGAAAGACAGGAGAAGGCATTCCAAACCCTGAAGCGAGCCCTATGCACCGCACCAGTATTATCCCTTCCCGAAGGGACAGAAGATTTTGTTGTATACTGTGATGCATCCAATCAGGGGCTCGGTTGTGTCTTGATGCAACGGGGTAAGGTTATCGCATATGCCTCGAGACAGCTAAAGACCCATGAGGCGAACTACACTACTCACGACCTCGAGTTAGGAGCGGTTGTCTTTGCACTAAAAATCTGGAGACACTACTTATATGGGACGAAGAGTGTGGTGTACACTGATCATAAAAGCCTTCAACACATAATGAACCAAAAAGAACTCAACATGAGGCAGCGTCGATGGGTCGAACTACTTAACGATTACGACTGTGAAATTAGATATCACCCGGGAAAAGCCAATGTAGTAGCAGATGCACTGAGCAGGAAGGAGTATACTGGTCGACAGACCAAATCGTTGACGATGACTATCCATTCGCATCTCTCCACACAGATCAAAGAGGCTCAACTGGAAGCCTTAAAGCCCGAGAACGTGTTGGGAGAATCTCTACGTGGAATGGATAAAAATCTGGAGGTTAAGGGTGACGGAGCCTACTACTTCATGGACCGAATCTGGACTCCACGCCATGGAGGTTTTAGAGATTTGGTTATGAGGGAAGCGCATAACACTCGCTACTCCATCCACCCGGGTTCAGATAAGATGTATCTGGATCTCAAAAAGCTATACTGGTGGCCAAACATGAAAGCGGAGATTGCCACCTTTGTGAGTAAGTGCCTTACTTGTGCAAAGGTCAAGGTTGAATATCAAAAGCCATCGGGATTTCTCCAACAACCTGAGATACCAGAATGGAAGTGGGAGCGGATCACAATGGACTTTATAACCAAACTTCCCAAGACAGTGGGTGGATTAGATACCATTTGGGTCGTTGTTGACAGGTTGACCAAGTCCGCACACTTCCTACCCATTAAAGAAACAGACAAGATGGAGAAACTCACTAGAACATACATTAAAGAAATAGTACGACTACATGGCGTCCCTATATCTATTATCTCATACAGAGATAGTAGATTCACCTCTAGGTTCTGGCAATCGTTGCAAGAAGCACTAGGGACGAGGCTGGACATGAGTACAGCCTACCATCCGCAAACCGACGGACAGAGTGAGAGGACGATTCAAACCTTAGAGGATATGTTGCGAGCTTGTGTGATTGACTTCGGTAAGTCATGGGACACACACTTACCTCTTGTGGAATTTTCTTATAATAATAGTTATCATACGAGCATCAAGGCAGCCCCATTCGAAGCCCTCTACGGCCGTAAGTGTAGATCCCCTCTGTGCTGGGCTGAGGTGGGTGACACTCAACTAGCTAAAGGAAGAGTTCCTGATAGCTCTCTCACTGGTCCGGAGATCATTCGAGAAACGACCGAGAAAATTGTACAGATACGCGAACGACTAAAAGCCGCTAGGGACCGACAGAAAAGCTACGCTGACAAACGAAGAAAACCCTTGGAATTCCAGGTAGGAGACCAAGTCCTGTTGAAGGTTTCACCCTGGAAGGGCACGATACGCTTTGGAAAGAGTGGAAAGCTGAACCCAAGGTACATAGGGCCTTTTGAGATTCTCGCCAGAATCGGCCCCGTAGCTTATAAACTCAACCTACCTCACGAACTAAGCAACATACACCCTACCTTTCACATCTCTAACTTGAAGAAATGCCTGTCAGGCGAGACACTCGTAATTCCCCTTGACGAGATTGAGGTCAATGAGAGCCTCAACTTCGTGGAAGAGCCCGTGGAGATTATGGATCGAGAAGTAAAACGAACGAAACAAAGTCGTATCCCAATTGTGAAAGTTCGGTGGAACACCAAACGAGGACCGGAATACACCTGGGAACGTGAAGACCAAATGAAACTCAAATACCCCCATCTCTTCGCGTAGTAGTATTGTAATTCTTATCTGTATGAATTCTAAATTTCGGGATGAAATTCCCCTAACGGGGGGATAATGTGACAACCCCAAATATATTGTCGTTACAAACCCTATTTTCACTAACGGAATGCGTCAACATACGTTATTTTATGTAATATTTGGAATCGTCAATATCGGAATATCTAATTATATGCATGTCTTAATCTCATCATAAGCAATATAACTCATACGTGTTAACCCAGTTTAACCTAATAGAGTTGTATTACTTTTTCAACCACTTCACCCGGGTAAAAAGTTTTAACCCAGTTAACTTTAAACATCGGGTAGCCGTGTATCGGGTGCGATACCCGAGACATATGAAATGGTTGTGCACAACATTTGAATACTCTTTCACCATACACCCACTTCCTCTCTCTACTTTCTCTCTCTAGACTCGAAATCGGCCCCGAATCCGCTAATTTCCGACTTCCAAACGTAAGTACTTATCCTCTATCTTAATCTAGTCATGCTTCATTGAATTTAGGGGCCAAAATCATAGAAATCAAGGACCATAAAGGAGTTTACGGCCTAAGAATCTCCTTAGGCCGTAAACCCCCAAAATCATGCCAAAGATCAAGTTTTTCCTTATTTTAAGCTAGTATACTAATTAAGGCATGTATCTAGAAGAGTTTGGACACTAAAACACAAGGATTTGACATGTAAAAAGGAGTTTACGGCCCAAGCTTGTGCTTAGGCCGTAAACACCTCAAAGACCCCATAAATCTATGTTTAAAGCCCCAAAAACTCTTCTATGATGTTTGGTAAATTGGACTTGCCTCCAAGGAACACTTAAATGCATCAAACAACTCCATTTGAGGGAAAATTGAGGAGTTTACGGCCTAGCTTAAGCTTGGGCCGTAAACACCCAAAAATTTGTGTCAAACAAGTCCCTAAACTACTCTAGTGCTTGTAGGGAATTTAGCTAAGGCCTTTGGAAGTGTGTTGTACCATTTAACTTCACATTTGGATACAAAATGAAGAGTTTACGGCCAAGGATGTTCTTGGGCCGTAAACTCCCCAAAAGTGCATGCCAAATTGTCCCAAAACTCACTATAGGGCCTTCTAGGATTTATCTAAGGTGTATGAGACCATGTTGTACCATTAAAACATACATCTTGAAGGATTTATTTGAGTTTACGGCCCAAGAACAAGTCTTGGCCGTAAACTCCCCAAAAATGTCACAAATTATGATGTTTAATCCCTCCCTATTAGTCCAAGACACATACCATTAATTTAAGGAAGTGAAATAAGGCCCTAATCATACATTTTGGAGTGTCACAAGAGTTTACGGCCAAGCCTAGGGGGCTTACGGCCGTAAACACCCAAAGGATGGTCTTTGGGCCATAAACTCCAAGGGAGTGAGCTCATGGACCCTCCCGTAAATCATTCATGACCTTGTACCACTCCCGGGGACCCTTTCTAGGCCTTAAAACCCCGAAAACGATGCTAGAATGTCCAAAGACTATAATGAAAAGCATAAGATGATTAACTTCTTGTAAAATACATATTTAATATGATATTAGGGTCCTAGGAGGTGCTCAAGTGGTTATTTGGTACCAAACGCTCAATCGACACTTTTACCCGATTTACCCTATTCACCCGATTTCCGCGATTTTAGGTGAGTTCATACCCCTTAAATGAACCTTTCAAATGTTTTATATGTTTTAGGGGGGAGATACAAGTTGAATATACATGTTTATGAAAAGTTATACAAGACTACTTTTCAGATTACAGAATTAATCACATGTGATTTACAACCTGTAGTTCAAATCACATGTGATTTATCACTATGCTTTATAAATAAATCAATTGTTTTCAAAACTATCTTGGATTAACAAACAAGTTTTAAATGTTTCTTTCATACAACACTTTTGTTTAATAAAACTCCTTATAAGAAGGTAACCATACTAATATATTTATATAAGTAAGACTTGAAGGACTTAGGACCGATAGCTCGCCTTATTTCCTGTTTCTTGTTTGATTGTGGGCTTAGGGTAGTGGTTATCCGTCCAACTGTCATTGATTTCTTAGTTATATATCTCGTATATTAGTACGGATTACGAGTACTTCTTATTTCATTAGATGCCTAAATCACTAACCTGATTAGAGCCACACACACTAGTTTAACTATAATGGGTATAGTTAAGGACTCTATCCCTTGTTTCAACTACTACTCTACACTACTATAATTCTCCCTATTATGAAGCAATACACTAATAAGAGAACACAATACAAGTTATACAAAAGACTACTACACTATAATACAAGAGAATGTACTAATCATGAGATAATTCATTAATCCACTACGAGATACTCTATACGCTACACACTACGCCCGAAGTTTTCCGATAGGAAGACGACACTACATGTATAGATCTATACGGGGCAGACGCTATTACATCCCGACTGATAACTTCAGTCCGAGCCGCTCAGGCCCAGGGATGCCTTTACTCTACCACACTATGCATGACTAGGAAGGTCATGAGGGTCCACTATTACTCACACCATTGGTAACATACAAGAAAGACACTATAACCGCACTAAAATACTAAAAGAAAGATGAAGTAATATCCCGAAGTAAATAAGTATCTAATACTAAAGGATGCTGCACCACTATTATGTACACCAAGAATAACTCACTATATTGCCTTACTTAATGGTGAGTTACTATTACACTTCTATGATAAATGGCTTTCAAAGATAGAAACAACATATTTCTTAAAGATTTCATTTACTATACAGTTCTGGGAAATACAGGATTTTCTAGGTTTTACCACTACTTATGATTACAAACTTCAGTTTTCATACGAATGATTCTAATGCTTTTTATACAAGTACTCACACTAAACTCTTATGAACTCACCAGCTTTATGCTGATATTCTTTTCAAAATAACTTGTATCTTCAGGTCAAAGATAGACAGGTACAGCTGCAACATTTTTGGAGAAGATGGAGTATGCAAGACCCATCTCTTATTTTTGTTTACTTTTGGTGTTTGTCAAACATTACAAAACACACTTGTAAATACACTTACTATGTAAATGAAATGGTTGTATGTTTCTTGCTTTTACTATTATACAATTGTGATGATACTGTACACTACGTCATCCACCCCGAAACGTATTCCGCCGTTATTGGTTTTGGGGTGTGACAGATTGGTATCAGAGCATTGTTTATAGTGAATCAAGTATATCAACCTATAAAAGATATACGAACTATAAACACTTCGGGACTAAAACACTCTGACCAAGAATATATATTGTTAAGTATCTAAAAGATTTAACTAAGTATATATATACACACATCACTATAAAACACAGAAGTCAGTATCATCCTAGAACAAAACAAAAGTATTAAGATTGTTGGATAGCACAATTGGGTTTAGAGACATATAGTCACATTTAGGGGGATGTAGCCTGATCAACTACGTTTTCCTGGGAGTGACTAGCATGTGCCTAAGCTTGGTTGTGGTGTTACAACAAGTCTAAAACTTACCAACACTACCACAATAACGTTAACATTAGAATACTATAGGAGTATTCTGTACCTCTAAAAACATACATCTGTGAAAAACTAAAAAGGGTCGTTACTGATGGAGCAATATTTGCTAAATGGATACTTTCCGGTTACATGTGACTAGGGCGTTATAGACTTAGAATCTGTGATCTTTGCTTTACTTCCTGTTCCTTGTTTGGTTGTTGATTTTGGGTGCAAAATGGCTTCATAACGCTCCGGAATAATTGCTAGACTTGGGTTTTTGGCTTTGGAATGGATTATATCACACATAGGGACCATTTATTGGAGTTTACGGCTGTAAACATGGAGTTTACGGCCGTAAACTCCCCCTCACTTCCAATTCTTAAAGTTTTGGTCCTAAATTAATCACACATGATTCTAATGATTTTTCCTATGCATTGTATGGATTTTTAGGGGACTTTTGGCATGGTTTTTGGAGTTTACGGCCCATGAACCCCCTCATAGACGTGAACTCATTAAAAAGGGTGTTTTTATATGATTTGAGGTGCAATACTTGTTTGTAAACACTTCTAGAATTTATCCCAAGGCTTTAGGTGTGTTAAAGTGGCATTTTAACACATTTAGAGGAGTTTACTCTCCAACAACAATGAGTTTATGACCCAAGCATGTTCTTGGGCAGTACACTCAAGTTTACTCCTCTAAATTTATGTTCAAGGTGTTCCAAGCCCAATTCCATAATTCTACAAGTCGTATCTAAGCCTTGTTGGTGTTTTGGAAGGGTTTAAGGACTTAAAAACCCCTTTAATATGTGTTTACTCTCCATGATATGGAGTTTACGGCCCAAGCTTGTTCTTGGGCAGTAAACTCATGTTTACTCTTCAAAAATTATGATTAGGGTGTTCTAAGTCCGAATTGGTAAGCCATATAGTCGAATCTAAGTCCCAAAATTGTTTAGGAGGGGTTTAAAGGCATAAAAACCCTCTTATCATGAGTTTACGGCCCAAGCATGCTCCTTGGCCGTAAACTCATGTTTGAGGTCCAAAATCAAAGTTTAAATTCGTATTTTAAGGCGAATGAGGCTGTACAACAAGTTAGGGAATGTACCTTGGTGATTATAAGCCTTAAATTTGAGATTTTGGACCCTTAAACTTGAATTTAGGAGAGAGATTAGAGAGAGATAAAAAGCTTCAAATGATAGCTTGAACATGTTTAAATAGGTACCAAAACTTGGACACGATGGAATTCTACCCGATACCGGCACTAAACGAGGCTTTTGGTCGCACCCGATTAAGTTTCCGTAACTCGGCGGGGACGTTTCTAAAATTTCTGAAATAAATATTTTGGGCTAATTTCATGAGTTCCTAAGGGGTTTAGACCTTCATTAGTATCAAATAAACATATAAGTTTAAATAATTTAGCCCAAAACGAAATCGGAACGAATTGATAAACGGCGAATTTTTACGGGTAGAACGGGTTTTCGGCGATGGAAAATTTTGGTTTGTTACATTATCCCCCCGTTAGAGGGAATTTTGTCCCGAAATTCAAAGATTAAGATACAATCATGAAATGAAGAGAGATGTGGATGGATCTGCTGCTCTGAGTTTTCACGCTCCCTATTGAAATCGGGTCTCCGCTTGATGTTCCAGCGAACCCTCAATATCGGGATGCATCTTCGTTTCGTTGGGTAGATACTTCTAAAAGACCAAGACGTGAAGTACCAGAGGGATGTTACTAAGTTCCGAGGGTAATCGAAGTTTGTAGGCTACGGAATCAATCCTAATGAGGATTTTGAAAGGTTCTATGTTTATGAAGAGGTTTGAATGAATAGATAACAGTTTAGGGTTGTCGAAAAGGAATATACCTGAGGCAACGGTGGGATCGGCGGTTGCCTCCCCTTGTCCTATAGCTAGGACTCTTCCAGTGTTGCCAGTTATTGTTGTATTGGGGCAGTGTCTCTTATAATGCCCGACTTTACCGCAACCATAACAGGCCTGACTGATGCCCGCTCTGGAAGCTTGATTTCTTGGTGTTCTGCAACTCCGCGCAAGGTGACCCTCTTGGCCACAATTTTTGCAAAATTTTACACGACAGGGACCAGGGATATAATGGTGGTAACTACACTGGTTACACCACGGAAGAACACTAGCATATCCGGTGATAGGTGCTTGGGCTGGGAAACCTGCAACAGAAACACTAGCATGGGTAGTGGCAGCGTGGACTTCCACCATCTTTTGTTTCTTCGAGAACTCTTGTGAAGGCTGACATTTCTCCCCCGCCTCCCAGTACTTTCTTTTCTCACCACTTCTTTCAGTAGGCTCAAGAGCGGTAGCTGCTTCCTCTACGTCCTCACTATGGTTGATCTAGATTTGCGTTAGGCATTTGGCGCTGTCGTATGTATCCAGCTTCGTAGCTAAGACGTTCCCTTTGGTTGGCTGGGTTAATCCCCAGATAAACCTCTCAATCTTCTTACTTTACGGGGTATCCATCCCTGGACAAAGAAGCGCTAAGTCATCAAATCTGGATGTGTAGGCAGCGATGTCGGAACCTTTCATCTTCACGTTCCAGAGTTCATGTTCTAGATTCTGAATTTCACCCCGAGGGCAATACTCTGCGTGCAGAAGTTCCTTCATAACTTCCCAACCCATAGCATTGGCTATAGGTAGAGTTATAGATTTGAATCGGCCGTTCCACCAAGTCAGAGCTTTATTGGTGAGAGTGCAGGCGGCAAACTTCACCTTGTCGGATTCTGAACAGGCACAAATTTTGAAGATAGATTCGATCTTCTCTAACCACCGAGTTAGAGAAATGACACCTCCAGTGACAACGAAGAATGTGGGTTTTGCATTCATAAAGTCTTTATAGGAACACTCTTTTCGGTGTCCCTGGCTACCTTCCTAGTCTTGAGGCTGGGGACCACCTCTTGAACTACCGGGGTTCGTTTGCGACATGGTTGCTGAGAATGCTACAGTTAAAACTGACTGAAGGGTTGCCAGGTCGATTTGAAGAGAAGGTGGTGTTGGAGGAGGGTTGTTGTTGGTATTTGAGTTGGGTCTCTTTCTTGGAGGCATCTTGATCTAATAAGATCAGGAAAGAGAGGATGGCAAGTCCTCCGAATTGAATCAAGAGATATGATACAAAGAATATCTCTTTATGACATACATAGAATTCTATTAAGCGATAAAGCAGGAAGGAGTTATCAAAACAGATAAATTATCGCTTAAAGGGATGATTGAGGAGCAACGCTGGGATGAGGAATTCTATAATGGATTTGGCTCGAGAAATACTCCCACAGTATTTCTTGTATCGCTGCAATGACGGCTCATTGTTTGGGTATTGGGTAAGTTTTAGGCATGCCGTACACCACAGTCACTCCTAAGCACATGTTGGTCGTGTCTCGAATGAATATAGTTGGCTAGACTATATTGATCCTAGACACTACTACATAACTGCTCAGGTCTAACCGTAGCGTACAACACCCATTTACTTATGTTTTGTTCTATTTGTAGTTAGGGATTTCGATGATTAGGTATACTTGTATACTTTTGAAAATACTTATACTTTGAAGGATACTTTTAGTTCAGAGCACTTAGGCCCTTTAGTGTTTATAGTTTTATACCATGTAAGGTTTGGTATACTCCATTCACTATAAACAAGGGCTCTGACACCAATCTATCACACCCCAAAAACCTAAGGCGGAAACATTTCTAGGGCGGACTCCACGTTGAGTATCAAATCCAATGCACATAGTAAGCAAAGTAAACAACCATTAAATTACATATCAAAGTTTACATTTGTTCAAAAGTAAAGTTGTACATTTGTAATACATAGTATATATGAACAAAATGAGACGAGTCTTCTATGCACTCCGTCTTCACCAAAAGTGATCGTCGGGTACCTGTCTAATGTTGACCTGAGAATACAAGCAGTTTGAAAATCAGCATAAAGCTGGTGAGTTCATAAGATGTTTGTTTTGTGAAAATGTACAAGTTTCCTTTGGTTTACCGAAAAGTTTGTTATCCAAGAAAATCCCATATTTTGTTAAAAGTAATGTTTGATTAATTGTTAGGTTACACGGTTCTGGTTATGTTTAACTATGATCCCAGAAAAGTCCCATACTTTCCTGGTTGTATGTTACCAATTGTGAAAGATATAAAGTTATCTGGTTTATTACACTTTTCTAGTTATGTAACGTTCCCCAGGAAAGTCCCATACTTTCCTAAAAGTAAGTTTAGTTTTTGAATTTCGATGTAATGATTGATTTCCATTCGTACCTATTGTATTAACTAGGTATTCTGATATCCTAATGGTGTTACACTAGAGTGTACCTAGATACGTGTCTTTGTATCCGTATTCCTATTCTTAATCATATTCATATACTTATTCGTATTCATATTCGTATTCGTATTCGCAGTCGTATTCCTATCCATAATCCTACTCCTAACACTATTCGTATTCGTATTCGTATTCGTATTTGTATTCGCAGTCGTATTCGTTTCCCTAATCCTACTCTTATTATCATTCGTATTCATATTCGTATTCGTATTCGTATTCGTATTCGCATTCGTATTCGTTTCCCTAATCCTACTCCTATTACTATTCCTATTCATATTCGTATTCGTATTCGCAGTCGTATTCGTATCCCTAATCCTACTCGTAATACTATTCATATTCGTATTCGTATTCGTATTCGTATTTGTATTCATATTCGTGAAAGATATAATGTTATCTGGTTTATTACACTTTTCTAGTTATGTAACGTTCCCTAGGAAAGTCCCATACTTTCCTAAAAGTAAGTTTAGTTATTGAATTTCGATGTAATGATTGATTTCCATTCGTACCTATTGTATTAACTAGGTATTCTGATATCCTAATGGTGTTACTCTGGAGTGTACCTAGATACGTGTCTTCGTATTTGTATTCCTATTCTTGATCATATTCATATACTTATTCGTATTCGTATTCGTAGTCGTATTCCTATCCATAATCCTATTCCTAACACTATTTTGTATTCGTATTCTTATTCGTATTCGTATTTGTATTTGTATTCGCAGTCGTATTCGTTTCCCTAATCCTACTCCTATTACTATTCGTATTCATATTCGTATTCGTATTCGTATTCGCAGTCGTATTCGTTTCCCTAATCCTACTCCTATTACTATTCCTATTCATATTCGTTTTCGTATTCGCAGTCGTATTCGTATCCCTAATCCTACTCCTAATACTATTTATATTCGTATTCGTATTCGTACTCGTATTCGTATTCGCATGATTACTTTAGTATTCCTATTCGTTGTATTCCTAATTATAGTTTCGTATTCGTTTTGTTCCTAGTTATAGTTTCGTATTCGTTCTGTTTCCAATTGTACTTTCGTATTCGTTCTATTCCTAGTTATAGTTTCATATTCGTATTCGTAGATTATAAAATATAATTTAGATTGTAGCATTTTGTCATGAAATCTGTGACTATTCTGAAAGCTACTTCGTAATTCGAACTATTTGATAAACACATTTTTAAATATTAGAACATACAGAATGAAATCAATTGAACTGAAAACAATAATTTGGAGTACAAGATTTCCTTGTACTTTTTGCTTGTATTCCCCCCTGAAAACAGTGAAAAACATTTGAAAAGGGGTAGGGGTATAAACTCACCGGTTGAGAAACGCGACGTTCCGGATGCTAAGTGTCGATTCAAGGTTTGATAACACGCGAGGTTCCTATGTAATACGAAATGGTATACAAATATATCTAATTAGATTTATAAACTCTAATTAGATATGATATTACACTCCAATGAGCGAAAACACTTCAAAACAAGTGTTTGGAGTGACCCGGGTGACATCTACAGACGTGTATTGATGCGTGGGACTTGGGAATTGAGTTTACTCTTCAATAGTAGACTTTTTAGGGAGTTTACTACCCTAAACACCTCATCCATATGATTTCACGGCCGTGAACTCATGGAGGTTGATTTTCGGTGCAAAATGGCTTCATAACACTCGGGAATAATTGCTAGACTTGGGTTTTTGGCTTTGGAATGGATTATATCACACATAGGGACCATTTATTGGAGTTTACGGCTGTAAACATGGAGTTTACGGCCGTAAACTCCCCCCTCACTTCCAATTCTTAAAGTTTTGGTCCTAAATTAATCACACATGATTCTAATGATTTTTCCTAAGCCTTGTATGGATTTTTAGGGGACTTTTGGCATGGTTTTTGGAGTTTACGGCCCATGAACTCCCTCATGGCCGTGAACTCATTAAAAAGGGTGTTTTATATGATTGAGGTCCAATACTTGTTTGTAAACACTTTTAGAATTTTTCCCAAGGCTGTAGGTGTGTTAAAGTGGCATTTTAACACATTTAGAGGAGTTTACTCTCCAAGAACAATGAGTTTACGGCCCAAGAATGTTCTTGGGCAGTAAACTCAAGTTTACTCCTCTAAATTTATGTTCGAGGTGTTCCAAGGCCAATTCCATAATTCTACAAGTCGTATCTAAGCCTTGTTGGTGTTTTGGAAGGGTTTAAGGGCTTAAAAACCCCTTTAATATGTGTTTACTCTCCATGATATGGAGTTTACGGCCCAAGCTTGTTCTTGGGCAGTAAGCTCGTGTTTACTCTTCAAAAATTATGATTAGGGTGTTGTAAGTCCGAATTGGTAAGCCATATAGTCGAATCTAAGTCCCAAAATTGTTTAGGATGGGTTTAAAGGCATAAAATCCATCTTATCATGAGATTACGGCCCAAGCATGCTCCTTGGCTGTAAACTCATGTTTTAGGTCCAAAATCAAAGTTTAAATTCGGATTTGAAGGCTAATTAGGCTGTACAACAAGTTAGGGAAGGTACCTTGGTGATTAGAAGCCTTAAATTTGAGATTTTGGACACTTAAACTTGAATTTAGGAGAGAGTTTTGAGAGAGAGTTGTGAGAGAGAGAAAAAGCTTCAAATGATAGCTTGAACATGTTTAAATATGTACCAAAACTTGGACACAATGGAATTCTACCCGATATCGGCACTAAACGGGGCTTTTGGTCGCACCTGATTAAGTTTCCGTAACTCGGTGGGGACGTTTCTAAAATTTCTGAAATAAATATTTTGGGCTAATTTCATGAGTTCCTAAGGGGTTTGGACATTCATTAGCATCAAATAAACATATAAGTTTAAATAATTTAGCCCAAAACAAAATCGAAACGAATCGATAAACGGTGAATTTTTACGGGTAGAACAGGTTTTCAGCGTTGGAAAATTTCGTGTTGTTACAGAATTCTATCCGATACCGACGTTAGACGGGGCTTTTGGTCGCACCCGACCAAGTTGCAGTAACCCGATATGGTCGATTCTAGAAATGTTCCGATTACTAGAATGGGGTGTTAGAATGATTTCTAAATGCATTAGGACACCCATTAAGTCATATTAGATACGTATGAATTAATGACTTAATTAAATAATGAAATCGGAATCGGATTTGAAAACGACAATTGGTTGATCAAATTGAATTACGAAAAAAAGAGTTACAAGAAATGATACGGAATTCCGGGTTGTTACACAAACAACAAAGGTGGTGAATTCAAAGAAATTATAGATCAAATTATCAAGGAAATGAAGAATTCAAAAGAGCTCCATAGTGGTATCAATTGTAATTCTAGATTATGTATGCTTGGGTTGCTCAACTAAAAATACCTTGAGGTTAAGAGGTTTTCTGAGGATGGATTCGGAGGGATGCATAAAATGAGCATAGTTCGGGGTGAGTGGACGAATGTTTATGAGGATTGTGAGTATTTGGAGTATGGGGGGTTATTAGGAAAATTTTAGACACAAATGTACGCGTTGCGGTCTTGGCATAATGGCTGGGTTAGATTGGAGTTGTCATATGTGATTCTAATGTTTTAAAATTCAGTTTTGCTTGGGGGCAAGCAAAATTATACTCACCTGGCAGGTCCAATTTGTATGCATTGTCATTGATGCACTCTAAAACTTGGAAATGACCATCCCCTCTTTGAAGTAATTTTAAACGTCGTTAGACTGGAAATCGTTCTTTTTGCATATTAAACCCAATCACCTGGTTCAAAAATCATCTTGCGTCGCCCTTTATTCGCTTGTTTTGAATATTGCTCCGTTCTTCTTTCTATATTTAGTCTTGCTTTCTCATGTATCAGTTTCACAAATTCGACCTTTTTGTTTCCATCTAAGTTAACCTGCTCAGGTAAAGGCAAAGGTGATAAATCCAAAGGAGTCAAAGTATTAAAACCGTATACAATTTCAAATGGTGACATTTTTGTAGCAGAATGAGTGGCACGATTGTATGCAAATTCAACATGTGGCAAAAAATGCTCCCATGTTTTGATGTTCTTCTTTATTAAAGCCCTCAACAAAGTGAACAAGGTCCTATTCACCACTTCTGTTTGACCATCAGTTTGTGGGTGAGATGTTCTGAAAACAAGAGTTTTGTCCCTAATTTTAAACACAAAGTTTTCCAAAAATAACTTAAAAACTTAGAATCTAAGACAATGGTTTTTGGCATTCCATGCAACCTGACAATTTCTCTAAATAATAAATCAGGAATGTGAGATGCATCATTAGTTTTATTGCACACAATAAAGTGAGCCATTTTAGAATACCTATAAATAATCACAAAAATAGAGTCCTTTCCACTTTTGGATATTGGTAGAAGCAACACGAAGTCCATTGAAATATCAACCCATGGTTCACTTGGTATCGAAAGTGGAGTATATAAACCATGATGTTGAACCTTGGATTTGGCTTGCTTGCACACAATACAATTATTACAAATTCTTCCAACACCCACCCTCATTTTTGGCCAAAAGAAATGTTCCTGCAAAGCAGATAATGTTTTTGCGATCCAAAAATGTTCCATAAGGCCTCCACTATGGGCTTCTCTAACCAAAAGCTCACGCAAGGAAGATTTAGGAATGCAAAGTCTTGATTCTTTGAACAAAAAACCATTATGTAAGAAAAACTTTTCAAAAGAGCATTGTTCACAACCTTGGTAAATCTGCCCAAAATCAACATCATTGTGGTATAATTCCTTGATTTGTTTAAATCCTAGCAGTTTGAAATCCAGAGAAGAAAGTAGAGAGTATCTACGTGACAAAGCATCAGCCACAACATTTGTCTTACCTTTCTTGTATCAGATGACATAAGGAAATGTCTCAATGAACTCCATCCACCTAGCATGTCTTTTGTTTAATTTGTGTTGTCCTTTTAGAAACTTTAAGGACTCATGATCTGAATGAATGGCAAATTATTTAGCCCACAAATAATGTTGCCATGTTTTCAATGCTCGGACCAAAGAATAAAGCCCTTTGTCATAAGTTGGGAAATTTAAAGTTGCCCCCACTTAGTTTTTCATTGAAATATGCCAATGGTTTACCCTCTTGCATCAAAACTGCACCAATTCCAATTCCTGATGGATCACATTCAATTTAAAATGTTTTGTCAAAATTAGGCAAAGACAACAAAGGAGCATGAGTTAAGTGAAACTTGAGTTGTTGAAAAGCATGCTCTTGTTCTTTGCCCCATTTAAACCCAACATTCTTTTTGATGATTTTCGTAAGTGGTGATGCTAAAGTGCTAAAATGTTTGACAAACTTGCGATAAAAACTTGCAAGGCCATGAAAACTTCGAACTTCACTTATAGTATTTGGAGTTGGCCAATCTTGGATGGATTTTACCTTTTCTTCATCAACAACCACTCCTTGGGAGCTCACCACATACCCAAGGAAAACAACTTGGTCGGTACAAAAGGTGCACTTCTTCAAGTTAGCATATAGCCTTTCCTTCCTAAGCACACACAAAACACATATTAAATGCTCAAGGCGATCCTTTGGACACTCTGAATAAATCAAAATATCATTGAAGTAAGCAACCACAAATTTGCCAATATATTCATGCACAAAATGGTTCATTAATCTCATGAAGGTACTAGGAGCATTAGTTAGGCCAAAAGGCATTACTAACCATTCATATAAACCATGTTTTGTTTTAAAAGCTATTTTCCACTCATCACCTTCTTTTATGCGAATTTGGTGATACCCGCTTTTCAAATCAATTTTGGAAAAAAGTTTTGCTCCATACAACTCATCGAGCATATCATCGAGTCGGGGAATGGGATGATGATACTTTACCCTAATATTGTTGATGGCACGACAATCTACGCACATTCTCCAAGAACCATACTTCTTTGGCACCAACAAGACTGGAACGGCACAAGGGCTCATACTTTCTTGAACCACTCCCTTTTCAAGTAACTCTTCAACTTGCCTTTGTAGCTCCTTGGTTTCTTTAGTGCTTGTTCTATAGGCTGGTTTGTTGGGGATAGATGTACCAGGCATAAAGGCAATTTGGTGTTCAATCCCACGAATTGGTGGCAATCCATTTGGAACATCTTCAACAAACAAATCTTCAAATTCCTGCAAGAGGGATGCAACATTGCTCACAAGATTTCCGGCCAAAATGTTAGTGGCTATTTGAGCTTCTTTGAATAAAAGAAGCACAAAATGCATTTCTGATTTAAAAGCTTATTTTATGTCACTTTTTTTTTTGCCAATGTAATACATTTATTTTCCTTTTTTTCTTTCCCTCTTTTTTCATGTTTTCTTTGTTTTTTCCACTCTCCTTTTTTTATTCACTTCTTTTTGTTCATCTTCTTCT
Organism: Lactuca saligna; assembly: GCF_052625555.1. NCBI lineage: Eukaryota > Viridiplantae > Streptophyta > Magnoliopsida > Asterales > Asteraceae > Lactuca > Lactuca saligna. Next base: position 246,007,600 of record NC_136420.1, on the reverse strand, counting down.
TTTTTCTCACTCATTTTTTTTCATCATCTTTTTTTTTCTTACTCTCTTTTTTCCTTTGCTCTCTTTTTTCGCATCTTGTTGAAGTTTTACTTGATCTTGGTAAACTTGAATTGGTGACATTGGTACAAGAGTTACCGGTTTTGTTTTGTAAACAAAAGTATATTTGTTTGTGAAACTGTCGTGACTTACGTGCCTATCATATTGCCATGGTCTACCTAGCAGCAAATGAGTAGCTTTCATAGGAACAACATCACACAACACCTCGTTTTCATATCTTCCAATCCGAAATGAAACCATCGCCTGTATTGTAACTCGCACCTCACCACTATAATTGAGCAATGAGTTTGTATGGTTTTTGATGCTTCATCGTGGGTAGACCTAACTTTTCAACCATGGAAGTACTTGCAACGTTAGTACAACTTCCACCATCAATTATAACACTACATACCTTACCTTGAACATAGCAACAGGTATGAAATATATTCTCCCTTTGGGCATCGTCTCCCTCCTTGGATTGAATGTTTAGAGCTCGCCTTGCAACCAACAAATCACCTTGAACAACCACCTATTCATCATCACTAGAATCTTGCGATGAAACGATAGAATCTGGTTCATCCATTTCGATCTCCCCATTTTCTCTAATCACCATGGTAAGCTTGTTTGGGTATTGACTCGCAATATGACCCCTTCCTTGACACTTGAAACACTTTATGTCACGATTCCTAAGAGTAGAAGAATCGGTTTTTCCTTTTGAAGTGTTTATTGTTTTAGGATCATATTTAGAATTAGAAGAAGTAGGTGTGTTTTCTAATTTTTTTGAAGTACTAGCCTTCCAAGTGGGATTTCGAGACCCGCCACCTCTTTTTAATTGTTTTTCAATTTTAACAGCCATATGGACCATGTCTTCAATTTCAACATAATGATGCATTTCAACACGATCACGAATTTCAAGATTTAGGCCATTTAAGAATCAGGCCATGGTTGCCTCCTCAACATTGTCACGAACCATCATAACCTCCATTTCTTTGAAATAATCGTCAACACACTTGCTGCCTTGTTTTAAGCTTTGAAGTTTATTGTAGAGATCACGGAAGTAATGACTTGGCACAAACCGTCTTCGCTTAACACTCTTCATTTTATCCCATCTATCAATAGGCCTTTCTCCATTTCTCCGTCTAGTGATCAGAAGTTGATCCCTCCTTGTTAGTGCATAATTAGAAAACTCAACTACGGCTAGTTTTACCTTCTTACGATTGGAATATTCATGACCATCAAATATGAACTCCATTTTTTTTTCCCATTCAATGTACGCGTCCGGGTCTGGTTTGCCTTTGAAAGAAGGAACTTTCATCTTATTAGAATTTAAATTGTCATCTCTGCGTGACCTCCTTCTATTCGGTCGCTTTTTAGGTTCCCAACCATCCTCTTCCCCGTTATAAATTTGTGATGATGCTCGAGATCGAGTTCTTTGTGCTTGTGCCTCCATTCGTTCCATTCTTTCATGTACTTGGTTAAATTCATTTGTCATCAAACATCGCATCTCCTCCATCATAGCTTGAACTTGAAGGTTTGGTGGGGGGTTTTGATCACCCATCTTATATTTTTGCTAACAAAAAAAAGTAAGTTACTTCCTCCCAACACTCGCTCACGTGTTTCTCTCAAAAATAGTTCACTCAACCCTCGTGTATCCCTCGAATGGCTTTTACCCTATTTAATCTCACCACACAACCTTTTATCACTCCTTTTAACTCTTAAAGTTCTAAACAAACTAAAGAAGCAATTATGAAATTTGAACTTGTGTCCTTGAGGAATTCAAACTTACCAAACAACTTTAAAAAATGTATCCAAAATAAAGTAACCTCAATCTATGAAAAGAAAGCCAAACAAACTTGGTTTTGCTAATGATGAAACAAACAATGACTTATTTTTTTTTTTTTGATAAAAAACGACTACAGAATTCAAATTGACTTTATAGAAAAAAAGGCTTTACTTGTTCTTCCTTTTCTTTCTTCTTTTTTTTTCTTCCTTTTTTCATTTTTTCTCTTTTTTTCTTTGTAAATCTTTTTTTTTCGTTTTTTTTTCTGTATTTCTTTTTTTTTTTTTTTGCTTCTTTTCGTTTTTTTTTAATTTTTATTTTTTTTGAGGAAGCTAATAGCAAATGAAAATATAAAGGAAACAAAAAGAAATGAGGAATATAGAAGTTTGACAACTTAGAAATTCAAAAGTCGCTAGTAAGAACCTTGACAAATTGTGACAAGACCCGCTACCAATATGCGTCTTAGAACTCAAGTAATCAAGAAAAATAACGAACAAAATAGATATGCAACACAAAGAACTGGCTCTGATACCAAATGATGTGATCTCACCCAAAATTGAGGTTTAAACACGTTTCGCCCGATCGTTCTTTTGGTTGCAGAATTGTAAAACAAAGGTGGAAACTGTGACCCGTTGTCTATAAAGAGACAAGAAGCTTGGTATAAACACCACAATCAACCCACCAAATTGATTGATAAGTTTGAACGCCACAAGCTATGAAAACCTGATAAGTTCTAAAGTTCACAAAGAACGAAAAGAGTTAAAAACTCACAAATTGTATTCAAAACTTGATTGATTTCGAATGGATACATAGACCACGTTTTTATAGTGTGGGAAGAGTACCTAAAGAGCCATGAATTAAAGGAGTGTCTTTAATTTAAGGCATTTAACCCCAAGTTTAAAACTATGAACCTAGACATGGTTTATCACAAAGTTCATGTAACCTAAGACCCTTTTATCTTCCCAACACTTATTTAGGAGACATAAAACGAAAATTACATATTAAAATATAGAAAAAATGAAATGGGCTTGATAAAGCTCTTATTGGATCTTGTAAATCACTCATGGACTTGAATTATTGTAATCCAACTTTGATTAGGTCCAGTGGGTCTCCCTACACTTTCTTGAGAACAAACTTCTCTAATCAACCCATTTAAAGCATCCTTGAATATGACAACCCATTTAATTTGTCTCTTTTGAGTTGTTTCCGTTTAAGTTTTAAATTAAGTCATTATTTTTTAGATTTCTATTATGACGTAATGTGTGTCTAAACATGATTAGAATTCATTTTATCACTCCATATTAGTAATCGGAAACATTTTAGTTTCGACCATATCGGGTTACGACATCTTAATCGGGTGTGACCGAAAGCCCCGTTTAACGTCAGTAACGAGTAGAATTCCACTGTGTCCCAAACCCGAACTATATTTAAAGTGGTTTAAGCTTCTATTTGAAGCTTTTACTCTCTCTCGCTACTCTCTCTCTAATCTCTCTCCTCAAACCAAGTCTAAGGTCGAAAAACATCAAATTTAAGCTCCAAATCACCAAGGTAACTTCCCTAGCTCTTAGTATAGCATCTTAGAACTTCAAATCCGAGTTCAAACAAACATTTAGGACCATTTTCATGTGTTTACGGCCCTGGAACATGCTTGGGCCGTAAACACACATATGATGGGTTTTTGAGCCTTTAAACGCTTCCAAACCAACTTTGGGACTTAGATATGACTTAATGGCTTACCAATTCGGACTTAGAACACCTTAAACATCATTTTGAGTAAACATGAGTTTACTGCCCAAGAACATGCTTGGGCCGTAAACTCACCTTCATGGAGAGTTGATACGTGTATGGGCTTGATTTGATGAGTAAGGTAGTGTTTAGGTAAATTAAGAGAGAATAACAACCTCTAATGATATATGAATGGAAAGAAATGGATAGATTAGTAACAACTCAAGACCTATTAAGTTGTATACCGGTGAAAACAATCCAAGACCTATTGGATTGAGTTCGTATCAAGTCAAGAACACGTCCTAACAAGATAATTTGTGAATTATAACAATAATTCCAATTGAACAAAGGCTTTTTTCTTAAAAATTCGTCTATCCACTTTCCCATGTATAAACTTGGCTTTATATGAAGCCTTTATTACAAACATGGTGGTTACAAGCCAACCAACCAATTATTCATTAAAACTAGTAAATGAAATTTAAGGAAACTCTTGAAATAACACAAAAAAACGTCTACCTCACTTAAGAATGACAAAAAAAACGTCCATGTCTTCAATTAGTCTTCAATTGCTAGTAATTGGTTATGAGAAGATGTAGAGTGTAACTCCCAAGGATTAAAGAGAACCATCAATGATAAGAGTGTAACTCCCAAAGTTTAAAGAGGGCCATCAATGATAACCTTCCAAATGCTTCCATAACCACCCAAGCTTTGAATCAAACAATCAATGAAGTCTTGGATTTATTAAACTTTTATTAATTTACTTAAGAAACCCCTAATCCATCAACTACATCACCATGCACACCCCATAGGCCATTAATCCCAAACAACTTTCGAGCCCAATATTAAGCTACCCATAACCTTTTGGGCCTTCATTATCCATATATGGATCAAGAGTAAACTCACATTTGAGTGTTTAAGAGCCATTTAAACACACCAATGGCCTTGGAATAAATTCTAGAACCAACCATAATTGATTTAGGGGCCTTAAACTTGATGAAAACAACCCATTGGAGTGTTCACGACCGTAAACCCCCCTATAAAGGGTTCCTGGGCCGTAAACTCATCTACACAAGTCAAATGATGCCCAAACTTCATTCTAAGGCTTGTAAAATTAGTTTGAATCACGTGTGACTGATCTAAAGCCACCAAATCATCAATATAAGAGGGGTATAGGAGCTTACGGTCGTAAACTCCTAGTTTAGGGCCGTAAAACTCCCTTTGATGCTCCCTTTGGTGGTAAAACTCATTCCTATGCCTTAGAATTAATCATAGGAACCCTTCCCAAGTGTTAATTGACCATTTGGCACCATAAAACCCCATATTCATGAGTTCACGGCCGTGAACTCATATGGTTATGGTCTTAGGGCTGTAAAATCCCTAAGGAGTTTACTCTTGAAGTCCAAACTCATTATCCAAGCCATATACGTCCGTGAATGTCACCCGGGTCACTCCAAACACTTGATTTGAAGTGTTTTCGCATCTTGGAGTGTAAAATCCTATCTAATTAGTGATTTAAAGTCTAATTAGGTACATTTGTGCACCATTTCATATTACATAGGAACCTCACGCGTTATCAAGCCTAGAACCGACACATAGCATCCAAACCAACACGTTTTCTTGTCTGGTGAGTTCATACCCCTACCCTTTTTCACTGTTTTCAACGAGGGAATACAAGCAAAGTACAAGTAATACATATACTCAAAACTTATTTTATATGTGTTGTGTTTCATATTACATATGCTTTTTTAACACTGACAAATCATAGCAAATAACCGTTTGAACTTGCAGATCACATTATCATATAATTTGTGAAAAACGTTATAAATTGTCGTATTTTATATTTTTCACAAATGGTTTTCCTCATTATAATAGTTAAAAACATATCCTTTAAACTTTGAACATGAAACTTAATATATTGTTTTGTCCTCGGTAACACTCCATGTCACACCCCCAAACCAAGGATGGCGGAAACGTCCGAGGGTGGAGGACTTCATGTATAGTATCATAACCATAATTTCAATAGTAATTTAAGCAAACACAACCAACATATATATAATTGAAAAAGTTACATCACTTGTATGAATTACATGTTTCAAAATCAATTACAATATGTTGTCAAAATATGAAAAGTTTGAGAGAAAGTGGTGTTTGATACTTAGTGAAATGAGGGCAAATGAGAGAAAATGAGGAGAGAGGATGTTTGTTCCAGCTCCAAAAACGTGGGAATGAGTGTAAATTGAGTGGAAATGACATTGATGTGACCTAGGTAAGGTGGGGAGGTGTGGTTAGTCAAAGAGTGGGTGTGGGGTGGTTGCTTGTGACATTGGATAAGGCAAAGTCAACACTCCACCTTTAATAATTCACACATTTGATTTTTATTATTTAAATAATGATTTTCATCAAAATATGTTTAAATTATGAATATTTAGAGTTTATTATGTTAAAATATAATTTCTGGAGAAAATCCCGCTTTAAAATCATGAAAAACGGGCTTAAAATGTTAAAAATATCAAAAATGGGCTAAAAGTGGCAAATATGCGAATTCTGGCCGAGGCTCGGCCTTCTGGTGCTGAACCGAGAGAGAGAGAGGCAGAAACCGAGAGGGAGGAAGAGAGAAGGAAGGAACCGAGAGGGAGAGGGAGAGAACAGAGGGAAACGAAAGGGGCGAGTCAGACGCGAGAAGCGATGGGCGAGGGTTCGGTCCGAAGGGTCAGTAACGAGGGTGGGGTTCGGTTCGGGAATAAGAGGCGAGAATGTCAGAACCGAACGTACTGTAGTGAACAGTAGTGAACAGTACCTTCGGTTCGGTTGGTGAACAGTACCTTCAGTTCGGTTCCTCTTGGGCAGGGTTCGGTTTCGGTTAGTGGTGAACAGTACCTTCGGGTTCGGCTCAGGAGGGTTCGGTTCGGCATCAGGAGGGTTCGGTTCGGCTCCTCTTGCTCTCAGTCCCTAAGAGGACCTTCGGGTCCTAAGAAGCTTCTCTCTTGGTTTCGGTTCCTAATGTCTATTTTTCTCGTTTTTACCCCGTTTTAAGCTGTTTTTGACACGGTTAAGCATCGGAATGACCCGAATGATTCTAAAAAGTTACGGGAACTATTTGAGAGAGATTTGGGAGAGATTTCGCATACTTGGAGAGATTTGGGAGAGATTTGACATTCTTGGAGAGATTTCTCATACAAAGGGATATTTGCGAGAGTTTTCACATACTTAGAGGGATTTGGGAGAGATTTGACATTCTTGGAGAGATTTCTAATACAGAGAGATATTTGAGAGAGATTTCGCATACTTGGAGAGATTTGGGAGAGGTTTGACATAGAGAGAGATAGTGTGGAAACGATTGAGAGAGGTTCCATGTGGGATAGTTGTGAGTGTCCGGCATCGAAATGTATGGTTCGTGAACCCTGTTAAGCCTTGTTTAAGGATCTTACACACTCCCGATGAGTATGCAACATTGTTTTATCGTTCTAGTTCATTGATTAGAACTAGGGTTTAGGAAATTTTTAACACAAGACTTTTCTCAAGTGATGTTTTCCCATTAATATAGCAAGTTATACAGTATGAACATAACACAAACCCTAATACACAAGGTTTAATCGAGTTGACCGGTCTTGACTTGATGATTTGACTTGACTCAAGATTGACGATTGTCACATCATCCCCCCGTTAGAGGGAATTTCGTCCCGAAATTTAAATTCGGCTGGGAACTTCAAGGGTTTGGGAAAAGATGTGGATACTTTTGCTTCATTTGATCTTCACGTTCCCAGGTAAACTCAGGCCCTCGTTTCGCGTTCCATCGAACCTTCACTATGGGAATGCGACTTTGTTTTGTTCTCTTGATCTCTCGATCCATGATCTCGACGGGTTCCTCCACAAAGTGGAGATTTTCATTAACTTCGATTTCTTCGAGTGGTATTACGAGTGTCTCGTCAGACAGACACTTCTTTAAGTTGGATACGTGGAAGGTAGGGTGCACATTACTAAGTTCTTGTGGTAGTCGGAGTTTGTACGCCACAGGACCAATCCTAGCAAGGATTTCGAACGGACCGATGTACCTTGGGTTTAGTTTCCCCCGTTTACCGAAACGTATCATCCCCTTCCAGGGGGAAACTTTAAGTAGTACCCGGTCTCCGACCTGGAATTCTAAAGGTTTGCGTCGTTTATCCGCGTAACTCTTTTGTCGATCACGAGACGCTTTTAGTCTTTCCCGAATTTGAATGATCTTTTCTGTGGTTTCCCTCATGATTTCAGGCCCAGTGAGGGTGGTATCAAGGACTTGCCCTCTGGCTAGCTGAGTATCTCCAACCTCGGCCCAACACAGTGGTGATCTACACTTACGACCGTAGAGAGCTTCGAATGGAGCGACTCCAATGCTAGTGTGATAACTGTTATTATAAGAGAATTCGATAAGCGGTAGATGGGTATCCCATGCCTTACCAAAATCTATCACACAGGCTCTCAGCATGTCTTCCAATGTCTGGATGGTTCTCTCGCTTTGTCCGTCAGTTTGTGGATGGTAAGCCGTACTCATGTCTAGCCTGGTTCCCAGAGACTTCTGTAGGGACTGCCAGAAACGCGAGGTGAATCTACTATCTCGATCAGAGATAATGGATGTTGGTACACCATGTAGTCGCACGATCTCTTTAATGTACGTCTTGGTTAACTTTTCCATCTTGTCTGTTTCCTTTATTGGCAGGAAGTGCGCGGACTTGGTCAATCTGTCCACAACCACCCATATGGTATCCATCCCACCTGATGTCTTAGGAAGTTTGGTTATGAAGTCCATGGTTATTCGCTCCCACTTCCACTCGGGTATATCCGGTTGTTGAAGTAGTCCTGATGGCTTCTGATATTCCACCTTGACCTTGGCACAAGTGAGGCACTTGCTCACATAAGTAGCAATTTCAGCCTTCATGTTTGGCCACCAGAATAACCTTTTGAGGTCTAGATACATCTTATCTGACCCAGGGTGAATGGAGTATCGAGTCTTGTGGGCCTCGTTCATTACAACATCTCGGTTCCCACCGAACTTCGGTGTCCAGATTCGATTCATGAGATAACGAGTTCCATCCCCTTTGACTTCCAAGTTCTTATCCATCCCCCTTAGTGCTTCGCTTGCCACGTCTTCTGGTTTCAAGGCTTCTAATTGGGCATCCTTGATTTGGGTGGCTAGTTGGGAGTGGATGGTCATGGCTAGGGATTTTACTCGGCGACCCGAGTATTCTTTCCTGCTTAAGGCATCGGCTACTACATTGGCCTTGCCTGGGTGGTAACGAATTTCACATTCGTAGTCATTCAGTAATTCCACCCATCTTCTTTGGCGCATGTTAAGTTCTTTCTGATTGAGAATGTGCTGAAGACTTTTGTGATCAGTGAAGATGGTGCACTTGGTGCCGTAGAGATAGTGCCTCCAGATCTTCAGGGCGAACACCACCGCTCCCAGTTCAAGGTCGTGGGTTGTGTAATTAACTTCATGTGTCTTCAGCTGCCTTGATGCATAAGCGATAACTTTTCCTCTTTGCATGAGCACACAGCCGAGGCCTTGATTCGAAGCATCGCAATACACCACAAAATCATCGGTTCCTTCTGGAAGAGACAAGACCGGTGCGCTGCATAGGGCTTGCTTTAGTGTCTGGAAGGCGGCTTCTTGTTTGTCTTCCCATTCGAACACCACACCTTTCTGAGTCAAGGTGGTGAGAGGCTTAGCGATCTTGGAGAAATTTTGTATGAATCTTCGATAGTAGCCTGCGAGTCCCAAAAACTGTCGGATTTCTGTTGGCGTTGCAGGTGTTGACCAATCTTCGATTGCTTTGATCTTTGAGGGGTCCACATGTATTCCTTCTTTGCTTACTACGTGGCCAAGGAATCCTACTTCACGGAGCCAAAATTCACACTTTGAGAATTTGGCGTAAAGCTTCTCGGTTCTTAAAATCTCCAGAACTAGTCGTAGGTGTTGTCTGTGCTCTTCTTCGCTCCTCGAATAGACCAAGATATCATCGATGAATACGATGACAAATTTATCCAAGAAGGGTCGACACACTCGATTCATCAAATCCATGAACACTGCAGGCGCGTTAGTTAACCCGAATGGCATTACTACAAACTCATAGTGCCCATAACGAGTTCTGAATGCCGTCTTGGGGATATCCTCTTCCTGAACTCGTAGTTGATGATAACCCGACCTCAGGTCGATTTTTGAAAAGTAGCTGGCTCCTTGGAGCTGGTCGAAGAGGTCATCTATTCGGGGTAGGGGATAACAGTTCTTGATAGTGAGTTTGTTTAGTTCTCGATAGTCTATGCACATGCGAAAAGACCCATCCTTCTTCTTTACAAATAAGACTGGTGCTCCCCAGGGCGAGAAGCTTGGCCCGATGAACCCTTTGCTCAATAGTTCATTCAGCTGGCTGGATAGTTCTTGCATTTCTGCCGGTGCTATGCGATATGGAGCCCTGGCGACGGGGGTAGTTCCTGGGATTAAGTCGATCCGAAATTCGACTTGTCGTGTGAGTGGTACACCAGGCAGATCGTCTGGGAAAACATCAGGGAAGTTGCATACTTCTGGAATTTCTTTGATGTCCTTCACCTCCTGTTTCTTGTCTACGATGTGGGCTAAGAAAGCATGGTATTGCTTTCGGAGGTACTTTTGGGTTTTAACACAAGAGATGATTTGTAGGTTCGCACTAGGTTTATTGCCATAAACGGTGAGAACGTTGCCATTCGGCAGATTGAGGCGGACGGCCCTTTCGTAACATAGAATGTCGGCACGATGAAGGCTTAACCAATCCATACCAATGATTATATCGAAGCTTTTTATGGTGACCGGCATAAGGTCAATTTTGAACAAATGGTTGTCTAGAGTGAGAGTACACCCTATGTAAATATCATTAGCGCGCTCAACCTTTCCATTTGCCATTTCTACGATGTAAGAATCTTCTAGTGGTTGAGAATTTTGCTTAAGTATATGTTTGAATTGGTGATTTATGAAACTTCTTTCTGCCCCACTATCGAAAAGTACGCATGCATAAGAGTTATTGAGGAGGAACGTACCAGTAACCACAGAGGGATCCTTGACTGCTTCTCCATGCCCTAAAGTTAGGACTCTCCCTACACCCCCAGCATTAGGGGCTCGTGCCTTGGGGCAGTTCCTCCTGAAGTGTCCCGTTTCACCACATCCATAGCAGGTTTGGCTTGCTCCAGTGTTGGCGGTCGTAGTGACTTGTGCGGCGGGTTGGGTAGTCGCTCTACAGAATCGTGCGGTGTGCCCCTTCTTGTTGCAGTTATTGCAGTGCAACTCTCGACAAGCACCGTTATGGTGGTAGTTACACTTGTTGCACTTGGGAAGAGTTCCCGTATACTGTTTCGGCGGCGCTGGAGCGACAGCAGTAGTGGCGGCACGAACAGCAACAATTTGTTGCTTTTTGGCGGGGTCCTGAATTGGTTGTTTCTTTTTATTGCCCCAGAACCTCCTTTTGTTGTTCCCTCCTTTCGTTCGGTCGGTGGTGGTTATCACGGTACCACGACTAGCCCTGTGATCTATGAGTTGTTGTGCCAATTCCTTGGCACTCTCAAAGGTAGTGGGTTTCGAGGCCAATACACTATCTTGAATCTGGGATGACAGCCCCCAGAGATATCGTTCCACCTTCTTCTCTTCTGGAGTGACCATTATTGGGCAGAGGAGTGCTAAGTCATTAAAATGGGCAGTATAAGTTTCAAGATCAGTGCCTGTCATTCTGAGGTTCCAAAGTTCTTCTTCAAGTTTTTGTATTTCGCCCCTCGGGCAGTATTCCTTTAACATTAGGGCTTTCAAATCCTCCCAGCTGATTATGTTAGCTACTGCAGGAGTAAGTGACTTAACTCGGCCATTCCACCAAGTAAGTGCTTTTCCAATGAAAGTGAATGCCGCATACTTGACCTTGCTCGCTTCGGGACAAGCGCAGATTTCAAAAACTGCCTCGGTCCTTTCGAACCATTGCACCAGTGTGATAACGCCCCCGCTTCCATTGAAAGGGTCGGGTTTTCCATTCGTGAAGTCTTTGTAAGAGCACTCCCTCGTACGCCCCATGCTGTCCCCATGAATGGAATTGGTAGCTCCTGATCCAGAACTGCCAGAACCATTGGTCCCCATTTGCGACATTGCTGCCGCCATGGCTGCCGTTACTGCAGCCTGGAACATTGCAGGATCAAACTGCGGAGGTGGTGGTGGAGGCGGCACTGGGTTGTTGGAAGGCCTTGGTCTTTTCCTTGGTGGCATGGTTCTGTCATAATAAAAAAAAATGACTAGTCGGTAAGACTTCAATAGTGATAACGAGTCGAGTGTTACTGGTTTCATCCCTCTTGTATTTTATCAAAACTTTATTATTTGTAAACTATTTGTGTGATCAGGTTATGATGTATAGTGCCAAATATTCAATAAATAAAACATATGCCAAATTTCGTTGATAACTTTTAGTACATTACCTTTAGAGGGAAAAGTTTGACCTCATAAGGGTCTACATTACATCGTTACAAAAGATAGTTTTTGGCATTACAAAAACCCTTTGAATAGTGTGATCATATAGTCGCAGGGTCGACCTACATACAAAGAGTAACACCAACGCATACTCCTAAAATTTTACTACCAAAACATAAGAATAGTAATGAGTTCTAATCACTGCGACCCTTCTTTGACGGAGGCTGCGATGATGTCGTTGCGCCCTGTAGTTCCGCCAATCTGCGTTCGGCTGCAACCATTCTCTCTTCGAGAGCCATGTATCTTTCCCGATACTCTCTTGTTTCTGCTTGAGCTGCTAGAAGGTCTTGGATGAGTTGGTCTCTGTGGCGGGAGTCTCGTTCCAGGTCTCTGTTGCGATCAGTAGTAGACTATACGATGGCACTTAACTCCCGGACCTATTCGGTCGTCGTCCTACCACGATCATCCATTCTTGCTATTCGTTGTATCGTGACGGGGAGAGCTCTGTCAGCCGGTCCACCATGAGTGAGATCATAGTAACCTCGTTGGTAGCCATATGGTGACCACTGGCGTTGTTGTCGGCTCCATCTTTCGATCGTTGTTACCCAAGGGGGTTCAGGTCCGTTGTATCCAAAACGGTGCGCGGGTACCCTTGCGATGTTGGGAGGGTTGAATACTTCTGGTGGTTCCTCCGCTTCGTTCCCAAACATGACTATCTCATCACCTTCCTCTTCTTCCTCTTCGTCTTCATTTTCTTCTTGGTCGTCTTCCTCTTCTTCTTCATTTTCTTCTTGGTCGTCTTCCTCTTCTTCTTCTTGTTCGTCTTCCTCCTCGGGCTCCTCCTCGGGATCCTCTTCGGGATCCTCTTCGGGATCCTCCTCGGGATCCTCTTCGGGATCCTCCTCAGGATCCTCTTCGGGATCCTCCTCGGGCTCATCATCGATCCATCCCGCGTTTCCTCGATTGGGAAAATAGGGGTCCCCGGGTATGTGAAATCCTGCCATGTCGTCTGCACGAGAAATGGGGTTAAGAAGCACATATCGGAAAATAATAATCGGGCACTATAGAAACGTACAAATACTCCTATAGTATTTTTAAATGTTTATATTCGGTTATTAGTGTGTTCTTTATGGAGTGTAATTAGGTTTTCAGATTTGTCGCTCATTACGACTATTCCTTAGTGTGCGTAAGTTACTTCTTAGACGGATATAGTTGATCAGGCTATATCCCTCCCAGAACTGATTACACATGCTAAGGCGTATTAATAATGTTCGACTCCTCCTCTTTCAATTTATGTTCTCCTAAGATATGACACCATACTAGTATAGAATGCATGTAAGTATACTTTAAAACAAGAAATTATTTGTTTTCTAAAAGTACAACTCGTTAAATCACTTTAAGAATCAGAGACTTTTAGTCCCAAATGTGTTTATAGTTTGTATATCTTATGTGGTTTGACATACTTAATTCACTATAAACCGTGCTCTGATACCAATCTGTCACACCCCCAAACCAAGGATGGCGGAAACGTCCGGGGGTGGAGGACTTCATGTATAGTATCATAACCACAATTTCAATAGTAATTTAAGCAAACACAACCAACATATATATAATTGAAAAAGTTACATCACTTGTATGAATTACATGTTTCAAAATCAATTACAATATGTTGTCAAAATATGAAAAGTTTGAGAGAAAGTGGTGTTTGATACTTAGTGAAATGAGGGCAAATGAGAGAAAATGAGGAGAGAGGATGTTTGTTCCAGCTCCAAAAACGTGGGAATGAGTGTAAATTGAGTGGAAATGACATTGATGTGACCTAGGTAAGGTGGGGAGGTGTGGTTAGTCAAAGAGTGGGTGTGGGGTGGTTGCTTGTGACATTGGATAAGGCAAAGTCAACACTCCACCTTTAATAATTCACCCATTTGATTTTTATTATTTAAATAATGATTTTCATCAAAATATGTTTAAATTATGAATATTTAGAGTTTATTATGTTAAAATATAATTTCTGGAGAAAATCCCGCTTTAAAATCATGAAAAACGGGCTTAAAATGTTAAAAATATCAAAAATGGGCTAAAAGTGGCAAATATGCGAATTCTGGCCGAGGCTCGGCCTTCTGGTGCTGAACCGAGAGAGAGAGAGGCAGAAACCGAGAGGGAGGAAGAGAGAAGGAAGGAACCGAGAGGGAGAGGGAGAGAACAGAGGGAAACGAAAGGGGCGAGTCAGACGCGAGAAGCGATGGGCGAGGGTTCGGTCCGAAGGGTCAGTAACGAGGGTGGGGTTCGGTTCGGGAATAAGAGGCGAGAATGTCAGAACCGAACGTACTGTAGTGAACAGTAGTGAACAGTACCTTAGGCTCGGTTGGTGAACAGTACCTTCGGTTCGATTCCTCTTGGGCAGGGTTCGGTTTCGGTTAGTGGTGAACAGTACCTTCGGGTTCGGCTCAGGAGCGTTCGGTTCGGCATCAGGAGGGTTCGGTTCGGCTCAGGAGGGTTCGGTTCGGCATCAGGAGGGTTCGGTTTGGCTCCTCTTGCTCTCAGTCCCTAAGAGGACCTTCGGGTCCTAAGAAGCTTCTCTCTTGGTTTCGGTTCCTAATGTCTATTTTTCTCGTTTTTACCCCGTTTTAAGCTGTTTTTGACACGGTTAAGCGTCGGAATGACCCGAATGATTCTAAAAAGTTACGATAACTATTTGAGAGAGATTTGGCAGAGATTTTGCATACTTGGAGAGATTTGGGAGAGATTTGACATTCTTGGAGAGATTTCTCATACAAAGGGATATTTGCGAGAGTTTTCACATACTTAGAGGGATTTGGGAGAGATTTGACATTCTTGGAGAGATTTCTAATACAGAGAGATATTTGAGAGAGATTTCGCATACTTGGAGAGATTTGGGAGAGGTTTGACATAGAGAGAGATAGTGTGGAAACGATTGAGAGAGGTTCCATGTGGGATAGTTGTGAGTGTCCGGCATCGAAATGTATGGTTCGTGAACCCTGTGAAGCCTTGTTTAAGGATCTTACACACTCCCGATGAGTATGCAACATTGTTTTATCGTTCTAGTTCATTGATTAGAACTAGGGTTTAGGAAATTTTTAACACAAGACTTTTCTCAAGTGATGTTTTCCCATTAATATAGCAAGTTATACAGTATGAACATAACACAAACCCTAATACACAAGGTTTAATCGAGTTGATCGGTCTTGACTTGATGATTTGACTTGACTCAAGATTGACGATTGTCACATCATCCCCCCGTTAGAGGGAATTTCGTCCCGAAATTTAAATTCGGCTGGGAACTTCAAGGGTTTGGGAAAAGATGTGGATACTTTTGCTTCATTTGATCTTCACGTTCCCAGGTAAACTCAGGCCCTCGTTTCGCGTTCCATCGAACCTTCACTATGGGAATGCGACTTTGTTTTGTTCTCTTGATCTCTCGATCCATGATCTCGACGGGTTCCTCCACAAAGTGGAGATTTTCATTAACTTCGATTTCTTCGAGTGGTATTACGAGTGTCTCGTCAGACAGACACTTCTTTAAGTTGGATACGTGGAAGGTAGGGTGCACATTACTAAGTTCTTGTGGTAGTCGGAGTTTGTACGCCACAGGACCAATCCTAGCAAGGATTTCGAACGGACCGATGTACCTTGGGTTTAGTTTCCCCCGTTTACCGAAACGTATCATCCCCTTCCAGGGGGAAACTTTAAGTAGTACCCGGTCTCCGACCTGGAATTCTAAAGGTTTGCGTCGTTTATCCGCGTAACTCTTTTGTCGATCACGAGACGCTTTTAGTCTTTCCCGAATTTGAATGATCTTTTCTGTGGTTTCCCTCATGATTTCAGGCCCAGTGAGGGTGGTATCAAGGACTTGCCCTCTGGCTAGCTGAGTATCTCCAACCTCGGCCCAACACAGTGGTGATCTACACTTACGACCGTAGAGAGCTTCGAATGGAGCGACTCCAATGCTAGTGTGATAACTGTTATTATAAGAGAATTCGATAAGCGGTAGATGGGTATCCCATGCCTTACCAAAATCTATCACACAGGCTCTCAGCATGTCTTCCAATGTCTGGATGGTTCTCTCGCTTTGTCCGTCAGTTTGTGGATGGTAAGCCGTACTCATGTCTAGCCTGGTTCCCAGAGACTTCTGTAGGGACTGCCAGAAACGCGAGGTGAATCTACTATCTCGATCAGAGATAATGGATGTTGGTACACCATGTAGTCGCACGATCTCTTTAATGTACGTCTTGGTTAACTTTTCCATCTTGTCTGTTTCCTTTATTGGCAGGAAGTGCGCGGACTTGGTCAATCTGTCCACAACCACCCATATGGTATCCATCCCACCTGATGTCTTAGGAAGTTTGGTTATGAAGTCCATGGTTATTCGCTCCCACTTCCACTCGGGTATATCCGGTTGTTGAAGTAGTCCTGATGGCTTCTGATATTCCACCTTGACCTTGGCACAAGTGAGGCACTTGCTCACATAAGTAGCAATTTCAGCCTTCATGTTTGGCCACCAGAATAACCTTTTGAGGTCTAGATACATCTTATCTGACCCAGGGTGAATGGAGTATCGAGTCTTGTGGGCCTCGTTCATTACAACATCTCGGTTCCCACCGAACTTCGGTGTCCAGATTCGATTCATGAGATAACGAGTTCCATCCCCTTTGACTTCCAAGTTCTTATCCATCCCCCTTAGTGCTTCGCTTGCCACGTCTTCTGGTTTCAAGGCTTCTAATTGGGCATCCTTGATCTGGGTGGCTAGTTGGGAGTGGATGGTCATGGCTAGGGATTTTACTCGGCGACCCGAGTATTCTTTCCTGCTTAAGGCATCGGCTACTACATTGGCCTTGCCTGGGTGGTAACGAATTTCACATTCGTAGTCATTCAGTAATTCCACCCATCTTCTTTGGCGCATGTTAAGTTCTTTCTGATTGAGAATGTGCTGAAGACTTTTGTGATCAGTGAAGATGGTGCACTTGGTGCCGTAGAGATAGTGCCTCCAGATCTTCAGGGCGAACACCACCGCTCCCAGTTCAAGGTCGTGGGTTGTGTAATTAACTTCATGTGTCTTCAGCTGCCTTGATGCATAAGCGATAACTTTTCCTCTTTGCATGAGCACACAGCCGAGGCCTTGATTCGAAGCATCGCAATACACCACAAAATCATCGGTTCCTTCTGGAAGAGACAAGACCGGTGCGCTGCATAGGGCTTGCTTTAGTGTCTGGAAGGCGGCTTCTTGTTTGTCTTCCCATTCGAACACCACACCTTTCTGAGTCAAGGTGGTGAGAGGCTTAGCGATCTTGGAGAAATTTTGTATGAATCTTCGATAGTAGCCTGCGAGTCCCAAAAACTGTCGGATTTCTGTTGGCGTTGCAGGTGTTGACCAATCTTCGATTGCTTTGATCTTTGAGGGGTCCACATGTATTCCTTCTTTGCTTACTACGTGGCCAAGGAATCCTACTTCACGGAGCCAAAATTCACACTTTGAGAATTTGGCGTAAAGCTTCTCGGTTCTTAAAATCTCCAGAACTAATCGTAGGTGTTGTCTGTGCTCTTCTTCGCTCCTCGAATAGACCAAGATATCATCGATGAATACGATGACAAATTTATCCAAGAAGGGTCGACACACTCGATTCATCAAATCCATGAACACTGCAGGCGCGTTAGTTAACCCGAATGGCATTACTACAAACTCATAGTGCCCATAACGAGTTCTGAATGCCGTCTTGGGGATATCCTCTTCCTGAACTCGTAGTTGATGATAACCCGACCTCAGGTCGATTTTTGAAAAGTAGCTGGCTCCTTGGAGCTGGTCGAAGAGGTCATCTATTCGGGGTAGGGGATAACAGTTCTTGATAGTGAGTTTGTTTAGTTCTCGATAGTCTATGCACATGCGAAAAGACCCATCCTTCTTCTTTACAAATAAGACTGGTGCTCCCCAGGGCGAGAAGCTTGGCCCGATGAACCCTTTGCTCAATAGTTCATTCAGCTGGCTGGATAGTTCTTGCATTTCTGCCGGTGCTAAGCGATATGGAGCCCTGGCGACGGGGGTAGCTCCTGGGATTAAGTCGATCCGAAATTCGACTTGTCGTGTGAGTGGTACACCAGGCAGATCGTCTGGGAAAACATCAGGGAAGTTGCATACTTCTGGAATTTCTTTGATGTCCTTCACCTCCTGTTTCTTGTCTACGATGTGGGCTAAGAAAGCATGGTATTGCTTTCGGAGGTACTTTTGGGTTTTAACACAAGAGATGATTTGTAGGTTCGCACTAGGTTTATTGCCATAAACGGTGAGAACGTTGCCATTCGGCAGATTGAGGCGGACGGCCCTTTCGTAACATAGAATGTCGGCACGATGAAGGCTTAACCAATCCATACCAATGATTATATCGAAGCTTTTTATGGTGACCGGCATAAGGTCAATTTTGAACAAATGGTTGTCTAGAGTGAGAGTACACCCTATGTAAATATCATTAGCGCGCTCAACCTTTCCATTTGCCATTTCTACGATGTAAGAATCTTCTAGTGGTTGAGAATTTTGCTTAAGTATATGTTTGAATTGGTGATTTATGAAACTTCTTTCTGCCCCACTATCGAAAAGTACGCATGCATAAGAGTTATTGAGGAGGAACGTACCAGTAACCACAGAGGGATCCTTGACTGCTTCTCCATGCCCTAAAGTTAGGACTCTCCCTACACCCCCAGCATTAGGGGCTCGTGCCTTGGGGCAGTTCCTCCTGAAGTGTCCCGTTTCACCACATCCATAGCAGGTTTGATTTGCTCCAGTGTTGGCGGTCGTAGTGACTTGTACGGCGGGTTGGGTAGTCGCTCTACAGAATCGTGCGGTGTGCCCCTTCTTGTTGCAGTTATTGCAGTGCAACTCTCGACAAGCACCGTTATGGTGGTAGTTACACTTGTTGCACTTGGGAAGAGTTCCCGTATACTGTTTCGGCGGCGCTGGAGCGACAGCAGTAGTGGCGGCACGAACAGCAACAATTTGTTGCTTTTTGGCGGGGTCCTGAATTGGTTGTTTCTTTTTATTGCCCCAGAACCTCCTTTGGTTGTTCCCTCCTTTCGTTCGGTCGGTGGTGGTTATCACGGTACCACGTCTAGCCCTGTGATCTATGAGTTGTTGTGCCAATTCCTTGGCACTCTCAAAGGTAGTGGGTTTCGAGGCCAATACACTATCTTGAATCTGGGATGATAGCCCCCAGAGATATCGTTCCACCTTCTTCTCTTCTGGAGTGACCATTGTTGGGCAGAGGAGTGCTAAGTCATTAAAACGGGCAGTATAAGTTTCAAGATCAGTGCCTGTCATTCTGAGGTTCCAAAGTTCTTCTTCAAGTTTTTGTATTTCGCCCCTCGGGCAGTATTCCTTTAACATTAGGGCTTTCAAATCCTCCCAGCTGATTGCGTTAGCTACTGCAGGAGTAAGTGACTTAACTCGGCCATTCCACCAAGTAAGTGCTTTTCCAGTGAAAGTGAATGCCGCATACTTGACCTTGCTCGCTTCGGGACAAGCGCAGATTTCAAAAACTGCCTCGGTCCTTTCGAACCATTGCACCAGTGTGATAACGCCCCCGCTTCCATTGAAAGGGTCGGGTTTTCCATTCGTGAAGTCTTTGTAAGAGCACTCCCTCGTACGCCCCGTGCTGTCCCCATGAATGGAATTGGTAGCTCCTGATCCAGAACCGCCAGAACCATTGGTCCCCATTTGCGACATTGCTGCCGCCATGGCTGCCGTTACTGCAGCCTGGAACATTGCAGGATCAAACTGCGGAGGTGGTGGTGGAGGCGGCACTGGGTTGTTGGAAGGCCTTGGTCTTTTCCTTGGTGGCATGGTTCTGTCATAATAAAAAAAATGACTAGTCGGTAAGACTTCAATAGTGATAACGAGTCGAGTGTTACTGGTTTCATCCCTCTTGTATTTTATCAAAACTTTATTATTTGTAAACTATTTGTGTGATCAGGTTATGATGTATAGTGCCAAATATTCAATAAATAAAACATATGCCAAATTTCGTTGATAACTTTTAGTACATAACCTTTAGAGGGAAAAGTTTGACCTCATAAGGGTCTACATTACATCGTTACAAAAGATAGTTTTTGGCATTACAAAAACCCTTTGAATAGTGTGATCACATAGTCGCAGGGTCGACCTACATACAAAGAGTAACACCAACGCATACTCCTAAAATTTTACTACCAAAACATAAGAATAGTAATGAGTTCTAATCACTGCGACCCTTCTTTGACGGAGGCTGCGATGATGTCGATGCGCCCTGTAGTTCCGCCAATCTGCGTCCGGCTACAACCATTCTCTCTTCGAGAGCCATGTATCTTTCCCGATACTCTCTTGTTTCTGCTTGAGCTGCTAGAAGGTCTTGGATGAGTTGGTCTCTGTGGCGGGAGTCTCGTTCCAGGTCTCTGGTGCGATCGGTAGTAGACTGTACGATGACACTTAACTCCCGGACCTGATCGGTCGTCGTCCTACCACGATCATCCATTCTTGCTATTCGTTGTATCGTGACGGGGAGAGCTCTGTCAGCCGGTCCACCATGAGTGAGATCATAGTAACCTCGTTGGTAGCCATATGGTGACTGCTGGCGTTGTTGTCGGCTCCATCTTTCGATCGTTGTTACCCAAGGGGGTTCAGGTCCGTTGTATCCAAAACGGTGCGTTGGTACCCTCGCGATGTAGGGAGGGTTGAATACTTCTGGTGGTTCCTCCGCTTCGTTCCCAAACATGACTATCTCATCACCTTCCTCTTCTTCCTCTTCGTCTTCATTTTCTTCTTGGTCGTCTTCCTCTTCTTCTTCATTTTCTTCTTGGTCGTCTTCCTCTTCTTCTTCTTGTTCGTCTTCCTCCTCGGGATCCTCTTCGGGATCCTCTTCGGGATCCTCCTCGGGCTCATCATCGATCCATCCCGCGTTTCCCCGATTGGGAAAATAGGGGTCCCCGGGTATGTGAAATCCTGCCATGTCGTCTGCACGAGAAATGGGGTTAAGAAGCACATATCGGAAAATAATAATTGGGCACTATAGAAACGTACAAATACTCCTATAGTATTTTTAAATGTTTATATTCGGTTCTTAGTGTGTTCTTTATGGAGTGTAATTAGGTTTTCGGATTTGTCGCTCATTACGACTATTCCTTAGTGTGCGTAAGTTACTTCTTGGACGGATATAGTTGATCAGGCTATATCCCTCCCAGAACTGATATAGTTGATCATGCTAAGGCGTATTTATAATGTTCGACTCCTTCTCTTTCAATTTATGTTCTCCTAAGATATGACACCATACTAGTATAGAATGCATGTAAGTATACTTTAAAACAAGAAATTATTTGTTTTCTAAAAGTACAACTCGTTAAATCACTTTAAGAATCAGAGACTTTTAGTCCCAAATGTGTTTATAGTTTGTATATCTTATGTGGTTTGACATACTTAATTCACTATAAACCGTGCTCTGATACCAATCTGTCACACCCCCAAACCAAGGATGGCGGAAACGTCCGGGGGTGGAGGACTTCATGTATAGTATCATAACCACAATTTCAATAGTAATTTAAGCAAACACAACCAACATATATATAATTGAAAAAGTTACATCACTTGTATGAATTACATGTTTCAAAATCAATTACAATATGTTGTCAAAATATGAAAAGTTTGAGAGAAAGTGGTGTTTGATACTTAGTGAAATGAGGGCAAATGAGAGAAAATAAGGAGAGAGGATGTTTGTTCCAGCTCCAAAAACGTGTGAATCAGTGTAAATTGAGTGGAAATGACATTGATGTGACCTAGGTAAGGTGGGGAGGTGTGGTTAGTCAAAGAGTGGGTGTGGGGTGGTTGCTTGTGACATTGGATAAGGCAAAGTCAACACTCCACCTTTAATAATTCACCCATTTGATTTTTATTATTTAAATAATGATTTTCATCAAAATATGTTTAAATTATGAATATTTAGAGTTTATTATGTTAAAATATAATTTCTGGAGAAAATCCCGCTTTAAAATCATGAAAAACGGGCTTAAAATGTTAAAAATATCAAAAATAGGCTAAAAGTGGCAAATATGCGAATTCTGGCCGAGGCTCGGCCTTCTGGTGCTGAACCGAGAGAGAGAGAGGCAGAAACCGAGAGGGAGGAAGAGAGAAGGAAGGAACCGAGAGGGAGAGGGAGAGAACAGAGGGAAACGAAAGGGGCGAGTCAGACGCGAGAAGCGATGGGCGAGGGTTCGGTCCGAAGGGTCAGTAACGAGGGTGGGGTTCGGTTCGGGAATAAGAGGCGAGAATGTCAGAACCGAACGTACTGTAGTGAACAGTACCTTCGGTTCGGTTGGTGAACAGTACCTTCAGTTCGGTTCCTCTTGGGCAGGGTTCGGTTTCGGTTAGTGGTGAACAGTACCTTCGGGTTCGGCTCAGGTGGGTTCGGTTCGGCATCAGGAGGGTTCGGTTCGGCTCAGGAGGGTTCGGTTCGGCATCAGGAGGGTTCGGTTCGGCTCCTCTTGCTCTCAGTCCCTAAGAGGACCTTCGGGTCCTAAGAAGCTTCTCTCTTGGTTTCGGTTCCTAATGTCTATTTTTCTCGTTTTTACCCCGTTTTAAGCTGTTTTTGACACGGTTAAGCATCGGAATGACCCGAATGATTCTAAAAAGTTACGGGAACTATTTGAGAGAGATTTGGGAGAGATTTCGCATACTTGGAGAGATTTGGGAGAGATTTGACATTCTTGGAGAGATTTCTCATACAAAGGGATATTTGCGAGAGGTTTCACATACTTATAGGGATTTGGGAGAGATTTGACATTCTTGGAGAGATTTCTAATACAGAGAGATATTTTAGAGAGATTTCGCATACTTGGAGAGATTTGGGAGAGGTTTGACATAGAGAGAGATAGTGTGGAAACGATTGAGAGAGGTTCCATGTGGGATAGTTGTGAGTGTCCGGCATCAAAATGTATGGTTCGTGAACCCTGTTAAGCCTTGTTTAAGGATCTTACACACTCCCGATGAGTATGCAACATTGTTTTATCGTTCTAGTTCATTGATTAGAACTAGGGTTTAGGAAATTTTTAACACAAGACTTTTCTCAAGTGATGTTTTCCCATTAATATAGCAAGTTATACAGTATGAACATAACACAAACCCTAATACACAAGGTTTAATCGAGTTGACCGGTCTTGACTTGATGATTTGACTTGACTCAAGATTGACGATTGTCACACTCCACAGAGATACGCGAGTAGAGGATAATAAATAGAACTTTTGTATTGTCCTTAATAAAACACCCCCTAGACACGAGTGTGAAGGATAAGTATCATTGGAACTTATTAAGGTCCAATAAAACAGGATTTCCATATTAAAAATTTCAGTTTTAAATTCATGAATCTTTAGATTGGAGACACGTCCTTTGCAACACTTCCCCTAGACACGAAAGTGGAGGACTATCTCCGTAACCTAAATCTCCGAAAAGGGGAGACCGTGACTTGAGTGTATAGATCTATACGGGACTGACTATCCCACACCTAGCTGCTAGCTACAGCCGAACCGAAAGGTTCAAGGGTGACGAAAGTCATAGAAGATATTGGCCCCGTCTCGAGTCATATCTAGTTTGTAGTATGGTTATGGAACTCGCAATCAAGATTATGAAAACTTTATACTTATTTATTAGTTTCATTACGTCTTAAAACTAATGTACATTTAAAGGTAACCAAACTTTCAGGAAACTTCGCACACACACACTTTAAGTATGGTAGATACTTGTACGTTACTTTCAGATTCGATAACACTTCACAAACATTTTAGGAAAATATAGAATTTTCCTGGGATAACAATTGAACATAATCAGAACCGTACAATATAACAGTTAACCAAACATTACTTTTAAGAAAATATGGGATTTTCTTGGGTTCGTAACTTTTTTAGAAAACCGGAAGGAAACTTGGACATTTTCAGAAAACAAAACCGCTTATGAACTCACCAGCTTTATGCTGATTTTTAGAATGCTTGTATTCTCAGGTCCGCATTAGATAGATACCCGACGACCCTTTTGATGAAGACAGAGTGCGTTGAAGACACGTCTTACTTTTGTTCATATATATACATATGTATCATACTTGTACAACTTTACTTTTGAACAAATGTAAATTTTAATATGTAATGTAATGGTTGTTTACTTTGCTTACTATGTACATTGGTTGCGATATTCATGACATCCTCCGCCCCGGAACGTTTCCGCCTTCGGTTTCGGGGTGTGAAATTGAATGCTTTAGCTCATGCCCTTGTAACCAATCCATCGAGCATTTGAATTGGATCCTTTGCTGACAGTTGTGGGTTTGCATCAAGTTTTGAATCGATTTAATCCCCAGAGCCACCCCCGTAGCCAAATCGCCTTACCGTCTAGCACCAATAGAAATGCAAGAGTTATCCAGCCAACTTAATGAACTGCTCAAAAAGGGATTCATCAGACCGAGTTCCTCTCCGTGGGAGCCCCGATTTTATTTGTGAAAAAGAAGGACGTATCCTTTTGGATGTGTATAGATTATCGCAAACTGAACAAGCTTACCATCAAAAATCGTTACCCTCTTCCCCGAATCGACGACCTCTTCGATCAACTTCAAGGAGCCACCTACTTATCAAAGATTGACCTGAGATCAGGGTACCATCAATTGCGAGTCCATGAGGGGGATATTCCTAAGCCTGCTTTTCGGACTCGGTATGGTTAGTATGAGTTTGTAGTGATGCCCTTTGGTCTAACCAATGCACCCACAATATTCATGGATCTAATGAATCGGGTGTGCCGCCCCTTCCTAGACAAGTTCGTTATAGTATTCATTGATGATATACTTGTCTATTCTCGAAATGAGGAAGATCATAGACAACACTTAAGAGTAGTCCTAAAAACTTTAAAGGCGGAGAAACTTTATGCGAAATTCTCTAGGTGCGAGTTCTGGATCAGAAAGGTGACTTTCCTCTGTCACGTGGTTAGCAAGGAATGCATACACGTGGACCATTTCAAAATCAAGGCGATTGAGAATTGGTCAGTACCAAAGATGCCCACAGAAATCCATCAATTCTTGGGTCTGGCTGGACTATCGCATATTTATTCAGAACTTCTCAAGGATTGCCTAGCCCCTAACCACCCTAACTCAGAAAGGTGTATCCTTTAGTTGGGGAGGAAAACAAGACACTGCGTTTCAAACATTAAAGCAGGCCTTATGCAGCGTACCTATCTTGTCTCTCCCTGAAGGGACGAAGGACTTTGTTGTCTTCTACGATGCATCTAATCAGGGCCTAGGTTGTGTGCTCATGCAGCAAGGAAAGGTTATTGCTTATGCCTTGAGACAACTGAAAGCACACGAAGTCAATTATATGACTCATGACCTGGAATTGGGAGCGGTGGTCTCGCATTAAAGATATGGAGACATTATCTTTACGAAACCAGGTGCACCGTCCTCACCGACCATAAGAGCCTACAACACCTTTTCGATCAGAAAGAGTTGAACATGAGACAACGGCGATGGGTAGAGCTACTTAATGATTACGAGTGTGAAATACGCTATCATCCAGGCAAGGCGAACTTGGTAGCAGATGCCCTCAGCCATAAAGAGTACTCTAGTCGCAGAGGGAAGAAACTGACTATGACCATCTATTCCCATCTATCCACCCAAATCAGAGAGGCTCAGCTGGAAGCCTTGAAACCAGAAAACATGTCAGGTGAAGCATTGAGGGGAATGGAAAAGAACATAGAGATCAAGGGAGATGGAGTTTACTATTTTATGTACCGGAGGATCTAGACCCCAAAGTTCGATGGTTACCAAGAAATTGTGATGAGCGAAGCTCACATGACTCGTTACTCCGTTCACCCAGGTTTAAATAAGATGTATCTGGATCTCAAAAGCTTTATTAGTGGTTGAACATGAAAGCAGAGATCGCTACCTTCGTGCGCAAGTGCCTGACTTGCGCTAAGGTGAAGGTGAAATACCAAAATCCCTCAAGTCTACTTCAACAGCCCGAAATACCTGAGTGGAAGTGGGAAGGAATTGTGATGGATTTCATCACTAAATTACCTAAGTCTCCGAGTGGATACAATACCATCTGGGTAATTGTCGACATATTGACTAAATCCACTCACTTCTTGCCGATCAAAGAAACCTTCAAAATGGAGAGACTGACACGAATCTACACCCAAGAGCTAGTCCAATTGCATGGTGTGCCTATGTCCATTATCTCTAATCGAGATAACATATTTACCTCGAGATTTTGGCAATCACTACAGAAGGCTCTTGGAACTAAGTTGGATATGAGCACAACTTACCATCCTCAAACCGAGGGGCAGAGTGACATGCTGTAACACCCCATAATTTATTTCGTCGCTTTAAACCGGTTCCGTTAGTAAAACCGTGTTGTCCCAAATTTTTCCGTTAACTTTGGATTAATTTAATTTATTTGCGACTTCTATTTAAATTTCATAAGAGTTGGATTACATTTTAATTCATTAAAATATTTTCTATTTTCATTTAGAAAATATTTAGTTTCGTCTAAATCGTAATTACGGTAAATTAATTGGGTGCGACGAAAAAGCATCGTCTAACAGCAGTATCGGGTATAATTCCACCGGGCCACAAACTCAACCTCTATATAAGGGATTGAGTGACATCATTTTGAGGCTTTTTCCCTCTCTCTAAAAACTTTCTATCACTACACTCCCTCTCTAGAACTCGAATTGGCTCAAAAACCCCATTTCAAGCATCATTTGGTAAGAAATCCATCCTAAACTTGTTATCTAACTTAATTGGTTTGCAAATTCATGTTGGAATCACCCAAAACACATATGAACATGTGTTTATGGTCTAAGAACCCTCCTTAGGCCGTGAACACCTCATATGAGGGTTTTGAAGCCTGAAAACCTCTCCAAAACACTTCTAGGGCCTACATTCGACCTAGAAACGTGCATGCATGGAATAAGGACCCAAAAATCATGACATTTGATGTGTGAACATGAGTTTACGGCCTAAGAATCTTCTTGGACCGTAAACCTTCAATCTTAGACCTTAAACACTATTTTGGGTGTTAGTTTGCCCCTAAACACCTTCAATGAACTTCCATGAGTGCATATAACCGTATAACCCTTCAAGAAATGCACCAAAACATTCATAATTGGAACAAACGAGAGTTTATGGTCCAAGAACATTCTTAGACCATAAAATCATCTTCCAAGATCATAAACTCTTCAAATGGGTGTTTAAGTGCCCTTATCACCTTGAATGGCTTGTATGTTGGACTAGAATCACATGTGATTGAATTACAACCACCAAGGCCCTTGATTCATGGACAAACATGAGTTTACGGTTGTAAACTCGTGAGTTTAAGGTAGTAAACTCCCCAAGAACATCTCCTTAGACCTTAAACTCATTTCCAAGACCATTTCAAGTCCCGATCACTTCCTAAGCCATGAAATCAACCCTAGAACATTCCCGTGTGCATTGTAAGACTTTGTGGCATCCAAGAACACACCACCCATGAGTTTACGGCCGTAAACTCATGGGGAATGAGTCATTAGAACCGTAAACCCTATTATGAGTTTACTCTTGAGGAGTAAACTCCATATCCAAGCTTCACATGTCCTTAAATGCCACCCGGGTCCTTCCAAACACTTGTAATGGAGTGTTTCCACAACTAGAAGTGTTTGTACCTAACTAATAGATAATTCAAGTCCTAATTAGATACAAATGTGTATCTTTTCATTATACATAGGAACTTCATGCGTTTGAAAGCCCCGAACCAACGTTTAACATCTTAAATTGTCACGTTTCTCGACTGGTGAGTTCATACCCTTACACTTTTTCCGTGTTTTTCAATGTTTTCAGGGGGGAATACAAGCAAACTATAACTGTTTTTGAATTTATAACATTGATATGTTTCAAATAATATCTGGTAAACTTATAAACACTTTAGCCCTTTATGTATTATGTTGAGCATAAGGGATGATTTATCAACTACAACTAAATGGATTTTAGTTAAGAAAATAACCAAACTAATCAAATTATTATGGGAATAATTTGGGGTTCTTTAGTGTTCGTTTTATCATGTACTAATATGTATATAAAGTTATTAGATAAACTATGTCTGATTCAGTTTATCTCCGTATCATTTGAATGTATTGCCAGATAGTTTCATTGTATGTATCTATATTCACTGTATTATGTTTCATAATCTTTTGTATGTTTGATATCGTATGAGAACCCTGTGAATAGTTTAGTACTAGTTTGTGAGTTAGTCACTACCCTTTATGGATGATCAGTAAATCCTCCCCGGAAGTGTAACCAGAGTCTCCTGGAGGGAGAGCGAGGAATTTGTGAATAGATCTATTCAGGACTGACAATCCCACACCTTAACTGCTAGCTACAGTTAGGCGGGCACGCCTGGGGTGACAAATTCTGGATATCGTCCGACGTCTGACAAGCGTCAAGGAGGTCTCGTTGTCGTATCAGCATGGTTACCCGACTCACAACACGTATTAATATAAGTTTATTCATGACTTGGTTTTGGATTTGAATATTATATCAATCTTCTATCTTTAGATCTTATATCTAGTTCGGGACAGTAATCCCATGGTTTTTAGTCTATAGGGTTCATATCTATTTCAGGATGTTATTCCTATGGTTAGAATCTATATCTAGTTCGGGATAGTGATCCCATGATTTTATCACACAATCTTATATCTAGTTCAGGATAGTGATCCCATGATTTTATCAAACTATCTTATATCTATTTCAGGATAGTAATCCCATGGTTTTATCAAACTATTTTGTATCTAGTCCGGGATAGTAGTCCCATGGGTTTCAGTCTATATTTTCAAGTATATCAAACTATCTTGTATCTAGTTCGGGATATTAGTCCCAAGGTTTTCAAACTACTTTCTATCTACAGTTCGTGTATATTAAAGTATTTTATATCTAATTCGGGATAGTAATCCCATGATTCTCAATATATAGTTTTGTGTATTAAACTATACTCTGTGTTATTCTGTCACACCCCAAAACCAGGAACGGCGGAAATGTTCTGGGGCGGAGGACGTCATGTATAATATCAACAACAATGTAAAGTAGTAAGCAAGCAACAACAACATCCATTGCATTAATAATATAATTATTATACAAATGTGTTCTGTCAAATTTTGATAACACTAAAGCATAAATCAAAATGAAAGATAAGTCTTGAACAAGCTCCATCTTCCTTTCTCCTTGCATCGGTACCTGTCTATGATGACTTGAGGATACAAGTAATTTTGAAAGCGAGTATCAGCCTTAAAGCTGGTCAGATCATAAGTATTTATTGTCTTAATTTGAATGTAAGAATATGTAAGTACATGTATTGTAAGTATTGAAAGTGTATATGAACTGTAAGTGTTTGAAAAACCCTAGAATCCCTATGATTCCTACTAATATATGAAGGTGTCTTCTACCAAGACCTAACTGTTATGAATGTAGTCTTCTCCCAAGACCTAACTGTTCTGAATGTATGTTCCTTGTAAGAGTATGTATTTTCCCAAGTATAACTATCATTATCCAAAAATATAGTTTCTACATTAATGTGTGTCGTGTGAATGTTCACGAAGTGAATGTAATGGGAAAATGAAATAGTACTATGGTGTAGTGCTGTAAGAACTACTGCCGTACTAAATTACCTTAAACCGGATTTTATATTAAGGCATTATGTGATAAATTGCACCATACTATCGACTAGTAACAACGACATAATGAATGGTCGTAATAACGGAATGACGTTTGGCACCCGCAGACCTACAGGTCCGGCTGTAGCTAGCAGCAAGGTGTAGGATTGTCAATCCAGTATAGATCTATACGCAAACTCACGCTCTCCCTCCAAGAGAATTCTGGCTACAACTCGAGTCATGACATTTAAGTCATGCTCCGATTTAAATCACAATAATTAACGTATTCTTGTATATGTACTTTAATGAACTGTTCTAGCTGTAATGTAATGAAGTGTTCTAGCTGTAATGTGATGAACTGTTCTAGCTGTAATGTGATGAACTGTTCTAGCTGAAATGTAATGAACTGTTCTAGCTGTAATGTACGTGCTCTCTACCTAGCAAGTATAGTAATGTAATCATTCTAGTATAGTTGTATATGTTCTCGTCCTAGTATAGTCGTATATGTAATGTACTATAATGTTCTAGAAAGTATTGACTCATGAATGAACTGACTCATTGTATGATATCGCATTCTAGTAATGGTTCTAGTATCTTCCTGAACTACCCATATGGTAGCTTTCTAATAATCTAAGTGGTACGTATGGACATGGATGTATACCCTTGCTACCTAAGGGCATAGGATGAACTGGAAGGACCTTTTATGACTATATATGTACACATGATATATAACTAATATTTAAACGACTTTCGGACAAATACCCAATATCCCACCAGACCACATCTCAAGGCGTGAAAAGGAAATAGGGTGGATAGCCTTCCTAAGTCTTTTAAACATTTCTTATATAACTATACATATAGAGGCATGCAATTTATAATATAAAAGCATAAATAAGTTTTGTAAGACATTTGAAATATAAGTATTATTTTAAGAAAAGATCGACTTGATGTCAATCTATAAAAAAATTTGAAGGACTAAGTTTAATAAAACAGTTTAAGTATAAGGAAACATTTGTTTGAAACACAGTTGTAAATAAGTTCGAAAGGAAATGTACGGAGTAAGCTGTACAGTGTAAAAAGGAGTTTAAAACATATAAAATGTTCATAAAAAGTCATTTGAAGGAAACTGTTTGGTAAAACGGCTATTGAGTAGCCAAATCATTTGAATGTTGTATATTAATCACATGTGATTGATGTAATAAGTAATATAATCCTACTTACTAATCACATGTGATTGACATAATAAGTAGCATGATTCTACTTGTATCCCCCCCCCCCCCCATAAAACATTTAAAAAGAGTTTAAAACATTAGTTAAGGGGTATGAACTCACCTGCAGTAAGTGACTGGAATTGAACAGATTGTTATCGTACGGAAGGATCGGACAAGTGCTTGGTGTCAAGTGGAGACTTAGACACACACAATGATCCTAATTACATATGAGAACATATGTATATAAATAATTACTGATTATAACACTAATTATACAAGTAATAACATTTAAGCGCGAGGAAAACACTTTTGGTCAAGTGCTAGGAGGCTAAAGGGTTGCAACAAAGGAGTGCAATGCCCCTAATGTGAGTTTAAGGTCTAATGACCATATTCATTGGAGTTTACGGCCCAAGAGAGTAAGCTCCTAGCCGTAAACTCCCAACCAAGGCTTGGGATGGTACTTTCAATTACTAACAACCTTAGTGGGAATTGTTTCAAGGCCTTTACAAGTGTTTGGGCACCATATTGACTCCTTTGGGGAGTTTACGGCCCAAAGACCCTTTTCCCTTGGAGTTTACGGCCGTAAACTCCCTTGGGAGGGTGATTATGGTGCTTTCAAGTCTCTATAATAACTAGGAACAATTCTAGGCTTTTGGACTTGGCTTTGGAAGAGTTTATGGCACCATTTGGTACCATTTCTTGGAGTTCACGGCCATAGAACATTTTAGGCCGTAAACTCCATCACACATGGGGTTCTAAATGTTTTAGCTAGTCCATAACTCATCTAGGTACTTATCCAAATTGTCTCATGGCCTTAGGAAGTGTTTAGGGTGTCCTTTGACCCCTTTATGGGAGTTTACGGCCCAAGAACCATTCTTGGCCGTAAACTCTTCAATACTTGTGCTTTTCTTATGTTTCCTAGGTCCTAAAAACATTAAGGTATTTGCCAAAAATAGAGTCCAAGCCTTTGGGGGTGATTAGGGCACTTTTAGCCCTTGAAAAAGGGGTTTACGGCCCAAGAGCATATCCTTGGCCGTAAACTCCTAAAAGTATATGGTTTTGATTGATTTCTAGCCTCTAATGTCCATACATAAAGTCCTTAACTAGTTGCCTAACAAGGAATTGGGAATAGATGGCCTTTAGGCCTTGTTTTGGAGTTTACACCCCAAGAACGTTCTTGGGCCGTAAGCTCCCGGATCTTGTGTTTTGGACATGTAAATAATGTTATTAAGCATATAACAAGTATTAAAACACATCTAGGGAAGTAGACTCACAATCTGGGATGAAAACCTGAAGATCTGTGAGAGAGAAATTGGATTTTCTCTAAATGGAATTCAACTAATGAACCAATTTGGTTCAGAATTCTATTTATAGTCCTGAGATTTTTGGCAGAAAATATTTCTATTCTCGGAATGGATTCTAATGATCTAGGGTAATGGAATTTAAAGTGTTGCACAAAATCCTAGTGCAACCACTCTCCGAATACCCCTTTTTGGTGTAAAACCCTGAAACTGCCAAACTTATATTCTAAGTCTGAATTTTTATTGTAACTGCTCTACTTCTATTGTATTGAAATGGTTTGATTAGAATGGAAAATTTCAAGTTGTCGCATCATCCCCCTGTTAAAGGGAATTTCGTCCCGAAATTAGAATTTAGGCAAGGAAGTATGCACGAATGATCGAGTAGTGAGGAGAAAACTTCCTAATCGACTGGTTCTAGCGCACTTAAGTGAAATCGGGCTCTCGGTTGGCATTCCAACGAACCTTCACTAACTGGCGACGGCTTTGCTTCGTCCGCTTGTCCTCTCGGTCGAGGGTCACTACGGTTCTAATACGAAGGGGAGGATCTCGACGAGTGGACTTGCAAGAGTCCTAACGGAAAGGTATAGTTTCACGATCGAGATGCGAAGAGTAGAAAGTATGTTACTGAGTTCGCAGAGTAGGTCTAGTTTGTGCGAGGCACAGGACCGATTCTGATAAGAATCTCGAAGGTCTTGTCTAACTTGGATTTAGCTTTCCACGCTTTACGAAGCGTATTAAGCCATTCCTAGAGTGAGTTATTCTAAAGAACTTGGTCACTCACTTGGAATCTCAAAAGTTCCTTTTCTTGGCGTAACTTCCCAGTCAAAGGCCACCCCTTGCTGGGTCAAAGTCGTACGAGTTTCTGTAGCTTGCGAGGAGTTCTAAATGAACTAAGGCGGTAGGTCGGTAAGACCTATAATTTGGTAAATGACTGTCGGCGTCTCTGGTCTCGATAAATGCTCAACGGTTTTGACAAATTGAAAGAGTACTCAAAATTTCCCACACTACTAATAGTAGGTCTTAGAAATTTGACTCTTCAATTTCAAAACTCGTGCTTTGAGAACATCGCTAAAAGTTCCTCTGAAGGGAATGTTTTCCCATGGGTTCCTTCTTACTACAAGGGTAGATAAGCAAGTCATTACATGGAGAAATGACGAACTAATCCAGGTAAGAAAGACGTACCCTACTCGTTTTAGCTAATAAAAGCTATGGGTGTGTTGGTCCTATCCGAAGGGTATCACTACGGACTCGAAGTGTCCGTATCGAGTTCAGGAGATAGTCTTCCGGACATCTTTCCCTAACACTCGAACTGGTGATATTCGGATCCCGGATCCATTCCTGGAAGTAGTTTCTTCCTTTGCGTTTGCTCAACCATTTTGTCTACGCGCGGCAGAGATAACGATTTCTAATGAAAAATCTCGACGGAGTCCTCAATAACCGAGGTACATGCAATGCGATCCATCGATCTCTGGAAGAATATGACCACGGTTCTCTAGGGTGAGAAACCTAGTCTTCTAATTCTATTTTTTTGTAGTTCGCTAAGTTGTCCAAACTGTTCTTGTATCTCCGTGGGTGTTTAAACTATAAGGTGATCTGTTTACGGAAGTCGTACTGGGTTCTAAGTTTGTTTGCACGACGGGGCGATTACTCGTAGACTTAAGCAGTTCTCCGTCCTGAAGTTCATATTAGAATTCATACTTGGTTCACAATCACCATTTCGTGTATACGAGTCATATATAATTAAGGTTGAAAAGGTAGTCTAATAATTGATTCTTCTTTAAGCTCATATCCCATCGGGGAAAAAGAATTTAAAGTGGAATCATCAATTCTAAACCTGTAGAACCTTGATTATATATCACTCTTATGCATACATTCCTCAGTGATAGATCAACCGCATGAATCCCTGGATTAAACTTGACGTACTGTATGAGTGCTACTTCGGGGATTTCTTCGGAAAGAAAATAACTAATAGGTACTCCTGGCATGAGTACTTCGGTGTTCTGATGTGACGGTTTCGCTGGAAAAGTGATCTAGAAGAAAGGGGTGTACGTATGAAGCTGTTTTTGTGAGGATCAATTTGAATCGATTCGTATGATAATGTCGAAATAATACCGAAACTTAAAGACATTAGATTTGAACATAAGACGTTTACAGACAAAATACAACCGTGCAACCATGAACAGAGTTACAGTACTTTAGATTTACCACAATACTATTGTTGCGAATAAGGTATACTACAAAAGACAAGTATACGTAGCACGAGAGTCCTTATACAGATAGGATCTCGCAAAAGGTAAGACTCTAGTTGCACTAGTTCTAGATAATTTATAAGTCTGTTACAACGAAATGCCTTATTTGCATTTAACGTGGTTCCTGAGCAGGCTCTCCTGCAGCTGTGATCCTGAGAATCTTCCCGTCTGCGCCAGAGTTCTGTGTTATCGGGCAATCCTTCTGGAGATGTCCAATTTCACCACATTGGTGACATATCTGGACAGTACCCACGTCAGTGGAGGAAATGAAGTGTCGAGCAGGAGTTATGAGGACACGGTTGCTTTCATTGATCTCCCCTTTTGGGCAATTTCTGTAATAGTACCCTACCTCACCACAACTATAGCAAAGTAGGCTTGCTCCCGTGGTGGAGGTAATTCTACAGAAGTGAGCGATGTGTCCTATCTTGTGGCAATTATTGCATTGCCAAGCTCGGCAAATTCCCTTGTGGTGGTGGTTGCACCGGTCGCACTTCGGGAGTGTTCCTTTATATGGTCTGCTCTGCCTGGCAATTTTCTGAAACCGTTTGCGTTCTACTTTGGCTTGACGTTTTCTTTTCTTGAACTCTGAGTTGTTGTTTTGGGTGGTGGCGACTGTTACTATTTGTTGATTCCCCGGATCGTTAACACGATTAGGATCGTCAACTTCTTTTTCATCCTTGCTTGCGTTGGCAGTGCTGCGGTTTGCCAGGACTGCTGTCACGGCAGCCATCACGGCAGCTGTAACGGTGGCTTGAAAAGTAGCGGCGTCCATTGGAAAATTAGAGGTCTCGTTGCTTGGCTGGTTGTTTCCGGATGACGACATGATTCTGTTAACACGAAAGAATAAGGATTTTGTGAGCGATTCTGGTTGACCCTGATGTACTTAGATTATTCATGTAAAGAGTAGAAGTATGTTCTCGAAAGTTGGACCTACATCCCCATGATGCAGTCCTAGTCACGGGTGGAAGTAAGTTCGTAGAATGGTCTCAAGACGTTTGCTGTTCAAGCTGAGGTATCGTGGGTTGGTTAATAACAAGATCCGACCACTGAAAGAGACTTGGAAATGTCTCCGGATCTAACTTGCTATAGTCCAATGACTTGACTATAGCATGATTCAGATAGACTCTATTGAAAGAATGATAAGAGTACTTAAATGAAGAATGACACAGAGGTTAGCCGGCTGTCAATATCTTTGATATTCACGATGTAAAGATTTTGGCAAATGACCTTGTAAAGGTCTTACATCATATTCGCAGAAGATAGTTCCTGACAGCATAAAGACCTAACTAAAGTACTTACAGTACAAAATCATTTCATAGAAAATGCCACATCGGGCATAGCCAGACTAATATGATTCCTCATTATAAGGAAATAAAGTAAAGCGTCTACTTCTGGCGACGGTCATCCCTCTGGTGAACTTCACAGTTCAGCCAATTGATGTTCCATGTCAACCGGGTGTCTTTCGAACACCATCTGGTGTACTCGGAGTTCTAAGACTTCGGCTCGTGATTTCAGCCAGTGCTTGCAGCAGGGTTTCATGGCTTCTCTCGATCTCTCGTGTGCATCTCCTAGATGAATGGTGTGGAGGGTATGCATTCTAGCATAGGCGACTATTTCTAAAATCTGATGTACGGCTGTCCTGCCTTGAATCTCATTTCGGGCCTCTCTACGGACCAAGATTGGCAAGACTATATCTGTTAAGCCCTCATTGCTCAAGTCATGAAAGCTTCGGTCGCCATCAAATAGCATAGGCTGATCTTGTCCTTGGCTCCATATTTCCAAGCATTCCACTCACTTAGGGTCGGGCCATGAAAAGCCGGACTAGGGTTAGGAATTGGAAGGGAGCTGCTCGGGGTAGGTTTTCAAACTCTGGTTCGGAGTTAGCATCATACGAATGGTGTTCATCATGGTGATCATTCAAGGGGAAAAGGATGATCATTTTATGGTTATTTTCCAAACCAACCAGCTATGACTTCTTTAGGAAGATACTGGTTTGTCGAGGGGATGGAGTCCAGTTATGTTTTCTATGCGAGAATTTAGGGTAAGAGAATAATTATTAGCCGAACTATCTATGTATAATTATTTAGAAAACCTTCATTGGTTACATCGCTATTTGTGAAGTGCATACCAACTATGTGTAATCTAAACATGATAGACCTTCGAATAAGTGACCTTAACTCCAAATTCACACAGAATAGGGGTAAGGCAAAATTATTACAGATTCTTAGTCTATAACATCCTAATTACATGTAGCCTTAGTGTATCCACTTAGCAACTATCAACTTAGTAATGAAGATCCCGTTTTAGTTCTCAAGTATAAAGTACTTATAGTAACAACAAATACTCATATAGTATTTTAATTTTAATGTTATGTTCTATTGTTCTCATTGTGGTAGGGTTGGTAAGATTTTGCATTGTTGCAACCACACACTTAAACTTAGGCACATGCTAGTCAACCCTCAGATAATATAGGTGATCAGGCTATATCTTCCCAGTTTTGACCATATGTCTCTAAGCCCACTTGTGTTGCCCAACAATCGTAATTCTTTTGTACTGTCCTAGTGACACTGATTTTAGTATGAATGCAGCACGTATACTTACTTAAATATTTTATTATTTAAAGTATAAACTCTTGGTCAGAGTATTTTAATCCCTTATGTATTTATAGTTAGTATATCTTTTATGGGTTGATATACTTAATTCACTATAAACAATGCTCTGATACCAATCTGTCACACCCGAAAACTAGGAACAGCGGAAACGTTCTGGGGCGGAGGACGTCATGTATAATATCAACAACAATGTAAAGTAGTAAACAAGCAACAACATCATCCATTGCATTAATAATATAATTATTATACAAATGTGTTCTGTCAAATTTTGATAAACACTAAAGCATAAATCAAAATGAAAGATAAGTCTTGAACAAGCTCCGTCTTCCTTTTTCCTTCCATCGGTACCTGTCTATGATGACCTGAGGATACAAGTAATTTTGAAAGCGAGTATCAGATTTAAAGCTGGTGAGATCATAAGTATTTAGTGTCTTAATTTGAATGTAAGAATATGTAAGTACATGTATTGTAAGTATTGAAAGTGTATATGAACTGTAAGTGTTTGAAAAACCCTAGAATCCCTATGATTCCTATTAGTATATGAAGGTGCCTTCTACCAAGACCTAACTGTTCTGAATGTAGTCTTCTCCCAAGACCTAACTGTTCTGAATGTATGTTCCTTGTAAGAGTATGTATTTTCCCAAGTATAACTATCATTATCCAAAAATATAGTTTCTACATTAATGTGCATCGTGTGAATGTTCACGAAGTGAATGTAATGGGAAAATGAAATAGTACTATGGTGTAGTGCTGTAAGAACTACTGCCGTACTAAATTACCTTAAACCAGATTTTATATTAAGGCATTATGTGATAAATTGCACCATACTATCGACTAGTAACAACGACATAATGAATGGTCGTAATAACGGAATGACGTTTGGCACCCACAGACCTGCAGGTCCGGCTGTAGCTAGCAGCAAGGTGTAGGATTGTCAATCCAGTATAGATCTATACGCAAACTCACGCTCTCCCTCCAAGAGAAATCTACCTACAACTCAAGTCATGACATTTAAGTCATGTTCCGATTTAAATCACAATAATTAACGTATTCTTGTATATGTACTTTAATGAACTGTTCTAGCTGTAATGTAATGAACTGTTCTAGCTGTAATGTGATGAAGTGTTCTAGCTGAAATGTAATGAACTGTTCTAGCTGTAATATACGTGCTCTCTACCTAGCAAGTATAGTAATGTAATCGTTCTAGTATAGTTGTATATGTTCTCGTCCTAGTATAGTTGTATATGTAATGTACTGTAATGTTCTAGAAAGTATTGAATCATGAATGAACTGAATCATTGTATGATATCGCATTCTAGTAATGGTTCTAGTATCTTCCTGAACTACCCATATGGTAGCTTTCTAGTACTCTAAGTGGTACATATGGACATGGATGTATACCCTTGCTACCTAAGGGCATAGGATGAACTGGAAGGACCTTTTATGACTATATATGTACACATGATATATAACTTATATTTAAACGACTTTCGGATGAATACCCAATATCCCACCAGACCACATCTCAAGGCGCGAAAAGGAAATAGGGTGGATAGCCTTCCTAAGTCTTTTAAACATTTCTTATATAACTATACATATAGAGGCATGCAATTTATAATATAAAAGCATAAATAAGTTTTGTAATAC
The DNA here is from genome assembly GCF_052625555.1 of Lactuca saligna. Taxonomy (NCBI): domain Eukaryota; kingdom Viridiplantae; phylum Streptophyta; class Magnoliopsida; order Asterales; family Asteraceae; genus Lactuca; species Lactuca saligna. Next base: position 245,968,915 of record NC_136420.1, on the reverse strand, counting down.
ATTTGAAATATAAGTATTATTTTAAGAAAAGATCGACTTGATGTCAATCTATAAAACAATTTGAAGGCATAAGTTTAATAAAACAGTTTAAGTATAAGGAAACATTTGTTTGAAACACAGTTGTAAATAAGTTTGAAAGGAAATGTACGGAGTAAGCTCTACAGTGTAAAAAGGAGTTTAAAACATATAAAATTTTCATAAAAAGTCATTTGAAGGAAACTGTTTGGTAAAACGGATAATGAGTAGCCAAATCATTTGAATGCTGTATATTAATCACATGTGATTGATGTAATAAGTAATATAATCCTGCTTACTAATCACATGTGATTGATATAATAAGTAGCATGATTCTACTTGTATCCCCCCCCCCCCATAAAACATTTAAAAAGAGTTTAAAACATTAGTTAAGGGGTATGAACTCACCTGCAGTAAGTGACTGGAATTGAACAGACTGTTATCGTACGGAAGGTGATACGTGTATGGGCTTGATTTGATGAGTAAGGTAGTGTTTAGGTAAATTAAGAGAGAATAACAACCACAAATGATATGTGAATGGAAAGAAATGGATAGATTAGTAACAACTCAAGACCTATTAAGTTGTATACCAGTGAAAACAATCCAAGACCTATTGGATTGAGTTCGTATCAAGTCAAGAACACGTCCTAACAAGATAATTTGTGAATTATAACAATAATTCTAATTGAACAAAGGTTTTTTTCTTAAAAATTCGTCTATTCACTTTCCCATGCATAAACTTGGCTTTATATGAAGCCTTTATTACAAACATGGTGGTTACAAGCCAACCAACCAATTATTCATTAAAACTAGTAAATAGAAATTAAGGTAACTCTTGAAAGAACACAAAAAAAACGTCCATGAGACTTGTGAATGAAAAAAAAACGGCTATGCTTGCTTAAGGAGCCATAAGAAGCATTAAGGAGTCATCATAAGCATTAAAGTGTAACCCTAATCCACCAAAGAGTGTCAAAAATGGCTAGGAGGCTTTATGAAGCAAATAGTAACGTTTTTAGCACTTATGAAGCCTTAAAAATGTTGCCCTAGTCTTCATGCAACCTTAATTGAATTTGTGGGTTACCATGCACAACCCAACCATTGAGCCCAAACCACCTTCTAGCCCACTAGTAATCACTAATCCATCACATTTTGGGCTTTCATGATCCATGCATGGATCATCCCTTCCCCCTTTGAAAGGAATTGACCTCAATTCATCAAGTCCATCATCATCAAGATAAGGTGAAAGATCTCCCACATTAAAGGTAGCATGCATTCCATGGTCTCCTCCCAAATCCACCTTGTAACCATTATCATTTTCATAATTTGTCACTTCCACACATGTATCATTCCCTCCTTCTTCGAAAGGAATTGTCCTCAATTCAGTAAGAACGAAATTGTGTTGTTCCCCTATACGAACCTTCCCTGACAGCAAGTCTTGAAAACAAAATTTTATTGCATAATGTGACCTTTTCTTTATTTCAACTTGGTCTTTTCTCCACATACACATGTTCTTCTTCAAATAACTCAAATAACTCGCCAAATTCAATCCTAACCGTATCTTCCATTTGTGGATGAAAAACCACTTCCATACATTCCCATGAACTCGGCCCTGCAAATTAACCTTGCAATAATTTAAATGGTTAATTGTAGTCATTTTAAAGAATGGGTCATGGTTTGTATTTGTAAGTTGATGAGCAGCATGCCCCAATATCACGGCTTCCCAATTAAAGGCACACCAAAAGAATATGAGTCCAAACATCATGAGCTCCCTCCTATGTAAATAATTAGGACTTGCATCTTCATATTTTCTCTTAGAAAGATGGTTTGTAAAAAGATGGATACCATCCTTCTTCTTTCGTTCCCAACAAACTTCACGCCGTCGGTCTTGGTGTTTTTGAACAATGAATGAAGAATTAATGAAAATATGTTTTGTTTGTGGATAACATAGAAAATAGGCATAAGAATTGCCACACAATGCCTCTTTTGGTGACTGATTGATACCACCATGAACACATATTTTTTTGGAAATCATCATAATGTCTTTTGAAGGGTACAAAATTCTGCCATCATCCAAAAATAATTGGTCTTGCTGTTTTTGAGCCACGAATGAAAAGTCTCCATCTCTAATTGCACAAAACTTTTTATCAAAAGTAATACACAAGTCTTTTTTCTCCTTTTGATCAATGAATGAAGACAAAACAAAAACATCATCATTAAGATCATAATTAGTAAAATCAAACCTCTCACCAAGGCCTTCAAAATGCAAAATATAAGCATTCCATGGCCTCCAAAGTGTAAAAATCTCCCACACTTTGAAACGAAAATGAAGATGAAAAACGAATAAACCTTCTTGATCAATGAAGCTTCCAATTTGGATTTCTTTAAGATCTTTAGAAAAGAAATTATGTTCATAAAAGATATGAGAACCTGAATTTTTGTGACACTTACAGTCATTTGTTCTCGTGGTTGTAAGCTCTTGGAATGAAATTTGTTGTTCAACAAAAATCACAATTTCTTCAACAATTTTGTCCATATCAACAAAATTGATTTCTTCCACAATTGCTTCAACAAATTCATCTCCGATCACGAAATTAGTTTCTTCTTCAATTTCTTCAATAAATTCCTCTTCATCCAAGAAATTTATTCTTTCACAAAATTCCCCTTCTCCATCGGTGTCGTAGATGGGACCGGAATCTTCTTCCTCCTCTTCTTCAAATTTATCTTCCTTTATTTGTTCTTCATCATATAATTTGCGCAACATTTTTGGACAATAACTTCTGAACAACTGAAATAAAAAAATAGCAAGAATTTTTCTTGAACAAGAACTCAGTTACACCCAATCGGAACTAGGCTCTGATACCACTTATGATGCGTGTATGGGCTTGATTTGATGAGTAAGGTAGTGTTTAGGTAAATTAAGAGAGAATAACAACCACAAATGATATGTGAATGGAAAGAAATGGATAGATTAGTAACAACTCAAGACCTATTAAGTTGTATACCAGTGAAAACAATCCAAGACCTATTGGATTGAGTTCGTATCAAGTCAAGAACACGTCCTAACAAGATAATTTGTGAATTATAACAATAATTCTAATTGAACAAAGGTTTTTTTCTTAAAAATTCGTCTATTCACTTTCCCATGCATAAACTTGGCTTTATATGAAGCCTTTATTACAAACATGGTGGTTACAAGCCAACCAACCAATTATTCATTAAAACTAGTAAATAGAAATTAAGGTAACTCTTGAAAGAACACAAAAAAAAACGTCCATGAGACTTGTGAATGAAAAAAAAACGGCTATGCTTGCTTAAGGAGCCATAAGAAGCATTAAGGAGTCATCATAAGCATTAAAGTGTAACCCTAATCCACCAAAGAGTGTCAAAAATGGCTAGGAGGCTTTATGAAGCAAATAGTAACGTTTTTAGCACTTATGAAGCCTTAAAAATGTTGCCCTAGTCTTCATGCAACCTTAATTGAATTTGTGGGTTACCATGCACAACCCAACCATTGAGCCCAAACCACCTTCTAGCCCACTAGTAATCACTAATCCATCACATTTTGGGCTTTCATGATCCATGCATGGATCATCCCTTCCCCCTTTGAAAGGAATTGACCTCAATTCATCAAGTCCATCATCATCAAGATAAGGTGAAAGATCTCCCACATTAAAGGTAGCATGCATTCCATGGTCTCCTCCCAAATCCACCTTGTAACCATTATCATTTTCATAATTTGTCACTTCCACACATGTATCAGAAGGATCGGACAAGTGCTTGGTGTCAAGTGGAGACTTAGACACACACAATGATCCTAATTACATATGAAAACATATGTATATAAATAATTAGTGATTATAACACTAATTATATAAGTAATAACATTTAAGCGCGAGGAAAACACTTTTGGTCAAGTGCTAGGAGGCTAAAGGGTTGCAACAAAGGAGTGCAATGCCCCTAATGTGAGTTTAAGGTCTAATGACCATATTCATTGGAGTTTACGGGCCAAGAGAGTAAGCTCCTGGCCGTAAACTCCCAACCAAGGCTTGGGATGGTACCTTCAATTACTAACAACCTTAGTGGGAATTGTTTCAAGGCCTTTACAAATGTTTGGGCACCATATTGATTCCTTTGGGGAGTTTACGGCCCAAAGACCCTTTTCCCTTGGAGTTTACGGCCGTAAACTCCCTTGGGAGGGTGATTATGCTGCTTTCAAGTCTCTATAATAACTAGGAACAATTCTAGGCTTTTGGACTTGGCTTTGGAAGAGTTTATGGCACCATTTGGTACCATTTCTTGGAGTTTACGGCCATAGAACATTTTGGGCCGTAAACTCCATCACACATGGGGTTCTAAATGTTTTAGCTAGTCCATAACTCATCTAGGTACTTGTCCAAATTGTCTCATGGCCTTAGGAAGTGTTTAGGGTGTCCTTTGACCCCTTTATGGGAGTTTACGGCCCAAGAACCATTCTTGGCCGTAAACTCTTCAATACTTGTGCTTTTCTTATGTTTCCTAGGTCCTAAAAACATTAAGGTATTTGCCAAAAATAGAGTCCAAGCCTTTGGGGGTGATTAGGGCACTTTTAGCCCTTGAAAAAGGGGTTTACGGCCCAAGAGCATATCCTTGGCCGTAAACTCCTAAAAGTATATGGTTTTGTTTGATTTCTAGCCTCTAATGTTCATACATAAAGTCCTTAACTAGTTGCCTAACAAGGAATTGGGACAAGATGGCCTTTAGGCCTTGTTTTGGGGTTTACACCTCAAGAACGTTCTTGGGTCGTAAGCTCCCGGATCTTGTGTTTTGGACATGTAAATAATGTTATTAAGCATATAACAAGTATTAAAACACATCTAGGGAAGTAGACTCACAATCTGGGATGAAAACCCGAAGATCCGTGAGAGAGAAATTGGCTTTTCTCTAAATAGAATTCAACTAATGAACCAATTTGGTTCAGAATTCTATTTATAGTCCTGAGATTTTAGGCAGAAAATATTTCTATTCTCGAAATGGATTATAATGATCTAGGGTAATGGAATTTAAAGTGATGCAGAAAATCCTAGTGCAACCACTCTCCGAATACCCCTTTTTGGTGTAAAACCCTGAAACTGCCAAACTTATATTCTAAGTCTAAATTTTTATTGTAACTGCTCTACTTCTATTGTATTGAAATGGTTTGATTAGAATGGAAAATTTCAGGTTGTCGCATCATCCCCCTGTTAAAGGGAATTTCGTCCCGAAATTAGAATTTAGGCAAGGAAGTATGCACGAATGATCGAGTAGTGAGGAGAAAACTTCCTAATCGACTGGTTCTAGCGCACTTAAGTGAAATCGGGCTCTCGGTTGGCATTCCAACGAACCTTCACTAACTGGCGACGGCTTTGCTTCGTCCGCTTGTCCTCTCGGTCGAGGGTCACTACGGTTCTAATACGAAGGCGAGGATCTCGACGAGTGGACTTGCAAGAGTCCTAACGGAAAGGTATAGTTTCACGATCGAGATGCGAAGAGTAGAAAGTATGTTACTGAGTTCGCGGAGTAGGTCTAGTTTGTGCAAGGCACAGGACCGATTCTGATAAGAATCTCGAAGGTCCTGTCAAACTTGGATTTAGCTTTCCACGCTTTACGAAGCGTATTAAGCCATTCCCAGAGTGAGTTATTCTAAAGAACTTGGTCACTCACTTGGAATCTCAAAGGTTCCTTTTCTTGCGTAACTTCCCAGTCAAAGGCCACCCCTTGCTGGGTCAAAGTCGTACGAGTTTCTATAGCTTGCGAGGAGTTCTAAATGAACTAAGGCGGTAGGTCGGTAAGACCTATAATTTGGTAAATGACTGTCGGCGTCTCTGGTCTCGATAAATGCTCAACGGTTTTGACAAATTGAAAGAGTACTCAAAATTTCCCACACTACTAATAGTGGGTCTTAGAAATTTGACTCTTCAATTTCAAAACTCGTGCTTTGAGAACATCGCTAAAAGTTCCTCTGAAGGGAATGTTTTCCCATGGGTTCCTTCTTACTACAAGGGTAGATAAGCAAGTCATTACATGGAGAAATGACGAACTGATCCAGGTAAGAAAGACGTACCCTACTCGTTTTAGCTCATAAAAGCTATGGGTGTGTTGGTCCTATCCGAAGGGTATCACTACAGACTCGAAGTGTCCGTATCGAGTTCAGGAGATAGTCTTCCGGACATCTTTCCCTAACACTCGAACTGGTGATATTCGGATCCCGGATCTATTCCTGGAAGTAGTTTCTTCCTTTGCGTTTGCTCAACCATTTTGTCTACGCGTGGCAGAGATAACGATTTCTAATGAAAAATCTCGACGGAGTCCTTAATAACCGAGGTACATGCAATGCGATCCATCGATCTCTGGAAGAATATGACCGAGGTTCTCTAGGGTGAGACACCTAGTCTTCTAATTCTATTTATGTGTAGTTCGCTAAGTTGTCCAAACTGTTCTTGTATCTCCATGGGTGTTTGAACTATAAGGTGATCTGTTTACGAAAGTCGTACTGGGTTCTAAGTTTGTTCGCATGACGAGGCGATTACTCGTAGGCTTAAGCAGTTCTCCGTCCTGAAGTTCATATTAGAATTCATAATTGGTTCACAATCACCATTTCGTGTATACTAGTCATATATAATTAAGGTTGAAAAGGTAGTCGAATAATTGATTCTTCTTTAAGCTCATATCCCATCGGGGAAAAAGAATTTAAAGTGGAATCATCAATTCTAAACCTGTAGAACCTTGATTATATATCACTCTTATGCATACATGCCTCAGTGATAGATCAACCGCATGAATCCCTGGATTAAACTTGACGTACTGTACGAGTGGTACTTCGGCGATTTCTTCGGAAAGAAAATAACTAATAGGTACTCCTGGCATGAGTACTTCGGTGTTCTGATGTGGCGGTTTCGCTGGAAAAGTGATCTAGAAGAAAGGGGTGTACGTATGAAGCTGTTTTTGTGAGGATCAATTTGAATCGAGTCGCATGATAATGTTGAAATCATACCGAAACTTAAAGACATTAGATTTGAACATAAGACGTTTACAGACAAAACACAACCGTGCAACCATGAACAGAGTTACAGTAATTTAGATTTACCACAAGACTATTGTTGCGAATAAGGTATACTACAAAAGACAAGTATACGCAGCACGAGTGTCCTTATACAGATAGGATCTCGCAAAAGGTAAGACTCTAGTTGCACTAGTTCTAGATAATTTATAAGTCTGTTACAACGAAACGCCTTAATTGCATTTAACGTGGTTCCTGAGCAGGCTCTCCTGCAGCTGTGATCCTGAGAATCTTCCCGTCTGCGCCAGAGTTCTGCGTTATCGGGCAATCCTTCTGGAGATGTCCATTTTCACCGCATTGGTGACATATCTGGACAGTACCCACGTCAGTGGAGGAAATGAAGTATCGAGCAGGAGTTATGGGGACACGGCTGCTTTCATTGATCTCCTCTTTTGGGTAATTTCTGTAATAGTGCCCTACCTCACCACAACTATAGCAAAGTAGGCTTGCTCCCGTGGTGGAGGTAATTCTACAGAAGTGAGCAAAGTATCCCATCTTGTGGCAATTATTGCATTGCCAAGCTCGGCAAATTCCCTTGTGGTGGTGGTTGCACCGGTCGCACTTCGGGAGTGTTCCTTTATATGGTCTGCTCTGCCTGGCAATTTTCTGAAACCGTTTGCGTTCTACTTTGGCTTGACGTTTTCTTTTCTTGAACTCTGAGTTGTTGTTTTGGGTGGTGGCGACTGTTACTATTTGTTGATTCCCCGGATCGTTAACACGATCAGGATCGTCAACTTCTTTTTTAGCCTTGCTTGCGTTGGCAGTGCTGCGGTTTGCCAGGACTGCTGTCACGGCAGCCATCACGGCAGCTGTAACGGTGGCTTGAAAAGTAGCGGCGTCCATAGGAAAAGTAGAGGTCTCGTTGCTTGGCTGGTTGTTTCCGGATGATGACATGATTCTGTTAACACGAAAGAATAAAGATTTTGTGAGCGATTCTGGTTGACCCTGATGTACTTAGATTGTTCATGTAAAGAGTAGAAGTATGTTCTCGAAAGTTGGACCTACATCCCCATGATGCAGTCCTAGTCACGGGTGGAAGTAAGTTCGTAGAATGGTCTCAAGACGTTTGTTGTTCAAGCTGAGGTATCGTGGGTTGGTGAATAACAAGATCCAACCACTGAAAGAGACTTGGAAATGTCTCCGGATCTAACTTGCTATAGTCCAATGACTTGACTATAGCATGATTCAAATAGACTCTATTGAAAGAATGATAAGAGTACTTAAATGAAGAATGACACAGAGGTTAGCCGGCTGTCAATATCTTTGATATTCACGATGTAAAGATTTTGGCAAATGACCTTGTAAAGGTCTTACATCATATTCGCAGAAGATAGTTCCTGACAGCATAAAGACCTAACTAAGGTACTTACGGTACAAGATAATTTCATAGAAAATGCCACATCGGGCATAGACAGACTAATATGATTCCTCATTATAAGGAAATAAAGTAAAGTGTCTACTTCTGGCGATGGTCATCCCTCTGGTGAACTTCTCAGTTAAGCCAATTGACGTTCCATCTCAAACGGGTGTCTTTCAAACACCATCTGGCGTACTCGGAGTTCTAAGACTTCGGCTCGTGATTTCAGCCAGTGCTTGCAGCAGGGTTTCATGGCTTCTCTCGATCTCTCGTGTGCATCTCCTAGATGAATGGTGTGGAGGGTATGCATTCTAGCATAGGCGACTATTTCTAAAATCTGATGTACGGCTGTCCTGCCTTGAATCTCATTTCGGGCCTCTCTACGGACCAAGATTGGCAAGACTATATCTGTTAAGCCCTCATTGCTCAAGTCGTGAAAGCTTCGGTCGCCATCAAATAGCATAGGCTGATCTTGTCCTTGGCTCCATATTTCCAAGCATTCCACTCACTTAGGGTCGGGCCATGAAAAGCCGGACTAGGGTTAGGAATTGGAAGGGAGCTGCTCGGGGTAGGTTTTCAAACTCTGGTTCGGAGTTAGCATCATACGAAAGGTCTTCGTCATGGTGATCATTCAAGGGGAAAAGGATGATCATTTTATGGTTATTCTCCAAACCAACCAGCTATGACTTCTTTAGGAAGATACTGGTTTGTCGAGGGGATGGAGTCCAATTATGTTTTCTATGCGAGAATTTAGGGTAAGAGAATAATTATTAGCCGAACTATCTATGTATAATTATTTAGAAAACCTTCATTGGTTACATCGCTATTTGTGAAGTGCATACCAGCTATGTGTAATCTAAACATGATAGACCTTCGAATAAGTGACCTTAACTCCAAATTCACACAGAATAGGGGTAAGGCAAAATTATCACAGATTCTAAGTCTATAACATCCTAATTACATGTAGCCTTAGTGTACCCACTTAGCAACTATCAACTTAGTAATGAAGATCCCGTTTTAGTTCTCAAGTATAAAGTACTTATAGTAACAACAAATACTCATATGGTATTTTAATTTTAATGTTATGTTCTATTGTTCTCATTGTGGTAGGGTTGGTAAGATTTTGCATTGTTGCAACCACACACTTAAACTTAGGCACATGCTAGTCAACCCTCAGATAATATAGGTGATCAGGCTATATCTTCCCAGTTTTGACCATATGTCTCTAAGCCCACTTGTGTTGCCCAACAATCGTAATTCTTTTGTACTGTCCTAGTGACACTGATTTTAGTATGAATGCAGCACGTATACTTACTTAAATATTTTACTATTTAAAGTATAAACTCTTGGTTAGAGTATTTTAATCCCTTATGTATTTATAGTTAGTATATCTTTTATGGGTTGATATACTTAATTCACTATAAACAATGCTCTGATACCAATCTGTCACACCCTAAAACCAGGAACGGCGGAAACATTCTGGGGCAGAGGACGTCAAGTATAATATCAACAACAATGTAAAGTAGTAAACAAGCAACAACATCATCCATTGCATTAATAATATAATTATTATACAAATGTGTTCTGTCAAATTTTGATAAACACTAAAGCATAAATCAAAATGAAAGATAAGTCTTGAACAAGCTCCATCTTCCTTTTTCCTTCCATCGGTACCTGTCTATGATGACCTGAGGATACAAGTAATTTTGAAAGCGAGTATCAGCTTTAAAGCTGGTGAGATCATAAGTATTTAGTGTCTTAATTTGAATGTAAGAATATGTAAGTACATGTATTGTAAGTATTGAAAGTGTATATGAACTGTAAGTGTTTGAAAAACCCTAGAATCCCTATGATTCCTACTAGTATATGAAGGTGTCTTCTACCAAGTCCTAACTATTCTGAATGTAGTCTTCTCCCAAGACCTAACTGTTCTGAATGTATGTTCCTTGTAAGAGTATGTATTTTCCCAAGTATAACTATCATTATCCAAAAATATAGTTTCTACATTAATGTGCGTCGTGTGAATGTTCACGAAGTGAATGTAATGGGAAAATGAAATAGTACTATGGTGTAGTGCTGTAAGAACTACTGCCGTACTAAATTACCTTAAACCAGATTTTATATTAAGGCATTATGTGATAAATTGCACCATACTATCGACTAGTAACAACGACATAATGAATGGTCGTAATAACGGAATGACGTTTGGCACCCGCAGACCTACAGGTCCGGCTGTAGCTAGCAGCAAGGTGTAGGATTGTCAATCCAGTATAGATCTATACGCAAACTCACACTCTCCCTCCAAGAGAATTCTGGCTACAACTCAAGTCGTGACATTTAAGTCATGTTCCGATTTAAATCACAATAATTAACGTATTCTTGTATATGTACTTTAATGAACTGTTCTAGTTGTAATGTAATGAACTGTTCTAGCTGTAATGTGATGAACTGTTCTAGCTAAAATGTAATGAACTGTTCTAGCTGTAATGTACGTGCTCTCTACCTAGCAAGTATAGTAATGTAACCGTTCTAGTATAGTTGTATATGTTCTCGTCCTAGTATAGTTGTATATGTGATGTACTGTAATGTTCTAGAAAGTATTGAATCATGAATGAACTTACTCATGGTATGATATCGCGTTCTAGTAATGGTTCTAGTATCTTCCGGAACTACCCATATGGTAGTTTTCTTGTAATCTAAGTGGTACGTATGGACATGGATGTATACCCTTGCTACCTAAGGGCATAGGATGAACTGGAAGGACCTTTTATGACTATATATGTACACATGATATATAACTAATATTTAAACGACTTTCGGACGAATACCCAATATCCCACCAGACCACATCTCAAGGCGCAAAAAGGAAATAGGGTGGATAGCCTTCCTAAGTCTTTTAAACATTTCTTATATAACTATACATATAGAGGCATGCAATTTATAATATAAAATCATAAATAAGTTTTGTAAGACATTTGAAATATAAGTATTATTTTAAGAAATGATCGACTTGATGTCAATCTATAAAACAATTTGAAGGCATAAGTTTAATAAAACAGTTTTAAGTATAAGGAAACATTTGTTTGAAACACAGTTGTAAATAAGTTTGAAAGGAAATGTACGGAGTAAGCTGTACAGTGTAAAAAGGAGTTTAAAACATATAAAATGTTCATAAAAAGTCATTTGAAGGAAACTGTTTGGTAAAACGGCTAATGAGTAGCCAAATCATTTGAATGTTGTATATTAATCACATGTGATTGATGTAATAAGTAATATAATCCTACTTACTAATCACATGTGATTGACATAATAAGTAGCATGATTCTACTTGTATCCCCCCCCCCCATAAAACATTTAAAAAGAGTTTAAAACATTAGTTAAGGGGGTATAAACTCACCTGCAGTAAGTGACTGGAATTGAACAGACTGTTATCGTACGGAAGGATCGGACAAGTGCTTGGTGTCAAGTGGAGACTTAGACACACACACAATGATCCTAATTACATATGAAAACATATGTATATAAATAATTAGTGATTATAACACTAATTATACAAGTAATAACATTTAAGCGCGAGGAAAGCACTTTTGGTCAAGTGCTAGGAGGCTAAAGGGTTGCAACAAAGGAGTGCAATGCCCCTAATGTGAGTTTAAGTTCTAATGACCATATTCATTGGAGTTTACGGCCCAAGAGAGTAATCTCCTGGCCGTAAACTCCCAACCAAGGCTTGGGATGGTACTTTCAATTACTACAACCTTAGTGGGAATTGTTTCAAGGCCTTTACAAGTGTTTGGGAACCATATTGACTCCTTTGGGGAGTTTACAGCCCAAATACCCTTTTCCCTTGGAGTTTACGGCCGTAAACTCCCTTGGGAGGGTGATTATGGTGCTTTCAAGTCTCTATAATAACTAGGAACAATTCTAGGCTTTTGGACTTGGCTTTGGAAGAGTTTATGGCACCATTTGGTACCATTTCTTGGAGTTTACGGCCATAGAACATTTTGGGCCGTAAACTCCCTCACACATGGGGTTCTAAATGTTTTAGCTAGTCCGTAACTGATCTAGGTACTTGTCCAAATTGTCTCATGGCCTTAGGAAGTGTTTCGGGTGTCCTTTGACCCCTTTATGGGAGTTTACGGCCCAAGAACCATTCTTGGCCGTAAACTCTTCAATACTTGTGCTTTTCTTATGTTTCCTAGGTCCTAAACACATTAAGGTATTTTCCAAAAATAGAGTCCAAGCCTTTGGGGGTGATTAGGGCACTTTTAGCCCTTGAAAAAGGGGTTTACGGCCCAAGAGCATATCCTTGGCCGTAAACTCCTAAAAGTATATGGTTTTGATTGATTTCTAGCCTCTAATGTTCATACATAAAGTCCTTAACTAGTTGCCTAAAAAGGAATTGGGACTAGATGGCCTTTAGGCCTTGTTTTGGAGTTTACACCCCAAGAACGTTATTGGGCCGTAAGCTCCCAGATCTTGTGTTTTGGATATGTAAATAATGTTATTAAGCATATAAGATGAAAACCCGAAGATCCGTGAGAGAGAAATTGGCTTTTCTCTAAATGGAATTCAACTAATGAACCAATTTGGTTCAGAATTCTATTTATAGTCTTGAGATTTTTGGCAGAAAATATTTCTATTCTCGGAATGGATTCTAATGATCTAGGGTAATGGAATTTAAAGTGTTGCACAAAATCCTAGTGCAACCACTCTCCGAATACCCCTTTTTGGTGTAACACCCTGAAACTGCCAAACTTATATTCTAAGTCTAAATTTTTATTGTAACTGCTCTACTTCTATTGGATTGAAATGGTTTGATTAGAATGGAAAATTTCAGGTTGTCACATCATCCCCCTGTTAAAGGGAATTTCATCTCGAAATTAGAATTTAGGCAAGGAAGTATGCACGAATGATCGAGTAGTGAGGAGAAAACTTCCTAATCGATTGGTTCTAGCGTACTTAAGTGAAATCGGGCTCTCGGTTGGCATTCCAACGAACCTTCACTAACTGGCGACGGCTTTGCTTCGTCCGCTTGACCTCTCGGACGAGGGTCACTACGGTTCTAATACGAAGGCGAGGATCTCGACTAGTGGACTTGCAAGAGTCCTAACGGAAAGGTATAGTTTCACGATCGAGATGCGAAGAGTAGAAAGTATGTTACTGAGTTCGCGGAGTAGGTCTAGTTTGTGCGAGGCACAGGACCGATTCTGATAAGAATCTCGGAGGTCCTGTCTAACTTGGATTTAGCTTTCTACGCTTTACGAAGCGTATTAAGCCATTCCCAGAGTGAGTTATTCTAAAGAACTTGGTCACTCACTTGGAATCTCAAAGGTTCCTTTTCTTGCGTAACTTCCCAGTCAAAGGCCACCCCTTGCTGGGTCAAAGTCGTACGAGTTTCTGTAGCTTGCAAGGAGTTCTAAATGAACTAAGGCGGTAGGTCGGTAAGACCTATAATTTGGTAAATGACTGTCGGCATCTCTGGTCTCGATAAATGCTCAACGGTTTTGACAAATTGAAAGAGTACTCAAAATTTCCCACAGTACTAATAGTGGGTCTTAGAAATTTGACTCTTCAATTTCAAAACTCGTGCTTTGAGAACATCGCTAAAAGTTCCTCTGAAGGGAATGTTTTCCCATGGGTTCCTTCTTACTACAAGGCTAGATAAGCAAGTCATTACATGGAGAAATGACGAACTGATCCAGGTAAGAAAGACGTACCCTACTCGTTTTAGCTCATAAAAGCTATGGGTGTGTTGGTCCTATCCGAAGGGTATCACTACAGACTCGAAGTGTCCGTATCGAGTTCAGGAGATAGTCTTCCGGACATCTTTCCCTAACACTCGAACTGGTGATATTCGGATCCCGGATCTATTCCTGGAAGTAGTTTCTTCCTTTGCGTTTGCTCAACCATTTTGTCTACGCGCGGCAGAGATAACGATTTCTAATGAAAAATCTCGACGGAGTCCTTAATAACCGAGGTACATGCAATGCGATCCATCGATCTCTGGAAGAATATGATCGAGGTTCTCTAGGGTGAGAAACCTAATCTTCTAATTCTATTTATGTGTAGTTCGCTAAGTTGTCCAAACTGTTCTTGTATCTCCGTGGGTGTTTGAACTATAAGGTGATCTGTTTACGAAAGTCGTACTCGGTTCTAAGTTTGTTCGCATGACGAGGCGATTACTCGTAGGCTTAAGCAGTTCTCCGTCCTGAAGTTCATATTAGAATTCATAATTGGTTCACAATCACCATTTCGTGTATACTAGTCATATATAATTAAGGTTGAAAAGGTAGTCGAATAATTGATTCTTCTTTAAGCTCATATCCCATCGGGGAAAAAGAATTTAAAGTGGAATCATCAATTCTAAACCTGTAGAACCTTGATTATATATCACTCTTATGCATACATTCCTCAGTGATAGATCAACCGCATGAATCCCTGGATTAAACTTGACGTACTGTACGAGTGGTACTTCAGCGATTTCTTCGGAAAGAAAATAACTAATAGGTACTCCTGGCATGAGTACTTCGGTGTTCTGATGTGGCGGTTTCGCTGGAAAAGTGATCTAGAAGAAAGGGGTGTACGTATGAAGCTGTTTTTGTGAGGATCAATTTGAATCGAGTCGCATGATAATGTTGAAATCATACCGAAACTTAAAGAGATTAGATTTGAACATAAGACGTTTACAGACAAAACACAACCGTGCAACCATGAACAGAGTTACAGTAATTTAGATTTACCACAAGAATACTGCTGCGAATAAGGTATACTACAAAAGACAAGTATACGCAGCACGAGAGTCCTTATACAGATAGGATCTCGCAAAAGGTAAGACTCTAGTTGCACTAGTTCTAGATAATTTATAAGTCTGTTACAACGAAACGCCTTAATTGCATTTAACGTGGTTCCTGAGCAGGCTCTCCTGCAGCTGTGATCCTGAGAATCTTCCCGTCTGCGCCAGAGTTCTGCATTATCGGGCAATCCTTCTGGAGATGTCCAATTTCACCGCATTGGTGACATATCTGGACAGCACCCACGTCAGTGGAGGAAATGAAGTGTCGAGCAGGAGTTATGGGGACACGGCTGCTTTCATTGATCTCCTCTTTTGGGCAATTTCTGTAATAGTGCCCTGCCTCACCACAACTATAGCAAAGTAGGCTTGCTCCCATGGTGGAGGTAATTCTACAGAAGTGAGCAATGTATCCCATCTTGTGGCAATTATTGCATTGCCAAGCTCAGCAAATTCCCTTGTGGTGGTGGTTGCACCGGTCGCACTTCGGGAGTGTTCCTTTATATGGTATGCTCTGCCTGGCAATTTTCTGAAACCGTTTGCGTTCTACTTTGGCTTGACGTTTTCTTTTCTTGAACTCTCAGTTGTTGTTTTGGGTGGTGGCGACTATTACTATTTGTTGATTCCCCGGATCGTTAACACGATCAGGATCGTCAACTTCTTTTTCAGCCTTGCTTGCATTGGCAGTGTTGCGGTTTGCCAGGACTGCTGTCACGGCAGCCATCACGGCAGCTGTAACGGTGGCTTGAAAAGTAGCGGCGTCCATAGGAAAAGTAGAGGTCTCGTTGCTTGGCTGGTTGTTTCCGGATGATGACATGATTCTGTTAACACGAAAGAATAAAGATTTTGTGAGCGATTCTGGTTGACCCTGATGTACTTAGATTGTTCATGTAAAGAGTAGAAGTATGTTCTCGAAAGTTGGACCTACATCCCCATGATGCAGTCCTAGTCACGGGTGGAAGTAAGTTCGTAGAATGGTCTCAAGACGTTTGTTGTTCAAGCTGAGGTATCGTGGGTTGGTGAATAACAAGATCCAACCACTGAAAGAGACTTGGAAATGTCTCCGGATCTAACTTGCTATAGTCCAATGACTTGACTATAGCATGATTCAAATAGACTCTATTGAAAGAATGATAAGAGTATTTAAATGAAGAATGACACAGAGGTTAGCCGGCTGTCAATATCTTTGATATTCACGATGTAAAGATTTTGGCAAATGACCTTGTAAAGGTCTTACATCATATTCGCAGAAGATAGTTCCTGACAGCATAAAGACCTAACTAAGGTACTTACGGTACAAGATAATTTCATAGAAAATGCCACATCGGGCATAGACAAACTAATATGATTCCTCATTATAAGGAAATAAAGTAAAGTGTCTACTTCTGGCGACGGTCATCCCTCTGGTGAACTTCTCAGTTAAGCCAATTGACGTTCCATCTCAAACGGGTGTCTTTCAAACACCATCTGGCGTACTCGGAGTTCTAAGACTTCGGCTCGTGATTTCAGCCAGTGCTTGCAGCAGGGTTTCATGGCTTCTCTCGATCTCTCGTGTGCATCTCCTAGATGAATGGTGTGGAGGGTATGCATTCTAGCATAGGCGACTATTTCTGAAATCTGATGTAGGGCTGTCCTGCCTTGAATCTCATTTCGGGCCTCTCTACGGACCAAGATTGGCAAGACTATATCTGTTAAGCCCTCATTGCTCAAGTCGTGAAAGCTTCGGTCGCCATCAAATAGCATAGGCTAATCTTGTCCTTGGCTCCATATTTCCAAGCATTCCACTCACTTAGGATCGGGAAATGAAAAGCCGGACTAGGGTTAGGAATTGGAAGGGAGCTACTTGGAACTCTGGTTCGGAGTTAGCATCATACGAAAGGTCTTCGTCATGGTGATCATTCAAGGGGAAAAGGATGATCATTTTATGGTTATTCTCCAAACCAACCAGCTATGACTTCTTTAGGAAGATACAGGTTTGTCGAGGGGATGGAGTCCAATTATGTTTTCTATGCGAGAATTTAGGGTAAGAGAATAATTATTAGCCGAACTATCTATGTATAATTATTTAGAAAACCTTCATTGGTTACATCGCTATTTGTGAAGTGCATACCAGCTATGTGTAATCTAAACATGATAGACCTTCGAATAAGTGACCTTAACTCCAAATTCACACAGAATAGGGGTAAGGAAAAATTATCAAAGATTCTAAGTCTATAACATCCTAATTACATGTAGCCTTAGTGTACCCACTTAGCAACTATCAACTTAGTAATGAAGATCCCGTTTTAGTTCTCAAGTATAAAGTACTTATAGTAACAACAAATACTCATATGGTATTTTAATTTTAATGTTATGTTCTATTGTTCTCATTGTGGTAGGGTTGGTAAGATTTTGCATTGTTGCAACCACACACTTAAACTTAGGCACATGCTAGTCAACCCTCAGATAATATAGGTGATCAGGCTATATCTTCCCAGTTTTGACCATATGTCTCTAAGCCCACTTGTGTTGCCCAACAATCGTAATTCTTTTGTACTGTCCTAGTGACACTGATTTTAGTATGAATGCAGCACGTATACTTACTTAAATATTTTACTATTTAAAGTATAAACTCTTGGTCAGAGTATTTTAATCCCTTATGTATTTATAGTTAGTATATCTTTTATGGGTTGATATACTTAATTCACTATAAACAATGCTCTGATACCAATCTGTCACACCCTAAAACCAGGAACGGCGGAAACGTTCTGGGGCAGAGGACATCATGTATAATATCAACAACAATGTAAAGTAGTAAACAAGCAACAACATCATCCATTGCATTAATAATATAATTATTATACAAATGTGTTCTGTCAAATTTTGATAAACACTAAAGCATAAATCAAAATGAAAGATAAGTCTTGAACAAGCTCCATCTTCCTTTTTCCTTCCATCGGTACCTGTCTATGATGACCTGAGGATACAAGTAATTTTGAAAGCGAGTATCAGCTTTAAAGCTGGTGAGATCATAAGTATTTAGTGTCTTAATTTGAATGTAAGAATATGTAAGTACATGTATTGTAAGTATTGAAAGTGTATATGAACTGTAAGTGTTTGAAAAACCCTAGAATCCCTATGATTCCTACTAGTATATGAAGGTGTCTTCTACCAAGTCCTAACTGTTCTGAATGTAGTCTTCTCCCAAGACCTAACTGTTCTGAATGTATGTTCCTTGTAAGAGTATGTATTTTCCCAAGTATAACTATCATTATCCAAAAATATAGTTTCTACATTAATGTGCGTCGTGTGAATGTTCACGAAGTGAATGTAATGGGAAAATGAAATAGTACTATGGTGTAGTGCTGTAAGAACTACTGCCGTACTAAATTACCTTAAACCGGATTTTATATTAAGGCTTTATGTGATAAATTGCACCATACTATCGACTAGTAACAACGACATAATGAATGGTCGTAATAACGGAATGACGTTTGGCACCCGCAGACCTACAGGTCCGGCTGTAGCTAGCAGCAAGGTGTAGGATTGTCAATCCAGTATAGATCTATACGCAAACTCACACTCTCCCTCCAAGAGAATTCTGGCTACAACTCGAGTCGTGACATTTAAGTCATGTTCCGATTTAAATCACAATAATTAACGTATTCTTGTATATGTACTTTAATGAACTGTTCTAGTTGTAATGTAATGAACTGTTCTAGCTGTAATGTGATGAACTGTTCTAGCTGAAATGTAATGAACTAAAGCTGTAATGTACGTTCTCTCTACCTAGCAAGTATAGTAATGTGATCGTTCTAGTATAGTTGTATATGTTCTCGTCCTAGTATAGTTGTATATACTGTAATGTTCTAGAAAGTATTGAATCATGAATGAACTTACTCATGGTATGATATCGCGTTCTAGTAATGGTTCTAGTATCTTCCTGAACTACCCATATGGTAGTTTTCTTGTAATCTAAGTGGTACGTATGGACATGGATGTATACCCTTGCTACCTAAGGGCATAGGATGAACTGGAAGGACCTTTTATGACTATATATGTACACATGATATATAACTAATATTTAAACGACTTTCGGACGAATACCCAATATCCCACCAGACCACATCTCAAGGTGCGAAAAGCAAATAGGGTGGATAGCCTTCCTAAGTCTTTTAAACATTTCTTATATAACTATACATATAGAGGCATGCAATTTATAATATAAAATCATAAATAAGTTTTGTAAGACATTTGAAATATAAGTATTATTTTAAGAAATGATCGACTTGATGTCAATCTATAAAACAATTTGAAGGCATAAGTTTAATAAAACAGTTTAAGTATAAGGAAACATTTGTTTGAAACACAGTTGTAAATAAGTTTGAAAGGAAATGTACGGAGTAAGCTGTACAGTGTAAAAAGGAGTTTAAAACATATAAAATGTTCATAAAAAGTCATTTGAAGGAAACTGTTTGGTAAAACGGCTAATGAGTAGCCAAATCATTTGAATGTTGTATATTAATCACATGTGATTGATGTAATAAGTAATATAATCCTACTTACTAATCACATGTGATTGACATAATAAGTAGCATGATTCTACTCGTATCCCCCCCATAAAACATTTAAAAAGAGTTTAAAACATTAGTTAAGGGGGTATAAACTCACCTGCAGTAAGTGACTGGAATTGAACAGACTGTTATCGTACGGAAGGATCGGACAAGTGCTTGGTGTCAAGTGGAGACTTAGACACACACACAATGATCCTAATTACATATGAAAACATATGTATATAAATAATTAGTGATTATAACACTAATTATACAAGTAATAACATTTAAGCGCGAGGAAAGCACTTTTGGTCAAGTGCTAGGAGGCTAAAGGGTTGCAACAAAGGAGTGCAATGCCCCTAATGTGAGTTTAAGTTCTAATGACCATATTCATTGGAGTTTACGGCCCAAGAGAGTAATCTCCTGGCCGTAAACTCCCAACCAAGGCTTGGGATGGTACTTTCAATTACTACAACCTTAGTGGGAATTGTTTCAAGGCCTTTACAAGTGTTTGGGAACCATATTGACTCCTTTGGGGAGTTTACAGCCCAAAGACCCTTTTCCCTTGGCGTTTACGGCCGTAAACTCCCTTGGGAGGGTGATTATGGTGCTTTCAAGTCTCTATAATAACTAGGAACAATTCTAGGCTTTTGGACTTGGCTTTGGAAGAGTTTATGGCACCATTTGGTACCATTTCTTGGAGTTTACGGCCATAGAACATTTTGGGCCGTAAACTCCCTCACACATGGGGTTCTAAATGTTTTAGCTAGTCCGTAACTGATCTAGGTACTTGTCCAAATTGTCTCATGGCCTTAGGAAGTGTTTCGGGTGTCCTTTGACCCCTTTATGGGAGTTTACGGCCCAAGAACCATTCTTGGCCGTAAACTCTTCAATACTTGTGCTTTTCTTATGTTTCCTAGGTCCTAAACACATTAAGGTATTTTCCAAAAATAGAGTCCAAGCCTTTGGGGGTGATTAGGGCACTTTTAGCCCTTGAAAAAGGGGTTTACGGCCCAAGAGCATATCCTTGGCCGTAAACTCCTAAAAGTATATGGTTTTGATTGATTTCTAGCCTCTAATGTTCATACATAAAGTCCTTAACTAGTTGCCTAAAAAGGAATTGGGACTAGATGGCCTTTAGGCCTTGTTTTGGAGTTTACACCCCAAGAACGTTATTGGGCCGTAAGCTCCCAGATCTTGTGTTTTGGATATGTAAATAATGTTATTAAGCATATAAGATGAAAACCCGAAGATCCGTGAGAGAGAAATTGGCTTTTCTCTAAATGGAATTCAACTAATGAACCAATTTGGTTCAGAATTCTATTTATAGTCTTGAGATTTTTGGCAGAAAATATTTCTATTCTCGGAATGGATTCTAATGATCTAGGGTAATGGAATTTAAAGTGTTGCACAAAATCCTAGTGCAACCACTCTCCGAATACCCCTTTTTGGTGTAACACCCTGAAACTGCCAAACTTATATTCTAAGTCTAAATTTTTATTGTAACTGCTCTACTTCTATTGGATTGAAATGGTTTGATTAGAATGGAAAATTTCAGGTTGTCACATCATCCCCCTGTTAAAGGGAATTTCATCTCGAAATTAGAATTTAGGCAAGGAAGTATGCACGAATGATCGAGTAGTGAGGAGAAAACTTCCTAATCGATTGGTTCTAGCGTACTTAAGTGAAATCGGGCTCTCGGTTGGCATTCCAACGAACCTTCACTAACTGGCGACGGCTTTGCTTCGTCCGCTTGACCTCTCGGACGAGGGTCACTACGGTTCTAATACGAAGGCGAGGATCTCGACTAGTGGACTTGCAAGAGTCCTAACGGAAAGGTATAGTTTCACGATCGAGATGCGAAGAGTAGAAAGTATGTTACTGAGTTCGCGGAGTAGGTCTAGTTTGTGCGAGGCACAGGACCGATTCTGATAAGAATCTCGGAGGTCCTGTCTAACTTGGATTTAGCTTTCTACGCTTTACGAAGCGTATTAAGCCATTCCCAGAGTGAGTTATTCTAAAGAACTTGGTCACTCACTTGGAATCTCAAAGGTTCCTTTTCTTGCGTAACTTCCCAGTCAAAGGCAACCCCTTGTTGGGTCAAAGTCGTACGAGTTTCTGTAGCTTGCAAGGAGTTCTAAATGAACTAAGGCGGTAGGTCGGTAAGACCTATAATTTGGTAAATGACTGTCGGCGTCTCTGGTCTCGATAAATGCTCAACGGTTTTGACAAATTGAAAGAGTACTCAAATTTCCCACACTACTAATAGTGGGTCTTAGAAATTTGACTCTTCAATTTCAAAACTCGTGCTTTGAGAACATCGCTAAAAGTTCCTCTGAAGGGAATGTTTTCCCATGGGTTCCTTCTTACTACAAGGCTAGATAAGCAAGTCATTACATGGAGAAATGACGAACTGATCCAGGTAAGAAAGACGTACCCTACTCGTTTTAGCTCATAAAAGCTATGGGTGTGTTGGTCCTATCCGAAGGGTATCACTACAGACTCGAAGTGTCCGTATCGAGTTCAGGAGATAGTCTTCCGGACATCTTTCCCTAACACTCGAACTGGTGATATTCGGATCCCGGATCTATTCCTGGAAGTAGTTTCTTCCTTTGCGTTTGCTCAACCATTTTGTCTACGCGCGGCAGAGATAACGATTTCTAATGAAAAATCTCGACGGAGTCCTTAATAACCGAGGTACATGCAATGCGATCCATTGATCTCTGGAAGAATATGACCGAGGTTCTCTAGGGTGAGAAACCTAGTCTTCTAATTCTATTTATGTGTAGTTCGCTAAGTTGTCCAAACTGTTCTTGTATCTCCGTGGGTGTTTGAACTATAAGGTGATCTGTTTACGAAAGTCATACTAGGTTCTAAGTTTGTTCGCATGACGAGGCGATTACTCGTAGGCTTAAGCAGTTCTCCGTCCTGAAGTTCATATTAGAATTCATAATTGGTTCACAATCACCATTTCGTGTATACTAGTCATATATAATTAAGGTTGAAAAGGTAGTCGAATAATTGATTCTTCTTTAAGCTCATATCCCATCGGGGAAAAAGAATTTAAAGTGGAATCATCAATTCTAAACCTGTAGAACCTTGATTATATATCACTCTTATGCATACATTCCTCAGTGATAGATCAACCGCATGAATCCCTGGATTAAACTTGACGTACTGTACGAGTGGTACTTCGGCGATTTCTTCGGAAAGAAAATAACTAATAGGTACTCCTGGCATGAGTACTTCGGTGTTCTGATGTGGCGGTTTCGCTGGAAAAGTGATCTAGAAGAAAGGGGTGTACGTATGAAGCTGTTTTTGTGAGGATCAATTTGAATCGAGTCGCATGATAATGTTGAAATCATACCGAAACTTAAAGACATTAGATTTAAACATAAGACATTTACAGACAAAACACAACCGTGCAACCATGAACAGGGTTACAGTAATTTAGATTTACCACAAGACTATTGCTGCGAATAAGGTATACTACAAAAGACAAGTATACGCAGCACGAGAGTCCTTATATAGATAGGATCTCGCAAAAGGTAAGACTCTAGTTGCACTAGTTCTAGATAATTTATAAGTCTGTTACAACGAAACGCCTTAATTGCATTTAACGTGGTTCCTGAGCAGGCTCTCGTGCAGCTGTGATCCTGAGAATCTTCCCGTCTGCGCCAGAGTTCTGCGTTATCGGGCAATCCTTCTGGAGACCCTTTCCCCTTGGAGTTTACGGTCGTAAACTCCCTTGGGAGGGTGATTATGGTGCTTTCAAGTCTCTATAATAACTAGGAACAATTCTAGGCTTTTGGACTTGGCTTTGGAAGAGTTTATGGCACCATTTGGTACCATTTCTTGGAGTTTACGGCCATAGAACATTTTGGGCCATAAACTACCTCACACATGGGGTTCTAAATGTTTTAGCTAGTCCGTAACTCATCTAGGTACTTGTCCAAATTGTCTCATGGCCTTAGGAAGTGTTTAGGGTGTCCTTTGACCCCTTTATGGGAGTTTACGGCCCAAGAACCATTCTTGGCCGTAAACTCTTCAATACTTGTGCTTTTCTTATGTTTCCTAGGTCCTAAACACATTAAGGTATTTGCCAAAAATAGAGTCCAAGCCTTTGGGGGTGATTAGGGCACTTTTAGCCCTTGAAAAAGGGGTTTACGGCCCAAGAGAATATCCTTGGCTGTAAACTCCTAAAAGTATATGGTTTTGATTGATTTCTAGAAGGGTAACCTGTTATCTATCTATTCAAACACCTGTTAAACTTAATCTTTTGTTGGTAATCGAAAATGTGTACCGTCGAGACGGCTAACCAGCAAGATAGAGAACACTAACTTCGTACCTATGGATTGTATTCTCAATCCGAAGGATTATTCTGTTCCATTCGATTTAATGGAAAACTTTTTCACGAAATGGTTTGATGCTACGTTTGACATGAAACGACCAAGTCTCATTCATGTTGTCATTCTCGGTTTCAAAAGGGTCGCCCGTCTAAATCCTTCCCCGACCCGAATCTCGTGATCTTCGGCATCAAACCATCGCATCATTTTGTGCACCAAAGCTCAAGAAGTTTTCCCGATAAGAATTGCCATGCATTCCTCGTTCCTATGATCATCGGGAAACGGGAAGTCTGCAGCTCTATTCCCTATGTGTCTTTCCAAAGGACTCCTGAGAATTCCAAACGTTTAGTCTAACCGCGCATCGGCCTAATCTCTGGATCTACCTCATGACCGAACCTCAGTAAGAATGACGTGCTCAAAACGGTGACCAAGAACTGATATGATCACTACGGACTAGTAGTCGTATCCTTTCGGTTGAATCTTTTTCCCTCGATCATGTAGCCAAGCAAAGTAGTCGTAACCGTGTACTTTTCCAACATCTAAAGCGATAGGGAATTAGTCGGCATCGGAAATACCCATAGAAACCTGTCGATTCTTGGGTCCCATCGACTAATATCGCAGACCTTGATGTGTGTATGGATCACTCCAATAGTATTCTAATGTTAACGTTATTGTGGTAGTGTTGGTAAGTTTTAGACTTGTTGCAATACCACAACCAAACTTAGGCACATGCTAGTCACTCCCAGGAAGACGTAGTTGATCAGGCTACATCCCCCTAAATGTGACTATATGTCTCTAAGCTCAATTGTGTTATCCAACAATCTTAATACTTTTGTTTGGTTTTAGGACGATACTGACTTCTGTGTTTTATAGTGATGTGTGTATATATACTTAGTTAAATCTTTTAGATACTTAACAGTATATATCCTTGGTCAGAGTGTTTTAGTCCCGAAGTGTTTATAGTTCGTATATCTTTTATAGGTTGATATACTTGATTCACTATAAACAATGCTCTGATACCAATCTGTCACACCCCAAAACCGATAACGGCGGAATACGTTTCGGGGTGGATGACGTAGTGTACAGTATCATCACAATTGTATAATAGTAAAAACAAGAATCATACAACCATTTCATTTACATAGTAAGTGTATTTACAAGTGTGTTTTGTAATGTTTGACAAACACCAAAAGTAAACAAAAATAAGAGATGGGTCTTGTATCCTCCATCTTCTCCAAAAATTGCTGCTGTACCTGTCTATCTTTGACCTGAAGATACAAGTTATTTTGAAAAGAATATCAGCATAATGCTGGTGAGTTCATAAGAGTTTTAGTGTGAGTACTTGTATAAAAAGCATTAGAGTCATTATTATGAAAACTGAAGTTTGAAATCATAAATAGTGGTGAAACCTAGAAAATCCCATATTCTCCAGAACATTAAGTAATGTAATATAGTGAGTTATTCTTAGAGTATGTAATAGTGGTGCAGCATCCTTTAGTATTAGATACTTATTTACTTCGGGATATTACTTCATCTTTCTTTTAGTATTTTAGTGCGGTTATAGTGTCTTTCTAGTATATTCCCAATAGTGTGAGTAATAGCGAACCCCCATGACCTTCCCAGTCATGCATAGTGTAGTAGAGTAAAAGCATCCCTAGGCCTGAGCGGCTCGGACTGAAGTTATCAGTCGAGATGTAATAGCGTCTGCCCCGTATAGATCTATACATATAGTGTCGTCTTCCTGTCGGAAAACTTCGGGCATAGTGAATAGCGTATAGAGTATCCCGTAGTGGATTAGTGAGTTATCTCATGATTAGTGCATTCTCTTGTATTATAGCGTAGAAATCTTTCGTATAACTTGTATTGTATTCTCTTATTAGTGTATTGCTTCATAATATAGAGAATTATAGTAGTGTAGAGTAATAGTGGAAACTAGGGATAGAGTCCTTAACTATACCCATTATAGTTAATTTAGTGTATGTGGTTCTAGTCAAGTAGTGATTCAGGTAATTAATGAATTAAGAAGTACTCATAATCTGTACTAATATATGAGATATATAATTAAGAAATCAATGACAGTCGGATGGATAACTACTACCCTAAGTCCACAATCAAACAAGAAACAGGAAATAAGGCGAGCTATCGGTCCTAAGTCTTTCAAGTCTTACTTATATAAATATATTAGTATGATTACATTCTTATAAAGAGTTTTATTTAACAAAAGTATTGTACTAAAGGAACATTAAAAACTTGTTATTTAATCCAAAGTAGTTTTGAAGACAATTGATTTATTTATAAAGCATAGTGATTAATCACATATGATTTGAATTACAGGTTGTGAATCACATGTGATTAATTCTGAAATCTGAAAAATAGTCTTGTATAACTTTTCATAAACATGAATATTCAACTTGTATCTCCCCCCTAAAACATATAAAACATTTGAAAGGTTCATTAAGGGGTATGAACTCACCTGAAATCACGGAAATCGGGTGAATCGGGTAAATCGGGTAAAAGTGTCGATTGAGCGTTTGGTACCCAATAACCTCTTGAGCACCTCCTAGGACCCTAATGTCCTATGAAATATGTATTTTACAAGAAGTTAATCATCTTATGCCTTTCATTATAGTATTTGGACATTCTAGCATCGTTTTCGGGGTTTTAAGGCCTAGAAGGGGTTCCCGGGAGTGGTACAAAGTCATGAATGATTTACGGGAGGGTTCACGAGCTCACTCTTTTGGATTTTATGGCCCAAAAGCCATCCTTTGGGAGTTTACGGTCGTAAACCCCCTAGGTTTGGCCGTAAACTCTTGTGGCACTCCAAAGTGTATGCTTAAGGTCTTATTTCACTTCCTTGATTTAGTGGTGTGTGTCTTGGACCATTTTAAGGGATTAAACATCATAATTTGTGACATTTTTGGGGAGTTTACGGCCAAGACTTGTTCTTGGGCCGTAAACTCTTGTAAACCCTTCAAGATGTATGTAAATATATATTGAAACCATGGGATCACTATCCCGAATAAGATACAGATTTAGAAAACCATGGGATCACTATCCCGTATAAGATATAGTTAAAGACACAAAACCTTGGGATCATTATCCCGTATAAGATATAGATTTAGAAAGCCATGGGATCATTATCCCGTATAAGTTATAGATACGAAACCATGGGATCACTATCCCGTATAAATTATAGTTAATGACCATGGGGAAAGACATCCCGTACAAGTTATAAAATAGTTAGATTGATACCATGGGATCACTATCCCGAAAGAGATATAGGAATAAACCATGGGATCACTATCCCGTATAGGACATCGATATAAAATAGTTTGATAATACCATGGGATCACTATCCCGAAAGAGATCTAGAAACAATATCATGGGATCACAATCCCGAAAGAGATATAAAATATAGATGCAAAACCATGGGATCACTATCCCGAACGAAATATAGATTCTAAACCCAAACTGTGAATAAGCTGGTATTAATACATGTTGTGAGTCGGGTAACCATACTAATACGACAACGTGACCTCCTTGACGTTTGTCAGACGTCGAAACGATATCCAGAAATTTGTCACCCCAGGCGTGCCCGCCTAACTGTAGCTAGCAGTTAAGGTGTGGGATTGTCAGTCCCGAATAGATCTATTCACAAATTCCGCGCTCTCCCTCCAGGAGACTCTGGTTACACTTTCGGGGAGGATTTACTGATCATCCATAAAAGGGTAGTGACTATCTCACAAACCAGTACTAAACTATTCACAGGGTTCTCATAAGATATCGACACACAGTAAGTTATGAAACATAGTACAGTAAAGTATAGATACATGCATGAAATTATCTGACAATACATTAAAATGATACGGAGATAAACTGAAACAGACATAGTTTATCTAATAACTTAATATAGATATCAGTATACGATAGAAAGAATAGAAAAGACCCCCAAATTATTCCCATAATAATTTGATTAGTTTGATTGTTTCCTTAACTAAAATCCATTTAGTTGAAATCGAATAGTCATTCCTTATGCTCAGCATAAAACATAAGGAGTAAAAGAGTTTATAAGTTTGTCAGATATTGTTTGAAACATATCAATGTTGTGATTGGAAAACAGTTATAGTTTGCTTGTATTCCCCCCTGAAAACATTGAAAACAGTGAAAAAGCCGTAGGGGTATGAACTCACCGGACGAGATACGAGACGGTTTGGATGCTAAGAGTTGATCCAGAACTTGTAAACACACGAGGTTCCTAATTATCATGTAAAGATACACATTTGTATCTAATTAGGACTTAGTTTATTCATATGATAGGGACACTTGCTTCAAGTCGCGATAACACTCCGATACAAGTGTTTGGAGTGACCCGGGTGGCGTTTAGGGACATGAGTGACACAAGGGACTTGGGAAATGAGTTGGGACATCAAAGGAACACTCCCCTTATGGGAGTTTACGGCCTAAACACCCATCCCCATGAGTTTACGGCCGTAAACTCATGATGGGTGGTTTATGGTGCAAATTTGACTTCCAACACTTAAGGGATAATTTCTAGGCTTGGTTTAAGGACTTGGAATGATTACTAAACATCAAATAGATCCCTTTTATGGGAGTTTACGGCCTAGCTTAGCTCCATGGCCGTAAACCCTTATTTTTCCAAGAAAATGATGTTAAATGGTGCTAGAACAAATCACATGTGATTGGTAGAATTAATCCAAGGCCTAACATGAGTTTGCAAGGGATTTATGGGGTGTTTATGGAGTTTACGGCCCATGAAACCCCTTTCATGACTGTAAACTCTAGTATATGGTGTTCCAAGGTGTTTCAAGGTCTAAAACTTGCATGAAAGGACTTCTAAAATTCATCTAAGGGCCTTAGGGGTGTGTAGTTTGCATTCTAACACCAAAAATTTTGGAGTTTACAGCCCAAGAACAAGTCTTGGCCGTAAACCCTTAGAAACCTCACAAATGATGTGTTTTAGGCCCTCAAACTATTTTTGGTTGGTCCCTTGATTTATTCCAAGGCTTTTGGTGGTGTTGGATGGCTTTCTAACACCTTAAAATGGGATTTATGCCAAGTTTTGGGGAGTTTACGGCCCAAGAACTCTCCTTGGCCGTAAACTCATCTAAATCCCCCAAAATTCATGTTTTAAGTGTCCAAATGCTAGAATCAAGGTCCTATAATTCATATTTAAGCCATAGAAGTGATTTGGAAGGGTTTAAGGGCATGAAAACCCTAATTATATGAGTTTACGGCCCAAGAATGATCCTTGACCTTAAACTCCTCCAAACATCACAAAATTCAAGTTTTACATGTTTAGAATCCATATTTTAAAGTCCCATAGCCATATCTAAAGTCCAAACTAGTCAAGGAGGGGTTTAAGGGCTCAAAACCCATCATTTTTGGTGTTTACGGCCTAAGCACCTTCTTAGGCCGTAAACTCATATATATTGTCCAATTTCATGATTAAGTGTCTAGTTTGGAAGCTAAACATTGTGACAACCGTCAAATTTTGGTCAATCCAAAGTCAAATAAAGTCAACAAGTCAAACCGGTCAGCTCAACTAACCCTTGTGTACTTGGACTTACGTTCAGTATTTACTAAACAACCCACTATTCTAATAAGAGAACATAAATCGAAAAGTACGTACAACTAGATCTCTTTAACCTAAAAACTGTAGTACGTGGCGAGCCAAACCGATAAAACAATGATGCATACTCAACGGGAGTGTGTAAGATCCTTAAACAAGGCTTAACAGGGTTTACGAACCATGCATTACGGTGCCGAACACTCACAACTGTCCCACACGGAACCTCTCTCAATTGTTTTCACTCTATCTCTCTCTATGTCAAATGTCTCCCTAATCTCTCCAAGTATGTGAAATCTCCCTCTAATATCTCTCTGTATTAGAAATCTCTCCAAGAATGTCAAACCTCTCCCAAATCCCTCTAAGCATGTGAAATTTCTCTCAAATATCTCTCTGTATGAGAAATCTCTCCAAGAATGTCTAATCTCTCCCAAATCTCTCCAAGTATGTGAAATCTCTCTCAAATATCTCTCTGTATGAGAAATCTCTCCAAGAATGTCAAATCTCTCCCAAATCTCTCCAAGTATGTGAAACCTCTCTCAAATATCTCCTTGTATGAGGAATCTCTCCAAGAATGTCAAATCTCTCCCAAATCTCTCCAAGTGTGAGAAATCTCTCCCAAATCTCTCTCAAAAGTTTCCCTTAACTTTTTGAAATCATTCGGGTCATTCCGACCCTTAACCGGGTCAAAAACGGCTCAAAACGGGGCGAAAACGAGAAAAATAGGCTTTAGGAACCAAAACCAAGAGAGAAGCTTCTTAGGACCCGAAGGTCCTCTTAGGGACTGAGAACAAGAGGAACCGAAACCTCCTGAGCCGAAGGTCCTCTCAGGGCCGAACCTCGCCCAGGAGGAACCGAAACCGAGAGTAAGAACCGAAACCGAGAGTAAGAACCGAAACCGAGAGCAAGAACCGAAACCGAGAGCAAGAACCGAAACCTCCTGAGCCGAACCGAAGGTACTGTTCATCTAACCGAACCGAAGGTACTGTTCACTACTGTTCACTACAGTACGTTCGGTTCTGGCATTCTCGCCTCTTATCCCGAACCGAACCCCAATGACCCTTCGGACCGAACCCTCGCCCATCGCTCTCGCGTCCGACTTGCCCTTCGTTTCCCTCTATTCGTTTCCGACTCCAACCACAGCGTGGACCGAGCCTCGGCCTAGGGACCGAACCTCAGCCTAGGACCGAGAGGTCTCGCTGAGAACTCTTTTCTTCCCGGTTTTCGCATAGTTTTGCATTTAAGGCCCGTTTTTAATTATTTTAACGCGGGATTTTCACCCAAAATCATATTTTAACATAATAAACCCCAAATATTCACAATTTAATCATATTTTCATAAAAATCTTTATTTAAATAATAAAAGCAAGTGGGTAAAGTACAAAGAGGTGGAGTGTTGACTTTGCTTTACCTTATAGCACAAGCAACCACTCCCACACCCACTCTATGACCAGCCACCCCCCCCACCTTACCTAGGTCACATCAATGTCTTTTCCACTCAATATCCCTATGTCCCACGTTTTTGAGTGCTGATTATTCATCCTCTCTCCTCACTTCTCTCATTTGCTCTCATTTCACAAGAAGATCAAACTCTTTCCTCTCTCACTTTCTCTCTCTAGAAATTCGAGATTCAAGGGCTGATCTTGAGTTTTTCCTCCACATTTGGTAAGCAAAATCCATTCTCTTTATGATTATCTCATTTATTTCCACTCAAATCATGGATATCTTAGACGAACTCTCTCATAAGTGTGTTAGATCTTCGAATCTTCAAGTGATTCTTCAAGTGTTCTTGGGTTGAACACTTATCTTCTTCAACACTTACCTACTGAAATCACTCAAGGTGAGTTCATACCCCTACATTTTTATGTTTTCTCAAGTTTTCAGGGGGGGGGGGGGGGGGGGAATACAAGTTAAAACACTAAGAACATAACTAAAATTTTCTAACAGCCTTCATCAGAAAAGTTCAACTCCATTCACGGACTGTTTTGGGCCTCTTAAACATTTTTGTTTTCAAAACTGTACAAGGTGCAAATAGTTCAAGTTTGTAGCTTTAAAATGACTACTTGCACATCTCCATAAGATTTTTCTACAATTTATGGTGATTTTTACAAAACTGCCTATCATTTTAAACAACAATCCGGACTAGTCTGTGATTTTGGACTTTTTCACCCAAGTTAGAGGTCATTATAAATTGTGATAAAAATTATGAGCAAACTAGACACATTTTGTGAACTCTCAGAATTTACGGATCTAGTTTTCGACTCTGTATGATTTTTCTATGATTTTTCCAAAACATGGCAGAATTGCTAAATTTTGCCAACAGCATGTAAATATCATAACACTTTGTATTATGTTGAGCAAAGTGTATAATCATAAGTTTTAGTATTTGAATGTGTTTCCTTGTTAGTTTATCATTATGAACTGAAACTAAGACATTCATATTAAATATTATTCATTCATTTTGGAACACGTATTATTTAACTATAAAAAGTATAGTTTGAATAAATTCATAACACTAATACATTCCCATAAAAGAGTCCATTCATATTACATACATTTTAGATAAACTATAATAGGTATAGTTTATGATACATCACTCAACGCACTCGTACAAGAAGGGTACATTCATACAAGAAATATTTATATTCACACACATTTCACGTAAACTTGTTAACCTATATTGTGAGACTCTCTCTCTCTCTCCCCATACGTCCGAGTACGGGATATAATTCCTGGTAGTTATAATCAGAATCTCCTTGAGGGAGAACATGATACTTGTATATAGATCTATATTGGGATTGACACCCCACACCTTGCTGCTAGCTACAGTTGGACCTGCAGGTCTACGGGTGACAAATGTCATTTTATTTTTCGCGACACTGAGAACGTCGTGGCAGGTTCACATAGTCATAGTATGATTATAACGACTCACATAGGGATATAACAATCCATAAGTTTACGGGATTTTATTTTAAAAACCTAAATGAGTTTTATGTCGATTTAAAATCACCTTTTTATCTCTATGAGTACAGATATTACTGTACACTTTTGGTTTTGGTAGTTACGACTATACATCATTTGAAACCACATTTATACTTTTAAGTATGGTCAATACTTGTTATTTCTCAGTCCTCTAATTTAGGACTACGTATATACAAAGTACCGGGTCTCTATACAAAAAGGGGTACAAATACAAAATGCCGTGTCTCTATACAAAGTTATTATGATATTAAAATTATACTTCCTCTAGAATGGTTAGACTTCAACTATAGTCGCTGAGCGTATGTGTTTGAGTCATATAAGAATTTAGTCTTGATTGGCTTAGAATTGGTGGTGCCCGCCTCATCTCCTGTTCCTCGTTGGGTTGTGGACCTAGGGCAGACCCACTATATTCAACGTTTTATCTAATTTAAACCTTATATAACTTTTATACGCTGGACGATTATAGAGGAACTCTACGGGTTACTCTAGGGTTCATTAATGCATCATGTAGGAATATTTCTATTCACACTTAACTAAGAAAATATTGGATTTTCTGGAAATCAAACTATTCTTCATCTAAAATTGTTAGACTTCAACTATAGTCGCTGAGCGTATATGTTTGAGTCATATAAGAATTTAGTCTTGATTGGCCTAGAATTGGTGGTGCCCGCCTCATCTCCTGTTCCTCGTTGGGTTGTGGACTTAGGGCAGACCCACTATATTCAACGTTTTATCTAATTTAAATCTTATATAACTTATATACACTGGACGATTATAGAGGAACTCTACGGGTCATT
This sequence comes from Lactuca saligna, assembly GCF_052625555.1. Lineage (NCBI taxonomy): Eukaryota > Viridiplantae > Streptophyta > Magnoliopsida > Asterales > Asteraceae > Lactuca > Lactuca saligna. The sequence goes on along the minus strand of NC_136420.1, from coordinate 245,935,435 downwards.
CTAGGGTTCATTAATGCATCATATAGGAATATTTTTATTCATACTTAACTAAGAAAATATTGGATTTTCTGGAAATCAAACTATATCGATTTTACAAGGAAAAGCGGTTTCTACTTCAAATAAAACTCTTATGAACTCACCAACCTTTGTGTTGACACTTTTTAAAACTACTTGTATTCTCAGGAAATCAGTGAAACAGGAAAACTTCATCACTTTGAGGATGGGACGTTAAACCGTCAACAATTTATTTTGTCATCATAATGTAATTGCTTTTGAAACATATAAACATATACTTTGGTGTAACTTTTGCAATTATATATATGGTGGTTGTTTCTACTTTGAGCACTATTATACACGTTGTTGTGATACTGTACATGAAGTCCTCCACCCCCAGACGTTTCCGCCATCCTTGGTTTGGGGGTGTGACAAACATGCTATAGATTAAGGCTAGGAAGGTACCTTAAGGATTTGGAGCCTTAAAAATTGAGTTTTGGACACTTAATCTTTGGATTTTGGAGAGAGGTTAGAGAGAGAGTAGTGAGAGAAGGAAAAGCTTCAAATGAAGGCTGAAACATGTTTATATAGCTCCTAAAATTTGCACGCGGTGGAATTCTACTCGATACCGACGCTAAACGCGGCTTTTGGTCGCACCCGATTGAGTTTCCGTCACCCGACGGGAACATTATAAAAACTCATGAAATAAATGTTTTTGGGCAAATAACATAAGTTCCTGAGTGATTTAGACACTCATTAGGATAAAATAAACATATAAGTTTATCAATTTATTCCAAAGAGAAATTGGAACGGATCCGATAGCGACGACTTTCCGGGTAGAACGGGTTTTGGCGACGAACAAATTTTGGGTTGTTACATTATCCCCCCGTTAGAGGGAATTTCGTCCCGAAATTCAAAGAATAGGATATCGATCATGAGTTTGAAATGAAACTCGAATGGATTGATATTTTGGATCATCACTTCCTCAAGTGGAATTGGCTCTTTACGAAGATTTCGATACATACGATGTGGAATTAAACTTTAGATGTTCGAATGAATTTCCCGGAAACCCTTCGGGACAGATCTTTAGTAGAAGAGCTACTAACTTCTCGTTTCCAAATGATCACAGAAACAAGGAACGTGGTAATTCGTATCAGGAAAACTCTTGGGTTTTAAAGCATGACACAATACGAAAGTTGATGCTGTAGATCATGAGAGTTAGGTCGAGGAAAAGATATAGACGGGCGACCCTCTCGAAACCAGGATAACAACATGAATGAGACTCCGTCATTCCATGTTAAACGTAGCATCAAAGTATTATCGCGAAAGGTTTCCCATTTAACCGAATGGAATAGAATAGTCCTCTGGACCGAGGATTCAATCTATAGTCGCGAAGTTAGCGTTCTCAATCTCAATGGTTAGTCGTCTCGATGATGCACATTTCAATCGCATACGAGGAATTGAGCTTAGAAAACATTCGAATAGATAGATAACAGGTTTCCCTCCAAACACGGGAATTGAAAAGAGTTGCAGGTATAAGAGTTATCAAAGAGAAGTATACCTGCGGTGACAGAGGGATCAGTGGTGGTAGTTGCTTTGGGACAATTCCTTTTGAAGTGCCCTGCTTCACCACAATTGTAGCAGGCTGGGCTGATTCCTGCTCCCGATGCTTGGTTCGTTGACTTGACCGGTTTTCTGCAGGTTCGAGACAGATGGCCCGTCTTGCTACAGTTGTCGCAGCTCCTTTCGCGACATGGACCAGGGATGCGGTGATGGTAGTTGCACTTACCACACCAAGGAAGACTGCCAGTGTATCCACTGGTGAGAGTTTGGGCTGTAGATCCAACAACTGAGACAACAATAGGGTTAATAGTAGCATGGACTGCTATCGTTTGTTGTTTCTTCGAAGACCCTCTCGTACTCTGGGCCTTTCGCTTGTTCCGAGATTTCCTTTTACTTTCACCTCCACTTGTGTCCGACTCAGGAGTGGTAGTTTCCTCATCATAGTTGTCTTCGTGATCGATCAAGATTTTCGCAAGGCATTTAGTGCTGTCGTACGTGTCTGGCTTTGCAGCCAAGACATTCCCTTTAGTTGGCTGGGTCAATCCCCAAATGAATCTCTCGATCTTTTTACTCTCCGGGGTAACCATTCCCGGATAGAGTAAGGCCAGGTGATCGAATCTGGAAGTATAAGCTGCTATGTTGGAACCCTTCATCTTAAGGTTCCAGAGTTCGTGTTCTAGTTTCTGAATTTCGCCCCGAGGGCAGTACTCTGCAAGCAGAAGCTCCTTCATAGCTTCCCAACCCATGGCATTCGCTACAGGTAAGGTTAAGGATTTGACTCGGCCGTTCCACCAAGTCAGGGCTTTATCAAGGAAGGTGCAGGCGGCAAACTTGACTTTGTCAGACTCCGAACAGGCACATATTTCGAAGATTGACTCGATTTTCTCGAACCATCGAGTCAGGGAAATGACACCTCCAGTGCCATCAAAGGTTGTGGGTTTCGCGTTCATGAAGTCTTTGTAGGAACCCCTTCTTCGGTGTTCCTGGCTGTCTTCTGGATTTTGGGGTTGGGGACCACCTCCGGAGCCACCGGGATTCATTTGAGACATAGCTGCCACCATTGCAGCAGTCAGAACTGTTTGAAGTGATGCGAGATCAAATTGAGGAGAAGATGGTGGCGGAGGAGAATTATCGTTGTTCTTCGAGCTGGGTCTCTTTCTCGGAGGCATCTTGATCTAAAAAGATCAGGAAAGAGAGGATTATAAGTCCTCTGAATTGAATCAAGAGATATTGAACAAGGGATATCTCATCAAGACAAATATAGCATCATACTAAGCGATAAAGCAGGAAGGAGTTATCAAAACAGAACATTTTATCGCTAGTGGAATGATCAAGTAATCATCGTGTATACGAGGATTTTCTATGAAGGATTTGCTCGAGAAATACTCCCATAGTATTTCATGGTTCACTGCAGCGACGATTTGTTGTGTGAGATGTTAGGTAAGTTTTAGGCATGCTGTGTACCACAGTCACTCCCAAGCACATGTTGGCCGTGTCTCGAATGAATATAGTTGGCCAGGCTATATTGACCCTAGACACGACTACATAAATGCCCAGGTTTAACCGCAGTGTACAACACCCATTTACTTATGTTTTGTTCTACTTGAAGTTACGGATTTTGACGGTTCGGTATACTTGTATACTTTTGTAAATACTTATAGTTTTGAAGATACTTTTAATTCAGAGCACTGAGGCCCTTTAGTGTTTATAGTTTTATACCATGTAAGGTTTGGTATACTCTGTTCACTATAAACAAGGGCTCTGATACCAATCTGTCACACCCCGAAAACCAAAGGCGGAAACGTCTCCAGGGTTGACTACCACGTTGTGTATCAAATCCAATGTACATAGTAATCACAGTAAACAAACATCACATTACATATATATGAAAGTTTACATTTGTTTCAAAAGTAAAGTTATACAAGATATACATATGCATCATATTAACAAAAGTTGAGACGAGTCTTCCACGCACTCCGTCTTCACCGAAAGGAGATCACCGGGTACCTGTCTAACTTGGACCTGAGAATACAAGCGGTTTGAAAATCAGCATAAAGCTGGTGAGTTCATAAGCGGTTTTGTTTTATGAAAATGTATCGATTTCCTTTAATTTCCGAAAAGCTTTGTTATCCAAGAAAATCCTATATTTTCTTATGTGTAGTTGGTTTAGTTATCATGTGTTATCAATTCGATTATGTATTGTATTCTACCCCAGGAAAATCCCATATTTTCCTAATTATAAGATCGGTTGTATAACACAAAGTATAGTTTAACATCCAAAACTATATAATGAAAATCTTGGGATCACTATCCCGAAAGACATATATAAGATAGTTTAACACATCCGAAAGTATAGGTTTAAGATCATGGGACTATCATCCCGGACTAGACACTAGGTAAGTTAATGTATATATGTAAATATATATTGAAACCATGGGATCACTATCCCGAATAAGATACAGATTTAGAAAACCATGGGATCACTATCCCGTATAAGATATAGTTAAAGACACAAAACCTTGGGATCATTATCCCGTATAAGATATAGATTTAGAAAGCCATGGGATCATTATCCCGTATAAGTTATAGATACGAAACCATGGGATCACTATCCCGTATAAATTATAGTTAATGACCATGGGGAAAGACATCCCGTACAAGTTATAAAATAGTTAGATTGATACCATGGGATCACTATCCCGAAAGAGATATAGGAATAAACCATGGGATCACTATCCCGTATAGGACATCGATATAAAATAGTTTGATAATACCATGGGATCACTATCCCGAAAGAGATCTAGAAACAATATCATGGGATCACAATCCCGAAAGAGATATAAAATATAGATGCAAAACCATGGGATCACTATCCCGAACGAAATATAGATTCTAAACCCAAACTGTGAATAAGCTGGTATTAATACATGTTGTGAGTCGGGTAACCATACTAATACGACAACGTGACCTCTTTGACGTTTGTCAGACGTCGAAACGATATCCAGAAATTTGTCACCCCAGGCGTGCCCGCCTAACTGTAGCTAGCAGTTAAGGTGTGGGATTGTCAGTCCCGAATAGATCTATTCACAAATTCCGCGCTCTCCCTCCAGGAGACTCTGGTTACACTTTCGGGGAGGATTTACTGATCATCCATAAAAGGGTAGTGACTATCTCACAAACCAGTACTAAACTATTCACAGGGTTCTCATAAGATATCGACACACAGTAAGTTATGAAACATAGTACAGTAAAGTATAGATACATACATGAAATTATCTGACAATACATTAAAATGATACGGAGATAAACTGAAACAGACATAGTTTATCTAATAACTTAATATAGATATCAGTATACGATAGAAAGAATAGAAAAGACCCCCAAATTATTCCCATAATAATTTGATTAGTTTGATTGTTTCCTTAACTAAAATCCATTTAGTTGAAATCGAATAGTCATTCCTTATGCTCAGCATAAAACATAAGGAGTAAAAGAGTCTATAAGTTTGTCAGATATTGTTTGAAACATATCAATGTTGTGATTGGAAAACAGTTATAGTTTGCTTGTATTCCCCCCTGAAAACATTGAAAACAGTGAAAAAGCCGTAGGGGTATGAACTCACCGGACGAGATACGAGACGGTTTGGATGCTAAGAGTTGATCCGGAACTTGTAAACACACGAGGTTCCTAATTATCATGTAAAGATACACATTTGTATCTAATTAGGACTTAGTTTATTCATATGATAGGGACACTTGCTTCAAGTCGCGATAACACTCCGATACAAGTGTTTGGAGTGACCCGGGTGGCGTTTAGGGACATGAGTGACACAAGGGACTTGGGAAATGAGTTGGGACATCAAAGGAACACTCCCCTTATGGGAGTTTACGGCCTAAACACCCATCCCCATGAGTTTACGGCCGTAAACTCATGATGGGTGGTTTATGGTGCAAATTTGACTTCCAACACTTAAGGGATAATTTCTAGGCTTGGTTTAAGGACTTGGAATGATTACTAAACATCAAATAGATCCCTTTTATGGGAGTTTACGGCCTAGCTTAGCTCCATGGACGTAAACCCTTATTTTTCCAAGAAAATGATGTTAAATGGTGCTAGAACAAATCACATGTGATTGGTAGAATTAATCCAAGGCCTAACATGAGTTTGCAAGGGATTTATGGGGTGTTTATGGAGTTTACGGCCCATGAAACCCCTTTCATGGCTGTAAACTCTAGTATATGGTGTTTCAAGGTCTAAAACTTGCATGAAAGGACTTCTAAAATTCATCTAAGGGCCTTAGGGGTATGTAGTTTGCATTCTAACACCAAAAATTTTGGAGTTTACGGCCCAAGAACAAGTCTTGGCCGTAAACCCTTAGAAACCTCACAAATGATGTGTTTTAGGCCCTCAAACTATTTTTGGTTGGTCCCTTGATTTATTCCAAGGCTTTTGGTGGTGTTGGATGGCTTTCTAACACCTTAAAATGGGATTTATGCCAAGTTTTTGGGAGTTTACGGCCCAAGAACTCTCCTTGGCCGTAAACTCATCTAAATCCCCCAAAATTCATGTTTCAAGTGTCCAAATGCTAGAATCAAGGTCCTATAATTCATATTTAAGCCATAGAAGTGATTTGGAAGGGTTTAAGGGCATGAAAACCCTAATTATATGAGTTTACGGCCCAAGAATGATCCTTGACCGTAAACTCCTCCAAACATCACAAAATTCAAGTTTTACATGTTTAGAATCCATATTTTAAAGTCCCATAGCCATATCTAAAGTCCAAACTAGTCAAGGAGGGGTTTAAGGGCTCAAAACCCATCATTTTTGGTGTTTACGGCCTAAGAACCTTCTTAGGCCGTAAACTCATATATATTGTCCAATTTCATGATTAAGTGTCTAGTTTGGAAGCTAAACATGCAATAGATTAAGGCTAGGAAGGTACCTTAAGGATTTGGAGCCTTAAAAATTGAGTTTTGGACACTTAATCTTTGGATTTTGGAGAGAGGTTAGAGAGAGAGTAGTGAGAGAAGGAAAAGCTTCAAATGAAGGCTGAAACATGTTTATATAGCTCCTAAAATTTGCACGCGGTGGAATTCTACTCGATACCGACGCTAAACGCGGCTTTTGGTCGCACCCGATTGAGTTTCCGTCACCCGACGGGAACATTATAAAAACTCATGAAATAAATGTTTTTGGGCAAATAACATAAGTTCCTGAGTGATTTAGACACTCATTAGGATAAAATAAACATATAAGTTTATCAATTTATTCCAAAGAGAAATCGGAACGGATCCGATAGCGACGACTTTCCGGGTAGAACGGGTTTTGGCGACGAACAAATTTTGGGTTGTTACATTATCCCCCCGTTAGAGGGAATTTCGTCCCGAAATTCAAAGAATAGGATATCGATCATGAGTTTGAAATGAAACTCGAATGGATTGATATTTTGGATCATCACTTCCTCAAGTGGAATTGGCTCTCTACGAAGATTTCGATACATACGATGTGGAATTAAACTTTAGATGTTCGAATGAATTTCCCGGAAACCCTTCGGGACAGATCTTTAGTAGAAGAGCTACTAACTTCTCGTTTCCAAATGATCACAGAAACAAGGAACGTGGTAATTCGTATCAGGAAAACTCTTGGGTTTTAAAGCATGACACAATACGAAAGTTGATGCTGTAGATCATGAGAGTTAGGTCGAGGAAAAGATATAGACGGGCGACCCTCTCGAAACCAGGATAACAACATGAATGAGACTCCGTCATTCCATGTTAAACGTAGCATCAAAGTATTATCGCGAAAGGTTTCCCATTTAACCGAATGGAATAGAATAGTCCTCTGGACCGAGGATTCAATCTATAGTCGCGAAGTTAGCGTTCTCAATCTCATTGGTTAGTCGTCTCGATGATGCACATTTCAATCGCATACGAGGAATTGAGCTTAGAAAACATTCGAATAGATAGATAACAGGTTTCCCTCCAAACACAGGAATTGAAAAGAGTTGCAGGTATAAGAGTTATCAAAGAGAAGTATACCTGCGGTGACAGAGGGATCAGTGGTGGTAGTTGCTTTGGGACAATTCCTTTTGAAGTGCCCTGCTTCACCACAATTGTAGCAGGCTGGGCTGATTCCTGCTCCCGATGCTTGGTTCGTTGACTTGACCGGTTTTCTGCAGGTTCGAGACAGATGGCCCGTCTTGCTACAGTTGTCGCAGCTCCTTTCGCGACATGGACCAGGGATGCGGTGATGGTAGTTGCACTTACCACACCAAGGAAGACTGCCAGTGTATCCACTGGTGAGAGTTTGGGCTGTAGATCCAACAGCTGAGACAACAATAGGGTTAATAGTAGCATGGACTGCTATCGTTTGTTGTTTCTTCGAAGACCCTCTCGTACTCTGGGCCTTTCGCTTGTTCCGAGATTTCCTTTTACTTTCACCTCCACTTGTGTCCGACTCAGGAGTGGTAGTTTCCTCATCATAGTTGTCTTCGTGATCGATCAAGATTTTCGCAAGGCATTTAGTGCTGTCGTACGTGTCTGGCTTTGCAGCCAAGACATTCCCTTTAGTTGGCTGGGTCAATCCCCAAATGAATCTCTCGATCTTTTTACTCTCCGGGGTAACCATTCCCGGATAGAGTAAGGCCAGGTGATCGAATCTGGAAGTATAAGCTGCTATGTTGGAACCCTTCATCTTAAGGTTCCAGAGTTCGTGTTCTAGTTTCTGAATTTCGCCCCGAGGGCAGTACTCTGCAAGCAGAAGCTCCTTCATAGCTTCCCAACCCATGGCATTCGCTACAGGTAAGGTTAAGGATTTGACTCGGCCGTTCCACCAAGTCAGGGCTTTATCAAGGAAGGTGCAGGCGGCAAACTTGACTTTGTCAGACTCCGAACAGGCACATATTTCGAAGATTGACTCGATTTTCTCGAACCATCGAGTCAGGGAAATGACACCTCCAGTGCCATCAAAGGTTGTGGGTTTCGCGTTCATGAAGTCTTTGTAGGAACCCCTTCTTCGGTGTTCCTGGCTGTCTTCTGGATTTTGGGGTTGGGGACCACCTCCGGAGCCACCGGGATTCATTTGAGACATAGCTGCCACCATTGCAGCAGTCAGAACTGTTTGAAGTGATGCGAGATCAAATTGAGGAGAAGATGGTGGCGGAGGAGAATTATCGTTGTTCTTCGAGCTGGGTCTCTTTCTCGGAGGCATCTTGATCTAAAAAGATCAGGAAAGAGAGGATTATAAGTCCTCTGAATTGAATCAAGAGATATTGAACAAGGGATATCTCATCAAGACAAATATAGCATCATACTAAGCGATAAAGCAGGAAGGAGTTATCAAAACAGAACATTTTATCGCTAGTGGAATGATCAAGTAATCATCGTGTATACGAGGATTTTCTATGAAGGATTTGCTCGAGAAATACTCCCATAGTATTTCATGGTTCACTGCAGCGACGATTTGTTGTGTGAGATGTTAGGTAAGTTTTAGGCATGCTGCGTACCACAGTCACTCCCAAGCACATGTTGGCCGTGTCTCGAATGAATATAGTTGGCCAGGCTATATTGACCCTAGACACGACTACATAAATGCCCAGGTTTAACCGCAGTGTACAACACCCATTTACTTATGTTTTGTTCTACTTGAAGTTACGGATTTTGACGGTTCGGTATACTTGTATACTTTTGTAAATACTTATAGTTTTGAAGATACTTTTAATTCAGAGCACTGAGGCCCTTTAGTGTTTATAGTTTTATACCATGTAAGGTTTGGTATACTCTGTTCACTATAAACAAGGGCTCTGATATCAATCTGTCACACCCCGAAAACCAAAGGCGGAAACGTCTCCAGGGTTGACTACCACGTTGTGTATCAAATCCAATGTACATAGTAATCACAGTAAACAAACATCACATTACATATATATGAAAGTTTACATTTGTTTCAAAAGTAAAGTTATACAAGATATACATATGCATCATATTAACAAAAGTTGAGACGAGTCTTCCACGCACTCCGTCTTCACCGAAAGGAGATCACCGGGTACCTGTCTAACTTGGACCTGAGAATACAAGCGGTTTGAAAATCAGCATAAAGCTGGTGAGTTCATAAGCGGTTTTGTTTTATGAAAATGTATCGATTTCCTTTAATTTCCGAAAAGCTTTGTTATCCAAGAAAATCCTATATTTTCTTATGTGTAGTTGGTTTAGTTATCATGTGTTATCAATTCGATTATGTATTGTATTCTACCCCAGGAAAATCCCATATTTTCCTAATTATAAGATCGGTTGTATAACACAAAGTATAGTTTAACATCCAAAACTATATAATGAAAATCTTGGGATCACTATCCCGAAAGACATATATAAGATAGTTTAACACATCCGAAAGTATAGGTTTAAGATCATGGGACTATCATCCCGGACTAGACACTAGGTAAGTTAATGTATATATGTAAATATATATTGAAACCATGGGATCACTATCCCGAATAAGATACAGATTTAGAAAACCATGGGATCACTATCCCGTATAAGATATAGTTAAAGACACAAAACCTTGGGATCATTATTCCGTATAAGATATAGATTTAGAAAGCCATGGGATCATTATCCCGTATAAGTTATAGATACGAAACCATGGGATCACTATCCCGTATAATTTATAGTTAATGACCATGGGGAAAGACATCCCGTACAAGTTATAAAATAGTTAGATTGATACCATGGGATCACTATCCCGAAAGAGATATAGGAATAAACCATGGGATCACTATCCCGTATAGGACATCAATATAAAATAGTTTGATAATACCATGGGATCACTATCCCGAAAGAGATCTAGAAACAATATCATGGGATCACAATCCCGAAAGAGATATAAAATATAGATGCAAAACCATGGGATCACTATCCCGAACGAAATACAGATTCTAAACCCAAACTGTGAATAAGCTGGTATTAATACATGTTGTGAGTCGGGTAACCATACTAATACGACAACGTGACCTCCTTGACGTTTGTCAGACGTCGAAACGATATCCAGAAATTTGTCACCCCAGGCGTGCCTGCCTAACTGTAGCTAGCAGTTAAGGTGTGGGATTGTCAGTCCCGAATAGATCTATTCACAAATTCCGCGCTCTCCCTCCAGGAGACTCTGGTTACACTTCCGGGGAGGATTTACTGATCATCCATAAAAGGGTAGTGACTATCTCACAAACCAGTACTAAACTATTCACAGGGTTCTCATAAGATATCGACACACAGTAAGTTATGAAACATAGTACAGTAAAGTATAGATACATACATGAAATTATCTGACAATACATTAAAATGATACGGAGATAAACTGAAACAGACATAGTTTATCTAATAACTTAATATAGATATCAGTATACGATAGAAAGAACAGAAAAGACCCCCAAATTATTCCCATAATAATTTGATTAGTTTGATTGTTTCCTTAACTAAAATCCATTTAGTTGAAATCGAATAGTCATTCCTTATGCTCAGCATAAAACATAAGGAGTAAAAGAGTTTATAAGTTTGTCAGATATTGTTTGAAACATATCAATGTTGTGATTGGAAAACAGTTATAGTTTGCTTGTATTCCCCCCTGAAAACATTGAAAACAGTGAAAAAGCCGTAGGGGTATGAACTCACCGGACGAGATACGAGACGGTTTGGATGCTAAGAGTTGATCCGGAACTTGTAAACACACGAGGTTCCTAATTATCATGTAAAGATACACATTTGTATCTAATTAGGACTTAGTTTATTCATATGATAGGGACACTTGCTTCAAGTCGCGATAACACTCCGATACAAGTGTTTGGAGTGACCCGGGTGGCGTTTAAGGACATGAGTGACACAAGGGACTTGGGAAATGAGTTGGGACATCAAAGGAACACTCCCCTTATGGGAGTTTACGGCCTAAACACCCATCCCCATGAGTTTACGGTCGTAAACTCATGATGGGTGGTTTATGGTGCAAATTTGACTTCCAACACTTAAGGGATAATTTCTAGGCTTGGTTTAAGGACTTGGAATGATTACTAAACATCAAATATATCCCTTTTATGGGAGTTTACGGCCTAGCTTAGCTCCATGGCTGTAAACCCATATTTTTCCAAGAAAATGATGTTAAATGGTGCTAGAACAAATCACATGTGATTGGTAGAATTAATCCAAGGCCTAACATGAGTTTGCAAGGGATTTATGGGGTGTTTATGGAGTTTACGGCCCATGAAACCCCTTTCATGGCCGTAAACTCTAGTATATGGTGTTCCAAGGTGTTTCAAGGTCTAAAACTTGCATGAAAGGACTTCTAAAATTCATCTAAGGGCCTTAGGGGTGTGTAGTTTGCATTCTAACACCAAAAATTTTGGAGTTTATGGCCCAAGAACAAGTCTTGGCCGTAAACCCTTAGAAACCTCACAAATGATGTGTTTTAGGCCCTCAAACTATTTTTGGTTGGTCCCTTGATTTATTCCAAGGCTTTTGGTGGTGTTGGATGGCTTTCTAACACCTTAAAATGGGATTTATGCCAAGTTTTGGGGAGTTTACGGCCCAAGAACTCTCCTTGGCCGTAAACTCATCTAAATCCCCCAAAATTCATGTTTCAAGTGTCCAAATGCTAGAATCAAGGTCCTATAATTCATATTTAAGCCATAGAAGTGATTTGGAAGGGTTTAAGGGCATGAAAACCCTAATTATATGAGTTTACGGCCCAAGAATGATCCTTGACCGTAAACTCCTCCAAACATCACAAAATTCAAGTTTTACATGTTTAGAATCCATATTTTAAAGTCCCATAGCCATATCTAAAGTCCAAACTAGTCAAGGAGGGGTTTAAGGGCTCAAAACCCATCATTTTTGGTGTTTACGGCCTAAGCACCTTCTTAGGCCGTAAACTCATATATATTGTCCAATTTCATGATTAAGTGTCTAGTTTGGAAGCTAAACATGCTATAGATTAAGGCTAGGAAGGTACCTTAAGGATTTGGAGCCTTAAAAATTGAGTTTTGGACACTTAATCTTTGGATTTTGGAGAGAGGTTAGAGAGAGAGTAGTGAGAGAAGGAAAAGCTTCAAATGAAGGCTGAAACATGTTTATATAGTTCCTAAAATTTGCACGCGGTGGAATTCTACCCGATACCGACGCTAAACGCGGCTTTTGGTCGCACCCGATTGAGTTTCCGTCACCCGATGGGAACATTATAAAAACTCATGAAATAAATGTTTTTGGGCAAATAACATAAGTTCCTGAGTGAGTTAGACACTCATTAGGATAAAATAAACATATAAGTTTATCAATTTATTCCAAAGAGAAATCGGAATGGATCCGATAGCGACGACTTTCCGGGTAGAACGGGTTTTGGCGACGAACAAATTTCGGGTTGTTACAAAGTTTCAGCTTTTTATACTATCGGTTCTAATGCTTTTTATATAAGAACTCACACTAAACTCTTATGAATTCACCAGCTTTATGCTGATATTCTTTTCAAAATAACTTGTATCCTCAGGTCAATGATAGATAGGTACGAATGTAGCATTTTTGGAGAAGATGGAGCATGCAAGACCCATCTCTTATTTTTGTTTACTTTTGGTGTTTGTTGAACATTACAAAACACACTTGTAAATACACTCACTATGTAAATGAAATGGTTGTATGTTTCTTGCTTTTACTATTATGCAATTGTGATGATACTGTACACTACGTCCTCTACCCCGAAATGTATTCCACCGTTATCGGTTTTGGGGTGTGACACTTCACGATACACTTTTACTTCACAATACACTTATACTTCATGATACGCTTATACTTCACGAGACGCTTATACTTCACGATTCACTTATACTTCACGACTCACTTATACTTCACGATATGCTTATACTTCACGTTACACTTTTACTTCACGATACACTTATACTTTGTAAAACACTTCTACTTCGTTAAACACTTAAACTTCGTTAAATGCTTCTACTTAGTTAAATGTATGCCTATTCTTGTATAGTTATATAAACAATGTTTAAAGGACTTAGGAAGGCTAGTTTCGCCCTATTTCCTTTTCTTCGTTGAGATGTGGTCTAGTGGGATCGAATACCCGTCCGAAGGTCGTTTGATCATTACTTATACATTATGTATACAAGCATAGACATATAGGTTTACATCGGTCAGTTCAGTTGTGAGTCTCTATCATTAGTCCAGTATTTTACATCAGATCTCACTACATGCGATACATCTTCAGTACACGGCCTTCTCCATTGTCAGGATAGTAACCAGAGTCTCTTGTAGGGAGAGCGGGCATTATGTGTATAGATCTATACAGGATTGACAACCCCGCACCCTGACTGCTAGCTACAGTCCCCAGCCTACCAAGCCCAAAAGGGTGACATATGTCACATTATTACCTACGCTTGCAGGGCGTCAAGTTCTCTAGTGTCTATTAGTATGGTTACGAGTATCTCGGGGTTACCTTATAATTCATGGCCTTAAGGTAACGGGTTTTAACATTGTATTCACTGTATTTAGACCTTGCTAGATGTATCATTCATTTGATACTGTCTGGGGTCCGTGTTCACTGTATTTAGATCTTGCTAGATGTATCATTCATTTGATACTGTCTGGGGTTTGTGTTCACTGTTTTTAGACCTTGCTAGACGTATCTTTCATTTGATACTGTCTGGGGTTTGTGTCTCCCTTTTTGTTAGAATGAGCCAGGCGTACCGTTCATTCGATACTCCTCTAGAGTCTATGATTTCTTTTGCCATAGTCAGCAGTCTTCACTGCTGAGGCATATGTTATTTTCCCTGATATTCTCCTACTTTCTTGGAAATCAATACCATATTTTGATAATGATAATGTTAAGTGAAAAACTACTTTTTACCACATAACTCTGTCTAGTCTTGGTAGAAGACTGCTTTTAATTAGAAAATATAGGATTTTCTGGAAAGGATTCTAATTCACTGTATACTTTAAAACTACTACTTATATAAAGTTATTTGGATAAAATAACATTAAATACTTAGGAAATCACCAACATTTGTAAAAATTTTGATACTCGCTTTTCAAATAACTTGTATTCTCAGGTCAGCAATCCCAGGAGCTTTTGTTGAAGACAGTTTAGTACCAAGCTGCACCTATATTATTACTTGTACTACTTTAAAGTTTCTATGTAATGTAAACCATGTAAAACTATTACTATTAATGCAATGGTTATTGTACTTTGATTACCAGATATGTTGTGATACTTGACATGACGTCATCCACCCCAGAACGTTTCCGCCGTTCCTGTTTTGGGGTGTGACATCTTTTGGCCTAAGATGTTGGGGATGTAACAAACATAGTGGGCAAGTGTTTTATATGTGAGATGACGAAAAAAACTTTGAAGCATGGTGTTTACACTCCTTTGTCGATTCCTATTCGTGCTTGGGAAGATGTGTCAATGGAATTCATTATCGCTTTGCCTAGAACTCAAAGGGAGAAGGATTCCATTAAAGTGGTAATGGATAGGTTTTCAAAAATTGCTCACTGTGTGCCACGTCATAAATCCAATGATGTATCTAATGTGCGTGATTTGTACTTTAAAGAGGTGGTTCGATTTCATATTATTCCTAAAACTATTGTTTTTTTATAGGGATTCCATGTTTTTGAGTTACTTTTGGAACACTTTGTGGAGGAAATTTGGTACTAAATTACTTTTTAGTACTAAGTTACGTTGTTGAGGTGGTTGGTTAGAAAAAATTAAGAACATTTGGACATCAAACTTGCACATGCTGAGTTTGCCTGTAATCGTTCTCCTACTTACGCTACAGGTCACACCTCTATCTCGTTAAAAACAATTCTTTCTTTCTAAGTGCTTTCAAAATTCTTTTTGGTAAAACATTTTTATTTTACTAAAATCTTTTATTTCCCTTAGTTTGAGTTCAGACACACCCGGAAGTGTATCCGAATCCCTCAAACCAGGGCTCTGATACCAACTTGAAACGACCCAAAAATTTCGTTTTTTCAATATAATCAAAACCATAATATGAGTATCATAACATAGAAAAAAACATACGCGATGCATCCCAAATCATAATAAAATACTATGCGGAAAACTGTATCATACTACATCAAATCCAAAACAACTAAAACCGTCCCCAGGATAAAAGCTAAGCTGTGGTGTGTGCGATGCTATCACCCCGAGCTCTTCCCTTTGCTTGCGGAAGTACTTGAAACCAAAACTGAAACTGTAAGCACGAAGCTTAGTGAGCTCTCCCCAACTACCACATACCATACAATAACATATAAACACATATTGGGCCTCACCCACTGCATCAAGCCGAAGCCCGGAAACTGCATCGGACCGAAGTCCGGAACTGACTGGGACCCTGTCCCCTGCATCGGACCGAAGTCCGGAACTAACTGAATCGGACCGAAGTCCGGAACCGACTGGGACCTTGTCCCCTGCATCGGACCGAAGTCCGGAACTAACTGCATCGGACCGAAGTCCAGAACTAACTGCATCGGACCAGAGTCCGGAACTAACTGCATCGGACCGAAGTCCGGAACCGACTGGGACCTTGTCCCCTGCATCGGACCGAAGTCCGGAACTGACTGACTGAACATGACATAGCATAACACATCAATTAACATGAACACATGTACGACATACTTCATCGGGCCATAGCCCGGAACACATAACACTTAACGCATAAAACATAGCACACAAATCCTGTTCGAGCCACGAAGGCATCAAACATACTAGCTACTGCGTCGGACCTAAATCCGGGAACTACTGCTAACTGAACGGGCCGGCATTGTGGCCTTAGACCCGTTCCTACTGGAAGGAAACTCACCTCGTAAGCTGGCTGCTGAGTGTGTGGCTCGGGAAGCTAACGGCTGCTGCTCCTGAATCTCCTCGGCTACAAGTCCATAAACACACTCAATCAAAAAAACTAAACACTGCGCTTGGGGTAAAATGACTCTTTTACCCTTGGTCAAAGTCAACTCTCTTTTGGGCTGACTCGCCGAGTTGGGCCGCCCAACTCGCCGAGTCCTACTCTCACTTCTCAGTTCTGCACGCTGCTACTCGTCGAGTGTGGCATCGACTCGACGAGTACCCTCTTGATCCAAGAACTCAGACAATCTTCATCCGACTCGTCGAGCCGTATGAACAAACTCGACGAGTTGTTCTTGATCTTTAAGAAGATTGCCTTGGACTCGCCGAGTCAAGGCATTGACTCGCCGAGTCCTAACATGGGTGAGTTCAGCTCCCAACTCACCGAGTCACCCCCTGTGGCTCACGGCTCAACTCGACACATCATGAAGGGACCAGTCCAGTGACTCGCGACCAGACTCGTCGAGTCACATATACGACTCGCCAAGTCGCAGCCATGCATCCATCAAATATGCCGATTTGCTCAATTCCAGTCCATGCCATTCACAGATCTGGGCTTCTAGGATACAAATCACACGTAAAGTTTCCAACTTTACGTGTAGATATTCACCAATATGGATTTTAAGGCTCAAAGTGCACCAAAAGAGGTAGATCTAGGGCTTTCATGCAATATGACCCCATAAAGGCATTAGATCCAAGTTCCAGGGACTAAATCATGCCTAGATCTAAAGGCTAACAACTTATTACAACCCACAAAGCACAAACAAGCTTGGGGAAGAGCCCAAGAAGGACTCCTATGAAGCTAAAAGAGATTACAAGCTTGAAAACAGGGGGGAAACGAGCTATACCTCAAGGAAAACGTTGGGATGACACAAAGATGTCTGGTATCCTTCTCCTCTTCTTGATCTACTCTTCTTTCTCCTCAAAATCTTCAAGAACACTCCAAAAACACTTCAATCTCTCAAGGAAATAAGGGAAAAGCGAGGTTGGGAGTTCTGGGGGGTGAATGGGGATGAGGTTGGGCGGAATGAGGGTTTAAATAGGGTGCAAACCCTTGAAATTTAGGGTTTCATCCAACAGCGGTGACTCGCCGAGTCCGGGATATGGACTCGCCGAGTCGCCAACTTAAACGTGTCCTGAGTCTCGTCCCTACTCGGTGAGTCGGACCTTATGACTCGCCGAGTCCAAGGCTAAAATAGGGAAATGCTCAAATAAAATTCACATACCGGAAACCAGGTGCTACACCTTTGACCTTATCTTGTTGAGGATGGCCTTTATGAATTGAGGTTATTTCCCTTCAAAGTGGGAGAGGATGATCCATGCATGGATCATGAATGCTATAACAACCTGAAATTTCTATCTTGTACAACCATTCAACTCAATCAAAGTCAGACATGTTTCTGCTAACTTTTAACACTGTTTAGAGTCTGTTTGAGCATTCTAAGCCAAGTACACCAAAGGAATGAGTGAAAGGAAGTGCCAGTTGAAGTTGTAACCTAACAAACAAGCCATAAACCCCTCAATGAGCAGCTTGCGGCTAGGAGACATGAGTTTACGACCGTAAACTCATGGTGGACGTAAACTCCAGCCATAAGTATGAAGCTTGGCCATTTTTCTTCACTTTTACCAATTCCAATCCAAGAAATCGGTTTTGCTCTCAACTATCATGAAGAATCCTTCAGTTTTCTTCAAGAATGTAAGTAATTCCTTCCATCTATGTGTTAATACACCTTTTATCCTTGATAACCCTTTGAATTCATGCATGATTTTCACCTTTTGAATCTAGATCCTCAAGAAAATCAAGAACACTCTTGTTCTTTGGGCCGAAAACTACTCTTTCTAGCTTCTACATTGTAAGTATCCTCTTATATACTTGCTATCTTGATTAGAACCATTGAATTACACCTTGAAATCAAGCATTTTCCCAAGAACATGAGGTGTTTACGACAAAGAGCATCTTCCTTGGCGGTAAACCCTAATTAGTGGTGCATATAGACCATAACTTCTTCCTAAGGCTTAGACATGAGATTACAACACTTCCTTATGATTGTAAGACCTTTAATCCACTCTTTCACATACTAAACTCTTTATCAAACTTGTTTTTACATGCCAAACCTTTTCTTTTAACTCTTTAACTTATAAATTGTCAAAACCATGTCTAATGCATATATAGTTATATAAGTAAGGTTGGAAGAACTTAGGACTGATAACTCACTTTATTTCATGTTCCTTGTTTGGTTATGGACTTAGAGTACCCTGTTGTTTGTCCGAGTGTCGTTTGATCCTTAGTTATATATTATGTATATATGTATAGACATAAAAGATTTTATCTCAGTTCAATACCTTTGGGTAGCAAAGGTGTACAAACATGTTCATTTATACAAACAACTCTACTACTATATTATAATAGGTATAGTTTAGGAAGTCACTACTCATTATTTCTAGTACAATGAAACATACAAAGAGTCAGTTCATACATGAGTCAATACATACTATAAAGAGAAACAGATAGATAGAGAATACTATAACGAGAAACAATACTCAGTATAAAGAGAAACAGATAGAGAATACTATAATGAGAAACAATACTCACTATAAAGAGAAACAGATAGAGAATACTATAATAAGAAACAATACATACTATATACTATACAAGAGAACATACTACGATGAGAAACAAAGAGAACATACTACATACTAGACAAAGAGAACATACATTACACTAGTACATACGATACATATACAAGAATACTATAACATAAATGTGAGTCACTACTTCGGGGCATGGCATCACTACTATGACTCGTTTTGTAACCAGAGTCTCCTGGAGGGAGAGCATGAATTTGTGTATAGATCTATACGGGACTGACCGTCCTACACCTTGCTGCTGGCTATAGTGGGACCTGCAGGTCTACGGGTGATGAATGTCATATCATTTCGATGTCTTCGAGCGTCGTGTTTTACTAAGTCGATCAAGTATGGTTACAATCATATCACATTATAACTTAATTAACAATTGACTTAAGGTAGTTAGTACAGCCGTAGTGTCACACCCCGAAACCCAGGGCAGAAACGTTCCGGGGCGGAGGTGACTTCATGTTAAGTATCATAACCAATGTACATAGTAAGCGAAGTAAAACACAAAACATTACATTACATAGGTTCATTACATCAGTTTGAAAGTAAAGTAATACAAGTTTCATAGATACATAAGTTCAAACAAAAGGAAGACGCGACTTCCATACGTTCTGTCTTCTGCAAAAGAATGTAGGAATACCTATCTAAGGAGAACCTGAGAATACAAGCAGTTTAAAAATCAGCATAAAGCTGGAGTTCATAAGCAGTTTGTTTTATGAAAATGAACAAGATTCCATTATGTTACAAAATTCTGGTTATGAATAGTTATTACCCCAGGAAAATCCTATATTTTCCTAAAAGTTGGTTACCAATCCGAAATGTAATGTAAAAGATGTATACTGAAAACTTGATTATCCTTGTGAAGTGTGTGTTAGTTTTAACACGTATATAAAACTATCAGCATAGTAAACTAATTCTTAAGGTTATTAATTTACTATGTCCATTATTACTAATAAGTAAATCTCTGTTATCCAAATTGCGAGTTCTATAACCATATTATAGACTAGATATGGCGAAGGAAGGCCAGTATCATTTATGACTTTTGTCACCCTTGAACCTTTTGGTTCAGTTGTAGCTAGCAACCAGGTGCGGGGTAGTCAGCCCCGTATAGATCTATACACTCAAGTCACGCTCCCTATCTAAGAGATTCTGGTTACAGAGGTGGTCCTCCACTCGCGTATCTCTGTGGAGTGTTCTCCGAGGATGGGTCTCCAATTTATAGGTATAACAAATCTACAAGTAATAATGCGGAATATCCTGTTTAATTTCTATTTACTAAGACGATCCTCCACTCGCGTATCTCTGTGGTGTGCTACCGAGGACAAAACAAATGTACTAATCGAATGCTTTTAACAATAAATAAGTGGAAAACCATTTGTGAAAATATAAAATACATCAATTTATAACATTTTCACAAATAATACGATAATGTGATCTGCAAGTTCAAACGGTTATCTGTTGTGATTGTCAGTGTTAAAAGCATATGTAATATGAAACACAACACATATAAAACAAGTTTTGAGTACAAGTATTCCTTATACTTTGCTTGTATTCCCCCTGAAAACAGTGAAAAACATTGAAAAAGGGTAGGGGTATGAACTCACCGGACGAGGAATGTGTCGACTAGGATGCTAAACATCGGATCGAGGCTTGAAAACGTGCGAGGTTCCTATGTAATATTAAATGATACACAAATATATCTAATTAGACTTTAAATCACTAATTAGTTGAGGATATACACTTCTAGTTGTGAAAACACTTCATTTCAAGTGTTTGGGGTGTCGGGTGACTTTTATGGACATATATGACTTGGGTATGGAGTTTACTCTTCAAGAGTAAACTCTTAGAAGATTTTTCGGCCCATAACACCACATCCCCAAGAGTTTACGGCCATAAACTCATGGGTGGTGTTCTTAAGTGCTAAATGGTTTTATAATATTTGGGGGATGATGCTAGGTTTGGTTCTAGGGCATTAGAAAGGGATTAAATCAATCATATGGACCATTTAATGAGTTTACGACAGTAAAATATAAGTTTACGGCCGTAAACTATCACCCACTCAATCCTTATGTGCTTTGATGGTCATAGTTTAATCACATGTGATTCAACTCATTTTTACAAGTGAAGGGGTGAATATAGGGCACCATATAACCCATTTATAGGAGTTTACGACTCAGGAACCCATTCATGGGGGTTTTTATGGCCGTGAACTCCTAAGGGAAGGGTTTTCATCAAGTTTAAGGCTTCTATTTCGTTTGTGGTTGCTTCTAGTTATTAGTTCAAGGCTCAGGAGGTGTATAAATGGCATTTTAACACCTAAAAAGGAGTTTACTACCCATAATATGGAGTTTACGGCCCAAGCTTTTTCTTGGGCAGTAAAATCATGTTTATTCCCCAAATGATGAGTTTAAGGTGTTCTATGTCCAATCCAATAAGTCCTTAAGCCATATCTAAGCTCCAACGGTGGTTTGGAAGGGTTTTAAGGCTCAAAACCCCCTTTATATGTGTTCACAGCCCAGGAGTGTTCCAGGGTCGTAAACACATGTTTATGGTCCTAAATTATGATTTGAACACGAAAATGAAGGCTAAGGATGTTATACTAGAAGCTAGGATAGTTACCTTGGTTATTTGAAGCTTGAAATGAGTGATTTTTGGACCTAGATCATGGATTGAGGAGAAAGGTTAGAGAGAGAGAGAGTGAAAAGGCTTCAAATGAGGCTTAAACAACTCTGAATATGGTTTGGATTTGAGACACGGTGGAATTCTACCCGATACTGAGGTTAACCGAGGCTTTAGGTTACACCCGATTAAATTGTCGTCACCCGAGATGGTCGAAACTAAAATTTTTCTAATTACTAGTTTGGGGCGTTTTCATGTGTTTCTAACATGTTTGGATACTTATGAGGTCAAAATAAAAGTCTTAACTTAAATGACCTAATCCAAAAACAAAATCGGAACAATTCGCTTAAGACGAGTTTTATGGACGGAACGGGTTGCAGCGATGGAACAACTTCGGGTTGTCACATTATCCCCCCCGTTAGAGGGAATTTCGTTCCGAAATTTAAAGATTAAGATACAAGTTATGGAAAAGGATGCAAATATTTCTACTGTATCGGGTCTTCGCGCTCCCAATTGAATTCAGGTTCTCGCTTGGAATTCCAACGAACCTTCACTATCGGGACGTGGCTTTGTTTTCGTACGTTTGATCTCTCAGTCTATGGTCTCAATTTGTTCAAGAGGGATTACTAGGGTTTCATCTGACAGGCACTTCTAAAGATTCGGGACGTGGAAGATAGGATGGATGTTTCTAAGTTCTGAAGGTACTCGGAGTTTGAAGGCTACGGGGTTGATCCTAATGAGGATCTCGAAGGGGCCAATTTACCTCGAGTTAAGTTTTCCGTTCTTTCCATAGTGTATCCTATCTTTCCAGGGTGAGACCATTAATAGGACACGATCTCCAGTCTGGAATTCCAGAGGTTTCCGTTGTATATCAACGTAATTCTTCTATCGATCTAGTGAAGTTTTCAATCGTTCTTGGATCTGGATGATCTTCTCAATGATTTCACGGATGATTTCAAAACCAGTGAGGGTACTACCGAGGAATCGACTCTTGGCTAGCTGCGTGCCTCCTACCTTGGCCTACAAGGGAATCTACACTTTTGACTGTAGACGGTTCCAAATGGATCTGGATACTGGTGCGATAATTGTTATTATACGAGGGCTCGATCAAAGGTAAAGGGGTATCCCAAGTCGCTCAGTAATTTATGACACATGCTCCCAGCATGTCTTCCATGACCTGAATAACTCTCTCATTCTGTCCAATTGTTTGAGGATGATAAGTTGTACTCATGTCTAGCTTGGTTCCGTGAGTTTTCTGAAGGAATCTGCCTAAATCTTGAGGTAAACCTGCTATCTCTACCAAAGATAATGGATGCAGGTATACTACGCAGTCGGACTACTTCTTGGATGTGGGTTCGCGTGAGTCTTTCCATCTTGAATGATTCTCTAATCGGAAAGAAGTGAGCGGATTTTATCGAAGGATCGACCATTTCCAAATGGTATCGTACTCACTTGGGAAAACTGGGTAACTTTATGGTGAAATCCATGTTGGTTATTTACCATTCCCATTCGGGTATCTAGGCTGCTGGAACAGTCCCGAGGGTTTCTGACTCGGCTTCTCAGGTTTGAGCGAGTAAACGGTTTTAGATGGTCATTGTCAATGTCTTAGTCTTGCTGTCTGAGCTTTCCTTTCGGCTAAGGACACCTTATGTTTATGTTTTTCTAATCGAAGATATGTTGTAGTCTCTTATGTTCAATGAAATTCGCGTACTTGGTTCCATTGAGATCATGTCTCTCATTCTTCAGTGCAGGGACTGCTGCTCCTAAATTTCCAAGTCCTGAGTTGTATAGTTAACTTTGTGTGCCTTTTGTTTGTCTCAAAGCGTGAACGAAAACTTTTCCTTCTTATCTAAGCACATAATCTAATCTCTGATTGAACGTACTGCAAAGGACAACGAAGTCCACTGTTTCTTCTGGCAGGGGCAGGTTAGGTGTGATGCATACGTCTTACTTCAATGCTTGGAATGATGTATCTCACTTTTTACTCCAACAAAAAGGGTACACCTTTTTGTGTCAGAGTGGTTAAGGATTTGTTGATTTTGGAAGAAATTTCTGAATGGGTCTGTGATAACAGCCGACGAAACTCAAGAATTTACAGGTTTTCTATGGGTGTCTTCGGTGCCGACCAATTTTCTATTGCTTCAACCTTAGGAGGATTTACGCGTATGTCTTCATCGCTCACTACATGACCAAGGGAAAAGGTTTGATCGAATGGTATCAATACGAACTCTTAGTGATCATATCGAGTCCTGAATTCTATCTTGGAAACATTATCCTCGCGAATTCGTAGCTGATGATGTCTTGACCTAAGGTCTATCTGTCACACGTCGAAAATCAAAGGCGGAAACATTTCCGGGGTGGACTATCACGTTGTGTATCAAATCCAATGTACATAGTAATCATAGTAAACAACCATTACATTACATATATATATGAAAGTTTACATTTGTTTCAAAAGTAAAGTTATACAAGATATACATATGCATCATATTAACAAAAGTTGAGACGAGTCTTCTGAGCACTCCGTCTTCATCAAAGGAGATCACCGGGTACCTATCTAACTTGGACCTGAGAATACAAGCGGTTTGAAAATCAGCATAAAGCTGGTGAGTTCATAAGCGGTTTTGTTTTATGAAAATGTATCGGTTTCCTTTAGTTTCCGGAAAGCTTTGTTATCCAAGAAAATCCCATATTTTCTTATGTGAAGTTGGTTTAGTTATCGTTTGTTACCAATTCGATTTCGTGTTGTGTTTTACCCCAGGAAAATCCCATATTTTCCTAATTGTAAGATTTGTTGTATATCACAAAGTATAGTTTAACACACAAAACTATATAATGAAAATCTTGGGATCACTATCCCGAAAGAAATATAAGATAGTTTGACACATATGAAAGTATAGATCTAAGATCATGGGATTACATCGCGGACTAGACACGATATAATTTGATATATATGGAAACATAGATTGAAAACCATGGGATCACTATCTCGGACGAGATATAGATTTAGACCATGGGATTATCATCCCGTACTTAATATAGATACAAAACCATGGGATCTCTATCCCGTATAAGATATAGATATAAAACCATAGGATCATTATCCCGTATAAGATACAGTTAAAGACCGTGGGGAAAGACATCCGGTACAAGATATAGGTATAAAATCATGGGATTACTATCCCGAACTAGATACAAAATAGTTTGATAATACCATGGGATCACTATCCCGAAAGAGATATAGAAACAAAACCATGGGATCACTATCCCGAAAGAGATATAAGATACAAACTCATGGGATCACTATCCCGAAAGAGATATAGATTTAAAAACCCAAACTGTGAATAAACTATTATTAATACATGTTGTGAGTCGGGTAACCATGCTAATACAACAACGTGACCTCCTTGACGTTTGTCAGTCGTCAAAATGATATCCAGAAATTTGTCACCCCAGGCGTGCCCGCCTAACTGTAGCTAGCAGTTAAGGTGTGGGATTGTCAGTCCCGAATAGATCTATTCACAAATTCCGCGCTCTCCGTCCAGGACACTCTGGTTACACTTCCGGGGAGGATTTACTGATCATCCATAAAGGGTAGTGACTATCTCACAAACTAGTACTAAACTATTCACAGGGTTCTCATAAGATATCGACATACAGAAGATTATGAAACATAGTACAGTAAATATAGATACATACAATGAAATTATCTGACAAAACATTCAAATGATACGGAGATAAATTGAATCAGACATAGTTTATCTAATAACTTTATATAGACATCAGTACATGACAGAAAGAATAGTAAAGACCCCAAATTATTCCCATAATAATTTGATTTGTTTGGTTATTTCCTTAACTAAAATTCATTTAGTTGTAATTGATAAATCATTCCTTATGCTCAACATAATACATAAGGAGTAAAAGAATTTATAAGTTTGTCAGATATTGTTTGAAACATATCAATGTTATGATTTGAAAACAGTTATACTTTTGCTTGTATTCCCCCCTGAAAACATTGAAAACAGTGAAAAAGTCGTAGGGGTATGAACTCACCGGACGAGATATGAGGCGGTTTTGATGCTAAGAGATGATCCGGGACTTGTAAACTCTGAGGTTCCTAATTATGAAGTAAAGATACACATTTGTATCTAATTAGGACTTAGATTGATTGTTGGATAGGGACAAATGCTTCAAGTCGCGATAACACTCCGATACGAGTGTTTGGAAGGACCCGAGTGGCGTTTAAGGATGGGAATTGAAGGGAGGGACTTGGGACTTGAGTTTACTCCCCATGAATAAACTTATACAAGAGTTTTTAGTCCAATACACCAATTCCCCATGAGTTTACGGACGTAAACTCATGGTAGGGTGCTTTAAGGTGCAAATTTGGGTCATAAATGGATATGGACACTTGGAATTGCTTGGATTAATTTTACTTAAGGCTTGGATTGAATTAAAAACACCATTTGCAACACTTAAGGGAGTTTACAGCCTAGGCATGGGATCTTTGGCCGTAAACTCTCAAATCCCCTTGATTTAGTGTTTTTAAGGTGTTAAAAGTAATCACATGTGATTCTAAAAATTCCCACAAGCCTAGAAATGAGTTTAGGGCACCATTTGACACCCTTTTATGAGTTTACGGCCATGAGACATGTTCTATGGCCGTAAACTCTCAAATGTGGGGTTTTGATGTTTGTAAAGCCTTAAAACTACTTTTGGTTGGTCCTTTGATTTATTCCAAGTCTTTTGGTGGTGTTGGATGGCTTTCAAACACCCTAGAATTGGATTTGCACCATATTTTATGGAGTTTACAGCCCAAGCACAAGCCTTGGCCGTAAACTCATGTAAGTCCCCCAAAAATTGTGTTTCAAGTGTCCAAATGCAATTATCAATGTTCTATAATTCATAGCTAAGACATATAAGTGATTTGGAAGGGTTTAAGGGCATGAAAACCCTAGATATATGAGTTTACAGCCCAAGAATGATCCTTGGCCGTAAACTCCTTCAAACCTCATAAAATTCATGTATAATTGTTTAAAGTCCATATCTTGAAGCCATTTAGCTATATCTAAGTCCCAAACTTTTCAAGGAGGGGTTTAAGGGCTTAAAAACACTCTTAATATGAGTTTACGGCCAATGAATGCTCCATGGCCGTAAACTCATGAATATGGTCATAAATCATGTTTTGAACTTGAATTTGAAGGCTAAGGAGGTTACAATACAAGCTGAGGAATGTACCTTAGAGATTTGAAGCCTTAAACTTGAGTTTTGGACCCTTAAACTTGGATTTAGGAGAGAGGTTAGAGAGAGAGAGTAGAGAGAGAAGGAAAAAGCTTCAAATGGATGCTAAAACATGTTTATATAGGTCCTAAAACTTGTACGCGGAGGAATTCTACCCGATACTGATGTTAAACGCGGCTTTTGGTCGCACCCAATTAAGTTACTGTCACCCGGCGGGGACATTTCTAAAACTTATGAAAATAATGATTTTGGGCTAAATACATGAGTTCCTGAGTGATTTAGACACTCATTAAATTATAATAAACATATAAGTTTAAATAATTTGACCCAAAATGTAAACGGAACGGATTTGATAACGGCGACTTTTCGGGTAGAACGGGTTTTGGCGATGAACAATTTCGGGTTGTTACATTATCCCCCCGTTAGAGGGAATTTCATCCTGAAATTCAAAGAATAAGATATAGATCATGAGTTGAAATGAGACACGAATGAATTTGTTACTTTGGATCTTCACTTTCTCAAGTGGAATCGGATCTCTACAGGGCGTTCTAGTAGGAATCACTAGGGTTTCGTTGGGTAAAAGCTTCTAAGGATTCGCGACAATGATGTACTAGATAGATGTTAATAAGTTCTATGAGCATCCGAACCCTGAAGATTGTAGAATTAATCTCTACGAAGACCTCGAAAAGTCTGAGGTGAAACTAAACTTAGATGTTTGAATGAAATTCCCGGAAACTCTTCGGGACAAACATTTAGTAGAAAGGGCTACTAACTTCCCGTTTCTCAATGATCACAGAAATGAGGGATGTTCGGTAATTCGTATCAGGAAAACTTTTGAGTTTTAAAGAATGAAGCAATACGAAGGTTTGATGCCGAAGATCATGAGAGTTAGGTGGAGGAAAAAGATATAGACAGGCGACCCTCTCGAAATCAGGATAACAACATGAATGAGGCTCAGTCATTCCATGTTAAACGTAGCATCAAAGCATTCTCGTGAAAGGTTTCCCATTTAACCGGATGGAACAAAATAGTCCTCTGGATCGAGGATTCAATCTATAGATACGGAGTTAGGGTTCTCAATCTCATTGGTTAGTCGTATCGATGATACACATTTCGATCACATACGAAGGATGGAGTTTAGAGAACGTTCAAATAGATAGATAACAGGTTTCCCTCTAAATACCGGAATCGAAAAGAGTTGCAGGCATAAGAGTTATCAAAGAGAAGTATACCTGCGGCGACAGAGGGATTGGTGGTGGTAGCCGCTTTGGGGCAATTCCTTTTGAAGTGCCCCGCTTCACCACAATTGTAGCAGGATGGACTGATTCCTGCTCCCGATGATTGGTTTGTTGATTTGGTCGGTTTTTACAGGTTCGAGCAAGATGGCCCTTCTTGCCACAGCTGTCGCAAATCCTTTCGCGACATAGGCCAGGAATGCGGTGATGGTAGTTGCACTTACCACACCAAGGAAGGGTACCAGTGTATCCACTGGTAGGAGTTTGGGTTGTGGATCCAACAGCTGAGATAGTAACAGGGGCAGTAGCAGCATGGACTGCTACCGTTTGCTGTTTCTTCGAAGACCGTTTCGTATTCGGGGCCTTCCGCTTGTTTCGAGATTTCTTTTTACTTTCACCTCCACTTGTGTCTGATTCCGGAGTGGTAGCTTCCTCGTCAAATTTGTCTTCGCGATCGATTAAGATTTTTGCAAGGCATTTAGCACTGTCGTAGGTGTCTGGCTTAGCAGGTAAGACATTCCCTTTAGTTGGCTGGGTCAATCCCCAGATGAATCTCTCGAACTTTTTACTCTCCAGGGTAACCATTCCCGGACAGAGTAATGCTAGGTTATTGAACCTTGAGGTATAAGCAGCTATGTTGGAACCCTTCATCTTAAGGTTCTAGAGTTCGTGTTCTAGTTTCTGAATTTCGCCCTGAGGGTAGTACTCCGCAAGTAGAAGCTCCTTCATAGCTTCCCAACCCATGGCATTTGCTACAGGTAAAGTTAAGGATTTGACTCGGCCGTTCCACCAAGTCAGGGCTTTGTCAAGGAAAGTGCAGGCGGCGAACTTGACTTTGTCAGACTCCGAACATGCACATATTTTGAAGATTGACTCGATTTTCTCAAACCGTCGAGTCAAGGAAATGACACCTCCAGTGCCATCGAAGGTTGTGGGCTTCGCGTTCATGAAGTCTTTGTAGGAACCCCCTCTTCGGTGTTCCTGGCTGTCTTCTGGGTTTTGAGGATGGGGACCACCTCCGGAGTCACCGGGATTCATTTGTGACATGGCGGCCACCATTGCAGCAGTCAAAACTGTTTGAAGTGATGCGAGATCGAATTGAGGAGAAGGTGGTGGCGGAGGAGGATTGTTGTTGTTCTTCGAGCTGGGTCTCTTTCTCGGAGGCATCTTGATCTAAAAAGATCAGGAAAGAGAGGATTATAAGTCCTCTGAATTGAATCAAGAGATATGGAACAGGGGATATCTCATCAAGACAGATATAGCATTACACTAAGCGATAAAGCAGGAAAGAGTTATCAAGATCGAACATTTTATCGCTATAGGGATGTTCAAGTAACATTGCGTATACAAGGATTTTCAACGAAGGATTGGCTCGAGAAATACTCCCATAGTATTTCATGGTTCGCTGCAGCGACGACTCGTTGTTTGAGATATTAGGTAAGTTTTAGGCATGTTGTGTACCACAGTCACTCCCAAGCACATGTTGGCCGTGTCTCGAATGAATATAGTTGCCCATGCTATATTAATCCTAGACACGACTACATAACTGCCCAGGTTTAACCGCAGTGTACAACACCCATTTACTTATGTTTTGTTCTACTTGTAGTTACGGATTTCGACGGTTCGGTATACTTGTATACTTTTGAAAATACTTGTAGTTTTGAAGATACTTTTAGTTCAGAGCACTGAGGCCATTTAGTGTTTATAGTTTTATACCATGTAAGGTTTGGTATACTCTGTTCACTATAAACAAGGGCTCTGATACCAATCTGTCACACCCCGAAAATCAAAGGCGGAAACATTTTCGGGGTGGACTACCACGTTGTGTATCAAATCCAATGTACATAGTAATCACAGTAAACAACCAT
Source organism: Lactuca saligna (assembly GCF_052625555.1). NCBI lineage: Eukaryota > Viridiplantae > Streptophyta > Magnoliopsida > Asterales > Asteraceae > Lactuca > Lactuca saligna. The sequence goes on along the minus strand of NC_136420.1, from coordinate 245,905,392 downwards.
TACATTACATATATATGAAAGTTTACATTTGTTTCAAAAGTAAAGTTATACAAGATATACATATGCATCATATTAACAAAAGTTGAGACGAGTCTTCTCAGCACTCCGTCTTCATCAAAAGAGATCACCGGGTACCTGTCTAACTTGGACCTGAGAATACAAGCGGTTTGAAAATCAGCATAAAGCTGGTGAGTTCATAAGCGGTTTTGTTTTATGAAAATGTATCGGTTTCCTTTAGTTTCCGAAAAGATTTGTTATCCAAGAAAATCCCATATTTTCTTATGTGAAGTTGGTTTAGTTATCGTTTGTTACCAATTCGATTTCATGTTGTGTTTTACCCCAGGAAAATCCCATATTTTCCTAATTGTAAGATTTGTTGTATATCACAAAGTACAGTTTAACACACAAAACTATATAATGAAAATCTTGGGATCACTATCCCGAAAGAAATATAAGATAGTTTGACACATATGAAAGTATAGATCTAAGATCATGGGATTACATCGCGGACTAGACACGAGATAATTTGATATATATGGAAACATAGATTGAAAACCATGGGATCACTATCTCGGACGAGATATAGATTTAGACCATGGGATTATCATCCCGTACTTAATATAGATACAAAACCATGGGATCTCTATCCCGTATAAGATATAGATATAAAACCATAGGATCATTATCCCGTATAAGATACAGTTAAAGACCGTGGGGAAAGACATCTGGTACAAGATATAGGTATAAAATCATGGGATTACTATCCCGAACTAGATACAAAATAGTTTGATAATACCATGGGATCACTATCCCGAAAGAGATATAGAAACAAAAACCCAAACTGTGAATAAACTATTATTAATACATGTTGTGAGTCGGGTAGCCATGCTAATACGACAACGTGACCTCCTTGACGTTTGTCAGACGTCGAAACGATATCCAGAAAGTTGTCACCCCAGGCGTGCCCGCCTAACTGTAGCTAGCAGTTAAGGTGTGGGATTGTCAGTTCCGTATAGATCTATTCACAAATTCCGCGCTCTCCTTCCAGGAGACTCTGGTTACACTTCCGGGGAGGATTTACTGATCATCCATAAAGGGTAGTGACTATCTCACAAACTAGTACTAAACTATTCATAGGGTTCTCATAAGATATCGACATACAGAAGATTATGAAACATAGTACAGTAAATATAGATACATACAATGAAATTATCTGACAAAACATTCAAATGATACGGAGATAAACTGAATTAGACATAGTTTATCTAATAACTTTATATAGACATCAGCACATGACAGAAAGAACAGTAAAGACCCCAAATTATTCCGATAATAATTTGATTTGTTTGGTTATTTCCTTAACTAAAATTAATTTAGTTGTAATCGATAAATCATTCCTTATGCTCAACATAATACATAAGGAGTAAAAGAATTTATAAGTTTGTCAGATATTGTTTGAAACATATCAATGTTATGATTTGAAAACAGTTATAGTTTTGCTTGTATTCCCCCCCCCCCCCCCTATGAAAACATTGAAAACAGTGAAAAAGCCGTAGGGGTATGAACTCACCGGACGAGATATGAGGCGGTTTGGATGCTAAGAGTTGATCCGGGACTTGTAAACACACAAGGTTCCTAGTTATGAAGTAAAGATACACATTTGTATCTAATTAGGACTTAGATTGATTGTTGGATTGGGACAAATGCTTCAAGTTGCGATAACACTCCGATACGAGTGTTTGGAAGGACCCGGGTGGCGTTTAAGGACAGGAATTGAAGCGAGGGACTTGGGACTTGAGTTTACTCCCCATGAATAAACTTATACAAGAGTTTTTAGTCCAATACACCCATTCCCCATGAGTTTACGATCGTAAACTCATGGTAGGGTGGTTTAAGGTGCAAATGTGGGTCATAAATGGATATGGACACTTGGAATTGCTTGGATTAATTTTACTTAAGGCTTGGATTGAATTAAAAACACCATTTGCAACACTTAAGGGAGTTTACAGCCTAGGCATGGGATCTTTGGCCGTAAACTCTCAAATCCCCTTGATTTAGTGTTTTTAAGGTGTTCAAAGTAATCACATGTGATTCTAAAAATTCCCACAAGCCTAGAAATGAGTTTAGGGCACCATTTGACACCCTTTTATGAGTTTACGGCCATGAGACATGTTCTATGGCCGTAAACTCTCAAATGTGGGGTTTTGATGTTTGTAAAGCCTTAAAACTATTTTTGGTTGGTACTTTGATTTATTCCAAGGCTTTTGGTGGTGTTGGATGGCTTTCAAACACCCTAGAATTGGATTTGCACCATATTTTATGGAGTTTACGGCCCAAGCACAAGCCTTGGCCGTAAACTCATGTAAGTCCCCCAACAATTGTGTTTCAAGTGTCCAAATGCAATTATTAGCTAAGACATATAAGTGATTTGGAAGGGTTTAAGGGCATGAAAACCCTAGATATATGAGTTTACGGCCCAAGAATGATCCTTGGCCATAAACTCCTTCAAACCTCATAAAATTCATGTATAATTGTTTAAAGTCCATATCTTGAAGCCATTTAGCTATATCTAAGTCCCAAACTTTTCAAGGAGGGGTTTAAGGGCTTAAAAACACTCTTAATATGAGTTTACGGCCAATGAATGCTCCATGGCCGTAAACTCATGAATATGGTCATAAATCATGTTTTGAACTTGAATTTGAAGGCTAAGGAGGTTACAATACAAGCTGAGGAATGTACCTTAGAGATTTGAAGCCTTAAACTTGAGTTTTGGACCCTTAAACTTGGATTTAGGAGAGAGGTTAGAGAGAGAGAGTAGAGAGAGAAGGAAAAAGCTTCAAATGGATGCTAAAACAGGTTTATATAGGTCCTCAAACTTGTACGCGAAGGAATTCTACCCGATACTGATGTTAAACGCGACTTTTGGTCGCACCCGATTAAGTTACCGTCACCCGGCGGGGACATTTCTAAAACTTATGAAAATAATGATTTTGGGCTAAATACATGAGTTCCTGAGTGATTTAGACACTCATTAAATTATAATAAACATATAAGTTTAAATAATTTGACCCAAAATGTAAACGGAACGGATTTGATAACGGCAACTTTTCGGGTAGAACGGGTTTTGGCGACGAACAATTTCGGGTTGTTACACTATCTTCGAGGAGTAGCTAGCTCCCTGAATTTTATCAAAGAAGTCATCTAATTAAGGAAAGAGGATATCGGTTTTGACAGTCAACTTATTAAGCCGACTATAATACTCCTGCATTTCTGCTAGATCAAAACAGCACGGAGATTTTGCTACGGGGGTAGTTCCAGGAATTAAGTTGATACGAGACTCGACTTAACATTCGGGAGGAATTCCTGGGAGCTCTTCAGGAAGATATAAGGAATATTACAGTTTTCGGGGACGCTCTAGAGGTCTTTAACTTCTTGTTTCTCGCTGATTGCATGGACTAGGAATACCTAACACTCCTTTTTGCAGAAGTTTTCGAGCTTTGATACAGGAAATGATACGAAGATTTGAGCTAAGCTTGACACCATATATCATGAGGGTCCGGTTAGAGGGGAGATTGAGACGAATAGCTTTTTCATAACAAAGTGTATCAGTATGATCAGGACTCAATTGATACATGCCAAAGATAACATCAAAGCTCTTTATTGAAATTGACATCATGTCAATGAGGAAAGAATGATTACTCAAGGTAAGGATACAGCTTGGGGATAAGTCGTTAGTGCACTCATTCTCACCGGTAACCATCTTGATGGTAAATGTTTCAGTTATTAGACGAGGGCTATGTTTACGATGATATTTAAATGAATGACTAATAAAACTTTCTTGACACTAGATTCGAAAAGGAAGAATTGTCGAGAAGAAATGTACACACGACGATGGTGGGATCAACGGCTGCCTCCTCTTGCTTCATAGCTAAAACCATCTCGGCGTTGTTGACGTTGTTAGTGGTTGCTGCTTTTGGGCAGTTTCGCTTGAAATGCCCGATTTCTCAACAACCAAAACAGGCCCGATCAGTACTCGATCCGGAAGCTTGATTGACTAGTTGAACTGGTGTTTTGTAGTTTCGAGCGGTGTGGCCCTTTTTGCCACATCTTTTACAGATCATCTCACAGCATGAGCTAGGGATACGATGGTGATAACTGCACCTGTTGCACCAAGGGTAGTTACCAACATACCCAGTGATAGGTGCTTCAGCTGTAGACGCAGCCACAGGAGTAGTGGCTGCTTGAACTGCCACAGTTTCATGCCTCTTGGAAGGTCCTTGGGAACTCTGACCCTTTCGCTTTTTCCAGATAACCTTCTTACTCTTATCACCTTCATTCTGGTACTTTTGATCATCTTCGTGGTTTTGGGGATACATGTTACTTCCGGGTCCACTGGACCTGCTAGGGTTCAAAAGTGTCACTGCGGCTGTCACTGCAGCAGTAACAGCCGTTTGAAACAAGACGAAGTCGAACGGAGGAGAGTATGGCGGCGGAGAGTTGTTATTCCTTGAGCTGGGTCCTTTCTTTGGAGACATTTCGATCTAAAGTGATTAGGAAAAAGAGGATGGTAAGTCCTCTGCATTAGATCAAGAGATATGAAACAAGGGATATATGTTTGTGACAGACATATAATTTTATTACGCGATAAAGCAGGAATGAATTATCAAGGCAAATAAACTATCACTAAAGGAATGATCGAGGAGCAATGCTTGAATGAGAATTTTCTACAACAAAGTTGGATCTAGAAATACTCCCATAGTATTTCATGATTCGCTACAACGATGACTCTTTGTTTGGGGTATTTGGGTAAGTTTTAGGCATACCGAACATCACAGTCAATCCCAGGCACATGTTGGTCGTGTCTCGAATGAATATAGTTGATCAGGCTTTATTGACCCTTGACACGACTACATAACTGTCCAGGCTTAACCGCAGCGTACAATACCCATTTACTTATGTTTTGTTCTACTTATAGTTACGGATCTCAGCGGTTAGGTATACTCGTATGCTTTTGAAAATACTTGTATTTTAAAGTATATTTTTAGTTCAGATCACTTAGGCCCCTTAATGTTTATAGTCTTATACCTTATAAGGTTTGGTATACTCAGTTCACTATAAACAAGGGCTCTGATACCAATCTGTCACACCCCGAAACTCAGGGCGGAAACGTTCCGGGGCGGAGGTGACTTCATGTTAAGTATCATAACCAATGTACATAGTAAGCGAAGTTAAACACAAAACATTACATTACATAGGTTCATTACATCATTTTGAAAGTAAAGTAATACAAGTTCCATAGATACATAAGTTTAAACAAAAGAAAGATGTGACTTCCATACGTTCTGTCTTCTGCAAAATAACACGGGAATACATGTCTAAGGAGAACCTGAGAATACAAGTGGTTTAAAAATCAGCATAAAGCTGGTGAGTTCATAAGCAGTTTGTTTTATGAAAATGAACAAGATTCCTTTTGTTTTCTGAAAAAGTGGTTATCCAAGAAAATCCCATATTTTCTTAAATGAAATGTTTAGTTTTCCGTTATGTTACAAAATTCTGGTTATGAATAGTTATTACCCCAGGAAAATCCAATATTTCCTAAACGTTGGTTACCAATCCGAAATATAATGTAAAAGATGTATACTGAAAACTTGATTATCCTTGTGAAGTGTATGTTAGTTTTAACACGTATTTAAAACTATCAGCATAGTAAACTAATTCTTAAGGTTATTAATTTACTATGTCCATTATTACTAATAAGTAAATCTCGGTTATCCAAATTGCGAGTTCTATAACCATACTATAGACTAGATATGGCGAAGGAAGGCCAGTATCATTTATGACTTTTGTCACCCTTGAACCTTTTGGTTTGGCTGTAGCTAGCAGCCAGGTGTGGGGTAGTCAGCCCCGTATAGATCTATACACTCAAGTCACGCTCCCTATCTAAGAGATTCTGATTACAGAGGTAGTCCTCCACTCGCGTATCTCTGTGGAGTGTTCTCCGAGGATGGGTCTCCAATTTATAGGTATAAAAAATCTACAAGTAATAATGCGGAATATCCTGTTTAATTTCTATTTACTAAGACGATCCTCCACTCGCGTATCTCTGTGGAGTGCTACCGAGGACAAAAAAAATGTACTAATCAAATGCTTTTAACAATAAATAAGTGGAAAACAATTTGTGAAAATATAAAATACAACATTGATAACATTTTTCACAAATAATACGATAATGTGATCTGCAAGTTCAAACGGTTATCTGTTGTGATTGTCAGTGTTAAAAGCATATGTAATATGAAACACAACACATATAAAACAAGTTTTGAGTACAAGTATTCCTTGTACTTTGCTTGTATTCCCCCTGAAAACAGTAAAAAACATTGAAAAAGGGTAGGGGTATGAACTCACTGGACAAGGAATGTGTCGACTAGGATGCTAAACATCGGATCGAGGCTTGAAAACCTGCGAGGTTCCTATGTAATATTAAATGATACACAAATGTATCTAATTAGACTTTAAATCACTAATTAGTTGAGATATACACTTCTAGTTGTGAAAACACTTCATTTCAAGTGTTTGGGGGTGCCGGGTGACTTTTATGGACATATATGGCTTGGGTATGGAGTTTACTCTTCAAGAGTAAACTCTTAGAAGAGTTTTCGGCCCTAAACACCACATACCCATGAGTTTATAGCCGTAAACTCAAGGGTGGTGTTCTTAAGTGCTAAATGGTTTTATAATATTTGGGGGATGATGCTAGGTTTGGTTCTAGGGCATTAGAAAGGGATTAAATCAATCATATTGACCATTTGATGAGTTTACAGTAGTAAACTATGAGTTTACGGTTGTAAACTATCACCCACTCAATCCTTATGTGCTTTGATGGTCATAGGTTAATCACATGTGATTCAACTCATTTTTACAAGCCAAGGGGTGAATTTAGGGCACCATATAACCCATTTATAGGAGTTTACGGCCCAGGAACCCATTCTTGGGGGTTTTACGGCCGTGAACTCCTAAGGGAAGGGTTTTCATAAAGTTTAAGGCTTCTAATTCGTTTGTGGTTGCTTCTAGTTATTAGTTCAAGGCTTAGGAGGTGTGTAAATGGCATTTTAATACCTAAAAAGGAGTTTACTACCCATAATATGGAGTTTATGGCTCAAGCATGTTCGTGGGCATTAAAATCATGTTTATTCCCCAAATGATGAGTTTAAGGTGTTCTAAGTCCAATCCAATAAGTCCTTAAGCCATATCTAAGCTCCAACGTTGGTTTGGAAGGGTTTTAAGGCTCAAAACCCCCTTTATATGTGTTCACAGCCCAAGAGTGTTCCAGGGCCGTAAACACATGTTTATGGTCCTAAATTATGATTTGAACACGAAAATGAAGGCTAAGGATGTTATACTAGAAGCTAGGATAGTTACCTTGGTGATTTGAAGCTTGAAATGAGTGATTTTTGGACCTAGATCTTGGATTGAGGAGAGAGGTTAGAGAGAGAGAGAGAGAGAGAGAGAGTGAAAAGGATTCAAATAAGGCTTAAACAACTTTAAATATGGTTTGGATTTGAGACACGGTGGAATTCTACCCTATACTGACGTTAACCGAGGCTTTAGGTTGCACCCGATTAAATTGTCGTCACCCGAGATGGTCGAAACTAAAATTTTTCTAATTACTAGTTCGGGGCGTTTTCATGTCTTTCTAACGTGTTTGGATACTTACGAGGTCAAAATAAAAGTCTTAACTTAAATGACCTAATCCAAAAACAAAATATGAACAATTTGCTTAAGACAAGTTTTACGGACGGAATGGGTTGCGATGATGGAACAAATTCGGGTTGTCACATTATCCCCCCGTTAGAGGGAATTCGTCCCGAAATTCAAAGATTACGATACAAATTATGGAAAAGGATGCAGATATTTCTGCTGTATCGGGTCTTCGCGCTCCCAATTGAATTCAGGTTCTCGCTTGGAATTCCAACGAACCTTCACTATCGGGATGTGGCTTTGTTTTGTACGTTTGATGTCTCAGTCTATGGTCTCAATTTGTTCAAGAGGGATTACTAGGGTTTCATCTGACAGGCACTTCTAAAGATTCGGGACGTGGAAGATAGGATGGATGTTTCTAAGTTCTGAAGGTACTCGGAGTTTGAAGGCTACGGGGTTGATCCTAATAAGGATCTCGAATGGGCCAATTTACCTCGAGTTAAGTTTTCCGTTCTTTCCATAGTGTATCCTTTCTTTCCAGGGTGAGACCATTAACAGGACACGATCTCCAGTCTGGAATTCCATAGGTTTCCGTTGTATATCAGCGTAATTCTTCTATCGATCTAGTGAAGTTTTCAATCGTTCTCGGATCTGGATGATCTTCTCGATGATTTCGCGGATGATTTCAAAACCAGTGAGGGTACTATCGGGGAATCGACTCTTGGCTAGCTGCGTGCCTCCTACCTTGGCCTAACACAAGGGAATCTGTACTTTTGACTGTAGAGGGTTCAAAATGGATCTGGATACTGGTGCGATAATTGTTATCATACGAGGGCTCGATCAAAGGTAAAGGGGTATCCCAAGTCGCTCAGTAATTTATGACACATGCTCCGAGCATGTCTTCCATGACCTGAATAACTCTCTCACTCTGTCCAATTGTCTGAGGATGATAAGTTGTACTCATGTCTAGCTTGGTTCCTTGAGTTTTTTGAAGGAATCTGCCTAAATCTTTAGGTGAACCTGCTATCTCAACCAAAGATAATGGATGCAGGTATACCATGCAGTCGGACTACTTCTTGGATGTGGGTTCGCGTGAGTCTTTCCATCTTGAATGATTCTCTGATCGGAAAGAAGTGAGCGGATTTTATCGAAGGATCGACCATTTCCAAATGGTATCGTACTCACTTGGGAAAACTGGGTAACTTGATGGTAAAATCCATGTTGGTTATTTACCATCCCCATTCGGGTATCTAGGCTGCTGGAACAGTCCCGAGGGTTTCTGACTAGGCTTCTCAGGTCTGAGCGAGTAAACGGTTTTAGATGGTCATTGTCAATGTCTTAGTCTTGCTGGCTCAGCTTTCCTTTTGGCTAAGGACACCTTATGTTTATATTTTTCTGATCGAAGATATGTTGTAGTCTCTTATGGTCAGTGAAATTCGCGTACTTGGTTCCATTGAGATCATGTCTCTCATTCTTCAGTGCAGGGACTGCTGCTCCTAAATTTCCAAGTCCTGAGTTGTATAGTTAACTTTGTGTGCCTTTTGTTTGTCTCAAAGCGTGAACGAAAACTTTTCCTTCTTATCTAAGCACATAATCTAAACTCTGATTGAACGTACTGCAAAGGACAACGAAGTCCTCTGTTTCTTCTGGCAGGGGCAGGTTAGGTGTGATGCATAAGTCTGACTTCAATGCTTGGAATGATGTATCTCACTTTTTACTCCAACAAAAGGGTACACCTTTTTGTGTCAGAGTGGTTAAGGATTTGATGATTTTGGAAGAAATTTCTGAATGGGTCTACGATAACAGCCGGTGAAACTCAAGAATTTACAGGTTTTCTATGGGTGTCTTCAGTGCCGACCAATTTGTTATTGCCTCAACCTTAGGAGGATTTATGCGTATGTCTTCATCGCTCACTACATAACCAAGGGAAAAGGGTTTGACCGATTGGTATCAATACGAACTCTTAATGATCATATCGAGTCCTGAATTCTATCTTGGAAACATTATCCTCGCGAATTTGTAGCTGATGATGTCTTGACCTAAGGTCTATCTTCGAGGAGTAGCTAGCTCCCTGAATTTTATCGAAGAAGTCATCTAATTAAGGAAAGAGGATATCGGTTTTGACAGTCAACTTATTAAGCCGACTGGAATACTCCCGCATTTCTGGTGGAGTAAAATGGTACGGAGATTTGGCTGAGGGGTTGTTCCAGGGATTAATTTGATACGAGACTCGACTTGACATTCAGGAGGAATTCCCGGGAGCTCTTCAGGAAGATATCAGGAATATTACAGTTTTCGGGGACGCTCTAGAGGTCCTTAACTTCTTGTTTCTCGCTGATTGCATGGACTAGGAATACCTAACACTCCTTTTTGCAGAAGTTTTCGAGCTTTGATACAGGAAATGATTCGAAGATTTGAGCTAAGCTTGACACCGTATATCATGAGGGTTCGGTTAGAGGGAAGATTGAGACGAATAGCTTTTTCATAACAAAGTGTATCATTATGATCACGACTCAATTGATACATGCCAAAGATAACATCAAAGCTCTTTATTGAAATTGACATCAGGTGAATGAGGAAAGAATGATTACTCAAGGTAAGGATACAGCTTCGGGATAAGTCGTTAGTGCACTCATTCTCACCGGTAACCATCTTGACGGTAAATGTTTCAGTTATTAGACGAGGGCTATGTTTACGAAGATATTTAAATGAATGACTAATAAAACTTTCTTGACACTAGATTCAAAAAGGAAGAATTGTCGAGAAGAAATGTACCCGCAACAATGGTGGGATCAGCGGCTGCCTCCTCTTGCTTCATAGCTAAAACCATCTCGGCGTTGTTAACGTTGTTAGTGGTTGCTGCTTTTGGGCAGTTTCGCTTGAAATGCCTGATTTCTCCACAACCAAAACAGGCCCGATCAGTACTCGATCCGGAAGCTTGATTGACTAGTTGAATTGGTGTTTTGCAGTTTCGAGCGGTGGTTCCCTTTTTGCCACATCTTTTGCAGGTCATCTCACAGCATGGGAAAGGGATACGATGGTGATAACTGCACCTGTTCCACCAAGGGTAGTTACCAGCATACCCAGTGATAGGTGCTTGAGCTGTAGACGCAGCCACAGGAGTAGTGGCAGCTTGAACTGCCACAGTTTCATGCCTCTTGGAGGGTCCTTGGGAACTCTGACCCTTTCGCTTTTTCCAGATAACCTTCTTACTCTTATCACCTTCATTCTGGTACTTTTGATCATCTTCGTGGTTTTGGGAATACATGTTACTTCCGGGTCCACTGGACCTGCTAGGGTTCAAAAGTGTCACTGCAGCAGTAACAGCCGTTTGAAACAAGACGAAGTCGAACGGAGGAGAGTATGGAGGCGAAGAGTTGTTGTTCCTTGAGCAGGGTCCATTCTTTGGAGACATTTTGATTTAAAGTGATTAGGAAAAAGAGGATGGTAAGTCCTCTGCATTAGATCAAGAGATATGAAACAAGGGATATCTCTTTATGACAGACATATAATTTTATTACACGATAAAGCAGGAATGAATTATCAAGGCAGATAAACTATCACTAAAGGAATGATCGAGGAGCAATGCTTGAATGAGAATTTTCTACAACAAAGTTGGATCTAGAAATACTCCCATAGTATTTCATGATTCGCTGCAATGATGACTCTTTGTTTGGGGTATTTGGGTAAGTTTTAGGCATACCGAACACCACAGTCACTCCCAGGCACGTGTTGGTCGTGTCTCGAATGAATATAGTTGATCGGGATTTATTGACCCTAGACACGACTACATAACTGTCCAGGTTTAACCGCAGCGTACAACACCTATTTACTTATGTTTTGTTCTACTTATAGTTACGGATCTCGGCGGTTAGGTATACTCGTATGCTTTTGAAAATACTTGTATTTTAAAGTATAATTTTAGTTCAGATCACTTAGGCCCCCTAATGTTTATAGTCTTATACCTTGTAAGGTTTGGTATACTCAGTTCACTATAAAAAAAAGGGCTATGATACCAATCTGTCACACCCCGAAACTCAGGGCGGAAACGTTCTGGGGCGGAGGTGACTTCATGTTAAGTATAATAACTAATGTACATAGTAAGCGAAGTAAAACACAAAACATTACATTACATAGGTTCATTACATCAGTTTGAAAGTAAAGTAATACAAGTTTCATAGATACATAAGTTTAAACAAAAGAAAGATGTGACTTCCATACGTTCCGTCTTCTACAAAAGAACACGGGAATACATGTCTAAGGAGAACCTGAGAATACAAGCAATTTAAAAATCAGCATAAAGCTGGTGAGTTCATAAGCAGTTTGTTTTATGAAAATGAACAAGATTCCTTTTGTTTTCTGAAAAAGTGGTTATCCAAGAAAATCCTATATTTTCTTAAATGAAATGTTTAGTTTTCCATTATGTTACAAAATTCTGGTTATGAATAGTTATTACCCCAGGAAACTAATTCTTAAGGTTATTAATTTACTATGTCCATTATTACTATTAAGTAAATCTTTGTAATCCAAATTGCGAGTTCTATAACCATACTATAGACTAGATATGGCGAAGGAAGGCCAGTATCATTTATGACTTTTGTCACCCTTGAACCTTTTGGTTCGGCTGTAGCTAGCAGCCAGGTGCGGGGTAGTCAGCCCCGTATAGATCTATACACTCAAGTCACGCTCCCTATCTAAGAGATTCTGGTTACAGAGGCAGTCCTCCACTCGCGTATCTCTGTGGAGTGTTCTCCGAGGATGGGTCTCCAATTTATAGGTATAACAAATCTAAAAGTAATAATGCGGAATATCCTGTTTAATTTCTATTTACTAAGATGATCCTCCACTCGCGTATCTCTGTGGAGTGCTACCGAGGACAAAGTAAGTGTACTAATCGAATGCTTTTAACAATAAATAAGTGGAAAACCATTTGTGAAAATATAAAATACAACAATTTATAACATTTTTCCCAAATAATACGATAATGTGATCTACAAGTTCAAACGGTTATCTGTTGTGATTGTCAGTGTTAAAAGCATATGTAATATGAAACACAACACATATAAAACAAGTTTTGAGTACAGGTATTCCTTGTACTTTGCTTGTATTCCCCCCCTGAAAACAGTGAAAAACATTGAAAAAGGGTAGGGGTGTGAACTCACCAGACGTGGAATGTGTCGACTAGGATGCTAAACATCGGATCGAGGCTTGAAAACGTGCGAGGTTCCTATGTAATATTAAATGATACACAAATGTATCTAATTAGACTTTAAATCACTAATTAATTGAGGATATACACTTCTAGTTGTGAAAACACTTCATTTCAAGTGTTTGGGGTGCCGGGTGACTTTTATAGACATATATGGCTTGGGTATGGAGTTTACTCTTCAAGAGTAAACTCTTAGAAGAGTTTTCAGCCCTAAACACCACATCCCCATGAGTTTACGGCCGTAAACTCATGGGTGGTGTTCTTAAGTGCTAAATGGTTTTATAATATTTGGGTGATGATGCTAGGTTTGGCTCTAGGGCATTGGAAAGGGATTAAATCAATCATATGGACCATTTGATGAGTTTACGGCAGTAAACAATAAGTTTACGGTCGTAAACTATCACCCACTCAATCCTTACGTGCTTTGATGGTCATAGGTTAATCACATGTGATTCAACTCATTTTTACAAGCCAAGGGGTGAATTTAGGGCACCATATAACCCATTTAGAGGAGTTTATGGCCCAGGAACCCATTCTTGGGGATTTTACGGCCGTGAACTCCTAAGGGAAGGGTTTTCATCAAGTTTAAGGCTTCTAATTCGTTTGTGGTTGCTTCTAGTTATTAGTTCAAGGCTTAGGAGGTGTGTAAATGGCATTTTAACACCTAAAAAGGAGTTTACTACCCATAATATGGAGTTTACGGCCCAAGCGTGTTCGTGGGTAGTAAAATCACGTTTATTCCCCAAATGATGAGTTTAAGGTGTTCTAAGTCCAATCCAATAAGTCCTTAAGCCATATCTAAGCTCCAACGGTGGTTTGGAAGTGTTTTAAGGCTCAAAACCCCCCTTTATATGTGTTCACAATGCAAGAGTGTTCCAGGGCTATAAACACATGTTTATGGTCCTAAATTATGATTTGAACATGAAAATGAAGGCTAAGGATGTTATACTATAAGCTAGGATAGTTACCTTGGTGATTTGAAGATTGAAATGAGTGATTTTTGGACCTAGATCTTGGATTGAGGAGAGAGGTTAGAGAGAGAGTGAAAAGGCTTCAAATGAGGCTTAAACAACTTTAAATATGGTTTGGATTTGAGACACAGTGGAGTTTGTCACACCCCAAAAACCAAAGGCGGAAACATTTCCGGGGTTGACTCCATGTTGAGTATCAAATCCAATGTACATAGTAAGTAAAGTAGAACAACCATACATTGCATATTGAAAAGTTTTGCAGTTGTTACAATAGTAAAGTTATACAGTTGTGATATATAGTATATAATAACAAAATGAAATGATCTTCTACGCACTCCAACCTGGAACAAAATGATCTTCGGATACCTGTTCTAATGTTGACCTGAGAACACAAGCGGTTTGAAAATCAGCATAATGCTGGTGAGTTCATAAGCGGTTTTTGTTTTATGAAAATGTTGAGTTTCCTTTCTGTTTCTGAAATGTTATGCACACCAACAAAATCCCATATTTTCTTAAAAAGGTTGGTTATTGTTTCTCAACATGTAAAGTAAAGTTGTACACTGAAAACATGTTTACCCTTGTGAAAATGTACAGTTAGGTTATCTGGTTGGATATACTGTTCTGGTTAGGTACCAATGTATTCCCAGTAAAGTCCCATACTTTACTGATTGTGTTTTACCAATTGTGATAGATGTAAAGTTATCCGGTTTGTTACCCTTTTCTGGTTATGTAAACGTTCCCCAGGAAAGTCCCATACTTTCCTGACTGTTGGTTATCAATGTAAAAGATGTATTACGTTATTCATTATTAATATAGAGTAAATCTCTGTTATCCTAATTGCGAGTTCCATAACCATAAAATAGACTAAATGTGGCAATAAGTAGTCCACATCACCTTATGACTCTCGTCACCCTTGAACCTTTCGGTTCAGCTGTAGCTAGCAGCCAGGTGTGGGGTAGTCAGCCCCGTATAGATCTATACACTCAAGTCACACTCTCTAAATCCCAGAGATTCTGGTTACGGGTGTAGTCCTCCACTCGCGTATCTCTGTGGAGTGTTCGCCGAGGACGTGTCTCCAATCATACAAGATTAACAAATTTACTAGTAATAATATGATAGTCCTCCACTCGCGTATTTCCGTGGAGTGTTACCGAGGACAAAACAGTGTACAGGTATTATGTTCAAAAGTTCTAATGTCATGCTTTTAACTGATAAAATGTGGAAAGGCATTTGTGAAATATATGAAAAAAAAAATAACAGTTTAAAACCCATTTCACAAATATATGTTTACGTGATCTGTATGTTCAAACGGTTATCAGTGGTAGTAATCAGTGTTAAAAGCGTATAAAATGTGAAACACACATTTGAAAACAAGTTTTGAGTACAAGAAACCTCTTGTACTTTGCTTGTGTTCCCCCTGAAAACAGTGAAAAAGGGTAGGGGTATGAACTCACCGCTTAATGTAGGGTTCGAGTGTCAACGGATGCCCTGAACGTCTATGGCCCCTATTATTCATGTGACGACACATAAATGAGTTAGAATTAAGGTGTTTCATGACTAAACATGATGGGAAAACACCCTTAGGGCTTGGAATTACTACGAATAAGTACCCTAGGATCTAGGCTTAAAGATTTATGCAAGTTTAGGGCCAAATGTGGGCATTAAAGTGAGTGTATGGCCTTGAAAATGAGTGTGCGGTTGGGGTGTGCGGCCAGGAGTGTGTGTGAGGCAGCGTACAAGAGTGTGCGGCCGTACAGAGGGTGTGTGCGGCAGGAATGTGCAGCCGTACACTCCTCATTTGAGTCCATATTGATGACTTTTGAAGTGTTTGCTCTTCACACTTAGGAGGTTTTAAGGTATGCTGCCCCATATTGATGAATATGATAAGTTTTGATCTTGGGATTCAAGTGTTTACCACTATACTTAGCTTGAAGATGGAGTAGATCACAATTTGGAAGCTTTCCAAGTGTTCTTGGTTGATGATTTTAGAGAGAGAAAGTAGAGAGAGAGAAACATCCAAATGAATGAATGAGGGGATATCCATCCATATAAGGGTTTGAGTGTGAGGTTGAGTGTGTGTGCGGTTGGGTGTGCGGCCGCACACACAAGTGTGTGGCCACACACACCTTATTTGGGGTGTTTGGTTCGATTTTGTGATACTTAAGCACTTTCCAACCCTTCCTAGAGCTTATATCCAGGTTATACTAAGTCTAGAGCACTCAAATGGAACCACAAGATGTAACAAAAGATAATGAACTCGAGTTTTAGTGCTGAACACAGATCAATTACATGGCTAGAAGTTTCGGGTTGTCACAAAATTCTACCCGATACTGACGTTAACTGAGGCTTTAGGTTGCACCCGATTAAATTGTCGTCACCCGAGATGGTCGAAACTAAAATTTTTCTAATTACTAGTTTGGGGCGTTTTCATGTGTTTCTAACGTGCTTGGATACTTACGAGGTCAAAACAAAAGTCTTAACTTAAATGACCTAATCCAAAAACAAAATCGGAACAATTCGCTTAAGACGAGATTTACGGATGGAACGGGTTGCGGCGATGGAACAACTTCGGGTTGTCACATTATCCCCCCGTTAGAGGGAATTTCGTCCCGAAATTCAAAGATTAAGATACAAGTTATGGAAAAGGATGCAGATATTTCTGCTGTATCGGGTCTTCGCGCTCCCAGTTGAATTCAGGTTCTCGCTTGGAATTCCAACGAACCTTCACTATCGGGATGTGGCTTTGTTTTCGTACGTTTGATCTCTCAGTCTATGGTCTCAATTTGTTCAAGAGGGATTACTAGGGTTTCATCTGACAGGCACTTCTAAAGATTCGGGACGTGGAAGATAGGATGGATGTTTCTAAGTTCTGAAGGTACTCGGAGTTTGAAGGCTACGGGGTTGATCCTAATGAGGATCTCGAAGGGGCCAATTTACCTCGAGTTAAGTTTTCCGTTCTTTCCATCGTGTATCCCGTCTTTCCAGGGCGAGACCATTAACAGGACACGATCTCCAGTCTGGAATTCCATAGGTTTCCGCTGTATATCAGCGTAATTCTTCTATCGATCTAGTGAAGTTTTCAATCGTTCTCGGATCTGGATGATCTTCTCGATGATTTCGCGAATGATTTCAAAACCAGTGAGGGTACTACCGGGGAATCGACTCTTGGCTAGCTGCGTGCCTCCTACCTTGGCCTAACACAAGGGAATCTTTACTTTTGACTGTAGAGGGTTCCAAATGGATCTGGATACTGGTGCGATAATGGTTATTATACGATGGCTCAATCAAAGGTAAAGGGGTATCTCAAGTCGCTCAGTAATTTATGACACATGCTCCCAGCATATCTTCCATGACCTGAAAAACTCTCTCACTCTGTCCAATTGTCTGAGGATTATAAGTTGTACTCATGTCTAGCTTGGTTCCGTTTGTTTTCTGAAGGAATCTGCCTAAATCTTGAGGTAAACCTGCTATCTCAACCAAAGATAATGGACGCAGGTATACTATGCAGTCGGACTACTTCTTGGATGTGGGTTCGCGTGAGTCTTTCCATCTTGAATGATTCTTTGATCGGAAAGAAGTGAGTGGATTTTATCGAAGGATCGACCATTTCCAAATGGTATCGTACTCACTAGGGAAAACTGGGTAACTTGATGGTGAAATCCATGTTGGTTATTTACCATTCCCATTCGGGTATCTAGGCTGCTGGAACAGTCCTGAGGGTTTCTTACTAAGCTTCTCAGGTCTGAGCGAGTAAACGGTTTTAGATGGTCATTGTCAATGTCTTAGTCTTGCTGGCTGAGCTTTCCTTTCGGCTAAGGACACCTTATGTTTATGTTTTTCTGAATGAAGATATGTTGTAGTGTCTTATGGTCAGTGAAATTCGCGTACTTGGTTCCATTGAGATCATGTCTCTCATTCTTCAGTGCAGGGACTGCTGCTCCTAAATTTCCAACTCCTGAGTTGTATAGTTAACTTTGTGTGCCTTTTGTTTGTCTCAAAGCGTGAACGAAAACTTTTCCTTCTTATCTAAGCACATAATCTAAACTCTGATTAAACGTACTGCAAAGGACAACGAAGTCCTCTATTTCTTCTGGCAGGGGCAGGTTAGGTGTGATGCATAAGTCTTACTTCAATGCTTGAAATGATGTATCTCACTTTTTACTCCAACAAAAAGGGTACACCTTTTTGTGTCAGAGTGGTTAAGGATTTGATGATTTTGGAAGAAATTTCTGAATGGGTCTGCGATAACAGCCGGTGAAACTCAAGAATTTACAGGTTTTCTATGGGTGTCTTCGGTGCCGACTAATTTTCTATTGCTTCAACCTTAGGAGCATTTACGCGTATGTCTTCATCGCTCACTACATGACCAAGGGAAAAGGGTTTGACCGAATGGTATCAATACGAACTCTTAATGATCATATCGAGTCCTGAATTCTATCTTGGAAACATTATCCTCACGAATTTGTAGCTGATGATGTCTTGACCTAAGGTCTATCTTTGAGGAGTAGCTAGCTCCCTGAATTTTATCGAAGAAGTCATCTAATTAAGGAAAGAGGATATCGGTTTTGACAGTTAACTTATTAAGCCGACTGGAATACTCCTGCATATATGCTGGAGCAAAACGGTACGGAGATTTGGCTACGGGGGTAGTTCCAGGGATTAAGTTGATACGAGACTCGACTTGACATTCGGGAGGAATTCCCGGGAGCTCTTCGGGAAGATATCAGGAATATTACAGTTTTCGGGGATGCTCTAGAGGTCTTTAACTTCTTGTTTCTCGTTGATTGCATGGACTAGTAATACCTAACACTCCTTTTTGCAGAAGTTTTCGAGCTTTGATACAGGAAATGATGCGAAGATTTGAGCTAAGCTTGACACCATATATCATGAGGGTCCGGTTAGAGGGGAGATTGAGACGAATAGCTTTTTCATAACAAAGTGTATCATTATGATCAGGACTCAATTGATACATGCCAAAGATAACATCAAAGCTCTTTATTGAAATTGACATCAGGTCAATGAGGAAAGAATGATTACTCAAGGTAAGGATACAGCTTGGGGATAAGTCGTTAGTGCACTCATTCTCACCGGTAACCATCTTGACAGTAAATGTTTTAGTTATTAGATGAGGGCTATGTTTACGAAGATATTTAAATGAATGACTAATAAAACTTTCTTGACACTAGATTAGAAAAGGAAGAATTGTCGAGAAGAAATGTACCCGCAATGATGGTGGGATCAGCGGCTGCCTCCTCTTGCTTCATAGCTAAAACCATCTCGGTGTTGTTGACGTTGTTAGTGGTTGCTGCTTTTGGGCAGTTTCGCTTGAAATGCCTGATTTCTCCACAACCAAAACAGGCCCGATCAGTACTCGATCCGGAAGCTTGATTGACTAGTTGAATTGGTGTTTTGCAGTTTCGAGCGGTGTTTCCCTTTTTGCCACATCTTTTGCAGGTCATCTCACAGCATGGGCAAGGGATACGATGGTGATAATTACACCTGTTGCACCAAGGGTAGTTACCAGCATACCCAGTGATAGGTGCTTGAGCTGTAGACGCAGCCACAGGAGTAGTGGCAGCTTGAACTGCCACAGTTTCATGCCTCTTGGAGGGTCCTTGGGAACTCTGACCCTTTCGCTTTTTCCAGATAACCTTCTTACTCTTATCACCTTCATTCTGGTACTTTTGATCATCTTCGTGGTTTTGGGGATACATGTTACTTCCGGGTCCACTTGTCACACCCCAAAACCAAGAACGGCAGAAACGTTCTGGGTCGGAGGACGTCATGTATAATATCACAACAATGTAAAGTAGTAAACAAGCAACAACATCATCCATTGCATTAATAATATAATTATTATACAAATGTGTTCTGTCAAATTTTGATAAACACAAAAGCATAAATCAAAATGAAAGATAAGTCTTGAACAAGCTCCATCTTCCTTTCTCCTTGCATCGGTACCTGTCTATGATGACCTGAGGATACAAGTAATTATGAAAGCAAGTATCAGCTTTAAAGCTGGTGAGATCATAAGTATTTAGTGTCTTAATTTGTATGTAAGTATTTGTATGTAAGAATTTGTATATGAACTGTAAGTATGAAGATGTTTGTAAAACAACTGTAAACGTTTGAAAAACCCTAGAAATCCCTATGATTCCTACTAGTAACAAAAGGAGTCTTCTACCAAGACTTAACTGTTCTGAATTTAGTCTTCTACCAAGACCTATCTGTTCTGAATGTAGTCTTCTACCAAGACCTAACTGTTCTGAATGTAGTCTTCTACCAAGACCTATCTGTTCTGAATGTAGTCTTCTACCAAGACCTAACTGTTCTGAATGTAGTCTTCTACCAAGACCTATTTGTTCTGAATGTAGTCATCTACCAAGACCTAACTGTTCTGAATGTAGTCTTCTACCAAGACCTATCTATTCTGAATGTAGTCTTCAACCAAGACCTAACTGTAATGGTATTTCCCGTTGGTACTGTCACACCCCGAAAACCAAATGCGGAAACGTTTCCGGGGTTGACTCCACGTTGAGTATCAAATCCAATGCACATAGTAAGTAAAGTAAAACAACCATTACATTACATATCAAAGTTTACATTTGTTCAAAAGTAAAGTTGTACATTCGTAGTACATAGTATATATAAACAAAAGTAGAGACGAGTCTTCTGTGCGCTCCGTCTTCTGCAAAAGGTTCGCTAGGTACCTGTCTAATGTTGACCAGAGAATACAAGCAGTTTGAAAATCAGCATAAAGCTGGTGAGTTCATAAGATGTTTGCTTTGTGAAAATGTACAAGTTTCCTTTAGTTTACCGAAAAGTTATTATCCAAGAAAATCCCATATTTTCTTAAAAGAGAAGGTTGATTGATTGTTAGGTTACACGGTTCTGGTTGTTTAACTATGATCCCAGGAAAGTCCCATACTTTCCTTATTGTATATTACCAATTGTAAAAGATGTAATGTTATTCAGTTTGTTACTCTTTCTAGTTATATAAGTGTTACCCAGGAAAGCCCCATGCTTTCCTGCATGTTGGTTTCTAATGTGAACGATGTTAAAGATGTAAAAGATGTAAACGTGATTAGGTAATGTTTTGTTTTCCCCAAGAAAGTCCCATACTTTCCAAAAAGAAATTTTTAGTTATTAAACTTCGATATACTGATTTATTTCCTTTCGTACCTATTGTATTAACTAGGTATTCTGATAATCTAATGGTATTATCTTGGAGTATACTTAGATACATATCTTCATATTCGTGTTCTTATTCTTAAACATATTCTTGTACTTATTCGTGTTCGTATTCGTATTAGTTATTGTTTTCGGTTCCCAATTCCTACTCCTATTACTATTCGTATTCGTATTCGTATTCGCAGTCGTATTCGTATTCGCAGTCATATTCGTTTCCCTATTCCTACTCCTATTACTATTTGCAGTCGTATTCGGATTCACAGTCGTATTCGTATTCGCAGTCGTATATGTATTCGTTCTGTTCCTAATTATAATTTCGTTATCCATTCTGTTCCTAGTTATAGATGTGTTATTCGTTCTGTTTCTAGTTATAGTTTCGTTATTCGTCCTATTCCTAGTTATAGCTTCGTATTCGTTCTATCCTAGTTATAGCTTCGTATTCGTTTTCGTTTTCATAATTAGTTATAATTGGGAATTAGTATAAGTTATTCGTAGATTATGAAACATAGTTTAGATTAGAACATTTTATCAAGAAATCTATGACTAGTTTGAAAGCTAAATTCGTAATTCGAACTATTTGATAAACACAGCTATTGATATTAGAACATACAGAATGAAAACGATTAAACTGAAAACAATGGGTTTGAGTACAAGATTTCCTTGTACTTTTGCTTGTATTCCACCCCTAAAAACAGTGAAAACAGTTGAAAAAGGGTAGGGGTATGAACTCACCGGACGAGAAATGTGGCGAATTCGGATGATAAGTGTTGGTCCGGGGCTTGCAAACACACAAGGTTCCTAAGTATAATGTAAAGATACACATTTGTATCTACTTAGGACTTAGATTGGTTATTTGATAAGCACAATTGTTTCTAAGGGCAAAAATGGCTTCAAATCATTTAAGGGAATTTTCTAGTTTTGGATTTAAAGGCTTGGAATGGATTTAAATCATCAAAATAATTAATTTATGGGAGTTTACGGCCTAGCATAGGCTCCTGGCCGTAAACTCCTTAATTCTCATGAAAATGTTGTTTAATGATGCTAAAACAAATCAAATGTGATTGGTAAAATTATTCCTTGGCCTTATATGCATTTGTTTGAAGATTTGAAAGGGTTTTTGGAGTTTACGGCCATGGAGTATGTTCTATGGCCGTAAACTCTCATATATGGGATTTTGTTATGTTTAATGCCTTAAAACTATTTTTGGTTGGTCCTTTGATTTATTCCAAGGCTTTTGGTGGTGTTGGA
This sequence comes from Lactuca saligna, assembly GCF_052625555.1. Classification (NCBI taxonomy): domain Eukaryota; kingdom Viridiplantae; phylum Streptophyta; class Magnoliopsida; order Asterales; family Asteraceae; genus Lactuca; species Lactuca saligna. The sequence continues at coordinate 245,883,075 of NC_136420.1, read as the reverse complement.
TGGCTTTCTAACACCTCAAAATTGAATTTATACCCATTTTTAAGGAGTTTACAGCCCAAGCATATGCCTTGGCCGTAAACTCACACAAACCCTTCAAAAATGATGTTTCAAGTGTCCAAATGTTAATACCAATATTCTATAATTCATATCTAAGCCTTGTTTGGGATTTGGAAGGGTTTAAGGTCAAGAAAACCCTCTTTATATGAGTTTACGGCCCAAGCACATGCCTTGGCCGTAAACTCCTTCAAACCTCTCAAAATCCATGTTTTAAATGTTTTAAGTCCATATCTTGAAGTCATTTAGCCATATCTAGGTCCCAAAATTGTCGAGGAGGGGGTTAAGGGCTTAAAACCCTTCAAACTTAGTGTTTACGGCCTAGGCAGCCTCCTCGACCGTAAACTCATATATTGTGTCCCATTTCATGTTTAAATCTCGAATTTGGAAGCCAAAAATGCTTTAAATTAAGGTTAGGAAGGTACCTTAAGGATTTGAGGCTTTAAAATTGAGTTTTGGACCCTTAAACTTGAATTTTAGGAGAGAGGTTAGAGAGAGAGTAGAGAGATAAGGAAAAAGCTTCAAATGAAAGGTTTAACACGTTTATATAGTTCCCACAACTTGGACACGGTGGAATTCTACCCGATACCGGCATTAAACGGGGCTTTAGGTCGCACCCGATTAAGTTTTCTGTCACCCGGCGAGAATGTTTCTAACTTTTTGAAATGAATATTTTTGTGTTAATTTCATGAGTTCCAAGAGGTTTGGACACTTATTCAATTATAATAAACATATAAATTTAATTAGTTTAACCCAAAGCGAGAACGAAACGAATCGACTAACGGCGAAATTTCATGGGTAGAACAAGTTTTCGACGATGGAAAACTTCGGGTTGTTACATTATCCCCCCGTTAGAGGGAATTTTGTCCCGAAATTCAAAGATTCGAACTCAATTTGCAAGTTGAAATGAGAATCGAGGATGAGTCTACTGTTTCCGGTTTTTACGCTTCCAAGTGGAATCGGGTCTCCGCTTGACGTTCCAGCGAACCCTCACTTTCAGGACGTGTCTTGGTTTCGTTGGGTAGATATTTCTAAAAGACCGAGACGTGAAGTACCATAGGAATGTTTCTAAGTTTCGAGGTTAACCGAAGTTTGTAGGCTACGGGATCAATCCAAATGAGGATTTCGAAAAGTTCTACGTTTATGGAGAGATTCGAATGAATAGATAACAGTTTATCTTTCTAGGTTAGAGTTGAAAAAGAACTGCAAGTAAAATGCTTGTCGAAAAAAGGAATATACCTGGGGCAACTGTGGGATTGGTGGATGTCTCTCCTTGTCCTATAGTTAAGACTCTTCCAGAGTTGCCAGCTGTTGTTGCATTGGGGCAGTTTCTCTTATAATGCCCGACCCTTCCGCAACCATAACAGACCTGATTGATGCCCGCTCCGGGAGCTTGATTTGTTGGTGTTCTACAATTTCGCGCAAAGTGACCCTCTTGGCCACAATTTTTGCAAAGTTTTATACGATAGGGACCGGGGATATAGTGGTGGTAACTGCACTGGTTACACCACGGGAGAACACCGGCATATCCGGTAATAGGTGCTTGAGTTGAGGAACCGATGACGGGTACAACAGATGGGGTAGTGGCAGCATGGACTGTCACCATTTGTTGTCTCTTCGAGAACTCCTGGGAAGGACGATTATCCCCCGACTCCCAGTACTTCCTTTTCTCACCACTTCTTTCCATTGGCTCAGGAGTAGTGGCTGCTTCCTCTATGTCCTCACTATGGTCAATCAAGATTTGCGCTAGGCATTTGGCGCTGTCGTATGTATCCGGCCTCGCAGCTAAGATGTTCCCTTTTGTTGGCTGGGTTAATCCCCAGATAAACCTCTCAATCTTCTTACTTTCAGGGGTAACCATCCCTTGACAAAGAAGCGCTAAGTTGTCAAACCTAGATGTGTAGGCGGCGATATCGGAACCTTTCATCTTCAGATTCCAAAGTTCATGCTCCAACTTCTGGATTTCACCCCGAGGGCAATACTCAGCGTGCAGAAGTTCCTGCATAACTTCCCAACCCATAGCATTGGCTACAGGTAGAGTTAGAGATTTGACTCGACTGTTCCACCAAGTCAGGGCTTTGTTGGTGAGAGTGCAAGCGGCAAACTTCACTTTGTCGGATTCTGAACAAGCACAGATCTCAAAGATTGATTCGATCCTTTCTAACCATCGAGTTAGAGCAATGACACCTCCTGTGCCATCAAAGAATATAGGTTTCGCATGCATAAAGTCTTTATAGGAACACTCCTTTCGGTGTCCCTGGCTATTTTCCTGGTTTTGAGGTTGGGGACCACCTCCCGAACTACCGGGGTTCGTTTGCGACACGGCTGCTGAAAATGCTGCAGTTAAAACAGACTAAAGGGTTACCAGGTCGATTTGAAGAGAAGATGGTGTTTGAGGAGGGTTGTTGTTGTTCTGCGAGTTGGGTCTCTTTCTTGGAGGCATCTTGATCTAATAAGATCAGGAAGAGAGGATGATAAGCCCTCTGAATTGAGTCAAGAGATATGATACAAAGGATATCTCTTTATGGTATACAAAGAATTCTATTAAGTGATAAAGCAGGAAGGAGTTATCAAACAAATAAATTATCGCTAAAGGAATGATTAAGGAGCAACGCTGGGATGAGGAAATTTGATAACGGATTTGGGTCGAGAAATACTCCCATAGTATTTCATGATTCGCTGCAATGACGATTCGTTGTTTGGGATATTGGGTAAGTTTTAGGCAAGCTGCGTACCGCAGTCACTCCCAAGCACATGTTGGCCGTGTCTCGAATGAATATAGTTGGCCAGGCTATATTGATACTAGACACGACTACATAACTGCCCAGGTTTAACCGCAGTGTACAACACCCATTTACTTATATTTTGTTCTACTTGTAGTTACGGATTTTCGACTGTCGGGTATACTTGTATACTTTTGAAAATACTTATATTTGAGGTATACTTTTAATTCAGAGCATTTAGGCCCTTTAGTGTTTATAGTTTTATACCATGTAAGGTTTGGTATACTCCATTCACTATAAACAAGGGCTCTGATACCAATCTGTCACACCCCGAAAACCAAAGGCGGAAACGTTTCCGGGGTTGACTCCACGTTGAGTATCAAATCCAATGCACATAGTAAGTAAAGTAAAACAACCATTACATTACATATCAAAGTTTACATTTGTTCAAAAGTAAAGTTGTACATTCGTAGTATAAAGTATATATAAACAAAAGTAGAGACGAGTCTTCTGTGCGCTCCGTCTTCTGCAAAAGGTTCGCTAGGTACCTGTCTAATGTTGACCGGAGAATACAAGCAGTTTGAAAATCAGCATAAAGCTGGTGAGTTCATAAGATGTTTGCTTTGTGAAAATGTACAAGTTTCCTTTAGTTTACCGAAAAGTTATTATCCAAGAAAATCCCATATTTTCTTAAAAGAGAAGGTTGATTGATTGTTAGGTTAGACGGTTCTGGTTGTTTAACTATGATCCCAGGAAAGTCCCATACTTTCCTTATTATATATTACCAATTGTAAAAGACGTAATGTTATTCAGTTTGTTACTCTTTCTAGTTATATAAGTGTTACCCAGGAAAGCCCCATGCTTTCCTGCATGTTGGTTTCTAATGTGAACGATCTTAAAGATGTAAAAGATGTAAACGTGATTAGGTAATGTTTTATTTTCCCCAGGAAAGTCCCGTACTTTCCTAAAAGAAATTTTTAGTTATTAAACTTCGATATACTGATTTATTTCCTTTCGTACCTATTGTATTAACTAGGTATTCTGATAATCTAATGGTATTATCTTGGAGTATACTTAGATACATATCTTCATATTCGTGTTCTTATTCTTAAACATATTCTTGTACTTATTCGTGTTCGTATTCGTATTTGTTATTGTATTCGTTTCCCTATTCCTACTCCTATTACTATTCGTATTCGTATTCGTATTCGCAGTCGTATTCGTTTCCCTATTCCTACTCCTATTACTATTCGCAGTCATATTCGTATTCGTTCTGTTCCTAATTATAATTTCGTTATCCATTATGTTCCTAGTTAAAGATGTGTTATTCGTTCTGTTTCTAGTTATAGTTTCGTTATTCGTCCTATTCCTAGTTGTAGCTTCGTATTCGTTCTATCCTAGTTATAGCTTCGTATTCGTTTTCGTTTTCGTAATTAGTTATAATTGGGAATTAGTATAAGTTATTCGTAGATTATAAAACATAGTTTAGATTAGAACATTTTATCAAGAAATCTATGACTAGTTTGAAAGCTAAATTCGTAATTCGAACTGTTTGATAAACACAGTTATTGATATTAGAACATACAGAATGAAAACGATTAAACTGAAAACAATGAGTTTGAGTACAAGATTTCCTTGTACTTTTGCTTGTATTCCCCCCTGAAAACAGTGAAAACAGTTGAAAAAGGGTAGGGGTATGAACTCACCGGACGAGAAATGTGGCGAATTCGGATGCTAAGTGTTGGTCCGGGGCTTGCAAACACACAAGGTTCCTAAGTATAATGTAAAGATACACATTTGTATCTAATTAGGACTTAGATTGGTTATTTGATAAGGACAATTGTTTCTAGTCGTGAAAACACCCCGATACAAGTGCTTGGAGGGACCCGGGTAGCGTTTAGGGACATATATAGTTAGGATAATGAGTTGGGACATCAAAGGAACATTCCTTAAGGAGTTTACGGCCACAAGACCCTCTACCCATGAGTTTAAGGCCGTAAACTCATGGTGGGGTGAGTTAAGGGCAAAAATGGCTTCAAATCGTTTAAGGGAATTTTCTAGTTTTGGATTTAAAGGCTTGGAATGGATTTAAATCATCAAAATAATTAATTTATGGGAGTTTACGGCCTAGCATAGGCTCCTGGCCGTAAACTCCTTAATTCTCATGAAAATGTTGTTTAATGATGCTAAAACAAATCAAATGTGATTGGTAAAATTATTCCAAGGCCTTATATGCATTTGTTTGAAGATTTGAAAGGGTTTTTGGAGTTTACGGCCATGGAGTATGTTCTATGGCCGTAAACTCTCATATATGGGATTTTGTTATGTTTAATGCCTTAAAACTATTTTTGGTTGGTCCTTTGATTTATTCCAAGGCTTTTGGTGGTGTTGGATGGCTTTCTAACACCTCAAAATTGAATTTATACCCATTTTTAAGGAGTTTACAGCCCAAGCATATGCCTTGGCCGTAAACTCACACAAACCCTTCAAAAATGATGTTTCAAGTGTCCAAATGTTAATACCAATATTCTATAATTCATATCTAAGCCTTGTTTGGGATTTGGAAGGGTTTAAGGTCAAGAAAACCCTCTTTATATGAGTTTACGGCCCAAGCACATGCCTTGGCCGTAAACTCCTTCAAACCTCTCAAAATCCATGTTTTAAATGTTTTAAGTCCATATCTTGAAGTCATTTAGCCATATCTAGGTCCCAAAATTGTCAAGGAGGGGGTTAAGGGCTTAAAACCCTTCAAACTTAGTGTTTACGGCCTAGGCAGCCTCCTCGACCGTAAACTCATATATTGTGTCCCATTTCATGTTTAAATCTCGAATTTGGAAGCCAAAAATGCTTTAAATTAAGGTTAGGAAGGTACCTTAAGGATTTGAGGCTTTAAAATTGAGTTTTGGACCCTTAAACTTGAATTTTAGGAGAGAGGTTAGAGAGAGAGTAGAGAGATAAGGAAAAAGCTTCAAATGAAAGGTTTAACACGTTTATATAGTTCCCACAACTTGGACACGGTGGAATTCTACCCGATACCGGCATTAAACGGGGCTTTAGGTCGCACCCGATTAAGTTTTCTGTCACCCGGCGAGAATGTTTCTAACTTTTTGAAATGAATATTTTTGTGTTAATTTCATGAGTTCCAAGAGGTTTGGACACTTATTCAATTATAATAAACATATAAATTTAATTAGTTTAACCCAAAGCGAGAACGAAACGAATCGACTAACGGCGAAATTTCATGGGTAGAACAAGTTTTCGACGATGGAAAACTTCGGGTTGTTACATTATCCCCCCGTTAGAGGGAATTTTGTCCCGAAATTCAAAGATTCGAACTCAAACGAATTGACAAACACCAAAAGTAAACAAAAATAAGAGATGGGTCTTGTATCCTCCATCTTCTCCAAAAATTGTTGCTGTACCTGCCTATCTTTGACCTGAAGATACAAGTTATTTTGAAAAGAATATCAGCATAAAGCTGGTGAGTTCATAAGAGTTTTAGTGTGAGTACTTGTATGAAAAGCATTAGAGTCATTATTGTGAAAACTGAAGTTTGAAATCATAAATAGTGGTGAAACCTAGAAAATCCCATATTTTCCAGAACATTAAGTAATGTAATATAGTGAGTTATTCTTAGAGTATGTAATAGTGGTGCAGCATCCTTTAGTATTAGATACTTATTTACTTCGGGATATTACTTCATCTTTCTTTTAGTATTTTAGTGCGGTTATAGTGTCTTTCTAGTATATTCCTAATAGTGTGAGTAATAGCGAACCCCCATGACCTTCCCAGTCATGCATAGTGTAGTAGAATAAAAGCATCCCTGGGCCTGAGCGGCTCGGACTGAAGTTATCAGTCGGGATGTAATAGCGTCTGCCCCGTATAGATCTATACATATAGTGTCGTCTTCCTGTCGGAAAACTTCGGGCATAGTGAATAGCGTATAGAGTATCCCGTAGTGGATTAGTGAGTTATCTCATGATTAGTGCATTCTCTTGTATTATAGCGTAGTAATCTTTCGTATAACTTGTATTGTATTCTCTTATTAGTGTATTGCTTCATAATATAAAGAATTATAGTAGTGTAGAGTAATAGTGGAAACTAGGGATAGAGTCCTTAACTATACCCATTATAGTTAATTTAGTGTATGTGGTTCTAGTCAAGTAGTGATTCAGGTAATTAATGAATTAAGAAGTACTCATAATCTGTACTAATATATGAGATATATAATTAAGAAATCAATGACAGTCGGATGGATAACTACTACCCTAAGTCCACAATCAAACAAGAAACAGGAAATAAGGCGAGCTATCGATCCTAAGTCTTTCAAGTCTTACTTATATAAATATATTAGTATGATTACATTCTCATAAAGAGTTTTATTTAACAAAAGTATTGTACGAAAGGAACATTTAAAACTTGTTTGTTAATCCAAAATAGTTTTGAAAACAATTGACTTATTTATAAAGCATAGTGATAAATCACATGTGATTTGAACTACAGATTGGGAATCACATGTGATTAACTCTGAATTCTGAAAAATAGTTTTGTATAACTTTTCATAAACATGTATATTCAACTTGTATCTCCCCCCCTAAAACATATAAAACATTTGAAAGGTTCATTAAGGGGTATGAACTCACCTGAAATCACGGAAATCGGGTGAATCGGGTAAATCGGGTAAAAGTGTCGATTGAGCGTTTGGTACCCAATAACCTCTTGAGCACCTCCTAGGACCCTAATGTCCTATGAAATATGTATTTTACAAGAAGTTAATCATCTTATGCCTTTCATTATAGTATTTGGACATTCTAGCATCGTTTTCGGGGTTTTAAGGCCTAGAAGGGGTTCCCGGGAGTGGTACAAAGTCATGAATGATTTACGGGAGGGTCCACGAGCTCACTCCCTTGGAGTTTACGGTCCAAAAGCCATCCTTTGGGAGTTTACGGCCGTAAACCCCTTAGGTTTGGCCGTAAACTCTTGTGGCACTCCAAAGTGTATGCTTAAGGTCTTATTTCACTTCCTTGATTTAGTGGTGTGTGTCTTGGACCATTTTAAGGGATTAAACATCATAATTTGTGACATTTTTGGGGAGTTTACGGCCAAGACTTGTTCTTGGGCCGTAAACTCTTGTAAACCCTTCAAGATGTATGTTTTATTGGTACAACAAAGTCTCATACACCTTAGATAAATCCTAGAAGGCCATATAGTGAGTTTGAGACAATTTGGCATATATTTTTGGGGAGTTTACGGCCCAAGAACACCCTTGGCCGTAAACTCTTCATTTTGGTCCAAATGTGAAGTTTAATGGTACAACACACTTCCAAAGGCCTTAGCTAAAATCCTTACATGCATTTGAGGGTTTTGGGACTTGTTTGACACAACAATATGGGTGTTTACGGCCCAAGCTTAGCCTTGGCCGTAAACTCCTCTTTTTGCCATCAAATGATGTTGTTTGATGCATTTAAGCCTTCCTTGTTGTCAAGTCTAAATTGCCAAACACCCTAGATGAGTTTTTGGGACATTAAACAAGTGTTTTTGGGGTGTTTGAGGTGTTTACGGCCTAAGCACATGCTTGGGCCGTAAACTCCTTTTTGCATGTCTAATCCATGTGTTTTAGTGTCCAAACCCTTCTAGATACATGCCTTAATTAGTATACTAGCTTAACATGAGGAAAAACTTGACCCTTGGCATGATTTTGGGGGTTTACGGCCTAAGGAGCTTCTTAGGCCGTAAACTCCTTTTATGGTCCTTGATTCTCATGATTTTGGACTCTAAAAGCAGTAAAGTATGATTAGATTAAGTTAGGGGATGAATCCTTACGTTTGGAAGTCGGAAATTCGCGGATTTGGAGTCGATTTTGGGTCTAGAGAGAGAAAGTAGTGAGAGAGAGGTGTAATTGTGGTAAAAGAGTCCAATTGAAGTGTTCAAGTGTTTTTATATGTCTCGGGTATTGTACCCGATACACGGCTACCCGATGCTAAAGTTTAACGGGGTTAAAACTTTTTACCCGGGTGAAGTGGTTGAAAAGTAGTTATAACTTTATTTAGTTAAACGGGGTTAACATTCGCAAGTTATAATTACTCATGATAATACCGGAACATATAATTAACTAAATATTTATTTATTGACGACCTGAACAATACCGAGAAATAACATATAATGACGCATTCCGTTAGTGAAAATAGGGTTTGTAACGGGAATAGATTTGGGGTTGTTACATCATCCCCCCGTTAGGGGAATTTTGTCCCGAAATTTTAGAATTCATACATATAAGAGTTGCAGTACAACTACGCGAAGAGATGGGGGTATTTGAGTTTCATTTGGTCTTCGCGTTCCCAAGTAAATTACGGTCCTCGTTTGGCGTTCCACCGAACTTTCACAATTGGGATACGGCTTTGCTTCGTTCGTTTTACTTCTCGATCCATAATCTCAACAGGTTCTTCCACGAAGTTGAGGCTCTCATTGACCTCAATCTCATCAAGGGGAATTACGAGCGTCTCGTCTGACAGGCATTTCTTCAAGTTAGAGACGTGAAAGGTAGGGTGTATGTTGCTTAGTTCGTGAGGTAGGTTGAGTTTATAAGCTACGGGGCCGATTCTAGCGAGAATCTCAAAAGGCCCTATGTACCTTGGGTTCAACTTTCCACGCTTTCCAAAGCGTATCGTGCCCTTCCAGGGTGAGACCTTCAACATGACTCGATCTCCCACCTGGAATTCCAAGGGTTTTCTTCGTTTATCAGCGTAGCTTTTCTGTCGATCCCTAGCGGCTTTAAGTCATTCGCGTATCTGTACAATCTTCTCGGTTGTTTCTCGAATGATCTCCGGACCAGTGAGAGAGCTGTTAGGAACTCTTCCTTTAGCTAGTTGAGTGTCACCCACCTCAGCCCAACACAGAGGGGATCTACACTTGCGGCCGTAGAGGGCTTCGAATGGGGTTGCCTTGATGCTCGTATGATAACTATTATTTTAAGAAAATTCCACAAGAGGTAAGTGTGTGTCCCATGACTTACCGAAGTCAATTACACAAGCTCACAGCATATCCTCTAAGGTTTGAATCGTCCTCTCACTCTGTCCGTCGGTCTGCGGATGGTAGGCTGTACTCATGTCCAGCCTCGTCCCTAGTGCTTCTTGCAACGATTGCCAGAACCTAGAGGTGAATCTACTATCTCTGTCTGAGATAATAGAGATAGGGACGCCATGTAGTCGTACTATTTCTTTAATGTATGTTCTAGTGAGTTTCTCCATCTTGTCCGTTTCCTTGATGGGTAGGAAATGTGCGGACTTAGTCAACCTATCGACAATGACCCAAATAGTATCTAATCCACCCGTTGTCTTGGGAAGTTTGGTTATAAAGTCCATTGTGATCCGCTCCCACTTCCATTCTGGTATCTCAGGTTGTTGGAGAAGTCCTGATGGCTTCTGATATTCATCCTTGACTTTCGCGCAAGTGAGGCACTTACTCACAAATGTGGCGATCTCCGCTTTCATGCTTGACCACCAGTATAGCTTTTTGAGATCCAGATACATCTTATCTGAACCCGGGTGGATGGAGTAGCAAGTGTTATGCGCTTCCCTCATAACCAAATCTCTAAAACCTCCATGGCGTGGAGTCCAGATTCGGTCCATGAAGTAGTAGGCTCCGTCACCCTTTACCTCCAAATTTTTATCCATTCCACGTAGAGATTCTCCCAACACGTTCTCGGGCTTTAAGGCTTCCAGCTGAGCCTCTTTGATCTGTGTGGAGAGATGCGAATGGATAGTCATCGTCAACGACTTGGTCTTTCGACCGGTATACTCCTTCCTGCTCAGTGCATCTGCTACTACATTGGCTTTTCCCGGGTGATATCTAATTTCACAGTCGTAATCGTTAAGTAGCTCGACCCATCGACGCTGCCTCATGTTGAGTTCTTTTTGGTTCATTATGTGTTGAAGGCTTTTATGATCAGTGTACACCACACTCTTCGTCCCATATAAGTAGTGTCTCCAGATTTTTAGTGCAAAGACAAGTGCTCCTAACTCGAGGTCGTGAGTAGTGTAGTTCGCCTCATGGGTCTTTAGCTGTCTCGAGGCATATGCGATAACCTTACCCCGTTGCATCAAGACACAACCGAGCCCCTGGTTGGATGCATCACAGTATACGACAAAATCTTCTGTCCCTTCGGGAAGGGATAATACTGGTGCGGTGCATAGGGCTCGCTTCAGGGTTTGGAATGCCTTCTCCTGTCTTTCCTCCCAGTCGAACGGTACTCCTTTCTGTGTCAGCATAGTGAGAGGTTTCGCAATCCGAGAAAAGTTTTGAATGAATCTATGGTAGTAGCCAGCGAGGCCTAGAAATTGACGAATTTCCGTAGGCGTCTTCGGTGCCGACCAGTTCTCAATAGCTTTAATCTTGGAGGGATCCACATGAATTCCTTCTTCACTAACCACGTGACCTAAGAATTCGACTCTTCGGATCCAGAACTCGCACTTAGAGAACTTCGCATATAACTTTTCGGATCGCAACGTTTCCAAGACTCGTCGTAAGTGATCCTTGTGTTCTTCCTCGTTCCGAGAGTATACGAGGATATCGTCAATGAAGACGATGACGAACTGATCCAGGTATGGACGACACACTCTATTCATCAAGTCCATGAATACTGCGGGGGCGTTGGTCAGTCCAAAGGGCATCACTACGAACTCAAAGTGTCCGTAGCGGGTTCGGAAAGCTGTCTTCGGAACATCTTCCTCGAGTACCCGTAACTGATGATACCCAGATCTAAGGTCAATCTTGGAGAAGTAACTTGCTCCTTGTAGTTGATCAAACAGATCGTCGATACGAGGGAGAGGGTAGCGATTTTTAACCGTGAGTTTATTGAGTTCTCTATAATCGATGCACATCCGAAACGATCCGTCCTTCTTTTTCACGAACAAGACCGGAGCTCCCCAAGGTGAGAAACTCGGTCTTATAAAGCCCTTGCTGAGCAGTTCGTTGAGTTGACCAGACAGTTCTTGCATTTCGGCGGGCGCTAAACGGTAGGGCGACTTAGCTACGGGGGTAGCTCCTGGAATTAGGTCGATTCTGAACTCAATCTGACGTTTGGGAGGTAGGCCGGGAAGATCCTCCGGAAAGACGTCAGGGAAATCGCATACTACGGGAATGTCTTTTGGATCTTTCGATTTCTGGTTAGTGTCAACGACATGGGCAAGAAAGGCGCGATACTCCTTGCGTAAGTATTTCTGAGCCTGAACACTGGAGATGATACGAAGGCTCGTACTCGGCTTATCTCCATATATCAAGAGGGTTTCGTGATTTGGAAGGTTCAGGCGAATGGCTTTGTCGGAACATAGGATATCGGCGCAATGGAGACTCAACCAATCCATACCAACAATGACATCGAAATTTTTGATTGAGACTGGCATAAGATCGATTGGGAATGAGTGATCGTCTAACATAAGAGTGCACTCTATGTAGATTTCGCTAGAGCTTTCTGTTTTCCCATTAGCCATTTCTACGACGAATGTTTCTTTTAGTGGTTGAGGGATTTGTTTGAGTAAGTGTTTAAAGTTATGATTTACGAAGCTTCTTTCTGCACCACTATCAAATAAGACATAGGCATAGGAGTTGTTGAGAAGAAACGTACCCGTGACTACTGTGGGATCTGCTACCGCTTCATTGTGACCGATAGTGAGTAGCCTTCCAGTTCCTCCAGCATGTGTGGTCTTTGGACAGTTTCTCTTAAAATGACTCGCCTCTCCACAGCCATAACAAGTTGGGGTCACTCCCGTACCAGGAACCTGCGTGATAGGTTTGGGAGGGGCCTTACGAAATCGGACAGTATGTCCTTTTCGACCGCAGTTGGAACACTGCAGTTCACGGCAGGGGCCGTTGTGGTGGAAAGGGCACTTGGGACACTTGGGCAAGTTTCCACTGTAAGCTTTTGGCGGGGCTGGAGCAGCTGGAGTAGTCGGGGTGGTGGCAGCATGGACCGCCACAATTTGTTGGTCCTTTGAGGAGGTTTGAGTTTTCTTGCCTTTCGTCTTATCCCATCGCTTCCTCTTTCTGTCAGATGAAGCGGGCGGTGCAGTGGTTGTTGTGGTTGCTGTCGCCGGAGTGGAGGGGATTTCGTGGTTGATCAGACTCTGGGCCAATTCCTTGGCGCTGTCAAAAGTTGTAGGGCGTGAAGCTAGAACATTTCCTTGATACGGGGGCACCAAACCCCAGATGTACCGTTCAATCTTCTTGTTCTCTGTAGGGATCATATTGGGGCACATAGCTGCCAAGTCGCAAAACCTGGCCGTATAAGCTGTTATATTGGTCCCCTTCATCTTGAGGTTCCAGAGTTCTTCTTCAAGTTTCTGAATTTCGCCCCTAGGGAAATACTCTCCTCTCATGAGGTCCTTCAGAGTGTCCCAGCCCATAGCATTGGCTGTAACCAAGGAAAGTGAACTAACATGGTCGTTCCACCATGTTAAGGCCCTGTTGGTAAGGGTAGCAGTAGTGAACTTGATTTTGCTCTCCTCGGGACAAGAGCACATCTCGAACACAGCTTCGGTTCTTTCGAACCATCGAGATAATGTCAGAATTCCTCCAGTACCATCGAAGAAGGTGGGTTTACAGTTCATGAAATCCTTATAAGTACATCCCTGCACTCGATGATGGACTTCACCGAACCTGGAGTTACCACCGCTCGCATCCCCAGAATTCATTTGGGCCATGGCTGCTGTCACGGCCACAGTTACCGCTGTTTGAAATAACACCGGATCGATCTGTGGAGGAGGGGGTGGTGGAGTAGGGGTTTGAGTTGCAGGTCTTCCTCTGGCGGGATGCTTTCGTGGAGGCATCCTTTACTGGAAGAAGTATAGAAATGATAGCAATAGTAAGGGCCTATTGCGAATATAAATAGAGTGTTTCGTGGACTAAATCAACATAATCCAAGATCAAGATGAGAGTTATAGCAATAGAGAAATCAACTGCCAATATATTGGTATCTATGATGCAACACAAGTTCATGAAAATTTGACCTAGCAATAGGTCTTACATCATACCATAGAGAAAAGGTTTGGCAATTTAGAGGTTTGACTAGAGTACTTTCAAGCTAGGAATGTTTACAGATAATAGATCTACGGAACATAGAGTGGATAGGTTAATCCATTAAACAAAAGATAGAGGTAACTAGACGTCTTCTACTGGCGACGGTTACTTGTCGGGTGAATCCTCAGTTCTGCTAGCTGACGCATAACTTCTTGAAGGTGTCGATCATGAGTCCTTTGGCATGCACGGAGTTCTCTAACTTCAGCTCGGGATGCAGCCAGCTGGTGCTGCAGAGCCTCGTTAGTCCTCCTTGTCATGTCTATGGCTTCTTCGAGTTGGCGGATACGAACTGTGTTGAGATTTGAGTTGGCATCCACTTCCACAACTCGACCTATTGCAGCTTGACCTTGCTCGACATTCCTGGCAATCCTTCGGATCATGATGGGCAGAACCTGATCTGCTGATCCACCTTCGTTTATGTTGTAGAAACTTCGGTCTCCATTGTATGGCGTGGGCTGACCATGCTCTTCGCCCCATCTGTGCAAGGATATGGCCCACGTAGGAGTGGGGCCCTGAAATGTCGGACGGGGGTTGGGGTTTGGGACTCCAGGGGGTAGGTTATTAACTTCTGGCTCGGAGTCGGAGTTATCCGAAAAGCCTTCTGCTCGGTGGTCATCCAAGGGGATTGGGTGATCATCGTCCGACTCTTCACTGAGCCATCCCCCATTACCCTGGTTTGGGTAGTACGGGTCGCCTGGAGGGTGGAAGCCAGCCATGGTATCTATGCGAGAAAAGGGGAAAAGAAGGTTAATAGGCGTACTAACCTAAATTACTTATAAGACGGTCGTCACGAGTTGGACAAATACTTGCATAATGCATACTAATTACATGTGATTGGGGCAGGATAGTCCGTCGAATAAGTGACCCTAACTCTAAATCCACAACCAAACAAGGAACAAGAAGTAAAGCAAAGATCACAGATTCTAAGTCTATGATGCCCTAGTCACATGTAACCGGAAAGTATCCATTTAGCGACTATTGCTCCATCAGTAACGACCCTTTTTAGTTCTCACAGATGTATGTTTTTAGAGGTACAGAATACTCCTATAGTATTCTAATGTTAACGTTATTGTGGTAGTGTTGGTAAGTTTTAGACTTGTTGCAATACCACAACCAAACTTAGGCACATGCTAGTCACTCCCAGGAAGACGTAGTTGATCAGGCTACATCCCCCTAAATGTGACTATATGTCTCTAAGCTCAATTGTGTTATCCAACAATCTTAATACTTTTGTTTGGTTCTAGGACGATACTGACTTCTGTGTTTTATAGTGATGTGTGTACATATACTTAGTTAAATCTTTTAGATACTTAACAGTATATATTCTTGGTCAGAGTGTTTTAGTCCCGAAGTGTTTATAGTTCGTATATCTTTTATAGGTTGATATACTTGATTCACTATAAACAATGCTCTGATACTAATCTGTCACACCCCAAAACCGATAACGGCGGAATACGTTTCGGGGTGGATGACGTAGTGTACAGTATCATCACAATTGTATAATAGTAAAATCAAGAAACATACAACCACTTCATTTATATAGTAAGTGTATTTACAAGTGTGTTTTGTAATGTTTGACAAACACCAAAAGTAAACAAAAATAAGAGATGGGTCTTGTATCCTCCATCTTCTCCAAAAATTGCTGCTGTACCTGTCTATCTTTGACCTGAAGATACAAGTTATTTTGAAAAGAATATCAGCATAAAGCTGGTGAGTTCATAAGAGTTTTAGTGTGAGTACTTGTATAAAAAGCATTAGAGTCATTATTGTGAAAACTGAAGTTTGAAATCATAAATAGTGGTGAAACCTAGAAAATCCCATATTTTCCAGAACATTAAGTAATGTAATATAGTGAGTTATTCTTAGAGTATGTAATAGTGGTGCAGCATCCTTTAGTATTAGATACTTATTTACTTCGGGATATTACTTCATCTTTCTTTTAGTATTTTAGTGTGGTTATAGTGTCTTTCTAGTATATTCCCAATAGTGTGAGTAATAGCGAACCCCCATGACCTTCCCAGTCATGCATAGTGTAGTAGAGTAAAAGCATCCCTGGGCCTGAGCGGCTCGAACTGAAGTTATCAGTCGGGATGTAATAGCGTCTGCCCCGTATAGATCTATACATATAGTGTCGTCTTCCTGTCGAAAAACTTCGGGCATAGTGAATAGTGTATAGAGTATCCCGTAGTGGATTAGTGAGTTATCTCATGATTAGTGCATTCTCTTGTATTGTAGCGTAGTAATCTTTCGTATAACTTGTATTGTATTCTCTTATTAGTGTATTGCTTCATAATATAGAGAATTATAGTAGTGTAGAGTAATAGTGGAAACTAGGGATAGAGTCCTTAACTATACCCATTATAGTTAATTTAGTGTATGTGGTTCTAGTCAAGTAGTGATTCAGGTAATTAATGAATTAAGAAGTACTCATAATCTGTACTAATATATGAGATATATAATTAAGAAATCAATGACAGTCGGATGGATAACTACTACCCTAAGTCCACAATCAAACAAGAAACAGGAAATAAGGCGAGCTATCGGTCCTAAGTCTTTCAAGTCTTACTTATATAAATATATTAGTATGATTACATTCTCATAAAGAGTTTTATTTAACAAAAGTATTGTACGAAAGGAACATTTAAAACTTGTTTGTTAATCCAAAATAGTTTTGAAAACAATTGACTTATTTATAAAGCATAGTGATAAATCACATGTGATTTGAACTACAGATTGGGAATCACATGTGATTAACTCTGAATTCTGAAAAAATAGTTTTGTATAACTTTTCATAAACATGTATATTCAACTTGTATCTCCCCCCCTAAAACATATAAAACATTTGAAAGGTTCATTAAGGGGTATGAACTCACCTGAAATCGCGGAAATCGGGTGAATCGGGTAAATCGGGTAAAAGTGTCGATTGAGCGTTTGGTACCCAATAACCTCTTGAGCACCTCCTAGGACCCTAATGTCCTATGAAATATGTATTTTACAAGAAGTTAATCATCTTATGCCTTTCATTATAGTATTTGGACATTCTAGCATCGTTTTCGGGGTTTTAAGGCCTAGAAGGGGTTCCCGGGAGTGGTACAAAGTCATGAATGATTTACGGGAGGGTCCACGAGCTCACTCCCTTGGATTTTACGGTCCAAAAGCCATCCTTTGGGAGTTTACGGCCGTAAACCCCTTAGGTTTGGCCGTAAACTCTTGTGGCACTCCAAAGTGTATGCTTAAGGTCTTATTTCACTTCCTTGATTTAGTGGTGTGTGTCTTGGACCATTTTAAGGGATTAAACATCATAATTTGTGACATTTTTGGGGAGTTTACGGCCAAGACTTGTTCTTGGGCCGTAAACTCTTGTAAACCCTTCAAGATGTATGTTTTATTGATACAACAAAGTCTCATACACCTTAGATAAATCCTAGAAGGTCATATAGTGAGTTTGGGACAATTTGGCATATATTTTTGGGGAGTTTACGGCCCAAGAACACCCTTGGCCGTAAACTCTTCATTTTGTGTCCAAATGTGAAGTTTAATGGTATAACACACTTCCAAAAGCCTTAGCTAAAATCCTTACATGCATTTGAGGGGTTTTGGGACTTGTTTGACACAACAATATGGGTGTTTACGGCCCAAGCTTAGCCTTGGCCATAAACTCCTCTTTTTGCCATCAAATGATGTTGTTTGATGCATTTAAGCCTTCCTTGTTGTCAAGTCTAAATTGCCAAACACCCTAGATGAGTTTTTGGGACATTAAACAAGTGTTTTTGGGGTGTTTGAGGTGTTTACGGCCTAAGCACATGCTTGGGCCGTAAACTCCTTTTTGCATGTCTAATCCATGTGTTTTAGTGTCCAAACCCTTCTAGATACATGCCTTAATTAGTATACTAGCTTAACATGAGGAAAAACTTGACCCTTGGCATGATTTTGGGGGTTTACGGCCTAAGGAGCTTCTTAGGCCGTAAACTCCTTTATGGTCCTTGATTCTCATGATTTTGGACTCTAAAAGCAGTAAAGTATGATTAGATTAAGTTAGGGGATGAATCCTTACGTTTGGAAGTCGGAAATTCGCGGATTTGGAGTCGATTTCGGGTCTAGAGAGAGAAAGTAGTGAGAGAGAGGTGTAATTGTGGTAAAAGAGTCCAATTGAAGTGTTCAAGTGTTTTTATATGTCTCGGGTATTGTACCCGATACATGGCTACCCGATGCTAAAGTTTAACGGGGTTAAAACTTTTTACCCGGGTGAAGTGGTTGAAAAGTAGTTATAACTTTATTTAGTTAAACGGGGTTAACATTCGCAAGTTATAATTACTCATGATAATACCGGAACATATAACTAAATATTTATTTATTGACGACCCGAACAATACCGAGAAATAACATATAATGACGCATTCTGTTAGTGAAAATAGGGTTTGTAACGGGAATAGATTTGGGGTTGTTACACCAAGCACACGCCTTGGCCGTAAACTCCTTCAAACCTCTCAAAATCCATATTTTAAATGTTTTAAGTCCATATCTTGAAGTCATTTAGCCATATCTAGGTCCCGAAATTGTCAAGGAGGGGTTTAAGGGCTCAAAACCCTTCAAACTTGGTGTTTACGGCCTAGGCAGCCTCCTCGGCCGTAAACTCATATATTGCGTCCCATTTCATGTTTAAATCTCGAATTTGGAAGCCAAAAATGCTTTAAATTAAGGTTAGGAAGGTACCTTAAGGATTTGAGGCTTTAAAATTGAGTTTTGGACCCTTAAACTTGAATTTTAGGAGAGAGGTTAGAGAGAGAGTAGAGAGATAAGGAAAAAGCTTCAAATGAAAGGTTTAACACGTTTATATAGTTCCCACAACTTGGACACGGTGGAATTCTACCCGATACCGGCATTAAACGGGGCTTTAGGTCGCACCCGATTAAGTTTTCTGTCACCCGGCGGGAATGTTTCTAACTTTTTGAAATGAATATTTTTGTGTTAATTTCATGAGTTCCAAGAGGTTTGGACACTTATTCAATTATAATAAATATATAAATTTAATTAGTTTAACCCAAAGCGAGAACGAAACGAATCGACTAACGACGAAATTTCACGGGTAGAACAAGTTTTCGATGATGGAAAACTTCGGGTTGTTACATTATCCCCCCGTTAGAGGGAATTTCATCCCGAAATTCAAAGATTCGAACTCAATTTGCAAGTTGAAATGAGAATCGAGGATGAGTCTACTGTTTCCGGTTTTTACGCTTCCAAGTGGAATCGGGTCTCCGCTTGACGTTCCAGCGAACCCTCACTTTCAGGACGTGTCTTGGTTTCGTTGGGTAGATATTTCTAAAAGACCGAGACGTGAAGTACCATAGGAATGTTTCTAAGTTTTGAGGTTAACCGAAGTTTGTAGGCTACGGGATCAATCCAAATGAGGATTTCGAAAAGTTCTACATTTATGGAGAGATTCGAATGAATAGATAACACTTTATCTTTCTAGGTTAGAGTTGAAAAGAAATGCAAGTAAAATGCTTGTCGAAAAAAAGGAATATACCTGGGGCAACTGTGGGGCAGTTTCTCTTATAATGCCCGACCCTTCCGCAACCATAACAGACCTGATTGACGCCCGCTCCGGGAGCTTGATTTGTTGGTGTTCTACAATTCCGCGCAAGGTGACCTTCTTGGGCACAATTTTTGCAAAGTTTTATACGACAGGTATTGGGGATATAGTGGTGGTAACTGCACTGGTTACACCACGGGAGAACACGGGCATATCCGGTAACAGGTCCTTGAGCTGAGGAACTGATGACGGGTACAACAGCAGGGGTAGTGGCAGCATGGACTGTCACCATTTGTTGTCTCTACGAGAACTCCTGGGAAGGATGATATTTATCCCCCGCCTCCCAGTACTTCCTTTTCTCACCACTTCTTTCCATTGGCTCAGGAGTAGTGGCTGCTTCCTCTATGTCCTCACTATGGTCAATCAAGATTTGCGCTAGGCATTTGGCATTGTCGTATGTATCCGGCCTCGCAGCTAAGACGTTCCCTTTTGTTGGCTGGGTTAATCCCCAGATAAACCTCTCAATCTTCTTACTTTCAGGGGTAACCATCCCTTGACAAAGAAGCGCTAAGTCGTCAAACCTAGATGTGTAGGCGGCGATATCGGAACCTTTCATCTTCAGTTTCCAAAGTTCATGCTCCAACTTCTGGATTTCACCCCGAGGGCAATACTCAGCGTACAGAAGTTCCTTCATAACTTCCCAACCCATAGCATTGGCTACAGGTAGAGTTAGAGATTTGACTCGGCTGTTCCACCAAGTCAGGGCTTTGTTGGTGAGATTGCAAGCGGCAAACTTCACTTTGTCGGATTCTGAACAAGCACAGATCTCAAAGATAGATTCGATCCTTTCTAACCATCGAGTTAGAGCAATGACACCTCCTGTGCCATCGAAGAATGTAGGTTTTGCATGCATAAAGTCTTTATAGGAACACTCCTTTCAGTGTCCCTGGCTATTTTCCTGGTTTTGAGGTTGGGGACCACCTCCCGAACTACCGGGGTTTGTTTGCGACATGGCTGCTGAAAATGCTGTAGTTAAAACAGACTGAAGGGTTGCCAGGTCGATTTGAAGAGAAGATGGTGTTTGAGGAGGGTTGTTGTTGTTCTGCGAGCTGGGTCTCTTTCTTGGAGGCATCTTGATCTAATAAGATCAGGAAGAGAGGATTATAAACCCTCTGAATTGAATCAAGAGATATGATACAAAGGATATCTCTTTATGGTATACATAGAATTCTATTAAGCGATAAAGCAGGAAGGAGTTATCAAACAAATAAATTATCGCTAAAGGAATGATTAAGGAGCAACGCTGGGATGAGGAAATTTGATAACGGATTTGGCTCGAGAAATACTCCCATAGTATTTCATGATTCGCTGCAGCGACGATTCGTTGTTTGGGATATTGGGTAAATTTTAGGCAAGCTGCGTACCGCAGTCACTCCTAAGCACATGTTGGCCGTGTCTCGAATGAATATAGTTGGCCAGGCTATATTGATACTAGACACGACTACATAACTGCCCAGGTTTAACCGCAGTGTACAACACCCATTTACTTATGTTTTGTTCTACTTGTAGTTATGGATTTTCGACTATCGGGTATACTTGTATACTTTTGAAAATACTTATATTTAAGGTATACTTTTAGTTCAGAGCATTTAGGCCCTTTAGTGTTTATAGTTTTATACCATGTAAGGTTTGGTATACTCCATTCACTATAAACAAGGGCTCTGATACCAATATGTCACACCCCGAAAACCAAAGGCGAAAACATTTCCGGGGTTGACTCCACGTTGAGTATCAAATCCAATGCACATAGTAAGTAAAGTAAAACAACCATTACATTACATATCAAAGTTTACATTTGTTCAAAAGTAAAGTTGTACATTCGTAATACATAGTATATATAAACAAAAGTAGAGACGAGTCTTCTGTGCGCTCCGTCTTCTGCAAAAGGTTCGCTAGGTACCTGTCTAATGTTGACCGGAGAATACAAGCAGTTTGAAAATCAGCATAAAGCTGGTGAGTTCATAAGATGTTTGCTTTGTGAAAATGTACAAGTTTCCTTTAGTTTACCGAAAAGTTATTATCCAAGAAAATCCCATATTTTCTTAAAAGAGAAGGTTGATTGATTGTTAGGTTAGACGGTTCTGGTTGTTTAACTATGATCCCAGGAAAGTCCCATACTTTCCTTATTGTATATTACCAATTGTAAAAGACGTAATGTTATTCAGTTTGTTACTCTTTCTAGTTATATAAGTGTTACCCAGGAAAGCCCCATGCTTTCCTGCATGTTGGTTTCTAATGTGAACGATGTTAAAGATGTAAAAGATGTAAACGTGATTAGCTAATGTTTTATTTTCCCCAGGAAAGTCCCGTACTTTCCTAAAAGAAATTTTTAGTTATTAAACTTCGATATACTGATTTATTTCCTTTCGTACCTATTGTATTAACTAGGTATTCTGATAATCTAATGGTATTATCTTGGAGTATACTTAGATACATATCTTCATATTCGTGTTCTTATTCTTAAACATATTCTTGTACTTATTCGTGTTCGTATTCGTATTCGTTATTGTATTCGTTTCCCTATTCCTACTCCTATTACTATTCGTATTCGTATTCGTATTCGCAGTCGTATTCGTTTCCCTATTCCTACTCCTATTACTATTCGCAGTCGTATTCGTATTCGTAGTCGTATTCGTATTCGTTTTGTTCCTAATTATAATTTCGTTATCCATTCTGTTCCTAGTTATAGATGTGTTAGTCGTTCTGTTTCTAGTTATAGTTTCGTTATTCGTCCTATTCCTAGTTATAGTTTCGTATTCGTTCTATCCTAGTTATAGCTTCGTATTCGTTTTCGTTTTCGTAATTAGTTATAATTGGGAATTAGTAGAAGTTATTCGTAGATTATGAAACATAGTTTATATTAGAACATTTTATCAAGAAATCTATGACTAGTTTGAAAGCTAAATTCGTAATTCGAACTATTTGATAAGCACAATTATTGATATTAGAACATACAGAATGAAAATGATTAAACTGAAAACAATGAGTTTGAGTACAAGATTTCCTTGTACTTTTGCTTGTATTCCCCCCTGAAAACAGTGAAAACAGTTGAAAAAGGGTAGGGGTATGAACTCACCGGACGAGAAATGTGGCGAATTCAGATGCTAAGTGTTGGTCCGGGGCTTGCAAACACACAAGGTTCCTAAGTATAATGTAACGATACACATTTGTATCTAATTAGGACTTAGATTGGTTATTTGATAAGGACAATTGTTTCTAGTCGCGAAAACTCTTCGATACAAGTGCTTGGAGGGACCTGGGTGCCGTTTAGGGATATATATAGTTAGGATAATGAGTTGGGACATCAAAGGAACACTCCTTAAGGAGTTTACGGCCACAAGACCCTCTACCCATGAGTT
This sequence comes from Lactuca saligna, assembly GCF_052625555.1. Taxonomy (NCBI): domain Eukaryota; kingdom Viridiplantae; phylum Streptophyta; class Magnoliopsida; order Asterales; family Asteraceae; genus Lactuca; species Lactuca saligna. The sequence continues at coordinate 245,860,273 of NC_136420.1, read as the reverse complement.
TACGGCCGTAAACTCATGGTGGGGTGAGTTAAGGGCAAAAATGGCTTCAAATCACTTAAGGGAATTTTCTAGTTTTGGATTTAAAGGCTTGGAATGGATTTAAATCATCAAAATAATTAATTTATGGGAGTTTGCGGCCTAGCATAGGCTCCTGGCCGTAAACTCCTTAATTCTCATGAAAATGTTGTTGAATGATGCTAAAACAAATCACATGTGATTGGTAAAATTGTTCCAAGGCCTTATATGCAGTTTGAGAATTTGAAAGGTTTTTTGGAGTTTACGGCCATGGAGTATGTTTTATGGCTGTAAACTCTCATATATGGGATTTTGTTATGTTTAAAGCCTTAAAACTATTTTTGGTTGGTCCTTTGATTTATTCCAAGGCTTTTGGTGGTGTTGGATGGCTTTCTAACACCTCATAATTGAATTTATACACATTTTTAAGGAGTTTACGGCCCAAGCATATGCCTTGGCCGTAAACTTACACAAACCCTTCAAAAATGATGTTTCAAGTGTCCAAATGTTAATACGAATATTCTATAATTCATATCTAAGCCTTGTTTGGGATTTGGAAGGGTTTAAGGTCAAGAAAACCCTATTTATATGAGTTTACGGCCCAAGCACGTGCCTTGGCCGTAAACTCCTTCAAACCTCTCAAAATCCATGTTTTAAATGTTTCAAGTCCATATCTTGAAGTCATTTAGCCATATCTAGGTCCCGAAATTGTCAAGGAGGGGTTTAAGGGCTCAAAACCCTTCAAACTTGGTGTTTACGGCCTAGGCAGCCTCCTGGGCCGTAAACTCATATATTGTGTCCCGTTTCATGTTTAAATCTTGAATTTGGAAGCCAAAAATGCTTTAAATTAAGGTTAGGAAGGTACCTTAAGGATTTGAGGCTTTAAAATTGAGTTTTGGACCCTTAAACTTGAATTTTAGGAGAGAGGTTAGAGAGAGAGTAGAGAGAGAAGGAAAAAGCTTCAAATGAAAGGTTTAACACGTTTATATAGTTCCCACAACTTGGACATGGTGGAATTCTACCCGATACCGGCATTAAACGGGGCTTTAGGTCGCACCCGATTAAGTTTTCTGTCACCCGGCGGAAATGTTTCTAACTTTTTGAAATGAATATTTTTGGGTTAATTTCATGAGTTCGAAGAGGTTTGGACACTTATTCAATTATAATAAACATATAGATTTAATTAGTTTAACCCAAAGCGAGAACGAAACGAATCGACTAACGGCGAAATTTCACGGGTAGAACAAGTTTTCGACGATGGAAAACTTCGGGTTGTTACAGGTACTCGGGCAAATAACAATGTTAAATGAAGACATCTCTGTTGCTAATAGCTAGGTATAGGAATAGTTAGTGCCCAAAAGTATACCTGTAATGGTATCAACCGTTGACATCCGTGGATGTGCTTTTACCTCTGTAGCTAGTAGAGATTCTAGGAATGGTCAGTCCCGCAATGTATCCTTGAGTACTAGGATATTAAATCCAATCTATCTCATCGATTATGTGATTGAATCACAAGGTAAAGATAAGAATGAGGATTATATAACAGAATCTATATATATAAAATGTACTAGTAATTCTTGTAAGTGTACTAATGTAGATGTGATCATGTAATTACTTATGTAAGTGTGATCATGTAATAGTATAGTAATGTACTGTAATGTTCTAGCTGTAGTGTATGTGCTCTCTATCTAGCATGTATAGTAACGTACTGTAATGTTCTAGTTGTAGTGTATGTGCTCTCTATCTAGCAAGTATAGTAATGTACTGTAATGTTCTAGCTATAGTGTACGTGCTCTCTATCTAGCATGTATAGTAATGTACTGTAATGTTCTAGAATCATCCTAAACTACCCATATGGTAGTTTACTAGTAATCTAACTGGTACGTATGGACATGGATGTATACCCTTGCTACCCAAGGGCATGAAATGAACTGGAAGGACCTTTTATGACTATATATGTACACATGATATATAACTAATATTTAAACGACTTTCGGACGAATACCCAATATCCCACCAGACCACATCTCAAGCGCGAAAACAAAATAGGGTGGATAGCCTTCCTAAGTCTTTTAAACATTTCTTATATAAATATACATATAGAGGCATGCAATTTATAATATAAAAGAATAAACAAGTTTTGTAAAAACATTTGAAACATAATTATTATCTTAAGAAAAGATCGACTTGATGTCAATCTATAAAACAATTTGAAGGCATGGGTTTGATAAAACAGTTTAGTATAAAGAAACATTTGTTTGAACACAATTGTAAATAAGTTTGAAATGTAATATACAGAGTAAACTGTACAGTGTAATAAGGAGTTTAAAACATATAAAATGTTTATAAAAATCATTTGAAGTAACGGTTTGGTAAAATGGCTAATGAGTAGCCAAATCATTTGAATGTTGTATATTAATCACATGTGATTGATGTATTAACTAGCATAATTCTACTTATTAATCACATGTGATTGATATAATAACTAGCATGATTCTACTTGTATCCCCCCCACCATAAAACATTTAAAAATAGTTTAAAACATCAGTTAAGGGGTATGAACTCACTTGTAGTAAGTGACTGGAATTGAACGGACTGTTATCGTAAGGAAGGATCGGACAAGTGCTTGGTGTCAAGTGAAGTCTTTAGATACACACAATGATCCTAATTACATATGAATACATATGTATATAAAAATTAGCGATTAAAACACTAATTATGCAAGAATAAACATTTAAACGCGAGGAAAACACTTTTGGTCAAGTGCTAGGAGGCAAATGGGTTGCAACAAAGGAGTGCAATGCCCCTAATGGGAGCTTATGGTCTAATGACTATATGTCTTGGAGTTTACGGCCCAGGGGAGTAAACTCTTGGCCGTAAACTTTCAACAAAGCCTCTAATTGAAGTCTAACAATTATACAACTCATGTGGTGAATTGTTTCAAGGCTAAATCAAGTGTTTGGGTGTCATATTAACTCCTTTAAGGAGTTTACGGCCTTGGGACCATATTCCCTTGGAGTTTACGGTCGTAAACTCCCTTGGGAGGGTGGTTATGGTGTTTTCAAGTCTCTAAATTAACTAGGAACTAAACTAGGCTTTTGTACTTGGCTTTAGAAGAGTTTATGGAACCATTTGGCAGCATTTTATAGAGTTCACGGTCCTAGAACCTTTTGGGCCGTAAACTCCCTTACCCTTGGTGTTCTAAGTGCGTCCAAAACTCATTTAGGTACATGCCCAAATTGGTCTCTTGGCTTAAGGAAGGAGTTAGTGTGTCATTTGACCCTTTATAGGTGTTTACGGCCCAAGAGCTTGTCTTGGCCATAAACTCCTTAACTCATGTGATTCCTTGTGTTTTCTAGGCTATAAACACTTTAGGGTACATGTCCTAATTTAAGTCTAAGCTTTAGGAGGTGTTTCAAAGCATTTTGGCATGTTCAAGGGAGTTTACGGCCTAAGATATTCTTGGGTCGTGAACTCCCAAACTTGGGTGATTCTAGGTTGATTTCATGTCCATAATACACTCCTATACAAGTCCAAGGCAGTAGTACCTCACGGGGGACAATCTAGGCTTGGTTTCGGGAGTTTACCGCCCAAGAACACCTTGGGGAGTAAACTCCTAAATCGGATGATTTAGCTATGTAATCTATGTTATGAACACATTTAAAGCTTTCTAACACTACTAGAGGATCGGTCCCATAGCATACAAACTTTGTTTACCCCAAGAGCTTAACAATGCACATTCTATCTTCCACGTGTCAAACCTCAAAAAGTTCTTATCTAACGAAACACTTGTGATCCCTCTTGATGAGATCGAGATCAACTAGAACCTCAACTTCGTGGAGGAGCCAATCAAAATAATGGATAGGAAGTCAAGCGAACGAAACAAAGTCGCATTCCTATAATGAAGGTTTGTTGGAACGTGAAACGGGGACCTAAATTCACTTGGGAGCACGACGACCAGATGAAATAGAAGTATCCACATCTTTTTCCCTGGTCTGTAATTGTATTTGTTTTAGAATTTCGGGATGAAATTCCCTTTAATGGGGGGATGATGTGACATCCCGAAATCTCCATCTGTAAGTCAATTCCATCAATCAAAAGTCAGACTTGTTCTATTACCTGTTTTCAGTGATTAGGGTCAGTTTAAGAGTCTCCAAGCCAAATATACTCAAGGATTGATTGTTAGGTAGTGTTAGCTTGAGATCAGTAGGCTGTATTTGAACCAGGAACCTCTTCTAAGGAGGTTCACGGCCGCAAACATGGTTCACGGCCGTGAACCCTTCATAGGGCCTTAAACCCATGCTATATATATATATATATATATATATATATATGTGTGTGTGTGTGTGTGTGTGTGTGTGTGTGTGTGTGTATATATATATATATAAAGTTCACCTCATTTTCCTTCATTTTCTTCTCCCCTGGTCGTGAACTACCTCTATTCTCCCTCAAGCATCATCAAGCGAGAGCGTCCTTTCTCCTTAAAAACTTAAGTATTCATCCCCTACACTTGTTCATACTTGAAACCCCTTAGTTCCATCGTTTAATTCATCAATTTCCATCATCTGCTAAAAGATCTTCAAGAGTTCACGGTCGTGCACCCTTCATAGGTCCGTGAACCCTTTAAGTGTTCTTGGGCAGTAAACACTTCATGGCCGTTAACCCATCATACCTCAAAATCACGACCGTGAACCCTTCATGTGTTCATTGGCCGTGAACACATCATGGGTCGTGAACTCATCGTTGTTGATCATGAACCCTTTTCAGTCCTTCATATTCGAGTCTAACACTTCATCTCAAGTGTTTCCTGCATCCTAAGGTTGTTTCCTATATTTATTAGTTGTTATAGGCACTAATTGTAGGCCTATACATGTTAATATGTTCTTAATAGGATCTCATTGTGCTCGGGACTTCACTTAGCATACCAAACATCCTATCATTATGATTCATCCAAGTCACTCACAATCAGGTGAGTTCATACCCCTTACGCTTTTATTATTTTAACATTTTCAAGAGGGGAATACAAGCCAAACACAAATATTATTTGTAAACTTATACAAAAAGGTTTCAATAAGTTAAAGAACTATGTAATTGTTACAACCAAAAGATTTTCATATTTCATAAAATAGTAGACATTTAATTCCTTTTGTAACATGTTGAGCGTAAAAGAAGTTTATTACTTTCAATTATAATTGCACAGTTTTCAGAACCATACATGATTTGAATACATAACAAACATATAAACTATAATAGGTATAGTTTATGGAATAATTACCTTATCAATGCACAAAACATAGATTCAATGCGAACAAATATATAAGATATATAGGGTATAATTTATGAATCATGATAAGCAGTCATTCGAAATAGAAATTCATTTTATTCTACACTTGATCGTTAGTATAGCATTTTATGAGTGAGCATCTTTGCGTACTTACTTAAGTACTAAGAAAGGTCCTGAGATTATAACCAGAGTCTCCTCAGGGAGAACGTGAGTTTGTGTATAGATCTATACGGGATTGACAATCCCGCATCTTAACTGTTACCTACAGTTAGGCCGGCAAGCCTGGGTGACAAAGTTATTTCGATTCCGTCGCTCGAAGAACGTCGTTCGGGCAATTCAATGGTCAAGTTAGTTATAACAACTCATAAATTTGGTACTAAATAATACGATTAATGTATGAATGGGAACATCTTCAATTAGTTTTATTTTAAAGAAATAGAACTATTATACATATTGGTGATAACCAGGGTTTTCAAACAAACTTTCATATTATTTATGATGGTAACCACGCAAACAAGCTAATACTTTGTAGAACACTTTAACGAACACTTATATTATAAAATATTGGATTTTATTGGAAACATACCAACATTTTACTTGAATCGTTTAACAGATTTTTCCATACAAAAACATGCTTATGAACTCACCGACTTTATGCTGATACTCTTTCAAAATCACCAGTATTCTCAGGGAATCAATAGATAGGTACTCCCTCAGACTTTTGAGAAGACGGATCGTATAGGGTCACGTCTTTTATATTTTTGTATACCTTTTGATGCATACAAACCATGACTTAAACAGATGTAAATACTTGTATATTCAAAGTAATGTTTGTGTTTACTTTGATTACTATGATGCATATGAGGAAAGAACATTTTCCTAACAATAGGAAGAACAAACGTTGATGCCAAGAACAGAAGGTCCTTACAAAGAGGTGCCACATGTCAATGATAATGCTTATAAGGTGAATTTGGGAGGAGACCAGGAGTGCGTGCTACCTTTAATGTGGGAGACAATTGCCCTTATCTTGTGGAGGATGGCCTTGATGAATTGAGGTCATTTCCATTCAAAGGGGGAGGGGATGATCCAAGCATGGATCATGAAAGCCCAAGGTTATAGATTAGTGATCATTAGTATGATATAAGGTGGTTTGGGCTCAATGGTTAGGTTGTGCGTAGTAACCTACGAATTGAATTATGGTTGCATGAAGGCTAGTGCAATATTTTAAAGGCTTTAGAAGTGCTTAAAACCGTTACTTTTTGCTTCATAAAGCCTTATAGCACTTTTTTATACTCTTTAGTGGATTAGGGTTACACTTTAATGCTTCTTATGGCTCCTTAATGGAGCATGGATGTTTTTTTCATTTATTAGTCTGTCAGACGTTTTTTTTTGGGGTTTCATGAGTTTCTTTAATTTTCATTATTAGTTTTACTGAGTTGTTGGTTGGGTGGCTTGTAACAACCAAATTTGTAATAAAGGCTTCATATAATCCAAGTTTATGCTTGGAAAAATGTCACACTGAAAACCGAAGGCGGAAACATTTTTGGGGTTGACTCCACGTTGAGTATCAAATCCAATGTACATAGTAAGTAAAGTAAAACAACCATTACATTACATAAAGAAAAGTTTTACAATTGTTTCAAAAGTAAAGTTGTACAGTTGTGATACATAATATATATATATATATATATATATATATATATATATATATATATATATATATATATATATATATATATATATATATATATATATATATATATATATATATATGAACAAAATGAAACGGGTCTTCTGAGTACTCCGTCTTCGGATAAAAAGGACAAAAACATAATTTAAACATCAATTTGAAGGCTAAAGAGGTTGAATAACAAGTTAGGGATGTTACCTCTTTGATTGGAAGCCTTAAATCTTTGTTTTGGACCTTTGATTATGGATGAGGAGAGAGGTTGGGAGAGTTTAATGAGAAATTGGCCAAAGGCTTCAAATGGAGTCCTAAAACACTTTATATAGTGTTTAAGTTTTGGACACGGTGGAATTCTACCCGATACCGGCGTTAGACGAGGCTTTTGGTCGTACCCGATTGAGTTGCCATAACCCGATACGGTAAATTCTAGAAATATTCCGATCACTAATGTTGGGTGTTAAAATGATTTCTAAATGTATTATCATTTTAAATACATACCAGTTAATGACTTAATTAAACGAAAGATCGGAAATCGAATTTGGAAACGACGATTGGTTGCGTGAATTGTACTACGAAAGAGTTACAAAAGATGGTACGGAAATTTTGGGTTGTTACATAATGTAAGGTGGATTTGGGAGGAGACCATGGAGAGCGTGCTACCATTAATGTCGGAGACCTTTGACCTTATATTGTTGAGGATGGCCTTGATAAATTGAGGTTATTTCCTATCAAATGGGGAAGGGATGATCCATGCATGGATCATGAAAGCCCAAGGTGATGGATTAGTGATTACTAGTAGGATAGAAGGTGGTTTAGGCTCAATGGTTGGGTTGTGCGTGGTAACCTACCAATTGAATTAGGGTTGCATGAAGGCTTGGGCAACATTTTAAATTCTTCATAAGTGCTCAAAACCATTACTTTTTGCTTCATAAAGCCTCCTAGCCACTTTTGATACTCTTTTGTTGATTAAGGTTACACTTTAATGCTTCTTATGGCTCCTTAATGGAGCATGGACGTTTTTTTCATTCATTAGTGTGTCAAATGTTTTTTTTTGTGTTTTTTCATGAGTTTCTTTAATATTCATTTTTAGTTTTACTGAGTAGTTGGTTGGGTGGCTTGTAACCACCAACTTTGTAATAAAGGCTTCATATAAGCCAAGTTTGTGCATGGAAAAAGGAGATAGATGAAATTTTAATCGAAAGAACCTTTGCTCACTTTGAATTATCGTTATAGTTCACTACTTGTCATAGTCAAAACTTGCTCTTGACTTGATACGCATTCAATCAAATATGTCTTGGATTGTTTTATCTGGTTTACAGTTTAGTAGGTCTTGATTTGTTACTAATCTATCAATTTCTTGTCATACTCCACCCTACTCACTTAATCAAGCCCAAAAGGCATCAAAAGATAATCACCTTTGTGTCCTTAAACATGCAATACGATAGTTGCTGATTAGTGAAGCTCATGGTGGTGGTTTTAGTGGGTCATTTTTTCATTACCAAAACTTTGGAAGTGGCTTAAGAACATTTCTTTTGTGACAACCCAAAGTTTATTCCATTATATTACCCCGTTTCCGTTAACGGAATATTCCATTTTATAAAAGTTCCGTTAATTTGAGGTGGGCAAATAAATAAATGTTTTGTTTATTTATTTATACCTTATGTCGTTATCGTTGTGATAGAATAAATAAAGACAAGTAACTTACATTTCCATTTGATTGGAAAAAGTTAATTTTTATTACGACCATTTAACCCGGGTACAAAGTTTAAACCTCGTTAAACACTAGTATCGGGTAGTCGTATACCGGGTGCAACACTTAGGGCATATATATATATATACATATATATATATATATATATATATATATATATATATATATATATATATATATATATAGGGAGTTGAACACTCCATAGAAACCTTTTACCACCCTAAACCCATATCCTCTCTCTACTCTCTCTCTCTCTCTCTCATCAAGCTCGATTTCGCCTCAAATCCACGAGTTTCCGCCTCCAAAACGTAAGATCTTCTACCCTAACTTGTTCTAAACATCATTGGTTGAGGCTTTAACCCAAAAATCGAACATATAGGCTGTTAAAGAGGAGTTTATGGCCTAAGAACCTCCTTAGGCCGTAAACCCCTAAAATAAGGCCAAAATGTCCCAAATTTGTCCCTTTGAGCTTAGAAACTAATTGGGGATTTAACCCAGGAGTGTTTAATCCATAAAACAACAATTTTTAGGGCATAAAAGAGGGTTTACGGCCCAAGCACATGCTTAGGCCGTAAACACCCTCTAAACTTGTAAAATCAAGTCCAAAACACTCCCAAACCACCCTTAGACTTAGGCTATGAATTAGGGACTTGCTATTTCGGGTTTGGAGCAATTAAACACAAAGATTTGAGGGATAAAATGGAGTTTACGGCCCAAGCATATGCTTAGACCGTAAACTCCCCCAAACCATGTCAAATGAGAGTTTAAGTACCCTAAATGGCCCTATACCTTCACTAGAAATTGTTGGGGTTGAAACAAGGACCTTAAAATCAAAGATGGAGGGTGCACAAGAGTTCACGACCTAAGCCATGGGAGTAAACTCCAAGGGAGTAAACTCTTGGACCCTTAAACACCCCTATAGCCTTGTACAATTTCTTAAAACTATTTCTAGAACCACATAGGACTTGAAATCATCCAAAAACACTCCTCCTATGAGTTTACGGCCGTAAACTCATGGGTGATGTGACCTCCCAACCGTGAACTCACATAAAGTGAGTTTTAGGAGAGTAAACTCCCTATCTAAGTCTTTACTTGACACCGAGCACCCAACCGGCACCTTTGTTCGATCCACTTACAACAGGTGAGTTCATACCCCTGAATTAACCTTTTAAATGTTTGTACATGCTTTTATGGGGTGGGGGGGGGGGGGGAATACAAGTTAAACATGCCAGTTATCATATCAATCACATGTGATTGATAACCCGCATGCACCAGGATTCATTACACTGTCAACTATTTTACCAAGAACGATATTGTAAATGGTTTTCTAAAATGTCTTTATGTGTTCAAAGCTTTTCTCAAATTGCCTCTTGTGCTGTACCTTTTATTTCAAACTCTGTTACAGCAGCATTTTAAACAAAATTTTTCCCTATTTTATCAAGGTTACAATCAAAGCCTGTTTATGAATGATTTTCTTAAAGTATAAAGGTTTTCCAAAGATTCCATCAAAGTTTTCTTCCATGTTTTATACTCCTACTTTATTAGATACTACTGCTTCGATTATACTTCCTCGTAGTTAATGCTACTACTTTATTAACACTTTTACTTCACGATACGCTTTTACTTCACGATACACTTTTACTTCACGATACGCTTTTACTTCACGATACGCTTTTACTTCACGATACGCTTATACTTCACGAGATGCTTATACTTCACTATTCACTTATACTTCACGACTCACTTATACTTCACGATACGCTTATACTTCACGATACGCTTATACTTTACGTTACACTTTAACTTCACGATACACTTATACTTTGTAAAACACTTCTACTTCATTAAACACTTAAACTTCGTTAAATGCTTCTACTTAGTTAAATGTATGCCTATTCTTGTATAGTTATATAAACAATGTTTAAAGGACTTAGGAAGGCTAGTTTCGCCCTATTTCCTTTTCTTCGATGAGATGTGGTCTGGTGGGATCGAATACCCGTCCGAAGGTCGTCTGATCATTAGTTATACATTATGTATACAAGCATAGACATATAGGTTTACATCGGTCAGTTCAGTTGTGAGTCTCTATCATTAGTCTAGTATTTTACATCAGATCTCACTACACGAGATACATCTTCAGTACACATCCTTCTCTGTTGTCAGGATAGTAACTAGAGTCTCTTGTAGGGAGAGCGGGCATTATGTGCATAGATCTATACGGGATTGACACCCCCGCACCCTGACTGCTAGCTACAGTCCCCGACCTACCAAGCCCAAAAGGGTGATATATGTCACATTATTACCGACGCTTGCAGGGCGTCAAGTTCTCTAGTGTCTATTAGTATGGTTGCGAGTATCTCGGGGTTACCTTATAATTCATGGCCTTAAGGTAACGGGTTTTAACACTGTATTCACTGTATTTAGACCTTGCTAGACGTATCATTCATTGATACTGTCTGGGGTTTGTGTTCACTGTATTTAGATCTTGCTAGACGTATCATTCATTTGATACTATCTGGGGTCTGTGTTTACTGTTTTTAGACCTTGCTAGATGTATCTTTCATTCGATACTGTCTGGGGTTTGTGTCTCCCTTTTTGTTAGAATGAGCCAGGCGTACCGTTCATTCGATACTCCTCTGGAGTCTATGATTTCTTTTGCCATAGTCAGCAGTCTTCACTGATGAGGCATATGTTATTTTCCCTGATATTCTCCTACTTTCTTGGAAATCAATACCATATTTTGATAATGATAATGTTAAGGGAAAAACTACTTTTTACCACATAACTCTGTCCAGTCTTGGTAGAAGACTGCTTTTAATTAGAAAATATAAGATTTTTTGGAAAGGACTCTAATTCACTGTATACTTTAAAACTACTACTTATATAAAGTTATTTGGATAAAATGACATTAAATACTTAGGAACTCACCAACATTTGTAAAAGTGTTGATACTTACTTTTCAAATAACTTGTATTCTTAGGTCAGCAATCCCAGGAGCTTTTGGTGAAGACAGTTTAGTACCAAGCTGCACCTATATTATTACTTGTATTACTTTGAAGTTTCTATGTAATGTAAACCATGTAAAACTATTACTGTTAATGCAGTGGTTGTTGTACTTTGATTACTATACTGCATATGTTGTGGTACTTGACATGACGTCATCCACCCTAGAATGTTTTCGCCGTTCCGGTTTTGGGGTGTGACATCTTTTGGCCTAAGATGTTGGGGATGTAACCAACATAGTGGGCAAGTGTGTTATATGTGAGATGACGAAAAAAACTTTGAAGCATGGTGTTTACACTCCTTTGTCGGTTCCTAATCGTGCTTGGGAAGATGTGTCAATGGAATTCATTATGGCTTTGCCTATAACTCAAAGGGAGACGGATTCCATTACAGTGGTAATGGATAGGTTTTCAAAAATTGCTCACTGTGTGCCACGTCATCAAGCCAATGATGCATCTAATGTGTGTGATTTGTACTTTAAAGAGGTGGTTCGCTTTCATATTATTCCTAAAACTATTGTTTTTTATAGGGATCCATGTTTTTGAGTTACTTTTGGAACACTTTGTGGAGGAAAGTTGGTACTAAATTACTTTTTAGTACTAAGTTACGTTGTTGAGGGGGTTGGTAAGAAAAAATTAAAAAGATTTGGACATCAAACTTGCACATGCTGAGTTTGCCTGTAATCGTTCTCCTACTTACGCTACAGGTCACTCTCCTTTTGAACTGTGTATGGTGTGAATCCTTAGATGACTTTGGATTTGATTCCATTTCCAAAGTATGAATTGGTTCACAAGGATGATAATGACAAGTTGGAGGCTATGATGAAATTACACCAACAAGTTCGTGTGAAGATTGAAGCTGAGTAAGAGTTGTACAAATAGAATTCCAACATGCATAGGAAACCATATGTCTTTCAAGATGGTGACTTGATGTTGGTTCATATGAGGAAATAACGTTTTCCTAACAAAAGGAAGAACAAAAGTTGATGCCAAGAGCAGATGGTCCTTTCAAAGTGGTGTCAGATGTCAATGTTAGCTTATAAGGTGGATTTGGGAGGAGACCACGGAGTATGTGCTACCTTTAATGTGGGAGACCTTTGACCTTATCTTGTTGAGGATGGCCTTGATGAATTGAGGTTATTTCCCTTCAAAGTGGGAGGGGATGATCCATGCATGGATCATGAAAGCTATAACAACCCGAAATTTCTATCTTGTACAACCATTCAATTCAATCAAAGTCAGACTTGTTTCTGCTAACTTTTAACACTGTTTAGAGTCCGTTTGAGCATTCTAAGCCAAGTACACCAAAGGAATGAGTGAAAGGAAGTGTCAGTTGAAGTTGTAACCTAACAAACAAGCCATAAACCCCTCAATGAGCAGTTTGTGGCCAGGACACATGAGTTTACGACCGTAAACTCATGGTGGCCGTAAACTCCAGCCATAAGTATGAAGCTTGGCCATTTTTCTTCACTTTTACCATTTCCAATCCAAGAAATCGGTTTTGCTCTCAACTATCACGAAGAATCCTTCATTTTTCTTCAAGAATGTAAGTAATTCCTTCCATTTATGTGTTAATACACTTTTTATCCTTGATAACCCTTTGAATTCATGCATGATTTTCACCTTTTGAATCTAGATCCTTAAGAACATAAAGAACACTCTTGTTCTTTGGGACGAAACCTACTCTTTCTAGCTTCTACATTGTAAGTATCCTCTTATATACTTGCTATCTTGATTAGAACCATTGAATTACACCTTGAAATCAAGCATTTTCCCAAGAACATGAGGTGTTTACGACAAAGAGCATCTCCCTTGGCGGTAAACCCTAATTAGTGGTGCATATAGACCATAACTTCTTCCTAAGGCTTAGACATGAGACTACAACACTTCCTTATGATTGTAAGACCTTTAATCCACTCTTTTACATACTAAACTCTTTATCAAACTTGTTTTTACATGCCAAACCTTTTATTTAAACTCTTTAACTTATAATTGACAAAACCATGTCTAATGCATATATAGTTATATAAGTAAGGTTGGAAGAACTTAGGACCGATAACTCACTTTATTTCATGTTCCTTGTTTGGTTGTGGACTTAGAGTACCCTGTTGTTTGTCCGAGTTTCGTTTGATCCTTAGTTATATATTATGTATATATGTATAGACATAAAAGCTTTTATCTCAATTCAATACCTTTGTGTAGCAAAGGTGTACAAACATGTTCATTTATACAAACAACTCTACTACTATACTATAATAGGTATAGTTTAGGAAGTCACTACTCACTATTTCTAGTACAATGAAACATACAAAGAGTTAGTTCATACATGAGTCAATACATACTATAAAGAGAAACAGATAGATAAAGAATACTATAACGAGAAACAATACTCACTATAAAGAGAAACAGATAGGGAATACTATAATGAGAAACAATACTCACTATAAAGAGAGACAGATGGAGAATGCTATAATAAGAAACAATACATACTATATACTATACAAGAGAACATACTACGATGAGAAATAAAGAGAACATACTACATACTAGAAAAAGAGACATTACACTAGTACATACAATACATATACAAGAATACTATAACATAAATATGAGTCACTACTTCGGGGCATAACATCACTGCTTTGGCTCGTTTTGTAACCAGAGTCTCCTGGAGGGAGAGCATGAATTTGTCTATAGATCTATATGGGACTGACCGTCCTACACCTTGTTGCTAGCTATAGTGGGACCTGTAGGTCTACGGGTCACGAATGTCATATCATTTCCACATCTTCGAGCGTCGTGTTTTACTAAGTCGATCAAGTATGGTTACAATCATATCACATTATAACTTAATTAACAATTGACTTAAGGTAGTTAGTACAACCATAGTGTCACACCCCGAAACCCAGGGCGTAAACGTTCCGGGGCGGAGGTGACTTCATGTTAAGTATCATAACCAATGTACATAGTAAGTGAAGTAAAACACAAAACATTACATTACATAGGTTCATTACATCAGTTTGAAAGTAAAGTAATACAATATTCATAGATACATAAGTTTAAACAAAAGAAAGACGCAACTTCCATACGTTCTGTCTTCTGCAAAAGAATGTGGGAATACCTGTCTAAGGAGAACCTGAGAATACAAGCAGTTTAAAAATCAGCATAAAGCTGGAGTTCATAAGCAGTTTGTTTTATGAAAATGAACAAGATTCCTTTTGTTTTCTGAAAAAGTGGTATGTTAGTTTTACCCCAGGAAAATCCTATATTTTCCTAAAAGTTGGTTACCAATCCGAAATGTAATGTAAAAGATGTATACTGAAAACTTGATTATCCTTGTGAAGTGTATGTTAGTTTTAACACGTATATAAAACTATCATCATAGTAAACTAATTCTTAAGGTTATTA
Organism: Lactuca saligna; assembly: GCF_052625555.1. NCBI lineage: Eukaryota > Viridiplantae > Streptophyta > Magnoliopsida > Asterales > Asteraceae > Lactuca > Lactuca saligna. Next base: position 245,845,166 of record NC_136420.1, on the reverse strand, counting down.
ATTTACTATATCCATTATTACTAATAAGTAAATCTCTGTTATCAAAATTGCGAGTTCAATAACCATACCATAGACTAGATATGGCGAAGGAAGGCAAGTATCATTTATGACTTTTGTCACCCTTGAACCTTTTGGTTCGGCTGTATCTAGCAGCCAGGTGCGCGGTAGTCAGCCCCGTATAGATCTATACACTCAAGTCACGCTCCCTATCTAAGAGATTCTGGTTACAGAGGCGGTCCTCCACTCGCGTATCTAAGTGGAGTGTTCTCCGAGGATGTGTCTCCAATTTATAGGTATAACAAATCTACAAGTAATAACGCGGAATATCCTGTTTAATTTCTATTTACTAAGACGATCCTCCACTCGTGTATCTCTGTGGAGTGTTACCGAGGACAAAACAAATGTACTAATCGAATGCTTTTAATAACAAATAAGTGGAAAACCATTTGTGAAAATATAAAATACAACAATTTATAACATTTTTCACAAATAATACGATAATGTGATCTGCAAGTTCAAACAGTTATCTGTTGTGATTGTCAGTGTTAAAAGCATATGTAATATGAAACACAACACATATAAAACAAGTTTTGAGTACAAGTATTCCTTGTACTTTGCTTGTATTCCCCCTGAAAACAGTGAAAAACATTGAAAAAGGGTAGGGGTATGAACTCACCGGACGAGGAATGTGTCGACTAGGATGCTAAACATCGGATCGAGGCTTGAAAATGTGTGAGGTTCCTAAGTAATATTAAATGATACACAAATGCATCTAATTAGACTTTAAATCACTAATTAGTTGAGGATATACACTTCTAGTCGTGAAAATACTTCATTTCAAGTGTTTGGGGTGTCGGGTGACTTTTATGGACATATATGGCTTGGGTATGGAGTTTACTCTTCAAGAGTAAACTCTTAGAAGAGTTTTCGGCCCTAAACACCACATCCCCATGAGTTTACGACCGTAAACTCATGGGTGGTGTTCTTAAGTGCTAAATGGTTTTATAATATTTGAGGGATGATGCTAGGTTTGGTTCTAGGGCATTAGAAAGGTATTAAATCAATCATATGGACCATTTGATGAGTTTACAGCACTAAACTATGAGTTTACGACCGTAAATTATCACCCACTCAATTCTTATGTGCTTTGATGGTCATAGGTTAATCACATGTGATTCAACTCATTTTTACAAGCCAAGGGGTGAATTTAGGGCACCATATAACCCATTTATAAGGCACTCAATCCTAAGGGAAGGGTTTTCATCAAGTTTAAGGCTTCTAATTCGTTTGTGGTTGCTTCTAGTTATTAGTTCAAGGCTTAGGAGGTGTGTAAATTGCATTTTAACACCTAAAAAGGAGTTTCGTACCCATAATATGGAGTTTACGGCCCAAGCATGTTCTTGGGTAGTAAAATCATGTTTATTCCCCAAATGATGAGTTTAAGGTGTTCTAAGTCCAATCCAATAAGTCCTTAAGCCATATCTAAGCTCCAATGGTGGTTTGGAAGGGTTTTAAGGCTCACCCCCCCCCCCTTTTATATGTGTTCACGGCCCAAGAGTGTTCCAGGGCTGTAAACACATGTTTATGGTCCTAAATTATGATTTGAACACGAAAATGAAGGCTAAGGATGTTATACTAGAAGCTAGGATAGTTACCTTGGTGATTTAAAGCTTGAAATGAGTGATTTTTGGACCTAGATCTTGGATTGAGGAGAGAGGTTAGAGAGAGAGAGAGTGAAAAGGCTTCAAATGAGGCTTAAACAACTTTAAATATGGTTTGGATTTTGAGACACGGTGGAATTCTACCCGATACTGACGTTAACCGAGGCTTTAGGTTGCACCCAATTAAATTGTCGTCACCCGATATGGTCGAAACTAAAATTTTTCTAATTACTAGTTTGGGGCGTTTTCATGTGTTTCTAACGTTTTGGGATACTTACGAGGTCAAAATAAAAGTTTTAATTTAAATGACCTAATCCAAAAACGAAATCGGAACAATTCGCTTAAGACGAGTTTTACGGACGGAACGGGTTGCAGCGATGGAACAACTTCGGGTTGTCACATTATCCCCCCGTTAGAGGGAATTTTGTCCCGAAATTCAAAGATTAAGATACAAGTTATGGAAAAGGATGCAGATATTTCTGCTATATCGGGTCTTCGCGCTCTCAATTGAATTCAGGTTCTCGCTTGGAATTCCAACGAACCTTCACTATCGGGATGTGGCTTTGTTTTCGTACGTTTGATCTCTCAGTCTATGGTCTCAATTTGTTCAAGAGGGATTACTAGGGTTTCATCGGACAGGCACTTCTAAAGATTTTGGACATGGAAGACAGGATGGATGTTTCTAAGTTCTGAAGGTACTCGGAGTTTGAAGGCTATGGGGTTGATCCTAATGAGGATTTCGAAGGGTCCAATTTACCTCGAGTTAAGTTTTCCGTTCTTTCCATAGTGTATCCTATCTTTCCAGGGCGAGACCATTAACAGGACAAGATCTCCAACCTGGAATTCCAGAGGTTTCCGTTGTATATCAGTGTAATTCTTCTATCGATCTAGTGAAGTTTTCAATCGTTCTCGGATCTGGATGATCTTCTCGATGATTTCACGGATGATTTCAAAACCAGTAAGGGTACTACCGGGGAATCGACTCTTGGCTAGCTGCGTGCCTCCTACCTTGGCCTAACACAAGGGAATCTGTACTTTTGACCGTAAAGGGTTCCAAATGGATCTGGATATTGGCGCGATAACTGTTATTATACCAGGGCTCGATCAAAGGTAAAGGGGTATCCCAAGTTGCTCAGTAATTTATGACACATGCTCCCAGCATGTCTTCCATGACCTGAATAACTCTCTCACTCTGTCCAATTGTCTGAGGATGATAAGTTGTACTCATGTCTAGCTTGGTTCCGTGAGTTTTCTGAAGGAATCTTCCTAAATCTTGAGGTAAACCTGCTATCTCAACCAAAGATAATGGACGCAGGTATACTATGCAGTCGGACTACTTCTTGGATGTGGGTTCACGTGAGTCTTTCCATCTTGAATGATTCTCTGATCGGAAAGAAGTGAGTGGAGTTTATCGAAGGATCGACCATTTCCAAATGGTATCGTACTCACTCGGGAAAACTGGGTAACTTGATGGTGAAATCCATGTTGGTTATTTACCATTCCCATTCGGGTATCTAGGCTGCTGGAACAGTCCTGAGGGTTTCTGACTAGGCTTCTCAGGTCTGAGCGAGTAAACGGTTTTAGATGGTCATTGTCAATGTCTTAGTTTTGCTGTCTGAGCTTTCCTTTCGGCTAAGGACACCTTATATTTATGTTTTTCTGATCGAAGATATGTTGTAGTCTCTTATGGTCAGTGAAATTCGCATAGTTGGTTCCATTGAGATCATGTCTCTCATTCTTCAGTGCAGGGACTGCTGCTCCTAAATTTCCAAGTCGCGAGTTGTATAGTTAACTTTGTGTGCCTTTTGTTTGTCTCAAAGCGTGAACGAAAACTTTTCCTTTTTGTCTAAGCACATAATCTAAACTCTGATTGAACGTACTGCAAAGGACAACGAAGTCCTCTATTTCTTCTGGCAGGGGCAGGTTAGGTGTTATGCATAAGTCTTACTTCAATGCTTGGAATGATGTATCTCACTTTTTACTCCAACAAAAGGGTACACCTTTTTGTGTCGGAGTGGTTAAGGATTTGATGATTTTGGAAGAAATTTTTGAATGGGTCTGCGATAACAGCCGGCGAAACTCAAGAATTTACAGGTTTTCTATGGGTGTCTTCGGTGCCGACCAATTTTCTATTGCTTCAACCTTAGGAAGATTTACGCGTATGTCTTCATCACTCACTACATGACCAAGGGAAAAGGGTTTGACCGAATGGTATCAATACGAACTCTTAGTGATCATATCGAGTCATGAATTCTATCTTGGAAACATTATCCTCGCGAATTCGTAGCTGATGATGTCTTGACCTAAGGTCTATCTTCGAGGAGTAGCTAGTTCCCTGAATTTTATCGAAGAAGTCATCTAATTAAGGAAAGAGGATATCAGTTTTGACAGTCAACTTATTAAGCCGACTGGAATACTCCTGCATTTCTGCTGGAGCAAAACGGTACGGAGATTTGGCTACGGGGGTAGTTCCAGGGATTAAGTTGATACGAGACTCGACTTGACATTCGGGAGGAATTCCCGGGAGCTCTTCGGGAAGATATCAGGAATATTACAGTTTTCGGGGACGCTCTAGAGGTCTTTAACTTCTTGTTTCTCGCTAATTGCATGGACTAGGAATACCTAACACTCCTTTTTGCAGAAGTTTTCGAGCTTTGATACAGGAAATGATGCAAAGATTTGAGCTAAGCTTGACACCATATATCATGAGGTTCTGGTCAAAGGAGAGATTGAGACGAATAGCTTTTTCATAACAAAGTGTATCAGTATGATCAGGACTCAATTGATACATGCCAAAGATAACATCAAAGCTCTTTATTGAATCTGACATCAGGTCAATGAGGAAAGAATGATTACTCAAGGTCAGGATACAGCTTGGGGATAATTCGTTAGTTCACTCATTCTCACCGGTAACCATCTTGACGGTAAATGTTTTAGTTATTAGACGAGGGCTATGTTTACGAAGATATTTAAATGAATGACTAATAAAACTTTCTTGACACTAGATTCGAAAAGGAAGAATTATCGAGAAGAAATGTACCCGCGACGATGGTGGGATCAGCGGCTGCCTCCTCTTGCTTCATAGCTAAAACCATCTCGGCGTTGTTGACGTTGTTAGTGGTTGCTGCTTTTGGGCAGTTTCGCTTGAAATGCCCGATTTCTCCACAACCAAAACAGGCTCGATCAGTACTCGATCCGGAAGCTTGATTGACTAGTTAAACTGGTGTTTTGCAGTTTCGAGCGGTGTGGCCCTTTTTGCCACACCTTTTGCAGATCATCTCACAGCATGGGCCAGGGATACGATGGTGATAACTGCACTTGTTGCACCAAGGGTAGTTACCAGCATACCCAGTGATAGGTGCTTGAGTTGTAGACGCAACTACAGGAGTAGTGGCAGCTTGAACTGCCACAGTTTCATGCCTCTTGGAGGTCCTTGGGAACTCTGACCCTTTCGCTTTTTCCAGATAACCTTCTTACTCTTATCACCTTCATTATGGTACTTTTGATCATCTCGTGGTTTTGGGGATACATGTTACTTCCTGGTCCACTCGACCTGTTAGGGTTCAAAAGTTTCACTGCGGCCGTCACTGCAGCAGTAACAGCCGTTTGAAACAAGACGATGTCGAACGGAGGAGAGTATGGCGGCGGAGAGTTGTTGTTCCTTGAGTTGGATCCTTTCTTTGGAGACATTTCGATCTAAAGTGATTAGGAAAAAGAGGATGGTAAGTCCTCTGCATTAGATCAAGAGATATGAAACAAGGGATATCTCTTTATGACAGACATATAATTTTATTAAGCGATAAAGCAGGAATGAATTACCAAGGCAGATAAACTATCACTAAAGGAATGATCGAGGAGCAATGCTTGAATGAGAATTTTCTACAACAAAGTTGGATCTAGAAATACTCCCATAGTATTTCATGATTCGTTGCGACGATGACTCTTTGTTTGGGGTATTTGGGTAAGTTTTAGGCATACCGAACACCGCAGTCACTCCCAGGCACATGTTGGTCGTGTCTCGAATGAATATAGTTGATCAGACTTTATTGACCCTAGACACGACTACATAACTATCCAGGTTTAACCGCAGCGTACAACACCCATTTACTTATGTTTTGTTCTACTTATAGTTACGGATCTCGGCGGTTAGGTATACTCATATGCTTTTGAAAATACTTGTATTTTAAAAGTATACTTTTAGTTCAGATCACTTAGGCCCCTTAATGTTTATAGTCTTATACCTTGTAAGGTTTGGTATACTCAGTTCACTATAAACAAAGGCTTTGATACCAATCTGTCACACCCCGAAACCCAGGGCGGAAATGTTCCGGGGCGGAGGTGACTTCATGTTACGTATCATAACCAATGTACATAGTAAGTGAAGTAAAACACAAAACATTACATACATAGGTTCATTACATCAGTTTGAAAGTAAAGTAATACAAGTTTCATAGATACATAAGTTTAAACAAAAGAAAGATGTGACTTCCATACGTTCCATCTTCTGCAAAAGAACACGGGAATACCTGTCTAAGGAGAACCTGAGAATACAAGCAGTTTAAAAACCAGCATAAAGCTGGTGAGTTCATAAGCAGTTTGTTTTATGAAAATGAAAAAGATTCCTTTTGTTTTCTAAAAAAGTGGTTATCCAAGAAAATCCCATATTTTCTTAAATTAAATGTTTAGTTTTCCGTTATGTTACAAAATTCTGGTTATGAATAGTTATTACCCTAGGAAAATCCTATATTTTCCTAAAAGTTGGTTACCAATCTGAAATGTAATGTAAAAGATGTATACTGAAAACTTGATTATCCTTGTGAAGTGTATGTTAGTTTTAACACGTATATAAAACTATCAGCATAGTAAACTAATTCTTAAGGTTATTAATTTACTATATCCATTATTACTAATAAGTAAATCTCTGTTATCCAAATTGCGAGTTCTATAACCATACTATAGACTAGATATGGCGAACGAAGGCCAGTATCATTTACGACTTTTGTCACCCTTGAACCTTTTGGTTCGGTTGTAGCTAGTAGCCAGGTGCGGCGTAGTCAGCCCCGTATAGATCTATACACTCAAGTCACGCTCCCTATCTAAGATATTCTGGTTACAGAGGCGGTCCTCCACTCGCGTATCTCTGTGGAGTGTTCTCCGAGGACGTGTCTCCAATTTATAGGTATAACAAGTCTATAAGTAATAATGCGGAATATCCTGTGACAACCATCAATTCCGGTCAAGTCAAAGTCAACCGAAGTCAATAAGTCAAACTGTTCGACTCATTTTGCACATGGCTACTATAATTTATGTTAAGTAAATACTAAACAACTCGCTATTCTAATGAGAGATCATAAATCAAAAAGTGCGAACATCTAGATATCCTTAACCTAAAACTATGGTACGTGGCGAGCCAAACCGATAAAACAATGTTGCATACTCATTGGGGGTATGTAAGACCCTTAAACAAGGCTTAACAAGGTTTATGAACCTTGCATTGCGAAGTCGGACACTCACAAATGCCACACATGAAACCTCTCTCAATCGTTTTCACTCTATCTCTCTCTATGTCAAATCTCTCCCAAATCTCTCTCAAACATCTCTCTGTATGATAAATTTCTCCAAGAATGTCAAATCTCTCCCAAATCTCTCCCAGTATGTGAAACCTCTCTCAAATATCTCTCTGTATGAGAAATCTCTCCAAGAATGTCAAATCTCTCCCAAATCTCTCCAAGTATGTGAAATCTCTCCCAAATCTCTCTCAAACATCTCTCTGTATGAGAAATCTCTCCAAGAATGTCAAATCTCTCCCAAATCTCTCCAAGTATGTGAAACCTCTCTCAAATATCTCTTTGTATGAGAAATCTCTCCAAGAATGTCAAATCTCTCCAAGTATGAGAAATCTCTCTCAAATTTCTCTCAAAAGTTTCCCGTAACTTTTTAGAATCATTCGGGTCATTCCGACCCTTAACCAGGTCAAAAACGGCTTAAAACGGGGTAAAAACGAGAAAAATGGACCTTAGGAACCGAAACCCTTCTCAAGGAGCCGAAGCTCCTTAAGGCCGAGACCTAGGACCAAAAGTACCAGGACCGGACCGAGTCTCTGTTGGCCGAACCCGGAGAACCGAATCCCTGTAGCGAGACCGAGTCTCGGTCTCTGCCTCCTTCTCTCCTCTCTGTCTCTTCGCGCCTCTCTGTTCTCTCTTCCCTCCTCTCGGTCTCTGTTCTCTCTTCCCTCCTCTCAGTCTCTGTTCTCTCTTCTCCCACCTCTCGGTTTCTCCTCCCCTCTCGGTTTCTTCCCTCTCTCCTCTCGGTTTCAGCATCAGAAGACCGAAACTCGGCCAGATTTCAGAATTTTGTCACTTTTAGCCCCCTTTTTGATATTTTTAACATTTTAAACCCGTTTTTCGTGATTTTAAAGCGGGATTTTCTCTAGAAATTATATTTTAACATAATAAACCCTAAATATTCATAATTTAAACATATTTTCATGAAAATCATTATCTAAATAATAAAGATCTAATGGGGGATTTATTTAAGGTGGAGTGTTGACCTTGCCTTAACTTATGTCACAAGCAACCACCCCACACCCACTCTATGACCAGCCACACCTCCCCATCTTACCTAGGTCACTTCAATGTCCCTTACACTCAATTTCTACTCATTCCCACGTTTTTAGAGCTGGAACAAAACACCCTCTCTCCTCATTTCTCTCATTTGCTCTCATTTCACTAAGTATCAAACACCACTTTTCTCTCAAACTTTTTCTCCACCAAATTCGAAATTCAAGGCTGATTTTCAAGTGTTCTACCACTCTTAGTAAGTATAATTCATCCTCCTTATGATTATATCACTTCATTCTACTCAAAATCATTGATTGCTTACACAAACTCCATAACTATGATGTTAGATTCTCGAAAATCTTCAAGGCATCTCCAAGTGTTCTTGAGTTAAACACTTCCATTATTCCACAATCATCTTCTGAAATCACTTAATGTGAGTTCATACCCCGACATTTTCATGTTTTCTCAAGTTTTTAGGTGGGGGGGGGGGGAATACAAGTTAAAACACCAAGAACATAACTAAAATTTTCTAACAGCCTTGATCAGAAAAGTTCAACTCCATTCACGGACTGTTTTGGGCAACTTAAACATTTTTGTTTTCAAAACTGTATAAGGTGAAAATAGTTCAGGTTCTTAGCTTTAAAATGACTACTTGCACATCTCCATACGATTTTTCTACAATTTATGGTGATTTTTACAAAACTGCCTATTATTTCAAACAGCAATCCGGACCAGTCTGTGATTTTGCACTTATTCACCCAAGTTGGAGGTCATTAAAAATCGTAATAAAAATTATGAGTAAACTGGACACATTTTGGGAACACTCAGAATTTACGGATCTAGTTTTCGACTTCGTATGATTTTTCTATGATTTTTCCAAAACAGTGCAGAATGGTTAAAGTTAGCTAACAACATATAAATATCATAACACTTTGTATTATGTTGAGCAAAGTGTATAATCATAAGTTCTAATTATTGAATGTGTTTCTTTGTTAGTTTATCATCATGAACTGAAACTAAGTCATTCATAATAAATATTATACATTCATTTTAGAACACGTATAATAAACTATAAAAAGTATAGTTTAATGGATTCATAACATTAATGCATTTCCATAAAAGAGTTCTTACATATTACAAACGTTTTAGATAACTATAATAGGTATAGTTTATGATACATCACACAACACACTCGTACAAAAAGGGTACGTTCATACAGAAAAGATTTACATTCACACACATTTCACGTAAACTTGTTAACCTAAATTATGAGACATTCTCTTCCCGTACGTCCGAGTGCGGGATATAATTCCTGGTAGTTAAAATTAGAATCTCCTGGAGGGAGAACGTGATACTTGTATATAGATCTATATTGGGTTTGACACCCCACACCTTGCTGCTAGCTACAGTGGGACCTGCAGGTCTACGGGTGGCAAATGTCATTTCAGTTTCGCGATGCCTGAGAAACGTCGTGGTAGGTTCACATAGTCATAGTATGATTATAGCGACTCACATAGGGATATAACAATCCATAAAGTTTACGGGATTTTATTTATAAAACTTAAATGGGTTTTATGTCGATTTAAAATCACTTTTTATCTCAATGAATACATATATTACTGTACACTTTCGGTTTTTGTAATTATGACTACACATCATTTGAAACCACATTTATACCTTTAAGTATGGCCAATACTTGTTATTTCTCGGTCCTCGGATTTAGGACTACATATACATAAAGTGTTAACAAACATAAGAATATACGGAAATTTGATTTAATTCAAACGCGTTCATGTTCATTTAAACAAATATCATTTTCTATTAGTAAGAGAGGTTACTTATACATTTTGGTCTTCGGTCATAAGACTACATTACACAGATTTTAAAGAAAATATCGGATTTTCTGGATACATATTCTAACGCTTTTACAAGGAAAACGGTTTACTTTTCTAACGAAATCTCTTATGAACTCACCAACCTTTTTGTTGACACTTTTTCAAAACTACTTGTATTCTCAGGAATTCAGTGAAAACAGGAAATCAACAACGTTTTGAGGATGGGACGATAAATCGTCAAACAGTTCTTTTTGTATTATAATGTAATTGATGTGAATCATGTAAACATGTACTTTGATGTAACTTTTTCAATTATAATTGTGATGGTTGTATTTACTTTGAGCACTATTATATTCATTGTTGTGATACTCTACATGAAGTCCTCCACCCCCGGACGTTTTCCGCCATCCTTGGTTTGGGGGTGTGACAGATTGGTATCAGAGCATTGTTTATAGTGAACTCAGTATATCAAACCACATAAGATATAAAAACTATAAATGCATTGGGACTAGGTCTCTGATTTAAAGTTTCAAAACAACTATTCTTTTAGAAATAAATACTTTCGTATTAAAAGTATACATGCATACATACATACTAAGGTCAACATCATTCTAGAACAAAACAAAAGTAATGATTGTTGGATATCACAGGTAAACTTGGGGTGTATGGGCAGTCTTGGGAGTGGCATAGCCTGATCAACTATGCTGGTCTGAGGAGTAATTAGCACATGCCCAAGAATAGTTGTGATATGGCAACAAGTCTAAAAACTTACCAACACTACCACAATGAGAACATTAAAACAGAACATGAGTTTAAAATACTGTGGGAGTATTTTGTAATATCATAACTTATATGAAAACTAAATAGATCATTAATAATAGATCTATAGTCCCTAAGTGGATACTTTAAGGTTATATATAACTTATAAATTATAGACTTAGAATTTGTGGTCATTACTTTACTTCCTTTTCCTTGTTTGGATGTGGACCTAGAGTGGGATCACTTATTCAAAGGTCTATCGTATCTTGTTATATGTAATTAGTATGCACTATGTCATTATAGAAGTAACTAATAAGGATCACCCCTATAAGTAATTGATAATAGAGTTAGATGCATAGTACTTATCTCCTCCACTCCTATTCTTGCAAATACAGCATAGCAAAATCCTACTTGTCGGACGACCCTTACTTTCATAATCCGAACTCGAGGAATGGTGAATGGTTATGATAAGAATCATAAGCGGGACCGGAGGTAATCAATCCTCCATGCATAGCAAGGGTTCCGTGAACCGTTTCGACTATATCGAACCTGTACCCCGTTGGACAATCGTGATCGAGGGTTGAATGTCGACAACAATGATAACAACCACCATGTGGAGACCAACGAGGGTGCTATGACCTCAACCACAGGGGAACGATTGACAGAGCCCTCCCGGTGAAGACCCGGCGGATCGCGGACATCAGGGATTAAAACAGGAAAACTACAATCTCAGTTCAGAAAACTGCGCGCTACTACAAACCCTACCATCTCGTGTACCCATGACTCAGAATTAGACTACTATTGCTGAGATCAGTTCTCTTTTTAGGACTTTATTGCCACTCGTGAAGAGGAAATAGAGTGACAGAGTAGACACACGGCATTCAAAGGAAGGATGATTGCAGCCAAGCATCGATTGGCAAAGCTACAAAATGCATCGATCTAGCCCCAGACATCACGAGGGATGGATCGTCATGAGTAGAGTTCATACCGCTCACCAGACCTGGTAAATTAGGTTATGAGTATGCGTTAGTACTACTCTATTATAAGTAAAAGCACAACACTGCAAATTAAGTGGTCATACTAATCGAGAGATCTAGTTACTATCAAAACCCGTCCATGCACAAACGTGAGGTAGACCTACAGCAAGGTCAAAATTTTCACTGAAACCATGATTTCTAGAGTCATATTAACAAGATGGGCTTAGGATGTACATAACTCGAATGTCTATTTAGCCTTAATTATATAACTAAGCATACATCAATAGGTCATGACAAGGACCTAGCTTGGGTCAAGTGTAAGGTTTCACTTGGATACAGAACTACTAAAATACATGAGTTTATTATACAAAGAATCTCGTCATAAATTGTTTTTAGAACACCCTCAACAACCGAATTACATTACAAATCGATATGAGATAAACTTAATTAGAAAACTCGCGACATATAGCCATTCTAAGAACTCATTATCGTCTCACCTTTAAACATTTTGTCGAGAAGTTTCTTCTTCATAGACTTATGGGTGCGATCATACCAGCACTAATGCACCGGATCCCATCAAAACTCCTCAGCCAAATGTGTTCGGACAAACATGATTACTTAACGCCCGTATGAAACCTACTCCTATCTACTGCCATAACTCCATCTCGGGAGCGTTAGCAGAAACACTAAGAATAGTACAGTAATGTGCAAAATTTATATGCGTAAATATAAATTGTAAGGATGCACTTAAGATGATCATTTCCACTAACGAAGTCGTTTTTCATCATGAAACAGAACTATGTCTTCACCTAGAGACAACAGACCAACTAGCAAGGCGCCAACACTGCAGATAGACGCTGCTACCTTTCAGGTTGCAGTCACGGCAGCCGTCATGGCGCAATTCCATGCTAACAACGTCAGTAGGGGTGGAAGCGGTACTAACAATACAAATTGTGGTAACAATCAAGAACACCAATGGGTACCTACCAACGAAAATACCTCAGGCCACGAACCTACGAACAAGAAGAGAAAGTTTTGGAACATAAAAGAGCGCCACCATTCTCAAGGATACACTAAAAGATAACAACCTAGGGCTGCCCCTACCATTACAACAGCAATCATGACACATGCCTCGACACTAGCCACGGGGTCTACCACCTAATTGTCGGCCAGACCATATGAGGGATCACTCCTAAAGTGCAACCAATGTGGCTTTCATCACTATGGGGCTTGCCGGGAGTTACACTGTAAAAACTGCAATAGGAAAGGGGTCCGTTTCTGTAGGGCCCTGGCCCATCACCTCCCTTCAATCACCTGCACCAAGGTAGGCCCAGTATGCTACCTATGCGGTGAAACTGGACACTTCAAGAGAGAATGTCCAACTGAGAAGAATGACGAAGGGACAGGAGGAGTGTGATGAACACACCAACAGGAGCAGCAGGGGAACCATGTTAGGACTTTTGTAATGTTCCCAACGACAAAACATTTAAGTACTATATGTTTGTAATGAAATTGGTACGCTTACTAAAGTAACCTTCCTTCTAAAAAGTAGCTAAAACGTTCTCTCTCATACAAATCAACCCAAAAACATTCATATATGACCTTAGTATCATTACTTGTAAGTTGCGATAACCTTGTCCATACATCGGGGTTAATTAAAATCAAAATACTAAAAGTCTTGAAACAGATAATTCCATCCTGACTCCGATTCCATGTCTAGTATTAGGGGTTAAGTGGGGTCACCCACTCGACGATTTCACGACATCAACTTGCATACAACAATCATATACCGCTCGATTGTAAGGAGACCTGTCAAGAATCATGATATCAAGTATCATTACTGGCTATCGAAAACACGCCCACTACCAGTGCTAGATACTGTGGTATGAATCATCTACCATAATCATAACATCAAACAAAACGAAATGCACAGAAAAGAAATACAAGACACTTTATCACTCTAGTGATCTCTTCTTACGAATACAACTTATGTCATGTTATCTAAAAAGATGTTGTTGTCGTTATCCAATTTTGATTGATATAGCCCTCATCTTCCCGATTTAACGACTACAAAAAGGGCACTTCGCCTACCCCCCCCCCCCCACGAATATCGAAACCTTCGTCTCTCATAAACATCCAGTACGGACCTTTGGGTCATCTCTCGCTATGAAACTCCAAATCACGCACCAAAGGAGTGTTATACTTCCCAAAGTCTTATCACAAGTATTTATAGGAGACCTTTCGGGAATGTCATGCATACAACAGACAAGGTTCAAGCAAGGAAGCTTGGGATGGATACAACCAGGTGCGAATCTTGCCATGAACTTCGGGCCAAGGTTGCCCAGAAGGACGAGTGAATGTCCTACCATCCAAAAAGGCCTAGTTGCGTAAACCAAACCCACATGCTTCCTAGCGAGCTACAAGAACTGTCAGGTCAAACCTATCGAACCACTCAACAATGAAATTGAAGAACCAAGCTCCTCACCCTGGAAAGCTCTGGTTTTATTCTTCAAATAGAAAGGCAAATTGCTCGTAATTCCATCAACTTCAGAGGCCCCGACAATATCTCCAGTAGAAACCTTTACTATCAACCTCGCATCGACGAATAGGCTGACAAACTGCAAGGAACGAGGTACCCTTCAGGAATTGGACCTGAGATCTGAATACCACCAATCGCGAGTGTTAGAGAAGGATGTCCGAGGACAATCCTCCAAATTCGATACGGACACCACAAGTCCGTAGTGATATCCCTCCAATAGGACCAACCCGCTCACAGTATTCATGAACATAATGAATAGGAAATTCCATTCTTACTAAGATCAGTTCGTCATTGTTATTGTAAATGACTTGCTTATCTACCCTCGTAGTAAGAAGGAAACTAAAGAGAACAGCTGCAATGAACCGCATAAACAATATGATCAAAGAAACCATACCCGAAGTTCTCCAGATATGAGTTTTGGAATTAAGGAGTCCAATTCCTAAGACACATCCTTATAAATGTGGAAATTCTTAAGGACCCTTTCAATTGATCAAAACCGTTGAGAAACAGTCAACACCAAAGACGATAGCTGGAATACGCCAAAATTCTGGGTCTCGCTGACCTACGTCTTAGTTCCTTTGGAACTTCTCGTAAAATACGGACCCCCTCCCAACTTTGACCCTAAAGGGAGCAACCCTTGACAGGAAGAGAAGCAAGAGGAAGAAACCTTTAGAACTCCAGTATAACCGACCAAATTCCTCTGGAAACACTCACTCTGGGAAGGCTTAGTACGCTTCGGAAAGCATGGAAAGCCAATACCCCAAATAATTATGCCTTTCGAGATTCTTGTCAGAATCAGCCCTGTAACTCGATATTTCAATCTACTCCCGCGAGCTTGGTAAAGTACACTCTACCCGACATGTCCCAAACTTACAAGAAGTATCTATCCGATGAGACTCTTGCAATTCCCCTCGACGAGATCGAGTTCGACAAGAGCCTCACCTTCTTGGAAGAACCATAGTGACCATGGACCGAGGTCAAGCGGATGAAACAACGCCGCTTCCCATTAGTGAAAGTTCACTGGAATGCTAACCAAGGACCTGGAGTCACTTGGGAGCGCGAGAATTAGTCGATTAGGAAGTATCCCCATTTCTTGGCTTGATTATCCATGCCTACTCTTTGCCTAAAATTCAAATTTTGGGATGAAATTCCCTCTAACGAGAGGATGATGTGACAACCGTTAATTTCTGGTCAAGTCAAAGTCAACCGAAGTCAACAAGTCAAACCGTTCGACTCATTTTGCACGTGGGTACTATAGTTTATGTTAAGTAAATACTAAACAACTCGTTATTCTAATGAGAGATCATAAATCAAAAAGTGCGAACATCTAGATATCCTTAACTTAAAACTGTGGTACGTCGCGAGCCAAACCGATAAAACAATGTTGCATACTCATCGGGGGTATGTAAGACCCTTAAACAAGGCTTAATAGGGTTTACGAACCTTGCATTGCGAAGTCGGACACTCACAAATGCCACACATGAAACCTCTCTCAATCGTTTTTACTCTATCTCTCTCTATGTTAAATCTCTCCCAAATCTCTCCAAGTATGTGAAATCTCTCTCAAATATCTCTCTGTATGAGAAATCTCTCTAAGAATGTCAAATCTCTCCCAAATCTCTCCAAGTATGTGAGACCTCTCTCAAATATCTCTCTGTATGAGAAATCTCTCCAAGAATGTCAAATCTCTCCCAAATCTCTCAAAGTATGTGAAATCTCCCCCAAATCTCTCTCAAACATCTCTCTGTATGAGAAATTTCTCCAAGAATGTCAAATCTCTCCCAAATCTCTCCAAGTATGTGAAACCTCTCTCAAATATCTCTCTGTATGAGAAATCTCTCCAAGAATGCCAAATCTCTCCCAAATCTCTCCAAGTATGTGAAATCTCTCCCAAATCTCTCTCAAACATCTCTCTGTATGAGAAATCCCTCCAAGAATGTCAAAACTCTCCCAAATCTCTCCAAGTATGTGAAATCTCTCCCAAATCTCTCTCAAACATCTCTCTGTATGAGAAATCTCTCCAAGAATGTCAAATCTCTCCCAAATCTCTCCAAGTATGTGAAACCTCTCTCAAATATCTCTTTGTATGAGAAATCTCTCCAAGAATGTCAAATCTCTCCAAGTATGAGAAATCTCTCTCAAATTTCTCTCAAAAGTTTCCCGTAACTTTTTAGAATCATTCGGGTCATTCCGACCCTTAACCAGGTCAAAAACGGCTTAAAACGGGGTAAAAACGAGAAAAATGGACCTTAGGAACCGAAACCCTTCTCAAGGAGCCGAAGCTCCTTAAGGCCGAGACCTAGGACCAAAAGTACCAGGACCGGACCGAGTCTCTGTTGGCCGAACCCGGAGAACCGAATCCCTGTAGCGAGACCGAGTCTCGGTCTCTGCCTCCTTCTCTCCTCTCTGTCTCTTCGCGCCTCTCTGTTCTCTCTTCCCTCCTCTCGGTCTCTGTTCTCTCTTCCCTCCTCTCAGTCTCTGTTCTCTCTTCTCCCACCTCTCGGTTTCTCCTCCCCTCTCGGTTTCTTCCCTCTCTCCTCTCGGTTTCAGCATCAGAAGACCGAAACTCGGCCAGATTTTGGAATTTTGTCACTTTTAGCCCCCTTTTTGATATTTTTACCATTTTAAGCCCGTTTTTCGTGATTTTAAAGCGGGATTTTCTCTAGAAATTATATTTTAACATAATAAACCCTAAATATTCATAATTTAAACATATTTTCATGAAAATCATTATCTAAATAATAAAGATCTAATGGGGGATTTATTTAAGGTGGAGTGTTGACCTTGCCTTAACTTATGTCACAAGCAACCACCCCACACCCACTCTATGACCAGCCACACCTCCCCATCTTACCTAGGTCACTTCAATGTCCCTTACACTCAATTTCTACTCATTCCCACGTTTTTAGAGCTGGAACAAAACACCCTCTCTCCTCATTTCTCTCATTTGCTCTCATTTCACTAAGTATCAAACACCACTTTTCTCTCAAACTTTTTCTCCACCAAATTCGAAATTCAAGGCTGATTTTCAAGTGTTCTACCACTCTTAGTAAGTATAATTCATCCTCCTTATGATTATATCACTTCATTCTACTCAAAATCATTGATTGCTTACACAAACTCCATAACTATGATGTTAGATTCTCGAAAATCTTCAAGGCATCTCCAAGTGTTCTTGAGTTAAACACTTCCATTATTCCACAATCATCTTCTGAAATCACTTAATGTGAGTTCATACCCCAACATTTTCATGTTTTCTCAAGTTTTTAGGTGGGGGGGGGGGGGGGGGAATACAAGTTAAAACACCAAGAACATAACTAAAATTTTCTAACAGCCTTGATCAGAAAAGTTCAACTCCATTCACGGACTGTTTTGGGCAACTTAAACATTTTTGTTTTCAAAACTGTATAAGGTGAAAATAGTTCAGGTTTTTAGCTTTAAAATGACTACTTGCACATCTTCATACGATTTTTCTACAATTTATGGTGATTTTTACAAAACTGCCTATTATTTCAAACAGCAATCCGGACCAGTCTGTGATTTTGCACTTATTCACCCAAGTTGGAGGTCATTAAAAATCGTAATAAAAATTATGAGTAAACTGGACACATTTTGGGAACACTCAGAATTTACGGATCTAGTTTTCGACTTCGTATGATTTTTCTATGATTTTTCCAAAACAGTGCAGAATGGTTAAAGTTAGCTAACAACATATAAATATCATAACACTTTGTATTATGTTGAGCAAAGTGTATAATCATAAGTTCTAATTATTGAATGTGTTTCTTTGTTAGTTTATCATCATGAACTGAAACTAAGTCATTCATAATAAATATTATACATTCATTTTAGAACACGTATAATAAACTATAAAAAGTATAGTTTAATGGATTCATAACATTAATGCATTTCCATAAAAGAGTTCTTACATATTACAAACGTTTTAGATAAACTATAATAGGTATAGTTTATGATACATCACACAACACACTCGTACAAAAAGGGTACGTTCATACAGAAAAGATTTACATTCACACACATTTCACGTAAACTTGTTAACCTAAATTATGAGACATTCTCTTCCCGTACGTCCGAGTGCGGGATATAATTCCTGGTAGTTAAAATTAGAATCTCCTGGAGGGAGAACGTGATACTTGTATATAGATCTGTATTGGGTTTGACACCCCACACCTTGATGCTAGCTACAGTGGGACCTGCAGGTCTACGGGTGGCAAATGTCATTTCAGTTTCGCGATGCCTGAGAAACGTCGTGGTAGGTTCACATAGTCATAGTATGATTATAGCGACTCACATAGGGATATAACAATCCATAAAGTTTACGGGATTTTATTTATAAAACCTAAATGGGTTTTATGTCGATTTAAAATCACTTTTTATCTCAATGAATACATATATTACTGTACACTTTCGGTTTTTGTAATTATGACTACACATCATTTGAAACCACATTTATACCTTTAAGTATGGCCAATACTTGTTATTTCTCGGTCCTCGGATTTAGGACTACATATACATAAAGTGTTAACAAACATAAGAATATACGGAAATTTGATTTAATTCAAACGCGTTCATGTTCATTTAAACACATATCATTTTCTATTAGTAAGAGAGGTTACTTATACATTTTGGTCTTCGGTCATAAGACTACATTACACAGATTTTAAAGAAAATATCGGATTTTCTGGATACATATTCTAATGCTTTTACAAGGAAAACGGTTTACTTTTCTAGCGAAATCTCTTATGAACTCATGAACCTTTGTGTTGACACTTTTTAAAAACTACTTGTATTCTTAGGAATTCAGTGAAAACAGGAAATCAACAACGTTTTGAGGATGGGACGATAAATTGTCAAACAGTTCATTTTGTATCATAATGTAATTGATGTGAATCATGTAAACATGTACTTTGATGTAACTTTTTCAATTATAATTGTGATGGTTGTATTTACTTTGAGCACTATTATACTCATTGTTGTGATACTCTACATGAAGTCCTCCACCCCTGGACGTTTCCGCCATCCTTGGTTTGGGGGTGTGACATATCCTGTTTAATTTCTATTTACTAAGACGGTCCTTCACTTGCGTATCTCTGTGGAGTGTTACCGAGGACAAAACAAATGTACTAATCGAATGCTTTTAACAATAAATAAGTGGAAAACCATTTGTGAAAATATAAAATACAACAATTTATAATGTTTTTTTTACAGATAATACGATAATGTGATCTGCTAGTTCAAATGCTTATCTGTTGTGATTGTCAGTGTTAAAAGCATATATAATATGAAACACAACACATATAAAACAAGTTTTGAGTACAACTATTCCTTGTACTTTGCTTGTATTCCCCCCTGAAAACAGTGAAAAACATTGAAAAATGGTAGGGGTATGAACTCACCGGACGAGAAATGTGTCGACTAGGATGCTAAACTTTGGCCGTAAAGTCACTTATGTAAGGTATATGTTGTGTTTAAGGTCTCCAAATCATTTTTAGATGAATCTAGGATTTACCACAAGGCCATTGGTTGAGTTTGAAAGCATTTTGACATGTTTTAAGGCACTAAATCACCATTTAAGAGGAGTTTACGGCCCAAGAGTATGTCTTGGCCGTAAACTCACTTTTATTACCCAAAAATCATGTTTAAAGTGTTCCAAGTCTAGATTAGCAAGCCCAAATGTCATATCTAAGTCCCAACTATGATTTGGAATGGTTAATTGGCTCAAAAACCCTTTGAATATGAGTTTACGGCCCAAGAATGTGTCTTGGCCGTAAACTCACTTTTGTCCCTCAAAATTAATGTTTTACATGTTATAAGTCCTTTCTACTAAGCCATTAAGTCATATCTAATGTCCAACAATGCTAAGGAAGGGTTTTAGGGCTTAAAAACCCCATTGTTAGGAGTTTACGGCCCAAGCTAGTTCCTTGACCGTAAACTCATGTTCTTGGTCCCAAAACACAAATTAAACACAAATTTAAAGGCTAAAGAGGTTGAATAACAAGTTAGGGGTGTTACCTCTTTGATTTCAAGCCTTAAATCTTTGTTTTGGACCTTGATTTTGGGTTGAGGAGAGAGGTTGTGAGTGTTAATTGAGAAATTGACCAAAGGCTTCAAATGGAGTCTTAAACACGTTTATATAGTGTTTAAGTTTTGGACATGGTGGAATTCTACCCGATACCGGTGTTAGACGAGGTTTTTGGTCGTACCCGATTGAGTTACCGTAACCCGATTCGGTAATTTCTAGAAATATTTCGATCACTAAAGTTGGGTGTTAAAATGATTTCTAAATGTATTAAGACACCCATTAAGTCATTTTAAATGTGTACCAGATAATGACTTAATTAAACGGAAGATCGGAAATTGAAATCGGAAACGACGATTGGTTGCGCGAATTGTACTACAAAAGAGTTACAATAAATGATACGGAAATTTCGGGTTGTTACAGTTTACGGCCGTAAACTCATGGGTGGTGTTCTTAAGTGTTAAATGGTTTTATAATATTTGAGGGATGATGCTAGGTTTGGTTCTAGGGCATTAGAAAGGGATTAAATCAACCATATGGACCATTTGATGAGTTTACGGCAGTAAACTATGAGTTTACGGCCGTAAACTATCACCCACTCAATCCTTATGTGCTTTGATGGTCATAGGTTAATCACATGTGATTCAACTCATTTTTACAAGCCAAGGGGTGAATTTAGGGCACCATATAACCCATTTATAGGAGTTTACGGCCCAGGAACCCATTCTTGGGGGGTTTGCGGCTGTGAACTCCTAATGGAAGGGTTTTCATCAAGTTTAAGGCTTCTAATTCGTTTGTGGTTGCTTCTAGTTATTAGTTCAAGGCTTAGGAGGTGTGTAAATGGCATTTTAACACCTCAAAAGGAGTTTACTACCCATAATATGGAGTTTATGGCCCAAGCATCTTCTTGGGCAGTAAACTCACGTTTATTCCCCAAATGATGAGTTTAAGGTGTTCTAAGTCCAATCCAATAAGTCCTTAAGCCATATCTAAGCTCCAATGGTGGTTTGGAAGGGTTTTAAGGCTCAACCCCCCCCCCTTTTATATGTGTTCACGGCCCAAGAGTGTTCCAGGGCTGTAAACACATGTTTATGGTCCTAAATTATGATTTGAACACGAAAATGAAGGCTAAGGATGTTATACTAGAAGCTAGGATAGTTACCTTGGTGATTTAAAGCTTGAAATGAGTGATTTTTGGACCTAGATCTTGGATTGAGGAGAGAGGTTAGAGAGAGAGAGTGAAAAGGCTTCAAATGAGGCTTAAACAACTTTAAATATGGTTTGGATTTGAGACACGGTGGAATTCTACCCGATACTGACGTTAACCGAGGCTTTAGGTTGCACCCAATTAAATTGTCGTCACCCGATATGGTCGAAACTAAAATTTTTCTAATTACTAGTTTGGGGCGTTTTCATGTGTTTCTAACGTTTTGGGATACTTACGAGGTCAAAATAAAAGTTTTAATTTAAATGACCTAATCCAAAAACGAAATCGGAACAATTCGCTTAAGACGAGTTTTACGGACGGAACGGGTTGCGGCGATGGAACAACTTCGGGTTGTCACAAGTAGTCACTATAATACAACACTACAATACTTTATTATTTTCCCATTGCATTCATATTGTGATCTTCTCACATAAACGGCAATGTAAAAACTATATTTATGTTAATGATATTAACACTTGGAAAAATACACACTTTTACAAGACACAAACATACAGAACATTTGATGCCTTGGTAGAAGGCTACTTTTAGTAGAAAATATAGAATTTTCTAGGAGATACAAACATTTACTATAAACTTATACATCAAACACTTACAGACATTTTCATATGAAAAATGACACTAACATGTTTATGAACTCACCAGCTTTAAAGCTGATAAACTCTCTCAAAATAACTTGTATTCTCAGGTCATCAGTAGACAGGTACCGATGCCAGGCTTTGAGAAGACGGAGCTTTCAAGACTCGTCTCTTATTTTGGTGTCTTAAAACTATACGGAACACACTTGTATTAAATTATATTATTAATGCAATGGATGATGCTGTTACTTGTTTACTATTATCCTTTGTTGTGATATTGTACGTGACATCCTCCGCTCTAGAACGCTTCCTCCGTTCTGGTTTTGGGGTGTGACAAAAGCCCAAGGTGATGGATTAGTGATTACTAGTAGGCTAGAAGGTGGTTTAGGCTCAATGGTTGGGTTGTGCGTTGTCACACTCCAAAACCACGAACGGCGGAAACGTTCAGGGACGGAGGACGTCATGTACAGTATCACAACAGTGTAATATAATAAACAAGCAACAACATCATCCATTGCATTATAAGTAAAGTTTTAATACATGTGTGTTTCTTTCATTGTAGTAAGACACCAAAAATATACAATCAAAATAAAAGACGAGACTTGTCTGCTCCGTCTTCTCAAAACCTGGCCTCCGTACCTGTCTACTGATGACCTGAGAATACAAGTTATTTTGAAAGCGAGTATCAGATTTAAAGCTGGTGAATTCATAAGTATATAAGTGTCATTGCCTTGTTTTGTGAAAATCTGTTATAAAGGCCATGTAAATCGTTAAATGAAAATGTTGATGTACGTATGAAAAACCCTAGAAAATCCCTTATTTCCTATCAGTTTGAGATGTAGTCTTCTACCAAGACCCGAATGTTTTGTAAGTAAAATGATAGTTTTCCTTTAATTTTTTAGTACTAAAGTACTTAGTCTAACTCATCGTTTATGTGAAAGAATCACAAAATAAAGTAAACAGGAAAATGTACTACTGTAAGTGTTGTCACTAGGTACTAGGACTAACACATCATATGTAACTGTTATCCCAAGGTACTAGGGTTAACACGACCTATATAACCTAATGAACATCCGAAGATTTGTCCACTCACCTTCTGTACCGGCAGCAGGGTGGAAGGGGGGTTAATCCCGTAACAACGTTAACCTAATGATTATCCGAAGAGTTTCATCTCATCCTCTGTTGCAACAGGAGATGGAGGAATGGTTAGTTCCGTAACTGATGCCTAATATCAGAAACAACCTTAGACATCCGTAGATGTTCATGTTGGATAAGGTGTCTAAGTCCATAACTTATTTGGTATATACTTGACCCGACCGGCATGGTCCATTTGGGTTGCATCTCATCCAAACTATTATGGATAATTTTATGAGAGTTATACACATATGTTTATTAATATATTATGAGTTATAATATATTAATATGAAGTTACGTTATTTAATTAGTTTTAGTCTTAAATTAATTATGAATTAATTTAGAGATTAAAAGGAAGACTAATTAGATTATGGGCTATTTGTTTTATATAGTGTGGGCTAATACTCATTTGTTAATGGGCTAGGCTTATGTGGAAGTCCATGGATGATCCATGGAGCTTTTAACCCATGGATCCTTGGAAAGGAAAAGACATGGGTTATTAGGGTTTCACCCTAACCATGCACACTATATAAGCATGCTTATGGAGCATGAAATGGAGCCTAAGAGAAAACTAGTGAACTAGTGTGTGTGTGCATGTGTGTGGCCGATTTTATACAAGGGTGTATACTCTCTCAAAGTTTTCCAAGAGTTTGTGGTGTTTGTGATTCCATTTGAGGCATTCACACTATTGGTGCTTGGCCCTCAAACTCCTTAGAACCAAACTCACCAAAAGGTATGTAATCTCTTCTAACTCTTTTATGTTGAAATGTTCCCCATGCCATGTTAGATAGGTTATAAACCTTGGAAAATTATTATTTTGCATGTATTTAGACAAACATAGATCCAAGGTTTATTAGGGTTGCATGCACACTTAGGAAGTGTTAGATTGCTCAAAACCCAACAATGGTATCAGAGCCAGGTTTGCTTGTTTGATACTTGATGCAAAATAGTGAAAAAAGTCGAAATCGTTGCTGTCTGCATGGTGGACTCGTCGAGTCCATTGGGGGGGCTCGATGAGTCCAAGGCAAACTTCAACCTACTCGACGAGTCAATTCTTGCACTCGACGAGTAGGATCGAAAGAGTGCAGATTCTCGACTTTTGCTGCTGGTAATGGAATAGAAACATTACCCTAAATTGTTTTGGTGTTATAAAACTTATTTTAGTTGGTGTAATGGTTGTTCTAATCCATTTGCAATAGCATATATCAAAATTCCATGATTTTATGTGTTCATATAATTCTTGAATTTTTGATGATCATGTTCATGTTCTTATGAATTTAGAAAATTATAGGAATTATTTGCTGAATTGTTTACGATTAATTCTTTATCATTTATGTGTTTTAATGGAGTCCATAATTTGTCCTCAAGTTATGGATTTCCAAAGGTCACTCTTATTTAACACACATTTAAAACACATAAGTTACATGAAAATGAAGAGTCTTCATTTTTATGAACCTTTAATTCATAAGTTATGAAATGAAGAGTTTTGCAAAGTTACAAAAACTTGCCCTCAAGTTTTGGAATTTGTAAAGTTTCACACACTTTAATAAACTTTAATTCCAACCCTTAGAGTTTTAATAGTTAAAATTCAACCCTTATACTATTTATAACATTAATGGTTAATTATTATATATATGTATAAGAATAAGTCGTTTTACCGTTAGTAGGCCTCATTCACGAAGCCAGTCTATAAGGTGGGTATAAGGTTGTTGCCTATAAAATGGCGACTTAATGGGTGTATACTCTCACCCACCGCTTGCTTGATCGGTGGAGGGTCGTTAGCCGAACGGGTAGAACAATGACTTTAAATCCTCATTAAAAGTATAATGAATATTATAAAATAACTAAACTCTTTTAATTCCCAATCTTAGTTATTTTAGGAAAATGTGAACATGGTGCTAGTCCATGGAATTCACACTTTGTACCTTACCAAGTCGTTGGTGGAGCGTGTGTGGTTAACCGGCACACTAACTAGGACTAGTAAGGATCACGAAGGGTGACTTAATGTTTGTCATAGATCAATGGAGCGTGTGTGGTTAACCGACACATTGATTAGGTGATAATATTAAGGGTACCAAGTGAATTAGCATGGTTATTCACACCTTGTTTTGTGATCCTCGGCATCCCAGTCACAAAACTTGAAGGGCACAATCGAGATTGAAACATGCCATTGAAAAGTTCAATGAATCTCAAAAGAATCTAGGAATTTCAAATCCAATTAAACCTAATAAATCATTTCGTTTTCATGGTGGAAATTGGTGAATCGTCATTCACCTACCTTTCAAATATATTATTACTTAGATTACGGCATCCCTCTTCTA
Organism: Lactuca saligna; assembly: GCF_052625555.1. NCBI lineage: Eukaryota > Viridiplantae > Streptophyta > Magnoliopsida > Asterales > Asteraceae > Lactuca > Lactuca saligna. The sequence goes on along the minus strand of NC_136420.1, from coordinate 245,819,537 downwards.
AGTGTAATATATTGTGATTGGATCCTAGCCTTAATATTACATTTGGGTGTCTTATTAAGGATCCTATGTAAATCTAAACTTACTTTCTTCTTTCAGATGTCTTCCAACACTAATGCTTCAGGCTCTAACCCAACTGGTTCTTTCTCTCTCATGAACTTTGTGGGAGGGTCATCTTTGATGGTTCCAACTTCATGGATTGGATTAGGAACATCAGGATGGTTACTCGTTATGAGGACAAGGAATATGTCCTCGATAAGGAGTTAAAAGAACTTGATGAGTCTACTGCTACTCCTGAGGAGATCGCTGAATTCAGGACTCATGAGAGAGAGATACTACTAAGGTGGCATGTATCATGATGGCCACGATGACAACCGAGCTCCAAAAGTCGTATGAAGATTTCTACCCTTTTGAGATGCACCAAGACCTGATGGAAAGGTACCATCAGAGTGCTCGTCAGGAGCGGTATGAAATAATCTCCATAATAACTACCCGCATGAAGGACGGTGAATCCGTCACGGGCCACATGCAAAAGATGCAAAGGTATGTGGACCGTTTGCTGAAGCTGAATGTTAACATCCCTGAGGAGTTGGCAATTGACATCATTTTGCACTCCTTGCCTTCTTGTTATGATCATTTTCGAATGACATATCATATGAACAAGGAGGAAGTTACCCTCAACAAGCTTCAAGGACTCTTGAAGACCGTGGAATCCGGTCTCAAGGGTAAGGCGGTTGTTACCTCTACTACTCCTACTCCAACATCTACCCTTGTTTTAGCTATTGGGCAAGGCAAAGGGAAGAAGAGGAAGCACCCTTCGAAGGGTACCAACGGAAAGTCTCTTGAAGGCTCCTCATCAAAGACCAAGGGCGGTTCTGCCACTCCTTCTGCCATTCCCAAGGATGCTGAATGCTTTTATTGCCATGAAAAGGCACACTGGAAGCGAAACTGCCCTAATTACTTGCAGGATCTAAAGGATGGGAAAGTGAAACCCACCCATGCAGGTATTTACACTATATTGTCTAATTACTCAACATATTCTAACTCTTGGGTGCTTGATACAGGATGTGGTATTCACATATGTTCTGATTTGCAGGGCCTAAGAAGAAGTGAGGATGTGGAGCACGGAAAGATAAACTTAATCATGGGGAATAGGAAGGCTTCACCTGTTTCCAAGATTGGAGTTCATACTTTGTTGCTTAATAATGGGTTAAAATTAGATTTGAATAAATGTGTGTACTCGTCTGAAATGGCGAGGAATATTATTTCTTTTCATGCTTTGTACAAACAAGGTTTTACCTTTTCGTTTGATAATGAATGTGGTGGTATTAATGCTTTCTTTAATAATGTGTTCTATTTTAAAGCATTACCTTGTGATGGTGTGTATGAAACTGTGTCGATTGTAGACAACTTAGGAAATAATGTGTTGTATATTGATTCTTCTACTATCCTAGATAAGGCATCATTGTGGCATTGTCATCTTGGACATGTAAACAAGAAACGCATAGGCCAACTCCAAAAGAGTGGAGTCTTGGAATCATTTGACCTTAAATCGGATGATAATTGTGAATCTTGTCTACTTGGAAAGATGACAAAATCACCCTTCACTGGAACTTGTGAGAGGGGTGAGGGTTTGTTGGACCTAATACATACTGATGTATGTGGGCCATTCAAAACCGCCACAAGGGATGCTAATCGGTATTATGTGACTTTTATTGATGATTTTAGTAGATGTGGGTATGTCTACTTAATCAAACATAAGTAAGAAACCTTTGAAAGGTTTAAGGAATTCAAACAGGAAGTAGAAAATCAATTGGGCAGGAACATTAAGATGCTTCGATCCGATCGAGGTGGTGAGTATCTTAGCACCAAGTTCCTTGACTATCTTAAGGAGTGTGGGATTGTCTCACAATTGACTCCTCCCAGGACACCACAGCTGAATGGTGTAGCTGAGAGGCGTAATCGAACTTTGTTGGACATGGTTCGCTCTATGATGAGTCGAGTTTCGTTACCAATCTCTTTTTGGGGGTACGCCTTAGAGACTGCCGCCCATATCCTTAATCTAGTCCCTACAAAGAAGGTTACCAAAACACCTCATGAGATGTGGACTGGGAAGGTTCCCAATTTGGACCACATCAAAATTTGGGGCTACGAAGCTTTCGTGAGGCGTGAAACACATGATAAGCTTGAACCCCGAAGCGAAAGGTGTATTTTCATCGGCTACCCACAGAAATCCTTCGGTTACCTCTTCTACAGACCCAGTGAGAATGTGGTCTTTGTAGCACGAAGAGGGATCTTTCGCGAGAAAGAATTTATAAGCCAAGGAGACAGTGGGAGGCAGATTGATCTTGAAGAAATTCAAGAATCAATTGGTGAAGGAACCTCAGACACTAGCAATCAACCCGAGGAGGAAACTCCTGTTGATCCAGCTGACGAGTCTGTACCTCCGAGGCGTTCCACACGGGTTAGGAACACACCTTCATTTTATTATGGCTTTCATATTACTACGGAAGGTGATACGTTTATTAGTGATAGTACACTGGTAAATTTGGATGAACCCAGCAGTGTTAAGGAAGCCATGGCAGGCCCGGAGTTTGCTAAATGGAAGGAGGCTATGGACAATGAGATACAGTCCATGTATGACAATCAAGTTTGGAACTTGGTTGACAATCTACTAGGTTGTAAAACAGTCGGGTGCAAATGGATCTTCAAGAAGAAGACAGACATGGAAGGAAAAGTGCATACTTATAAGGCTCGACTGGTTGCGAAGGGTTTTACTCAAACTCAAGGTATTGATTATGATGAAACCTTCTCGCCGGTAGCAAAGATTAAGTCTATTAGGGTTATGTTAGCCATTGCAACATTTCATGATTATGAAATATGGCAAATGGATGTCAAAACCGCTTTCCTTAATGGAAAGTTGGCTGAGGATGTGTACATGAATCAGCCAGAGGGTTTTGTCAGTGCAGAGTAACCTAATAGAGTATGCAAGCTTGAGAAATCCATTTATGGATTAAAACAAGCATCTCGTAGCTAGAATCTTTGTTTTGATGAGAAGGTAAAAGAGTTTGGCTTCTCGAGAAGCGAAGATGAGTCTTGCGTGTATGTCAGAGCTAGTGGGAGTATAGTTAGCTTCTTGGTACTGTATGTGGATGACATACTACTCATAGGAAATGACATCCCAACCTTGCAGGAGGTTAAGTCCTGGCTTGGGAAGTGCTTTGCTATGAAGGACCTAGGGGAGGCTACCTATATCCTAGGGATAAGGATATTAAGAGAAAGGAGTAGAAGACTAATTGGACTTAGTCAAAGTATCTACTTGGATAAGGTGTTGAAAAGGTTCAACATGGAGAATTCCAAGAAAGGAGATTTACCGATCCAAAGCAATACCAAACTGAGTAAGACTCATAGTCTGAGTACAAAGGCAGAGATAGCTGAGATGAGCCAATTACCGTATGCTTCTGCAGTTGGCTCGATCATGTATGGTATGACTTGTACCCGTCCTGATGTGGCATTTGCTTTGAGCATGGTCAGCAGGTATCAGGGGAACCCTGGCAAGCTCATTAGACCGCGGTAAAGAACATTCTCAAGTACCTGCGGAGGACTAAGGATTGGATCCTTACCCTTGGTGGCAGTGATGACTTGAGAGTATTAGGGTATAGTGATGCTGGTTTTCAGACTGATAGGGATAATTTCCGCTCTCAGTCGGGCTGGATCTTTACCTTAAATGGAGGGGCAATTTCTTGGAAGAGTTCCAAGCAGGAGACGGTGGCTTATTCGACTTGTGAATCAGAGTATATAGCAGCGAGCAAAACTTGATTGATAGAAGCCTGAGCCATAATCGTGTTTCGAGAAATCCTACGCACCATGATTGGTAGGACTCTATCAGCAGAACCTCCTTCAGTGAGGTTGTAGAAACTTCGGTCTCCATTGTAGGGAATGGGTTGACCTTGTTCCCGACTCCATTCCATCAAGTTAATGGCCCACAAGGGTGTGGGTCCTTGAAACACCGTACGGGGGTTCGGGTTTGGGTTTTGAGCAGCTGGGGGTAGGTTGTTGACTTCTGGCTCCGAGTCCGAACTATCGGAAAAGCCCTCAACATGGTGATCATCCAAAGGAATTGGGTGATCATCTTCTGGTTCTGCCTCTAGCCAACCAACATTGCCTTGGTTTGGGAAGTACGGATCGCCATGGTGAAATCCAGCCATTTTAATCTACGCGAGAAAGGGGATATAAGAAATAGCTTAAATAGACGAACTAACTAAGATAATTACAGTAAGATCAAATACCCATATGGTATTTCTTTATGGTTGTGTTGGTAAGTTTTTAGACTTGTTGCCACATCACAACCATTCTTGGGCATATGCTAATCACTCCTCGGACCAGCATAGTTGATCAAGCTATGCCATTCCCAAGACTGATCATATATCCCCAGGCTTACTTGTGATATTCAACAATCGTAATACTTCTGTTCTTATCATTGTGACACTGATTTTAGTATAAATGCAGGCACGTATACTTACTTAAATATTTTATTATTTATAAGCATAACTCTTAGACAGAGTGTTTTAATCCCATGTATTTATAGTTAGTATATGTTTTATGGGTTGATATACTTAATTCACTATAAACAATGCTCCGGTACCAATCTGTCACACTCCAAAACCACGAACGGCGGAAACGTTCAGGGGTGGAGGACGTCATGTACAGTATCACAACAGTGTAATATAATAAACAAGCAACAACATCATCCATTGCACTATAAGTAAAGTTTTAATACATGTGTGTTTCTTTCATTATAGTAAGACACCAAAAATATACAATCAAAATAAAAGACGAGACTTGTCTGCTCCGTCTTCTCAAAACCTGGCCTCCGTACCTGTCTATTGATGACCTGAGAATACAAATTATTTTGAAAGCGAGTATCAGCTTTAAAGCTGGTGAATTCATAAGTATATAAGTGTCATTGCCTTTTTTTTGTGAAAATCTGTTATAAAGGCCATGTAAATTGTTAAATGAAAATGTTGATGTACGTATGAAAAACCCTAGAAAATCCCTTATTTCCTATCAGTTTGAGATGTAGTCTTCTACCAAGACCCGAATGTTTTGTAAGTAAAATGATAGTTTTCCTTTAATTGTTTAGTACTAAAGTACTTAGTCTAACTCATCGTTTATGTGAAAGAATCACAAAATAAAGTAAACAGGAAAATGTACTACTATAAGTGTTGTCACTAAGTACTAGGACTAACACATCATATGTAACTGTTATCCCAAGGTACTAGGGTTAACACGACCTATATAACCTAATGAACATCCGAAGATTTGTCCACTCACCCTCTGTACCGGCAGCAGGGTGGAAGGGGGGTTAATCCCTTAACAGCGTTAACCTAATGATCATCCGAAGAGTTCCATCTCATCCTCTGTTGCAACAGGAGATGGAGGAATGGTTAGTTCCGTAACTGACGCCTAATATTAGAAACAACCTTAGACATCCGTAGATGTTCATCACCCAGTGTTGCTAACAGCTGGGCTCCGGAATGGTTAGTCCCGTATAGACATCCCGTTGAACTGGGATAGGCAGGAAAATTTACACCGAAGGTACGAATAAATCTTCCTAATTACTCTAGGTACAAGTATCCACGTAAGTGAGTACAGGATAATGTATCTAAGTAACAGTATTCATGTATGGTATTCATGTATCATGTAAGTATATGTAAACGTACTCATGTATCATGTAATCAAATGTAAAGGTACTCATGTATCAGGTAATGTACTGGTATAGACTCATGAATGAACTGACTCTTGTGTGATTCCTTGTAATAGGAATTATGTTTGATATCTCCAAATTATCCCTATGATAATTTACTGGAAGGTAATTGGCTGTTCAAGTAGGTTTATACACTCTTACTACTCAAGGGTGTGAGAAACTAAATGAAAACTGTAAACTATAACATCAATACATATATAAGAATATAAGTGTACATGCATAGTTTAGTTCAATACTGTAAAATGGTTTTATAAGACATCTTATGGGTTTTGAACAATAATTAACAATGACTTGATGTCATTTATAATATACATTTCAAAGGTAAAACAATTGATAACAATGCGTTTTTAAGATTTAAAACCATTTGATGCATCACATTTTGTAGTATGTGAAATCTGATAAATGACAAACACAGTTATAAAATACATAACAATGATTTAATAACATGTTTGTTTCTACTTGTATTCCCCCACCCTTTAAAGCATTTAAAATCATTTAAAACATTGATTAGGGGTATGAACTCACCTGTAGTTGGTGATTGGAATGAACTGAACGGTATAGGATGGCTAGGTGTCAAGCGAGGACTTGTACACACACTACGATCCTAATGAACATATAATCACACATATATGCATTCAATTAGTCTTAAATCATGAATTGATAAAGTTAAGATATCCTAGGCATAATAAACACTTTATATAAGTGTTATAGGCCCTAAGGATTGCATCTAAGCTAATGTGGGACAAGGCACTTGTGTTTAGGGTTCCAAAGGACCCTATAATTGAGTTTACTCCTCATATAATAACACACATGGAGTTTACGGTTGTAAACTCTTGAGTTTACGGCCGTAAACTCCCAAACATGTGTGTTTGGTGTGTTTTGAAGTCCCAAATGCTTTCTAGAATTATTCTAACTTGGTGGCTAAGTTCTTGGAAGGGTTTAAGGTCTAGAAACACTCCATTTAGGAGTTTACGGCCCTGAAGCCAATCCCCTTAGTGTTTACTGCCGTAAACTCTAAGTATGGTGGGTTTTTGTTGTTTTCAAGCCTCTTGCATTTGAAGGATATGTTCTAGGCAATTGTTTAAAGCAAATGGGGACCTTAGGCACACTTTGGTGCCATTCTTTTGAGTTTACGGCCCAAGAGCATTCTCTTGGCCGTAAACTCACTTTGATGAGTGATTTTTATGTACTTTGGTTCTTCATTTTTGTGGGAAACAATTCCATGAAGGGGTCTAGGGCTTTAGGTGTCTTGAAAACACCCTTTTGTCCATTTCTATGGAGTTTACGGCCTAAGATACCCTTGGGCCGTAAACTCACATTTTTTTTGTGTCTTTTGATGTGTTTAAGGCCTTACACTTCATGGGAAAATATCCTAGATAAAAGCCTTTAAGTCTTATAGTCCTTAAATCACCATTTTGAGCTTGAAAAGGGAGTTTACGGCCTAAGCAACTCTTGGGCCGTGAAATCCCCATGCTTGGGTGATTTGTGGTTGTTTTCTTGTCCCTAACATGTATACATAAGCATCTAAGGCCTTATCATAACATAAGTGTCGGTTTTGGCTTCGTTTCGGGAGTTTACCGCCCAAGAACACCTTGGGGTGTAAACTCCTAGATTTCATGTTTTAGCCCTCTAAATCATGTTATAGACACATAAAGCTTTCTAACATTACTAGAAAGAGTTACTCACATTTTGGTATAAAACCCGAAGATCCGTCAGAGAGAAAATGGCTTTTCTCTAGTCGGAAATGTGAATAATGAATGATTTTGGTTTAGAAATCTATTTATAGTCCTGAGATATTTTGGCAGAAAATATTTTTATTCCTGAAATGATCCCTAATAAAATAGAGTATTGGAATAACAGTGTTGCACAAAACCCTAGTGCACCCACTCTCCTGATATTTCCTGAAGTGTAAACCCTGAATTTCTCAAACTTACGCGAAGAGTCTGAAAATTAACTGTGACTGCTACAACTTCTATTGAAGTGATATAGTTTGTATAGAATGGAAATTTCGGGTTGTCACATGTGTGGTAACCTACGAATTGAATTAGGGTAGCATGAAGGCTAGGGCAACATTTTAAAGGCTTTATAAGTGCTTAAAACCGTTACTTTTTGCTTCATAAAGCCTTATAGCACTTTTTTTATACTCTTTGGTGGATCAGGGTTACACTTTAATGCTTCTTATGGCTCCTTAATGGAGCATGGATGTTTTTTTCATTTATTATTTTGTCAGACGTTTTTTTTTTTGTGGTTTCATGAGTTTCTTTAATTTTCATTATTAGTTTTACTGATTTGTTGGTTGGGTGGCTTGTAACAACCAAATTTGTAATAAAGGCTTCATATAATCCAAGTTTATGCTTGGAAAAAGGAGATAGATGAAATTTTAATCGAAAGAACCTTTGTTCACTTTCAATTGTAGTTATAGTTCACAACTTGTCATAGTCGAGATGTGTTCTTGATTTGCTACGCATTCAATCAAATATGTCTTGGATTGTTTTAACCGGTATACAGCTTAGTAGGTCTCTATTTGTTACTAATCTATCAATTTCTTCCCATACTCAACCCTACTCACTTAATCAAGCCCATAAAGGCATCAAAAGATAATCACCTTTGTGTCCCTAAACATGCAATACGGGAGTTGCTGATTAGTGAAGCCCGTGGTGGTAGTTTGGCGGGTCATTTTTCCATTACCAAAACTTTGGAGGTGGTTTAAGAACATTTCTTTTGGCCTAAGATCTTGGGGTTGTAACCAACATAGTAGGCAAGTATGTTACATGTGAGTTGACGAAAAAATCTTTCAAGCATGGTGTTTACACTTCTTTGTTGGTTCCTATTCGTCCTTGGGAAGATGTGTCAATGGAATTCATTATGGCCTTGCCTAGAACTCAAAGGGGAAGGATTCCATCACAGTGGTAGTGGATAGGTTTTCAAAAATTGCTCACTTTGTGTCATGTTATAAAGCCAATGATGCATCTAACGTGTGTGATTTGTACTTTAAAGAGGTGGTTCGCTTGCATATAATACCTAAAACTATTGTTTCTGATAGGGATTCGATGTTTTTGAGTTACTTTTGGAAAACTTTGTGAAGGAAAGTTGGTACTAAGTTACTTTTTAGTACTAAGTTACATTGTTGAGGGGATTGGTTAGAAAAATTCGAAAACATTTGGACATCAAACTTGCACATTCTTAGTTTGCTTGTAATCGTTCTCCTACTTATGCTACAGGTCACTTTACTTTTGAATTGTGTATGGTTTGAATCCTTACATGTCTTTGGATCCTTAGTTTGCCTATAATCGTTCTCAAACCTGTTACTTTTTGCTTCATAAAGCCTCCTAGGCATTTTAATACTCTTTGGTGGATTAGGGTTACACTTTAATGCTTCTTATGGCTCCTTAATGTAGCATGGACATTTGTTTCATTCATTAGTATGTCATCCATTATTTGTGTAGTTTCATGAGTTTCTTTAATTTTCATTTTTAGTTTTACTAAATAGTTGGTTGGGTGGCTTGTAACCACCAACTTTGTAATAAAGGCTTCATATAAGCCAAGTTTATGAATGGAAAAAGGAGATAGATGAAATTTTAATCGAAAGAACCTTTGTTCACTTTGAATTATTGTTATAGTTCACTACTTGTCCTAGTCAAAACTTTCTCTTGACTTGATACACATTCAATCAAATATGTCTTGGATTGTTTTAACCGGTATACAGCTTAGTAGGTCTTTATTTGTTAGTAATCTATCAATTTCTTCCCATAATTAACCCTACCCACTTAATCAAGCCCATAAAGGCATCAAAACATAATCACCTTTGTGTCCCTAAACATGCAATACGGGAGTTGCTGATTAGTGAAGCTCATGGTGGTGGTTTTAGTGGGTCATTTTTACATTACCAAAACTTTGGAGGTGGTTTAAGAACATTTCTTTTGGCCTAAGATGTTAGGGATATAACCAACATAGTGGGCAACTGTGTTATATGTGAGATGACGAAAAAAACTTTCAAGCATGGTGTTTACACTCCTTTGCCGGTTCCTATTTTCCCTTGGGAAGATGTGTCAATGGAATTCATTATGGCTTTGCCTAGAACTCAAAGGGGGAAGGATTCCATAACAGTGGTAGTGGATAGGTGTTCAAAAATTGCTCACTGTGTGCCACGTCATAAAGCCAATGATGCTTCTAATGTGTGTGATTTGTACTTTAAAGGGGTGGTTCGCTTGCATATTATTCCTAAAACTATTATTTTTGATAGGGATTCCATGTTGTTGAGTTACTTTTCGAACACTTTGTGGAGGAATGTTGGTACTATGTTACTTTTTAGTACTAAGTTACGTTGTTAAGGGGGTTGGTTAGAAAAAATTCAAAACATTTGGACATCAAAATTGCACATTCTTAGTTTGCATGTAATCGTTCTCCTACTTATGCTACAGGTCACTCTCCTTTTGAACTGTGTATGGTGTGAATCCTTACATGACTTTGTGTCACACCCCAAAAACCAAAGGCGGAAACATTTTCGGGGTTGACTCCACGTTGAGTATCAAATCCAATGCACATAGTAAGTAAAGTAAACAACCATTACATTACATATTTAATGCTTTACATTTGTTTGAAAGTGAAGTTGTACAGGAGTGATACATAGTATATACGAACAAAAGTAAGACGAGTCTTCAACGCACTCCATCTTTGCCCAAAAGGAATCATCGGGTACATGTCTAATGCGGACCTGAGAATACAAGCAGTTTGAAAATCAGCATAACACTGGTGAGTTCATAAGCGGTTTTGTTTTCTGAAAATGTACAAGTTCCTTTTTGTTTCTGTTTCTGAAAAAGTTACACACCAAGAAAATCCCATATTTTCTTAAAAGTTGGTTACTAATGTGAAAGATGTATACTGAAAACCTAGTTGTTCTTGTGAGTGGTATTAGTTTTAACACGTATATAAAACAAATGAATGTAAAGTAAACATAGTTACTTGTTCATTATTACCATTTAGTAAATCTTTGTTATTCAAATTGTGAGTTCCATAACCATACGATAGACTAGATATGGCAATAAGTAGTCCACATCACCTTATGACTTTCGTCACCCTTGAACCTTTCGGTTTGGCTGTAGCTAGCAGCCAGGTATGGGGTAGTCAGCCCCATATAGATCTATACACTCAAGTCATGTTCTCCCTCCAGGAGATTCTAATTACGGGGGCGGACCTCCACTCACGTATCTCTGTGGAGTGTTACCGAGGACTTGTCTCCAATTTATAGGAATAACAAATTTACTAGTAATAATATAGAAAGGTACTAATGCAAACGATGATCCTCCACTCGCGTATCTCTGAGGAGTGTTACCGAGGACAAAACAATGTACTAGGTTTAATGTTTCAAGTTCAAAGGTTATGCTTTTAACTGATATAATGCGGAAACCATTTGTGAAAATATAAAATACAACATTTTATAATGTTTTTCACAAATAAGATGAAAGAAGGAACTTTCATCTTATTAGAACTTAAATTGTCATCTCTGCGTGATCTCCTTCTATTCGATCGCTTTTCAGGTTCCCAACCATCCTCTTCCCCGTTAGAAACCTGTGATGACGCTCGAGATCGAGTTCTTTGTGCTTGTGCCTCCATTCGTTCCATTCTTTCATGTACTTGGTTAAATTCATTTGTCATCAAACGTCGCATCTCCTCCATCATAACTTGAACTTGAAGGTTTGGTGGGGGGGTTTGATCACCCATCTTATATTTTTGCTAACAAAAAAAAGTAAGTTACTTCCTCCCAACACTCGCTCACGTGTTTCTCTCAAAAATAGTTCACTCAACCCTCGTGTATCCCTCGAATGGCTTTTACTTTCTTTAATCTCACCACACAGCCTTTTATCACTCCTTTTAACTCTTAAAGTTCTAAACAAACTAAAGAAGCAATTATGAAATTTGAACTTGTATCCTTGAGGAATTCAAACTTACCAAACAAATTTACAAAATGTATCCAAAATAAAGTAACCTCAATCTATGAAAAGAAAGCCAAACAAACTTGGCTTTGCTAATGATGAAACAAACAATGACTTATTTTTTTTGGAAAAAAAATGACTACAGAATTCAAATTGACTTTATAGAAAAAGAGGCTTTACTTGTTCTTCCTCTTCTTTCTTTCTTTTTTTTTTTTTTCCTTTTTTCGTTTTTTTCTCTTTTTTTCTTTGTAAATCTTTTTTTTCGTTTTTTTTTTCTGTAATTTTTTTTTTTTGCTTCTTTTCGTTTTTTTTTTTTTTACTTTTGATTTTTTTGAGGAAGCTAATAGCCAAATGAAAATATAAAGGAAACAAAAAGAAATGAAGAATATAGAAGTTTGACAACTTAGAAATTCAAAAGTCGCTAGTAAGAACCTTGACAGCTTATGACAAGACTTGCTACCAATATGCGTCTTAGAACTCAAGTAATCAAGAAAAATAAAGAATAAAATAGATATGCAACACAAAGAACTGGCTCTGATACCAAATGATGTGATCTCACCCAAAATTGAGGTTTGAACACGTTTCGCCCGATCGTTCTTTTGGTTGCAGAATTGTAAAACAAAGGTGGAAACTGCGACCCGTTGTCTATAAAGAGACAAGAAGCTTGGTATAAACACCACAATCAACCCACAAAATTGATTGATAAGTTTGAACGCCACAAGCTATGAAAATCTAATATGTTCTAAAGTTCACAAAGAACGAAAAGAGTTAAAAACTCACAAATTGTATTCAAAACTTGATTGATTTCGAATAGATACATAGACCACGTTTTTATAGTGTGGGAAGAGTACCTAAAGAGCCATGAATTAAAGGAGTGTCTTTAATTTAAGGCATTTAACCCCAAGTTTAAAACTATGAACCTAGACATGGTTTATCACAAAGTTCATGTAACCTAAGACCCTTTTATCTTCCCAACACTTATTTAGGAGACATAAAACGAAAATTACATATTAAAATATAGAAAAAATGAAATGGGCTAGATAAAGCTGTTATTGGATCTTGTAAATCACTCTTGGACTTGAATTATTGTAATCCAACTTTGATTAGGTCCAGTGGGTCTCCCTGCACTTTCTTGAGAACAAACTTCTCTAATCAACCCATTTAAAGCCTCCTTGAATATGGCAACCCAAAGTTTACTCCATCGCCGTAACCCGTTTCCGCCCATAAAATTTGTCTCTTTTGAATTGTTTCCGTTTAAGTTTTAAATTAAGTCATTATTTTTGAGATTTCTATTATGACTTAATGTGTGTCTAAACATGATTAGAATTCATTTTATCACTCCATATTTGTAACAACCCGAAAATATCGTATCATTTCTTGTAACTCTTTCGTAGTACAATTCACGCAACCAATCGTCGTTTCCAAATTCGATTTCCGATCTTCCGTTAAATTAAGTCATTAACTAGTACGTATTTAAAATGACTTAATGGGTGTCTTAATACATTTAGAAATCATTTTAACACCCAACTTTAGTGATCGGAATATTTCTAAAAATTACCGTATCGGGTTACGGTAACTCAATCGGGTACAACCAAAAGCCTCGTCTAACGCCGGTATCGGGTAGAATTCCACCGTGTCCAAAACTTAAACACTATATAAACGTGTTTAAGCCTCCATTTGAAGCCTTTGGCCAATTTCTCATTTAACTCTTCCAACCTCTCTCCTAATCCAAATTCAAAGGTCCAAAACTAAGATTTAAGGCTTCCAATCAAAGAGGTAACACACCTAACTTGTTATTCAACCTCTTTAGCCTTCAAATTGATGTTTAATTTGTGTTTTGGGACCAAGAACATGAGTTTACGGCCAAGGAACAAGCTTGGGCCGTAAACTCCTAAAGATGGGGTTTTTAAGCCCTAAAACCCCTCCTAAACAATGTTGGACATTAGATATGGCTTAATGACTTAATGGAAAGGACTTATAACACTTTAAACATTGATTTTGAGGGACAAAAGTGAGTTTATGGCCAAGACATATTCTTGGGCCGTAAACTCCTCTTAAATGGGGATTTAGTGCCCTAAAACATGTCCAAATGCCTTGAAACTCAACCAATGGCCTTGTGGTAAAATCTAGATGCATCTAAAAATAGTTTCAGGGTTTGAAACATATCAAAAGTGTCATTTATAGGAGTTTATGCCCTAGGAACATACCCTTGGCCGTAAACTCATAAAACTATGTTAATGATGCATCAAAGACACTCAAATAGCTTGTATAAATTTCTAGAATCACATGTGATTGTTTTAAGCATCAAAAACTAACTTTTTCATGGGTTTAAGAGAGTTTACGGCCTTAGAACATACCTCTAGGCCGTAAACTCCAAAAAGTGTGTTAAATGATGTTCTAAATTCATAACAAGGCTTGGAAAATTAACTAGAATCACATGTGATTGTCCTTTGAAGTTCAAATCAATTTTCTTTGGCCATAGGTGAGTTTACGGCCGTAAAATCTTATGGGGTGGCCGTAAACTCCCAATTAAGTGTTAAAATTTCATACAATCCATTCCAAGGCATTTTAGAAATCCATTCAAACAATCCCCATGTCCATTTAAGCCATTAAACACCCAAAATCACACCCACATGAGTTTACGGCCATAAACTCATGTATGTATGTGTTCTATGGCTGTAAACTCTTTAAAATGTTTACTCTTGGGGAGTAAACTCAAGTCCCAAGTCCCTAGTGCCATTACACGTCCGAAGATGTCACCCGGGTCACTCCAAATGCTTGTTTTGAGGTGTTTAACCTCATTGGAGTGTAATGTTCCATATGATTAGTGAATGTATCTCTAATTGTATATATATGGACATTATATCATTTTACATAGGGACATCGCGAGTAATCAAACCCCGAACCAACGTCTAGTATTCAAAACCGACACGTTTCCGAGTCCGGTGAGTTCATACCCCTACCCTTTTTCACTGTTTTCACTGTTTTCAGGGGGGAACACAAGCAAAGTACAAGAGAATTCTTGTACTCAAAACATGTTTTTCAAATGTGTGTTTCATATTTCATATGCTTTAATTACTGATCATCACAACTGATAACCATTTGAACATGCAGATCACGTAACATGTATTTGTGAAATAGGTCTTTAAACTGTTATGTTTTACATATATCTCACAAATGGTTTTTCCACATTTTATCAGTTAAAAGCATGACATTAAGCATTTGAACATAATACCTGTACACTGTTTTGTCCTCGGTAACACTCCACACACATGCGCGAGTGGAGGACTATCATATTATTACTAGTAAATTTGTTAATCCTGTATGATTGGAGACACGTCCTCGGAGAACACGCTACTGAGATATGCGAGTGGAGGACTACACCCATAACCAGAATCTCTGGTATTTAAAAGAGCGTGACTTGAGTGTATAGATCTATATGGGGCTGACTACCCCACACCTGGCTGCTAGCTACAACCGAACCGAAATGGTTCAAGGGTGACGAAAGTCATAAGTATGTGGATGACTTATTGCTACATGTGGACTACTTATTGCCACAGGTTTTAGTCTATTGTATGGTTATGGAACTCGTAATTAGGATAACAGAGATTTACTTATAATAATAATGAACCACTTTATACAATGCAGGAATGCATGGGGCTTTTCTGGGTAACACTTACATAACTAGAAAGAGTAACAAACTGGATAACATTACATCTTTTACAATTGATAACAGACAATAAGGAAAGTATGGGACTTTCCTGGTAACACATGATAAGTAAACAGAAACAGTTTAACAAGTCAGATAACCAACTATACGTTTTCACATGAGTAGACATGTTTTCAGTGTACAAACTTACTATACTTTACATTTGTGAAACAATAACCAACTTTTAAGAGAATACGGGATTTTCTTGGTGTACATAACATTACAGAAACAGAAAGGAAACTCGATACATTTTCACAAACAAAAACCGCTTATGAACTCACCAGCTTTATGCTGATTTTCAAACCGCTTGTGTTCTCAGGTCAGCGTTAGAACAGGTACCCGAAGATCCCTTTTGCTCGAAGACGGAGTACATGAAGATCCGTTTCATTTTGTTTATATATATACTATGTATCAGAACTGTACAAACTTTACTTTTGAAACAACTGTAAAACTTTTCTTATGTAATGTAATGGTTGCTTTACTTTACTTACTATGTGCATTGGATTTGATACTCAACGTGGAGTCAACCTCGGGAACGTTTCCGCCTTCGGTTTTCGGGGTGTGACAGATTGGTATCAGAGCCCTTGTTTATAGTGAATGAAGTATACCAAACCTTACAAAGTATAAAACTATAAACACTAAAGGGCCTAAGTGCTCTGAATTAAAAGTATCTTCAAACTACAAGTATTTTCAAAAGTATACAAGTATACCGAACCGTCGTCATCCGTAACCACAAGTAGAACAGAACATAAGTAATTAGGTGTTGTGTGCTATGGTTAAACCTGGGTAGTTATGTAGTCGTGTCTAAGGTCAATATAGCCTGGCCAACTATATTCATTCGAGACACGGCCAACATGTGCTTGGGAGTGACTGTGGTATGCAACATGCCTAAAACTTACCCTAATATCCCAAACATCGAACCATTGTCGACATCAATTCATGAAATACTATGGGAGTATTTCTCGATCCCAATCCTCTGTAGTAATCCTTATTCGAGTGGCTTTCTGTGATTATTCTTAGCGATAAATTATCTGTTCGATAACTCTTTCCTGCTTTCTCGCTTATTCGAATCATATAACTGCCATATCTATCGATTCAATATAGAGGACTTACCATCCTCTCTTTCTTGATCTTATTAGATCAAGATGCCTCCCAAAAGAGACCTAGCTCAAAGAACAACAACAATCCTTCTTCGCCGCCGCCTCCTCCCCAGTTTGACCTAGCATGGCTCCAGACGATGATGACAGCTGATGTCACAAATGAACCCTAGTGGTTCCAGAGGTGGTCCTCAATCTCAAAACCCCGAGGTTAGCCAGGGACACCAAAGAGGGGGTTCCTACAAGGATTTCATGAACGCAAAACCAACATCCTTTAATGGCGCTGGAGGTGTCATTTCCTTATCTCGATGGTTCGAGAAAATAGAATCCATCTTTGAAATATGTGCTTGTGCGGAGTCCGATAAAGTCAAGTTCGCAGCCTGTAAATTCGTTGACAAAGCCTTGACTTGGTGGAATGGCCGAGTCAAATCTCTAACCTTACCCGTAGCCAATGCCATGGGTTGGGAGGCCATGAAAGAACTTCTCATTGCCAAGTACTGCCCCCGTGGTGAAATGCAGAAACTAGAGCACGAGCTCTGGAACCTGAAGATGAATGGTTCCGACATTGCTGCATACACTTCCCGATTCGATGATCTCGCACTTCTCTGCCCGGGATTAGTCACTCCTAAGAACAAAAAGATCGAAAGGTTCGTTTGGGGGTTATCCCAACCGACAAAGAGTCACGTTTTGGCTGCTCGTCCGGATACCTATGATAGTGCCAAGACTTTAGCTCAAATTCTGATTGATCACAGCGACGATGTTAAGGAAATCACTACCACTTGTGAGCCGACTCAAAGGAGTGGCGAAAAGAGAAAACTCTGGAAGATGAAGAAGGGTCAATCTTCTCAAGGATCTTCCAAGAAACAGCAGACGGTAGCAGTCCATGCTGCTACTACTACCCCTATTGCTGCTGCTTCTGTCATGGGATCCACAGCCCCAACTCCTACCAGTAAATATGCTGGTAACCTCCCTCTGTGTGACAAGTGTAAATACCATCATCATCCTGGTCCTTGCCGAGAACTATCATGTACCAACTGTGGTAAGAGAGGGTACACAGTTCGATTATGCAGAACTCCTACCCAATCAGCCAACCAATCATCTGGAGCAGGTGTTAGTCAAGCCTGCTACAACTGTGGTGAAGTTGGTCACTTTAAAAGGAATTGTCCCAAGAAGTCAACTGCTGATAACACTGGAAGAATTCTAACCATGGGACGGGAGGAAGCAGTTGCTGATCCCACTGTTGTTTCGGGTATGTTCCTTCTCGACAACTCATATGCTAGTATTCTTTTCGATTCGGGTGCTAAAAGGAGTTTTGTTAGTCATACATTCAAACATAATCTAAAACCTAATCCTCAACCACTACCCGAAACGTTTACCGTCGAGATGGCTAACGGTGAGAAAGAAAGTGCTAACGATGTATTCATAGGTTCTACACTTACCTTAAATGATCACTCATTTCCTATAGATCTCATGCCCGTTTCCATTAATTGCTTTGATGTTATCATTGGCATGGATTGGTTGAGTCCCAATCATGCTGATATTCTTTGTTACGAAAAAGCCATCCGTCTAAATCTTCCTTTGGATCAACCTCTCGTGATCTATGGCGATAAACCGAGTTCCAATCTTCATATCATTTCTTGCATCAAAGCTCGAAAGCTCCTACTGAAGGAGTGCATTGCATTCTTAGCCCATGTGATCAACGAGAAACAAGAAGTTAGAGACCTCGCGAGCATCCCCGAAGTCTGTAACTTTCCAGATGTGTTTCCCGAAGAGCTTCCAGGAATTCCTCCCGAACGTCAGGTCGAGTTCCGTATTGACCTAATTCCTGGAGCTACCCCCGTACCAAAGTCTCCGTATCGCTTAGCTCCGGCAGAAATGCAGGAGTTATCCAGTCAACTCAATGAGTTGCTCAGTAAAGGATTCATTAGACCGAGTTCCTCACACGGGGAGCTCCGGTTCTGTTTGTCAAGAAGAAAGATGGATCCTTTCGAATGTGTATCGACTATCGTGAACTGAACAAGTTAACTGTTAAGAACCGATATCCTCTTCCACGAATAGACGACCTCTTCGATCAACTCCAGGGAGCCAGCTACTTTTCAAAGATAGACCTTCAGTCAGGGTACCATCAGTTACGAGTCCAGGAAAATGATGTTTCCAAAACAGCTTTTAGGACTCGGTATGGACACTACGAGTTCGTAGTGATGCCCTTCGGTCTAACCAATGCACCGGCTGTGTTCATGGACCTGATGAACCGGGTGTGCCATCCTTTCTCAGACAAATTCGTCATCGTGTTCATTGACGAAATCCTCGTTTACTCCCGAAGCGAAGAAGACCACAAGCAACACTTAAGGCTAGTGTTGGAAACCCTTAGATCCGAAAAGCTATACGCGAAATTTTCCAAATGTGAATTCTGGATACGGAAGGTAACTTTCCTCGGTCACGTGGTAAGTGAGGAGGGTATTCATGTAGATCCTTCCAAGATTAAAGCGATAGAGAATTGGTCGGCACCGAAAACACCCACAGAAATTCGTCAATTCTTGGGTCTTGCCAGCTACTATCGACGATTCTTTCAGAACTTTTCCAAAATCGCCAAACCTTTAACCACTCTAACACAGAAAGGTGTACCCTTTTGTTGGAGTGATAAACAAGAAACCGCATTCCAAACATTGAAGAGAGCCTTATGCAGCGCGCCTGTTCTGTCTCTACCTGAAGGGACAGAGGATTTCGTTGTCTACTGCGATGCATCTAATCAAGGTTTAGGCTGTGTGCTAATGCAAAGAGGAAAGGTGATTGCCTATGCCTCAAGACAGCTGAAAGCACACGAGGTCAACTATACTACACATGACTTGGAGCTAGGATTAGTAGTCTTTGCATTGAAGATTTGGAGACATTATCTCTACGGAACCAAGTGCACGATCTTCACTGATCACAAGAGCCTGCAGCACATCTTTAATCAGAAAGACTTAAACATGAGGCAACAACGATGGGTAGAATTACTCAATGATTATGAGTGTGAAATCCGTTACCACCCCGGCAAGGCCAATGTGGTAGCAGATGCCCTTAGCCGAAAGGATAGTGCAGGCCACAAAGTGAAGAACCAGACGATGACCATCCATTCCAACTTACCCATACAAATCCGAGAAGCCCAGTTAACAGCCCTCAAACCCGAGAACGTGTTAGATGAAATCTTGAGAGGGATGGAAAAGAAACTTGAGATCAGAGGTGATGGAGTTCACTGTTTCATGAATCGAATCTGGATTCCCAAATCCGGAGGATTCAGGGAAATAGTCATGGAAGAAGCGCACAGAACCAAATACTCTGTTCACCCAGGTTCTGACAAGATGTACCTGGATCTCAAGAAACAATACTGGTGGCCAAACATGAAAGCTGAGATAGCTACATTTGTGGGCAAGTGTCTGACTTGCGCCAAAGTCAAAGTTGAACATCAGAAACCCTCAGGTTTGCTCCAACAACCCGAGATCCCCGAGTGGAAATGGGAGATGATTACCATGGACTTCATCACCAAGCTACCCAAGTGTTCTAGTGGGTACGATACCATTTGGGTAATTGTCGATCTTTTGACAAAATCCGCTCACTTCATTCCGATCAAAGAATCATACAAGATGGAGAGACTCGCGCGAATCTACATTCAGGAGGTAGTACGTCTACACGGTGTACCTGTATCCATTCTCTCTGATCGAGATAGCAGGTTTACCTCCAGATTTTGGCAATCCCTCCAGAAAGCCCTTGGAACCAAACTAGATATGAGCACGGCGTATCATCCTCAGACCGATGGACAGAGTGAGAGAACAATCCAAACCCTGGAGGACATGCTTAGGGCATGTGTCATTGACTTTGGAAAGTCGTGGGACACACATCTATCCTTGATCGAATTCTTGTACAACAACAGTTACCACACCACCATTAGGGCTGCTCCGTTCGAAGCCCTATACAATCGTAAGTGCAGATCCCCTCTGTGCTGGGCCGAGGTGGGAGATACACATTTAGCCAGGAGTTGAGTCCCCGACAGTGCTCTCACTGGTCCTGAAATCATCCGCAAAACCACCGAAAAGATCATTCAAATCCGTAACCGATTGAAAGCCTCACGAGATCGCCAAAAGAGTTACGTTGATAATCGTCGGAAACCACTAGAATTCCAGGTTGGAGACCGTGTCCTGTTGAAAGTCTCGCCCTGGAAAGGCACTATACGCTTTGGTAAGCGGGGGAAACTTAATCCGAGGTACATTGGACCCTTTGAGATCCTCTCCAGGATCGGTCCAGTTGCCTATAAACTTCATTTACCTCACGAACTCAGTAACATTCATCCTGTCTTCCATGTTTCAAATCTCAAAAAGTGCCTATCCGATGAAACCCTAACAATTCCCTTAGACGAGATCGAGATCAATGAAAACCTCAACTTTGTGGAAGAACCGATCGAAATCATGGATCGAGAAGTCAAACGTACAAAACAAAGTCGCATCCCGTTAGTGAAGGTTCGCCGGAATGCCATGTGGGGACCGGAATTCACTTGGGAACGGGAAGATTCAATGAAACAGAAGTATCCACAGCTCTTTTCTGATCCATGATTTGTATCTTGTCTTATGTTTTAAACATTGAATTTCGAGACGAAATTCCCTTTAACGGGAGGATAATGTAACAACCCGAAAATTTCGTATCATTTCTTGTAACTCTTTCGTAGTACAATTCACGTAACCAATCGTCGTTTCCAAATTCGATTTCCGATCTTCCGTTTAATTAAGTCATTAACTAGTACGTATTTAAAATGATTTAATGGGTGTCTTAATACATTTAGAAATCATTTTAACACCCAACTTTAGTGATCGGAATATTTCTAAAAATTACCGTATCGGGTTACGGTAACTCAATCGGGTACGACCAAAAGCCTCGTCTAACGCCGGTATCGGGTAGAATTCCACCGTGTCCAAAACTTAAACACTATATAAACGTGTTTAAGCCTCCATTTGAAGCCTTTGGCCAATTTCTCATTTAACTCTTCCAACCTCTCTGCTAATCCAAAATCAAAGGTCCAAAACTAAGATTTAAGGCTTCCAATCAAAGAGGTAACACCCCTAACTTGTTATTCAACCTCTTTAGCCTTCAAATTGATGTTTAATTTGTGTTTTGGGACCAAGAACATGAGTTTACGGCCAAGGAACAAGCTTGGGCCGTAAACTCCTAAAGATGGGGTTTTTAAGCCCTAAAACCCCTCCTAAACAATGTTGGACATTAGATATGGCTTAATGACTTAATGGAAAGGACTTATAACACTTTAAACATTGATTTTGAGGGAAAAAAGTGAGTTTACGGCCAAGACATATTCTTGGGCCGTAAACTCCTCTTAAATGGGGATTTAGTGCCCTAAAACATGTCCAAATGCCTTGAAACTCAACCAATGGCCTTGTGGTAAAATCTAGATGCATCTAAAAATAGTTTAAGGGTTTGAAACATATCAAAAGTGTCATTTATAGGAGTTTACGGCCTAGGAACATACCCTTGGCCGTAAACTCATAAAACTATGTTAATGATGCATCAAATACACTCAAATAGCTTGTATAAATTTCTAGAATCACATGTGATTGTTTTAAGAGAGTTTACGGCCTTAGAACATACCTCTAGGCTGTAAACTCCAAAAAGTGTGTTAAATGATGTTCTAAATTCATAACAAGGCTTGGAAAATTAACTAGAATCACATGTGATTGTCCTTTGAAGTTCAAATCAATTTTCTTTGGCCATAGGTGAGTTTACGGCCGTAAACTCTTATGGGGTGGCCGTAAAATCCCAATTAAGTGTTAAAATTTCATACAATCCATTCCAAGGCATTTTAGAAATCCATTCCAACAATCCCCATGTCCATTTAAGCCATTAAACACCCAAAATCACACCCACATGAGTTTACGGCTGTAAACTCATGTATGTGTGTGTTCTATGGCTGTAAACTCTTTAAAATGTTTACTCTTGGGGAGTAAACTCAAGTCCCAAGTCCCTAGTGCCATTACACGTCCGAAGATGTCACCCGGGTCACTCCAAACGCTTGTTTTGAGGTGTTTAACCTCATTGGAGTGTAATGTTCCATATGATTAGTGAATGTATCTCTAATTGTATATATATGGACATTATATCATTTTACATAGGGACATTGCAAGTAATCAAACCCCGAACCAACATCTAGTATTCAAAACCGACACGTTTCCGAGTCCGGTGAGTTCATACCCCTACCCTTTTTCACTGTTTTCACTGTTTTCAGGGGGGGAACACAAGCAAAGTACAAGAGAATTCTTGTACTCAAAACATGTTTTTCAAATGTGTGTTTCATATTTCATATGCTTTAATTACTGATCATCACAACTGATAACCATTTGAACATGCAGATCACGTAACATGTATTTGTGAAATAGGTCTTTAAACTGTTATGTTTTACATATATCTCACAAATGGTTTTTCCACATTTTATCAGTTAAAAGCATGACATTAAGCATTTGAACATAATACCTGTACACTGTTTTGTCCTCGGTAACACTCCACACACATGCGCGAGTGGAGGACTATCATATTATTACTAGTAAATTTGTTAATCCTGTATGATTGGAGACACGTCCTCGGAGAACACGCTACCGAGATATGCGAGTGGAGGACTACACCCATAACCAGAATCTCTGGTATTTAAAAGAGCGTGACTTGAGTGTATAGATCTATACGGGGCTGACTACCCCACACCTGGCTGCTAGCTACAACCGAACCGAAATGGTTCAAGGGTGACGAAAGTCATAAGTATGTGGATGACTTATTGCCGCATGTGGACTACTTATTGCCACAGGTTTTAGTCTATTGTATGGTTATGGAACTCGCAATTAGGATAACAGAGATTTACTTATAATAATAATGAACCACTTTATACAATTTTTACATCTTTAACATACTGTAACTAACATTCAGGAAAGTACGAGACTTTCCTGGGGAAAACATGGAACCTAATCACGATTACATCTTTTACATCTTTAACATCGTTTACATTAGAAACTAACATGCAGGAAAGCATGGGGCTTTTCTGGGTAACACTTACATAACTAGAAAGAGTAACAAACTGGATAACATTACATCTTTTACAATTGATAACATACAATAAGGAAAGTGTGGGACTTTCCTGGTAACACATGATAAGTAAACAGAAACAGTTTAACAAGTTAGATAACCAACTATACGTTTTCACATGAGTAGACACGTTTTCAGTGTACAAACTTACTATACTTTACATTTGTGAAACAATAACCAACTTTTAAGAAAATACGGGATTTTCTTGGTGTACATAACATTATAGAAACAGAAAGGAAACTCGAAACATTTTCACAAACAAAAACCGCTTATGAACTCACCAGCTTTATGCTGATTTTCAAACAGCTTGTGTTCTCAGGTCAGCGTTAGAATAGGTACCCGAAGATCCCTTTTGCTCGAAGACGGAGTACATGAAGATCCGTTTCATTTTGTTTATATATATACTATGTATCACAACTGTACAAACTTTACTTTTGAAACAACTGTAAAACTTTTCTTATGTAATGTAATGGTTGCTTTACTTTACTTACTATGTGCATTGGATTTTTGGCTTTGGAATGGATTATATCACACATAGGGACCATTTATTGGAGTTTACGGCTGTAAACATGGAGTTTACGGCCGTAAACTCCCCCTCACTTCCAATTCTTAAAGTTTTGGTCCTAAATTAATCACACATGATTCTAATGATTTTTCCTATGCATTGTATGGATTTTTAGGGGACTTTTGGCATGGTTTTTGGAGTTTACGGCCCATGAACCCCCTCATAGACGTGAACTCATTAAAAAGGGTGTTTTTATATGATTTGAGGTGCAATACTTGTTTGTAAACACTTCTAGAATTTATCCCAAGGCTTTAGGTGTGTTAAAGTGGCATTTTAACACATTTAGAGGAGTTTACTCTCCAACAACAATGAGTTTATGACCCAAGCATGTTCTTGGGCAGTACACTCAAGTTTACTCCTCTAAATTTATGTTCAAGGTGTTCCAAGCCCAATTCCATAATTCTACAAGTCGTATCTAAGCCTTGTTGGTGTTTTGGAAGGGTTTAAGGACTTAAAAACCCCTTTAATATGTGTTTACTCTCCATGATATGGAGTTTACGGCCCAAGCTTGTTCTTGGGCAGTAAACTCATGTTTACTCTTCAAAAATTATGATTAGGGTGTTCTAAGTCCGAATTGGTAAGCCATATAGTCGAATCTAAGTCCCAAAATTGTTTAGGAGGGGTTTAAAGGCATAAAAACCCTCTTATCATGAGTTTACGGCCCAAGCATGCTCCTTGGCCGTAAACTCATGTTTGAGGTCCAAAATCAAAGTTTAAATTCGTATTTTAAGGCGAATGAGGCTGTACAACAAGTTAGGGAATGTACCTTGGTGATTATAAGCCTTAAATTTGAGATTTTGGACCCTTAAACTTGAATTTAGGAGAGAGATTAGAGAGAGATAAAAAGCTTCAAATGATAGCTTGAACATGTTTAAATAGGTACCAAAACTTGGACACGATGGAATTCTACCCGATACCGGCACTAAACGAGGCTTTTGGTCGCACCCGATTAAGTTTCCGTAACTCGGCGGGGACGTTTCTAAAATTTCTGAAATAAATATTTTGGGCTAATTTCATGAGTTCCTAAGGGGTTTAGACCTTCATTAGTATCAAATAAACATATAAGTTTAAATAATTTAGCCCAAAACGAAATCGGAACGAATTGATAAACGGCGAATTTTTACGGGTAGAACGGGTTTTCGGCGATGGAAAATTTTGGTTTGTTACATTATCCCCCCGTTAGAGGGAATTTTGTCCCGAAATTCAAAGATTAAGATACAATCATGAAATGAAGAGAGATGTGGATGGATCTGCTGCTCTGAGTTTTCACGCTCCCTATTGAAATCGGGTCTCCGCTTGATGTTCCAGCGAACCCTCAATATCGGGATGCATCTTCGTTTCGTTGGGTAGATACTTCTAAAAGACCAAGACGTGAAGTACCAGAGGGATGTTACTAAGTTCCGAGGGTAATCGAAGTTTGTAGGCTACGGAATCAATCCTAATGAGGATTTTGAAAGGTTCTATGTTTATGAAGAGGTTTGAATGAATAGATAACAGTTTAGGGTTGTCGAAAAGGAATATACCTGAGGCAACGGTGGGATCGGCGGTTGCCTCCCCTTGTCCTATAGCTAGGACTCTTCCAGTGTTGCCAGTTATTGTTGTATTGGGGCAGTGTCTCTTATAATGCCCGACTTTACCGCAACCATAACAGGCCTGACTGATGCCCGCTCTGGAAGCTTGATTTCTTGGTGTTCTGCAACTCCGCGCAAGGTGACCCTCTTGGCCACAATTTTTGCAAAATTTTACACGACAGGGACCAGGGATATAATGGTGGTAACTACACTGGTTACACCACGGAAGAACACTAGCATATCCGGTGATAGGTGCTTGGGCTGGGAAACCTGCAACAGAAACACTAGCATGGGTAGTGGCAGCGTGGACTTCCACCATCTTTTGTTTCTTCGAGAACTCTTGTGAAGGCTGACATTTCTCCCCCGCCTCCCAGTACTTTCTTTTCTCACCACTTCTTTCAGTAGGCTCAAGAGCGGTAGCTGCTTCCTCTACGTCCTCACTATGGTTGATCTAGATTTGCGTTAGGCATTTGGCGCTGTCGTATGTATCCAGCTTCGTAGCTAAGACGTTCCCTTTGGTTGGCTGGGTTAATCCCCAGATAAACCTCTCAATCTTCTTACTTTACGGGGTATCCATCCCTGGACAAAGAAGCGCTAAGTCATCAAATCTGGATGTGTAGGCAGCGATGTCGGAACCTTTCATCTTCACGTTCCAGAGTTCATGTTCTAGATTCTGAATTTCACCCCGAGGGCAATACTCTGCGTGCAGAAGTTCCTTCATAACTTCCCAACCCATAGCATTGGCTATAGGTAGAGTTATAGATTTGAATCGGCCGTTCCACCAAGTCAGAGCTTTATTGGTGAGAGTGCAGGCGGCAAACTTCACCTTGTCGGATTCTGAACAGGCACAAATTTTGAAGATAGATTCGATCTTCTCTAACCACCGAGTTAGAGAAATGACACCTCCAGTGACAACGAAGAATGTGGGTTTTGCATTCATAAAGTCTTTATAGGAACACTCTTTTCGGTGTCCCTGGCTACCTTCCTAGTCTTGAGGCTGGGGACCACCTCTTGAACTACCGGGGTTCGTTTGCGACATGGTTGCTGAGAATGCTACAGTTAAAACTGACTGAAGGGTTGCCAGGTCGATTTGAAGAGAAGGTGGTGTTGGAGGAGGGTTGTTGTTGGTATTTGAGTTGGGTCTCTTTCTTGGAGGCATCTTGATCTAATAAGATCAGGAAAGAGAGGATGGCAAGTCCTCCGAATTGAATCAAGAGATATGATACAAAGAATATCTCTTTATGACATACATAGAATTCTATTAAGCGATAAAGCAGGAAGGAGTTATCAAAACAGATAAATTATCGCTTAAAGGGATGATTGAGGAGCAACGCTGGGATGAGGAATTCTATAATGGATTTGGCTCGAGAAATACTCCCACAGTATTTCTTGTATCGCTGCAATGACGGCTCATTGTTTGGGTATTGGGTAAGTTTTAGGCATGCCGTACACCACAGTCACTCCTAAGCACATGTTGGTCGTGTCTCGAATGAATATAGTTGGCTAGACTATATTGATCCTAGACACTACTACATAACTGCTCAGGTCTAACCGTAGCGTACAACACCCATTTACTTATGTTTTGTTCTATTTGTAGTTAGGGATTTCGATGATTAGGTATACTTGTATACTTTTGAAAATACTTATACTTTGAAGGATACTTTTAGTTCAGAGCACTTAGGCCCTTTAGTGTTTATAGTTTTATACCATGTAAGGTTTGGTATACTCCATTCACTATAAACAAGGGCTCTGACACCAATCTATCACACCCCAAAAACCTAAGGCGGAAACATTTCTAGGGCGGACTCCACGTTGAGTATCAAATCCAATGCACATAGTAAGCAAAGTAAACAACCATTAAATTACATATCAAAGTTTACATTTGTTCAAAAGTAAAGTTGTACATTTGTAATACATAGTATATATGAACAAAATGAGACGAGTCTTCTATGCACTCCGTCTTCACCAAAAGTGATCGTCGGGTACCTGTCTAATGTTGACCTGAGAATACAAGCAGTTTGAAAATCAGCATAAAGCTGGTGAGTTCATAAGATGTTTGTTTTGTGAAAATGTACAAGTTTCCTTTGGTTTACCGAAAAGTTTGTTATCCAAGAAAATCCCATATTTTGTTAAAAGTAATGTTTGATTAATTGTTAGGTTACACGGTTCTGGTTATGTTTAACTATGATCCCAGAAAAGTCCCATACTTTCCTGGTTGTATGTTACCAATTGTGAAAGATATAAAGTTATCTGGTTTATTACACTTTTCTAGTTATGTAACGTTCCCCAGGAAAGTCCCATACTTTCCTAAAAGTAAGTTTAGTTTTTGAATTTCGATGTAATGATTGATTTCCATTCGTACCTATTGTATTAACTAGGTATTCTGATATCCTAATGGTGTTACACTAGAGTGTACCTAGATACGTGTCTTTGTATCCGTATTCCTATTCTTAATCATATTCATATACTTATTCGTATTCATATTCGTATTCGTATTCGCAGTCGTATTCCTATCCATAATCCTACTCCTAACACTATTCGTATTCGTATTCGTATTCGTATTTGTATTCGCAGTCGTATTCGTTTCCCTAATCCTACTCTTATTATCATTCGTATTCATATTCGTATTCGTATTCGTATTCGTATTCGCATTCGTATTCGTTTCCCTAATCCTACTCCTATTACTATTCCTATTCATATTCGTATTCGTATTCGCAGTCGTATTCGTATCCCTAATCCTACTCGTAATACTATTCATATTCGTATTCGTATTCGTATTCGTATTTGTATTCATATTCGTGAAAGATATAATGTTATCTGGTTTATTACACTTTTCTAGTTATGTAACGTTCCCTAGGAAAGTCCCATACTTTCCTAAAAGTAAGTTTAGTTATTGAATTTCGATGTAATGATTGATTTCCATTCGTACCTATTGTATTAACTAGGTATTCTGATATCCTAATGGTGTTACTCTGGAGTGTACCTAGATACGTGTCTTCGTATTTGTATTCCTATTCTTGATCATATTCATATACTTATTCGTATTCGTATTCGTAGTCGTATTCCTATCCATAATCCTATTCCTAACACTATTTTGTATTCGTATTCTTATTCGTATTCGTATTTGTATTTGTATTCGCAGTCGTATTCGTTTCCCTAATCCTACTCCTATTACTATTCGTATTCATATTCGTATTCGTATTCGTATTCGCAGTCGTATTCGTTTCCCTAATCCTACTCCTATTACTATTCCTATTCATATTCGTTTTCGTATTCGCAGTCGTATTCGTATCCCTAATCCTACTCCTAATACTATTTATATTCGTATTCGTATTCGTACTCGTATTCGTATTCGCATGATTACTTTAGTATTCCTATTCGTTGTATTCCTAATTATAGTTTCGTATTCGTTTTGTTCCTAGTTATAGTTTCGTATTCGTTCTGTTTCCAATTGTACTTTCGTATTCGTTCTATTCCTAGTTATAGTTTCATATTCGTATTCGTAGATTATAAAATATAATTTAGATTGTAGCATTTTGTCATGAAATCTGTGACTATTCTGAAAGCTACTTCGTAATTCGAACTATTTGATAAACACATTTTTAAATATTAGAACATACAGAATGAAATCAATTGAACTGAAAACAATAATTTGGAGTACAAGATTTCCTTGTACTTTTTGCTTGTATTCCCCCCTGAAAACAGTGAAAAACATTTGAAAAGGGGTAGGGGTATAAACTCACCGGTTGAGAAACGCGACGTTCCGGATGCTAAGTGTCGATTCAAGGTTTGATAACACGCGAGGTTCCTATGTAATACGAAATGGTATACAAATATATCTAATTAGATTTATAAACTCTAATTAGATATGATATTACACTCCAATGAGCGAAAACACTTCAAAACAAGTGTTTGGAGTGACCCGGGTGACATCTACAGACGTGTATTGATGCGTGGGACTTGGGAATTGAGTTTACTCTTCAATAGTAGACTTTTTAGGGAGTTTACTACCCTAAACACCTCATCCATATGATTTCACGGCCGTGAACTCATGGAGGTTGATTTTCGGTGCAAAATGGCTTCATAACACTCGGGAATAATTGCTAGACTTGGGTTTTTGGCTTTGGAATGGATTATATCACACATAGGGACCATTTATTGGAGTTTACGGCTGTAAACATGGAGTTTACGGCCGTAAACTCCCCCCTCACTTCCAATTCTTAAAGTTTTGGTCCTAAATTAATCACACATGATTCTAATGATTTTTCCTAAGCCTTGTATGGATTTTTAGGGGACTTTTGGCATGGTTTTTGGAGTTTACGGCCCATGAACTCCCTCATGGCCGTGAACTCATTAAAAAGGGTGTTTTATATGATTGAGGTCCAATACTTGTTTGTAAACACTTTTAGAATTTTTCCCAAGGCTGTAGGTGTGTTAAAGTGGCATTTTAACACATTTAGAGGAGTTTACTCTCCAAGAACAATGAGTTTACGGCCCAAGAATGTTCTTGGGCAGTAAACTCAAGTTTACTCCTCTAAATTTATGTTCGAGGTGTTCCAAGGCCAATTCCATAATTCTACAAGTCGTATCTAAGCCTTGTTGGTGTTTTGGAAGGGTTTAAGGGCTTAAAAACCCCTTTAATATGTGTTTACTCTCCATGATATGGAGTTTACGGCCCAAGCTTGTTCTTGGGCAGTAAGCTCGTGTTTACTCTTCAAAAATTATGATTAGGGTGTTGTAAGTCCGAATTGGTAAGCCATATAGTCGAATCTAAGTCCCAAAATTGTTTAGGATGGGTTTAAAGGCATAAAATCCATCTTATCATGAGATTACGGCCCAAGCATGCTCCTTGGCTGTAAACTCATGTTTTAGGTCCAAAATCAAAGTTTAAATTCGGATTTGAAGGCTAATTAGGCTGTACAACAAGTTAGGGAAGGTACCTTGGTGATTAGAAGCCTTAAATTTGAGATTTTGGACACTTAAACTTGAATTTAGGAGAGAGTTTTGAGAGAGAGTTGTGAGAGAGAGAAAAAGCTTCAAATGATAGCTTGAACATGTTTAAATATGTACCAAAACTTGGACACAATGGAATTCTACCCGATATCGGCACTAAACGGGGCTTTTGGTCGCACCTGATTAAGTTTCCGTAACTCGGTGGGGACGTTTCTAAAATTTCTGAAATAAATATTTTGGGCTAATTTCATGAGTTCCTAAGGGGTTTGGACATTCATTAGCATCAAATAAACATATAAGTTTAAATAATTTAGCCCAAAACAAAATCGAAACGAATCGATAAACGGTGAATTTTTACGGGTAGAACAGGTTTTCAGCGTTGGAAAATTTCGTGTTGTTACAGAATTCTATCCGATACCGACGTTAGACGGGGCTTTTGGTCGCACCCGACCAAGTTGCAGTAACCCGATATGGTCGATTCTAGAAATGTTCCGATTACTAGAATGGGGTGTTAGAATGATTTCTAAATGCATTAGGACACCCATTAAGTCATATTAGATACGTATGAATTAATGACTTAATTAAATAATGAAATCGGAATCGGATTTGAAAACGACAATTGGTTGATCAAATTGAATTACGAAAAAAAGAGTTACAAGAAATGATACGGAATTCCGGGTTGTTACACAAACAACAAAGGTGGTGAATTCAAAGAAATTATAGATCAAATTATCAAGGAAATGAAGAATTCAAAAGAGCTCCATAGTGGTATCAATTGTAATTCTAGATTATGTATGCTTGGGTTGCTCAACTAAAAATACCTTGAGGTTAAGAGGTTTTCTGAGGATGGATTCGGAGGGATGCATAAAATGAGCATAGTTCGGGGTGAGTGGACGAATGTTTATGAGGATTGTGAGTATTTGGAGTATGGGGGGTTATTAGGAAAATTTTAGACACAAATGTACGCGTTGCGGTCTTGGCATAATGGCTGGGTTAGATTGGAGTTGTCATATGTGATTCTAATGTTTTAAAATTCAGTTTTGCTTGGGGGCAAGCAAAATTATACTCACCTGGCAGGTCCAATTTGTATGCATTGTCATTGATGCACTCTAAAACTTGGAAATGACCATCCCCTCTTTGAAGTAATTTTAAACGTCGTTAGACTGGAAATCGTTCTTTTTGCATATTAAACCCAATCACCTGGTTCAAAAATCATCTTGCGTCGCCCTTTATTCGCTTGTTTTGAATATTGCTCCGTTCTTCTTTCTATATTTAGTCTTGCTTTCTCATGTATCAGTTTCACAAATTCGACCTTTTTGTTTCCATCTAAGTTAACCTGCTCAGGTAAAGGCAAAGGTGATAAATCCAAAGGAGTCAAAGTATTAAAACCGTATACAATTTCAAATGGTGACATTTTTGTAGCAGAATGAGTGGCACGATTGTATGCAAATTCAACATGTGGCAAAAAATGCTCCCATGTTTTGATGTTCTTCTTTATTAAAGCCCTCAACAAAGTGAACAAGGTCCTATTCACCACTTCTGTTTGACCATCAGTTTGTGGGTGAGATGTTCTGAAAACAAGAGTTTTGTCCCTAATTTTAAACACAAAGTTTTCCAAAAATAACTTAAAAACTTAGAATCTAAGACAATGGTTTTTGGCATTCCATGCAACCTGACAATTTCTCTAAATAATAAATCAGGAATGTGAGATGCATCATTAGTTTTATTGCACACAATAAAGTGAGCCATTTTAGAATACCTATAAATAATCACAAAAATAGAGTCCTTTCCACTTTTGGATATTGGTAGAAGCAACACGAAGTCCATTGAAATATCAACCCATGGTTCACTTGGTATCGAAAGTGGAGTATATAAACCATGATGTTGAACCTTGGATTTGGCTTGCTTGCACACAATACAATTATTACAAATTCTTCCAACACCCACCCTCATTTTTGGCCAAAAGAAATGTTCCTGCAAAGCAGATAATGTTTTTGCGATCCAAAAATGTTCCATAAGGCCTCCACTATGGGCTTCTCTAACCAAAAGCTCACGCAAGGAAGATTTAGGAATGCAAAGTCTTGATTCTTTGAACAAAAAACCATTATGTAAGAAAAACTTTTCAAAAGAGCATTGTTCACAACCTTGGTAAATCTGCCCAAAATCAACATCATTGTGGTATAATTCCTTGATTTGTTTAAATCCTAGCAGTTTGAAATCCAGAGAAGAAAGTAGAGAGTATCTACGTGACAAAGCATCAGCCACAACATTTGTCTTACCTTTCTTGTATCAGATGACATAAGGAAATGTCTCAATGAACTCCATCCACCTAGCATGTCTTTTGTTTAATTTGTGTTGTCCTTTTAGAAACTTTAAGGACTCATGATCTGAATGAATGGCAAATTATTTAGCCCACAAATAATGTTGCCATGTTTTCAATGCTCGGACCAAAGAATAAAGCCCTTTGTCATAAGTTGGGAAATTTAAAGTTGCCCCCACTTAGTTTTTCATTGAAATATGCCAATGGTTTACCCTCTTGCATCAAAACTGCACCAATTCCAATTCCTGATGGATCACATTCAATTTAAAATGTTTTGTCAAAATTAGGCAAAGACAACAAAGGAGCATGAGTTAAGTGAAACTTGAGTTGTTGAAAAGCATGCTCTTGTTCTTTGCCCCATTTAAACCCAACATTCTTTTTGATGATTTTCGTAAGTGGTGATGCTAAAGTGCTAAAATGTTTGACAAACTTGCGATAAAAACTTGCAAGGCCATGAAAACTTCGAACTTCACTTATAGTATTTGGAGTTGGCCAATCTTGGATGGATTTTACCTTTTCTTCATCAACAACCACTCCTTGGGAGCTCACCACATACCCAAGGAAAACAACTTGGTCGGTACAAAAGGTGCACTTCTTCAAGTTAGCATATAGCCTTTCCTTCCTAAGCACACACAAAACACATATTAAATGCTCAAGGCGATCCTTTGGACACTCTGAATAAATCAAAATATCATTAAAGTAAGCAACCACAAATTTGCCAATATATTCATGCACAAAATGGTTCATTAATCTCATGAAGGTACTAGGAGCATTAGTTAGGCCAAAAGGCATTACTAACCATTCATATAAACCATGTTTTGTTTTAAAAGCTATTTTCCACTCATCACCTTCTTTTATGCGAATTTGGTGATACCCGCTTTTCAAATCAATTTTGGAAAAAAGTTTTGCTCCATACAACTCATCGAGCATATCATCGAGTCGGGGAATGGGATGATGATACTTTACCCTAATATTGTTGATGGCACGACAATCTACGCACATTCTCCAAGAACCATACTTCTTTGGCACCAACAAGACTGGAACGGCACAAGGGCTCATACTTTCTTGAACCACTCCCTTTTCAAGTAACTCTTCAACTTGCCTTTGTAGCTCCTTGGTTTCTTTAGTGCTTGTTCTATAGGCTGGTTTGTTGGGGATAGATGTACCAGGCATAAAGGCAATTTGGTGTTCAATCCCACGAATTGGTGGCAATCCATTTGGAACATCTTCAACAAACAAATCTTCAAATTCCTGCAAGAGGGATGCAACATTGCTCACAAGATTTCCGGCCAAAATGTTAGTGGCTATTTGAGCTTCTTTGAATAAAAGAAGCACAAAATGCATTTCTGATTTAAAAGCTTATTTTATGTCACTTTTTTTTTTGCCAATGTAATACATTTATTTTCCTTTTTTTCTTTCCCTCTTTTTTCATGTTTTCTTTGTTTTTTCCACTCTCCTTTTTTTATTCACTTCTTTTTGTTCATCTTCTTCTTTTTTCTCACTCATTTTTTTTCATCATCTTTTTTTTTCTTACTCTCTTTTTTCCTTTGCTCTCTTTTTTCGCATCTTGTTGAAGTTTTACTTGATCTTGGTAAACTTGAATTGGTGACATTGGTACAAGAGTTACCGGTTTTGTTTTGTAAACAAAAGTATATTTGTTTGTGAAACTGTCGTGACTTACGTGCCTATCATATTGCCATGGTCTACCTAGCAGCAAATGAGTAGCTTTCATAGGAACAACATCACACAACACCTCGTTTTCATATCTTCCAATCCGAAATGAAACCATCGCCTGTATTGTAACTCGCACCTCACCACTATAATTGAGCAATGAGTTTGTATGGTTTTTGATGCTTCATCGTGGGTAGACCTAACTTTTCAACCATGGAAGTACTTGCAACGTTAGTACAACTTCCACCATCAATTATAACACTACATACCTTACCTTGAACATAGCAACAGGTATGAAATATATTCTCCCTTTGGGCATCGTCTCCCTCCTTGGATTGAATGTTTAGAGCTCGCCTTGCAACCAACAAATCACCTTGAACAACCACCTATTCATCATCACTAGAATCTTGCGATGAAACGATAGAATCTGGTTCATCCATTTCGATCTCCCCATTTTCTCTAATCACCATGGTAAGCTTGTTTGGGTATTGACTCGCAATATGACCCCTTCCTTGACACTTGAAACACTTTATGTCACGATTCCTAAGAGTAGAAGAATCGGTTTTTCCTTTTGAAGTGTTTATTGTTTTAGGATCATATTTAGAATTAGAAGAAGTAGGTGTGTTTTCTAATTTTTTTGAAGTACTAGCCTTCCAAGTGGGATTTCGAGACCCGCCACCTCTTTTTAATTGTTTTTCAATTTTAACAGCCATATGGACCATGTCTTCAATTTCAACATAATGATGCATTTCAACACGATCACGAATTTCAAGATTTAGGCCATTTAAGAATCAGGCCATGGTTGCCTCCTCAACATTGTCACGAACCATCATAACCTCCATTTCTTTGAAATAATCGTCAACACACTTGCTGCCTTGTTTTAAGCTTTGAAGTTTATTGTAGAGATCACGGAAGTAATGACTTGGCACAAACCGTCTTCGCTTAACACTCTTCATTTTATCCCATCTATCAATAGGCCTTTCTCCATTTCTCCGTCTAGTGATCAGAAGTTGATCCCTCCTTGTTAGTGCATAATTAGAAAACTCAACTACGGCTAGTTTTACCTTCTTACGATTGGAATATTCATGACCATCAAATATGAACTCCATTTTTTTTTCCCATTCAATGTACGCGTCCGGGTCTGGTTTGCCTTTGAAAGAAGGAACTTTCATCTTATTAGAATTTAAATTGTCATCTCTGCGTGACCTCCTTCTATTCGGTCGCTTTTTAGGTTCCCAACCATCCTCTTCCCCGTTATAAATTTGTGATGATGCTCGAGATCGAGTTCTTTGTGCTTGTGCCTCCATTCGTTCCATTCTTTCATGTACTTGGTTAAATTCATTTGTCATCAAACATCGCATCTCCTCCATCATAGCTTGAACTTGAAGGTTTGGTGGGGGGTTTTGATCACCCATCTTATATTTTTGCTAACAAAAAAAAGTAAGTTACTTCCTCCCAACACTCGCTCACGTGTTTCTCTCAAAAATAGTTCACTCAACCCTCGTGTATCCCTCGAATGGCTTTTACCCTATTTAATCTCACCACACAACCTTTTATCACTCCTTTTAACTCTTAAAGTTCTAAACAAACTAAAGAAGCAATTATGAAATTTGAACTTGTGTCCTTGAGGAATTCAAACTTACCAAACAACTTTAAAAAATGTATCCAAAATAAAGTAACCTCAATCTATGAAAAGAAAGCCAAACAAACTTGGTTTTGCTAATGATGAAACAAACAATGACTTATTTTTTTTTTTTTGATAAAAAACGACTACAGAATTCAAATTGACTTTATAGAAAAAAAGGCTTTACTTGTTCTTCCTTTTCTTTCTTCTTTTTTTTTCTTCCTTTTTTCATTTTTTCTCTTTTTTTCTTTGTAAATCTTTTTTTTTCGTTTTTTTTTCTGTATTTCTTTTTTTTTTTTTTTGCTTCTTTTCGTTTTTTTTTAATTTTTATTTTTTTTGAGGAAGCTAATAGCAAATGAAAATATAAAGGAAACAAAAAGAAATGAGGAATATAGAAGTTTGACAACTTAGAAATTCAAAAGTCGCTAGTAAGAACCTTGACAAATTGTGACAAGACCCGCTACCAATATGCGTCTTAGAACTCAAGTAATCAAGAAAAATAACGAACAAAATAGATATGCAACACAAAGAACTGGCTCTGATACCAAATGATGTGATCTCACCCAAAATTGAGGTTTAAACACGTTTCGCCCGATCGTTCTTTTGGTTGCAGAATTGTAAAACAAAGGTGGAAACTGTGACCCGTTGTCTATAAAGAGACAAGAAGCTTGGTATAAACACCACAATCAACCCACCAAATTGATTGATAAGTTTGAACGCCACAAGCTATGAAAACCTGATAAGTTCTAAAGTTCACAAAGAACGAAAAGAGTTAAAAACTCACAAATTGTATTCAAAACTTGATTGATTTCGAATGGATACATAGACCACGTTTTTATAGTGTGGGAAGAGTACCTAAAGAGCCATGAATTAAAGGAGTGTCTTTAATTTAAG
The DNA here is from genome assembly GCF_052625555.1 of Lactuca saligna. Lineage (NCBI taxonomy): Eukaryota > Viridiplantae > Streptophyta > Magnoliopsida > Asterales > Asteraceae > Lactuca > Lactuca saligna. Next base: position 245,782,326 of record NC_136420.1, on the reverse strand, counting down.
GCATTTAACCCCAAGTTTAAAACTATGAACCTAGACATGGTTTATCACAAAGTTCATGTAACCTAAGACCCTTTTATCTTCCCAACACTTATTTAGGAGACATAAAACGAAAATTACATATTAAAATATAGAAAAAATGAAATGGGCTTGATAAAGCTCTTATTGGATCTTGTAAATCACTCATGGACTTGAATTATTGTAATCCAACTTTGATTAGGTCCAGTGGGTCTCCCTACACTTTCTTGAGAACAAACTTCTCTAATCAACCCATTTAAAGCATCCTTGAATATGACAACCCATTTAATTTGTCTCTTTTGAGTTGTTTCCGTTTAAGTTTTAAATTAAGTCATTATTTTTTAGATTTCTATTATGACGTAATGTGTGTCTAAACATGATTAGAATTCATTTTATCACTCCATATTAGTAATCGGAAACATTTTAGTTTCGACCATATCGGGTTACGACATCTTAATCGGGTGTGACCGAAAGCCCCGTTTAACGTCAGTAACGAGTAGAATTCCACTGTGTCCCAAACCCGAACCATATTTAAAGTGGTTTAAGCTTCTATTTGAAGCTTTTACTCTCTCTCGCTACTCTCTCTCTAATCTCTCTCCTCAAACCAAGTCTAAGGTCGAAAAACATCAAATTTAAGCTCCAAATCACCAAGGTAACTTCCCTAGCTCTTAGTATAGCATCTTAGAACTTCAAATCCGAGTTCAAACAAACATTTAGGACCATTTTCATGTGTTTACGGCCCTGGAACATGCTTGGGCCGTAAACACACATATGATGGGTTTTTGAGCCTTTAAACGCTTCCAAACCAACTTTGGGACTTAGATATGACTTAATGGCTTACCAATTCGGACTTAGAACACCTTAAACATCATTTTGAGTAAACATGAGTTTACTGCCCAAGAACATGCTTGGGCCGTAAACTCACCTTCATGGAGAGTTGATACGTGTATGGGCTTGATTTGATGAGTAAGGTAGTGTTTAGGTAAATTAAGAGAGAATAACAACCTCTAATGATATATGAATGGAAAGAAATGGATAGATTAGTAACAACTCAAGACCTATTAAGTTGTATACCGGTGAAAACAATCCAAGACCTATTGGATTGAGTTCGTATCAAGTCAAGAACACGTCCTAACAAGATAATTTGTGAATTATAACAATAATTCCAATTGAACAAAGGCTTTTTTCTTAAAAATTCGTCTATCCACTTTCCCATGTATAAACTTGGCTTTATATGAAGCCTTTATTACAAACATGGTGGTTACAAGCCAACCAACCAATTATTCATTAAAACTAGTAAATGAAATTTAAGGAAACTCTTGAAATAACACAAAAAAACGTCTACCTCACTTAAGAATGACAAAAAAAACGTCCATGTCTTCAATTAGTCTTCAATTGCTAGTAATTGGTTATGAGAAGATGTAGAGTGTAACTCCCAAGGATTAAAGAGAACCATCAATGATAAGAGTGTAACTCCCAAAGTTTAAAGAGGGCCATCAATGATAACCTTCCAAATGCTTCCATAACCACCCAAGCTTTGAATCAAACAATCAATGAAGTCTTGGATTTATTAAACTTTTATTAATTTACTTAAGAAACCCCTAATCCATCAACTACATCACCATGCACACCCCATAGGCCATTAATCCCAAACAACTTTCGAGCCCAATATTAAGCTACCCATAACCTTTTGGGCCTTCATTATCCATATATGGATCAAGAGTAAACTCACATTTGAGTGTTTAAGAGCCATTTAAACACACCAATGGCCTTGGAATAAATTCTAGAACCAACCATAATTGATTTAGGGGCCTTAAACTTGATGAAAACAACCCATTGGAGTGTTCACGACCGTAAACCCCCCTATAAAGGGTTCCTGGGCCGTAAACTCATCTACACAAGTCAAATGATGCCCAAACTTCATTCTAAGGCTTGTAAAATTAGTTTGAATCACGTGTGACTGATCTAAAGCCACCAAATCATCAATATAAGAGGGGTATAGGAGCTTACGGTCGTAAACTCCTAGTTTAGGGCCGTAAAACTCCCTTTGATGCTCCCTTTGGTGGTAAAACTCATTCCTATGCCTTAGAATTAATCATAGGAACCCTTCCCAAGTGTTAATTGACCATTTGGCACCATAAAACCCCATATTCATGAGTTCACGGCCGTGAACTCATATGGTTATGGTCTTAGGGCTGTAAAATCCCTAAGGAGTTTACTCTTGAAGTCCAAACTCATTATCCAAGCCATATACGTCCGTGAATGTCACCCGGGTCACTCCAAACACTTGATTTGAAGTGTTTTCGCATCTTGGAGTGTAAAATCCTATCTAATTAGTGATTTAAAGTCTAATTAGGTACATTTGTGCACCATTTCATATTACATAGGAACCTCACGCGTTATCAAGCCTAGAACCGACACATAGCATCCAAACCGACACGTTTTCTTGTCTGGTGAGTTCATACCCCTACCCTTTTTCACTGTTTTCAACGAGGGAATACAAGCAAAGTACAAGTAATACATATACTCAAAACTTATTTTATATGTGTTGTGTTTCATATTACATATGCTTTTTTAACACTGACAAATCATAGCAAATAACCGTTTGAACTTGCAGATCACATTATCATATAATTTGTGAAAAACGTTATAAATTGTCGTATTTTATATTTTTCACAAATGGTTTTCCTCATTATAATAGTTAAAAACATATCCTTTAAACTTTGAACATGAAACTTAATATATTGTTTTGTCCTCGGTAACACTCCATGTCACACCCCCAAACCAAGGATGGCGGAAACGTCCGAGGGTGGAGGACTTCATGTATAGTATCATAACCATAATTTCAATAGTAATTTAAGCAAACACAACCAACATATATATAATTGAAAAAGTTACATCACTTGTATGAATTACATGTTTCAAAATCAATTACAATATGTTGTCAAAATATGAAAAGTTTGAGAGAAAGTGGTGTTTGATACTTAGTGAAATGAGGGCAAATGAGAGAAAATGAGGAGAGAGGATGTTTGTTCCAGCTCCAAAAACGTGGGAATGAGTGTAAATTGAGTGGAAATGACATTGATGTGACCTAGGTAAGGTGGGGAGGTGTGGTTAGTCAAAGAGTGGGTGTGGGGTGGTTGCTTGTGACATTGGATAAGGCAAAGTCAACACTCCACCTTTAATAATTCACACATTTGATTTTTATTATTTAAATAATGATTTTCATCAAAATATGTTTAAATTATGAATATTTAGAGTTTATTATGTTAAAATATAATTTCTGGAGAAAATCCCGCTTTAAAATCATGAAAAACGGGCTTAAAATGTTAAAAATATCAAAAATGGGCTAAAAGTGGCAAATATGCGAATTCTGGCCGAGGCTCGGCCTTCTGGTGCTGAACCGAGAGAGAGAGAGGCAGAAACCGAGAGGGAGGAAGAGAGAAGGAAGGAACCGAGAGGGAGAGGGAGAGAACAGAGGGAAACGAAAGGGGCGAGTCAGACGCGAGAAGCGATGGGCGAGGGTTCGGTCCGAAGGGTCAGTAACGAGGGTGGGGTTCGGTTCGGGAATAAGAGGCGAGAATGTCAGAACCGAACGTACTGTAGTGAACAGTAGTGAACAGTACCTTCGGTTCGGTTGGTGAACAGTACCTTCAGTTCGGTTCCTCTTGGGCAGGGTTCGGTTTCGGTTAGTGGTGAACAGTACCTTCGGGTTCGGCTCAGGAGGGTTCGGTTCGGCATCAGGAGGGTTCGGTTCGGCTCCTCTTGCTCTCAGTCCCTAAGAGGACCTTCGGGTCCTAAGAAGCTTCTCTCTTGGTTTCGGTTCCTAATGTCTATTTTTCTCGTTTTTACCCCGTTTTAAGCTGTTTTTGACACGGTTAAGCATCGGAATGACCCGAATGATTCTAAAAAGTTACGGGAACTATTTGAGAGAGATTTGGGAGAGATTTCGCATACTTGGAGAGATTTGGGAGAGATTTGACATTCTTGGAGAGATTTCTCATACAAAGGGATATTTGCGAGAGTTTTCACATACTTAGAGGGATTTGGGAGAGATTTGACATTCTTGGAGAGATTTCTAATACAGAGAGATATTTGAGAGAGATTTCGCATACTTGGAGAGATTTGGGAGAGGTTTGACATAGAGAGAGATAGTGTGGAAACGATTGAGAGAGGTTCCATGTGGGATAGTTGTGAGTGTCCGGCATCGAAATGTATGGTTCGTGAACCCTGTTAAGCCTTGTTTAAGGATCTTACACACTCCCGATGAGTATGCAACATTGTTTTATCGTTCTAGTTCATTGATTAGAACTAGGGTTTAGGAAATTTTTAACACAAGACTTTTCTCAAGTGATGTTTTCCCATTAATATAGCAAGTTATACAGTATGAACATAACACAAACCCTAATACACAAGGTTTAATCGAGTTGACCGGTCTTGACTTGATGATTTGACTTGACTCAAGATTGACGATTGTCACATCATCCCCCCGTTAGAGGGAATTTCGTCCCGAAATTTAAATTCGGCTGGGAACTTCAAGGGTTTGGGAAAAGATGTGGATACTTTTGCTTCATTTGATCTTCACGTTCCCAGGTAAACTCAGGCCCTCGTTTCGCGTTCCATCGAACCTTCACTATGGGAATGCGACTTTGTTTTGTTCTCTTGATCTCTCGATCCATGATCTCGACGGGTTCCTCCACAAAGTGGAGATTTTCATTAACTTCGATTTCTTCGAGTGGTATTACGAGTGTCTCGTCAGACAGACACTTCTTTAAGTTGGATACGTGGAAGGTAGGGTGCACATTACTAAGTTCTTGTGGTAGTCGGAGTTTGTACGCCACAGGACCAATCCTAGCAAGGATTTCGAATGGACCGATGTACCTTGGGTTTAGTTTCCCCCGTTTACCGAAACGTATCATCCCCTTCCAGGGGGAAACTTTAAGTAGTACCCGGTCTCCGACCTGGAATTCTAAAGGTTTGCGTCGTTTATCCGCGTAACTCTTTTGTCGATCACGAGACGCTTTTAGTCTTTCCCGAATTTGAATGATCTTTTCTGTGGTTTCCCTCATGATTTCAGGCCCAGTGAGGGTGGTATCAAGGACTTGCCCTCTGGCTAGCTGAGTATCTCCAACCTCGGCCCAACACAGTGGTGATCTACACTTACGACCGTAGAGAGCTTCGAATGGAGCGACTCCAATGCTAGTGTGATAACTGTTATTATAAGAGAATTCGATAAGCGGTAGATGGGTATCCCATGCCTTACCAAAATCTATCACACAGGCTCTCAGCATGTCTTCCAATGTCTGGATGGTTCTCTCGCTTTGTCCGTCAGTTTGTGGATGGTAAGCCGTACTCATGTCTAGCCTGGTTCCCAGAGACTTCTGTAGGGACTGCCAGAAACGCGAGGTGAATCTACTATCTCGATCAGAGATAATGGATGTTGGTACACCATGTAGTCGCACGATCTCTTTAATGTACGTCTTGGTTAACTTTTCCATCTTGTCTGTTTCCTTTATTGGCAGGAAGTGCGCGGACTTGGTCAATCTGTCCACAACCACCCATATGGTATCCATCCCACCTGATGTCTTAGGAAGTTTGGTTATGAAGTCCATGGTTATTCGCTCCCACTTCCACTCGGGTATATCCGGTTGTTGAAGTAGTCCTGATGGCTTCTGATATTCCACCTTGACCTTGGCACAAGTGAGGCACTTGCTCACATAAGTAGCAATTTCAGCCTTCATGTTTGGCCACCAGAATAACCTTTTGAGGTCTAGATACATCTTATCTGACCCAGGGTGAATGGAGTATCGAGTCTTGTGGGCCTCGTTCATTACAACATCTCGGTTCCCACCGAACTTCGGTGTCCAGATTCGATTCATGAGATAACGAGTTCCATCCCCTTTGACTTCCAAGTTCTTATCCATCCCCCTTAGTGCTTCGCTTGCCACGTCTTCTGGTTTCAAGGCTTCTAATTGGGCATCCTTGATTTGGGTGGCTAGTTGGGAGTGGATGGTCATGGCTAGGGATTTTACTCGGCGACCCGAGTATTCTTTCCTGCTTAAGGCATCGGCTACTACATTGGCCTTGCCTGGGTGGTAACGAATTTCACATTCGTAGTCATTCAGTAATTCCACCCATCTTCTTTGGCGCATGTTAAGTTCTTTCTGATTGAGAATGTGCTGAAGACTTTTGTGATCAGTGAAGATGGTGCACTTGGTGCCGTAGAGATAGTGCCTCCAGATCTTCAGGGCGAACACCACCGCTCCCAGTTCAAGGTCGTGGGTTGTGTAATTAACTTCATGTGTCTTCAGCTGCCTTGATGCATAAGCGATAACTTTTCCTCTTTGCATGAGCACACAGCCGAGGCCTTGATTCGAAGCATCGCAATACACCACAAAATCATCGGTTCCTTCTGGAAGAGACAAGACCGGTGCGCTGCATAGGGCTTGCTTTAGTGTCTGGAAGGCGGCTTCTTGTTTGTCTTCCCATTCGAACACCACACCTTTCTGAGTCAAGGTGGTGAGAGGCTTAGCGATCTTGGAGAAATTTTGTATGAATCTTCGATAGTAGCCTGCGAGTCCCAAAAACTGTCGGATTTCTGTTGGCGTTGCAGGTGTTGACCAATCTTCGATTGCTTTGATCTTTGAGGGGTCCACATGTATTCCTTCTTTGCTTACTACGTGGCCAAGGAATCCTACTTCACGGAGCCAAAATTCACACTTTGAGAATTTGGCGTAAAGCTTCTCGGTTCTTAAAATCTCCAGAACTAGTCGTAGGTGTTGTCTGTGCTCTTCTTCGCTCCTCGAATAGACCAAGATATCATCGATGAATACGATGACAAATTTATCCAAGAAGGGTCGACACACTCGATTCATCAAATCCATGAACACTGCAGGCGCGTTAGTTAACCCGAATGGCATTACTACAAACTCATAGTGCCCATAACGAGTTCTGAATGCCGTCTTGGGGATATCCTCTTCCTGAACTCGTAGTTGATGATAACCCGACCTCAGGTCGATTTTTGAAAAGTAGCTGGCTCCTTGGAGCTGGTCGAAGAGGTCATCTATTCGGGGTAGGGGATAACAGTTCTTGATAGTGAGTTTGTTTAGTTCTCGATAGTCTATGCACATGCGAAAAGACCCATCCTTCTTCTTTACAAATAAGACTGGTGCTCCCCAGGGCGAGAAGCTTGGCCCGATGAACCCTTTGCTCAATAGTTCATTCAGCTGGCTGGATAGTTCTTGCATTTCTGCCGGTGCTAAGCGATATGGAGCCCTGGCGACGGGGGTAGCTCCTGGGATTAAGTCGATCCGAAATTCGACTTGTCGTGTGAGTGGTACACCAGGCAGATCGTCTGGGAAAACATCAGGGAAGTTGCATACTTCTGGAATTTCTTTGATGTCCTTCACCTCCTGTTTCTTGTCTACGATGTGGGCTAAGAAAGCATGGTATTGCTTTCGGAGGTACTTTTGGGTTTTAACACAAGAGATGATTTGTAGGTTCGCACTAGGTTTATTGCCATAAACGGTGAGAACGTTGCCATTCGGCAGATTGAGGCGGACGGCCCTTTCGTAACATAGAATGTCGGCACGATGAAGGCTTAACCAATCCATACCAATGATTATATCGAAGCTTTTTATGGTGACCGGCATAAGGTCAATTTTGAACAAATGGTTGTCTAGAGTGAGAGTACACCCTATGTAAATATCATTAGCGCGCTCAACCTTTCCATTTGCCATTTCTACGATGTAAGAATCTTCTAGTGGTTGAGAATTTTGCTTAAGTATATGTTTGAATTGGTGATTTATGAAACTTCTTTCTGCCCCACTATCGAAAAGTACGCATGCATAAGAGTTATTGAGGAGGAACGTACCAGTAACCACAGAGGGATCCTTGACTGCTTCTCCATGCCCTAAAGTTAGGACTCTCCCTACACCCCCAGCATTAGGGGCTCGTGCCTTGGGGCAGTTCCTCCTGAAGTGTCCCGTTTCACCACATCCATAGCAGGTTTGATTTGCTCCAGTGTTGGCGGTCGTAGTGACTTGTACGGCGGGTTGGGTAGTCGCTCTACAGAATCGTGCGGTGTGCCCCTTCTTGTTGCAGTTATTGCAGTGCAACTCTCGACAAGCACCGTTATGGTGGTAGTTACACTTGTTGCACTTGGGAAGAGTTCCCGTATACTGTTTCGGCGGCGCTGGAGCGACAGCAGTAGTGGCGGCACGAACAGCAACAATTTGTTGCTTTTTGGCGGGGTCCTGAATTGGTTGTTTCTTTTTATTGCCCCAGAACCTCCTTTGGTTGTTCCCTCCTTTCGTTCGGTCGGTGGTGGTTATCACGGTACCACGTCTAGCCCTGTGATCTATGAGTTGTTGTGCCAATTCCTTGGCACTCTCAAAGGTAGTGGGTTTCGAGGCCAATACACTATCTTGAATCTGGGATGATAGCCCCCAGAGATATCGTTCCACCTTCTTCTCTTCTGGAGTGACCATTGTTGGGCAGAGGAGTGCTAAGTCATTAAAACGGGCAGTATAAGTTTCAAGATCAGTGCCTGTCATTCTGAGGTTCCAAAGTTCTTCTTCAAGTTTTTGTATTTCGCCCCTCGGGCAGTATTCCTTTAACATTAGGGCTTTCAAATCCTCCCAGCTGATTGCGTTAGCTACTGCAGGAGTAAGTGACTTAACTCGGCCATTCCACCAAGTAAGTGCTTTTCCAGTGAAAGTGAATGCCGCATACTTGACCTTGCTCGCTTCGGGACAAGCGCAGATTTCAAAAACTGCCTCGGTCCTTTCGAACCATTGCACCAGTGTGATAACGCCCCCGCTTCCATTGAAAGGGTCGGGTTTTCCATTCGTGAAGTCTTTGTAAGAGCACTCCCTCGTACGCCCCGTGCTGTCCCCATGAATGGAATTGGTAGCTCCTGATCCAGAACCGCCAGAACCATTGGTCCCCATTTGCGACATTGCTGCCGCCATGGCTGCCGTTACTGCAGCCTGGAACATTGCAGGATCAAACTGCGGAGGTGGTGGTGGAGGCGGCACTGGGTTGTTGGAAGGCCTTGGTCTTTTCCTTGGTGGCATGGTTCTGTCATAATAAAAAAAATGACTAGTCGGTAAGACTTCAATAGTGATAACGAGTCGAGTGTTACTGGTTTCATCCCTCTTGTATTTTATCAAAACTTTATTATTTGTAAACTATTTGTGTGATCAGGTTATGATGTATAGTGCCAAATATTCAATAAATAAAACATATGCCAAATTTCGTTGATAACTTTTAGTACATAACCTTTAGAGGGAAAAGTTTGACCTCATAAGGGTCTACATTACATCGTTACAAAAGATAGTTTTTGGCATTACAAAAACCCTTTGAATAGTGTGATCACATAGTCGCAGGGTCGACCTACATACAAAGAGTAACACCAACGCATACTCCTAAAATTTTACTACCAAAACATAAGAATAGTAATGAGTTCTAATCACTGCGACCCTTCTTTGACGGAGGCTGCGATGATGTCGATGCGCCCTGTAGTTCCGCCAATCTGCGTCCGGCTACAACCATTCTCTCTTCGAGAGCCATGTATCTTTCCCGATACTCTCTTGTTTCTGCTTGAGCTGCTAGAAGGTCTTGGATGAGTTGGTCTCTGTGGCGGGAGTCTCGTTCCAGGTCTCTGGTGCGATCGGTAGTAGACTGTACGATGACACTTAACTCCCGGACCTGATCGGTCGTCGTCCTACCACGATCATCCATTCTTGCTATTCGTTGTATCGTGACGGGGAGAGCTCTGTCAGCCGGTCCACCATGAGTGAGATCATAGTAACCTCGTTGGTAGCCATATGGTGACTGCTGGCGTTGTTGTCGGCTCCATCTTTCGATCGTTGTTACCCAAGGGGGTTCAGGTCCGTTGTATCCAAAACGGTGCGTTGGTACCCTCGCGATGTAGGGAGGGTTGAATACTTCTGGTGGTTCCTCCGCTTCGTTCCCAAACATGACTATCTCATCACCTTCCTCTTCTTCCTCTTCGTCTTCATTTTCTTCTTGGTCGTCTTCCTCTTCTTCTTCATTTTCTTCTTGGTCGTCTTCCTCTTCTTCTTCTTGTTCGTCTTCCTCCTCGGGATCCTCTTCGGGATCCTCTTCGGGATCCTCCTCGGGCTCATCATCGATCCATCCCGCGTTTCCCCGATTGGGAAAATAGGGGTCCCCGGGTATGTGAAATCCTGCCATGTCGTCTGCACGAGAAATGGGGTTAAGAAGCACATATCGGAAAATAATAATTGGGCACTATAGAAACGTACAAATACTCCTATAGTATTTTTAAATGTTTATATTCGGTTCTTAGTGTGTTCTTTATGGAGTGTAATTAGGTTTTCGGATTTGTCGCTCATTACGACTATTCCTTAGTGTGCGTAAGTTACTTCTTGGACGGATATAGTTGATCAGGCTATATCCCTCCCAGAACTGATATAGTTGATCATGCTAAGGCGTATTTATAATGTTCGACTCCTTCTCTTTCAATTTATGTTCTCCTAAGATATGACACCATACTAGTATAGAATGCATGTAAGTATACTTTAAAACAAGAAATTATTTGTTTTCTAAAAGTACAACTCGTTAAATCACTTTAAGAATCAGAGACTTTTAGTCCCAAATGTGTTTATAGTTTGTATATCTTATGTGGTTTGACATACTTAATTCACTATAAACCGTGCTCTGATACCAATCTGTCACACCCCCAAACCAAGGATGGCGGAAACGTCCGGGGGTGGAGGACTTCATGTATAGTATCATAACCACAATTTCAATAGTAATTTAAGCAAACACAACCAACATATATATAATTGAAAAAGTTACATCACTTGTATGAATTACATGTTTCAAAATCAATTACAATATGTTGTCAAAATATGAAAAGTTTGAGAGAAAGTGGTGTTTGATACTTAGTGAAATGAGGGCAAATGAGAGAAAATAAGGAGAGAGGATGTTTGTTCCAGCTCCAAAAACGTGTGAATCAGTGTAAATTGAGTGGAAATGACATTGATGTGACCTAGGTAAGGTGGGGAGGTGTGGTTAGTCAAAGAGTGGGTGTGGGGTGGTTGCTTGTGACATTGGATAAGGCAAAGTCAACACTCCACCTTTAATAATTCACCCATTTGATTTTTATTATTTAAATAATGATTTTCATCAAAATATGTTTAAATTATGAATATTTAGAGTTTATTATGTTAAAATATAATTTCTGGAGAAAATCCCGCTTTAAAATCATGAAAAACGGGCTTAAAATGTTAAAAATATCAAAAATAGGCTAAAAGTGGCAAATATGCGAATTCTGGCCGAGGCTCGGCCTTCTGGTGCTGAACCGAGAGAGAGAGAGGCAGAAACCGAGAGGGAGGAAGAGAGAAGGAAGGAACCGAGAGGGAGAGGGAGAGAACAGAGGGAAACGAAAGGGGCGAGTCAGACGCGAGAAGCGATGGGCGAGGGTTCGGTCCGAAGGGTCAGTAACGAGGGTGGGGTTCGGTTCGGGAATAAGAGGCGAGAATGTCAGAACCGAACGTACTGTAGTGAACAGTACCTTCGGTTCGGTTGGTGAACAGTACCTTCAGTTCGGTTCCTCTTGGGCAGGGTTCGGTTTCGGTTAGTGGTGAACAGTACCTTCGGGTTCGGCTCAGGTGGGTTCGGTTCGGCATCAGGAGGGTTCGGTTCGGCTCAGGAGGGTTCGGTTCGGCATCAGGAGGGTTCGGTTCGGCTCCTCTTGCTCTCAGTCCCTAAGAGGACCTTCGGGTCCTAAGAAGCTTCTCTCTTGGTTTCGGTTCCTAATGTCTATTTTTCTCGTTTTTACCCCGTTTTAAGCTGTTTTTGACACGGTTAAGCATCGGAATGACCCGAATGATTCTAAAAAGTTACGGGAACTATTTGAGAGAGATTTGGGAGAGATTTCGCATACTTGGAGAGATTTGGGAGAGATTTGACATTCTTGGAGAGATTTCTCATACAAAGGGATATTTGCGAGAGGTTTCACATACTTATAGGGATTTGGGAGAGATTTGACATTCTTGGAGAGATTTCTAATACAGAGAGATATTTTAGAGAGATTTCGCATACTTGGAGAGATTTGGGAGAGGTTTGACATAGAGAGAGATAGTGTGGAAACGATTGAGAGAGGTTCCATGTGGGATAGTTGTGAGTGTCCGGCATCAAAATGTATGGTTCGTGAACCCTGTTAAGCCTTGTTTAAGGATCTTACACACTCCCGATGAGTATGCAACATTGTTTTATCGTTCTAGTTCATTGATTAGAACTAGGGTTTAGGAAATTTTTAACACAAGACTTTTCTCAAGTGATGTTTTCCCATTAATATAGCAAGTTATACAGTATGAACATAACACAAACCCTAATACACAAGGTTTAATCGAGTTGACCGGTCTTGACTTGATGATTTGACTTGACTCAAGATTGACGATTGTCACACTCCACAGAGATACGCGAGTAGAGGATAATAAATAGAACTTTTGTATTGTCCTTAATAAAACACCCCCTAGACACGAGTGTGAAGGATAAGTATCATTGGAACTTATTAAGGTCCAATAAAACAGGATTTCCATATTAAAAATTTCAGTTTTAAATTCATGAATCTTTAGATTGGAGACACGTCCTTTGCAACACTTCCCCTAGACACGAAAGTGGAGGACTATCTCCGTAACCTAAATCTCCGAAAAGGGGAGACCGTGACTTGAGTGTATAGATCTATACGGGACTGACTATCCCACACCTAGCTGCTAGCTACAGCCGAACCGAAAGGTTCAAGGGTGACGAAAGTCATAGAAGATATTGGCCCCGTCTCGAGTCATATCTAGTTTGTAGTATGGTTATGGAACTCGCAATCAAGATTATGAAAACTTTATACTTATTTATTAGTTTCATTACGTCTTAAAACTAATGTACATTTAAAGGTAACCAAACTTTCAGGAAACTTCGCACACACACACTTTAAGTATGGTAGATACTTGTACGTTACTTTCAGATTCGATAACACTTCACAAACATTTTAGGAAAATATAGAATTTTCCTGGGATAACAATTGAACATAATCAGAACCGTACAATATAACAGTTAACCAAACATTACTTTTAAGAAAATATGGGATTTTCTTGGGTTCGTAACTTTTTTAGAAAACCGGAAGGAAACTTGGACATTTTCAGAAAACAAAACCGCTTATGAACTCACCAGCTTTATGCTGATTTTTAGAATGCTTGTATTCTCAGGTCCGCATTAGATAGATACCCGACGACCCTTTTGATGAAGACAGAGTGCGTTGAAGACACGTCTTACTTTTGTTCATATATATACATATGTATCATACTTGTACAACTTTACTTTTGAACAAATGTAAATTTTAATATGTAATGTAATGGTTGTTTACTTTGCTTACTATGTACATTGGTTGCGATATTCATGACATCCTCCGCCCCGGAACGTTTCCGCCTTCGGTTTCGGGGTGTGAAATTGAATGCTTTAGCTCATGCCCTTGTAACCAATCCATCGAGCATTTGAATTGGATCCTTTGCTGACAGTTGTGGGTTTGCATCAAGTTTTGAATCGATTTAATCCCCAGAGCCACCCCCGTAGCCAAATCGCCTTACCGTCTAGCACCAATAGAAATGCAAGAGTTATCCAGCCAACTTAATGAACTGCTCAAAAAGGGATTCATCAGACCGAGTTCCTCTCCGTGGGAGCCCCGATTTTATTTGTGAAAAAGAAGGACGTATCCTTTTGGATGTGTATAGATTATCGCAAACTGAACAAGCTTACCATCAAAAATCGTTACCCTCTTCCCCGAATCGACGACCTCTTCGATCAACTTCAAGGAGCCACCTACTTATCAAAGATTGACCTGAGATCAGGGTACCATCAATTGCGAGTCCATGAGGGGGATATTCCTAAGCCTGCTTTTCGGACTCGGTATGGTTAGTATGAGTTTGTAGTGATGCCCTTTGGTCTAACCAATGCACCCACAATATTCATGGATCTAATGAATCGGGTGTGCCGCCCCTTCCTAGACAAGTTCGTTATAGTATTCATTGATGATATACTTGTCTATTCTCGAAATGAGGAAGATCATAGACAACACTTAAGAGTAGTCCTAAAAACTTTAAAGGCGGAGAAACTTTATGCGAAATTCTCTAGGTGCGAGTTCTGGATCAGAAAGGTGACTTTCCTCTGTCACGTGGTTAGCAAGGAATGCATACACGTGGACCATTTCAAAATCAAGGCGATTGAGAATTGGTCAGTACCAAAGATGCCCACAGAAATCCATCAATTCTTGGGTCTGGCTGGACTATCGCATATTTATTCAGAACTTCTCAAGGATTGCCTAGCCCCTAACCACCCTAACTCAGAAAGGTGTATCCTTTAGTTGGGGAGGAAAACAAGACACTGCGTTTCAAACATTAAAGCAGGCCTTATGCAGCGTACCTATCTTGTCTCTCCCTGAAGGGACGAAGGACTTTGTTGTCTTCTACGATGCATCTAATCAGGGCCTAGGTTGTGTGCTCATGCAGCAAGGAAAGGTTATTGCTTATGCCTTGAGACAACTGAAAGCACACGAAGTCAATTATATGACTCATGACCTGGAATTGGGAGCGGTGGTCTCGCATTAAAGATATGGAGACATTATCTTTACGAAACCAGGTGCACCGTCCTCACCGACCATAAGAGCCTACAACACCTTTTCGATCAGAAAGAGTTGAACATGAGACAACGGCGATGGGTAGAGCTACTTAATGATTACGAGTGTGAAATACGCTATCATCCAGGCAAGGCGAACTTGGTAGCAGATGCCCTCAGCCATAAAGAGTACTCTAGTCGCAGAGGGAAGAAACTGACTATGACCATCTATTCCCATCTATCCACCCAAATCAGAGAGGCTCAGCTGGAAGCCTTGAAACCAGAAAACATGTCAGGTGAAGCATTGAGGGGAATGGAAAAGAACATAGAGATCAAGGGAGATGGAGTTTACTATTTTATGTACCGGAGGATCTAGACCCCAAAGTTCGATGGTTACCAAGAAATTGTGATGAGCGAAGCTCACATGACTCGTTACTCCGTTCACCCAGGTTTAAATAAGATGTATCTGGATCTCAAAAGCTTTATTAGTGGTTGAACATGAAAGCAGAGATCGCTACCTTCGTGCGCAAGTGCCTGACTTGCGCTAAGGTGAAGGTGAAATACCAAAATCCCTCAAGTCTACTTCAACAGCCCGAAATACCTGAGTGGAAGTGGGAAGGAATTGTGATGGATTTCATCACTAAATTACCTAAGTCTCCGAGTGGATACAATACCATCTGGGTAATTGTCGACATATTGACTAAATCCACTCACTTCTTGCCGATCAAAGAAACCTTCAAAATGGAGAGACTGACACGAATCTACACCCAAGAGCTAGTCCAATTGCATGGTGTGCCTATGTCCATTATCTCTAATCGAGATAACATATTTACCTCGAGATTTTGGCAATCACTACAGAAGGCTCTTGGAACTAAGTTGGATATGAGCACAACTTACCATCCTCAAACCGAGGGGCAGAGTGACATGCTGTAACACCCCATAATTTATTTCGTCGCTTTAAACCGGTTCCGTTAGTAAAACCGTGTTGTCCCAAATTTTTCCGTTAACTTTGGATTAATTTAATTTATTTGCGACTTCTATTTAAATTTCATAAGAGTTGGATTACATTTTAATTCATTAAAATATTTTCTATTTTCATTTAGAAAATATTTAGTTTCGTCTAAATCGTAATTACGGTAAATTAATTGGGTGCGACGAAAAAGCATCGTCTAACAGCAGTATCGGGTATAATTCCACCGGGCCACAAACTCAACCTCTATATAAGGGATTGAGTGACATCATTTTGAGGCTTTTTCCCTCTCTCTAAAAACTTTCTATCACTACACTCCCTCTCTAGAACTCGAATTGGCTCAAAAACCCCATTTCAAGCATCATTTGGTAAGAAATCCATCCTAAACTTGTTATCTAACTTAATTGGTTTGCAAATTCATGTTGGAATCACCCAAAACACATATGAACATGTGTTTATGGTCTAAGAACCCTCCTTAGGCCGTGAACACCTCATATGAGGGTTTTGAAGCCTGAAAACCTCTCCAAAACACTTCTAGGGCCTACATTCGACCTAGAAACGTGCATGCATGGAATAAGGACCCAAAAATCATGACATTTGATGTGTGAACATGAGTTTACGGCCTAAGAATCTTCTTGGACCGTAAACCTTCAATCTTAGACCTTAAACACTATTTTGGGTGTTAGTTTGCCCCTAAACACCTTCAATGAACTTCCATGAGTGCATATAACCGTATAACCCTTCAAGAAATGCACCAAAACATTCATAATTGGAACAAACGAGAGTTTATGGTCCAAGAACATTCTTAGACCATAAAATCATCTTCCAAGATCATAAACTCTTCAAATGGGTGTTTAAGTGCCCTTATCACCTTGAATGGCTTGTATGTTGGACTAGAATCACATGTGATTGAATTACAACCACCAAGGCCCTTGATTCATGGACAAACATGAGTTTACGGTTGTAAACTCGTGAGTTTAAGGTAGTAAACTCCCCAAGAACATCTCCTTAGACCTTAAACTCATTTCCAAGACCATTTCAAGTCCCGATCACTTCCTAAGCCATGAAATCAACCCTAGAACATTCCCGTGTGCATTGTAAGACTTTGTGGCATCCAAGAACACACCACCCATGAGTTTACGGCCGTAAACTCATGGGGAATGAGTCATTAGAACCGTAAACCCTATTATGAGTTTACTCTTGAGGAGTAAACTCCATATCCAAGCTTCACATGTCCTTAAATGCCACCCGGGTCCTTCCAAACACTTGTAATGGAGTGTTTCCACAACTAGAAGTGTTTGTACCTAACTAATAGATAATTCAAGTCCTAATTAGATACAAATGTGTATCTTTTCATTATACATAGGAACTTCATGCGTTTGAAAGCCCCGAACCAACGTTTAACATCTTAAATTGTCACGTTTCTCGACTGGTGAGTTCATACCCCTACACTTTTTCCGTGTTTTTCAATGTTTTCAGGGGGGAATACAAGCAAACTATAACTGTTTTTGAATTTATAACATTGATATGTTTCAAATAATATCTGGTAAACTTATAAACACTTTAGCCCTTTATGTATTATGTTGAGCATAAGGGATGATTTATCAACTACAACTAAATGGATTTTAGTTAAGAAAATAACCAAACTAATCAAATTATTATGGGAATAATTTGGGGTTCTTTAGTGTTCGTTTTATCATGTACTAATATGTATATAAAGTTATTAGATAAACTATGTCTGATTCAGTTTATCTCCGTATCATTTGAATGTATTGCCAGATAGTTTCATTGTATGTATCTATATTCACTGTATTATGTTTCATAATCTTTTGTATGTTTGATATCGTATGAGAACCCTGTGAATAGTTTAGTACTAGTTTGTGAGTTAGTCACTACCCTTTATGGATGATCAGTAAATCCTCCCCGGAAGTGTAACCAGAGTCTCCTGGAGGGAGAGCGAGGAATTTGTGAATAGATCTATTCAGGACTGACAATCCCACACCTTAACTGCTAGCTACAGTTAGGCGGGCACGCCTGGGGTGACAAATTCTGGATATCGTCCGACGTCTGACAAGCGTCAAGGAGGTCTCGTTGTCGTATCAGCATGGTTACCCGACTCACAACACGTATTAATATAAGTTTATTCATGACTTGGTTTTGGATTTGAATATTATATCAATCTTCTATCTTTAGATCTTATATCTAGTTCGGGACAGTAATCCCATGGTTTTTAGTCTATAGGGTTCATATCTATTTCAGGATGTTATTCCTATGGTTAGAATCTATATCTAGTTCGGGATAGTGATCCCATGATTTTATCACACAATCTTATATCTAGTTCAGGATAGTGATCCCATGATTTTATCAAACTATCTTATATCTATTTCAGGATAGTAATCCCATGGTTTTATCAAACTATTTTGTATCTAGTCCGGGATAGTAGTCCCATGGGTTTCAGTCTATATTTTCAAGTATATCAAACTATCTTGTATCTAGTTCGGGATATTAGTCCCAAGGTTTTCAAACTACTTTCTATCTACAGTTCGTGTATATTAAAGTATTTTATATCTAATTCGGGATAGTAATCCCATGATTCTCAATATATAGTTTTGTGTATTAAACTATACTCTGTGTTATTCTGTCACACCCCAAAACCAGGAACGGCGGAAATGTTCTGGGGCGGAGGACGTCATGTATAATATCAACAACAATGTAAAGTAGTAAGCAAGCAACAACAACATCCATTGCATTAATAATATAATTATTATACAAATGTGTTCTGTCAAATTTTGATAACACTAAAGCATAAATCAAAATGAAAGATAAGTCTTGAACAAGCTCCATCTTCCTTTCTCCTTGCATCGGTACCTGTCTATGATGACTTGAGGATACAAGTAATTTTGAAAGCGAGTATCAGCCTTAAAGCTGGTCAGATCATAAGTATTTATTGTCTTAATTTGAATGTAAGAATATGTAAGTACATGTATTGTAAGTATTGAAAGTGTATATGAACTGTAAGTGTTTGAAAAACCCTAGAATCCCTATGATTCCTACTAATATATGAAGGTGTCTTCTACCAAGACCTAACTGTTATGAATGTAGTCTTCTCCCAAGACCTAACTGTTCTGAATGTATGTTCCTTGTAAGAGTATGTATTTTCCCAAGTATAACTATCATTATCCAAAAATATAGTTTCTACATTAATGTGTGTCGTGTGAATGTTCACGAAGTGAATGTAATGGGAAAATGAAATAGTACTATGGTGTAGTGCTGTAAGAACTACTGCCGTACTAAATTACCTTAAACCGGATTTTATATTAAGGCATTATGTGATAAATTGCACCATACTATCGACTAGTAACAACGACATAATGAATGGTCGTAATAACGGAATGACGTTTGGCACCCGCAGACCTACAGGTCCGGCTGTAGCTAGCAGCAAGGTGTAGGATTGTCAATCCAGTATAGATCTATACGCAAACTCACGCTCTCCCTCCAAGAGAATTCTGGCTACAACTCGAGTCATGACATTTAAGTCATGCTCCGATTTAAATCACAATAATTAACGTATTCTTGTATATGTACTTTAATGAACTGTTCTAGCTGTAATGTAATGAAGTGTTCTAGCTGTAATGTGATGAACTGTTCTAGCTGTAATGTGATGAACTGTTCTAGCTGAAATGTAATGAACTGTTCTAGCTGTAATGTACGTGCTCTCTACCTAGCAAGTATAGTAATGTAATCATTCTAGTATAGTTGTATATGTTCTCGTCCTAGTATAGTCGTATATGTAATGTACTGTAATGTTCTAGAAAGTATTGACTCATGAATGAACTGACTCATTGTATGATATCGCATTCTAGTAATGGTTCTAGTATCTTCCTGAACTACCCATATGGTAGCTTTCTAATAATCTAAGTGGTACGTATGGACATGGATGTATACCCTTGCTACCTAAGGGCATAGGATGAACTGGAAGGACCTTTTATGACTATATATGTACACATGATATATAACTAATATTTAAACGACTTTCGGACAAATACCCAATATCCCACCAGACCACATCTCAAGGCGTGAAAAGGAAATAGGGTGGATAGCCTTCCTAAGTCTTTTAAACATTTCTTATATAACTATACATATAGAGGCATGCAATTTATAATATAAAAGCATAAATAAGTTTTGTAAGACATTTGAAATATAAGTATTATTTTAAGAAAAGATCGACTTGATGTCAATCTATAAAAAAATTTGAAGGACTAAGTTTAATAAAACAGTTTAAGTATAAGGAAACATTTGTTTGAAACACAGTTGTAAATAAGTTCGAAAGGAAATGTACGGAGTAAGCTGTACAGTGTAAAAAGGAGTTTAAAACATATAAAATGTTCATAAAAAGTCATTTGAAGGAAACTGTTTGGTAAAACGGCTATTGAGTAGCCAAATCATTTGAATGTTGTATATTAATCACATGTGATTGATGTAATAAGTAATATAATCCTACTTACTAATCACATGTGATTGACATAATAAGTAGCATGATTCTACTTGTATCCCCCCCCCCCCATAAAACATTTAAAAAGAGTTTAAAACATTAGTTAAGGGGTATGAACTCACCTGCAGTAAGTGACTGGAATTGAACAGATTGTTATCGTACGGAAGGATCGGACAAGTGCTTGGTGTCAAGTGGAGACTTAGACACACACAATGATCCTAATTACATATGAGAACATATGTATATAAATAATTACTGATTATAACACTAATTATACAAGTAATAACATTTAAGCGCGAGGAAAACACTTTTGGTCAAGTGCTAGGAGGCTAAAGGGTTGCAACAAAGGAGTGCAATGCCCCTAATGTGAGTTTAAGGTCTAATGACCATATTCATTGGAGTTTACGGCCCAAGAGAGTAAGCTCCTAGCCGTAAACTCCCAACCAAGGCTTGGGATGGTACTTTCAATTACTAACAACCTTAGTGGGAATTGTTTCAAGGCCTTTACAAGTGTTTGGGCACCATATTGACTCCTTTGGGGAGTTTACGGCCCAAAGACCCTTTTCCCTTGGAGTTTACGGCCGTAAACTCCCTTGGGAGGGTGATTATGGTGCTTTCAAGTCTCTATAATAACTAGGAACAATTCTAGGCTTTTGGACTTGGCTTTGGAAGAGTTTATGGCACCATTTGGTACCATTTCTTGGAGTTCACGGCCATAGAACATTTTAGGCCGTAAACTCCATCACACATGGGGTTCTAAATGTTTTAGCTAGTCCATAACTCATCTAGGTACTTATCCAAATTGTCTCATGGCCTTAGGAAGTGTTTAGGGTGTCCTTTGACCCCTTTATGGGAGTTTACGGCCCAAGAACCATTCTTGGCCGTAAACTCTTCAATACTTGTGCTTTTCTTATGTTTCCTAGGTCCTAAAAACATTAAGGTATTTGCCAAAAATAGAGTCCAAGCCTTTGGGGGTGATTAGGGCACTTTTAGCCCTTGAAAAAGGGGTTTACGGCCCAAGAGCATATCCTTGGCCGTAAACTCCTAAAAGTATATGGTTTTGATTGATTTCTAGCCTCTAATGTCCATACATAAAGTCCTTAACTAGTTGCCTAACAAGGAATTGGGAATAGATGGCCTTTAGGCCTTGTTTTGGAGTTTACACCCCAAGAACGTTCTTGGGCCGTAAGCTCCCGGATCTTGTGTTTTGGACATGTAAATAATGTTATTAAGCATATAACAAGTATTAAAACACATCTAGGGAAGTAGACTCACAATCTGGGATGAAAACCTGAAGATCTGTGAGAGAGAAATTGGATTTTCTCTAAATGGAATTCAACTAATGAACCAATTTGGTTCAGAATTCTATTTATAGTCCTGAGATTTTTGGCAGAAAATATTTCTATTCTCGGAATGGATTCTAATGATCTAGGGTAATGGAATTTAAAGTGTTGCACAAAATCCTAGTGCAACCACTCTCCGAATACCCCTTTTTGGTGTAAAACCCTGAAACTGCCAAACTTATATTCTAAGTCTGAATTTTTATTGTAACTGCTCTACTTCTATTGTATTGAAATGGTTTGATTAGAATGGAAAATTTCAAGTTGTCGCATCATCCCCCTGTTAAAGGGAATTTCGTCCCGAAATTAGAATTTAGGCAAGGAAGTATGCACGAATGATCGAGTAGTGAGGAGAAAACTTCCTAATCGACTGGTTCTAGCGCACTTAAGTGAAATCGGGCTCTCGGTTGGCATTCCAACGAACCTTCACTAACTGGCGACGGCTTTGCTTCGTCCGCTTGTCCTCTCGGTCGAGGGTCACTACGGTTCTAATACGAAGGGGAGGATCTCGACGAGTGGACTTGCAAGAGTCCTAACGGAAAGGTATAGTTTCACGATCGAGATGCGAAGAGTAGAAAGTATGTTACTGAGTTCGCAGAGTAGGTCTAGTTTGTGCGAGGCACAGGACCGATTCTGATAAGAATCTCGAAGGTCTTGTCTAACTTGGATTTAGCTTTCCACGCTTTACGAAGCGTATTAAGCCATTCCTAGAGTGAGTTATTCTAAAGAACTTGGTCACTCACTTGGAATCTCAAAAGTTCCTTTTCTTGGCGTAACTTCCCAGTCAAAGGCCACCCCTTGCTGGGTCAAAGTCGTACGAGTTTCTGTAGCTTGCGAGGAGTTCTAAATGAACTAAGGCGGTAGGTCGGTAAGACCTATAATTTGGTAAATGACTGTCGGCGTCTCTGGTCTCGATAAATGCTCAACGGTTTTGACAAATTGAAAGAGTACTCAAAATTTCCCACACTACTAATAGTAGGTCTTAGAAATTTGACTCTTCAATTTCAAAACTCGTGCTTTGAGAACATCGCTAAAAGTTCCTCTGAAGGGAATGTTTTCCCATGGGTTCCTTCTTACTACAAGGGTAGATAAGCAAGTCATTACATGGAGAAATGACGAACTAATCCAGGTAAGAAAGACGTACCCTACTCGTTTTAGCTAATAAAAGCTATGGGTGTGTTGGTCCTATCCGAAGGGTATCACTACGGACTCGAAGTGTCCGTATCGAGTTCAGGAGATAGTCTTCCGGACATCTTTCCCTAACACTCGAACTGGTGATATTCGGATCCCGGATCCATTCCTGGAAGTAGTTTCTTCCTTTGCGTTTGCTCAACCATTTTGTCTACGCGCGGCAGAGATAACGATTTCTAATGAAAAATCTCGACGGAGTCCTCAATAACCGAGGTACATGCAATGCGATCCATCGATCTCTGGAAGAATATGACCACGGTTCTCTAGGGTGAGAAACCTAGTCTTCTAATTCTATTTTTTTGTAGTTCGCTAAGTTGTCCAAACTGTTCTTGTATCTCCGTGGGTGTTTAAACTATAAGGTGATCTGTTTACGGAAGTCGTACTGGGTTCTAAGTTTGTTTGCACGACGGGGCGATTACTCGTAGACTTAAGCAGTTCTCCGTCCTGAAGTTCATATTAGAATTCATACTTGGTTCACAATCACCATTTCGTGTATACGAGTCATATATAATTAAGGTTGAAAAGGTAGTCTAATAATTGATTCTTCTTTAAGCTCATATCCCATCGGGGAAAAAGAATTTAAAGTGGAATCATCAATTCTAAACCTGTAGAACCTTGATTATATATCACTCTTATGCATACATTCCTCAGTGATAGATCAACCGCATGAATCCCTGGATTAAACTTGACGTACTGTATGAGTGCTACTTCGGGGATTTCTTCGGAAAGAAAATAACTAATAGGTACTCCTGGCATGAGTACTTCGGTGTTCTGATGTGACGGTTTCGCTGGAAAAGTGATCTAGAAGAAAGGGGTGTACGTATGAAGCTGTTTTTGTGAGGATCAATTTGAATCGATTCGTATGATAATGTCGAAATAATACCGAAACTTAAAGACATTAGATTTGAACATAAGACGTTTACAGACAAAATACAACCGTGCAACCATGAACAGAGTTACAGTACTTTAGATTTACCACAATACTATTGTTGCGAATAAGGTATACTACAAAAGACAAGTATACGTAGCACGAGAGTCCTTATACAGATAGGATCTCGCAAAAGGTAAGACTCTAGTTGCACTAGTTCTAGATAATTTATAAGTCTGTTACAACGAAATGCCTTATTTGCATTTAACGTGGTTCCTGAGCAGGCTCTCCTGCAGCTGTGATCCTGAGAATCTTCCCGTCTGCGCCAGAGTTCTGTGTTATCGGGCAATCCTTCTGGAGATGTCCAATTTCACCACATTGGTGACATATCTGGACAGTACCCACGTCAGTGGAGGAAATGAAGTGTCGAGCAGGAGTTATGAGGACACGGTTGCTTTCATTGATCTCCCCTTTTGGGCAATTTCTGTAATAGTACCCTACCTCACCACAACTATAGCAAAGTAGGCTTGCTCCCGTGGTGGAGGTAATTCTACAGAAGTGAGCGATGTGTCCTATCTTGTGGCAATTATTGCATTGCCAAGCTCGGCAAATTCCCTTGTGGTGGTGGTTGCACCGGTCGCACTTCGGGAGTGTTCCTTTATATGGTCTGCTCTGCCTGGCAATTTTCTGAAACCGTTTGCGTTCTACTTTGGCTTGACGTTTTCTTTTCTTGAACTCTGAGTTGTTGTTTTGGGTGGTGGCGACTGTTACTATTTGTTGATTCCCCGGATCGTTAACACGATTAGGATCGTCAACTTCTTTTTCATCCTTGCTTGCGTTGGCAGTGCTGCGGTTTGCCAGGACTGCTGTCACGGCAGCCATCACGGCAGCTGTAACGGTGGCTTGAAAAGTAGCGGCGTCCATTGGAAAATTAGAGGTCTCGTTGCTTGGCTGGTTGTTTCCGGATGACGACATGATTCTGTTAACACGAAAGAATAAGGATTTTGTGAGCGATTCTGGTTGACCCTGATGTACTTAGATTATTCATGTAAAGAGTAGAAGTATGTTCTCGAAAGTTGGACCTACATCCCCATGATGCAGTCCTAGTCACGGGTGGAAGTAAGTTCGTAGAATGGTCTCAAGACGTTTGCTGTTCAAGCTGAGGTATCGTGGGTTGGTTAATAACAAGATCCGACCACTGAAAGAGACTTGGAAATGTCTCCGGATCTAACTTGCTATAGTCCAATGACTTGACTATAGCATGATTCAGATAGACTCTATTGAAAGAATGATAAGAGTACTTAAATGAAGAATGACACAGAGGTTAGCCGGCTGTCAATATCTTTGATATTCACGATGTAAAGATTTTGGCAAATGACCTTGTAAAGGTCTTACATCATATTCGCAGAAGATAGTTCCTGACAGCATAAAGACCTAACTAAAGTACTTACAGTACAAAATCATTTCATAGAAAATGCCACATCGGGCATAGCCAGACTAATATGATTCCTCATTATAAGGAAATAAAGTAAAGCGTCTACTTCTGGCGACGGTCATCCCTCTGGTGAACTTCACAGTTCAGCCAATTGATGTTCCATGTCAACCGGGTGTCTTTCGAACACCATCTGGTGTACTCGGAGTTCTAAGACTTCGGCTCGTGATTTCAGCCAGTGCTTGCAGCAGGGTTTCATGGCTTCTCTCGATCTCTCGTGTGCATCTCCTAGATGAATGGTGTGGAGGGTATGCATTCTAGCATAGGCGACTATTTCTAAAATCTGATGTACGGCTGTCCTGCCTTGAATCTCATTTCGGGCCTCTCTACGGACCAAGATTGGCAAGACTATATCTGTTAAGCCCTCATTGCTCAAGTCATGAAAGCTTCGGTCGCCATCAAATAGCATAGGCTGATCTTGTCCTTGGCTCCATATTTCCAAGCATTCCACTCACTTAGGGTCGGGCCATGAAAAGCCGGACTAGGGTTAGGAATTGGAAGGGAGCTGCTCGGGGTAGGTTTTCAAACTCTGGTTCGGAGTTAGCATCATACGAATGGTGTTCATCATGGTGATCATTCAAGGGGAAAAGGATGATCATTTTATGGTTATTTTCCAAACCAACCAGCTATGACTTCTTTAGGAAGATACTGGTTTGTCGAGGGGATGGAGTCCAGTTATGTTTTCTATGCGAGAATTTAGGGTAAGAGAATAATTATTAGCCGAACTATCTATGTATAATTATTTAGAAAACCTTCATTGGTTACATCGCTATTTGTGAAGTGCATACCAACTATGTGTAATCTAAACATGATAGACCTTCGAATAAGTGACCTTAACTCCAAATTCACACAGAATAGGGGTAAGGCAAAATTATTACAGATTCTTAGTCTATAACATCCTAATTACATGTAGCCTTAGTGTATCCACTTAGCAACTATCAACTTAGTAATGAAGATCCCGTTTTAGTTCTCAAGTATAAAGTACTTATAGTAACAACAAATACTCATATAGTATTTTAATTTTAATGTTATGTTCTATTGTTCTCATTGTGGTAGGGTTGGTAAGATTTTGCATTGTTGCAACCACACACTTAAACTTAGGCACATGCTAGTCAACCCTCAGATAATATAGGTGATCAGGCTATATCTTCCCAGTTTTGACCATATGTCTCTAAGCCCACTTGTGTTGCCCAACAATCGTAATTCTTTTGTACTGTCCTAGTGACACTGATTTTAGTATGAATGCAGCACGTATACTTACTTAAATATTTTATTATTTAAAGTATAAACTCTTGGTCAGAGTATTTTAATCCCTTATGTATTTATAGTTAGTATATCTTTTATGGGTTGATATACTTAATTCACTATAAACAATGCTCTGATACCAATCTGTCACACCCGAAAACTAGGAACAGCGGAAACGTTCTGGGGCGGAGGACGTCATGTATAATATCAACAACAATGTAAAGTAGTAAACAAGCAACAACATCATCCATTGCATTAATAATATAATTATTATACAAATGTGTTCTGTCAAATTTTGATAAACACTAAAGCATAAATCAAAATGAAAGATAAGTCTTGAACAAGCTCCGTCTTCCTTTTTCCTTCCATCGGTACCTGTCTATGATGACCTGAGGATACAAGTAATTTTGAAAGCGAGTATCAGATTTAAAGCTGGTGAGATCATAAGTATTTAGTGTCTTAATTTGAATGTAAGAATATGTAAGTACATGTATTGTAAGTATTGAAAGTGTATATGAACTGTAAGTGTTTGAAAAACCCTAGAATCCCTATGATTCCTATTAGTATATGAAGGTGCCTTCTACCAAGACCTAACTGTTCTGAATGTAGTCTTCTCCCAAGACCTAACTGTTCTGAATGTATGTTCCTTGTAAGAGTATGTATTTTCCCAAGTATAACTATCATTATCCAAAAATATAGTTTCTACATTAATGTGCATCGTGTGAATGTTCACGAAGTGAATGTAATGGGAAAATGAAATAGTACTATGGTGTAGTGCTGTAAGAACTACTGCCGTACTAAATTACCTTAAACCAGATTTTATATTAAGGCATTATGTGATAAATTGCACCATACTATCGACTAGTAACAACGACATAATGAATGGTCGTAATAACGGAATGACGTTTGGCACCCACAGACCTGCAGGTCCGGCTGTAGCTAGCAGCAAGGTGTAGGATTGTCAATCCAGTATAGATCTATACGCAAACTCACGCTCTCCCTCCAAGAGAAATCTACCTACAACTCAAGTCATGACATTTAAGTCATGTTCCGATTTAAATCACAATAATTAACGTATTCTTGTATATGTACTTTAATGAACTGTTCTAGCTGTAATGTAATGAACTGTTCTAGCTGTAATGTGATGAAGTGTTCTAGCTGAAATGTAATGAACTGTTCTAGCTGTAATATACGTGCTCTCTACCTAGCAAGTATAGTAATGTAATCGTTCTAGTATAGTTGTATATGTTCTCGTCCTAGTATAGTTGTATATGTAATGTACTGTAATGTTCTAGAAAGTATTGAATCATGAATGAACTGAATCATTGTATGATATCGCATTCTAGTAATGGTTCTAGTATCTTCCTGAACTACCCATATGGTAGCTTTCTAGTACTCTAAGTGGTACATATGGACATGGATGTATACCCTTGCTACCTAAGGGCATAGGATGAACTGGAAGGACCTTTTATGACTATATATGTACACATGATATATAACTTATATTTAAACGACTTTCGGATGAATACCCAATATCCCACCAGACCACATCTCAAGGCGCGAAAAGGAAATAGGGTGGATAGCCTTCCTAAGTCTTTTAAACATTTCTTATATAACTATACATATAGAGGCATGCAATTTATAATATAAAAGCATAAATAAGTTTTGTAATACATTTGAAATATAAGTATTATTTTAAGAAAAGATCGACTTGATGTCAATCTATAAAACAATTTGAAGGCATAAGTTTAATAAAACAGTTTAAGTATAAGGAAACATTTGTTTGAAACACAGTTGTAAATAAGTTTGAAAGGAAATGTACGGAGTAAGCTCTACAGTGTAAAAAGGAGTTTAAAACATATAAAATTTTCATAAAAAGTCATTTGAAGGAAACTGTTTGGTAAAACGGATAATGAGTAGCCAAATCATTTGAATGCTGTATATTAATCACATGTGATTGATGTAATAAGTAATATAATCCTGCTTACTAATCACATGTGATTGATATAATAAGTAGCATGATTCTACTTGTATCCCCCCCCCCCCCCATAAAACATTTAAAAAGAGTTTAAAACATTAGTTAAGGGGTATGAACTCACCTGCAGTAAGTGACTGGAATTGAACAGACTGTTATCGTACGGAAGGTGATACGTGTATGGGCTTGATTTGATGAGTAAGGTAGTGTTTAGGTAAATTAAGAGAGAATAACAACCACAAATGATATGTGAATGGAAAGAAATGGATAGATTAGTAACAACTCAAGACCTATTAAGTTGTATACCAGTGAAAACAATCCAAGACCTATTGGATTGAGTTCGTATCAAGTCAAGAACACGTCCTAACAAGATAATTTGTGAATTATAACAATAATTCTAATTGAACAAAGGTTTTTTTCTTAAAAATTCGTCTATTCACTTTCCCATGCATAAACTTGGCTTTATATGAAGCCTTTATTACAAACATGGTGGTTACAAGCCAACCAACCAATTATTCATTAAAACTAGTAAATAGAAATTAAGGTAACTCTTGAAAGAACACAAAAAAAACGTCCATGAGACTTGTGAATGAAAAAAAAACGGCTATGCTTGCTTAAGGAGCCATAAGAAGCATTAAGGAGTCATCATAAGCATTAAAGTGTAACCCTAATCCACCAAAGAGTGTCAAAAATGGCTAGGAGGCTTTATGAAGCAAATAGTAACGTTTTTAGCACTTATGAAGCCTTAAAAATGTTGCCCTAGTCTTCATGCAACCTTAATTGAATTTGTGGGTTACCATGCACAACCCAACCATTGAGCCCAAACCACCTTCTAGCCCACTAGTAATCACTAATCCATCACATTTTGGGCTTTCATGATCCATGCATGGATCATCCCTTCCCCCTTTGAAAGGAATTGACCTCAATTCATCAAGTCCATCATCATCAAGATAAGGTGAAAGATCTCCCACATTAAAGGTAGCATGCATTCCATGGTCTCCTCCCAAATCCACCTTGTAACCATTATCATTTTCATAATTTGTCACTTCCACACATGTATCATTCCCTCCTTCTTCGAAAGGAATTGTCCTCAATTCAGTAAGAACGAAATTGTGTTGTTCCCCTATACGAACCTTCCCTGACAGCAAGTCTTGAAAACAAAATTTTATTGCATAATGTGACCTTTTCTTTATTTCAACTTGGTCTTTTCTCCACATACACATGTTCTTCTTCAAATAACTCAAATAACTCGCCAAATTCAATCCTAACCGTATCTTCCATTTGTGGATGAAAAACCACTTCCATACATTCCCATGAACTCGGCCCTGCAAATTAACCTTGCAATAATTTAAATGGTTAATTGTAGTCATTTTAAAGAATGGGTCATGGTTTGTATTTGTAAGTTGATGAGCAGCATGCCCCAATATCACGGCTTCCCAATTAAAGGCACACCAAAAGAATATGAGTCCAAACATCATGAGCTCCCTCCTATGTAAATAATTAGGACTTGCATCTTCATATTTTCTCTTAGAAAGATGGTTTGTAAAAAGATGGATACCATCCTTCTTCTTTCGTTCCCAACAAACTTCACGCCGTCGGTCTTGGTGTTTTTGAACAATGAATGAAGAATTAATGAAAATATGTTTTGTTTGTGGATAACATAGAAAATAGGCATAAGAATTGCCACACAATGCCTCTTTTGGTGACTGATTGATACCACCATGAACACATATTTTTTTGGAAATCATCATAATGTCTTTTGAAGGGTACAAAATTCTGCCATCATCCAAAAATAATTGGTCTTGCTGTTTTTGAGCCACGAATGAAAAGTCTCCATCTCTAATTGCACAAAACTTTTTATCAAAAGTAATACACAAGTCTTTTTTCTCCTTTTGATCAATGAATGAAGACAAAACAAAAACATCATCATTAAGATCATAATTAGTAAAATCAAACCTCTCACCAAGGCCTTCAAAATGCAAAATATAAGCATTCCATGGCCTCCAAAGTGTAAAAATCTCCCACACTTTGAAACGAAAATGAAGATGAAAAACGAATAAACCTTCTTGATCAATGAAGCTTCCAATTTGGATTTCTTTAAGATCTTTAGAAAAGAAATTATGTTCATAAAAGATATGAGAACCTGAATTTTTGTGACACTTACAGTCATTTGTTCTCGTGGTTGTAAGCTCTTGGAATGAAATTTGTTGTTCAACAAAAATCACAATTTCTTCAACAATTTTGTCCATATCAACAAAATTGATTTCTTCCACAATTGCTTCAACAAATTCATCTCCGATCACGAAATTAGTTTCTTCTTCAATTTCTTCAATAAATTCCTCTTCATCCAAGAAATTTATTCTTTCACAAAATTCCCCTTCTCCATCGGTGTCGTAGATGGGACCGGAATCTTCTTCCTCCTCTTCTTCAAATTTATCTTCCTTTATTTGTTCTTCATCATATAATTTGCGCAACATTTTTGGACAATAACTTCTGAACAACTGAAATAAAAAAATAGCAAGAATTTTTCTTGAACAAGAACTCAGTTACACCCAATCGGAACTAGGCTCTGATACCACTTATGATGCGTGTATGGGCTTGATTTGATGAGTAAGGTAGTGTTTAGGTAAATTAAGAGAGAATAACAACCACAAATGATATGTGAATGGAAAGAAATGGATAGATTAGTAACAACTCAAGACCTATTAAGTTGTATACCAGTGAAAACAATCCAAGACCTATTGGATTGAGTTCGTATCAAGTCAAGAACACGTCCTAACAAGATAATTTGTGAATTATAACAATAATTCTAATTGAACAAAGGTTTTTTTCTTAAAAATTCGTCTATTCACTTTCCCATGCATAAACTTGGCTTTATATGAAGCCTTTATTACAAACATGGTGGTTACAAGCCAACCAACCAATTATTCATTAAAACTAGTAAATAGAAATTAAGGTAACTCTTGAAAGAACACAAAAAAAAACGTCCATGAGACTTGTGAATGAAAAAAAAACGGCTATGCTTGCTTAAGGAGCCATAAGAAGCATTAAGGAGTCATCATAAGCATTAAAGTGTAACCCTAATCCACCAAAGAGTGTCAAAAATGGCTAGGAGGCTTTATGAAGCAAATAGTAACGTTTTTAGCACTTATGAAGCCTTAAAAATGTTGCCCTAGTCTTCATGCAACCTTAATTGAATTTGTGGGTTACCATGCACAACCCAACCATTGAGCCCAAACCACCTTCTAGCCCACTAGTAATCACTAATCCATCACATTTTGGGCTTTCATGATCCATGCATGGATCATCCCTTCCCCCTTTGAAAGGAATTGACCTCAATTCATCAAGTCCATCATCATCAAGATAAGGTGAAAGATCTCCCACATTAAAGGTAGCATGCATTCCATGGTCTCCTCCCAAATCCACCTTGTAACCATTATCATTTTCATAATTTGTCACTTCCACACATGTATCAGAAGGATCGGACAAGTGCTTGGTGTCAAGTGGAGACTTAGACACACACAATGATCCTAATTACATATGAAAACATATGTATATAAATAATTAGTGATTATAACACTAATTATATAAGTAATAACATTTAAGAGCGAGGAAAACACTTTTGGTCAAGTGCTAGGAGGCTAAAGGGTTGCAACAAAGGAGTGCAATGCCCCTAATGTGAGTTTAAGGTCTAATGACCATATTCATTGGAGTTTACGGGCCAAGAGAGTAAGCTCCTGGCCGTAAACTCCCAACCAAGGCTTGGGATGGTACCTTCAATTACTAACAACCTTAGTGGGAATTGTTTCAAGGCCTTTACAAATGTTTGGGCACCATATTGATTCCTTTGGGGAGTTTACGGCCCAAAGACCCTTTTCCCTTGGAGTTTACGGCCGTAAACTCCCTTGGGAGGGTGATTATGCTGCTTTCAAGTCTCTATAATAACTAGGAACAATTCTAGGCTTTTGGACTTGGCTTTGGAAGAGTTTATGGCACCATTTGGTACCATTTCTTGGAGTTTACGGCCATAGAACATTTTGGGCCGTAAACTCCATCACACATGGGGTTCTAAATGTTTTAGCTAGTCCATAACTCATCTAGGTACTTGTCCAAATTGTCTCATGGCCTTAGGAAGTGTTTAGGGTGTCCTTTGACCCCTTTATGGGAGTTTACGGCCCAAGAACCATTCTTGGCCGTAAACTCTTCAATACTTGTGCTTTTCTTATGTTTCCTAGGTCCTAAAAACATTAAGGTATTTGCCAAAAATAGAGTCCAAGCCTTTGGGGGTGATTAGGGCACTTTTAGCCCTTGAAAAAGGGGTTTACGGCCCAAGAGCATATCCTTGGCCGTAAACTCCTAAAAGTATATGGTTTTGTTTGATTTCTAGCCTCTAATGTTCATACATAAAGTCCTTAACTAGTTGCCTAACAAGGAATTGGGACAAGATGGCCTTTAGGCCTTGTTTTGGGGTTTACACCTCAAGAACGTTCTTGGGTCGTAAGCTCCCGGATCTTGTGTTTTGGACATGTAAATAATGTTATTAAGCATATAACAAGTATTAAAACACATCTAGGGAAG
The DNA here is from genome assembly GCF_052625555.1 of Lactuca saligna. Lineage (NCBI taxonomy): Eukaryota > Viridiplantae > Streptophyta > Magnoliopsida > Asterales > Asteraceae > Lactuca > Lactuca saligna. Next base: position 245,749,505 of record NC_136420.1, on the reverse strand, counting down.
TAGACTCACAATCTGGGATGAAAACCCGAAGATCCGTGAGAGAGAAATTGGCTTTTCTCTAAATAGAATTCAACTAATGAACCAATTTGGTTCAGAATTCTATTTATAGTCCTGAGATTTTAGGCAGAAAATATTTCTATTCTCGAAATGGATTATAATGATCTAGGGTAATGGAATTTAAAGTGATGCAGAAAATCCTAGTGCAACCACTCTCCGAATACCCCTTTTTGGTGTAAAACCCTGAAACTGCCAAACTTATATTCTAAGTCTAAATTTTTATTGTAACTGCTCTACTTCTATTGTATTGAAATGGTTTGATTAGAATGGAAAATTTCAGGTTGTCGCATCATCCCCCTGTTAAAAGGAATTTCGTCCCGAAATTAGAATTTAGGCAAGGAAGTATGCACGAATGATCGAGTAGTGAGGAGAAAACTTCCTAATCGACTGGTTCTAGCGCACTTAAGTGAAATCGGGCTCTCGGTTGGCATTCCAACGAACCTTCACTAACTGGCGACGGCTTTGCTTCGTCCGCTTGTCCTCTCGGTCGAGGGTCACTACGGTTCTAATACGAAGGCGAGGATCTCGACGAGTGGACTTGCAAGAGTCCTAACGGAAAGGTATAGTTTCACGATCGAGATGCGAAGAGTAGAAAGTATGTTACTGAGTTCGCGGAGTAGGTCTAGTTTGTGCAAGGCACAGGACCGATTCTGATAAGAATCTCGAAGGTCCTGTCAAACTTGGATTTAGCTTTCCACGCTTTACGAAGCGTATTAAGCCATTCCCAGAGTGAGTTATTCTAAAGAACTTGGTCACTCACTTGGAATCTCAAAGGTTCCTTTTCTTGCGTAACTTCCCAGTCAAAGGCCACCCCTTGCTGGGTCAAAGTCGTACGAGTTTCTATAGCTTGCGAGGAGTTCTAAATGAACTAAGGCGGTAGGTCGGTAAGACCTATAATTTGGTAAATGACTGTCGGCGTCTCTGGTCTCGATAAATGCTCAACGGTTTTGACAAATTGAAAGAGTACTCAAAATTTCCCACACTACTAATAGTGGGTCTTAGAAATTTGACTCTTCAATTTCAAAACTCGTGCTTTGAGAACATCGCTAAAAGTTCCTCTGAAGGGAATGTTTTCCCATGGGTTCCTTCTTACTACAAGGGTAGATAAGCAAGTCATTACATGGAGAAATGACGAACTGATCCAGGTAAGAAAGACGTACCCTACTCGTTTTAGCTCATAAAAGCTATGGGTGTGTTGGTCCTATCCGAAGGGTATCACTACAGACTCGAAGTGTCCGTATCGAGTTCAGGAGATAGTCTTCCGGACATCTTTCCCTAACACTCGAACTGGTGATATTCGGATCCCGGATCTATTCCTGGAAGTAGTTTCTTCCTTTGCGTTTGCTCAACCATTTTGTCTACGCGTGGCAGAGATAACGATTTCTAATGAAAAATCTCGACGGAGTCCTTAATAACCGAGGTACATGCAATGCGATCCATCGATCTCTGGAAGAATATGACCGAGGTTCTCTAGGGTGAGACACCTAGTCTTCTAATTCTATTTATGTGTAGTTCGCTAAGTTGTCCAAACTGTTCTTGTATCTCCATGGGTGTTTGAACTATAAGGTGATCTGTTTACGAAAGTCGTACTGGGTTCTAAGTTTGTTCGCATGACGAGGCGATTACTCGTAGGCTTAAGCAGTTCTCCGTCTTGAAGTTCATATTAGAATTCATAATTGGTTCACAATCACCATTTCGTGTATACTAGTCATATATAATTAAGGTTGAAAAGGTAGTCGAATAATTGATTCTTCTTTAAGCTCATATCCCATCGGGGAAAAAGAATTTAAAGTGGAATCATCAATTCTAAACCTGTAGAACCTTGATTATATATCACTCTTATGCATACATGCCTCAGTGATAGATCAACCGCATGAATCCCTGGATTAAACTTGACGTACTGTACGAGTGGTACTTCGGCGATTTCTTCGGAAAGAAAATAACTAATAGGTACTCCTGGCATGAGTACTTCGGTGTTCTGATGTGGCGGTTTCGCTGGAAAAGTGATCTAGAAGAAAGGGGTGTACGTATGAAGCTGTTTTTGTGAGGATCAATTTGAATCGAGTCGCATGATAATGTTGAAATCATACCGAAACTTAAAGACATTAGATTTGAACATAAGACGTTTACAGACAAAACACAACCGTGCAACCATGAACAGAGTTACAGTAATTTAGATTTACCACAAGACTATTGTTGCGAATAAGGTATACTACAAAAGACAAGTATACGCAGCACGAGTGTCCTTATACAGATAGGATCTCGCAAAAGGTAAGACTCTAGTTGCACTAGTTCTAGATAATTTATAAGTCTGTTACAACGAAACGCCTTAATTGCATTTAACGTGGTTCCTGAGCAGGCTCTCCTGCAGCTGTGATCCTGAGAATCTTCCCGTCTGCGCCAGAGTTCTGCGTTATCGGGCAATCCTTCTGGAGATGTCCATTTTCACCGCATTGGTGACATATCTGGACAGTACCCACGTCAGTGGAGGAAATGAAGTATCGAGCAGGAGTTATGGGGACACGGCTGCTTTCATTGATCTCCTCTTTTGGGTAATTTCTGTAATAGTGCCCTACCTCACCACAACTATAGCAAAGTAGGCTTGCTCCCGTGGTGGAGGTAATTCTACAGAAGTGAGCAAAGTATCCCATCTTGTGGCAATTATTGCATTGCCAAGCTCGGCAAATTCCCTTGTGGTGGTGGTTGCACCGGTCGCACTTCGGGAGTGTTCCTTTATATGGTCTGCTCTGCCTGGCAATTTTCTGAAACCGTTTGCGTTCTACTTTGGCTTGACGTTTTCTTTTCTTGAACTCTGAGTTGTTGTTTTGGGTGGTGGCGACTGTTACTATTTGTTGATTCCCCGGATCGTTAACACGATCAGGATCGTCAACTTCTTTTTTAGCCTTGCTTGCGTTGGCAGTGCTGCGGTTTGCCAGGACTGCTGTCACGGCAGCCATCACGGCAGCTGTAACGGTGGCTTGAAAAGTAGCGGCGTCCATAGGAAAAGTAGAGGTCTCGTTGCTTGGCTGGTTGTTTCCGGATGATGACATGATTCTGTTAACACGAAAGAATAAAGATTTTGTGAGCGATTCTGGTTGACCCTGATGTACTTAGATTGTTCATGTAAAGAGTAGAAGTATGTTCTCGAAAGTTGGACCTACATCCCCATGATGCAGTCCTAGTCACGGGTGGAAGTAAGTTCGTAGAATGGTCTCAAGACGTTTGTTGTTCAAGCTGAGGTATCGTGGGTTGGTGAATAACAAGATCCAACCACTGAAAGAGACTTGGAAATGTCTCCGGATCTAACTTGCTATAGTCCAATGACTTGACTATAGCATGATTCAAATAGACTCTATTGAAAGAATGATAAGAGTACTTAAATGAAGAATGACACAGAGGTTAGCCGGCTGTCAATATCTTTGATATTCACGATGTAAAGATTTTGGCAAATGACCTTGTAAAGGTCTTACATCATATTCGCAGAAGATAGTTCCTGACAGCATAAAGACCTAACTAAGGTACTTACGGTACAAGATAATTTCATAGAAAATGCCACATCGGGCATAGACAGACTAATATGATTCCTCATTATAAGGAAATAAAGTAAAGTGTCTACTTCTGGCGATGGTCATCCCTCTGGTGAACTTCTCAGTTAAGCCAATTGACGTTCCATCTCAAACGGGTGTCTTTCAAACACCATCTGGCGTACTCGGAGTTCTAAGACTTCGGCTCGTGATTTCAGCCAGTGCTTGCAGCAGGGTTTCATGGCTTCTCTCGATCTCTCGTGTGCATCTCCTAGATGAATGGTGTGGAGGGTATGCATTCTAGCATAGGCGACTATTTCTAAAATCTGATGTACGGCTGTCCTGCCTTGAATCTCATTTCGGGCCTCTCTACGGACCAAGATTGGCAAGACTATATCTGTTAAGCCCTCATTGCTCAAGTCGTGAAAGCTTCGGTCGCCATCAAATAGCATAGGCTGATCTTGTCCTTGGCTCCATATTTCCAAGCATTCCACTCACTTAGGGTCGGGCCATGAAAAGCCGGACTAGGGTTAGGAATTGGAAGGGAGCTGCTCGGGGTAGGTTTTCAAACTCTGGTTCGGAGTTAGCATCATACGAAAGGTCTTCGTCATGGTGATCATTCAAGGGGAAAAGGATGATCATTTTATGGTTATTCTCCAAACCAACCAGCTATGACTTCTTTAGGAAGATACTGGTTTGTCGAGGGGATGGAGTCCAATTATGTTTTCTATGCGAGAATTTAGGGTAAGAGAATAATTATTAGCCGAACTATCTATGTATAATTATTTAGAAAACCTTCATTGGTTACATCGCTATTTGTGAAGTGCATACCAGCTATGTGTAATCTAAACATGATAGACCTTCGAATAAGTGACCTTAACTCCAAATTCACACAGAATAGGGGTAAGGCAAAATTATCACAGATTCTAAGTCTATAACATCCTAATTACATGTAGCCTTAGTGTACCCACTTAGCAACTATCAACTTAGTAATGAAGATCCCGTTTTAGTTCTCAAGTATAAAGTACTTATAGTAACAACAAATACTCATATGGTATTTTAATTTTAATGTTATGTTCTATTGTTCTCATTGTGGTAGGGTTGGTAAGATTTTGCATTGTTGCAACCACACACTTAAACTTAGGCACATGCTAGTCAACCCTCAGATAATATAGGTGATCAGGCTATATCTTCCCAGTTTTGACCATATGTCTCTAAGCCCACTTGTGTTGCCCAACAATCGTAATTCTTTTGTACTGTCCTAGTGACACTGATTTTAGTATGAATGCAGCACGTATACTTACTTAAATATTTTACTATTTAAAGTATAAACTCTTGGTTAGAGTATTTTAATCCCTTATGTATTTATAGTTAGTATATCTTTTATGGGTTGATATACTTAATTCACTATAAACAATGCTCTGATACCAATCTGTCACACCCTAAAACCAGGAACGGCGGAAACATTCTGGGGCAGAGGACGTCAAGTATAATATCAACAACAATGTAAAGTAGTAAACAAGCAACAACATCATCCATTGCATTAATAATATAATTATTATACAAATGTGTTCTGTCAAATTTTGATAAACACTAAAGCATAAATCAAAATGAAAGATAAGTCTTGAACAAGCTCCATCTTCCTTTTTCCTTCCATCGGTACCTGTCTATGATGACCTGAGGATACAAGTAATTTTGAAAGCGAGTATCAGCTTTAAAGCTGGTGAGATCATAAGTATTTAGTGTCTTAATTTGAATGTAAGAATATGTAAGTACATGTATTGTAAGTATTGAAAGTGTATATGAACTGTAAGTGTTTGAAAAACCCTAGAATCCCTATGATTCCTACTAGTATATGAAGGTGTCTTCTACCAAGTCCTAACTGTTCTGAATGTAGTCTTCTCCCAAGACCTAACTGTTCTGAATGTATGTTCCTTGTAAGAGTATGTATTTTCCCAAGTATAACTATCATTATCCAAAAATATAGTTTCTACATTAATGTGCGTCGTGTGAATGTTCACGAAGTGAATGTAATGGGAAAATGAAATAGTACTATGGTGTAGTGCTGTAAGAACTACTGCCGTACTAAATTACCTTAAACCAGATTTTATATTAAGGCATTATGTGATAAATTGCACCATACTATCGACTAGTAACAACGACATAATGAATGGTCGTAATAACGGAATGACGTTTGGCACCCGCAGACCTACAGGTCCGGCTGTAGCTAGCAGCAAGGTGTAGGATTGTCAATCCAGTATAGATCTATACGCAAACTCACACTCTCCCTCCAAGAGAATTCTGGCTACAACTCAAGTCGTGACATTTAAGTCATGTTCCGATTTAAATCACAATAATTAACGTATTCTTGTATATGTACTTTAATGAACTGTTCTAGTTGTAATGTAATGAACTGTTCTAGCTGTAATGTGATGAACTGTTCTAGCTAAAATGTAATGAACTGTTCTAGCTGTAATGTACGTGCTCTCTACCTAGCAAGTATAGTAATGTAACCGTTCTAGTATAGTTGTATATGTTCTCGTCCTAGTATAGTTGTATATGTGATGTACTGTAATGTTCTAGAAAGTATTGAATCATGAATGAACTTACTCATGGTATGATATCGCGTTCTAGTAATGGTTCTAGTATCTTCCGGAACTACCCATATGGTAGTTTTCTTGTAATCTAAGTGGTACGTATGGACATGGATGTATACCCTTGCTACCTAAGGGCATAGGATGAACTGGAAGGACCTTTTATGACTATATATGTACACATGATATATAACTAATATTTAAACGACTTTCGGACGAATACCCAATATCCCACCAGACCACATCTCAAGGCGCAAAAAGGAAATAGGGTGGATAGCCTTCCTAAGTCTTTTAAACATTTCTTATATAACTATACATATAGAGGCATGCAATTTATAATATAAAATCATAAATAAGTTTTGTAAGACATTTGAAATATAAGTATTATTTTAAGAAATGATCGACTTGATGTCAATCTATAAAACAATTTGAAGGCATAAGTTTAATAAAACAGTTTTAAGTATAAGGAAACATTTGTTTGAAACACAGTTGTAAATAAGTTTGAAAGGAAATGTACGGAGTAAGCTGTACAGTGTAAAAAGGAGTTTAAAACATATAAAATGTTCATAAAAAGTCATTTGAAGGAAACTGTTTGGTAAAACGGCTAATGAGTAGCCAAATCATTTGAATGTTGTATATTAATCACATGTGATTGATGTAATAAGTAATATAATCCTACTTACTAATCACATGTGATTGACATAATAAGTAGCATGATTCTACTTGTATCCCCCCCCCCATAAAACATTTAAAAAGAGTTTAAAACATTAGTTAAGGGGGTATAAACTCACCTGCAGTAAGTGACTGGAATTGAACAGACTGTTATCGTACGGAAGGATCGGACAAGTGCTTGGTGTCAAGTGGAGACTTAGACACACACACAATGATCCTAATTACATATGAAAACATATGTATATAAATAATTAGTGATTATAACACTAATTATACAAGTAATAACATTTAAGCGCGAGGAAAGCACTTTTGGTCAAGTGCTAGGAGGCTAAAGGGTTGCAACAAAGGAGTGCAATGCCCCTAATGTGAGTTTAAGTTCTAATGACCATATTCATTGGAGTTTACGGCCCAAGAGAGTAATCTCCTGGCCGTAAACTCCCAACCAAGGCTTGGGATGGTACTTTCAATTACTACAACCTTAGTGGGAATTGTTTCAAGGCCTTTACAAGTGTTTGGGAACCATATTGACTCCTTTGGGGAGTTTACAGCCCAAATACCCTTTTCCCTTGGAGTTTACGGCCGTAAACTCCCTTGGGAGGGTGATTATGGTGCTTTCAAGTCTCTATAATAACTAGGAACAATTCTAGGCTTTTGGACTTGGCTTTGGAAGAGTTTATGGCACCATTTGGTACCATTTCTTGGAGTTTACGGCCATAGAACATTTTGGGCCGTAAACTCCCTCACACATGGGGTTCTAAATGTTTTAGCTAGTCCGTAACTGATCTAGGTACTTGTCCAAATTGTCTCATGGCCTTAGGAAGTGTTTCGGGTGTCCTTTGACCCCTTTATGGGAGTTTACGGCCCAAGAACCATTCTTGGCCGTAAACTCTTCAATACTTGTGCTTTTCTTATGTTTCCTAGGTCCTAAACACATTAAGGTATTTTCCAAAAATAGAGTCCAAGCCTTTGGGGGTGATTAGGGCACTTTTAGCCCTTGAAAAAGGGGTTTACGGCCCAAGAGCATATCCTTGGCCGTAAACTCCTAAAAGTATATGGTTTTGATTGATTTCTAGCCTCTAATGTTCATACATAAAGTCCTTAACTAGTTGCCTAAAAAGGAATTGGGACTAGATGGCCTTTAGGCCTTGTTTTGGAGTTTACACCCCAAGAACGTTATTGGGCCGTAAGCTCCCAGATCTTGTGTTTTGGATATGTAAATAATGTTATTAAGCATATAAGATGAAAACCCGAAGATCCGTGAGAGAGAAATTGGCTTTTCTCTAAATGGAATTCAACTAATGAACCAATTTGGTTCAGAATTCTATTTATAGTCTTGAGATTTTTGGCAGAAAATATTTCTATTCTCGGAATGGATTCTAATGATCTAGGGTAATGGAATTTAAAGTGTTGCACAAAATCCTAGTGCAACCACTCTCCGAATACCCCTTTTTGGTGTAACACCCTGAAACTGCCAAACTTATATTCTAAGTCTAAATTTTTATTGTAACTGCTCTACTTCTATTGGATTGAAATGGTTTGATTAGAATGGAAAATTTCAGGTTGTCACATCATCCCCCTGTTAAAGGGAATTTCATCTCGAAATTAGAATTTAGGCAAGGAAGTATGCACGAATGATCGAGTAGTGAGGAGAAAACTTCCTAATCGATTGGTTCTAGCGTACTTAAGTGAAATCGGGCTCTCGGTTGGCATTCCAACGAACCTTCACTAACTGGCGACGGCTTTGCTTCGTCCGCTTGACCTCTCGGACGAGGGTCACTACGGTTCTAATACGAAGGCGAGGATCTCGACTAGTGGACTTGCAAGAGTCCTAACAGAAAGGTATAGTTTCACGATCGAGATGCGAAGAGTAGAAAGTATGTTACTGAGTTCGCGGAGTAGGTCTAGTTTGTGCGAGGCACAGGACCGATTCTGATAAGAATCTCGGAGGTCCTGTCTAACTTGGATTTAGCTTTCTACGCTTTACGAAGCGTATTAAGCCATTCCCAGAGTGAGTTATTCTAAAGAACTTGGTCACTCACTTGGAATCTCAAAGGTTCCTTTTCTTGCGTAACTTCCCAGTCAAAGGCCACCCCTTGCTGGGTCAAAGTCGTACGAGTTTCTGTAGCTTGCAAGGAGTTCTAAATGAACTAAGGCGGTAGGTCGGTAAGACCTATAATTTGGTAAATGACTGTCGGCATCTCTGGTCTCGATAAATGCTCAACGGTTTTGACAAATTGAAAGAGTACTCAAAATTTCCCACAGTACTAATAGTGGGTCTTAGAAATTTGACTCTTCAATTTCAAAACTCGTGCTTTGAGAACATCGCTAAAAGTTCCTCTGAAGGGAATGTTTTCCCATGGGTTCCTTCTTACTACAAGGCTAGATAAGCAAGTCATTACATGGAGAAATGACGAACTGATCCAGGTAAGAAAGACGTACCCTACTCGTTTTAGCTCATAAAAGCTATGGGTGTGTTGGTCCTATCCGAAGGGTATCACTACAGACTCGAAGTGTCCGTATCGAGTTCAGGAGATAGTCTTCCGGACATCTTTCCCTAACACTCGAACTGGTGATATTCGGATCCCGGATCTATTCCTGGAAGTAGTTTCTTCCTTTGCGTTTGCTCAACCATTTTGTCTACGCGCGGCAGAGATAACGATTTCTAATGAAAAATCTCGACGGAGTCCTTAATAACCGAGGTACATGCAATGCGATCCATCGATCTCTGGAAGAATATGATCGAGGTTCTCTAGGGTGAGAAACCTAATCTTCTAATTCTATTTATGTGTAGTTCGCTAAGTTGTCCAAACTGTTCTTGTATCTCCGTGGGTGTTTGAACTATAAGGTGATCTGTTTACGAAAGTCGTACTCGGTTCTAAGTTTGTTCGCATGACGAGGCGATTACTCGTAGGCTTAAGCAGTTCTCCGTCCTGAAGTTCATATTAGAATTCATAATTGGTTCACAATCACCATTTCGTGTATACTAGTCATATATAATTAAGGTTGAAAAGGTAGTCGAATAATTGATTCTTCTTTAAGCTCATATCCCATCGGGGAAAAAGAATTTAAAGTGGAATCATCAATTCTAAACCTGTAGAACCTTGATTATATATCACTCTTATGCATACATTCCTCAGTGATAGATCAACCGCATGAATCCCTGGATTAAACTTGACGTACTGTACGAGTGGTACTTCAGCGATTTCTTCGGAAAGAAAATAACTAATAGGTACTCCTGGCATGAGTACTTCGGTGTTCTGATGTGGCGGTTTCGCTGGAAAAGTGATCTAGAAGAAAGGGGTGTACGTATGAAGCTGTTTTTGTGAGGATCAATTTGAATCGAGTCGCATGATAATGTTGAAATCATACCGAAACTTAAAGAGATTAGATTTGAACATAAGACGTTTACAGACAAAACACAACCGTGCAACCATGAACAGAGTTACAGTAATTTAGATTTACCACAAGAATACTGCTGCGAATAAGGTATACTACAAAAGACAAGTATACGCAGCACGAGAGTCCTTATACAGATAGGATCTCGCAAAAGGTAAGACTCTAGTTGCACTAGTTCTAGATAATTTATAAGTCTGTTACAACGAAACGCCTTAATTGCATTTAACGTGGTTCCTGAGCAGGCTCTCCTGCAGCTGTGATCCTGAGAATCTTCCCGTCTGCGCCAGAGTTCTGCATTATCGGGCAATCCTTCTGGAGATGTCCAATTTCACCGCATTGGTGACATATCTGGACAGCACCCACGTCAGTGGAGGAAATGAAGTGTCGAGCAGGAGTTATGGGGACACGGTTGCTTTCATTGATCTCCTCTTTTGGGCAATTTCTGTAATAGTGCCCTGCCTCACCACAACTATAGCAAAGTAGGCTTGCTCCCATGGTGGAGGTAATTCTACAGAAGTGAGCAATGTATCCCATCTTGTGGCAATTATTGCATTGCCAAGCTCAGCAAATTCCCTTGTGGTGGTGGTTGCACCGGTCGCACTTCGGGAGTGTTCCTTTATATGGTATGCTCTGCCTGGCAATTTTCTGAAACCGTTTGCGTTCTACTTTGGCTTGACGTTTTCTTTTCTTGAACTCTCAGTTGTTGTTTTGGGTGGTGGCGACTATTACTATTTGTTGATTCCCCGGATCGTTAACACGATCAGGATCGTCAACTTCTTTTTCAGCCTTGCTTGCATTGGCAGTGTTGCGGTTTGCCAGGACTGCTGTCACGGCAGCCATCACGGCAGCTGTAACGGTGGCTTGAAAAGTAGCGGCGTCCATAGGAAAAGTAGAGGTCTCGTTGCTTGGCTGGTTGTTTCCGGATGATGACATGATTCTGTTAACACGAAAGAATAAAGATTTTGTGAGCGATTCTGGTTGACCCTGATGTACTTAGATTGTTCATGTAAAGAGTAGAAGTATGTTCTCGAAAGTTGGACCTACATCCCCATGATGCAGTCCTAGTCACGGGTGGAAGTAAGTTCGTAGAATGGTCTCAAGACGTTTGTTGTTCAAGCTGAGGTATCGTGGGTTGGTGAATAACAAGATCCAACCACTGAAAGAGACTTGGAAATGTCTCCGGATCTAACTTGCTATAGTCCAATGACTTGACTATAGCATGATTCAAATAGACTCTATTGAAAGAATGATAAGAGTATTTAAATGAAGAATGACACAGAGGTTAGCCGGCTGTCAATATCTTTGATATTCACGATGTAAAGATTTTGGCAAATGACCTTGTAAAGGTCTTACATCATATTCGCAGAAGATAGTTCCTGACAGCATAAAGACCTAACTAAGGTACTTACGGTACAAGATAATTTCATAGAAAATGCCACATCGGGCATAGACAAACTAATATGATTCCTCATTATAAGGAAATAAAGTAAAGTGTCTACTTCTGGCGACGGTCATCCCTCTGGTGAACTTCTCAGTTAAGCCAATTGACGTTCCATCTCAAACGGGTGTCTTTCAAACACCATCTGGCGTACTCGGAGTTCTAAGACTTCGGCTCGTGATTTCAGCCAGTGCTTGCAGCAGGGTTTCATGGCTTCTCTCGATCTCTCGTGTGCATCTCCTAGATGAATGGTGTGGAGGGTATGCATTCTAGCATAGGCGACTATTTCTGAAATCTGATGTAGGGCTGTCCTGCCTTGAATCTCATTTCGGGCCTCTCTACGGACCAAGATTGGCAAGACTATATCTGTTAAGCCCTCATTGCTCAAGTCGTGAAAGCTTCGGTCGCCATCAAATAGCATAGGCTAATCTTGTCCTTGGCTCCATATTTCCAAGCATTCCACTCACTTAGGATCGGGAAATGAAAAGCCGGACTAGGGTTAGGAATTGGAAGGGAGCTACTTGGAACTCTGGTTCGGAGTTAGCATCATACGAAAGGTCTTCGTCATGGTGATCATTCAAGGGGAAAAGGATGATCATTTTATGGTTATTCTCCAAACCAACCAGCTATGACTTCTTTAGGAAGATACAGGTTTGTCGAGGGGATGGAGTCCAATTATGTTTTCTATGCGAGAATTTAGGGTAAGAGAATAATTATTAGCCGAACTATCTATGTATAATTATTTAGAAAACCTTCATTGGTTACATCGCTATTTGTGAAGTGCATACCAGCTATGTGTAATCTAAACATGATAGACCTTCGAATAAGTGACCTTAACTCCAAATTCACACAGAATAGGGGTAAGGAAAAATTATCAAAGATTCTAAGTCTATAACATCCTAATTACATGTAGCCTTAGTGTACCCACTTAGCAACTATCAACTTAGTAATGAAGATCCCGTTTTAGTTCTCAAGTATAAAGTACTTATAGTAACAACAAATACTCATATGGTATTTTAATTTTAATGTTATGTTCTATTGTTCTCATTGTGGTAGGGTTGGTAAGATTTTGCATTGTTGCAACCACACACTTAAACTTAGGCACATGCTAGTCAACCCTCAGATAATATAGGTGATCAGGCTATATCTTCCCAGTTTTGACCATATGTCTCTAAGCCCACTTGTGTTGCCCAACAATCGTAATTCTTTTGTACTGTCCTAGTGACACTGATTTTAGTATGAATGCAGCACGTATACTTACTTAAATATTTTACTATTTAAAGTATAAACTCTTGGTCAGAGTATTTTAATCCCTTATGTATTTATAGTTAGTATATCTTTTATGGGTTGATATACTTAATTCACTATAAACAATGCTCTGATACCAATCTGTCACACCCTAAAACCAGGAACGGCGGAAACGTTCTGGGGCAGAGGACATCATGTATAATATCAACAACAATGTAAAGTAGTAAACAAGCAACAACATCATCCATTGCATTAATAATATAATTATTATACAAATGTGTTCTGTCAAATTTTGATAAACACTAAAGCATAAATCAAAATGAAAGATAAGTCTTGAACAAGCTCCATCTTCCTTTTTCCTTCCATCGGTACCTGTCTATGATGACCTGAGGATACAAGTAATTTTGAAAGCGAGTATCAGCTTTAAAGCTGGTGAGATCATAAGTATTTAGTGTCTTAATTTGAATGTAAGAATATGTAAGTACATGTATTGTAAGTATTGAAAGTGTATATGAACTGTAAGTGTTTGAAAAACCCTAGAATCCCTATGATTCCTACTAGTATATGAAGGTGTCTTCTACCAAGTCCTAACTGTTCTGAATGTAGTCTTCTCCCAAGACCTAACTGTTCTGAATGTATGTTCCTTGTAAGAGTATGTATTTTCCCAAGTATAACTATCATTATCCAAAAATATAGTTTCTACATTAATGTGCGTCGTGTGAATGTTCACGAAGTGAATGTAATGGGAAAATGAAATAGTACTATGGTGTAGTGCTGTAAGAACTACTGCCGTACTAAATTACCTTAAACCGGATTTTATATTAAGGCTTTATGTGATAAATTGCACCATACTATCGACTAGTAACAACGACATAATGAATGGTCGTAATAACGGAATGACGTTTGGCACCCGCAGACCTACAGGTCCGGCTGTAGCTAGCAGCAAGGTGTAGGATTGTCAATCCAGTATAGATCTATACGCAAACTCACACTCTCCCTCCAAGAGAATTCTGGCTACAACTCGAGTCGTGACATTTAAGTCATGTTCCGATTTAAATCACAATAATTAACGTATTCTTGTATATGTACTTTAATGAACTGTTCTAGTTGTAATGTAATGAACTGTTCTAGCTGTAATGTGATGAACTGTTCTAGCTGAAATGTAATGAACTAAAGCTGTAATGTACGTTCTCTCTACCTAGCAAGTATAGTAATGTGATCGTTCTAGTATAGTTGTATATGTTCTCGTCCTAGTATAGTTGTATATACTGTAATGTTCTAGAAAGTATTGAATCATGAATGAACTTACTCATGGTATGATATCGCGTTCTAGTAATGGTTCTAGTATCTTCCTGAACTACCCATATGGTAGTTTTCTTGTAATCTAAGTGGTACGTATGGACATGGATGTATACCCTTGCTACCTAAGGGCATAGGATGAACTGGAAGGACCTTTTATGACTATATATGTACACATGATATATAACTAATATTTAAACGACTTTCGGACGAATACCCAATATCCCACCAGACCACATCTCAAGGTGCGAAAAGCAAATAGGGTGGATAGCCTTCCTAAGTCTTTTAAACATTTCTTATATAACTATACATATAGAGGCATGCAATTTATAATATAAAATCATAAATAAGTTTTGTAAGACATTTGAAATATAAGTATTATTTTAAGAAATGATCGACTTGATGTCAATCTATAAAACAATTTGAAGGCATAAGTTTAATAAAACAGTTTAAGTATAAGGAAACATTTGTTTGAAACACAGTTGTAAATAAGTTTGAAAGGAAATGTACGGAGTAAGCTGTACAGTGTAAAAAGGAGTTTAAAACATATAAAATGTTCATAAAAAGTCATTTGAAGGAAACTGTTTGGTAAAACGGCTAATGAGTAGCCAAATCATTTGAATGTTGTATATTAATCACATGTGATTGATGTAATAAGTAATATAATCCTACTTACTAATCACATGTGATTGACATAATAAGTAGCATGATTCTACTCGTATCCCCCCCATAAAACATTTAAAAAGAGTTTAAAACATTAGTTAAGGGGGTATAAACTCACCTGCAGTAAGTGACTGGAATTGAACAGACTGTTATCGTACGGAAGGATCGGACAAGTGCTTGGTGTCAAGTGGAGACTTAGACACACACACAATGATCCTAATTACATATGAAAACATATGTATATAAATAATTAGTGATTATAACACTAATTATACAAGTAATAACATTTAAGCGCGAGGAAAGCACTTTTGGTCAAGTGCTAGGAGGCTAAAGGGTTGCAACAAAGGAGTGCAATGCCCCTAATGTGAGTTTAAGTTCTAATGACCATATTCATTGGAGTTTACGGCCCAAGAGAGTAATCTCCTGGCCGTAAACTCCCAACCAAGGCTTGGGATGGTACTTTCAATTACTACAACCTTAGTGGGAATTGTTTCAAGGCCTTTACAAGTGTTTGGGAACCATATTGACTCCTTTGGGGAGTTTACAGCCCAAAGACCCTTTTCCCTTGGCGTTTACGGCCGTAAACTCCCTTGGGAGGGTGATTATGGTGCTTTCAAGTCTCTATAATAACTAG
Source organism: Lactuca saligna (assembly GCF_052625555.1). Taxonomy (NCBI): domain Eukaryota; kingdom Viridiplantae; phylum Streptophyta; class Magnoliopsida; order Asterales; family Asteraceae; genus Lactuca; species Lactuca saligna. Next base: position 245,733,980 of record NC_136420.1, on the reverse strand, counting down.
GAACAATTCTAGGCTTTTGGACTTGGCTTTGGAAGAGTTTATGGCACCATTTGGTACCATTTCTTGGAGTTTACGGCCATAGAACATTTTGGGCCGTAAACTCCCTCACACATGGGGTTCTAAATGTTTTAGCTAGTCCGTAACTGATCTAGGTACTTGTCCAAATTGTCTCATGGCCTTAGGAAGTGTTTCGGGTGTCCTTTGACCCCTTTATGGGAGTTTACGGCCCAAGAACCATTCTTGGCCGTAAACTCTTCAATACTTGTGCTTTTCTTATGTTTCCTAGGTCCTAAACACATTAAGGTATTTTCCAAAAATAGAGTCCAAGCCTTTGGGGGTGATTAGGGCACTTTTAGCCCTTGAAAAAGGGGTTTACGGCCCAAGAGCATATCCTTGGCCGTAAACTCCTAAAAGTATATGGTTTTGATTGATTTCTAGCCTCTAATGTTCATACATAAAGTCCTTAACTAGTTGCCTAAAAAGGAATTGGGACTAGATGGCCTTTAGGCCTTGTTTTGGAGTTTACACCCCAAGAACGTTATTGGGCCGTAAGCTCCCAGATCTTGTGTTTTGGATATGTAAATAATGTTATTAAGCATATAAGATGAAAACCCGAAGATCCGTGAGAGAGAAATTGGCTTTTCTCTAAATGGAATTCAACTAATGAACCAATTTGGTTCAGAATTCTATTTATAGTCTTGAGATTTTTGGCAGAAAATATTTCTATTCTCGGAATGGATTCTAATGATCTAGGGTAATGGAATTTAAAGTGTTGCACAAAATCCTAGTACAACCACTCTCCGAATACCCCTTTTTGGTGTAACACCCTGAAACTGCCAAACTTATATTCTAAGTCTAAATTTTTATTGTAACTGCTCTACTTCTATTGGATTGAAATGGTTTGATTAGAATGGAAAATTTCAGGTTGTCACATCATCCCCCTGTTAAAGGGAATTTCATCTCGAAATTAGAATTTAGGCAAGGAAGTATGCACGAATGATCGAGTAGTGAGGAGAAAACTTCCTAATCGATTGGTTCTAGCGTACTTAAGTGAAATCGGGCTCTCGGTTGGCATTCCAACGAACCTTCACTAACTGGCGACGGCTTTGCTTCGTCCGCTTGACCTCTCGGACGAGGGTCACTACGGTTCTAATACGAAGGCGAGGATCTCGACTAGTGGACTTGCAAGAGTCCTAACGGAAAGGTATAGTTTCACGATCGAGATGCGAAGAGTAGAAAGTATGTTACTGAGTTCGCGGAGTAGGTCTAGTTTGTGCGAGGCACAGGACCGATTCTGATAAGAATCTCGGAGGTCCTGTCTAACTTGGATTTAGCTTTCTACGCTTTACGAAGCGTATTAAGCCATTCCCAGAGTGAGTTATTCTAAAGAACTTGGTCACTCACTTGGAATCTCAAAGGTTCCTTTTCTTGCGTAACTTCCCAGTCAAAGGCAACCCCTTGTTGGGTCAAAGTCGTACGAGTTTCTGTAGCTTGCAAGGAGTTCTAAATGAACTAAGGCGGTAGGTCGGTAAGACCTATAATTTGGTAAATGACTGTCGGCGTCTCTGGTCTCGATAAATGCTCAACGGTTTTGACAAATTGAAAGAGTACTCAAATTTCCCACACTACTAATAGTGGGTCTTAGAAATTTGACTCTTCAATTTCAAAACTCGTGCTTTGAGAACATCGCTAAAAGTTCCTCTGAAGGGAATGTTTTCCCATGGGTTCCTTCTTACTACAAGGCTAGATAAGCAAGTCATTACATGGAGAAATGACGAACTGATCCAGGTAAGAAAGACGTACCCTACTCGTTTTAGCTCATAAAAGCTATGGGTGTGTTGGTCCTATCCGAAGGGTATCACTACAGACTCGAAGTGTCCGTATCGAGTTCAGGAGATAGTCTTCCGGACATCTTTCCCTAACACTCGAACTGGTGATATTCGGATCCCGGATCTATTCCTGGAAGTAGTTTCTTCCTTTGCGTTTGCTCAACCATTTTGTCTACGCGCGGCAGAGATAACGATTTCTAATGAAAAATCTCGACGGAGTCCTTAATAACCGAGGTACATGCAATGCGATCCATTGATCTCTGGAAGAATATGACCGAGGTTCTCTAGGGTGAGAAACCTAGTCTTCTAATTCTATTTATGTGTAGTTCGCTAAGTTGTCCAAACTGTTCTTGTATCTCCGTGGGTGTTTGAACTATAAGGTGATCTGTTTACGAAAGTCATACTAGGTTCTAAGTTTGTTCGCATGACGAGGCGATTACTCGTAGGCTTAAGCAGTTCTCCGTCCTGAAGTTCATATTAGAATTCATAATTGGTTCACAATCACCATTTCGTGTATACTAGTCATATATAATTAAGGTTGAAAAGGTAGTCGAATAATTGATTCTTCTTTAAGCTCATATCCCATCGGGGAAAAAGAATTTAAAGTGGAATCATCAATTCTAAACCTGTAGAACCTTGATTATATATCACTCTTATGCATACATTCCTCAGTGATAGATCAACCGCATGAATCCCTGGATTAAACTTGACGTACTGTACGAGTGGTACTTCGGCGATTTCTTCGGAAAGAAAATAACTAATAGGTACTCCTGGCATGAGTACTTCGGTGTTCTGATGTGGCGGTTTCGCTGGAAAAGTGATCTAGAAGAAAGGGGTGTACGTATGAAGCTGTTTTTGTGAGGATCAATTTGAATCGAGTCGCATGATAATGTTGAAATCATACCGAAACTTAAAGACATTAGATTTAAACATAAGACATTTACAGACAAAACACAACCGTGCAACCATGAACAGGGTTACAGTAATTTAGATTTACCACAAGACTATTGCTGCGAATAAGGTATACTACAAAAGACAAGTATACGCAGCACGAGAGTCCTTATATAGATAGGATCTCGCAAAAGGTAAGACTCTAGTTGCACTAGTTCTAGATAATTTATAAGTCTGTTACAACGAAACGCCTTAATTGCATTTAACGTGGTTCCTGAGCAGGCTCTCGTGCAGCTGTGATCCTGAGAATCTTCCCGTCTGCGCCAGAGTTCTGCGTTATCGGGCAATCCTTCTGGACACCCTTTCCCCTTGGAGTTTACGGTCGTAAACTCCCTTGGGAGGGTGATTATGGTGCTTTCAAGTCTCTATAATAACTAGGAACAATTCTAGGCTTTTGGACTTGGCTTTGGAAGAGTTTATGGCACCATTTGGTACCATTTCTTGGAGTTTACGGCCATAGAACATTTTGGGCCATAAACTACCTCACACATGGGGTTCTAAATGTTTTAGCTAGTCCGTAACTCATCTAGGTACTTGTCCAAATTGTCTCATGGCCTTAGGAAGTGTTTAGGGTGTCCTTTGACCCCTTTATGGGAGTTTACGGCCCAAGAACCATTCTTGGCCGTAAACTCTTCAATACTTGTGCTTTTCTTATGTTTCCTAGGTCCTAAACACATTAAGGTATTTGCCAAAAATAGAGTCCAAGCCTTTGGGGGTGATTAGGGCACTTTTAGCCCTTGAAAAAGGGGTTTACGGCCTAAGAGAATATCCTTGGCTGTAAACTCCTAAAAGTATATGGTTTTGATTGATTTCTAGAAGGGTAACCTGTTATCTATCTATTCAAACACCTGTTAAACTTAATCTTTTGTTGGTAATCGAAAATGTGTACCGTCGAGACGGCTAACCAGCAAGATAGAGAACACTAACTTCGTACCTATGGATTGTATTCTCAATCCGAAGGATTATTCTGTTCCATTCGATTTAATGGAAAACTTTTTCACGAAATGGTTTGATGCTACGTTTGACATGAAACGACCAAGTCTCATTCATGTTGTCATTCTCGGTTTCAAAAGGGTCGCCCGTCTAAATCCTTCCCCGACCCGAATCTCGTGATCTTCGGCATCAAACCATCGCATCATTTTGTGCACCAAAGCTCAAGAAGTTTTCCCGATAAGAATTGCCATGCATTCCTCGTTCCTATGATCATCGGGAAACGGGAAGTCTGCAGCTCTATTCCCTATGTGTCTTTCCAAAGGACTCCTGAGAATTCCAAACGTTTAGTCTAACCGCGCATCGGCCTAATCTCTGGATCTACCTCATGACCGAACCTCAGTAAGAATGACGTGCTCAAAACGGTGACCAAGAACTGATATGATCACTACGGACTAGTAGTCGTATCCTTTCGGTTGAATCTTTTTCCCTCGATCATGTAGCCAAGCAAAGTAGTCGTAACCGTGTACTTTTCCAACATCTAAAGCGATAGGGAATTAGTCGGCATCGGAAATACCCATAGAAACCTGTCGATTCTTGGGTCCCATCGACTAATATCGCAGACCTTGATGTGTGTATGGATCACTCCAATAGTATTCTAATGTTAACGTTATTGTGGTAGTGTTGGTAAGTTTTAGACTTGTTGCAATACCACAACCAAACTTAGGCACATGCTAGTCACTCCCAGGAAGACGTAGTTGATCAGGCTACATCCCCCTAAATGTGACTATATGTCTCTAAGCTCAATTGTGTTATCCAACAATCTTAATACTTTTGTTTGGTTTTAGGACGATACTGACTTCTGTGTTTTATAGTGATGTGTGTATATATACTTAGTTAAATCTTTTAGATACTTAACAGTATATATCCTTGGTCAGAGTGTTTTAGTCCCGAAGTGTTTATAGTTCGTATATCTTTTATAGGTTGATATACTTGATTCACTATAAACAATGCTCTGATACCAATCTGTCACACCCCAAAACCGATAACGGCGGAATACGTTTCGGGGTGGATGACGTAGTGTACAGTATCATCACAATTGTATAATAGTAAAAACAAGAATCATACAACCATTTCATTTACATAGTAAGTGTATTTACAAGTGTGTTTTGTAATGTTTGACAAACACCAAAAGTAAACAAAAATAAGAGATGGGTCTTGTATCCTCCATCTTCTCCAAAAATTGCTGCTGTACCTGTCTATCTTTGACCTGAAGATACAAGTTATTTTGAAAAGAATATCAGCATAATGCTGGTGAGTTCATAAGAGTTTTAGTGTGAGTACTTGTATAAAAAGCATTAGAGTCATTATTATGAAAACTGAAGTTTGAAATCATAAATAGTGGTGAAACCTAGAAAATCCCATATTCTCCAGAACATTAAGTAATGTAATATAGTGAGTTATTCTTAGAGTATGTAATAGTGGTGCAGCATCCTTTAGTATTAGATACTTATTTACTTCGGGATATTACTTCATCTTTCTTTTAGTATTTTAGTGCGGTTATAGTGTCTTTCTAGTATATTCCCAATAGTGTGAGTAATAGCGAACCCCCATGACCTTCCCAGTCATGCATAGTGTAGTAGAGTAAAAGCATCCCTAGGCCTGAGCGGCTCGGACTGAAGTTATCAGTCGAGATGTAATAGCGTCTGCCCCGTATAGATCTATACATATAGTGTCGTCTTCCTGTCGGAAAACTTCGGGCATAGTGAATAGCGTATAGAGTATCCCGTAGTGGATTAGTGAGTTATCTCATGATTAGTGCATTCTCTTGTATTATAGCGTAGAAATCTTTCGTATAACTTGTATTGTATTCTCTTATTAGTGTATTGCTTCATAATATAGAGAATTATAGTAGTGTAGAGTAATAGTGGAAACTAGGGATAGAGTCCTTAACTATACCCATTATAGTTAATTTAGTGTATGTGGTTCTAGTCAAGTAGTGATTCAGGTAATTAATGAATTAAGAAGTACTCATAATCTGTACTAATATATGAGATATATAATTAAGAAATCAATGACAGTCGGATGGATAACTACTACCCTAAGTCCACAATCAAACAAGAAACAGGAAATAAGGCGAGCTATCGGTCCTAAGTCTTTCAAGTCTTACTTATATAAATATATTAGTATGATTACATTCTTATAAAGAGTTTTATTTAACAAAAGTATTGTACTAAAGGAACATTAAAAACTTGTTATTTAATCCAAAGTAGTTTTGAAGACAATTGATTTATTTATAAAGCATAGTGATTAATCACATATGATTTGAATTACAGGTTGTGAATCACATGTGATTAATTCTGAAATCTGAAAAATAGTCTTGTATAACTTTTCATAAACATGAATATTCAACTTGTATCTCCCCCCTAAAACATATAAAACATTTGAAAGGTTCATTAAGGGGTATGAACTCACCTGAAATCACGGAAATCGGGTGAATCGGGTAAATCGGGTAAAAGTGTCGATTGAGCGTTTGGTACCCAATAACCTCTTGAGCACCTCCTAGGACCCTAATGTCCTATGAAATATGTATTTTACAAGAAGTTAATCATCTTATGCCTTTCATTATAGTATTTGGACATTCTAGCATCGTTTTCGGGGTTTTAAGGCCTAGAAGGGGTTCCCGGGAGTGGTACAAAGTCATGAATGATTTACGGGAGGGTTCACGAGCTCACTCTTTTGGATTTTATGGCCCAAAAGCCATCCTTTGGGAGTTTACGGTCGTAAACCCCCTAGGTTTGGCCGTAAACTCTTGTGGCACTCCAAAGTGTATGCTTAAGGTCTTATTTCACTTCCTTGATTTAGTGGTGTGTGTCTTGGACCATTTTAAGGGATTAAACATCATAATTTGTGACATTTTTGGGGAGTTTACGGCCAAGACTTGTTCTTGGGCCGTAAACTCTTGTAAACCCTTCAAGATGTATGTAAATATATATTGAAACCATGGGATCACTATCCCGAATAAGATACAGATTTAGAAAACCATGGGATCACTATCCCGTATAAGATATAGTTAAAGACACAAAACCTTGGGATCATTATCCCGTATAAGATATAGATTTAGAAAGCCATGGGATCATTATCCCGTATAAGTTATAGATACGAAACCATGGGATCACTATCCCGTATAAATTATAGTTAATGACCATGGGGAAAGACATCCCGTACAAGTTATAAAATAGTTAGATTGATACCATGGGATCACTATCCCGAAAGAGATATAGGAATAAACCATGGGATCACTATCCCGTATAGGACATCGATATAAAATAGTTTGATAATACCATGGGATCACTATCCCGAAAGAGATCTAGAAACAATATCATGGGATCACAATCCCGAAAGAGATATAAAATATAGATGCAAAACCATGGGATCACTATCCCGAACGAAATATAGATTCTAAACCCAAACTGTGAATAAGCTGGTATTAATACATGTTGTGAGTCGGGTAACCATACTAATACGACAACGTGACCTCCTTGACGTTTGTCAGACGTCGAAACGATATCCAGAAATTTGTCACCCCAGGCGTGCCCGCCTAACTGTAGCTAGCAGTTAAGGTGTGGGATTGTCAGTCCCGAATAGATCTATTCACAAATTCCGCGCTCTCCCTCCAGGAGACTCTGGTTACACTTTCGGGGAGGATTTACTGATCATCCATAAAAGGGTAGTGACTATCTCACAAACCAGTACTAAACTATTCACAGGGTTCTCATAAGATATCGACACACAGTAAGTTATGAAACATAGTACAGTAAAGTATAGATACATGCATGAAATTATCTGACAATACATTAAAATGATACGGAGATAAACTGAAACAGACATAGTTTATCTAATAACTTAATATAGATATCAGTATACGATAGAAAGAATAGAAAAGACCCCCAAATTATTCCCATAATAATTTGATTAGTTTGATTGTTTCCTTAACTAAAATCCATTTAGTTGAAATCGAATAGTCATTCCTTATGCTCAGCATAAAACATAAGGAGTAAAAGAGTTTATAAGTTTGTCAGATATTGTTTGAAACATATCAATGTTGTGATTGGAAAACAGTTATAGTTTGCTTGTATTCCCCCCTGAAAACATTGAAAACAGTGAAAAAGCCGTAGGGGTATGAACTCACCGGACGAGATACGAGACGGTTTGGATGCTAAGAGTTGATCCAGAACTTGTAAACACACGAGGTTCCTAATTATCATGTAAAGATACACATTTGTATCTAATTAGGACTTAGTTTATTCATATGATAGGGACACTTGCTTCAAGTCGCGATAACACTCCGATACAAGTGTTTGGAGTGACCCGGGTGGCGTTTAGGGACATGAGTGACACAAGGGACTTGGGAAATGAGTTGGGACATCAAAGGAACACTCCCCTTATGGGAGTTTACGGCCTAAACACCCATCCCCATGAGTTTACGGCCGTAAACTCATGATGGGTGGTTTATGGTGCAAATTTGACTTCCAACACTTAAGGGATAATTTCTAGGCTTGGTTTAAGGACTTGGAATGATTACTAAACATCAAATAGATCCCTTTTATGGGAGTTTACGGCCTAGCTTAGCTCCATGGCCGTAAACCCTTATTTTTCCAAGAAAATGATGTTAAATGGTGCTAGAACAAATCACATGTGATTGGTAGAATTAATCCAAGGCCTAACATGAGTTTGCAAGGGATTTATGGGGTGTTTATGGAGTTTACGGCCCATGAAACCCCTTTCATGACTGTAAACTCTAGTATATGGTGTTCCAAGGTGTTTCAAGGTCTAAAACTTGCATGAAAGGACTTCTAAAATTCATCTAAGGGCCTTAGGGGTGTGTAGTTTGCATTCTAACACCAAAAATTTTGGAGTTTACAGCCCAAGAACAAGTCTTGGCCGTAAACCCTTAGAAACCTCACAAATGATGTGTTTTAGGCCCTCAAACTATTTTTGGTTGGTCCCTTGATTTATTCCAAGGCTTTTGGTGGTGTTGGATGGCTTTCTAACACCTTAAAATGGGATTTATGCCAAGTTTTGGGGAGTTTACGGCCCAAGAACTCTCCTTGGCCGTAAACTCATCTAAATCCCCCAAAATTCATGTTTTAAGTGTCCAAATGCTAGAATCAAGGTCCTATAATTCATATTTAAGCCATAGAAGTGATTTGGAAGGGTTTAAGGGCATGAAAACCCTAATTATATGAGTTTACGGCCCAAGAATGATCCTTGACCTTAAACTCCTCCAAACATCACAAAATTCAAGTTTTACATGTTTAGAATCCATATTTTAAAGTCCCATAGCCATATCTAAAGTCCAAACTAGTCAAGGAGGGGTTTAAGGGCTCAAAACCCATCATTTTTGGTGTTTACGGCCTAAGCACCTTCTTAGGCCGTAAACTCATATATATTGTCCAATTTCATGATTAAGTGTCTAGTTTGGAAGCTAAACATTGTGACAACCGTCAAATTTTGGTCAATCCAAAGTCAAATAAAGTCAACAAGTCAAACCGGTCAGCTCAACTAACCCTTGTGTACTTGGACTTACGTTCAGTATTTACTAAACAACCCACTATTCTAATAAGAGAACATAAATCGAAAAGTACGTACAACTAGATCTCTTTAACCTAAAAACTGTAGTACGTGGCGAGCCAAACCGATAAAACAATGATGCATACTCAACGGGAGTGTGTAAGATCCTTAAACAAGGCTTAACAGGGTTTACGAACCATGCATTACGGTGCCGAACACTCACAACTGTCCCACACGGAACCTCTCTCAATTGTTTTCACTCTATCTCTCTCTATGTCAAATGTCTCCCTAATCTCTCCAAGTATGTGAAATCTCCCTCTAATATCTCTCTGTATTAGAAATCTCTCCAAGAATGTCAAACCTCTCCCAAATCCCTCTAAGCATGTGAAATTTCTCTCAAATATCTCTCTGTATGAGAAATCTCTCCAAGAATGTCTAATCTCTCCCAAATCTCTCCAAGTATGTGAAATCTCTCTCAAATATCTCTCTGTATGAGAAATCTCTCCAAGAATGTCAAATCTCTCCCAAATCTCTCCAAGTATGTGAAACCTCTCTCAAATATCTCCTTGTATGAGGAATCTCTCCAAGAATGTCAAATCTCTCCCAAATCTCTCCAAGTGTGAGAAATCTCTCCCAAATCTCTCTCAAAAGTTTCCCTTAACTTTTTGAAATCATTCGGGTCATTCCGACCCTTAACCGGGTCAAAAACGGCTCAAAACGGGGCGAAAACGAGAAAAATAGGCTTTAGGAACCAAAACCAAGAGAGAAGCTTCTTAGGACCCGAAGGTCCTCTTAGGGACTGAGAACAAGAGGAACCGAAACCTCCTGAGCCGAAGGTCCTCTCAGGGCCGAACCTCGCCCAGGAGGAACCGAAACCGAGAGTAAGAACCGAAACCGAGAGTAAGAACCGAAACCGAGAGCAAGAACCGAAACCGAGAGCAAGAACCGAAACCTCCTGAGCCGAACCGAAGGTACTGTTCATCTAACCGAACCGAAGGTACTGTTCACTACTGTTCACTACAGTACGTTCGGTTCTGGCATTCTCGCCTCTTATCCCGAACCGAACCCCAATGACCCTTCGGACCGAACCCTCGCCCATCGCTCTCGCGTCCGACTTGCCCTTCGTTTCCCTCTATTCGTTTCCGACTCCAACCACAGCGTGGACCGAGCCTCGGCCTAGGGACCGAACCTCAGCCTAGGACCGAGAGGTCTCGCTGAGAACTCTTTTCTTCCCGGTTTTCGCATAGTTTTGCATTTAAGGCCCGTTTTTAATTATTTTAACGCGGGATTTTCACCCAAAATCATATTTTAACATAATAAACCCCAAATATTCACAATTTAATCATATTTTCATAAAAATCTTTATTTAAATAATAAAAGCAAGTGGGTAAAGTACAAAGAGGTGGAGTGTTGACTTTGCTTTACCTTATAGCACAAGCAACCACTCCCACACCCACTCTATGACCAGCCACCCCCCCCACCTTACCTAGGTCACATCAATGTCTTTTCCACTCAATATCCCTATGTCCCACGTTTTTGAGTGCTGATTATTCATCCTCTCTCCTCACTTCTCTCATTTGCTCTCATTTCACAAGAAGATCAAACTCTTTCCTCTCTCACTTTCTCTCTCTAGAAATTCGAGATTCAAGGGCTGATCTTGAGTTTTTCCTCCACATTTGGTAAGCAAAATCCATTCTCTTTATGATTATCTCATTTATTTCCACTCAAATCATGGATATCTTAGACGAACTCTCTCATAAGTGTGTTAGATCTTCGAATCTTCAAGTGATTCTTCAAGTGTTCTTGGGTTGAACACTTATCTTCTTCAACACTTACCTACTGAAATCACTCAAGGTGAGTTCATACCCCTACATTTTTATGTTTTCTCAAGTTTTCAGGGGGGGGGGGGAATACAAGTTAAAACACTAAGAACATAACTAAAATTTTCTAACAGCCTTCATCAGAAAAGTTCAACTCCATTCACGGACTGTTTTGGGCCTCTTAAACATTTTTGTTTTCAAAACTGTACAAGGTGCAAATAGTTCAAGTTTGTAGCTTTAAAATGACTACTTGCACATCTCCATAAGATTTTTCTACAATTTATGGTGATTTTTACAAAACTGCCTATCATTTTAAACAACAATCCGGACTAGTCTGTGATTTTGGACTTTTTCACCCAAGTTAGAGGTCATTATAAATTGTGATAAAAATTATGAGCAAACTAGACACATTTTGTGAACTCTCAGAATTTACGGATCTAGTTTTCGACTCTGTATGATTTTTCTATGATTTTTCCAAAACATGGCAGAATTGCTAAATTTTGCCAACAGCATGTAAATATCATAACACTTTGTATTATGTTGAGCAAAGTGTATAATCATAAGTTTTAGTATTTGAATGTGTTTCCTTGTTAGTTTATCATTATGAACTGAAACTAAGACATTCATATTAAATATTATTCATTCATTTTGGAACACGTATTATTTAACTATAAAAAGTATAGTTTGAATAAATTCATAACACTAATACATTCCCATAAAAGAGTCCATTCATATTACATACATTTTAGATAAACTATAATAGGTATAGTTTATGATACATCACTCAACGCACTCGTACAAGAAGGGTACATTCATACAAGAAATATTTATATTCACACACATTTCACGTAAACTTGTTAACCTATATTGTGAGACTCTCTCTCTCTCTCCCCATACGTCCGAGTACGGGATATAATTCCTGGTAGTTATAATCAGAATCTCCTTGAGGGAGAACATGATACTTGTATATAGATCTATATTGGGATTGACACCCCACACCTTGCTGCTAGCTACAGTTGGACCTGCAGGTCTACGGGTGACAAATGTCATTTTATTTTTCGTGACACTGAGAACGTCGTGGCAGGTTCACATAGTCATAGTATGATTATAACGACTCACATAGGGATATAACAATCCATAAGTTTACGGGATTTTATTTTAAAAACCTAAATGAGTTTTATGTCGATTTAAAATCACCTTTTTATCTCTATGAGTACAGATATTACTGTACACTTTTGGTTTTGGTAGTTACGACTATACATCATTTGAAACCACATTTATACTTTTAAGTATGGTCAATACTTGTTATTTCTCAGTCCTCTAATTTAGGACTACGTATATACAAAGTACCGGGTCTCTATACAAAAAGGGGTACAAATACAAAATGCCGTGTCTCTATACAAAGTTATTATGATATTAAAATTATACTTCCTCTAGAATGGTTAGACTTCAACTATAGTCGCTGAGCGTATGTGTTTGAGTCATATAAGAATTTAGTCTTGATTGGCTTAGAATTGGTGGTGCCCGCCTCATCTCCTGTTCCTCGTTGGGTTGTGGACCTAGGGCAGACCCACTATATTCAACGTTTTATCTAATTTAAACCTTATATAACTTTTATACGCTGGACGATTATAGAGGAACTCTACGGGTTACTCTAGGGTTCATTAATGCATCATGTAGGAATATTTCTATTCACACTTAACTAAGAAAATATTGGATTTTCTGGAAATCAAACTATTCTTCATCTAAAATTGTTAGACTTCAACTATAGTCGCTGAGCGTATATGTTTGAGTCATATAAGAATTTAGTCTTGATTGGCCTAGAATTGGTGGTGCCCGCCTCATCTCCTGTTCCTCGTTGGGTTGTGGACTTAGGGCAGACCCACTATATTCAACGTTTTATCTAATTTAAATCTTATATAACTTATATACACTGGACGATTATAGAGGAACTCTACGGGTCATTCTAGGGTTCATTAATGCATCATATAGGAATATTTTTATTCATACTTAACTAAGAAAATATTGGATTTTCTGGAAATCAAACTATATCGATTTTACAAGGAAAAGCGGTTTCTACTTCAAATAAAACTCTTATGAACTCACCAACCTTTGTGTTGACACTTTTTAAAACTACTTGTATTCTCAGGAAATCAGTGAAACAGGAAAACTTCATCACTTTGAGGATGGGACGTTAAACCGTCAACAATTTATTTTGTCATCATAATGTAATTGCTTTTGAAACATATAAACATATACTTTGGTGTAACTTTTGCAATTATATATATGGTGGTTGTTTCTACTTTGAGCACTATTATACACGTTGTTGTGATACTGTACATGAAGTCCTCCACCCCCAGACGTTTCCGCCATCCTTGGTTTGGGGGTGTGACAAACATGCTATAGATTAAGGCTAGGAAGGTACCTTAAGGATTTGGAGCCTTAAAAATTGAGTTTTGGACACTTAATCTTTGGATTTTGGAGAGAGGTTAGAGAGAGAGTAGTGAGAGAAGGAAAAGCTTCAAATGAAGGCTGAAACATGTTTATATAGCTCCTAAAATTTGCACGCGGTGGAATTCTACTCGATACCGACGCTAAACGCGGCTTTTGGTCGCACCCGATTGAGTTTCCGTCACCCGACGGGAACATTATAAAAACTCATGAAATAAATGTTTTTGGGCAAATAACATAAGTTCCTGAGTGATTTAGACACTCATTAGGATAAAATAAACATATAAGTTTATCAATTTATTCCAAAGAGAAATTGGAACGGATCCGATAGCGACGACTTTCCGGGTAGAACGGGTTTTGGCGACGAACAAATTTTGGGTTGTTACATTATCCCCCCGTTAGAGGGAATTTCGTCCCGAAATTCAAAGAATAGGATATCGATCATGAGTTTGAAATGAAACTCGAATGGATTGATATTTTGGATCATCACTTCCTCAAGTGGAATTGGCTCTTTACGAAGATTTCGATACATACGATGTGGAATTAAACTTTAGATGTTCGAATGAATTTCCCGGAAACCCTTCGGGACAGATCTTTAGTAGAAGAGCTACTAACTTCTCGTTTCCAAATGATCACAGAAACAAGGAACGTGGTAATTCGTATCAGGAAAACTCTTGGGTTTTAAAGCATGACACAATACGAAAGTTGATGCTGTAGATCATGAGAGTTAGGTCGAGGAAAAGATATAGACGGGCGACCCTCTCGAAACCAGGATAACAACATGAATGAGACTCCGTCATTCCATGTTAAACGTAGCATCAAAGTATTATCGCGAAAGGTTTCCCATTTAACCGAATGGAATAGAATAGTCCTCTGGACCGAGGATTCAATCTATAGTCGCGAAGTTAGCGTTCTCAATCTCAATGGTTAGTCGTCTCGATGATGCACATTTCAATCGCATACGAGGAATTGAGCTTAGAAAACATTCGAATAGATAGATAACAGGTTTCCCTCCAAACACGGGAATTGAAAAGAGTTGCAGGTATAAGAGTTATCAAAGAGAAGTATACCTGCGGTGACAGAGGGATCAGTGGTGGTAGTTGCTTTGGGACAATTCCTTTTGAAGTGCCCTGCTTCACCACAATTGTAGCAGGCTGGGCTGATTCCTGCTCCCGATGCTTGGTTCGTTGACTTGACCGGTTTTCTGCAGGTTCGAGACAGATGGCCCGTCTTGCTACAGTTGTCGCAGCTCCTTTCGCGACATGGACCAGGGATGCGGTGATGGTAGTTGCACTTACCACACCAAGGAAGACTGCCAGTGTATCCACTGGTGAGAGTTTGGGCTGTAGATCCAACAACTGAGACAACAATAGGGTTAATAGTAGCATGGACTGCTATCGTTTGTTGTTTCTTCGAAGACCCTCTCGTACTCTGGGCCTTTCGCTTGTTCCGAGATTTCCTTTTACTTTCACCTCCACTTGTGTCCGACTCAGGAGTGGTAGTTTCCTCATCATAGTTGTCTTCGTGATCGATCAAGATTTTCGCAAGGCATTTAGTGCTGTCGTACGTGTCTGGCTTTGCAGCCAAGACATTCCCTTTAGTTGGCTGGGTCAATCCCCAAATGAATCTCTCGATCTTTTTACTCTCCGGGGTAACCATTCCCGGATAGAGTAAGGCCAGGTGATCGAATCTGGAAGTATAAGCTGCTATGTTGGAACCCTTCATCTTAAGGTTCCAGAGTTCGTGTTCTAGTTTCTGAATTTCGCCCCGAGGGCAGTACTCTGCAAGCAGAAGCTCCTTCATAGCTTCCCAACCCATGGCATTCGCTACAGGTAAGGTTAAGGATTTGACTCGGCCGTTCCACCAAGTCAGGGCTTTATCAAGGAAGGTGCAGGCGGCAAACTTGACTTTGTCAGACTCCGAACAGGCACATATTTCGAAGATTGACTCGATTTTCTCGAACCATCGAGTCAGGGAAATGACACCTCCAGTGCCATCAAAGGTTGTGGGTTTCGCGTTCATGAAGTCTTTGTAGGAACCCCTTCTTCGGTGTTCCTGGCTGTCTTCTGGATTTTGGGGTTGGGGACCACCTCCGGAGCCACCGGGATTCATTTGAGACATAGCTGCCACCATTGCAGCAGTCAGAACTGTTTGAAGTGATGCGAGATCAAATTGAGGAGAAGATGGTGGCGGAGGAGAATTATCGTTGTTCTTCGAGCTGGGTCTCTTTCTCGGAGGCATCTTGATCTAAAAAGATCAGGAAAGAGAGGATTATAAGTCCTCTGAATTGAATCAAGAGATATTGAACAAGGGATATCTCATCAAGACAAATATAGCATCATACTAAGCGATAAAGCAGGAAGGAGTTATCAAAACAGAACATTTTATCGCTAGTGGAATGATCAAGTAATCATCGTGTATACGAGGATTTTCTATGAAGGATTTGCTCGAGAAATACTCCCATAGTATTTCATGGTTCACTGCAGCGACGATTTGTTGTGTGAGATGTTAGGTAAGTTTTAGGCATGCTGTGTACCACAGTCACTCCCAAGCACATGTTGGCCGTGTCTCGAATGAATATAGTTGGCCAGGCTATATTGACCCTAGACACGACTACATAAATGCCCAGGTTTAACCGCAGTGTACAACACCCATTTACTTATGTTTTGTTCTACTTGAAGTTACGGATTTTGACGGTTCGGTATACTTGTATACTTTTGTAAATACTTATAGTTTTGAAGATACTTTTAATTCAGAGCACTGAGGCCCTTTAGTGTTTATAGTTTTATACCATGTAAGGTTTGGTATACTCTGTTCACTATAAACAAGGGCTCTGATACCAATCTGTCACACCCCGAAAACCAAAGGCGGAAACGTCTCCAGGGTTGACTACCACGTTGTGTATCAAATCCAATGTACATAGTAATCACAGTAAAGAAACATCACATTACATATATATGAAAGTTTACATTTGTTTCAAAAGTAAAGTTATACAAGATATACATATGCATCATATTAACAAAAGTTGAGACGAGTCTTCCACGCACTCCGTCTTCACCGAAAGGAGATCACCGGGTACCTGTCTAACTTGGACCTGAGAATACAAGCGGTTTGAAAATCAGCATAAAGCTGGTGAGTTCATAAGCGGTTTTGTTTTATGAAAATGTATCGATTTCCTTTAATTTCCGAAAAGCTTTGTTATCCAAGAAAATCCTATATTTTCTTATGTGTAGTTGGTTTAGTTATCATGTGTTATCAATTCGATTATGTATTGTATTCTACCCCAGGAAAATCCCATATTTTCCTAATTATAAGATCGGTTGTATAACACAAAGTATAGTTTAACATCCAAAACTATATAATGAAAATCTTGGGATCACTATCCCGAAAGACATATATAAGATAGTTTAACACATCCGAAAGTATAGGTTTAAGATCATGGGACTATCATCCCGGACTAGACACTAGGTAAGTTAATGTATATATGTAAATATATATTGAAACCATGGGATCACTATCCCGAATAAGATACAGATTTAGAAAACCATGGGATCACTATCCCGTATAAGATATAGTTAAAGACACAAAACCTTGGGATCATTATCCCGTATAAGATATAGATTTAGAAAGCCATGGGATCATGATCCCGTATAAGTTATAGATACGAAACCATGGGATCACTATCCCGTATAAATTATAGTTAATGACCATGGGGAAAGACATCCCGTACAAGTTATAAAATAGTTAGATTGATACCATGGGATCACTATCCCGAAAGAGATATAGGAATAAACCATGGGATCACTATCCCGTATAGGACATCGATATAAAATAGTTTGATAATACCATGGGATCACTATCCCGAAAGAGATCTAGAAACAATATCATGGGATCACAATCCCGAAAGAGATATAAAATATAGATGCAAAACCATGGGATCACTATCCCGAACGAAATATAGATTCTAAACCCAAACTGTGAATAAGCTGGTATTAATACATGTTGTGAGTCGGGTAACCATACTAATACGACAACGTGACCTCTTTGACGTTTGTCAGACGTCGAAACGATATCCAGAAATTTGTCACCCCAGGCGTGCCCGCCTAACTGTAGCTAGCAGTTAAGGTGTGGGATTGTCAGTCCCGAATAGATCTATTCACAAATTCCGCGCTCTCCCTCCAGGAGACTCTGGTTACACTTTCGGGGAGGATTTACTGATCATCCATAAAAGGGTAGTGACTATCTCACAAACCAGTACTAAACTATTCACAGGGTTCTCATAAGATATCGACACACAGTAAGTTATGAAACATAGTACAGTAAAGTATAGATACATACATGAAATTATCTGACAATACATTAAAATGATACGGAGATAAACTGAAACAGACATAGTTTATCTAATAACTTAATATAGATATCAGTATACGATAGAAAGAATAGAAAAGACCCCCAAATTATTCCCATAATAATTTGATTAGTTTGATTGTTTCCTTAACTAAAATCCATTTAGTTGAAATCGAATAGTCATTCCTTATGCTCAGCATAAAACATAAGGAGTAAAAGAGTCTATAAGTTTGTCAGATATTGTTTGAAACATATCAATGTTGTGATTGGAAAACAGTTATAGTTTGCTTGTATTCCCCCCTGAAAACATTGAAAACAGTGAAAAAGCCGTAGGGGTATGAACTCACCGGACGAGATACGAGACGGTTTGGATGCTAAGAGTTGATCCGGAACTTGTAAACACACGAGGTTCCTAATTATCATGTAAAGATACACATTTGTATCTAATTAGGACTTAGTTTATTCATATGATAGGGACACTTGCTTCAAGTCGCGATAACACTCCGATACAAGTGTTTGGAGTGACCCGGGTGGCGTTTAGGGACATGAGTGACACAAGGGACTTGGGAAATGAGTTGGGACATCAAAGGAACACTCCCCTTATGGGAGTTTACGGCCTAAACACCCATCCCCATGAGTTTACGGCCGTAAACTCATGATGGGTGGTTTATGGTGCAAATTTGACTTCCAACACTTAAGGGATAATTTCTAGGCTTGGTTTAAGGACTTGGAATGATTACTAAACATCAAATAGATCCCTTTTATGGGAGTTTACGGCCTAGCTTAGCTCCATGGACGTAAACCCTTATTTTTCCAAGAAAATGATGTTAAATGGTGCTAGAACAAATCACATGTGATTGGTAGAATTAATCCAAGGCCTAACATGAGTTTGCAAGGGATTTATGGGGTGTTTATGGAGTTTACGGCCCATGAAACCCCTTTCATGGCTGTAAACTCTAGTATATGGTGTTTCAAGGTCTAAAACTTGCATGAAAGGACTTCTAAAATTCATCTAAGGGCCTTAGGGGTATGTAGTTTGCATTCTAACACCAAAAATTTTGGAGTTTACGGCCCAAGAACAAGTCTTGGCCGTAAACCCTTAGAAACCTCACAAATGATGTGTTTTAGGCCCTCAAACTATTTTTGGTTGGTCCCTTGATTTATTCCAAGGCTTTTGGTGGTGTTGGATGGCTTTCTAACACCTTAAAATGGGATTTATGCCAAGTTTTTGGGAGTTTACGGCCCAAGAACTCTCCTTGGCCGTAAACTCATCTAAATCCCCCAAAATTCATGTTTCAAGTGTCCAAATGCTAGAATCAAGGTCCTATAATTCATATTTAAGCCATAGAAGTGATTTGGAAGGGTTTAAGGGCATGAAAACCCTAATTATATGAGTTTACGGCCCAAGAATGATCCTTGACCGTAAACTCCTCCAAACATCACAAAATTCAAGTTTTACATGTTTAGAATCCATATTTTAAAGTCCCATAGCCATATCTAAAGTCCAAACTAGTCAAGGAGGGGTTTAAGGGCTCAAAACCCATCATTTTTGGTGTTTACGGCCTAAGAACCTTCTTAGGCCGTAAACTCATATATATTGTCCAATTTCATGATTAAGTGTCTAGTTTGGAAGCTAAACATGCAATAGATTAAGGCTAGGAAGGTACCTTAAGGATTTGGAGCCTTAAAAATTGAGTTTTGGACACTTAATCTTTGGATTTTGGAGAGAGGTTAGAGAGAGAGTAGTGAGAGAAGGAAAAGCTTCAAATGAAGGCTGAAACATGTTTATATAGCTCCTAAAATTTGCACGCGGTGGAATTCTACTCGATACCGACGCTAAACGCGGCTTTTGGTCGCACCCGATTGAGTTTCCGTCACCCGACGGGAACATTATAAAAACTCATGAAATAAATGTTTTTGGGCAAATAACATAAGTTCCTGAGTGATTTAGACACTCATTAGGATAAAATAAACATATAAGTTTATCAATTTATTCCAAAGAGAAATCGGAACGGATCCGATAGCGACGACTTTCCGGGTAGAACGGGTTTTGGCGACGAACAAATTTTGGGTTGTTACATTATCCCCCCGTTAGAGGGAATTTCGTCCCGAAATTCAAAGAATAGGATATCGATCATGAGTTTGAAATGAAACTCGAATGGATTGATATTTTGGATCATCACTTCCTCAAGTGGAATTGGCTCTCTACGAAGATTTCGATACATACGATGTGGAATTAAACTTTAGATGTTCGAATGAATTTCCCGGAAACCCTTCGGGACAGATCTTTAGTAGAAGAGCTACTAACTTCTCGTTTCCAAATGATCACAGAAACAAGGAACGTGGTAATTCGTATCAGGAAAACTCTTGGGTTTTAAAGCATGACACAATACGAAAGTTGATGCTGTAGATCATGAGAGTTAGGTCGAGGAAAAGATATAGACGGGCGACCCTCTCGAAACCAGGATAACAACATGAATGAGACTCCGTCATTCCATGTTAAACGTAGCATCAAAGTATTATCGCGAAAGGTTTCCCATTTAACCGAATGGAATAGAATAGTCCTCTGGACCGAGGATTCAATCTATAGTCGCGAAGTTAGCGTTCTCAATCTCATTGGTTAGTCGTCTCGATGATGCACATTTCAATCGCATACGAGGAATTGAGCTTAGAAAACATTCGAATAGATAGATAACAGGTTTCCCTCCAAACACGGGAATTGAAAAGAGTTGCAGGTATAAGAGTTATCAAAGAGAAGTATACCTGCGGTGACAGAGGGATCAGTGGTGGTAGTTGCTTTGGGACAATTCCTTTTGAAGTGCCCTGCTTCACCACAATTGTAGCAGGCTGGGCTGATTCCTGCTCCCGATGCTTGGTTCGTTGACTTGACCGGTTTTCTGCAGGTTCGAGACAGATGGCCCGTCTTGCTACAGTTGTCGCAGCTCCTTTCGCGACATGGACCAGGGATGCGGTGATGGTAGTTGCACTTACCACACCAAGGAAGACTGCCAGTGTATCCACTGGTGAGAGTTTGGGCTGTAGATCCAACAGCTGAGACAACAATAGGGTTAATAGTAGCATGGACTGCTATCGTTTGTTGTTTCTTCGAAGACCCTCTCGTACTCTGGGCCTTTCGCTTGTTCCGAGATTTCCTTTTACTTTCACCTCCACTTGTGTCCGACTCAGGAGTGGTAGTTTCCTCATCATAGTTGTCTTCGTGATCGATCAAGATTTTCGCAAGGCATTTAGTGCTGTCGTACGTGTCTGGCTTTGCAGCCAAGACATTCCCTTTAGTTGGCTGGGTCAATCCCCAAATGAATCTCTCGATCTTTTTACTCTCCGGGGTAACCATTCCCGGATAGAGTAAGGCCAGGTGATCGAATCTGGAAGTATAAGCTGCTATGTTGGAACCCTTCATCTTAAGGTTCCAGAGTTCGTGTTCTAGTTTCTGAATTTCGCCCCGAGGGCAGTACTCTGCAAGCAGAAGCTCCTTCATAGCTTCCCAACCCATGGCATTCGCTACAGGTAAGGTTAAGGATTTGACTCGGCCGTTCCACCAAGTCAGGGCTTTATCAAGGAAGGTGCAGGCGGCAAACTTGACTTTGTCAGACTCCGAACAGGCACATATTTCGAAGATTGACTCGATTTTCTCGAACCATCGAGTCAGGGAAATGACACCTCCAGTGCCATCAAAGGTTGTGGGTTTCGCGTTCATGAAGTCTTTGTAGGAACCCCTTCTTCGGTGTTCCTGGCTGTCTTCTGGATTTTGGGGTTGGGGACCACCTCCGGAGCCACCGGGATTCATTTGAGACATAGCTGCCACCATTGCAGCAGTCAGAACTGTTTGAAGTGATGCGAGATCAAATTGAGGAGAAGATGGTGGCGGAGGAGAATTATCGTTGTTCTTCGAGCTGGGTCTCTTTCTCGGAGGCATCTTGATCTAAAAAGATCAGGAAAGAGAGGATTATAAGTCCTCTGAATTGAATCAAGAGATATTGAACAAGGGATATCTCATCAAGACAAATATAGCATCATACTAAGCGATAAAGCAGGAAGGAGTTATCAAAACAGAACATTTTATCGCTAGTGGAATGATCAAGTAATCATCGTGTATACGAGGATTTTCTATGAAGGATTTGCTCGAGAAATACTCCCATAGTATTTCATGGTTCACTGCAGCGACGATTTGTTGTGTGAGATGTTAGGTAAGTTTTAGGCATGCTGCGTACCACAGTCACTCCCAAGCACATGTTGGCCGTGTCTCGAATGAATATAGTTGGCCAGGCTATATTGACCCTAGACACGACTACATAAATGCCCAGGTTTAACCGCAGTGTACAACACCCATTTACTTATGTTTTGTTCTACTTGAAGTTACGGATTTTGACGGTTCGGTATACTTGTATACTTTTGTAAATACTTATAGTTTTGAAGATACTTTTAATTCAGAGCACTGAGGCCCTTTAGTGTTTATAGTTTTATACCATGTAAGGTTTGGTATACTCTGTTCACTATAAACAAGGGCTCTGATATCAATCTGTCACACCCCGAAAACCAAAGGCGGAAACGTCTCCAGGGTTGACTACCACGTTGTGTATCAAATCCAATGTACATAGTAATCACAGTAAACAAACATCACATTACATATATATGAAAGTTTACATTTGTTTCAAAAGTAAAGTTATACAAGATATACATATGCATCATATTAACAAAAGTTGAGACGAGTCTTCCACGCACTCCGTCTTCACCGAAAGGAGATCACCGGGTACCTGTCTAACTTGGACCTGAGAATACAAGCGGTTTGAAAATCAGCATAAAGCTGGTGAGTTCATAAGCGGTTTTGTTTTATGAAAATGTATCGATTTCCTTTAATTTCCGAAAAGCTTTGTTATCCAAGAAAATCCTATATTTTCTTATGTGTAGTTGGTTTAGTTATCATGTGTTATCAATTCGATTATGTATTGTATTCTACCCCAGGAAAATCCCATATTTTCCTAATTATAAGATCGGTTGTATAACACAAAGTATAGTTTAACATCCAAAACTATATAATGAAAATCTTGGGATCACTATCCCGAAAGACATATATAAGATAGTTTAACACATCCGAAAGTATAGGTTTAAGATCATGGGACTATCATCCCGGACTAGACACTAGGTAAGTTAATGTATATATGTAAATATATATTGAAACCATGGGATCACTATCCCGAATAAGATACAGATTTAGAAAACCATGGGATCACTATCCCGTATAAGATATAGTTAAAGACACAAAACCTTGGGATCATTATTCCGTATAAGATATAGATTTAGAAAGCCATGGGATCATTATCCCGTATAAGTTATAGATACGAAACCATGGGATCACTATCCCGTATAATTTATAGTTAATGACCATGGGGAAAGACATCCCGTACAAGTTATAAAATAGTTAGATTGATACCATGGGATCACTATCCCGAAAGAGATATAGGAATAAACCATGGGATCACTATCCCGTATAGGACATCAATATAAAATAGTTTGATAATACCATGGGATCACTATCCCGAAAGAGATCTAGAAACAATATCATGGGATCACAATCCCGAAAGAGATATAAAATATAGATGCAAAACCATGGGATCACTATCCCGAACGAAATACAGATTCTAAACCCAAACTGTGAATAAGCTGGTATTAATACATGTTGTGAGTCGGGTAACCATACTAATACGACAACGTGACCTCCTTGACGTTTGTCAGACGTCGAAACGATATCCAGAAATTTGTCACCCCAGGCGTGCCTGCCTAACTGTAGCTAGCAGTTAAGGTGTGGGATTGTCAGTCCCGAATAGATCTATTCACAAATTCCGCGCTCTCCCTCCAGGAGACTCTGGTTACACTTCCGGGGAGGATTTACTGATCATCCATAAAAGGGTAGTGACTATCTCACAAACCAGTACTAAACTATTCACAGGGTTCTCATAAGATATCGACACACAGTAAGTTATGAAACATAGTACAGTAAAGTATAGATACATACATGAAATTATCTGACAATACATTAAAATGATACGGAGATAAACTGAAACAGACATAGTTTATCTAATAACTTAATATAGATATCAGTATACGATAGAAAGAACAGAAAAGACCCCCAAATTATTCCCATAATAATTTGATTAGTTTGATTGTTTCCTTAACTAAAATCCATTTAGTTGAAATCGAATAGTCATTCCTTATGCTCAGCATAAAACATAAGGAGTAAAAGAGTTTATAAGTTTGTCAGATATTGTTTGAAACATATCAATGTTGTGATTGGAAAACAGTTATAGTTTGCTTGTATTCCCCCCTGAAAACATTGAAAACAGTGAAAAAGCCGTAGGGGTATGAACTCACCGGACGAGATACGAGACGGTTTGGATGCTAAGAGTTGATCCGGAACTTGTAAACACACGAGGTTCCTAATTATCATGTAAAGATACACATTTGTATCTAATTAGGACTTAGTTTATTCATATGATAGGGACACTTGCTTCAAGTCGCGATAACACTCCGATACAAGTGTTTGGAGTGACCCGGGTGGCGTTTAAGGACATGAGTGACACAAGGGACTTGGGAAATGAGTTGGGACATCAAAGGAACACTCCCCTTATGGGAGTTTACGGCCTAAACACCCATCCCCATGAGTTTACGGTCGTAAACTCATGATGGGTGGTTTATGGTGCAAATTTGACTTCCAACACTTAAGGGATAATTTCTAGGCTTGGTTTAAGGACTTGGAATGATTACTAAACATCAAATATATCCCTTTTATGGGAGTTTACGGCCTAGCTTAGCTCCATGGCTGTAAACCCATATTTTTCCAAGAAAATGATGTTAAATGGTGCTAGAACAAATCACATGTGATTGGTAGAATTAATCCAAGGCCTAACATGAGTTTGCAAGGGATTTATGGGGTGTTTATGGAGTTTACGGCCCATGAAACCCCTTTCATGGCCGTAAACTCTAGTATATGGTGTTCCAAGGTGTTTCAAGGTCTAAAACTTGCATGAAAGGACTTCTAAAATTCATCTAAGGGCCTTAGGGGTGTGTAGTTTGCATTCTAACACCAAAAATTTTGGAGTTTATGGCCCAAGAACAAGTCTTGGCCGTAAACCCTTAGAAACCTCACAAATGATGTGTTTTAGGCC
The DNA here is from genome assembly GCF_052625555.1 of Lactuca saligna. Classification (NCBI taxonomy): domain Eukaryota; kingdom Viridiplantae; phylum Streptophyta; class Magnoliopsida; order Asterales; family Asteraceae; genus Lactuca; species Lactuca saligna. The sequence goes on along the minus strand of NC_136420.1, from coordinate 245,708,897 downwards.
CTCAAACTATTTTTGGTTGGTCCCTTGATTTATTCCAAGGCTTTTGGTGGTGTTGGATGGCTTTCTAACACCTTAAAATGGGATTTATGCCAAGTTTTGGGGAGTTTACGGCCCAAGAACTCTCCTTGGCCGTAAACTCATCTAAATCCCCCAAAATTCATGTTTCAAGTGTCCAAATGCTAGAATCAAGGTCCTATAATTCATATTTAAGCCATAGAAGTGATTTGGAAGGGTTTAAGGGCATGAAAACCCTAATTATATGAGTTTACGGCCCAAGAATGATCCTTGACCGTAAACTCCTCCAAACATCACAAAATTCAAGTTTTACATGTTTAGAATCCATATTTTAAAGTCCCATAGCCATATCTAAAGTCCAAACTAGTCAAGGAGGGGTTTAAGGGCTCAAAACCCATCATTTTTGGTGTTTACGGCCTAAGCACCTTCTTAGGCCGTAAACTCATATATATTGTCCAATTTCATGATTAAGTGTCTAGTTTGGAAGCTAAACATGCTATAGATTAAGGCTAGGAAGGTACCTTAAGGATTTGGAGCCTTAAAAATTGAGTTTTGGACACTTAATCTTTGGATTTTGGAGAGAGGTTAGAGAGAGAGTAGTGAGAGAAGGAAAAGCTTCAAATGAAGGCTGAAACATGTTTATATAGTTCCTAAAATTTGCACGCGGTGGAATTCTACCCGATACCGACGCTAAACGCGGCTTTTGGTCGCACCCGATTGAGTTTCCGTCACCCGATGGGAACATTATAAAAACTCATGAAATAAATGTTTTTGGGCAAATAACATAAGTTCCTGAGTGAGTTAGACACTCATTAGGATAAAATAAACATATAAGTTTATCAATTTATTCCAAAGAGAAATCGGAATGGATCCGATAGCGACGACTTTCCGGGTAGAACGGGTTTTGGCGACGAACAAATTTCGGGTTGTTACAAAGTTTCAGCTTTTTATACTATCGGTTCTAATGCTTTTTATATAAGAACTCACACTAAACTCTTATGAATTCACCAGCTTTATGCTGATATTCTTTTCAAAATAACTTGTATCCTCAGGTCAATGATAGATAGGTACGAATGTAGCATTTTTGGAGAAGATGGAGCATGCAAGACCCATCTCTTATTTTTGTTTACTTTTGGTGTTTGTTGAACATTACAAAACACACTTGTAAATACACTCACTATGTAAATGAAATGGTTGTATGTTTCTTGCTTTTACTATTATGCAATTGTGATGATACTGTACACTACGTCCTCTACCCCGAAATGTATTCCACCGTTATCGGTTTTGGGGTGTGACACTTCACGATACACTTTTACTTCACAATACACTTATACTTCATGATACGCTTATACTTCACGAGACGCTTATACTTCACGATTCACTTATACTTCACGACTCACTTATACTTCACGATATGCTTATACTTCACGTTACACTTTTACTTCACGATACACTTATACTTTGTAAAACACTTCTACTTCGTTAAACACTTAAACTTCGTTAAATGCTTCTACTTAGTTAAATGTATGCCTATTCTTGTATAGTTATATAAACAATGTTTAAAGGACTTAGGAAGGCTAGTTTCGCCCTATTTCCTTTTCTTCGTTGAGATGTGGTCTAGTGGGATCGAATACCCGTCCGAAGGTCGTTTGATCATTACTTATACATTATGTATACAAGCATAGACATATAGGTTTACATCGGTCAGTTCAGTTGTGAGTCTCTATCATTAGTCCAGTATTTTACATCAGATCTCACTACATGCGATACATCTTCAGTACACGGCCTTCTCCATTGTCAGGATAGTAACCAGAGTCTCTTGTAGGGAGAGCGGGCATTATGTGTATAGATCTATACAGGATTGACAACCCCGCACCCTGACTGCTAGCTACAGTCCCCAGCCTACCAAGCCCAAAAGGGTGACATATGTCACATTATTACCTACGCTTGCAGGGCGTCAAGTTCTCTAGTGTCTATTAGTATGGTTACGAGTATCTCGGGGTTACCTTATAATTCATGGCCTTAAGGTAACGGGTTTTAACATTGTATTCACTGTATTTAGACCTTGCTAGATGTATCATTCATTTGATACTGTCTGGGGTCCGTGTTCACTGTATTTAGATCTTGCTAGATGTATCATTCATTTGATACTGTCTGGGGTTTGTGTTCACTGTTTTTAGACCTTGCTAGACGTATCTTTCATTTGATACTGTCTGGGGTTTGTGTCTCCCTTTTTGTTAGAATGAGCCAGGCGTACCGTTCATTCGATACTCCTCTAGAGTCTATGATTTCTTTTGCCATAGTCAGCAGTCTTCACTGCTGAGGCATATGTTATTTTCCCTGATATTCTCCTACTTTCTTGGAAATCAATACCATATTTTGATAATGATAATGTTAAGTGAAAAACTACTTTTTACCACATAACTCTGTCTAGTCTTGGTAGAAGACTGCTTTTAATTAGAAAATATAGGATTTTCTGGAAAGGATTCTAATTCACTGTATACTTTAAAACTACTACTTATATAAAGTTATTTGGATAAAATAACATTAAATACTTAGGAAATCACCAACATTTGTAAAAATTTTGATACTCGCTTTTCAAATAACTTGTATTCTCAGGTCAGCAATCCCAGGAGCTTTTGTTGAAGACAGTTTAGTACCAAGCTGCACCTATATTATTACTTGTACTACTTTAAAGTTTCTATGTAATGTAAACCATGTAAAACTATTACTATTAATGCAATGGTTATTGTACTTTGATTACCAGATATGTTGTGATACTTGACATGACGTCATCCACCCCAGAACGTTTCCGCCGTTCCTGTTTTGGGGTGTGACATCTTTTGGCCTAAGATGTTGGGGATGTAACAAACATAGTGGGCAAGTGTTTTATATGTGAGATGACGAAAAAAACTTTGAAGCATGGTGTTTACACTCCTTTGTCGATTCCTATTCGTGCTTGGGAAGATGTGTCAATGGAATTCATTATCGCTTTGCCTAGAACTCAAAGGGAGAAGGATTCCATTAAAGTGGTAATGGATAGGTTTTCAAAAATTGCTCACTGTGTGCCACGTCATAAATCCAATGATGTATCTAATGTGCGTGATTTGTACTTTAAAGAGGTGGTTCGATTTCATATTATTCCTAAAACTATTGTTTTTTTATAGGGATTCCATGTTTTTGAGTTACTTTTGGAACACTTTGTGGAGGAAATTTGGTACTAAATTACTTTTTAGTACTAAGTTACGTTGTTGAGGTGGTTGGTTAGAAAAAATTAAGAACATTTGGACATCAAACTTGCACATGCTGAGTTTGCCTGTAATCGTTCTCCTACTTACGCTACAGGTCACACCTCTATCTCGTTAAAAACAATTCTTTCTTTCTAAGTGCTTTCAAAATTCTTTTTGGTAAAACATTTTTATTTTACTAAAATCTTTTATTTCCCTTAGTTTGAGTTCAGACACACCCGGAAGTGTATCCGAATCCCTCAAACCAGGGCTCTGATACCAACTTGAAACGACCCAAAAATTTCGTTTTTTCAATATAATCAAAACCATAATATGAGTATCATAACATAGAAAAAAACATACGCGATGCATCCCAAATCATAATAAAATACTATGCGGAAAACTGTATCATACTACATCAAATCCAAAACAACTAAAACCGTCCCCAGGATAAAAGCTAAGCTGTGGTGTGTGCGATGCTATCACCCCGAGCTCTTCCCTTTGCTTGCGGAAGTACTTGAAACCAAAACTGAAACTGTAAGCACGAAGCTTAGTGAGCTCTCCCCAACTACCACATACCATACAATAACATATAAACACATATTGGGCCTCACCCACTGCATCAAGCCGAAGCCCGGAAACTGCATCGGACCGAAGTCCGGAACTGACTGGGACCCTGTCCCCTGCATCGGACCGAAGTCCGGAACTAACTGAATCGGACCGAAGTCCGGAACCGACTGGGACCTTGTCCCCTGCATCGGACCGAAGTCCGGAACTAACTGCATCGGACCGAAGTCCAGAACTAACTGCATCGGACCAGAGTCCGGAACTAACTGCATCGGACCGAAGTCCGGAACCGACTGGGACCTTGTCCCCTGCATCGGACCGAAGTCCGGAACTGACTGACTGAACATGACATAGCATAACACATCAATTAACATGAACACATGTACGACATACTTCATCGGGCCATAGCCCGGAACACATAACACTTAACGCATAAAACATAGCACACAAATCCTGTTCGAGCCACGAAGGCATCAAACATACTAGCTACTGCGTCGGACCTAAATCCGGGAACTACTGCTAACTGAACGGGCCGGCATTGTGGCCTTAGACCCGTTCCTACTGGAAGGAAACTCACCTCGTAAGCTGGCTGCTGAGTGTGTGGCTCGGGAAGCTAACGGCTGCTGCTCCTGAATCTCCTCGGCTACAAGTCCATAAACACACTCAATCAAAAAAACTAAACACTGCGCTTGGGGTAAAATGACTCTTTTACCCTTGGTCAAAGTCAACTCTCTTTTGGGCTGACTCGCCGAGTTGGGCCGCCCAACTCGCCGAGTCCTACTCTCACTTCTCAGTTCTGCACGCTGCTACTCGTCGAGTGTGGCATCGACTCGACGAGTACCCTCTTGATCCAAGAACTCAGACAATCTTCATCCGACTCGTCGAGCCGTATGAACAAACTCGACGAGTTGTTCTTGATCTTTAAGAAGATTGCCTTGGACTCGCCGAGTCAAGGCATTGACTCGCCGAGTCCTAACATGGGTGAGTTCAGCTCCCAACTCACCGAGTCACCCCCTGTGGCTCACGGCTCAACTCGACACATCATGAAGGGACCAGTCCAGTGACTCGCGACCAGACTCGTCGAGTCACATATACGACTCGCCAAGTCGCAGCCATGCATCCATCAAATATGCCGATTTGCTCAATTCCAGTCCATGCCATTCACAGATCTGGGCTTCTAGGATACAAATCACACGTAAAGTTTCCAACTTTACGTGTAGATATTCACCAATATGGATTTTAAGGCTCAAAGTGCACCAAAAGAGGTAGATCTAGGGCTTTCATGCAATATGACCCCATAAAGGCATTAGATCCAAGTTCCAGGGACTAAATCATGCCTAGATCTAAAGGCTAACAACTTATTACAACCCACAAAGCACAAACAAGCTTGGGGAAGAGCCCAAGAAGGACTCCTATGAAGCTAAAAGAGATTACAAGCTTGAAAACAGGGGGGAAACGAGCTATACCTCAAGGAAAACGTTGGGATGACACAAAGATGTCTGGTATCCTTCTCCTCTTCTTGATCTACTCTTCTTTCTCCTCAAAATCTTCAAGAACACTCCAAAAACACTTCAATCTCTCAAGGAAATAAGGGAAAAGCGAGGTTGGGAGTTCTGGGGGGTGAATGGGGATGAGGTTGGGCGGAATGAGGGTTTAAATAGGGTGCAAACCCTTGAAATTTAGGGTTTCATCCAACAGCGGTGACTCGCCGAGTCCGGGATATGGACTCGCCGAGTCGCCAACTTAAACGTGTCCTGAGTCTCGTCCCTACTCGGTGAGTCGGACCTTATGACTCGCCGAGTCCAAGGCTAAAATAGGGAAATGCTCAAATAAAATTCACATACCGGAAACCAGGTGCTACACCTTTGACCTTATCTTGTTGAGGATGGCCTTTATGAATTGAGGTTATTTCCCTTCAAAGTGGGAGAGGATGATCCATGCATGGATCATGAATGCTATAACAACCTGAAATTTCTATCTTGTACAACCATTCAACTCAATCAAAGTCAGACATGTTTCTGCTAACTTTTAACACTGTTTAGAGTCTGTTTGAGCATTCTAAGCCAAGTACACCAAAGGAATGAGTGAAAGGAAGTGCCAGTTGAAGTTGTAACCTAACAAACAAGCCATAAACCCCTCAATGAGCAGCTTGCGGCTAGGAGACATGAGTTTACGACCGTAAACTCATGGTGGACGTAAACTCCAGCCATAAGTATGAAGCTTGGCCATTTTTCTTCACTTTTACCAATTCCAATCCAAGAAATCGGTTTTGCTCTCAACTATCATGAAGAATCCTTCAGTTTTCTTCAAGAATGTAAGTAATTCCTTCCATCTATGTGTTAATACACCTTTTATCCTTGATAACCCTTTGAATTCATGCATGATTTTCACCTTTTGAATCTAGATCCTCAAGAAAATCAAGAACACTCTTGTTCTTTGGGCCGAAAACTACTCTTTCTAGCTTCTACATTGTAAGTATCCTCTTATATACTTGCTATCTTGATTAGAACCATTGAATTACACCTTGAAATCAAGCATTTTCCCAAGAACATGAGGTGTTTACGACAAAGAGCATCTTCCTTGGCGGTAAACCCTAATTAGTGGTGCATATAGACCATAACTTCTTCCTAAGGCTTAGACATGAGATTACAACACTTCCTTATGATTGTAAGACCTTTAATCCACTCTTTCACATACTAAACTCTTTATCAAACTTGTTTTTACATGCCAAACCTTTTCTTTTAACTCTTTAACTTATAAATTGTCAAAACCATGTCTAATGCATATATAGTTATATAAGTAAGGTTGGAAGAACTTAGGACTGATAACTCACTTTATTTCATGTTCCTTGTTTGGTTATGGACTTAGAGTACCCTGTTGTTTGTCCGAGTGTCGTTTGATCCTTAGTTATATATTATGTATATATGTATAGACATAAAAGATTTTATCTCAGTTCAATACCTTTGGGTAGCAAAGGTGTACAAACATGTTCATTTATACAAACAACTCTACTACTATATTATAATAGGTATAGTTTAGGAAGTCACTACTCATTATTTCTAGTACAATGAAACATACAAAGAGTCAGTTCATACATGAGTCAATACATACTATAAAGAGAAACAGATAGATAGAGAATACTATAACGAGAAACAATACTCAGTATAAAGAGAAACAGATAGAGAATACTATAATGAGAAACAATACTCACTATAAAGAGAAACAGATAGAGAATACTATAATAAGAAACAATACATACTATATACTATACAAGAGAACATACTACGATGAGAAACAAAGAGAACATACTACATACTAGACAAAGAGAACATACATTACACTAGTACATACGATACATATACAAGAATACTATAACATAAATGTGAGTCACTACTTCGGGGCATGGCATCACTACTATGACTCGTTTTGTAACCAGAGTCTCCTGGAGGGAGAGCATGAATTTGTGTATAGATCTATACGGGACTGACCGTCCTACACCTTGCTGCTGGCTATAGTGGGACCTGCAGGTCTACGGGTGATGAATGTCATATCATTTCGATGTCTTCGAGCGTCGTGTTTTACTAAGTCGATCAAGTATGGTTACAATCATATCACATTATAACTTAATTAACAATTGACTTAAGGTAGTTAGTACAGCCGTAGTGTCACACCCCGAAACCCAGGGCAGAAACGTTCCGGGGCGGAGGTGACTTCATGTTAAGTATCATAACCAATGTACATAGTAAGCGAAGTAAAACACAAAACATTACATTACATAGGTTCATTACATCAGTTTGAAAGTAAAGTAATACAAGTTTCATAGATACATAAGTTCAAACAAAAGGAAGACGCGACTTCCATACGTTCTGTCTTCTGCAAAAGAATGTAGGAATACCTATCTAAGGAGAACCTGAGAATACAAGCAGTTTAAAAATCAGCATAAAGCTGGAGTTCATAAGCAGTTTGTTTTATGAAAATGAACAAGATTCCATTATGTTACAAAATTCTGGTTATGAATAGTTATTACCCCAGGAAAATCCTATATTTTCCTAAAAGTTGGTTACCAATCCGAAATGTAATGTAAAAGATGTATACTGAAAACTTGATTATCCTTGTGAAGTGTGTGTTAGTTTTAACACGTATATAAAACTATCAGCATAGTAAACTAATTCTTAAGGTTATTAATTTACTATGTCCATTATTACTAATAAGTAAATCTCTGTTATCCAAATTGCGAGTTCTATAACCATATTATAGACTAGATATGGCGAAGGAAGGCCAGTATCATTTATGACTTTTGTCACCCTTGAACCTTTTGGTTCAGTTGTAGCTAGCAACCAGGTGCGGGGTAGTCAGCCCCGTATAGATCTATACACTCAAGTCACGCTCCCTATCTAAGAGATTCTGGTTACAGAGGTGGTCCTCCACTCGCGTATCTCTGTGGAGTGTTCTCCGAGGATGGGTCTCCAATTTATAGGTATAACAAATCTACAAGTAATAATGCGGAATATCCTGTTTAATTTCTATTTACTAAGACGATCCTCCACTCGCGTATCTCTGTGGTGTGCTACCGAGGACAAAACAAATGTACTAATCGAATGCTTTTAACAATAAATAAGTGGAAAACCATTTGTGAAAATATAAAATACATCAATTTATAACATTTTCACAAATAATACGATAATGTGATCTGCAAGTTCAAACGGTTATCTGTTGTGATTGTCAGTGTTAAAAGCATATGTAATATGAAACACAACACATATAAAACAAGTTTTGAGTACAAGTATTCCTTATACTTTGCTTGTATTCCCCCTGAAAACAGTGAAAAACATTGAAAAAGGGTAGGGGTATGAACTCACCGGACGAGGAATGTGTCGACTAGGATGCTAAACATCGGATCGAGGCTTGAAAACGTGCGAGGTTCCTATGTAATATTAAATGATACACAAATATATCTAATTAGACTTTAAATCACTAATTAGTTGAGGATATACACTTCTAGTTGTGAAAACACTTCATTTCAAGTGTTTGGGGTGTCGGGTGACTTTTATGGACATATATGACTTGGGTATGGAGTTTACTCTTCAAGAGTAAACTCTTAGAAGATTTTTCGGCCCATAACACCACATCCCCAAGAGTTTACGGCCATAAACTCATGGGTGGTGTTCTTAAGTGCTAAATGGTTTTATAATATTTGGGGGATGATGCTAGGTTTGGTTCTAGGGCATTAGAAAGGGATTAAATCAATCATATGGACCATTTAATGAGTTTACGACAGTAAAATATAAGTTTACGGCCGTAAACTATCACCCACTCAATCCTTATGTGCTTTGATGGTCATAGTTTAATCACATGTGATTCAACTCATTTTTACAAGTGAAGGGGTGAATATAGGGCACCATATAACCCATTTATAGGAGTTTACGACTCAGGAACCCATTCATGGGGGTTTTTATGGCCGTGAACTCCTAAGGGAAGGGTTTTCATCAAGTTTAAGGCTTCTATTTCGTTTGTGGTTGCTTCTAGTTATTAGTTCAAGGCTCAGGAGGTGTATAAATGGCATTTTAACACCTAAAAAGGAGTTTACTACCCATAATATGGAGTTTACGGCCCAAGCTTTTTCTTGGGCAGTAAAATCATGTTTATTCCCCAAATGATGAGTTTAAGGTGTTCTATGTCCAATCCAATAAGTCCTTAAGCCATATCTAAGCTCCAACGGTGGTTTGGAAGGGTTTTAAGGCTCAAAACCCCCTTTATATGTGTTCACAGCCCAGGAGTGTTCCAGGGTCGTAAACACATGTTTATGGTCCTAAATTATGATTTGAACACGAAAATGAAGGCTAAGGATGTTATACTAGAAGCTAGGATAGTTACCTTGGTTATTTGAAGCTTGAAATGAGTGATTTTTGGACCTAGATCATGGATTGAGGAGAAAGGTTAGAGAGAGAGAGAGTGAAAAGGCTTCAAATGAGGCTTAAACAACTCTGAATATGGTTTGGATTTGAGACACGGTGGAATTCTACCCGATACTGAGGTTAACCGAGGCTTTAGGTTACACCCGATTAAATTGTCGTCACCCGAGATGGTCGAAACTAAAATTTTTCTAATTACTAGTTTGGGGCGTTTTCATGTGTTTCTAACATGTTTGGATACTTATGAGGTCAAAATAAAAGTCTTAACTTAAATGACCTAATCCAAAAACAAAATCGGAACAATTCGCTTAAGACGAGTTTTATGGACGGAACGGGTTGCAGCGATGGAACAACTTCGGGTTGTCACATTATCCCCCCCGTTAGAGGGAATTTCGTTCCGAAATTTAAAGATTAAGATACAAGTTATGGAAAAGGATGCAAATATTTCTACTGTATCGGGTCTTCGCGCTCCCAATTGAATTCAGGTTCTCGCTTGGAATTCCAACGAACCTTCACTATCGGGACGTGGCTTTGTTTTCGTACGTTTGATCTCTCAGTCTATGGTCTCAATTTGTTCAAGAGGGATTACTAGGGTTTCATCTGACAGGCACTTCTAAAGATTCGGGACGTGGAAGATAGGATGGATGTTTCTAAGTTCTGAAGGTACTCGGAGTTTGAAGGCTACGGGGTTGATCCTAATGAGGATCTCGAAGGGGCCAATTTACCTCGAGTTAAGTTTTCCGTTCTTTCCATAGTGTATCCTATCTTTCCAGGGTGAGACCATTAATAGGACACGATCTCCAGTCTGGAATTCCAGAGGTTTCCGTTGTATATCAACGTAATTCTTCTATCGATCTAGTGAAGTTTTCAATCGTTCTTGGATCTGGATGATCTTCTCAATGATTTCACGGATGATTTCAAAACCAGTGAGGGTACTACCGAGGAATCGACTCTTGGCTAGCTGCGTGCCTCCTACCTTGGCCTACAAGGGAATCTACACTTTTGACTGTAGACGGTTCCAAATGGATCTGGATACTGGTGCGATAATTGTTATTATACGAGGGCTCGATCAAAGGTAAAGGGGTATCCCAAGTCGCTCAGTAATTTATGACACATGCTCCCAGCATGTCTTCCATGACCTGAATAACTCTCTCATTCTGTCCAATTGTTTGAGGATGATAAGTTGTACTCATGTCTAGCTTGGTTCCGTGAGTTTTCTGAAGGAATCTGCCTAAATCTTGAGGTAAACCTGCTATCTCTACCAAAGATAATGGATGCAGGTATACTACGCAGTCGGACTACTTCTTGGATGTGGGTTCGCGTGAGTCTTTCCATCTTGAATGATTCTCTAATCGGAAAGAAGTGAGCGGATTTTATCGAAGGATCGACCATTTCCAAATGGTATCGTACTCACTTGGGAAAACTGGGTAACTTTATGGTGAAATCCATGTTGGTTATTTACCATTCCCATTCGGGTATCTAGGCTGCTGGAACAGTCCCGAGGGTTTCTGACTCGGCTTCTCAGGTTTGAGCGAGTAAACGGTTTTAGATGGTCATTGTCAATGTCTTAGTCTTGCTGTCTGAGCTTTCCTTTCGGCTAAGGACACCTTATGTTTATGTTTTTCTAATCGAAGATATGTTGTAGTCTCTTATGTTCAATGAAATTCGCGTACTTGGTTCCATTGAGATCATGTCTCTCATTCTTCAGTGCAGGGACTGCTGCTCCTAAATTTCCAAGTCCTGAGTTGTATAGTTAACTTTGTGTGCCTTTTGTTTGTCTCAAAGCGTGAACGAAAACTTTTCCTTCTTATCTAAGCACATAATCTAATCTCTGATTGAACGTACTGCAAAGGACAACGAAGTCCACTGTTTCTTCTGGCAGGGGCAGGTTAGGTGTGATGCATACGTCTTACTTCAATGCTTGGAATGATGTATCTCACTTTTTACTCCAACAAAAAGGGTACACCTTTTTGTGTCAGAGTGGTTAAGGATTTGTTGATTTTGGAAGAAATTTCTGAATGGGTCTGTGATAACAGCCGACGAAACTCAAGAATTTACAGGTTTTCTATGGGTGTCTTCGGTGCCGACCAATTTTCTATTGCTTCAACCTTAGGAGGATTTACGCGTATGTCTTCATCGCTCACTACATGACCAAGGGAAAAGGTTTGATCGAATGGTATCAATACGAACTCTTAGTGATCATATCGAGTCCTGAATTCTATCTTGGAAACATTATCCTCGCGAATTCGTAGCTGATGATGTCTTGACCTAAGGTCTATCTGTCACACGTCGAAAATCAAAGGCGGAAACATTTCCGGGGTGGACTATCACGTTGTGTATCAAATCCAATGTACATAGTAATCATAGTAAACAACCATTACATTACATATATATATGAAAGTTTACATTTGTTTCAAAAGTAAAGTTATACAAGATATACATATGCATCATATTAACAAAAGTTGAGACGAGTCTTCTGAGCACTCCGTCTTCATCAAAGGAGATCACCGGGTACCTATCTAACTTGGACCTGAGAATACAAGCGGTTTGAAAATCAGCATAAAGCTGGTGAGTTCATAAGCGGTTTTGTTTTATGAAAATGTATCGGTTTCCTTTAGTTTCCGGAAAGCTTTGTTATCCAAGAAAATCCCATATTTTCTTATGTGAAGTTGGTTTAGTTATCGTTTGTTACCAATTCGATTTCGTGTTGTGTTTTACCCCAGGAAAATCCCATATTTTCCTAATTGTAAGATTTGTTGTATATCACAAAGTATAGTTTAACACACAAAACTATATAATGAAAATCTTGGGATCACTATCCCGAAAGAAATATAAGATAGTTTGACACATATGAAAGTATAGATCTAAGATCATGGGATTACATCGCGGACTAGACACGAGATAATTTGATATATATGGAAACATAGATTGAAAACCATGGGATCACTATCTCGGACGAGATATAGATTTAGACCATGGGATTATCATCCCGTACTTAATATAGATACAAAACCATGGGATCTCTATCCCGTATAAGATATAGATATAAAACCATAGGATCATTATCCCGTATAAGATACAGTTAAAGACCGTGGGGAAAGACATCCGGTACAAGATATAGGTATAAAATCATGGGATTACTATCCCGAACTAGATACAAAATAGTTTGATAATACCATGGGATCACTATCCCGAAAGAGATATAGAAACAAAACCATGGGATCACTATCCCGAAAGAGATATAAGATACAAACTCATGGGATCACTATCCCGAAAGAGATATAGATTTAAAAACCCAAACTGTGAATAAACTATTATTAATACATGTTGTGAGTCGGGTAACCATGCTAATACAACAACGTGACCTCCTTGACGTTTGTCAGTCGTCAAAATGATATCCAGAAATTTGTCACCCCAGGCGTGCCCGCCTAACTGTAGCTAGCAGTTAAGGTGTGGGATTGTCAGTCCCGAATAGATCTATTCACAAATTCCGCGCTCTCCGTCCAGGACACTCTGGTTACACTTCCGGGGAGGATTTACTGATCATCCATAAAGGGTAGTGACTATCTCACAAACTAGTACTAAACTATTCACAGGGTTCTCATAAGATATCGACATACAGAAGATTATGAAACATAGTACAGTAAATATAGATACATACAATGAAATTATCTGACAAAACATTCAAATGATACGGAGATAAATTGAATCAGACATAGTTTATCTAATAACTTTATATAGACATCAGTACATGACAGAAAGAATAGTAAAGACCCCAAATTATTCCCATAATAATTTGATTTGTTTGGTTATTTCCTTAACTAAAATTCATTTAGTTGTAATTGATAAATCATTCCTTATGCTCAACATAATACATAAGGAGTAAAAGAATTTATAAGTTTGTCAGATATTGTTTGAAACATATCAATGTTATGATTTGAAAACAGTTATACTTTTGCTTGTATTCCCCCCTGAAAACATTGAAAACAGTGAAAAAGTCGTAGGGGTATGAACTCACCGGACGAGATATGAGGCGGTTTTGATGCTAAGAGATGATCCGGGACTTGTAAACTCTGAGGTTCCTAATTATGAAGTAAAGATACACATTTGTATCTAATTAGGACTTAGATTGATTGTTGGATAGGGACAAATGCTTCAAGTCGCGATAACACTCCGATACGAGTGTTTGGAAGGACCCGAGTGGCGTTTAAGGATGGGAATTGAAGGGAGGGACTTGGGACTTGAGTTTACTCCCCATGAATAAACTTATACAAGAGTTTTTAGTCCAATACACCAATTCCCCATGAGTTTACGGACGTAAACTCATGGTAGGGTGCTTTAAGGTGTAAATTTGGGTCATAAATGGATATGGACACTTGGAATTGCTTGGATTAATTTTACTTAAGGCTTGGATTGAATTAAAAACACCATTTGCAACACTTAAGGGAGTTTACAGCCTAGGCATGGGATCTTTGGCCGTAAACTCTCAAATCCCCTTGATTTAGTGTTTTTAAGGTGTTAAAAGTAATCACATGTGATTCTAAAAATTCCCACAAGCCTAGAAATGAGTTTAGGGCACCATTTGACACCCTTTTATGAGTTTACGGCCATGAGACATGTTCTATGGCCGTAAACTCTCAAATGTGGGGTTTTGATGTTTGTAAAGCCTTAAAACTACTTTTGGTTGGTCCTTTGATTTATTCCAAGTCTTTTGGTGGTGTTGGATGGCTTTCAAACACCCTAGAATTGGATTTGCACCATATTTTATGGAGTTTACAGCCCAAGCACAAGCCTTGGCCGTAAACTCATGTAAGTCCCCCAAAAATTGTGTTTCAAGTGTCCAAATGCAATTATCAATGTTCTATAATTCATAGCTAAGACATATAAGTGATTTGGAAGGGTTTAAGGGCATGAAAACCCTAGATATATGAGTTTACAGCCCAAGAATGATCCTTGGCCGTAAACTCCTTCAAACCTCATAAAATTCATGTATAATTGTTTAAAGTCCATATCTTGAAGCCATTTAGCTATATCTAAGTCCCAAACTTTTCAAGGAGGGGTTTAAGGGCTTAAAAACACTCTTAATATGAGTTTACGGCCAATGAATGCTCCATGGCCGTAAACTCATGAATATGGTCATAAATCATGTTTTGAACTTGAATTTGAAGGCTAAGGAGGTTACAATACAAGCTGAGGAATGTACCTTAGAGATTTGAAGCCTTAAACTTGAGTTTTGGACCCTTAAACTTGGATTTAGGAGAGAGGTTAGAGAGAGAGAGTAGAGAGAGAAGGAAAAAGCTTCAAATGGATGCTAAAACATGTTTATATAGGTCCTAAAACTTGTACGCGGAGGAATTCTACCCGATACTGATGTTAAACGCGGCTTTTGGTCGCACCCAATTAAGTTACTGTCACCCGGCGGGGACATTTCTAAAACTTATGAAAATAATGATTTTGGGCTAAATACATGAGTTCCTGAGTGATTTAGACACTCATTAAATTATAATAAACATATAAGTTTAAATAATTTGACCCAAAATGTAAACGGAACGGATTTGATAACGGCGACTTTTCGGGTAGAACGGGTTTTGGCGATGAACAATTTCGGGTTGTTACATTATCCCCCCGTTAGAGGGAATTTCGTCCTGAAATTCAAAGAATAAGATATAGATCATGAGTTGAAATGAGACACGAATGAATTTGTTACTTTGGATCTTCACTTTCTCAAGTGGAATCGGATCTCTACAGGGCGTTCTAGTAGGAATCACTTGGGTTTCGTTGGGTAAAAGCTTCTAAGGATTCGCGACAATGATGTACTAGATAGATGTTAATAAGTTCTATGAGCATCCGAACCCTGAAGATTGTAGAATTAATCTCTACGAAGACCTCGAAAAGTCTGAGGTGAAACTAAACTTAGATGTTTGAATGAAATTCCCGGAAACTCTTCGGGACAAACATTTAGTAGAAAGGGCTACTAACTTCCCGTTTCTCAATGATCACAGAAATGAGGGATGTTCGGTAATTCGTATCAGGAAAACTTTTGAGTTTTAAAGAATGAAGCAATACGAAGGTTTGATGCCGAAGATCATGAGAGTTAGGTGGAGGAAAAAGATATAGACAGGCGACCCTCTCGAAATCAGGATAACAACATGAATGAGGCTCAGTCATTCCATGTTAAACGTAGCATCAAAGCATTCTCGTGAAAGGTTTCCCATTTAACCGGATGGAACAAAATAGTCCTCTGGATCGAGGATTCAATCTATAGATACGGAGTTAGGGTTCTCAATCTCATTGGTTAGTCGTATCGATGATACACATTTCGATCACATACGAAGGATGGAGTTTAGAGAACGTTCAAATAGATAGATAACAGGTTTCCCTCTAAATACCGGAATCGAAAAGAGTTGCAGGCATAAGAGTTATCAAAGAGAAGTATACCTGCGGCGACAGAGGGATTGGTGGTGGTAGCCGCTTTGGGGCAATTCCTTTTGAAGTGCCCCGCTTCACCACAATTGTAGCAGGATGGACTGATTCCTGCTCCCGATGATTGGTTTGTTGATTTGGTCGGTTTTTACAGGTTCGAGCAAGATGGCCCTTCTTGCCACAGCTGTCGCAAATCCTTTCGCGACATAGGCCAGGAATGCGGTGATGGTAGTTGCACTTACCACACCAAGGAAGGGTACCAGTGTATCCACTGGTAGGAGTTTGGGTTGTGGATCCAACAGCTGAGATAGTAACAGGGGCAGTAGCAGCATGGACTGCTACCGTTTGCTGTTTCTTCGAAGACCGTTTCGTATTCGGGGCCTTCCGCTTGTTTCGAGATTTCTTTTTACTTTCACCTCCACTTGTGTCTGATTCCGGAGTGGTAGCTTCCTCGTCAAATTTGTCTTCGCGATCGATTAAGATTTTTGCAAGGCATTTAGCACTGTCGTAGGTGTCTGGCTTAGCAGGTAAGACATTCCCTTTAGTTGGCTGGGTCAATCCCCAGATGAATCTCTCGAACTTTTTACTCTCCAGGGTAACCATTCCCGGACAGAGTAATGCTAGGTTATTGAACCTTGAGGTATAAGCAGCTATGTTGGAACCCTTCATCTTAAGGTTCTAGAGTTCGTGTTCTAGTTTCTGAATTTCGCCCTGAGGGTAGTACTCCGCAAGTAGAAGCTCCTTCATAGCTTCCCAACCCATGGCATTTGCTACAGGTAAAGTTAAGGATTTGACTCGGCCGTTCCACCAAGTCAGGGCTTTGTCAAGGAAAGTGCAGGCGGCGAACTTGACTTTGTCAGACTCCGAACATGCACATATTTTGAAGATTGACTCGATTTTCTCAAACCGTCGAGTCAAGGAAATGACACCTCCAGTGCCATCGAAGGTTGTGGGCTTCGCGTTCATGAAGTCTTTGTAGGAACCCCCTCTTCGGTGTTCCTGGCTGTCTTCTGGGTTTTGAGGATGGGGACCACCTCCGGAGTCACCGGGATTCATTTGTGACATGGCGGCCACCATTGCAGCAGTCAAAACTGTTTGAAGTGATGCGAGATCGAATTGAGGAGAAGGTGGTGGCGGAGGAGGATTGTTGTTGTTCTTCGAGCTGGGTCTCTTTCTCGGAGGCATCTTGATCTAAAAAGATCAGGAAAGAGAGGATTATAAGTCCTCTGAATTGAATCAAGAGATATGGAACAGGGGATATCTCATCAAGACAGATATAGCATTACACTAAGCGATAAAGCAGGAAAGAGTTATCAAGATCGAACATTTTATCGCTATAGGGATGTTCAAGTAACATTGCGTATACAAGGATTTTCAACGAAGGATTGGCTCGAGAAATACTCCCATAGTATTTCATGGTTCGCTGCAGCGACGACTCGTTGTTTGAGATATTAGGTAAGTTTTAGGCATGTTGTGTACCACAGTCACTCCCAAGCACATGTTGGCCGTGTCTCGAATGAATATAGTTGCCCATGCTATATTAATCCTAGACACGACTACATAACTGCCCAGGTTTAACCGCAGTGTACAACACCCATTTACTTATGTTTTGTTCTACTTGTAGTTACGGATTTCGACGGTTCGGTATACTTGTATACTTTTGAAAATACTTGTAGTTTTGAAGATACTTTTAGTTCAGAGCACTGAGGCCATTTAGTGTTTATAGTTTTATACCATGTAAGGTTTGGTATACTCTGTTCACTATAAACAAGGGCTCTGATACCAATCTGTCACACCCCGAAAATCAAAGGCGGAAACATTTTCGGGGTGGACTACCACGTTGTGTATCAAATCCAATGTACATAGTAATCACAGTAAACAACCATTACATTACATATATATGAAAGTTTACATTTGTTTCAAAAGTAAAGTTATACAAGATATACATATGCATCATATTAACAAAAGTTGAGACGAGTCTTCTCAGCACTCCGTCTTCATCAAAAGAGATCACCGGGTACCTGTCTAACTTGGACCTGAGAATACAAGCGGTTTGAAAATCAGCATAAAGCTGGTGAGTTCATAAGCGGTTTTGTTTTATGAAAATGTATCGGTTTCCTTTAGTTTCCGAAAAGATTTGTTATCCAAGAAAATCCCATATTTTCTTATGTGAAGTTGGTTTAGTTATCGTTTGTTACCAATTCGATTTCATGTTGTGTTTTACCCCAGGAAAATCCCATATTTTCCTAATTGTAAGATTTGTTGTATATCACAAAGTACAGTTTAACACACAAAACTATATAATGAAAATCTTGGGATCACTATCCCGAAAGAAATATAAGATAGTTTGACACATATGAAAGTATAGATCTAAGATCATGGGATTACATCGCGGACTAGACACGAGATAATTTGATATATATGGAAACATAGATTGAAAACCATGGGATCACTATCTCGGACGAGATATAGATTTAGACCATGGGATTATCATCCCGTACTTAATATAGATACAAAACCATGGGATCTCTATCCCGTATAAGATATAGATATAAAACCATAGGATCATTATCCCGTATAAGATACAGTTAAAGACCGTGGGGAAAGACATCTGGTACAAGATATAGGTATAAAATCATGGGATTACTATCCCGAACTAGATACAAAATAGTTTGATAATACCATGGGATCACTATCCCGAAAGAGATATAGAAACAAAAACCCAAACTGTGAATAAACTATTATTAATACATGTTGTGAGTCGGGTAGCCATGCTAATACGACAACGTGACCTCCTTGACGTTTGTCAGACGTCGAAACGATATCCAGAAAGTTGTCACCCCAGGCGTGCCCGCCTAACTGTAGCTAGCAGTTAAGGTGTGGGATTGTCAGTTCCGTATAGATCTATTCACAAATTCCGCGCTCTCCTTCCAGGAGACTCTGGTTACACTTCCGGGGAGGATTTACTGATCATCCATAAAGGGTAGTGACTATCTCACAAACTAGTACTAAACTATTCATAGGGTTCTCATAAGATATCGACATACAGAAGATTATGAAACATAGTACAGTAAATATAGATACATACAATGAAATTATCTGACAAAACATTCAAATGATACGGAGATAAACTGAATTAGACATAGTTTATCTAATAACTTTATATAGACATCAGCACATGACAGAAAGAACAGTAAAGACCCCAAATTATTCCGATAATAATTTGATTTGTTTGGTTATTTCCTTAACTAAAATTAATTTAGTTGTAATCGATAAATCATTCCTTATGCTCAACATAATACATAAGGAGTAAAAGAATTTATAAGTTTGTCAGATATTGTTTGAAACATATCAATGTTATGATTTGAAAACAGTTATAGTTTTGCTTGTATTCCCCCCCCCCCCCTATGAAAACATTGAAAACAGTGAAAAAGCCGTAGGGGTATGAACTCACCGGACGAGATATGAGGCGGTTTGGATGCTAAGAGTTGATCCGGGACTTGTAAACACACAAGGTTCCTAGTTATGAAGTAAAGATACACATTTGTATCTAATTAGGACTTAGATTGATTGTTGGATTGGGACAAATGCTTCAAGTTGCGATAACACTCCGATACGAGTGTTTGGAAGGACCCGGGTGGCGTTTAAGGACAGGAATTGAAGCGAGGGACTTGGGACTTGAGTTTACTCCCCATGAATAAACTTATACAAGAGTTTTTAGTCCAATACACCAATTCCCCATGAGTTTACGATCGTAAACTCATGGTAGGGTGGTTTAAGGTGCAAATGTGGGTCATAAATGGATATGGACACTTGGAATTGCTTGGATTAATTTTACTTAAGGCTTGGATTGAATTAAAAACACCATTTGCAACACTTAAGGGAGTTTACAGCCTAGGCATGGGATCTTTGGCCGTAAACTCTCAAATCCCCTTGATTTAGTGTTTTTAAGGTGTTCAAAGTAATCACATGTGATTCTAAAAATTCCCACAAGCCTAGAAATGAGTTTAGGGCACCATTTGACACCCTTTTATGAGTTTACGGCCATGAGACATGTTCTATGGCCGTAAACTCTCAAATGTGGGGTTTTGATGTTTGTAAAGCCTTAAAACTATTTTTGGTTGGTACTTTGATTTATTCCAAGGCTTTTGGTGGTGTTGGATGGCTTTCAAACACCCTAGAATTGGATTTGCACCATATTTTATGGAGTTTACGGCCCAAGCACAAGCCTTGGCCGTAAACTCATGTAAGTCCCCCAACAATTGTGTTTCAAGTGTCCAAATGCAATTATTAGCTAAGACATATAAGTGATTTGGAAGGGTTTAAGGGCATGAAAACCCTAGATATATGAGTTTACGGCCCAAGAATGATCCTTGGCCATAAACTCCTTCAAACCTCATAAAATTCATGTATAATTGTTTAAAGTCCATATCTTGAAGCCATTTAGCTATATCTAAGTCCCAAACTTTTCAAGGAGGGGTTTAAGGGCTTAAAAACACTCTTAATATGAGTTTACGGCCAATGAATGCTCCATGGCCGTAAACTCATGAATATGGTCATAAATCATGTTTTGAACTTGAATTTGAAGGCTAAGGAGGTTACAATACAAGCTGAGGAATGTACCTTAGAGATTTGAAGCCTTAAACTTGAGTTTTGGACCCTTAAACTTGGATTTAGGAGAGAGGTTAGAGAGAGAGAGTAGAGAGAGAAGGAAAAAGCTTCAAATGGATGCTAAAACAGGTTTATATAGGTCCTCAAACTTGTACGCGAAGGAATTCTACCCGATACTGATGTTAAACGCGACTTTTGGTCGCACCCGATTAAGTTACCGTCACCCGGCGGGGACATTTCTAAAACTTATGAAAATAATGATTTTGGGCTAAATACATGAGTTCCTGAGTGATTTAGACACTCATTAAATTATAATAAACATATAAGTTTAAATAATTTGACCCAAAATGTAAACGGAACGGATTTGATAACGGCAACTTTTCGGGTAGAACGGGTTTTGGCGACGAACAATTTCGGGTTGTTACACTATCTTCGAGGAGTAGCTAGCTCCCTGAATTTTATCAAAGAAGTCATCTAATTAAGGAAAGAGGATATCGGTTTTGACAGTCAACTTATTAAGCCGACTATAATACTCCTGCATTTCTGCTAGATCAAAACAGCACGGAGATTTTGCTACGGGGGTAGTTCCAGGAATTAAGTTGATACGAGACTCGACTTAACATTCGGGAGGAATTCCTGGGAGCTCTTCAGGAAGATATAAGGAATATTACAGTTTTCGGGGACGCTCTAGAGGTCTTTAACTTCTTGTTTCTCGCTGATTGCATGGACTAGGAATACCTAACACTCCTTTTTGCAGAAGTTTTCGAGCTTTGATACAGGAAATGATACGAAGATTTGAGCTAAGCTTGACACCATATATCATGAGGGTCCGGTTAGAGGGGAGATTGAGACGAATAGCTTTTTCATAACAAAGTGTATCAGTATGATCAGGACTCAATTGATACATGCCAAAGATAACATCAAAGCTCTTTATTGAAATTGACATCATGTCAATGAGGAAAGAATGATTACTCAAGGTAAGGATACAGCTTGGGGATAAGTCGTTAGTGCACTCATTCTCACCGGTAACCATCTTGATGGTAAATGTTTCAGTTATTAGACGAGGGCTATGTTTACGATGATATTTAAATGAATGACTAATAAAACTTTCTTGACACTAGATTCGAAAAGGAAGAATTGTCGAGAAGAAATGTACACACGACGATGGTGGGATCAACGGCTGCCTCCTCTTGCTTCATAGCTAAAACCATCTCGGCGTTGTTGACGTTGTTAGTGGTTGCTGCTTTTGGGCAGTTTCGCTTGAAATGCCCGATTTCTCAACAACCAAAACAGGCCCGATCAGTACTCGATCCGGAAGCTTGATTGACTAGTTGAACTGGTGTTTTGTAGTTTCGAGCGGTGTGGCCCTTTTTGCCACATCTTTTACAGATCATCTCACAGCATGAGCTAGGGATACGATGGTGATAACTGCACCTGTTGCACCAAGGGTAGTTACCAACATACCCAGTGATAGGTGCTTCAGCTGTAGACGCAGCCACAGGAGTAGTGGCTGCTTGAACTGCCACAGTTTCATGCCTCTTGGAAGGTCCTTGGGAACTCTGACCCTTTCGCTTTTTCCAGATAACCTTCTTACTCTTATCACCTTCATTCTGGTACTTTTGATCATCTTCGTGGTTTTGGGGATACATGTTACTTCCGGGTCCACTGGACCTGCTAGGGTTCAAAAGTGTCACTGCGGCTGTCACTGCAGCAGTAACAGCCGTTTGAAACAAGACGAAGTCGAACGGAGGAGAGTATGGCGGCGGAGAGTTGTTATTCCTTGAGCTGGGTCCTTTCTTTGGAGACATTTCGATCTAAAGTGATTAGGAAAAAGAGGATGGTAAGTCCTCTGCATTAGATCAAGAGATATGAAACAAGGGATATATGTTTGTGACAGACATATAATTTTATTACGCGATAAAGCAGGAATGAATTATCAAGGCAAATAAACTATCACTAAAGGAATGATCGAGGAGCAATGCTTGAATGAGAATTTTCTACAACAAAGTTGGATCTAGAAATACTCCCATAGTATTTCATGATTCGCTACAACGATGACTCTTTGTTTGGGGTATTTGGGTAAGTTTTAGGCATACCGAACATCACAGTCAATCCCAGGCACATGTTGGTCGTGTCTCGAATGAATATAGTTGATCAGGCTTTATTGACCCTTGACACGACTACATAACTGTCCAGGCTTAACCGCAGCGTACAATACCCATTTACTTATGTTTTGTTCTACTTATAGTTACGGATCTCAGCGGTTAGGTATACTCGTATGCTTTTGAAAATACTTGTATTTTAAAGTATATTTTTAGTTCAGATCACTTAGGCCCCTTAATGTTTATAGTCTTATACCTTATAAGGTTTGGTATACTCAGTTCACTATAAACAAGGGCTCTGATACCAATCTGTCACACCCCGAAACTCAGGGCGGAAACGTTCCGGGGCGGAGGTGACTTCATGTTAAGTATCATAACCAATGTACATAGTAAGCGAAGTTAAACACAAAACATTACATTACATAGGTTCATTACATCATTTTGAAAGTAAAGTAATACAAGTTCCATAGATACATAAGTTTAAACAAAAGAAAGATGTGACTTCCATACGTTCTGTCTTCTGCAAAATAACACGGGAATACATGTCTAAGGAGAACCTGAGAATACAAGTGGTTTAAAAATCAGCATAAAGCTGGTGAGTTCATAAGCAGTTTGTTTTATGAAAATGAACAAGATTCCTTTTGTTTTCTGAAAAAGTGGTTATCCAAGAAAATCCCATATTTTCTTAAATGAAATGTTTAGTTTTCCGTTATGTTACAAAATTCTGGTTATGAATAGTTATTACCCCAGGAAAATCCAATATTTCCTAAACGTTGGTTACCAATCCGAAATATAATGTAAAAGATGTATACTGAAAACTTGATTATCCTTGTGAAGTGTATGTTAGTTTTAACACGTATTTAAAACTATCAGCATAGTAAACTAATTCTTAAGGTTATTAATTTACTATGTCCATTATTACTAATAAGTAAATCTCGGTTATCCAAATTGCGAGTTCTATAACCATACTATAGACTAGATATGGCGAAGGAAGGCCAGTATCATTTATGACTTTTGTCACCCTTGAACCTTTTGGTTTGGCTGTAGCTAGCAGCCAGGTGTGGGGTAGTCAGCCCCGTATAGATCTATACACTCAAGTCACGCTCCCTATCTAAGAGATTCTGATTACAGAGGTAGTCCTCCACTCGCGTATCTCTGTGGAGTGTTCTCCGAGGATGGGTCTCCAATTTATAGGTATAAAAAATCTACAAGTAATAATGCGGAATATCCTGTTTAATTTCTATTTACTAAGACGATCCTCCACTCGCGTATCTCTGTGGAGTGCTACCGAGGACAAAAAAAATGTACTAATCAAATGCTTTTAACAATAAATAAGTGGAAAACAATTTGTGAAAATATAAAATACAACATTGATAACATTTTTCACAAATAATACGATAATGTGATCTGCAAGTTCAAACGGTTATCTGTTGTGATTGTCAGTGTTAAAAGCATATGTAATATGAAACACAACACATATAAAACAAGTTTTGAGTACAAGTATTCCTTGTACTTTGCTTGTATTCCCCCTGAAAACAGTAAAAAACATTGAAAAAGGGTAGGGGTATGAACTCACTGGACAAGGAATGTGTCGACTAGGATGCTAAACATCGGATCGAGGCTTGAAAACGTGCGAGGTTCCTATGTAATATTAAATGATACACAAATGTATCTAATTAGACTTTAAATCACTAATTAGTTGAGATATACACTTCTAGTTGTGAAAACACTTCATTTCAAGTGTTTGGGGGTGCCGGGTGACTTTTATGGACATATATGGCTTGGGTATGGAGTTTACTCTTCAAGAGTAAACTCTTAGAAGAGTTTTCGGCCCTAAACACCACATACCCATGAGTTTATAGCCGTAAACTCAAGGGTGGTGTTCTTAAGTGCTAAATGGTTTTATAATATTTGGGGGATGATGCTAGGTTTGGTTCTAGGGCATTAGAAAGGGATTAAATCAATCATATTGACCATTTGATGAGTTTACAGTAGTAAACTATGAGTTTACGGTTGTAAACTATCACCCACTCAATCCTTATGTGCTTTGATGGTCATAGGTTAATCACATGTGATTCAACTCATTTTTACAAGCCAAGGGGTGAATTTAGGGCACCATATAACCCATTTATAGGAGTTTACGGCCCAGGAACCCATTCTTGGGGGTTTTACGGCCGTGAACTCCTAAGGGAAGGGTTTTCATAAAGTTTAAGGCTTCTAATTCGTTTGTGGTTGCTTCTAGTTATTAGTTCAAGGCTTAGGAGGTGTGTAAATGGCATTTTAATACCTAAAAAGGAGTTTACTACCCATAATATGGAGTTTATGGCTCAAGCATGTTCGTGGGCATTAAAATCATGTTTATTCCCCAAATGATGAGTTTAAGGTGTTCTAAGTCCAATCCAATAAGTCCTTAAGCCATATCTAAGCTCCAACGTTGGTTTGGAAGGGTTTTAAGGCTCAAAACCCCCTTTATATGTGTTCACAGCCCAAGAGTGTTCCAGGGCCGTAAACACATGTTTATGGTCCTAAATTATGATTTGAACACGAAAATGAAGGCTAAGGATGTTATACTAGAAGCTAGGATAGTTACCTTGGTGATTTGAAGCTTGAAATGAGTGATTTTTGGACCTAGATCTTGGATTGAGGAGAGAGGTTAGAGAGAGAGAGAGAGAGAGAGAGTGAAAAGGATTCAAATAAGGCTTAAACAACTTTAAATATGGTTTGGATTTGAGACACGGTGGAATTCTACCCTATACTGACGTTAACCGAGGCTTTAGGTTGCACCCGATTAAATTGTCGTCACCCGAGATGGTCGAAACTAAAATTTTTCTAATTACTAGTTCGGGGCGTTTTCATGTCTTTCTAACGTGTTTGGATACTTACGAGGTCAAAATAAAAGTCTTAACTTAAATGACCTAATCCAAAAACAAAATATGAACAATTTGCTTAAGACAAGTTTTACGGACGGAATGGGTTGCGATGATGGAACAAATTCGGGTTGTCACATTATCCCCCCGTTAGAGGGAATTCGTCCCGAAATTCAAAGATTACGATACAAATTATGGAAAAGGATGCAGATATTTCTGCTGTATCGGGTCTTCGCGCTCCCAATTGAATTCAGGTTCTCGCTTGGAATTCCAACGAACCTTCACTATCGGGATGTGGCTTTGTTTTGTACGTTTGATGTCTCAGTCTATGGTCTCAATTTGTTCAAGAGGGATTACTAGGGTTTCATCTGACAGGCACTTCTAAAGATTCGGGACGTGGAAGATAGGATGGATGTTTCTAAGTTCTGAAGGTACTCGGAGTTTGAAGGCTACGGGGTTGATCCTAATAAGGATCTCGAATGGGCCAATTTACCTCGAGTTAAGTTTTCCGTTCTTTCCATAGTGTATCCTTTCTTTCCAGGGTGAGACCATTAACAGGACACGATCTCCAGTCTGGAATTCCATAGGTTTCCGTTGTATATCAGCGTAATTCTTCTATCGATCTAGTGAAGTTTTCAATCGTTCTCGGATCTGGATGATCTTCTCGATGATTTCGCGGATGATTTCAAAACCAGTGAGGGTACTATCGGGGAATCGACTCTTGGCTAGCTGCGTGCCTCCTACCTTGGCCTAACACAAGGGAATCTGTACTTTTGACTGTAGAGGGTTCAAAATGGATCTGGATACTGGTGCGATAATTGTTATCATACGAGGGCTCGATCAAAGGTAAAGGGGTATCCCAAGTCGCTCAGTAATTTATGACACATGCTCCGAGCATGTCTTCCATGACCTGAATAACTCTCTCACTCTGTCCAATTGTCTGAGGATGATAAGTTGTACTCATGTCTAGCTTGGTTCCTTGAGTTTTTTGAAGGAATCTGCCTAAATCTTTAGGTGAACCTGCTATCTCAACCAAAGATAATGGATGCAGGTATACCATGCAGTCGGACTACTTCTTGGATGTGGGTTCGCGTGAGTCTTTCCATCTTGAATGATTCTCTGATCGGAAAGAAGTGAGCGGATTTTATCGAAGGATCGACCATTTCCAAATGGTATCGTACTCACTTGGGAAAACTGGGTAACTTGATGGTAAAATCCATGTTGGTTATTTACCATCCCCATTCGGGTATCTAGGCTGCTGGAACAGTCCCGAGGGTTTCTGACTAGGCTTCTCAGGTCTGAGCGAGTAAACGGTTTTAGATGGTCATTGTCAATGTCTTAGTCTTGCTGGCTGAGCTTTCCTTTTGGCTAAGGACACCTTATGTTTATATTTTTCTGATCGAAGATATGTTGTAGTCTCTTATGGTCAGTGAAATTCGCGTACTTGGTTCCATTGAGATCATGTCTCTCATTCTTCAGTGCAGGGACTGCTGCTCCTAAATTTCCAAGTCCTGAGTTGTATAGTTAACTTTGTGTGCCTTTTGTTTGTCTCAAAGCGTGAACGAAAACTTTTCCTTCTTATCTAAGCACATAATCTAAACTCTGATTGAACGTACTGCAAAGGACAACGAAGTCCTCTGTTTCTTCTGGCAGGGGCAGGTTAGGTGTGATGCATAAGTCTGACTTCAATGCTTGGAATGATGTATCTCACTTTTTACTCCAACAAAAGGGTACACCTTTTTGTGTCAGAGTGGTTAAGGATTTGATGATTTTGGAAGAAATTTCTGAATGGGTCTACGATAACAGCCGGTGAAACTCAAGAATTTACAGGTTTTCTATGGGTGTCTTCAGTGCCGACCAATTTGTTATTGCCTCAACCTTAGGAGGATTTATGCGTATGTCTTCATCGCTCACTACATAACCAAGGGAAAAGGGTTTGACCGATTGTTATCAATACGAACTCTTAATGATCATATCGAGTCCTGAATTCTATCTTGGAAACATTATCCTCGCGAATTTGTAGCTGATGATGTCTTGACCTAAGGTCTATCTTCGAGGAGTAGCTAGCTCCCTGAATTTTATCGAAGAAGTCATCTAATTAAGGAAAGAGGATATCGGTTTTGACAGTCAACTTATTAAGCCGACTGGAATACTCCCGCATTTCTGGTGGAGTAAAATGGTACGGAGATTTGGCTGAGGGGTTGTTCCAGGGATTAATTTGATACGAGACTCGACTTGACATTCAGGAGGAATTCCCGGGAGCTCTTCAGGAAGATATCAGGAATATTACAGTTTTCGGGGACGCTCTAGAGGTCCTTAACTTCTTGTTTCTCGCTGATTGCATGGACTAGGAATACCTAACACTCCTTTTTGCAGAAGTTTTCGAGCTTTGATACAGGAAATGATTCGAAGATTTGAGCTAAGCTTGACACCGTATATCATGAGGGTTCGGTTAGAGGGAAGATTGAGACGAATAGCTTTTTCATAACAAAGTGTATCATTATGATCACGACTCAATTGATACATGCCAAAGATAACATCAAAGCTCTTTATTGAAATTGACATCAGGTGAATGAGGAAAGAATGATTACTCAAGGTAAGGATACAGCTTCGGGATAAGTCGTTAGTGCACTCATTCTCACCGGTAACCATCTTGACGGTAAATGTTTCAGTTATTAGACGAGGGCTATGTTTACGAAGATATTTAAATGAATGACTAATAAAACTTTCTTGACACTAGATTCAAAAAGGAAGAATTGTCGAGAAGAAATGTACCCGCAACAATGGTGGGATCAGCGGCTGCCTCCTCTTGCTTCATAGCTAAAACCATCTCGGCGTTGTTAACGTTGTTAGTGGTTGCTGCTTTTGGGCAGTTTCGCTTGAAATGCCTGATTTCTCCACAACCAAAACAGGCCCGATCAGTACTCGATCCGGAAGCTTGATTGACTAGTTGAATTGGTGTTTTGCAGTTTCGAGCGGTGGTTCCCTTTTTGCCACATCTTTTGCAGGTCATCTCACAGCATGGGAAAGGGATACGATGGTGATAACTGCACCTGTTCCACCAAGGGTAGTTACCAGCATACCCAGTGATAGGTGCTTGAGCTGTAGACGCAGCCACAGGAGTAGTGGCAGCTTGAACTGCCACAGTTTCATGCCTCTTGGAGGGTCCTTGGGAACTCTGACCCTTTCGCTTTTTCCAGATAACCTTCTTACTCTTATCACCTTCATTCTGGTACTTTTGATCATCTTCGTGGTTTTGGGAATACATGTTACTTCCGGGTCCACTGGACCTGCTAGGGTTCAAAAGTGTCACTGCAGCAGTAACAGCCGTTTGAAACAAGACGAAGTCGAACGGAGGAGAGTATGGAGGCGAAGAGTTGTTGTTCCTTGAGCAGGGTCCATTCTTTGGAGACATTTTGATTTAAAGTGATTAGGAAAAAGAGGATGGTAAGTCCTCTGCATTAGATCAAGAGATATGAAACAAGGGATATCTCTTTATGACAGACATATAATTTTATTACACGATAAAGCAGGAATGAATTATCAAGGCAGATAAACTATCACTAAAGGAATGATCGAGGAGCAATGCTTGAATGAGAATTTTCTACAACAAAGTTGGATCTAGAAATACTCCCATAGTATTTCATGATTCGCTGCAATGATGACTCTTTGTTTGGGGTATTTGGGTAAGTTTTAGGCATACCGAACACCACAGTCACTCCCAGGCACGTGTTGGTCGTGTCTCGAATGAATATAGTTGATCGGGATTTATTGACCCTAGACACGACTACATAACTGTCCAGGTTTAACCGCAGCGTACAACACCTATTTACTTATGTTTTGTTCTACTTATAGTTACGGATCTCGGCGGTTAGGTATACTCGTATGCTTTTGAAAATACTTGTATTTTAAAGTATAATTTTAGTTCAGATCACTTAGGCCCCCTAATGTTTATAGTCTTATACCTTGTAAGGTTTGGTATACTCAGTTCACTATAAAAAAAAGGGCTATGATACCAATCTGTCACACCCCGAAACTCAGGGCGGAAACGTTCTGGGGCGGAGGTGACTTCATGTTAAGTATAATAACTAATGTACATAGTAAGCGAAGTAAAACACAAAACATTACATTACATAGGTTCATTACATCAGTTTGAAAGTAAAGTAATACAAGTTTCATAGATACATAAGTTTAAACAAAAGAAAGATGTGACTTCCATACGTTCCGTCTTCTACAAAAGAACACGGGAATACATGTCTAAGGAGAACCTGAGAATACAAGCAATTTAAAAATCAGCATAAAGCTGGTGAGTTCATAAGCAGTTTGTTTTATGAAAATGAACAAGATTCCTTTTGTTTTCTGAAAAAGTGGTTATCCAAGAAAATCCTATATTTTCTTAAATGAAATGTTTAGTTTTCCATTATGTTACAAAATTCTGGTTATGAATAGTTATTACCCCAGGAAACTAATTCTTAAGGTTATTAATTTACTATGTCCATTATTACTATTAAGTAAATCTTTGTAATCCAAATTGCGAGTTCTATAACCATACTATAGACTAGATATGGCGAAGGAAGGCCAGTATCATTTATGACTTTTGTCACCCTTGAACCTTTTGGTTCGGCTGTAGCTAGCAGCCAGGTGCGGGGTAGTCAGCCCCGTATAGATCTATACACTCAAGTCACGCTCCCTATCTAAGAGATTCTGGTTACAGAGGCAGTCCTCCACTCGCGTATCTCTGTGGAGTGTTCTCCGAGGATGGGTCTCCAATTTATAGGTATAACAAATCTAAAAGTAATAATGCGGAATATCCTGTTTAATTTCTATTTACTAAGATGATCCTCCACTCGCGTATCTCTGTGGAGTGCTACCGAGGACAAAGTAAGTGTACTAATCGAATGCTTTTAACAATAAATAAGTGGAAAACCATTTGTGAAAATATAAAATACAACAATTTATAACATTTTTCCCAAATAATACGATAATGTGATCTGCAAGTTCAAACGGTTATCTGTTGTGATTGTCAGTGTTAAAAGCATATGTAATATGAAACACAACACATATAAAACAAGTTTTGAGTACAGGTATTCCTTGTACTTTGCTTGTATTCCCCCCCTGAAAACAGTGAAAAACATTGAAAAAGGGTAGGGGTGTGAACTCACCAGACGTGGAATGTGTCGACTAGGATGCTAAACATCGGATCGAGGCTTGAAAACGTGCGAGGTTCCTATGTAATATTAAATGATACACAAATGTATCTAATTAGACTTTAAATCACTAATTAATTGAGGATATACACTTCTAGTTGTGAAAACACTTCATTTCAAGTGTTTGGGGTGCCGGGTGACTTTTATAGACATATATGGCTTGGGTATGGAGTTTACTCTTCAAGAGTAAACTCTTAGAAGAGTTTTCAGCCCTAAACACCACATCCCCATGAGTTTACGGCCGTAAACTCATGGGTGGTGTTCTTAAGTGCTAAATGGTTTTATAATATTTGGGTGATGATGCTAGGTTTGGCTCTAGGGCATTGGAAAGGGATTAAATCAATCATATGGACCATTTGATGAGTTTACGGCAGTAAACAATAAGTTTACGGTCGTAAACTATCACCCACTCAATCCTTACGTGCTTTGATGGTCATAGGTTAATCACATGTGATTCAACTCATTTTTACAAGCCAAGGGGTGAATTTAGGGCACCATATAACCCATTTAGAGGAGTTTATGGCCCAGGAACCCATTCTTGGGGATTTTACGGCCGTGAACTCCTAAGGGAAGGGTTTTCATCAAGTTTAAGGCTTCTAATTCGTTTGTGGTTGCTTCTAGTTATTAGTTCAAGGCTTAGGAGGTGTGTAAATGGCATTTTAACACCTAAAAAGGAGTTTACTACCCATAATATGGAGTTTACGGCCCAAGCGTGTTCGTGGGTAGTAAAATCACGTTTATTCCCCAAATGATGAGTTTAAGGTGTTCTAAGTCCAATCCAATAAGTCCTTAAGCCATATCTAAGCTCCAACGGTGGTTTGGAAGTGTTTTAAGGCTCAAAACCCCCCTTTATATGTGTTCACAATGCAAGAGTGTTCCAGGGCTATAAACACATGTTTATGGTCCTAAATTATGATTTGAACATGAAAATGAAGGCTAAGGATGTTATACTATAAGCTAGGATAGTTACCTTGGTGATTTGAAGATTGAAATGAGTGATTTTTGGACCTAGATCTTGGATTGAGGAGAGAGGTTAGAGAGAGAGTGAAAAGGCTTCAAATGAGGCTTAAACAACTTTAAATATGGTTTGGATTTGAGACACAGTGGAGTTTGTCACACCCCAAAAACCAAAGGCGGAAACATTTCCGGGGTTGACTCCATGTTGAGTATCAAATCCAATGTACATAGTAAGTAAAGTAGAACAACCATACATTGCATATTGAAAAGTTTTGCAGTTGTTACAATAGTAAAGTTATACAGTTGTGATATATAGTATATAATAACAAAATGAAATGATCTTCTACGCACTCCAACCTGGAACAAAATGATCTTCGGATACCTGTTCTAATGTTGACCTGAGAACACAAGCGGTTTGAAAATCAGCATAATGCTGGTGAGTTCATAAGCGGTTTTTGTTTTATGAAAATGTTGAGTTTCCTTTCTGTTTCTGAAATGTTATGCACACCAACAAAATCCCATATTTTCTTAAAAAGGTTGGTTATTGTTTCTCAACATGTAAAGTAAAGTTGTACACTGAAAACATGTTTACCCTTGTGAAAATGTACAGTTAGGTTATCTGGTTGGATATACTGTTCTGGTTAGGTACCAATGTATTCCCAGTAAAGTCCCATACTTTACTGATTGTGTTTTACCAATTGTGATAGATGTAAAGTTATCCGGTTTGTTACCCTTTTCTGGTTATGTAAACGTTCCCCAGGAAAGTCCCATACTTTCCTGACTGTTGGTTATCAATGTAAAAGATGTATTACGTTATTCATTATTAATATAGAGTAAATCTCTGTTATCCTAATTGCGAGTTCCATAACCATAAAATAGACTAAATGTGGCAATAAGTAGTCCACATCACCTTATGACTCTCGTCACCCTTGAACCTTTCGGTTCAGCTGTAGCTAGCAGCCAAGTGTGGGGTAGTCAGCCCCGTATAGATCTATACACTCAAGTCACACTCTCTAAATCCCAGAGATTCTGGTTACGGGTGTAGTCCTCCACTCGCGTATCTCTGTGGAGTGTTCGCCGAGGACGTGTCTCCAATCATACAAGATTAACAAATTTACTAGTAATAATATGATAGTCCTCCACTCGCGTATTTCCGTGGAGTGTTACCGAGGACAAAACAGTGTACAGGTATTATGTTCAAAAGTTCTAATGTCATGCTTTTAACTGATAAAATGTGGAAAGGCATTTGTGAAATATATGAAAAAAAAAATAACAGTTTAAAACCCATTTCACAAATATATGTTTACGTGATCTGTATGTTCAAACGGTTATCAGTGGTAGTAATCAGTGTTAAAAGCGTATAAAATGTGAAACACACATTTGAAAACAAGTTTTGAGTACAAGAAACCTCTTGTACTTTGCTTGTGTTCCCCCTGAAAACAGTGAAAAAGGGTAGGGGTATGAACTCACCGCTTAATGTAGGGTTCGAGTGTCAACGGATGCCCTGAACGTCTATGGCCCCTATTATTCATGTGACGACACATAAATGAGTTAGAATTAAGGTGTTTCATGACTAAACATGATGGGAAAACACCCTTAGGGCTTGGAATTACTACGAATAAGTACCCTAGGATCTAGGCTTAAAGATTTATGCAAGTTTAGGGCCAAATGTGGGCATTAAAGTGAGTGTATGGCCTTGAAAATGAGTGTGCGGTTGGGGTGTGCGGCCAGGAGTGTGTGTGAGGCAGCGTACAAGAGTGTGCGGCCGTACAGAGGGTGTGTGCGGCAGGAATGTGCAGCCGTACACTCCTCATTTGAGTCCATATTGATGACTTTTGAAGTGTTTGCTCTTCACACTTAGGAGGTTTTAAGGTATGCTGCCCCATATTGATGAATATGATAAGTTTTGATCTTGGGATTCAAGTGTTTACCACTATACTTAGCTTGAAGATGGAGTAGATCACAATTTGGAAGCTTTCCAAGTGTTCTTGGTTGATGATTTTAGAGAGAGAAAGTAGAGAGAGAGAAACATCCAAATGAATGAATGAGGGGATATCCATCCATATAAGGGTTTGAGTGTGAGGTTGAGTGTGTGTGCGGTTGGGTGTGCGGCCGCACACACAAGTGTGTGGCCACACACACCTTATTTGGGGTGTTTGGTTCGATTTTGTGATACTTAAGCACTTTCCAACCCTTCCTAGAGCTTATATCCAGGTTATACTAAGTCTAGAGCACTCAAATGGAACCACAAGATGTAACAAAAGATAATGAACTCGAGTTTTAGTGCTGAACACAGATCAATTACATGGCTAGAAGTTTCGGGTTGTCACAAAATTCTACCCGATACTGACGTTAACTGAGGCTTTAGGTTGCACCCGATTAAATTGTCGTCACCCGAGATGGTCGAAACTAAAATTTTTCTAATTACTAGTTTGGGGCGTTTTCATGTGTTTCTAACGTGCTTGGATACTTACGAGGTCAAAACAAAAGTCTTAACTTAAATGACCTAATCCAAAAACAAAATCGGAACAATTCGCTTAAGACGAGATTTACGGATGGAACGGGTTGCGGCGATGGAACAACTTCGGGTTGTCACATTATCCCCCCGTTAGAGGGAATTTCGTCCCGAAATTCAAAGATTAAGATACAAGTTATGGAAAAGGATGCAGATATTTCTGCTGTATCGGGTCTTCGCGCTCCCAGTTGAATTCAGGTTCTCGCTTGGAATTCCAACGAACCTTCACTATCGGGATGTGGCTTTGTTTTCGTACGTTTGATCTCTCAGTCTATGGTCTCAATTTGTTCAAGAGGGATTACTAGGGTTTCATCTGACAGGCACTTCTAAAGATTCGGGACGTGGAAGATAGGATGGATGTTTCTAAGTTCTGAAGGTACTCGGAGTTTGAAGGCTACGGGGTTGATCCTAATGAGGATCTCGAAGGGGCCAATTTACCTCGAGTTAAGTTTTCCGTTCTTTCCATCGTGTATCCCGTCTTTCCAGGGCGAGACCATTAACAGGACACGATCTCCAGTCTGGAATTCCATAGGTTTCCGCTGTATATCAGCGTAATTCTTCTATCGATCTAGTGAAGTTTTCAATCGTTCTCGGATCTGGATGATCTTCTCGATGATTTCGCGAATGATTTCAAAACCAGTGAGGGTACAACCGGGGAATCGACTCTTGGCTAGCTGCGTGCCTCCTACCTTGGCCTAACACAAGGGAATCTTTACTTTTGACTGTAGAGGGTTCCAAATGGATCTGGATACTGGTGCGATAATGGTTATTATACGATGGCTCAATCAAAGGTAAAGGGGTATCTCAAGTCGCTCAGTAATTTATGACACATGCTCCCAGCATATCTTCCATGACCTGAAAAACTCTCTCACTCTGTCCAATTGTCTGAGGATTATAAGTTGTACTCATGTCTAGCTTGGTTCCGTTTGTTTTCTGAAGGAATCTGCCTAAATCTTGAGGTAAACCTGCTATCTCAACCAAAGATAATGGACGCAGGTATACTATGCAGTCGGACTACTTCTTGGATGTGGGTTCGCGTGAGTCTTTCCATCTTGAATGATTCTTTGATCGGAAAGAAGTGAGTGGATTTTATCGAAGGATCGACCATTTCCAAATGGTATCGTACTCACTAGGGAAAACTGGGTAACTTGATGGTGAAATCCATGTTGGTTATTTACCATTCCCATTCGGGTATCTAGGCTGCTGGAACAGTCCTGAGGGTTTCTTACTAAGCTTCTCAGGTCTGAGCGAGTAAACGGTTTTAGATGGTCATTGTCAATGTCTTAGTCTTGCTGGCTGAGCTTTCCTTTCGGCTAAGGACACCTTATGTTTATGTTTTTCTGAATGAAGATATGTTGTAGTGTCTTATGGTCAGTGAAATTCGCGTACTTGGTTCCATTGAGATCATGTCTCTCATTCTTCAGTGCAGGGACTGCTGCTCCTAAATTTCCAACTCCTGAGTTGTATAGTTAACTTTGTGTGCCTTTTGTTTGTCTCAAAGCGTGAACGAAAACTTTTCCTTCTTATCTAAGCACATAATCTAAACTCTGATTAAACGTACTGCAAAGGACAACGAAGTCCTCTATTTCTTCTGGCAGGGGCAGGTTAGGTGTGATGCATAAGTCTTACTTCAATGCTTGAAATGATGTATCTCACTTTTTACTCCAACAAAAAGGGTACACCTTTTTGTGTCAGAGTGGTTAAGGATTTGATGATTTTGGAAGAAATTTCTGAATGGGTCTGCGATAACAGCCGGTGAAACTCAAGAATTTACAGGTTTTCTATGGGTGTCTTCGGTGCCGACTAATTTTCTATTGCTTCAACCTTAGGAGCATTTACGCGTATGTCTTCATCGCTCACTACATGACCAAGGGAAAAGGGTTTGACCGAATGGTATCAATACGAACTCTTAATGATCATATCGAGTCCTGAATTCTATCTTGGAAACATTATCCTCACGAATTTGTAGCTGATGATGTCTTGACCTAAGGTCTATCTTTGAGGAGTAGCTAGCTCCCTGAATTTTATCGAAGAAGTCATCTAATTAAGGAAAGAGGATATCGGTTTTGACAGTTAACTTATTAAGCCGACTGGAATACTCCTGCATATATGCTGGAGCAAAACGGTACGGAGATTTGGCTACGGGGGTAGTTCCAGGGATTAAGTTGATACGAGACTCGACTTGACATTCGGGAGGAATTCCCGGGAGCTCTTCGGGAAGATATCAGGAATATTACAGTTTTCGGGGATGCTCTAGAGGTCTTTAACTTCTTGTTTCTCGTTGATTGCATGGACTAGTAATACCTAACACTCCTTTTTGCAGAAGTTTTCGAGCTTTGATACAGGAAATGATGCGAAGATTTGAGCTAAGCTTGACACCATATATCATGAGGGTCCGGTTAGAGGGGAGATTGAGACGAATAGCTTTTTCATAACAAAGTGTATCATTATGATCAGGACTCAATTGATACATGCCAAAGATAACATCAAAGCTCTTTATTGAAATTGACATCAGGTCAATGAGGAAAGAATGATTACTCAAGGTAAGGATACAGCTTGGGGATAAGTCGTTAGTGCACTCATTCTCACCGGTAACCATCTTGACAGTAAATGTTTTAGTTATTAGATGAGGGCTATGTTTACGAAGATATTTAAATGAATGACTAATAAAACTTTCTTGACACTAGATTAGAAAAGGAAGAATTGTCGAGAAGAAATGTACCCGCAATGATGGTGGGATCAGCGGCTGCCTCCTCTTGCTTCATAGCTAAAACCATCTCGGTGTTGTTGACGTTGTTAGTGGTTGCTGCTTTTGGGCAGTTTCGCTTGAAATGCCTGATTTCTCCACAACCAAAACAGGCCCGATCAGTACTCGATCCGGAAGCTTGATTGACTAGTTGAATTGGTGTTTTGCAGTTTCGAGCGGTGTTTCCCTTTTTGCCACATCTTTTGCAGGTCATCTCACAGCATGGGCAAGGGATACGATGGTGATAATTACACCTGTTGCACCAAGGGTAGTTACCAGCATACCCAGTGATAGGTGCTTGAGCTGTAGACGCAGCCACAGGAGTAGTGGCAGCTTGAACTGCCACAGTTTCATGCCTCTTGGAGGGTCCTTGGGAACTCTGACCCTTTCGCTTTTTCCAGATAACCTTCTTACTCTTATCACCTTCATTCTGGTACTTTTGATCATCTTCGTGGTTTTGGGGATACATGTTACTTCCGGGTCCACTTGTCACACCCCAAAACCAAGAACGGCAGAAACGTTCTGGGTCGGAGGACGTCATGTATAATATCACAACAATGTAAAGTAGTAAACAAGCAACAACATCATCCATTGCATTAATAATATAATTATTATACAAATGTGTTCTGTCAAATTTTGATAAACACAAAAGCATAAATCAAAATGAAAGATAAGTCTTGAACAAGCTCCATCTTCCTTTCTCCTTGCATCGGTACCTGTCTATGATGACCTGAGGATACAAGTAATTATGAAAGCAAGTATCAGCTTTAAAGCTGGTGAGATCATAAGTATTTAGTGTCTTAATTTGTATGTAAGTATTTGTATGTAAGAATTTGTATATGAACTGTAAGTATGAAGATGTTTGTAAAACAACTGTAAACGTTTGAAAAACCCTAGAAATCCCTATGATTCCTACTAGTAACAAAAGGAGTCTTCTACCAAGACTTAACTGTTCTGAATTTAGTCTTCTACCAAGACCTATCTGTTCTGAATGTAGTCTTCTACCAAGACCTAACTGTTCTGAATGTAGTCTTCTACCAAGACCTATCTGTTCTGAATGTAGTCTTCTACCAAGACCTAACTGTTCTGAATGTAGTCTTCTACCAAGACCTATTTGTTCTGAATGTAGTCATCTACCAAGACCTAACTGTTCTGAATGTAGTCTTCTACCAAGACCTATCTATTCTGAATGTAGTCTTCAACCAAGACCTAACTGTAATGGTATTTCCCGTTGGTACTGTCACACCCCGAAAACCAAATGCGGAAACGTTTCCGGGGTTGACTCCACGTTGAGTATCAAATCCAATGCACATAGTAAGTAAAGTAAAACAACCATTACATTACATATCAAAGTTTACATTTGTTCAAAAGTAAAGTTGTACATTCGTAGTACATAGTATATATAAACAAAAGTAGAGACGAGTCTTCTGTGCGCTCCGTCTTCTGCAAAAGGTTCGCTAGGTACCTGTCTAATGTTGACCAGAGAATACAAGCAGTTTGAAAATCAGCATAAAGCTGGTGAGTTCATAAGATGTTTGCTTTGTGAAAATGTACAAGTTTCCTTTAGTTTACCGAAAAGTTATTATCCAAGAAAATCCCATATTTTCTTAAAAGAGAAGGTTGATTGATTGTTAGGTTACACGGTTCTGGTTGTTTAACTATGATCCCAGGAAAGTCCCATACTTTCCTTATTGTATATTACCAATTGTAAAAGATGTAATGTTATTCAGTTTGTTACTCTTTCTAGTTATATAAGTGTTACCCAGGAAAGCCCCATGCTTTCCTGCATGTTGGTTTCTAATGTGAACGATGTTAAAGATGTAAAAGATGTAAACGTGATTAGGTAATGTTTTGTTTTCCCCAAGAAAGTCCCATACTTTCCAAAAAGAAATTTTTAGTTATTAAACTTCGATATACTGATTTATTTCCTTTCGTACCTATTGTATTAACTAGGTATTCTGATAATCTAATGGTATTATCTTGGAGTATACTTAGATACATATCTTCATATTCGTGTTCTTATTCTTAAACATATTCTTGTACTTATTCGTGTTCGTATTCGTATTAGTTATTGTTTTCGGTTCCCAATTCCTACTCCTATTACTATTCGTATTCGTATTCGTATTCGCAGTCGTATTCGTATTCGCAGTCATATTCGTTTCCCTATTCCTACTCCTATTACTATTTGCAGTCGTATTCGGATTCACAGTCGTATTCGTATTCGCAGTCGTATATGTATTCGTTCTGTTCCTAATTATAATTTCGTTATCCATTCTGTTCCTAGTTATAGATGTGTTATTCGTTCTGTTTCTAGTTATAGTTTCGTTATTCGTCCTATTCCTAGTTATAGCTTCGTATTCGTTCTATCCTAGTTATAGCTTCGTATTCGTTTTCGTTTTCATAATTAGTTATAATTGGGAATTAGTATAAGTTATTCGTAGATTATGAAACATAGTTTAGATTAGAACATTTTATCAAGAAATCTATGACTAGTTTGAAAGCTAAATTCGTAATTCGAACTATTTGATAAACACAGCTATTGATATTAGAACATACAGAATGAAAACGATTAAACTGAAAACAATGGGTTTGAGTACAAGATTTCCTTGTACTTTTGCTTGTATTCCACCCCTAAAAACAGTGAAAACAGTTGAAAAAGGGTAGGGGTATGAACTCACCGGACGAGAAATGTGGCGAATTCGGATGATAAGTGTTGGTCCGGGGCTTGCAAACACACAAGGTTCCTAAGTATAATGTAAAGATACACATTTGTATCTACTTAGGACTTAGATTGGTTATTTGATAAGCACAATTGTTTCTAAGGGCAAAAATGGCTTCAAATCATTTAAGGGAATTTTCTAGTTTTGGATTTAAAGGCTTGGAATGGATTTAAATCATCAAAATAATTAATTTATGGGAGTTTACGGCCTAGCATAGGCTCCTGGCCGTAAACTCCTTAATTCTCATGAAAATGTTGTTTAATGATGCTAAAACAAATCAAATGTGATTGGTAAAATTATTCCTTGGCCTTATATGCATTTGTTTGAAGATTTGAAAGGGTTTTTGGAGTTTACGGCCATGGAGTATGTTCTATGGCCGTAAACTCTCATATATGGGATTTTGTTATGTTTAATGCCTTAAAACTATTTTTGGTTGGTCCTTTGATTTATTCCAAGGCTTTTGGTGGTGTTGGATGGCTTTCTAACACCTCAAAATTGAATTTATACCCATTTTTAAGGAGTTTACAGCCCAAGCATATGCCTTGGCCGTAAACTCACACAAACCCTTCAAAAATGATGTTTCAAGTGTCCAAATGTTAATACCAATATTCTATAATTCATATCTAAGCCTTGTTTGGGATTTGGAAGGGTTTAAGGTCAAGAAAACCCTCTTTATATGAGTTTACGGCCCAAGCACATGCCTTGGCCGTAAACTCCTTCAAACCTCTCAAAATCCATGTTTTAAATGTTTTAAGTCCATATCTTGAAGTCATTTAGCCATATCTAGGTCCCAAAATTGTCGAGGAGGGGGTTAAGGGCTTAAAACCCTTCAAACTTAGTGTTTACGGCCTAGGCAGCCTCCTCGACCGTAAACTCATATATTGTGTCCCATTTCATGTTTAAATCTCGAATTTGGAAGCCAAAAATGCTTTAAATTAAGGTTAGGAAGGTACCTTAAGGATTTGAGGCTTTAAAATTGAGTTTTGGACCCTTAAACTTGAATTTTAGGAGAGAGGTTAGAGAGAGAGTAGAGAGATAAGGAAAAAGCTTCAAATGAAAGGTTTAACACGTTTATATAGTTCCCACAACTTGGACACGGTGGAATTCTACCCGATACCGGCATTAAACGGGGCTTTAGGTCGCACCCGATTAAGTTTTCTGTCACCCGGCGAGAATGTTTCTAACTTTTTGAAATGAATATTTTTGTGTTAATTTCATGAGTTCCAAGAGGTTTGGACACTTATTCAATTATAATAAACATATAAATTTAATTAGTTTAACCCAAAGCGAGAACGAAACGAATCGACTAACGGCGAAATTTCATGGGTAGAACAAGTTTTCGACGATGGAAAACTTCGGGTTGTTACATTATCCCCCCGTTAGAGGGAATTTTGTCCCGAAATTCAAAGATTCGAACTCAATTTGCAAGTTGAAATGAGAATCGAGGATGAGTCTACTGTTTCCGGTTTTTACGCTTCCAAGTGGAATCGGGTCTCCGCTTGACGTTCCAGCGAACCCTCACTTTCAGGACGTGTCTTGGTTTCGTTGGGTAGATATTTCTAAAAGACCGAGACGTGAAGTACCATAGGAATGTTTCTAAGTTTCGAGGTTAACCGAAGTTTGTAGGCTACGGGATCAATCCAAATGAGGATTTCGAAAAGTTCTACGTTTATGGAGAGATTCGAATGAATAGATAACAGTTTATCTTTCTAGGTTAGAGTTGAAAAAGAACTGCAAGTAAAATGCTTGTCGAAAAAAGGAATATACCTGGGGCAACTGTGGGATTGGTGGATGTCTCTCCTTGTCCTATAGTTAAGACTCTTCCAGAGTTGCCAGCTGTTGTTGCATTGGGGCAGTTTCTCTTATAATGCCCGACCCTTCCGCAACCATAACAGACCTGATTGATGCCCGCTCCGGGAGCTTGATTTGTTGGTGTTCTACAATTTCGCGCAAAGTGACCCTCTTGGCCACAATTTTTGCAAAGTTTTATACGATAGGGACCGGGGATATAGTGGTGGTAACTGCACTGGTTACACCACGGGAGAACACCGGCATATCCGGTAATAGGTGCTTGAGTTGAGGAACCGATGACGGGTACAACAGATGGGGTAGTGGCAGCATGGACTGTCACCATTTGTTGTCTCTTCGAGAACTCCTGGGAAGGACGATTATCCCCCGACTCCCAGTACTTCCTTTTCTCACCACTTCTTTCCATTGGCTCAGGAGTAGTGGCTGCTTCCTCTATGTCCTCACTATGGTCAATCAAGATTTGCGCTAGGCATTTGGCGCTGTCGTATGTATCCGGCCTCGCAGCTAAGATGTTCCCTTTTGTTGGCTGGGTTAATCCCCAGATAAACCTCTCAATCTTCTTACTTTCAGGGGTAACCATCCCTTGACAAAGAAGCGCTAAGTTGTCAAACCTAGATGTGTAGGCGGCGATATCGGAACCTTTCATCTTCAGATTCCAAAGTTCATGCTCCAACTTCTGGATTTCACCCCGAGGGCAATACTCAGCGTGCAGAAGTTCCTGCATAACTTCCCAACCCATAGCATTGGCTACAGGTAGAGTTAGAGATTTGACTCGACTGTTCCACCAAGTCAGGGCTTTGTTGGTGAGAGTGCAAGCGGCAAACTTCACTTTGTCGGATTCTGAACAAGCACAGATCTCAAAGATTGATTCGATCCTTTCTAACCATCGAGTTAGAGCAATGACACCTCCTGTGCCATCAAAGAATATAGGTTTCGCATGCATAAAGTCTTTATAGGAACACTCCTTTCGGTGTCCCTGGCTATTTTCCTGGTTTTGAGGTTGGGGACCACCTCCCGAACTACCGGGGTTCGTTTGCGACACGGCTGCTGAAAATGCTGCAGTTAAAACAGACTAAAGGGTTACCAGGTCGATTTGAAGAGAAGATGGTGTTTGAGGAGGGTTGTTGTTGTTCTGCGAGTTGGGTCTCTTTCTTGGAGGCATCTTGATCTAATAAGATCAGGAAGAGAGGATGATAAGCCCTCTGAATTGAGTCAAGAGATATGATACAAAGGATATCTCTTTATGGTATACAAAGAATTCTATTAAGTGATAAAGCAGGAAGGAGTTATCAAACAAATAAATTATCGCTAAAGGAATGATTAAGGAGCAACGCTGGGATGAGGAAATTTGATAACGGATTTGGGTCGAGAAATACTCCCATAGTATTTCATGATTCGCTGCAATGACGATTCGTTGTTTGGGATATTGGGTAAGTTTTAGGCAAGCTGCGTACCGCAGTCACTCCCAAGCACATGTTGGCCGTGTCTCGAATGAATATAGTTGGCCAGGCTATATTGATACTAGACACGACTACATAACTGCCCAGGTTTAACCGCAGTGTACAACACCCATTTACTTATATTTTGTTCTACTTGTAGTTACGGATTTTCGACTGTCGGGTATACTTGTATACTTTTGAAAATACTTATATTTGAGGTATACTTTTAATTCAGAGCATTTAGGCCCTTTAGTGTTTATAGTTTTATACCATGTAAGGTTTGGTATACTCCATTCACTATAAACAAGGGCTCTGATACCAATCTGTCACACCCCGAAAACCAAAGGCGGAAACGTTTCCGGGGTTGACTCCACGTTGAGTATCAAATCCAATGCACATAGTAAGTAAAGTAAAACAACCATTACATTACATATCAAAGTTTACATTTGTTCAAAAGTAAAGTTGTACATTCGTAGTATAAAGTATATATAAACAAAAGTAGAGACGAGTCTTCTGTGCGCTCCGTCTTCTGCAAAAGGTTCGCTAGGTACCTGTCTAATGTTGACCGGAGAATACAAGCAGTTTGAAAATCAGCATAAAGCTGGTGAGTTCATAAGATGTTTGCTTTGTGAAAATGTACAAGTTTCCTTTAGTTTACCGAAAAGTTATTATCCAAGAAAATCCCATATTTTCTTAAAAGAGAAGGTTGATTGATTGTTAGGTTAGACGGTTCTGGTTGTTTAACTATGATCCCAGGAAAGTCCCATACTTTCCTTATTATATATTACCAATTGTAAAAGACGTAATGTTATTCAGTTTGTTACTCTTTCTAGTTATATAAGTGTTACCCAGGAAAGCCCCATGCTTTCCTGCATGTTGGTTTCTAATGTGAACGATCTTAAAGATGTAAAAGATGTAAACGTGATTAGGTAATGTTTTATTTTCCCCAGGAAAGTCCCGTACTTTCCTAAAAGAAATTTTTAGTTATTAAACTTCGATATACTGATTTATTTCCTTTCGTACCTATTGTATTAACTAGGTATTCTGATAATCTAATGGTATTATCTTGGAGTATACTTAGATACATATCTTCATATTCGTGTTCTTATTCTTAAACATATTCTTGTACTTATTCGTGTTCGTATTCGTATTCGTTATTGTATTCGTTTCCCTATTCCTACTCCTATTACTATTCGTATTCGTATTCGTATTCGCAGTCGTATTCGTTTCCCTATTCCTACTCCTATTACTATTCGCAGTCATATTCGTATTCGTTCTGTTCCTAATTATAATTTCGTTATCCATTATGTTCCTAGTTAAAGATGTGTTATTCGTTCTGTTTCTAGTTATAGTTTCGTTATTCGTCCTATTCCTAGTTGTAGCTTCGTATTCGTTCTATCCTAGTTATAGCTTCGTATTCGTTTTCGTTTTCGTAATTAGTTATAATTGGGAATTAGTATAAGTTATTCGTAGATTATAAAACATAGTTTAGATTAGAACATTTTATCAAGAAATCTATGACTAGTTTGAAAGCTAAATTCGTAATTCGAACTGTTTGATAAACACAGTTATTGATATTAGAACATACAGAATGAAAACGATTAAACTGAAAACAATGAGTTTGAGTACAAGATTTCCT
This sequence comes from Lactuca saligna, assembly GCF_052625555.1. Lineage (NCBI taxonomy): Eukaryota > Viridiplantae > Streptophyta > Magnoliopsida > Asterales > Asteraceae > Lactuca > Lactuca saligna. The sequence continues at coordinate 245,664,141 of NC_136420.1, read as the reverse complement.
TGTACTTTTGCTTGTATTCCCCCCTGAAAACAGTGAAAACAGTTGAAAAAGGGTAGGGGTATGAACTCACCGGACGAGAAATGTGGCGAATTCGGATGCTAAGTGTTGGTCCGGGGCTTGCAAACACACAAGGTTCCTAAGTATAATGTAAAGATACACATTTGTATCTAATTAGGACTTAGATTGGTTATTTGATAAGGACAATTGTTTCTAGTCGTGAAAACACCCCGATACAAGTGCTTGGAGGGACCCGGGTAGCGTTTAGGGACATATATAGTTAGGATAATGAGTTGGGACATCAAAGGAACATTCCTTAAGGAGTTTACGGCCACAAGACCCTCTACCCATGAGTTTAAGGCCGTAAACTCATGGTGGGGTGAGTTAAGGGCAAAAATGGCTTCAAATCGTTTAAGGGAATTTTCTAGTTTTGGATTTAAAGGCTTGGAATGGATTTAAATCATCAAAATAATTAATTTATGGGAGTTTACGGCCTAGCATAGGCTCCTGGCCGTAAACTCCTTAATTCTCATGAAAATGTTGTTTAATGATGCTAAAATAAATCAAATGTGATTGGTAAAATTATTCCAAGGCCTTATATGCATTTGTTTGAAGATTTGAAAGGGTTTTTGGAGTTTACGGCCATGGAGTATGTTCTATGGCCGTAAACTCTCATATATGGGATTTTGTTATGTTTAATGCCTTAAAACTATTTTTGGTTGGTCCTTTGATTTATTCCAAGGCTTTTGGTGGTGTTGGATGGCTTTCTAACACCTCAAAATTGAATTTATACCCATTTTTAAGGAGTTTACAGCCCAAGCATATGCCTTGGCCGTAAACTCACACAAACCCTTCAAAAATGATGTTTCAAGTGTCCAAATGTTAATACCAATATTCTATAATTCATATCTAAGCCTTGTTTGGGATTTGGAAGGGTTTAAGGTCAAGAAAACCCTCTTTATATGAGTTTACGGCCCAAGCACATGCCTTGGCCGTAAACTCCTTCAAACCTCTCAAAATCCATGTTTTAAATGTTTTAAGTCCATATCTTGAAGTCATTTAGCCATATCTAGGTCCCAAAATTGTCAAGGAGGGGGTTAAGGGCTTAAAACCCTTCAAACTTAGTGTTTACGGCCTAGGCAGCCTCCTCGACCGTAAACTCATATATTGTGTCCCATTTCATGTTTAAATCTCGAATTTGGAAGCCAAAAATGCTTTAAATTAAGGTTAGGAAGGTACCTTAAGGATTTGAGGCTTTAAAATTGAGTTTTGGACCCTTAAACTTGAATTTTAGGAGAGAGGTTAGAGAGAGAGTAGAGAGATAAGGAAAAAGCTTCAAATGAAAGGTTTAACACGTTTATATAGTTCCCACAACTTGGACACGGTGGAATTCTACCCGATACCGGCATTAAACGGGGCTTTAGGTCGCACCCGATTAAGTTTTCTGTCACCCGGCGAGAATGTTTCTAACTTTTTGAAATGAATATTTTTGTGTTAATTTCATGAGTTCCAAGAGGTTTGGACACTTATTCAATTATAATAAACATATAAATTTAATTAGTTTAACCCAAAGCGAGAACGAAACGAATCGACTAACGGCGAAATTTCATGGGTAGAACAAGTTTTCGACGATGGAAAACTTCGGGTTGTTACATTATCCCCCCGTTAGAGGGAATTTTGTCCCGAAATTCAAAGATTCGAACTCAAACGAATTGACAAACACCAAAAGTAAACAAAAATAAGAGATGGGTCTTGTATCCTCCATCTTCTCCAAAAATTGTTGCTGTACCTGCCTATCTTTGACCTGAAGATACAAGTTATTTTGAAAAGAATATCAGCATAAAGCTGGTGAGTTCATAAGAGTTTTAGTGTGAGTACTTGTATGAAAAGCATTAGAGTCATTATTGTGAAAACTGAAGTTTGAAATCATAAATAGTGGTGAAACCTAGAAAATCCCATATTTTCCAGAACATTAAGTAATGTAATATAGTGAGTTATTCTTAGAGTATGTAATAGTGGTGCAGCATCCTTTAGTATTAGATACTTATTTACTTCGGGATATTACTTCATCTTTCTTTTAGTATTTTAGTGCGGTTATAGTGTCTTTCTAGTATATTCCTAATAGTGTGAGTAATAGCGAACCCCCATGACCTTCCCAGTCATGCATAGTGTAGTAGAATAAAAGCATCCCTGGGCCTGAGCGGCTCGGACTGAAGTTATCAGTCGGGATGTAATAGCGTCTGCCCCGTATAGATCTATACATATAGTGTCGTCTTCCTGTCGGAAAACTTCGGGCATAGTGAATAGCGTATAGAGTATCCCGTAGTGGATTAGTGAGTTATCTCATGATTAGTGCATTCTCTTGTATTATAGCGTAGTAATCTTTCGTATAACTTGTATTGTATTCTCTTATTAGTGTATTGCTTCATAATATAAAGAATTATAGTAGTGTAGAGTAATAGTGGAAACTAGGGATAGAGTCCTTAACTATACCCATTATAGTTAATTTAGTGTATGTGGTTCTAGTCAAGTAGTGATTCAGGTAATTAATGAATTAAGAAGTACTCATAATCTGTACTAATATATGAGATATATAATTAAGAAATCAATGACAGTCGGATGGATAACTACTACCCTAAGTCCACAATCAAACAAGAAACAGGAAATAAGGCGAGCTATCGATCCTAAGTCTTTCAAGTCTTACTTATATAAATATATTAGTATGATTACATTCTCATAAAGAGTTTTATTTAACAAAAGTATTGTACGAAAGGAACATTTAAAACTTGTTTGTTAATCCAAAATAGTTTTGAAAACAATTGACTTATTTATAAAGCATAGTGATAAATCACATGTGATTTGAACTACAGATTGGGAATCACATGTGATTAACTCTGAATTCTGAAAAATAGTTTTGTATAACTTTTCATAAACATGTATATTCAACTTGTATCTCCCCCCCTAAAACATATAAAACATTTGAAAGGTTCATTAAGGGGTATGAACTCACCTGAAATCACGGAAATCGGGTGAATCGGGTAAATCGGGTAAAAGTGTCGATTGAGCGTTTGGTACCCAATAACCTCTTGAGCACCTCCTAGGACCCTAATGTCCTATGAAATATGTATTTTACAAGAAGTTAATCATCTTATGCCTTTCATTATAGTATTTGGACATTCTAGCATCGTTTTCGGGGTTTTAAGGCCTAGAAGGGGTTCCCGGGAGTGGTACAAAGTCATGAATGATTTACGGGAGGGTCCACGAGCTCACTCCCTTGGAGTTTACGGTCCAAAAGCCATCCTTTGGGAGTTTACGGCCGTAAACCCCTTAGGTTTGGCCGTAAACTCTTGTGGCACTCCAAAGTGTATGCTTAAGGTCTTATTTCACTTCCTTGATTTAGTGGTGTGTGTCTTGGACCATTTTAAGGGATTAAACATCATAATTTGTGACATTTTTGGGGAGTTTACGGCCAAGACTTGTTCTTGGGCCGTAAACTCTTGTAAACCCTTCAAGATGTATGTTTTATTGGTACAACAAAGTCTCATACACCTTAGATAAATCCTAGAAGGCCATATAGTGAGTTTGAGACAATTTGGCATATATTTTTGGGGAGTTTACGGCCCAAGAACACCCTTGGCCGTAAACTCTTCATTTTGGTCCAAATGTGAAGTTTAATGGTACAACACACTTCCAAAGGCCTTAGCTAAAATCCTTACATGCATTTGAGGGTTTTGGGACTTGTTTGACACAACAATATGGGTGTTTACGGCCCAAGCTTAGCCTTGGCCGTAAACTCCTCTTTTTGCCATCAAATGATGTTGTTTGATGCATTTAAGCCTTCCTTGTTGTCAAGTCTAAATTGCCAAACACCCTAGATGAGTTTTTGGGACATTAAACAAGTGTTTTTGGGGTGTTTGAGGTGTTTACGGCCTAAGCACATGCTTGGGCCGTAAACTCCTTTTTGCATGTCTAATCCATGTGTTTTAGTGTCCAAACCCTTCTAGATACATGCCTTAATTAGTATACTAGCTTAACATGAGGAAAAACTTGACCCTTGGCATGATTTTGGGGGTTTACGGCCTAAGGAGCTTCTTAGGCCGTAAACTCCTTTTATGGTCCTTGATTCTCATGATTTTGGACTCTAAAAGCAGTAAAGTATGATTAGATTAAGTTAGGGGATGAATCCTTACGTTTGGAAGTCGGAAATTCGCGGATTTGGAGTCGATTTTGGGTCTAGAGAGAGAAAGTAGTGAGAGAGAGGTGTAATTGTGGTAAAAGAGTCCAATTGAAGTGTTCAAGTGTTTTTATATGTCTCGGGTATTGTACCCGATACACGGCTACCCGATGCTAAAGTTTAACGGGGTTAAAACTTTTTACCCGGGTGAAGTGGTTGAAAAGTAGTTATAACTTTATTTAGTTAAACGGGGTTAACATTCGCAAGTTATAATTACTCATGATAATACCGGAACATATAATTAACTAAATATTTATTTATTGACGACCTGAACAATACCGAGAAATAACATATAATGACGCATTCCGTTAGTGAAAATAGGGTTTGTAACGGGAATAGATTTGGGGTTGTTACATCATCCCCCCGTTAGGGGAATTTTGTCCCGAAATTTTAGAATTCATACATATAAGAGTTGCAGTACAACTACGCGAAGAGATGGGGGTATTTGAGTTTCATTTGGTCTTCGCGTTCCCAAGTAAATTCCGGTCCTCGTTTGGCGTTCCACCGAACTTTCACAATTGGGATACGGCTTTGCTTCGTTCGTTTTACTTCTCGATCCATAATCTCAACAGGTTCTTCCACGAAGTTGAGGCTCTCATTGACCTCAATCTCATCAAGGGGAATTACGAGCGTCTCGTCTGACAGGCATTTCTTCAAGTTAGAGACGTGAAAGGTAGGGTGTATGTTGCTTAGTTCGTGAGGTAGGTTGAGTTTATAAGCTACGGGGCCGATTCTAGCGAGAATCTCAAAAGGCCCTATGTACCTTGGGTTCAACTTTCCACGCTTTCCAAAGCGTATCGTGCCCTTCCAGGGTGAGACCTTCAACATGACTCGATCTCCCACCTGGAATTCCAAGGGTTTTCTTCGTTTATCAGCGTAGCTTTTCTGTCGATCCCTAGCGGCTTTAAGTCATTCGCGTATCTGTACAATCTTCTCGGTTGTTTCTCGAATGATCTCCGGACCAGTGAGAGAGCTGTTAGGAACTCTTCCTTTAGCTAGTTGAGTGTCACCCACCTCAGCCCAACACAGAGGGGATCTACACTTGCGGCCGTAGAGGGCTTCGAATGGGGTTGCCTTGATGCTCGTATGATAACTATTATTTTAAGAAAATTCCACAAGAGGTAAGTGTGTGTCCCATGACTTACCGAAGTCAATTACACAAGCTCACAGCATATCCTCTAAGGTTTGAATCGTCCTCTCACTCTGTCCGTCGGTCTGCGGATGGTAGGCTGTACTCATGTCCAGCCTCGTCCCTAGTGCTTCTTGCAACGATTGCCAGAACCTAGAGGTGAATCTACTATCTCTGTCTGAGATAATAGAGATAGGGACGCCATGTAGTCGTACTATTTCTTTAATGTATGTTCTAGTGAGTTTCTCCATCTTGTCCGTTTCCTTGATGGGTAGGAAATGTGCGGACTTAGTCAACCTATCGACAATGACCCAAATAGTATCTAATCCACCCGTTGTCTTGGGAAGTTTGGTTATAAAGTCCATTGTGATCCGCTCCCACTTCCATTCTGGTATCTCAGGTTGTTGGAGAAGTCCTGATGGCTTCTGATATTCATCCTTGACTTTCGCGCAAGTGAGGCACTTACTCACAAATGTGGCGATCTCCGCTTTCATGCTTGACCACCAGTATAGCTTTTTGAGATCCAGATACATCTTATCTGAACCCGGGTGGATGGAGTAGCAAGTGTTATGCGCTTCCCTCATAACCAAATCTCTAAAACCTCCATGGCGTGGAGTCCAGATTCGGTCCATGAAGTAGTAGGCTCCGTCACCCTTTACCTCCAAATTTTTATCCATTCCACGTAGAGATTCTCCCAACACGTTCTCGGGCTTTAAGGCTTCCAGCTGAGCCTCTTTGATCTGTGTGGAGAGATGCGAATGGATAGTCATCGTCAACGACTTGGTCTTTCGACCGGTATACTCCTTCCTGCTCAGTGCATCTGCTACTACATTGGCTTTTCCCGGGTGATATCTAATTTCACAGTCGTAATCGTTAAGTAGCTCGACCCATCGACGCTGCCTCATGTTGAGTTCTTTTTGGTTCATTATGTGTTGAAGGCTTTTATGATCAGTGTACACCACACTCTTCGTCCCATATAAGTAGTGTCTCCAGATTTTTAGTGCAAAGACAAGTGCTCCTAACTCGAGGTCGTGAGTAGTGTAGTTCGCCTCATGGGTCTTTAGCTGTCTCGAGGCATATGCGATAACCTTACCCCGTTGCATCAAGACACAACCGAGCCCCTGGTTGGATGCATCACAGTATACGACAAAATCTTCTGTCCCTTCGGGAAGGGATAATACTGGTGCGGTGCATAGGGCTCGCTTCAGGGTTTGGAATGCCTTCTCCTGTCTTTCCTCCCAGTCGAACGGTACTCCTTTCTGTGTCAGCATAGTGAGAGGTTTCGCAATCCGAGAAAAGTTTTGAATGAATCTATGGTAGTAGCCAGCGAGGCCTAGAAATTGACGAATTTCCGTAGGCGTCTTCGGTGCCGACCAGTTCTCAATAGCTTTAATCTTGGAGGGATCCACATGAATTCCTTCTTCACTAACCACGTGACCTAAGAATTCGACTCTTCGGATCCAGAACTCGCACTTAGAGAACTTCGCATATAACTTTTCGGATCGCAACGTTTCCAAGACTCGTCGTAAGTGATCCTTGTGTTCTTCCTCGTTCCGAGAGTATACGAGGATATCGTCAATGAAGACGATGACGAACTGATCCAGGTATGGACGACACACTCTATTCATCAAGTCCATGAATACTGCGGGGGCGTTGGTCAGTCCAAAGGGCATCACTACGAACTCAAAGTGTCCGTAGCGGGTTCGGAAAGCTGTCTTCGGAACATCTTCCTCGAGTACCCGTAACTGATGATACCCAGATCTAAGGTCAATCTTGGAGAAGTAACTTGCTCCTTGTAGTTGATCAAACAGATCGTCGATACGAGGGAGAGGGTAGCGATTTTTAACCGTGAGTTTATTGAGTTCTCTATAATCGATGCACATCCGAAACGATCCGTCCTTCTTTTTCACGAACAAGACCGGAGCTCCCCAAGGTGAGAAACTCGGTCTTATAAAGCCCTTGCTGAGCAGTTCGTTGAGTTGACCAGACAGTTCTTGCATTTCGGCGGGCGCTAAACGGTAGGGCGACTTAGCTACGGGGGTAGCTCCTGGAATTAGGTCGATTCTGAACTCAATCTGACGTTTGGGAGGTAGGCCGGGAAGATCCTCCGGAAAGACGTCAGGGAAATCGCATACTACGGGAATGTCTTTTGGATCTTTCGATTTCTGGTTAGTGTCAACGACATGGGCAAGAAAGGCGCGATACTCCTTGCGTAAGTATTTCTGAGCCTGAACACTGGAGATGATACGAAGGCTCGTACTCGGCTTATCTCCATATATCAAGAGGGTTTCGTGATTTGGAAGGTTCAGGCGAATGGCTTTGTCGGAACATAGGATATCGGCGCAATGGAGACTCAACCAATCCATACCAACAATGACATCGAAATTTTTGATTGAGACTGGCATAAGATCGATTGGGAATGAGTGATCGTCTAACATAAGAGTGCACTCTATGTAGATTTCGCTAGAGCTTTCTGTTTTCCCATTAGCCATTTCTACGACGAATGTTTCTTTTAGTGGTTGAGGGATTTGTTTGAGTAAGTGTTTAAAGTTATGATTTACGAAGCTTCTTTCTGCACCACTATCAAATAAGACATAGGCATAGGAGTTGTTGAGAAGAAACGTACCCGTGACTACTGTGGGATCTGCTACCGCTTCATTGTGACCGATAGTGAGTAGCCTTCCAGTTCCTCCAGCATGTGTGGTCTTTGGACAGTTTCTCTTAAAATGACTCGCCTCTCCACAGCCATAACAAGTTGGGGTCACTCCCGTACCAGGAACCTGCGTGATAGGTTTGGGAGGGGCCTTACGAAATCGGACAGTATGTCCTTTTCGACCGCAGTTGGAACACTGCAGTTCACGGCAGGGGCCGTTGTGGTGGAAAGGGCACTTGGGACACTTGGGCAAGTTTCCACTGTAAGCTTTTGGCGGGGCTGGAGCAGCTGGAGTAGTCGGGGTGGTGGCAGCATGGACCGCCACAATTTGTTGGTCCTTTGAGGAGGTTTGAGTTTTCTTGCCTTTCGTCTTATCCCATCGCTTCCTCTTTCTGTCAGATGAAGCGGGCGGTGCAGTGGTTGTTGTGGTTGCTGTCGCCGGAGTGGAGGGGATTTCGTGGTTGATCAGACTCTGGGCCAATTCCTTGGCGCTGTCAAAAGTTGTAGGGCGTGAAGCTAGAACATTTCCTTGATACGGGGGCACCAAACCCCAGATGTACCGTTCAATCTTCTTGTTCTCTGTAGGGATCATATTGGGGCACATAGCTGCCAAGTCGCAAAACCTGGCCGTATAAGCTGTTATATTGGTTCCCTTCATCTTGAGGTTCCAGAGTTCTTCTTCAAGTTTCTGAATTTCGCCCCTAGGGAAATACTCTCCTCTCATGAGGTCCTTCAGAGTGTCCCAGCCCATAGCATTGGCTGTAACCAAGGAAAGTGAACTAACATGGTCGTTCCACCATGTTAAGGCCCTGTTGGTAAGGGTAGCAGTAGTGAACTTGATTTTGCTCTCCTCGGGACAAGAGCACATCTCGAACACAGCTTCGGTTCTTTCGAACCATCGAGATAATGTCAGAATTCCTCCAGTACCATCGAAGAAGGTGGGTTTACAGTTCATGAAATCCTTATAAGTACATCCCTGCACTCGATGATGGACTTCACCGAACCTGGAGTTACCACCGCTCGCATCCCCAGAATTCATTTGGGCCATGGCTGCTGTCACGGCCACAGTTACCGCTGTTTGAAATAACACCGGATCGATCTGTGGAGGAGGGGGTGGTGGAGTAGGGGTTTGAGTTGCAGGTCTTCCTCTGGCGGGATGCTTTCGTGGAGGCATCCTTTACTGGAAGAAGTATAGAAATGATAGCAATAGTAAGGGCCTATTGCGAATATAAATAGAGTGTTTCGTGGACTAAATCAACATAATCCAAGATCAAGATGAGAGTTATAGCAATAGAGAAATCAACTGCCAATATATTGGTATCTATGATGCAACACAAGTTCATGAAAATTTGACCTAGCAATAGGTCTTACATCATACCATAGAGAAAAGGTTTGGCAATTTAGAGGTTTGACTAGAGTACTTTCAAGCTAGGAATGTTTACAGATAATAGATCTACGGAACATAGAGTGGATAGGTTAATCCATTAAACAAAAGATAGAGGTAACTAGACGTCTTCTACTGGCGACGGTTACTTGTCGGGTGAATCCTCAGTTCTGCTAGCTGACGCATAACTTCTTGAAGGTGTCGATCATGAGTCCTTTGGCATGCACGGAGTTCTCTAACTTCAGCTCGGGATGCAGCCAGCTGGTGCTGCAGAGCCTCGTTAGTCCTCCTTGTCATGTCTATGGCTTCTTCGAGTTGGCGGATACGAACTGTGTTGAGATTTGAGTTGGCATCCACTTCCACAACTCGACCTATTGCAGCTTGACCTTGCTCGACATTCCTGGCAATCCTTCGGATCATGATGGGCAGAACCTGATCTGCTGATCCACCTTCGTTTATGTTGTAGAAACTTCGGTCTCCATTGTATGGCGTGGGCTGACCATGCTCTTCGCCCCATCTGTGCAAGGATATGGCCCACGTAGGAGTGGGGCCCTGAAATGTCGGACGGGGGTTGGGGTTTGGGACTCCAGGGGGTAGGTTATTAACTTCTGGCTCGGAGTCGGAGTTATCCGAAAAGCCTTCTGCTCGGTGGTCATCCAAGGGGATTGGGTGATCATCGTCCGACTCTTCACTGAGCCATCCCCCATTACCCTGGTTTGGGTAGTACGGGTCGCCTGGAGGGTGGAAGCCAGCCATGGTATCTATGCGAGAAAAGGGGAAAAGAAGGTTAATAGGCGTACTAACCTAAATTACTTATAAGACGGTCGTCACGAGTTGGACAAATACTTGCATAATGCATACTAATTACATGTGATTGGGGCAGGATAGTCCGTCGAATAAGTGACCCTAACTCTAAATCCACAACCAAACAAGGAACAAGAAGTAAAGCAAAGATCACAGATTCTAAGTCTATGATGCCCTAGTCACATGTAACCGGAAAGTATCCATTTAGCGACTATTGCTCCATCAGTAACGACCCTTTTTAGTTCTCACAGATGTATGTTTTTAGAGGTACAGAATACTCCTATAGTATTCTAATGTTAACGTTATTGTGGTAGTGTTGGTAAGTTTTAGACTTGTTGCAATACCACAACCAAACTTAGGCACATGCTAGTCACTCCCAGGAAGACGTAGTTGATCAGGCTACATCCCCCTAAATGTGACTATATGTCTCTAAGCTCAATTGTGTTATCCAACAATCTTAATACTTTTGTTTGGTTCTAGGACGATACTGACTTCTGTGTTTTATAGTGATGTGTGTACATATACTTAGTTAAATCTTTTAGATACTTAACAGTATATATTCTTGGTCAGAGTGTTTTAGTCCCGAAGTGTTTATAGTTCGTATATCTTTTATAGGTTGATATACTTGATTCACTATAAACAATGCTCTGATACTAATCTGTCACACCCCAAAACCGATAACGGCGGAATACGTTTCGGGGTGGATGACGTAGTGTACAGTATCATCACAATTGTATAATAGTAAAATCAAGAAACATACAACCATTTCATTTATATAGTAAGTGTATTTACAAGTGTGTTTTGTAATGTTTGACAAACACCAAAAGTAAACAAAAATAAGAGATGGGTCTTGTATCCTCCATCTTCTCCAAAAATTGCTGCTGTACCTGTCTATCTTTGACCTGAAGATACAAGTTATTTTGAAAAGAATATCAGCATAAAGCTGGTGAGTTCATAAGAGTTTTAGTGTGAGTACTTGTATAAAAAGCATTAGAGTCATTATTGTGAAAACTGAAGTTTGAAATCATAAATAGTGGTGAAACCTAGAAAATCCCATATTTTCCAGAACATTAAGTAATGTAATATAGTGAGTTATTCTTAGAGTATGTAATAGTGGTGCAGCATCCTTTAGTATTAGATACTTATTTACTTCGGGATATTACTTCATCTTTCTTTTAGTATTTTAGTGTGGTTATAGTGTCTTTCTAGTATATTCCCAATAGTGTGAGTAATAGCGAACCCCCATGACCTTCCCAGTCATGCATAGTGTAGTAGAGTAAAAGCATCCCTGGGCCTGAGCGGCTCGAACTGAAGTTATCAGTCGGGATGTAATAGCGTCTGCCCCGTATAGATCTATACATATAGTGTCGTCTTCCTGTCGAAAAACTTCGGGCATAGTGAATAGTGTATAGAGTATCCCGTAGTGGATTAGTGAGTTATCTCATGATTAGTGCATTCTCTTGTATTGTAGCGTAGTAATCTTTCGTATAACTTGTATTGTATTCTCTTATTAGTGTATTGCTTCATAATATAGAGAATTATAGTAGTGTAGAGTAATAGTGGAAACTAGGGATAGAGTCCTTAACTATACCCATTATAGTTAATTTAGTGTATGTGGTTCTAGTCAAGTAGTGATTCAGGTAATTAATGAATTAAGAAGTACTCATAATCTGTACTAATATATGAGATATATAATTAAGAAATCAATGACAGTCGGATGGATAACTACTACCCTAAGTCCACAATCAAACAAGAAACAGGAAATAAGGCGAGCTATCGGTCCTAAGTCTTTCAAGTCTTACTTATATAAATATATTAGTATGATTACATTCTCATAAAGAGTTTTATTTAACAAAAGTATTGTACGAAAGGAACATTTAAAACTTGTTTGTTAATCCAAAATAGTTTTGAAAACAATTGACTTATTTATAAAGCATAGTGATAAATCACATGTGATTTGAACTACAGATTGGGAATCACATGTGATTAACTCTGAATTCTGAAAAAATAGTTTTGTATAACTTTTCATAAACATGTATATTCAACTTGTATCTCCCCCCCTAAAACATATAAAACATTTGAAAGGTTCATTAAGGGGTATGAACTCACCTGAAATCGCGGAAATCGGGTGAATCGGGTAAATCGGGTAAAAGTGTCGATTGAGCGTTTGGTACCCAATAACCTCTTGAGCACCTCCTAGGACCCTAATGTCCTATGAAATATGTATTTTACAAGAAGTTAATCATCTTATGCCTTTCATTATAGTATTTGGACATTCTAGCATCGTTTTCGGGGTTTTAAGGCCTAGAAGGGGTTCCCGGGAGTGGTACAAAGTCATGAATGATTTACGGGAGGGTCCACGAGCTCACTCCCTTGGATTTTACGGTCCAAAAGCCATCCTTTGGGAGTTTACGGCCGTAAACCCCTTAGGTTTGGCCGTAAACTCTTGTGGCACTCCAAAGTGTATGCTTAAGGTCTTATTTCACTTCCTTGATTTAGTGGTGTGTGTCTTGGACCATTTTAAGGGATTAAACATCATAATTTGTGACATTTTTGGGGAGTTTACGGCCAAGACTTGTTCTTGGGCCGTAAACTCTTGTAAACCCTTCAAGATGTATGTTTTATTGATACAACAAAGTCTCATACACCTTAGATAAATCCTAGAAGGTCATATAGTGAGTTTGGGACAATTTGGCATATATTTTTGGGGAGTTTACGGCCCAAGAACACCCTTGGCCGTAAACTCTTCATTTTGTGTCCAAATGTGAAGTTTAATGGTATAACACACTTCCAAAAGCCTTAGCTAAAATCCTTACATGCATTTGAGGGGTTTTGGGACTTGTTTGACACAACAATATGGGTGTTTACGGCCCAAGCTTAGCCTTGGCCATAAACTCCTCTTTTTGCCATCAAATGATGTTGTTTGATGCATTTAAGCCTTCCTTGTTGTCAAGTCTAAATTGCCAAACACCCTAGATGAGTTTTTGGGACATTAAACAAGTGTTTTTGGGGTGTTTGAGGTGTTTACGGCCTAAGCACATGCTTGGGCCGTAAACTCCTTTTTGCATGTCTAATCCATGTGTTTTAGTGTCCAAACCCTTCTAGATACATGCCTTAATTAGTATACTAGCTTAACATGAGGAAAAACTTGACCCTTGGCATGATTTTGGGGGTTTACGGCCTAAGGAGCTTCTTAGGCCGTAAACTCCTTTATGGTCCTTGATTCTCATGATTTTGGACTCTAAAAGCAGTAAAGTATGATTAGATTAAGTTAGGGGATGAATCCTTACGTTTGGAAGTCGGAAATTCGCGGATTTGGAGTCGATTTCGGGTCTAGAGAGAGAAAGTAGTGAGAGAGAGGTGTAATTGTGGTAAAAGAGTCCAATTGAAGTGTTCAAGTGTTTTTATATGTCTCGGGTATTGTACCCGATACATGGCTACCCGATGCTAAAGTTTAACGGGGTTAAAACTTTTTACCCGGGTGAAGTGGTTGAAAAGTAGTTATAACTTTATTTAGTTAAACGGGGTTAACATTCGCAAGTTATAATTACTCATGATAATACCGGAACATATAACTAAATATTTATTTATTGACGACCCGAACAATACCGAGAAATAACATATAATGACGCATTCTGTTAGTGAAAATAGGGTTTGTAACGGGAATAGATTTGGGGTTGTTACACCAAGCACACGCCTTGGCCGTAAACTCCTTCAAACCTCTCAAAATCCATATTTTAAATGTTTTAAGTCCATATCTTGAAGTCATTTAGCCATATCTAGGTCCCGAAATTGTCAAGGAGGGGTTTAAGGGCTCAAAACCCTTCAAACTTGGTGTTTACGGCCTAGGCAGCCTCCTCGGCCGTAAACTCATATATTGCGTCCCATTTCATGTTTAAATCTCGAATTTGGAAGCCAAAAATGCTTTAAATTAAGGTTAGGAAGGTACCTTAAGGATTTGAGGCTTTAAAATTGAGTTTTGGACCCTTAAACTTGAATTTTAGGAGAGAGGTTAGAGAGAGAGTAGAGAGATAAGGAAAAAGCTTCAAATGAAAGGTTTAACACGTTTATATAGTTCCCACAACTTGGACACGGTGGAATTCTACCCGATACCGGCATTAAACGGGGCTTTAGGTCGCACCCGATTAAGTTTTCTGTCACCCGGCGGGAATGTTTCTAACTTTTTGAAATGAATATTTTTGTGTTAATTTCATGAGTTCCAAGAGGTTTGGACACTTATTCAATTATAATAAATATATAAATTTAATTAGTTTAACCCAAAGCGAGAACGAAACGAATCGACTAACGACGAAATTTCACGGGTAGAACAAGTTTTCGATGATGGAAAACTTCGGGTTGTTACATTATCCCCCCGTTAGAGGGAATTTCATCCCGAAATTCAAAGATTCGAACTCAATTTGCAAGTTGAAATGAGAATCGAGGATGAGTCTACTGTTTCCGGTTTTTACGCTTCCAAGTGGAATCGGGTCTCCGCTTGACGTTCCAGCGAACCCTCACTTTCAGGACGTGTCTTGGTTTCGTTGGGTAGATATTTCTAAAAGACCGAGACGTGAAGTACCATAGGAATGTTTCTAAGTTTTGAGGTTAACCGAAGTTTGTAGGCTACGGGATCAATCCAAATGAGGATTTCGAAAAGTTCTACATTTATGGAGAGATTCGAATGAATAGATAACACTTTATCTTTCTAGGTTAGAGTTGAAAAGAAATGCAAGTAAAATGCTTGTCGAAAAAAAGGAATATACCTGGGGCAACTGTGGGGCAGTTTCTCTTATAATGCCCGACCCTTCCGCAACCATAACAGACCTGATTGACGCCCGCTCCGGGAGCTTGATTTGTTGGTGTTCTACAATTCCGCGCAAGGTGACCTTCTTGGGCACAATTTTTGCAAAGTTTTATACGACAGGTATTGGGGATATAGTGGTGGTAACTGCACTGGTTACACCACGGGAGAACACGGGCATATCCGGTAACAGGTCCTTGAGCTGAGGAACTGATGACGGGTACAACAGCAGGGGTAGTGGCAGCATGGACTGTCACCATTTGTTGTCTCTACGAGAACTCCTGGGAAGGATGATATTTATCCCCCGCCTCCCAGTACTTCCTTTTCTCACCACTTCTTTCCATTGGCTCAGGAGTAGTGGCTGCTTCCTCTATGTCCTCACTATGGTCAATCAAGATTTGCGCTAGGCATTTGGCATTGTCGTATGTATCCGGCCTCGCAGCTAAGACGTTCCCTTTTGTTGGCTGGGTTAATCCCCAGATAAACCTCTCAATCTTCTTACTTTCAGGGGTAACCATCCCTTGACAAAGAAGCGCTAAGTCGTCAAACCTAGATGTGTAGGCGGCGATATCGGAACCTTTCATCTTCAGTTTCCAAAGTTCATGCTCCAACTTCTGGATTTCACCCCGAGGGCAATACTCAGCGTACAGAAGTTCCTTCATAAATTCCCAACCCATAGCATTGGCTACAGGTAGAGTTAGAGATTTGACTCGGCTGTTCCACCAAGTCAGGGCTTTGTTGGTGAGATTGCAAGCGGCAAACTTCACTTTGTCGGATTCTGAACAAGCACAGATCTCAAAGATAGATTCGATCCTTTCTAACCATCGAGTTAGAGCAATGACACCTCCTGTGCCATCGAAGAATGTAGGTTTTGCATGCATAAAGTCTTTATAGGAACACTCCTTTCAGTGTCCCTGGCTATTTTCCTGGTTTTGAGGTTGGGGACCACCTCCCGAACTACCGGGGTTTGTTTGCGACATGGCTGCTGAAAATGCTGTAGTTAAAACAGACTGAAGGGTTGCCAGGTCGATTTGAAGAGAAGATGGTGTTTGAGGAGGGTTGTTGTTGTTCTGCGAGCTGGGTCTCTTTCTTGGAGGCATCTTGATCTAATAAGATCAGGAAGAGAGGATTATAAACCCTCTGAATTGAATCAAGAGATATGATACAAAGGATATCTCTTTATGGTATACATAGAATTCTATTAAGCGATAAAGCAGGAAGGAGTTATCAAACAAATAAATTATCGCTAAAGGAATGATTAAGGAGCAACGCTGGGATGAGGAAATTTGATAACGGATTTGGCTCGAGAAATACTCCCATAGTATTTCATGATTCGCTGCAGCGACGATTCGTTGTTTGGGATATTGGGTAAATTTTAGGCAAGCTGCGTACCGCAGTCACTCCTAAGCACATGTTGGCCGTGTCTCGAATGAATATAGTTGGCCAGGCTATATTGATACTAGACACGACTACATAACTGCCCAGGTTTAACCGCAGTGTACAACACCCATTTACTTATGTTTTGTTCTACTTGTAGTTATGGATTTTCGACTATCGGGTATACTTGTATACTTTTGAAAATACTTATATTTAAGGTATACTTTTAGTTCAGAGCATTTAGGCCCTTTAGTGTTTATAGTTTTATACCATGTAAGGTTTGGTATACTCCATTCACTATAAACAAGGGCTCTGATACCAATATGTCACACCCCGAAAACCAAAGGCGAAAACATTTCCGGGGTTGACTCCACGTTGAGTATCAAATCCAATGCACATAGTAAGTAAAGTAAAACAACCATTACATTACATATCAAAGTTTACATTTGTTCAAAAGTAAAGTTGTACATTCGTAATACATAGTATATATAAACAAAAGTAGAGACGAGTCTTCTGTGCGCTCCGTCTTCTGCAAAAGGTTCGCTAGGTACCTGTCTAATGTTGACCGGAGAATACAAGCAGTTTGAAAATCAGCATAAAGCTGGTGAGTTCATAAGATGTTTGCTTTGTGAAAATGTACAAGTTTCCTTTAGTTTACCGAAAAGTTATTATCCAAGAAAATCCCATATTTTCTTAAAAGAGAAGGTTGATTGATTGTTAGGTTAGACGGTTCTGGTTGTTTAACTATGATCCCAGGAAAGTCCCATACTTTCCTTATTGTATATTACCAATTGTAAAAGACGTAATGTTATTCAGTTTGTTACTCTTTCTAGTTATATAAGTGTTACCCAGGAAAGCCCCATGCTTTCCTGCATGTTGGTTTCTAATGTGAACGATGTTAAAGATGTAAAAGATGTAAACGTGATTAGCTAATGTTTTATTTTCCCCAGGAAAGTCCCGTACTTTCCTAAAAGAAATTTTTAGTTATTAAACTTCGATATACTGATTTATTTCCTTTCGTACCTATTGTATTAACTAGGTATTCTGATAATCTAATGGTATTATCTTGGAGTATACTTAGATACATATCTTCATATTCGTGTTCTTATTCTTAAACATATTCTTGTACTTATTCGTGTTCGTATTCGTATTCGTTATTGTATTCGTTTCCCTATTCCTACTCCTATTACTATTCGTATTCGTATTCGTATTCGCAGTCGTATTCGTTTCCCTATTCCTACTCCTATTACTATTCGCAGTCGTATTCGTATTCGTAGTCGTATTCGTATTCGTTTTGTTCCTAATTATAATTTCGTTATCCATTCTGTTCCTAGTTATAGATGTGTTAGTCGTTCTGTTTCTAGTTATAGTTTCGTTATTCGTCCTATTCCTAGTTATAGTTTCGTATTCGTTCTATCCTAGTTATAGCTTCGTATTCGTTTTCGTTTTCGTAATTAGTTATAATTGGGAATTAGTAGAAGTTATTCGTAGATTATGAAACATAGTTTATATTAGAACATTTTATCAAGAAATCTATGACTAGTTTGAAAGCTAAATTCGTAATTCGAACTATTTGATAAGCACAATTATTGATATTAGAACATACAGAATGAAAATGATTAAACTGAAAACAATGAGTTTGAGTACAAGATTTCCTTGTACTTTTGCTTGTATTCCCCCCTGAAAACAGTGAAAACAGTTGAAAAAGGGTAGGGGTATGAACTCACCGGACGAGAAATGTGGCGAATTCAGATGCTAAGTGTTGGTCCGGGGCTTGCAAACACACAAGGTTCCTAAGTATAATGTAACGATACACATTTGTATCTAATTAGGACTTAGATTGGTTATTTGATAAGGACAATTGTTTCTAGTCGCGAAAACTCTTCGATACAAGTGCTTGGAGGGACCTGGGTGCCGTTTAGGGATATATATAGTTAGGATAATGAGTTGGGACATCAAAGGAACACTCCTTAAGGAGTTTACGGCCACAAGACCCTCTACCCATGAGTTTACGGCCGTAAACTCATGGTGGGGTGAGTTAAGGGCAAAAATGGCTTCAAATCACTTAAGGGAATTTTCTAGTTTTGGATTTAAAGGCTTGGAATGGATTTAAATCATCAAAATAATTAATTTATGGGAGTTTGCGGCCTAGCATAGGCTCCTGGCCGTAAACTCCTTAATTCTCATGAAAATGTTGTTGAATGATGCTAAAACAAATCACATGTGATTGGTAAAATTGTTCCAAGGCCTTATATGCAGTTTGAGAATTTGAAAGGTTTTTTGGAGTTTACGGCCATGGAGTATGTTTTATGGCTGTAAACTCTCATATATGGGATTTTGTTATGTTTAAAGCCTTAAAACTATTTTTGGTTGGTCCTTTGATTTATTCCAAGGCTTTTGGTGGTGTTGGATGGCTTTCTAACACCTCATAATTGAATTTATACACATTTTTAAGGAGTTTACGGCCCAAGCATATGCCTTGGCCGTAAACTTACACAAACCCTTCAAAAATGATGTTTCAAGTGTCCAAATGTTAATACGAATATTCTATAATTCATATCTAAGCCTTGTTTGGGATTTGGAAGGGTTTAAGGTCAAGAAAACCCTATTTATATGAGTTTACGGCCCAAGCACGTGCCTTGGCCGTAAACTCCTTCAAACCTCTCAAAATCCATGTTTTAAATGTTTCAAGTCCATATCTTGAAGTCATTTAGCCATATCTAGGTCCCGAAATTGTCAAGGAGGGGTTTAAGGGCTCAAAACCCTTCAAACTTGGTGTTTACGGCCTAGGCAGCCTCCTGGGCCGTAAACTCATATATTGTGTCCCATTTCATGTTTAAATCTTGAATTTGGAAGCCAAAAATGCTTTAAATTAAGGTTAGGAAGGTACCTTAAGGATTTGAGGCTTTAAAATTGAGTTTTGGACCCTTAAACTTGAATTTTAGGAGAGAGGTTAGAGAGAGAGTAGAGAGAGAAGGAAAAAGCTTCAAATGAAAGGTTTAACACGTTTATATAGTTCCCACAACTTGGACATGGTGGAATTCTACCCGATACCGGCATTAAACGGGGCTTTAGGTCGCACCCGATTAAGTTTTCTGTCACCCGGCGGAAATGTTTCTAACTTTTTGAAATGAATATTTTTGGGTTAATTTCATGAGTTCGAAGAGGTTTGGACACTTATTCAATTATAATAAACATATAGATTTAATTAGTTTAACCCAAAGCGAGAACGAAACGAATCGACTAACGGCGAAATTTCACGGGTAGAACAAGTTTTCGACGATGGAAAACTTCGGGTTGTTACAGGTACTCGGGCAAATAACAATGTTAAATGAAGACATCTCTGTTGCTAATAGCTAGGTATAGGAATAGTTAGTGCCCAAAAGTATACCTGTAATGGTATCAACCGTTGACATCCGTGGATGTGCTTTTACCTCTGTAGCTAGTAGAGATTCTAGGAATGGTCAGTCCCGCAATGTATCCTTGAGTACTAGGATATTAAATCCAATCTATCTCATCGATTATGTGATTGAATCACAAGGTAAAGATAAGAATGAGGATTATATAACAGAATCTATATATATAAAATGTACTAGTAATTCTTGTAAGTGTACTAATGTAGATGTGATCATGTAATTACTTATGTAAGTGTGATCATGTAATAGTATAGTAATGTACTGTAATGTTCTAGCTGTAGTGTATGTGCTCTCTATCTAGCATGTATAGTAACGTACTGTAATGTTCTAGTTGTAGTGTATGTGCTCTCTATCTAGCAAGTATAGTAATGTACTGTAATGTTCTAGCTATAGTGTACGTGCTCTCTATCTAGCATGTATAGTAACGTACTGTAATGTTCTAGAATCATCCTAAACTACCCATATGGTAGTTTACTAGTAATCTAACTGGTACGTATGGACATGGATGTATACCCTTGCTACCCAAGGGCATGAAATGAACTGGAAGGACCTTTTATGACTATATATGTACACATGATATATAACTAATATTTAAACGACTTTCGGACGAATACCCAATATCCCACCAGACCACATCTCAAGCGCGAAAACAAAATAGGGTGGATAGCCTTCCTAAGTCTTTTAAACATTTCTTATATAAATATACATATAGAGGCATGCAATTTATAATATAAAAGAATAAACAAGTTTTGTAAAAACATTTGAAACATAATTATTATCTTAAGAAAAGATCGACTTGATGTCAATCTATAAAACAATTTGAAGGCATGGGTTTGATAAAACAGTTTAGTATAAAGAAACATTTGTTTGAACACAATTGTAAATAAGTTTGAAATGTAATATACAGAGTAAACTGTACAGTGTAATAAGGAGTTTAAAACATATAAAATGTTTATAAAAATCATTTGAAGTAACGGTTTGGTAAAATGGCTAATGAGTAGCCAAATCATTTGAATGTTGTATATTAATCACATGTGATTGATGTATTAACTAGCATAATTCTACTTATTAATCACATGTGATTGATATAATAACTAGCATGATTCTACTTGTATCCCCCCCACCATAAAACATTTAAAAATAGTTTAAAACATCAGTTAAGGGGTATGAACTCACTTGTAGTAAGTGACTGGAATTGAACGGACTGTTATCGTAAGGAAGGATCGGACAAGTGCTTGGTGTCAAGTGAAGTCTTTAGATACACACAATGATCCTAATTACATATGAATACATATGTATATAAAAATTAGCGATTAAAACACTAATTATGCAAGAATAAACATTTAAACGCGAGGAAAACACTTTTGGTCAAGTGCTAGGAGGCAAATGGGTTGCAACAAAGGAGTGCAATGCCCCTAATGGGAGCTTATGGTCTAATGACTATATGTCTTGGAGTTTACGGCCCAGGGGAGTAAACTCTTGGCCGTAAACTTTCAACAAAGCCTCTAATTGAAGTCTAACAATTATACAACTCATGTGGTGAATTGTTTCAAGGCTAAATCAAGTGTTTGGGTGTCATATTAACTCCTTTAAGGAGTTTACGGCCTTGGGACCATATTCCCTTGGAGTTTACGGTCGTAAACTCCCTTGGGAGGGTGGTTATGGTGTTTTCAAGTCTCTAAATTAACTAGGAACTAAACTAGGCTTTTGTACTTGGCTTTAGAAGAGTTTATGGAACCATTTGGCAGCATTTTATAGAGTTCACGGTCCTAGAACCTTTTGGGCCGTAAACTCCCTTACCCTTGGTGTTCTAAGTGCGTCCAAAACTCATTTAGGTACATGCCCAAATTGGTCTCTTGGCTTAAGGAAGGAGTTAGTGTGTCATTTGACCCTTTATAGGTGTTTACGGCCCAAGAGCTTGTCTTGGCCATAAACTCCTTAACTCATGTGATTCCTTGTGTTTTCTAGGCTATAAACACTTTAGGGTACATGTCCTAATTTAAGTCTAAGCTTTAGGAGGTGTTTCAAAGCATTTTGGCATGTTCAAGGGAGTTTACGGCCTAAGATATTCTTGGGTCGTGAACTCCCAAACTTGGGTGATTCTAGGTTGATTTCATGTCCATAATACACTCCTATACAAGTCCAAGGCAGTAGTACCTCACGGGGGACAATCTAGGCTTGGTTTCGGGAGTTTACCGCCCAAGAACACCTTGGGGAGTAAACTCCTAAATCGGATGATTTAGCTATGTAATCTATGTTATGAACACATTTAAAGCTTTCTAACACTACTAGAGGATCGGTCCCATAGCATACAAACTTTGTTTACCCCAAGAGCTTAACAATGCACATTCTATCTTCCACGTGTCAAACCTCAAAAAGTTCTTATCTAACGAAACACTTGTGATCCCTCTTGATGAGATCGAGATCAACTAGAACCTCAACTTCGTGGAGGAGCCAATCAAAATAATGGATAGGAAGTCAAGCGAACGAAACAAAGTCGCATTCCTATAATGAAGGTTTGTTGGAACGTGAAACGGGGACCTAAATTCACTTGGGAGCACGACGACCAGATGAAATAGAAGTATCCACATCTTTTTCCCTGGTCTGTAATTGTATTTGTTTTAGAATTTCGGGATGAAATTCCCTTTAATGGGGGGATGATGTGACATCCCGAAATCTCCATCTGTAAGTCAATTCCATCAATCAAAAGTCAGACTTGTTCTATTACCTGTTTTCAGTGATTAGGGTCAGTTTAAGAGTCTCCAAGCCAAATATACTCAAGGATTGATTGTTAGGTAGTGTTAGCTTGAGATCAGTAGGCTGTATTTGAACCAGGAACCTCTTCTAAGGAGGTTCACGGCCGCAAACATGGTTCACGGCCGTGAACCCTTCATAGGGCCTTAAACCCATGCTATATATATATATATATATATATATGTGTGTGTGTGTGTGTGTGTGTGTGTGTGTGTGTGTATATATATATATATATATAAAGTTCACCTCATTTTCCTTCATTTTCTTCTCCCCTGGTCGTGAACTACCTCTATTCTCCCTCAAGCATCATCAAGCGAGAGCGTCCTTTCTCCTTAAAAACTTAAGTATTCATCCCCTACACTTGTTCATACTTGAAACCCCTTAGTTCCATCGTTTAATTCATCAATTTCCATCATCTGCTAAAAGATCTTCAAGAGTTCACGGTCGTGCACCCTTCATAGGTCCGTGAACCCTTTAAGTGTTCTTGGGCAGTAAACACTTCATGGCCGTTAACCCATCATACCTCAAAATCACGACCGTGAACCCTTCATGTGTTCATTGGCCGTGAACACATCATGGGTCGTGAACTCATCGTTGTTGATCATGAACCCTTTTCAGTCCTTCATATTCGAGTCTAACACTTCATCTCAAGTGTTTCCTGCATCCTAAGGTTGTTTCCTATATTTATTAGTTGTTATAGGCACTAATTGTAGGCCTATACATGTTAATATGTTCTTAATAGGATCTCATTGTGCTCGGGACTTCACTTAGCATACCAAACATCCTATCATTATGATTCATCCAAGTCACTCACAATCAGGTGAGTTCATACCCCTTACGCTTTTATTATTTTAACATTTTCAAGAGGGGAATACAAGCCAAACACAAATATTATTTGTAAACTTATACAAAAAGGTTTCAATAAGTTAAAGAACTATGTAATTGTTACAACCAAAAGATTTTCATATTTCATAAAATAGTAGACATTTAATTCCTTTTGTAACATGTTGAGCGTAAAAGAAGTTTATTACTTTCAATTATAATTGCACAGTTTTCAGAACCATACATGATTTGAATACATAACAAACATATAAACTATAATAGGTATAGTTTATGGAATAATTACCTTATCAATGCACAAAACATAGATTCAATGCGAACAAATATATAAGATATATAGGGTATAATTTATGAATCATGATAAGCAGTCATTCGAAATAGAAATTCATTTTATTCTACACTTGATCGTTAGTATAGCATTTTATGAGTGAGCATCTTTGCGTACTTACTTAAGTACTAAGAAAGGTCCTGAGATTATAACCAGAGTCTCCTCAGGGAGAACGTGAGTTTGTGTATAGATCTATACGGGATTGACAATCCCGCATCTTAACTGTTACCTACAGTTAGGCCGGCAAGCCTGGGTGACAAAGTTATTTCGATTCCGTCGCTCGAAGAACGTCGTTCGGGCAATTCAATGGTCAAGTTAGTTATAACAACTCATAAATTTGGTACTAAATAATACGATTAATGTATGAATGGGAACATCTTCAATTAGTTTTATTTTAAAGAAATAGAACTATTATACATATTGGTGATAACCAGGGTTTTCAAACAAACTTTCATATTATTTATGATGGTAACCACGCAAACAAGCTAATACTTTGTAGAACACTTTAACGAACACTTATATTATAAAATATTGGATTTTATTGGAAACATACCAACATTTTACTTGAATCGTTTAACAGATTTTTCCATACAAAAACATGCTTATGAACTCACCGACTTTATGCTGATACTCTTTCAAAATCACCAGTATTCTCAGGGAATCAATAGATAGGTACTCCCTCAGACTTTTGAGAAGACGGATCGTATAGGGTCACGTCTTTTATATTTTTGTATACCTTTTGATGCATACAAACCATGACTTAAACAGATGTAAATACTTGTATATTCAAAGTAATGTTTGTGTTTACTTTGATTACTATGATGCATATGAGGAAAGAACATTTTCCTAACAATAGGAAGAACAAACGTTGATGCCAAGAACAGAAGGTCCTTACAAAGAGGTGCCACATGTCAATGATAATGCTTATAAGGTGAATTTGGGAGGAGACCAGGAGTGCGTGCTACCTTTAATGTGGGAGACAATTGCCCTTATCTTGTGGAGGATGGCCTTGATGAATTGAGGTCATTTCCATTCAAAGGGGGAGGGGATGATCCAAGCATGGATCATGAAAGCCCAAGGTTATAGATTAGTGATCATTAGTATGATATAAGGTGGTTTGGGCTCAATGGTTAGGTTGTGCGTAGTAACCTACGAATTGAATTATGGTTGCATGAAGGCTAGTGCAATATTTTAAAGGCTTTAGAAGTGCTTAAAACCGTTACTTTTTGCTTCATAAAGCCTTATAGCACTTTTTTATACTCTTTAGTGGATTAGGGTTACACTTTAATGCTTCTTATGGCTCCTTAATGGAGCATGGATGTTTTTTTCATTTATTAGTCTGTCAGACGTTTTTTTTTGGGGTTTCATGAGTTTCTTTAATTTTCATTATTAGTTTTACTGAGTTGTTGGTTGGGTGGCTTGTAACAACCAAATTTGTAATAAAGGCTTCATATAATCCAAGTTTATGCTTGGAAAAATGTCACACTGAAAACCGAAGGCGGAAACATTTTTGGGGTTGACTCCACGTTGAGTATCAAATCCAATGTACATAGTAAGTAAAGTAAAACAACCATTACATTACATAAAGAAAAGTTTTACAATTGTTTCAAAAGTAAAGTTGTACAGTTGTGATACATAATATATATATATATATATATATATATATATATATATATATATATATATATATATGAACAAAATGAAACGGGTCTTCTGAGTACTCCGTCTTCGGATAAAAAGGACAAAAACATAATTTAAACATCAATTTGAAGGCTAAAGAGGTTGAATAACAAGTTAGGGATGTTACCTCTTTGATTGGAAGCCTTAAATCTTTGTTTTGGACCTTTGATTATGGATGAGGAGAGAGGTTGGGAGAGTTTAATGAGAAATTGGCCAAAGGCTTCAAATGGAGTCCTAAAACACTTTATATAGTGTTTAAGTTTTGGACACGGTGGAATTCTACCCGATACCGGCGTTAGACGAGGCTTTTGGTCGTACCCGATTGAGTTGCCATAACCCGATACGGTAAATTCTAGAAATATTCCGATCACTAATGTTGGGTGTTAAAATGATTTCTAAATGTATTATCATTTTAAATACATACCAGTTAATGACTTAATTAAACGAAAGATCGGAAATCGAATTTGGAAACGACGATTGGTTGCGTGAATTGTACTACGAAAGAGTTACAAAAGATGGTACGGAAATTTTGGGTTGTTACATAATGTAAGGTGGATTTGGGAGGAGACCATGGAGAGCGTGCTACCATTAATGTCGGAGACCTTTGACCTTATATTGTTGAGGATGGCCTTGATAAATTGAGGTTATTTCCTATCAAATGGGGAAGGGATGATCCATGCATGGATCATGAAAGCCCAAGGTGATGGATTAGTGATTACTAGTAGGATAGAAGGTGGTTTAGGCTCAATGGTTGGGTTGTGCGTGGTAACCTACCAATTGAATTAGGGTTGCATGAAGGCTTGGGCAACATTTTAAATTCTTCATAAGTGCTCAAAACCATTACTTTTTGCTTCATAAAGCCTCCTAGCCACTTTTGATACTCTTTTGTTGATTAAGGTTACACTTTAATGCTTCTTATGGCTCCTTAATGGAGCATGGACGTTTTTTTCATTCATTAGTGTGTCAAATGTTTTTTTTTGTGTTTTTTCATGAGTTTCTTTAATATTCATTTTTAGTTTTACTGAGTAGTTGGTTGGGTGGCTTGTAACCACCAACTTTGTAATAAAGGCTTCATATAAGCCAAGTTTGTGCATGGAAAAAGGAGATAGATGAAATTTTAATCGAAAGAACCTTTGCTCACTTTGAATTATCGTTATAGTTCACTACTTGTCATAGTCAAAACTTGCTCTTGACTTGATACGCATTCAATCAAATATGTCTTGGATTGTTTTATCTGGTTTACAGTTTAGTAGGTCTTGATTTGTTACTAATCTATCAATTTCTTGTCATACTCCACCCTACTCACTTAATCAAGCCCAAAAGGCATCAAAAGATAATCACCTTTGTGTCCTTAAACATGCAATACGATAGTTGCTGATTAGTGAAGCTCATGGTGGTGGTTTTAGTGGGTCATTTTTTCATTACCAAAACTTTGGAAGTGGCTTAAGAACATTTCTTTTGTGACAACCCAAAGTTTATTCCATTATATTACCCCGTTTCCGTTAACGGAATATTCCATTTTATAAAAGTTCCGTTAATTTGAGGTGGGCAAATAAATAAATGTTTTGTTTATTTATTTATACCTTATGTCGTTATCGTTGTGATAGAATAAATAAAGACAAGTAACTTACATTTCCATTTGATTGGAAAAAGTTAATTTTTATTACGACCATTTAACCCGGGTACAAAGTTTAAACCTCGTTAAACACTAGTATCGGGTAGTCGTATACCGGGTGCAACACTTAGGGCATATATATATATATACATATATATATATATATATATATATATATATATATATATATATATATATATATATATAGGGAGTTGAACACTCCATAGAAACCTTTTACCACCCTAAACCCATATCCTCTCTCTACTCTCTCTCTCTCTCTCATCAAGCTCGATTTCGCCTCAAATCCACGAGTTTCCGCCTCCAAAACGTAAGATCTTCTACCCTAACTTGTTCTAAACATCATTGGTTGAGGCTTTAACCCAAAAATCGAACATATAGGCTGTTAAAGAGGAGTTTATGGCCTAAGAACCTCCTTAGGCCGTAAACCCCTAAAATAAGGCCAAAATGTCCCAAATTTGTCCCTTTGAGCTTAGAAACTAATTGGGGATTTAACCCAGGAGTGTTTAATCCATAAAACAACAATTTTTAGGGCATAAAAGAGGGTTTACGGCCCAAGCACATGCTTAGGCCGTAAACACCCTCTAAACTTGTAAAATCAAGTCCAAAACACTCCCAAACCACCCTTAGACTTAGGCTATGAATTAGGGACTTGCTATTTCGGGTTTGGAGCAATTAAACACAAAGATTTGAGGGATAAAATGGAGTTTACGGCCCAAGCATATGCTTAGACCGTAAACTCCCCCAAACCATGTCAAATGAGAGTTTAAGTACCCTAAATGGCCCTATACCTTCACTAGAAATTGTTGGGGTTGAAACAAGGACCTTAAAATCAAAGATGGAGGGTGCACAAGAGTTCACGACCTAAGCCATGGGAGTAAACTCCAAGGGAGTAAACTCTTGGACCCTTAAACACCCCTATAGCCTTGTACAATTTCTTAAAACTATTTCTAGAACCACATAGGACTTGAAATCATCCAAAAACACTCCTCCTATGAGTTTACGGCCGTAAACTCATGGGTGATGTGACCTCCCAACCGTGAACTCACATAAAGTGAGTTTTAGGAGAGTAAACTCCCTATCTAAGTCTTTACTTGACACCGAGCACCCAACCGGCACCTTTGTTCGATCCACTTACAACAGGTGAGTTCATACCCCTGAATTAACCTTTTAAATGTTTGTACATGCTTTTATGGGGTGGGGGGGGGGGAATACAAGTTAAACATGCCAGTTATCATATCAATCACATGTGATTGATAACCCGCATGCACCAGGATTCATTACACTGTCAACTATTTTACCAAGAACGATATTGTAAATGGTTTTCTAAAATGTCTTTATGTGTTCAAAGCTTTTCTCAAATTGCCTCTTGTGCTGTACCTTTTATTTCAAACTCTGTTACAGCAGCATTTTAAACAAAATTTTTCCCTATTTTATCAAGGTTACAATCAAAGCCTGTTTATGAATGATTTTCTTAAAGTATAAAGGTTTTCCAAAGATTCCATCAAAGTTTTCTTCCATGTTTTATACTCCTACTTTATTAGATACTACTGCTTCGATTATACTTCCTCGTAGTTAATGCTACTACTTTATTAACACTTTTACTTCACGATACGCTTTTACTTCACGATACACTTTTACTTCACGATACGCTTTTACTTCACGATACGCTTTTACTTCACGATACGCTTATACTTCACGAGATGCTTATACTTCACTATTCACTTATACTTCACGACTCACTTATACTTCACGATACGCTTATACTTCACGATACGCTTATACTTTACGTTACACTTTAACTTCACGATACACTTATACTTTGTAAAACACTTCTACTTCATTAAACACTTAAACTTCGTTAAATGCTTCTACTTAGTTAAATGTATGCCTATTCTTGTATAGTTATATAAACAATGTTTAAAGGACTTAGGAAGGCTAGTTTCGCCCTATTTCCTTTTCTTCGATGAGATGTGGTCTGGTGGGATCGAATACCCGTCCGAAGGTCGTCTGATCATTAGTTATACATTATGTATACAAGCATAGACATATAGGTTTACATCGGTCAGTTCAGTTGTGAGTCTCTATCATTAGTCTAGTATTTTACATCAGATCTCACTACACGAGATACATCTTCAGTACACATCCTTCTCTGTTGTCAGGATAGTAACTAGAGTCTCTTGTAGGGAGAGCGGGCATTATGTGCATAGATCTATACGGGATTGACACCCCCGCACCCTGACTGCTAGCTACAGTCCCCGACTTACCAAGCCCAAAAGGGTGATATATGTCACATTATTACCGACGCTTGCAGGGCGTCAAGTTCTCTAGTGTCTATTAGTATGGTTGCGAGTATCTCGGGGTTACCTTATAATTCATGGCCTTAAGGTAACGGGTTTTAACACTGTATTCACTGTATTTAGACCTTGCTAGACGTATCATTCATTGATACTGTCTGGGGTTTGTGTTCACTGTATTTAGATCTTGCTAGACGTATCATTCATTTGATACTATCTGGGGTCTGTGTTTACTGTTTTTAGACCTTGCTAGATGTATCTTTCATTCGATACTGTCTGGGGTTTGTGTCTCCCTTTTTGTTAGAATGAGCCAGGCGTACCGTTCATTCGATACTCCTCTGGAGTCTATGATTTCTTTTGCCATAGTCAGCAGTCTTCACTGATGAGGCATATGTTATTTTCCCTGATATTCTCCTACTTTCTTGGAAATCAATACCATATTTTGATAATGATAATGTTAAGGGAAAAACTACTTTTTACCACATAACTCTGTCCAGTCTTGGTAGAAGACTGCTTTTAATTAGAAAATATAAGATTTTTTGGAAAGGACTCTAATTCACTGTATACTTTAAAACTACTACTTATATAAAGTTATTTGGATAAAATGACATTAAATACTTAGGAACTCACCAACATTTGTAAAAGTGTTGATACTTACTTTTCAAATAACTTGTATTCTTAGGTCAGCAATCCCAGGAGCTTTTGGTGAAGACAGTTTAGTACCAAGCTGCACCTATATTATTACTTGTATTACTTTGAAGTTTCTATGTAATGTAAACCATGTAAAACTATTACTGTTAATGCAGTGGTTGTTGTACTTTGATTACTATACTGCATATGTTGTGGTACTTGACATGACGTCATCCACCCTAGAATGTTTTCGCCGTTCCGGTTTTGGGGTGTGACATCTTTTGGCCTAAGATGTTGGGGATGTAACCAACATAGTGGGCAAGTGTGTTATATGTGAGATGACGAAAAAAACTTTGAAGCATGGTGTTTACACTCCTTTGTCGGTTCCTAATCGTGCTTGGGAAGATGTGTCAATGGAATTCATTATGGCTTTGCCTATAACTCAAAGGGAGACGGATTCCATTACAGTGGTAATGGATAGGTTTTCAAAAATTGCTCACTGTGTGCCACGTCATCAAGCCAATGATGCATCTAATGTGTGTGATTTGTACTTTAAAGAGGTGGTTCGCTTTCATATTATTCCTAAAACTATTGTTTTTTATAGGGATCCATGTTTTTGAGTTACTTTTGGAACACTTTGTGGAGGAAAGTTGGTACTAAATTACTTTTTAGTACTAAGTTACGTTGTTGAGGGGGTTGGTAAGAAAAAATTAAAAAGATTTGGACATCAAACTTGCACATGCTGAGTTTGCCTGTAATCGTTCTCCTACTTACGCTACAGGTCACTCTCCTTTTGAACTGTGTATGGTGTGAATCCTTAGATGACTTTGGATTTGATTCCATTTCCAAAGTATGAATTGGTTCACAAGGATGATAATGACAAGTTGGAGGCTATGATGAAATTACACCAACAAGTTCGTGTGAAGATTGAAGCTGAGTAAGAGTTGTACAAATAGAATTCCAACATGCATAGGAAACCATATGTCTTTCAAGATGGTGACTTGATGTTGGTTCATATGAGGAAATAACGTTTTCCTAACAAAAGGAAGAACAAAAGTTGATGCCAAGAGCAGATGGTCCTTTCAAAGTGGTGTCAGATGTCAATGTTAGCTTATAAGGTGGATTTGGGAGGAGACCACGGAGTATGTGCTACCTTTAATGTGGGAGACCTTTGACCTTATCTTGTTGAGGATGGCCTTGATGAATTGAGGTTATTTCCCTTCAAAGTGGGAGGGGATGATCCATGCATGGATCATGAAAGCTATAACAACCCGAAATTTCTATCTTGTACAACCATTCAATTCAATCAAAGTCAGACTTGTTTCTGCTAACTTTTAACACTGTTTAGAGTCCGTTTGAGCATTCTAAGCCAAGTACACCAAAGGAATGAGTGAAAGGAAGTGTCAGTTGAAGTTGTAACCTAACAAACAAGCCATAAACCCCTCAATGAGCAGTTTGTGGCCAGGACACATGAGTTTACGACCGTAAACTCATGGTGGCCGTAAACTCCAGCCATAAGTATGAAGCTTGGCCATTTTTCTTCACTTTTACCATTTCCAATCCAAGAAATCGGTTTTGCTCTCAACTATCACGAAGAATCCTTCATTTTTCTTCAAGAATGTAAGTAATTCCTTCCATTTATGTGTTAATACACTTTTTATCCTTGATAACCCTTTGAATTCATGCATGATTTTCACCTTTTGAATCTAGATCCTTAAGAACATAAAGAACACTCTTGTTCTTTGGGACGAAACCTACTCTTTCTAGCTTCTACATTGTAAGTATCCTCTTATATACTTGCTATCTTGATTAGAACCATTGAATTACACCTTGAAATCAAGCATTTTCCCAAGAACATGAGGTGTTTACGACAAAGAGCATCTCCCTTGGCGGTAAACCCTAATTAGTGGTGCATATAGACCATAACTTCTTCCTAAGGCTTAGACATGAGACTACAACACTTCCTTATGATTGTAAGACCTTTAATCCACTCTTTTACATACTAAACTCTTTATCAAACTTGTTTTTACATGCCAAACCTTTTATTTAAACTCTTTAACTTATAATTGACAAAACCATGTCTAATGCATATATAGTTATATAAGTAAGGTTGGAAGAACTTAGGACCGATAACTCACTTTATTTCATGTTCCTTGTTTGGTTGTGGACTTAGAGTACCCTGTTGTTTGTCCGAGTTTCGTTTGATCCTTAGTTATATATTATGTATATATGTATAGACATAAAAGCTTTTATCTCAATTCAATACCTTTGTGTAGCAAAGGTGTACAAACATGTTCATTTATACAAACAACTCTACTACTATACTATAATAGGTATAGTTTAGGAAGTCACTACTCACTATTTCTAGTACAATGAAACATACAAAGAGTTAGTTCATACATGAGTCAATACATACTATAAAGAGAAACAGATAGATAAAGAATACTATAACGACAAACAATACTCACTATAAAGAGAAACAGATAGGGAATACTATAATGAGAAACAATACTCACTATAAAGAGAGACAGATGGAGAATGCTATAATAAGAAACAATACATACTATATACTATACAAGAGAACATACTACGATGAGAAATAAAGAGAACATACTACATACTAGAAAAAGAGACATTACACTAGTACATACAATACATATACAAGAATACTATAACATAAATATGAGTCACTACTTCGGGGCATAACATCACTGCTTTGGCTCGTTTTGTAACCAGAGTCTCCTGGAGGGAGAGCATGAATTTGTCTATAGATCTATATGGGACTGACCGTCCTACACCTTGTTGCTAGCTATAGTGGGACCTGTAGGTCTACGGGTCACGAATGTCATATCATTTCCACATCTTCGAGCGTCGTGTTTTACTAAGTCGATCAAGTATGGTTACAATCATATCACATTATAACTTAATTAACAATTGACTTAAGGTAGTTAGTACAACCATAGTGTCACACCCCGAAACCCAGGGCGTAAACGTTCCGGGGCGGAGGTGACTTCATGTTAAGTATCATAACCAATGTACATAGTAAGTGAAGTAAAACACAAAACATTACATTACATAGGTTCATTACATCAGTTTGAAAGTAAAGTAATACAATATTCATAGATACATAAGTTTAAACAAAAGAAAGACGCAACTTCCATACGTTCTGTCTTCTGCAAAAGAATGTGGGAATACCTGTCTAAGGAGAACCTGAGAATACAAGCAGTTTAAAAATCAGCATAAAGCTGGAGTTCATAAGCAGTTTGTTTTATGAAAATGAACAAGATTCCTTTTGTTTTCTGAAAAAGTGGTATGTTAGTTTTACCCCAGGAAAATCCTATATTTTCCTAAAAGTTGGTTACCAATCCGAAATGTAATGTAAAAGATGTATACTGAAAACTTGATTATCCTTGTGAAGTGTATGTTAGTTTTAACACGTATATAAAACTATCATCATAGTAAACTAATTCTTAAGGTTATTAATTTACTATATCCATTATTACTAATAAGTAAATCTCTGTTATCAAAATTGCGAGTTCAATAACCATACTATAGACTAGATATGGCGAAGGAAGGCAAGTATCATTTATGACTTTTGTCACCCTTGAACCTTTTGGTTCGGCTGTATCTAGCAGCCAGGTGCGCGGTAGTCAGCCCCGTATAGATCTATACACTCAAGTCACGCTCCCTATCTAAGAGATTCTGGTTACAGAGGCGGTCCTCCACTCGCGTATCTAAGTGGAGTGTTCTCCGAGGATGTGTCTCCAATTTATAGGTATAACAAATCTACAAGTAATAACGCGGAATATCCTGTTTAATTTCTATTTACTAAGACGATCCTCCACTCGTGTATCTCTGTGGAGTGTTACCGAGGACAAAACAAATGTACTAATCGAATGCTTTTAATAACAAATAAGTGGAAAACCATTTGTGAAAATATAAAATACAACAATTTATAACATTTTTCACAAATAATACGATAATGTGATCTGCAAGTTCAAACAGTTATCTGTTGTGATTGTCAGTGTTAAAAGCATATGTAATATGAAACACAACACATATAAAACAAGTTTTGAGTACAAGTATTCCTTGTACTTTGCTTGTATTCCCCCTGAAAACAGTGAAAAACATTGAAAAAGGGTAGGGGTATGAACTCACCGGACGAGGAATGTGTCGACTAGGATGCTAAACATCGGATCGAGGCTTGAAAATGTGTGAGGTTCCTAAGTAATATTAAATGATACACAAATGCATCTAATTAGACTTTAAATCACTAATTAGTTGAGGATATACACTTCTAGTCGTGAAAATACTTCATTTCAAGTGTTTGGGGTGTCGGGTGACTTTTATGGACATATATGGCTTGGGTATGGAGTTTACTCTTCAAGAGTAAACTCTTAGAAGAGTTTTCGGCCCTAAACACCACATCCCCATGAGTTTACGACCGTAAACTCATGGGTGGTGTTCTTAAGTGCTAAATGGTTTTATAATATTTGAGGGATGATGCTAGGTTTGGTTCTAGGGCATTAGAAAGGTATTAAATCAATCATATGGACCATTTGATGAGTTTACAGCACTAAACTATGAGTTTACGACCGTAAATTATCACCCACTCAATTCTTATGTGCTTTGATGGTCATAGGTTAATCACATGTGATTCAACTCATTTTTACAAGCCAAGGGGTGAATTTAGGGCACCATATAACCCATTTATAAGGCACTCAATCCTAAGGGAAGGGTTTTCATCAAGTTTAAGGCTTCTAATTCGTTTGTGGTTGCTTCTAGTTATTAGTTCAAGGCTTAGGAGGTGTGTAAATTGCATTTTAACACCTAAAAAGGAGTTTCGTACCCATAATATGGAGTTTACGGCCCAAGCATGTTCTTGGGTAGTAAAATCATGTTTATTCCCCAAATGATGAGTTTAAGGTGTTCTAAGTCCAATCCAATAAGTCCTTAAGCCATATCTAAGCTCCAATGGTGGTTTGGAAGGGTTTTAAGGCTCACCCCCCCCCCCCCTTTTATATGTGTTCACGGCCCAAGAGTGTTCCAGGGCTGTAAACACATGTTTATGGTCCTAAATTATGATTTGAACACGAAAATGAAGGCTAAGGATGTTATACTAGAAGCTAGGATAGTTACCTTGGTGATTTAAAGCTTGAAATGAGTGATTTTTGGACCTAGATCTTGGATTGAGGAGAGAGGTTAGAGAGAGAGAGAGTGAAAAGGCTTCAAATGAGGCTTAAACAACTTTAAATATGGTTTGGATTTTGAGACACGGTGGAATTCTACCCGATACTGACGTTAACCGAGGCTTTAGGTTGCACCCAATTAAATTGTCGTCACCCGATATGGTCGAAACTAAAATTTTTCTAATTACTAGTTTGGGGCGTTTTCATGTGTTTCTAACGTTTTGGGATACTTACGAGGTCAAAATAAAAGTTTTAATTTAAATGACCTAATCCAAAAACGAAATCGGAACAATTCGCTTAAGACGAGTTTTACGGACGGAACGGGTTGCAGCGATGGAACAACTTCGGGTTGTCACATTATCCCCCCGTTAGAGGGAATTTTGTCCCGAAATTCAAAGATTAAGATACAAGTTATGGAAAAGGATGCAGATATTTCTGCTATATCGGGTCTTCGCGCTCTCAATTGAATTCAGGTTCTCGCTTGGAATTCCAACGAACCTTCACTATCGGGATGTGGCTTTGTTTTCGTACGTTTGATCTCTCAGTCTATGGTCTCAATTTGTTCAAGAGGGATTACTAGGGTTTCATCGGACAGGCACTTCTAAAGATTTTGGACATGGAAGACAGGATGGATGTTTCTAAGTTCTGAAGGTACTCGGAGTTTGAAGGCTATGGGGTTGATCCTAATGAGGATTTCGAAGGGTCCAATTTACCTCGAGTTAAGTTTTCCGTTCTTTCCATAGTGTATCCTATCTTTCCAGGGCGAGACCATTAACAGGACAAGATCTCCAACCTGGAATTCCAGAGGTTTCCGTTGTATATCAGTGTAATTCTTCTATCGATCTAGTGAAGTTTTCAATCGTTCTCGGATCTGGATGATCTTCTCGATGATTTCACGGATGATTTCAAAACCAGTAAGGGTACTACCGGGGAATCGACTCTTGGCTAGCTGCGTGCCTCCTACCTTGGCCTAACACAAGGGAATCTGTACTTTTGACCGTAAAGGGTTCCAAATGGATCTGGATATTGGCGCGATAACTGTTATTATACCAGGGCTCGATCAAAGGTAAAGGGGTATCCCAAGTTGCTCAGTAATTTATGACACATGCTCCCAGCATGTCTTCCATGACCTGAATAACTCTCTCACTCTGTCCAATTGTCTGAGGATGATAAGTTGTACTCATGTCTAGCTTGGTTCCGTGAGTTTTCTGAAGGAATCTTCCTAAATCTTGAGGTAAACCTGCTATCTCAACCAAAGATAATGGACGCAGGTATACTATGCAGTCGGACTACTTCTTGGATGTGGGTTCACGTGAGTCTTTCCATCTTGAATGATTCTCTGATCGGAAAGAAGTGAGTGGAGTTTATCGAAGGATCGACCATTTCCAAATGGTATCGTACTCACTCGGGAAAACTGGGTAACTTGATGGTGAAATCCATGTTGGTTATTTACCATTCCCATTCGGGTATCTAGGCTGCTGGAACAGTCCTGAGGGTTTCTGACTAGGCTTCTCAGGTCTGAGCGAGTAAACGGTTTTAGATGGTCATTGTCAATGTCTTAGTTTTGCTGTCTGAGCTTTCCTTTCGGCTAAGGACACCTTATATTTATGTTTTTCTGATCGAAGATATGTTGTAGTCTCTTATGGTCAGTGAAATTCGCATAGTTGGTTCCATTGAGATCATGTCTCTCATTCTTCAGTGCAGGGACTGCTGCTCCTAAATTTCCAAGTCGCGAGTTGTATAGTTAACTTTGTGTGCCTTTTGTTTGTCTCAAAGCGTGAACGAAAACTTTTCCTTTTTGTCTAAGCACATAATCTAAACTCTGATTGAACGTACTGCAAAGGACAACGAAGTCCTCTATTTCTTCTGGCAGGGGCAGGTTAGGTGTTATGCATAAGTCTTACTTCAATGCTTGGAATGATGTATCTCACTTTTTACTCCAACAAAAGGGTACACCTTTTTGTGTCGGAGTGGTTAAGGATTTGATGATTTTGGAAGAAATTTTTGAATGGGTCTGCGATAACAGCCGGCGAAACTCAAGAATTTACAGGTTTTCTATGGGTGTCTTCGGTGCCGACCAATTTTCTATTGCTTCAACCTTAGGAAGATTTACGCGTATGTCTTCATCACTCACTACATGACCAAGGGAAAAGGGTTTGACCGAATGGTATCAATACGAACTCTTAGTGATCATATCGAGTCATGAATTCTATCTTGGAAACATTATCCTCGCGAATTCGTAGCTGATGATGTCTTGACCTAAGGTCTATCTTCGAGGAGTAGCTAGTTCCCTGAATTTTATCGAAGAAGTCATCTAATTAAGGAAAGAGGATATCAGTTTTGACAGTCAACTTATTAAGCCGACTGGAATACTCCTGCATTTCTGCTGGAGCAAAACGGTACGGAGATTTGGCTACGGGGGTAGTTCCAGGGATTAAGTTGATACGAGACTCGACTTGACATTCGGGAGGAATTCCCGGGAGCTCTTCGGGAAGATATCAGGAATATTACAGTTTTCGGGGACGCTCTAGAGGTCTTTAACTTCTTGTTTCTCGCTAATTGCATGGACTAGGAATACCTAACACTCCTTTTTGCAGAAGTTTTCGAGCTTTGATACAGGAAATGATGCAAAGATTTGAGCTAAGCTTGACACCATATATCATGAGGTTCTGGTCAAAGGAGAGATTGAGACGAATAGCTTTTTCATAACAAAGTGTATCAGTATGATCAGGACTCAATTGATACATGCCAAAGATAACATCAAAGCTCTTTATTGAATCTGACATCAGGTCAATGAGGAAAGAATGATTACTCAAGGTCAGGATACAGCTTGGGGATAATTCGTTAGTTCACTCATTCTCACCGGTAACCATCTTGACGGTAAATGTTTTAGTTATTAGACGAGGGCTATGTTTACGAAGATATTTAAATGAATGACTAATAAAACTTTCTTGACACTAGATTCGAAAAGGAAGAATTGTCGAGAAGAAATGTACCCGCGACGATGGTGGGATCAGCGGCTGCCTCCTCTTGCTTCATAGCTAAAACCATCTCGGCGTTGTTGACGTTGTTAGTGGTTGCTGCTTTTGGGCAGTTTCGCTTGAAATGCCCGATTTCTCCACAACCAAAACAGGCTCGATCAGTACTCGATCCGGAAGCTTGATTGACTAGTTAAACTGGTGTTTTGCAGTTTCGAGCGGTGTGGCCCTTTTTGCCACACCTTTTGCAGATCATCTCACAGCATGGGCCAGGGATACGATGGTGATAACTGCACTTGTTGCACCAAGGGTAGTTACCAGCATACCCAGTGATAGGTGCTTGAGTTGTAGACGCAACTACAGGAGTAGTGGCAGCTTGAACTGCCACAGTTTCATGCCTCTTGGAGGTCCTTGGGAACTCTGACCCTTTCGCTTTTTCCAGATAACCTTCTTACTCTTATCACCTTCATTATGGTACTTTTGATCATCTCGTGGTTTTGGGGATACATGTTACTTCCTGGTCCACTCGACCTGTTAGGGTTCAAAAGTTTCACTGCGGCCGTCACTGCAGCAGTAACAGCCGTTTGAAACAAGACGATGTCGAACGGAGGAGAGTATGGCGGCGGAGAGTTGTTGTTCCTTGAGTTGGATCCTTTCTTTGGAGACATTTCGATCTAAAGTGATTAGGAAAAAGAGGATGGTAAGTCCTCTGCATTAGATCAAGAGATATGAAACAAGGGATATCTCTTTATGACAGACATATAATTTTATTAAGCGATAAAGCAGGAATGAATTACCAAGGCAGATAAACTATCACTAAAGGAATGATCGAGGAGCAATGCTTGAATGAGAATTTTCTACAACAAAGTTGGATCTAGAAATACTCCCATAGTATTTCATGATTCGTTGCGACGATGACTCTTTGTTTGGGGTATTTGGGTAAGTTTTAGGCATACCGAACACCGCAGTCACTCCCAGGCACATGTTGGTCGTGTCTCGAATGAATATAGTTGATCAGACTTTATTGACCCTAGACACGACTACATAACTATCCAGGTTTAACCGCAGCGTACAACACCCATTTACTTATGTTTTGTTCTACTTATAGTTACGGATCTCGGCGGTTAGGTATACTCATATGCTTTTGAAAATACTTGTATTTTAAAAGTATACTTTTAGTTCAGATCACTTAGGCCCCTTAATGTTTATAGTCTTATACCTTGTAAGGTTTGGTATACTCAGTTCACTATAAACAAAGGCTTTGATACCAATCTGTCACACCCCGAAACCCAGGGCGGAAATGTTCCGGGGCGGAGGTGACTTCATGTTACGTATCATAACCAATGTACATAGTAAGTGAAGTAAAACACAAAACATTACATACATAGGTTCATTACATCAGTTTGAAAGTAAAGTAATACAAGTTTCATAGATACATAAGTTTAAACAAAAGAAAGATGTGACTTCCATACGTTCCATCTTCTGCAAAAGAACACGGGAATACCTGTCTAAGGAGAACCTGAGAATACAAGCAGTTTAAAAACCAGCATAAAGCTGGTGAGTTCATAAGCAGTTTGTTTTATGAAAATGAAAAAGATTCCTTTTGTTTTCTAAAAAAGTGGTTATCCAAGAAAATCCCATATTTTCTTAAATTAAATGTTTAGTTTTCCGTTATGTTACAAAATTCTGGTTATGAATAGTTATTACCCTAGGAAAATCCTATATTTTCCTAAAAGTTGGTTACCAATCTGAAATGTAATGTAAAAGATGTATACTGAAAACTTGATTATCCTTGTGAAGTGTATGTTAGTTTTAACACGTATATAAAACTATCAGCATAGTAAACTAATTCTTAAGGTTATTAATTTACTATATCCATTATTACTAATAAGTAAATCTCTGTTATCCAAATTGCGAGTTCTATAACCATACTATAGACTAGATATGGCGAACGAAGGCCAGTATCATTTACGACTTTTGTCACCCTTGAACCTTTTGGTTCGGTTGTAGCTAGTAGCCAGGTGCGGCGTAGTCAGCCCCGTATAGATCTATACACTCAAGTCACGCTCCCTATCTAAGATATTCTGGTTACAGAGGCGGTCCTCCACTCGCGTATCTCTGTGGAGTGTTCTCCGAGGACGTGTCTCCAATTTATAGGTATAACAAGTCTATAAGTAATAATGCGGAATATCCTGTGACAACCATCAATTCCGGTCAAGTCAAAGTCAACCGAAGTCAATAAGTCAAACTGTTCGACTCATTTTGCACATGGCTACTATAATTTATGTTAAGTAAATACTAAACAACTCGCTATTCTAATGAGAGATCATAAATCAAAAAGTGCGAACATCTAGATATCCTTAACCTAAAACTATGGTACGTGGCGAGCCAAACCGATAAAACAATGTTGCATACTCATTGGGGGTATGTAAGACCCTTAAACAAGGCTTAACAAGGTTTATGAACCTTGCATTGCGAAGTCGGACACTCACAAATGCCACACATGAAACCTCTCTCAATCGTTTTCACTCTATCTCTCTCTATGTCAAATCTCTCCCAAATCTCTCTCAAACATCTCTCTGTATGATAAATTTCTCCAAGAATGTCAAATCTCTCCCAAATCTCTCCCAGTATGTGAAACCTCTCTCAAATATCTCTCTGTATGAGAAATCTCTCCAAGAATGTCAAATCTCTCCCAAATCTCTCCAAGTATGTGAAATCTCTCCCAAATCTCTCTCAAACATCTCTCTGTATGAGAAATCTCTCCAAGAATGTCAAATCTCTCCCAAATCTCTCCAAGTATGTGAAACCTCTCTCAAATATCTCTTTGTATGAGAAATCTCTCCAAGAATGTCAAATCTCTCCAAGTATGAGAAATCTCTCTCAAATTTCTCTCAAAAGTTTCCCGTAACTTTTTAGAATCATTCGGGTCATTCCGACCCTTAACCAGGTCAAAAACGGCTTAAAACGGGGTAAAAACGAGAAAAATGGACCTTAGGAACCGAAACCCTTCTCAAGGAGCCGAAGCTCCTTAAGGCCGAGACCTAGGACCAAAAGTACCAGGACCGGACCGAGTCTCTGTTGGCCGAACCCGGAGAACCGAATCCCTGTAGCGAGACCGAGTCTCGGTCTCTGCCTCCTTCTCTCCTCTCTGTCTCTTCGCGCCTCTCTGTTCTCTCTTCCCTCCTCTCGGTCTCTGTTCTCTCTTCCCTCCTCTCAGTCTCTGTTCTCTCTTCTCCCACCTCTCGGTTTCTCCTCCCCTCTCGGTTTCTTCCCTCTCTCCTCTCGGTTTCAGCATCAGAAGACCGAAACTCGGCCAGATTTCAGAATTTTGTCACTTTTAGCCCCCTTTTTGATATTTTTAACATTTTAAACCCGTTTTTCGTGATTTTAAAGCGGGATTTTCTCTAGAAATTATATTTTAACATAATAAACCCTAAATATTCATAATTTAAACATATTTTCATGAAAATCATTATCTAAATAATAAAGATCTAATGGGGGATTTATTTAAGGTGGAGTGTTGACCTTGCCTTAACTTATGTCACAAGCAACCACCCCACACCCACTCTATGACCAGCCACACCTCCCCATCTTACCTAGGTCACTTCAATGTCCCTTACACTCAATTTCTACTCATTCCCACGTTTTTAGAGCTGGAACAAAACACCCTCTCTCCTCATTTCTCTCATTTGCTCTCATTTCACTAAGTATCAAACACCACTTTTCTCTCAAACTTTTTCTCCACCAAATTCGAAATTCAAGGCTGATTTTCAAGTGTTCTACCACTCTTAGTAAGTATAATTCATCCTCCTTATGATTATATCACTTCATTCTACTCAAAATCATTGATTGCTTACACAAACTCCATAACTATGATGTTAGATTCTCGAAAATCTTCAAGGCATCTCCAAGTGTTCTTGAGTTAAACACTTCCATTATTCCACAATCATCTTCTGAAATCACTTAATGTGAGTTCATACCCCGACATTTTCATGTTTTCTCAAGTTTTTAGGTGTGGGGGGGGGGGGGGGGGGAATACAAGTTAAAACACCAAGAACATAACTAAAATTTTCTAACAGCCTTGATCAGAAAAGTTCAACTCCATTCACGGACTGTTTTGGGCAACTTAAACATTTTTGTTTTCAAAACTGTATAAGGTGAAAATAGTTCAGGTTCTTAGCTTTAAAATGACTACTTGCACATCTCCATACGATTTTTCTACAATTTATGGTGATTTTTACAAAACTGCCTATTATTTCAAACAGCAATCCGGACCAGTCTGTGATTTTGCACTTATTCACCCAAGTTGGAGGTCATTAAAAATCGTAATAAAAATTATGAGTAAACTGGACACATTTTGGGAACACTCAGAATTTACGGATCTAGTTTTCGACTTCGTATGATTTTTCTATGATTTTTCCAAAACAGTGCAGAATGGTTAAAGTTAGCTAACAACATATAAATATCATAACACTTTGTATTATGTTGAGCAAAGTGTATAATCATAAGTTCTAATTATTGAATGTGTTTCTTTGTTAGTTTATCATCATGAACTGAAACTAAGTCATTCATAATAAATATTATACATTCATTTTAGAACACGTATAATAAACTATAAAAAGTATAGTTTAATGGATTCATAACATTAATGCATTTCCATAAAAGAGTTCTTACATATTACAAACGTTTTAGATAACTATAATAGGTATAGTTTATGATACATCACACAACACACTCGTACAAAAAGGGTACGTTCATACAGAAAAGATTTACATTCACACACATTTCACGTAAACTTGTTAACCTAAATTATGAGACATTCTCTTCCCGTACGTCCGAGTGCGGGATATAATTCCTGGTAGTTAAAATTAGAATCTCCTGGAGGGAGAACGTGATACTTGTATATAGATCTATATTGGGTTTGACACCCCACACCTTGCTGCTAGCTACAGTGGGACCTGCAGGTCTACGGGTGGCAAATGTCATTTCAGTTTCGCGATGCCTGAGAAACGTCGTGGTAGGTTCACATAGTCATAGTATGATTATAGCGACTCACATAGGGATATAACAATCCATAAAGTTTACGGGATTTTATTTATAAAACTTAAATGGGTTTTATGTCGATTTAAAATCACTTTTTATCTCAATGAATACATATATTACTGTACACTTTCGGTTTTTGTAATTATGACTACACATCATTTGAAACCACATTTATACCTTTAAGTATGGCCAATACTTGTTATTTCTCGGTCCTCGGATTTAGGACTACATATACATAAAGTGTTAACAAACATAAGAATATACGGAAATTTGATTTAATTCAAACGCGTTCATGTTCATTTAAACAAATATCATTTTCTATTAGTAAGAGAGGTTACTTATACATTTTGGTCTTCGGTCATAAGACTACATTACACAGATTTTAAAGAAAATATCGGATTTTCTGGATACATATTCTAACGCTTTTACAAGGAAAACGGTTTACTTTTCTAACGAAATCTCTTATGAACTCACCAACCTTTTTGTTGACACTTTTTCAAAACTACTTGTATTCTCAGGAATTCAGTGAAAACAGGAAATCAACAACGTTTTGAGGATGGGACGATAAATCGTCAAACAGTTCTTTTTGTATTATAATGTAATTGATGTGAATCATGTAAACATGTACTTTGATGTAACTTTTTCAATTATAATTGTGATGGTTGTATTTACTTTGAGCACTATTATATTCATTGTTGTGATACTCTACATGAAGTCCTCCACCCCCGGACGTTTTCCGCCATCCTTGGTTTGGGGGTGTGACAGATTGGTATCAGAGCATTGTTTATAGTGAACTCAGTATATCAAACCACATAAGATATAAAAACTATAAATGCATTGGGACTAGGTCTCTGATTTAAAGTTTCAAAACAACTATTCTTTTAGAAATAAATACTTTCGTATTAAAAGTATACATGCATACATACATACTAAGGTCAACATCATTCTAGAACAAAACAAAAGTAATGATTGTTGGATATCACAGGTAAACTTGGGGTGTATGGGCAGTCTTGGGAGTGGCATAGCCTGATCAACTATGCTGGTCTGAGGAGTAATTAGCACATGCCCAAGAATAGTTGTGATATGGCAACAAGTCTAAAAACTTACCAACACTACCACAATGAGAACATTAAAACAGAACATGAGTTTAAAATACTGTGGGAGTATTTTGTAATATC
The DNA here is from genome assembly GCF_052625555.1 of Lactuca saligna. Taxonomy (NCBI): domain Eukaryota; kingdom Viridiplantae; phylum Streptophyta; class Magnoliopsida; order Asterales; family Asteraceae; genus Lactuca; species Lactuca saligna. The sequence goes on along the minus strand of NC_136420.1, from coordinate 245,619,793 downwards.
ATAACTTATATGAAAACTAAATAGATCATTAATAATAGATCTATAGTCCCTAAGTGGATACTTTAAGGTTATATATAACTTATAAATTATAGACTTAGAATTTGTGGTCATTACTTTACTTCCTTTTCCTTGTTTGGATGTGGACCTAGAGTGGGATCACTTATTCAAAGGTCTATCGTATCTTGTTATATGTAATTAGTATGCACTATGTCATTATAGAAGTAACTAATAAGGATCACCCCTATAAGTAATTGATAATAGAGTTAGATGCATAGTACTTATCTCCTCCACTCCTATTCTTGCAAATACAGCATAGCAAAATCCTACTTGTCGGACGACCCTTACTTTCATAATCCGAACTCGAGGAATGGTGAATGGTTATGATAAGAATCATAAGCGGGACCGGAGGTAATCAATCCTCCATGCATAGCAAGGGTTCCGTGAACCGTTTCGACTATATCGAACCTGTACCCCGTTGGACAATCGTGATCGAGGGTTGAATGTCAACAACAATGATAACAACCACCATGTGGAGACCAACGAGGGTGCTATGACCTCAACCACAGGGGAACGATTGACAGAGCCCTCCCGGTGAAGACCCGGCGGATCGCGGACATCAGGGATTAAAACAGGAAAACTACAATCTCAGTTCAGAAAACTGCGCGCTACTACAAACCCTACCATCTCGTGTACCCATGACTCAGAATTAGACTACTATTGCTGAGATCAGTTCTCTTTTTAGGACTTTATTGCCACTCGTGAAGAGGAAATAGAGTGACAGAGTAGACACACGGCATTCAAAGGAAGGATGATTGCAGCCAAGCATCGATTGGCAAAGCTACAAAATGCATCGATCTAGCCCCAGACATCACGAGGGATGGATCGTCATGAGTAGAGTTCATACCGCTCACCAGACCTGGTAAATTAGGTTATGAGTATGCGTTAGTACTACTCTATTATAAGTAAAAGCACAACACTGCAAATTAAGTGGTCATACTAATCGAGAGATCTAGTTACTATCAAAACCCGTCCATGCACAAACGTGAGGTAGACCTACAGCAAGGTCAAAATTTTCACTGAAACCATGATTTCTAGAGTCATATTAACAAGATGGGCTTAGGATGTACATAACTCGAATGTCTATTTAGCCTTAATTATATAACTAAGCATACATCAATAGGTCATGACAAGGACCTAGCTTGGGTCAAGTGTAAGGTTTCACTTGGATACAGAACTACTAAAATACATGAGTTTATTATACAAAGAATCTCGTCATAAATTGTTTTTAGAACACCCTCAACAACCGAATTACATTACAAATCGATATGAGATAAACTTAATTAGAAAACTCGCGACATATAGCCATTCTAAGAACTCATTATCGTCTCACCTTTAAACATTTTGTCGAGAAGTTTCTTCTTCATAGACTTATGGGTGCGATCATACCAGCACTAATGCACCGGATCCCATCAAAACTCCTCAGCCAAATGTGTTCGGACAAACATGATTACTTAACGCCCGTATGAAACCTACTCCTATCTACTGCCATAACTCCATCTCGGGAGCGTTAGCAGAAACACTAAGAATAGTACAGTAATGTGCAAAATTTATATGCGTAAATATAAATTGTAAGGATGCACTTAAGATGATCATTTCCACTAACGAAGTCGTTTTTCATCATGAAACAGAACTATGTCTTCACCTAGAGACAACAGACCAACTAGCAAGGCGCCAACACTGCAGATAGACGCTGCTACCTTTCAGGTTGCAGTCACGGCAGCCGTCATGGCGCAATTCCATGCTAACAACGTCAGTAGGGGTGGAAGCGGTACTAACAATACAAATTGTGGTAACAATCAAGAACACCAATGGGTACCTACCAACGAAAATACCTCAGGCCACGAACCTACGAACAAGAAGAGAAAGTTTTGGAACATAAAAGAGCGCCACCATTCTCAAGGATACACTAAAAGATAACAACCTAGGGCTGCCCCTACCATTACAACAGCAATCATGACACATGCCTCGACACTAGCCACGGGGTCTACCACCTAATTGTCGGCCAGACCATATGAGGGATCACTCCTAAAGTGCAACCAATGTGGCTTTCATCACTATGGGGCTTGCCGGGAGTTACACTGTAAAAACTGCAATAGGAAAGGGGTCCGTTTCTGTAGGGCCCTGGCCCATCACCTCCCTTCAATCACCTGCACCAAGGTAGGCCCAGTATGCTACCTATGCGGTGAAACTGGACACTTCAAGAGAGAATGTCCAACTGAGAAGAATGACGAAGGGACAGGAGGAGTGTGATGAACACACCAACAGGAGCAGCAGGGGAACCATGTTAGGACTTTTGTAATGTTCCCAACGACAAAACATTTAAGTACTATATGTTTGTAATGAAATTGGTACGCTTACTAAAGTAACCTTCCTTCTAAAAAGTAGCTAAAACGTTCTCTCTCATACAAATCAACCCAAAAACATTCATATATGACCTTAGTATCATTACTTGTAAGTTGCGATAACCTTGTCCATACATCGGGGTTAATTAAAATCAAAATACTAAAAGTCTTGAAACAGATAATTCCATCCTGACTCCGATTCCATGTCTAGTATTAGGGGTTAAGTGGGGTCACCCACTCGACGATTTCACGACATCAACTTGCATACAACAATCATATACCGCTCGATTGTAAGGAGACCTGTCAAGAATCATGATATCAAGTATCATTACTGGCTATCGAAAACACGCCCACTACCAGTGCTAGATACTGTGGTATGAATCATCTACCATAATCATAACATCAAACAAAACGAAATGCACAGAAAAGAAATACAAGACACTTTATCACTCTAGTGATCTCTTCTTACGAATACAACTTATGTCATGTTATCTAAAAAGATGTTGTTGTCGTTATCCAATTTTGATTGATATAGCCCTCATCTTCCCGATTTAACGACTACAAAAAGGGCACTTCGCCTACCCCCCCCCCCCCCACGAATATCGAAACCTTCGTCTCTCATAAACATCCAGTACGGACCTTTGGGTCATCTCTCGCTATGAAACTCCAAATCACGCACCAAAGGAGTGTTATACTTCCCAAAGTCTTATCACAAGTATTTATAGGAGACCTTTCGGGAATGTCATGCATACAACAGACAAGGTTCAAGCAAGGAAGCTTGGGATGGATACAACCAGGTGCGAATCTTGCCATGAACTTCGGGCCAAGGTTGCCCAGAAGGACGAGTGAATGTCCTACCATCCAAAAAGGCCTAGTTGCGTAAACCAAACCCACATGCTTCCTAGCGAGCTACAAGAACTGTCAGGTCAAACCTATCGAACCACTCAACAATGAAATTGAAGAACCAAGCTCCTCACCCTGGAAAGCTCTGGTTTTATTCTTCAAATAGAAAGGCAAATTGCTCGTAATTCCATCAACTTCAGAGGCCCCGACAATATCTCCAGTAGAAACCTTTACTATCAACCTCGCATCGACGAATAGGCTGACAAACTGCAAGGAACGAGGTACCCTTCAGGAATTGGACCTGAGATCTGAATACCACCAATCGCGAGTGTTAGAGAAGGATGTCCGAGGACAATCCTCCAAATTCGATACGGACACCACAAGTCCGTAGTGATATCCCTCCAATAGGACCAACCCGCTCACAGTATTCATGAACATAATGAATAGGAAATTCCATTCTTACTAAGATCAGTTCGTCATTGTTATTGTAAATGACTTGCTTATCTACCCTCGTAGTAAGAAGGAAACTAAAGAGAACAGCTGCAATGAACCGCATAAACAATATGATCAAAGAAACCATACCCGAAGTTCTCCAGATATGAGTTTTGGAATTAAGGAGTCCAATTCCTAAGACACATCCTTATAAATGTGGAAATTCTTAAGGACCCTTTCAATTGATCAAAACCGTTGAGAAACAGTCAACACCAAAGACGATAGCTGGAATACGCCAAAATTCTGGGTCTCGCTGACCTACGTCTTAGTTCCTTTGGAACTTCTCGTAAAATACGGACCCCCTCCCAACTTTGACCCTAAAGGGAGCAACCCTTGACAGGAAGAGAAGCAAGAGGAAGAAACCTTTAGAACTCCAGTATAACCGACCAAATTCCTCTGGAAACACTCACTCTGGGAAGGCTTAGTACGCTTCGGAAAGCATGGAAAGCCAATACCCCAAATAATTATGCCTTTCGAGATTCTTGTCAGAATCAGCCCTGTAACTCGATATTTCAATCTACTCCCGCGAGCTTGGTAAAGTACACTCTACCCGACATGTCCCAAACTTACAAGAAGTATCTATCCGATGAGACTCTTGCAATTCCCCTCGACGAGATCGAGTTCGACAAGAGCCTCACCTTCTTGGAAGAACCATAGTGACCATGGACCGAGGTCAAGCGGATGAAACAACGCCGCTTCCCATTAGTGAAAGTTCACTGGAATGCTAACCAAGGACCTGGAGTCACTTGGGAGCGCGAGAATTAGTCGATTAGGAAGTATCCCCATTTCTTGGCTTGATTATCCATGCCTACTCTTTGCCTAAAATTCAAATTTTGGGATGAAATTCCCTCTAACGAGAGGATGATGTGACAACCGTTAATTTCTGGTCAAGTCAAAGTCAACCGAAGTCAACAAGTCAAACCGTTCGACTCATTTTGCACGTGGGTACTATAGTTTATGTTAAGTAAATACTAAACAACTCGTTATTCTAATGAGAGATCATAAATCAAAAAGTGCGAACATCTAGATATCCTTAACTTAAAACTGTGGTACGTCGCGAGCCAAACCGATAAAACAATGTTGCATACTCATCGGGGGTATGTAAGACCCTTAAACAAGGCTTAATAGGGTTTACGAACCTTGCATTGCGAAGTCGGACACTCACAAATGCCACACATGAAACCTCTCTCAATCGTTTTTACTCTATCTCTCTCTATGTTAAATCTCTCCCAAATCTCTCCAAGTATGTGAAATCTCTCTCAAATATCTCTCTGTATGAGAAATCTCTCTAAGAATGTCAAATCTCTCCCAAATCTCTCCAAGTATGTGAGACCTCTCTCAAATATCTCTCTGTATGAGAAATCTCTCCAAGAATGTCAAATCTCTCCCAAATCTCTCAAAGTATGTGAAATCTCCCCCAAATCTCTCTCAAACATCTCTCTGTATGAGAAATTTCTCCAAGAATGTCAAATCTCTCCCAAATCTCTCCAAGTATGTGAAACCTCTCTCAAATATCTCTCTGTATGAGAAATCTCTCCAAGAATGCCAAATCTCTCCCAAATCTCTCCAAGTATGTGAAATCTCTCCCAAATCTCTCTCAAACATCTCTCTGTATGAGAAATCCCTCCAAGAATGTCAAAACTCTCCCAAATCTCTCCAAGTATGTGAAATCTCTCCCAAATCTCTCTCAAACATCTCTCTGTATGAGAAATCTCTCCAAGAATGTCAAATCTCTCCCAAATCTCTCCAAGTATGTGAAACCTCTCTCAAATATCTCTTTGTATGAGAAATCTCTCCAAGAATGTCAAATCTCTCCAAGTATGAGAAATCTCTCTCAAATTTCTCTCAAAAGTTTCCCGTAACTTTTTAGAATCATTCGGGTCATTCCGACCCTTAACCAGGTCAAAAACGGCTTAAAACGGGGTAAAAACGAGAAAAATGGACCTTAGGAACCGAAACCCTTCTCAAGGAGCCGAAGCTCCTTAAGGCCGAGACCTAGGACCAAAAGTACCAGGACCGGACCGAGTCTCTGTTGGCCGAACCCGGAGAACCGAATCCCTGTAGCGAGACCGAGTCTCGGTCTCTGCCTCCTTCTCTCCTCTCTGTCTCTTCGCGCCTCTCTGTTCTCTCTTCCCTCCTCTCGGTCTCTGTTCTCTCTTCCCTCCTCTCAGTCTCTGTTCTCTCTTCTCCCACCTCTCGGTTTCTCCTCCCCTCTCGGTTTCTTCCCTCTCTCCTCTCGGTTTCAGCATCAGAAGACCGAAACTCGGCCAGATTTTGGAATTTTGTCACTTTTAGCCCCCTTTTTGATATTTTTACCATTTTAAGCCCGTTTTTCGTGATTTTAAAGCGGGATTTTCTCTAGAAATTATATTTTAACATAATAAACCCTAAATATTCATAATTTAAACATATTTTCATGAAAATCATTATCTAAATAATAAAGATCTAATGGGGGATTTATTTAAGGTGGAGTGTTGACCTTGCCTTAACTTATGTCACAAGCAACCACCCCACACCCACTCTATGACCAGCCACACCTCCCCATCTTACCTAGGTCACTTCAATGTCCCTTACACTCAATTTCTACTCATTCCCACGTTTTTAGAGCTGGAACAAAACACCCTCTCTCCTCATTTCTCTCATTTGCTCTCATTTCACTAAGTATCAAACACCACTTTTCTCTCAAACTTTTTCTCCACCAAATTCGAAATTCAAGGCTGATTTTCAAGTGTTCTACCACTCTTAGTAAGTATAATTCATCCTCCTTATGATTATATCACTTCATTCTACTCAAAATCATTGATTGCTTACACAAACTCCATAACTATGATGTTAGATTCTCGAAAATCTTCAAGGCATCTCCAAGTGTTCTTGAGTTAAACACTTCCATTATTCCACAATCATCTTCTGAAATCACTTAATGTGAGTTCATACCCCAACATTTTCATGTTTTCTCAAGTTTTTAGGTGGGGGGGGGGGGGGGGGGGGGGGGAATACAAGTTAAAACACCAAGAACATAACTAAAATTTTCTAACAGCCTTGATCAGAAAAGTTCAACTCCATTCACGGACTGTTTTGGGCAACTTAAACATTTTTGTTTTCAAAACTGTATAAGGTGAAAATAGTTCAGGTTTTTAGCTTTAAAATGACTACTTGCACATCTTCATACGATTTTTCTACAATTTATGGTGATTTTTACAAAACTGCCTATTATTTCAAACAGCAATCCGGACCAGTCTGTGATTTTGCACTTATTCACCCAAGTTGGAGGTCATTAAAAATCGTAATAAAAATTATGAGTAAACTGGACACATTTTGGGAACACTCAGAATTTACGGATCTAGTTTTCGACTTCGTATGATTTTTCTATGATTTTTCCAAAACAGTGCAGAATGGTTAAAGTTAGCTAACAACATATAAATATCATAACACTTTGTATTATGTTGAGCAAAGTGTATAATCATAAGTTCTAATTATTGAATGTGTTTCTTTGTTAGTTTATCATCATGAACTGAAACTAAGTCATTCATAATAAATATTATACATTCATTTTAAAACACGTATAATAAACTATAAAAAGTATAGTTTAATGGATTCATAACATTAATGCATTTCCATAAAAGAGTTCTTACATATTACAAACGTTTTAGATAAACTATAATAGGTATAGTTTATGATACATCACACAACACACTCGTACAAAAAGGGTACGTTCATACAGAAAAGATTTACATTCACACACATTTCACGTAAACTTGTTAACCTAAATTATGAGACATTCTCTTCCCGTACGTCCGAGTGCGGGATATAATTCCTGGTAGTTAAAATTAGAATCTCCTGGAGGGAGAACGTGATACTTGTATATAGATCTGTATTGGGTTTGACACCCCACACCTTGATGCTAGCTACAGTGGGACCTGCAGGTCTACGGGTGGCAAATGTCATTTCAGTTTCGCGATGCCTGAGAAACGTCGTGGTAGGTTCACATAGTCATAGTATGATTATAGCGACTCACATAGGGATATAACAATCCATAAAGTTTACGGGATTTTATTTATAAAACCTAAATGGGTTTTATGTCGATTTAAAATCACTTTTTATCTCAATGAATACATATATTACTGTACACTTTCGGTTTTTGTAATTATGACTACACATCATTTGAAACCACATTTATACCTTTAAGTATGGCCAATACTTGTTATTTCTCGGTCCTCGGATTTAGGACTACATATACATAAAGTGTTAACAAACATAAGAATATACGGAAATTTGATTTAATTCAAACGCGTTCATGTTCATTTAAACACATATCATTTTCTATTAGTAAGAGAGGTTACTTATACATTTTGGTCTTCGGTCATAAGACTACATTACACAGATTTTAAAGAAAATATCGGATTTTCTGGATACATATTCTAATGCTTTTACAAGGAAAACGGTTTACTTTTCTAGCGAAATCTCTTATGAACTCATGAACCTTTGTGTTGACACTTTTTAAAAACTACTTGTATTCTTAGGAATTCAGTGAAAACAGGAAATCAACAACGTTTTGAGGATGGGACGATAAATTGTCAAACAGTTCATTTTGTATCATAATGTAATTGATGTGAATCATGTAAACATGTACTTTGATGTAACTTTTTCAATTATAATTGTGATGGTTGTATTTACTTTGAGCACTATTATACTCATTGTTGTGATACTCTACATGAAGTCCTCCACCCCTGGACGTTTCCGCCATCCTTGGTTTGGGGGTGTGACATATCCTGTTTAATTTCTATTTACTAAGACGGTCCTTCACTTGCGTATCTCTGTGGAGTGTTACCGAGGACAAAACAAATGTACTAATCGAATGCTTTTAACAATAAATAAGTGGAAAACCATTTGTGAAAATATAAAATACAACAATTTATAATGTTTTTTTTACAGATAATACGATAATGTGATCTGCTAGTTCAAATGCTTATCTGTTGTGATTGTCAGTGTTAAAAGCATATATAATATGAAACACAACACATATAAAACAAGTTTTGAGTACAACTATTCCTTGTACTTTGCTTGTATTCCCCCCTGAAAACAGTGAAAAACATTGAAAAATGGTAGGGGTATGAACTCACCGGACGAGAAATGTGTCGACTAGGATGCTAAACTTTGGCCGTAAAGTCACTTATGTAAGGTATATGTTGTGTTTAAGGTCTCCAAATCATTTTTAGATGAATCTAGGATTTACCACAAGGCCATTGGTTGAGTTTGAAAGCATTTTGACATGTTTTAAGGCACTAAATCACCATTTAAGAGGAGTTTACGGCCCAAGAGTATGTCTTGGCCGTAAACTCACTTTTATTACCCAAAAATCATGTTTAAAGTGTTCCAAGTCTAGATTAGCAAGCCCAAATGTCATATCTAAGTCCCAACTATGATTTGGAATGGTTAATTGGCTCAAAAACCCTTTGAATATGAGTTTACGGCCCAAGAATGTGTCTTGGCCGTAAACTCACTTTTGTCCCTCAAAATTAATGTTTTACATGTTATAAGTCCTTTCTACTAAGCCATTAAGTCATATCTAATGTCCAACAATGCTAAGGAAGGGTTTTAGGGCTTAAAAACCCCATTGTTAGGAGTTTACGGCCCAAGCTAGTTCCTTGACCGTAAACTCATGTTCTTGGTCCCAAAACACAAATTAAACACAAATTTAAAGGCTAAAGAGGTTGAATAACAAGTTAGGGGTGTTACCTCTTTGATTTCAAGCCTTAAATCTTTGTTTTGGACCTTGATTTTGGGTTGAGGAGAGAGGTTGTGAGTGTTAATTGAGAAATTGACCAAAGGCTTCAAATGGAGTCTTAAACACGTTTATATAGTGTTTAAGTTTTGGACATGGTGGAATTCTACCCGATACCGGTGTTAGACGAGGTTTTTGGTCGTACCCGATTGAGTTACCGTAACCCGATTCGGTAATTTCTAGAAATATTTCGATCACTAAAGTTGGGTGTTAAAATGATTTCTAAATGTATTAAGACACCCATTAAGTCATTTTAAATGTGTACCAGATAATGACTTAATTAAACGGAAGATCGGAAATTGAAATCGGAAACGACGATTGGTTGCGCGAATTGTACTACAAAAGAGTTACAATAAATGATACGGAAATTTCGGGTTGTTACAGTTTACGGCCGTAAACTCATGGGTGGTGTTCTTAAGTGTTAAATGGTTTTATAATATTTGAGGGATGATGCTAGGTTTGGTTCTAGGGCATTAGAAAGGGATTAAATCAACCATATGGACCATTTGATGAGTTTACGGCAGTAAACTATGAGTTTACGGCCGTAAACTATCACCCACTCAATCCTTATGTGCTTTGATGGTCATAGGTTAATCACATGTGATTCAACTCATTTTTACAAGCCAAGGGGTGAATTTAGGGCACCATATAACCCATTTATAGGAGTTTACGGCCCAGGAACCCATTCTTGGGGGGTTTGCGGCTGTGAACTCCTAATGGAAGGGTTTTCATCAAGTTTAAGGCTTCTAATTCGTTTGTGGTTGCTTCTAGTTATTAGTTCAAGGCTTAGGAGGTGTGTAAATGGCATTTTAACACCTCAAAAGGAGTTTACTACCCATAATATGGAGTTTATGGCCCAAGCATCTTCTTGGGCAGTAAACTCACGTTTATTCCCCAAATGATGAGTTTAAGGTGTTCTAAGTCCAATCCAATAAGTCCTTAAGCCATATCTAAGCTCCAATGGTGGTTTGGAAGGGTTTTAAGGCTCAACCCCCCCCCCCCCCCCTTTTATATGTGTTCACGGCCCAAGAGTGTTCCAGGGCTGTAAACACATGTTTATGGTCCTAAATTATGATTTGAACACGAAAATGAAGGCTAAGGATGTTATACTAGAAGCTAGGATAGTTACCTTGGTGATTTAAAGCTTGAAATGAGTGATTTTTGGACCTAGATCTTGGATTGAGGAGAGAGGTTAGAGAGAGAGAGTGAAAAGGCTTCAAATGAGGCTTAAACAACTTTAAATATGGTTTGGATTTGAGACACGGTGGAATTCTACCCGATACTGACGTTAACCGAGGCTTTAGGTTGCACCCAATTAAATTGTCGTCACCCGATATGGTCGAAACTAAAATTTTTCTAATTACTAGTTTGGGGCGTTTTCATGTGTTTCTAACGTTTTGGGATACTTACGAGGTCAAAATAAAAGTTTTAATTTAAATGACCTAATCCAAAAACGAAATCGGAACAATTCGCTTAAGACGAGTTTTACGGACGGAACGGGTTGCGGCGATGGAACAACTTCGGGTTGTCACAAGTAGTCACTATAATACAACACTACAATACTTTATTATTTTCCCATTGCATTCATATTGTGATCTTCTCACATAAACGGCAATGTAAAAACTATATTTATGTTAATGATATTAACACTTGGAAAAATACACACTTTTACAAGACACAAACATACAGAACATTTGATGCCTTGGTAGAAGGCTACTTTTAGTAGAAAATATAGAATTTTCTAGGAGATACAAACATTTACTATAAACTTATACATCAAACACTTACAGACATTTTCATATGAAAAATGACACTAACATGTTTATGAACTCACCAGCTTTAAAGCTGATAAACTCTCTCAAAATAACTTGTATTCTCAGGTCATCAGTAGACAGGTACCGATGCCAGGCTTTGAGAAGACGGAGCTTTCAAGACTCGTCTCTTATTTTGGTGTCTTAAAACTATACGGAACACACTTGTATTAAATTATATTATTAATGCAATGGATGATGCTGTTACTTGTTTACTATTATCCTTTGTTGTGATATTGTACGTGACATCCTCCGCTCTAGAACGCTTCCTCCGTTCTGGTTTTGGGGTGTGACAAAAGCCCAAGGTGATGGATTAGTGATTACTAGTAGGCTAGAAGGTGGTTTAGGCTCAATGGTTGGGTTGTGCGTTGTCACACTCCAAAACCACGAACGGCGGAAACGTTCAGGGACGGAGGACGTCATGTACAGTATCACAACAGTGTAATATAATAAACAAGCAACAACATCATCCATTGCATTATAAGTAAAGTTTTAATACATGTGTGTTTCTTTCATTGTAGTAAGACACCAAAAATATACAATCAAAATAAAAGACGAGACTTGTCTGCTCCGTCTTCTCAAAACCTGGCCTCCGTACCTGTCTACTGATGACCTGAGAATACAAGTTATTTTGAAAGCGAGTATCAGATTTAAAGCTGGTGAATTCATAAGTATATAAGTGTCATTGCCTTGTTTTGTGAAAATCTGTTATAAAGGCCATGTAAATCGTTAAATGAAAATGTTGATGTACGTATGAAAAACCCTAGAAAATCCCTTATTTCCTATCAGTTTGAGATGTAGTCTTCTACCAAGACCCGAATGTTTTGTAAGTAAAATGATAGTTTTCCTTTAATTTTTTAGTACTAAAGTACTTAGTCTAACTCATCGTTTATGTGAAAGAATCACAAAATAAAGTAAACAGGAAAATGTACTACTGTAAGTGTTGTCACTAGGTACTAGGACTAACACATCATATGTAACTGTTATCCCAAGGTACTAGGGTTAACACGACCTATATAACCTAATGAACATCCGAAGATTTGTCCACTCACCTTCTGTACCGGCAGCAGGGTGGAAGGGGGGTTAATCCCGTAACAACGTTAACCTAATGATTATCCGAAGAGTTTCATCTCATCCTCTGTTGCAACAGGAGATGGAGGAATGGTTAGTTCCGTAACTGATGCCTAATATCAGAAACAACCTTAGACATCCGTAGATGTTCATGTTGGATAAGGTGTCTAAGTCCATAACTTATTTGGTATATACTTGACCCGACCGGCATGGTCCATTTGGGTTGCATCTCATCCAAACTATTATGGATAATTTTATGAGAGTTATACACATATGTTTATTAATATATTATGAGTTATAATATATTAATATGAAGTTACGTTATTTAATTAGTTTTAGTCTTAAATTAATTATGAATTAATTTAGAGATTAAAAGGAAGACTAATTAGATTATGGGCTATTTGTTTTATATAGTGTGGGCTAATACTCATTTGTTAATGGGCTAGGCTTATGTGGAAGTCCATGGATGATCCATGGAGCTTTTAACCCATGGATCCTTGGAAAGGAAAAGACATGGGTTATTAGGGTTTCACCCTAACCATGCACACTATATAAGCATGCTTATGGAGCATGAAATGGAGCCTAAGAGAAAACTAGTGAACTAGTGTGTGTGTGCATGTGTGTGGCCGATTTTATACAAGGGTGTATACTCTCTCAAAGTTTTCCAAGAGTTTGTGGTGTTTGTGATTCCATTTGAGGCATTCACACTATTGGTGCTTGGCCCTCAAACTCCTTAGAACCAAACTCACCAAAAGGTATGTAATCTCTTCTAACTCTTTTATGTTGAAATGTTCCCCATGCCATGTTAGATAGGTTATAAACCTTGGAAAATTATTATTTTGCATGTATTTAGACAAACATAGATCCAAGGTTTATTAGGGTTGCATGCACACTTAGGAAGTGTTAGATTGCTCAAAACCCAACAATGGTATCAGAGCCAGGTTTGCTTGTTTGATACTTGATGCAAAATAGTGAAAAAAGTCGAAATCGTTGCTGTCTGCATGGTGGACTCGCCGAGTCCATTGGGGGGGCTCGATGAGTCCAAGGCAAACTTCAACCTACTCGACGAGTCAATTCTTGCACTCGACGAGTAGGATCGAAAGAGTGCAGATTCTCGACTTTTGCTGCTGGTAATGGAATAGAAACATTACCCTAAATTGTTTTGGTGTTATAAAACTTATTTTAGTTGGTGTAATGGTTGTTCTAATCCATTTGCAATAGCATATATCAAAATTCCATGATTTTATGTGTTCATATAATTCTTGAATTTTTGATGATCATGTTCATGTTCTTATGAATTTAGAAAATTATAGGAATTATTTGCTGAATTGTTTACGATTAATTCTTTATCATTTATGTGTTTTAATGGAGTCCATAATTTGTCCTCAAGTTATGGATTTCCAAAGGTCACTCTTATTTAACACACATTTAAAACACATAAGTTACATGAAAATGAAGAGTCTTCATTTTTATGAACCTTTAATTCATAAGTTATGAAATGAAGAGTTTTGCAAAGTTACAAAAACTTGCCCTCAAGTTTTGGAATTTGTAAAGTTTCACACACTTTAATAAACTTTAATTCCAACCCTTAGAGTTTTAATAGTTAAAATTCAACCCTTATACTATTTATAACATTAATGGTTAATTATTATATATATGTATAAGAATAAGTCGTTTTACCGTTAGTAGGCCTCATTCACGAAGCCAGTCTATAAGGTGGGTATAAGGTTGTTGCCTATAAAATGGCGACTTAATGGGTGTATACTCTCACCCACCGCTTGCTTGATCGGTGGAGGGTCGTTAGCCGAACGGGTAGAACAATGACTTTAAATCCTCATTAAAAGTATAATGAATATTATAAAATAACTAAACTCTTTTAATTCCCAATCTTAGTTATTTTAGGAAAATGTGAACATGGTGCTAGTCCATGGAATTCACACTTTGTACCTTACCAAGTCGTTGGTGGAGCGTGTGTGGTTAACCGGCACACTAACTAGGACTAGTAAGGATCACGAAGGGTGACTTAATGTTTGTCATAGATCAATGGAGCGTGTGTGGTTAACCGACACATTGATTAGGTGATAATATTAAGGGTACCAAGTGAATTAGCATGGTTATTCACACCTTGTTTTGTGATCCTCGGCATCCCAGTCACAAAACTTGAAGGGCACAATCGAGATTGAAACATGCCATTGAAAAGTTCAATGAATCTCAAAAGAATCTAGGAATTTCAAATCCAATTAAACCTAATAAATCATTTCGTTTTCATGGTGGAAATTGGTGAATCGTCATTCACCTACCTTTCAAATATATTATTACTTAGATTACGGCATCCCTCTTCTAAGTGTAATATATTGTGATTGGATCCTAGCCTTAATATTACATTTGGGTGTCTTATTAAGGATCCTATGTAAATCTAAACTTACTTTCTTCTTTCAGATGTCTTCCAACACTAATGCTTCAGGCTCTAACCCAACTGGTTCTTTCTCTCTCATGAACTTTGTGGGAGGGTCATCTTTGATGGTTCCAACTTCATGGATTGGATTAGGAACATCAGGATGGTTACTCGTTATGAGGACAAGGAATATGTCCTCGATAAGGAGTTAAAAGAACTTGATGAGTCTACTGCTACTCCTGAGGAGATCGCTGAATTCAGGACTCATGAGAGAGAGATACTACTAAGGTGGCATGTATCATGATGGCCACGATGACAACCGAGCTCCAAAAGTCGTATGAAGATTTCTACCCTTTTGAGATGCACCAAGACCTGATGGAAAGGTACCATCAGAGTGCTCGTCAGGAGCGGTATGAAATAATCTCCATAATAACTACCCGCATGAAGGACGGTGAATCCGTCACGGGCCACATGCAAAAGATGCAAAGGTATGTGGACCGTTTGCTGAAGCTGAATGTTAACATCCCTGAGGAGTTGGCAATTGACATCATTTTGCACTCCTTGCCTTCTTGTTATGATCATTTTCGAATGACATATCATATGAACAAGGAGGAAGTTACCCTCAACAAGCTTCAAGGACTCTTGAAGACCGTGGAATCCGGTCTCAAGGGTAAGGCGGTTGTTACCTCTACTACTCCTACTCCAACATCTACCCTTGTTTTAGCTATTGGGCAAGGCAAAGGGAAGAAGAGGAAGCACCCTTCGAAGGGTACCAACGGAAAGTCTCTTGAAGGCTCCTCATCAAAGACCAAGGGCGGTTCTGCCACTCCTTCTGCCATTCCCAAGGATGCTGAATGCTTTTATTGCCATGAAAAGGCACACTGGAAGCGAAACTGCCCTAATTACTTGCAGGATCTAAAGGATGGGAAAGTGAAACCCACCCATGCAGGTATTTACACTATATTGTCTAATTACTCAACATATTCTAACTCTTGGGTGCTTGATACAGGATGTGGTATTCACATATGTTCTGATTTGCAGGGCCTAAGAAGAAGTGAGGATGTGGAGCACGGAAAGATAAACTTAATCATGGGGAATAGGAAGGCTTCACCTGTTTCCAAGATTGGAGTTCATACTTTGTTGCTTAATAATGGGTTAAAATTAGATTTGAATAAATGTGTGTACTCGTCTGAAATGGCGAGGAATATTATTTCTTTTCATGCTTTGTACAAACAAGGTTTTACCTTTTCGTTTGATAATGAATGTGGTGGTATTAATGCTTTCTTTAATAATGTGTTCTATTTTAAAGCATTACCTTGTGATGGTGTGTATGAAACTGTGTCGATTGTAGACAACTTAGGAAATAATGTGTTGTATATTGATTCTTCTACTATCCTAGATAAGGCATCATTGTGGCATTGTCATCTTGGACATGTAAACAAGAAACGCATAGGCCAACTCCAAAAGAGTGGAGTCTTGGAATCATTTGACCTTAAATCGGATGATAATTGTGAATCTTGTCTACTTGGAAAGATGACAAAATCACCCTTCACTGGAACTTGTGAGAGGGGTGAGGGTTTGTTGGACCTAATACATACTGATGTATGTGGGCCATTCAAAACCGCCACAAGGGATGCTAATCGGTATTATGTGACTTTTATTGATGATTTTAGTAGATGTGGGTATGTCTACTTAATCAAACATAAGTAAGAAACCTTTGAAAGGTTTAAGGAATTCAAACAGGAAGTAGAAAATCAATTGGGCAGGAACATTAAGATGCTTCGATCCGATCGAGGTGGTGAGTATCTTAGCACCAAGTTCCTTGACTATCTTAAGGAGTGTGGGATTGTCTCACAATTGACTCCTCCCAGGACACCACAGCTGAATGGTGTAGCTGAGAGGCGTAATCGAACTTTGTTGGACATGGTTCGCTCTATGATGAGTCGAGTTTCGTTACCAATCTCTTTTTGGGGGTACGCCTTAGAGACTGCCGCCCATATCCTTAATCTAGTCCCTACAAAGAAGGTTACCAAAACACCTCATGAGATGTGGACTGGGAAGGTTCCCAATTTGGACCACATCAAAATTTGGGGCTACGAAGCTTTCGTGAGGCGTGAAACACATGATAAGCTTGAACCCCAAAGCGAAAGGTGTATTTTCATCGGCTACCCACAGAAATCCTTCGGTTACCTCTTCTACAGACCCAGTGAGAATGTGGTCTTTGTAGCACGAAGAGGGATCTTTCGCGAGAAAGAATTTATAAGCCAAGGAGACAGTGGGAGGCAGATTGATCTTGAAGAAATTCAAGAATCAATTGGTGAAGGAACCTCAGACACTAGCAATCAACCTGAGGAGGAAACTCCTGTTGATCCAGCTGACGAGTCTGTACCTCCGAGGCGTTCCACACGGGTTAGGAACACACCTTCATTTTATTATGGCTTTCATATTACTACGGAAGGTGATACGTTTATTAGTGATAGTACACTGGTAAATTTGGATGAACCCAGCAGTGTTAAGGAAGCCATGGCAGGCCCGGAGTTTGCTAAATGGAAGGAGGCTATGGACAATGAGATACAGTCCATGTATGACAATCAAGTTTGGAACTTGGTTGACAATCTACTAGGTTGTAAAACAGTCGGGTGCAAATGGATCTTCAAGAAGAAGACAGACATGGAAGGAAAAGTGCATACTTATAAGGCTCGACTGGTTGCGAAGGGTTTTACTCAAACTCAAGGTATTGATTATGATGAAACCTTCTCGCCGGTAGCAAAGATTAAGTCTATTAGGGTTATGTTAGCCATTGCAACATTTCATGATTATGAAATATGGCAAATGGATGTCAAAACCGCTTTCCTTAATGGAAAGTTGGCTGAGGATGTGTACATGAATCAGCCAGAGGGTTTTGTCAGTGCAGAGTAACCTAATAGAGTATGCAAGCTTGAGAAATCCATTTATGGATTAAAACAAGCATCTCGTAGCTAGAATCTTTGTTTTGATGAGAAGGTAAAAGAGTTTGGCTTCTCGAGAAGCGAAGATGAGTCTTGCGTGTATGTCAGAGCTAGTGGGAGTATAGTTAGCTTCTTGGTACTGTATGTGGATGACATACTACTCATAGGAAATGACATCCCAACCTTGCAGGAGGTTAAGTCCTGGCTTGGGAAGTGCTTTGCTATGAAGGACCTAGGGGAGGCTACCTATATCCTAGGGATAAGGATATTAAGAGAAAGGAGTAGAAGACTAATTGGACTTAGTCAGAGTATCTACTTGGATAAGGTGTTGAAAAGGTTCAACATGGAGAATTCCAAGAAAGGAGATTTACCGATCCAAAGCAATACCAAACTGAGTAAGACTCATAGTCTGAGTACAAAGGCAGAGATAGCTGAGATGAGCCAATTACCGTATGCTTCTGCAGTTGGCTCGATCATGTATGGTATGACTTGTACCCGTCCTGATGTGGCATTTGCTTTGAGCATGGTCAGCAGGTATCAGGGGAACCCTGGCAAGCTCATTAGACCGCGGTAAAGAACATTCTCAAGTACCTGCGGAGGACTAAGGATTGGATCCTTACCCTTGGTGGCAGTGATGACTTGAGAGTATTAGGGTATAGTGATGCTGGTTTTCAGACTGATAGGGATAATTTCCGCTCTCAGTCGGGCTGGATCTTTACCTTAAATGGAGGGGCAATTTCTTGGAAGAGTTCCAAGCAGGAGACGGTGGCTTATTCGACTTGTGAATCAGAGTATATAGCAGCGAGCAAAACTTGATTGATAGAAGCCTGAGCCATAATCGTGTTTCGAGAAATCCTACGCACCATGATTGGTAGGACTCTATCAGCAGAACCTCCTTCAGTGAGGTTGTAGAAACTTCGGTCTCCATTGTAGGGAATGGGTTGACCTTGTTCCCGACTCCATTCCATCAAGTTAATGGCCCACAAGGGTGTGGGTCCTTGAAACACCGTACGGGGGTTCGGGTTTGGGTTTTGAGCAGCTGGGGGTAGGTTGTTGACTTCTGGCTCCGAGTCCGAACTATCGGAAAAGCCCTCAACATGGTGATCATCCAAAGGAATTGGGTGATCATCTTCTGGTTCTGCCTCTAGCCAACCAACATTGCCTTGGTTTGGGAAGTACGGATCGCCATGGTGAAATCCAGCCATTTTAATCTACGCGAGAAAGGGGATATAAGAAATAGCTTAAATAGACGAACTAACTAAGATAATTACAGTAAGATCAAATACCCATATGGTATTTCTTTATGGTTGTGTTGGTAAGTTTTTAGACTTGTTGCCACATCACAACCATTCTTGGGCATATGCTAATCACTCCTCGGACCAGCATAGTTGATCAAGCTATGCCATTCCCAAGACTGATCATATATCCCCAGGCTTACTTGTGATATTCAACAATCGTAATACTTCTGTTCTTATCATTGTGACACTGATTTTAGTATAAATGCAGGCACGTATACTTACTTAAATATTTTATTATTTATAAGCATAACTCTTAGACAGAGTGTTTTAATCCCATGTATTTATAGTTAGTATATGTTTTATGGGTTGATATACTTAATTCACTATAAACAATGCTCCGGTACCAATCTGTCACACTCCAAAACCACGAACGGCGGAAACGTTCAGGGGTGGAGGACGTCATGTACAGTATCACAACAGTGTAATATAATAAACAAGCAACAACATCATCCATTGCACTATAAGTAAAGTTTTAATACATGTGTGTTTCTTTCATTATAGTAAGACACCAAAAATATACAATCAAAATAAAAGACGAGACTTGTCTGCTCCGTCTTCTCAAAACCTGGCCTCCGTACCTGTCTATTGATGACCTGAGAATACAAATTATTTTGAAAGCGAGTATCAGCTTTAAAGCTGGTGAATTCATAAGTATATAAGTGTCATTGCCTTTTTTTTGTGAAAATCTGTTATAAAGGCCATGTAAATTGTTAAATGAAAATGTTGATGTACGTATGAAAAACCCTAGAAAATCCCTTATTTCCTATCAGTTTGAGATGTAGTCTTCTACCAAGACCCGAATGTTTTGTAAGTAAAATGATAGTTTTCCTTTAATTGTTTAGTACTAAAGTACTTAGTCTAACTCATCGTTTATGTGAAAGAATCACAAAATAAAGTAAACAGGAAAATGTACTACTATAAGTGTTGTCACTAAGTACTAGGACTAACACATCATATGTAACTGTTATCCCAAGGTACTAGGGTTAACACGACCTATATAACCTAATGAACATCCGAAGATTTGTCCACTCACCCTCTGTACCGGCAGCAGGGTGGAAGGGGGGTTAATCCCTTAACAGCGTTAACCTAATGATCATCCGAAGAGTTCCATCTCATCCTCTGTTGCAACAGGAGATGGAGGAATGGTTAGTTCCGTAACTGACGCCTAATATTAGAAACAACCTTAGACATCCGTAGATGTTCATCACCCAGTGTTGCTAACAGCTGGGCTCCGGAATGGTTAGTCCCGTATAGACATCCCGTTGAACTGGGATAGGCAGGAAAATTTACACCGAAGGTACGAATAAATCTTCCTAATTACTCTAGGTACAAGTATCCACGTAAGTGAGTACAGGATAATGTATCTAAGTAACAGTATTCATGTATGGTATTCATGTATCATGTAAGTATATGTAAACGTACTCATGTATCATGTAATCAAATGTAAAGGTACTCATGTATCAGGTAATGTACTGGTATAGACTCATGAATGAACTGACTCTTGTGTGATTCCTTGTAATAGGAATTATGTTTGATATCTCCAAATTATCCCTATGATAATTTACTGGAAGGTAATTGGCTGTTCAAGTAGGTTTATACACTCTTACTACTCAAGGGTGTGAGAAACTAAATGAAAACTGTAAACTATAACATCAATACATATATAAGAATATAAGTGTACATGCATAGTTTAGTTCAATACTGTAAAATGGTTTTATAAGACATCTTATGGGTTTTGAACAATAATTAACAATGACTTGATGTCATTTATAATATACATTTCAAAGGTAAAACAATTGATAACAATGCGTTTTTAAGATTTAAAACCATTTGATGCATCACATTTTGTAGTATGTGAAATCTGATAAATGACAAACACAGTTATAAAATACATAACAATGATTTAATAACATGTTTGTTTCTACTTGTATTCCCCCACCCTTTAAAGCATTTAAAATCATTTAAAACATTGATTAGGGGTATGAACTCACCTGTAGTTGGTGATTGGAATGAACTGAACGGTATAGGATGGCTAGGTGTCAAGCGAGGACTTGTACACACACTACGATCCTAATGAACATATAATCACACATATATGCATTCAATTAGTCTTAAATCATGAATTGATAAAGTTAAGATATCCTAGGCATAATAAACACTTTATATAAGTGTTATAGGCCCTAAGGATTGCATCTAAGCTAATGTGGGACAAGGCACTTGTGTTTAGGGTTCCAAAGGACCCTATAATTGAGTTTACTCCTCATATAATAACACACATGGAGTTTACGGTTGTAAACTCTTGAGTTTACGGCCGTAAACTCCCAAACATGTGTGTTTGGTGTGTTTTGAAGTCCCAAATGCTTTCTAGAATTATTCTAACTTGGTGGCTAAGTTCTTGGAAGGGTTTAAGGTCTAGAAACACTCCATTTAGGAGTTTACGGCCCTGAAGCCAATCCCCTTAGTGTTTACTGCCGTAAACTCTAAGTATGGTGGGTTTTTGTTGTTTTCAAGCCTCTTGCATTTGAAGGATATGTTCTAGGCAATTGTTTAAAGCAAATGGGGACCTTAGGCACACTTTGGTGCCATTCTTTTGAGTTTACGGCCCAAGAGCATTCTCTTGGCCGTAAACTCACTTTGATGAGTGATTTTTATGTACTTTGGTTCTTCATTTTTGTGGGAAACAATTCCATGAAGGGGTCTAGGGCTTTAGGTGTCTTGAAAACACCCTTTTGTCCATTTCTATGGAGTTTACGGCCTAAGATACCCTTGGGCCGTAAACTCACATTTTTTTTGTGTCTTTTGATGTGTTTAAGGCCTTACACTTCATGGGAAAATATCCTAGATAAAAGCCTTTAAGTCTTATAGTCCTTAAATCACCATTTTGAGCTTGAAAAGGGAGTTTACGGCCTAAGCAACTCTTGGGCCGTGAAATCCCCATGCTTGGGTGATTTGTGGTTGTTTTCTTGTCCCTAACATGTATACATAAGCATCTAAGGCCTTATCATAACATAAGTGTCGGTTTTGGCTTCGTTTCGGGAGTTTACCGCCCAAGAACACCTTGGGGTGTAAACTCCTAGATTTCATGTTTTAGCCCTCTAAATCATGTTATAGACACATAAAGCTTTCTAACATTACTAGAAAGAGTTACTCACATTTTGGTATAAAACCCGAAGATCCGTCAGAGAGAAAATGGCTTTTCTCTAGTCGGAAATGTGAATAATGAATGATTTTGGTTTAGAAATCTATTTATAGTCCTGAGATATTTTGGCAGAAAATATTTTTATTCCTGAAATGATCCCTAATAAAATAGAGTATTGGAATAACAGTGTTGCACAAAACCCTAGTGCACCCACTCTCCTGATATTTCCTGAAGTGTAAACCCTGAATTTCTCAAACTTACGCGAAGAGTCTGAAAATTAACTGTGACTGCTACAACTTCTATTGAAGTGATATAGTTTGTATAGAATGGAAATTTCGGGTTGTCACATGTGTGGTAACCTACGAATTGAATTAGGGTAGCATGAAGGCTAGGGCAACATTTTAAAGGCTTTATAAGTGCTTAAAACCGTTACTTTTTGCTTCATAAAGCCTTATAGCACTTTTTTTATACTCTTTGGTGGATCAGGGTTACACTTTAATGCTTCTTATGGCTCCTTAATGGAGCATGGATGTTTTTTTCATTTATTATTTTGTCAGACGTTTTTTTTTTTGTGGTTTCATGAGTTTCTTTAATTTTCATTATTAGTTTTACTGATTTGTTGGTTGGGTGGCTTGTAACAACCAAATTTGTAATAAAGGCTTCATATAATCCAAGTTTATGCTTGGAAAAAGGAGATAGATGAAATTTTAATCGAAAGAACCTTTGTTCACTTTCAATTGTAGTTATAGTTCACAACTTGTCATAGTCGAGATGTGTTCTTGATTTGCTACGCATTCAATCAAATATGTCTTGGATTGTTTTAACCGGTATACAGCTTAGTAGGTCTCTATTTGTTACTAATCTATCAATTTCTTCCCATACTCAACCCTACTCACTTAATCAAGCCCATAAAGGCATCAAAAGATAATCACCTTTGTGTCCCTAAACATGCAATACGGGAGTTGCTGATTAGTGAAGCCCGTGGTGGTAGTTTGGCGGGTCATTTTTCCATTACCAAAACTTTGGAGGTGGTTTAAGAACATTTCTTTTGGCCTAAGATCTTGGGGTTGTAACCAACATAGTAGGCAAGTATGTTACATGTGAGTTGACGAAAAAATCTTTCAAGCATGGTGTTTACACTTCTTTGTTGGTTCCTATTCGTCCTTGGGAAGATGTGTCAATGGAATTCATTATGGCCTTGCCTAGAACTCAAAGGGGAAGGATTCCATCACAGTGGTAGTGGATAGGTTTTCAAAAATTGCTCACTTTGTGTCATGTTATAAAGCCAATGATGCATCTAACGTGTGTGATTTGTACTTTAAAGAGGTGGTTCGCTTGCATATAATACCTAAAACTATTGTTTCTGATAGGGATTCGATGTTTTTGAGTTACTTTTGGAAAACTTTGTGAAGGAAAGTTGGTACTAAGTTACTTTTTAGTACTAAGTTACATTGTTGAGGGGATTGGTTAGAAAAATTCGAAAACATTTGGACATCAAACTTGCACATTCTTAGTTTGCTTGTAATCGTTCTCCTACTTATGCTACAGGTCACTTTACTTTTGAATTGTGTATGGTTTGAATCCTTACATGTCTTTGGATCCTTAGTTTGCCTATAATCGTTCTCAAACCTGTTACTTTTTGCTTCATAAAGCCTCCTAGGCATTTTAATACTCTTTGGTGGATTAGGGTTACACTTTAATGCTTCTTATGGCTCCTTAATGTAGCATGGACATTTGTTTCATTCATTAGTATGTCATCCATTATTTGTGTAGTTTCATGAGTTTCTTTAATTTTCATTTTTAGTTTTACTAAATAGTTGGTTGGGTGGCTTGTAACCACCAACTTTGTAATAAAGGCTTCATATAAGCCAAGTTTATGAATGGAAAAAGGAGATAGATGAAATTTTAATCGAAAGAACCTTTGTTCACTTTGAATTATTGTTATAGTTCACTACTTGTCCTAGTCAAAACTTTCTCTTGACTTGATACACATTCAATCAAATATGTCTTGGATTGTTTTAACCGGTATACAGCTTAGTAGGTCTTTATTTGTTAGTAATCTATCAATTTCTTCCCATAATTAACCCTACCCACTTAATCAAGCCCATAAAGGCATCAAAACATAATCACCTTTGTGTCCCTAAACATGCAATACGGGAGTTGCTGATTAGTGAAGCTCATGGTGGTGGTTTTAGTGGGTCATTTTTACATTACCAAAACTTTGGAGGTGGTTTAAGAACATTTCTTTTGGCCTAAGATGTTAGGGATATAACCAACATAGTGGGCAACTGTGTTATATGTGAGATGACGAAAAAAACTTTCAAGCATGGTGTTTACACTCCTTTGCCGGTTCCTATTTTCCCTTGGGAAGATGTGTCAATGGAATTCATTATGGCTTTGCCTAGAACTCAAAGGGGGAAGGATTCCATAACAGTGGTAGTGGATAGGTGTTCAAAAATTGCTCACTGTGTGCCACGTCATAAAGCCAATGATGCTTCTAATGTGTGTGATTTGTACTTTAAAGGGGTGGTTCGCTTGCATATTATTCCTAAAACTATTATTTTTGATAGGGATTCCATGTTGTTGAGTTACTTTTCGAACACTTTGTGGAGGAATGTTGGTACTATGTTACTTTTTAGTACTAAGTTACGTTGTTAAGGGGGTTGGTTAGAAAAAATTCAAAACATTTGGACATCAAAATTGCACATTCTTAGTTTGCATGTAATCGTTCTCCTACTTATGCTACAGGTCACTCTCCTTTTGAACTGTGTATGGTGTGAATCCTTACATGACTTTGTGTCACACCCCAAAAACCAAAGGCGGAAACATTTTCGGGGTTGACTCCACGTTGAGTATCAAATCCAATGCACATAGTAAGTAAAGTAAACAACCATTACATTACATATTTAATGCTTTACATTTGTTTGAAAGTGAAGTTGTACAGGAGTGATACATAGTATATACGAACAAAAGTAAGACGAGTCTTCAACGCACTCCATCTTTGCCCAAAAGGAATCATCGGGTACATGTCTAATGCGGACCTGAGAATACAAGCAGTTTGAAAATCAGCATAACACTGGTGAGTTCATAAGCGGTTTTGTTTTCTGAAAATGTACAAGTTCCTTTTTGTTTCTGTTTCTGAAAAAGTTACACACCAAGAAAATCCCATATTTTCTTAAAAGTTGGTTACTAATGTGAAAGATGTATACTGAAAACCTAGTTGTTCTTGTGAGTGGTATTAGTTTTAACACGTATATAAAACAAATGAATGTAAAGTAAACATAGTTACTTGTTCATTATTACCATTTAGTAAATCTTTGTTATTCAAATTGTGAGTTCCATAACCATACGATAGACTAGATATGGCAATAAGTAGTCCACATCACCTTATGACTTTCGTCACCCTTGAACCTTTCGGTTTGGCTGTAGCTAGCAGCCAGGTATGGGGTAGTCAGCCCCATATAGATCTATACACTCAAGTCATGTTCTCCCTCCAGGAGATTCTAATTACGGGGGCGGACCTCCACTCACGTATCTCTGTGGAGTGTTACCGAGGACTTGTCTCCAATTTATAGGAATAACAAATTTACTAGTAATAATATAGAAAGGTACTAATGCAAACGATGATCCTCCACTCGCGTATCTCTGAGGAGTGTTACCGAGGACAAAACAATGTACTAGGTTTAATGTTTCAAGTTCAAAGGTTATGCTTTTAACTGATATAATGCGGAAACCATTTGTGAAAATATAAAATACAACATTTTATAATGTTTTTCACAAATAAGATGAAAGAAGGAACTTTCATCTTATTAGAACTTAAATTGTCATCTCTGCGTGATCTCCTTCTATTCGATCGCTTTTCAGGTTCCCAACCATCCTCTTCCCCGTTAGAAACCTGTGATGACGCTCGAGATCGAGTTCTTTGTGCTTGTGCCTCCATTCGTTCCATTCTTTCATGTACTTGGTTAAATTCATTTGTCATCAAACGTCGCATCTCCTCCATCATAACTTGAACTTGAAGGTTTGGTGGGGGGGTTTGATCACCCATCTTATATTTTTGCTAACAAAAAAAAGTAAGTTACTTCCTCCCAACACTCGCTCACGTGTTTCTCTCAAAAATAGTTCACTCAACCCTCGTGTATCCCTCGAATGGCTTTTACTTTCTTTAATCTCACCACACAGCCTTTTATCACTCCTTTTAACTCTTAAAGTTCTAAACAAACTAAAGAAGCAATTATGAAATTTGAACTTGTATCCTTGAGGAATTCAAACTTACCAAACAAATTTACAAAATGTATCCAAAATAAAGTAACCTCAATCTATGAAAAGAAAGCCAAACAAACTTGGCTTTGCTAATGATGAAACAAACAATGACTTATTTTTTTTGGAAAAAAAATGACTACAGAATTCAAATTGACTTTATAGAAAAAGAGGCTTTACTTGTTCTTCCTCTTCTTTCTTTCTTTTTTTTTTTTTCCTTTTTTCGTTTTTTTCTCTTTTTTTCTTTGTAAATCTTTTTTTTCGTTTTTTTTTTCTGTAATTTTTTTTTTTTGCTTCTTTTCGTTTTTTTTTTTTTACTTTTGATTTTTTTGAGGAAGCTAATAGCCAAATGAAAATATAAAGGAAACAAAAAGAAATGAAGAATATAGAAGTTTGACAACTTAGAAATTCAAAAGTCGCTAGTAAGAACCTTGACAGCTTATGACAAGACTTGCTACCAATATGCGTCTTAGAACTCAAGTAATCAAGAAAAATAAAGAATAAAATAGATATGCAACACAAAGAACTGGCTCTGATACCAAATGATGTGATCTCACCCAAAATTGAGGTTTGAACACGTTTCGCCCGATCGTTCTTTTGGTTGCAGAATTGTAAAACAAAGGTGGAAACTGCGACCCGTTGTCTATAAAGAGACAAGAAGCTTGGTATAAACACCACAATCAACCCACAAAATTGATTGATAAGTTTGAACGCCACAAGCTATGAAAATCTAATATGTTCTAAAGTTCACAAAGAACGAAAAGAGTTAAAAACTCACAAATTGTATTCAAAACTTGATTGATTTCGAATAGATACATAGACCACGTTTTTATAGTGTGGGAAGAGTACCTAAAGAGCCATGAATTAAAGGAGTGTCTTTAATTTAAGGCATTTAACCCCAAGTTTAAAACTATGAACCTAGACATGGTTTATCACAAAGTTCATGTAACCTAAGACCCTTTTATCTTCCCAACACTTATTTAGGAGACATAAAACGAAAATTACATATTAAAATATAGAAAAAATGAAATGGGCTAGATAAAGCTGTTATTGGATCTTGTAAATCACTCTTGGACTTGAATTATTGTAATCCAACTTTGATTAGGTCCAGTGGGTCTCCCTGCACTTTCTTGAGAACAAACTTCTCTAATCAACCCATTTAAAGCCTCCTTGAATATGGCAACCCAAAGTTTACTCCATCGCCGTAACCCGTTTCCGCCCATAAAATTTGTCTCTTTTGAATTGTTTCCGTTTAAGTTTTAAATTAAGTCATTATTTTTGAGATTTCTATTATGACTTAATGTGTGTCTAAACATGATTAGAATTCATTTTATCACTCCATATTTGTAACAACCCGAAAATATCGTATCATTTCTTGTAACTCTTTCGTAGTACAATTCACGCAACCAATCGTCGTTTCCAAATTCGATTTCCGATCTTCCGTTAAATTAAGTCATTAACTAGTACGTATTTAAAATGACTTAATGGGTGTCTTAATACATTTAGAAATCATTTTAACACCCAACTTTAGTGATCGGAATATTTCTAAAAATTACCGTATCGGGTTACGGTAACTCAATCGGGTACAACCAAAAGCCTCGTCTAACGCCGGTATCGGGTAGAATTCCACCGTGTCCAAAACTTAAACACTATATAAACGTGTTTAAGCCTCCATTTGAAGCCTTTGGCCAATTTCTCATTTAACTCTTCCAACCTCTCTCCTAATCCAAATTCAAAGGTCCAAAACTAAGATTTAAGGCTTCCAATCAAAGAGGTAACACACCTAACTTGTTATTCAACCTCTTTAGCCTTCAAATTGATGTTTAATTTGTGTTTTGGGACCAAGAACATGAGTTTACGGCCAAGGAACAAGCTTGGGCCGTAAACTCCTAAAGATGGGGTTTTTAAGCCCTAAAACCCCTCCTAAACAATGTTGGACATTAGATATGGCTTAATGACTTAATGGAAAGGACTTATAACACTTTAAACATTGATTTTGAGGGACAAAAGTGAGTTTATGGCCAAGACATATTCTTGGGCCGTAAACTCCTCTTAAATGGGGATTTAGTGCCCTAAAACATGTCCAAATGCCTTGAAACTCAACCAATGGCCTTGTGGTAAAATCTAGATGCATCTAAAAATAGTTTCAGGGTTTGAAACATATCAAAAGTGTCATTTATAGGAGTTTATGCCCTAGGAACATACCCTTGGCCGTAAACTCATAAAACTATGTTAATGATGCATCAAAGACACTCAAATAGCTTGTATAAATTTCTAGAATCACATGTGATTGTTTTAAGCATCAAAAACTAACTTTTTCATGGGTTTAAGAGAGTTTACGGCCTTAGAACATACCTCTAGGCCGTAAACTCCAAAAAGTGTGTTAAATGATGTTCTAAATTCATAACAAGGCTTGGAAAATTAACTAGAATCACATGTGATTGTCCTTTGAAGTTCAAATCAATTTTCTTTGGCCATAGGTGAGTTTACGGCCGTAAAATCTTATGGGGTGGCCGTAAACTCCCAATTAAGTGTTAAAATTTCATACAATCCATTCCAAGGCATTTTAGAAATCCATTCAAACAATCCCCATGTCCATTTAAGCCATTAAACACCCAAAATCACACCCACATGAGTTTACGGCCATAAACTCATGTATGTATGTGTTCTATGGCTGTAAACTCTTTAAAATGTTTACTCTTGGGGAGTAAACTCAAGTCCCAAGTCCCTAGTGCCATTACACGTCCGAAGATGTCACCCGGGTCACTCCAAATGCTTGTTTTGAGGTGTTTAACCTCATTGGAGTGTAATGTTCCATATGATTAGTGAATGTATCTCTAATTGTATATATATGGACATTATATCATTTTACATAGGGACATCGCGAGTAATCAAACCCCGAACCAACGTCTAGTATTCAAAACCGACACGTTTCCGAGTCCGGTGAGTTCATACCCCTACCCTTTTTCACTGTTTTCACTGTTTTCAGGGGGGAACACAAGCAAAGTACAAGAGAATTCTTGTACTCAAAACATGTTTTTCAAATGTGTGTTTCATATTTCATATGCTTTAATTACTGATCATCACAACTGATAACCATTTGAACATGCAGATCACGTAACATGTATTTGTGAAATAGGTCTTTAAACTGTTATGTTTTACATATATCTCACAAATGGTTTTTCCACATTTTATCAGTTAAAAGCATGACATTAAGCATTTGAACATAATACCTGTACACTGTTTTGTCCTCGGTAACACTCCACACACATGCGCGAGTGGAGGACTATCATATTATTACTAGTAAATTTGTTAATCCTGTATGATTGGAGACACGTCCTCGGAGAACACGCTACTGAGATATGCGAGTGGAGGACTACACCCATAACCAGAATCTCTGGTATTTAAAAGAGCGTGACTTGAGTGTATAGATCTATATAGGGCTGACTACCCCACACCTGGCTGCTAGCTACAACCGAACCGAAATGGTTCAAGGGTGACGAAAGTCATAAGTATGTGGATGACTTATTGCTACATGTGGACTACTTATTGCCACAGGTTTTAGTCTATTGTATGGTTATGGAACTCGTAATTAGGATAACAGAGATTTACTTATAATAATAATGAACCACTTTATACAATTTTTACATCTTTAACATACTGTAACTAACATTCAGGAAAGTACGGGACTTTCCTGGGGAAAACATGGAACCTAATCGCGATTACATCTTTAACATCGTTTACATTAGAAACTAACATGCAGGAATGCATGGGGCTTTTCTGGGTAACACTTACATAACTAGAAAGAGTAACAAACTGGATAACATTACATCTTTTACAATTGATAACAGACAATAAGGAAAGTATGGGACTTTCCTGGTAACACATGATAAGTAAACAGAAACAGTTTAACAAGTCAGATAACCAACTATACGTTTTCACATGAGTAGACATGTTTTCAGTGTACAAACTTACTATACTTTACATTTGTGAAACAATAACCAACTTTTAAGAGAATACGGGATTTTCTTGGTGTACATAACATTACAGAAACAGAAAGGAAACTCGATACATTTTCACAAACAAAAACCGCTTATGAACTCACCAGCTTTATGCTGATTTTCAAACCGCTTGTGTTCTCAGGTCAGCGTTAGAACAGGTACCCGAAGATCCCTTTTGCTCGAAGACGGAGTACATGAAGATCCGTTTCATTTTGTTTATATATATACTATGTATCAGAACTGTACAAACTTTACTTTTGAAACAACTGTAAAACTTTTCTTATGTAATGTAATGGTTGCTTTACTTTACTTACTATGTGCATTGGATTTGATACTCAACGTGGAGTCAACCTCGGGAACGTTTCCGCCTTCGGTTTTCGGGGTGTGACAGATTGGTATCAGAGCCCTTGTTTATAGTGAATGAAGTATACCAAACCTTACAAAGTATAAAACTATAAACACTAAAGGGCCTAAGTGCTCTGAATTAAAAGTATCTTCAAACTACAAGTATTTTCAAAAGTATACAAGTATACCGAACCGTCGTCATCCGTAACCACAAGTAGAACAGAACATAAGTAATTAGGTGTTGTGTGCTATGGTTAAACCTGGGTAGTTATGTAGTCGTGTCTAAGGTCAATATAGCCTGGCCAACTATATTCATTCGAGACACGGCCAACATGTGCTTGGGAGTGACTGTGGTATGCAACATGCCTAAAACTTACCCTAATATCCCAAACATCGAACCATTGTCGACATCAATTCATGAAATACTATGGGAGTATTTCTCGATCCCAATCCTCTGTAGTAATCCTTATTCGAGTGGCTTTCTGTGATTATTCTTAGCGATAAATTATCTGTTCGATAACTCTTTCCTGCTTTCTCGCTTATTCGAATCATATAACTGCCATATCTATCGATTCAATATAGAGGACTTACCATCCTCTCTTTCTTGATCTTATTAGATCAAGATGCCTCCCAAAAGAGACCTAGCTCAAAGAACAACAACAATCCTTCTTCGCCGCCGCCTCCTCCCCAGTTTGACCTAGCATGGCTCCAGACGATGATGACAGCTGATGTCACAAATGAACCCTAGTGGTTCCAGAGGTGGTCCTCAATCTCAAAACCCCGAGGTTAGCCAGGGACACCAAAGAGGGGGTTCCTACAAGGATTTCATGAACGCAAAACCAACATCCTTTAATGGCGCTGGAGGTGTCATTTCCTTATCTCGATGGTTCGAGAAAATAGAATCCATCTTTGAAATATGTGCTTGTGCGGAGTCCGATAAAGTCAAGTTCGCAGCCTGTAAATTCGTTGACAAAGCCTTGACTTGGTGGAATGGCCGAGTCAAATCTCTAACCTTACCCGTAGCCAATGCCATGGGTTGGGAGGCCATGAAAGAACTTCTCATTGCCAAGTACTGCCCCCGTGGTGAAATGCAGAAACTAGAGCACGAGCTCTGGAACCTGAAGATGAATGGTTCCGACATTGCTGCATACACTTCCCGATTCGATGATCTCGCACTTCTCTGCCCGGGATTAGTCACTCCTAAGAACAAAAAGATCGAAAGGTTCGTTTGGGGGTTATCCCAACCGACAAAGAGTCACGTTTTGGCTGCTCGTCCGGATACCTATGATAGTGCCAAGACTTTAGCTCAAATTCTGATTGATCACAGCGACGATGTTAAGGAAATCACTACCACTTGTGAGCCGACTCAAAGGAGTGGCGAAAAGAGAAAACTCTGGAAGATGAAGAAGGGTCAATCTTCTCAAGGATCTTCCAAGAAACAGCAGACGGTAGCAGTCCATGCTGCTACTACTACCCCTATTGCTGCTGCTTCTGTCATGGGATCCACAGCCCCAACTCCTACCAGTAAATATGCTGGTAACCTCCCTCTGTGTGACAAGTGTAAATACCATCATCATCCTGGTCCTTGCCGAGAACTATCATGTACCAACTGTGGTAAGAGAGGGTACACAGTTCGATTATGCAGAACTCCTACCCAATCAGCCAACCAATCATCTGGAGCAGGTGTTAGTCAAGCCTGCTACAACTGTGGTGAAGTTGGTCACTTTAAAAGGAATTGTCCCAAGAAGTCAACTGCTGATAACACTGGAAGAATTCTAACCATGGGACGGGAGGAAGCAGTTGCTGATCCCACTGTTGTTTCGGGTATGTTCCTTCTCGACAACTCATATGCTAGTATTCTTTTCGATTCGGGTGCTAAAAGGAGTTTTGTTAGTCATACATTCAAACATAATCTAAAACCTAATCCTCAACCACTACCCGAAACGTTTACCGTCGAGATGGCTAACGGTGAGAAAGAAAGTGCTAACGATGTATTCATAGGTTCTACACTTACCTTAAATGATCACTCATTTCCTATAGATCTCATGCCCGTTTCCATTAATTGCTTTGATGTTATCATTGGCATGGATTGGTTGAGTCCCAATCATGCTGATATTCTTTGTTACAAAAAAGCCATCCGTCTAAATCTTCCTTTGGATCAACCTCTCGTGATCTATGGCGATAAACCGAGTTCCAATCTTCATATCATTTCTTGCATCAAAGCTCGAAAGCTCCTACTGAAGGAGTGCATTGCATTCTTAGCCCATGTGATCAACGAGAAACAAGAAGTTAGAGACCTCGCGAGCATCCCCGAAGTCTGTAACTTTCCAGATGTGTTTCCCGAAGAGCTTCCAGGAATTCCTCCCGAACGTCAGGTCGAGTTCCGTATTGACCTAATTCCTGGAGCTACCCCCGTACCAAAGTCTCCGTATCGCTTAGCTCCGGCAGAAATGCAGGAGTTATCCAGTCAACTCAATGAGTTGCTCAGTAAAGGATTCATTAGACCGAGTTCCTCACACGGGGAGCTCCGGTTCTGTTTGTCAAGAAGAAAGATGGATCCTTTCGAATGTGTATCGACTATCGTGAACTGAACAAGTTAACTGTTAAGAACCGATATCCTCTTCCACGAATAGACGACCTCTTCGATCAACTCCAGGGAGCCAGCTACTTTTCAAAGATAGACCTTCAGTCAGGGTACCATCAGTTACGAGTCCAGGAAAATGATGTTTCCAAAACAGCTTTTAGGACTCGGTATGGACACTACGAGTTCGTAGTGATGCCCTTCGGTCTAACCAATGCACCGGCTGTGTTCATGGACCTGATGAACCGGGTGTGCCATCCTTTCTCAGACAAATTCGTCATCGTGTTCATTGACGAAATCCTCGTTTACTCCCGAAGCGAAGAAGACCACAAGCAACACTTAAGGCTAGTGTTGGAAACCCTTAGATCCGAAAAGCTATACGCGAAATTTTCCAAATGTGAATTCTGGATACGGAAGGTAACTTTCCTCGGTCACGTGGTAAGTGAGGAGGGTATTCATGTAGATCCTTCCAAGATTAAAGCGATAGAGAATTGGTCGGCACCGAAAACACCCACAGAAATTCGTCAATTCTTGGGTCTTGCCAGCTACTATCGACGATTCTTTCAGAACTTTTCCAAAATCGCCAAACCTTTAACCACTCTAACACAGAAAGGTGTACCCTTTTGTTGGAGTGATAAACAAGAAACCGCATTCCAAACATTGAAGAGAGCCTTATGCAGCGCGCCTGTTCTGTCTCTACCTGAAGGGACAGAGGATTTCGTTGTCTACTGCGATGCATCTAATCAAGGTTTAGGCTGTGTGCTAATGCAAAGAGGAAAGGTGATTGCCTATGCCTCAAGACAGCTGAAAGCACACGAGGTCAACTATACTACACATGACTTGGAGCTAGGATTAGTAGTCTTTGCATTGAAGATTTGGAGACATTATCTCTACGGAACCAAGTGCACGATCTTCACTGATCACAAGAGCCTGCAGCACATCTTTAATCAGAAAGACTTAAACATGAGGCAACAACGATGGGTAGAATTACTCAATGATTATGAGTGTGAAATCCGTTACCACCCCGGCAAGGCCAATGTGGTAGCAGATGCCCTTAGCCGAAAGGATAGTGCAGGCCACAAAGTGAAGAACCAGACGATGACCATCCATTCCAACTTACCCATACAAATCCGAGAAGCCCAGTTAACAGCCCTCAAACCCGAGAACGTGTTAGATGAAATCTTGAGAGGGATGGAAAAGAAACTTGAGATCAGAGGTGATGGAGTTCACTGTTTCATGAATCGAATCTGGATTCCCAAATCCGGAGGATTCAGGGAAATAGTCATGGAAGAAGCGCACAGAACCAAATACTCTGTTCACCCAGGTTCTGACAAGATGTACCTGGATCTCAAGAAACAATACTGGTGGCCAAACATGAAAGCTGAGATAGCTACATTTGTGGGCAAGTGTCTGACTTGCGCCAAAGTCAAAGTTGAACATCAGAAACCCTCAGGTTTGCTCCAACAACCCGAGATCCCCGAGTGGAAATGGGAGATGATTACCATGGACTTCATCACCAAGCTACCCAAGTGTTCTAGTGGGTACGATACCATTTGGGTAATTGTCGATCTTTTGACAAAATCCGCTCACTTCATTCCGATCAAAGAATCATACAAGATGGAGAGACTCGCGCGAATCTACATTCAGGAGGTAGTACGTCTACACGGTGTACCTGTATCCATTCTCTCTGATCGAGATAGCAGGTTTACCTCCAGATTTTGGCAATCCCTCCAGAAAGCCCTTGGAACCAAACTAGATATGAGCACGGCGTATCATCCTCAGACCGATGGACAGAGTGAGAGAACAATCCAAACCCTGGAGGACATGCTTAGGGCATGTGTCATTGACTTTGGAAAGTCGTGGGACACACATCTATCCTTGATCGAATTCTTGTACAACAACAGTTACCACACCACCATTAGGGCTGCTCCGTTCGAAGCCCTATACAATCGTAAGTGCAGATCCCCTCTGTGCTGGGCCGAGGTGGGAGATACACATTTAGCCAGGAGTTGAGTCCCCGACAGTGCTCTCACTGGTCCTGAAATCATCCGCAAAACCACCGAAAAGATCATTCAAATCCGTAACCGATTGAAAGCCTCACGAGATCGCCAAAAGAGTTACGTTGATAATCGTCGGAAACCACTAGAATTCCAGGTTGGAGACCGTGTCCTGTTGAAAGTCTCGCCCTGGAAAGGCACTATACGCTTTGGTAAGCGGGGGAAACTTAATCCGAGGTACATTGGACCCTTTGAGATCCTCTCCAGGATCGGTCCAGTTGCCTATAAACTTCATTTACCTCACGAACTCAGTAACATTCATCCTGTCTTCCATGTTTCAAATCTCAAAAAGTGCCTATCCGATGAAACCCTAACAATTCCCTTAGACGAGATCGAGATCAATGAAAACCTCAACTTTGTGGAAGAACCGATCGAAATCATGGATCGAGAAGTCAAACGTACAAAACAAAGTCGCATCCCGTTAGTGAAGGTTCGCCGGAATGCCATGTGGGGACCGGAATTCACTTGGGAACGGGAAGATTCAATGAAACAGAAGTATCCACAGCTCTTTTCTGATCCATGATTTGTATCTTGTCTTATGTTTTAAACATTGAATTTCGAGACGAAATTCCCTTTAACGGGAGGATAATGTAACAACCCGAAAATTTCGTATCATTTCTTGTAACTCTTTCGTAGTACAATTCACGTAACCAATCGTCGTTTCCAAATTCGATTTCCGATCTTCCGTTTAATTAAGTCATTAACTAGTACGTATTTAAAATGATTTAATGGGTGTCTTAATACATTTAGAAATCATTTTAACACCCAACTTTAGTGATCGGAATATTTCTAAAAATTACCGTATCGGGTTACGGTAACTCAATCGGGTACGACCAAAAGCCTCGTCTAACGCCGGTATCGGGTAGAATTCCACCGTGTCCAAAACTTAAACACTATATAAACGTGTTTAAGCCTCCATTTGAAGCCTTTGGCCAATTTCTCATTTAACTCTTCCAACCTCTCTGCTAATCCAAAATCAAAGGTCCAAAACTAAGATTTAAGGCTTCCAATCAAAGAGGTAACACCCCTAACTTGTTATTCAACCTCTTTAGCCTTCAAATTGATGTTTAATTTGTGTTTTGGGACCAAGAACATGAGTTTACGGCCAAGGAACAAGCTTGGGCCGTAAACTCCTAAAGATGGGGTTTTTAAGCCCTAAAACCCCTCCTAAACAATGTTGGACATTAGATATGGCTTAATGACTTAATGGAAAGGACTTATAACACTTTAAACATTGATTTTGAGGGAAAAAAGTGAGTTTACGGCCAAGACATATTCTTGGGCCGTAAACTCCTCTTAAATGGGGATTTAGTGCCCTAAAACATGTCCAAATGCCTTGAAACTCAACCAATGGCCTTGTGGTAAAATCTAGATGCATCTAAAAATAGTTTAAGGGTTTGAAACATATCAAAAGTGTCATTTATAGGAGTTTACGGCCTAGGAACATACCCTTGGCCGTAAACTCATAAAACTATGTTAATGATGCATCAAATACACTCAAATAGCTTGTATAAATTTCTAGAATCACATGTGATTGTTTTAAGAGAGTTTACGGCCTTAGAACATACCTCTAGGCTGTAAACTCCAAAAAGTGTGTTAAATGATGTTCTAAATTCATAACAAGGCTTGGAAAATTAACTAGAATCACATGTGATTGTCCTTTGAAGTTCAAATCAATTTTCTTTGGCCATAGGTGAGTTTACGGCCGTAAACTCTTATGGGGTGGCCGTAAAATCCCAATTAAGTGTTAAAATTTCATACAATCCATTCCAAGGCATTTTAGAAATCCATTCCAACAATCCCCATGTCCATTTAAGCCATTAAACACCCAAAATCACACCCACATGAGTTTACGGCTGTAAACTCATGTATGTGTGTGTTCTATGGCTGTAAACTCTTTAAAATGTTTACTCTTGGGGAGTAAACTCAAGTCCCAAGTCCCTAGTGCCATTACACGTCCGAAGATGTCACCCGGGTCACTCCAAACGCTTGTTTTGAGGTGTTTAACCTCATTGGAGTGTAATGTTCCATATGATTAGTGAATGTATCTCTAATTGTATATATATGGACATTATATCATTTTACATAGGGACATTGCAAGTAATCAAACCCCGAACCAACATCTAGTATTCAAAACCGACACGTTTCCGAGTCCGGTGAGTTCATACCCCTACCCTTTTTCACTGTTTTCACTGTTTTCAGGGGGGGAACACAAGCAAAGTACAAGAGAATTCTTGTACTCAAAACATGTTTTTCAAATGTGTGTTTCATATTTCATATGCTTTAATTACTGATCATCACAACTGATAACCATTTGAACATGCAGATCACGTAACATGTATTTGTGAAATAGGTCTTTAAACTGTTATGTTTTACATATATCTCACAAATGGTTTTTCCACATTTTATCAGTTAAAAGCATGACATTAAGCATTTGAACATAATACCTGTACACTGTTTTGTCCTCGGTAACACTCCACACACATGCGCGAGTGGAGGACTATCATATTATTACTAGTAAATTTGTTAATCCTGTATGATTGGAGACACGTCCTCGGAGAACACGCTACCGAGATATGCGAGTGGAGGACTACACCCATAACCAGAATCTCTGGTATTTAAAAGAGCGTGACTTGAGTGTATAGATCTATACGGGGCTGACTACCCCACACCTGGCTGCTAGCTACAACCGAACCGAAATGGTTCAAGGGTGACGAAAGTCATAAGTATGTGGATGACTTATTGCCGCATGTGGACTACTTATTGCCACAGGTTTTAGTCTATTGTATGGTTATGGAACTCGCAATTAGGATAACAGAGATTTACTTATAATAATAATGAACCACTTTATACAATTTTTACATCTTTAACATACTGTAACTAACATTCAGGAAAGTACGAGACTTTCCTGGGGAAAACATGGAACCTAATCACGATTACATCTTTTACATCTTTAACATCGTTTACATTAGAAACTAACATGCAGGAAAGCATGGGGCTTTTCTGGGTAACACTTACATAACTAGAAAGAGTAACAAACTGGATAACATTACATCTTTTACAATTGATAACATACAATAAGGAAAGTGTGGGACTTTCCTGGTAACACATGATAAGTAAACAGAAACAGTTTAACAAGTTAGATAACCAACTATACGTTTTCACATGAGTAGACACGTTTTCAGTGTACAAACTTACTATACTTTACATTTGTGAAACAATAACCAACTTTTAAGAAAATACGGGATTTTCTTGGTGTACATAACATTATAGAAACAGAAAGGAAACTCGAAACATTTTCACAAACAAAAACCGCTTATGAACTCACCAGCTTTATGCTGATTTTCAAACAGCTTGTGTTCTCAGGTCAGCGTTAGAATAGGTACCCGAAGATCCCTTTTGCTCGAAGACGGAGTACATGAAGATCCGTTTCATTTTGTTTATATATATACTATGTATCACAACTGTACAAACTTTACTTTTGAAACAACTGTAAAACTTTTCTTATGTAATGTAATGGTTGCTTTACTTTACTTACTATGTGCATTGGATTTGATACTCAACGTGGAGTCAACCCCGGGAACGTTTCCGCCTTCGGTTTTCGGGGTGTGACAATATTAGTAATCGGAAACATTTTAGTTTCGACCATATTGGGTTACGACATCTTAATCGGGTGCGACCAAAAGCCCCGTTTAACGTCGGTATCGAGTAGAATTCCACCGTGTCCCAAACCCAAATCATATTTAAAGTGGTTTAAGCTTCCATTTGAAGCTTTTACTCTCTCTCACTACTCTCTCTCTAACCTCTCTCCTCAAACCAAATCTAAGGTCCACAAACATCAAATTTAAGCTCTAAATCACCAAGGTAACTTCCCTAACTCTTAGACCTTCAAATCCGAGTTCAAACAAACATTTAGGACCATTTTCATGTGTTTACGGCCCTGGAACACGCTTGGTCCGTAAACACACATATGATGGGGTTTTTGAGCCTTTAAACCTTTCCAAACCAACTTTGGGACTTAGATATGACTTAATGGCTTACCAATTCGGACGTAGAGCACCTTAAACATCATTTTGAGTAAACATGAGTTTACTGCCCAAGAACATGCTTGGGCCGTAAACTCACCTTCATGGAGAGTAAACTCACATTTGAGTGTTTAAGAGCCATTTAAACACACCAATGACCTTGGAATAAATTCTAGAACCAACCACAATCGATTTAGGGGCCTTAAACTTGATGAAAACAACCCATTGGAGTGTTCACGGCCATAAACCCCCCTATAAAGGGTTCCTGGGCCGTAAACTCATCTACACAAGTCAAATGTTGCCCAAACTTCATTCTAAGGCTTGTAAAATTAGTTTGAATCACATGTGACTGATCTAAAGCCACCAAATCATCACTATAAGAGGGGTATAGGAGCTTACGGTCGTAAAATCCTAGTTTAGGGCTGTAAACTCCCTTTGATTGTCCCTTTGGTGGTAAAACTCAATCATTATGCCTTAGAATTAATCATAGCAACCCTTCCCAAGTGTTAATTGACCATTTGGCACCATAAAACCCCATATTCATGAGTTCACGACCGTGAACTCATATGGTTATGGTCTTTGGCCGTAAACTCCCTAAGGAGTTTACTCTTGAAGTCGAAGCTCATTATCCAAGCCATATACGTTCGTAGATGTCACCCGGGTCACTCCAAACACTTGATTTGAAGTGTTTTCGCATCTTGGAGTGTAAAATCATATATAAATAGTGATTTAAAGTCTAATTAGATACATTTGTGCACCATTTCCTATT
Organism: Lactuca saligna; assembly: GCF_052625555.1. Classification (NCBI taxonomy): domain Eukaryota; kingdom Viridiplantae; phylum Streptophyta; class Magnoliopsida; order Asterales; family Asteraceae; genus Lactuca; species Lactuca saligna. The sequence continues at coordinate 245,579,574 of NC_136420.1, read as the reverse complement.
ACATAGGAACCTCACGCGTTATCAATCCCAGAACCGACACATAGCATCCAAACCGACACGTTTTCTCGTTTGGTGAGTTCATACCCCTACCCCTTTTCAATGTTTTTCACTGTTTTCAGCGGGGGAATACAAGCAAAGTACAAGTAATACTTGTACTCAAAACTTATTTTATATGTGTTGTGTTTCATATTACATATGCTTTTTTAACACTGACAAATCATAGCAGATAACCGTTTGAACTTGCAGATCACATTATCATATAATTTGTGAAAAACGTTATAAATTGTCGTATTTTATATTTTTCACAAATGGTTTTCCTCATTATAATAGTTAAAAACATATCCTTTAAACTTTGAACATGAAACTTAATATATTGTTTTGTACTCGATAACACTCCACAGAGATACGCGAGTAGAGGATAATAAATAGAACTTTTGTATTGTCCTTAATAAAACACCCCCTACCCGTAAAACTCGCCGTTTATTGATTCATTCCGATTTCATTTTTGGGCTAAATTATTTAAACTTATATGTTTATTTAATACTAATGAGTGTCCAAACCCTGTTTAATGTCGTATCGGGTAACGACAACTTAATCGGGTACGACCAAAAGCCCTGTTTAATGTCGTATCGGGTAGAATTCCACCGTGTCCAAGTTTTGGGACCTATTTAAACGTGTTTAAACATTCATTTGAAGCTTTTGCTTCCTCTCTCTACACTCCCTCTAACCTCTCTCCTAAATCCAAGTTTAAGGGTCCAAATTTCAAATTTAAGGCTTCTAATCATCAAGGTACCTTCCCTAGCTTGTTATGCAACCCCTCTAGCCTTCAAATTCGAGTTCAAATCATGGAATAGGACCACATTCATGAGTTTACGACCCTGGAATAGTCCTAGGCCGTGAACTCATATAAAATGGGTTTTGGAGCCCAAAAACCCTTCCAATCGACCTTTGGAGTTTAGATATGGCTTAATGGCTTAATGGATTGGACTTAGAATGCCTTTAACATGGATTTTGAAGAGTAAACATGAGTTTACTGCCCAAGAACATACTTGGGCCGTAAACTTATATAAATGGGGTTTTTATGCCCTTAAACCTTTCCAAAACACCAACAAGGCTTAAATACGACTTGTAGAATTATGGAATTGGCCTTGGAACACCTTGAACATCAATTTAGAGGAGTAAACTTGAGTTACTGCCCAAGAACATGCTTGGGCCGTAAACTCATTGTTCTTGGAGAGTAAACTCCTCTAAATGTGTTAAAATGCCACTTTAACACACCTAAAGCCTTGGGATAAATTCTAAAAGTGTTTACAAACAAGTATTGGACCTTAAAACATATAAAATCACCCTTTCATAAGAGTTCACGGCCATGAGAGTGTTCATGGGCCGTAAACTCCTAAAAGTATGCCAAAAGTCCCTTAAAAATTCATACAAGGCTTGGGAAAAATCATTAGAATCACATGTGATTGTTTAAGGACCAAAACATTAAGGATTTGAAGTGAGGGGGAGTTCACGGCCATAAACTCCATGTTTACAGCCATAAACTCCAATAAATGGTCCCTATGTGTGTTATAATCCATTCCAAAGCTAAAAACCCAAGTCTAGCAATTGACATCTACGGACGTGTATTGGAGACACGTCCTCTGTAACACTTCCTTGGCACGAGATAGTGGAGGGCTACCCCTGTAACCAGAATCTCCGAACGTAGGAGAGCGTGGCTTGAGTGTATAGATCTATACGGGACTGACAATCCTGCACCTGGCTGCTAGCTACAGTCGAACCGAAAGGTTCAATGTGACGAAAGTTATAAAAAGGATACTGGCCCTGGCCCGAGTCATATTGTAACGTTCGAAAAATACAACCAAATTTAAATTTTTCAAAACAACCCGATTTTCATTAAAATGATTACAAAAAGGTTTTCAATACAAATCATTAGAGTATTCCCAGAATCACATTGCTACAAAATCATGAGGAGCGGTACGATCGCGCCTTCGCCTTGCCACAGTCTCCTGAAGAACCTGAAAAACATTAAACCACAACTGTAAGCCTGAAAGCTTAGTGAGATACCCCCAAAATACCAATCACGTATACGCCCTTCCAGGCTGCGACCTTCCGGTCCAAAACATATAAAACATACATAACATAACATAACATAAAACAGCCATGCATATCGGGTCTACTGTGTGACTGGTCCGCCGTATCGGGCCTTCAGTCCATCGGATCCATCCTCCAGGTCTAGTCATGTCCTTCGAGTCTACAGTGGGGTTGGTCCGCCCACATCGGGCCTTCAACCCACCTAGTCCACTCTCTGAGTCTACAGTGTGACTGGTCCGCCCGCATCGGGCCTTCAATCGGCCTGGTCCACTCTCTGAGCCTCGGCACGTCTGGTCCGCCCTCGTGGGGCCTACAGCCTATCCGGACCGCTCGCTGGGCCTTCGGAACAACCGGCCCGCCCTGGGTATCTTGGCCTACAGCACAAAGCAGGACCCGCCTCAACCCGTCTCCAGTCCAAACAACCATGTGCACAAAACATACATTCATATAACAGTCATAGTCAACAACTGAGCAAGCAGATCACATAGCATATCATTACCCTAGCCGGGTTACCGACCTAACCGGTCACTAGCATAGCATCACTCTGTATATTGGGAAACTAACCTTAGCAAGGCCTCCTAGCATGTACTATCCTAGCTACCAGGATGCAGACACATCAAACAATAACATGATAACCTTAACCGAATCTCAATACAATAAAGGGTCGGCCTTGGTGCCTTAGACCCTGTTGATATAGTGAGGATAACTCACCTTGAAACTGTCGGCTGAAAAGATAAGATCCCGCTGCTCCGAACTCTGACACGAACTCCTCTACTGAACATCAAAACATACAACTCAATAAATACCCTTAATTACCAAAATACCCCTGGAAGACAACTGGTCAACCTTGGATAAGTCAAAGCCAACCTCCGACTGACCCTACTCGCCGAGTCAACCCGATGACTCGCCGAGTCCATATGCTCAGAACTTCCCTCAATCAGCGACCCAACTCACCGAGTCACCCCAAGACTCGTCGAGTTTAACAACTCTAAGTCCACTCGCACCCAACTCACCGAGTCATCCCTTGACTCACCGATTCATCGACTCAACCAGAAATATTGGGACTTCCTCGACAAGACTCGCCGAGTCCAAATGGACTCGTCGAGTCCAAGGCTATCTTCAACCTACTTGCCGAGTTGTTCTTCCAACTCGTCGAGTTCCAGGCCATCTTCAAGCAACTCGTCGAGTCCACCCATGTGACTCGTCGAGTACCACCGGTCTGAATCCATACAGAAGCATCTCAGGCCATGCAATTGATCCAAAACATAGATCCAACCTCCTACAATCCATCCATCACGTAAAGTGGCAAACTTTACGTGAATCTAAGGAGATCTAAGCCTTATTCACCTTAGAACCAAGGTTTGGGACATGGTAGCTTCATTAACAACACAAGAACAGGGGCTTTAATGCTCTTAAGGTCTTCTCCACTCCAGATCTGAGGTAGCAACCTCATATCCATCCTCCAACATCAAAATGTCACACAACCAAGCACCCCACACAACCCCAAAATGAGAAACTAGGAAGATACAGCCCAAGAACGAAAGTATTACCTCCAAAAGATGCCTCAATAGCAACCAAACTCGAATCCAAGCAAAGCCCTTTGATCCAAGCCACTTCTCCTTCAAGATCTCTTCAAACAACACCTCTCCAAGCTCTAATTTGCTCCACAAATGAACTCTCCACGAATTTAGGGTTTCTGGAACTCAAGGGGGGGGGGGATAAGGGAGGCTGTGGAGGGGTATAATGCTCTTTATATAGGGCTCAACCCCGAAAATTAGGGTTTTCTTCATACAGCACCTACTCGCCGAGTCCATCTTTGGACTCGCCGAGTAGGCCACTTGACACGCAACCATAGCCGCGACCTGACTCGCCGAGTCTATCTATGGACTCGCCGAGTCACCCTCTAAAACTTACACTTTTAGCCCTTCAACTCTACTCTTGCGATTCCGGGATGTTACAATTCTCCCCCACTTAAATTAGGCTTCGTCCTCGAAGCCTACGGCATCTCATCTTCAAATTACTTCCCACGACGCGCCACTTGACCTTGACCGAACCAAGTCCCTCAAGGTACAACCATAGAACCAGAAGCTTACTTTCTCTTTCCATACGGTGTCCCCTCCACCTACTCAAACCGGGCTCCAGCTGTACCCTCCGATAACCACACTCAACAACCGAGAATTACCCATGATGCCTTACTACTCCAATTCTCATCCTTCACTTGACTCATATGGCTAATAAGCCACGAACCATCGGATCCCCGATCTGAATTCCACTCTATCCATCCCATGTCGACCGAAAGATCCATTCTTCCACTCCGGAGCAACTCACCCGAGTTCTCCACACACATGCCAATCTAGCTCTAGCACCCTCAGGCTTGGATAACCTGATACACAGATGATATCCTCAAACATCCTTCCTGGATGAACCGCTGATACATACCTAAAACCCTGATCAGAATCTCACTGAGAGTCCAAGACTCTTTCTCTGTATCCCTTCCGAACCCCTCTCTTAGGCTCTACGTCGCGGTATTCCCTCCGCGCCCAGAGCAACATATCAAGTCGAATGAGCTCTTATTCTACCGCCACAACACACTACTCAAAGTCCATCGACGGACCATTCCGATCGTAACTCTACACTACCGCTTTCACTTCCGTGAATTCGTACTCCCCTTTCGGAATTTCATTCCTCCCTCTTTCCTTACCAAGGAAACCACTCGTCCGCCTAGTCACCATGACAGGCACTATGGTGCTCATCCCATGCTACATTACCACTTTAAAGCGTACCCGACATCCATGCATCACCACCACTCTGACTCTCATCGCAGGGACTCTCAAGCCCATGCACTACCTTCACTGCTCAAAATTGCTACCCGAGGCCAGACCTCCCAATGTAACCACACTGCAACGTACGCAACCCATAACCTCGAACTGATCCAACAATACTCGCAGAGTCTTCAGCATGACTGGACCGCCTCCCTAGGCCTTCAGCCAATCTGGACCACTCTCAGAACCTTCAGCCAACCTGACTGGACCGTCCTCCGAGCCTTCGGCCTGACTGGTACGCCTACCGGCCTTCAGTCTATCCAGACCGCTCAACTAACACTCATAATTCCGAACTATCCCTTCGGGTAATCCTCCCGCGCATACCGTTCTAGCCCTCTAGGGGTTCCGAACTCTATCTCCATTACACATACACGATCCCGGCCTACTCCCATGCCTTCCACAATCAACTGCTCCAGGTCTGTATTCCGCCCTGCATGCCTGTTACTCACCCATACGAGCCTGCTCTCGACCGATAGAAATATCGTTGAATTTCCCCAAGCAGCTAAACAACCTCTCAGACCCAACGATCATCCGGAGAATCTCCAATTCTCCCCCACTTAAGATACTGACAATAGTTCACCGGTCGCCATCACCGATCTCCCAAGGTAACCTTGCAGAAAAATCAACACTTACACGCAAAATGTTTCTCACCAGCGCCAACAACATGTTTCCACACTGAACAACCCGCTCGAAAGGAACCCAATCTTCAAATATCCATTCCTCAATCTGCAGAATCTACCCGACCTTCAAACCAACACCGCATCCGCCACCAATCCCCACAAGGATAATCAATGATAGCTCGAAGTACAAATCCATAACCATACCGATCCTTCAGGGAACAAAAGATACCAAGACGAAATCTCGATCACAACTCACCAAACCCTCAAGGAACAACGGATACCACACGAAAACCCGAAACGCAATTCCATAACCAACCAACGAAACCAACAGATAACGATACTCTTCAACAATCATAAACAATCAAAACAACAGAGAGAAACATACCCGCAACGGTAAGCTGAAAAACACGACCCTAAGCCCTTGGGGGCTCCGCTCCACCCTGACCTCCACCTGTGATCCTTAACGTAGCCGGTGCTGGAGCCTGCACCAGTCCTGCAGCAAGCTGTGGACAGTTGACCTTCAAATATCCAACCCGATGACACTGATAGCATATCCTCAAATCCCGAACCGGCACCAACTGCCGACAATCCCTCGCATAGTGTCCCTCCTTTCTGCACTTGCGGCATGCTCCACTAGACCGACAAACCCCAGCGTGACCCCTTCCACACTTTCCACAGACGTGGCTACCCTGGTCTCCCATCCTGGAATCAACGGTCTTAGACCGTTTTGTCGCCGACTGCGACTGAACCGGAGCTTGCCTCAGTTCTCGCATCTGTAACTCAATCTCTAACTCACGCCGCCTGGCGGCCTCCTGCAACTCCAGCAAAGTCTCGCACCTCTGCACGGACACAAACTGTCTAATGTCCCTCTTTAGCATACTCAGATATCGGGACATCTGAGCCTGCTCCGAAGCGAACTCAGGGCAAAACATCGCCCTCTCAGTAAACATCCTGGTGATTCCCGTCACCGATTCCGAATCCTGTTTCAGCTCCAAGAACTCCTGAGCCAACCTCTCCCACTTGACCTGCGGAACATAACAAGTGCTGAACATCTCTTTGAACCGATCCCATGAAATCGCAGCCCTCTGCGCATCCGAGTACGACCCCGTGGTCAATCTCCACCAATCCTTTGCTCCGAGCCTCAACAGGTTCAGAGCACACCTCACCCTCTGATCAGCAGGGCATGAACACGTGAAGAAACATCCCTCCACATCTGATAACCACCTCATAGCAACGATCGGATCCTGAACTCCATCAAAAGTGGGAGGCTTCGTATTATCGAAGTCCCGATACTGAAAACCTCTACTGGCTCCTCCCCCTGCCGCTGCGGCAGCCGTCTCCGTGAGAGCCGCATAGCGCTCATCAAAATACTCCACCATGGCGGTCTTGATCGACCCAAACAACTCCGGCAGCTCATCCCGAAACAATGCAGCAACCTTATTATGCAGGATCTCACGAATCCTCGCATCCAACTCGTGCGTACTCATCTGACTGACAACCTCGGGCTAAATAGACCCACCCGGGACTCCCTCTCCTACTCCTGATCCTGACCCAGATCCACTCCCAGCGTGCCCTGAAATCTCCATACTGAAATAAAACACCAAAACTCAGACATATTCCACTACCCCGGGAACCAGCTCTCAACCAAACCCTAGAGGTCATGGTTTCCCTGATACGCGTATGAGTCCGTGCTTTCAGTAGTACGGGCCCATACTACCTTCCACACCTACCCATATTTGTATGAAGTACTCCCACAACACCCTAGCGACATACATAACAACGCTCTATCCTCACAACTAAAGGAACACTAGAAATCTCTCACAAGGAACCCTAGGCTAGCAGGCATCATAAATCAGGCAACTCATCAATAAATCCTGAAGATCCCTAGCCTATCTCTAGCATGCTGTTCTATCAAAGCTCAATAAAACAATTGTCATGTATGGTGTTTTGGGGTTACTTACTGGCTCCGGCTGATCGTACCTCCGCGTCCTCCTTTACTTAATTTGAAAACCATTTTAAATTCTCTTTTTGAAAACCCTCCTCGATTTGAGACTGGAGTCACACAAGTGTTCCTCCATGTGACAACCGTCAAATTCTGGTCAATTCAAAGTCAAATAAAGTCAACAAGTCAAACCGATCAGCTCAACTAACCCTTGTGTACAGTATTTACTAAACAACTAGCTATTCTGATAAGAAAACATAAATCGAAAAGTAGTTATAACTAGATCTCTTTAACCTAAAAACTGTAGTACGTGGCGAGCCAAACCGATAAAACAATGATGCTTACTCATCGGGAGTGTGTAAGATCCTTAAACGAGGCTTAACAGGGTTTACGAACCATGCATTGCGATGTCGGACACTTACAACTATCCCACACGGAACCTCTCTCAATCGTTTTCACTCTATCTCTCTCTCTATGTCAAATCTCACCCAAATCTCTCCAAGTATGTGAAATCTCTCTCAAATATCTCTCGGTAATAGAAATCTCTCCAAGAATGTCAAATCTCTCCCAAATCCCTCTAAGCATGTGAAATCTCTCTCAAATATCTCTCTGTATGATAAATCTCTCCAAGAATGTCAAATCTCTCCCAAATCTCTCCAAGTATGTGAAATCTCTCTCAAATATCTCTCTGTATGAGAAATCCCTCCAAGAATGTCAAATCTCTCCCAAATCCCTCTAAGCATGTGAAATCTCTCTCAAATATCTCTCTGTATGAGAAATCTCTCCAAGAATGTCAAATCTCTCCAAGTATGTGAAATCTCTCTCAAATATCTCTCTGTATGAGAAATCCCTCCAAGAATGTCAAATCTCTCCCAAATCTCTCCAAGTATGTGAAACCTCTCTCAAATATCTCTTTGTATGAGAAATCTCTCCAAGAATGTCAAATCTCTCCCAAATCTCTCCAAGTGTGAGAAATCTCTCCCAAATCTCTCTCAAAAGTTTCCCGTAACTTTTTGGAATCATTCGGGTCATTCCGACCCTTAACCGGGTCAAAAACGGCTCAAAACGAGGCGAAAACGAGAAAAATAGGCTTTAGGAACCGAAACCAAGAGAGAAGCTTCTTAGGACCCGAAGGTCCTCTTAGGGACTGAGAGCAAGAGTTGCCGAACCGAACCCTCCTGAACCGAACCGAACCCTCCTGAGCCGAACCGAACCCGAAGGTACTGTTCACCACTAACCGAAACCGAACCCTGCTCAAGAGGAACCGAATCGAACCTCGCCCTGGAAGAACCGAACCGAAGGTACTGTTCACTACAGTTCGTTCGGTTCTGACTTCTCGCCTTTCATCGTCGGACCGAACCCTCGCCTTCGCCTCTCACTTCCGGTTCGCGCCTTCTCGTTTCTCACCTCCTCGCCCCTTCGTTTCCCTCTGTTCGTTTCCGGCTACAATCCTCAGCATGGACCGAGTCTCGGCCTAGGGACCGAACCTTGGCCTAGGACCGAGAGGTCTCGCTGGGAACTCATTTTCTCCCGGTTTTCGCGTAGTTTTGCGTTTAAGGCCCGTTTTTAATTATTATAACGTGGGAATTTCACCCAAAATCATATTTTAACATAATAAACCCTAAATATTCACAATTTAATCATATTTTCATAAAAATCTTTATTTAAATAATGAAAGCAAGTGGGTAAAGTACAAAGAGGTGGAGTGTTGACTTTGCTTTACCTTATAACACAAGCAACCACTCCCACACCCACTCTATGACCAGCCACACCTCCCCACCTTACCTAGGTCACATCAATGTCCTTTCCACTCAATTATCACTCTTTCCCACGTTTTTGAGAGCTGAATATTCATCCTCTCTCCTCACTTCTCTCATTTGCTCTCATTTCACAAGAAGATCAAACTCTTTCCTCTCTCACTTTCTCTCTCTAGAAATTCGAGATTCAAGGGCTGATCTTGAGTTTTTCCTCCACATTTGGTAAGCATAATCCATTCTCTTTATGATTATCTCACTTATTTCCACTCAAATCATGGATATCTTAAACAAACTCTCTCATAATTGTGTTAGATCTTCGAATCTTCAAGTGATTCTCCAAGTGTTCTTGGGTTGAACACTTCTCTTCTTCAACACTTACCTACTGAAATCACTTAAGGTAAGTCCATACCCCTACATTTTCATGTTTTCTCAAGTTTTCAGGGGGGGAATACAAGTTAAAACATCAAGAACATAACTAAATATTTCTAACAGCCTTCATCAGAAAAGTTCAACTCCATTCACGGACTGTTTTGGGCATCTTAAACATTTTTGTTTTCAAAACTGTACAAGGTGCAAATAGTTCAAGTTTGTAGCTTTAAAATGACTACTTGCACATCTCCATACGATTTTTCTACAATTTATGGTGATTTTTACAAAACTGCCTATCATTTCAAACAACAATCCGGACCAGTCTGTGATTATGGACTTTTTCACCCAAGTTAGAGGTCATTAAAAATTGTGATAAAAATTATGAGCAAACTAGACACATTTTGTGAACTCTCAGAATTTACGGATCTAGTTTTTGACTTCGTATGATTTTTCTATGATTTTTCCAAAACAGGGCAGAATTGCTAAATTTTGCCAACAGCATGTAAATATCATAACACTTTGTATTATGTTGAGCAAAGTGTATAATCATAAGTTCTAATATTTGAATGTGTTTCCTTGCTAGTTTATCATTATGAAATGAAACTAAGTCATTCATATTAATATTATTCATTCATTTAGAACACGTATTATGTAACTATAAAAGTATAGTTTGATAAATTCACAACACTAATACATTTCCATAAAAGAATTCATACATATTATATACATTTTAGATGAACTATAATAGGTATAGTTTATGATACATCACTCAACACACTTATACAAAAAGGGGTACAAATACAAAGTGCCGGGTCTTTATACAAAAAGGGGTACAAATACAAAGTGCCGGGTCTCTATACAAAAAGGGGTACAAATACAAAGTGCCGGGTCTCTATACAAAAAGGGGTACAAATACAAAGTGCCGGGTCTCTATAAAGAAAGGGGGTACCGATACAAAGTACCAGGTTCACTAAAGTTAGTTATTATGATATTAAAACTATATTGCATCTAGAACTGTTAGACTTCAACTATAATCGCTGAGCGTACATGTTTGAGTCCTATAAGAATTTTGTCTCGATTGGCCTAGAATTAGTGATGCCTGCCTCATCTCCTGTTCCTTGTTTGGTTGTGGACCTAGGGCAGACCCACTATATTCAACGTTTTATCTAATTTAAACCTTATATAACTTATATACGTTGGACGATTATAGAGGAACTCTACGGGTCATTCTAGGGTTCATTAATGCATCATATAGGAATATTTCTATTCACACTTAACTAAGAAAATATTGGATTTTCTGGAAATCAAACTATATCGATTTTACAAGGAAAACGGTTTCTACTTCAAACAAAACTCTTATGAACTCACCAACTTAATTGTTGACACTTTTAAAACTACTTGTATTCTCAGGAAATCAGTGAAACAGGAAAACTTCATCGCTTTGAGGATGGGACGTTAAACCGTCAACAATTTATTTTGTCATCATAATGTAATTGCTTTTGAAACATATAAACATATACTTTGGTGTAACTTTTGCAATTATATATATGGTGGTTGTTTTTACTTTGAGCACTATTATACACGTTGTTGTGATACTGTACATGAAGTCCTCCACCCCCAGACGTTTCCGCCATCCTTGGTTTAGGGGTGTGACAGATTGGTATCAGAGCATTATTTATAGTGAGCTAAGTATATCGAACCATATAAGATATACAAACTATAAATGCATTGGGACTAAGGTCTCTGATTTTAAGATTTCAAAACCACTATACCTTTAGGAATAAATAGCTTTTGTTAAAAGTATACATGCATGCATACATACGAAGGTCAGCATCATTTTAGGATAAAACAAAAGTAATGATTGTTGGATATCACAGGTAAGCCTGGGGATGTATGGTCAGTCTTGGGAGTGGCATAGCCTGATCAACTATGCTGGTCCGAGGAGTGATTAGCATATGCCCAAGAATGGTTGTGATGTGGCAACAAGTCTAAAAACTTACCAACACTACCACAATGAAATACCATAGGGGTATTTTGGCATCATTATAATTACATATGTGAGAACTAAATAGATCTTTATCAATAGGTCAATAGTTGCTTAGTGGATACATTAAAATTTTATGCATCCAGGACGTCATAGACTTAGAATCTGTGAATCTTTGCTCTACTTCCTGTTCTCGTTGGATTGGGGATTTAGAGTTAGGGTCGCTTATTCGAAGGTCTATCCTGTCCCGAATACATATAACTAGTATGCACTAAACAATATGTTGAAGTACCTGATAAAGATCATCATATAATTAGCCAATTAGTACTTTTGCTTAGTTGTTTCTTATATCCCCATTTCTCGCGAAAATATCATGGCTGGATTTCCATCCACACGACGACCCGTATTACCTTAACCACGACAATACCAAATGGCTCGGAGAGGAGCCAGAGAATGATTACCCAACCCCTGTAGATGGTCACCAAGCTGAAGGCTATGCTGATGGTTCTGACTCCGACCCTGAAGTGGAGAACTTAACCCCGATGACTCTTGTTTCGAATCCCAACCCTTGACCGGCTTTTCAGGGCCCGACGCCTCCTTGGGTAGAGTGCTTGGAAACCTGGAGCGAAGAACAAGACCAACATATGTCGTTTAATAGAGAACGAAGTTTTTACAACATAAACGAAGGAAGCTCAGCAGATAAAATTTTTCCAATCCTGGTCCATAGAGTTGCCCGAAACGAGATTCAGGGTAGAACAACTCTCCATAGTATCGCAGAGGTTGATGCAAATGCAAGAATACATACGATCCGCACTAATCGCCTTGAGCACACTCGTGAAAAATCTAAGAGAGACCACAAAACCTACTAACTCGTGAAGTTCATTCATATGGACTTCCTTTATGAGTTATATTTAAGGAACTCTTAAATCGAAGAATAATGCAGGAAAAATCTAATTCTATAACAACTGACTTGTCTTTACTAGTAGAAACTTACCATCTGATCATTTTTCTTTTTGCAAACTCATGACAGAACGATGCCACCAAGGAAAAGACCCAGACCTTCGGGCAGCACAGCGCCACCACCTCCGACGCCACCTCCCCAGTTTGATCCCGAAATGTTCCAAGCTGCAGTAACGGCAGCCGTGGTAGCTGCAATGTCACAAATTGGCACAAATAGCACTGGTGGTGCTGGATCTGGAGCCACAAACCCTAACCACGGGGATAGCGCAGGACGCACAAGGGAATGCACTTACAAGGACTTCACAAATGGCAAACCCGATTCCTTCGATGGAAGTAGGGGTGTCCTCGCACTAATTCAATGGTTCGAGAGGACCGAAGCAATCTTTGAGATTTGTGCTTGCCCCGAAGCGAGCAAAGTCAAGTACGCGACATTCACCTTCATCGGAAGAGCTCTCACTTGGTGGAACGGCAAAGTTAAATCGCTTACGCTTGCAGTGACTAACTCGTTAAGTTGGGAGGACTTGAAGAAGATGATGCTGAAGGAATATTGCCCAAGAGGTGAAGTGCAAAAGCTGGAGCAAGAACTATGGAATCTCATAATGGCAGGCTCCGACCTTACAACTTACACCAACCGATTTTGTGATCTAGCACTCCTTTGTCCCGCTATGGTCACCCCGGAAGACAAAAAGTTGGAGCGTTACCTCTGGGGATTGTCCCCCGAAATTCAAGATAGTGTGCTGGCCTCAAGACCAACTACCTTCGACAGCGCCAAGGAGTTAGCACAACAACTCATTGACCATCATGCCCACCATGACACTATGACAACCACCCTTACCCAAGCAAGAGGAGGGAACAACGAAAGAAAGTTTTGGGACAACAAGAAGGACCAATCAACCCAAGGCCTCGCTAAGAAGCAACAGATCCTTGCTGTTCATGCTGCCACAACCCTCACCACGCCAACTCCCATGAAACCATACGCTGGAACACTTTCAAAATGCAACAAGTGTAACTTCCATCACACTGGGGCTTGCCGAAAGATGCATTGCAAAAACTACGACAGAGAGGGGCACACTGCTCGTTTCTGTAAGGCACCAGCACGACCCATCAACCAGGTACCTGGCTTTGGAGTAAGCCCAACCTGTTACGAGTGTGGAGAAACGGGACACTTTAAAAGGGAATGCCCAAGGACAAGAGATGCCGGTGGTGGTGGGAGGGTGCTTGCAATCACCGAGGGAGAAACCACTCCGGAACTGCCCGCAAATATCAGTACGTGTTTCTAACATCGACATTTAAATCCCGAATTTCTTTATATGCTAAATCTAGCATCGATTAAAGCATGAATAGTAGTAATCAAATTCTTGTACTACAAAAAGTTATCCCCATCTTTCCCCTAAATCCCTGGATCCCCATTCGAAGTGCAAATTTCGGGACGAAATTCCCTTTAACGGGGGGATGATGTGACAACCGTCAAATTCTGGTCAATTCAAAGTCAAATAAAGTCAACAAGTCAAACCGATCAGCTCAACTAACCCTTGTGTACTTGGACTTACGTTCAGTATTTACTAAACAACTCGCTATTCTGATAAGAAAACATAAATCGAAAAGTAGTTACAACTAGATCTCTTTAACCTAAAAACTGTAGTACGTGGCGAGCCAAACCGATAAAACAATGATGCTTACTCATCGGGAGTGTGTAAGATCCTTAAACGAGGCTTAACAGGGTTTACGAACCATGCATTGCGATACCGGACACTTACAACTATCCCACACGGAACCTCTCTCAATCGTTTTCACTCTATCTCTCTCTATGTCAAATCTCTCCCAAATCTCTCCAAGTATGTGAAATCTCTCTCAAATATCTCTCGGTAATAGAAATCTCTCCAAGAATGTCAAATCTCTCCCAAATCCCTCTAAGCATGTGAAATCTCTCTCAAATATCTCTCTGTATGAGAAATCTCTCCAAGAATGTCAAATCTCTCCCAAATCTCTCCAAGTATGTGAAATCTCTCTCAAATATCTCTCTGTATGAGAAATCCCTCCAAGAATGTCAAATCTCTCCCAAATCCCTCTAAGCATGTGAAATCTCTCTCAAATATCTCTCTGTATGAGAAATCTCTCCAAGAATGTCAAATCTCTCCAAGTATGTGAAATCTCTCTCAAATATCTCTCTGTATGAGAAATCCCTCCAAGAATGTCAAATCTCTCCCAAATCTCTCCAAGTATGTGAAACCTCTCTCAAATATCTCTTTGTATGAGAAATCTCTCCAAGAATGTCAAATCTCTCCCAAATCTCTCCAAGTGTGAGAAATCTCTCCCAAATCTCTCTCAAAAGTTTCCCGTAACTTTTTGGAATCATTCGGGTCATTCCGACCCTTAACCGGGTCAAAAACGGCTCAAAACGAGGCGAAAACGAGAAAAATAGGTTTTAGGAACCGAAACCAAGAGAGAAGCTTCTTAGGACCCGAAGGTCCTCTTAGGGACTGAGAGCAAGAGGAGCCGAACCGAACCCTCCTGAACCGAACCGAACCCTCCTGAGCCGAACCGAACCCTCCTGAGCCGAACCGAACCCGAAGGTACTGTTCACCACTAACCGAAACCGAACCCTGCTCAAGAGGAACCGAATCGAACCTCGCCCTGGAAGAACCGAACCGAAGGTACTGTTCACTACAGTTCGTTCGGTTCTGACTTCTCGCCTTTCATCGTCGGACCGAACCCTCGCCTTCGCCTCTCACTTCCGGTTCGCGCCTTCTCGTTTCTCACCTCCTCGCCCCTTCGTTTCCCTCTGTTCGTTTCCGGCTACAATCCTCAGCATGGACCGAGTCTCGGCCTAGGGACCGAACCTCGGCCTAGGACCGAGAGGTCTCGCTGGGAACTCATTTTCTCCCGGTTTTCGCGTAGTTTTGCGTTTAAGGCCCGTTTTTAATTATTATAACGTGGGAATTTCACCCAAAATCATATTTTAACATAATAAACCCTAAATATTCACAATTTAATCATATTTTCATAAAAATCTTTATTTAAATAATGAAAGCAAGTGGGTAAAGTACAAAGAGGTGGAGTGTTGACTTTGCTTTACCTTATAACACAAGCAACCACTCCCACACCCACTCTATGACCAGCCACACCTCCCCACCTTACCTAGGTCACATCAATGTCCTTTCCACTCAATTATCACTCTTTCCCACGTTTTTGAGAGCTGAATATTCATCCTCTCTCCTCACTTCTCTCATTTGCTCTCATTTCACAAGAAGATCAAACTCTTTCCTCTCTCACTTTCTCTCTCTAGAAATTCGAGATTCAAGGGTTGATCTTGAGTTTTTCCTCCACATTTGGTAAGCATAATCCATTCTCTTTATGATTATCTCACTTATTTCCACTCAAATCATGGATATCTTAAACAAACTCTCTCATAATTGTGTTAGATCTTCGAATCTTCAAGTGATTCTCCAAGTGTTCTTGGGTTGAACACTTCTCTTCTTCAACACTTACCTACTGAAATCACTTAAGGTAAGTCCATACCCCTACATTTTCATGTTTTCTCAAGTTTTCAGGGGGGGAATACAAGTTAAAACATCAAGAACATAACTAAATATTTCTAACAGCCTTCATCAGAAAAGTTCAACTCCATTCACGGACTGTTTTGGGCATCTTAAACATTTTTGTTTTCAAAACTGTACAAGGTGCAAATAGTTCAAGTTTGTAGCTTTAAAATGACTACTTGCACATCTCCATACGATTTTTCTACAATTTATGGTGATTTTTACAAAACTGCCTATCATTTCAAACAACAATCCGGACCAGTCTGTGATTATGGACTTTTTCACCCAAGTTAGAGGTCATTAAAAATTGTGATAAAAATTATGAGCAAACTAGACACATTTTGTGAACTCTCAGAATTTACGGATCTAGTTTTTGACTTCGTATGATTTTTCTATGATTTTTCCAAAACAGGGCAGAATTGCTAAATTTTGCCAACAGCATGTAAATATCATAACACTTTGTATTATGTTGAGCAAAGTGTATAATCATAAGTTCTAATATTTGAATGTGTTTCCTTGCTAGTTTATCATTATGAACTGAAACTAAATCATTCATATTAATATTATTCATTCATTTAGAACACGTATTATGTAACTATAAAAGTATAGTTTGATAAATTCACAACACTAATACATTTCCATAAAAGAATTCATACATATTATATACATTTTAGATGAACTATAATAGGTATAGTTTATGATACATCACTCAACACACTTATACAAAAAGGGGTACAAATACAAAGTGCCGGGTCTTTATACAAAAAGGGGTACAAATACAAAGTGCCGGGTCTCTATACAAAAAGGGGTACAAATACAAAGTGCCGGGTCTCTATACAAAAAGGGGTACAAATACAAAGTGTCGGGTCTCTATAAAGAAAGGGGGTACCGATACAAAGTACCAGGTTCACTAAAGTTAGTTATTATGATATTAAAACTATATTGCATCTAGAACTGTTAGACTTCAACTATAATCGTTGAGCGTACATGTTTGAGTCCTATAAGAATTTTGTCTCGATTGGCCTAGAATTAGTGATGCCTGCCTCATCTCCTGTTCCTTGTTTGGTTGTGGACCTAGGGCAGACCCACTATATTCAACGTTTTATCTAATTTAAACCTTATATAACTTATATACGTTGGACGATTATAGAGGAACTCTACGGGTCATTCTAGGGTTCATTAATGCATCATATAGGAATATTTCTATTCACACTTAACTAAGAAAATATTGGATTTTCTGGAAATCAAACTATATCGATTTTACAAGGAAAACGGTTTCTACTTCAAACAAAACTCTTATGAACTCACCAACTTAATTGTTGACACTTTTAAAACTACTTGTATTCTCAGGAAATCAGTGAAACAGGAAAACTTCATCGCTTTGAGGATGGGACGTTAAACCGTCAACAATTTATTTTGTCATCATAATGTAATTGCTTTTGAAACATATAAACATATACTTTGGTGTAACTTTTGCAATTATCTATATGGTGGTTGTTTTTACTTTGAGCACTATTATACACGTTGTTGTGATACTGTACATGAAGTCCTCCACCCCCAGACGTTTCCGCCATCCTTGGTTTGGGGGTGTGACACTCCAATTCACTCAAACCAAGGCTTTGATACCAACTTGTAACGTCCGAAAAATACAACCAAATTTAAAATTTTCAAAACAACCCGATTTTCATTAAAATGAATACAAAAAGGTTTTCAATACAAATCATTAGAGTATTCCCAGAATCACATTGCTACAAAATCATGAGGAGCGGTACGATCGCGCCTTCGCCTTGCCATAGTCTCCCGAAGAACCTGAAAAACATTAAACCACAACTGTAAGCCCGAAACCTTAGTGAGATACCCCCAAAATACCAACCACGTATACGCCCTTCCAGGCTGCGACCTTCCGGTCCAAAACATATAAAACATACATAACATAACAGAACATAAAACAGCCATGCATATCAGGTCTACTGTGTGACTGGTCCGCCGTATCGGGCCTTCAGTCCATCGGATCCATCCTCCAGGTCTAGTCATGTCCTTCGAGCCTACAGTGGGGTTGGTCCGCCCGTATCGGGCCTTCAACCCACCTGGTCCACTCTCTGAGTCTACAGTGTGACTGGTCCGCCCGCATAGGGCCTTTAGTCGGCCTGGTCCACTCTCCGAGCCTCGGCACGTCTGGTCCGCCCTCGTGGGGCCTACAGCCTATCCGGACCGCTTGCTGGGCCTTCGGAACAACCGGCCCGCCCTGGGTATCTTGGCCTACAGCACAAAGCAGGACCCGCCTCAACCCATCTTCAGTCCAAACATGTCAGATGAAACCTTGAGAGGAATGGAAAAGGAACTTGAGAACAGAGGTGACGGAGTTCACTGTTTCATGAATCGAATTTGGATTCCCAAATCCGGTGGATTCAGGGAAATAGTCATGGAGGAAGCACACAGAACCAAATACTCTGTTCACCCGGGTTCGGACAAGATGTACCTGGATCTCAAGAAGCAATACTGGTGGCCAAACATGAAAGCTGAAATAGCTACATTCGTGGGCAAGTGTCTGACTTGCGCCAAGGTCAAAGTCGAACATCAGAAACCCTCAGGTCTGCTCCAACAACCCGAGATCCCCGAGTGGAAATGGAAGATGATTACCATGGACTTCATCACCAAACTACCCAAGTGTTCTAGTGGGTACGATACCATTTGGGTAATTTTCGATCGTTTGACAAAATCCGCTCACTTCATTCCGATCAGAGAATCATACAAGATGGAAAGACTCGCACGAATCTACATCCAGGAGGTACTATGTCTACACGGTGTACCTGTATCCATTATCTCTGATCGAGATAGCAGGTTTACCTCCAGATTCTGGTAGTCCCTCCAGAAAGCCCTTGGAACCAAACTAGATATGAGCACGGCGTATCATCCTCAGACCGATGGACAGAGTGAGAGAACAATCCAAACCCTGGAGGACATGCTTAGGGCATGTGTCACTGACTTTGGAAAATCGTGGGACACACATCTATCCTTGATCGAATTCTCATACAACAACAGCTACCACACCAGCATTAGGGCTGCTCCGTTCGAAGCCCTATACGGTCGTAAGTGCAGATCCCCTCTGTACTGGGCCGAGGTGGGGGATACACAGTTAGCCAGGAGTCGAGTCCCCGACAATGCTCTCACTGGTCCTGAAATCATACGCGAAACCACCGAAAAGATCATTCAAATCCGTAACCGACTGAAAGCCTCACGAGATCGCCAAAAAAGTTACGCTGATAACCGTCGGAAACCACTGGAATTCCAGGTTGGAGACCGTGTACTGTTGAAGGTCTCGCCTTGGAAAGGCACTGTACGCTTTGGTAAACGTGGGAAACTTAATCCAAGGTACATTGGACCCTTCGAGATCCTCTCTAGGATCGGTCCAGTTTCCTATAAACTTCATTTACCTCACAAACTCAGTAACATTCATCCTGTCTTCCATGTTTCAAATCTCAAAAAGTGCCTATCCGATGAAACCCTAACAATTCCTTTAGACGAGATCGAGATCAATGAAAACCTCAACTTTGTGGAGGAACCGATCGAAATCATGGATCGAGAAGTCAAACGTACAAAGCAAAGTCGCATCCCGTTAGTGAAGGTTCGCTGGAATGCCAAGCGGGGACCAGAATTCACTTGGGAACGGGAAGATTCAATGAAATAGAAGTATCCACAACTCTTTTCTTGATCCATGATTTGTATCTTGTCTTGTGTTTTAAACTTTGAATTTCGGGATGAAATTCCCTTTAACGGGGGGATAATGTAACAACCCGAAATTTCCGTATCATTTATTGTAACTCTTTCGTAGTACAATTCGCGCAACCAATCGTCGTTTCCAAATTCGATTTCCGATCTTCCGTTTAATTAAGTCATTAAGTAGTACGTATTTAAAATGACTTAATGGGTGTCTTAATACATTTAGAAATCATTTTAACACCCAACTTTAGTGATCGAAATATTTCTAAAATTTACCGTATCAGGTTACGGTAACTCAATCGGGTACGACCAAAAGCCTCGTCTAACGCCGGTATCGGGTAGAATTCCACCGTGTCCAAAATTTAAACACTATATAAACGTGTTTAAGCCTCCATTTGAAGCCTTTGGTCAATTTCTCATTTAACTCTCACAACCTCTCTCTTCAACCCAAAATCAAGGTCCAAAACAAAGATTTAAGGCTTGAAATCAAAGAGGTAACACCCCTAACTTGTTATTCAACCTCTTTAGCCTTCAAATTGATGTTTAATTTGTGTTTTGGGACCAAGAACATGAGTTTACGGCCAAGGAACAAGCTTGGCCGTAAACTCCTAAAAATGGGGTTTTTAAGCCCTAAAACCCCTCCTAAGCAATGTTGGACATTAGTAATGGCTAAATGACTTAATGGAAAGGACTTATAACATTTAAAACATTGATTTTGAGCCATTTGAAGGAGTTTACAGCCATGGCATAAGCTTGGGCCGTAAACTCATGTTAAAGGGGCTTTTGAGCCAAATAACCCTTCCAAATCATAGTTGGGACTTAGATATGACCTTAAGGCTTGCTAATCTAGGCTTGGAACACTTTAAACATGATTTTTGGGGAACAAAAATGAGTTTACGGCCAGGGAACATTCTTGGGCCGTAAACTCCACTTAAATGGGGATTTGATGCCTTAAAACATGTACAAATGCCTTGAAACTCAACCAATGGCCTTGTGGTAAAATCTAGATGCATCTAAAAATAGTTTAAAGGTTTTAAACACATAAAAAATGTCATTTATAGGAGTTTACGGCCTAGGAACATACCCTTGGCCGTAAACTCATAAAACTTGTTAAATGGTGCATCAAATACACTCAAATGGCTTGCATAAATTTCTAGAATCACATGTGATTGTTTTAAACATCAAAAACTAAATTTTCATGAGTATAGAAGAGTTTACGGCCTTATAACATACCTCTAGGCCGTAAACTCCTAAAAGTATGTTAAATGATGTTCTAAATTCATAACAAGGCTTGGAAAATTAACTAGAATCACATGTGATTGTCCTTTGTAGCTCAAATCAATTTTCCTTGGCCATAGGTGATTTTACGGCCGTAAACTCTTATGGGGTGGCTGTAAACTCCCATTTTAGTGTTAAAATTTCATTCAAACAATTCCAAGGCATTTTAGAAATCCATTCCAACAATCCCCATGTCCATTTAAGCCATTTAAACACTCAAAACTACACCAACATGAGTTTACAGCCGTAAACTCATGTATGTGTGTGTTCTATGGCTGTAAACTCTTTAAAATGTTTACTCTTGGGGAATAAACTCAAGTCCCACGTCCCTAGTGCCATTACACGTCCGAAGATGTCACCCGGGTCACTCCAAACGCTCGTTTTGAGGTGTTTAACCTCGTTGGAGTGTAATGTTCCATATGATTAGTGAATGTATCCCTAATTGTATATATATGGACATTATTTCATTTTACATAGGGACATCGCGAGTAATCAAACCCCGAACCAACGTCTAGTATTCAAAACCGACACGTTTCCGAGTCCGGTGAGTTCATACCCCTACCCTTTTTCACTGTTTTTACTGTTTTCAGGGGGGAACACAAGCAAAGTACAAGGAAATTCTTGTACTCAAAACATGTTTTCAAATGTGTGTTTCATATTTCATATGCTTTTATTACTGATCACACAACTGATAACCAATTGAACATGCAGATCACATAACATATATTTGTGAAATAGGTCTTTAAACTGTTATGTTTTACATATATTTCACAAATGGTTTTCCACATTTTATCAGTTAAAAGCATGACATTAAACATTTGAACATAATACATGTACACTGTTATGTCCTCAGTAACACTCCACACACATACGCGAGTGGAGGACTATCATATTATTACTAGTAAATTTGTTAATCCTGTATGATTGGAGACACGTCCTTGGAGAACACTCCACCGAGATACGCAAGTGGAGGACTACACGCATAACCAGAATATCTGGTATTTAGAGAGCGTGACTTGAGTGTATAGATCTATACGGGGCTGACTACCCCACACCTGGCTGCTAGCTACAGCCGAACCGAAATGGTTCAAGGGTGACGAAAGTCATAAGTATGTGGACTACTTATTGCCACATGTGGACTACTTATTGCCACAGGTTTCAGTCTATTGTATGGTTATGGAACTCGCAATTAGGATAACAGAGATTTACTTATAGTAATAATGAAACACTTTATAGATCTTTTACATATTTTACATCTTTCACGTTTTGTAACTAACAATCAGGATACTACAGGACTTTCCTGGGGAAAACATGGAACCTAATCATGATTACATCTTTCACATCTTTAACATCGTTTACAATAGAAACCAACATGCAGGAAAGCATGGGGCTTTCCTGGGTAACACTTACATAATTAGAAAGAGTAACAAACTGGATATCATTACATCTTTTACAATTGGTAACATACAATAAGGAAAGTATGGGACTTTCCTGGTAACACATGATAAGTAAACAGAACAGTTTAACAAGTCAGATAACCAACTATACATTTTCAGATGAGTAGACATGTTTTCAGTGTACAAATTTACTATACTTTACATTTGTGAAACAATAACCAACTTTTAAGAAAATACATGATTTTCTTGGTGTACATAACATTTCAGAAACAGAAAGGAAACTCGAAACATTTTCATAAACAAAACCCCACTTATGAACTCACCAGCTTTATGCTGATTTTCAAACCGCTTGTGTTCTCAGGTCAGCGTTAGAACAGGTACCCGAAGATCCTTTTTGCTGGAAGACGGAGTACATGAAGATCCGTTTCATTTTGTTTATATATACTATGTATCACAACTGTACAAACTTTACTTTTGAAACAACTGTAAAAGTTTGTTATGTAATGTAATGGTTGTTTTACTTTACTTACTATGTGCATTGGATTTGATACTCAACGTGGAGTCAACCCCAGAAATGTTTCCGCCTTCGGTTTTCGGGGTGTGACAAGTATGAATAGAGTGTTTCATGGATTAAATCACATAATTCAATATCAGAATGAGAGTCATAGCAATAGAGTAGTTAACTGCCTATACACTGGTATTAATGATGTAACACAAGTTCATGAAAATTGACCTAACGGTAGGTCTTACATCAAACCATAGAGAAAATGTTGGCAGTTTAGAGGTCTAGTTAGAGTAATTTTAAGCTAGGAATGTTTACAGACAAGAGATCTATGGAACATAGAGAGGAAAGGCTAGTCCTTTAAACAAAAGAGTGGGGTACTAGACGTCTTCTACTGGCGACGGTTACTTGTTGGGCGAACCCTCAGATCCGCTAGCTGACTCATAGCTTCTTGAAGGTGTCGATCATGAATCCTTTGACGTGCTCGGAGTTCCCTAACTTCGGCTCGAGATGCAGCAAGCTGATGCTGCAGAACCTCGTTATTCCTCCTTATCCTGTCCACGGCTTCTTCGAGTTGGCGGATGCTAGCAGTGTTGAGATTTGAGTTGGCATCCACTTCTACAACTCGACCAATGGCTGCTTGACCCTGCTCAACATTCCTGGCGATCATTCGGACCATGATGGGTAGAACTCGATCCACTGATCCTCCTTCGTTTATGTTGTAGAAGCTTCAGTCTCCATTGTAAGGTAGGGGCTGGCCCTGCTCCTCGCTCCATCGGTGCAAGGATGTGGCCCACATAGGAGTGGGACCCTGAAATGTCAGACGGGGGTTGGGGTTCGGAGCTCCGGGAGGTAGGTTATTAACTTCTGGCTCGGAGTCGAAGTTATCCGAAAAGCCTTCCGCTCGGTGGTCATCTAGAGGGATTGGGTGATCGTCGTTCGACTCTTCATCGAGCCATCCTCCATTGCCTTGGTTTGGGTAGTACGGGTCGCCTGGAAGGTGGAAGCCAGCCATGATATCTATGCGAGAAAAGGGGAAAAGAAGATTAATAGACGCACTAACCTAAAATACTTATAAGATGATCGTTACGAGTCAGACCAATACTTGCATAATGCATACTAATTACATGTGACTGAGGCAGGATAGTCCGTCGAATAAGTGACCCTAACCCTAAATCCACAACCAAACAAGGAACAGGAAGTAAAGCAAAGATCACAGATTCTAAGTCTATAACGCCCTAGTCACATGTAACCGGAAAGTATCCATTTAGCAACTATTGCTCCACTAGCAACAACCCTTTTTGGTTCTCATACATGTATATTTTAGAGGTACAAAATACTCATATAGTATTCTTATGCTAACGTTATTGTGGTAGTGTTGGTAAGTTTTAGACTTGTTGTAAAACCACAACCAAGCTTAGGCACATGCTACTCACCCCCAGGAAAGCATAGTTGATCAGGCTACATCCCCCCCCCCCCCCCAAATGTGACCATATGTCTCTAAGTCCAATTATGCTATCCAACAATCTTAATACTTTTGTTATGTTCTAGTGCGATACTGACTTCTGTATTTTGTAGTGGTGTGTGTATATATATACTTAGTTAAATCTTTTAGATACTTAACAGTATATATTCTTGGTCAGAGTGTTTTAGTCTCGAAGCATTTATAGTTCGTATATCTTTTATAGGTTGATATACTTGATTCACTATAAACAATGCTTTGATACCAATCTGTCACACCCCAAAACCGATAACGGCGGAATACGTTTCGGGGTGGAGGACGTCATGTACAGTATCATCACAATTGAATAATAGTAAAAACAAGAAACATACAACCATTTCATTTACATAGTGAGTTTAATCACAAGTGTGTTTTTGTAATGTTCAACAAACACCAAAAGTAATACAAAAATAAGAGATGGATCTTGTATGCTCCACCTTCTCCAAAATGCTGCACCTGAACTTGTCTATCTTTGACCTGAGGATACAAGTTATTTTGAAAACGAATATCAGCATGATGCTGGTGAGTTCATAAGAGTTTAGTGTGAGTTTTGTATACATGCATTAGAACTGATAGTATGAAAAGTTGCAATTTACATTCATAAGTAATAGAAAACCCTAGAAAATCCTATATTTTCCAGAGAATACATTGTAAGTGAAAAACCTTAAGGAAACAAGAAATCTTCATTTGTGAAAAACCGTTTATTGTAAAAGTATATCATTGGATCTCCAATAAGTAATTTAATAAGATAGGATATACCTGTAGTAGTGATAGAGGTGCAAACTCCCCTTAGTGATAGATACTTATTTACTTCGGCAATGCTAAATTAGACTTTAGTTTAGTATTTTAGTGTGGATATAGTGTATTCCTTGTATGTTACCGATAGTGTGAGCAATAGTGAACCCCATAACCTTCCCGGTCATACACAGTATAGTGAAGTAGTGGCATCCCTGGGCCTACACGGCTCGGACTGAAATTAACAGTCGATATGTACTAGTGTCTACCCAGTATAGATCTATACATGTAGTGTCGTCTTCCGGTCGGAAAAAAAAACTCTGGGCATAGTATGTAGCGAATAGAGTATCTCGTAGTGAGTTAGTGTGTTATCTTCTATTTAGTTCCTTTTCTTGTATTATAGTGTGGTAGTCTTTTGTATAGCTCGTAGTGTGTTCTCTTACTAATGTGTCATCTCGTAATAGTGTGTATTATAGTGTGTAGAGTAGTAGTGAAAGTGTCACACCCCAAAACCGAGAACGGCGGAAACGTTCTGGGGCGGAGGACGTCATGTAATGTATCACAACAATGCAAAGTAGTAAACAAAGCAATAACATCATCCATTGCATTAATAGTATAATTTTAATTACATTTGAGTTCTTTCATAGCATAATTCTACGAAATGAATATTCAAAAATAAAAGACAAGTCTTGATTGCTCCGTCTTCACAGAACCTAGTAGTCATACCTGTCTATCCGTATCCTGGGAATACAAGTTATTTTGAAAGCGAGTATCAGCAATAATGCTGGTGAGTTCATAAGTATTTATGTGACTTTGATTTGTAAAGCTGTAAAGAAAAATCTGTAAATGTATGAAGGAAAGTTTGTACCAACGAACATGTTTGCAAGTAATTGTAAACGTTTGAAAACCTTAGAAAATCCCATATTTTCTACTAGTATAAATTGTAGTCTTCTACCAAGACTCGACTGTTTTGAATGATTGCTTTAGAAATCCAATATTTGTTTATAAGTGAGTGGTAGTTTAGAAGACCCAAAGATGTACTACCATGGTATTTTTCATGTCTAAAACAATAGATTTGTGTACAGTTATAACTGCTAAGGTATATGATAATTCCATAAATCAACGTGTTTTTAATACTCCATGTGAGTTTTATAACCATGCTATTGACATTGATGGCCTGTAACAACGTTCTTCAGGCGTTGGAATGTTATGACATTTGTCACCCCATACCTGCTGGTCTAACTGTAGCTAACAGTTTAGGTGCGGGATTGTCAATCCCGTATAGATCTATACACAAATATCACGCTCCCCCTCCAAGGGATTATGGTATATAATACAGGACTTAAAATGCATACTCGAACGTACGTGAAGCTGAAATGTCTCACAGTTCTTAGTATTAAATAGATTTACGTATGAAAGTCCATTTTGTTTTTGTATATGAATATACCTTCTTGATATGGTACTTGTAGTTAATAAAACGTTATGAATATCTAGTATAATATCTCATGTAATTGTATTCCTTGAAATGGTATGTCTTGAAGTTGTATGCTTCTGTAATTGTATGTCTTAAGATTGTATGCCTTTTTAATCGTATATAATTGTATCTCTTCGCGTAGTATGTAATGTATTTGTATTGACTCATGAATAGACTGAATCTTGTATAACTCCTGGTACTTGGAATGGTAAATAGTATGTCTTAACTATACCTATTATAGTTATTGATAATGTGTGTGTATAATTCGAAATATGCCTTTGCTACTCAAAGGTACCGAACGAACTGACGGAAACTTTTATGTCTATATATGTACATATATATATATATATATATATATATATATATATATATATATATATAACTAATATTTAGACGACATTCGGACGAATAACCGATGCCCTAAGGCCACATCCCAACGAGGAAAAGGAAATAAAGCGAGCTAGCCGTCCTAAGTCCTTCAAACATTACTTATATAAGTATACATATATAGGCAAGCACAAAAATATAAAAGAAGTTTTGTAAAACCTTTGAAAAGTTTAATAATTAAGAAATGATGACTTGATGTCAGTTTATAAAATGATTTGAAAGCAGTTTGTTTGATAAGAACAGTTTTAAATATAAGAAGACCTTTGTTAGAAACATGATTCTAACAGTGTTTGAAAGAAATCATAAAGTATGTAAGATAGTTTGATAAAGAGTTTTTAACG
The DNA here is from genome assembly GCF_052625555.1 of Lactuca saligna. Lineage (NCBI taxonomy): Eukaryota > Viridiplantae > Streptophyta > Magnoliopsida > Asterales > Asteraceae > Lactuca > Lactuca saligna. The sequence continues at coordinate 245,552,152 of NC_136420.1, read as the reverse complement.
TGTATAAATGTTTGTCGTAAACTATTATAGGGTTTTTTTTTTCCAAAAGTTCGTTTCGTTTTTATAGTAACCCTAGTGTAATGCTCACTAGTTATGAAATGTGTAATTTTTTGTGGTGACATAATGAACACTTGTACTCAAGGTATAAATAAACTGTTTGATTCGTATACGTATAACAACATATTTAATTTCAATATATATCAGACGATATCGTGTTATGTTTTCCGTATGAAAGATTCCATATAATGGTTGTGAATCACATATGATTTACTTGATAAAAATGAGTATTTAGTGAATCTTTGAGTTACACACGATAATAATCGTGTGTTTACTTGTATTCCCCCCTCAAAATTTTATATTAAAACAATATTGATAACACATTTAAAAATGTAGATTATAGGGGTATGAACTCACCGAAGAAAGTGCGTGATTTGAAGGAAACGACATTTTCCCGGGCGACACCTCGACCAGAGAGTGACGAGATTCTCAGGAATCTCGGGGCTTCGGACTTTCGTCGGGGCTCGAGTGTGGAAATCGAGGTCGTCGGGACAGCTTCTAGTGCTAGGAAGTGTGTGAGAGTAATTGGAGATTTGAGAAAGTGTGTCTAAAACTCGAAGCTTATGCCATCTATTTATAGTGCTGGGGGCGTGAGTACGCGGGGCGTACTCACTTACGCAGCGCGTACCTCGTTACACTGGGCGTAAGAATGCATCATGGCGTACGACTCCTGGCTAGCTAAGCATAGAGTGGGCGGGCCGATGGGACTCGACTCTGGGTCTAGTACGCGGGGCGTACTCCCAGAGAACGCAGGGCGTAATCGGGCCTATCCTCTTCTAAATTTCGTAACTTTCGCGTACGAGCTCCGTTTTTGACATTCTTTATATCCACGCGAAGGTGAGAAAATACTCCACAACTTTCATTTAGACTCCGTCGGCTAATTTTGACTTTATTTTTAATTATATTTTAATTAATAGGTCGGGACACGATAACTTCGTTAAAAATCCGTAACTTCTTTATCCGGAGTTCGTTTTCATCAGACTTTTTATTGTTATACTCCTATTGTCGGGCTCTCCAACTTTCATTTAGGTTGTGTCGGCTAAAGATCGCTCGATCTCTGTTTCGAGTTTTTAGCTGTCTACTGCTAGGTTAGAAACTTCGGAAAATCATAACTTCCTCATACGAAGTCAGATTTGGGCGTTCTTTTTATGCATGATCACGGTTTAACGTAATTTACGACTTTCGTTTAGATACCTAAGGCTAAAAATTATTGTATCGGAACTTTGCGTTTTACGTCTATCAGCGTTGCCGGCTTTCGCCGTGAATTTTAGATTGGTCATAACTTCTTCGTTATAACTCGGATTTTAGTGTTCTTTATATGTACGAAAACTTTGATACGAGTCCTACCACTTTATTTACCCCAAATATGATTTTAGGAAAGTTAAATTTTGGCTTAAATTTGACTGGCGTTACATTTTATTGTCTCAAAATATCGGGTTGTCACAGATAGCGAGTAGTAATGGCCTTAACTATACCTATTATAGTTAACTTAGTATGTATAGTTCTTACCAATTTAGTGGTTTAAACATCGGATGAAATGAAAATGTTCGTATCCAACACTAATATACATGATATATAACTAAGAAATTAACGACAGTCGGACGGATAACAACTACCCTAAGCCCACAATCAAACAAGAACAGGGAATAAGGCGAGCTATCGGTCCTAAGTCCTTCAAGTCTTACTTATATAAATATATTAGTGTGGTTACTTTTTATAAGAAAAATTATTTAGGAAAAATCTTATCCAAAGGGAACATTTAAAAAAAGTTGTTTATTTATTCAAAATAGTTTTGAAAACGAAAAATCCTTTTATAAGGCATAGTGATAAATCACATGTGATTCGAACTACGGATAGTAAATCGCATGTGATTAATTTCCATAAACATGTATAATTGACTTGTATCCCCCCCCCCCCCCCCCCTTAAACATATAAAAACAATTGAAAGGTTCATTAAAGGGGTATGAACTCACCTGTAGTGAGTGGTTCTGATGACAAAGTTGGATTTGATGCTTGGTGTCAAGTGGTGACTTGAGTACACACGCGAAGCCTATTTAGCATATATTGGCACATGTATGGATATAATTAGTGTGATGAACAACTAATTGATGATTTTGGGACCATCATAGGGACTAGTAAACACTTATAATGAAGTGTTATAATCATATATGATTGTATGAGGGTTTATAAGGCTATACAAGAGGGTGTATGGCCAAAATACACACTATATGTGTGTGTGCGGCCAGGTGTGCGGCCTAGTGTGCTGCCAGCACTTGTGTGCGGCCCTGTGTGCAGCCGTGTGTGTGGCCAGATGGTGTTCTTGGTGTTCTTGGTACCTTTTTATGAAGATCTTTAAGGAGAATGGATGATACTTGAGGGGATCTCGTGTTCTATGCTTGAAGAAATGAAGGAAGTGTTCAAAAATGATTTAAGTGTGGCATATATAGGTGGAGTGTGCGGTTGGGAAAGGTGTGAGGCCGCAAACAAGAGTGTGTGGCCGCACACTCCATGTGTGCGGCCGCACACTCCATGCTTTGGAGTGTTTAGCCCGGTTTTGATTCCTACGCTTCAAGTTAACCCTTTTTAACACTCCTACCTTGATTATATCACATTTAGAATGCTTCATTAGACTTCAAAGGGTACTACTATATAGAAAAATAAGTATAATATTGGAAAGAATTAAAGAGTGCATGCGAGAAGTTTTTCGGGTTGCCACATTTATGCTGATTTTCAAACCGCTTGTATTCTCAGGTCCACATTAGACAGGTACCCGACGATCACTTTTGGCAAAGACGGAGTGCGTAGAAGACTTGTCTCATGTTGTTCATATATACTATGTATCACACTTGTACAATTTACTTTTGAAACAAATGTAAACTTTTATATATGTAATGTAATGGTTGTTTACTTTGCTTACTATGTGCATTGGTTTGATACTCAACGTGGAGTTTACCCCGGAAATGTTTCCGCCTTTGGTTTTCGGGGTGTGACAATAGTTGGCCAGGCTATATTGATCCTAGACACGACTACATAACTGCCAGGTTTAACCGCAGCATACAACACCCATTTACTTATGTTTTGTTCTACTTGTACTCTCGGATTTCGACGGTTAGGTATACTTGTATACTTTTGAAAATACTTATACTTTGAAAGATACTTTTAGTTCAAAGCACTTAGGCCCCTTAGTGTTTATAGTTTTATACCATGTAAGGTTTGGTATACTTAGTTCACTATAAACAAGGGCTCTGATACCAATCTGTCACACCCCGAAAACCAAAGGCGGAAACATTTCCGGGGCGAACTCCACGTTGAGTATCAAACCAATGCACATAGTAAGCAAAGTAGACAACCATTACATTACATATATAAAAGTTTACATTTGTTTTAAAAGTAAATTGTACAAGAAAATCCCATATTTTCTTAAAAGTAATGTTTACCAAATCCAAATTGTAATGTAAAAGATGTACACTGAAATCGTAATTGTTCTCATGAATTGTAAAGTTTAGTTATCTAACCTGTTATACTTTTCTGGTTACGTACTACTGTTACTCAGGAAAATCCCATATTTTCCTACATGTGTGTGTGTACTATTACTGATTCTGTGTGTGCGAATACCGATTCCGATTATGTTCAATGTGATCCCCAGGAAAACCCCATGTTTTCCTGAATGTGTGGGTGTGTGAACTGTTACCGATTCCAATTATGTTCAATGTTATCCACAGAAAAACCCCATGTTTTCCTGAATGTGTGGGTGTGTGAACTGTTACCGATTTCGATTATCCTTAAATATACATTAGTTTTATTACGTACATTAAACTAATAAATAAGTGTAAAGTGTTAATAATCTTGATTGCGAGTCCTTAACCATACTTCAGACTAGATATGACTCGGGCCAGGGCCAGTATCCTTTTTATGATTTTCGTCACCCTTGAACCTTTCGGTTCGACTGTAGCTAGCAACCAGGTGCAGGATTGTCAGTCCCCTATAGATCTATACACTCAAGCCACACTCTCCTACGTTCGGAGATTCTGGTTATAGGGGTAGCCCTCCACTCTCTCGTGCCAAGGAAGTGTTACAGAGGATGTGTCTCCAATCTTTAAGATTTCCCTTTACTTCTCGTGCCTAGGGAAATAGTATCTATGACTATCTAAGTTCTAATGGATCCTGTCCTTTACACTCCAGCCTAGGTGTTTTATTACATACATTACAAATGTTTTATAATCTCTATCAGTATAAGTGTGAACAATCAACTGTGATGTATAAAACATAACAGTATATAACAAGAATTGAAATCGTTTGAACAAACAACTCTACAAGTTAAAAACAGTTTGTTAGTGGGTTTTCAATTCTTAAAAGCATGCGAATTATGAAACCATTTAAAATGAAGTAATGAATTTAAGTACAAGATATCCTTGTACTTTTGCTTGTATTCCCCCTGAAAACATTTGAAAACCCTTGAAAAAGGGTAGGGGTATGAACTCACCGGTTGAAGAGCGCGTCGGTTTGGATCCTAAACGTCGGTTCTGGGTTTGCAAATGCACAAGATTCCTATGTAATATGAAATGGTATACAAATATATCTAATTAGATTTATAAACTCTAATTAGATAGGATATTACACTCCAATGAGCGAAAACACTTCAAAACAAGTGTTTGGAGTGACTCGGGTGACATCTACGGACGTGTATTGATGCGTGGGACTGGGAATTGAGTTTACTCTTCAAGAGTAGACTTTTTAGGGATTTTACTACCCTAAACACCTCATCCATATGAGTTCACGGCCGTGAACTTATGGCGGTTGATTTTGGGTGCAAAATTGCTTCATAACACTCAGGAATAATTGCTAGACTTGGGTTTTTGGCTTTAGAATGGATTATAACACACATAGGGACCATTTATTGGAGTTTACGGATGTAAACTCCCCCTCACTTCAAATCCTTAATGTTTTGGTCCTTAAACAATCACATGTGATTCTAATGATTTTTCCCAAGCCTTGTATGAATTTTTAAGGGACTTTTGGCATACTTTTAGGAGTTTACGGCCCATGAACACCCTCATGGCCATGAACTCTTATGAAAGGGTGATTTTATATGTTTTAAGGTCCAATACTTGTTTGTAAACACTTCTAGAATTTATCCCAAGGCTTTAGGTGTGTTAAAGTGGCATTTTAACACATTTAGAGGAGTTTACTCTCCAAGAACAATGAGTTTACGGCCCAAGCATGTTCTTCGGCAGTAAACTCAAGTTTACTCCTCTAAATTGATGTTCAAGGTGTTCCAAGGCCAATTCCATAATTCTACAAGTCGTATCTAAGCCTTGTTGGTGTTTTGGAAGGGTTTAAGGGCATAAAAACCCCATTTATATGAGTTTACGGCCCAAGTATGTTCTTGGGCAGTAAACTCATGTTTACTCTTCAAAATCCATGTTAAAGGCATTCTAAGTCCAATCCATTAAGCCATTAAGCCATATCTAAACTTCAAAGGTCGATTGGAAGGGTTTTTGGGCTCTAAAACCCATTTTATATGAGTTCATGGCCTAGGACTGTTCCAAGGCCATAAACTCATGAATGTGGTCATATTCCATGATTTGAACTCGAATTTGAAGGCTAGAGGGGTTGCATAACAAGCTAGGGAAGGTACCTTTGTGATTAGAAGCCTTAAATTTGAGATTTGGACCCTTAAACTTGGATTTAGGAGAGAGGTTAGAGGGAGAGTAGAGAGGAAGCAACACATGTAAAATAAGTTTTGAGTACAAGTATTACTTGTACTTTGCTTGTATTCCCCCGCTGAAAACAGTGAAAAAACATTGAAAAATGGTAGGGGTATAAACTCACCAGACGAGAAAACGTGTCGGTTCTAGGCTTGATAACGCGTGAGGTTCTTATGTAATATGAAATGGTGCACAAATGTATCTAATTAGACTTTAAATCATTAATTAGATATGATTTTACACTCCAAGATGCGAAAACACTTCAAATCAAGTGTTTGGAGTGACTCGGGTGATATCTATGGACGTATATGGCTTGGATAATGAGTTTCGACTTCAAGAGTAAACTCCTTAGGGAGTTTATGGCCCTAAGACCATAACCATATGAGTTCACGGTCTTGAACTCATGAATATGGGGTTTTATGGTGCCAAATGGTCAATTAACACTTGGGAAGGGTTGCTATGATTAATTCTAAGGCATAGGAATGAGTTTTACCACCAAAGGGACAATTAAAGGGAGTTTACGGCCCTAAACTAGGAGTTTACGGCTGTAAGCTCCTATACCCCTCTTATATTTATGATTTGGTGGCTTTAGATCACTCACATGTGATTTAAACTAATTTTACAAGCCTTAGAACGAAGTTTGGGTAACATTTGACTTGTGTAGATGAGTTTACGGCCCAGGAACCCTTTATAGGGGGGTTTACGACTGTGAACACTCCAATGGGTTGTTTTCATCAAGTTTAAGGCCCCTAAATGAATTGTGGTTGGTTCTAGAATATATTCCAAGGCCATTGGTGTGTTTAAATGGCTCTTAAACACTCAAATGTGAGTTTACTCTCCATGAAGGTGAGTTTACGGCCCAAGCATGTTCTTGGGCAGTAAACTCATGTTTACTCAAAATGATGTTTAAGGTGTTCTAAGTCCGAATTGGTAAGCCATTAAGTCATATCTAAGTCCCAAAGTTGGTTTGGAAGGGTTTAAAGGCTCAAAACCCCATCATATGTGTGTTTATGGCCCAAGCATGTTCCAGGGCCGTAAACACATGAAAATGGTCCTAAATGTTTGTTTGAACTCGGATTTGAAGGTCTAGGATGCTATACTAAGAGTTAGGGAAGTTACCTTGGTGATTTGGAGCTTAAATTTGATGTTTTTGGACCTTAGATTTGGTTTGAGGAGAGAGGTTAGAGAGAGAGTAGTGAGAGAGATTAAAAGCTTCAAATGGAAGCTTAAACCACTTTAAATATGGTTCGGGTTTGGGACACGGTGAAATTCTACTCGATACCAACGTTAAGCGGGGCTTTTGGTCGCACCCGATTAAGATGTCGTAACCCAATATGGTCGAAACTAAAATGTTTCCGATTACTAATATGGAGTGATAAAATGAATTCTAATCATGTTTAGACACACATTAAGTCATAATAGAAATCTAAAAAATAATGACTTAATTTAAAACTTAAACGGAAACAATTCAAAAGAGACGAATTTTATGGGCGGAAACGAGTTACGGCGATGGAGTAAACTTCGGGTTGTCATATTCAAGGAGGCTTTAAATGGGTTGATTAGAGAAGTTTGTTCTCAAGAAAGTGCAGGGAGACCCACTGGACCTAATCAAAGTTGGATTACAATAATTCAAGTCCAAGAGTGATTTACAAGATCCAATAAGAGCTTTATCAAGCCCATTTCATTTTTTCTATATTTTAATATGTAATTTTCGTTTTATGTCTCCTAAATAAGTGTTGGGAAGATAAAAGGGTCTTAGGTTACATGAACTTTGTGATAAACCATGTCTAGGTTCATAGTTTTAAACTTGGGGTTAAATGCCTTAAATTAAAGACACTCCTTTAATTCATGGCTCTTTAGGTACTCTTCCCACACTATAAAAACGTGGTCTATGTATCCATTCAAAATCAATCAAGTTTTTAATACAATTTGTGACTTTTTAACTCTTTTCGTTCTTTGTGAACTTTAGAACTTATCAGGTTTTCATAGCTTGTGGCGTTCAAACTTATCAATCAATTTGGTGGGTTGATTGTGGTGTTTATACCAAGCTTCCTGTCTCTTTATAGACAACATGTCGCAGTTTCCACCTTTGTTTTACAATTCTGCAACCAAAAGAACGATCGGGAGAAACGTGTTCAAACCTTAATTTTGGGTGAGATCACATCATTTGGTATCAGAGCCAGTTCTTTGTGTTGCATATCTATTTTGTTCTTTATTTTTCTTGATTACTTGAGTTCTAAGACGCATATTGGTAGCGGGTCTTGTCACAAGTTGTCAAGGTTCTTACTAGCGACTTTTGAATTTCTAAGTTGTCAAACTTCTATATTTCTCATTTCTTTTTGTTTCCTTTATATTTTCATTTGGCTATTAGCTTCCTCAAAAAAAATCAAAAGTAAAAAAAACAAAAAGAAGCAAAAAAAAAAAAAAAAAAAAAAAAGAATTACAGGAAAAAAAACGAAAAAAAAAGATTTACAAAGAAAAAAAGAGAAAAAAACGAAAAAAGGAAAAAAAAAAATGAAAAGAAAGAAGAGGAACAACAAGTAAAGCCTTTTTTTTTTTCTATAAAGTCAATTTGAATTCTGTAGTCATTTTTTTTCAAAAAAAAAAAGTCATTGTTTGTTTCATCATTAGCAAAGCCAAGTTTGTTTGGATTTCTTTTCGTAGATTGAGGTTACTTTATTTTGGATACATTTTTTAAAGTTGTTTGGTAAGTTTGAATTCCTCAAGGCACAAGTTCAAATTTCATAATTGCTTCTTTAGTTTGTTTAGAACTTTAAGAGTTAAAAGGAGTGATAAAAGGTTGTGTGGTGAGATTAAAGAGGGTAAAAGCCAATCGAGGGATACACGAGGGTTGAGTGAACTATTTTTGAGAGAAACATGTGAGCGAGTGTTGGGAGGAAGTAACTTACTTTTTTTTGTTAGCAAAAATATAAGATGGGTGATCAAACCCCCCCCCCCCCCCCCCCACCTAACCTTCAAGTTCAAGCTATGATGGAGGAGATGCGACGTTTGATGACAAATGAATTTAACCAAGTACATGAAAGAATGGAACGAATGGAGGCACAAGCACAAAGAACTCGATCTCGAGCATCATCACAGGTTTCTAACGGGGAAGAGGATGGTTGGGAACCTGAAAAGTGACCGAATAGAAAAAGGTCACACAGAGATGACAATTTAAGTTCTAATAAGATGAAAGTTCCTTCTTTCATCTTATTTCTGAAAAACATTATAAAATGTTGTATTTTATATTTTCACAAATGGTTTTCCATATTATATCAGTTAAAAGCATAACCTTTGAACTTGAAACATTAAACCTAGTACATTGTTTTGTCCTCGGTAACACTCCTCAGAGATACGCGAGTGGAGGATCATCGTTTGCATCAGTACCTTTCTATGTGATTACTAGTAAATTTGTTATTCCTATAAATTGGAGACAAGTCCTCGGTAACACTCCACAGAGATACGTGAGTGGAGGACCGCCCCCGTAATTAGAATCTCTTGGAGGGAGAACATGACTTGAGTGTATAGATCTATATGGGGCTGACTACCCCACACCTGGCTGCTAGCTATAGCCAAACCGAAAGGTTCAAGGGTGACGAAATTCATAAGGTGATGTGGACTACTTATTGCCATATCTAGTCTATCGTATGGTTATGGAACTCGCAATTTGAATAACAAAGATTTACTAAATGGTAATAATGAACAAGTAACTATGTTTACTTTACATTCATTAGTTTTATATACGTGTTAAAACTAATACCACTCACAAGAACAACCAGGTTTTCAGTATACATCTTTCACATTAGTAACCAACTTTTAAGAAAATATGGGATTTTCTTGGTGTGTAACTTTTTCAGAAACAGAAACAAAAAGGAACTTGTACATTTTCAGAAAACAAAACCGCTTATGAACTCACCAGTGTTATGCTGATTTTCAAACTGCTTGTATTCTCAGATCCGCATTAGACAGGTACCCGATGATTCCTTTTTGGCAAAGACGGAGTGCGTTGAAGACTCGTCTTACTTTTGTTCGTATATACTATGTATCACTCCTGTACAACTTTACTTTCAAACAAATGTAAAGCATTAAATATGTAATGTAATGGTTGTTTACTTTACTTACTATGTGCATTGGATTTGATACTCAACGTGGAGTCAACCCCGAAAATGTTTCTGCCTTCGGTTTTCGGGGTGTGACACAAAGTCATGTACGGATTCACACCATACACAGTTCAAAAGGAGAGTGACCTGTAGTATAAGTAGGAGAACGATTACAGGCAAACTCAACATGTGAAATTTTGATGTCCAAATGTTTTGGATTTTTTCTAACCAACCCCCTTAACAACGTAACTTAGTACTAAAAAGTAACATAGTACCAACTTTCCTCCACAAAGTGTTCCAAAAGTAACTCAAAAACATGGAATCCCTATCAGATAAATAGTTTTAGGAATAATATGCAAGCGAACCACCCCTTTAAAGTACAAATCACACACATTAGAAGCATCATTGGCTTTATGACGTGGCACACATAGTACCAATTTTTTCATCTATCTCCTTTTTCCATTCATAAACTTGGCTTATATGAAGCCTTTAATACAAAGTTGGTGGTTACAAGCCACCCAACCAACTACTTAGTAAAACTAAAAATGAAAATTAAAGAAACTCATGAAACTACACAAATAATGTCTGACTGTCACACCCCAAAACCAGGAACGGCGGAAATGTTCTGGGGCGGAGGACATCATGTATAATATCAACAACAATGTAAAATAGTAAACAAGCAACAACATCATCCATTGCATTAATAATATCATTATTATACAAATGTGTTCTGTCAAATTTTGATAAACACTAAAGCATAAATCAAAATGAAAGATAAGTCTTGAACAAGCTCTATCTTCCTTTCTCCTTGCATCGGTACCTGTCTATGATGACCTGAGGATACAAGTAATTTGAAAGCGAGTATCAGCTTTGAAGCTGGTGAGATCATAAGTATTAATGTGTCTTAATTTGTAAAACTTATAATTTTTAAGACTTGACATTATTTTGAAAGAAAGCTTGTATAAGTATGAAAATGTTTATAGATCAACTGTAAATGTTTGAAAAACCCTAGAATCCATATGATTCCTATTAGTAACAAAAGGAGTCTTCTACCAAGACCTAACTGTTCTGAATGTAGTCTTCTACCAAGACCTAACTGTGTTACTATTATTATCATTATAAGAAATTGTATCCTTTGGTACTAGGATACGTAAATATAATTCACCTGATTGGTTATGTGAATGAGTCACAAGATAAAGGTAATAATACAACTAACCTGAATATTACCCTTTGGTACTATGGTAACTAACATTGTTAACTTTAAGACATCCGTAGACGTACTCTTACCTCTGTTGCTAACAGTTGGGTATAGGAATAGTTAATCCCTTAATCGTATACCTGTAACGGTACCAACCGTTGACATCTGTGGATGTACTTTTACCTCTGTAGCTAACAGAGATTTTAGGAATGGTCAATCCCACAACTGTATCCTTGGGTACTAGGATATTATATCCATTCTATCTCATCGATTATGTGATTGTATCACAAGGTAAAGGTAATAATGCGGATTTCATAACAATATCTATACATATAAAATGTAACGATAACTCGTCATATATTATCTACGTAAGCGTGATCATGTAAAGGTAATCATGTAAATGTACTTATGTAAGTGTACTCATGTAAGTGTAATCATGTAAAAGTAATCATGTATGTGTACTTATGTAAGTGTACTCGTGTATAATCATGTAATAGTAATCATGTATATGTACTTATATAAATGTACTCTTGTAATTGTACTAGTTGTAACATGTGTTCTCTCTCTACCTAGCAAGTATTGACTCGTGAATGAACTGACCCATTGTATGATATCGTGTTCTAGTAATGGTTCTAGTATCTTTCTAAACTACCCATATGGTAGCTTACTAGTAATCTATCTGGTAAGTATGGACATGGATGTATACCCTTGCTACCCAAGGGCATATGTTGAACTGGAAGGACCTTTTATGACTATATATGTACACATGATATATAACTAATATTTAAACGACTGTCGGACGGTTACCCGATATCCCACCAGACCACATCTCAAGGCGCGAAAAGGAAATAGGGTGGATAGCCTTCCTAAGTCTTTTAAACATTTCTTATATAACTATACATATAGAAGCATGCAATTTATAATATAAAAGCATAAACAAATTTTGCAAGACATTTGAAACATAAATATTAGTTTAAGAAAAGATCGACTTGATGCCAATCTATAAAACAATTTGCAGGCATAAGTTTAATAAAACAGTTTAAGTATAAGGAAACATTTGTTTGAAACACAGCTGTAAATAAGTTTGAAAGGTAATGTACGGAGTAAGATGTACAGTGTAATAAGGAGTTTAAAACATAGAAAATGTTTATAAAAATCATTTGAAGGAAACTGTTTGGTAAAACGGCTAATGAGTAGCCAAATCATTTGAATGTTGTATATTAATCACAAGTGATTAACGTAATAAGTATATAATTCTACTTACTAATCACTTGTGATTGACATAATAAGAAGCATGATTCTACTTGTACCCCCCCCCCCCCATAAAACATTTAAAAATAGTTTAAAACATTAGTTAAGGGGTATGAACTCACCTGCAGTAAGTGACTGGAATTGAACGGGCTGTTATCGTACGGAAGGATCGGACAAGTGCTTGGTGCCAAGTGAAGGCTTAGACACACACAATGATCAATCTGGGATGAAAACCCGGAGATCCATGAGAGAGAAATTGGCTTTTCTCTAAATGGAATTCAACTAATGAACCAATTTGGTTCAGAATTCTATTTATAGTCCTGAGATTTTTGGCAGAAAATATTTCTATTCTCGGAATGGATTCTAATGATCTAGGGTAATGGAATTACAGTGTTGTACAAAATCCTAGTGCAACCACTCTCCTAATATCTCTTTAGGTGTAAAACCCTGAAACTGCCAAACTTATATTCTAAGTCTGAATTTTCACTGTAACTGCTCTACTTCTATTGGATTGAAATGGTTTGATTAGAATGGAAAATTTCCGGTTGTCACACTGACACACTATGAATGAAACAAATGTCCATGCTACATTAAGGAGCCATAAGAAGCATTAAAGTGTAACCCTAATCCACCAAAGAGTATCAAAATGGCTAGGAGGCTTTATGAAGCAAAAAGTAACAGGTTTGAGAACGATTACAGGAAAACTAAGGACCCAAAGACATGTAAGGATTCAAACCATACACATTTCAAAAGTAAAGTGACCTGTAGCATAAGTAGGAGAACGATTACAGGCAAACTAAGAATGTGCAAGTTTGATGTCCAAATGTTTTTGAGTTTTTCTAACCAATCCCCTCAACAATGTAACTTAGTACTAAAATGTAACTTAGTACCAACTTTCCTTCACAAAGTTTTCCAAAAGTAACTTAAAAACATCAAATCCCTATCATAAACAATAATTTTAGGAATAATATGCAAGCGAACCACCTCTTTAAAGTCCAAATCACACACGTTAGATGCATCATTGGCTTTAAAGTCCAAATCACACACGTTAGACGTGGCACAAAGTGAGCAATTTTTTAAAACCTATCCACTACCACTGTGATGGAATCCTTCCCCTTTGAGTTCTAGGCAAGGCCATAATGAATTCCATTGACACATCTTCCTAAGGACGAATAGGAACCAACAAAGAAGTGTAAACACCATGCTTGAAAGATTTTTTCGTCAACTCCCATGTAACATACTTGCCTACTATGTTGGTTACAACCCCCAAGATCTTAGGCCAAAAGAAATGTTCTTAAACCACCTCCAAAGTTTTGGTAATGGAAAAATGACACGCCAAACTACCACCATGGGCTTCACTAATCAGCAACTCCCCTATTGCATGTTTAGGGACACAAAGGTGATTATCTTTTGATGCCTTTATGGGCTTGATTAAGTGAGTAGGGTTGAGTATGGGAAGAAATTGATAGATTAGTAACAAATAGAGACCTACTAAGCTGTATACCGGTTGAAACAATCCAAGACATATTTGATTGAATGCGTAGCAAATCAAGAACACGTCTCAACTATGACAAGTTGTGAGCTATAACTACAATTGAAAGTGAACAAAGGTTCTTTCTATTAAAATTTCATCTATCTCCTTTTTTCAAGCATAAACTTGGATTATGAAGCCTTTCTTACAAATTTGGTTGTTACAAGCCACCCAACCAACAACTCAGTAAAACTAATAATGAAAATCAAAGAAACTCATGAAACCACAAAAAAAACGTCTGACAGACTAATAAATGAAAAAACATCGATGCTCCATTAAGGAGCCATAAGAAGCATTAAAGTGTAACCCTAATCCACCAAAGAGTATAAAAAAGTGCTATAAGGCTTTATGAAGCAAAAAGTAACGGTTTTAAGCACTTCTAAAGCCTTTAAAATGTTGCCCTAGCCTTCGTGCTACCCTAATTCAATTCGTAGGTTACCACGCACAACCCAACCATTGAGCCTAAACCACCTTCTAGCCTACTAGTAATCACTAATCCATCACCTTGGGCCTTTGTCACACCCCAAAACCAGAACGGAGGAAGTGTTCTGGAGCGGAGGACGTCACGTACAGTATCACAACAAAGCATAATAGTAAACAAGCAACAACATCATCCATTGCATTAATAATATAATTTAATACAAGTGTGTTCTGTATAGTTTTAAGACACCAAAATATGAATCAAAATAAGAGACGAGTCTTGAAAGCTCCGTCTTCTCAAAGCCTGGCATCGGTACCTGTCTACTGATGACCTGAGAATACAAGTTATTTTGAGAGAGTTTATCAGCTTTAAAAGCTGGTGAGTTCATAAACATGTTAGTATAATTTTTCATATGAAAAGTTTTGTTAGTGTTTGATGTATAAGTTTGTAGTAAATGTTTGTATCTCTTAGAAAATCCTATATTTTCTACTAAAAGTAGCCTTCTACCAAGGCATCAAATGTTCTGTATGTTTGTGTCTTGTAAAAGTGTGTATTTTTCCAAGTGTTAATATCATTAACATAAATATAGTTTTTACATTGCCGTTTATGTGAGAAGATCACAATGTGAATGCAATGAGAAAATAATAAATTATTGTAGTGTTGTATTATAGTGACTACTTGTGACAACCCGAAGTTGTTCCATCGCCGCAACCCGTTCCGTCCGTAAAACTTGTCTTAAGCGAATTGTTCCGATTTCGTTTTTGGATTAGGTCATTTAAGTTAAGACTTTTATTTTGACCTCGTAAGTATCCAAACACGTTAGAAACACATGAAACGCCCCAAACTAGTAATTAGAAAATTTTTAGTTTCGACCATATCGGGTGACGACAATTTAATTGGGTGCAACCTAAAGCCTTGGTTAACGTCAGTATCGGGTAGAATTCCACCATGTCTCAAATCCAAACCATATTTAAAGTTGTTTAAACCTCATTTGAAGCCTTTTCACTCTCTCTCTCTAACCTCTCGCCTCAATCCACGATCTAGGTCCAAAAATCACTCATTTCAAGCTTCAAATCACTAAGGTAACTATCCTAGCTTCTAGTATAACATCCTTAGCCTTCATTTTCGTGTTCAAATCATAATTTAGGACCATAAACATGTGTTTATGGCCCTGGAACACCCTTGGCCCGTGAACACATATAAAGGGGGGGGGGGGGGTGAGCCTTAAAACCCTTCCAAACCACCATTGGAGCTTAGAGATGGCTTAAGGACTAATTGGATTGGACTTAGAACACCTTAAACTCATCATTTGGGGAATAAACATGAGTTTACTGGCCAAGAAGTTGCTTGGGCCATAAACTCCATATTATGGGTAGTAAACTCCTTTTTAGGTGTTAAAATGCCATTTATACACCTCCTAAGCATTGAACTAATAACTAGAAGCAACCACAAACGAATTAGAAGCCTTAAACTTGATGAAAACCCTTCCCTAAGAGTTCACGGCCGCAAACCCCCCAAGAATGGGTTCCTGGGCCGTAAACTCCTATAAATGGGTTATATGGTGCCCTAAATTCACCCCTTGGCTTGTAAAAATGAGTTGAATCACATGTGATTAACCTGTGACCATCAAAGCACATAAGGATTGAGTGGGTGATAGTTTACGGCCGTAAACTCATAGTTTACTGCCGTAAACTCATCAAATGGTCCATATGATTGATTTAATCCCTTTCTAATGCCCTAGAACCAAACCTAGCATCATCCCTCAAATATTATAAAACCATTTAGCACTTAAGAACACCACTCATGAGTTTACGGCCGTAAACTCATGGGGATGTGGTGTTTAGGGCCGAAAACTCTTCTAAGAGTTTACTCTTGAAATGAAGTGTTTTCATGACTAGAAGTGTATATCCTTAACTAATTAGTGATTTAAAGTCTAATTAGATACATTTGTGTGTCATTTAATATTACATAGGAACCTCGCACGTCTTCAAGCCTCGATCCGACGTTTAGCATCCTAGTCGACACATTCCTCGTCCGATGAGTTCATACCCCTACCCTTTTTCAATGTTTTTCACTGTTTTCAGGAAGAATACAAGCAAAGTACAAGGAATACTTGTACTCAAAACTTGTTTTATATGTGTTGTGTTTCATATTACATATGCTTTTCACACTGACAATCACAACAGATAACCGTTTGAACATGCAGATCACATTATCGTATTATTTGTGAAAAATGTTATAAATTGTTGTATTTTATATTTTCACAAATGGTTTTCCACTTATTTATTGTTAAAAGCATTCGATTAGTACATTTGTTTTGTCCTCGGTAACATTCCACAGAGTTACGCGAGTGAAGGACCGTCTTAGTAAATAGAAATTAAACAGGATATTCCACATTATTACTTGTAGATTTGTTATACCTATAAATTGGAGACACGTCCTCGGAGAACACTCCTCAGAGATACGCGAGTGGAGGACCGCCTCTGTAACTAGAATCTCTTAAATAGGGAGCGTGACTTGAGTGTATAGATCTATACGGGGCTGACTACGCTGCACCTGGCTGCTAATTACAACCGAACCAAAAGGTTCAAGGGTGACAAAAGTCATAAATGATACTGGCCTTCCTTCGCCATATCTAGTCTATAGTATGGTTATAGAACTCGCAATTTGGATAACAGAGATTTACTTATTAGTAATAATGGATATAGTAAATTAATAATCTTAAGAATTAGTTTCCTATGCTAACAGTTTTATATACGTGTTAAAAGCTAACATACACTTCACAACGATAATCAAGTTTTCAGTATACATCTTTTACATTACATTTCGGATTGATAACCAACTTTTAGGAAAATATAGGATTTTCCTAGGGTAATAACTATTCATAACCAAAATTTTGTAACATAATGGAAAACTAAACATTTAATTTAAGAAAATATGGGATTTTCTTGGATAACCACTTTTTCAAGAAACAAAAGGAATCTTGTTCATTTTCATAAAACAAACTACTTATGAACTCACCAGCTTTATGCTGATTTTTAAACTGCTTGTATTCTCAGGTTCTCCTTAGACAGGTATTCCCGTGTTCTTTTGCAGAAGATGGAACGTATGGAAGTCACATCTTTCTTTTGTTTAAACTTATGTATCTATGAAACTTGTATTACTTTACCTTCAAACTGATGTAATGAACCTATGTAATGTAATGTTTTGTGTTTTACTTTGCTTACTATGTACATTGGTTATGATACTTAACATGAAGTCACCTCCGCTCCGGAACGTTTCCGCCCTGGGTTTCGGGGTGTGACAGATTGGTATCAGAGCCCTTGTTTATAGTGAAAACCTTACAAGGTATAAGACTATAAACATTAAGGGGCCTAAGTGATCTGAACTAAAAGTATACTTTTAAAATACAAGTATTTTCAAAAGCATATGAGTATACCTAACCGCCGAGATCCGTAACTATAAGTAGAACAAAACATAAGTAAATGGGTGTTGTACGCTGCGGTTAAACCTGGATAGTTATGTAGTCGTGTCTAGGGTCAATAAAGTCTGATCAACTATATTCATTCGAGACACGACCAACATGTGCCTGGGAGTGACTGCGGTGTTCGGTATGCCTAAAACTTACCCAAATACCCCAAACAAAGAGTCATCGTCGCAACGAATCATGAAATACTATGGGAGTATTTCTAGATCCAACTTTGTTGTAGAAAATTCTCATTCAAGCATTGCTCCTCGATCATTCCTTTAGTGATAGTTTATCTGCCTTGGTAATTCATTCCTGCTTTATCGCTTAATAAAATTATATGTCTGTCATAAAGAGATATCCCTTGTTTCATATCTCTTGATCTAATGCAGAGGACTTACCATCCTCTTTTTCCTAATCACTTTAGATCGAAACGTCTCCAAAGAAAAGACCCAGCTCAAGGAACAACAACTCTCCGCCGCCATACTCTCCTCCGTTCGACTTTGTCTTGTTTCAAACGGCTGTTACTGCTGCAGTGACGGCCGCAGTGACACTTTTGAACCCTAGCAAGTCCAGTGGACCCTGAAGTAATATGTATCCCCAAAACCACGAAGATGATCAAAAGTACCAGAATGAAGGTGATAAGAGTAAGAAGGTTATCTGGAAAAAGCAAAAGGGTCAGAGTTCCCAAGGACCCTCCAAGAGGCATGAAACTGTGGCAGTTCAAGTTGCCACTACTCCTGTGGCTGCATCTACAACTCAACATTCTTTGATCGGGATGAAGTGAGCGGATTTTGTCAAGCGATCGACAATTACCCAAATGGTATCGTACCCACTAGAACACTTGGGTAGTTTGGTGATGAAGTCCATGGTAATCATCTCCCATTTCCACTCGGGAATCTCGGGTTGTTGGAGTAGACCTGAAGGCTTTTGATGTTCGACTTTGACTTTGGCGCAAGTCAGACACTTGCCCACAAATGTAGCTATCTCAGCTTTCATGTTCGGCCACCAGTATTGTTTCTTGAGATCCAGGTACATCTTGTCCGAACCCGGGTGAACAGAGTATTTGGTTCCGTGTGCTTCCTCCATGACTATTTCCCTGAATCCACCGGATTTTGGAATCCAGATTCGATTCATGAAACAGTGAACTCCATCACCTCTGATCTCAAGTTTCTTTTCCATCCCTCTCAAGGTTTCATCTGACACGTTCTCGGGTTTGAGGGCTGTATACTGAGCTTCTCGGATTTGCATGGGTAAGTTGGAATGGATGGTCATCGTCTAGTTCCTCACTTTGTGGCCTGCACTATCCTTTCGGCTAAGGGCATCTGCTACCACATTGGCCTTGCCGGGGTGGTAACGGATTTCACACTCATAATTACTGAGTAATTCTACCCATCGCCGTTGCCTCATGTTTAAGTCTTTTTGATTAAAGATGTGTTGCAAACTTTTGTGATCAGTGAAGATCGTGCACTTGGTTCCGTAGAGATAATGTCTCCAAATCTTCAATGCGAAGATTACTGCTCCTAGTTCCAAGTCATGTGTGGTATAGTTGACCTCGTGTGCTTTCAGCTGTCTAGAGGCATAGGCAATCACCTTTCCTCTTTGCATAAGCACACAGCCTAAACCTTGATTAGATGCATCGCAGTAGACAACGAAGTCTTCTGTCCTTTCGGGCAGAGACAGGACAGGCGTGCTGCATAAGGCTTTCTTTAATGTTTGGAATGCGGTTTCTTGTTTATCACTCCAACAAAAGGGTACACCTTTCTGTGTTAGAGTGGTTAAAGGTTTGGCGATTTTGGAAAGGTTCTGAATGAATCGTCGATAGTAGCCGGCGAGACCCAAGAATTGATGAATTTCTGTGGGTATTTTCGGTGTCGACCAATTCTCTATCGCTTTAATCTTGGAAGGATCTACATGAATACCCTCCTCGCTTACCACATGACCGAGGAAAGTTACCTTCCGTATCCAGAATTCATATTTGGAAAATTTCGCGTATAGCTTTTCGGATCTAAGGGTTTCCAACACTAGCCTCAAGTGTTGTTTGTGATCTTCTTCACTTTTGGAATATACGAGGATGTCATCAATGAACACGATAACGAATTTGTCTAAGAAGGGACGGCACACCCGGTTCATCAGATCCATGAATACAGCCGGTGCATTGGTTAGACCGAAGGGCATCACTACGAATTCGTAGTGTCCATACCGAGTCCTAAAAGCTGTCTTGGGAACATCATTCTCCTGGACCCGTAACTGATGGTACCCTAACCGAAGGTCTATCTTAGAAAAGTAGCTGGCTCCCTGGAGTTGATCGAAGAGGTCGTCTATTCTTGGAAGAGGATATTGGTTCTTAACGGTTAACTTGTTCAGTTCACGATAGTCGATACACATCCGAAAGGATCCATCTTTCTTTTTGACAAACAGAATCGGAGCTCCCCAGGGTGAGGAACTTGGTCTAATGAATCCTTTACTGAGCAACTCATTAAGTTGACTGGATAACTCCTGCATTTCTGCCGGAGCTAATCGATACGAAGATTTTGCTATGGGAGTAGCTCCAGGAATTAGGTCAATACGGAACTCGACCTGTCGTTCGGGAGGAATTCCTGGAAGTTCTTCGGGAAACACATCGGGAAAGTTACAGACTTCGGGGATGCTCGCGAGGTCTCTAACTTCTTGTTTCTCGTTGATCACATGAGCTAAGAATGCAACGCACTCCTTTCGAAGGAGCTTTCGAGCTTTGATGCAAGAAATGATATGAAGGTTGGAACTGGGTTTATCACCATAGATTACGAGAGTTTGATCTGAAGGAAGATTGAGACGGATAGATTTTTCGTAACAAAGAATGTCAGCATGATTGGGACTCAACCAATCCATGCCAATGATAACATCAAAGCTCTTAATGGAAACGGGCATGAGATCTATAGGAAATGAGTGATCATTTAGGGTAAGCGTACAATCTATGAATACATCGTTAGCGCTTTCTTTCTCACCGTTAGCCATCTCGATGGTAAACGTTTCAGATAGTGGTTGAGGATTTGGTTTTAGATTATGTTTGAATGCATGACTAACAAAACTCCTTTCTGCACCCGAATCGAAAAGAATACTAGCATATGAGTTGTCGAGAAGGAACGTACCCGAAACAACAGTGGGATCAGCAACTGCTTCCTCCCGTCCCATGGTTAGAACCCTTCCAGTGTTATCAGCAGTTGACTTCTTGGGACAGTTCCTTTTAAAGTGTCCAACTTCTCCACAGTTGTAGCAAGCTTGACTAACACCTGCTCCCGATGATTGGTTGGCTGATTGGGTAGGAGTTCTGCAGTATCGAACTGTGTGCCCTTTCTTACCACAGTTGGTGCAAGACAATTCTCGACAGGGACCAGGATGATGATGGTATTTACACTTGTCACACAGAGGGAGGTTACCAGCATATTTACTGGTAGGAGTCGAGGCTGTGGATCCCATGGCAGAAACAGCAACAACAGGAGTAGTAGTAGCAGCATGGATTGCTACCGTCTGTTGTTTCTTGGATGGTCCTTGAGAAGATTGACCCTTCTTCTTCTTCCAAAATTTCCTCTTTTCACCACTCCTTTGAGTCGGCTCAGAAGTGGTAGTGATTTCCTTAACATCGTCGCTGTGATCAATCAGAATTTGTGCTAAGGTCTTGGCACTATCGTAGGTATCCGGACGAGCAGCCAAAACGTGACTCTTTATTGGTTGAGATAATCCCCAAACAAACCTTTCGATCTTTTTGTTTTCAGGAGTGACTAATCCTAGGCAGAGAAGTGCGAGATCATCAAATCAGGAAGTATATGCAGCAATGTCGGAACCTTTCATCTTCAGGTTCCAGAGCTCGTGCTCTAATTTCTGCATTTCACCACGGGGGCAGTACTCGGCAATGAGAAGTTCTTTCATGGCCTCCCAGCCCATGGCATTGGCTACGGGTAAGGTCAGAGATTTGACTCGGCCATTCCACCAAGTCAAGGCTTTATCCACGAAAGTACAGGCTGCGAATTTGACTTTATCGGACTCCGCACAAGCATAGATTTCAAAGATGGACTCAATTTTCTCGAACCATCGAGATAAGGAAATGACACCTCCAGCGCCATTAAAAGATGTTGGTTTCGCATTCATGAAATCCTTGTAGGAACCCCCTCTTTGGTGTCCATGGCTACCCTCAGGGTTTTGAGATTGAGTACCACCACCTGAACCACTAGGGTTCATTTGTGACATAGCTGCTACCATCTCAGCGGTCATCATCGTCTGGAGCGATGTTAGATCGAACTGGGGAGGAGGTGGCGGCGAGGAAGGATTATCGTTGTTCTTTGAGCTAGGTCTCTTTCGGGGAGGCATCTTAATCTAATAAGATCAAGGAAAAGAGGATGGTAAGTCCTCTACATTGAATCGATAGATATGACAGTTATATGATTCAAGTAATCAATAAAGCAGGAAAGAGTTATCGAACAGATAATTTATCGCTAAGAGTGATCACAGAAAACCACTTGAATAAGGATTACTACAGAGGATCGGGATCGAGAAATACTCCCATAGTATTTCATGAATAGTTTACGACAATGATTCGATGTTTGGGATATTAGGGTAAGTTTTAGGCATGCCACATACCACAGTCACTCCCAAGCACATGTTGGCCGTGTCTCGAATGAATATAGTTGGCCAAGCTATATTGTCCCTAGACACGACTACATAACTGCCCAGGTTTAACCGTAGTACACAACACCCATTTACTTATGTTCTGTTCTACTTGTGGTTACGGATGACGACGGTTCGGTATACTTGTATACTTTTGAAAATACTTGTAGTTTGAAGATACTTTTAATTCAGAGCACTTAGGCCCTTTAGTGTTTATAGTTTTATACCATGTAAGGTTTGGTATACTTCATTCACTATAAACAAGGGCTCTGATACCAATCTGTCACAACCCGAAAACCGAAGGCGGAAAACATTTCCGGGGTTGACTACCACGTTGAGTATCAAATCCAATGCACATAGTAAGTAAAGTAAAACAACCACTACATTACATAAGAAAATTTTACAGTTGTTTCAAAAGTAAAGTTTGTACAGTTGTGATACATAGTATATATAGACAAAATGAAACGGATCTTCAAGTACTCCGTCTTCGAGCAAAAGGATCTTCGGGTACCTGTTCTAACGTCCACCTGAGAACACAAGCGGTTTGAAAATCAGCATAAAGCTGGTGAGTTCATAAGCGGTTTTGTTTTACGAAAATGTATCGGTTTCCTTTCTGTTTCTGAAATGTTATGTACACCAAGAAAATCCCGTATTTTCTTAAAAGTTGGTTATTGTTTCACAAATGTAAAGTATAGTAAGTTTGTACACTGAAAACATGTTTACTAATGTGAAAATGTATCGTTGGTTATCTGACTGGTTAAACTGTTATGTTTACTTATCATGTGTTACCAGGAAAGTCCCATACTTTCCTTATTGTATGTTACAAATTGTAAAAGATGTAATGTTATCCAGTTTGATACTCTTTCTAGTTATGTAAGTGTTACCCAGGAAAGCCCCATGCTTTCCTGCATGTATGTATCTAATGTAAACGATGTTAAAGATGTAAAAGATGTAATCGTGATTAGGTTCCATGTTTTCCCCAGGAAAGTCCTGTACCTTCCTGAATGTTAGTTACAGTAAGTGAAAGATGTAAAAGATGTAAACGATGTATAAAGTAATTCATTATTACTGTAAGTAAATCTCTGTTATCCTAATTGCGAGTTCCATAACCATACAATAGACTGAAACCTGTGGCAATAAGTAGTCCACATGTGGCAATAAGCCGTCCACATACTTATGACTTTCGTCACCCTTGAACCATTTCGGTTCGGCTGTAGCTAGCAGCCAGGTGTGGGGTAGTCAGCCCCGTATAGATCTATACACTCAAGTCACGCTCTCTAAATACCAGAAATTCTGGTTATGGGTATAGTCCTCCACTCGCGTAACCTGGGTGGAGTGTTCTCCGAGGACGTGTCTCCAATCATACAGGAATAACAAATTTACTAGTAATAATATAATAGTCCTCCACTTATATATGTCTGGGGAGTGTTACCGAGGACAAAACAGTGTACAGGCATTATGTTCAAATGTTTTAATGTCATGCTTTTAACTGATAAAATGTGGGAAAACCATTTGTGAAATATATGTAAAACATACTAGTTTAAAGACTTATTTCACAAATATATGTTACGTGATCTGTATGTTCGATCTGTTATCAGTTGTAGTATCAGTTATAAAAGCATAAGAATATGAAACACACATTTGAAAACATGTTTTGAGTACAAGAATTCCCTTGTACTTTGCTTGTGTTCCCCCTGAAAACAGTGAAAAAGGGTAGGGGTATGAACTCACCGGACTCGGAAACGTGTCGGTTTGAATACTATACGTTGGTTCGGGGTTTGATTACTCGCGATGACCCTATGTAAAATGATATAACGTCCATATATATACAATTAGAGATACATTCACTAATTATATGGAACATTACACTCCAATGAGGTTAGACACCTCAAAACGAGCGTTTGGAGTGACCCGGGTGACATCTTTGGACTTGTAATGGCACTAGGGACTTGGGACTTGAGTTTACTCCCCAAGAGTAAACATTTAAATGAGTTTACAACTATGGAACACACATATACATGAGTTTACGGCCGTAAACTCATGTGGGTGTGGTTTTGATGGTTTAAGGGCTCAAATGGACATAGGGATTGCTAGAATGGATTATCTAAATTGCCTTGGAACACTTGGAATGAATTTAAATCATCAAAATGATTATTTTATGGGAGTTTACGGCCCAGTATAGGCTCCTGGCCGTAAACTCCTTAATCTTCATGAAAATGGTGTTAAATGTTGTTAAAACAAATCACATGTGATTACTAGGATTATTCCAAGACCTTACATGAGTTTTATGGGACATTTGAGGGGTGTTATGGAGTTTACGGCCCATGAGACCCTCCTCATGGCCGTAAACTCTTATGTAGGGTCATACAAAGTGTTTCAAGGTCTAAAACTTGCATAGAAGGACTTCTAAAATTCATCTACAGGCTTTAGGGGTGTTTAGTTTGCATTCTAACACCAAAAATTTTGGAGTTTACAGCCCAAGAACAAGCCTTGGCCGTAAACTCTTAGAAATCCCATGAATGATGTGTTTTAGGCCCTTAAAGTATTTTTGGTTGGTCCCTTGATTTATTCCAAGGCTTTTGGTGGTGTTGGATGGATTTCTAACACCTTAGAATTGGATTTATGTCAAGTTTTGGGGAGTTTACGGGCCAAGCACATACCTTGGCCGTAAACTCACATAAGTCCCCCAAAATTCATGTTTCAAGTGTCCAAATGTTTAAACCAAGGTCCTATAATTCATATCTAAGCCATAGAAGTGATTTGGAAGGGTTTTAGGGCATGAAAACCCCTTTTACATGAGTTTACGGCCCAAGCTTATTCCTTGGCCGTAAACTCCTTCAAATGGCTCAAAATCAAAGTTTTAAATGTTCTAAGTCCATATCTTGAAGTCCCATAGCCATATCTAAAGTCCAATTGAGTTTAGGAAGGAGTTTAAGGGCTTAAAACCCCATTTAATGGAGTTTACGGCCCAAGCTTGCTCCTTGGCCGTAAACTCATGTTCTTGGTCCTAAAACTCAATTAATTCATCAAATTGAAGGCTAAAGGTGTTGAATAACATGTTAGGGAGGTTACCTTAAAGATTTGAAGCCTTAAACTTGTGATTTGGACCTTATTTCTAGCTTGAGGAGAGAGGTTGTAAGAGTTTAGTGAGAAATTGGCCAAAGGCTTCAAATGAAGTCTTAAACACGTTTATATAGTGTTTAAGTTTTGGACACGGTGGAACTCTACCCGATACCGGTGTTAGACGAGGCTTTTGGTCGTACCCGATTGAGTTACCGTAACCCTATACGGTAATTTCTAGAAATATTCCGATCACTAAAGTTGGGTGTTAGAATGATTTCTAAATGTATTAAGACACCCATTAAGTCATTTTAATTATGTACTAGATAATGACTTAATTTAAACGGAAGGTCGGAAGTCGAAATCGGAACGACGATCGGTTGCGCGAATTGTACTACGAAGGAGTTACAGTAAATGATATGGAAATTTCGGTTTGTTACAGGATGATCCATGCATGGATCATGAAAGCCCAAGGTGATGGATTAGTGATTACTAGTAGGATAGAAGGTGGTTTAGGATCAATGGTTGGGTTGTGCGTGGTAACCTACGAATTGAATTATGGTTGCATGAAGGCTTGGGAAACATTTTAAATTCTTCATAAGTGCTCAAAACCATTACTTGTTGCTTCATAAAGCCTCCTAGCCACTTTTGATACTCTTTTGTGGATTAAGGTTACACTTTAAGGCTTCTTATGTGTGACAACCCAAGTTGTCCCGTTACATTTCCCCGTTACTGTTAACGGAATATTCCAGTTTATAAAAGTTCCGTTAATTAGAGGTCGTCAATTTAATAAACATTTAATTTGTTTACATTTAATATGCCGTTAAGTCGTGATAAATGGAAATAAAAACACATAACACACATTTCCATTTATTTGGAAAATGTTAAGTTTTATTATTACAACCACTAAATCGGGTGCGACCAAAAGCCCCGTATAACAGCAGTATCGGGTAGAATTCCACTGAGCTCCAACTCCCACCCATATATATAAAGGGGAGTAAACTCCATTTGGAGCTTTTCCACTCTCTCTCTATACTCTCTCTCTATACCTATTTTCGCCCCGAATCCGTAACTAAACGCTTCCCAATTGTAAGTCTCCTTACCCTAGCTTGTTCCAAACATATTGGCTTGTGTTTATACCTCAAAAATCATCCAAGAAGGCATGGAATAAGGAGTTTACGGCCCAGGAACACTCTAGGGCCGTAAACCCCTAAAATGATGCCAAACTTGCCCGTAAACTCATCCTTAAGCTTGGAAACTAATTGAGGACCTAGCCTTGGAGTGTTTGATCATTTAAAGCAATCAAAATGAGGCATAAAAGAGAGTTTATGGCCCAAGCACATTCTTAGGCCGTAAACACCTCTAAACTATGTCAAAGTGCCTCCAAAACACTCCCAAACCACCCTTAAGCTTCATACATAATTTAGGGACTTAGAATTTGGGGTTTTGATCACTTAAACACATCAAAATAAAGGGGAAAAAGGAGTTTACGGCCCAGGTATGTACCAAGGCCGTAAACTCCCCAAAACATGCCCAAATCATGAATTTAATCCCCCAAAATGGCATCACACTCCATTAGAAATTGCTAGAAAGGTAATAGGGGCTTAAAACTTCATTTAACTCAAAGAATGAGATTTTACGGCCGTAAACTCCCATAGGAGTGTCCCTAGGCTGTAAAATCCTATAAGGTGCCCTTAGAAGCCTTAAACCCACTCATGCCTTTTATGAAAGGTACTTAGAAAAATCCCATGAACAAGCTGGAAGCCTTAAAACACCCTAGAACTCATCACCATGAGTTTACGGCCTTAAAATCATTGTGAGTAGTCCCTGGTCCGTAAACTATGTGATAAGGGTTTACTCTCGGAGAGTAAACTCCATTCCTTAGCCATACACACCCTTAAACGCTACCCGGGACACCCAAACACTTAACCAAAGTGTTTTCCGCTCTTGAGAGCGCTTATATTTGTTTAGTTAGTATTAAATATGCTAATTGTATGTGAACATATGTTATCATATGTTAAATTGGTCATTGTGTGTGTTCAAGTCCTTACGTGACACCGAACGCCCAAACGGCACCTTCGTCGGACCTACTTACACCAGGTGAGTTCATACCCCTGAATGAACTTGTTAAATGTTTTTACATGTTTTATAGAGGGGAGGGGAATACAAGTTAAACATGCCAGTTATCATATCAATCACATGTGATTGATAACCCGCATGCACAAGATTTTACCACTGTACGCTGTTTTACCGAGTAGGACACTATAATGGTTTCAATTGTTTCAAAACTGTTACTTATACTGTTTTATCTAAATTCATTTCAAACTTATTTATGAAAGATTTCCAAAGGTTTTCAAACATATTTTACAGAAGAATACAAATTGTGATTTTCCCCGAGTTTAAAGGCTTTTCATCAAGTTTCCTTTCACGACATATGTTTTTACTTGTTAGTTACCGCTGCTTCGCTTTCATGTATTTTAAACTCCTACTCGATAACGCTTTCACTTCATGATGTGTTTATACATGTTATTGTCTCTATATCGCTTATACCTGTTATTGTCTCTATACCACTTATACCTGTTATTGTCTCTATACCACTTATACCTATTATTGTCTCTATTTCACTTATATTTGTAGTCGCTTATACCTGATAGACGCTCTTACTTCACTTATCGTCGTTTCCACTTCGTGATACACTTACACTTGGTACACATATACCTCATGATTCGATTATCCCACTCTGTACGCTTATACTTCACGACTCAGATGTTCCACCGTACACTTATACTTCACTGTATGATACCACTTGATACACACTCAAGCGTTGTTAGATGTATGTTTGTGCTTGTATAGATGCATATAAATAATGATTGAAGGACTTAGGAAGGCTTGTCCGCCCTATTTCCTTTTCTTCGTTGAGATGTGGTCTGGTGGGATCGGATGTCCATCCAAAGGTCGTTCGATTCATTAGTTATATATATTATGTACACAAGCATAGATATACAGGAATTCTCTAGTCAATTCAGTTAAGAGTCTTTACCTCTAGTCTACACTTACATTAGAAACACTTACATTAGAAACCTAGTCCCCTCTAGAAACATACTATCCTCTATTTGGGGATGCATCTTCGGGATGCGGCTTTCTCCGTCGTCTAGTTGGTAACCAGAGTCTCTTGTAGGGAGAGCGGACATTGTGTGTATAGATCTATACGGGATTGACACCCCTGCACCCTGACTGCTAGCTACAGTCCACGGCTCACCAAGCCAAGGGGTGACAAATGTCACATTATATAGATGCTTGTAGGGTGTCTGGTACTCTAGTGTCGACTAGTATGGTTACGAGTATCCCGGGTTACCTTATAATTCATGGCATTAAGGTAACGGTATTTCACCGGTAATTTACACTGTATGCTGGTATCTCACTTTCCAGATTCACACTGTTTAGACCTTGCAAGATGTATCTTTCATTTGATACTGTCTGCGGTCTGTATTCTCTGTTTTAGACCTTACGAGATGTATCTTTCATTTGATACTGTCTGCGGTTTGTATTCTCTGTTTAGACCTTGCAAGATGTATCTTTCATTTGATACTGTCTGCGGTCTGTATTCTTTGTTTTAGACCTTACGAGATGTATCTTTCATTTGATACTGTCTGCGGTCTGCATTCTCTGTTTAGACCTTGCAAGATGTATCATTCATTTGATACTGTCTGCGGTCTGTATTCTCTGTTTTAGACCTTACGAGATGTATCTTTCATTTGATATTGTCTGCGGTCTGCATTCTCTATTTAGACCTTGCAAGATGTATCTTTCATTTGATACTATCTGCGGTTTGTATTCTCTGTTTTAGACCTTACGAGATGTATCTTTCATTTGATACTGTCTGCGGTCTGTATTCTCTGTTTTAGACCTTACAAGACGCATCATTCATTTGATACTGTCTAGGGTCTGTATTCACTGTATCCACTGTTATCACTGTATTCACAGTTTTGACCTTACAAGACGTAGCTTTCATTTGATATTGTCTGGGGTCTGTGTCTCTATTTGTTAGACTGAACCAGGCGTGTCGTTCCTTCGATACTTTCCTGGAGTCTATGATTCCTTTGCCTTAGTCAGCAGTCCTCACTGCTGAGGCATATGTTATTTCCCTGTCGTCTCTTGCTTTCTTTAATAATCAAATTCAGTATTTTGATAATGATAGCAATTAAGGGAAAACCACTTTTTACCACATATCACTGACCAGTCTTGGTAGAAGGCTGCTTTGATTAAAGAAAATATAGGATTTTCTGGAAAGAACTCTAATACACTGGAAACACTTAAACTATTACTTTATGAAGTTATTTGAATGAAATGTCACTAAATACTTATGAACTCACCAGCATTTGTAAAAATGCTTATACTCGCTTTTCAAATAACTTGTATTCTCAGGTTAGCATTAGACAGGTACATCTCGGAGCTGTTGGTGAAGATAGCTTAGTACTGCGCTGTATCTATTTGATTACTTGTATTACTTTGATGTATTGATGTAACCATGTAAAACTATTACTATTAATGCAATGTTTTGTTGTACTTTGATTACTATAATGCATGTGTTGTGATACTTGACATGACGTCATCCACCCCAGAACGTTTCCGCCGTTCCGGTTTTGGGGTGTGACATTATGGCTCCTGAATGGAGCATGGATGTTTTTTCATTCATTAGTGTGTCAGATGTTTTTTTTGTGTTTATTTCATGAGTTTCTTTAATATTCATTTTTAGTTTTACTGAGTAGTTGGTTGGGTGGCTTGTAACCACCAACTTTGTAATAAAGGCTTCATATAAGCCAAGTTTGTGCATGGAAAAAGGAGATAGATGAAATTTTAATCGAAAGAACCTTTGCTCACTTTGAATTATCGTTATAGTTCACTACTTGTCATAGTCAAAACTTGCTCTTGACTTGATACGCATTCAATCAAATATGTCTTGGATTGTTTTATCTAGTTTACAGCTTAGTAGGTCTTGATTTGTTACTAATCTATCAATTTCTTGCCATATTCAACCCTACTCACTTAATTAAGCCCATAAGGCATCAAAAGATAATCACCTTTGTGTCCCTAAACATGCAATACGATAGTTGCTGATTAGTGAAGCTCATGGTGGTGGTTTTAGTGGGTCATTTTTTCATTTCCAAAACTTTGGAAGTGGCTTAAGAACATTTCTTTTGTGACAACCCAAAGTTTATTCTATTATATTACCCCATTTCCATTAATGGAATATTCCATTCTATAAAAGTTCCGTTAATTTGAGGTCGGCAAATAAATAAATGTTTTGTTTATGTATTTATACCTTATGTCGTTATCGTCGTGATAGAATAAATAAAGACAAGTAACTTACATTTCCATTTGATTGGAAAAAGTTAATTTTTATTATGACCATTTAACCCGGGTAAAAGGTTTAAACCTCGTTAAACACTAGTATCGGGTAGTCGTATACCGGGTGCAACACTTAGGGCATATATATAGGGAGTTGAACACTCCATAGAAACCTTTTACCACCCTAAACCCATATCCTCTCTCTACTCTCTCTCTCTCTCTCTCTCTCTCATCGAGCTCGATTTCGCCTCAAATCTACGAGTTTCCGCCTCCAAAACATAAGATCTTATACCCTAACTTGTTCTAAACATCATTGGTTAAGGCTTTAACCCAAAAATCGAACATATAGGCTGTTAAAGAGGAGTTTACGGCCTAAGAACCTCCTTAGGCCGTAAACCCCTAAAATAAGGCCAAAACGTCCCAAATTTGTCCCTTTGAGCTTAGAAACTAATTGGGGATTTAACCTAGGAGTGTTTAATCCATAAAACAACAATTTTTGGGGGCATAAAAGAGGGTTTACGGCCCAAGCACATGCTTAGGCCGTAAACACCCTCTAAACTTGTAAAATCAAGTCCAAAACACTCCCAAACCACCCTTAGACTTAGGGTATGAATTAGGGACTTGCTATTTCGGGTTTGGAGCAATTAAACAAAGATTTGAGGGATAAAATGGAGTTTACAGCCCAAGCATATACTTAGATCGTAAACTCCCCCAAACCATCTCAAATGAGAGTTTAAGTCCCCTAAATGGCCCTATACCTTCACTAGAAATTGTTGGGGGTTGAAACAAGGACTTTAAAATCAAAGATGGAGGGTGCACAAGAGTTCACGACCTAAGCCATGGGGCTTACTGCTGTAAACTCCCTAGGAGTGGCCTTTGGGCCGTAAACTTCAAGGGAGTAGACTCTTGGACCCTTAAACACCCCTATAGCCTTGTACAATTTCTTAAAACTATTTCTAGAACCACATGGGACTTGAAATCATCCAAAAACACTCCTCCCATGAGTTTACAGCCGTAAACTCATGCTGTAAACTCATGGGGGATGTGGCCTCCCAACCGTGAACTCACATAAAGTGTGTTTTAGGAGAGTAAACTCCCTATCTAAGCCATACACACCCTTAGATGTTACCCGAGACACCCCTAGCACTTAATCAAAGTGTTTTCCGCACTTTAGGATGTGTATACTTGTTAAATTAGTATTATATGTACTAATTGTATGTAAACATATGTTATCATATGTTAATAGGTCACTAAGTGTGTTCAAGTCTTTACTTGACACCGAGCACCCAACCGGCACCTTCGTTCGATCCATTTACAACAGGTGAGTTCATACCCCTGAATTAACCTTTTAAATGTTTATACATGCTTTTATGGGGGGGGGGGGGGGGGAATACAAGTTAAACATGCTAGTTATCATATCAATCACATGTGATTGATAACCCGCATGCACCAGGATTCATTACACGATCAACTATTTTACCAAGAATGATACTGTAAATGGTTTTCTAAAATGTCTTTATGTGTTCAAACCTTTTCTCAAATTGCCTCTTGTGTTGTACCTTTTATTTCAAACTCTGTTACAGCAGCATTTTAACAAAAGTTTTCCCTATTTTATCAAGGTTACAATCAAAGCCTGTTTATGAATGATTTTCTTAAAGTATAAAGGTTTTCCAAAGATTCCATCAAAGTTTTCTTCCATGCTTTATACTCCTACTTTATTAGATACTACTGCTTCGATTATACTTCGTCGTAGTTAATGCTACTACTTTATTAACACTTTTACTTCACGATACGCTTTTACTTCACGATACACTTTTACTTCATGATACGCTTATACTTCACGAGACGCTTATACTTCACGATTCACTTATACTTCACAACTCACTTATACTTCACAACTGATACGTGTATGAGCTTGATTTGATGAGTAGGGTAGTGTTTAGGTAAATTAAGAGAGAGTAACAACCACAAATGATATGTGAACGGAAAGAAATCGATAGATTAGTAACAACTCAAGACCTATTAAGTTGTATACCGGTGAAAACAATCCAAGACCTATTGGATTGAGTTCGTATCAAGTCAAGAACACTTCCTAACAATATAATTTGTGAATTATAACAATAATTCCAATTGAACAAAGGTTTTTTTTCTTAAAAATTCATCTATTCACTTTCCCATGCATAAACTTGGCTTTATATGAAGCCTTTATTACAAACATGGTGGTTACAAGCCAACCAACCAATTATTCATTAAAACTAGTAAATGTAATTTAAGGAAACTCTTGAAATAACACAAAAAAACGTCTACCACACTTAAGAATGACAAAAAAACGTCCATGTCTTCAATTAGTATTCAATTGCTAGTAATTGGGTATGAGAAGATGTAGAGTGTAACTCCCAAGGATTAAAGAGAACCATCAATGATAAGAGTGTAACTCCCAAAGTTTAAAGAGATCCATCAATGATAATAGTGTAACTCCCAAAGTTTAAAGAGAGCCATCAATGATACCCTTCCAAATGCTTCCATAATCACCCTAGCTTTGAATCCATCAATAAATGAAGTCTTCGATTTATTAAACTTTTATTAATTTAATTATGAAAACCCTAATCCATCAACTATGTCACCATGCATACCCCATAGGCTATTAAGCCCAAACAACCTTCTAGCCCAACATTAAGCTACCCATAGCCTTTTGGGCCTTCATTATCCATATACGAATTTTTATTGCATAATGTGACCTTTTCTTTATTCCAACTTGGTATTTTCTCCACATACACATGTTCTTCTTCAAATAACTCAAATAACTTGCCAAATTCAATCCTAACCGTATCTTCCATTTGTGGATGAAAAACCACTTCCATACATTCCCATGAACTCGGTCCTGCAAATTAACCTTGCAATAATTTAAATGGTTAATTGTAGTCATTTTAAAGAATGGATCATGGTTTGTATTTGTAAGTTGATGAGCAGTACGCCTCAATATTATGGTTTCCCAATTTAAGGCACACCAAAAGAATATGAGTCCAAACTTCATGAGCATCCTCCCATGTAAATACTTGGGAATTAGATCTTCATATTGATTAATTCTTTCTTCTTTGCTCGTAGAAAGATGGTTTGTAGAAAGATGGATACCATCGTTCGTCTTTCTTTCACCACAAACTTCAAGCCTTCGCTCTTGGTGTTTTTGAACAACGAATGAAGAATTAATTAAGATATCTTTTGTTTGTGGACAACACAAAAAATTGGCATATGAATTGTCACACAATGTCTTTTTTCGTGACTGATTGCTACCACCATGAACACATCTTGTTTTGGAAATCATCATATCGCCTTTTGGAGCATACAAAATTCTGCCATCATCAAAAAATAATTGGTCTTGCTGTGTTTGAGTCTTCAGTGAAAAGTCTACATCTCTAATTGCACAAAACTTTTTATCAAAAGTAATATGCATGTCTTTTTTCTCCTTTTGATCAATTAACGAAGACAAAACAAAAACATCACTATCAAGATCATAATTAGTAAAATCCAACCTCTCACCATATTTCTTCTTGTCACTAAGGCCTTCAAAATGCAAAATATAAGCATTCCATGGCATCCAAAGTGTAAAAATCTCCCACACATTGAAACGAAAATAAAGATGAAAAATGGAAATCCCCCACACTTTAGAAAAGGAATTGTGTTCATAAAAGATATGAGAACCTGAATTTTTGTGGCACTTATAGTCATTGGTTCTCAAGGTTGTGAGCTCTCGGAATGATTTTAGTTGTTCAACAAAAATCACCATATCTTGAACAATTTTGTGCATATCAACAAAATTGATTTCTTCCACAATTGCCTCAACAATTTCATCTCCGATCACAAAATTAATTCCTTCTTCAATTTCTTCAATAAATTCCTCTTCAACCAAGAAATTTATTCTTTCACAAAATTCCCCTTCTCCATCGGTGTCGTAGATCGGACCGGAATCTTCTTCCTCATCTTTTTCAATTTTCTCTTCCTCTATATCTTCTTCATCATATAGCTTGCACAGCATTTTTGGACAACAACTGAATTCAAACAAACTTAGCAGAATTTTTTTTTTTGAACAAGAACTTAGTTACACCCAATCGGAACTAGCTCTGATACCACTTATGATACGTGTATGAGCTTGATTTGATGAGTAGGGTAGTGTTTAGGTAAATTAAGAGAGAATAACAACCACAAATGATATGTGAACGGAAAGAAATGGATATATTAGTAACAACTCAAGACCTATTAAGTTGTATACTGGTGAAAACAATACAAGACCTATTGGATTGAGTTCGTATCAAGTCAAGAACATGTCCTAACAAGATAATTTGTGAATTATAACAATAATTCCAATTGAACAAAGGTTTTTTTTCTTTAAAATTCGTCTATTCACTTTCCCATGCATAAACTTGGCTTTATATGAAGCCTTTTATTACAAACATGGTGGTTACAAGCCAACCAACCAATTATTCATTAAAACTAGTAAATGTAATTTAAGGAAACTCTTGAAATAACACAAAAAAACGTCTACCACACTTAAGAATGATAAAAAAAACATCCATGTCTTCAATTAGTCTTCAATTGCTAGTAATTGGTTATGAGAAGATGTAGAGTGTAACTCCCAAGGATTAAAGAGAACCATCAATGATAAGAGTGTAACTCCCAAAGTTTAAAGAGATCCATCAATGATAATAGTGTAACTCCCAAAGTTTAAAGAGAGCCATCAATGATACCCTTCCAAATGCTTCCATAATTACCCTAGCTTTGAATCCATCAACAAATGAAGTCTTGGATTTATTAAACTTTTATTGATTTAATTATGAAAACCCTAATCCATCAACTATGTCACCATGCATACCCCATAGGCCATTAAGCCCAAACAACTTTCTAGCCCAACATTAAGCTACCCATAGCCTTTTGGGCCTTCATTATCCATATACGGATCAACAACTCACTTATACTTCATGATATGCTTATACTTCACGTTACACTTTTACTTCACAATACACTTATACTTTGTAAAACACTTCTACTTCGTTAAACACTTAAACTTCGTTAAATGCTTCTACTAAGTTAAATGTATGCCTATTCTTGTATAGTTATATAAACAATGTTTAAAGGACTTAGGAAGGCTAGTTTCTCCCTATTTCCTTTTCTTCGTTGAGATGTGGTCTGGTGGGATCGAATACCCGTCCGAAGGTTGTTTGATCATTAGTTATACATTATGTATACAAGCATAGACATATAGGTCTACATCGATCAGTTCAGTTGTGAGTCTTTATCATTAGTCTAGTATTTTACATCAGATCTCATTACACGAGATACATCTTCAGTACACGACCTTCTCTGTTGTTAGGTTAGTAACCAGAGTCTCTTGTCGGGAGAGCGTGCATTATGTGTATAGATCTATACGGGATTGACACCCCCGCACCCTGACTGCTAGCTACAGTCCCCGGCCTACCAAGCCCAAAAGGGTGACATATGTCTCATTATTACCGACGCTTGCAGGGCATCAAGTTCTCTAGTGTCTATTAGTATGGTTGCGAGTATCTCGGGGTTACCTTATAATTCATGGCCTTAAGGTAACATGTTTTAACACTGTATTCACTGTATTTAGACCTTGCTAGACGTATAATTCATTTGATACTGTCTGGGGTCTGTGTTCACTGTATTTAGATCTTGCTAGACGTATCATTCATTTGATACTGTCTGGGGTATGTGTTTACTGTTTTTAGACCTTGCTAGATGTATCTTTCATTTGATACTGTCTGGGGTTTGTGTCACCCTTTTTGTTAGAATGAGCCAGGCGTACCGTTCATTCGATACTCCTCTGGAGTCTATGATTTCTTTTACCATAGTCAGCAGTCTTCATTGCTGAGGCATATGTTATTTTCCGTGATATTCTCATACTTTCTTGGAAATCAATACCATATTATGATAATGATAATGTTAAGGGAAAAACTACTTTTTACCACATAACTCTGTCCAGTCTTGGTACAAGACTGCTTTTAATTAGAAAATATAAGATTTTCTGGAAAGGACTCTAATTCATTGTATACTTTAAAACTACTACTTATATAAAGTTATTTGGATAAAATGACATTAAATACTTAGGAACTCACCAGCATTTGTAAAAATGCTGATACTCGCTTTTCAAATAACTTGTATTCTCAGGTCAGCAATCCCAGGAGCTTTTGGTGAAGACAGTTTAGTACCAAGCTGCACCTATATTATTACTTGTATTACTTTGAAGTTTCTATTTAATGTAAACCATGTAAAACTATTACTATTAATGCAATGGTTGTTGTACTTTGATTACTATACTGCATATGTTGTGATAATTGACATGACGTCATCCACCCCAGAACGTTTCCGCCGTTCCGGTTTTGGGGTGTGACAGCTTTTGGCCTAAGATGTTGGGGATGTAACCAACATAGTGGGCAAGTGTGTTATATGTGAGATGACGAAAAAAACTTTGAAGCATGGTGCTTACACTCCTTTGTCGGTTTCTAATCGTGCTTGGGAAGATGTGTCAATGGAATTCATTATGGCTTTGCCTTGAATTCAAAGGGAGAAGGATTCCATTACAGTGGTAATGGATAGGTTTTCAAAAATTGCTCACTGTGTGCCACATCATAAAGCCAATGATGCATCTAATGTGTGTGATTTGTACTTTAAAGGGGTGGTTCGCTTGCATATTATTCCTAAAACTATTATTTCTGATAGGGATTCCATGTTGTTGAGCTACTTTTGGAACACTTTGTGGAGGAAAGTTGGTACTAAATTACTTTTTAGTACTAAGTTACATTGTTGAAGGGGTTGGTTAGAAAAAATTAAAAACATTTGGACATCACACTTGCACATGCTGAGTTTGCTTGTAATCGTTCTCCTACTTACGCTACAAGTCACTCTCCTTTTGAACTGTGTATGGTGTGAATCCTTAGATGACTTTGGATTTGATTCCATTTCCAAAGGATGAATTGGTTCACAAGGATGATAATGACAAGTTGGAGGCTATGATGAAATTACACCAACAAGTGCATGTGAAGATTGAAGTAGAGTAAGAGTTGTACAAACAGAATTCCAACATGCATAGGAAACCATATGTCTTTCAAGATGGTGACTTGGTGTTGGTTCATATGAGGAAATAATGTTTTCCTAACAAAAGGAAGAACAAAAGTTGATGCCAAGAGCAGATGGTCCTTTCAAATTGGTGTTAGATGTCAATGATAATGCTTATAAGGTGGATTTGGGAGGAGACCACGGAGTGTGTGCTACCTTTAATGTGGGAGACCTTTGACCTTATCTTGTTGAGGTTGGCCTTGATGAATTGAGGTTATTTCCCTTCACAGTGGGAGGGGATGATCCATGCATGGATCATGAAAGCTATAACAACCCGAAATTTCTATCTTGTACAACCATTCAATTCAATCAAATTCAGACTTGTTTCTGCTAACTTTTAACACTGATTAGAGTCTGTTTGAGCATTCTAAGCCAAGTACACCAAAGGAATAAGTGAAAGGAAGTGTCAGTTGAAGTTGTAACCTATCAAACAAGCCATAAACCCCTCAATGAGCAGTTTGCGGCCAGGACACATGAGTTTACGACTGTAAACTCATGGTGGTCGTAAACTGTGACCATAAGTATGAAGCTTGGCCATTTTTCTTCACTTTTACCAATTCCAATCCAAGAAATCGGTTTTGCTCTCAACTATCATGAAGAATCCTTCATTTTTCTTCAAGAATGTAAGTAATTCCTTCCATTTATGTGTTAATACACCTTTTATCCTTGATAACCCTTTGAATTCATGCATGATTTTCACCTTTTAAATCTAGATCCTCAAGAACATCAAGAACACTCTTGTTCTTTGGGCCGAAAACTACTCTTTCTAGCTTCTACATTGTAAGTATCCTCTTATATACTTGCTATCTTGATTAGAACCATTGAATTACACCTTGAAATCAAGCATTTTCCCAAGAACATGAGGTGTTTACAACAAAGAGCATCTCCCTTGGCAGTAAACCCTAATTAGTGGTGCATATAGACCATAACTTCTTCCTAAGGCTTAGACATGAGACTAAAACACTTCCTTATGATTGTAAGACCTTTAATCCATTCTTTTACATACTAAAATATTTATCAAACTTGTTTTTACATGCCAAACCTTTTCTTTTAACTCTTTAACTTATAAATTGTCAAAACCATGTCCAATGCATATATAGTCATATAAGTAAGGTTGGAAGAACTTAGGACTGATAACTCACTTTATTTCATGTTCCTTGTTTGGTTGTGGACTTAGAGTACCCTGTTGTTTGTCCGAGTGTGGTTTGATCCTTAGTTATATATTATGTATATATGTATAGACATAAAAGCTTTTATCTCAGTTCAATACCTTTGGGTAGCAAAGGTGTACAAACATGTTCATTTATACAAACAACTCTACTACTATTGTCACACCCCCGAACCAGACGGCGGAAACGTCCGAGGGCTGTCGTGACTTAATTGAATACCATAACATTGAATATATATGAAACATAACATCATTCATCACCATGCATTAATATAGTACAACTGATAGGGTTTACACTAAGTAAATTGTTTTAATATTACATTCCCAAAAATAAAATTGTTCGATCATAGATAAACAAACTGCAAGCCATCACTGAATACATTTCCTTCGGTTTACTTGTTACCTGAGAATACAAGTATTTTGAAAAACGTCAATATATGAAATGTTGGTGAGTTCATAAGCGGTATTTGAAAAGCAACGTTTTGTATTATTTTGAAAATCACCAGAAAATTCGATATTTTCTGAAAAGAGTTTCCGAAAAAGTTTGTGAACATCCATGAGTATGCTTGTTTGTTTCTATAGTTGTAAAAAGTGTTCATTAAACTTGTGTACATTTCGAAACTGTATGTATTGAAAAACCCTAGGAAAACACGATGTTTTCCTAGCACTTTGAATTCCATGTAGTTGTTGTACCATCGCGGCATGTGAAGTCATTGATTCCAGGCGACGTCGGATTATTGCGCATGGTGAATTATTATA
Source organism: Lactuca saligna (assembly GCF_052625555.1). NCBI lineage: Eukaryota > Viridiplantae > Streptophyta > Magnoliopsida > Asterales > Asteraceae > Lactuca > Lactuca saligna. The sequence goes on along the minus strand of NC_136420.1, from coordinate 245,512,309 downwards.
AACACGCACAAACGACCAGTTTACAATTATACTAACGATCCCGTAGGCATCGTCCGTACTATTCACGTAATCCAACCGCCCTGACTTCTTGTAGCCCCACATCCCAAGAGAAAGAGAGCACGAAGACCTCGATAACTCCATTAGTCGGTTGGGGATAAAATGAGTGCGAAGGGCCCTTGGTCCGACTCGCATGTGAATAACCGACTTTACTAGCAGTACCAAAGGACCCTTGGGGACCAATAGTATAAAAGCCATTGAAAGTCCTTTTACGCTGTGTTGGATCGTGTCAGACCCAACAACTCGTAAGATTGAAGTCTTCGGGCCTAAAGATCAGGTCATTGGGCTAGCTAGGCCCAACAAACAAGATTTTACACTTTGGGGCCCAAAGATGCTGCTTCGACGTCTGTGCACTCTCACGTGTGTATTGAATTCCCAAATATTACTTGTACGAATCAAGTTATCATCATGTTAGTAGTTTCGGGTTTGTTATTGATTCGAGACCGAATCAATTCGTTTGATAACGATATTTGGTGTTGTTGTGTATTGAAATTCGTCGGTAGTCCCAGTGCCAATATTTGATCACGATGGATGTATTGAATTAGCATTGAAATTTTTCTGTTTACAGTCCCTCTTTATTTTGTAAATTTACTTTTTCGACCCTTAGAATAAATAAATTTCTGATTTAGTCCTTAAACTATTTTTCTTGGCATTTTAACACCAAAACTTATTGCAATTGACATTTTTCAGCATATTCTTAGTTGAAAACAGTTTTAATCTCTGAAATACAGTTTTTCTCGGTTGTAACCCCTCTTTTTCGCAATTTTTGCATTTTTGGCCCAAATTGGAAATTTTTTGCGACTTTGGTCCTTTTAGATTATGAAAAGCATTTTCAACCTTAGAAAAGGATTTGGAACACTAGTAATCCCCTGTTTTACAGAAAAATACAGTTTTAGCCCTTCAAAACAGGAAATTTCGCATATCGGGCCCTATTGGGCCAAAAATGTCATTTTTAGCCCATTAAGCTTTAAATTTATATTTTTAATCCTCCAAGAGAATATATTTCCAGAAAACACTTTATTGAAACTGTTTTGACTACTCTCATCCATCAGAATTCGCAATATCTCAATTTAGGTCCTTTAACTTTATATATATATATATATATATATATATATATATATATATATATATATATATATATATTACATTTTGTGTCCAAAAAAATGAGTTTTTAGCCCAAAGAAGATGTCATTAAACCTCTTAGCTGTTTTTCTTGGAATACTTTGTATGTTGTGATATAATTCATGCTAGTATCATTCAACATAAAATACATCTCGATTTTTAGGAATTTATGGCTAGATCTAACATCATAATCACACAAAAACACACATATAAGCATAGAAATCATACAAGGCATACAAAGCACATATAGATCTACACTTTCACTTGTATTCCCCCCCCCCCCCCCCCTAAAACTTATAAAATAGAAAAGTAGGGAGTATGAAGCTCACCTTAGGGTGTGGTTTCGGTTTTTGAAGAAAAGATGGAAGGAAGTTTGGTGATTTTTGGCCCTAGCACCCCTTGATGAAGATCTCGAGTTTATGGAGTTTTCTAGGAGTATGATCACCAAGGAAACTTGTTTAGAATAAATGATCTTATATGAGAGGGGAGTTTTGTAACTTAGACATGGGAAAACTTACCAAAGGATGATGATTATCTTGTGAAATCTTCTTGAAATACAAGAAAAGTTTTGAGATTTTGAATGGAGAGGAAGAAGAGAGAAGTCTCGAGCGATTTAGAGAGATTTTTGTTGTGGAATGTGTGTGTTTAGGGAGACTCTCGGCCAAAGGAAAAGAAAGAGAGGAAAGAGAAGTGAGTGAAGTGATATGTGCATGGAAACATGTGTTTGTGCATGGAGATCCATGAGAGAATAAAGAGGTGGCAATGAAAGTCAAACCCCTCCTTTCTTCTTGGATTTGGGCCTTGGGCCGAGAATTTGGAAGGAAAAGGAAAAATTTGAGCTTAAATGCCCTCAAGCCCATGTATAAGTTAAGTTGGATGAGTTTTAACCTAAAAAAAAATATAATATGATTTTCACACTATGTTGGGCTAGTTTAGGTTAATCATGGTGCAAAACTTTTAATTTATTTCATTCTAGGCCCAATATGGCCCAAAATATTGAAATAAATGAATGTGGGTCCAATTAGAGCCCATTTAAGGGTTCTAAGCCCATGATAGTCAAATTGGAAGCTTATTGGTCCATTTGGGCCTAATAAGGAAGTCCTAGTCCAAAATGGACCTAAACAAGAACTTCTAGGGTTTCCAATTGTTTGTTGACTATTTGAAGTACTTGTATGATGTATTTTATTGAAGTTTTTGAAGGCATCACACATACTCTTATGTTTTTAGTTCAACATTTTACTTAAGTATAGTGATTACAAGACACAAAATTTCCAGTTGTGACATCATCCCCCCGTTAGAAGGAATTTCGTCCCGAAATTCTGTTTGAAAGCTAGATTTGAGAATGCTAGAATAGGTGAGGGTACTTTTGCTTCATTTGGTCTTCGCGTTCCCACGTGAATTCTGGACCATGCTTTGCGTTCCACCGTACTTTCACGATCGGGATGCGACTTTGCTTAGTACGCTTCACCTCCCTGTCCATGATTTCAATTGGTTCTTCAACGAACAGGAGATTCTCGTTGATTTCGATCTCGTCAAGGGGAATGACGAGTGTTTCATCTGATAGACACTTCTTTAGATTAGAGACATGGAACACGGGGTGCACACTGTTCAGCTCTGCGGGTAGTTGCAGTCTGTATGCTACCGGACCTATTCGGGCGACGATTTCGAAAGGTCCAATGTATCGTGGGTTCAGTTTTCCCTGCTTCCCAAAACGAATAACTCCTTTCCAGGGCGATACTTTTAACGGTACTTGATCTCCGACTTGAAATTCTAAGGGCTTTCGCCGTTTATTGGCATAGCTCTTTTGTCGGTCGTGTGAGTCTTGCAATCGAGCTCTGATTTGAATGATCTTTTATGTGGTTTCACGAATGATCTCCGGCCCCGTTAGCGCATGATCCGATGTGAATGCTTTTGCTAGTTGGGTGTCACCTACTTCAGCCCAACATAATGGTGATCTACACTTACACCCGTACAGTGCTTCGAAAGGAGCGACCTTAATGCTTGAATGATAATTGTTGTTATACGAGAATTCGGCTAAAGGCAAATGGGTATCCCATGACTTCCCAAAGTCTATCACACATGCGCGAAGCATGTCTTCAAGCGTTTGAATGGTTCGTTCGCTTTGACCGTCCATTTGTGGATGATACGCGATGCTCATGTCGAGATGAGTTCCTAGTGCCTTATGGAGAGATTGCCAAAAACGCGAAGTGAATCTACTGTCCCTATCCGAGATAATAGACGCTGGTACTCCGTGGAGTCTCACGATCTCTCGAATGTACAAACGTGTCAATCTTTCCACCTTGTAGGATTCTTTTATAGGCAGGAAATGGGCAGACTTCGTCATTCGGTCGACTATTACCCATATGGTGTCCAGTCCGTCCGACGTCTTGGGTAGCTTGGTCACGAAATCCATAGAAATCCCCTCCCATTTCCACTCAGGGATTACCGGTTGCTGTAATAATCCTGAGGGTTTCTGGTACTCCACCTTTACCTTGGCGCACGTAAGGCACTTACTAACATAGGTTGCAATTTCCGCATTCATGTTAGGCCACCAATAGTGTTGTTTAATATCCAAATACATCTTGTCTGAACCGGTATGAATGGAGTATCGTGTCTTGTGGGCTTCCTTCATAACAACTTCTCTAAATCCTCCGAGTTTAGGGACCCAAATACGGCTCATGAAATAGTATACTCCATTCTCCTTTGCCTCTAGGTTCTTCTCCATTCCGCGCAGTGCTTCACTTGCTCTATTTTCCGTCTTCATGGCCTCCGACTGGACTACTGCAATTTGAGTGTCCAGGTGAGATTGAATGGTTATTGAGAGAGTTTTCGCATGACGATTAGAGTACTCCTTCCGACTTAATGCGTCAGCTACCACGTTGGCCTTGCCTGGGTGGTACTTGATCTCACACTTATAATCGTTTAGCAATTCAACCCATCTTCGTTGCCTCATGTTCAGCTCCTTCTGGTTCAAGATGTGTTGGAGACTCTTGTGATCTGTGAAGACGGTGCACTTCGTACCGTAAAGGTAATGCCTCCAAATCTTTAGGGTAAAGACTACAGCTCCCAATTCTAGGTCATGGGTCGTATAGTTTACTTCGTGCATCTTTAGTTGGCGGGATGCGTAGGCTATCACTCTCCCACGTTGCATGAGAACGCAACCTAAGCCCTAATTTGATGCGTCGCAGTAGACTACAAAATCTTCTGTTCCTTCCGGTAGAGATAGTACAGGGGCGCTATAGAGAGCTTGCTTTAAGGTCCGAAACGCAATCTCTTGTTTCTCTGTCCATTTGAATGGTACGCCCTTTTGCGTAAGCGAGGTAAGTGGCTTGGCGATCTTAGAGAAGTTTTGAATGAATCTCCTATAGTAGCCTGCTAGACCCAGGAATTGACGAATTTCTGTGGGTGTTGTCGGGATTGCCCACCCTTCAACAGCTTTGACCTTAGAGGGATCCACATGAATTCCATCTTGGCTAACTATGTGACCTAGGAAGTTCACACTCTAGAGCCAGAACTCACACTTGGAGAGTTTTGCGTATAGCTTCTCCGATCGCAGCGTTTCTAGGATTTGTCGGAGATGTTGGCCATGCTCTTCTTCGCTTCGGGAATAAACGAGAATGTCATCAATGAAGACAATGAAAAAGTTGTCTAGGAATGGTCGACAGATCCGGTTCATCAGATCCATAAATGCAGCAGGTGCATTTGTTAGACCGAAGGGCATTACACCAAATTCATAATGTCCGTAGCGGGTTCGGAAAGCGGTTTTTGGAATATCCTCTTCCCGGACTTTGAGTTGGTGGTATCCGGAACGTAGATCTATTTTAGAAAAGTAACTAGCTCCTTGGAGCTGGTTGAATAGATCATCGATTCTTGGGAGTGGGTAGCGATTCTTGACTGTGAGTTTATTTAACTCTCTGTAATCGATGCACATCCTAAAGGATCCATCCTTCTTTTTGACAAAGAGCACTGGAGCTCCCCATGGCGAGTAACTAGGTCGGATAAATCTCTTGTCCAGAAGTTCACTGAGTTGGCTAGACAATTCTTGCATTTCAGCAGGAGCCAGCCGATAGGGTGATTTAGCAAGAGGAGTTGCTCCTGGAACGAGGTCGATTCGAAACTCAACCTGTCTCTCTGGGGGTACTCCTGGAAGATCTTCAGGAAACACGTCTGGAAATTCACACGCTTGTAACGATCGAAAAATACAACCAATTTAAATTTTTCAAAAACAACCCGATTTCATTAAATCGTTTACAAAAAGGTTTTCAATACAAATCATTTAGGGTATTCCCAGAATCACATTGCTACAAAATCATGAGGAGCGGTACGATCACGCCTTCGCCTTGCCACAGTCTTCTGAAGAACCTGAAAAACATTAAACCACAACTGTAAGCCCGAAAGCTTAGTGAGTTACCCCCAAAATACCAACCACATATACGCCCTTCCAGGCTATGACCTTCCGGTCCAAAACATATTGCCTTCCGGCCCATAACATATCAAACATGCATAATCATATAACAGTTCACATTCAAACAAGCCGATCTAGCAGATAACATAGCATAACATACTCTAAGCAGGATACCGACCTAACAGGTCATTAGCATAGCATCTCCCTATCTCTCAGGATACCGATCTCAATCGGGTCTCTAACATATACCGTCCTAATTCTCAGGATGCAAGCATATCACAACAACAAAATAATAACAACTACCCGGATCTCAATCCGATAAGGGCCGACCTTGGTGCCTTAGACCCTGTTGATATAGTGAGGGTAACTCACCTCGAAACTGCCGGCTGAAAGGATAAGATCCCGATGCTCCAACCCTGACACGAACTCCTCCACTGAACACCGAAACATTCAATTCGATAAATACCATTAATTACCAAAATACCCCTGGAAGACAACTGGTCAACCTTGGACAAAGTCAAAGTCAACCCCAGACTGACCTTACTCGCCGAGTCCCTATGCTCAGAACTTCCCTCCATCAGTGACCCAACTCGCCGAGCCACCCCAAGACTCGCCGAGTCCAACAACTCTGAGTCCACTCGCACCCAACTCACTGATTCTCGACTCAACCCGAAAATATTGGGACTCTTCGACAAGACTCGCCGAGTCCAAGAACAGACTCGCTGAGTCCAAGGCTATCCTCATCCTACTCGCCGAGTTGTTCATCCAACTCGGCGAGTTCTAGAGCATCTTCAAGCAACTCGTCGAGTCCACCCTTGTGGCTCGCCGAGTACCACCGGTCTGAATCCATACAGAAGCATCCCAGGCCATGCAAATGATCCAAAACATAGATCTAGCCTCATATAACCCATCCATCACGTAAAGTGGCAAACTTTACGTGAATCCATGAAGATCTAGGCGTAATACACATTAGGGCTAAAGTTTGGGACTAGATAGCTTCACTACATACTCAATCATAGGGACTTTCAGGCATTCCAACCCTTCTCCATGCCAGATCTGAGGTAGCAACCTCAGATCTAACCTCTAGACTCCAATGAGGTGTACAAATAGAATTCGAAAATGCATTTGAAAACATGTTTCTTTGAAGATGGTGACTAGGTTTAGGTGCTGATACTGACATGGTAGCCAAAAATAATAATGTTGAATTAACATTTTCCACGTGGTAGAATGGTAAGGGAGCTAAAGTGGCATGCTTTGTTGGCATGGTGACGTGGATAGAAGTTGGATGGGGCTAGAATAAGTGTGAAGGTTGGTTTTGGACTCCAAGAGATGACAATAATGGTTCCTTGATTGAAAACTTTATTAATCAAGTTGTAAACCCCCCCCCTTTAATAAGTTAGTTAATGTTTCATTTATGTCTTGTTTAATTTCGTATTTGTTCATTGTGGGGCTATATATTGCTTCCTAAGTTTTGTATTTTGATTATCACTTTTGAATGAAAAACTTGAGCATTGTTCTTGAAAAACCCGAGTTGTTGCATACACTTGATCTTTGATCATTTTTTTTTTTGGGAAAGAGGCCGAAGCCCTGGCAAAGATTTTATAAATTCGAAAAAAGAAACAAGAGTTATGTCATTTTTGGACAAACCCCAAAAATGACCAAAATCCAAATATCTCTAAGATACCAAAACCAAATGCTAACCCTAGCAACAATATAAACAAAGAAAGTACATATTTTTCTATTCCAACTCCACAACCCGGAGTGGTCATCAAAATTCCGCTCGCACTCAAAATGAACACGCCATCTCTTCTTCCAATCTTCAAAAATGTCATCTCTATACATGCTCCTCATCCAAGTGTCAAGAACCACACTAATCCTATGAACACCAATATCCCAAGATCTCCACACAAAAATGCACATAGTTTCTACCTTCCCATTGCCAAAGGACTCCATAATAGCAATCTTCTTCCTCCTCTCCACCCTAGCATCTTTATTATCTTTTATGTACCTCAAAAGTATGTTGCTATAAAAAGTCAAAATATCATCTTCTCTATTATCTCTATTCACAATCTTCCAATTCTTGCTCTCTTCAACCGACCTTCTTTGATTATATCTCTTTTCCAAAACTCCATTCCAATTGTCATCATCAACCATACTAATCCACAATCTTTTAACACAAATCCCATCATGTAAAGATACTGTCACACCCCGAAAACCAAAGGCGGAAACGTCTCCGGGGTTGACTCCAAGTTGTGTATCAATTCCAATGTACGTAGTAATCACAGTAAACAAACATTACATTACATATATATATGAAAGTTTACATTTGTTTCAAAAGTAAAGTTATACAAGATATACATATGCATCATATTAACAAAAGTTGAGACGAGTCTTCCACGCACTCCGTCTTCATTAAAAGAGATCACCGGGTACCTGTCTAACTTGGACCTGAGAATACAAGCGGTTTGAAAATCAGCATAAAGCTGGTGAGTTCATAAGCGGTTTTGTTTTATGAAAATGTATCGATTTCCTTTAGTTTCTGAAAAGATATGTTATCCAAGAAAATCCCATATTTTCTTATGTAAAGTTGGTTAAGTTATCATTGGTTACCAATTCGGTTATGTATTGTATTCTACCCCAGGAAAATCCCATATTTTCCTAATTATAAGATCGGTTGTATAACACAAAGTATAGTTTAACATCCAAAACTATATAATGAAAATCTTGGGATCACTATCCCGAAAGACATATATAAGATAGTTTGACACATCCGAAAGTACAGGTTTAAGATCATGGGACTATCATCCCGGACTAGACACTAGATAAGTTAATGTATATATGTAAATATAGATTGAAACCATGGGATCACTATCCCATATAAGATATAGTTGAAGACACAAAACCTTGGGATCATTATCCCGTATAAGATATAGATTTAGAAAGCCATGGGATCACTATCCCGTATAAGTTATAAAATAGTTAGATTGATACCATGGGATCACTATCCCGAAAGAGATATAGGAATAAACCATGGGATCACTATCCCGTATAGGACATCGATATAAAATAGTTTAATAATACCATGGGATCACTATCCCGAAAGAGATCTAGAAACAATATCATGGGATCACAATCCTGAAAGAGATATAAAATATAGATGCAAAATCATGGGATCATTATCCCGAACGAAATATAGATTCTAAACCCAAACTGTGAATAAGCTGGTATTAATACATGTTGTGAGTCGGGTAACCATACTAATACGACAACGTGACCTCCTTGACGTTTGTCAGACGTCGAAACGATATCCATAAATTTGTCACCCCAGGCGTGCCCGCCTAACTGTAGCTAGCAGTTAAGGTGTGGGATTATCAGTCCCGAATAGATCTATTCACAAATTCCGCGCTCTCCCTCCAGGAGACTCTGGTTACACTTCCTGGGAGGATTTACTGATCATCCATAAAGGGTAGTGACTATCTCACAAACCAGTACTAAACTATTCACAGGGTTCTCATAAGATATCGACATACAATAGATTATGAAACATAGTACAGTAACTATAGATACATACATGAAATTATCTGACAATACATTAAAATGATACGGAGATAAACTGAATTAGACATAGTTTATCTAATATCTTGATATAGACATCAGTATACGATAGAAAGAACAGTAAAGACCCCCAAATTATTCCCATAATAATTTGATTAGTTTGATTGTTTCCTTAACTAAAATCCATTTAGTTAAAATCGAATAGTCATTCCTTATGCTCAGCATAATACATAAGGAGTAAGAGAGTGTATAAGTTTGTCAGATATTGTTTGAAACATATTAATGTTGTGATTAGAAAACAGTTATAGTTTGCTTGTATTCCCCCCCTGAAAACATTGAAAACAGTGAAAAAGCCGTAGGGGTATGAACTCACCGGACGAGATACGAGACGGTTTGGATGCTAAGAGTTGATCCGGAACTTGTAAACACACGAGGTTCCTAATTATCATGTAAAGATACACATTTGTATCTAATTAGGACTTAGTTTATTCATATGATAGGGACACTTGCTTCAAGTCGCGATAACACTCCGATACAAGTGTTTGGAGTGACCCGGGTGGCGTTTAGGGACATGAGTGACACAAGGGACTTGGGAAATGAGTTGGGACATCAAAGGAACACTCCCCTTAAGGGAGTTTACGGCCTAAACACCCATCCCCATGAGTTTACGGCCGTAAACTCATGATGGGTGGTTTATGGTGCAAATTTGACTTCCAACACTTAGGGGAAAATTTCTAGACTTGGTTTAAGGACTTGGAATGATTACTAAACATCAAATAGATCCCTTTTATGGGAGTTTATGGCCTATCTTAGCTCCATGGCCGTAAACCCCTATTTTTCCAAGAAAATGATGTTAAATGGTGCTAGAACAAATCACATGTGATTGGTAGAATTAATCCAAGGCCTAACATGAGTTTGCAAGGGACTTTTGGGGTGTTTGTGGAGTTTACGGCCCATGAAACCCCCTTCATGGCCGTAAACTCTAATACATGGTGCTCCAAGGTGTTTCAAGGTCTAAAACTTGCATGAAAGGACTTCTAAAATTCATCTAAGGGCCTTAGGGGTGTGTAGTTTGCATTCTAACACCAAAAATTTTGGAGTTTACGGCCCAAGAACAAGTCTTGGCCGTAAACCCTTAGAAATCACACAAATGATGTGTTTTAGGCCCTCAAAGTATTTTTGGTTGGTCCCTTGATTTATTCCAAGGCTTTTGGTGGTGTTGGATGGCTTTCTAACACCTTAGAATTGGATTTATGCCAAGTTTCGGGGAGTTTACGGCCCAAGAACTCTCCTTGGCCGTAAACTCATCTAAATCCCCCAAAATTCATGTTTCAAGTGTCCAAATGCTAGAATCAAGGTCCTATAATTCATATCTAAGCCATAGAAGTGATTTGGAAGGGTTTAAGGGCATGAAAACCCTAATTATATGAGTTTACGGCCCAAGAATGATCCTTGGCCGTAAACTCCTTCAAACATCACAAAATTCAAGTTTTACATGTTTAGAATCCATATTTTAAAGTCCCAAAGCCATATCCAAGGTCCAAACTAGTCAAGGAAGGGTTTAAAGGCTCAAAATCCATCATTTTTGGTGTTTACGGCCTAAGCACCTTCTTCGGCTGTAAACTCATATATATTGTCTAATTTTGTGATTAAGTGTCTAGTTTGGAAGCTAAACATGCTATAGATTAAGGCTAGGAAGGTACCTTAAGGATTTGAAGCCTTAAAAATTGAGTTTTGGACACTTAATCTTTGGATTTTGAGAGAGGTTAGAGAGAGAGTAGTGAGAGAAGGAAAAGCTTCAAATGAAGGCTGAAACATGTTTATATAGTTCCTAAAATTTGCACACGGTGGAATTCTACCCGATACCGACATTAAACGCGGCTTTTGGTCGCACCCGATTTAGTTTCCGTCACCCGACGGGAACATTTTTAAAACTTATGAAATAAATGTTTTTGAGCTAATAACATAAGTTCCTGAGTGATTTAGACACTCATTAGAAATAAATAAACATATAAGTTTATATAATTAACTCCAAAGAGAAGACGGAACGAATCCGATAACGGCGACCTTTCGGGTAAAACGGGTTTTGGCGACAGACAAATTTCGGGTTGTTACAGATACACATTTGTATCTAATTAGGACTTAGATTGATTGTTGGATAGGGACAAATGCTTCAAGTCGCGATAACACTCCGATACAAGTGTTTGGAAGGACCCGGGTGGCGTTTAGGGACATGAATGACACAAGGGACTTGGGAAATGAGTTGGGACATCAAAGGAACACCCCCCTTTAGGGAGTTTACGGCCAAAACACCCATCCCCATGAATTTACGGCCGTAAACTCATGATGGGTGGTTTATGGTGCAATTTGGACTTCCAACACTTAGGGGATAATTTCTAAACTTGGTTTAAGGACTTGGAATGATTACAAAACATCAAATAGACCCCCTTTATGGGAGTTTATGGCCTAGCATGGCTCCAAGGCCGTAAACCCCTATTTACCCAAGAAAATGATGTTAAATGGTGCTAGAACAAATCACATGTGATTGGTAGAATTTATCCAAGGCCTATCATGAGTTTGCAAGGGACTTTTGGGGTGTTTATGGAGTTTACAGCCCATGAGACCCCCCTCATGGCCATAAACTCTTCCATAGGGTGCTTCAAGGAGTTTCAAGGTCTAAAACTTGCATGAAAGGACTTCTAAAATTCATCTAAGGGCCTTAGGGGTGTTTAGTTTGCATTCTAACACCAAGAATTTTGGAGTTTACGGCCCAAGAACAAGTCTTGGCCGTAAACCCTTAGAAATCCCATGAATGATGTGTTTTAGGCCCTCAAAGTATTTTTGGTTGGTCCCTTGATTTATTCCAAGGCTTTTGGTGGTGTTGGATGGCTTTCTAACACCTTAGAATTGGATTTATGCCAAGTTTTGGGGAGTTTATGGCCCAAGCACTCTCCTTGGCCGTGAACTCATCTAAATCCCCCAAAATTCATGTTTCAAGTGTCCAAATGCTAGAATCAAGGTCCTATAATTCATATCTAGGCCATAGAAGTGATTTGGAAGGGTTTAAGGGCATGAAAACCCTAATTATATGAGTTTACGGCCCAAGAATGATCCTTGGCTGTAAACTCCTTCAAACATCACAAAATTCAAGTTTTACATGTTTAGAGTCCATATCTTGAAGTACCATAGCCATATCTAAAGTCCAAACTAGTCAAGGAGGGGTTTAAGGGCTCAAAACCCATCATTTTTGGTGTTTACGGCCTAGGCATCTTCCTGGGCCGTAAACTCATACATTGTGTCCCATTTCATGATTAAGTGTCTAATTTGGAAGCTAAACATGCTATAGATTGAAGCTAGGAAGGTACCTTAAGGATTTGAAGCCTTAAAATTGAGTTTTGGACCCCTAAATCTTTGGATTTTTGGAGAGAGGTTAGAGAGAGAGAGAGTAGCGAGAGAAGGAAAAGCTTCAAATGAAAGCTGAAACACGTTTATATAGTTCCTAAAATTTGCACGCGGTGGAATTCTACCCGATACCGACGCTAAACGCGGCTTTTGGTCGCACCCGATTGAGTTTTCGTCACCCGACGGGAACATTATAAAAACTCATGAAATAAATGTTTTTGGGCTAATAACATAAGTTCCTGAGTGATTTAGACACTCATTAGAATAAAATAAACATATAAGTTTATACGATTAACTCCAAAGAGAAAACGGAACGAATCCGATAACGGCGACTTTCCGGGTAGAACGGGTTTTGGCGACGAACAAATTTCGGGTTGTTACAGGAAGCACCGATACCACCACCACGTCCACCTCCTCAATTTGATGCTGTCATAATCCAGGCAGCAGTCACCGCAGCTGTAGCAGCTGCCATGTCACAAATCAATACCCCTGTTGTCACACCCCCAAACTAGAATGGCAGAAACATTCGAGGGTGGATGACTTCACATAGTACCATAACAATTGAATATCGTAAAGAAAGTACACAACCATCATATATATAATAAAAATGTATATTGTTGCGTTATACATATTTCCAAAAGAATATTACAATATGATGATGTAAATGTTTAATAATAAACGTCCTTAGCGTTCCGTCTTCAAAAGTTGGTGGTTACCTATATTACTGATTCCCTGAGAAATACAAGTGGTTTCGAAAAGGTGTCAACAATTAAGTTGGTGAGTTCATGAGTATTTTGTATGAAAAAAATATGTCCTTTTGGTAGCAAATAAATGAACGAAGTTTTCAGAAAGTACAATATTTTCTATAAATAGTTTGATAAGTTCTCAAAGTTGGAGTGCGTTAGTAGTTTTCGTTCTTGGATGATAAAGGTAATCTTTGTGCTCAAAATAATGTAGAAAACTGAATGCATATATGAATCTCGTAAATCAAGCTTGTTTTTATACTTTCATGTGAGTTTTATAACCACGCTCTTGACACTGAATGCCTGTAACAACATTCTTCAGGTGTTGTAGTGTTATGACATTTGTCACCCCAGATCTGCCGGTCTAACTGTAGCTAACAGTTTAGGTGCGGGGTTGTCAATCCCATATAGATCTATACACAAGTATCACGCTCTCCCTCCAAGAGATTATAGTAGATAATACAGGGCTTGAAATGCATACATAAGAGTACGTTGAAGTTTGAAGATCTCACATGCTTTAGTATAAATAGATTTACAATAAGACTGACTTTACTTCTTTTGAAAGTATTTCGTTTATCAAGATGTATATGTAAAAATGTACGATTGACCTACTAACTATACCCATTATAGGTTTTCAGAAAGTATGTTCCATCTAGTGAAAATAATTTGGTGATGTACTACCCCCTTTATACATAAAGATGTTTGTATCGATATTCTATAAGATAGATATTACATTTATGTTTATAAAATGATACTTTAACGTATAATGTACTTGTATTTCCCCCCTAAAACATGAAAAGAATTGAAAGGTAGGGGTATGAACTTACTCGTTTGGTTCGAAGAGAGAGAGGCTAGAGTTGAGCAGAACTTCGACCGCGGAAAGCTGCGTCTTCGGGTTCTTCGGGGATCTCGAAAGCGTAGATCTCTCATCGGGGACTCGGGTACGGAAACCGAGTCGGGATGGTCTCTGGAGCTTGAAAGTATGAGAAGGTGATTGGGAGTTTGAGAAAGTGTGCAAAAACCCATAGCTCAACCTCTCTATTTATAGGCTGGAGGATCCACGTACGCGGGGCGTACTACCAGAGTACGCTGGGCGTAAAAATGCGTCACGGCTTATGACTCCGATCTAGCTAGCGTAGAGCACTCGAGCCGATGGGACTTGACACTGGGCCTAGTACGCGGGGCGTACTCTTGGATTACGCAAGGCGAAATCCAGTCTTCCATCTTCTAAATTCCGTAACATTCGCGTACGAGCTCCGTTTTTCGTGTTCTTTATATCCACGCGTAGGTGAGATTATGTTCTACAACTTTCATTTAGACTCCATCGGCTAGTTTAGACTTTATTTTTAATGATATATTGTTAATAGGCCGGGACTACTAAAGTCCCTTAAAAGTTCATAGTTTCTTTATTCGACGTCGGTTTTCGTTTGTATTTTTATCATTTTATTACTATTGTGGAGATCTTCAACTTTCGTTTAGGTGGCGATAGCTAAATAACACTCAATCTTCAATTCAAGTTTTTAGCCTTTTACTACTGTTACGAAACTTAGGAAATTCGTAACTTCTTCATACGAGGTCCAATTTGGGCGATCTTTTTATGCATGTTTACCATTTAACGAAATCTACGACTTTTGTTTAGATACTTAAGGCTAAAATGCATTTTATTGAGATTTCACTTTTTACGTTAAATAACGTTTTAACGGTGTGTCGTAAATATACGAGTTGTTATAATTTCTTCAATATAACCCGGTTTTGAACGCTCTTTATGTTTTTGGAAACCTTGGCACGATATCTAACATTTGATGTACCCCAACTTAGATATTTGAACACTTTATTTTTGAGGTTAATTTAATTGATTCCAAATAGTTTTCGTTGTATTTGAATTTTGAGCATTACACGGCTTTTGGAAAAATATCGGGTTGTCACATCATCCCCCTGTTAGGGAATTTCGTCCCGAAATTTAATCTAAGATAGAGTTTACAGGTTAGGAAAAAGGTGCGGATACTTTTGTTTTATCTGATCCTCGCGTTCCCAGGTGTATTCAGGTCCTCGGTTGGCGTTCTAGCGGACCTTTACAATAGGTATCCGACTTTTTTTAGTTCTTTTTATTTTCCTATCCATGATCTCTACTGGTTCTTCCACGAATTGGAGATTATCATTTATTGCACTTTCGTCTAGCGGGATGACAAGGGTCTCATCGGATAAGCACTTCTTTAGGTTTGATACGTGAATGGTAGGGTGTACGTTGTGGAGCTCCTGAGGTAATCGAAGTTTGTACGCCACTTGACCGATCCTAGCAAGGATCTCGAATGGTCCGATGTATCTTGGGTTTTGGTTTCCCACGCTTTCCGAAGCGTATTAACCCCTTCCAGGGCGAGACTTTTAGTAGGACTCGATCTCCAACCTCGAATTCCAAGGGTTTTCGTCTTTTATCCGCGTAACTCTTTTGTCTGTCCCTTGATGCCTTCAGACGTTCCCGGATCTGAACAATCTTCTCCGTAGTTTCCCTTATGATTTCTGGTCCAGTAAGCATGTGGTCTGTTGCTTGTCCTCTTGCTAGTTGTGTGTCCCCCACTTCGGCCCAGAACACAGGTGATCTGCATTTACGGCCGTAGAGGGCTTCGAATGGGGCAGCCTTGATACTAGTGTGGTAGCTATTGTTGTACAAGAACTCGACCAAGGGAAGATGAGTGTCCCAAGCTTTGCGAAAATCGATTACACAAGATCTCAACATATCTTCTAGGGTTTGTACGGTTCTCTCACTCTGGCTGTCAGTTTGTGGGTGATAAGCGATACTCATGTCTAGTCTTGTTCCTAGAGCTTTTTGTAGTGACTGCCAGAACCTTGAGGTGAATCTACTATCTCGGTCTGAGATAATGGATATGGGCACACCATGTAGTCGTACAATTTCTCTGAGGTACGTCCTAGTTAGCTTCTCCAATTTATTCGTCTTCTTGATTGGTAGGAAGTGCGCTGATTTAGTTAACCTATCGACGATCACCCAGATGGTGTCGAGTTCGCTTTCCATCCTGGGTAGTTTGGTTACGAAATCCATGGTTATACGTTCCCACTTCCATTCGGGTATTTCTGGTTGTAGAAACAATCCTGAGGGCTTTCGGTATTCCATTTTGACCTTAGCGCACGTGTAACATCCCGGAATCGCAAGAGTAGAGTTGAAGGGCTAAAAGTGTAAGTTTCGGAAAGTGACTCGGCGAGTCCATGGATAGACTCGGCGAGTCAGGTCGTGGCTATGGTCGCGTGTCAAGTGGCCTACTCGGCGAGTCCAAAGATGGACTCGGCGAGTAGGTGCTGTATGGAGAAAACCCTAATTTTCGTGGTTGAGCCCTATATAAAGAGCATTATGGCCCTCCACAGCCTCCCTTATTCCCCCTTGAGTTCCAGAAACCCTAAATTCGTGGAGAGTCCCATTATTGAGCAAATTAGAGCTTGGAGAGGTGTTGTTTGAAGGGATCTTGAAGGAGAAGTGGCTTGGATCAAAGGGCTTTGTTTGGATTCGAGTTTGGTTGCTATTGAGGCATCTTTTGGAGGTAAAACTTTCGTTCTTGGGCTGTGTTTTCCTAGTTTCTCATTTTTGGGTTGTGTGGGGTGCTTGGTTGTGTGGTATCTTGATGTTTGGGGTATGGATCTGAGGTTGCTACCTCATATTTGGAGTGGAGAAGATCTTAAGAGCATTAAAGCCCCTATTCTTGTGTTGTTAATGGAGCTACCATGTCCCAAACCTTGGTTCTAAGGTGAATAAGGCCTAGATCTCTTTAGATTCACGTAAAGTTTGCCACTTTACGTGATGGATGGATTGTAGGAGGTTGGATCTATGTTTTGGATCAATTGCATGGCCTGAGATGCTTCTGTATAGATTCAGACCGGTGGTACTCAACGAGTCACATGGGTAGACTCGACGAGTTGCTTGAAGATGGCCTGGAACTCGACGAGTTGGAAGAACAACTCGGCGAGTAGGTTGAAGATAGCCTTGGACAAGACGAGTCCATTTGGACTCGGCGAGTCTTGTCGAGGAAGTCCCAATATTTCTGGTTGAGTTGATGAATCGGTGAGTCAAGGGATGACTCGGTGAGTTGGGTGCGAGTGGACTCAGAGTTGTTGGACTCAACGAGTCTTGGGGTGACTCGGCGAGTTGGGTCGCCGATTGAAGGAAGTTCTGAGCTTATGGACTCGGCGAGTCATCAGGTTGACTCGGCGAGTAGGGTCAGTCAGGGGTTGACTTTGACTTGTCCAAGGTTGACCAGTTGTCTTCCAGGGGTATGTTGGTAATTAAGGGTATTTATTGAGTTGTATGTTTTGATGTTCATTGGAGGAGTTCGTGTCAGAGTTCGGAGCAGCGGGATCTTATCCTTTCAGCCGACAATTTCGAGGTGAGTTATCCTCACTATATCAACAGGGTCTAAGGCACCAAGGCCGGCCCTTTATTAGATTGAGATTCGGATATGGTTATTATGTTATTGTTTGATGTGTCTGCATCCTGGTAGCTAGGATGGTACATGCTAGGAGACCTTGTTAAGGTCAGTTTGCCGATATACAAAGTGATGCTATGCTAGTGACTGGTTAGGTCGGTAACCCGGTTAGGGTAATGATATGCTATGTGATCTGCTTGCTCGGTTTGTTGACTATGACTGTTATATGATTGTATGTTTTGTGCACATGGTTGTTTGGACTGGAGATGGGTTGAGGCGGGTCCTACTTTGTGCTGTAGGCCAAGATACCCAGGGCGGATCGGTTGTTCCGAAGGCCCAGCGAGCGGTCCGGATAGGCTGTAGGCCCCACGAAGACGGACCAGACGTGCCGAGGCTCGGAGAGTGGACCAGGCTGACTGAAGGCCCGATGCGGGCGGACCAGTCACACTGTAGACTCAGAGAGTGGACCAGGTTGGTTGAAGGCCCGATGCGGGTGGACCAACCCCACTGTAGACTCGAAGGACATGACTAGACCTGGAGGATGGATCAGATGAACTGAAGGCCCGATACGGCGGACCGGTCACATAGTAGACCCGATATGCATGGTTATTCTATGTTCTGTTACGTTATGTATGTTTTATATGTTTTGGACCGGAAGGTCGCAGCCTGGAAGGGCATATACGTGGTTGGTATTTTGGGGGTATCTCACTAAGCTTTCGGGCTTACAGTTGTGGTTTAATGTTTTTCAGGTTCTTCAGGAGACCGTGGCAAGGCGAAGGCGCGATCGTACCGCTCCTCATGATTTTCTAGCAATGTGATTCTGGGAATACTCTAATGATTTGTATTGAAAACTTTTTTGTAAACATTTTAATGAAAATCGGGTTGTTTTGAAAAATTTAAATTGGTTGTATTTTTCGGATGTTACAAGTTGGTATCAGAGCCTTGGTTTGAGTGAATTGGAGGAACACTTGTGTGACTCCAGTCTCAAATCGAGGAGGGTTTTCAAAAAGAGAATTTAAAAATGGTTTTCAAAATAAGTAAAGGAGGACGCGGAGGTACGATCGGCCGGAGCCAGTAAGTAACCCCAAAATACCATACATGACAATTGTTTTCTTGAGCTTTGATAGAACAACATGCTAGAGTTAGGCTAGGGATCTTCAGGATTTCTTGATGAGTTGCCTGATTTATGATGCCTGCTAGCCTAGGGTTCCTTGTGAGAGATTTCTAGTGTTCCTCTAGTTGTGAGGATAGAGCGTTATTATGTATGTCGCTAGGGTGTTGTGGGAGTACTTCATACAAATATGGGTAGGTGTGGAAGGTAGTATGGGCCCGTACTACTGAAAGCACGAACTCATACGCGTATCAGGGAAACCATGACCTCTAGGGTTGGGATGAGAGCTGGTTCCCGGGATAGTGGAATATGTCTGAGATTTGGTGTTTTATTTTCAGTATGGAGATTTCAGGGCACGCTGGGAGTGGATCCGGGTCAGGATCAAGAGCAGGAGAGGAAGTTCTGGGTGGGTCTGTACAACCCGAGGTTGTCAGCCAGATGAGTACGCATGAGTTGGATGCGAGGATTCGTGAGATCCTGCATGATGAGGTTGCTGCATTGTTTCAGGTTGAGCTGCCGGAGTTGTTTGGGTCGATCAAGAACGCCATGGTGGAGTATTTTGATGAGCGCTATGCGACTCTCATGGAGACGGCTGCCGCCGCGGCTACCGCAGCAGTAGCAGCGGCAGGGGGAGGAGCCAGTAGAGGTTTTCAGTATCAGGACTTCGATAATACGAAGCCTCCTACTTTTGATGGAGTTCAGGATACGATCGTTGCTATGAGATGGTTATCAGATGTGGAGGGATGTTTCTTCACGTGTTCATGCCCTGCTGATCAGAGGGTAAGGTGTGCTCTGAACCTGTTAAGGCTCGGGGAAAAGGATTGGTGGAGATTGACCACGGGGTCGTACTCGGATGCGCAGAGAGCTGCGATTTCATGGGATCGGTTCAGAGAGATGTTCAGCACTCGTTATGTTCCGCAGGTCGAGAGGGAGAGGTTGGCTCAGGAGTTCTTGGAGCTGAAATAGGATTCGGAGTCGGTGACGGAAATCACCAGGATGTTTACTGAGAGGGCAATGTTTTGCCCTGAGTTCGCTTCGGAGCAGGCTCAGATGTCCCGATATCTGAGTATGCTAAAGAGAGACATCAGACAGTTTGTGTCTGCGCAGAGGTGCGAGACTTTGCTGGAGTTGCAGGAGGCCGCCAGGCGGCGTGAGTTAGAGATTGAGTTACAGATGCGTGAGCTGAGGCAAGCTTCGGTCCAGTCGTAGCCGGCGACGAAACGGTCTAAGACCGTTGATTCCAGGGTGGGAGATCAGGGTAGCCACGTCTGTGGAAAGTGTGGAAGGGGTCGCGCCGGGGTTTGTTGGTCCGGTGGAGCAGGCCACAAGTGCGGAAAGGAGGGACACTATGCGAGGAATTGTCGGCAGTCAGTGCCGGTTCGGGATATGAGGATATGCCATCGTTGTCATCAGGTTGGACATTTGAAGGTCAACTGTCCACGGCTTGCTGCAGGACCGGTGCAGGCTCCAGCACCGGCTACGTTGAGGATCACAGGTGGAGGTCAGGGTGGAGCGGAGCCCCCAAGGGCTTAGGGTAGTGTTTTTCAGCTTGTTGCTGCGGGTATGTTCTTTTGTTGTTTTTGATTATTATGATTGTTGTGGAGTATTGTTATCTGTTGGTTTCGTTGGTTGTTATGGAATTGCGTTTCGGGTTTTCGTGTGGTATCCGTTGTTCCCGGAGGGTTTGGCGAGTTGCGATCGAGATTTCGTTTTGGTATCCTTTGTTCCCTGAAGGATCGATATGGTTATGGATTAGTACGTCGAGCTATCGTTGATTATCTTTGTGAGGATTGGTGGCGGATGCGGCGTTGATTTGAAGGCCGGGTAGATTCTGCAGTCTGAGGAATGGATAGTTGAAGATTGGGTTCCTTTCGAGCGGGTTGTGCAGCGTGGAAACATGATTTGTATGAAGTTGTTGGTGCTGGTGAAAAACATTTTGATTGTAAGTGTTGATTTCCTGCAAGGTTGCTTTGGGAGATCGGTGATGGCGACCGGTGACTAATTCTCAGTGTCTTAAGTGGGGGAGAATTGGAATTTCTCTGGATGATCGTTGGGCCTGAGAGGTTGTTTAGCTGCTTGGGGAATTTAGCGGTATTTCTATCAGTCGAGAGCAGGCTCGTATGGGTGAGTAACAGGCGTGCGGGGCAGAATACAGACCTAGAGCAATTGATTGTGGAAGGCATGGGAGCAGGCCGGGTTTGAGTATGCATGATGGAGACAGAGTTCGGAACCCCTAGAGGGCTAGAATGGTATACACGGGAGGATTTCCCGAAGAGATAGTTCGGAATGATGAATGCTAGTTGAGCGGTCCGAATAGACTGAAGGCCGGTAGGCGTACCAGTCAGGCCGAAGGCTCGGAGGACGGTCCAGTCAGATTGGCTGAAGGTCCTGAGAGTGGTCCAGCTTGGCTGAAGGCCTGGGGAGGCGGTCCAGTCATGCTGAAGACTCTGCGAGTATTGTTGGATCGGTTCGAGGTTATGGGTTGCGTATGTTGCAGTGGGATTACATTGGGAGGTCTGGCCCCGGGTAGCAATTTTGAGCAGTGAAGGTAGTGCATGGGCTTGAAAGTCCCTGCAATGAGAGTCATAGTAGTGGTGATGCATGGATGTCGGGTACGCTTTAAAGAGGTAGTGTAGCGTGGGATGAGCACCATAGTGCCTGTCATGGTGACTGGGCAGATGAGTGGTTTCCTTGGTAAGGAAAAAGGGAGGAATGAAATTCCGAAAAGGGAGTGCAAATTCACGGAAGGGAAAGCGGCAGTGTAGAGTTATGATTGGAGTGGTCCATCGATGGTCTTTGAGTAGTGTGTTGCGGTGGTAGAATAAAAGCTCATTCGACTTGATATGTTGCTCAGGGTGCGGAGGGAATACCGCGCCGTAGAGCCAGGGAGAGGGGTTCGGAAGGGATACTATGAAAGAGTCTTGGACTCTCAGTGAGATTCTGATCAGGGTTTTGGGTATGTAATAGCGGTTCATCCTGGAGGATGTTTGAGGATATCATTAGTGAATCAGGTTATCCACCTGAGGGCACTAGAGCTAGATCAGCATGTGTGTGTGATTGCAAGAGGAGAACTAAGGGAGTTGCTCCGAAATGGAAGAATGGGTCTTTCGGTCGACATGGGATGGATAGAGTGGAATTCGGATCGGGGATCCTATGGTTCGTGGCATTATAGCCATATGAGTCAAGTGAAAGATGAGAATTGGAGCAGTAAGGCATCATGGGTAATTCTCGGTTGTTGAGTGTGGTTATCGGAGGGTACAGCTGGTGCCCGGTTTGAGTAGGTGGTGGGGACACCGTATGGAAGGAGAAAGTGAGCTTCTGGTTTCTATGATTGTACCTTGAGGGACTTGGTTCGGTCAAGGTCAGGTGGCGTGTCGTGGGACGTAATTTGAAGATGATATGCCGTAGGCTTCGAGGACGAAGCCTAATCTAAGTGGGGGAGAATTGTAACATCCCGGAATCGCAAGAGTAGAGTTGAAGGGCTAAAAGTGTAAGTTTCGGAAAGTGACTCGACGAGTCCATGGATAGACTCAGCGAGTCAGGTCGCGGCTATGGTCGCGTGTCAAGTGGCCTACTCGGCGAGTCCAAAGATGGACTCGACGAGTAGGTGTTGTATGGAGAAAACCCTAATTTTCAGGGTTGAGCCCTATATAAAGAGCATTATGCCCCTCCACAACCTCCCTTATTCCCCCTTGAGTTACAGAAACCCTAAATTCGTGGAGAGTCCCATTATTGAGCAAATTAGAGCTTGCAGAGGTGTTGTTTGAAGAGATCTTGAAGGAGAAGTGGCTTGGATCAAAGGGCTTTGTTTGGATTCGAGTTTGGTTGCTATTGAGGCATCTTTTGGAGGTAAAACTTTCGTTCTTGGGGTGTGTTTTCCTAGTTTCTCATTTTTGGGTTGTGTGGGGTGCTTGGTTGTGTGGTATCTTGGTGTTTGGGGTATGGATCTGAGGTTGCTACCTCAGATCTGGAGTGGAGAAGATCTTAGGAGCATTAAAGCCTCTGTTTTTGTGTTGTTAATGGAGCTACCATGTCCCAAACCTTGGTTCTAAGGTGAATAAGGCCTAGATCTCTTTAGATTCACGAGTCTTGGGGTGACTCGGCGAGTTGGGTCGCTGATTGAAGGAAGTTCTGAGCTTATGGACTCGGCGAGTCATCGGGTTGACTCGGCGAGTAGGGTCAGTCAGGGGTTGATTTTGACTTGTCCAAGGTTGACCAGTTGTCTTCCAGGGGTATGTTGGTAATTAAGGGTATTTATTGAGTTGTATGTTTTGATGTTCAGTGGAGGAGTTCGTGTCAGAGTTCGGAGCAGCGAGATCTTATCCTTTCAGCCGACTGTTTCGAGGTGAGTTATCCTCACTATATCAACAGGGTCTAAGGCACCAAGGCCGACCCTTTATTGGATTGAGATTCGGATATGGTTATTATGTTATTGTTTGATGTGTCTGCATCCTGGTAGCTAGGAGACCTTGTTAAGGTTAGTTTCCCGATATACAGAGTGATGCTATGCTAGTAACCAGTTAGGTCGGTAACCCGGTTAGGGTAATGATATGCTATGTGATCTGCTTGCTCGGTTTGTTGACTATGACTGTTATATGATTGTATGTTTTGTGCACATGGTTGTTTGGATTGGAGATGGGTTGAGGTGGGTCCTGCTTTGTCATGTAGGCCAAGATACCCAGGGCGGACCGGTTGTTCCGAAGGCCCAGCGAGCGGTCCGGATAGGCTGTAGGCCCCACGAGTGCGGACCAGACGTGTCGAGGCTCGGAGAGTGGACCAGGCCGACTGAAGGCCCGATACGGGAGGACCAGTCACACTGTAGACTCAAAGAGTGGACCAGGTGGGTTGAAGGCCCGATGCGGGCGGACCAACCCCACTGTAGACTCGAAGGACATGACTAGACCTAGAGGATGGATTAGATGAACTGAAGGCCCGATACGGCGGACCAATCACACAGTAGACCCGATATGCATGGTTGTTCTATGTTCTGTTACGTTATGTATGTTTTATATGTTTTGGACCGGAAGGTCGCAGCCTGGAAGGGCGTGTACGTGGTTGGTATTTTGGGGGTATCTCACTAAGCTTTCGGGCTTACAGTTGTGGTTTAATGTTTTTCAGGTTCTTCAGGAGACCGTGGCAAGGCGAAGGCGCGATCGTACCGCTCCTCATGATTTTGTAGCAATGTGATTCTGGGAATACTCTAATGATTTGTATTGAAAACTTTTTTGTAAACATTTTAATGAAAATCGGGTTGTTTTGAAAAATTTAAATTGGTTGTATTTTTCGGATGTTACAGCACGTCAGACATTTACTTACGTAGGTAGCAATTTCGGCTTTCTTGTTCGGCCACCAGTACAACTTCTTGAGGTCGAGATACATTTTATCGGAGCCGGGGTGTATGGAGTATCGTGTCTTATGGGCTTCGTTCATGACGACTTCTCTAAATCCTCCAAACTTCGGTGTCCAAATCCTATCCATGAAGTAATGAACTCCATCATTCTTGACTTGAAGCTTCTTATCCATTCCCCTTAAGGCTTCCCCTACCATATTCTCAGATGTTAAGGCTTCTATTTGAGCTTCCTTGATTTATGTGGACAGGTGTGAATGGATTGTCATGGTTAAAGACTTCACTTTGCGGCCCGAGTATTCCTTCCAGCTGAGTGCATCGGCCACCACGTTAGCCTTTCGGCGATGATATCGAATCTCGAATTCATAATCATTTAGCAGTTCTACCCACCGTCTTTGTCTCATGTTGAGTTCTTTCTGGTTGAGGATATGTTGGAGGCTTTTATGGTCAGTGAAGATTGTACATTTCGTGCTGTAGAGGTACTGTCTCCATATCTTTAAAGCAAAGACGACTACTCCTAGCTCAAGATCGTGCATTGTGTAATTCACTTCGTGTGTCTTTAGTTGCCTTGAGGCGTAGGCGATGACCTTCCCTCGTTGCATCAGGACACACCCGAGTCCTTGGTTTGATGCATCGCAATAGACCACGAAGTCCTCCGTTCCTTCTGGCAAGGTTAGGATGGGCTCAGTACATAATGCTCGCTTTAGCGTTTGAAATAGGGTGTCTTGTTTTTCTCCCCAGTCGAAGGTCACATTCTTCTGAGTTAGGGTGGTGAGTGGCTTGGCAATCTTGGAGAAATTTTGTATGAACCTTCGGTAATACCCGACGAGTCCCAAAAATTGCCCGATTTCTGTAGGGGTTCTTGGAGTCGTCCAACTCTCTATTTCCTTGATCTTGGAAAGATCCACGTGTATCCCCTCCTCGCTTACTACGTGTCCTAGGAAATACACCTCCCGAATCCAAAATTCGCACTTTGAAAATTTTGCGTACAGCTTCTCTGCCCTCAGTGTTTCCAAAACTTGGCGGTGGTGTTGGCTGTGTTCTTCCTAGCTTCTAGAATATATGAGTATATCATCTATGAACACGATCACGAATTTGTCCAGGAAGGGATGACATACTCGGTTCATCAAGTCCATGAACACCGCTGGAGCATTTGTCAATCCGAAGGGCATTACTACAAACTCGTAGTGACCATAGCGTGTTCGGAAATCCGTTTTGGGGATGTCTGCTTCTAGTACTCGTAGTTGGTGATAACCAGATCTTAGGTCGATCTTTGAGAAGTAGCTCGCTCCCTGTAGTTGGTCGAACAGATCGTCTATGCGTGGAAGGGGTTATCGGTTCTTGATTGTGAGTTTGTTCAGCTCCCGATAATCGATGCACATGCGAAAAGATCCGTCCTTCTTTTTCACGAACTGGTGCACCCCATGGTGAGAAGCTCGGTCTGATGAAGCCCTTGCTTAGCAGCTCGTGTAATTGACTGGACAGTTCCTGCATCTCGACTGGGGCTAAACGGTAAGACGACTTTGCTACTGGAGTAGCTCAGGGGATTAAGTCGATTCTAAACTCGACTTGGCGTTTTGGTGGAATTCCTGGAAGATCTTCTGGGAAAATGTATGGGAAGTTGCAGACTTCCGGAATGTCTTTAATGTTCTTTGGTTCTTTTTTTCGGTCTACTACGTGGGCTAGAAAGGCATGGTATTCCTTGCGAAGATATTTTCGTGCTTTAACATAGTAGATGATTTGCAAATTTGAACTAGGTTTGTCTCCATATATGATAAGAGTTTCACCGTTGGGCAGATTGAGACGAACGGCCTTTTCATGGCAAAGAATGTCGGCATGGTGAAGACTCAACTAGTCCATACCGATGATTACATCAAAACTTCTTATCGAAATGGGCATAAGGTCGATTTGAAATAAGTGTTCATTTAAATTTAATGTGCACCCTACGTACATATCACTTGTGCTTTCTGTTTTTCCATTAGCCATTTCTACAGTGAATATTTTATTGAGTGGTTGGGGTCTTTGGTTAAGTAGGTGTTTGAATTTATGACTCACAAAACTTTTCTCCGCACCGCAGTCAAAGAGTATGCATGCATAAATGTTGTCGAGGAGAAACGTACCCGTAACCACTATTGGATCAGTTATTGCTTCATTTTGACCTATCGCTAGCACTCTCCCAATACCGCCAACATTCCTAGTCTTGGGGAAGTCCCTCTTGAAGTGCCCAGTATCTCCACACCCATAACATGCTTGGCTTATCCTAGTACCAGGAACTTGAGTGAATGGTCGCGCTGGTGCTTTACAGAAACGGGCAGTGTGCCCTTTCCTGTCGTAGTTCTTGTAGTGCATCTCCCGAAAATTACCGTGGTGATGGTAATTGCATTTGCTACACTTGGGCAGGTTCCCTGCATATTGTTTTGTTGGCGTCGGGGTAGCAGGAGTTGTGGCGGGAGCAGTAGCAGCATGAACCGCTACCATTTGTTTCTTTGAAGGTTCTTGCGAGGTTTGCCCCTTTCTCTTGTTCCATAATTTCTTCTTGCTGTTGTTGTTGGCATTGTTATCGTTGTTGTTGTTCCCTTTGGTTGGTTCAGCTACGATAGCCGTGACTCCTTGGCAGATGCCATGATCAACGAGAGATTGCGTCAGTTCCTTGGCGCTGTCGAAGGTCATGGGTTTGGAAGCTAACACACTTCCTCGAAATTGAGGTGATAGTCCCCAGATGTGCCTCTCCACTTTTTGGCTTTCCAGAATCAACATCCCTGGACAAAGTGTTATCAAATCACTGAACATGTTGGTGTAGCCTGCGATGTCCGAGCCTACCATTGAAAGGCCCCACAGTTCCTGTTCAAGCTTCTGAATCTCGCCTCTTAGGCAGTATTCTCGTAGGAGCATTCGTTTCAGGTTTTCCCAACCCATGGAGTTCGCCACCACTAGGGTTAGTGTCTTGACGGTGCCGTTCCACCAAGTCAGTGCGCGTTCAGCGAAAGTAAAAGCAGCAAATTTTACTTTGCTTTCTTCAGGGTATGCGCAAATTTCGAATACGGCTTCCGTTTTCTCTATCCATTGGGATAGAGCCAATACTCCCCCAATCCCATAAAAGGGAATAGGTTTTCCGTTGGTGAAGTCTTTGTAAGTGCATACCCCGGAACGGCCTTGGCTTGGGCCACTTGTAAAGCTATTTATTCCTCCTCCTGACCCATTGTTGCTCATTTGAGCCATCGCCGCGGTTACAGTGGCTGTTACAACAGTTTGGAACATAGCTGCATCCGTAGTTGGAGTGGGTGGTGGAGGTGATGCTGGAGTTGAGTTTCTGCATGTTGATCTACGAGGAGGCATGTTCTGGTAGAGAAAATTTGAACGAATACTATAAGTTTCTAATGTTTTGACAATCGTGTACTAGAGGGTTAGCTGTATCTTGTAATTTGTTTTGACATTAGTTTTTGGTTTCAAAGTAGGTACAACAATTTAGTTAATTCCATAGGTTTCGAGAGGTATATAAAGAAGTACTTCATATTTATATATATGTCACACCTAAGGTGTGTTACATTATGCTTCTAGTTTTAGGAAAATTTGACCTATCTAGAGCTCTCCGTTTACAGATACAAAGTAAATAAGGGAAAAACTTTATCCGAGGTCCTATTCTATATCAAAATTGTTGGAGTTGAGCAAGTTCTACTTGCGGTGTGTTGCACGTTTGGAGCTAGATTCGTCATCCGACTGGTTGACTCCCATCAGGCGCCTTTCAAGATCTGCTTGTTGTTCCTTCATCTTTCTTATTTCTGCTAGTACGATCACCATTTGATTCTGAAGCTTCCCTATGTAGATTTGGGTATTTTCATGTAGTCCTTCCAGACGATGGATGTCTGCGGCGTTACCCTGAGTAGCAGCATTGATCTTGCGAACTCTGGCTGCTTGCTGGTCCGCATGGTAGTTCTGGGTAGCGATAGTTCCCACAATAACAGGAAGTGCTCGATCAGCTGAGCCTCCCCCACTGACATTGTAAAAATCTCGACACATGCTGAAAGGAGGGCGTACACCTAGTTGGCGGCTCCAGTAGTAGAGATGGCTTCCCCAGATGGGGATGGGTCCTGGGTGATATGGTCTGACTTCGGGAGGATGAGGAGTAGGAGGGTCGATCACTTCCGGTTCGGAGTCTGTTCTACTAGTAATTTCCTCGACCTCCTCGTCGACTTCGAATTCCTCTTCGACTCCGAATTCTTCTTCGACTTCCTCCTCGATTTCATCCGAGTCTTCTTCTATCCAGCCGTTGTTACCTTGGTTTGGGTAGTAGGGGTCTCCTGGTAAAGGGAATCCGGCCATTTGTCTATACTGGGATAGAGGTATGAAGATTTTATAAGAAAAGAAATTTATATTTAACGACATCCTACGTTTAACTATATCTTACGGAGTGCAAGTTTTTCATTGTACTATTATTCATAACAATAGTCCTTTAGTATTTCAAAAGAGCGAATCTAAAATAATTTTATAAGTTTTTGGCTTGTTGTCCACTACGACCATTCCTCGACGTACATTGGTCAAACCCAGGATAAATATAGTTGATCAGGCTATATTTATTCTTGATTTGATTACATACCACAAGGCCCAATCGTGGTGTCGTAACTTGCCTTAATACTTTTTAGAAAACTTGTCATGATACGAGACTGATACATGCGACTAAAAATGTATATATTTAAACGAAAATATATTTTTATGAAAATGTTTTGTCAGAGGGTTTTTGGTTCCCATTGCATTTATAGTTTGTATATCTTATGTGGTTCGATATACTTAGTTCACTATAAACAATGCTCTGATACCAATCTGTCACACCCCCAAACCAGAATGGCGGAAACATTCGGGGGTGGATGACTTCACGTAGTACCATAACAATTGAATATCGTAAAGAAAGTACACAACCATCATATATATAATAAAAACGTATATTGTTGCGTTATACATATTTCCAAAAGAATATTACAATATGATGATGTAAATGTTTAATAACAAACATCCTTAGCGTTCCTTCTTCAAAAGTTGGTGGTTACCTCTATTACTGATTCCCTGAGAAATACAAATGGTTTCGAAAAAGTGTCAACAATTAAGTTGGTGAGTTCATGAGTATTTTGTATGAAAAAAATATGTCCTTTTGGTAGCAAATCAATGAACGAAGTTTTCAGAAAATCCAATATTTTCTATAAATAGTTTGATAAGTTCTCAAAGTTGGAGTGCATTAGTACTTTTCATTCTTGAATGATAAAGGTAATCTTTGTGCTCAAAATAATGTAGAAAACTGAATGCATATATGAATCTCGTAAATCAAGCTTGTTTTTAAACTTTCATGTGAGTTTTATAACCGTGCTCTTGACACTGAATGCCTGTAACAACATTCTTCAGGTGCTGTAGTGTTATGACATTTGTCACCCCAGACCTGCCGGTCTAACTGTAGCTAACAGTTTAGGTGCGGGGTTGTCAATCCCGTATAGATCTATACACAAGTATCACGCTCTCCCTCCAAGAGATTATAGTATATAATACGTGGCATGAAATGCATAGATAAGAGTACGTTGAAGTTTGAATATCTCACATGCTTTAGTATAAATAGATTTACAATAAGACTGACTTTACTTCTTTTGAAAGTATTTCGTTTATCAAGATGCATATTTAAAAATGTACGGTTGACCTACTAACTATACCCATTATAGTTTTTCATAAAGTATGTTCTATCTGGTGAAAAAAATTTGGTGATGTACTAGCCCTTTATACATAAAGATGTTTGTATCGATATTCTATAAGATAGATATTACATTTATGTTTATAAAATAATACTTTAACGTATAATGTACTTGTATTTCCCCCCCTAAAACATGAAAAGAATTGAAAGGTAGGGGTATGAACTCACTCGTTTGGTTCGATGAGAGAGATGCTAGAGTTGAGCAGAACTTCGACCGCGGAAAGCTGCGTCTTCGGGCTCTTCGAGGATCTCGAAAGTGTAGATCTTTCGTCGGGGACTCAGGTACGGAAACTGAGGGCGTCGGGATGGTCTCTGGAGCTTGAAAGTATGAGAAGGTGATTGGGAGTTTGAGAAAGTGTGCAAAAACCCGTAGCTCAACCTCTCTATTTATAGGCTGGAGGATCCACATACGCTGGGCGTACTACCGGAGTACGCTGGGCGTACTCGGTACGCGGGGCGTAAAAATGCATCACGGCTTATGACTTCGGTCTAGCTAGCGTAGAGCACTCGAGCCGATGGGACTTGACACTGGGCCTAGTACGCGGGGCGTAATCCAGTCTTCCATCTTCTAAATTCCGTAACTTTCACGTACGGGCTCCGTTTTTCGCGTTCTTTATATCCACGCATAGGTGAGATTATGCTCTACAACTTTCATTTAGACTCCGTCGACTAGTTTTGATTTATTTTTAATGATATATTGTTAATAGGCCGGGACTACTAAAGTCCGTTAAAAATTCATAGTTTCTTTATTCAACGTCGGTTTTCGTTTGTCTTTTTATCATTTTATTACTATTGTGGAGATCTTCAACTTCCGTTTAGGTGGCGATAGCTAAATAACACTCAATCTTCAATTCGAGTTTTTGGCCCTCTACTACTGTTACGAAACTTAAGAAATTCGTAACTTCTTCATACGAGGTCCAATTTGGGCGATCTTTTTATGCACGCGTAACATTTAACGAAATCTATGACTTTTGTTTAGATACTTAAGGCTAAAATGCATTTTATTGAGATTTCACTTTTTACGTTAAATAACGTTTTAACGGTGTGTCGTAAATATACGAGTGGTTATAACTTCTTCAATATAACCCGGTTTTGAACGCTCTTTATGTTTTTGGAAACCTTGGCACGATATCTAACATTTGATGTACCCCAACTTAGATATTTGAACACTTTATTTTTTGAGGTTAATTTAATTGATTCCAATTAGTTTTCGTTGTATTTGACTTTTGAGCGTTACACTACTTTTGGAAAAATATCGGGTTGTCACACCTGTTACTACTGGTTCAGGAATTGGCATACATCCTTCCAACCATGGCGATAGTCATGGGCAACCCCGGGAGTGCACTTATAAAGACTTTACGAATGCTAAGCCCCGGATGTTTAATGGAACGGATGGTGTGATGATTTTAAGGCAGTGGATTGAAAGAACGGAATCAGCATTTGAAATCTGCTCTTACCCATAGCACAGCAAGGTCAAGTTTGCAACTTACACACTTACTGATAGGGCTTTAACTTGGTGGAATGGCCACGTTAAGGTACTTACCCTGACAGTGGCAAACTCAATAAGCTGGGAGAGCTTGAAAATCATGTTGATGAGGGAGTACTGTCCACGAGGAGAGATTCAAAAACTCGAGCACGAACTCTGGACTCTGGGAATGATTGGTACCGACATAGCAACTTATACCAACAGATTCTGCGAGCTGGCAATCCTTTGCCCAGATATGATTGCTCCTGAGAGCAAGAAAATAGAGCGATACATTTGGGGACTGTCGCCCCAAATTCAGTCAAGCGTGTTAGCTTCAAAACCTGACACTTTTGAAAGTGCCAAGGTGCTGGCACAATCGCTTATCGATCACGGAAATCATCAAAACTCAACAACTTCTGCACTAGAACCACACAAGGGAAACAACAATAACAACAACAACAAGAAGAGAGGGTGGAATAAGGGGAAGGGTGGGTCTTCCCAAGAATCCTCGAAGAAACAACAACTGGTTGTCGTAAACGCCGCGACGGTACCTACTACCGTTCCTACAAATCTCTACCCAACAAGACCTTATGTGGGCAACCTCTCAAGGTGCACGAAGTGCAATTACCACCACCACGGACCTTATCGGGAAATGCAGTGCTCCAACTGCAACAGAAAGGGACACACTGTCCGTTTCTGCAAGGCCCCCGTAAAGCCGATCACTCAAGTTCCTGATGCTGGTGTAGGCCAAGCATGCTACGGTTGTGGCGAGGTGGGTCACTACAAAAGAAACTGCCCAAAGGCAGCAAATACTGATGGAGTGGGACGAGTATTAGCTATTGGTCACGAGGAAGCCATAGTTGATCCTACAGTAGTTGCTGGTACGTTTCTTCTTGATAATTCATATGCATGCATCCTATTCGATAGCGAAGCATAGGGAAGTTTTGTGAGCCAAAACTTTATTCACTTACTTAAACGTAAACCTAGCATGTTAGAAGAATCATTCACTATAGAAATAGAAAATGGGAAAACGGAAAACACTAATTGCATATACATGGGTTGTACATTACCTTTAGACGGTCACTCTTTCCCTATCAACCTTATGCCAGTCCAAATAAAAAGTTTCGATGTTATAGTTGGCATGGATTGGTTAAGTCCTCTTCGCGCCGACATCATGTGCTTTGAAAAATCCGTTCATCTAAATCTCCCTAACCATGAAACATTAGTGATTTACAGCGACAAATCAAGTACAAACCTTCGCATCATTTCGTGCATCCAAGCTCGAAAGTGTTTGTGGAAGGATTATCAGGCATTTCTTGCACACATCGTCGATACGAGTTGGGAAGTAAAGGATATAAATAGCATCCCAGAGGTACGGGACTTCCCCGATATCTTCCCAGAAGAACTATCAGGATTACCACCACAACGCCAAGTCAAGTTCAGAATCGACTTAATTCCAGGGGCTACCCCTGTAGCAAAATCGCCTTATCGTCTGGCACCAGCAGAGATGCAAGAACTTTCAAGTCAGCTTAATGAACTTCACCAAAAAGGATTCATTAGACCAAGTTTTTCACCATGGGGAGCACCGATCTTGTTTGTGAAGAAGAAAGACGGATCGTTCCGGATGTGCATCGACTACCGAGAGCTGAACAAACTCACTGTCAAAAATCGTTACCTTCTACCCCGCATTGACGACCTATTTGATCAACTTCAAGGAGCGAGCTACTTCTCGAAGATAGATCTACGATCCGGATATCACCAATTACGAGTGCTGGAGGAAGATGTTCCTAAGACAGCCTTCCGAACCCGTTATGGACACTACGAATTTGTAGTGATGCCGTTCGGATTAACCAACGCACCAGCAGTATTCATGGACCTAATGAATAGAGTGTGCCGCCCTTACTTGGATCAGTTCGTCATCATATTCATCGATGATATACTTATCTACTCCCGAAGTAAGGAAGAGCATAGTCGGCACCTACGAAGGGTCTTAGAAACACTACGATAAGAGAAGCTCTATCCGAAGTTCTCTAAATGTGAATTTTGGATTCGAAGAGTCGAATTTTTGGGCCACATTGTTAGCAAAACAGGAATACATGTGGACCCCTCCAAAATTAAGGCCATTAAGAACTGGTCGGCACCAAAGGCACCTACAGAGATTCGTCAATTTCTAGGTCTAGCTGGCTACTATCACAGATTCATAAAGAACTTCTCTAGCATCGCGAAACCACTTACTACATTAACCCAGAACAGCGTGGTCTTTAACTGGGAAGCAAAACAAGATAAGGCATTCCAAACACTGAAACAACCCTTATGCACCGCACCAATACTATCCTTCCCCGAAGGGATAGAAGATTTTGTAGTGTATTGCGATGCATCGAATCAAGGGCTTGGTTGTGTTCTTATGCAACGAGGGAAGGTTATTGCTTATGCCTCCCGTCAGCTTAAGACACACGAAGTAAACTATACAACACATGATCTCGACTTAGGAGTAGTGGTATTTGCTTTAAAGATCTGGAGACACTACCTGTACGGAACGAAGAGTACTATTTACACCGACCACAAGAGCCTTTAACACATTTTCGATCAGAAGGAGCTCAACATGTGACAACGATGATGGGTTGAGTTACTCAATGATTACGAATGCGAGATTCGTTATCATCCTGGAAAGGCCAATGTAGTAGCTGACGCCCTCAGCCGAAAAGAGTACACTGGTCGGAGAGTCAAATCTCTGAATATGACCATCCATTCCCACTTATCCACACAAATTAAGGAGGCTCAACTGGAAGCTTCACAACCCGAGCATGTGACGGGTGAATCCCTGAGAGGAATGGAAAAGAATCTAGAAATCAAGGGTGGCGGAGCCTATTATCTCATGGATCGTATATGGACACCAAGGCATGGCGGTTTCAGGGATGTGGTCACGACTGAAGCGCACAACACGAGGTATTCTGTTCTCCCAGGTTCAGATAAAATGTATTTGGATCTTAAGAAACTGTACTAGTGGCCTAACATGAAGGTAGAGATTGCTACCTTTGTAAGTAAATGTCTTACTTGCGCTAAGGTTAAGGTCGAGTAACAGAAACCTTCAGGATTACTACAACCAGAGATACCGGAATGGAAATGGGAATGGATTACTGTGGATTTCATAACCAAGTTGCCCAAGACAACGAGTGGACTTGATACCATATAGGTCATCATCGACAGATTGACCAAATCCGTGCATTTTCTACCAATCAAGGAGACTGACAAGATGGAAAGGCTTACAAGAACTTACATAAGGGAAATAGTACGATTGCATGGGGTTCTGATGTCCATTATCTCCGATAGAGATAGTAGATTTACATCAAGGTTCTGGCAGTCACTACAAAGTTCCCTAGGGACTAGATTAGACATGAGTACAACCTACCATCCACAAACAGACGGGCAAAGTGAGAGAACGATACAAACTTTGGAAGATATGCTGAGAGCCTGTGTGATTGACTTTGGAAAGGCATGGGATATCCATTTACCTCTTGTTGAATTTTCATACAACAATAGTTATCATACGAGCATAAAGGCTGCTCCATTTGACGCCCTCTATGTCTGCAAGTGCAGATCTCCTCTTTGTTGGACTGAAGTTGGCGACACACAACTAGCTAAAGGATGAGATACTGAAAACACTCTCACCGGTCCGGAAATCATACGAGAAACGACAGAGAAGATCGTCCAGATTCGTGAACGGTTGAAAGCATCTAGAGACCGACAGAAAAGCTATGCTGACCAATGGAGAAAATCTTTGGAATTCCAAGTAGGAGACCGTGTTCTACTGAAAGTCTCGCCATGGAAAGGCTTAATACGCTTTGGAATGTGTGGAAAGCTAAATCCAAGGTACATAGGGCCTTTTGAGATTCTCGCCAGAATCGGCCTTGTAGGTTACAAACTTAATCTACCACGGGAACTTAGTAACATACACCCAACCTTCCACGTATCGAATTTGAAAAAGTGTCTATCCGATGAGACTCTTATTATCCCACTCGACAAGATCGAGATCAATGAGAGGCTCAACTTCGTGGAAGAACCAGTAGAAATCATGGACCGAGAGGTCAAACAAACGAAACAAAGTCGCATACCCATCGTGAAAGTCCGTTGGAACGCCAAGCGATGACCTGAATTCACATGGGAACGCGAAGATCAGATGAAACAAAAGTACCCGCATCTTTTTCTCTGATTCACTTGTATCTTTCTTACTTTAAATTTCGGGACGAAATTCCCTCTAACAGGGGGATGATGTGACAACCCGATATTTCAACTACATGTAAACGACCTAAAAAGTCAAGTATTGTAACCACGTTTGTTTTAATAAAAATTAACTTCGAAAATAAAATATCCAAAAATCAGTACTTAAATTACCTATTATGTTAGATGTCATTAAACCGTGATCGTACGTAAAAAGAACGCCCAAATTCGACTTTGTATAAGAAAGTTAGAAAATTTTCCAAGTTCGGCTTAACGACAGACGGCTAAAAACTCGAATCGGAGATCAAGCGAATTTTGGCCGGAATGACCTAAACGAGAATCGAAGGTCTCGACAATGGTATTTCAGCGGTAAAAAGTCTGGCAAAAACTGACGTCAGATAAAGAAGTTATGAATTCCTAAAGAAATTTTCTTACCACGACCTTTTAAAAATAAATAATAAAAATAATTTCAAAATTTGCCGACGGGATCTAAACGAAAGTTGTAGAGTATGGTCTCACCTTCACGTGGATATAAAGAACGTCAAAAACGGAGTTCGTATGAAGAAGATATGAATTTTTGAAGTTTATTAAATAATTAAAATATAAATTTTAATTAAAAACCTTGGTATTATCCGAAGGGGAGTCATCAGATAGGGCCAAGTTACGCCCAGTGTAAGCTCATACACCCAGCGTACGCGAGGCCTTGGCCTCGGATCGTCCACGTGGTGCTCTATGCGAGGCTATGCCCCGTCCCATCCGAGCTCCGAGGCAGTCGAGGATTCGGTCATGCGTGACGCACGCGTACACCCAGTGTACGAGGTCGGTTCCCAGCCCCTATAAAAGGGATGCGAGGGTTCCGAAGAAAAGGCACCATTTCTCTCATTTCTCTTGCGTTCTTGCCTCGTTTTCCGTGCCCGTGCTACCCCGAAGCCCCGATCACTTTGCTCAAGTCCCGAAGGTCGTTTGTGCTCTCGAGATTCCTGAGGAAATCAACTTTCTCGAGTCGAAATTTTGTCCGGTTTTCATCCCGCATCCTCCGATCTTTCAAGTGAGTTCATATCCCTATAATTCACACTTTTAAATGTTTTATGAGTACTTTCATATGCTTTTAAGGCGAAGAATACAAGTAAAACACTCGATTATTATTGTGTGTTATATAAACTTTCACTATACGCGTTTTATCAAAGGAATCATATGTGATTTATAACTATTATAGGGAAACTTTCATATGCAAATTATACCACGACAACATTTTATCTTTTGAAATGAGAAATGATTTATGTATTTATATAAATCAGACACTTTTCTTATACTATATTTATGTGTGTCGGTTTTGGCACTACAAAAACTACACTTTTCATAACAAGTGAACATTTTCACTAAGGGTTTATTATACAAACGAAACACACTTCTAGGAAACTACAATATGTATAGTTTTACGAGAATACTATGAACTTTTACATACATGGAAATACTATTTCAAGAAACTACTTTTATATACAATAACAAACGAAAATTTTCACACGTAAATCCGTTTATACTAAGTTTTGTGAGACATTAAACTTCACGTACGCACGAGTACCCATTTCTAGTCCTGTATTATATACCAGAATCCCTTGGAGAGGGAGCATGGTTTTTGTGTATAGATCTATACGGGCTTGACAACCTGCACCCTGACTGTTAGCTACAGTCCACCATTTGGGGTGACAAACGTCAGAACATTCCAACGCCTGAAGAACGTTGTGTATAGGCATTCCTTGTCAGTAGCATGGTTATAAAACTCACATAGAGTATTAAAAACACATTGATTTACGGGGGTTTTTAGATATAATGGAGGTTTTATACATACATAAGTTCGTTTATTTTATGCTTGAAAAACCCCAATTGTGATATAAGTTTGGAACTTCTAACCAACACTCATAGAGGGAAAAACATCAACTTTTTAACATATATTGGTCTTGATTTAAGGCTACATTTATATAAGTAGGAAATATGGGATTTTCTAGAGTCTAACGAACAAAAACGAACCATTTCATTTTCATACAAACACTATCATTAAATGCTTATGAAACTCACCAGCTTAAATGCTGATCTACTCTTTCAAAACTACTTGTATGTCCCAGGGACTCAGTAATTACAGGTACAAAACAACTTTTGAAGAAGAAACGCTACGACACTAGTTTAAATTCATATTTTGACATCATATTGTAATTGGTTTTGAACATGTACTTTTTTTAAACAATGTAAACTTTCAATTATATATATGATGGTTGTGTTGCTTTCTTTACTACGTATTCATTTGTTACGTTACCACATGAAGTCATCTGCCCCCGAACGTTTCCGCCGTTCCGGTTTGGGGGTGCGACATAACGGAAAGGTACGGTTTCAAGATCGAGACGCGAAGGGTAAAATGTACGTTACTGAGTTCGCGGAGTAGATCTATCTGTGAGATACAAGACCGATTCCGGTAAGAATCTTGGAGGTCCTAACTATCTTGGATATAGCTTTCCACGCTATACGAAGTGCATTAAGCCATTCCCAGAGTGAGTTCTCCTAAAGAACTTGGTCACTCACTTGGAATCTCCAAGGTTTCTTTTTCTTGTTTAACTTCCCAGTCAACGGCCAGCCCTCGTTGGGTCAGAGTCGTAAAGGTTTCTGTGATTTGCGAGGAGTTCTGGGTGAATTATGACAGTAGGTTTGTAAGACCTAGAGTTTGGTGAATTTCTGTCGGTGTCTCTGGTGTCGACAAATTCTCAACGGTTTTGACAAATTGTAAGAGTACTCAAATTTTCCCACATCACTAGTAGTGTGTCATAGAAATTTGACTCTTCAATTTCAAAACTCGTGCTTAGAGAACTTCGCGAAAGTTCCTCTGAGAGTACTGTTTCCATGGGTTCCTCCTTTCTACGAGGGTAGATAAGTAAGTCATTTCATGGAGAAATGACGAACTGATCCAAGTAAGAAGGACATACCCTACTCATTTAGCTCATGAATGCTATGGGTGTATTGGTCCTGTCCACAGTGTATCACTATGGACTCGAAGTGTCCGCATCGAGTTCGGAAGATAGTCTTCCAGACATCCTTCCTTAACACTCGAACTGGTGATATTCGGATCTCAGATCCATTTTTGAAAGAAATTATCTCCTTGTGTTAGCTCAGCCGCTTCATCTATGCGAGGCAGATACAACGATTTCTAATGGAAAAATCTTGATGGAGTCCTCGATATCTGAGGTACATACGATGCAATCCGTTAATCTCTGGAAGAATATGATCAGAGTTCTCCAGGGTGAGAAGCCTAGTCTTATAATTCTATTTATGTGTAGTCCGCTAAGTTGTCCGGGTTGTTCTTGTATCTCCGTAGATGTTTAGAATGTAGGGCAATCGGTTTACAGGAGTCGTATTGGGTTCTAAGTTTGTTCACATGCCAATGCGATTACTCGTAGTCTTGGGCAGTTCTCCGTCTTGAAATTCATTTTAGAATCCATACTTGGTTCAACGATCACCATCTCGGGTATACGAGTCGTATATAATTAAGATTGAAAAGATAGTCGAATAACTGATTCTTCTTTAAGCTCAAATCCTATCAAGGAAAAGAAGTTAAAGCGGAATCATCAATTCTAAACCTGTAGAACCTTGATTATATATCACCCCTATGTATACATTGTTCAGCGACAGATCAACCGTATGGATCTTTGGATTGAACTTGACGTACTGTACGAGTGGTACTTCGGGGATTTCTTCGTAAAAGAGAAGAACTAAGAGGTACTCCACTCATGAGTACTTCGGTGTTTTGATATGACGGCTTCGCTGGAAAGGCGATTTCGAAGAAAGAGATGTACGTATGAAGCTGGTATGGTGTGGATCAAATTGAATCTAGTTGTATGACAATGTTAGAATCATAAGGAAACTAAAATACATTAGATTTGAACATAAGACGTTTACAGACAAAACACAACCGTGCAACCATGAACAGAGTTACAGTACTTTAGATTTACTACAAGACTATTGCTATGAATAGGGTATACTGCAAAAGACAAGTATACGCAGCACGAGCATCCCTATACAGACATGATATCGCAAAAGGTAAGACTCTAGTTGCACTAGCTCTGGATAGTTTATAAGTCAGTTACAACGAAACGCCTAAATTACATTAACGTGGGTCCGGAGTATTCTCTCCTGCGACGGTGGTCAGTAGCATACTTCTGTCTGTGCCAGCATTTGATGCTTCTGGGCAGTTCCTTTTGTAGTGACCGACCTCGCCACAACCGTAGCAAGACTGGTTCACCCCGGTGTTGGGCAATTGCTTGATCGACCTTGTTAGGCTCTCGCAGTAACGTTTGGTGTGCCCCTTTTTGTTTCCAGCATATTGTTAGGCTCTTGCAGTAACGTTTGAGCACTGTATCTCCCGACAAGGTCCATGGTGGTGAAAACTACATCTGATGCAATTTGGGAGGTTTCCAGCATATTATTTGGCTGGGTTAGGGACAACTGGTATGCCCGAAGTGATGGTAGTAGGAGGTACAGATATCGTAGCTATGAAGGTTGTTACCGGCGATTGTTTCTTGTTTTGCCCCTTGAAGCGATTTTTCCTTCTTTTTGGCCCAAAACTTCCGTTTGTTACTCTTCGTCTCAGAACTCAGGTTGTCGTGGTAGTTTGTTGTTCGTTGAGGTGTTTGATTGTTACCCGGGTTGGAATTGTTGTTAACAATCCCGCTAACATTTGCGTTGTTAGCGTTAAGGTGAGTCAGAATAGCTGACACGGCAGCCGATACTGCAGCTTGAAAGGTAGCCGTATCAATCTGAAGGGTCGGTGCTTGGTTGATGGGTTGACCGTTTTTCTTTGGCGATATGATTCTGTTCCACGGAAAGAAAATAAACTTGTGAGCGAGCATGGTTGAACCTAGACGTAGTTCGACTGTTATGTAAAAGAAGTATGTTTTCGTGAGTTTGACCTACATCCCTATGATGCAGTCCTAATACGGATTGGAAGTGTGTTCGCGAAGGTTTGATCTAAATCCCTATGATGCAGTCCTAGAAATGAGTAGAAGTAAGTTCGTAGAATGGTCTCAAGACGTTTATCGTTCAAGCCGAGGTATCGATGGTTGGTGAATAATAGGATCCAACCACTAAAAGAGACGTGGAAATTTCTCCAGATCTAACATGCTATAGTCTAATGACTTGACTAAAGCATGGTTCAGATAGACTCCAAAGAGAGTATGATAAGAGTACTTGAATAAAAAAACGACACAGAAGTTAGCCGACTATCAATATCTTTGATATTCATGATGTAAAAGTTTGGGAAAATGACCTTGTAAAAGGTCTTACATCATATTCAGAGAAGATAGTCCTTGACAGCATAAAGACTTAACCAAGAGTACTTACAGTACAAGATAGTTTCATAGAAAATGCCACATCGGGCATAGACAGAAAAAAGATTCCTTTTTAACAAGTAAGAATAAAGTAAAGCATCAACTACTGGTAATGGTCATCCCTCTGGTGAACTCTCAGTTCAGCCAGTTGACGTTCCATATCAAGCAGGTATCTTTCGTATACCCTTTGACGTACTCGGAGCTCAATGACTTCGGCTCGGGTTTCAGCCATTTCTTGTAGTAGGGTTTCGTGGTCTCTCTCAGATCTCTCACGAGCATGTTCAAGGCTGTTGGTGTGAAGGATATGCATCCCTCCATTGGTGTCAACTTCCTTGATACGACATAGAGCTATCCTGCCCTGACTTTCGTTTCGGGCAACTCTACGGATCAGGATTGGTAGAACTCTATCTGCTGTGCTCCCTTCATTTACGATGTATAAGCTTCGGTCTCCATTAAACGTCATAGGTTGATCTTGATCTTCGCTCTATGCATCCAAACATTCAACCCATGGAGGTGCCGGGCCATGAAAAGTCGGACGAGGGTTAGGAATTGGAATGGGAGCTACCTGGGGTAGGTTCTCAACCTCGGGTTCAGAGTTAGCACCATCCGAAAGGTCTTCATCATGGTGATCATTCAAAGGAATCGGATGATGATTCTCTAGTTCTTCTCCAAACCATCCAGCAATGACTTCGTTCGGAAGGTACTGGGATGGAGTCCATCCATGTTATCTACGCGAGAATTGGGGTAAGAAAATAATTATTAGACGAAACTATCTAGATAATTATTTAGAAAATCTTCATTAGTTACACCACTATTTGTGAAGTGCATACCAGTTATATGTAATCGAAACATGATAGGCCTTCGAATAAGTGACATTAACTCCAAATTCACACAGAATAGGGGTAAAGTAAAAATTTTCACAGATTCTAAGTCTATAACATCCTAATGACATATAGCCTTAGTGTATCCACTTAGCAACTATCAACTTAGTAATGAAGATCCCGTTTTAGTTCTCAAGTATAAAGTACTTATAGTAACACCAAATACTCC
Organism: Lactuca saligna; assembly: GCF_052625555.1. Classification (NCBI taxonomy): domain Eukaryota; kingdom Viridiplantae; phylum Streptophyta; class Magnoliopsida; order Asterales; family Asteraceae; genus Lactuca; species Lactuca saligna. The sequence goes on along the minus strand of NC_136420.1, from coordinate 245,470,310 downwards.
TATTGTATTTTAAGTTTAATGTTATGTTCTACTGTTCTCATTGCGGTAGGGTTGGTAAGATTTTAGACTTGTTGCAACCACACAACTACACTTAGGCACATGCTAGTCAACCCTCGGATAATATAGGTGATCAGGCTATATCTTCCCAGTTTTGACTATATGTCTCTAAGTCCACCTGTGTTTCCCAATAATCGTAATTCTTTTGTACTGTGCTAGTGACACTGATTTTAGTATGAATGTAGCACGTATACTTAATTAAATATTTTATTATTTAAAGTATAAACTCTTGGTCAGATTATTTTAATCCCATTGTATTTATAGTCTGTATATCTTTTATGGGTTGATATACTTAATTCACTATAAACAATACTCTGATACCAATCTGTCACACCCCAAAACCAAGAACGGCGGAAACGTTCTAGGGCGGAGGACGTCATGTAGAGTATCACAACAATGAAAAGTAGTAAACAAGCAACAACATCATCCATTGCATTAATAATATAATTTTAATAAAAGTGTGTTCTATCAAATTATAATATAGACACTAAAGTATAATCAAAATAAAAGATGAGTCTTGATCGGGCTCTATCTTCTCTAAACCTTGCATTGGTACCTGTCTATTGTTGACCTGAGGATACAAGTTATTTTGAAAGAGAGTATCATCTTTAAAGCTGGTGAGATCATAAGTATTAATGTGTCTTAATTTGTAAAACTTGTAACTAAAGACTTGACATTGTTTTGAAAGATAGCTCGTATAAGTATGAAAATGTTTGTAGAATAGCTGTAAACGTTTGATAAACCCTAGAAATCCCTATGATTCCTACTATTATAAAAGGGAGTCTTCTACCAAGACCTAAATGCTCTAAATGTAGCCTTCTACCAAGACCCGATTGTGCTACTATTATTATTATTATAAGAAATTGTATCCTTTGGTACTAGGATACTCAAATATAATTCACCTCATCGGTTATGTGAATGAGTCACAAGATAAAGGTGTAAGTCCTTAATTTGCCCGTGTATCAATCAGATCCGTTTGATGGTGTTGAATCCCAATCAAACGGATGATGTAAGATAAAAAATAGAAGAGAAGGAGAAGAAAAATTGATATGAATCTTGTATGTATTGATATGAATTATAATCCGGGTACAAAAGATTCACACACGATTTCTCTCTCTGGCCGTAAACTACTTCGTGTTCATCAATCTCATCAATCTCTACTCCTCACCCTAACACCTCTATTTATACATGTTGGATATGGGCCGGAAACAAATGGGCCGTAAATGAGTTTACGGCCGTAAGGTGTTTACGGCCGTAAACTCAGCCGTAAACTAGGCCATAAATTCATAAAATATTATAGAAAAACACAATTCCCAGAAAAGTAAAGTATAAACCATATTTTGACCCAACAATCTTCCCCTTGGTTTACAGCTTTCTTTTCTTAATGACCCAACAGCTCCCCCTAAAAAGTAGCTGGCTCTTCTTGTCAATCTTCAATGGGAGCTTAGCTTCAGCTTTAACCTTCAATTTCTTCACAGCATCGGGATGAACATATGAATCTTCAATGAATGACTTCATCTTGAGCACTTGAGGTTTTCTTCAGAATTTGGCATTTAACGCACATTGGGTGACGAGGCTTGACGTACTGATTTTTGAAAGATGGCGCTTTCAGCTTGAGAATCTTCAGAGAGAACATCAGAGAGAAATAATTTTCTAGATCACTTCAGCAGGTTTAAGATAGCACAGCAAACTGATTGAGGAGGCTTCAATGTAATCCGCCACATAATCTTCAATTGGAGCTTCACCTTGCTTCTAGGGTTGAAGGATTGAATGTTGAAAGAATAATCTTCATTTCATGCTCCTTCGAATGAGAATTCTTCGATGCTCACGGACGAAGCTTTTGCTCAGAAATCTTCAACACAAACTCCATGAGTCTTATCTATACCTGAAATCACTTTTCAAGACAAAACAAAACTAAAAGAAAACTTAGCACACAAATTAAAACAGACACAAAAATATTTTTGGATTTTTTTGATTTTTCTGAACAAGAAATAAAACAGAAATAACACTATTTTTGGATTTTTTAATTTTTCTGATTTTTTTTTATTATTTTTAATTTTTAATTCTCCCCTAATATTTAAATTAGAAGAAACTATAATAAATTTAACAAAAATAAAATGATATCTAACTTTAACAGAGATTTGGGATCAAAGTTTTTTAGACAGCCTTTATCCACTTGTCGGTACCTTCCATATTCACATCTTTGTCTGGTCGATCGTCGGTATTGTTGTCCACTTAAACACGAAAAATTTGTGACAGATTTAGGACATACTATTTGTTACAAGACATGATGAACTTAAAAACCTAAAATTTATATATGATCCTAATTTCTTAGATACTATATCTTAAGGTCCATTCATCTGACGACGACCAGGGATATTGTTGTCCACCTAAATTGAGCTGCGAGATCTATAGACAATCTGTATGTGTTCAATTTTAAGTGTACTGGAACGTGTTTCCCGCTTCCTGATATGCCCCAGCCATCAAGAACTTCCAGAGTACTCCTTACACCGGGTGAGCAGACAACCATTCAGAGAGAGAAGAGATTCATAATTCTATTGCTAACTAATTCAGAGGGGTTAAGAAGAAGAAGGTTGCATATGCTGTGTACCAGGTCGGATTAGAAGTCGCGCAAAGGAGACAACATATGACTAACAGATAAGAAGTATTTCACACATTTATATATAGCATGTAGAGAAATAGAGTTGCATATGTTGTGTACCAGGTCGGATTGGAAGTCACGCAAAGGAGACAACATATGACTAACAGACAGAAAGAAAGAAAATGATATTCTACAGACCTAATTTATCGGAATTTACCAGTCGCCCCATCCAACCGGAATTAAGGACAAAATCCGCACATCAAGGAAAAGTTAAACCAAGATTTCAAGTACGGGTTCAATTGATGTGACGAGTAGATTCCCATATATATCTCCCTGCTCAACCTATCCGAGCGTCGTATTGTCAGACTGAACGGATCTAACTAGGTCAAGATTTGTCAAGTCTATAAATTTCCTTAGTTCAACTCTCCTTAGTCAAGTCCATTTTAATTTTTTTTCCGTGCCTACCGACGCATCAAGTCAGAGCATAGACCCTTCAACTTCGGGTACGTTACACAGACTCAGGTTGCCTGTTATCACTTGATAATATCACTTCCCAAAACATCTCCCTAAAGCACATTTCATAACCAACACATTTTTTTATTTTCTGATTTTCTGATGTTTTTGGATTTTTTAAAATTTTCTAATTTTTGTTTTGTTTTTATTTCTCCCCCTAAATTTGTGCATAGGAGAGAAACGAAAGTAAATGCGCAAATTTAAACTATCCTAAAACAAAAATTAGTCTTTAAAGCGAATCAGGTTAAGAAAAAAACTTAGGAGTATTAGAGAAGAAAACGCAAACCGTAAGTCACCGATTGAATTTGCATCCAGAAGGTCCGAGAATAGCATGTAATCTCAGAACAGATCCGAAAATTCTTCATGTCATTAAGCACTAACCCCATGTGATCCCTTCTTTTCTTCCATTCCCGCAAAGGACACATACTCTCAACAAAGGTCTGAATATTGTACAGTTGAGAGATGTCCCCAATCATATGCCAGGAGCAGCCACTACCAACAAACTGAAGTCTGATGATATGCCTCCATAGCTGCTCCAGCACAGAGCGGGATCAGTTGGTCTTTGAAACCCAATCCATTTTGAAACTGGGTCAACCTTTGTCATCAACACACAATACTTTCTCCCATGACATATCCTGCTTATCCCAAACAGAAGATGAAGAAATATTAGAGTCATTAGTTGATTTGGGAGATTGAGCCTTTGGTACCCATTGGTAGTTGGGTTTAACCCATCTCTTTTTCGATCCTATGGGTGCCTCGGCACTTGATTTAGCACTTGAAGCCGACTGCCGAGATGACTTTGACCTAACCGGTCTTTGTTTCACTGGAGCATCTCTTAGATTGGACTTCTTGGCCGACATTTCCTTCTTTCCCTTGGGATTCGGATTCTTTGCCTTGTGGGTTTGATTCCTGGCCTCGTGCGCGTTCCAATCACCATTGTCTGAACGTGACATGGAAGGGTTTCTTTTGAAGTATCTCCCACTTGGCGCGTTTTTCCATCCTTGTGCATAGTAGGGAACGTATGCACGATTAGGATAATTTCTGGCAATGTGTCCAGGTGTTCCACAGTGAAAACAAGTCTTTTTCTTCACTGTGAAGTTATTTATTCCTGCCCCTGGTGGCGTATCCTTGCCTTGTCTCTTATTGTTCCCACATGTACACGTGCCACAAGAACTCTGTTACGTTGGAATTGGTGGCCTGTATTTACCAACGACAGGTTTATCAGAAGCAGCTGAGTTCGAAGCAACAGATTCAGAGTTCAAGGAGCCATCGGTTTGTTCAATATTGTTCTCCTTGTTCTCATCCTCTGCTACTTTACCTGCACATGTAACAGAAGCATCAGTATTTTCAACATTAATAACCCCTCCTGACACAAATCCAACTGGTTTTCCGTATTTAAGATGTGCCTCCCTATCAATTTCTTCTTATTTCATAGGGATGGATGTGTAGTTATGATTGTAAGGAGGAGGTACACTATCATACCCTAGACCCTTGTGTTGATTCCTTTTAAACTGCATGCTTTGGTCTATCATATTTGCAACCACCTCACTTGAGAAATCATATTTTCTAACATTAAGTTTGGCAGTTTCAAACTTTCCTTTCAAAGATTCAACTTCAGCCACTAGCTCAGCATTTTGTTTGACTACATAATCATAGTTTTCACATTTGTTACTGTAGTCTTCCTGAAGTTTCCTAAAGTCCTTGGTTTTAGCTTCTAACTCAGCCTTCAGGGGTTTCTGTCCTTTCCTGAGTTGATATCCTTTATATCTCAGGTCCTTAACTTCCCCTTTTAATAAATCAATTTGTTCCCGAATAAATTTAATCGTATCTTCACATGATTGAGAACATGAAACTTCACATGAATGAGAACACGACACTTCATTGACCGGAAGGTTTGCTGAACTTATTGTTTTTCGACAATTCAAAGTGCTAAGTTCTTCAATTATATCAGCCAGACTAAGACAATTAAGATCTTTTGTCTTCTTGATGTCAGCCACGTCCATGTCCCACGATTTTGGAAGTGAATTCAACATCTTTTTGTTGATCTCGGACTTAGTCAAGAAGATCCCGGCTATATTCATCTCAGTAGTGAGTGTAGTAAATCGTTGCAACTGAGTTTCGAGCGTTTCTCCAGGGACATAATCGAAAAAGTTGAAATTTTGTCTTAACATATCCTGACGACTTTCTTTCATGTTTTCAACTCCCTCGTAGACCTTAAAATCAATAATAAAAAACAAGCTTGATTTACGAGATTCATATATGCATTCAGTTTTCTACATTATTTTGAGCACAAAGATTACCTTTATCATCCAAGAATGAAAACTACTAACGCACTCCAACTTTGAGAACTTATCAAACTATTTATAGAAAATATTGTACTTTCTGAAAACTTCGTTCATTTATTTGCTACCAAAAGGACATATTTTTTTTCATACAAAATACTCATGAACTCACCAACTTAATTGTTGACACCTTTTCGAAACCACTTGTATTTCTCAGGGAATCAGTAATATAGGTAACCACCAACTTTTGAAGACGGAACGCTAAGGACGTTTATTATTAAACATTTACATCATCATATTGTAATATTCTTTTGGAAATATGTATAACGCAACAATATACATTTTTATTATATATATGATGGTTGTGTACTTTCTTTACGATATTCAATTGTTATGGTACTATGTGAAGTCATCCACCCTCGAATGTTTCTGCCATTCTAGTTTGGGGGTGTGACAACAGGGGTATTGATTTGTGACATGGCAGCTGCTACAACTGCGGTGACTGCTGCCTGGATTATGACAGCATCAAATTGAGGAGGTGGACGTGGTGGTGGTATCGGTGCTTCCTGTAACAACCCGAAATTTGTTCGTCGCCTGGGATCACTATCCCGTATAAGATATAGTTAAAGACCATGGGGAAAGACATGGATTTAGAAAACCATGGGATCACTATCCCGTATAAGATATAGATACAAAACCTTGGGATCATTATCCCGTATAAGATATAGATTTAGAAAACCATGGGATCACTATCCCGTATAAGATATAGTTAAAGACCATGGGGAAAGACATCCCGTACAAGTTATGAGTATAAAACCATGGGATCACTATCCCGAAAGAGATCTAGAAACAATATCGTGGGATCACAATCCCGAAAGAGATATAAAATATAGATGCAAAACCATGGGATCACTATCCCGAACGAGATATAGTTTCTGAACCCAAACTGTGAATAAGCTGGTATTAATACATATTGTGAGTCGGGTAACCATACTAATACGACAACGTGACCTCCTTGACGTTTGTCAGACGTTGAACGATATCCAGAAATTTGTCACCCTAGGCGTGCCCGCCTAACTGTAGCTAGCAGTTAAGGTGTGGGATTGTCAGTCCCGAATAGATCTATTCACAAATTCCGCGCTCTCCCTCCAGGAGACTCTGGTTACACTTCCGGGGAGGATTTACTGATCATCCATAAAGGGTAGTGACTATCTCACAAACTAGTACTAAACTATTCACAAGGTTCTTGTAAGATATCGATATACAGAAGATTATGAAACATAGTACAGTAAAGTATAGATACATACATGAAATTATCTGACAATACATTAAAATGATACGGAGATAAACTGAATCAAACATAGTTTATCTAATAACTTGATATAGACATCAGTATACGATAGAAAGAATAGTAAAGACCCCCAAATTATTCCCATAATAATTTGATTAGTTTGATTGTTTCCTTAACTAAAATCCATTTAGTTGAAATCGAATAGTCATTCCTTATGCTCAGCATAATACATAAGGAGTAAAAGAGTTTATAGGTTTGTCAGATATTGTTTGAAAAACATCAATGTTGTGATTGGAAAACAGTTATAGTTTGCTTGTATTCCCCCCCTGAAAACATTGAAAATAGTGAAAAAGTCGTAGGGGTATAAACTCACGGACGAGATACGAGACGGTTTGGATGCTAAGAGTTGATCCGGAACTTGTAAACACACGAGGTTCCTAATTATCATGTAAAGATACTGTCACACCCCGAAAACCAAAGGCGGAAACGTCTCCGGGGTTGACTCCAAGTTGTGTATCAATTCCAATGTACGTAGTAATCACAGTAAACAAACATTACATTACATATATATGAAAGTTTACATTTGTTTCAAAAGTAAAGTTATACAAGATATACATATGCATCATATTAACAAAAGTTGAGACGAGTCTTCCACGCACTCCGTCTTCATCAAAAGAGATCACCGGGTACCTGTCTAACTTGGACCTGAGAATACAAGCGGTTTGAAAATCAGCATAAAGCTGGTGAGTTCATAAGCGGTTTTGTTTTATGAAAATGTATCGATTTCCTTTAGTTTCTGAAAAGATATGTTATCCAAGAAAATCCCATATTTTCTTATGTAAAGTTGGTTAAGTTATCATTGGTTACCAATTCGGTTATGTATTGTATTCTACCCCAGGAAAATCCCATATTTTCCTAATTATAAGATCGGTTGTATAACACAAAGTATAGTTTAACATCCAAAACTATATAATGAAAATCTTGGGATCACTATCCCGAAAGACATATATAAGATAGTTTGACACATCCGAAAGTACAGGTTTAAGATCATGGGACTATCATCCCGGACTAGACACTAGATAAGTTAATGTATATATGTAAATATAGATTGAAACCATGGGATCACTATCCCATATAAGATATAGTTGAAGACACAAAACCTTGGGATCATTATCCCGTATAAGATATAGATTTAGAAAGCCATGGGATCACTATCCCGTATAAGTTATAAAATAGTTAGATTGATACCATGGGATCACTATCCCGAAAGAGATATAGGAATAAACCATGGGATCACTATCCCGTATAGGACATCGATATAAAATAGTTTAATAATACCATGGGATCACTATCCCGAAAGAGATCTAGAAACAATATCATGGGATCACAATCCTGAAAGAGATATAAAATATAGATGCAAAATCATGGGATCATTATCCCGAACGAAATATAGATTCTAAACCCAAACTGTGAATAAGCTGGTATTAATACATGTTGTGAGTCGGGTAACCATACTAATACGACAACGTGACCTCCTTGACTTTTGTCAGACGTCGAAACGATATCTAGAAATTTGTCACCCCAGGCGTGCCCGCCTAACTGTAGCTAGCAGTTAAGGTGTGGGATTGTCAGTCCCGAATAGATCTATTCACAAATTCCGCGCTCTCCCTCCAGGAGACTCTGGTTACACTTCCGGGGAGGATTTACTGATCATCCATAAAGGGTAGTGACTATCTCACAAACCAGTACTAAACTATTCACAGGGTTCTCATAAGATATCGACATACAGTAGATTATGAAACATAGTACAGTAACTATAGATACATACATGAAATTATCTGACAATACATTAAAATGATACGGAGATAAACTGAATTAGACATAGTTTATCTAATATCTTGATATAGACATCAGTATACGATAGAAAGAACAGTAAAGACCCCCAAATTATTCCCATAATAATTTGATTAGTTTGATTGTTTCCTTAACTAAAATCCATTTAGTTAAAATCGAATAGTCATTCCTTATGCTCTGCATAATACATAAGGAGTAAGAGAGTTTATAAGTTTGTCAGATATTGTTTGAAACATATTAATGTTGTGATTAGAAAACAGTTATAGTTTGCTTGTATTCCCCCCCTGAAAACATTGAAAACAGTGAAAAAGCCGTAGGGGTATGAACTCACCGGACGAGATACGAGACGGTTTGGATGCTAAGAGTTGATCCGGAACTTGTAAACACACGAGGTTCCTAATTATCATGTAAAGATACACATTTGTATCTAATTAGGACTTAGTTTATTCATATGATAGGGACACTTGCTTCAAGTCGCGATAACACTCCGATACAAGTGTTTGGAGTGACCCGGGTGGCGTTTAGGGACATGAGTGACACAAGGGACTTGGGAAATGAGTTGGGACATCAAAAGAACACTCCCCTTAAGGGAGTTTACGGCCTAAACACCCATCCCCATGAGTTTACGGCCGTAAACTCATGATGGGTGGTTTATGGTGCAAATTTGACTTCCAACACTTAGGGGAAAATTTCTAGACTTGGTTTAAGGACTTGGAATGATTACTAAACATCAAATAGATCCCTTTTATGGGAGTTTATGGCCTATCTTAGCTCCATGGCCGTAAACCCCTATTTTTCCAAGAAAATGATGTTAAATGGTGCTAGAACAAATCACATGTGATTGGTAGAATTAATCCAAGGCCTAACATGAGTTTGCAAGGGACTTTTGGGGTGTTTGTGGAGTTTACGGCCCATGAAACCCCCTTCATGGCCGTAAACTCTAATACATGGTGCTCCAAGGTGTTTCAAGGTCTAAAACTTGCATGAAAGGACTTCTAAAATTCATCTAAGGGCCTTAGGGGTGTGTAGTTTGCATTCTAACACCAAAAATTTTGGAGTTTACGGCCCAAGAACAAGTCTTGGCAGTAAACCCTTAGAAATCCCACAAATGATGTGTTTTAGGCCCTCAAAGTATTTTTGGTTGGTCCCTTGATTTATTCCAAGGCTTTTGGTGGTGTTGGATGGCTTTCTAACACCTTAGAATTGGATTTATGCCAAGTTTTGGGGAGTTTACGGCCCAAGAACTCTCCTTGGCCGTAAACTCATCTAAATCCCCCAAAATTCATGTTTCAAGTGTCCAAATGCTAGAATCAAGGTCCTATAATTCATATCTAAGCCATAGAAGTGATTTGGAAGGGTTTAAGGGCATGAAAACCCTAATTATATGAGTTTACGGCCCAAGAATGATCCTTGGCCGTAAACTCCTCCAAACATCACAAAATTCAAGTTTTACATGTTTAGAATCCATATTTTAAAGTCCCAAAGCCATATCCAAGGTCCAAACTAGTCAAGGAAGGGTTTAAAGGCTCAAAATCCATCATTTTTGGTGTTTACGGCCTAAGCACCTTCTTCGGCCGTAAACTCATATATATTGTCCAATTTTGTGATTAAGTGTCTGGTTTGGAAGCTAAACATGCTATAGATTAAGGCTAGGAAGGTACCTTAAGGATTTGAAGCCTTAAAAATTGAGTTTTGGACACTTAATCTTTGGATTTTGAGAGAGGTTAGAGAGAGAGTAGTGAGAGAAGGAAAAGCTTCAAATGAAGGCTGAAACATGTTTATATAGTTCCTAAAATTTGCACACGGTGGAATTCTACCCGATACCGACGTTAAACGCAGCTTTTGGTCGCACCCGATTTAGTTTCCGTCACCCGACGGGAACATTTTTAAAACTTATGAAATAAATGTTTTTGAGCTAATAACATAAGTTCCTGAGTGATTTAGACACTCATTAGAAATAAATAAACATATAAGTTTATATAATTAACTCCAAAGAGAAGACGGAACGAATCCGATAACGGCGACCTTTCGGGTAAAACGGGTTTTGGCGACAGACAAATTTCGGGTTGTTACAGATACACATTTGTATCTAATTAGGACTTAGATTGATTGTTGGATAGGGACAAATGCTTCAAGTCGCGATAACACTCCGATACAAGTGTTTGGAAGGACCCGGGTGGCGTTTAGGGACATGAATGACACAAGGGACTTGGGAAATGAGTTGGGACATCAAAGGAACACCCCCCCTTTAGGGAGTTTACGGCCAAAACACCCATCCCCATGAATTTACGGCCGTAAACTCATGATGGGTGGTTTATGGTGCAATTTGGACTTCCAACACTTAGGGGATAATTTCTAAACTTGGTTTAAGGACTTGGAATGATTACAAAACATCAAATAGACCCCCTTTATGGGAGTTTATGGCCTAGCATGGCTCCAAGGCCGTAAACCCCTATTTACCCAAGAAAATGATGTTAAATGGTGCTAGAACAAATCACATGTGATTGGTAGAATTTATCCAAGGCCTATCATGAGTTTGCAAGGGACTTTTGGGGTGTTTATGGAGTTTACAGCCCATGAGACCCCCCTCATGGCCATAAACTCTTCCATAGGGTGCTTCAAGGAGTTTCAAGGTCTAAAACTTGCATGAAAGGACTTCTAAAATTCATCTAAGGGCCTTAGGGGTGTTTAGTTTGCATTCTAACACCAAGAATTTTGGAGTTTACGGCCCAAGAACAAGTCTTGGCCGTAAACCCTTAGAAATCCCATGAATGATGTGTTTTAGGCCCTCAAAGTATTTTTGGTTGGTCCCTTGATTTATTCCAAGGCTTTTGGTGGTGTTGGATGGCTTTCTAACACCTTAGAATTGGATTTATGCCAAGTTTTGGGGAGTTTATGGCCCAAGCACTCTCCTTGGCCGTGAACTCATCTAAATCCCCCAAAATTCATGTTTCAAGTGTCCAAATGCTAGAATCAAGGTCCTATAATTCATATCTAGGCCATAGAAGTGATTTGGAAGGGTTTAAGGGCATGAAAACCCTAATTATATGAGTTTACGGCCCAAGAATGATCCTTGGCTGTAAACTCCTTCAAACATCACAAAATTCAAGTTTTACATGTTTAGAGTCCATATCTTGAAGTACCATAGCCATATCTAAAGTCCAAACTAGTCAAGGAGGGGTTTAAGGGCTCAAAACCCATCATTTTTGGTGTTTACGGCCTAGGCATCTTCCTGGGCCGTAAACTCATACATTGTGTCCCATTTCATGATTAAGTGTCTAATTTGGAAGCTAAACATGCTATAGATTGAAGCTAGGAAGGTACCTTAAGGATTTGAAGCCTTAAAATTGAGTTTTGGACCCCTAAATCTTTGGATTTTTGGAGAGAGGTTAGAGAGAGAGAGTAGCGAGAGAAGGAAAAGCTTCAAATGAAAGCTGAAACACGTTTATATAGTTCCTAAAATTTGCACGCGGTGGAATTCTACCCGATACCGACGCTAAACGCGGCTTTTGGTCGCACCCGATTGAGTTTTCGTCACCCGACGGGAACATTATAAAAACTCATGAAATAAATGTTTTTGGGCTAATAACATAAGTTCCTGAGTGATTTAGACACTCATTAGAATAAAATAAACATATAAGTTTATACGATTAACTCCAAAGAGAAAACGGAACGAATCCGATAACGGCGACTTTCCGGGTAGAACGGGTTTTGGCGACGAACAAATTTCGGGTTGTTACAGGAAGCACCGATACCACCACCACGTCCACCTCCTCAATTTGATGCTGTCATAATCCAGGCAGCAGTCACCGCAGCTGTAGCAGCTGCCATGTCACAAATCAATACCCCTGTTGTCACACCCCCAAACTAGAATGGCAGAAACATTCGAGGGTGGATGACTTCACATAGTACCATAACAATTGAATATCGTAAAGAAAGTACACAACCATCATATATATAATAAAAATGTATATTGTTGCGTTATACATATTTCCAAAAGAATATTACAATATGATGATGTAAATGTTTAATAATAAACGTCCTTAGCGTTCCGTCTTCAAAAGTTGGTGGTTACCTATATTACTGATTCCCTGAGAAATACAAGTGGTTTCGAAAAGGTGTCAACAATTAAGTTGGTGAGTTCATGAGTATTTTGTATGAAAAAAAATATGTCCTTTTGGTAGCAAATAAATGAACGAAGTTTTCAGAAAGTACAATATTTTCTATAAATAGTTTGATAAGTTCTCAAAGTTGGAGTGCGTTAGTAGTTTTCATTCTTGGATGATAAAGGTAATCTTTGTGCTCAAAATAATGTAGAAAACTGAATGCATATATGAATCTCGTAAATCAAGCTTGTTTTTATACTTTCATGTGAGTTTTATAACCACGCTCTTGACACTGAATGCCTGTAACAACATTCTTCAGGTGTTGTAGTGTTATGACATTTGTCACCCCAGATCTGCCGGTCTAACTGTAGCTAACAGTTTAGGTGCGGGGTTGTCAATCCCATATAGATCTATACACAAGTATCACGCTCTCCCTCCAAGAGATTATAGTAGATAATACAGGGCTTGAAATGCATACATAAGAGTACGTTGAAGTTTGAATATCTCACATGCTTTAGTATAAATAGATTTACAATAAGATTGACTTTACTTCTTTTGAAAGTATTTCGTTTATCAAGATGTATATGTAAAAATGTACGATTGACCTACTAACTATACCCATTATAGGTTTTCAGAAAGTATGTTCCATCTAGTGAAAATAATTTGGTGATGTACTACCCCTTTATACATAAAGATGTTTGTATCGATATTCTATAAGATAGATATTACATTTATGTTTATAAAATGATACTTTAACGTATAATGTACTTGTATTTCCCCCCTAAAACATGAAAAGAATTGAAAGGTAGGGGTATGAACTTACTCGTTTGGTTCGAAGAGAGAGAGGCTAGAATTGAGCAGAACTTCGACCGCGGAAAGCTGCGTCTTCGGGTTCTTCGGGGATCTCGAAAGCGTAGATCTCTCGTCGGGGACTCGGGTACGGAAACCGAGTCGGGATGGTCTCTGGAGCTTGAAAGTATGAGAAGGTGATTGGGAGTTTGAGAAAGTGTGCAAAAACCCATAGCTCAACCTCTCTATTTATAGGCTGGAGGATCCACGTACGCGGGGCGTACTACCAGAGTACGCTAGGCGTACTCGGTACGCGGGGCGTAAAAATGCGTCACGGCTTATGACTTCGATCTAGCTAGCGTAGAGCACTCGAGCCGATGGGACTTGACACTGGGCCTAGTACGCGGGGCATACTCTTGGATTACGCAAGGCGAAATCCAGTCTTCCATCTTCTAAATTCCGTAACATTCGCGTACGAGCTCCGTTTTTCGTGTTCTTTATATCCATGCGTAGGTGAGATTATGTTCTACAACTTTCATTTAGACTCCATCGGCTAGTTTAGACTTTATTTTTAATGATATATTGTTAATAGGCCGGGACTACTAAAGTCCCTTAAAAGTTCATAATTTCTTTATTCGACGTCGGTTTTCGTTTGTATTTTTATCATTTTATTACTATTGTGGAGATCTTTAACTTTCGTTTAGGTGGCGATAGCTAAATAACACTCAATCTTCAATTCAAGTTTTTAGCCTTCTACTACTGTTACGAAACTTAGGAAATTCGTAACTTCTTCATACGAGGTCCAATTTGGGCGATCTTTTTATGCATGTTTACCATTTAACGAAATCTACGACTTTTGTTTAGATACTTAAGGCTAAAATGCATTTTATTGAGATTTCACTTTTTACGTTAAATAACGTTTTAACGGTGTGTCGTAAATATACGAGTTGTTATAATTTCTTCAATATAACCCGGTTTTGAACGCTCTTTATGTTTTTGGAAACCTTGGCACGATATCTAACATTTGATGTACCCCAACTTAGATATTTGAACACTTTATTTTTGAGGTTAATTTAATTGATTCCAAATAGTTTTCGTTGTATTTGATTTTTGAGCATTACACGGCTTTTGGAAAAATATCGGGTTGTCACATCATCCCCCTGTTAGGGAATTTCGTCCCGAAATTTAATCTAAGATAGAGTTTACAGGTTAGGAAAAAGGTGCGGATACTTTTGTTTTATCTGATCCTCGCGTTCCCAGGTGTATTCAGGTCCTCGGTTGGCGTTCTAGTGGACCTTTACAATAGGTATGCGACTTTTTTTAGTTCTTTTTATTTTCCGGTCCATGATCTCTACTGGTTCTTCCACGAATTGGAGATTATCATTTATTGCACTTTCGTCTAGCGGGATGACAAGGGTCTCATCGGATAAGCACTTCTTTAGGTTTGATACGTGAATGGTAGGGTGTACGTTGTGGAGCTCCTGAGGTAATCGAAGTTTGTACGCCACTTGACCAATCCTAGCAAGGATCTCGAATGGTCCGATGTATCTTGGGTTTTGGTTTCCCACGCTTTCCGAAGCGTATTAACCCCTTCCAGGGCGAGACTTTTAGTAGGACTCGATCTCCAACCTCGAATTCCAAGGGTTTTCGTCTTTTATCCGCGTAACTCTTTTGTCTGTCCCTTGATGCCTTCAGACGTTCCCGGATCTGAACAATCTTCTCCGTAGTTTCCCTTATGATTTCTGGTCCAGTAAGCATGTGGTCTGTTGCTTGTCCTCTTGCTGGTTGTGTGTCCCCCACTTCGGCCCAGAACACAGGTGATCTGCATTTACGGCCGTACATGGCTCCTGATCTGCATTTACGTTATGTATGTTTTATATGTTTTGGACCGGAAGGTCGCAGCCTGGAAGGGCGTGTACGTGGTTGGTATTTTGGGGGTATCTCACTAAGCTTTCGGGCTTACAGATGTGGTTTAATGTTTTTCAGGTTCTTCAGGAGACCGTGGCAAGGCGAAGGCGCGATCGTACCGCTCCTCACTAAGCTAGGGTTTGTACGGTTCTCTCACTCTGGCCGTCAGTTTGTGGGTGATAAGCGATACTCATGTCTAGTCTTGTTCCTAGAGCTTTTTGTAGTGACTGCCAGAACCTTGAGGTGAATCTACTATCTCGGTCCGAGATAATGGATATGGGCACACCATGTAGTCGTACAATTTCTCTGAGGTACGTCCTAGTTAGTTTCTCCAATTTATCCGTCTCCTTGATCGGTAGGAAGTGCGCTGATTTAGTTAACCTATCGACGATCACCCAGATGGTGTCGAGTTCGCTTGCCATCCTGGGTAGTTTGGTTACGAAATCCATGGTTATACGTTCCCACTTATATTCGGGTATTTCTGGTTGTAGAAACAATCCTGAGGGCTTTCGGTATTCCACTTTGACCTTAGCGCACGTGTAACATCCCGGAATCGCAAGAGTAGAGTTGAAGGGCTAAAAGTATAAGTTTCGGAAAGTGACTCGGCGAGTCCATGGATAGACTCGGCGAGTCAGGTCGCGGCTATGGTCGCGTGTCAAGTGGCCTACTCGGCGAGTCCAAAGATGGACTCGGCGAGTAGGTGCTGTATGGAGAAAACCCTAATTTTCGTGGTTGAGCCCTATATAAAGAGCATTATGGCCCTCCACAGCCTCCCTTATTCCCCCTTGAGTTCCAGAAACCCTAAATTCGTGGAGAGTCCCATTATTGAGCAAATTAGAGCTTGGAGAGGTGTTGTTTGAAGAGATCTTGAAGGAGAAGTGGCTTGGATCAAAGGGCTTTGTTTGGATTCGAGTTTGGTTGCTATTGAGGCATCTTTTGGAGGTAAAACTTTCGTTCTTGGGCTGTGTTTTCCTAGTTTCTCATTTTTGGGTTGTGTGGGGTGCTTGGTTGTGTGGTATCTTGATGTTTGGGGTATGGATCTGAGGTTGCTACCTCAGATTTGGAGTGGAGAAGATCTTAAGAGCATTAAAGCCCCTGTTCTTGTGTTGTTAATGGAGCTACCATGTCCCAAACCTTGGTTCTAAGGTGAATAAGGCCTAGATCTCTTTAGATTCACGTAAAGTTTGCCACTTTACGTGATGGATGGATTGTAGGAGGTTGGATCTATGTTTTGGATCAATTGCATGGCCTGAGATGCTTCTGTATAGATTCAGACCGGTGGTACTCAACGAGTCACATGGGTAGACTCGACGAGTTGCTTGAAGATGGCCTGGAACTCGACGAGTTGGAAGAACAACTCGGCGAGTAGGTTGAAGATAGCCTTGGACAAGACGAGTCCATTTGGACTCGGCGAGTCTTGTCGAGGAAGTCCCAATATTTCTGGTTGAGTTGATGAATCGGTGAGTCAAGGGATAACTCGGTGAGTTGGGTGCGAGTGGACTCAGAGTTGTTGGACTCAATGAGTCTTGGGGTGACTCGGCGAGTTGGGTCGCTGATTGAAGGAAGTTCTGAGCTTATAGACTCGGCGAGTCATCAGGTTGACTCGGCGAGTAGGGTCAGTCAGGGGTTGACTTTGACTTGTCCAAGGTTGACCAGTTATCTTCCAGGGGTATGTTGGTAATTAAGGGTATTTATTGAGTTGTATGTTTTGATGTTCAGTGGAGGAGTTCGTGTCAGAGTTCGGAGCAGCGGGATCTTATCCTTTCAGCCGACAATTTCGAGGTGAGTTATCCTCACTATATCAACAGGGTCTAAGGCACCAAGGCCGGCCCTTTATTAGATTGAGATTCGGATATGGTTATTATGTTATTGTTTGATGTGTCTGCATCCTGGTAGCTAGGATGGTACATGCTAGGAGACCTTGTTAAGGTCAGTTTCCCGATATACAAAGTGATGCTATGCTAGTGACTGGTTAGGTCGGTAACCCGGTTAGGGTAATGATATGCTATGTGATCTGCTTGCTCGGTTTGTTGACTATGACTGTTATATGATTGTATGTTTTGTGCACATGGTTGTTTGGACTGGAGATGGGTTGAGGCGGGTCCTACTTTGTGCTGTAGGCCAAGATACCCAGGGCGGATCGGTTGTTCCGAAGGCCCAGCGAGCGGTCCGGATAGGCTGTAGGCCCCACGAAGACGGACCAGACGTGCCGAGGCTCGGAGAGTGGACCAGGCTGACTGAAGGCCCGATGCGGGCGGACCAGTCACACTGTAGACTCAGAGAGTGGACCAGGTGGGTTGAAGGCCCGATGCAGGTGGACCAACCCCACTGTAGACTCGAAGGACATGACTAGACCTGGAGGATGGATCAGATGAACTGAAGGCCCGATACGGCGGACCGGTCACATAGTAGACCCGATATGCATGGCTATTCTATGTTCTGTTACGTTATGTATGTTTTATATGTTTTGGACCGGAAGGTCGCAGCCTGGAAGGGCATATACGTGGTTGGTATTTTGGGGGTATCTCACTAAGCTTTCGGGCTTACAGTTGTGGTTTAATGTTTTTCAGGTTCTTCAGGAGACCGTGGCAAGGCGAAGGCGCGATCGTACCGCTCCTCATGATTTTCTAGCAATGTGATTCTGGGAATACTCTAATGATTTGTATTGAAAACTTTTTTGTAAACATTTTAATGAAAATCGGGTTGTTTTGAAAATTTTAAATTGGTTGTATTTTTCGGATGTTACAAGTTGGTATCAGAGCCTTGGTTTGAGTGAATTGGAGGAACACTTGTGTGACTCCAATCTCAAATCGAGGAGGGTTTTCAAAAAGAGAATTTAAAAATGGTTTTCAAAATAAGTAAAGGAGGACGCGGAGGTACGATCGGCCGGAGCCAGTAAGTAACCCCAAAATACCATACATGACAATTGTTTTCTTGAGCTTTGATAGAACAACATGCTAGAGTTAGGCTAGGGATCTTCAGGATTTCTTGATGAGTTGCCTGATTTATGATGCCTGCTAGCCTAGGGTTCCTTGTGAGAGATTTCTAGTGTTCCTCTAGTTGTGAGGATAGAGTGCTGTTATGTATGTCGCTAGGGTGTTGTGGGAGTACTTCATACAAATATGGGTAGGTGTGGAAGGTAGTATGGGCCCGTACTACTGAAAGCACGAACTCATACGCGTATCAGGGAAACCATGACCTCTAGGGTTGGGATGAGAGTTGGTTCCCGGGATAGTGGAATATGTCTGAGATTTGGTGTTTTATTTTCAGTATGGAGATTTCAGGGCACGCTGGGAGTGGATTCGGGTCAGGATCAAGAGCAGGAGAGGAAGTTCTGCGTGGGTCTGTACAACCCGAGGTTGTCAGCCAGATGAGTACGCATGAGTTGGATGCGAGGATTCGTGAGATCCTGCATGATGAGGTTGCTGCATTGTTTCAGGATGAGCTGCTGGAGTTGTTTGGGTCGATCAAGAACGCCATGGTGGAGTATTTTGATGAGCGCTATGCGGCTCTCATGGAGACGGCTGCCGCCGCGGCTACCGCAGCAGTAGCAGCGGCAGGGGGAGGAGCCAGTAGAGGTTTTCAGTATCAGGACTTCGATAATACGAAGCCTCCCACTTTTGATGGAGTTCAGGATACGATCGTTGCTATGAGATGGTTATCAGATGTGGAGGGATGTTTCTTCACGTGTTCATGCCCTGCTGATCAGAGGGTAAGGTGTGCTCTGAACCTGTTAAGGCTCGGGGCAAAGGATTGGTGGAGATTGACCACGGGGTCGTACTCGGATGCGCAGAGAGCTGCGATTTCATGGGATCGGTTTAGAGAGATGTTCAGCACTCGTTATGTTCCGCAGGTCGAGAGGGAGAGGTTGGCTCAGGAGTTCTTGGAGCTGAAATAGGATTCGGAGTCGGTGACGGAAATCACCAGGATGTTTACTGAGAGGGCGATGTTTTGCCCTGAGTTCGCTTCGGAGCAGGCTCAGATGTCCCGATATCTGAGTATGCTAAAGAGAGACATCAGACAGTTTGTGTCTGCGCAGAGGTGCGAGACTTTGCTGGAGTTGCAGGAGGCCGCCAGGCGGCGTGAGTTAGAGATTGAGTTACAGATGCGTGAGCTGAGGCAAGCTTCGGTCCAGTCGTAGCCGGCGACGAAACGGTCTAAGACCGTTGATTCCAGGGTGGGAGATCAGGGTAGCCACATCTGTGGAAAGTGTGGAAGGGGTCACGCCGGGGTTTGTTGGTCCGGTGGAGCATGCCACAAGTGCGGAAAGGAGGGACACTATGCGAGGAATTGTCGGCAGTCAGTGCTGGTTCGGGATATGAGGATATGCCATCATTGTCATCAGGTTGGACATTTGAAGGTCAACTGTCCACGGCTTGCTGCAGGACCGGTGCAGGCTCCAGCACCGGCTACGTTGAGGATCACAGGTGGAGGTCAGGGTGGAGCGGAGCCCCCAAGGGCTTAGGGTAGTGTTTTTCAGCTTGTTGCTGCGGGTATGTTCTTTTGTTGTTTTTGATTATTATGATTGTTGTGGAGTATTGTTATCTGTTGGTTTCGTTGGTTGGTTATGGAATTGCGTTTCGGGTTTTTGTGTGGTATCCGTTGTTCCCGGAGGGTTTGGCGAGTTGCGATCGAGATTTCGTTTTGGTATCCTTTGTTCCCTGAAGGATCGATATGGTTATGGATTAGTACGTCGAGCTATCGTTGATTATCTTTGTGAGGATTGGTGGCGGATGCGGCGTTGGTTTGAAGGCCGGGTAGATTCTGCAGTCTGAGGAATGGATAGTTGAAGATTGGGTTCCTTTCGAGCGGGTTGTGCAGCGTGGAAACATGATTTGTATGAAGTTGTTAGTGCTGGTGAAAAACATTTTGATTGTAAGTGTTGATTTCCTGCAAGGTTGCTTTGGGAGATCGGTGATGGCGACCGGTGACTAATTCTCAGTGTCTTAAGTGGGGGAGAATTGGAATTTCTCTGGATGATCGTTGGGCCTGAGAGGTTGTTTAGCTTCTTGGGGAATTTAGCGGTATTTCTATCAGTCGAGAGCAGGCTCGTATGGGTGAGTAACAGGCGTGCGGGGCAGAATACAGACCTAGAGCAATTGATTGTGGAAGGCATGGGAGCAGGCCGGGTTTGAGTATGCATGATGGAGACAGAGTTCGGAACCCCTAGAGGGCTAGAATGGTATGCACGGGAGGATTTCCCGAAGAGATAGTTCGGAATGATGAATGCTAGTTGAGCGGTCCGAATAGACTGAAGGCCGGTAGGCGTACCAGTCAGGCCGAAGGCTCGGAGGACGGTCCAGTCAGATTGGCTGAAGGTCCTGAGAGTGGTCCAGATTGGCTGAAGGCCTGGGGAGGCGGTCCAGTCATGCTGAAGACTCTGCGAGTATTGTTGGATCGGTTCGAGGTTATGGGTTGCGTATGTTGCAGTGGGATTACATTGGGAGGTCTGGCCCCGGGTAGCAATTTTGAGCAGTGAAGGTAGTGCATGGGCTTGAAAGTCCCTGCAATGAGAGTCATAGTAGTGGTGATGCATGGATGTCGGGTACGCTTTAAAGAGGTAGTGTAGCGTGGGATGAGCACCATAGTGCCTGTCATGGTGACTGGGCAGATGAGTGGTTTCCTTGGTAAGGAAAAAGGGAGGAATGAAATTCCGAAAAGGGAGTGCAAATTCACGGAAGGGAAAGCGGCAGTGTAGAGTTATGATTGGAGTGGTCCATCGATGGTCTTTGAGTAGTGTGTTGCGGTGGTAGAATAAAAGCTCATTCGACTTGATATGTTGCTCAGGGTGCGGAGGGAATACCGCGCCGTAGAGCCAGGGAGAGGGGTTCGGAAGGGATACTATGAAAGAGTCTTGGACTCTCAGTGAGATTCTGATCAGGGTTTTGGGTATGTAATAGCGGTTCATCCTGGAGGATGTTTGAGGATATCATTAGTGAATCAGGTTATCCACCTGAGGGTACTAGAGCTAGATCAGCATGTGTGTGTGATTGCAAGAGGAGAACTAAGGGAGTTGCTCCGAAATGGAAGAATGGGTCTTTCGGTCGACATGGGATGGATAGAGTGGAATTCGGATCGGGGATCCTATGGTTCGTGGCTTTATAGCCATATGAGTCAAGTGAAAGATGAGAATTGGAGCAGTAAGGCATCATGGGTAATTCTCGGTTATTGAGTGTGGTTATCGGAGGGTACAGCTGGTGCCCGGTTTGAGTAGGTGGTGGGGACACCGTATGGAAGGAGAAAGTGAGCTTCTGGTTTCTATGATTGTACCTTGAGGGACTTGGTTCGGTCAAGGTCAGGTGGCGTGTCGTGGGACGTAATTTGAAGATGATATGTCGTAGGCTTCGAGGACGAAGCCTAATCTAAGTGGGGGAGAATTGTAACATCCCGGAATCGCAAGAGTAGAGTTGAAGGGCTAAAAGTGTAAGTTTCGGAAAGTGACTCGACGAGTCCATGGATAGACTCAGTGAGTCAGGTCGCGGCTATGGTCGCGTGTCAAGTGGCCTACTCGGCGAGTCCAAAGATGGACTCGACGAGTAGGTGCTGTATGGAGAAAACCCTAATTTTCAGGGTTGAGCCCTATATAAAGAGCATTATGCCCCTCCACAACCTCCCTTATTCCCCCTTGAGTTCCAGAAACCCTAAATTCGTGGAGAGTCCCATTATTGAGCAAATTAGAGCTTGGAGAGGTGTTGTTTGAAGAGATCTTGAAGGAGAAGTGGCTTGGATCAAAGGGCTTTGTTTGGATTCGAGTTTGGTTGCTATTGAGGCATCTTTTGGACGTAAAACTTTCGTTCTTGGGGTGTGTTTTCCTAGTTTCTCATTTTTGGGTTGTGTGGGGTGCTTGGTTGTGTGGTATCTTGGTGTTTGGGGTATGGATCTGAGGTTGCTACCTCAGATCTGGAGTGGAGAAGATCTTAGGAGCATTAAAGCCTCTGTTTTTGTGTTGTTAATGGAGCTACCATGTCCCAAACCTTGGTTCTAAGGTGAATAAGGCCTAGATCTCTTTAGATTCACGAGTCTTGGGGTGACTCGGCGAGTTGGGTCGCTGATTGAAGGAAGTTCTGAGCTTATGGACTCGGCGAGTCATCGGGTTGACTCGGCGAGTAGGGTCAGTCAGGGGTTGATTTTGACTTGTCCAAGGTTGACCAGTTGTCTTCCAGGGGTATGTTGGTAATTAAGGGTATTTATTGAGTTGTATGTTTTGATGTTCAGTGGAGGAGTTCGTGTCAGAGTTCGGAGCAGCGAGATCTTATCCTTTCAGCCGACTGTTTCGAGGTGAGTTATCCTCACTATATCAACAGGGTCTAAGGCACCAAGGCCGACCCTTTATTGGATTGAGATTCGGATATGGTTATTATGTTATTGTTTGATGTGTCTGCATCCTGGTAGCTAGGAGACCTTGTTAAGGTCAGTTTCCCGATATACAGAGTGATGCTATGCTAGTAACCAGTTAGGTCGGTAACCCGGTTAGGGTAATGATATGCTATGTGATCTGCTTGCTCGGTTTGTTGACTATGACTGTTATATGATTGTATGTTTTGTGCACATGGTTGTTTGGATTGGAGATGGGTTGAGGTGGGTCCTGCTTTGTCATGTAGGCCAAGATACCCAGGGCGGACCGGTTGTTCCGAAGGCCCAGCGAGCGGTCCGGATAGGCTGTAGGCCCCACGAGTGCGGACCAGACGTGTCGAGGCTCGGAGAGTGGACCAGGCCGACTGAAGGCCCGATGCGGGCGGACCAGTCACACTGTAGACTCAAAGAGTGGACCAGGTGGGTTGAAGGCCCGATGCGGGCGGACCAACCCCACTGTAGACTCGAAGGACATGACTAGACCTGGAGGATGGATTAGATGAACTGAAGGCCCGATACGGCGGACCAATCACACAGTAGACCCGATATGCATGGTTGTTCTATGTTCTGTTACGTTATGTATGTTTTATATGTTTTGGACCGGAAGGTCGCAGCCTGGAAGGGCGTGTACGTGGTTGGTATTTTGGGGGTATCTCACTAAGCTTTCGGGCTTACAGTTGTGGTTTAATGTTTTTCAGGTTCTTCAGGAGACCGTGGCAAGGCGAAGGCGCGATCGTACCGCTCCTCACTAAGCTAGGGTTTGTACGGTTCTCTCACTCTGGCCGTCAGTTTGTGGGTGATAAGCGATACTCATGTCTAGTCTTGTTCCTAGAGCTTTTTGTAGTGACTGCCAGAACCTTGAGGTGAATCTACTATCTCGGTCCGAGATAATGGATATGGGCACACCATGTAGTCGTACAATTTCTCTGAGGTATGTCCTAGTTAGTTTCTCCAATTTATCCGTCTCCTTGATCGGTAGGAAGTGCGCTGATTTAGTTAACCTATCGACGATCACCCAGATGGTGTCGAGTTCGCTTGCCATCCTGGGTAGTTTGGTTACGAAATCCATGGTTATACGTTCCCACTTCTATTCGGGTATTTCTGGTTGTAGAAACAATCCTGAGGGCTTTCGGTATTCCACTTTGACCTTAGCGCACGTGTAACATCCCGGAATCGCAAGAGTAGAGTTGAAGGGCTAAAAGTGTAAGTTTCGGAAAGTGACTCGGCGAGTCCATGGATAGACTCGACGAGTCAGGTCGCGGCTATGGTCGCGTGTCAAGTGGCCTACTCGGCGAGTCCAAAGATGGACTCGGCGAGTAGGTGCTGTATGGAGAAAACCCTAATTTTCGTGGTTGAGCCCTATATAAAGAGCATTATGGCCCTCCACAGCCTCCCTTATTCCCCCTTGAGTTCCAGAAACCCTAAATTCGTGGAGAGTCCCATTATTGAGCAAATTAGAGCTTGGAGAGGTGTTGTTTGAAGAGATCTTGAAGGAGAAGTGGCTTGGATCAAAGGGCTTTGTTTGGATTCGAGTTTGGTTGCTATTGAGGCATCTTTTGGAGGTAAAACTTTCGTTCTTGGGCTGTGTTTTCCTAGTTTCTCATTTTTGGGTTGTGTGGGGTGCTTGGTTGTGTGGTATCTTGATGTTTGGGGTATGGATCTGAGGTTGCTACCTCAGATTTGGAGTGGAGAAGATCTTAAGAGCATTAAAGCCCCTGTTCTTGTGTTGTTAATGGAGCTACCATGTCCTAAACCTTGGTTCTAAGGTGAATAAGGCCTAGATCTCTTTAGATTCACGTAAAGTTTGCCACTTTACGTGATGGATGGATTGTAGGAGGTTGGATCTATGTTTTGGATCAATTGCATGGCCTGAGATGCTTCTGTATAGATTCAGACCGGTGGTACTCAACGAGTCACATGGGTAGACTCGACGAGTTGCTTGAAGATGGCCTGGAACTCGACGAGTTGGAAGAACAACTCGGCGAGTAGGTTGAAGATAGCCTTGGACAAGACGAGTCCATTTGGACTCGGCGAGTCTTGTCGAGGAAGTCCCAATATTTCTGGTTGAGTTGATGAATCGGTGAGTCAAGGGATAACTCGGTGAGTTGGGTGCGAGTGGACTCAGAGTTGTTGGACTCAACGAGTCTTGGGGTGACTCGGCGAGTTGGGTCGCTGATTGAAGGAAGTTCTGAGCTTATAGACTCGGCGAGTCATCAGGTTGACTCGGCGAGTAGGGTCAGTCAGGGGTTGACTTTGACTTGTCCAAGGTTGACCAGTTGTCTTCCAGGGGTATGTTGGTAATTAAGGGTATTTATTGAGTTGTATGTTTTGATGTTCAGTGGAGGAGTTCGTGTCAGAGTTCGGAGCAGCGGGATCTTATCCTTTCAGCCGACAATTTCGAGGTGAGTTATCCTCACTATATCAACAGGGTCTAAGGCACCAAGGCCGGCCCTTTATTAGATTGAGATTCGGATATGGTTATTATGTTATTGTTTGATGTGTCTGCATCCTGGTAGCTAGGATGGTACATGCTAGGAGACCTTGTTAAGGTCAGTTTCCCGATATACAAAGTGATGCTATGCTAGTGACTGGTTAGGTCGGTAACCCGGTTAGGGTAATGATATGCTATGTGATCTGCTTGCTCGGTTTGTTGACTATGACTGTTATATGATTGTATGTTTTGTGCACATGGTTGTTTGGACTGGAGATGGGTTGAGGCGGGTCCTACTTTGTGCTGTAGGCCAAGATACCCAGGGCGGATCGGTTGTTCCGAAGGCCCAGCGAGCGGTCCGGATAGGCTGTAGGCCCCACGAAGACGGACCAGACGTGCCGAGGCTCGGAGAGTGGACCAGGCTGACTGAAGGCCCGATGCGGGCGGACCAGTCACACTGTAGACTCAGAGAGTGGACCAGGTGGGTTGAAGGCCCGATGCGGGTGGACCAACCCCACTGTAGACTCGAAGGACATGACTAGACCTGGAGGATGGATCAGATGAACTGAAGGCCCGATACGGCGGACCGGTCACATAGTAGACCCGATATGCATGGCTATTCTATGTTCTGTTGCGTTATGTATGTTTTATATGTTTTGGACCGGAAGGTCGCAGCCTGGAAGGGCATATACGTGGTTGGTATTTTGGGGGTATCTCACTAAGCTTTCGGGCTTACAATTGTGGTTTAATGTTTTTCAGGTTCTTCAGGAGACCGTGGCAAGGCGAAGGCGCGATCGTACCGCTCCTCATGATTTTCTAGCAATGTGATTCTGGGAATACTCTAATGATTTGTATTGAAAACTTTTTTGTAAACATTTTAATGAAAATCGGGTTGTTTTGAAAAATTTAAATTGGTTGTATTTTTCGGATGTTACAGCACGTCAGACATTTACTTACGTAGGTAGCAATTTCGGCTTTCTTGTTCGGCCACCAGTACAACTTCTTGAGGTCGAGATACATTTTATCGGAGCCGGGGTGTATGGAGTATCGTGTCTTATGGGCTTCGTTCATGACGACTTCTCTAAATCCTCCAAACTTCGGTGTCCAAATCCTATCCATGAAGTAATGAACTCCATCATTCTTGACTTCAAGCTTCTTATCCATTCCCCTTAAGGCTTCCCCTACCATATTCTCAGATGTTAAGGCTTCTATTTGAGCTTCCTTGATTTATGTGGACAGGTGTGAATGGATTGTCATGGTTAAAGACTTCACTTTGCGGCCCGAGTATTCCTTCCAGCTGAGTGCATCGGCCACCACGTTAGCCTTTCGGCGATGATATCGAATCTCGAATTCATAATCATTTAGCAGTTCTACCCATCGTCTTTGTCTCATGTTGAGTTCTTTCTGGTTGAGGATATGTTGGAGGCTTTTATGGTCAGTGAAGATTGTACATTTCGTGCTGTAGAGGTAGTGTCTCCATATCTTTAGAGCAAAGACGACTACTCCTAGCTCAAGATCGTGCATTGTGTAGTTCACTTCGTGTGTCTTTAGTTGCCTTGAGGCGTAGGCGATGACCTTCCCTCGTTGCATCAGGACACACCCGAGTCCTTGGTTTGATGCATCGCAATAGACCACGAAGTCCTCCGTTCCTTCTGGCAAGGTTAGGATGGGCACACTACATAATGCTCGCTTTAACGTTTGAAATAGGGTGTCTTGTTTTTCTCCCCAGTCGAAGGTCACATTCTTCTGAGTTAGGGTGGTGAGTGGCTTGGCAATCTTGGAGAAATTTTGTATGAACCTTCGGTAATACCCGACGAGTCCCAAAAATTGCCCGATTTTTGTAGGGGTTCTTGGAGTCGTCCAACTCTCTATTTCCTTGATCTTGGAAGGATCCACGTGTATCCCCTCCTTGCTTACTACGTGTCCTAGGAAATACACCTCCCGAATCCAAAATTCGCACTTTGAAAATTTTGCGTACAGCTTCTCTGCCCTCAGTGTTTCCAAAACTTGGCGGTGGTGTTGGCTGTGTTCTTCCTAGCTTCTAGAATATATGAGTATATCATCTATGAACACGATCACGAATTTGTCCAGGAAGGGACGACATACTCGGTTCATCAAGTCCATGAACACCGCTGGAGCATTTGTCAATCCGAAGGGCATTACTACAAACTCGTAGTGACCATAGCGTGTTCGGAAATCCGTTTTGGGGATGTCTGCTTCCAGTACTCGTAGTTGGTGATAACCAGATCTTAGGTCGATCTTTGAGAAGTAGCTCGCTCCCTGTAGTTGGTCGAACAGATCGTCTATGCGTGGAAGGGGTTATCGGTTCTTGATTGTGAGTTTGTTCAGCTCCCGATAATCGATGCACATGCGAAAAGATCCGTCCTTCTTTTTCACGAACTGGTGCTCCCCATGGTAAGAAGCTCGGTCTGATGAAGCCCTTGCTTAGCAGCTCGTGTAATTGACTGGACAGTTCCTGCATCTCGGCTGGGGCTAAACGGTAAGGCGACTTTGCTACTGGAGTAGCTCAGGGGATTAAGTCGATTCTAAACTCGACTTGGCGTTTTGGTGGAATTCCTGGAAGATCTTCTGGGAAAATGTATGGGAAGTTGCAGACTTCCGGAATGTCTTTAATGTTCTTTGGTTCTTTTTTTCGGTCTACTACGTGGGCTAGAAAGGCATGGTATTCCTTGCGACGATATTTTCGTGCTTTAACATAGTAGATGATTTGCAAATTTGAACTAGGTTTGTCTCCATATATGATAAGAGTTTCACCGTTGGGCAGATTGAGACGAACGGCCTTTTCATGGCAAAGAATGTCGGCATGGTGAAGACTCAACCAGTCCATACCGATGATTACATCAAAACTTCTTATCGAAATGGGCATAAGGTCGATTTGAAATAAGTGTTCATTTAAATTTAATGTGCACCCTACGTACATATCACTTGTGCTTTCTGTTTTTCCATTAGCCATTTCTACAGTGAATATTTTATTGAGTGGTTGGGGTCTTTGGTTAAGTAGGTGTTTGAATTTATGACTCACAAAACTTTTCTCCGCACCGCAGTCAAAGAGTATGCATGCATAAATGTTGTCGAGGAGAAACGTACCCGTAACCACTATTGGATCAGTTATTGCTTCATTTTGACCTATCGCTAGCACTCTCCCAATACCGCCAACATTCCTAGTCTTGGGGAAGTCCCTCTTGAAGTGCCCAGTATCTCCACACCCATAACATGCTTGGCTTATCCTAGTACCAGGAACTTGAGTGAATGGTCGCGCTGGTGCTTTACAGAAACGGGCAGTGTGCCCTTTCCTGTCGTAGTTCTTGTAGTGCATCTCCCGAAAATTACCGTGGTGATGGTAATTGCATTTGCTACACTTGGGCAGGTTCCCTGCATATTGTTTTGTTGGCGTCGGGGTAGCAGGAGTTGTGGCGGGAGCAGTAGCAGCATGAACCGCTACCATTTGTTTCTTTGAAGGTTCTTGCGAGGTTTGCCCCTTTCTCTTGTTCCATAATTTCTTCTTGCTGTTGTTGTTGGCATTGTTATCGTTGTTGTTGTTCCCTTTGGTTGGTTCAGCTACGATAGCCGTGACTCCTTGGCAGATGCCATGATCAACGAGAGATTGCGTCAGTTCCTTGGCGCTGTCGAAGGTCATGGGTTTGGAAGCTAACACACTTCCTCGAAATTGAGGTGATAGTCCCCAGATGTGCCTCTCCACTTTTTGGCTTTCCAGAATCAACATCCCTGGACAAAGTGTTATCAAATCACTGAACATGTTGGTGTAGCCTGCGATGTCCGAGCCTACCATTGAAAGGCCCCACAGTTCCTGTTCAAGCTTCTGAATCTCGCCTCTTAGGCAGTATTCTTGTAGGAGCATTCGTTTCAGGTTTTCCCAACCCATGGAGTTCGCCACCACTAGGGTTAGTGTCTTGACGGTGCCGTTCCACCAAGTCAGTGCGCGTTCAGTGAAAGTAAAAGCAGCAAATTTTACTTTGCTTTCTTCAGGGCATGCGCAAATTTCGAATACGGCTTCCGTTTTCTCTATCCATTGGGATAGAGCCAATACTCCCCCAGTCCCATAAAAGGGAATAGGTTTTCCGTTGGTGAAGTCTTTGTAAGTGCATACCCCGGAACGGCCTTGGCTTGGGCCACTTGTAAAGCTATTTATTCCTCCTCCTGACCCATTGTTGCTCATTTGAGCCATCGCCGCGGTTACAGCGGCTGTTACAACAGTTTGGAACATAGCTGCATCCGTAGTTGGAGTGGGTGGTGGAGGTGGTGCTGGAGTTGAGTTTCTGCATGTTGATCTACGAGGAGGCATGTTCTGGTAGAGAAAATTTGAACGAATACTATAAGTTTCTAATGTTTTGACAATCGTGTACTAGAGGGTTAGCTGTATCTTGTAATTTGTTTTGACATTAGTTTTTGGTTTCAAAGTAGGTACAACAATTTAGTTAATTCCATAGGTTTCGAGAGGTATATAAAGAAGTACTTCATATTTATATATATGTCACACCTAAGGTGTGTTACATTATGCTTCTAGTTTTAGGAAAATTTGACCTATCTAGAGGTCTCCGTTTACAGATACAAAGTAAATAAGGGAAAAACTTTATCCGAGGTCCTATTCTATATCAAAATTGTTGGAGTTGAGCAAGTTCTACTTGCGGTGTGTTGCACGTTTGGAGCTAGATTCGTCATCCGACTGGTTGACTCCCATCAGGCGCCTTTCAAGATCTGCTTGTTGTTCCTTCATCTTTCTTATTTCTGCTAGTACGATCACCATTTGATTCTGAAGCTTCCCTATGTAGATTTTGGTATTTTCATGTAGTCCTTCCAGACGATGGATGTCTGCGGCGTTACCCTGAGTAGCAGCATTGATCTTGCGAACTCTGGCTGCTTGCTGGTCCGCATGGTAGTTCTGGGTAGCGATAGTTCCCACAATAACAGGAAGTGCTCGATCAGCTGAGCCTCCCCCACTGACATTGTAAAAATCTCGACACATGCCGAAAGGAGGGCGTACACCTAGTTGGCGGCTCCAGTAGTAGAGATGGCTTCCCCAGATGGGGATGGGTCCTGGGTGATATGGTCTGACTTCGGGAGGATGAGGAGTAGGAGGGTCGATCACTTCCGGTTCGGAGTCTGTTCTACTAGTAATTTCCTCGACCTCCTCGTCGACTTCGAATTCCTCTTCGACTCCGAATTCTTCTTCGACTTCCTCCTCGATTTCATCCGAGTCTTCTTCTATCCAGCCGTTGTTACCTTGGTTTGGGTAGTAGGGGTCTCCTGGTAAAGGGAATCCGGCCATTTGTCTATACTGGGATAGAGGTATGAAGATTTTATAAGAAAAGAAATTTATATTTAACGACATCCTACGTTTAACTATATCTTACGGAGTGCAAGTTTTTCATTGTACTATTATTCATAACAATAGTCCTTTAGTATTTCAAAAGAGCGAATCTAAAATAATTTTATAAGTTTTTGGCTTGTTGTCCACTACGACCATTCCTCGACGTACATTGGTCAAACCCAGGATAAATATAGTTGATCAGGCTATATTTATTCTTGATTTGATTACATACCACAAGGCCCAATCGTGGTGTCGTAACTTGCCTTAATACTTTTTAGAAAACTTGTCATGATACGAGACTGATACATGCGAGTAAAAATGTATATATTTAAACGAAAATATATTTTTATGAAAATGTTTTGTCAGAGGGTTTTTGGTTCCCATTGCATTTATAGTTTGTATATCTTATGTGGTTCGATATACTTAGTTCACTATAAACAATGCTCTGATACCAATCTGTCACACCCCCAAACCAGAATGGCGGAAACATTCGGGGGTGGATGACTTCACGTAGTACCATAACAATTGAATATCGTAAAGAAAGTACACAACCATCATATATATAATAAAAACGTATATTGTTGCGTTATACATATTTCCAAAAGAATATTACAATATGATGATGTAAATGTTTAATAACAAACATCCTTAGCGTTCCTTCTTCAAAAGTTGGTGGTTACCTCTATTACTGATTCCCTGAGAAATACAAATGGTTTCGAAAAAGTGTCAACAATTAAGTTGGTGAGTTCATGAGTATTTTGTATGAAAAAAATTATGTCCTTTTGGTAGCAAATCAATGAACGAAGTTTTCAGAAAATCCAATATTTTCTATAAATAGTTTGATAAGTTCTCAAAGTTGGAGTGCATTAGTACTTTTCATTCTTGAATGATAAAGGTAATCTTTGTGCTCAAAATAATGTAGAAAACTGAATGCATATATGAATCTCGTAAATCAAGCTCGTTTTTAAACTTTCATGTGAGTTTTATAACCGTGCTCTTGACACTGAATGCCTGTAACAACATTCTTCAGGTGCTGTAGTGTTATGACATTTGTCACCCCAGACCTGTCGGTCTAACTGTAGCTAACAGTTTAGGTGCGGGGTTGTCAATCCCGTATAGATCTATACACAAGTATCATGCTCTCCCTCCAAGAGATTATAGTATATAATACGTGGCATGAAATGCATAGATAAGAGTACGTTGAAGTTTGAATATCTCACATGGTTTAGTATAAATAGATTTACAATAAGACTGACTTTACTTCTTTTGAAAGTATTTCGTTTATCAAGATGCATATTTAAAAATGTACGGTTGACCTACTAACTATACCCATTATAGTTTTTCATAAAGTATGTTCTATCTGGTGAAAAAAATTTGGTGATGTACTAGCCCTTTATACATAAAGATGTTTGTATCGATATTCTATAAGATAGATATTACATTTATGTTTATAAAATAATACTTTAACGTATAATGTACTTGTATTTCCCCCCCTAAAACATGAAAAGAATTGAAAGGTAGGGGTATGAACTCACTCGTTTGGTTCGATGAGAGAGAGGCTAGAGTTGAGCAGAACTTCGACCGCGGAAAGCTGCGTCTTCGGGCTCTTCGAGGATCTCGAAAGTGTAGATCTTTCATCGGGGACTCGGGTACGGAAACTGAGGGCGTCGGGATGGTCTTTGGAGCTTAAAAGTATGAGAAGGTGATTGGGAGTTTGAGAAAGTGTGCAAAAACCCGTAGCTCAACCTCTCTATTTATAGGCTGGAGGATCCACATACGCTGGGCGTACTACCGGAGTACGCTGGGCGTACTCGGTACGCGGGGCGTAAAAATGCGTCACGGCTTATGACTTCGGTCTAGCTAGCGTAGAGCACTCGAGCCGATGGGACTTGACACTGGGCCTAGTACGCGGGGCGTAATCCAGTCTTCCATCTTCTAAATTCCGTAACTTTCACGTACGGGCTCCGTTTTTCGCGTTCTTTATATCCACGCATAGGTGAGATTATGCTCTACAACTTTCATTTAGACTCCGTCGGCTAGTTTTGATTTATTTTTAATGATATATTGTTAATAGGCCGGGACTACTAAAGTCCGTTAAAAATTCATAGTTTCTTTATTCAACGTCGGTTTTCGTTTGTCTTTTTATCATTTTATTACTATTGTGGAGATCTTCAACTTCCGTTTAGGTGGCGATAGCTAAATAACACTCAATCTTCAATTCGAGTTTTTGGCCCTCTACTACTGTTACGAAACTTAAGAAATTCGTAACTTCTTCATACGAGGTCCAATTTGGGCGATCTTTTTATGCACGCTTACCATTTAACGAAATCTATGACTTTTGTTTAGATACTTAATGCTAAAATGCATTTTATTGAGATTTCACTTTTTACGTTAAATAACGTTTTAACGGTGTGTCGTAAATATACGAGTGGTTATAACTTCTTCAATATAACCCGGTTTTGAACGCTCTTTATGTTTTTGGAAACCTTGGCACGATATCTAACATTTGATGTACCCCAACTTAGATATTTGAACACTTCATTTTTTGAGGTTAATTTAATTGATTCCAAGTAGTTTTCGTTGTATTTGACTTTTGAGCGTTACACTACTTTTGGAAAAATATCGGGTTGTCACACCTGTTACTACTGGTTCAGGAATTGGCATACATCCTTCCAACCATGGCGATAGTCATGGGCAACCCCGGGAGTGCACTTATAAAGACTTTACGAATGCTAAGCCCCGGATGTTTAATGGAACGGATGGTGTGATGATTTTAAGGCAGTGGATTGAAAGAACGGAATCAGCATTTGAAATCTGCTCTTACCCATAGCACAGCAAGGTCAAGTTTGCAACTTACACACTTACTGATAGGGCTTTAACTTGGTGGAATGGCCACGTTAAGGTACTTACCCTGACAGTGGCAAACTCAATAAGCTGGGAGAGCTTGAAAATCATGTTGATGAGGGAGTACTGTCCACGAGGAGAGATTCAAAAACTCGAGCACGAACTCTGGACTCTGGGAATGATTGGTACCGACATAGCAACTTATACCAACAGATTCTGCGAGCTGGCAATCCTTTGCCCAGATATGATTGCTCCTGAGAGCAAGAAAATAGAGCGATACATTTGGGGACTGTTGCCCCAAATTCAGTCAAGCGTGTTAGCTTCAAAACCTGACACTTTTAAAAGTGCCAAGGTGCTGGCACAATCGCTTATCGATCACGAAAATCATCAAAACTCAACAACTTCTGCACTAGAACCACACAAGGGAAACAACAATAACAACAACAACAAGAAGAGAGGGTGGAATAAGGGGAAGGGTGGGTCTTCCCAAGAATCCTCGAAGAAACAACAACTGGTTGTCGTAAACGCTGCGACGGTACCTACTACCGTTCCTACAAATCTCTACCCAACAAGACCTTATGTGGGCAACCTCTCAAGGTGCACGAAGTGCAATTACCACCACCACGGACCTTATCGGGAAATGCAGTGCTCCAACTGCAACAGAAAGGGACACACTGTCCGTTTCTGCAAGGCCCCCGTAAAGCCGATCACTCAAGTTCCCGATGCTGGTGTAGGCCAAGCATGCTACGGTTGTGGCGAGGTGGGTCACTACAAAAGAAACTGCCCAAAGGCAGCAAATACTGATGGAGTGGGACGAGTATTAGCTATTGGTCACGAGGAAGCCATAGTTGATCCTACAGTAGTTGCTGGTACGTTTCTTCTTGATAATTCATATGCATGCATCCTATTCGATAGTGAAGCATAGGGAAGCTTTGTGAGCCAAAACTTTATTCACTTACTTAAACGTAAACCTAGCATGTTAGAAGAATCATTCACTATAGAAATAGAAAATGGGAAAACGGAAAACACTAATTGCATATACATGGGTTGTACATTACCTTTAGACGGTCACTCTTTCCCTATCAACCTTATGCCAGTCCAAATAAAAAGTTTCGATGTTATAGTTGGCATGGATTGGTTAAGTCCTCTTCGCGCCGACATCATGTGCTTTGAAAAATCCGTTCATCTAAATCTCCCTAACCATGAAACATTGGTGATTTA
Source organism: Lactuca saligna (assembly GCF_052625555.1). Lineage (NCBI taxonomy): Eukaryota > Viridiplantae > Streptophyta > Magnoliopsida > Asterales > Asteraceae > Lactuca > Lactuca saligna. Next base: position 245,435,709 of record NC_136420.1, on the reverse strand, counting down.
CAGCGACAAATCAAGTACAAACCTTCGCATCATTTCGTGCATCCAAGCTCGAAAGTGTTTGTGGAAGGATTATCAGGCATTTCTTGCACACATCGTCGATACGAGTTGGGAAGTAAAGGATATAAATAGCATCCCAGAGGTACGGGACTTCCCCGATATCTTCCCAGAAGAACTACCAGGATTACCACCACAACGCCAAGTCAAGTTCAGAATCGACTTAATTCCAGGGGCTACCCCTGTAGCAAAATCGCCTTATCGTCTGGCACCAGCAGAGATGCAAGAACTTTCAAGTCAGCTTAATGAACTTCACCAAAAAGGATTCATTAGACCAAGTTTTTCACCATGGGGAGCACCGATCTTGTTTGTGAAGAAGAAAGACGGATCGTTCCAGATGTGCATTGACTACCGAGAGCTGAACAAACTCACTGTCAAAAATCGTTACCTTCTACCCCGCATTGACGACCTATTTGATCAACTTCAAGGAGCGAGCTACTTCTCGAAGATAGATCTACGATCCGGATATCACCAATTACGAGTGCTGGAGGAAGATGTTCCTAAGACAGCCTTCCGAACCCGTTATGGACACTACGAATTTGTAGTGATGCCGTTCGGATTAACCAACGCACCAGCAGTATTCATGGACCTAATGAATAGAGTGTGCCGCCCTTACTTGGATCAGTTCGTCATCATATTCATCGATGATATACTTATCTACTCCCGAAGTAAGGAAGAGCATAGTCGGCACCTACGAAGGGTCTTAGAAACACTACGATAAGAGAAGCTCTATCCGAAGTTCTCTAAATGTGAATTTTGGATTCGAAGAGTCGAATTTTTGGGCCACATTGTTAGCAAAACAGGAATACATGTGGACCCCTCCAAAATTAAGGCCATTAAGAACTGGTCGGCACCAAAGGCACCTACAGAGATTCGTCAATTTCTAGGTCTAGCTGGCTACTATCACAGATTCATAAAGAACTTCTCTAGCATCGCGAAACCACTTACTACATTAACCCAGAAAGGCGTGGTCTTTAACTGGGAAGCAAAACAAGATAAGGCATTCCAAACACTGAAACAACCCTTATGCACCGCACCAATACTATCCTTCCCCGAAGGGATAGAAGATTTTGTAGTGTATTGCGATGCATCGAATCAAGGGCTTGGTTGTGTTCTTATGCAACGAGGGAAGGTTATTGCTTATGCCTCCCGTCAGCTTAAGACACACGAAGTAAACTATACAACACATGATCTCGACTTAGGAGTAGTGGTATTTGCTTTAAAGATCTGGAGACACTACCTGTACGGAACGAAGAGTACTATTTACACCGACCACAAGAGCCTTTAACACATTTTCGATCAGAAGGAGCTCAACATGTGACAACGATGATGGGTTGAGTTACTCAATGATTACGAATGCGAGATTCGTTATCATCCTGGAAAGGCCAATGTAGTAGCTGACGCCCTCAGCCGAAAAGAGTACACTGGTCGGAGAGTCAAATCTCTGAATATGACCATCCATTCCCACTTATCCACACAAATTAAAGAGGCTCAACTGGAAGCTTCACAACCCGAGCATGTGACGGGTGAATCCCTGAGAGGAATGGAAAAGAATCTAGAAATCAAGGGTGGCGGAGCCTATTATCTCATGGATCGTATATGGACACCAAGGCATGGCGGTTTCAGGGATGTGGTCACGACTGAAGCGCACAACACGAGGTATTCTGTTCTCCCAGGTTCAGATAAAATGTATTTGGATCTTAAGAAACTGTACTAGTGGCCTAACATGAAGGTAGAGATTGCTACCTTTGTAAGTAAATGTCTTACTTGCGCTAAGGTTAAGGTCGAGTAACAGAAACCTTCAGGATTACTACAACCAGAGATACCGGAATGGAAATGGGAATGGATTACTGTGGATTTCATAACCAAGTTGCCCAAGACAACGAGTGGACTTGATACCATATAGGTCATCATCGACAGATTGACCAAATCCGTGCATTTTCTACCAATCAAGGAGACTGACAAGATGGAAAGGCTTACAAGAACTTACATAAGGGAAATAGTACGATTGCATGGGGTTCTGATGTCCATTATCTCCGATAGAGATAGTAGATTTACATCAAGGTCCTGGCAGTCACTACAAAGTTCCCTAGGGACTAGATTAGACATGAGTACAGCCTACCATCCACAAACAGACGGGCAAAGTGAGAGAACGATACAAACTTTGGAAGATATGCTGAGAGCTTGTGTGATTGACTTTGGAAAGGCATGGGATATCCATTTACCTCTTGTTGAATTTTCATACAACAATAGTTATCATACGAGCATAAAGGCTGCTCCATTTGACGCCCTCTATGTCTGCAAGTGCAGATCTCCTCTGTGCTGGACTGAAGTTGGCGACACACAACTAGCTAAAGGATGAGATACTGAAAACACTCTCACCGGTCCGGAAATCATACGAGAAACGACAGAGAAGATCATCCAGATTCGTGAACGGTTGAAAGCATCTAGAGACCGACAGAAAAGCTACGCTGACCAATGGAGAAAATCTTTGGAATTCCAAGTAGGAGACCGTGTTCTACTGAAAGTCTCGCCATGGAAAGGCTTAATACGCTTTGGAATGTGTGGAAAGCTAAATCCAAGGTACATAGGGCCTTTTGAGATTCTCGCCAGAATCGGCCTTGTAGGTTACAAACTTAATCTACCACGGGAACTTAGTAACATACACCCAACCTTCCACGTATCGAATTTGAAAAAGTGTCTATCCGATGAGACTCTTATTATCCCACTCGACAAGATCGAGATCAATGAGAGGCTCAACTTCGTGGAAGAACCGGTAGAAATCATGGACCGAGAGGTCAAACAAACGAAACAAAGTCGCATACCCATCGTGAAAGTCCGTTGGAACGCCAAGCGATGACCTGAATTCACATGGGAACGCGAAGATCAGATGAAACAAAAGTACCCGCATCTTTTTCTCTGATTCACTTGTATCTTTCTTACTTTAAATTTCGGGACGAAATTCCCTCTAACAGGGGGATGATGTGACAACCCGATATTTCAACTACATGTAAACGACCTAAAAAGTCAAGTATTGTAACCACGTTCGTTTTAATAAAAATTAACTTCGAAAATAAAATATCCAAAAATCAGTACTTAAATTACCTATTATGTTAGATGTCATTAAACCGTGATCGTACGTAAAAAGAACGCCCAAATTCGACTTTGTATAAGAAAGTTAGAAAATTTTCCAAGTTCGGCTTAACGACAGACGGCTAAAAACTCGAATCGGAGATCAAGCGAATTTTGGCCGGAATGACCTAAACGAGAATCGAAGGTCTCGACAATGGTATTTCAGCGGTAAAAAGTCTGGCAAAAACTGACGTCAGATAAAGAAGTTATGAATTCCTAAAGAAATTTTCTTACCACGACCTTTTAAAAATAAATAATAAAAATAATTTCAAAATTTGCCGACGGGATCTAAACGAAAGTTGTAGAGTATGGTCTCACCTTCACGTGGATATAAAGAACGTCAAAAACGGAGTTCGTATGAAGAAGATATGAATTTTTGAAGTTTATTAAATAATTAAAATATAAATTTTAATTAAAAACCTTGGTATTATCCGAAGGGGAGTCATCAGATAGGGCCAAGTTACGCCCAGTGTAAGCTCATACACCCAGCGTACGCGAGGCCTTGGCCTTGGATCGTCCACGTGGTGCTCTATGCGAGGCTATGCCCCGTCCCATCCGAGCTCTGAGGCAGTCGAGGATTCGGTCATGCGTGACGCACGCGTACGCCCAGTGTACGAGGTCGGTTCCCAGCCCCTATAAAAGGGATGCGAGGGTTCCGAAGAAAAGGCACCATTTCTCTCATTTCTCTTGCGTTCTTGCCTCGTTTTCCGTGCCCGTGCTACCCCGAAGCCCCGATCACTTTGCTCAAGTCCCGAAGGTCATTTGTGCTCTCGAGATTCCTGAGGAAATCAACTTTCTCGAGTCGAAATTTTGTCCGGTTTTCATCCCGCATCCTCCGATCTTTCAAGTGAGTTCATATCCCTATAATTCACACTTTTAAATGTTTTATGAGTACTTTCATATGCTTTTAAGGCGAAGAATACAAGTAAAACACTCGATTATTATTGTGTGTTATATAAACTTTCACTATACGCGTTTTATCAAAGGAATCATATGTGATTTATAACTATTATAGGGAAACTTTCATATGCAAATTATACCACGACAACATTTTATCTTTTGAAATGAGAAATGATTTATGTATTTATATAAATCAGACACTTTTCTTATACTATATTTATGTGTGTCGGTTTTGGCACTACAAAAACTACACTTTTCATAACAAGTGAACATTTTCACTAAGGGTTTATTATACAAACGAAACACACTTCTAGGAAACTACAATATGTATAGTTTTACGAGAATACTACGAACTTTTACATACATGGAAATACTATTTCAAGAAACTACTTTTATATACAATAACAAACGAAAATTTTCACACGTAAATCCGTTTATACTAAGTTTTGTGAGACATTAAACTTCACGTACGCACGAGTACCCATTTCTAGTCCTATATTATATACCAGAATCCCTTGGAGAGGGAGCATGGTGTTTGTGTATAGATCTATACGGGCTTGACAACCTGCACCCTGACTGTTAGCTACAGTCCACCATTTGGGGTGACAAACGTCAGAACATTCCAACGCCTGAAGAACGTTGTGTATAGGCATTCCTTGTCAGTAGCATGGTTATAAAACTCACATAGAGTATTAAAAACACATTGATTTACGGGGGTTTTTAGATATAATGGAGGTTTTATACATACATAAGTTCGTTTATTTTATGCTTGAAAAACCCCAATTGTGATATAAGTTTGGAACTTCTAACCAACACTCATAGAGGGAAAAACATCAACTTTTTAACATATATTGGTCTTGATTTAAGGCTACATTTATATAAGTAGGAAATATGGGATTTTCTAGAGTCTAACGAACAAAAACGAACCATTTCATTTTCATACAAACACTATCATTAAATGCTTATGAAACTCACCAGCTTAAATGCTGATCTACTCTTTCAAAACTACTTGTATGTCCCAGGGACTCAGTAATTACAGGTACAAAACAACTTTTGAAGAAGGAACGCTACGGCACTAGTTTAAATTCATATTTTGACATCATATTGTAATTGGTTTTGAACATGTACTTTTTTTAAACAATGTAAACTTTCAATTATATATATGATGGTTGTGTTGCTTTCTTTACTACGTATTCATTTGTTACGTTACCACATGAAGTCATATGCCCCCGAACGTTTCCGCCGTTCCGGTTTGGGGGTGCGACATAATGGAAAGGTACGGTTTCAAGATCGAGACGCGAAGGGTAAAATGTACGTTACTGAGTTCGCGGAGTAGATCTATCTGTGAGATACAAGACCGATTCCGGTAAGAATCTTGGAGGTCCTGACTATCTTGGATATAGCTTTCCACGCTATACGAAGTGCATTAAGCCATTCCCAGAGTGAGTTCTCCTAAAGAACTTGGTCACTCACTTGGAATCTCCAAGGTTTCTTTTTCTTATTTAACTTCCCAGTCAACGGCCACCCCTCGTTGGGTCAGAGTCGTAAAGGTTTCTGTGATTTGTGAGGAGTTCTGGGTGAATTATGACAGTAGGTTTGTAAGACCTAGAGTTTGGTGAATTTCTGTCGGTGTCTCTGGTGTCGACAAATTCTCAACGGTTTTGACAAATTGTAAGAGTACTCAAATTTTCCCACATCACTAGTAGTGTGTCATAGAAATTTGACTCTTCAACTTCAAAACTCGTGCTTAGAGAACTTCGCGAAAGTTCCTCTGAGAGTACTGTTTCCATGGGTTCCTCCTTTCTACGAGGGTAGATAAGTAAGTCATTTCATGGAGAAATGACGAACTGATCCAAGTAAGAAGGACATACCCTACTCATTTAGCTCATGAATACTATGGGTGTATTGGTCCTGTCCACAGTGTATCACTATGGACTCGAAGTGTCCGCATCGAGTTCGGAAGATAGTCTTCCAGACATCCTTCCTTAACACTCGAACTGGTGATATTCGGATCTCAGATCCATTTTTGAAAGAAATTATCTCCTTGTGTTAGCTCAGCCGCTTCATCTATGCGAGGCAGATACAACGATTTCTAATGGAAAAATCTTGATGGAGTCCTCGATATCTGAGGTACATACGATGCAATCCGTTAATCTCTGGAAGAATATGATCAGAGTTCTCCAGGGTGAGAAGCCTAGTCTTATAATTCTATTTCTGTGTAGTCCGCTAAGTTGTCCGGGTTGTTCTTGTATCTCCGTAGATGTTTAGAATGTAGGGCGATCGGTTTACAGGAGTCGTATTGGGTTCTAAGTTTGTTCACATGCCAATGCGATTACTCGTAGTCTTGGGCAGTTCTCTGTCTTGAAATTCATTTTAGAATCCATACTTGGTTCAACGATCACCATCTCGGGTATACGAGTCGTATATAATTAAGATTGAAAAGATAGTCGAATAACTGATTCTTCTTTAAGCTCAAATCCTATCGAGGAAAAGAAGTTAAAGCGGAATCATCAATTCTAAACCTGTAGAACCTTGATTATATATCACCCCTATGTATACATTGTTCAGCGACAGATCAACCGTATGGATCTTTGGATTGAACTTGACGTACTGTACGAGTGGTACTTCGGGGATTTCTTCGTAAAAGAGAAGAACTAAGAGGTACTCCACTCATGAGTACTTCGGTGTTCTGATATGACGGCTTCGCTGGAAAGGCCATTTCGAAGAAAGAGATGTATGAAGCTGGTATGGTGTGGATCGAATTGAATCTAGTTGTATGACAATGTTAGAATCATAAGGAAACTAAAATACATTAGATTTGAACATAAGACGTTTACAGACAAAACACAACCGTGCAACCATGAACAGAGTTACAGTACTTTAGATTTACTACAAGACTATTGCTATGAATAGGGTATACTGCAAAAGACAAGTATACGCAGCACGAGCATCCCTATACAGACATGATATCGCAAAAGGTAAGACTCTAGTTGCACTAGCTCTGGATAGTTTATAAGTCGGTTACAACGAAACGCCTAAATTACATTAACGTAGGTCCGGAGTATTCTCTCCTGCGACGGTGGTCAGTAGCATACTTCCGTCTGTGCCAGCATTTGATGCTTCTGGGCAGTTCCTTTTGTAGTGACCGACCTCGCCACAACCGTAGCAAGACTAGTTCACCCCGGTGTAGGGCAATTGCTTGATCGACCTTGTTAGGCTCTTGCAGTAACGTTTGGTGTGCCCCTTTTTGTTTCCAGCATATTGTTAGGCTCTTGCAGTAACGTTTGAGCACTGTATCTCCCGACAAGGTCCATGGTGGTGAAAACTACATCTGATGCAATTTGGGAGGTTTCCAGCATATTATTTGGCTGGGTTAGGGACAACTGGTATACCCGAAGTGATGGTAGTAGGAGGTACAGATTTCGTAGCTATGAAGGTTGTTACCGGCGATTGTTTCTTGTTTTGCCCCTTGAAGCGATTTTTCCTTCTTTTTGGCCCAAAACTTCCGTTTGTTACTCTTCGTCTCAGAACTCAGGTTGTCGTGGTAGTTTGCTGTTCGTTAAGGTGTTTGATTGTTACCCGGGTTGGAATTGTTGTTAACAATCCCGCTAACATTTGCGTTGTTAGCGTTAAGGTGAGTCAGAATAGCTGACACGGCAGCCGATACTGCAGCTTGAAAGGTAGCCGTATCAATCTGAAGGGTTGGTGCTTGGTTGATGGGTTGACCGTTTTTCTTTGGCGATATGATTCTGTTCCACGGAAAGAAAATAAACTTGTGAGCGAGCATGGTTGAACCTAGACGTAGTTCGACTGTTATGTAAAAGAAGTATGTTTTCGTGAGTTTGACCTACATCCCTATGATGCAGTCCTAATACGGATTGGAAGTGTGTTCGCGAAGGTTTGATCTAAATCCCTATGATGCAGTCCTAGAAATGAGTAGAAGTAAGTTCGTAGAATGGTCTCAAGACGTTTATCGTTCAAGCCGAGGTATCGATGGTTGGTGAATAATAGGATCCAACCACTAAAAGAGACGTGGAAATTTCTCCAGATCTAACATGCTATAGTCTAATGACTTGACTAAAGCATGGTTCAGATAGACTCCAAAGAGAGTATGATAAGAGTACTTGAATAAAAAAACGACACAGAAGTTAGCCGACTATCAATATCTTTGATATTCATGATGTAAAAGTTTGGGAAAATGACCTTGTAAAAGGTCTTACATCATATTCAGAGAAGATAGTCCTTGACAGCATAAAGACTTAACCAAGAGTACTTACAGTACAAGATAGTTTCATAGAAAATGCCACATCAAGCAGGTATCTTTCGTATACCCTTTGACGTACTCGGAGCTCAATGACTTCGGCTCGGGTTTCAGCCATTTCTTGTAGTAGGGTTTCGTGGTCTCTCTCAGATCTCTCACGAGCATGTTCAAGGCTGTTGGTGTGAAGGATATGCATCCCTCCATTGGTGTCAACTTCCTTGATACGACATAGAGCTGTCCTGCCCTGACTTTCGTTTCGGGCAACTCTACGGATCAGGATTGGTAGAACTCTATCTGCTGTGCTCCCTTCATTTACGATGTAGAAGCTTCGGTCTCCATTAAACGGCATAGGTTGATCTTGATCTTCGCTCTATGCATCCAAACATTCAACCCATGGAGGTGCCGGGCCATGAAAAGTCGGACGAGGGTTAGGAATTGGATGGGAGCTACCTGGGGTAGGTTCTCAACCTCGGGTTCAGAGTTAGCACTATCCGAAAGGTCTTCATCATGGTGATCATTCAAAGGAATCGGATGATGATTCTCTAGTTCTTCTCCAAACCATCCAGCAATGACTTCGTTCGGAAGGTACTGATTGTCGTGGGGATGGAGTCCATCCATGTTATCTACGCGAGAATTGGGGTAAGAAAATAATTATTAGACGAAACTATCTAGATAATTATTTAGAAAATCTTCATTAGTTACACCGCTATTTGTGAAGTGCATACCAGTTATATGTAATCGAAACATGATAGGCCTTCGAATAAGTGACATTAACTCCAAATTCACACAGAATAGGGGTAAAGTAAAAATTTTCACAGATTCTAAGTCTATAACATCCTAATGACATATAGCCTTAGTGTATCCACTTAGCAACTATCAACTTAGTAATGAAGATCCCGTTTTAGTTCTCAAGTATAAAGTACTTATAGTAACACCAAATACTCCTATTGTATTTTAAGTTTAATGTTATGTTCTACTGTTCTCATTGCGGTAGGGTTGGTAAGATTTTAGACTTGTTGCAACCACACAACTACACTTAGGCACATGCTAGTCAACCCTCGGATAATATAGGTGATCAGGCTATATCTTCCCAGTTTTGACTATATGTCTCTAAGTCCACCTGTGTTGCCCAACAATCGTAATTCTTTTGTACTGTGCTAGTGACACTGATTTTAGTATGAATGCAGCACGTATACTTAATTAAATATTTTATTATTTAAAGTATAAACTCTTGGTCAGATTATTTTAATCCCATTGTATTTATAGTCTGTATATCTTTTATGGGTTGATATACTTAATTCACTATAAACAATGCTCTGATACCAATCTGTCACACCCCAAAACCAAGAACGGCGGAAACGTTCTGGGTGGAGGACGTCATGTAGAGTATCACAACAATGAAAAGTAGTAAACAAGCAACAACATCATCCATTGCATTAATAATATAATTTTAATAAAAGTGTGTTCTATCAAATTATAATATAGACACTAAAGTATAATCAAAATAAAAGATGAGTCTTGATCGGGCTCTATCTTCTCTAAACCTTGCATTGGTACCTGTCTATTGTTGACCTGAGGATACAAGTTATTTTGAAAGAGAGTATCATCTTTAAAGCTGGTGAGATCATAAGTATTAATGTGTCTTAATTTGTAAAACTTGTAACTAAAGACTTGACATTGTTTTGAAAGATAGCTCGTATAAGTATGAAAATGTTTGTAGAATAGCTGTAAACGTTTGATAAACCCTAAAAATCCCTATGATTCCTACTATTATAAAAGGGAGTCTTCTACCAAGACCTAAATGCTCTAAATGTAGCCTTCTACCAAGACCCGATTGTGCTACTATTATTATTATTATAAGAAATTGTATCCTTTGGTACTAGGATACTCAAATATAATTCACCTCATCGGTTATGTGAATGAGTCACAAGATAAAGGTGTAAGTCCTTAATTTGCCCGTGTATCAATCAGATCCGTTTGATGGTGCGGAATCCCAATCAAACGGATGATGTAAGATAAAAAATAGAAGAGAAGGAGAAGAAAAATTGATATGAATCTTGTATGTATTGATATGAATTATAATCCGGGTACAAAAGATTCACACACGATTTCTCTCTCTGGCCGTAAACTACTTCGTGTTCATCAATCTCATCAATCTCTACTCCTCACCCTAACACCTCTATTTATACATGTTGGATATGGGCCGGAAACAAATGGGCCGTAAATGAGTTTATGGCCGTAAGGTGTTTACGGCCGTAAACTCAGCCGTAAACTAGGCCATAAATTCATAAAATATTATAGAAAAACACAATTCCCAGAAAAGTAAAGTATAAACCATATTTTGACCCAACAATCTCCCCCTTGGTTTACAGCTTTCTTTTCTTAATGACCCAACAGCTCCCCCTAAAAAGTAGCTGGCTCTTCTTGTCAATCTTCAATGGGAGCTTAGCTTCAGCTTTAACCTTCAATTTCTTCACAGCATCGGGATGAACATATGAATCTTCAATGAATGACTTCATCTTGAGCACTTGAGGTTTTCTTCAGAATTTGGCATTTAACGCACATTGGGTGAGGAGGCTTGACGTACTGATTTTTGAAAGATGGCGCTTTCAGCTTGAGAATCTTCAGAGAGAACATCAGAGAGAAATAATTTTCTAGATCACTTCAGCAGGTTTAAGATAGCAGCAAACTGATTGAGGAGGCTTCAATGTAATCCGCCACATAATCTTCAATTGCAGCTTCACCTTGCTTCTAGGGTTGAAGGATTGAATGTTGAAAGAATAATCTTCATTTCATGCTCCTTCAAATGAGAATTCTTCGATGCTCACGGACGAAGCTTTTGCTCAGAAATCTTCAACACAAACTCCATGAGTCTTATCTATACCTGAAATCACTTTTCAAGACAAAACAAAACTAAAAGAAAACTTAGCACACAAATTAAAACAGACACAAAAATATTTTTGGATTTTTTTGATTTTTCTGAACAAGAAATAAAACAGAAATAACACTATTTTTGGATTTTTTAATTTTTCTGATTTTTTTTATTATTTTTAATTTTTAATTCTCCCCTAATATTTAAATTAGAAGAAACTATAATAAATTTAACAAAAATAAAATGATATCTAACTTTAAGAGAGATTTGGGATCAAAGTTTTTTAGACAGCCTTTATCCACTTGTCGGTACCTTCCATATTCACATCTTTGTCTGGTCGATCGTCAGTATTGTTGTCCACTTAAACACGAAAAATTTGTGACAGATTTAGGACATACTATTTGTTACAAGACATGATGAACTTAAAAACCTAAAATTTATATATGATCCTAATTTCTTAGATACTATATCTTAAGGTCCATTCATCTGACGACGACCAGGGATATTGTTGTCCACCTAAATTGAGCTGCGAGATCTATAGACAATCTGTATGTGTTCAATTTTAAGTGTACTGGAACGTGTTTCCCGCTTCCTGATATGCCCCAGCCATCAAGAACTTCTAGAGTACTCCTTACACCGGGTGAGCAGACAACCATTCAGAGAGAGAAGAGATTCATAATTCTATTGCTAACTACTTCAGAGGGGTTGAGAAGAAGAAGGTTGCATATGCTGTGTACCAGGTCGGATTAGAAGTCGCGCAAAGGAGACAACATATGACTAACAGATAAGAAGTATTTCACACATTTATATATAGCATGTAGAGAAATAGAGTTGCATATGTTGTGTACCAGGTCGGATTGGAAGTCACGCAAAGGAGACAACATATGACTAACAGACAGAAAGAAAGAAAATGATATTCTACAGACCGAATTTATCGGAATTTACCAGTCGCCCCATCCAACCGGAATTAAGGATAGAATCCGCACATCAAGGAAAAGTTAAACCACGATTTCAAGTACGGGTTCAATTAATGTGACGAGTAGATTCCCATATATATCTCCCTGCTCAACCTATCCGAGCGTCGTATTGTCAGGCTGAACGGATCTAACTAGGTCAAGATTTGTCAAGTCTATAAATTTCCTTAGTTCAACTCTCCCTAGTCAAGTCCATTTTAATTTTTTTTCCGTGCCTACCGACGCATCAAGTCAGAGCATAGACCCTTCAGCTTCGGGTACGTTACACAGACTCAGGTTGCCTGTTATCACTTGATAATATCACTTCCCAAAACATCTCCCTAAAGCACGTTTCATAACCAACACATTTTTTTATTTTCTGATTTTCTGATGTTTTTGGATTTTTTAAAATTTTCTAATTTTTGTTTTGTTTTTATTTCTCCCCCTAAATTTGTGCATAGGAGAGAAACGAAAGTAAATGCGCAAATTTAAACTATCCTAAAACAAAAATTAGTCTTTAAAGCGAATCAGGTTAAGAAAAAAACTTAGGAGTATTAGAGAAGAAAACGCAAACCGTAAGTCACCGATTGAATTTGCATCCAGAAGGTCCGAGAATAGCATGCGTAATCTCAGAACAGATCCGAAAATTCTTCATGTCATTAAGCACTAACCCCATGTGATCCCTTCTTTTCTTCCATTCCCGCAAAGGACACATACTCTCAACAAAGGTCTGAATGTTGTACAGTTGAGAGATGTCCCTAATCATATGCCAGGAGCAGCCACTACCAACAAAATGAAGTCTGATGATATGCCTCCATAGCTGCTCCAGCACAGAGCGGGATCAGTTGGTCTTTGAAACCCAGTCCATTTTGAAACTAGGTCGACCTTTGTCATCAACACACAATACTTTCTCCCATGACATATCCTGCTTATCCCAAACAGAAGATGAAGAAATATTAGAGTCATTAGTTGATTTGGGAGATTGAGCCTTTGGTACCCATTGGTAGTTGGGTTTAACCCATTTCTTTTTCGATCCTATGGGTGCCTCGGCACTTGATTTAGCACTTGAAGCCGACTGCCGAGATGACTTTGACCTAACCGGTCTTTGTTTCACTGGAGCATCTCTTAGATTGGACTTCTTGGCCGATATTTCCTTCTTTCCCTTGGGATTCGGATTCTTTGCCTTGTGGGTTTGATTCCTGGCCTTGTGCGCGTTCCAATCACCATTGTCTGAACGTGACATGGAAGGGTTTCTTTTGAAGTATCTCCCACTTGGCGCGTTTTTCCATCCTTGTGCATAGTAGGGAACGTATGCACGATTAGGATAATTTCTGGCAATGTGTCCAGGTGTTCCACAGTGAAAACAAGTCTTTTTCTTCACTGTGAAGTTATTTATTCCTGCCCCTGGTGGCGTATCCTTGCCTTGTCTCTTATTGTTCCCACATGTACACGTGCCACAAGAACTCTGTTACGTTGGAATTGGTGGCCTGTATTTACCAACGACAGGTTTATCAGAAGCAGCTGAGTTCGAAGCAACAGATTCAGAGTTCAAGGAGCCATCGGTTTGTTCAATATTGTTCTCCTTGTTCTCATCCTCTGCTACTTTACCTGCACATGTAACAGAAGCATCAGTATTTTCAACATTAATAACCCCTCCTGACACAAATCCAACTGGTTTTCCGTATTTAAGATGTGCCTCCCTATTAATTTCTTCTTGTTTCATAGGGATGGATGTGTAGTTATGATTGTAAGGAGGAGGTACACTATCATACCCTAGACCCTTGTGTTGATTCCTTTTAAACTGCATGCTTTGGTCTATCATATTTGCAACCACCTCACTTGAGAAATCATATTTTCTAACATTAAGTTTGGCAGTTTCAAACTTTCCTTTCAAAGATTCAACTTCAGCCACTAGCTCAGCATTTTGTTTGACTACATAATCATAGTTTTCACATTTGTTACTGTAGTCTTCCTGAAGTTTCCTAAAGTCCTTGGTTTTAGCTTCTAACTCAGCCTTCAGGGGTTTCTGTCCTTTCCTGAGTTGATATCCTTTATATCTCAGGTCCTTAACTTCCCCTTTTAATAAATCAATTTGTTCCCGAATAAATTTAATCGTATCTTCACATGATTGAGAACATGAAACTTCACATGAATGAGAACACGACACTTCATTGACCGGAAGGTTTGCTGAACTCATTGTTTTTCGACAATTCAAAGCGCTAAGTTCTTCAATTATATCAGCCAGACTAAGACAATTAAGATCTTTTGTCTTCTTGATGTCAGCCACGTCCATGTCCCACGATTTTGGAAGTGAATTCAACATCTTTTTGTTGATCTCGGACTTAGTTAAGAAGATCCCGGCTATATTCATCTCAGTAGTGAGTGTAGTAAATCGTTGCAACTGAGTTTCGAGCGTTTCTCCAGGGACATAATCGAAAAAGTTGAAATTTTGTCTTAACATATCCTGACGACTTTCTTTCATGTTTTCAACTCCCTCGTAGACCTTAAAATCAATAATAAAAAAACTAGAAGCTAAAATAAAAATTAAACGTCAAATTTAAAATGGCCTTTTTTTTTTTAAATCAACCTTAAAAGTCAAATTAAAAAAAAAATCAAACTTGAAAAGTCAAACCGAAAAGCTAAATTTGAAAATTTAAAAATTAAACGAAAAAGTCAAAGGTCAAACCTGAAAGTCAAAATCGAAATTTGAAATAAAAAGTCAAAAATAAAGGAAAAAATAAAAACAATTTATTATTATTATTATTATTTTATTTATTATTATTATTATTATTATTATTATTATTATTATTTATATATATATATATATATTTTTTTTATTTTGAATGAAAATAGAATTTAAAAATAAAAGAAATTGAGTTTTTGGGTTAAAAGTGTTAAAATTCGAAATTAGGTGCAGAAAAGATGGGTTATATATAAAAACTTCGGAGGAAACGAACAGGGAATCAGCTAGACGAGTTGGTATGGCGTTGTGTTTGAGAGTTGGAGTTCGCTGGTTCAATCCCTGTCCGTTGCAAAATTGCTCCTTCTTTTTAATTGAAGCTGCTATGCAATCTGCTGCTTAGCCGGCCACTGAGCCGAGCCTTCAAGCCGCAAACGGAGCCGTAAACGCCGGGCCGCTCTTCAAGCCACGCTCCACCACTTCCATCCTTAAGCCGCTGCCAAGCCGAGATCTCCGGAAACCCTAGCCGTAAACACAAATGCCGCCGCCGGCCGTAAACAGTTTCCGGCCGTGAACTGTTTCCGGCAGTAAGCTCCGGCCGAAAACAGTTTAAGATTACGTGAAAATTCGACTTTGAAGCTCCAAAACTCATTCAAAAACCATTTTTTATGAAAAACACAAAGAACAAACCCCCTTTATTTTTGCGAGATCTATCCAAAA
The DNA here is from genome assembly GCF_052625555.1 of Lactuca saligna. Taxonomy (NCBI): domain Eukaryota; kingdom Viridiplantae; phylum Streptophyta; class Magnoliopsida; order Asterales; family Asteraceae; genus Lactuca; species Lactuca saligna. The sequence continues at coordinate 245,420,137 of NC_136420.1, read as the reverse complement.
TCGCAAAAATATTTCGAAAATAAGATCAAATAATGCTACAAATAGAGTTTACGACCCAAGAACTCGGAGTTTACGGCCGTAAGCTTGGACCGTAAACACAGAATATTCGATTTTTGGATGAAAAATAAATCCTTTTGACTGATACAACTTGGCTCTGATACCAATTGTAAGTCCTTAATTTGCCCGTGTATCAGTCAGATCCGTTTGATGGTGCGGAATCCCAATCAAACGGATGATGTAAGATAAAAAATAGAAGAGAAGGAGAAGAAAAATTGATATGAATCTTGTATGTATTGATATGAATTATAATCCGGGTACAAAAAATTCACACACGATTTCTCTCTCTGGCCGTAAACTACTTCGTGTTCATCAATCTCATCAATCTCTACTCCTCACCCTAACACCTCTATTTATACATGTTGGATATGGGCCGGAAACAAATGGGCCGTAAATGAGTTTACGGCCGTAAGGTGTTTACGGCTGTAAACTCAGCCGTAAACTAGGCCATAAATTCATAAAATATTACAGAAAAACACAATTCCCAGAAAAGTAAAGTATAAACCATATTTTGACCCAACAAAAGGTAATAATATAACTAACTTAAGTATTACCCTTTGGTACTAGGGTAACTAACAGTGTTTACTTAAGACATCCGTAGATGTACATTTACCTCTGTTGCTAATAGTTGGGTGTAGGAATAGTTAATCCCTTAAAGTATACCTGTAATGGTATCAACCGTAGGCATCCGTAGATGTTCATTATCCTCTGTAGCTAACAGTGGCTATAGGAATGGTTAGTCCCACAAAGTATCCTTTGGTACTAGGATATTAAATCCAATCTATCTCGTCGATTATGTGATTGTATCACAAGGTAAAGATAAGAATGAGGATTATATAACGTAATCTATACATATAAAATGTAATAATAACTCATCATATATTATCTATGTAAATGTACTCATGTAAATGTAATCATGTTGTACTCATGTAAATGTAATCATGTAAATGTACTCATGTAAATGTAATCATATAAATGTACTCACGTAAATGTATAGTAATGTGCTGTAATGTTCTGCGTGTGCTAGCTGTAACGTGTGCTCTCTCTTTATTTAGCAAGTATTGACTCATGAATGAACTGACGCATTGTATGATATCGTGTTCTAATAATAGTTCTAGTATCTTCCTAAACTATCCCTATGGTAGCTTACTAGTAATGTAACTGGTACGTATGAACACGTGCGTGCTGGAAGAACCTTTATGAATATATATATATATATATATATATATATATATATATATATATATATATATATATATATATATATATATATATATAACTAATATTTAAACGACCTTCGGAAGGGTACCCGATATCCCACCAGACCACATCTCAAGCATGAAAAGGAAATAGGGTGGATAGCCTTCCTAAGTCTTTTAAACATTTCTTAGAGAACTATACATATACAGGCATGTAATTGATAGTATAAAAGCATAAAATAAGCTTGGTAAAACCTTTTAACATAATTATTATCTAAGAAACGATCAACTTGATGTCAATCGTTAAGACGGTTTGAAAGCATGAGTTTGATAAAATAGTTTAAGTATAAAGGAACATTTGTTTGAAACACAATTATAAATGAGTTTGAAATGAAGCGTACAGCGTAAAATGTACAACTTAATAAGGATTTTTAATCATATAAAATGTTTATGAAAATCATTTGAAGGAAACTGTTTGGTAAAATGGCTAGTGAGTAGTAACTCATTTAAATGTTACATACTAATCACATGTGATTGATATAGTAACTAACATGGTTCTACTTGTATCCCCCCCCCCCCATAAAACATTTAAAAACAGTTAAAACATTGATTAAGGGCTATGAACTCACCTGTTGTGGGTGATACGGATGAACTTAAGAGGTAGGACTGTTAGGTGTCAAGTGAAGACTTTAGACACACACAATGGTTCTAATTACATATGAAGACATATATATATATATATATATATATATATATATATATATATAAACAATTAGTGATTATAACACTAATTAAACATGTATAAACATCCTAATGCGAGGAAAACACTTTGGTCAAGTGCTAGGAGGCTAATGGGTTGCAATAAAGGAGTGCAAGACCTCATACGGAAGTTTATGGTCTAAAGACCATGTGTGTTGGAGTTTACTGCCCAGGGGAGTAAACTCCTAGCCGTAAACTCTCCATTGGGGCTCTAAATGAAGCTCAAAGCTATTACAACTTAAGTGGTGAAGTGCTTCTAGGCTTAAACAAGTGTCAGGGCTTCCTTTTAACTCCTTTGACGAGTTCACGGCCCATGGACCAAATCCCATGGAGATTATGGCCGTAATCTCCCTTGGGAGGGTGTTTGTGGTGTTTTCAAGTCACTAATTTAACTAGGAACTAAACTATGCTAGTGTACAAGGCTTTAGAAGAGTTTATAGCACCATTTGGCACTATTGTTTGGATTTCACGGCCCTGGAACTTCTTGGGCCGTGAACACCTTACTCTTGGTGTTCTAATGGTGTTTGCTAGTCCTAAACTCATTAGGGTACATGTCTAAATTCAAGCCTAAGCCTTAGGAAGTGTTTGTGGCATCAAAACACCCCTAACTTGAGTTTTCGGCCCATGTACTATTTGGTCATGTGTTTGCGGCTGTGAACACCTATGGATGTTGGTATTTTGATTGTTTTGGGTCCTAGACACATCAAGGTAATGTGCTATGCTAGTCTCATGGTTCAATGAAGGGATTTAGGGCATTTTGGCACCTACAAATGGAGTTCACGGCCCAAGAACATCCTTGGCCGTGAACTCACTTCTTGCGTTTGTTTCTTAATGATTTTGTTGTCTAAACATGTTATTGTAGTTTCTAGGTTGAGTTCTAAGGCTTGGAGGGTCGTTGGGCACACTTTGGCCCTTATAAAAGAGTTTACTCTCCAAGTGTTCTTGGGTGGTAAACTCTCAAATCTTGGGGTTTTGATCCGATTTTTATGTTATTAGGCACAATCGAAGCTATATATTACAACTAGATAGAAGACTCACGATTTGGGATGAATACCTGAAGATCCGTGAGAGAGAATTTGGCTTTTCTCTAGTTGAAATTGTAACTAATGATTGAATATGGTTCAGATTTCTATATATAGTCCTGAGATTTTTGGCAGAAAATGTTTTATTCCTGTAATGAACTCTAATATCACAGAGTTTTCGAATAACCGTGTTGCACAAAACCCTAGTGCATCCACTCTCCTGATATCTCCTTAAGTGTAAATCCTGAAGAACTGTCAAACTTATACTCAAGAGTCTGGAACTTAACTGTAATTGTTCCAACTTCTATTGACTTGATATGGTTTGTACAGAATGGAAATTTTGTGTTGTCACAATACGTATCAGGTGTATATGAGGAAAGAACGTTTTCCTAACAAAAGGAAGAACAACACTTGATGCCAAGAGCAGAAGGTCCTTACAAAGTGGTGTCATATGTCAATAATAATGCTTATAAGGTGGATTGGGGAGGAGACCATGGAGTTTATGCTACCTTTAATTTGGGAGACCATTCACCTTATCTTGTTTAAGATGGCTTTGATTAATTGAGGTCATTTCCTTTCAAAGGGGGAAGGGATTATCCATGCATGGATCATGAAAGCCAGAGGTGATGGATTAGTGATTGCTAGTAGGATAAAAGGAGGTTTGGGCTCAATGGTTAGGTTGTGCATGGTAACCTACGAATTGAATTAGGGTTGCATGAAGGCTAGGGCAACATTTTAAAGGCTTCATAAGTGCTCAAAACCATTACTTTTTGCTTCATAAAGCCTCCTAGACATTTTGGTACTCTTTGGTGGATTAGTGTTACACTTTAATGCTTCTTATGGCTCCTTAATGGAGCATGAACGTTTATTTTTCATTCATTAGTGTGTCAGATGTTTTTTGTGTGGTTTCATGAGTTTCTTTAATTTTGATTATTAGTTTGACTAAGTAGTTGGTTGAGTAGTTGGTTGGGTAGCTTGTAACCACCAACTTTATTGCTCCTTACCGAGTCCTTCTATAATTGTACAATGTATACAAGTTGTATATAATGTATACAAATTGTACAATGTATACAAGTTTGTGCATAGGGTAACTTTAAAAGAAGTTTTGGTCATATGGCATGTCACATACTTGTTAATTATGATTGTTACATCCCCCAACATCTTGGGATAAAGAAATGTTCACGAAGCACCGCTAATGTTTTTACCACCCCAAAGTGCCCCGCAAAGCCACCACCATGCGCTTCTCGAATCAACAACTCCCTCATGGCATGTTTAGGCACACAAAAATGATTGCCCTTAAACAAAAATCCATTTTGAACCATGTATTATCCAATGGGACCACCTGCACATTCGAAAAAGTTTTCTCCAAAATCTGGATCAGATGCATAATAATTGTTAAGGGTTTCAAATCCCAATAAACAGACATCAAGAGTAGCCAACAAAGTGTATCATCTAGACAACATGTCAGCCACCACGTTGCCTTTTCCGTCTTTGTACTTTGATGAGAAATGGAATGATTGGAGAAATTCCACCCACTTAGCATGTTGAGTAGTAAGTTTTTGCTGTCCATTTATAAAGATTCGTGATCGGAATGCAAATAGTTACTCCAATGGTCCAAAGCACGCACAATTGCATAGAATTCTTTGTCAACCCGAAATTTCAACCATGTAAAGTGAATCAAAAGTTAGACTTGTTTCAGTCACCTTTTAGCCCTTTTAAGGGTCTGTTTTAGAGTTTCTAAGTCGAGTTCATTGTATGAATGGATGTTAGGTTGAGTTAACATGTGATCGTAAGAATGAATTCGAACTAGAAAACCACCCAAAAAGTGTTCACGGTTGCGAACTAGGTTCACGACCGTGAACTGCCTCTTATATATATATATATATATATATATATATATATATATATATATATATATATATATATATATATATATATATATATATATAAGATGATCATTTTCTTCTCATTTCTTATTCTCCAAGCTATGAGCTCCTCCACTCTCTCTCAACTATCTTCGACCGCGAACAAACTAAAGCCCCCAAAACGTAAGTGTTTCATCTTTAATCTTGTTATACTAGAAAGACTACTTGATCCTAGCCTTGATTCATCATGTTTCATCATCATCTTCATGTTCTTGAAGAGTTCACGCCCGTGAACCCTTCATAAGGGTCGTTAACCCTTCATAGGATCATATGGACTGTGAACACCTCATGAGGCCATGAACCCATTAGGGCCGTAAACCCATCCTTGGGTAACCGCGAACCCCTTTCAACCATCCATTTGTGGGTTTAACACTTCCTTTAGGGTGTTTCCTAGTTTGTAAAACCATCCTTGGGTGGCCGTGAACCCCTTTCAAGCATCCATTTGTGGGTTTAACACTTCCGTTAGATAGTTCACCATACTAGTTAGTATAGTGGACTACCTATTAAGGTCGTAAACCCATTAGGACCGTGAACACCTCATGAGGCCGTGAACCCATTAGGGCCTTAAATCCTTCCTTGGGTGGCCGTGAACCCCTTTCAAGCATCCATTTATCCGGTTAACATTTCCTTTAGGTAGTTTACTATACTAGTTAGTAGTTAGAAACACTAATTGTATATATATATATATATATATATATATATATATATATATATATATATATATATATATATATATATATATATATATATATATGTGTGTGTGTGTGTGTGTGTGTGATTATATGCCTTATAGGATCCAACTGTGCTTCGGGACTTCAATTGTGAACTCAAGCATCCTATATCTATCTTACTTTCCAGATCACTCACAATCAGGTGAGTTCATACCCCTACAATCAACCTTGTAACTATTTAAACTGTTTTAAGGGGGGGGGGGGGGGGAGATACAAGTTCAACACAATTGAAATTGTGTTAAAATTTTTTTTATATATTTGTAAATATCAAGATTTTACAGCTTTCCAACATTGGTAAACACCTTGTTTCAAACCGTTATCAAACTACTTTTAAAACATTGTTAGACTTCATTTTAGAACCTTTTTAAAACTATTTTAAACTCTTTTAAAACTCTTCTAAACTCTTTTACTTTCAAAACCATATTCATGCATATGTTAGTGTATAAGCATACTTTAGTGGACTTAGGACTAGTGTTAATAACCTTGACTCATGTTCCTTGTTTGGTTGTGGGCTTATGGTGGGATTCACTAGTCCGATTGTCGATTAAATCACGATTATACATGCTAAATGCATACATGAATATTAAAGCTTACTTTGAAGTTATACTTAACTCAATTGTACATGCTGAGCAATTGAGTTGTTTCTTTAAGTTCGATATTAAACGGGCACGCATTAGAAACTGTAATAGGTATGGTTTATGGAATACTACTCATATACATAGACGAATACTAAAAGAATACTATACATATACAAATCCAGGAAAGAACATATAGATATATGCATATACATATACAAGAACAGGAAGGAAGACTAAAACATATACATCTACATTAACAGATAGAACAAGAATACTATAACAGGTACATGATAACTAAAATGTGAGATACTACTTCATGGCATAGAATTGAGTTTGAGTATAGATTTATACGTGATTGACCATCCCACGCCTCACTACTAGCTATAGTGGGACCTGTAGGTTCACAGGTGATCAAATGTCATACCACTTTGGCATCCGAATAGAGACATGTATTATACTAGGTCGATCAAGTATGGTTATAACCATTTCACTTTTTAACCATAAATAACCAATCCGGTTTAAATGAAATAAGACTCTTCAATGCATATGGTACATTTAATACGACTTAGTGTCTTCATTTTTCCATTTCATTATACAGTGATAGTACCACTGGGTTAAAACATACTATTTCCCTAGTAAAGGATAGTAATAATATGGAAGACATACTTCTATACAAATTAAAGTACATACTTTAGATTTTACATTGTTATATAAGAACACATACGCAAACAGTTGGGTCTCGGGTTAGAGACTGCATTTCATTTAAAAGGAGAAAATATAGGACTCTCTGAGAAAGACACAAACTATTTTACTATCCAAACCTAAACATTTTCCAACACAAGTTTAAGAAAATGACACTAAATACTTATGAACTCACTAGCATTTATGATGATACTCTCTTTCAAAATAACTTGTATTCTCAGGGAACTAGTAGACAGGTACACCCATGCAACTTTTGAGACGACGGAGTGGATTCAGGACTCGTCATTATTTTGACTATATATTTTTGGTGTCAATTAAACTTTACCAAAGAACACACATGTATTTAACTATTCTGTTAATTCAATGGATGTTGTTTGCTTTTTTTTACTATTATGCTGTGTTATGATACTGTACATGACGTCCTCTACCGCCGAATGTTTCCGCCAATTCGCTTTGGGGGTGTGACAGATTGGTATCAGAGCATTGTTTATAGTGAAGTGAGCATATCAACCCATAAAAGATATATAACTATAAATACATTGGGATTAAAATACTTTGACCAAGAGTTATACTTATAAAACAGAATAAGTATTTTACTAAAAGTATACATACATGCACTCATACTACAACTAGTATCATACTAAAACATAACAAAAGTATTGAGGTTGTTGAATAGGACAAGTAGACTTGGGAATGTATAGTCAGGTTTGGGAATGACATAGCTTGATCAACTATGTCTATCCGAGAAGTGATTAGCATATTCCCGAGAATGGTTGTGGTGTGGCAACGAGTCTAAAACTTTCCAACACTATCCATAGAGAACAACGAGAACATAAAACAAACAATTAAAATGCTATATCAGTATTTTGTTTTATAACTAACTTACGTGAAACCTAAAGACTCTGTATTAGTAGGTCTATAATGACGGAGTGGGTGCACTAAGGTTATGTATAATTAAAGGTTTTATAGACTTAGAATCTATGCCTATCACTTTACTTCCCGTTCCTTGTTTGGTTGTTGTCACACCCCGAAAACCGAAGGCGGAAACATTTCCCGGGCGGACTCCACGTTGTGTATCAAATCCAATGCACATTGATCCATGCATGGATCATGAAAGCCCAAAATGTGATGGATTAGTGATTACTAGTGGGCTAGAAGGTGGTTTGGGCTCAATGGTTGGGTTGTGCATGGTAACCCACAAATTCAATTAAGGTTGCATGAAGACTAGGGCAACATTTTTAAGGCTTCATAAGTGCTAAAAACGTTACTATTTGCTTCATAAAGCCTCCTAGCCGTTTTTGACACTCTTTGGTGGATTAGGGTTACACTTTAATGCTTATAATGACTCCTTAATGCTTCTTATGGCTCCTTAAGCAAGCATAGCCGTTTTTTTTCATTCACAAGTCTCATGGACGTTTTTTTTGTGTTCTTTCAAGAGTTACCTTAATTTCTATTTACTAGTTTTAATGAATAATTGGTTGGTTGGCTTGTAACCACCAAATTTGTAATAAAGGCTTCATATAAAGCCAAATTATGCATGGAAAAAGCAATACACGAATTTTAATCAAAGAACCATTATTTTCACCTTGAATTATTGTTATAATTCTCAAATTATCTTGTTGGGACGTGTTCTTGACTTGATACGAACTCAATCCAATAGGTCTTGGATTGTTTTCATCGGTATACAACTTAATAGGTCTTGAGTTGTTACTATACTAATCTATCTATTTCATTCCATTCACATATCATTTGTGGTTGCTATTCTCTCTTAATTTACCTAAACACTACCCTACTCACTAAATCAAGCCCATACACGCATCATAAGTGGTATCAGAGCGCAGAATGGATTTTGATGATCCAGAGTTCCTACAAAATCTTCGAGAAGCATTAAGAAACATCCAAGAAGGTGGAAATCGAAGGCAACCCCGCCGTGGTGAACATAGGGTTGTGGAAGAATTCAAGGTGTCTGAATTGCCTGACTTTGTTGGTGGAACTGATCCTGAACGCTACTTGGAGTGGGAAAGGAAGATTGAAAGAATGTTCGAGTTCAAAGAAGTGGATGATGAAAAAAGCTGCAAGTATGCCATTCTCAAGCTAAGTGGTGGTGCTTCATTGTGGTTTGAAGGGCTTAAGGCCAAGAGAACCCGTGAAGGCAAAGAAAAAATTTGTTCTTGGCTTTCTCTAAAACGAAAGCTAAGAAAGAGATATGTTCCTTCTACTCATAGAATGGCCACTTACAAGAAGATTGCTGATTTGAGGCAAGGAAAAATGAGTGTTGGAGAATACATTGATGAATTTGAGAAGTTGTCCTTGATGGGGGATATTGAAGAAATTGAAGAACAAAAAATGACTCGTTTTCTAAAAGGGTTGAACTACAACATTGCCAATGTTGTGGAGTTGTATCCTTATGCTGATTTTGGAACTCTTTGTGGTTTGTGTTTGAAGTTGGAGGGGCAAACCAAAGCACGTTATGGTGGGAGTTCAAGTTCAAGTCTTGAAAGTCCCAAGTCAAAGTCGTGGTCCAAGCCCGAGTCTAGCAATAGACAAAATTCTGTTTCTACTCCTTCTGGCTCTAGTAGTGTTCCCGTTGCTCCTAAACTTACTAGTGGTACCAAAGAAACTAGTTTGGCGAAAATTAGATGTTTCAAGTGTCAAGGTTTTGGTCATTACCAAAATGCTTGTCCAAACAAAAGGGTGGTGACTTTAAGGGAGGCCATTGAATGTCGTGAAGAGTTGGAGGAAGAAGAGAGGTTGGCGGGTATTTTTTATGATACACAACAAGAAGAGGAAGCAGAGGAGGAGGTAGAGTATGAAGCACCGGTGTATGATACAGTTTTGGTGCTTAGAACCCTTAAAACTCAAGGGGTTCAAACCGTGGCTGATATGGATCAACGAGACCAATTGTTTCACACCAAATGTTTGGTTAGTGACAAGTAGTGTAGTTTGATTATTGATGGTGGAAGTTGTACTAATGTTGCTTCTAATGAAATGGTGACCAAATTGGGTTTGTCTACAACAAACCACCCAAAACCATATGTTCTTCATTGGTTGGATGATGGAAGCAAAATAAAGGTGACAAAACAGGTTAGAGTTGGTCTAACTATGGGGTCTTATGAAGATGAAGTGTTGTGTGATGTTATTCCTATGGATGCATGTCATATTTTGTTGGGGCGTCCTTGGCAATTTGATAGGGACGTGTTACATAGAGGGAGGAGCAATGAATATGAGTTGAAACACAATAATAAAAAAATTGTGTTAAAACCCATGTCCCCAACGGCCATAAGGTCCATGAATTCTAAACAAGTAAAAAAACCTAATCTTTCTATGTTTGCTAGTGAAAGGGAGGTGGAGCAAGTTCTTGATAAAGGTGATGTTATCTACATGCTTGTGGCCAAAGAGCATGCAAAGGTGGAGAAGATGGTGCATGGAGAAAACACTATTGCTGATTTGCTTTTGGAGTTTCAAGATGTGTTTCCAAGCGAATTACCACCGGGTTTGCCTCCAATCCGTGGTATCGAACACCAAATTGACCTTATTCCGGGTGCTCCTTTGCCCAATAAAGCTGCCTATAGATGTAATCCGGAGGTGACAAAAGAGTTGCAAAAACAAATTGATGAACTCATGAAAATGGGTTATGTTCGTGAAAGCCTAAGTCCTTGTGCTGTTCCAGTTTTGTTGGTTCCAAAAAAAGATGGTTCTTGGAGGATGTGTGTTGATAGTAGGGCCATTAATAACATCACCATAAAATACCGATTTCCTATTCCTAGAGTTGATGATTTGTTGGACGAGTTGCATGGTTCTATTGTGTTCTCAAAAATTGATTTGAGAAGTGGTTACCATCAAATTCGTATGCGTGAAGGGGATGAATGGAAAACAGCCTTTAAAACTAAACATGGCTTGTATGAATGGACCGTAATGCCTTTCGGTCTAACTAACGCACCTAGCACTTTCATGCGACTAATGAATGAAGTGCTAAAATCTTTTTTGGGCAGGTTTGTGGTTGTGTACCTTGATGATATCTTGGTATATAGCAAGAGCTTGGAGGATCATTTGGTGCACTTAAAACAGGTTTTCAAGACGCTTAGAGCTCAAAAACTCTATGGAAAGCAAGAAAAATGTTCGTTTTTAGTGGAAGAAGTGGCATTTTTGGGTTTTGTGGTTTCAAAAAATGGCGTGTCCGTAGACCCATCCAAGACTGAAGCAATCAAGTCATGGCCTATTCCTACTAATATTTCTGAAGTTAGATCATTTCATGGTCTTGCTTCTTTCTATAGAAGATTTGTTCGTGATTTTAGCACCATTGCAAGTCCCATAACAGGTTGTTTGAAGAAAGGAGTCTTTGCATGGGGAGAAGAAGCTCAAAAGGCATTTGAGAAACTCAAGGCATTGTTGTGTGATGCTCCTATTTTGGCTCTTCCTGATTTTTCTCAACCATTTGAAGTGGAGTGTGATGCAAGTGGAGTTGGTATTGGGGCTGTTTTGATCCAATCCAAACGTCCTATTGCTTATTTTTCTGAAAAGTTGGGTGGTGCTCGTTTGAATTATTGCACTTATGATAAGGAGTTTTATGCTATTGTTCGTGCTTTAGATCATTGGAGTCATTATTTGCGTGCAAATCATTTTATTTTGCATTCTGATCATGAATCCTTGAAGTACATCAATGGGCAACAAAAGTTGAGCACAAGACATGCAAAGTGGGTGGAGTTCTTGCAATCCTTTCATTTCTCATGCAAATACAAGGATGGTAAAAGCAATGTGGTGGCTGATGCACTCTCGAGGCGTTACTCATTGTTGGTGACTTTGGATGTTCGTTTCTTGGGATTTGAAACTCTAAAGGACCATTATCAATATGATATGGACTTTGGAGATATGTTTTTGAAATGTGCAGGTGGTCCTAATGGTGAATTTGTGATTCAAGATGGCTTTCTATTCAAAGGAAATCGCCTTTGTGTCCCAAAACATGCAATACGGGAGTTGTTGATTCGTGAAGCTCATGGCGGTGGTTTGGCTGGTCATTTTGGCATTACCAAAACTTTGCAGGTGCTTAAAGAACATTTCTTTTGGCCGAAGATGTTGGGGGATGTAACCAACATAGTGGGCAAGTGTGTTACATGTCATATGGCGAAAACAACTTTCAAGCATGGTGTTTACACTCCTTTGCCGGTTCCTATTTGTCCTTGGGAAGATGTGTCCATGGATTTCATTATGGCTTTGCCTAGAACTCAAAGGGGGAAGGATTCCATTATGGTGGTGGTGGATAGGTTTTCAAAAATGGCTCACTTTGTGCCATGTCATAAAACCAATGATGCATCTAATGTGGCTGATTTGTATTTTAAAGAGGTGGTTCGTTTGCATGGTATTCCTAAAACAATTGTTTTTGATAGGGATTCCAAATTTCTAAGTTACTTTTGGAACACTTTATGGAGGAAAGTGGGTACTAAGTTACTTTTTAGTACATCCCATCATCCACAAACGGATGGGCAAACGGAGGTTACTAATAGAACTTTAGGTGCTTTGTTGAGAGGGTTGGTTAGCAAAACTCAAAAAGATTGGGACATCAAACTTGCACATGCTGAATTTGCCTATAATCGTTCTCCTACTTATGCTACAGGTCGCTCTCCTTTTGAGGTGGTGTATGGTGTGAATCCTTACATGCCTTTGGATTTGATTCCATTACCAAAGGATGAATTGGTTCACAAGGATGCTAATGACAAGTTGAAGGCCATGATGAAACTACACCAACAAGTTCGTGAGAAGATTGAAGCTGTGAATGAGATGTACAAACAGAAGTCAAACAAGCATAGGAAACCACGTGTCTTTCAAGATGGTGACTTGGTGTGGGTGTATATGAGGAAAGAACGTTTTCCTAACAAAAGGAAAAACAAGTTGATGCCAAGAGCTGAAGGTCCTTACAGAGTGGTGTCACGTGTCAATGATAATGCTTATAAGGTAGATTTGGGAGGAGACCATGGAGTGCATGCTACCTTTAATGTGGGAGATCTTTCACCTTATCTTGATGATGATGGACTTGATGAATTGAGGTCAATTCCTTTCAAAGGGGGAAGGGATGATCCATGCATGGATCATGAAAGCCCAAAATGTGATGGATTAGTGATTACTAGTGGGCTAGAAGGTGGTTTGGGCTCAATGGTTGGGTTGTGCATGGTAACCCACAAATTCAATTAAGGTTGCATGAAGACTAGGGCAACATTTTTAAGGCTTCATAAGTGCTAAAAAACGTTACTATTTGCTTCATAAAGCCTCCTAGCCGTTTTTGACACTCTTTGGTGGATTAGGGTTACACTTTAATGCTTATAATGACTCCTTAATGCTTCTTATGGCTCCTTAAGCAAGCATAGCCGTTTTTTTTTTCATTCACAAGTCTCATGGACGTTTTTTTTGTGTTCTTTCAAGAGTTACCTTAATTTCTATTTACTAGTTTTAATGAATAATTGGTTGGTTGGCTTGTAACCACCAAATTTGTAATAAAGGCTTCATATAAAGCCAAATTATGCATGGAAAAAGCAATACACGAATTTTAATCAAAGAACCATTATTTTCACCTTGAATTATTGTTATAATTCTCAAATTATCTTGTTGGGACGTGTTCTTGACTTGATACGAACTCAATCCAATAGGTCTTGGATTGTTTTCATCGGTATACAACTTAATAGGTCTTGAGTTGTTACTATACTAATCTATCTATTTCTTTCCATTCACATATCATTTGTGGTTGCTATTCTCTCTTAATTTACCTAAACACTACCCTACTCACTAAATCAAGCCCATACACGCATCACACATAGTAAGTAAAGTAAAACAACCATTACATTACATATAGAAAAAGTTTACATTTGTTTCAAAACTATAGTTATACAAGTGATACATAGTATATATGAACAAAATGAAACGGGTCTTCTGAGCATTTCTTCTTCGAACAAAACGGATCTTCGGGTACCTATCTAACGTGGACCTTAGAATACAAGCAGTTTGAAAATCAGCATAAAGCTGGTGAGTTCATAAGCGGTTTTGTTCTATGAAAATGTACATGTTTCCTTTCTGGTTTTTGAAGATGTTACGACCCAAGAAAATCCCATATTTTCTTAAAAGTAATGTTTGGTTAATTGTTAGGTTACATTGTTATGGTTATGTTCAACTGCGATTCCAGGAAAATCCCATATTTTCCTAATGTGAAAGATGTATACTGAAAACTTGGTTATCCTTGAAATGTACGTGTTAGTTTACCAACCCGAAATGTAATGTAAAAGATGTACTCACCGAACCAAAATGTAATGTAAAAGGTGTACTATGAAAATCTATTAGTTTTAACACGTTTATAAAACTAACATATACCAAGTAAACTAGTTACTTAATCCATTATAACTATTATGTAAATCTCTATTATCCAAATTGCGAGTTCCATAACCATACAATAGACTAATTAGGGCAATAAATAGTCCATCACCCTATATGACTTTCGTCACCCTTGAACCTTTCGATTCGGCTGTAGCTAGCAGCCAGGTGCGGGGTAGTCAGCCTCGTATAGATCTATACACTCAAGTCATGCTCCCTATCTAAGAGATTCTGGTTACGGGGGCGGTCCTCCACTCGCGTATCTCTGTGGAGTGTTCACCGAGGATGTGTCTCCAGTTATCGGATTAATGAATTTACTAGTAATAATACTAAAAGATCAATTGACTATCCTCCACTTGCGTATCTTTGTGAAGTGTTACTGAGGACAAAACCATGTTCAATTGTTATGCTTTTAACTGTTATATTGTGGGAAAACATTTGTGAAAATACAAATACAACAATTTATAATGTAATTCACAAATAACATGATAGTGTGTCCTGTAAGTTCAAACGGTTTTTTGTTACGAGTGTCAGTGTTAAAAACATATATAGTATGAAATCCAATGTATATAAAACAAGTTTTGAGTAGAAGTATCACTTGTACTTTGCTTGTATTCCCCCTGAAAATAGTGAAAACAGTGAAAATGGGTAGGGGTATGAACTCACCAGACGAGAAAACGCGACGGTTTGGATGCTATGTGACGGTTCGGGGCTTGATTACGCGCGAGGTTCCTATGTAATATGAAATGATATGCAATTGTATCTAATTAGACTTTGAACCACTAATTATACATGAATATGCACTCCAAGACGTGAAAACACTTCAATTCAAGTGTTAAGAGTGATCCGGGTAGCATCTAAGGGTGTGTAGGGCCTAAATATGGAGTTTACTCTTCAAGAGTAAACTCCTTAAGGAGTTTACGGCCCATTAACCATATCCCCATGATTTTACGGCCGTAAACTCATGGGTGGTGGGTTCTTGGATGCCAAATGGTCATACAATGCACACGGGAAGGTTCTAGGGTCGATTCCATGGCTTAGGAAGTGATTAGGACTTGAAATGGCCTTGGAAATGAGTTTAAGGTCTAAGGAGATGTTCTTGGGGAGTTTACTACCTTAAACTCATGATTTTACAACCATAAACTCATGTGTGTCCATGAATTAAGGGATTTGATGGTTGTAATTCAATCACATGTGATTCTAGGTCCAAAACAAAGCTTTTCAAGGGATTAAAGGCACCTTAACACCCTTTGTTGGGTGTTTACAGTCTAGGGATGTGGGTTTATAGTCCAAGAATGTTCTTGGGCCGTAAACTCAAGTTTGATGCATTTGAGGATGTTTTGGTGCATCACATGAAGGTTTATGAGGTTCTACACTCCCATGGAAGCATTTTGAAGGTGTTTAAGGGCATTTTGACTCATTAACATAAGTTTATGGTCCATGAATGAGGGTTTACGGTCCAAGAAAATGCTTGGGCCTTAAACTCATGTCTATACATCATATGGTATGATTTTGGGTTCCTAAGCTCATGTATGCAAGTTTCTAGGCCGAATCTAAGCCCTAGAAGTTTCTTAGAGGGGTTTTGAGGCTTCAAAACCCTCATATGAGGTGTTCACGGCCTAAGGAGGGTTCCTAGACCGTAAACACTTGTTTATGATCTCATTCCTCATAAAAATTCCGAATTTGAAGGTCTAAGATGCTAATTCATGAGTTAGGGAAGTTACCTTAGTCATTTGGAGCTTGTTTTGGATGATTTTTGCAAATTTTCGGATTTTAGAGAGAGAGTGTGAGAGAAAGTTTTTTAGAGAGAGAGTAAAAGCCTCAAAATGATGTCACTCAATCCCTTATATAGGGGTTGAGTTTGTGGCCCAGTGGAATTCTATCCGATACTACTGTTAGACGGTGCTTTTGGTCGCACCCGATAAAGTTGCCGTATTACGACTTAAATAAAACTAAATATTTTCTAAATGAAATTGAAAAGATTTTAATGTTTTCAAAATGTATTCTAACATTGTTAAAACATTAATTGAAGTCGCAATAATTTAATTAAAACAATGTTAATAGCAAATTTTGGAACTTAACGGCTTTGTTAATAAAAACGGGTTACAAATAATGGAACGAACTTCGGGTTGTCACATTATCCCACCATTAGAGGGAATTTCGTTCTGAAATTCAGAATTAAGATACAAATCATGGATTTGGAAAGAGATGCGGATACTTCTGTTTCATCGAGTCTTCACGCTTCCAAGTGAATTCCGGTCCCCGCTTGGCATTCTAGCGATCCTTCACTAACGAGATGCGACTTTGTTTCGTACGTTTGATCTCTCGATCCATGATTTCGATGGGTTCTTCCACAAAGCTTATGTTCTCATTGATTTCAATCTCGTCAAGGGGAATCACGAGGGTTTCATCGGATAGACACTTTTTAAGATTTGAGACATGGAAGACGGGATGGATGTTACTGAGCTCCTGAGGTAATCGGAGTTTATAGGCTACCGGACCTATCCTGGCGAGGATCTCAAAGGGTCCAATGTACCTCGGGTTAAGTTTCCCACGCTTTCCAAAGCGTACCATGCCCTTCCAGGGCGATACCTTCAACAGGACACGGTCTCCGACCTGGAACTCCAGAGGCCTTCATCGTATGTCAGCGTAACTCTTTTGGCGATCTCGTGAAGCTTTCAATCATTCTCGAATTTGGATAATCTTTTCGGTGGTTTCACGGATGATTTCAGGACCAATGAGAGCACTGTTGGGGAATCGATTCTTGGCTAGCTGCGTGTCCCCTACCTCGGCCCAGCACAGAGGGGATCTGCACTTGCGACCGTAGAGGGCTTGAAACGGGGCAGCCTTGATGTTGGTGTGGTTACTGTTGTTGTACGAGAAATTGATCAAAGGCAAGTGTATGTCCCATGCCTTTCCGAAATCGATGACACATTCCCTAAGCATGTCTTCCAGGGTTTGGATAGTTCTCTCACTCTGTCCATCGGTCTGAGGGTGATAAGCCGTGCTCATGTCTAGTTTAGTTCCAAGAGCCATCTGGAGTGACTGCCGAAATCTGGAGGTAAACCTGCTATCTCGATCAGAGATAATTGATGCAGGTACACCGTGCAGTCGAAGTACCTCTTGGATTTAAATTCGCGCGAGTCTTTCCATTTTGAATGACTCTTTGATCGGAATGAAGTGAGCGGATTTGGTCAAACGATCAACAATTACCCAAATGGTATCGTACCCACTCAGATACTTGGGTAACTTGGTGATGAAATCCATGGTAATCATCTCCCATTTCCACTCGGGTATTTCGGGTTGCTGGAGAAGACCTGAAGGTTTCTGGTACTCGACTTTTACTTTGGCGCAAGTCAAACACTTGCCCACAAACATAGAGATCTCGGCTTTCATGTTTTGCCACCAGTATTGTTTCTTGAGATCTAGATACATCTTTTCCGAAACTGGGTGAATAGAGTATCTGGTCTTGTGTGCCTCTTCCATGACAATCTCCTTGAATCCTCCGGACTTTGGAATCCAGATTCGGTCCATGAAACAGTAGACTCCGTCACCTCTGATCTCAAGTTTCTTATCCATTCCCCTCAAGGCTTCACTTGATTTGTTCTCGGGTGTAAGGGCTTCTATCTGGGCATCTCTGATTTGCATTGATAAATGGGGATGGATAGTCATCGTCAGGGTCTTCACTTTTCGGCTTGAACTTTCCTTTCGGCTAAGGGCATCTGCTACCACATTGGCCTTGCTGGGATGGTAGCGGATTTGACACTCATAATCGCTGAGTAGTTCTACCCATCGCCGTTGCCTCATGTTTAGGTCTTTCTGATTGAGGATGTGCTGCAGGATTTTATGGTTAGTGAAGATCGTACACTTGGTTTCGTAGAGATAATGTCTCCAAATCTTCAATGCAAAGACTACGGCTCCTAACTCCAAGTCATGTGTGGTATAGTTGACCTCGTGTACTTTCAGCTGTCTTGAGGCATAAGCAATAACTTTTCCTCTTTGCATAAGCACACAATCTAAGCCCTGATTAGACGCATCACAATAGACAACGAAGTCTTTTGTCCCTTCGGGTAGGGATAGAACTGCGCGCTGCACAAGGCTTGCTTTAATGTCTGGAACGCAGATTCTTGCTTTTCATTCCAACAAAAGGGTACACCTTTCTGTGTTAGAGTGGTTAGGGGTTTGCCGATTTTGGAAAAATTCTGGATGAATCTCCGATAATAGTCGGTGAGACCCAAGAATTGACGGATTTCTGTGGGTGTTTTTGGTGCTGACCAATTCTCCATCGCTTTAATCTTTGAAGGATCCACATGAATACCCTCCTCGCTTACCACGTGACCAAGGAAAGTTACCTTCCGAATCCAGAATTCACACTTGGAAAATTTTGCGTACAGCTTCTCGGATCTAAGGGTTTCCAACACTAATCTCAAGTATTGTTTGTGACCTTCTTCGCTTCTTGAGTAGAGAAGGATGTCGTTTATGAACATGATGACGAATTTGTCTAAGGAAGGACGACATACCCGGTTCATCAGGTCCATGAACACTACCGGTGCATTGGTTAGACCGAAGGGCATCACCACGAACTCGTAGTGTCCATACCGAGTCCTAAAAACTGTTTTCAAAACATCACTCTCCTGAACTTGTAACTGATGTTACCCTGACCGAAGGTCTATCTTCGAGAAGTAACTGGCTCCCTGAAGTTGATCGAAGAGGTCATCTATTCACAGAAGGGGATATCAGTTCTTGACGGTCAACTTGTTCAGCTCACGGTAGTCGATACACATCCAGAAAGATCCATCTTTCTTCTTTACAAACAATATTGGGGCTCCCCAGGGTGAGGAACTCGGTCTGATGAACCCTTTGTTGAGTAACTCATTGAGTTGGCTGGATAACTCCTGCATTTCTGCTGGAGCTAGGCGATATGGAGACTTCGCTACAGGGGTAGCTCCAGGAATTAGGTCAATGCGGAACTCGACCTGACGCTCGGGAGGAATTCCTGGAAGCTCTTCGGGAAATACATCAGGAAAGTTACAGACTTCGGGGATGCTCGCGAGGTCTTTAACTTCCTGTTTCTCGTTGATTACATGGGCTGCAATGCACTCCTTTCATAGGAGCTTTTGAGCTTTGATGCAGGAAATGATACGAAGATTGGAACTGAGTTTATCGCCATAGATTACGAGAGTTTGACCCAAAGGAAGGTTAAGACGGATGGCTTTTTCGTAACAAAGGATATCAGCATGATTGGGACTCAACCAATCCATGCCAATGATAACATCAAAGCTCTTAATGGAAACTGGCATAAGATCTATAGGAAGTGAATGGTCATTCAGGGTAAGGGTACATCCTATGAATACATCGTTAGCACTTTCTTTCTCACTGTTAGCCATCTCGACAGTAAGCGTTTCGGTTAATGGTTGGGGGTTAGGTTTTAGATTATTTTTGAACGAATGACTAACACAACTTCTATCAGCACCCGAATCGAAAAGAATACTAGCATATGAGTTGTCGAAAAGGAACGTACCCGAGACAACAGTAGGATCGGCGACTGCTTCCTCC
The DNA here is from genome assembly GCF_052625555.1 of Lactuca saligna. Taxonomy (NCBI): domain Eukaryota; kingdom Viridiplantae; phylum Streptophyta; class Magnoliopsida; order Asterales; family Asteraceae; genus Lactuca; species Lactuca saligna. The sequence continues at coordinate 245,400,255 of NC_136420.1, read as the reverse complement.
TATCCCATGGCTAGAACTCTTCCGGTATTATCAGTTGTTGACTTCTTGGGGTAGTTCCTTTTAAAGTGCCCAACCTCTCCACAGTTATAGGAGGCTTGACCAACGCCTGCTCCAGAGGATTGATTGGCTGATTGGGCCGGAGCTTTGCAGAATCGGACCGTGTGCCCTTTCTTACCACAATTGGTACAAGATAGTTCTCGATGGGGACCGGGGTTGTGGTGATATTTTCACTTGTCACACAGAGGAAGATTTCCAGCATACCTGCTGGTAGGAGTTGGAGCTGTGGATCCCACAACAGAAGCAACAGCAACGGGGGTAGTAGCAGCACGGACTGCTATAGTCTGCTGTTTCTTGGAAGATCCTTAGGAAGATTGACCCTTCTTCTTCTTCCAGAACTTTCTCTTCTCACCACTCCTTTGAGTCGGCTCAGGAGTGGTAGTGGTTTCCTCAACATCATCGCTATGATCAATCAAGATCTGGGCTAAACTCTCGGCACTTTCATAGGTATCCGGACATGCAGCTAAAATATTTCCCTTTGTTGGATGGGTCAGCCCCCAGATGAACCTTTCTATCTTTTTACTTTCAGGAGTGACCAGTCTCGGGCAGAGAAGTGCGAGGTCATCGAATCGAGAAGTGTATGCAGCAATATCGGAACCCTTCATCTTCAAGTTCCAGAGCTCGTGCTCTAGTTTCTGCATTTCACCACGGGGATAGTATTCAACTATCAAAAGCTCTTTCATGGCTTCCCAGCCCATGGAATTGGCTATAGATAGGGTTAGAGATTTGACTCGGCCATTCCAGCAAGTCAAGGCTTCATCAATGAAGGTACAGGCTGTGAACTTGACCTTATCAGATTCCGCACAGGCACATATTTCAAAGATGGATTCGATTTTCTCGAACCATCGGGATAAGGAAATGACACCTCTAGTGCCATCAAAGGATGTTGGTTTCGCATTCATGAAGTCCTTATAGGAACCCTCCTTTCGTTGTCCCTGATTATTTTCATGGTTTTGGGGATGGGGACCACCTCCTGAGCTACCGGGGTTCATTTGTGACATGGCTACTACCATTGCAACAGTCAGAACTATCTGAAGCGATGCAAGATCAAATTGAGGTGGAGGTGGTGGCGGAGGAGGATTATCGTTGTTCTTTGACCTGGGTCTATTTCTGGGAGGCACATTGATCTAATAAGATCAGGAAAGAGATGATGATAAGTCCTCCAAATTGAATCGATAGATATGACAGTTATATATCCCAGATAAGCGATAAAGCAGGAAAGAGTTATACAAACAGATAATTTATCGCTAATGAATGATCAGGAAACAATGCTCGAATGAGGATTTCTACAAAGGATTTGCTCGAGATATACTCCCATAGTATTTCATGATTCGATACGACCACGGTTCGATGTTTGGGATATTAGGGTAAGTTTTTAGGCATGCCGCACACCACAGTCACTCACAAGCACATGTTGGCCGTGTCTCGAATGAATATAGTTGGCCAGGATATATTGACCCTAGACACGACTACACAACTGCCCAGGTTTAACCGCAGCGTACAACACCCATTTACTTATGTTTTGTTCTACTTGTAGTTACGGATGTCGACGGTTAGGTATGCTTGTATACTTTTAAAAATACTTATACTTTGAAGTATACTTTTAGTTCAAAGCACTTAGGCCCCTTAGTGTTTATAGTTTTATACCATGTAAGGTTTGGTATACTTCATTTACTATAAACAAGGGCTCTGATACCAATCAGTCACACCCTGAAAACCGAAGGCGGAAACATTTCCGGGGTGAACTCCACGTTGTGTATCAAATCCAATGCACATAGTAAGTAAAGTAAAACAACCATTACATTACATATAGAAAAAGTTTACATTTGTTTCAAAAGTATAGTTATACAAGTGATACATAGTATATATGAACAAAATGAAACGGGTCTTCTGAGCACTCCGTCTTCGAACAAAAAGGATCTTCGGGTACCTGTCTAACGTGGACCTGAGAATACAAGCAGTTTGAAAATCAGCATAAAGCTGGTGAGTTCATAAGCGGTTTTGTTCTGTAAAAATGTACAAGTTTCCTTTCTCGTTTCTGAAAATGTTGCGACCCAAGAAAATCCCATGTTAGTTTACCAACCCGAAATGTAATGTAAAAGATGTACTCACCGAACCAAACTGTAATGTAAAAGGTGTACTATGAAAATGTATTACTTTTAACACGTTTATAAAACTAACATATACCAAGTAAACTAGTTACTTAATGCATTATTACTATTATGTAAATCTCTGTTATCCAAATTGCGAGTTCCATAACCATACAATAAACTAATTAGGGCAATAAATAGTCCATCACCCTATATGACTTTCGTCACCCTTGAACCTTTCGGTTCGGCTATAGTTAGCAACCAGGTGCAGGGTAGTCAGCCCCGTATAGATCTATACACTCAAGTCACGCTCCCTATCTAAGAGATTCTGGTTACGGGGGCGGTCCTCCACTCGCGTATCTCTGTGGAGTGTTCACCGAGGACGTGTCTCCAAATATAGGATTAACGAATTTACTAGTAATAATATTGAAAGATCAATTGACTATCTTCCACTTGCGTATCTCTGTGAAGTGTTACCGAGGACAAAACCATGTTCAAATGTTATGCTTTTAACTGTTATATTGTGGGAAAACATTTGTGAAAATACAAATACAACAATTTATAATGTAATTCACAAATAACATGATAGTGTGTCCTGTAAGTTCAAACGGTTTTTTGTTACGAGTGTCAGTGTTAAAAACATATATAGTATGAAATCCAATGTATATAAAACAAGTTTTGAGTAGAAGTATCACTTGTACTTTGCTTGTATTCCCCCTGAAAATAGTGAAAACAGTGAAAATGGGTAGGGGTATGAACTCACCAGACGAGAAAACGCGACGGTTTGGATGCTATGTGACGGTTCGGGGCTTGATTACGCGCGAGGTTCCTATGTAATATGAAATGATATGCAATTGTATCTAATTAGACTTTGAACCACTAATTATACATGAATATGCACTCCAAGACGTGAAAACACTTCAATTCAAGTGTTAAGAGTGATCCGGGTAGCATCTAAGGGTGTGTAGGGCCTAAATATGGAGTTTACTCTTCAAGAGTAAACTCCTTAAGGAGTTTACGGCCCATTAACCATATCCCCATGATTTTACGGCCGTAAACTCATGGGTGGTGGGTTCTTGGATGCCAAATGGTCATACAATGCACACGGGAAGGTTCTAGGGTCGATTCCATGGCTTAGGAAGTGATTGGGACTTGAAATGGCCTTGGAAATGAGTTTAAGGTCTAAGGAGATGTTCTTGGGGAGTTTACTACCTTAAACTCATGATTTTACAACCATAAACTCATGTGTGTCTATGAATTAAGGGATTTGATGGTTGTAATTCAATCACATGTGATTCTAGGTCCAAAACAAAGCTTTTCAAGGGATTAAAGGCACCTTAACACCCTTTGTTGGGTGTTTACAGTCTAGGGATGTGGGTTTACAGTCCAAGAATGTTCTTGGGCCGTAAACTCAAGTTTAATGCATTTGAGGATGTTTTGGTGCATCACATGAAGGTTTATGAGGTTCTACACTCCCATGGAAGCATTTTGAAGGTGTTTAAGGGCATTTTGACTCATTAACATAAGTTTATGGTCCATGAATGAGGGTTTACGGTCCAAGAAAATGCTTGGGCCTTAAACTCATGTCCATACATCATATGGTATGATTTTGGGTTCCTAAGCTCATGCATGCAAGTTTCTAGGCCGAATCTAAGCCCTAGAAGTTTCTTGGAGGGGTTTTGAGGCTTCAAAACCCTCATATGAGGTGTTCACGGCCTAAGGAGGGTTCCTAGACCGTAAACACTTGTTTATGGTCTCATTCCTCATAAAAATTCCGAATTTGAAGGTCTAAGAGCATTCATGAGTTAGGGAAGTTACCTTAGTGATTTGGAGCTTGTTTTGGATGATTTTGGCAAATTTTCGGATATTAGAGAGAGAGAGAGTAGTGAGAGAAAGTTTTTTTAGAGAGAGAGTAAAAGCCTCAAAATGATGTCACTCACTCCCTTATATAGGGGTTGAGTTTGTGGCCCGGTGGAATTCTACCCGATACTGCCGTTAGACAGTGCTTTTGGTCGCACCCGATAAAGTTGCCGTAATTACGACTTAAATAAAACTAAATATTTTCTAAATGAAATATAAAATATTTTAATGTTTTTAAAATGTATTCTAGCATTATTAAAACATTAATATGAGTCGCAATAATTTAATTAAAACAAAGTTAACGGCAAATTTTGGAACTTAACGGCTTTGTTAATGAAAACGGGTTACAAATAATGGAACGAACTTCGGGTTGTCAAAGTTATGGATTTAGAGTTGGGTCATTTATTCGATGGTCGATTTTATCTCCAAGATTATATATAATTGGTATACACTACATGATTATAGAGGTAACTAATGAGGATCACTCCCCTATAAGTATTATAAGTCTACTAATAATTTCTTTTACCCCATTTTCTCATAGATACCATGGTTGGCTTTCATCAACCTGGAGATCCATACTTCCCTAACCAAGGGAATGGAGGTTGGTTAGAGGCAGAACCAGAAGAAGGCAATGCTGCACTGCTAAATGCAGAAGAGGCAGAAGAGGAATTCAAGGAGGAGTTGTCTGATGATGCCGACCCATAATCAGAAGTTGAGAATCTACCCCTGGTGGCTCCTATTCCGAACCCTAACCCTCAACTAGAGTTTAGAGGCCTAACACCGATGTGGGTTGATACCCAGAGTAGGTGGAGCCTTGAGCAGGGACAACCCCCTCCGTACAATGGAGACCGTATATTCTATCTTTGGCTTTTAACCAGCACATCGGTATTGATCGGGAGGTGATGAGTCGACCCCTGCGGGTTTCTATAGTGGATGAGAAAGCGGTATACGCTAATGACGTGATTCGAGGATGTGTGCTCGATATTTTTCGTGTCAAGTTCCCTATAGACTTGGTTCCTATAGCGATCGTGGATGCCTGCATCATCGTGGGCATGGACTGGTTGAGTAAGTTTTGGGCAGTCATTGACTACAAGAGACAGCTGGTGACTTTACAAGACCCTAGTGGGGGAGTGCTTACTGTGTATGGCGAGGGGACTCGATGTGGGTCAGCGTTTTGTTCGGCTGCCAGGGCGAGACAGAGTTTGCAGCAGGGCTGCAGTGGATTCATAGCCTATATGATGGACACTCGAGAGGTCGCGGGAGGCCAAATTTAGTTGACGAGGTTCTAGTAGTATGCGAGTTTTTGGATGTGTTCCCAGAAGAATTACCAGGTGTGCCTCCGGAAAGGCAAGTGGAGTTCCGTATCGATCTGGTTCCGGGAGCGGCGCCCATCGCCAAGGCGCCTTATCGCCTCGCTCCACCAGAAATGCAGGAGTTATCCTCGCAGCTTCAGGAGCTGTTGGGAAAGGGGTTTATTCGATCGAGTAGCTCACCTTGGGGAGTGCCGATTATATTTGTCAAGAAAAAGGATGGTTCACACCGGATGTGTATTGACTACCGGGATTTGAACAAGTTGACGGTTAAAAACCGGTATCCGTTACCTAGGATCGGTGATCTGTTCGATCAGTTGTAGGGGGCATCTTGGTTCTTTAAGATAGACTTGAGGTCGGGTTATCATCAGATGAGGGTTCGGGATGAAGATATTCAGAAGACTGCATTCAGAACTCGTTATGGACATTACGAGTTTGTGGTGACTCCTTTTGGGCTCACCAATACCCCGGCTGCGTTCATGGATCTTATGAACAGGGTGTGCAGGCCGATGCTGGATCGGTCGGTGATCGTATTAATTGATGATATTTTGGTATATTTGAGGTCTAGGGAGCAGCATGAGGAGCATTTGAGGGAAACTCTTGGAGTATTGAGATCGGAGAGCCTGCATGCCAAATTCTCCAAGTGTGATTTCTGGTTACGAGAGGTCCAGCTCCTTGGGCACCTTGTTAACCAGAAAGGGATATTGGTCGATCTGGCCAAGATCGAGGTGGTGATGAAATGGGAAGTGTCGAGATCGCCCACTGAGATCAGGAGCTTTCTGGGATTGGCAGGCTATTATCGAAGGTTTATCAAGGATTTCTCCAAGATCGCCGTGCCACTTACTAAGATGACCCGGAAGGGTGTTTCATTTTCATGGGGATCGGAGCAGCAGTCCTCATTCGAGACCCTTCATCAGAAATTGTGCGAGGCCCCGGTGCTTGCACTCCCGGAAGGGATGGCGGATTTTGTGGTATACTGTGATGCATCTATATCTGGATTAGGGGTAGTGCTTATGCAGAGGGGACGGGTTATAGCGTATGCTTCGAGGCAGCTGAAGCCTCATGAGTCGAGATATCCCACCCACGACCTGGAATTGGGGGCTGTGGTGTTTGCCCTCAAGATCTGGCGTCACTATCTTTATGGGGTTCGGTGTACCATATACACGGACCACAAGAGTCTGAAGTACTTGATGGATCAGCCAAATATGAATATGTGTCAGAGGAGATGGTTGGATGTGGTAAAGGATTATGATTGTGAGATGATGTACCACCTGGACAAGGCTAACGTAGTGGCCGATGCGTTGATCCGTAGGGCGGAAAGTGCCCCGATCCGAGACGTTTGTATGAGGATGACGGTGATGACTCCGATTTTGGACACTATCCGAGGAGCCCAGGCTGAGGCTGCGAGACCAAAAAACCAGAAGAGGGAGTGGGTTGTCGGTCAGGTATCAGAATTCATTACAGATGGTCGGGGACATAGGAGATTTCAGGGTCGGATTTGGGTACCATTTGTGGGCGGTACGCGTACTATTTTGATGGAGGAAGCGCATCGATCGAAATTCTCGATCCATCCCGGGGCTACTAAGATATGTATTTGGACCAAAAGAAGGAGTATTGGTGGTCCTGTATGAAGAGGGATGTTGCATGGTTTGTCGAGAGGTGCCTGACTTGTCGTTAGGTTAAGGCCGAGCACCAGCGTCCGCACGGTAAATTGCAGCTGTTGGAGATTCCCGAATGGAAGTGGGAACAGATTACCATGGATTTTATCACCAAATTACCAATGACTGCGAGGGGAGTCGATGCAATTTGGGTGATTGTGGATAGATTGACGAAGAGCACTCATTTTCTAGCCATCAGTGAGAGCTCTTCTGCGGAGAAGTTGGCAGAGTTATATGTGAAGGAGGTGGTATCGCGGCATGGGGTTCCAATGTCGATCGTTTCAGATCGAGATGTGCGATTTACTTCCAGGTTTTGGACGAAGTTTCATGAGGAGTTGGGTACGAGGCTGCATTTTAGTACCGCATACCACCCGCAGACGGACGGACAGAGCGAGCGGACGATTCAGACACTTGAGGATATGCTCCGAGCATGTGTTTTGGATTTTGGAGGGAGTTGGGATACCTATTTACCCTTAGTAGAGTTTTCGTACATCAACAGCCATCATTCGAGCATGGGTATGCCACCTTTTGAGCTGTTGTATGGGAGGAGGTGTCGCACCCCCATCTGCTGGGGAGAGGTGGGGCAACGGGTAATGGGTAGCACAGAGATTGTTCTCCAGACGACCGCACAGATACAGCAGGTTAGGAAGAGATTGTTGACCGCACAGAGTCGCCAGAAGAGTTATGCGGACAGGCGTCGGTCCGAGCTCGAGTTTCAGGTTTGTGACCTTGTGCTCCTAAAGGTCTCTCCTTGGAAAGTAGTGATATGATTCAGGAAGAGGGGCAAGTTGGGACCCCGGTATATTGGACCTTTCAGGGTAATCGCTAGGGTAGGTAGGGTAGCCTACCTGTTGGATCTACCTGCTGAGTTGGGACAGATCCACGACACCTTTCATGTCTCGCAGTTGAGGAAATGTATTGCCGACGAGTTGGCAGTGGTGCCATTAGATGATATTTAGGTGGATACAGGCCTAAACTATGTTGAGAGACCAATGGCGATCAGGGATCTAAAGGATAAGGTTCTAAGGAACAAGGAAGTACCCTTGGTACAAGTGCAGTGGCAACATCGGAAGGGGTCCGAGCTAACATGGGAGTCCGAGTCTGAGATGCGGGATCAGTATCCATAATTGTTTTCAGTGTGAGACTTCGGGGACGAAGTCTGGTTCTAGTGGGGGAGAATCGTAACAGCCCGAAATCCAGGTACCCTTCTATTTAACCCTTCATCTTTGATTTGTTTCCATTTAGGGTTTGCATGTTAGGCGAGTACGTTGTGCGTACTCGCACGCTTCATTTGAACGCGTTCACCCTCAGGTACACTGGGCGTACCCAAGGTTACTTTGGGCGTAACTGGTCCAGACCTAAAAACCGTAATTACTTCGGAGGGCTATAAAAGGAATGTGTGGCTCGACTTCTCAGCCACCATCCCTCAGAAAGAAACCCTAAATAGAGTGTGCATTCATTCTTAGGCCATTTGTGAGTATTCTAAGCTTGGAGGTGCCATTTCAAGGTAGCAAAGGAGAAGAAGAGCTCATTGGGAAGGCTAGAAGTGGTGTTCAAGTGTGGATATGAGCTTTGCAAAGGTTGAAGCTAAGGTAAAAAGTTTGGACCTTGACATATAGTTCTTGTAATATGCTTCAAGTGCCATTTCTAGGGTTTTAGTCCCAAAGGTGGAGACGTTTTGAGCAAATGGTCTCCATAAGCTTAGATCCATCATATTTCTGGTCTATTTGAGTTGAAGACTAATAAAAATGTAATCTTGGACGTGAATGTTGCACCATGCATGAGATCTAGATCCTTGATTTGGAGTAGAATGATGTTAAGGAGTGTAGGAGCCTTTACAGCCATGCCAAGGCTTAAAGGTTTCGACTTTATGGGTAAAGATGGATAAATAAACCCGGATCTAGAAGTTGGAGTAATGGCTTAACCGATTAAGACCAGAAATGATGTATGCTAAAGTCTGATGATTACGCTGGGTGGAGACCCCGATCCATGGGTTGGCGATGTACGCCCCGCGTACATCAAGCAGTACGCCCCCGTACTCAAAAGGTTTACTTTTGTTGACTTTTAGGGTTTTGGTCAACATGAAGACTTTGGGTTAAGGAAGGGTAAAATGGTCTTTTACCCTCTAAGGAATGATGATAAGGGGTAAAGTCTAGTTGTGGAAGTCTTTAATTATTAAAATGATATTTTTATGATTAGGCGAGGTAGAGTCGTCGTTGGGATTTGGAGATAGTGAGTACGCGAATTTCTAGACTTTCCATAAGGTGAGTTTTCTCACTATACTGTACCCGGAAGGGTTTTTATTGTGTGACCGGAAGGTCGGATATGTTATGAGTTATATGCATTGTATATGATAAGTTAATCGATATTATGTGCTATGTATGATATGTTTGATATGGGCTGGAAGGCATTATGTTATGGGCCGGAAGGCGTATATGTTATGGGCCGGAAGGCGTTGTGTCGTGGATCGTAAGGTTGACGCAGGTAGGACCAGAAGGTTTACCGAGTCGGGACGGAAGTCCCCTGAGATACATGGACCGGAAGGTCAGGGCCTGGAAAGGCGTATGTGCGTAAGTAGTATTTTGGGGAACTCACTAAGCGTTTATGCTTACAGTTGTTGTGTTATGTGTTTCAGGTACTAGCGAGGACCGTGGGAAGGCGCCGGCGTGAGTGTACACACTGACGGAGGAACTGTTTTTATGATCATGGGATGTATTTTGTTATGATAACATTGTTACACATTTGAATTTCGGAATATTAAACGATGGTTTTGATGTTTGCAAAAATGAAAATTTTGTTTTAAAATTTACGTTGTTACACATGGGATTAAGCGTAAGTGGATGGTCGTAGTCAATGTCCTTGACTATTACATCTCAGATTTCTTCACTAACTGAGGGTGTTAGCTACTATGTTGGCTTAACCGGGATGACAACAAGTTTCAGATTTGTGGTCATTATAGTAGCTCAACCCGCAGGGGTTCTCTTGACTCTAGCTCCCATTCCGTGGGATAGGATGAACGGTTTTACTATGAGGTTCATGGTAGAACTCATACTTGTCTTAACCACTAATACTTGGTGTATGCAAGCCGTATATAATTGAGGTCGGCAGGATGTTCAGTTGTGCGACTCCGCCCCAGACCCACAATTCAACGAGGAATAGGGAGTAGGGAGGAAACACACATCTTAAATCTTTTTGATCTCAATTATATATCACCCTTATGCATATACTTAGTTATAGCGGTTAGTCCCATGAGTTCTATCCTATGGATACGCGAACCTAATTGCAAGGTGCGAAGGGTATTTCTGGGTATCTACGGTGTCTGTTTCGGGAGGTTATCATCTTCGGGAATGCCTGCAGTGCCTTTCGCTTCGGTTTCTATCTGTCAAAAAGGGGTTGGCTAACAGCGCACAGTACCTTTCTCCTGGGTACTTCGGAAGGTTTGAAATACGTGTGACAATTGACGAATCGTATTAGTCTTTATTATTTTCATTTTGTTTAGGTTCGGAAGAACCTTTATTTGCCGAAATGGCTATGGAGAAAGTTCTGTTTACACAACACTAAGGATTTACACGTGGTTGCACGATGTCGAACCATGATTGATAGAGGCGTCGAAGTTGGCTTACTTCGACATGGTATAGAATGAGATTCGATATGGTCATGTGATGAACGGGCACACAAGTTCTAGGCATCTCGGGTTTCATCCCGTGTATCTCTATCGCGGATACTTGGACTGATAGAGTCGACGCGGAACTATAGAGGGTCCTGAGTGTTTCTGAGTGGAGTACCTTTTCATGAACGGATTCTCACGAGGCATTTCTATAATCGCCTAACATATACTAGTCATGTATAATTAAGGTGGGGAGGATTGTTGACTGAGCGAGTCCGTCCTAAATCCACAACCAAACGAGGAACAGGAAATGAGGCGGCATTCACTCACTCTAGATCTATCCATCTCAATTATACATGCCCGTAACATATATATCTAGCCATTATAGTTTTACCTGATGAATTTTTTAAATTTTATAATAGTGTTGCGACTTTCGCCTTAATGGGGAAGTATTTACATTTAGAATTAGTCTTTTAATGTTTTCGGTTAGTTATCTGAGATTGAGAGACATACCAAAATCCTACCGAGTTCCTTGATGCTTCTCCTTCAACATTAGAGTTAGACTCCTCCTGTGCCTTTGTTGTTTCCTTCGGTTGGACAATCCTTTTTGAAGTGTCCAATCTCACCACATAGACGGCAAATTGGATTGGCCGCCACATTGGTGGTTGATGTAATAAACTCAACCGGGGTTCTGCAGACGCGAGCAGTATGCCCCTTCATGTTGCACCTAACACAAAAGAGTTCCCGGCATATACCATGATGATGGTAGCTACACTTGCTGCAGTGGGGAAGGCTTCCTAGGTATGGTCTTCTTGAAGTCGGGATGGAAGGATTTACAGGGGTATTGACTATCTCAGCTTGCTGACCTTCGGGAGGTCCTTGGGTTGTCACATGTTTATAGTCTTATACCATGTAAGGTTTGGTATACTAGTTCACTATAAACAAGGGCTCTGATACCAATCTGTCACACCCCGAAACCCAAGGCAGAAATGTTCTGAGGCGGAGGTGACTTCATGTTAAGTATCATAACCAATGTACATAGTAAGCAAAGTAAACAAACATTACATTACATATCAGAATTTACATCTGTTCAACAGTAAAATGTTAAAAGTGTTATACATATGTATATATATGAACAAAAGTTAAGACGAGTCTTCTGAACACTCCGTCTTCTCGAAAAGATCGCGGGTACCTTTCTAATATGGACCTGAGAATACAAGCAGTTTGAAAATCAGCATAAAGCTGGTGAGTTCATAAGATGTTTGTTTTCTGAAAATGTACAAGTTTCCTTTGGTTTTCTGAGAAATTTTGTTATCCAAGAAAATCGCATATTTTCTTATAAGTTTGGTTGAATTATCCGTTATTATACGATCCGGTTATGTACAGTTTGTTATCCCAGGAAAAACCCTTATTTTCCTAAAAGTAAAGTTTAGTTATTGAATCCAAATGTAATGTACAATTATCTATCATACTTGTTGTATTAGCTAGGTATTTTGATATCCTAGTTATTCTACACTTGAATATATCGAGAGGTGTGTTTTCGTATTCGTATTCCTATTCCTATTCATATTCGTATTCGTATTCGTATTCGTATTTGTATTCGTATTATTACTTTTGTATTTGTTCTGTTCCTAGCTGTACTTTCGTATTCGTTCTGTTCCTAACTGTATTTTCGTATTCATTCTGTTCCTATTCGTATTCCTATTCCTATTTGTATTCGTATTCGTATTCGTATTCGTATTTGTATTCGTATTCGTATTCGTATTCGTATTCGTATTCGTATTCGTTTTCGTTTTCGTTTTCGTATTCGTATTCGTATTCGTATTCGTATTCGCATTCGTATTCGTATTCGTATTTGTATTCGCATTCGTATTCGTATTTGTATTATTACTTTTGTATTTGTTCTGTTCCTAACTGTATTTTCGTATTCATTATGTTCCTATTCGTATTCGTATTCCTATTTGTATTCGAATTCGTATTTGCATTCATATTCGTATTCCTATTCATATTCCTAATCCTATTCCTATTCCTATTTGTATTCGTATTCGTATTCGCATTCGCATTCGTATTCGTATTCATATTCATATTCGTATTCGTATTCGTAGTCGTAGTCGTATTCGTATTCATATTCGTATTCGTATTCGTATTCACATTTGTATTCGTATTCGTATTCGTATTTGTATTTGTATTCGTATTATTACTTTTGTATTTATTCTGTTCCTAGCTGTACTTTCATATTCGTTCTGTTCCTAACTGTAGTTTCGTATTCGTTCTGCTCCTAGCTGTACTTTCGCTCCTAGCTGTACTTTCGTATTCGTTCTGTTCCTAGCTGTACTTTCGTATTCGTTCTGTTCCTAGCTTTACTTTCGTGTTCATTCTGTTCCTAGCTATACTTTTGTATTCGTATTCATATTATTTCTTATTGATGATTAGTATGAATTATTCGTAAATTATGAAATATAACGTAGATTATAACACTTTATCAAGAAATCTATGGTAGTCTGAAAGCTAACTCTGTAATTTGAATTATTGGTTAACACAGTTTTCGATATTTAAAAACATACAAAATATAAACATTTGAACTAAAATAATAAGTTTGGGTACAAGATTTCCTTGTACTTTTGCTTGTATTCCCCCCCCCCCTGAAAACATTTGAAAAACATTGAAAAAGGGTAGGGGTATGAACTCACCGGTCGAGAAGTGTGTCGGATTGGATGCTAAGTGTCGGTTCGGGGCTTGATAACGCGTGAGGTTCCTATGTAATATGAAATGATATACAAATGTATCTAATTAGACTTTAAATCACTAATTAGATATGATTATTCACTCCAAGACGCGAAAACACTTCAAATCAAGTGTTTGGAGTGACCTGGGTGACATCTAAGGATGTATAAGGCTTGGATATGGAGTTTACCCCTCAAGAGTAAACTCACAAGAGGTTTTATGGCCCTAATGACCCACTCTACATGATTTTACGGCCATAAACTCTTGGTGGGGTGTTCTATGGTGCTAAATGGTCTTATATCACTTGGGAAAATTGGCTAGGATTAAATCTAGGGCATATGAATGGATTAAACTCTCATATGGACCATTTAATGCAGTTTACGACAGTAAACTTGGAGTTTAAGGCCGTAAACTCCCCCACACTCAATCCTTTGATGTTTTGGTGGTCCTAGGTCCCTTACAAGTGTTTCTAGTCAAGTCTACAAGCCATGGAATGAGTTAAAGGTATCATTTGACCATGTTTTAGGAGTTTACGGCCTAAGAAGATGTTCTTGGGTGGTCTACGGCAGTCAACTTCTATGGCGGTAGTTTTGGCATGTTTAAGGTCCTTAACTTGATTGTGGTTGCATCTAGGCTCATTTCTAAGGCTTATGGTGTGTTTAAGTGGCATCTTAACACATAAAAATGAGTTTACCCCCCCCCCCCCCCCATGAATATGTGTTTACAGTCCAAGCATGTGATTTGGCCATAAACTCATGTTTGTACCTTAAATGAAGAGTTTAAAGTGTTCTAAGTCCATGCAAATAGGTCCTTAAGTCATATCTAAGCTCCAAATGAGGTTTGGAAGGGTTTTATGGCACAAAAACCCCATTTATGTGAGTTCACGGCCTAGGGATGTTCTAGGACTGTAAACTCATGCTAATGGTCTTATTCCTCATACAAATCACAAATTTGAAGGCCAAAGGTGTTAAACTAGGAGCTAGGATAGTTACCTTGATGATTTAAAGCTTGATTTGGATGATTTTGGCTCAAAATCGGATTTTAGAGAGAGAGTTGTCACACCCCGAAAACCAAAGGCGGAAACGTCTCCGGGGTGGACTACCACGTTGTGTATCAATTCCAATGTACATAGTAATCACAGTAAACAAACATTACATTACATATATATGAAAGTTTACATTTGTTCAAAAGTAAAGTTATACAAGATATACATATGCATCATATTAACAAAAGTTGAGACGAGTCTTCCACGCACTCCGTATTCACCAAAAGAGATCATCGGGTACCTGTCTAACTTGGACCTGAGAATACAAGCGGTTTGAAAATCAGCATAAAGCTGGTGAGTTCATAAGCGGTTTTGTTTTGTGAAAATGTATCGGTTTCCTTTAGTTTCCGAAAAGATTTGTTATCCAAGAAAATCCCATATTTTCTTATGTGAAGTTGGTTAAGTTATCATTTGTTACCAATTCGATTATGTATTGTATTTTTCCCCAGGAAAATCCCGTATTTTCCTAATTGTGAGATCGGTTGTATAACACAAGTATAGTTTAACACACAAAACTATATAATGAAAATCTTGGGATCACTATCCCGAAAGACATATAAGATAGTTTAACACATTTGAAAGTACAGATTTAAGATCATGGGACTATCATCCCGGACTAACACGAGATAAGTTGATGTATATATGTAAATATAGATTGAAACCATGGGATCACTATCCCAAATAAGTTACAGATTTAGAAACCATGGGATCACTATCCCGTATAAGATATAGATTTAGAAAACCATGGGATCACTATCCCATATAAGATATAGTTAAAGACACAAAACCTTAGGATCATTATCCTGTATAAGATATGGATTTAGAAAGCCATGGGATCACTATCCCGTATAAGTTAAAGTTACAAAACCATGGGATCATTATCCCGTATAAGATATAGTTTAAGACCATGGGGAAAGGCATCTCGTACAAGTTGTAAATACAAACCATGGGATCACTATTCCGAACTAGATACAAAATAGTTGGATTAATACCATGGGATCACTATCCCGAAAGAGATATAGAAATAAACCATGGGATCACTATCCCGAACGAGACGTAGTTTCTGAACCCAAACTGTGAATAAGCTGGTATTAATACATATTGTGAGTCGGGTAACCATACTAATACGACAACGTGACCTCCTTGACGTTTGTCAGACGTCGAACGATATCCAGAAATTTGTCACCCTAGGCGTGCCCGCCTAACTGTAGCTAGCAGTTAAGGTGTGGGATTGTCAGTCCCGAATAGATCTATTCACAAATTCCGCGCTCTCCCTCTAGGAGACTCTGGTTACACTTCCGGGGAGGATTTACTGATCATCCATAAAGGGTAGTGACTATCTCACAAACTAGTACTAAACTATTCACAGGGTTCTTGTAAGATATCGACATACAGAAGATTATGAAACATAGTACAGTAAAGTATAGATACATACATGAAATTATAGGATAATACATTCAAATGATACGGAGATAAACTGAAACAAACATAGTTTATCTAATAACTTGGTATAGATATCAGTATACGATAGAAAGAACAGTAAAGACCCCCAAATTATTCCCATAATAATTTGATTAGTTTGATTGTTTCCTTAACTAAAATCCATTTAGTTGAAATCGAATAGTCATTCCTTATGCTCAACATAACACATAAGGAGTAAAAGAGTTTATAGGTTTGTCAAGATTGTTTGAAACACATCAATGTTGTGATTGGAAAACAGTTATAGTTTGCTTGTATTCCCCCCCTGAAAACATTGAAAACAGTGAAAAAGTCGTAGGGGTATGAACTCACCGAACGAGGTACGAGACGGTTTGGATGCTAAGAGCTGAGCCGGGACTTGTAAACGCACGAGGTTCCTAATTATGAAGTAAAGATACACATTTGTATCTAATTAGGACTTAGATTGATTGTCGGATAGGGACCAATGCTTCAGGTCGTGATAACACTCCGATACAAGTGTTTGGAGTGACCCGGGTGGCGTTTAGGGACATGAGTGACACAAGGGACTTGGGAGATGAGTTGGGACATCAAAGGAACACTCCCTTTAAGGGAGTTTACGGCCAAAACACCCTTCCCCATGAGTTTACGGCTGTAAACTCATGATGGGTGGTTTATGGTGCCTTTTGGACTTCCAACACTTAGGGGATAATTTCTAGACTTGGTTTAAGGACTTGGAATGATTACTAAACATCAAATAGATCCCTTTTATGGGAGTTTACAGCCTAGCTTAGCTCCATGGCCGTAAACCCCTATTTTTCCAAGAAAATGATGTTAAATGGTTCCAAAACAAATCACATGTGATTGGTAGAATTAATCCAAGGCCTAACATGAGTTTGCAAGGGATTTATGGGGTGTTTATGGATTTTACGGCCCATGAAACCCCTTTCATGGCCGTAAACTCTAGTATATGGTGTTCCAAGGTGTTTAAAGGTCTAGAACATGCATGAAAGGACTTCTAAAATTCATCTAAGGGCCTTAGGGGTGTATAGTTTGCATCTTAACACCAAAAATTTTGGAGTTTACGGCCCAAGAACATGTCTTGGCCGTAAACCCTTAGAAACCCCATAAATGTTGTGTTTTAGGCCCTCAAAGTATTTTTGGTTGGTCCCTTGATTTATTCCAAGGCTTTTGGTGGTGTTGGATGGCTTTCTAACACTTTAGAATGAGATTTATGCCAAGTTTTGTGGAGTTTACAGCCCAAGAACTCTCCTTGGCCGTAAACTCATCTAAGTCCCTCAAAATTAATGTTTCAAGTGTCTAAATGCAAGAATCAAAGTCCTATAATTCATATCTAAGCTATAGTGGTGATTTGGAAGGGTATAAGGGCATGAAAACCCTCATTATGTGAGTTTACGGCCCAAGAATGATCCTTGGCCGTAAACTCCTCCAAACATCACAAAATGCAAGCATTACATGTTTAGATTACATATATTAAAGTCTCATAGCCATATCCAAGGTCCAAACTAGTCA
Source organism: Lactuca saligna (assembly GCF_052625555.1). Taxonomy (NCBI): domain Eukaryota; kingdom Viridiplantae; phylum Streptophyta; class Magnoliopsida; order Asterales; family Asteraceae; genus Lactuca; species Lactuca saligna. Next base: position 245,382,934 of record NC_136420.1, on the reverse strand, counting down.
AGGAAGGGTTTAAAGGCTCAAAACCCCTTATATTTGGTGTTTACGGCCTAAGCATCTTCTTAGGCCGTAAACTCACATACATTGTCCAATTTCATGTTTAAATCTCGAATTTGAAGGCTAAAGATGCTATAGATTAAAGCTAGGGAGTTACCTTAAGGATTTGAAGCCTTAAAATTGAGTTTTGGACACTAAATCTTTGGATTTTGGAGAGAGGTTAGAGAGAGAGTAGTGAGAGAAGGAAAAAGCTTCAAATGAAAGCTGAAACTCGTTTATATGGTTCCCAAAATTTGCACGCGGTGGAATTCTACCCGATACCGACGCTAAACGCGGCTTTTGGTCGCACCCGATTGAGTTTCCGTCACCCGACTGGAACATTTTTAAAACTTATTAAATAATGATTTTGGGCGAATAACATAAGTTCCTGAGTGCTTTAGACACTCATTAGGATAAAATAAACATATAAATTATACAAATAAATTCCAAAGAGAAATCGGAACGAATCCGGTAACGGCGACTTTTTCCAGGTAGAACGGGTTTTGGCGATCAACAAATTTCGGGTTGTTACATTATCCCCCCGTTAGAGGGAATTTCGTCCCGAAATTCAAAGAATAGGATATAGATCATGAGTTTGAAATGAAACTCGAATGGATTCGATATTTTGGATCATCACTTTCTCAAGTGGAATCGGGTCTCTACGAAGGTTTCGAAACATACGATATGGAATTAAACTTTAGATGTTCGAATGAAATTCCCGGAAACACTTCGGGACAGACATTTAGTAGAAAGAACTACTAACTTCTCGTTTCTCAATGACCACAGAAACGAGGTATGCGGTAATTCGTGTCACACCCCAAAACCATATAAAAGTACTCATAAAACATTTAAAAGTGTGAATTATAGGGGTATGAACTCACTTGAAAGATCGGAGGATACGGGATGAAAACCGGACAGAATTTCGACTCGAGAAAGTGGATTTCCTCGGGATTCTCGGGAGCACAAACGACCTTTGGGACTTGAGCAAAGTGATCGGGCTTCGGGGTAGCATGGGCACAGAAAACGAGGCAAGAACGCAAGAGAAATGAGAGAAATGGTGCCTTTTCTTCGGAACCCTTGCATCCCTTTTATAGGGTGTAACAACGTAAAATTTCCAATTTAATTTTTCATTTTTAAATCACAAAATGTATATTATATCATAATCTCAAAGCCATAACAACAGTGTTCTCAAACAAATCCCAAGATCTCTCTTAACATAAACTCCATCGGTGTGGGTGTGTACAAGTCAAGCCTTCGCCTTCCCACGGTCCTCGCTGGTATCTGAGACATCAAACACAACAATTGTAAGCATAAATGCTTAGTGAGTTCCCCAAAATACCACATATCACAAATACGCCACTCAAGGCTATACCCAACCCTCCGGTTAAGATGTCTCAGCGGGACCCTCCAGTCCCGCAGCTCGTCGGACCCTCCGGTCCAGCCATAGCTCGTTGGGCCCTCCGGTCCGGTCTATATAATCATGCAGCATACAAATAACACATAGCACGAAATCTCTAAGACAATACATAAACTCATACATAGCACATGATACCCTTTGGTCAACTCGAAATACCTACTCAAGGTAATGTATAGTGAGAAGACTCACCTCGTGTATCTCGGTAACTCGTAAATCTCGTAACTACTAGTGCTCGATCTCCCGAGCTATCGTCCTCCTACAACACAAGCATAACTCTACTTAATACCACCTTGATCTGGCTGACTAACACTATAAAGTCAAACTAGTCAATCCTAGTCAACGGTCAATGGTCAATGGTCAACGGTTGATTCGACTCGCCGAGTCTGGCGTGGACTCGCCGAGTCCCGACGGGAACCCGATCCCTCTGAATCTCTTCTGATTCACCGAGTCACTCACCCGACTCGATTACTCAGTCCCTGGTTTGTAATCACTGAACAACCCGTACCAACTCGCCGAGTCTGGGATTGGAGTCGGCGAGTGCATTCCATGCACAACCTCAAACGACCTTCTAAGGTCAGATGCACTCTAGTAACTCATAGATCCAGTCCCCTTAAGCTTATTGACCATGTAAAGTCCAAGTCTTGGTGCTCATTAAGCATCAAATAGCTCATTAATGGTGTTTTAGCCTCAAATACATTGATCCCAACCCAAAACCTCCATGGATGCACATAAAGCTTGGGCAAGTAGGTGCTCTGGACCTCTATGGGTCCAGATTCAGAGCCATAACTCGCCAAGGGACTATGAGGATACTAGATCTAGCCACAAATGGGTTCAAAAACCCTAAATCTATATGAACATCACAAATACAAGGCAGAATTCGAATGGTACCTCGGATGTGATGTCCTAGACCTTAGTTCTTCAAGAATCCACCCCTCTCTTGCTTCCTCTTGGCTAGATCTCCTCTTCCCTTGCTAGACAACAACTCCAAGAATCAACAATGGCTCCTTCCCTCACTTGAATCACTCAAATGCTCTAGGATTTCACTCTAGGGACTAATGAGTGCAAATGACTGCCATAAGGCCCTTTAAATAGGCCTCAAACCCGAGAAATTAGGGTTTCATAAAACAGCGCAGACTCGTCGAGTCCACCACGGCGACTCGCCGAGTCCGGGCATCAATCCGGGTGAAAAACCGCGTCTCAACTCGATGAGTCTACGCACCAACTCGCCGAGTCCTTCCACAAAACTCAAAATAAAAAGATTAATTAATATACCTAAAATCTCGGATGTTACAATTCTCCCCCACTAGAATCCGACATCTCCCTTGAAGTCTCATTCCTGAAATAACTCTGGATGTTGCTCCCGCATCTCCCGCTCCAGTTCCTAGGTCAACTCGGATCCTTTCCGATGTTGCCACTGAACCTGTACCAGAGGCACTTCCTTGTTCCTCAGAACCTTGATCTTCCGATCCACAATCGCAACTGGTCTCTCCGTGTAGTTCAGGCTCGCATCCACCTGAATGTCCTCTAACGGCACCACTGCCGACTCGTCGGCAATACATTTTCTCAACTGCGAGACATGAAAAGTATCATGGATCTGCCCTAACTCAGTAGGTCGATCCAACCGGTACGCTACCCTGCCTACCCTAGCAATTACCCTGAAGGGTCCAATATACCGGGGTCCCAACTTGCCCTTCTTCCTGAATCGTATCACTCCTTTCCAAGGAGAGACCTTTAGGAGCACAAGGTCACCAACCTGAAACTCGAGCTCGGACCAACATCTGTCCACATAACTCTTCTAGCAACTCTGTGCAGTTAACAACCTCTACCTGACCTGCTGAATCTGCTCGGTCGTCTGGAGTACAATCTCCGTGCTACCCATCACCCGCTGCCCCACCTCTCCCCAGCAGATGGGGGTGCGACACCTCCGCCCATACAACAACTCAAAGGGTGGCATACCAATGCTCGAATGATGGCTGTTGTTGTACAAAAACTCTGCTAAAGGTAGATAGGTGTCCCAGCTCCCTCCAAAATCCAAAACACATGCTCGGAGCATATCCTCAAGTGTCTGAATCGTCCGCTCGCTCTGACCGTCCGTCTGCGGGTGGTATGCGGTACTGAAATGCAGTCTCATACCCAACTCCTCATGAAACTTCTTCCAAAACCTGGAAGTAAAACGCACATCCCGATCTGAAACAATCAGCATTGGAACCCCATGCCGCGATACTACCTCTCTCACATATAATTCCGCCAACTTCTCTGCAGAAGAGCTCTCGCTAATGGCTAGAAAATGAGTGCTCTTCGTCAGCCTATCCACGATCACCCAAATCGTATCAACTCCCCTCACAGTCCGTGGCAATTTGGTGATAAAGTCCATGGTAATCTGTTCCCACTTCCATTCGGGAATCTCCAGCAGCTGCAATTTGTCGTGCGGCTGCTGGTGCTCGGCTCTAACCTGACGACAAGTCAGGCACCTCTCGACGAACCATGCAACATCCCTATTCATACATGGCCACCAATACTCTTTCCTTAGGTCCAAATACATCTTAGTAGCCCCGGGATGAATCGAGAATTTTGATCGATACGCTTCCTCCATCAAGATAGTACGCGCACCGCCCACAAACGGTACCCAAATCCGACCCTGAAAAGTTATTAGTCCCCGACCATCCGTAACGAATTATGATACCTGACCGACCATCCGCTCCCTTTTCTGATTTTCTGATCTCGCAGCCTCAGCCTGAGCCCCTCGGATGGTGTCCAAAATTGGGGTCATCACCGTCAACCTCGAACAAATATATCGCATCGGGGCACCCTCTGCCCTACGACTCAGGGTGTTGGCTACCACATTAGCCTTTCCCGGGTGGTATAGGATCTCGCAATCATAATCCTTTACCACATCGAACCATCTCCTCTGACGCATATTCAGATTCGGCTGATCCATCAAGTACTTCAAGATCTTGTGGTCCGTGTATATCGTACACCGAACCCCATACAGATAGTGACGCCAGATCTTGAGGGCGAAGACCACAGCCCCCAAATCCAGATCATGGGTGGGATATCTCGTCTCATGAGGCTTTAACTGCCTCGACGCATACGCGATCACATGCCCTCTCTGCATCAACACCGCTCCCAATCCCGATATCGATGCATCATAGTACACCATGAAATCCTCCATCCCTTCCAGTAATGCAACCACGGGAGCTTCGCACAGTCTTTGGCGAAGGGTCTCAAATGAGGTCTGCTGCTCCGGACCCCATGAGAAAGTAACACCCTTCCGGGTTAACTTAGTAAGTGGCACATCAATTTTGGAGAAGTCCCTGATAAATTTCCGATAGTAGCCTGCCAGCCCTAAGAAGCTCCGGATCTCCGTAGGTGACCTCGGCACCTCCCAACTCATCACAACCTCGATCTTGGCCGGGTCAACCAATATCCCATTCTGGTTAACGAGATGCCCTAAGAACTGGACCTCCCGTAACCAAAAATCGCACTTGGAGAATTTGGCGAATAGCCTCTACGATCTCAAAACTCCGAGGAGCTCCCTCAAATGCTCCTCGTGCTGCTCTCTGGTCCTCGAATACACCAAGATGTCATCAATGAATGCAATTACCGATCGATCCAACATCGGCCTACACACCCTGTTCATGAGGTCCATGAATGTCGCGGGTGCATTGGTGAGCCCGAATGGCATCACCACGAACTCGTAATGCCCGTAACGAGTCCTAAACGCTGTCTTCTGGATATCCTCATCCCGAACTCTCATCTGGTGATTTCCCGACCTCAGGTCTATCTTGGAGAACCAAGATGCCCCGTGCAACTGATCGAATAGATCATCGATCCTCGGTAATGGATAACGGTTGTTGACCGTCAACTTGTTCAGCTCCCGATAATCAATGCACATTCGGTGTGAACCATCCTTTTTCTTGACAAAAAGGATCGGCTCTCCCTAGGGAGAGCTACTGGGACGGATGAACCCTTTCCCCAACAGCACCTGCAGCTGTGAGGATAACTCCTGCATCTCTGGCGGCACTAGGCGATAGGTGCAGCCCCGGGAATCAAATCGATACGAAACTCCACTTGCCTCTAGGGAGGGACGCCCGACAACTCCTTGGGTAACACGTCCCAGAACTCACGCACTATCGGCACATCATCCACTGAACTTGGCCTCCCAAGAGCCTCTCGTACATCCGTCACATAGGCCACGAATCCCTTGCAGCCCTGCTGCAAGCTCCGCATCGCTCTAGCAGCCGAACAAAATACCGAACAACCACGAGTCTCCTCGCCATAAATTGTCAGCACTCCCCCACTAGGATCTCGGATCATCACTAACTGACGCTCGCAATCTATGACAACCCCGAAACAGCTCAACCAATCCATGCCCACTATAACACAAACATCCCTCATGGCAATCCGTATCAAGTCAATCGGAAACTCCACTCCGAAGATCTCCAGTACGCATCCACGTATCACCTCGGTAGCACATACCTCACGCTCATCGGCTATGGAAACCTGTAGAGGTCGACTCAATGCCTCCCTCGGAATACTAATGTGCCGACTAAAAGTCAAAGATACGAACGACCGACTCGCACCCGAGTCAAACAACACTAATGCAGGTACAAAATTCACAAGAAAAGTACCTACGCATAACATATAATCATCACAATATAAACTCAGCATAAATAAATGAAGAATATGTACCTTCCACGACGTCAGGTGCTGCGCCGACCTCTTCCGCTGTCAACTGAAAGGCTCTCCCCTTAGCCTTCGGTGCTTCGGCCTTTGCCGGCCGGGTCTCAGTAACTCGAACTAAAAGTACGGATCCCTGCACTGTCCTCCGAAGTTGGGGACACTCGGCCTTCCGATGGCCGGTTTGGTTGCAATGGAAGCAAACCAAGAACCCCTTAGGACAATCCCTCGCGAAATTCCCTTCCTTCCCACACTTGTAGCATACCCCCAGACTTGCATGACCCATCATGGCTCTTGCCGCACTTCCCACAAGTACGGCCCCTCGAACTACTCGTCCTCGAATCAGTGGGCTTTGCCCGCTTGGTGGCTAGCTGCGACTGTGTTGGTCGCCGATCACCCCTCTAAGACTCAGCTTCCTCCCTCGCCTGTGTCTCAAGCTCAATCTCCCTCTTCCGGGCATTTTCCTGGAGCTCGGCAAATGTTTGCTAAGTCGAGTTCGCCACGAACTCGCGAATGTCCCTCCTCAGTATACTCAGATATCAGCTCATGTGAGCCTGCTCAGTGGACACCTGTTCCGGGCAAAACAATGCCCGCTCATGAAACATCCTCGTAATCACTGTCACCGACTCAGTCCCCTGCTTGAGGGTCAGAAATTCCTGGGCTAAGCGTTCCCTCTCCACCTGGGGAACATACTCGTCACGAAACATCGCAGTTGACCTCTCCCAGGTCACTGCAGTCAGCTCAGCTGTCGAATAGCTCGCGATCACAAACTTCCACCAGTCCTTCGCCCCCAAGCGAAGCTGGTTGAGGGCAAACCGCACCCTCAAGTGCTTCGGACACGAGCACGTATAGAAACACCCCTCTATGTCTGAGATCCACCTCATGGCGGCGATCGGATCCTGTGTACCATCGAAATCTGGTGGTTTCGTGTTGCTGAACTCTCGGTACAGCAACGAATCACCACCCTGGGGTCTCGCAGCAGCAACAGCAGCATCAGTCAAAGCAGCGTAACGCTCATCAAACGTCTCGATCAGTGTGGTCTTAATAGACCCAAACATCTTCGGAATCTCGGCTCTGATGGCAGCAGCCACCTCATCATGGATGATCTGACGGATCTCCTCATCACTCATCCCACTGCCCTCGATGCTATGGCGTGTCCTGACCATGACAATCTCTGAAATACAACATAAGAACTATTAGGGACACTTTCGAGCATACTCACACTCGACAAATTAATCACTCTCAACTTCTGGTACCCCAAGGATTCTTACTTGGACTGCGCACCAATCCGGTGTCTTCAATAGTATGGGCCCAATACTATCGTCCACACCGAATCAATATACAAACCAAGTCCTCCTCCTAGGATCCCAAGTCATACATACTCTACTCTCGCTATGCATTGGCTACCCTCAGTAGACCTCTCACGAGCTCCTCACTGCTACCTACTCACTCTCAAAGTATCTCATAGTAGCAGTAATCTCCTAGGCTAAAGCATCACAAATCAGGCCACTCTAGTCCTAATAGGAATACTTAGCCTCTCTAGCATGCAAAACATAATATCTCATAACTCATAACATATAATGTAAGGGTATTTTTGGGATTCACCGTTCGGGCGCTGGTTGACCGTACACACCTCCCAATCTGCTTGTTTCCAAAACCTCTTTTTCTTTTTAGAAAATTTTATTTTTGTTTGAAAGTTTCTCAAATCCTCGGTTTGAGTTCAAATACGCCCGAAGGTGCATCCGAATCCCTCAAACCAAGGCTCTGATACCAACTTGTAACAACGTAAAATTTCCAATTTAATTTTTCATTTTTAAATCACAAAATGTATATTATATCATAATCTCAATGCCATAACAACAGTGTTTTCAAACAAATCCCAAGATTTCTCTTAACATAAACTCCATCGGTGTGGGTGTGTACAAGTCAAGCCTTCGCCTTCCCACGGTCCTCACTGGTACCTGAGACATCAAACACAACAACTGTAAGCATAAATGCTTAGTGAGTTCCCCAAAATACCACATATCACAAATACGCCACTCAAGGCTAAACTCGACCCTCCGGTCAAGATGTCTTAGCGAGACCCTCCAGTTCCGCAGCTTGTCGGACCCTCCGGTCCAGCTATAGCTCGTTAGGCCTTCCGACCCGGTCTATATAATCATGCAGCATACAAATAACACATAGCATGAAATCTCTAAGACAACACATAAACTCATACATAGCACATGAGACCCTTTGGTCAACTCGAAATACCTACTCAAGGTAATGTATAGTGACAAGACTCACCTCGTGTATCTCGGTAACTCGTAAATCTCGTAACTACTAGTGCTTGATCTCCCGAGGTATTGTCCTCCTACAACACAACCATAACTCTACTTAATACCACCTTGACTCTGGCTGACTAACACTGTAAATTCAAACTAGTCAACCCTAATCAATGGTCAACGGTCAATGGTTGACCCGACTCACCGAGTCCCGATGGGATCCCGATCCCTCTGAATCTTTACTGACTCACCGAGTCATTCGCCTGACTCGGTTACTTAGTCCCTGGTTCATAATCACTGAACAACCCGCACCAACTCGCCGAGTCTGGGATTGGACTCGGCGAGTGCATTCCATGCACAACCTCAAACGACCTTCTAAGATCAGATCCACTCTAGTAACTCATAGATCCAGTCCCCTTAAGCTTATTGACCACGTAAAGTCCAAGTCTTGGTGCTCATTAAGCATCAAATAGCTCAGTAATGGTGTTTTAGCCTCAAATACATTGATCGCAACCCAAAACCTCCATTGATGCACATAAAGCTTGGGTAAGGAGGTGCTCTGGACCTCTATGGGTCTAGATTCAGAGCCATAACTCGCCAAGGGACTATGAGGATACTAGATCTAGCCACAAATGGGTTCAAAAACCCTAAATCTATATGAACATCACATATACAAGGAAGAACTCGAGTGGTACCTCAGATGTGATGTCCTGGACCTTAGTTCTTCAAGAATCCACCCCTCTCTTGCTTCCTCTTGACTAGATCTCCTCTTCCCTAGCTAGACAACAACTCCAAGAATCAACAATGGCTCCTTCCCTCACTTGAATCACTCAAATGCTCTAGGGTTTCACTATGGGGACTAATGAGTGCAAATGACGGCCATAAGGCCCTTTAAATAGGCCTCAAACCCGAGAAATTAGGGTTTCATTAAACAGCGCAGACTTGTCGTGTCCACCAACAATCCGGGTGAAAAACCGCGTCTCAACTCGGCGAGTCTACGCACCAACTCGCCGAGTCCTTCCACAAAACTCAAAATAAAAAGATTAATTAATATACCTAAAATCTCGGATGTTACATAGGGGCTGGGAACCGACCTCGTACGCTGGGCATACGCGTGCGTTACGCATGACCGAATCCTCGACTGCCTCGGAGCTCGGATGGGACAGGGCATAGCCTCGCATAGGGCGCCATGTGGACGATCTGAGGCCAAGGCCTCGCGTACGCTGGGCGTACGAGCTTACGATGGGCATAACTTGGCCCTATCTGATGACTCCCCTTCGGATAATACCAAGGTTTTTAATTAAAATTTATTATATATTTTTAAAAGGTCGCGGTAAGAAAATTTCTTTAGAAATTCATAACTTCTTTATCTGGCGTCAGTTTTTGCCAGACTTTTTACCGCTGAAATACCATAGTCGAGACCTTCGATTTTGGTTTAGGTCATTCCGGCCAAAAGTCGCTCGATCTCCGATTCGAGTTTTTAGCCGTCTATCGTTAAGCCGAACTTGGAAAATTTCTAACTTTCTTATACGAAGTCGGATTTGGGCGTTCTTTTTACGTACGATCACGGTTTATTGACATCTAACATAATAGGTAATTTAATTAGTGATTTTTGGATATTTTATTTTCGAAGTTAATTTTTATTAAAACGAACGTGGTTACAATACTTGACTTTTTAGGTCGTGTACATGTCGTTGAAATATCGGGTTGTCACACGTTAGGACTCTCGTAAGTCCACTCGACGAGATCAAAATTAACGAGATCCACGCCTTCGTGTTAGAGCCGTAATGACCCTCAACAGAGAGGTCAAGTGGATGGAGCAACGCTATCGCCCGTTAGTGAAGGTTTGTTGGGATACCAACCGAGGGCCCGATTTCACTTAGGAGCGCTAGAACCAATCGATTAGGAAGTTTCCTCCTCATGACTTGATCATTCGTACCTACTTCGTTACGTAAATTCTAATTTCAGGACGAAATTCCCTTTAATAGGGGGATGATGTGACAACCCGAAATTTCCATTCTATACAAACCATATCAAGTCAATTGAAGTTAGAACAATTACAGTTAAGTTCCAGACTCTTGACTATAAGTTTGACAGTTCTTCAGGATTTACACTTAAGGAGATATTAGGAGAGTGGATACACTAGGGTTTTGTGCAACACGGTTATTCCAAAACTCTACGATAATAGAGTTCATTGTGGGAATAAAATATTTTCTGCCAAAAATCCCAAGACTATATATAGAAATCTGAACCATATTCAGTCATTAGTAACAATTCCAACTAGAGAAAAGCCAAATTCTTTCTCACAGATCTTCGGGTTTTCATCCTAAATCGTGAGTATTTCTATCTAGTTGTAATATATAGCTTCGATTGTGCCTAATAACATCAAAATCATATCAAAACCCCAAGATTTGAGAGTTTACCGCCCAAGAACACTTGGAGAGTAAACTCTTTTATAAGGGCCAAAGTGTGCCCAATGACCCCTCCAAGCCTTGGAACTCAACCTAGAAACTATAATGACATGTTTAGATCACAAAATCATTAAGAAACAAAGGCAAGAAGTGAGTTCACAGCCAAGGATGTTCTTGGGCCGTGAACTCCATTTTTCGGTACCAAAATGCCCTAAATGCCTTCATTGAACCAAGAGACTAGAATAGCACATTACCTTGATGTGTCTAGGACCCAAAACAAACAAAATACCAACACCCATAGGTGTTCATGGCCGCAAACACATGACCAAATGGTACATGGGCCGAAAACTCAAGTTAGGGGTGTTTTGATGCCACAAACACTTCCTAAGGCTTAGGCTTGAATTTAGACATGTACCCTAATGACTTTAGGACTAGAAAACACCATTAGAACACCAAGAGTAAGGTGTTCACGGCCCAAGAAGTTTCAGGGCTGTGAACTCCAAACAATAGTGCCAAATGGTGCTATAAACTCTTCTAAAGCCTTGTTGTCACACCCCAAAACCGAGAACGGCGGAATACGTTTTGGGATGGAGGACGTCATGTACAGTATCATTACAATTGCATAATAGTGAAAAAAGAAACAGCAACCATTTCATTAATATAGTGATAATAATTACAATTGTGTTCTGTAAAGTTTAATAGACACCAAAAGTAGAACAAAATAAAAGATGGGTCTTGTATGTGCTCCATCTTCTCCAAAAGCTGCACCAGTACCTGTCTATCTTTGACCTGAGGATACAAGTTATTTTGAAAGCGAGTATCAGCATAAAGCTGGTAAGTTCATAAGATTTTAGTGTCGTTATCTATGTAAAGAGTTTTATGAACATGTAATATAAAAACTGAAACTTATGTTTATGAGTAGTAGAAATCCCTAGAAAATCCTATATTTTCCAGAAAGATACGTTTGTAAGTCAATCCTTTGAGTATGTAAAAGCATTATCTTTGAGACCTTCAAATGTGGAAGTATAGTAATAAATCTCATGTGAGTAACATAGCTGAAGAAATGTTATGCCTGCTAACAGTAGTAGTGGTATAACTTTAGTTAGTAATATATCTTTAATTACTTCGGGATGTTAGTTTAGATTTTAAGTCTTAGTGTATTTGTTTGGATATAGTGGAACCCTTCATGTGACCAACTGTGTGATAGTAGAGTGTCCGATGACCTTCCCAGTCATTCGTAGTGAAGTGATGTAGTGCCATCCCTGGGCCTAGTCGACTCGGACTATAGTTAACAGTCGGTGTGTAATAGCGTCAGTCCCGTATAGATCTATACATGTAGTGTTGCTTTCCTTCCGGGAAGCCCTGGTCACATGGTGTAAGTGTAGTAGAGTACCTTATAGAGGGATAGTGTGTTACACTTTGTATTAGTGAATTCTCTTATGCTTTAGTATGTTAGGCTTTTAGTATAGTAATTAGAGTGTTCTCTTTTACTTGCATTAACTTGTAATATTAACGGGTATAGTGCGTATAGTAGTAGTAGAGGTAACGAGAAGTAGTTTTAATTATACCTATTATAGTTAACTAGAGTGTATGATTGCATGCCTTTGAAATGCAAAGGTAGTGTATAAGATAAATATTTTCATATCTAACACAAATATATATGATATATAACTAAGAAATCAACGATAGTCGGACGGACAATAGGTACCCTAAGACCACATCAAACAAGAACAGGAAATAAGGCGAGCTATCGGTCCTAAGTCCTTCAAGTCTTACTTATATAAATATATTAGTGTAGATATATTTATAAAAAAAAAAGTAATTTAAACCAAATTTTGAAAATGGTTTAATGACAATTTAATCTTAAAAATGTATTTGATAATCAACTAAAACAGTTTTATTGGTAAGCAGTTAACAGTGTAGAAAATCCCCTTTTTGATGATAATTTGTGAATCACATATGATTCAATAATAAAAACTGGTAGAATTAAACTTGTATCCCCCCTAAAACATGTAAAAACATTTAAAAAGGTTCATTAAGGGGTATGAACTCACCTGCAATGAGTTGATCGGGTGGAAGTGTCGGATGGGCGTTTTAGTGTCAAGTAAAGACTTGAACACCCTTTAGGACCCTAATAACATATGGAGACATATGTTTACAAGTAATTAGTGATTTAAACTCTAATTAAACACATAATGAATTCCTAGTGTGAATAAAAGTTCTATGCTTGAGTGCTAAAAGGCTAATGGGTTGCAAGGAAAGAGTATATGACCTCACCATGGAGTTTACTCTTCCAAAACTCACCTTAAGTGAGTTTACGGTTGGGAGACCACATCCCCCATGAGTTTACGGCCATAAACTCATGGGAGGGGTGAAATTGAGTGTTTTCAAGCCTCTTATGGTTCTAGAAGTGGTTCTAAGGTAATATACAAGGCTATAGGGGTGTTTAAGGTTCCAAAAGGGTACTCCCTTGGAGTTTACGGTCCTAGGACCACTCCTTGGGAGTTTACGGTCTAAGCATATGCTTAGGCCGTAAACTCTAGTTTACCCTTCAATTGTTGATGTTTGGTTGTCCCAAGTCCGAAATAGCAAGTCCTTAAGCCATATCTTAAGTCTAAATGTGGTTTAGAAGTGTTGTTGGGCTTGTTTGCATGTTTAGAGGGTGTTTACGGTCTAAGCATGTGCTTGGACCGTAAACCATCTTTGAAGCCCTAAAAATTGTTGGTTCAAGGTTCAAACCCTTCTAGGTTAAGTCCAAAACTTGTTTCTAAGCTTAAAGGGAAGAAATTGGGCATTTTGGCACCATTTTAGGTGTTTACGGCCTAAGGAGGTTCTTAGGCCATGAACTCCTTTTTCTTGGCTTTCTTGAATAATTTTTGAGCCAAAACACAAGTTAATGATGTCTAGAACAAGTTAGGGTAAGATAACTTACGTTTTGGAGGCGGAAACTTGCGGTTTTCGGGTGAAATCGGACTTAAGGAGAGAGAGTAGAGATAGAGAAAGTGTGTCTAGAGTGGTAGAAGGTTTCTATGGAGTGTCCACCCTCCTTTATATAAGGCTTGGGTGTTGTACCCAGTATACGACTACCCGATACTTATGTTTAACGAGGTTTAAACTTTTTACCCGGTTAAATGGTCGTAATTAAAAATAAACTTTTTCCAATTAAATGGAAATGTAAATTATGTGTTTTTATTTATTTTATTATGACGATAATAACATAAAATATAAATAAAAAAAATTATTTATTTGTCGACCCCAATTTAACGGAACTTTTATCAAATAGAATATTTTATTAATGGAAATGGGTTATAAATGACGAAATAATGTTTGGGTTGTCACATCGTCCCCCCGTTAAGGAAATTTCGTCCCGAAATTTAGAAAACAAGCAGTTAAGTTATTACAGTACTACTAATCAAAGAGATGGGGATATTTGAGTTTCATTTGATCCTCGCGCTCCCAAGTGAACTCCGGTCCTCGTTTGGTGTTCCATCGAACCTTCACAATTGGGATGCGGCTTTGCTTCGTTCGTTTGACCTCCCGGTCCATAATCTCCACATGCTCTTCCACGAAGTTGAGGCTCTCGTTGACTTCGATCTCGTCGAGTGGGATAACGAGAGTCTCGTCGGACAGACATTTCTTCAAGTTTGAGACATGGAAGGTAGGATGTATGTTACTTAGCTCGTGGGGTAGGTTGAGTTTGTAATCTACGGGGCTGATTCTAGCGAGAATCTCGAAAGGCCCTATGTACCTTGGGTTCAGCTTTCCATGCTTTCCAAAGCGTATCATGACCTTCCAGGGTGAGACCTTCAACAGGACTCGGTCTCCCACCTGGAATTCCAAAGGTTTTCTTCGTTTGTCTGCGTAGCTTTTCTGTCGGTCCCTAGCGGCTTTTAATTGTTCGCGAATCTGTACAATCTTCTCGGTCATTTCTCGGATGATCTCCGGACCCGTGAGAGTGCTGTCATGAACTAGTCCTTTAGCTAACTGAGTGTCACCAACCTCAGCCCAGCACGGAGGGGATCTGCACTTCCGACCGTAGAGGGATTCAAATGGAGCTGCCTTGATGCTCGTATGATAACTATTGTTGTAGGAAAACTCTACAAGGGGTAAGTGTGTATCCCACGCCTTACCAAAGTCAATCACACAGGCTCACAAGATATCCTCTAAGGTTTGGATCGTCCTCTCACTTTGTCCGTCAGTCAGGCTATACTCATGTCCAGCCTCGTCCCTAATGCTTTTTGCAGTAATTGCCAAAATCTCAAAGTAAACCTACTATCTATATTTGAGATAATAGATACAGGGACACCATGCAGATGAACTATCTCCTTAATGTATGTTCTTGTGAGTTTCTCCATCTTATCTGTTTCTTTGATGGGTAGGAAGTGCGCGGACTTGATCAAACTATTGACGATGACCTATATGGTATCCAACCCACCCGTTGTCTTGGGTAGCTTAGTTATGAAATCCATGGTGATATGCTCCTACTTCCACTCCGGTATCTCCGGTTGTTGGAGAAGACCTTATGGCTTTTGGTATTCGGCCTTGACCTTTGCGCAAGTAAGGCACTTACTCACAAAGGTAGCAATTTCTGCTTTCATGTTAGGCCACCAGTATAGCTTTTTGAGATCCAGATACATCTTATCTGAACCTGGGTGAATGGAGTATCGAGTGTTGTGTGCTTCCTTCATGACCAACTCTCTGAAACCACCATGGCGCGGGGTCCAGATTCGGTCCATGAGATAATAGGCTCCATCACCCTTGACGTCCAAGTTCTTATCCATTCCACGCAGGGATTCTCCTGCCACATTCTCAGGCTTTAAGGCTTCGAGCTAAGCCTCCTTAATCTGTGCAGATAGATGTGAATGGATCGCCAATGTTTATACCTTAACTCTTCGGCCAGAATACTCTTTTCTACTTAGCGCGTCTGCTACTACATTGGCTTTCCCCGGGTGATAACGAATCTCACAGTCATAATCATTGAGTAGTTTGATCCACCGTCGTTGTCTCATGTTGAGCTCCTTCTAGTTCAGTATGTGTTGGAGGCTTTTATGATCTGTGTATATTATGCTCTTCGTTCCATACAGGTAATGTCTCCAGATCTTCAGAGCGAATACAACCGCCCCTAACTCGAGGTCGTGCGTGGTGTAGTTGATCTCATGTGTCTTCAGCTGTCTCGAGGCATAGGCGATGACCTTACCTCGTTGCATCAAGACACAACCGAGTCCTTGGTTCGATGCGTCGCAGTATACCACGAAATCATTTGTCCCTTCGGGAAGGGATAATACCGGTGCGGTGCATAAAGCTCGCTTCAGGGTCTGGAATGCCTTCTCCTATTTTGCTTCCCAGTCAAATGTTACACCCTTCTGTGTCAACATGGTAAGAGGTTTCACAATCAGAGAGAAGTTCTGAATGAATCTGCGGTAGTAGCCAGCAAGGCTTAGAAGTTGACGAACTTCTGTAGGTGTCTTCGGTGCTGACCAGTTCTCGATAGCTTTAATCTTGGATGGGTCCACGTGGATTCCTTACTCATTAACCACGTGTCCGAGGAATTCAACTCTTCGGATCCAAAATTCGCACTAAGAGAACTTTGCGTATAAATTCTCCGATCGTAGGGTTTCTAAGACTCGTCGTAGATGATTCTTGTGCTCTTCCTCACTGTCACACCCCGCTAAAGCGAAAACACATGGCGTGGCAGTACAAAGGGTTTCATAGCAAAAGTTAAAAGACAACACCAAACATAGTATTAAAAATCATTACAAATTTACAATGGGTTTGAACAACTTTTATAAGAAATTACAATGAAAATAGAAATACAACACATGCAAATGCTCCTAAAAGTGAAGTGTCCCTAAGTGTCACTTACTCGATAATTCCTGAAAAAGCATGTAAAACGAGCGTCAACTATAAAAATAGTTGGTGAGTACTAACAAATAAACAAAATAATCTTGGTTCCATGGGTTGAAATCAAGGTTTTGATAAAAGTTTCCAATAATAAAAGTATATTGCTAAAAGGAGTAAATAAGATTGTAAACACAGTTCGTTGTCATCACGAGAAATAAACTATGTTGCCCGAATAAGATGCAACATACATATTCTCATCAAAGATAAAGTTCGTTACTCAAACGAGTAAACAAGTTTCATTTCTAAAATGAGCAATCAATTTCGTTGCTACAGTGAGCAAACAATTTCATTGCTAAAACATGTATATAAGTTTTCAGTAATAAAATTTCGTTGTTGTAATGAGAAACAAACTTCATTGCTATAATTAATAAACAAGTTTATTGCTATAATGAGTAACGACTTTCGTTGCTAAAATAAGTATTCAAGTTTCATTGCTAAAATAAGTATACAAGTGTCGTTGCTAACACGGGAATACAAGTTTCGTATATGCATAAAGAATAGTATGTGCATCAAGTTTCCATTCATGAGTTCACAACCCAAGCCTAATGACCGAATCGTGCCCTATTAACTACTATGTGTATCGCAAACATAGTGTAGAAAATGGTAAAATGCACTCAAGTGAATCGTGCGAGTGAGGAGTTGTCTACCTCCTGATAGTGCTATCCATAATAACCATAGGCTCAAAAGAGTTAATGAGTCGTGTCTAGAGATTCCAGAGACTTAACCGCAATACAGTCCTCATGAATTAAAGTAACATACACATACATACGAAATATAGCAACCAAGTTTCATACAAGTCAAAATAAATACAACAAACATAAAAATAGTTTAGGACATGCTTTTCCACCCCCAAAACATTTAAAAAACCGAAAATAGGGAATGCGTGAATACTCACAATGTGCAAAATATAGTAATCAAGTTTATTCAAGTCAATTAAATATAACGAACATAAATAGTTCAGGACATGCTTTTCCACCCCAAAACATTTAAAAACCAAAAATAGGGGAGTGGTGAATACTCACAATGTGCAAAATATAGTAATCAAGTTTATTCGAGTCAATTAAATATAACGAACATAAATAGTTCAGGACATGCTTTTCCACCCCAAAACATTTAAAAACCGTAAATAGGGGAGTGGTCAATACTCACAATATGCATTGGGATGATGCAAATGGTGCCTTGACTATGCTCCACTCGTACCACTATCGATTCCTACAATAATGGTATTCGCTAGTGAGTCTCTAATCGAAATCTAACACTAGTATACTTACTACTACAATAGAATTATGCCAATAGTGTGCCAAAATTTAATATTGATAAGTTATAAACATTTTTTTGTTAAAATTAAATTCCAATGAATCAATTGTTATATAACAATTTAAGTGTAATTTCTCACTATTGAAATGTTAATATTTAACATTTTAAGAGGCGTTTCAATGATTAAATATTCAGAACTAAATCAATTTAGTTCGAAAATATCCTAAACTTTGCATTTCAGTTTTAATTGAAATTTTCTTGAATTTTTGATTTGTCTAACTATTTTTCACCATTTTAGTTTCTTGAATAACCATAAATTCATGAAAAATAGTAATGAGTTAAGAAAATTCCCCAAACTTTTTATATTACTGTTATTAAACATTACTAGGCTGGGAAAAAATATAAAAATGGATTTTCAAGCTGATTAATTATATTTTTTGATTTTTGAGCATTTATTCCAATAAAAATTGAAATAAATAGAAAATAGTTTCCAAAATTACCCATACTTTTTATTTAACTTTTATTATACATAAATAGTCTGGTAAAAATATAAAAGGTATTTTTCAGTGGGTATTTCTATTTTTCCTTGTTTTATCCCCTTAAATAATCATTAATTGAAGAATAAATAATAAACAGTTAAAATATATTACCAAAATTTTTTGTAACATCATTTACAGTGTAAGTAATCTGGGAAAAATACCAAAAGTGGTTTTCATATTGTATAATCCGGTTTTGGGTATTAATGTATATTTAAGTGTATTTAACCGTAGAAAATAGGAGAAAAATAGTATACAGTAGAGAAAAATCATCAAAATTTTTTATGTAACCTCCTACTGTACAACATGATGTTCTGGTAAAATTTCATGAACTTTGGATGAGTAAAACTATTTTTCCTGTTTTTAATCCATTATAGACACAAAAATCATGGAAAAATAGATATACATTTTGAAAAATTCCCAAAATATTTTTATGAGTCTTAAATACAGGATAAAAGCAGCGAAAAATAAGAAATAATATTTTCACATTCCTAAAGTGGTTTTATGATTTATTAGAGCTAATTAAAAAGAAAATTAAAAACCATACTAAACAG
Source organism: Lactuca saligna (assembly GCF_052625555.1). Taxonomy (NCBI): domain Eukaryota; kingdom Viridiplantae; phylum Streptophyta; class Magnoliopsida; order Asterales; family Asteraceae; genus Lactuca; species Lactuca saligna. The sequence continues at coordinate 245,363,881 of NC_136420.1, read as the reverse complement.
TAACAAAAGTCATTGAAACTTCATGGGAGATGTTTATTAACTTAAGAATCATCCAAGAATTTTTCCAGAATTTATTTACTAGTGTAATTATTTTATATGATTTAACACTCTATTTTCTTATTATTTTCATATAAAAATAAAGAAAATATATATTGTCACACCCCCAAACCAAGGATGGCGGAAACGTCCGGGGGTGGAGGACTTCATGTATAGCATCATAACCACAATTTTTAATAGTAATTTAAGCAAACACAACCAACATATATATAATTGAAAAAGTTACATCACTTGTATGAATTTCATGTTTCAAAATCAATTACAATATGTTGTCAAAATGTGAAAAGTTTGACGCCTTAACGTCCCATCCTCTAAAGCACTTGATAACCTGATTAGTGTTTTCCTGTGAATACAAGTTGTTTGAAAAGTGTCAACACAAAGGTTGGTGAGTTCATAAGCTTTTATCAATAAACCTAGTAGAAGTATTTCGCATGTAAATGTCGCGTTTGTTTCAGAAAAATCCGATATTTCCCTTGAAATCCGAGAAATGTAGCCTTATAACCAAAGACTAGAGTGTATGAGAAATCATCGTTTCTTAGTAAAAATGTTGTGATTAAAATGTTATGGAAAGTAAATTTCTTTTATCAACCTAAGACCTACTTTGGTTTTATGAAACCCCGTAAACTTCATGAATTGTTATCCCCCTAAGTGAGTCGCTATAATCATACTATGACTATGTGAACCTGCCACAACGTTTCTCAGGCATCGCGAAAATGAAATGACATTTGTCACCCGTAGACCTGCAGGTCCCACTGTAGCTAGCAGCAAGGTGTGGGGTGTCAAACCCAATATAGATCTATATACAAGTATCACGTTCTCCTTCAAGGAGATTCTGATTATAACTACCAGGAATTATATCCCGCACTCGGACGTACGGGGAGAGAGAGAGAGAGTCTCACAACATAGGTTAACAAGTTTACGTGAAATGTGTGTGAATATAAATCTTTCTTGTATGGATGTACCCTTTTTGTACGAGTGCGTTGAGTGATGTATCATAAACTATACCTATTATAGTTTATCTAAAATGTATGTAATATGTATGAATTCTTTTATGGAAATGTATTAGTATTGTGAATTTATCAAACTATACTTTTTATAGTCTAAAAATACGTGTTCCAAAATGAATGAATAATATTTGATATTTAATATGAATGTCTTAGTTTCAGTTCATAATGATAATCTAACAAGGAAACACATACAAATACTAAAACTTATGATTATACACTTTGCTCAACATAATACAAAGTGTTATGATATTTACATACTGTTGGCAAAATTTAGTAATTCTGCCCTGTTTTGGAAAAATCATAGAAAAATCATGCGAAGTCGAAAACTAGATCCGTAAATTCTGAGAGTTCACAAAATGTGTCTAGTTTTCTCATAATTTTTATAACAAATTAATATGACCTCTAACTTGGGGGAAAAAGTCCAAAATCACAGACTGGTCCGGATTGTTGTTTGAAATGATTGGCAGTTTTGTAAAAATCACCATAAATTGTAGAAAAATCGTATGGAGATGTGCAAGTAGCCATTTTAAAGCTAAAAACTTGAACTATTTGCACCTTGTACAGTTTTTAAAACAAAAATATTTAAGATGCCCAAAACAGTCCGTGAATGGAGTTGAACTTTTCTGATGAAGGCTGTTAGAAAAATTTAGATATGTTCTTGGTGTTTTAACTTGTATTCCCCCCCTGAAAACTTGAGAAGACATGAAAATGTAGGGGTATGAACTCACCTTGAGTGATTTCAGTAGATGATTGTTGAAGAATGGAAGTGTTTAATTCAAGAACACTTGGAGATGCCTTGAAGATTTTCGAGAATCTAACATCATAGTTAGGGAGTTTGTGTAAGCAACCAAAGATTTGAGTAGAATGAAGTGAAATAGTAATAGGGAGGATGAATTTTTACTTACTAAGTGTGGAAGAACACTTTAAATCAGCCTTGGATCTCGAAAATTTGTGTAGAAGAGTTTGAGAGAAAAAGTGGTGTTTGATACTTAGTGGGATGAGAGAAATGAGAGAAAATGAGGTGTGTGGTTGTTTGTTCCAGCTCAAAAACGTGGGGGTGAGTGAAATTTGAGTGTAAGGGAACATTGAGGTGACATAGGTAAGGTGGGGAGGTATGGCTGGTCATAGAGTGGGTGTGGGGTGGTTGCTTGTGTCATAAGTTAAGGCAAAGTCAACACTCTACCTTAAATAAATCCTCCATTAGATCTTTATTATTTAATTAATGATTTTTATAAAAATATGTTTAAATTATGAATATTTAGAGTTTATTATGTTAAAATAAAATTTCTGGAGAAAATCCCGCTTTAAAATCACGAAAAACGGGCTTAAAATGTTAAAAATATCAAAAATGGGCTGAAAATGACAAAAATGCGAAAACTGGCCGAGGTTCGGCCCTCTTATGCTGAACCGAGAGAGAGAGGGAGGCGGAACCGAGAGGAGAGGGGAAGGAGGGAAGGAACCGAGAGCACGAAGAGACAGAGAGGAGAGAAAGGACAGAAACGCGCGAGAGACAGAGGGGAGAGAAGGGACAGAAGCGCGCGACAGACAGAGACCGAATAGCGAACCGAGAGGCGGAGTTAGCGAACAGAGAGTGGGGCGGACCGAGAGGCACCGATCGCTCGGTCGGTCTCGGTTCTCTTAGCCACCAGAGGCTCGGCCTCTGGTCTCTTAGCCACCAGAGGCTCGGTCTCTGGTCCTAAGAAGCCTCTCATTCCGGTTTCGGTTCCTAAAGCCTATTTTTCTCGTTTTCGCCCCGTTTTAAGCCGTTTTTGACCCGGTTAAGGGCCGGAATGACCCGAATGATTCCAAAAAGTTACGGGAAACTTTTGAGAGAGATTTGGGAGAGATTTCTCATACTTGGAGAGATTTAGGAGAGATTTGACATTCTTGGAGAGATTTCTCATACAGAGAGATATTTGAGAGAGATTTCTCATACAGAGAGATATTTGAGAGAGATTTCACATACTTGGAGAGATTTAGGAGAGATTTGACATTCTTGGAGAGATTTCTCATACCTGGAGAGATTTGGGAGAGATTTCACATTCTTGAAGAGATTTCTCGTACAGAGAGATATTTGAGAGAGGTTTCACATACTTGGAGAGATTTAGGAGAGATTTGACATTCTTGGAGAGATTTCTCATACAGAGAGAGATTTCTCATACAGAGAGATATTTGAGAGAGATTTCACATACTTGGAGAGATTTAGGAGAGATTTGACATTCTTGGAGAGATTTCTCATACAGAGAGATATCTGAGAGAGATTTCACATACTTGGAGAGATTTAGGAGAGATTTGACATTCTTGGAGAGATTTCTAGTGTGGCATTTGTGAGTGTTTGGTTACGTAATGCGAGTCTCTTGAGCCCGTTAAGTCATGATTAAGGATCCCACACAGTCCTAATGAGTATGCAACATGGTTTTCATCAGTTTAATTCATTGATTAGTACTAAGGCTTAGGAAGTTTTTTTTTTTTTTTTTTTTTTTTTTTTTTTTTTTAACACAAAACCTTTCTCCAGTGATGCTTTCCCATTTATATAGAAAGTTATACAGTACGAACATAACACAAACCCTAATACACAAGGTTTAATAGAGTTGACCGGCTTGACTTGATGACTTGACTTGACTCAAGATTGACGATTGTCACATCATCCCCCCGTTAGAGGGAATTTCGTCCCGAAATTTAAATTCGGCTGGGATTTCAAGGGTTTGGGAAAAGATGTGGATACTTTTGCTTCATTTGGTCTTCACGTTCCCAGGTAAACTCAGGCCCTCGTTTCGCGTTCCAACGAACCTTCACTATGGGAATGCGACTTTGTTTTGTTCTTTTGATCTCTCGATCCATGATCTCGACGGGTTCCTCCACAAAGTGGAGATTTTTATTAACTTCGATTTCTTCGAGTGGTATTACGAGTGTCTCGTCAGACAGACACTTCTTTAAGTTGGACACGTGGAAGATAGGGTGCACATTACTAAGTTCTTGTGGTAGTCGGAGTTTGTACGCCACAGGACCAATCCTAGCAAGGACTTCGAACGGACCGATGTACCTTGGGTTTAGTTTCCCCCGTTTACCGAAACGTATCACTCCCTTCCAGGGGGAAACTTTCAGTAGTACCCGGTCTCCGACCTGGAATTCTAAAGGTTTGCGTCGCTTATCCGCGTAACTCTTTTGTCGATCACGAGACGCTTTTAGTCTTTCCCGAATTTGAATGATCTTTTCTGTGGTTTCCCTTATGATTTCAGGCCCGGTAAGGGTGCTATCAGGGACTTGCCCTTTGGCTAGCTGAGTATCTCCTACTTCGGCCCAACACAGTGGTGATCTACACTTGCGACCGTAGAGAGCTTCGAATGGAGCGACTCCAATGCTAGTGTGATAACTGTTATTATAAGAAAATTCGATAAGCGGTAGATGGGTATCCCATGCCTTACCAAAATCTATCACACAGGCTCTCAGCATGTCTTCTAACGTCTGGATGGTTCTCTCGCTTTGTCCGTCCGTTTGTGGATGGTAGGCCGTACTCATGTCTAACCTGGTTCCCAGAGACTTTTGTAGGGACTGCCAGAAACGCGAGGTGAATCTACTATCTCGATCCGAGATAATGGACGTTGGTACACCATGTAGTCGCACGATCTCCTTAATGTACGTCCTGGTCAACTTTTCCATCTTGTCTGTTTCCTTTATTGGCAGGAAGTGCGCGGACTTGGTCAATCTGTCCACAACCACCCATATGGTATCCATCCCACCTGATGTCTTAGGCAGTTTGGTTACGAAGTCCATGGTTATTCGCTCCCACTTCCACTCGGGTATATCCGGTTGTTGAAGTAGTCCTGATGGCTTCTGATATTCCACCTTGACCTTGGCGCAAGTGAGGCACTTGCTCACATAAGTAGCAATTTCAGCCTTCATGTTTGGCCACCAGTATAACCTTTTGAGGTCTAGATACATCTTATCTGACCCCGGATGAATGGAGTATCGAGTCTTGTGGGCCTCTTCCATTACAACGTCTCGGTACCCACCGAACTTCGGTGTCCAGATTCGATTCATGAGATAACGAGCTCCATCCCCTTTGACTTCCAAATTTTTATCCATCCCCCTTAGTGCTTCATTTGCCACGTTTTCTGGTTTCAGGGCTTCTAATTGGGCGTCCTTGATCTGGGTGGCCAGTTGGGAGTGGATGGTCATGGCTAGGGATTTTACTCGGCGACCCGAGTATTCTTTCCTGCTTAAGGCGTCGGCTACTACATTAGCCTTGCCCGGGTGGTAGCGAATTTCACATTCGTAGTCATTCAGTAATTCCACCCATCTTCTTTGGCGCATGTTTAGTTCTTTCTGATTGAGAATGTGTTGAAGACTTTTGTGATCAGTGAAGATGGTGCACTTGGTGCCGTAGAGGTAGTGCCTCCAAATCTTCAGGGCGAACACCACAGCTCCCAATTCAAGGTCGTGGGTTGTGTAATTAACTTCATGTGTCTTCAGTTGTCTTGATGCATAAGCGATGACTTTTCCCCTTTGCATGAGCACACAGCCGAGGCCTTGATTTGAAGCATCGCAATACACCACAAAATCATCAGTTCCTTCTGGAAGAGACAAGACTGGTGCGCTGCATAGGGCTTGCTTTAGTGTCTGGAAGGCGGCTTCTTGTTTATCTTCCCATTCGAACACCACCCCTTTCTGAGTCAAGGTGGTGAGAGGCTTAGCGATTTTGGAGAAGTTTTGTATGAATCTTCGATAGTAGCCTGCGAGTCCCAAAAACTGTCGGATTTCAGTCGGCGTTGTAGGTGTTGACCAATCTTCGATTGCTTTGATCTTCGAGGGGTCCACATGTATTCCTTCTTTGCTTACTACGTGGCCAAGGAATCCTACTTCTCGGAGCCAAAATTCACACTTTGAGAATTTAGCGTAAAGCTTCTCGGTCCTTAAAACCTCCAGAACTAGTCGTAGGTGATGTCTGTGCTCTTCTTCGCTCCTCGAGTAGACCAAGATATCGTCGATGAATACGATGACGAATTTATCCAAGAAGGGTCGACATACTCGATTCATCAAATCCATGAACACCGCGGGCGCGTTAGTTAATCCGAATGGCATCACTACAAACTCATAGTGCCCATAGCGAGTTCTGAATGCCGTCTTGGGGATATCCTCTTCTTGAACTCGCAGTTGATGATAGCCCGACCTCAGGTCGATTTTTGAAAAGTAGCTGGCTCCTTGGAGCTGATCGAAGAGGTCATCGATTCGGGGTAGGGGATAACGGTTCTTGATAGTGAGTTTGTTTAGTTCTCGATAGTCTATGCACATACGAAAAGACCCATCCTTCTTCTTTACAAATAAGACTGGTGCTCCCCAAGGTGAGAAGCTTGGCCTGATGAACCCTTTGCTCAATAGTTCATTCAATTGGCTGGATAGTTCTTGCATTTCTGCTGGTGCTAAGCGATAGGGAGCCCTGGCGACGGGGGTAGCTCCTGGGATTAAGTCGATCCGAAATTCGACTTGTCGTGCGAGTGGTACACCAGGCAGATCGTCTGGGAAAACATCTGGGAAGTTGCATACTTCTGGAATTTCTTTGATGTCCTTCACCTCCTGTTTCTTGTCTACGATGTGGGCTAAGAAAACCTGGTATTGCTTTCGGAGGTACTTTTGGGTTTTAACACAAGAGATGATTTGTAGGTTCGCACTAGGTTTATTGCCATAAACGGTGAGAACGTTGCCATTCGGCAGATTGAGGCGGACGGCCCTTTCGTAACATAGAATGTCGGCACGATGAAGGCTTAACCAATCCATACCAATGATTATATCGAAGCTTTTTATGGTGACCGGCATAAGGTCGATTTTGAACAAATGGTTGTCTAGAGTGAGAGTACACCCTATGTAAATATCATTAGCGCGCTCAACCTTTCCATTTGCCATTTCTACGATGTAAGAATCTTCTAGTGGTTGAGAATTTTTCTTAAGTATATGTTTGAATTGGTGACTTATGAAACTCCTTTCTGCCCCACTATCGAAAAGTACGCATGCATAAGAGTTATTGAGGAGGAACGTACCAGTAACCACAGAGGGATCCTTGACTGCTTCTCCCTGCCCTAAGGTTAGGACTCTCCCTACACCCCCAGCATTAGGGGCTCGTGCCTTGGGGCAGTTCCTCCTGAAGTGTCCCGTTTCACCACACCCATAGCAGGCTTGGCTTGCTCCAGTGTTGGCGGTCGTAGCGACTTGTGTGGCGGGTTGGGTAGTCGCTCTACAGAATCGGGCAGTGTGCCCCTTTTTGTTACAGTTATTGCAGTGTAACTCTCGACAAGCACCGTTATGGTGGTAGTTACACTTGTTGCACTTAGGAAGAGTTCCTGTATACTGTTTCGGTGGCGCTGGAGCGACAGCAGTAGTGGCGGCGCGAACAACAACAATCGGTTGCTTTTTGGCGGGGTCCTGAATTGGTTGTTTCCTTTTATTGCCCCAGAACTTCCTCTTGTTGTTCCCTCCTTTTGTTCGGTCGGTGGTGGTTATCACGGTACCACGGCTAGCCCTGTGATCTATGAGTTGTTGTGCCAATTCCTTGGCACTCTCAAAGGTAGTGGGTTTCGAGGCCAAGACACTATCTTGAATCTGGGATGATAGGCCCCAGAGATATCGTTCCACCTTTTTCTCTTCTGGAGTGACCATTGTTGGACAGAGGAGTGCTAGGTCGTTGAAACGGGCAGTATAAGTTTCAAGATCAGTGCCTGTCATCCTGAGGTTCCAAAGTTCTTCTTCAAGTTTTTGTATTTCGCCCCTCGGGCAGTATTCCTTCAACATTAGAGCTTTCAAATCCTCCCAGCTGATCGCGTTAGCTACTGCAGGAGTAAGTGACTTAACTCGGCCATTCCACCAAGTGAGTGCTTTTCCAGTGAAAGTGAATGCCGCAAACTTGACCTTGCTCGCTTCGGGACAAGCGCAGATTTCAAAAACTGCCTCGGTCCTTTCGAACCATTGTACCAGTGTGATCACGCCCCCGCTTCCACTGAAAGGATCAGGTTTGCCATTCGTGAAGTCTTTGTAAGAGCACTCCCTCGTACCCCCCGTACTGTCCCCATGAATGGAATTTGTAGCTCCGGATCCAGAACCGCCGGAACCATGGGTTCCCATTTGCGACATTGCTGCCGCCACGGCTGCCGTTACTGCAGCCTGGAACATTGCAGGATCAAACTGCGGAGGTGCTGGTGGAGGCGGCACTGGGTTGCTGGAAGGCCTTGGTCTTTTCCTTGGTGGCATGGTTCTGTCAAAAAAAAAAAAAAAAAATGACTAGTCGGTAAGACTTCAATAGTGATAACGAGTCGAGTGTTACTGGTTTCATCCCTCTTGTATTTTATCATAACTTTATTATTCGTAAACTGTTTGTGTGATCAGGTTATGATGTATAGTGCCAAACATTCAATAAATAAAACACATGCCAAATTTCATTGATAACTTTTAGTACATAACGTTTAGAGAGAAAAGTTTGACCTCATAGGGGTCTGCGTTACATCATTACAAAAGGTAGTTTTTGGCATTACAAAAGCCCTTTGAATAGTGTAATCACATAGTCGCAGGGTCGACCTACATACAAGGAGTAGCACCAACGCGTACTCATAAAATTCTACTACCAAGACGGGAGAATAGCAACGAGTTCTAATCACTGCGACCCTTCTTTGACGGAGGCTGCGATGATGTCGATGCGCCCTGTAGTTCCGCCAATTTGCGTTCGGCTGCAACCATTCTCTCTTCGAGTGCCATGTATCTTTCCCGATACTCTCTTGTTTCTGCTTGAGCCGCGAGAAGGTCTCGAATGAGTTGGTCTCGGTGATGGGAGTCTCGTTCCAGGTTTCTGGTGCGATCCGTAGTAGACTGTACAATGGCGCTTAACTCCCGGACCTGATCTGCCGTTGTCCTACCACGATCATCCATTCTTGCCATTCGTTGTATCGTGACGGGGAGAGCCCTATCAGCCGGTCCACCATGAGTGAGATCATAGTAACCTCGTTGGTAGCCATATGGTGACCGTTGGCGTTGTTGTCGGCTCCATCTTTCGATCGTTGTTACCCAAGGGGGTTCAGGTCCGTTGTAACCAAAACGGTGCGCGGGTACCCTCGCGATGTAAGGAGGGTTGAATACTTCTGGTGGTTCATCCGCTTCGTTCCCAACCATGACTACCTCATCACCTTCCTCTTCTTCCTCTTCTTCCTCTTATTCTTCTTCTTCTTGTTCGTCTTCCTCCTCGGGCTCCTCCTCGGGATCCTCTTCGGGATCTTCCTCGGGTTCCTCTTCGGGATCCTCTTCGGGCTCGTCTTCGATCCATCCCGCGTTTCCCTGATTGGGAAAGTAGGGGTCCCCGGGTATGTGAAATCCTGCCATGTCGTCTGCACGAGAAACGGGGTTAAGAAGTACGTATCGGAAAATAATAATTTGGCGCTATAGAAACGTACAAACACTCCTATAGTATTTTTAAATGTTTATCTTTGGTTCTTAGCGTGTTCTTTATGGAGTGTTATTAGGTTTTCAGATTTGTCGCTCATTACGACTATTCCTTAATGTGCGTAAGTCACTTCTTGGACGGACATAGTTGATCAGGCTATATCCTTCCCAGAACTGATTACGCATGCTAAGGCGTATTAATAATGTTCGACTCCTCCTCTTTCAATTTATGTTCTCCTAAGTTATGACACCATGCTAGTATAGAATGCATGCAAGTATACTTTAAAACAAAAAATTATTTGTTTTCTAAAAGTACAACTCTTTAAATCACTTTAAGAATCAGAGACTTTTAGTCCCAAATGTGTTTATAGTTTGTATATCTTATGTGGTTGACATACTTAATTCACTATAAACCGCGCTCTGATACCAATCTGTCACACCCCCAAACCAAGGATGGCGGAAACGTCCGGGGGTGGAGGACTTCATGTATAGCATCATAACCACAATTTTTAATAGTAATTTAAGCAAACACAACCAACATATATATAATTGAAAAAGTTACATCACTTGTATGAATTTCATGTTTCAAAATCAATTACAATATGTTGTCAAAATGTGAAAAGTTTGACGCCTTAACGTCCCATCCTCTAAAGCACTTGATAACCTGATTAGTGTTTTCCTGTGAATACAAGTTGTTTGAAAAGTGTCAACACAAAGGTTGGTGAGTTCATAAGCTTTTATCAATAAACCTAGTAGAAGTATTTCGCATGTAAATGTCGCGTTTGTTTCAGAAAAATCCGATATTTCCCTTGAAATCCGAGAAATGTAGCCTTATAACCAAAGACTAGAGTGTATGAGAAATCATCGTTTCTTAGTAAAAATGTTGTGATTAAAATGTTATGGAAAGTAAATTTCTTTTATCAACCTAAGACCTACTTTGGTTTTATGAAACCCCGTAAACTTCATGAATTGTTATCCCCCTAAGTGAGTCGCTATAATCATACTATGACTATGTGAACCTGCCACAACGTTTCTCAGGCGTCGCGAAAATGAAATGACATTTGTCACCCGTAGACCTGCAGGTCCCACTGTAGCTAGCAGCAAGGTGTGGGGTGTCAAACCCAATATAGATCTATATACAAGTATCACGTTCTCCTTCAAGGAGATTCTGATTATAACTACCAGGAATTATATCCCGCACTCGGACGTACGGGGAGAGAGAGAGAGAGTCTCACAACATAGGTTAACAAGTTTACGTGAAATGTGTGTGAATATAAATCTTTCTTGTATGGATGTACCCTTTTTGTACGAGTGCGTTGAGTGATGTATCATAAACTATACCTATTATAGTTTATCTAAAATGTATGTAATATGTATGAATTCTTTTATGGAAATGTATTAGTATTGTGAATTTATCAAACTATACTTTTTATAGTCTAAAAATACGTGTTCCAAAATGAATGAATAATATTTGATATTTAATATGAATGTCTTAGTTTCAGTTCATAATGATAATCTAACAAGGAAACACATACAAATACTAAAACTTATGATTATACACTTTGCTCAACATAATACAAAGTGTTATGATATTTACATACTGTTGGCAAAATTTAGTAATTCTGCCCTGTTTTGGAAAAATCATAGAAAAATCATGCGAAGTCGAAAACTAGATCCGTAAATTCTGAGAGTTCACAAAATGTGTCTAGTTTTCTCATAATTTTTATAACAAATTAATATGACCTCTAACTTGGGGGAAAAAGTCCAAAATCACAGACTGGTCCGGATTGTTGTTTGAAATGATTGGCAGTTTTGTAAAAATCACCATAAATTGTAGAAAAATCGTATGGAGATGTGCAAGTAGCCATTTTAAAGCTAAAAACTTGAACTATTTGCACCTTGTACAGTTTTTAAAACAAAAATATTTAAGATGCCCAAAACAGTCCGTGAATGGAGTTGAACTTTTCTGATGAAGGCTGTTAGAAAATTTTAGATATGTTCTTGGTGTTTTAACTTGTATTCCCCCCCTGAAAACTTGAGAAGACATGAAAATGTAGGGGTATGAACTCACCTTGAGTGATTTCAGTAGATGATTGTTGAAGAATGGAAGTGTTTAATTCAAGAACACTTGGAGATGCCTTGAAGATTTTCGAGAATCTAACATCATAGTTAGGGAGTTTGTGTAAGCAACCAAAGATTTGAGTAGAATGAAGTGAAATAGTAATAGGGAGGATGAATTTTTACTTACTAAGTGTGGAAGAACACTTTAAATCAGCCTTGGATCTCGAAAATTTGTGTAGAAGAGTTTGAGAGAAAAAGTGGTGTTTGATACTTAGTGGGATGAGAGAAATGAGAGAAAATGAGGTGTGTGGTTGTTTGTTCCAGCTCAAAAACGTGGGGGTGAGTGAAATTTGAGTGTAAGGGAACATTGAGGTGACATAGGTAAGGTGGGGAGGTATGGCTGGTCATAGAGTGGGTGTGGGGTGGTTGCTTGTGTCATAAGTTAAGGCAAAGTCAACACTCTACCTTAAATAAATCCTCCATTAGATCTTTATTATTTAATTAATGATTTTTATAAAAATATGTTTAAATTATGAATATTTAGAGTTTATTATGTTAAAATAAAATTTCTGGAGAAAATCCCGCTTTAAAATCACGAAAAACGGGCTTAAAATGTTAAAAATATCAAAAATGGGCTGAAAATGACAAAAATGCGAAAACTGGCCGAGGTTCGGCCCTCTTATGCTGAACCGAGAGAGAGAGGGAGGCGGAACCGAGAGGAGAGGGGAAGGAGGGAAGGAACCGAGAGCACGAAGAGACAGAGAGGAGAGAAAGGACAGAAACGCGCGAGAGACAAAGGGGAGAGAAGGGACAGAAGCGCGCGACAGACAGAGACCGAATAGCGAACCGAGAGGCGGAGTTAGCGAACAGAGAGTGGGGCGGACCGAGAGGCACCGATCGCTCGGTCGGTCTCGGTTCTCTTAGCCACCAGAGGCTCGGTCTCTGGTCCTAAGAAGCCTCTCATTCCGGTTTCGGTTCCTAAAGCCTATTTTTCTCGTTTTCGCCCCGTTTTAAGCCGTTTTTGACCCGGTTAAGGGCCGGAATGACCCGAATGATTCCAAAAAGTTACGGGAAACTTTTGAGAGAGATTTGAGAGAGATTTCTCATACTTGGAGAGATTTAGGAGAGATTTGACATTCTTGGAGAGATTTCTCATACAGAGAGATATTTGAGAGAGATTTCTCATACAGAGAGATATTTGAGAGAGATTTCACATACTTGGAGAGATTTAGGAGAGATTTGACATTCTTGGAGAGATTTCTCATACCTGGAGAGATTTGGGAGAGATTTCACATTCTTGAAGAGATTTCTCGTACAGAGAGATATTTGAGAGAGGTTTCACATACTTGGAGAGATTTAGGAGAGATTTGACATTCTTGGAGAGATTTCTCATACAGAGAGATATTTGAGAGAGATTTCTCATACAGAGAGATATTTGAGAGAGATTTCACATACTTGGAGAGATTTAGGAGAGATTTGACATTCTTGGAGAGATTTCTCATACAGAGAGATATCTGAGAGAGATTTCACATACTTGGAGAGATTTGACATTCTTGGAGAGATTTCTAGTGTGGCATTTGTGAGTGTTTGGTTACGTAATGCGAGTCTCTTGAGCCCGTTAAGTCATGATTAAGGATCCCACACACTCCTAATGAGTATGCAACATGGTTTTCATCAGTTTAATTCATTGATTAGTACTAAGGCTTAGGAAGTTTTTTTTTTTTTTTTTTTTTTTTTTTTTTTTTTTTTTTACACAAAACCTTTCTCCAGTGATGCTTTCCCATTTATATAGAAAGTTATACAGTACGAACATAACACAAACCCTAATACACAAGGTTTAATAGAGTTGACCGGCTTGACTTGATGACTTGACTTGACTCAAGATTGACGATTGTCACATATATTGAGCTGAAAATTTCCAGAATACATCATCATACAATTTAATAACCATGAAAATTTGTTTTTTTTTTTTTTGATGTTGAAAACCATGCCTAAAGGCTCAATAAATTATAGAGAAAACTTGGTTCTTGTGATTTATATAAAGATTATTGATGTTGCTTTGACAATTTTTACAACATGTTACAAAGACTTTTGAATCAAGATCTTTTTGTACCTATTAATACATGATATTAAGAGTTCAAAATAATTTTTGAATGATTTTTTGTGATGAATAAGTCCTTTGAACATGAAACACAAAACAAATGTTCATAAGGAAAGTGTTGTTTGAGGAACATTTTTGTAAACATTGGTAAAAATCGAAATATTGGAATTTTCTAGTGAGGTCAGATGGGATTGAAAGCTAACTCAAAATATTATATTCCAGAAAAAGAATCACGAATTTTGGGTAAGAAATGAGTGAGATATGATATCTTAAAGTTAGGTAAAGAAATCTGGCAGATTGCATGCATGATCATTGGATAGAAAAGTGGGTTTTCATCATTTCCTTGAGTAAATCTATTCAAGTGTTTTAAATATGTCATGATACACTTATATTTTAGTCATGTTTCTAGAGATAAAAAGATTAAAACTTATCAAAATGTATACATGCATTTATGAACCAAATTTTGTTTCTCAAAAACTCTTAACTTGAGTTTGATGTTTTAGTCCTTAAAATCGATTTTTGCACTAAGATCATGAACATGCAACCTTGTTTATCATACATTCATGGTGTTAGAACACATACATGATGTTCTAAAAACCATTTTAACAAAAATAAAACAAGTTTGAAGAAGATGATGAAGTAGAAGTCGGTTTTTGAAGTAAAATGCACATGCATAGCTTAAATCATTGTTGTGGATCTTCAAGAGATGTATGTTCTTTGCCTTAAATTTATTTGTGGCTTGAAAAACCCTTATGAATCTCCATAATTTCATGGTTAAGAGGCAGTGGTTGTGGTGTTTGGAGAAAATAAATTAGAGAGAAGGTAGAGAGTTTTCTAGAGAGAGAAATAGAGAGATGTGTGTGTGTTGGAGAGTGAGAGTGAGAGAGAGATATATGGGAAGAGAGGGGTCCGAAATTTTGAGTATAATAACCCTTTCTCATTCATTTTATTTTATAAAATTTAAGTTATTTTATAAAATATCTAAATTGTATATAAAATGTGCACTAAAATCAAGTTTTTATTCATGAAACCTTGATTTTTGACTTATAAATTAAGGATGAATGTTAATGACGTAAATTTTTATTTTCCTTGATTATATTTCCCTGAATTTAATTGTTTTAAGATAATATTATTAGTTTCATAGCTATTTTTATAGAATACTTGATGTCAAATTTTATAGAATTTAGGTTTTAGGGCTTTTAGGGTTTTGAAGTTTAATAAACTTTGAATATCAAAATAAATTGAATATTTGAGACTTCAAATTATCTTATGGTATTATAACTCTTTTATATTTATAAATAATGTTTGTAATTTATTTTTATCGGTTTATTGGCATTCTATGTAGTGATTCTGAGATTCAAGCGAAATTGAGGAATCAAGTACACTAGTCCTAGTCTTTAACTTTGACTTAAGTTTCTATGAGACTTTGAACTCACTTCTACTTCTAGGTCAAGTGCATGATGTGTGTATATGATTCATGAAATGTTGTTCGAGTCAAAGAGTAACCCGAATATGGATAGTCACTACAGTTAAGTAGTTGTAGAATTCACATACCAATGTGAAATCCAAGCACATTATCCATTGTCTCTATCTGTTTCCAAGATTCTACTACGTTATAACTTAGCTTCTAGTTACAAAGTCTAATATGTGTAGTGCCTATATGTGTAACTATGTCTAGTCAAATCTAGAACCGACTGGAATTTTGACGGTTGTCACAGTCTCCCCTGGTTGAAAGAATTTCGTCCCGAAATTCAATTTGTGACGAATTCTATTAGAACTAAACCGGATGCAATTGTATAATTGGAGAGGTGGTGACTTTGAGAACTCTTTGATTATTTTGGGTTAATTCTCCAAGGGAAGAGCCCGGTTCTTTATCTATAATCAAAGTAATGTTTCCTTAATTCGAGTTCTACAGTCTAGATTGCAAGAAATTAGGATCATGGAAATCATGATCCGACCATGGCGACCTAGTTGAAAAGATTATCTAGTTAGATATTATCTGAATTAAGAGAGCGGTATTAGTTTCGATGATGCACCAACTGCACTGAGCGTTAAATCTGCATTGATCTTTTAGTCGCATTCTAAATTAGCACTAAGTGTAAATTCGCCACCTAATAAAGAAGCGATTAGGAACAATTTGTTCACTTCTGGGTTAGATATTACCTCTGGAAAAGATATATTTCGAAATAAGAAGGGGTAGCACGAATGAAAGGGAAGCGTTTGAGGGTAAGTTCCTAAAAATACATAGTAAGGGTAGGCAACAAAACTTTGGTACATCTCAAATGTAAAGGTTATTTTAGTGTCGTCTACAAAATAAATTACGAAATGATTGAGGATCTCCGAGGATATAATTACTACTACGATTACTCTTACAATAATAGAACAATATTCGAAGAGTATATATAATTAGAGAGTCATTGTTTCTAATGAAGGCAGTGAAAGTTTATGATATTTTAAATCACATTGTGTAGATAGCTTTTTAAGTGTTTAGAAGCGATTGAAATCTCACTGTTATCAAAATGTGTGTTTAAAGATCATAATTAATCTCACTATTATCAAAATATGTAATAATTCCAAGATAATGAAAATACATGTGTGGCAATCAAACGAAGTAGTAAAATAATATAAAGATTAATTGAAGTTAAATGTTTAAGTCGTCATTAAGGGATTTTTTTTGAAATATTGACATTACGCTTTTTGTAAAATTGACTAATTGTCTAAGTCAAAACAAATGCAAGTTTAAGACGAGTCAGAATACTTATGAAAACAAGTTTGAGAGTTTTAGGAACTCACTGAAAATTGCAAAGTAAAATACTATTTTAAGAAAGGTGTAAAAATATCAATGTTTGAAAGTAGTGAATTCATAGTTTAGTGTTTTTACAAAAACAATCATTTAGAGAATAGATCATCGTAAAATTCAAAACTTTTGATGTATTTAAAGAAAAAGAAAAAGAAACATAAGGATACATATCCTTCACATATATTTTTCAGATATAGCAAGATCATAAGCATAAATGTATTCATCTTGTGTATTACTTATAAGGAAAAATACAATGAAGATTGCATTTTATATCAAGTTTTTGAATTTAGAACGAAAGAGTAAATGTAAATAAGGATCACTTGTTTTTAGTAGATTTCAAAATAAAAACAAGATGTATATGGTTAAAGGCATAATTGAATATATCAAAGTTGACTAAAATTAAAGTATGCCTCATGACTATACACGTATTAATTGCTCAAAACGAAAGGGTAGACTTCTAGTCTTTATCTATACGAACATGATACCACGAGAAGCAAAATAGACGGATACAAAGTTAGACAATGTATTATGTTAATATTATGGTGTGCGAGATCTAAAATCAGATGGAAAGCGAAAAATAAAGTTTGCGGGAAAGAAAAAGGAAGGTAGCAGCGACAATGATTGTTATTGTTAAAATTATAAGAACAATACCTATAGGTAGATTTAAAACCACGTTGAGATATATTTCAAACTTTAATATTTGATGTATATTGTTGACTAAATAGAAATGTAGAAGTTCTAAAGTGTTTTCTAAGTTTTGCTAAAAATCCACGAGTTATCTATTAAGTTAAACTCCATTTGTGAAAAAGAAGAAACACTAAAACTCGTAATTGAAAATTTGATAGTTTTGATCTTTTGACTGGGGTCCAACAATGGTTAAAACGGATAAGGTAAAGACTTAACATATTTAGATGAATAATTGTGCATTGTCAAAAGTACGTCACTGGAAGTTTAGAAGTGAACACTAAGTTTTGCAATGTTGTAAGTTTTATAAACAAAAATTATAAAACTAATTTGAAATGAAATAAACAAATAAGGTGTGTTTTTAAATGTAGGAACTAGTGATGTCTTGTAAACACATTTGGATTAGAAAGTCATAAAAATATCATGTTGGGTTTCAAGAAAACACATTTAAGTAAAGCATAATGCCCAAATGAGGAAGTGGTCAACCAAAACAAAAGTGGTTTGAAAGACCCAGTGGAGCTTTTACACGTAATATGAACTTCAAAGTCATATGTTTAAGTTTTATAGCATAGAGTCTAAACACTTTTATAAAAAGAAATTGTTTCTAAGTTTTTCAAAAACGTGTCAAAATGGTAATCAATGTTTAAAATAGTTTATATGCCCTTAAAAGCACATCTATCCATTGAAATATATTTGAGATGAAAAATGGCAAGATTAAAAACAATATTGGTTAAATAGAGTTTTGAATAAAAGTGTTAAGTTAAAGCAAGTTGTCAAAAGATTTATAACGAGAATATGACTTATTGTTAGAAAAGGTCTAATAAGTTGTATGAAGTGGTTATAAAGTATTTTATCGATGATAAATAAAACCGATGAAGCGAAGTAACTTTTTGATGGAAAATTAAGAAGTAACGAACAAGTATGTTAGTATAGCTAATCGTACCTAAATACTAAGGCGAGTACAAGGCGAGTATAAGGCGAGTACCGATGTCTTTGTCCCCAAGATAAAGGACAAGAAAAATTGTTTGCAAGATGTTTTAAAGTGTCAATGCAATTTCCCACCTTTTATAGAGGTCAAAGGGATATCATATGTTAAGTTTTAAGCTCAAGGAGGAAACAACCTGTCACACCCCCAAACCAAGGATGGCGGAAACGTCCGGGGGTGGAGGACTTCATGTATAGCATCATAACCACAATTTCAATAGTAATTCAAGCAAACACAACCAACATATATATAATTGAAAAGTTACATCACTTTCATGAATTACATGTTTCAAAATCAATTACAATATGTTGTCAAATATGAAAAGTTTGACACCTCAACGTCCCATCCTCAAAAGCACTTGGTAACACGATTAATGCTTTCCTGTGAATACAAGTTGTTTGAAAAGCGTCAACACAAGGGTTGGTGAGTTCATAAGCTTTTATTAATAATCTTATTAGAAGTCTTTCACATGTAAATGTCGCGTTGTTTCAGAAAAATCCGATATTTTCCTCGAAATCCGAAAAAAATGTAGCCTTACAACCAAAGACTAAAATGTATGAAGAGTCATCGTTTCTTAGTAGGAAAGTTGTGAGTTTAAAATGAATTGGAAAGTAAATTTATTTTATCAACCTAAAACCTACTTTGGTTTTTATGCAACCCCGTAAACTTTATGAATTGTTGTCTCTCTAAGTGAGTCGCTATAATCATACTGTGACTATGTGAACCTGCCACAACGTTTCTCAGGCGTCGCGAAAATGAAATGACATTTGTCACCCGTAGACCTGCAGGTCCCACTGTAGCTAGCAGCGAGGTGTGGGGTGTCAAACCCAATATAGATCTATATACAAGTATCACGTTCTCCCTCAAGGAGATTCTGATTATAACTACCAGGAATTATATCCCGCACTCGGACGTACGGGGAGAGAGAGTCTCACCATAGGTTAACAAGTTTACTTGAAATGTGTGTGAATATAAATCTTTCTTGTATGAATGTACCCTTTTTGTACGAGTGCGTTGAGTGATGTATCATAAACTATACCTATTATAGTTTATCTAAAATGTACGTAATATGTATGAATTCTTTTATGGAAATGTATTAGTATTGTGAATTTATCAAACTATACATTTTATAGTCTAATAATACGTGTTCCAAAATGAATGAATAATATTTAATATTTAATATGAATGTCTTAATTCCAGTTCATAATGATAAACTAACACGGAAACGCATTCAAATATTAGAACTTATGATTATACACTTTGCTCAACATAATACAAAGTGTTATGATATTTACATGCTGTTGGCTAACTTTAGCCATTCTGCCCTGTATTTGGAAAAATCATAGAAAATCATACGAAGTCGAAAACTAGATCCGTAAATTCTGAGAGTTCACAAAATGTGTCTAGTTTGCTCATAAATTTTATCTCAATTTATAATAACCTCTAACTTGGGTGAAAAAGTCCAAAATCACAGACTGGTCCGGATTGTTGTTTGAAATGATAGGCAGTTTTGTAAAAATCGCCATAAATTGTAGAAAAATCGTATGGAGATGTGCAAGTAGCCATTTTAAAGCTAAAAACTTGAACTATTTGCACCTTGTACAGTTTTGAAAACAAAAATGTGTAAGATGCCCAAAACAGTCCGTGAATGGAGTTGAACTTTTCTAATGAAGGCTGTTAGAAAACTTTTGATAGGTTCTTAATGTTTTAACTTGTATTCACCCCCTGAAAACTTGAGAAATCATGAAAATGTAGGGGTATGAACTCACCTTGAGTGATTTCAGTAGATGATTGTTGAAGAATGGAAGTGTTTAATTCAAGAACACTTGGAGATGCCTTGAAGGTTTTCGAGAATCTAACATCATAGTTAGGGAGTTTGTGTAAGCAACCAAAGATTTGAGTAGAATGAAGTGAAATAATAATAGGGAGGATGAATTTTTACTTACTAAGTGTGGAAGAACACTTGAATCCAGCCTTGGATCTCGAAAATTTGAGTAGAAGAGTTTGAGAGAAAAAGTGATGTTTGTTACTTAGTGGAATGAGAGTAATGAGAGAAAAATGAGGAGTGTGGTTGATTGTTCCAGCTCAAAAAAACGTGGGAGTGAGTGAAATTTGAGTGTAAGGGAACATTGAAGTGACATAGGTAAGGTGGGGAGGTATGGCTGGTCATAGAGTGGGTGTGGGGTGGTTGCTTGTGATCATACGTCTTTGGACTCAAAAGTCAAGAACAATGTCTTATAATAGTTTATATCCCATTTTTAGTTTAATTTTCTAAATATATGTGTGGTTGTCTATGTGTGTGCATCTCTTTAAAAATTCTGCAATTTCTTCATTATATGACCCCCATTTGCGAAGTTGAGTATTTATTTCCAAAAATGCGAAACTCCAGGGACAATATTAGAAATCTTCTGTTTTCTTCCCCAATTCGCATTCTACTGTGAAATACTTCGCATCTTCATTCTTACACCCTTCGCATCCCTTCGCATTAATCACCTTCGCATTTTCATTCTTACACCCTTCGCATTCCCTTCGCATTAATCACCTTCGCATTTTCATTCTTACACCCTTCGCATCCCTTCGCATTAATCACCTTCGCATTTTCATTCTTACACCCTTCGCATCCCTTCGCATTAATCACCTTCGCAATTTCATTCTTACACCCTTCGCATCCGCGTTTTTCTTCACGAATCATCCCTCAATCATCAATCCAATTGCGAATAAAAAACTCATATGTTCTTGCTTTATCGATTCATCGACTACACTCATACAAATGCGAACAATACTCAATTTCAAAATCGATTGAAACTTATAGCAAAGCTAAATCCAACTTCGCATTAATCACCTTCGCATTTTAACCTAATTGATCAAATGTGATTCACAATTTTTTTTTTTTTTTTTTTTTTTTTTTTTTTTTTTTTTTTTTTCCAGATGCGAACACAGCTTAGTTCTTGATTAGTACGAAGGCTTAGGAAATTTTTAACACAAACTTTTCTACTGTGATGTTTTCCCATTAACATAGCAAGTTATACAACACGAACATAACACTAACCCTAATACACAAGGTTTAATAGAGTTGACCGGCTTGACTTGATGACTTGACTTGACTCAAGATTGACGATTGTCACATCTTCCCCCCGTTAGAGGGAATTTCGTCCCGAAATTTAAATTCGGCTGGGACTTCAAGGGTTTGGGAAAAGATGTGGATACTTTTGCTTCATTTGATCTTCACGTTCCCAGGTAAATTCAGGCCCTCGTTTCGCGTTCCAACGAACCTTCACTATGGGAATGCGACTTTGTTTTGTTCTCTTGATCTCTCGATCCATGATCTCGACGGGTTCCTCCACAAAGTGGAGATTCTCATTAACTTCAATTTCTTCAAGTGGTATTACGAGTGTCTCGTCAGACAGACACTTCTTTAAGTTGGACACGTGGAAGATAGGGTGCACATTACTAAGTTCTTGTGGTAGTCGGAGTTTGTACGCCACCGGACCAATCCTAGCAAGGATCTCGAACGGACCGATGTACCTTGGGTTTAGTTTCCCCCGTTTACCGAAACGTATCACCCCTTTCCAGGGGGAAACTTTTAGTAGTACCCGGTCTCCGACCTGGAATTCTAAAGGTTTGCGTCGCTTATCCGCGTAACTCTTTTGTCGATCACGAGACGCTTTTAGTCTTTCCCGAATTTGAATGATCTTTTCTGTGGTTTCCCTTATGATTTCCGGCCCCGTAAGGGTGCTATCAGGGACTTGCCCTCTGGCTAGCTGAGTATCTCCAACTTCGGCCCAACACAGTGGCGACCTACACTTGCGGCCGTAGAGAGCTTCGAATGGGGCGACTCCAATGCTAGTGTGATAACTGTTATTATAAGAGAATTCGATAAGCGGTAGATGGGTATCCCATGCCTTACCAAAATCTATCACACAGGCTCTCAGCATGTCTTCCAACGTCTGGATGGTTCTCTCGCTTTGTCCGTCCGTTTGTGGATGGTAGGCCGTACTCATGTCTAACCTGGTTCCCAGAGACTTTTGTAGGGACTGCCAGAAACGCGAGGTGAATCTACTATCTCGATCCGAGATAATGGATGTTGGTACACCATGTAGTCGTACGATCTCCCTAATGTACGTCCTGGTCAACTTTTCCATCTTGTCTGTTTCCTTTATTGGCAGGAAGTGCGCGGACTTGGTCAATCTGTCTACAACCACCCATATGGTATCCATCCCACCTGATGTCTTAGGCAGTTTGGTTACGAAGTCCATGGTTATTCGCTCCCACTTCCACTCGGGTATATCTGGTTGCTGAAGTAGTCCTGATGGCTTCTGATATTCCACCTTGACCTTGGCGCAAGTGAGGCACTTGCTCACATAAGTAGCAACTTCAGCCTTCATGTTTGGCCACCAGTATACTCTTTTGAGGTCTAGATACATCTTATCTGACCCCGGATGAATGGAGTATCGAGTCTTGTGGGCCTCATCCATTACAACGTCTCGGTATCCACCGAACTTCGGTGTCCAGATTCGATTCATGAGATAACGAGCTCCATCCTCTCTGACTTCCAAGTTCTTATCCATCCCCCTTAGTGCTTCGCTTGCCACGTTTTCTGGCTTCAGGGCTTCAAATTGGGCGTCCTTGATCTGAGTGGCCAGTTGGGAGTGGATGGTCATGGCTAGGGATTTTACTCGGCGACCCGAGTATTCTTTCCTGCTTAAGGCATCGGCTACTACATTAGCCTTGCCTGGGTGGTAGCGAATTTCACATTCGTAGTCATTCAGTAATTCCACCCATCGTCTTTGGCGCATGTTTAGTTCTTTCTGATTGAGAATGTGTTGAAGACTTTTGTGATCAGTGAAGATGGTGCACTTGGTGCCGTAGAGGTAGTGCCTCCAAATCTTCAGGGCGAACACCACAGCTCCCAATTCAAGGTCGTGGGTTGTGTAATTAACTTCATGTGTCTTCAGTTGTCTTGATGCATAAGCGATGACTTTTCCCCTTTGCATGAGCACACAGCCGAGGCCTTGATTTGAAGCATCGCAATACACCACAAAATCGTCAATTCCTTCTGAAAGGGACAAGATTGGTGCGCTGCATAGGGCTTGCTTTAGTGTCTGGAAGGCGGCTTCTTGTTTATCTTCCCATTCGAACACCACCCCTTTCTGAGTCAAGGTGGTGAGAGGCTTAGCGATTTTGGAGAAGTTTTGTATGAATCTTCGATAGTAGCCTGCGAGTCCTAAAAACTGTCGGATTTCTGTCGGCGTTGTAGGTGTTGACCAATCTTCGATTGCTTTGATCTTCGAGGGGTCCACATGTATTCCTTCTTTGCTTATTACGTGGCCTAGGAATCCTACTTCTCGGAGCCAAAATTCACACTTTGAGAATTTAGCGTAAAGCTTTTCGGTCCTTAAAACCTCCAGAACTAGTCGTAGGTGATGTCTGTGCTCTTCTTCGCTCCTCGAATAGACCAGGATATCGTCGATGAATACGATGACGAATTTATCCAAGAAGGGTCGACACACTCGATTCATCAAATCCATGAACACCGCGGGCGCGTTAGTTAACCCGAATGGCATCACTACAAACTCATAGTGCCCATAGCGAGTTTTGAATGCCGTCTTGGGGATATCCTCTTCTTGAACTCGCAGTTGATGATAGCCCGACCTCAGGTCGATTTTTGAAAAGTAGCTGGCTCCTTGGAGCTGGTCGAAGAGGTCATCGATTCGGGGTAGGGGATAACGGTTCTTGATAGTGAGTTTGTTTAGTTCTCGATAGTCTATGCACATACGAAAAGAACCATCCTTCTTCTTTACAAATAAGACTGGTGCTCCCCAAGGTGAGAAGCTTGGCCTGATGAACCCTTTGCTCAATAGTTCATTCAATTGGCTGGATAGTTCTTGCATTTCTGCCGGTGCTAAGCGATAGGGAGCCCTGGCGACGGGGGTAGCTCCTGGGATTAAGTCGATCCGAAATTCGACTTGCCTTGCGAGTGGTACACCAGGCAGATCGTCTGGGAAAACATCAGGGAAGTTGCATACTTCTGGAATTTCTTTGATGTCCTTCACCTCCTGTTTCTTATCTACGATGTGGGCTAAGAAAACATGGTATTGCTTTCGGAGGTACTTTTGGGTTTTAACACAAGAGATGATTTGTAGGTTCGCACTAGGTTTATTGCCATAAACGGTGAGAACGTTGCCATTCGGCAGATTGAGGCGGACGGCCCTTTCGTAACATAGAATGTCGGCACGATGAAGGCTTAGCCAATCCATACCAATGATTATATCGAAGCTTTTTATGGTGACCGGCATAAGGTCGATTTTGAACAAATGGTTGTCTAGAGTGAGAGTACACCCTATGTAAATATCATTAGCGCGCTCAACTTTTCCATTTGCCATTTCTACGATGTAAGAATCTTCTAGTGGTTGAGAATTTTGCTTAAGTATATGTTTGAATTGGTGACTTATGAAACTTCTTTCTGCCCCACTATCGAAAAGTACGCATGCATAAGAGTTATTGAGGAGGAACGTACCAGTAACCACAGAGGGATCCTTGACTGCTTCTCCCTGCCCTAAGGTTAGGACCCTCCCTACACCCCCAGCATTAGGGGTTCGTGCCTTGGGGCAGTTCCTCCTGAAGTGTCCCGTTTCACCACACCCATAGCAGGCCTGGCTTGCTCCAGTGTTGGCGGTCGTAGCGACTTGTGTGGCGGGTTGGGTAGTCGTTCTACAGAATCGTGCAGTGTGCCCCTTTTTGTTACAGTTATTGCAGTGTGACTCACGACAAGCACCGTTATGGTGGTAGTTACACTTGTTGCACTTGGGAAAAGTTCCTGCATACTGTTTCGGTGGCGCTGGAGCGGCAGCAGTAGTGGCGGCGCGAACAGCAACAATCGGTTGCTTTTTGGCGGGGTCCTGAATTGGTTGTTTCCTTTTATTTCCCCAGAACTTCCTCTTGTTGTTCCCTCCTTTTGTTCGGTCGGTGGTGGTTATCACGGTACCACGGCTAGCCCTGTGATCTATGAGTTGTTGTGCCAATTCCTTGGCACTCTCAAAGGTAGTGGGTTTCGAGGCCAAGACACTATCTTGAATCTGGGATGATAGGCCCCAGAGATATCGTTCCACCTTTTTCTCTTCTGGAGTGACCATTGTTGGACAGAGGAGTGCTAGGTCGTTGAAACGGGCAGTATAAGTTTCAAGATCAGTGCCTGTCATCCTGAGGTTCCAAAGTTCTTCTTCAAGTTTTTGTATTTCGCCCCTTGGGCAGTATTCCTTCAACATTAGAGCTTTCAAATCCTCCCAGCTGATCGCGTTAGCTACTGCAGGAGTAAGTGACTTAACTCGGCCATTCCACCAAGTGAGTGCTTTTCCAGTGAAAGTGAATGCCGCATACTTGACCTTGCTCGCCTCGGGACAAGCGCAGATTTCAAAAACTGCCTCGGTCCTTTCGAACCATTGCACCAGTGTGATGACGCCCCCGCTTCCATTGAAAGGATCGGGTTTGCCATTCGTGAAGTCTTTGTAAGTGCACTCCCTCGCACGCCCCGTGCTGTCCCCATGAATGGAATTGGTAGCTCCGGATCCAGAACCGCCGGAACCATGGGTTCCCATTTGCGACATTGCTGCCGCCACGGCTGCCGTCACTGCAGCCTGGAACATTGCAGGATCAAACTGCGGAGGTGGTGGTGGAGGCGGCACTGGGTTGTTGGAAGGCCTTGGTCTTTTCCTTGGTGGCATGGTTCTGTCATAAAAAAAATGACTAGTCGGTAAGACTTCAATAGTGATAACGAGTCGAGTGTTACTGGTTTCATCCCTCTTGTATTTTATCATAACTTTATTATTCGTAATTGTTTGTGTGATCAGGTTATGATGTATAGTGTCCAACATTCAATAAATAAAATACATGCCAAAGTTCATTGATAACTTTTAGTACATAACGCTTAGAGAGAAAAGTTTGACCTCATAGGGGTCTACATTACATCGTTACAAAAGGTAGTTTTTTTTTTTTTTTTTTTTTTTTTTTTTTTTGGCATTACAAAACCCCTTTGAATAGTGTAATCACATAATCGCAGGGTCGACCTACATACGAGGAGTAGCACCAACGCGTACTCATAAAATTCTACTACCTAGACGGGAGAATAGCAACGAGCTCTAATCACTGCGACCCTTCTTTGACGGAGGCTGCGATGATGTCGATGCGCCCTGTAGTTCCGCCAATTTGCGTTCAGCTGCAACCATTCTCTCTTCGAGTGCCATGTATCTTTCCCGATACTCTCTTGTTTCTGCTTGAGCCGCGAGAAGGTCTCTAATGAGTTCGTCTCGGTGGTGGGAGTCTCGTTCCAGGTTTCTGGTGCGATCCGTAGCAGACTGTACAATGGCACTTAACTCCCGGACCTGATCTGTCGTTGTCCTACCACGATCATTCATTCTTGCCATTCGTTGTATCGTGACGGGGAGAGCCCTATCAGCCGGTCCACCATGAGTGAGATCATAGTAACCTCGTTGGTAGCCATATGGTGACCGTTGGCGTTGTTGTCGGCTCCATTTTTCGATCGTTGTTACCCAAGGGGGTTCAGGTCCATTGTAACCAAAACGGTGCGCGGGTACCCTCGCGATGTAGGGAGGGTTGAATACTTCTGGTGGTTCCTCCGCTTCGTTCCCAACCATGACTACCTCATCACCTTCCTCTTCTTCCTCTTCTTCCTCTTCTTCTTCTTGTTCGTCTTCCTCCTCGGGCTCCTCCTCGGGATCCTCCTCGGGATCCTCTTCGGGATCTTCCTCGGGTTCCTCTTCGGGATTCTCCTCGGGCTCGTCTTCAATCCATCCCGCGTTTCCCCGATTGGGAAAGTAGGGGTCCCCGGGTATGTGAAATCCGGCCATGTCGTCTGCACGAGAAACGGGGTTAAGAAGTATGTATCGGAAAATAATAATTTGGCGCTATAGAAACGTACAAATACTCCTATAGTATTTTTAAATGTTTATATTTGGTTCTTAGCGTGTTCTTTATGGAGTGTTATTAGGTTTTCAGATTTGTCGCTCATTACGACTATTCCTTAGTGTGCGTAAGTTACTTCTTGGACGGATATAGTTGATCAGGCTATATCCTTCCCAGAACTGATTACACATGCTAAGGCGTATTAATAATGTTCGACTCCTCCTCTTTCAATTTACGTTCTCCTAAGTTATGACACCATGCTAGTATAGAATGCATGCAAGTATACTTTGAAACAAGAAATTATTTGTTTTCTAAAAGTACAACTCTTTAAATCACTTTAAGAATCAGAGACTTTTAGTCCCAAATGTGTTTATAGTTTGTATATCTTATGTGGTTGATATACTGAATTCACTATAAACCGTGCTCTGATACCAATCTGTCACACCCCCAAACCAAGGATGGCGGAAACGTCCGGGGGTGGAGGACTTCATGTATAGCATCATAACCACAATTTCAATAGTAATTCAAGCAAACACAACCAACATATATATAATTGAAAAGTTACATCACTTTCATGAATTACATGTTTCAAAATCAATTACAATATGTTGTCAAATATGAAAAGTTTGACACCTCAACGTCCCATCCTCAAAAGCACTTGGTAACACGATTAATGCTTTCCTGTGAATACAAGTTGTTTGAAAAGCGTCAACACAAGGGTTGGTGAGTTCATAAGCTTTTATTAATAATCTTATTAGAAGTCTTTCACATGTAAATGTCGCGTTGTTTCAGAAAAATCCGATATTTTCCTCGAAATCCGAAAAAAATGTAGCCTTACAACCAAAGACTAAAATGTATGAAGAGTCATCGTTTCTTAGTAGGAAAGTTGTGAGTTTAAAATGAATTGGAAAGTAAATTTATTTTATCAACCTAAAACCTACTTTGGTTTTTATGCAACCCCGTAAACTTTATGAATTGTTGTCTCTCTAAGTGAGTCGCTATAATCATACTGTGACTATGTGAACCTGCCACAACGTTTCTCAGGCGTCGCGAAAATGAAATGACATTTGTCACCCGTAGACCTGCAGGTCCCACTGTAGCTAGCAGCGAGGTGTGGGGTGTCAAACCCAATATAGATCTATATACAAGTATCACGTTCTCCCTCAAGGAGATTCTGATTATAACTACCAGGAATTATATCCCGCACTCGGACGTACGGGGAGAGAGAGTCTCACCATAGGTTAACAAGTTTACTTGAAATGTGTGTGAATATAAATCTTTCTTGTATGAATGTACCCTTTTTGTACGAGTGCGTTGAGTGATGTATCATAAACTATACCTATTATAGTTTATCTAAAATGTACGTAATATGTATGAATTCTTTTATGGAAATGTATTAGTATTGTGAATTTATCAAACTATACATTTTATAGTCTAATAATACGTGTTCCAAAATGAATGAATAATATTTAATATTTAATATGAATGTCTTAATTCCAGTTCATAATGATAAACTAACACGGAAACGCATTCAAATATTAGAACTTATGATTATACACTTTGCTCAACATAATACAAAGTGTTATGATATTTACATGCTGTTGGCTAACTTTAGCCATTCTGCCCTGTATTTGGAAAAATCATAGAAAATCATACGAAGTCGAAAACTAGATCCGTAAATTCTGAGAGTTCACAAAATGTGTCTAGTTTGCTCATAAATTTTATCTCAATTTATAATAACCTCTAACTTGGGTGAAAAAGTCCAAAATCACAGACTGGTCCGGATTGTTGTTTGAAATGATAGGCAGTTTTGTAAAAATCGCCATAAATTGTAGAAAAATCGTATGGAGATGTGCAAGT
Organism: Lactuca saligna; assembly: GCF_052625555.1. NCBI lineage: Eukaryota > Viridiplantae > Streptophyta > Magnoliopsida > Asterales > Asteraceae > Lactuca > Lactuca saligna. The sequence continues at coordinate 245,334,989 of NC_136420.1, read as the reverse complement.
AGCCATTTTAAAGCTAAAAACTTGAACTATTTGCACCTTGTACAGTTTTGAAAACAAAAATGTGTAAGATGCCCAAAACAGTCCGTGAATGGAGTTGAACTTTTCTAATGAAGGCTGTTAGAAAACTTTTGATAGGTTCTTAATGTTTTAACTTGTATTCACCCCCTGAAAACTTGAGAAATCATGAAAATGTAGGGGTATGAACTCACCTTGAGTGATTTCAGTAGATGATTGTTGAAGAATGGAAGTGTTTAATTCAAGAACACTTGGAGATGCCTTGAAGGTTTTCGAGAATCTAACATCATAGTTAGGGAGTTTGTGTAAGCAACCAAAGATTTGAGTAGAATGAAGTGAAATAATAATAGGGAGGATGAATTTTTACTTACTAAGTGTGGAAGAACACTTGAATCCAGCCTTGGATCTCGAAAATTTGAGTAGAAGAGTTTGAGAGAAAAAGTGATGTTTGTTACTTAGTGGAATGAGAGTAATGAGAGAAAAATGAGGAGTGTGGTTGATTGTTCCAGCTCAAAAAAACGTGGGAGTGAGTGAAATTTGAGTGTAAGGGAACATTGAAGTGACATAGGTAAGGTGGGGAGGTATGGCTGGTCATAGAGTGGGTGTGGGGTGGTTGCTTGTGATCATACGTCTTTGGACTCAAAAGTCAAGAACAATGTCTTATAATAGTTTATATCCCATTTTTAGTTTAATTTTCTAAATATATGTGTGGTTGTCTATGTGTGTGCATCTCTTTAAAAATTCTGCAATTTCTTCATTATATGACCCCCATTTGCGAAGTTGAGTATTTATTTCCAAAAATGCGAAACTCCAGGGACAATATTAGAAATCTTCTGTTTTCTTCCCCAATTCGCATTCTACTGTGAAATACTTCGCATCTTCATTCTTACACCCTTCGCATCCCTTCGCATTAATCACCTTCGCATTTTCATTCTTACACCCTTCGCATTCCCTTCGCATTAATCACCTTCGCATTTTCATTCTTACACCCTTCGCATCCCTTCGCATTAATCACCTTCGCATTTTCATTCTTACACCCTTCGCATCCCTTCGCATTAATCACCTTCGCAATTTCATTCTTACACCCTTCGCATCCGCGTTTTTCTTCACGAATCATCCCTCAATCATCAATCCAATTGCGAATCAAAAACTCATATGTTCTTGCTTTATCGATTCATCGACTACACTCATACAAATGCGAACAATACTCAATTTCAAAATCGATTGAAACTTATAGCAAAGCTAAATCCAACTTCGCATTAATCACCTTCGCATTTTAACCTAATTGATCAAATGTGATTCACAATTTTTTTTTTTTTTTTTTTTTTTTTTTTTTTTTTTTTTCCAGATGCGAACACAGCTTAGTTCTTGATTAGTACGAAGGCTTAGGAAATTTTTAACACAAACTTTTCTACTGTGATGTTTTCCCATTAACATAGCAAGTTATACAACACGAACATAACACTAACCCTAATACACAAGGTTTAATAGAGTTGACCGGCTTGACTTGATGACTTGACTTGACTCAAGATTGACGATTGTCACACAACCTAAAGCTAAATTCATAGCGTAGTAGAGAAGTCTCACGTATGGGCTAAACCTCTGTGTCTCCTCGTGAGTCGAATCCGGAATGCCCGCCAATGGTATCCAAGTGATTATTTAGTGGCGACTCATCTACCTCCTTACGCGATGTTCAAATTATCATTTGTGTCGATATTGAAATGCTTTTTCCTAGTCATAACTCTAGTACGAAGATGATGAAGAGGTATTGAGGAAGAATTGGTATAGGTTTCGACTTATGATTATTACTTAGTGTATATCTAGCTACTAACCTTACATCTAAAGTAAATAGCTACCAAGGAATACTCATTCTCAGTATTAAGTGCATTGCTCCTAGAGTGGCTAGTGATATAACCTAAGTGGTTAACCTAGCACATGATAAGGGATAAGATTATTTCTAAAAAAGGCATTGTTATAAAAGTGCACTTAGTTTCTAAGTGTGTCTAGATAAATGCATATAAGATGCAATGCCCGTACGCACACCGAAAAATTTTGTTTTTCAAAAGTTTAAGTTGAAAATTGTTTTAAACATAATTCTACTATAACCGTTTTCAGCCTCACATTAACTTTCCTTAATTAAGCATAGTTGGCCAGGCTATACTTAATTAAAGTCCAATAATGCGTACTCGAATTAGTTATACTAGTAGTACGTTCGGTATTTTAAAAACGTTTTGAAATTTGTTTTTTTTATAACCTTCGGCTCTGATACCATTTCCTGTCACACCCCGCCAAAGCGGAAACACAAGGCGTGGCAGTACAAAGGGTTTCATAGCAAAAGTTAAAAGACAACACCAAACATAGTATTAAAAATCATTACAAATTTACAATGGGTTTGAACAACTTTTACAAGAAATTACAATGAAAATAGAAATACAACATATGCGAATGCTCCTAAAAGTGAAGTGTCCCTAAGTGCCACTTACTCGATAATTCCTGAAAAAAGCATGTAAAACGAGCGTCAACTATAAAAATAGTTGGTGAGTACTCACAAATAAACAAAATAATCTTGGTTCCATGGGTTGAAATCAAGGTTTTGATAAAAGTTTCCAATAATAAAAGTATATTGCTAAAAGGAGTAAATAAGTTTGTAAACACAGTTCGTTGTCATCATGAGAAATAAAGTATGTTGCCCGAATAAGATGCAACATACATATTCTCATGAAAGATAAAGTTCGTTACTCAAACGAGTAAACAAGTTTCATTGCTAAAATGAGCAATCAATTTCGTTGCTACAGTGAGCAAACAATTTCATTGCTAAAACATCTATATAAGTTTTCAGTAATAAAATTTCATTGTTGTAATGAGAAACAAAGTGCATTGCTATAATTAATAAACAAGTTTATTGTTATAATGAGTAACGACTTTCGTTGCTAAAATAAGTATTCAAGTTTCATTGCTAAAATAAGTATACAAGTGTCGTTGCTAACACGGGAATACAAGTTTCGTATGTGCATAAAGAATAGTATGTGCATCAAGTTTCCATTCATGAGTTCACAACCCAAGCCTAATGACCGAATCGTGCCCTATTGACTACTATGTGTATCGCAAACATAGTGTAGAAAATGGTAAAATGCACTCAAGCAAATCGTGCGAGTGAGGAGTTGTCTACCTCCTGATAGCGTTATTTTAATAACCATAGGCTCAAAAGAGTTAATGAGTTGTGTCTAGAGATTCCAGAGACTTAACCGCGATACAGTCCTCATGAATTAAAGTAACATACACATACATACGAAATATAGCAACCAAGTTTCATACAAGTCAAAATAAATACAACAAACATAAAATTAGTTTAGGACATGCTTTTCCACCCAAAAACATATAAAAAACCGAAAATAGGGGAATGCGTGAATACTCACAATGTGCAAAATATAGTAATCAAGTTTATTCAAGTCAATTAAATATAACGAATATAAATAGTTCAGGACATGCTTTTCCACCCCAAAACATTTAAAAACCGAAAATAGGGGAGTGGTGAATACTCACAATGTGCAAAATATAGTAATCAAGTTTATTCGAGTCAATTGAATATAATGAACATAAATAGTTCAGGACATGCTTTTCCACCCCAAAACATTTAAAAACTGAAAATAGGGGAGTGGTGAATACTCACAATATGCATTGGGATGATGCAAATGGTGCCTTGACTATGCTCCACTCGTACCACTATCGATTCCTACAATAATGGTATTTGCTAGTGAGTCTCTAATCGAAATCTAACACTAGTATACTTACTACTACAATAGAATTATGCCAATAGTGTGCCAAAATTTAGTATTGATAAGTTATAAACATTTTTTTGTTAAAATTAAATTCCAATGAATCAATTGTTATATAACAATTTAAGTGTAATTTCTCACTATTGAAATGTTAATATTTAACATTTTAAGAGGCGTTCCAATGATTAAATATTCAGAACTAAATCAATTTAGTTCTAAAATATCCTAAACTTTGCATTTCAGTTTTAATTGAAATTTTCTTGAATTTTTGATTTGTCTAACTATTTTTCACCATTTTAGTTTCTTGAATAACCATAAATTCATGAAAAATAGTAATGAGTTAAGAAAATTCCCCAAACTTTTTATATTACTGTTATTAAACATTACTAAGCTGGGAAAAAATATAAAAATGGATTTCCAAGCTGATTAATTATATTTTTTGATTTTTGAGCATTTATTCCAATTAAAATTGAAATAAATAGAAAATAGTTTCCAAAATTACCCATACTTTTTATTTAACTTTTATTATACATAAATAGCTTGGGAAAAATATAAAATATATTTTTCAGTGGGTATTTCTATTTTTCCTTGTTTTATCCCCTTAAATAATCATTAATTGAAGAATAAATAATAAACAGTTAAACTATATTACCAAAATTTTTTGTAACATCATTTACAGTGTAAGTAATCTGGGAAAAATACCAAAAGTGGTTTTCATATTGTATAATCCAGTTTTGGGTATTAATGTGTATTTAAGTGTATTTAACCGTAGAAAATAGGAGAAAAATAGTATACAGTAGAGAAAAATCATCAAAAACATTATGTGACCTCCTACTATACAACATGATGTTCTGGTAAAATTTCATGAATTTTGGATGAGTAAAACTATTTATCCTGTTTTTAATCCATTATAGACACAAAAATCATGGAAAAAATAGATATACATTTTGAAAAATTCCCAAACTATTTTTATGAGTCTTAAATACAGGATAAAAGCTTCAAAAAATAAGAAATAATATTTTCAAATTTCTAAAGTGGTTTTATGATTTATTAGAGCTAATTAAAAAGAAAATTAAAAACCATACTAAACAGTAACAAAAGTCATTGAAACTTCATGGGAGATGTTTATTAACTTAAAGAATCATCCAAGAATTTTTCCAGAATTTATTTACAAGTGTAATTATTTTATATGATTTAACACTCTATTTTCTTATTATTTTCATATAAAAATAAAGAAAATATATATTGAGCGGAAAATTTCCAGAATACATCTTCATATAATTTAATAACCATGAAAATTTGTTTTTTTTTGATGTTGAAAACCATGCCTAAAGGCTCAATAAATTATAGAGAAAACTTGGTTCTTGTTATTTATATAAAGATTATTGATGTTGCTTTGACAATGTTTACAACATGTTACAAAGACTTTTGAATCAAGATCTTTTTGTACCTATTAATACATGATATTAAGAGTTCAAAATAATTTTGAATGATTTTTTGTGATGAATAAGTCCTTTGAACATGCAACACAAAACAAACGTTCATAAGGAAAGTGCTGTTTAAGCAACATTTTTGTAAAAATTGGTAAAAATCGAAATATTGGAATTTTCTAGTGAGGTCAGATGGGTTTGAAAGCTAACTCAAAATATTATATTCCAGAAAAAGAATCACGAATTTTGGGTAAGAAATGAGTGAGATATGATATCTTAAAGTTAGGTAAAGAAATCTGGCAGATTGCATGCATGATGATTGGTTAGAAAAGTGGGTTTTCATCATTTCCTTGAGTAAATCTATTCAGGTGTTTTAAATATATCATGATACACTCATATTTTAGTCATGTTTCCAGAGATCAAAAGATTAAAACTTATCAAAATGTATACATGCATTTATGAACCAAATTTTGTTTCTCAAAAACTCTTAACTTGAGTTTGATGTTTTAGTCCTTAAAATCGATTTTTGCACTAAGATCATGAACATGCAACATTGTTTATCATACATTCATGGTGTTAGAACACATCCATGATGTTCTAAAAACCATTTTAACAAAAATAAAACAAGTTTGAAGAAGATGATGAAGTAGAAGTCGGTTTTTGAAGTAAAATGCACATGCATAGCTTAAATCATTATTGTGGATCTTTAAGAGATGTATGTTCTTTACCTTAAATTTATTTGTGGATTGAAAAACCCTTATGAATCTCCATAATTTCGTGGTTAAGAGGTTGTGGTTGTGGTGTTTGGAGAAAAGAAATTAGAGAGAAGGTAGAGAGAGTTTTCTAGAGAGAGAAAGAAGAGAGATGTGTGTGTGTTGGAGAGTGAGAGTGAGAGAGAGATATATGGGAAGAGAGGGGTCCGAATTTAATTGTTTTAAGATAATATTATAAGTTTCATAACTACTTTCATAGAATACTTGATGTCAAATTTTATAAAATTTAGGTTTTAGGGCTTTTAGGGTTTTGAAGTTTAATAAACTTTGAATATCAAAATAAATTGAATATTTGAGACTTCAAATTATCTTATGGTATTATAACTCTTTTATAGTTATAAATAATGTTTGTAATTTATTTTTATCGGTTTATTGGCATTCTATGCAGTGATTGTGAGATTCAAGCGAAATTGAGGAATCAAGTATACTAGTCCTAGTCTTCAACTTTGACTTAAGTTTCTATGAGACTTTGAACTCACTTCTACTTCTAGGTCAAGTGCATGATTTGTGTATATGATTCATGAAATGTTATTCGAGTCAAAGAGTAACCCGAATATGGATAGTCACTACAGTTAAGTAGTTGTAGAATTCTCATACCAATGTGAAATCCAAGCACATTATCCATTGTCTCTATCTATTTCCAAGATTCTAATAGGTTATAACTTAGCTTCTAGTTACTAAGTCTAATATGTATAGTGCCTATATGTGTAACTAAGTCTAGTCAAATCTAGAACCGACTCGAATTTTGACGGTTGTTACACTCACTCCTAGAGTAGATGAGTATGTCATCAATAAAGACGATGACGAATTGATCTAAGTATGGATGACACACCCTATTCATCAAGTCCATGAGCACTGCGAGTGCGTTAGTCAGCCCGAAGGGCATCACTACGAACTCGTAGTGCCCGTAACGAGTTCGGAAGGCTGTCTTCGAAACATCCTCCTTAAGGACTCGTAAGTGGTGATACCCAGACCTAAGATCAATCTTGGAAAAGTAACTCGCCCCTTGTAGTTGGTCGAATAGGTCGTCTATACGAGGAAGAGGGTAGCGGTTTTTGACCGTGAGTTTCTTGAGCTCCCTATAATCGATGCACATACGGAACGATCCATCTTTCTTCTTCACAAACAAGACCGAAGCTCCCCAGGGTGAGAAGCTCGGTCTTATAAAGCCCTTGCTGAGCAGCTCGTTAAGTTGACCGAATAGTTCTTGCATCTCGGCAGGCGCTAAACGATAGGGCGACTTAGCTATGGGGGTAGCTCATGGGAGTAGGTCGATTTTGAACTGAACCTGATGTTTGGGAGGTAAACCTGGAAGCTCCTCTGGAAAGACGTCCGGAAAATCGCATACAACAGGGATGTCTTTTGGATCTCTCGTTTTCTGGCTCGTGTCGACGACGTGTGCAAGGAAGGTGCGATATTCCTTGCGCAAGTATTTCTGGGCTTGAATACTTGAGATGATACGAAGGCTCGTACCGGGTTTGTCTCCGTAGATTAACAGAGTTTCACGATCCGGTGGATTTAGGCGGATGGCTTTGTCGAAGCATAGAATATCAGCGCGATGAAGACTCAACCAGTCCATGCCAACAATGACATCGAAACTCTTGATCGAGACCGGTATGAGATCGATTGGGAATGAATGATTGTCTAACGTGAGGGTACAACCTATGTAAATTTTGTTAAAGCTTTCAGTCTTTCCGTTAGCCATTTCTACGAAGAATGTTTCTTTTAGTGGTTGTGGGGATTGTTTAAGTAAGTGTTTAACGTTTTGGTTTATGAAGCTTCTTTCTACACCACTAACGAACAAGACACAAGCATAAGATTTGTTGAGAAGTAACATACCCGTGACTACTGTGGGATCCACTACTGCTTCATTGTGGCCAATAGTGAGTAGTCTTCCTGTTCCTCATGCATTCCCAGCCTTTGGACAGTTTTTCTTGAAATGGCCAGCTTCACCACAACCATAACAGGTCTGGGTCACTCCTGGACTGGAGACTTGCGAGATAGGTTTGGGTTGGGATCTGCAAAACCGGATGGTATGGCCCTCCCGGACGTAGTTGGTGCATTGCAATTCACGGAAGAGGCCGTTGTGATCGAAGGGACACTTGGGGCACTTGGGCAGGTTCCCAACATAAGTTTTGGCTGGTGTAGGGGTAGTAGGAGTGGTGGCAGCATGGACAGCCACAATTTGTTGGTCTTTGGAGGAGGGTTGAGTTTTTTTGCCCTTTTTCTGATCCCAGCGCTTCCTCTTTTTGTCAGTTGACTTGTGTGGTGTAGTGGCAGTTGCGGTTGCTGTAGCTGGAGTGGAAGGAGGTTCATGATCAATCAACCTGTGGGCCAACTCCTTGGCGCTATCAAAGGTTACAAGATGAGAGGATAGAACATTCCCTTGATATGGGGGCACTAAACCCCAGATGTATCACTCGATTTTCTTGCTTTCAGAAAGAATCATGTTAGGGCACATGGCTACCAAGTCGCAGAACCTGGCCGTATAGGCCACTATGTCTGTTCCCTTCATCTTGAGGTTCCAAAGTTCCTCTTCAAGCTTTTGAACTTCACCTCTAGGACAATACTCCTTTCTCGGTAGGTCCTTTAGTGTGTCCCATCCCATGGAATTGGATGTTACTAAGGAGAGTGAATTGACATGGCCATTCCACCATGTCAGGGCCCTTTCAGTGAAGGTAGCAGAAAAAAACTTGATTTTGCTCTCTTCGGGGCATGAGCACATTTCAAAAACAGCTTCGGCTCTTTCGATCCATTGGGATAGAGCGAGGACTCCTCCGGTCCCATTGAAAAATGTGGGTTTATAGTTCATGAAATCTTTATAAGTACACCCCTGTGAACGAGAGGGGATTTCACCATGTTTGTAGTTGGTGCCCATTCTAGCTCCACTAGCATCGTCGTAATTCATTTGGGCCATAGTAGCCGTTACAGCTGTGGTTACAGCGGTTTGGAATATCACATGATCAATCTGTGGAGGAAGGGGTAGTGGAGGTGGATTTTGAGCTGCAGGTCTTCCTCTGTTCGGGCGCTTGCATGGAGGCATCTTTTACTGAAAGTTCATAGAGATAGTGAAAATAGTAAGAGTCTATTGCAAGTATGATAAGAGTGTTTTATGGACTAAATCAACATAGTCCAAAATCAGATAGAGAGTCATAGCAATAGAGTAGTTAACTGCCAATTACTGGTATTAATGATGTAATACAAGTTCGGGAAAAGTGACCTAACAGTAGGTCTTACATCAAATAAAAAAGAAAAATGTTGGCAGTCTAGAGGCCTAATTAGAGTACTTTCAAAGTTAGGAATGTTTACAGATAAGTGATCTACTGAGCATAGAAAAGAAAGGCTAGTCCTTAAACAAAAGATTGAGATGTTTCAACATCTTCTACTGGCGATGGGTACCCATTGGACGAACCCTTAGATCTGCTAGTTGGCGCATAACTTCCTGAAGTTGTCGTTCATGAGTCCTCTGACGTGCTCGAAGTTCCTTAACTTCGGCTCGGGATGCAGCTAGCTGTTGCTGCAGAGCCTCGTTGGTCCTCCTTGTCCTTTCCATAGCTTCTTCAAGTTGGCGGATGCGAACAGTGTTGAGATTCGACATCCACTTCTACAACTCGGCCAATTGTTGCTTTTCCTTGCTCGACATTTCTGGAAATCCTTCGGATCATAATGGGCAAGACTCGATCCAGTGATCCTCGTTAGCTTATGTTGTAGAATCTTTGGTCTCCATCGAAAGGTACCGGCTAACCCTGCTCATCGCTCCATCGGTTCAGGGTTATTGCCGACATGGGAGTGGGCCCTTGAAACACTGGACGGGGGTTAGGATTTGGAGATACTAGTGGCAGGTTGTTAACTTCTGGCTCGGAGTCGGAGTCATCCGAGAAGCCTTCAGCGCGGTGATCATCCAAAGGAATCGGATGATCATCTTCTGGCTCCTCATCTAGCCATCCGCCATAGCCTTGGTTCGGATAATACAGGTCGTCGGGATGGTGGAAGCCAGCCATGATATCTACGCGAGAATGGGGAAAGAAAAGGTTAATAGACGTACTAATCTAGAATACTTTTGAAGATGATCGTTACTAGTTGGTCCAATACTTGCATAGTGCATACCAATTACATATTACCGAAGCAAGATAGTCCTTCGAATAAGTAACACTAACTCCAAATCCCCAATCAAACAAGAACAGGAAATGTAGCAAAGGTCACAGATTCTGAGTCTATAGCGTCCTAGTCACATGTAACCGTGATGTACCCACTTAGGAACTATTGTCCTACCAGTAACGACCCTTTTAGTTATCATATACGTAGTTAGTAGAGTACAGAATACTCCTATAGTTATCTTATTTTAACGAGCTTGTGGTAGTGTTGGTAAGTTTTTAGACTTGTTGCAACACCACAATCATTCTTAGTCACATGCTAGTCACTCCTAGAGAGATGTAGTTGATCAGGTTACATCCACCCAGATGTGACTGTATGTCTCTAAGCTTAATTGTGCTGTTCAACAATCTTTAATACTTCTGTTCTGTTCTAGAATGATACTGACCCTTTGTATTGGTGAATGTATATGTATATACTTAATTAAATATTTTAGTATTTAAAAGTATATATTCTTGGTCAGAGTGTTTTAGTCCCGAAGTGTTTATAGTTCGTATATCTTTTATGGGTTGATATACTTAATTCACTATAAACAATGCTCTGATACAAATCTGTGACACCCCAAAACTGGGAACGAAGGAATACGTAAAGTAGAACAAAATAAAAGATTAATAGACACCAAAACCGGGAACGGAGGAATATGTAAAGTAGAACCATTTCATTAATATAGTGATAATAATTACAATTATGTTCTGTAAAGTTTAATAGACACCAAAAGTAGAACAAAATAAAAGATGGGTCTTGTATGTGCTCCATCTTCTCCAAAAGCTGCACGAGTACCTGTCCATCTTTCACCTGAGGATACAAGTTATTTTGAAAGCGAGTATCAGAATAAAGTTGGTGAGTTCATAAGATTTTAGTGTCGTTGTCTGTGTAAAGAGTTTTACGAACATGTAATATAAAAACTGAAACTTATGTTTATGAGTATTAGAAATCCCTAGAAAATCGTATATTTTCCAGAAAGATACGTTTGTAAGTCAATCCTTTGAGTGTGTAAATGCATTATCTTTGAGACCTTCAAATGTGGAAGTATAGTAGTAAATCTCATGTGAGTAACATAGCTGAAGAAATGTTATGCCTGCTAAAAGTAGTAGTGGTATAACTTTTGTTAGTAATAGATCTTTAATTACATCGGGATGTTAGTTTAGACTTTAAGTCTTAGTGTATTTGTTTGGATATAGTGGAACCCTTCATGTGACCAACTGTGTGATAGTAGAGTGTCTGATGACCTTCCCAATCATTCGTAGTGAAGTGATGTAGTGCCATCCCTGGGCCTAGTTGGCTCGGACTGTAGTTAACAGTCGGTATGTAATAGCGTCAGTCTCGTATAGATCTATACATGTAGTTTTGCTTTCCTTCCGGGAAGCCCTGGTCACATGGTGTAAGTGTAGTAGAGTACCTTATAGAGGGATAGTGTGTTATACTTTGTATTAGTGAATTCTCTTATGCTTTAGTATGTTAGGCTTTTAGTATAGTAAGTAGAGTGTTCTCTTATACTTGCATTAACTTGTAATATTAACAATTATAGTGCATATAGTAGTAGTAGAGGTAACGAGTAGTAGTCTTAACTATACCTATTATAGTTAACTAGAGTGTATGATTGCATGCCTTTGAAATGCAAAGGTAGTGTATAAGATAAAGACTTTCATATCTAACACAAATATATATGATATATACCTACGAAATCAACGATAGTCGGACGGACAACAGGTACCCTAAGACCACATCAAACAAGAACAGGAAATAAGGCGAGCTATCGGTCCTAAGTCCTTCAAGTCTTACTTATATAAATATATTAGTGTACATATATTTATAAAGAAAAGTAATTTAAACCAAATTTTGAAAATGGTTTAACGACAATTTAATCTTAAAAATGTATTTGATAATCAACTAAAACAATTTTATTGGTAAGCAGTTAACAGTGTAGAAAATCCCCTTTTTGATGATAATTTGTGAATCGCATATGATTCAATAATAAAAACTGGTAGAATTAAACTTGTATCCCTCCCTAAAACATGTAAAAACATTTAAAAAGGTTCATTAAGGGGTATGAACTCACCTGCAATGAGTTGATTGGGTGGAAGTGTCGGATGGGTGTTTTAGTGTCAAGTAAAGACTTGAACACCCTTTAGGACCCTAATAACATATGGAGACATATGTTTACAAGTAATTAGTGATTTAAACTCTAATTAAACACATAACGACATCCTAGTGTGAATAAAAGTTCTATGGTTGAGTGCTAGAAGGCTAATGGGTTGCAAGGAAAGAGTATATGACCTCACCATGGAGTTTACTCTTCCAAAACTCACCTTAAGTGAGTTTACGGTTGGGAGACCACATCCCCCATGAGTTTACGGCCGTAAACTTATGGGAGGGGTGAAATTGAGTGTTTTCAAGCCTCTTATGGTTCTAGAGGTGGTTCTAAGGTAATATACAAGGCTATAGGGGTGCTTAAGGTTCCAAAATGTTACTCCCTTGGATTTTACGGTCCTAGGACCACTCCTTGGGAGTTTACGGTCTAAGCATATGCTTGGGCTTTAAACTCTAGTTTACCCTTCAACTGTTGATGTTTGGTTGTCCCAAGTCCAAAATAGCAAGTCCTTAAGCCATATCTTAAGTCTAAATGTGGTTTGGAAGTGTTGTTGGGCTTGTTTGCATGTTTAGAGGGTGTTTGTTACAACCCGAAATTTCTAGCTTACATTCTTCTTTTATATCAAAGTTAGCTTCGTTTAGCTATTTTATAATGAAGTTTTGGGTCTAAAAGAGTGCTTAAAGGTTAGTATAATTGAGATACGTGTCGGAGGATGGGTTAGTTTGGTTGTAGCATTGGAAAAATGGGTCAAACACACCAAAACTGGTGTGTGCGGCCAGCCAGCCACATACAGGCCAACCACACACACCTCCAGCCACACACACCCTCCTATATATATTATCCTTGGTCATTTTGATCATTTCTTAAACTCTTGGAAAGCTAGGACTCAAAAATCCTCTCAAGTATCATCCGGAAATGTAACATTTTTCAATAAGAACACCAAGAACACCATGTTTTCTGGCAGCACACATGGCCGCACACATGTGCTGGCAGCACACCTGGCCACACACATGGCCCCACACACACAAATAATGTGTATTTTGGCCATACACCCTTTTGTATAGCCTTTTAACCCTTCGTACAATCATTTGTTGTTGTAACACTTTAAAATAAGTGTTTACTAGTCCCCAAGGTGGTCCCAATTTGTTAATTAGTTGCTCATAACACTAATTATATTCATATATGTGCCAATATATGCTAAATAGGATTCGCGTGTGTACTCAAGTCACCACTTGATACTTAGCAACAGATCCAACATTGTCATCAGAACCACTCACTACAGGTGAGTTCATACCTCTTAACCAATGATTTAAATGTTTTTAAATGCTTTATAGGGGGAATACAAGTTAAATACTTATAGTTATTACATCAATCACATGTGATTAATAACTACAAAACCAGTGATTTCTTACCGTTCAAACTGTTTATCAAACCGTATTGTTTCAAACTGTTTTACAAACTCTTTTACTTATCAAATACTTTCATTTAAACTCTTTAATACTTATTATCAATTATATGTCTATGTATGTATACTTATATAATAAATGTTTAAAAGGCTTAGGAAGGCCTGTCCGCCCTATTTCCTTTTCGCGCTTGAGATGTGGTCTGGTGGGATATCGGGTATCCGTCCGAAGGTCATTTTAATATTAATTATATATCATGTGTACATATGTAGTCATAAAGGTCCTTCCAGTTCATTCAGTACCCTTGGGTAGCAAGGGTATACTTCCAGGTTCATACGTACCAGTTACATCATTAGTAAGTTACCATAGGGGTAGCATAGGAGAATACTAATACTATAACTAGAACAAAGAAACATACAATGAGTTAGTTCATTCATGAGTCAGATCGAGTAGTACACACACTACATTACTATACATGCTAGATAGAGAGAACGTACATTATAGCTAGCACACGTACAACATTTTAGTACACACAGGCTAGACAGAGAAAGATTACACTTTCAGTTAGCACAATTATTACATATACGTTTATGTAGTTATGTGAACCATTGAGCGGGTCATGGCACTTCCTACCACGACCATTCTTGTATCCCCAATCTCCTTAATTGGAGAGTGTATGAGTTTGTGTATAGATCTATATTGGATTGACTATCCTACACCTTGATGCTCGCTACAGTGGGACTTGCAAGTCTACGGGTGCCAAATGTCATTTCTTACGGCGTCTTACATCGTCGTTTTACTAGAGTCGGTAGCAGGATACAGGTCGATCACATGTTATTTGAAAACACCTTTTTGTATTAAGGTAGTTAGTACCACGGTAGTCACTTATTACAAATACTACGGTACGATAATATTTTCCCATTACATTCACTTCGTGAATATTCACACGATGCACGGTAATGTAGTAACTATATTTTTGGTTAATGATAGTCAGAATTTGGGAAACACACACACTCTAACAAGAGACATATACAAGAACACGAGATGCGTTGGTAGAAGGTTATAGTTAGTAGAAAACATAGGGTTTTCTAGGAGAGTTCAAACATTATACAAAACATTGTACAAAACATTTTACAGAAACAACTTTCAAACGTTTTCATACAAAATCAGACATTAATATACTTATGATCTCACTAGCATTAAGCTGATACTCGCTTTCAAAATAACTTGTATTCTCAGGTCACCACTAGACAGGTACAGGTGCCAGGCTTTTGAGAAGATGGAGTTCATTCAAGACTCATCTTTTATTTTGATATGTATATTTTTGGTGTCTATAACTTTGATAGAACACATATGTATGAAATTATAATATTAATGCAATGGATGATGTTGTTCCTTGTTTACTACTATTCATTGTTGTCATACTGTACATGATGTCCTCCGCCCTAGAATGTTTCCGCCATTCATGGTTTTAGGGTGTGACAGATTGGTATCAGAGCATTGTTTATAGTGAATTGAGTACATCAACCCATAAAAGATATACTAACTATAAATGCATTGGGATTAAAATACTCTGACCAAGAGTTTATACTTTAAATACTAAGATATTTAATTAAGTATACAAGTCTGCATTCATACTAAAATCAGTGTCACTAGGACAGTACAAAAGAATTACGATTGTTGGACAACGCAGGTGGACTTAGAGACATATAGTCAAAACTAGGAAGATATAGCCTGATCAACTATATTATCCGAGCGTTCACTAGCATGTGCCTAAGTGTAGTTGTGTGGTTGCAACAAGTCTAAAATCTTACCAACAACCCTACAATGAGAACACTAGAACATAACTGTAACATCCCGAAATATCAAGAGTAGAGTTGAAGGGCTAAAAGAGTAAATTGGGAAAGAGTGACTCGGCGAGTCCATGTGCGGACTCGGCGAGTAGAGTCGCGACTTGGTCGCGTGTTAAGTGGCCGACTCGGCGAGTCAGTGTAATGGACTCGGTGAGTAGGTGCTGAGTGGAGAAAACCCTAATTCTCGGGGTTGAGCCTTATATAAAGATCACTATGTTTTCCTCCCAGCCTCTTTATCACCCCTTGAGCCCCAGAAAACCCTAAATCACGGAGAAGCACCATTGTTGAG
This sequence comes from Lactuca saligna, assembly GCF_052625555.1. NCBI lineage: Eukaryota > Viridiplantae > Streptophyta > Magnoliopsida > Asterales > Asteraceae > Lactuca > Lactuca saligna. The sequence continues at coordinate 245,319,206 of NC_136420.1, read as the reverse complement.
TGGATTGGAGCTTGCAGAAGTAATTATTGAAGGAATTTTGGGAATTTAAGGCTTGGAGCAAGGGGCTTTGCTTGGATTCGAATTACATTGTAGTTGGGGCATCATTTAGAGGTAATATCTCGTTGTTGAGCTGTTGTTATGTTGTTTCTTCATTTTGGGGTTTGTGAGAATTTGTCTATGGATGAAATGGGAAGTCTAGAGGTTAGATCTGAGGTTGCTACCTCAGATCTGGAAGGGAGAAGAATCAGAGAGCATGAAAGTCCCTGTATTGGAGTGTTTAGTGAAGCTTACATGTCCCAAACCCTAGCCCCAATGTGCAAACGGATTAGATTTCTTTGGATTCACGTAAAGTTTGCCACTTTACGTGATGGATGAGTGGTAGGAGACTAGATCTATGTCTTGGAGCAGTTGCATGGCCTGGAATGCTTCGGAATATATTCAGACCGGTGGTACTCGGCGAGTCACTTGGGTGGACTCGACGAGTTGGATGAAGATGGCCTGGAACTCGGCGAGTTGTATGAACAACTCGGCGAGTAGGTTGAAGATATCCGTAGACTTGGCGAGTCTGTTCTTGGACTCGACGAGTCTTGTCGAAGAGTCCTAAATATTTTCTGGTTGAGTCGAGAATCGGCGAGTCAAGGGATGACTCGGTGAGTTGTGTGCGAGTGGACTCAGAGTTGTGGGACTCGACGAGTCTCGGGGTGACTCGGCGAGTTGAGTCGCAGATTGGGGAAGTTCTAAGCACGGGAGCTCGACGAGTCGACGGGTTGACTCGGCGAGCAGGGTCAACCAGGAGGGTTGACTTTGACGGAGGACTTTGACTTGGACCAAGAGTTGACCGTTGACTTTTAGGGCTTGGTCAGCGATGTGGCCTTTGGGCCAAGAGAGGGGTAAAATAGTCTTTTACCCTTAAGAGGGTGCCATGAGAGGGTTGATTCTAGTCTCGAGAGTTATATTCATGAGAGTATTTGCCTTACGTGTTAGGCGGTGGCGGGTTCGAGATTCAAGTGTGGGGATATCTGCTTTCTGTTTGCCAGGTGAGTCTTCTCACTATACTTTACCTTGAGTAGGTAACCAGAGTTATGTGATCAGAGTATTTGTATGCTATTTGTACGTGATGTGTTGTACTGCATTATTTCTATGTGATTTATGTTGTGCATGTTTATAGAGTTGGAACCGGAAGGTTCCCAGAGTTAGAACCTGAGGGTTCACAGAGTTTGGGTGCACGGACCCATAGAGTTATAGCCTCGAGTGGCTAATATGTGTTATGTGTGGTATTTTGGGGAACTCACTAAGCTTCGTGCTTACAATGTTTTGTGTGATGTTTTTCAGGTTTCTTTCAGTATCACGGGACGGCACCGGCTTGATTGTACACACCAGAGAAAGAGTCATATTTTGGAGGATCCTGGTTTTCTATGCAAGTAAAAAAAAATGGAGTCATGTTTTGTAAATCGACTATGAATGAGATTTTAAACAAGTGTTTCTAAGAATAAAATGATTATTTTAAATGAAAAATTTGTCTTGAAATTTACGGTGTTACAATAACATTAAACTTAAAATATTATAGGAGTATTTTACATTACTGTTAGTTACTTATGTTCTAGATTCTTATACCTCCCTTCTCGCATAGATTTAATGGCTGGATTCCACATTCCCAGAGACCCGTACCTTCCACCCAATGGAAATGATGGATGGCTTGAGGCAGAGTCTGATGATGAGCATCAAATCCCTTTGGATGATCATCAAGCAGAAGGCTTCTCGGATGGATCTGACTTTGAGCCCAAAGTCAATAACCTACCTCAAGTAGGTCAAGCCCCGAATAACAACCCCCGACCCATATTCCAAGGACCCACACCTCTGTGGGCAACAAACTTGAATACATGGAGCCATGAACAGGGTCAACCCATTCCCTACAATAGGGACATAAGTTTCTACAGCCTCACTAATGGAGGTTCTGCTGACAGAGTCTTACCCATCATGGTTCGTAGGATTTCTCAGCACACGATACTGGGTTAATCATCTGTCAATCGAATCTTGGAGATTGAAGCCAACACTGGTGTTAACACTGTCCGCATTCGCCAACAAGAGTCTGTGTCACACCCGCAAAACCGATGAACTGCGGAAACGTTCTGGGGTGGAGGACGTCATGTACAGTATCACAACAATGTAAAGTAGTAAACAAGCAACAACATCATCCATTGCATTAATAATATAATTTCATATAAGTGTGTTCTGTCAAGTTATATAGACACCAAAAATATACATCAAAAATAAAAGAGGAGTCTTGAAAACGCTCCTTCTTCTCAAAATCCGGCGCCTGTACCTGTCTACTAGTGACCTGAGAATACAAGTTATTTTGAAAGAGTTTATCAGCTTTAGAGCTGGTGAGTTCATAAGTATATTAGTGTCTGAGTTTGTATGAAAGCATTTGAAAGATGTTTTGTAAGATGTATTGTGTATGTTTGTAAAGGTTTTGTGTTTATTTGATCTACTCTAGAAAACCCTATGTTTCCTACTAAAAGTAGCCTTCTACCAAGGCATCTAGTGTCTGTGTGTATATCTCTTGTAAAAGTGTGTATTTTCCCAATTCCGACTATCATTAACCAAAAAATATAGTTTCTACATTACCGTGCATCGTGTGAATATCACAAAGTAAAATGTAAAGGGAAAATGTTTTAGTACTGTAACGTAGTTTTAAGTAAACTACTGCTATACTAATTATTTTAAGCCAATTGTATATTTTAAGGTAACATGTGATCGGCCTGTATCTTGCTACCGACTTAATAGTAGGGTGACAATGTAAGATGCCACAAAAATGACGTTTGGCACCGGTAGACTTGCAAGTCCCACTGTAGCGAGAAACAAGGTGTAGGATAGTCAATCCAGTATAGATCTATACACAAACTCATACGCTCCCCAATTAAGGAGATTCTGATACAAAAACAGTCATGGCAGGTAGTGCCATGCCCTGCTTAATGGCTCTCATAACTGTGTTTATGTATCTATAATGTATATGTGTGCTAGCTGTATTGTGCGTTCCTTCTCTACCTAGCCTGTATGTTTGTTTCTCATCATAGTGTTTATTGTTTATTTCTCCTCACTCTGTTTCATGTTTGATTCTCATCATAGTATGTATTGACTCATGTATGAACTGACTCATTGTATGTTTCATTGTTCTAGTAATAGTATCTTCCTAAACTACCCCTATGGGAGCTTACTAGTAAAGTATGAACATGTTTGTATACGCTTGCTACCCAAGGGCATGGATTTGGATGAAAGAAATAACCTTTTATATCTATATACATATACATGATATATAACTAGGATTCAAACGACCTTCGGACAACTAACCTTGATACCCTAAGACCACATCAAACAAGAATAGGAAGCAGGGTAGGCTAGCAGTCCTAAGTCCTTTTAATCCTACTTATATAACTATATTTATATAGATACACAGAATATAAGTTTAAAAGAGTTTAAGTAAAAGTATTTGACCATTGAAAGAGTTTGTAAGACAATTTGAGGTAAAACAGTTTGATAAATAGTTTGGAAAGTAAGTAAACCATTTGTTTGGTAGTCATTAATCACATGTGATTGATATAATAACTATAATTGTTCCACTTGTATTCCCCCCCCCCCCCCCCCCCCCATAAAAGCATTTAAAAACATTTCAAAGGTTATTTTAGGGGTATGAACTCACCTGTAGTGAGTGGTTCTGATGACAATGTTGGATCTGTTGCTAAGTATCAAGTGGTGACTTCAGTACACACGCGAATCCTATTTAGCATATATTGGCACATATATGATTATAATTAGCGTTATGAACAACTAATTAACGAATTAGGACCACCTTAGGGACTAGTAAACACTTCTTTTGAAGTGTTACAACCATAAACGATTGTACGAAGGGTTATAAGGCTATACAAGAGAGTGTATGGCCAAAATACACACTATATGTGTGTGTGCGGCCATGTGTGCGGCCAGGTGTGCTGCCATCACATGTGTGCAGCCTGGTGTGCTTCCAGAAGTGTGTGCTGCCAGAAATCTTGGTGTTACCTTTCCGGATGATACTTGAGAGGATTTTTGAGTCCTAGCTTTGCAAGAGTGTAAGCAATGATAAAAACGACCAAGGATCGTGCTTATAGGAGGGTGTGTGCGGTTGGCCTGTGTGCGGCTGGTTGGCCGCACACACTAGTGTGCAGCCACACACACTAGTGTGCGGCCGCACACACCAGTTTTTGGTGTGTTTGGCTCCTTTTTCCAATGTTACAACCAAACTAACCCATCCTCCGACACGTATCTCAGTTATACTAAACTTTAAGCTCTCTTTTAGACCCAAAACTTCATTATAAAAATAGCAAAACGAAGCTAACTTTGATATAAAAGAAGAATGTAAGCTAGAAATTTCGGGTTGTCACAGTCTACTCATGAAAGGACTCTGGTCCAGAATGCAGCTCTTCAGAGGGAACTCACTGAAACGCGAGCTGAAGTCAGAGAACTTCGAGCTCAACAAGCAAGGGCTGATAGGCATATGAGGGACCTAGAAAACCTTCTGTCAGGATCAAGGACTCACTCTAGCAGTTCTCGTCGCCGATAGATCCTTATCAACTTCTCTTTTTGGATATAACCTAGTTATGTAAAACTTTGGTCTATTTTCTCATCTTGTAAATCATAGGCCTGTTAGGTTTTTGATAGGTTGTAATTCTGTCAAAATTTTCCCATTTTGGTTGATGTAAGGCCTATTACTGTAGGCTGTTTTCCCGAACTTTTTACATCAGTAATACCAGTAATATTGATAGGTACCTAATCCTATGGGAATTAGTATCCAAATATAATCATCTATTAGTTTAGATCTTCATTCAATCGTATTGTTGGGCTATGGGGAGTTAGTCCATGAGTCATTCTCACCAATTCTTCCATAAAGATTCTTATCAATGCTTTCATCTTCATAAACTTATAGATCAAAGATGCCACCTCGCAGAAATCCAAGGAGAAACCCAAATAACGAAACACCACCTCCATAACCACCTATTCCTCAGTTCGACACAACAACTCTAAATGCTGTTGTAGCTGCGACTGTGGCTTCCGCCATGGCCCAATATCATTCATCTGGTTCCACTGGAGGAGGAACCCCTGTTCAGTCGGTTCAGGTTGAAGCTCCTGTGCGCTCAAGAGAGTGCTCCTATAAGGACTTCACGAACTGCAAGCCATTATCCTTCAATGGGACTAGCAGAGTCATTGCGCTCTCGCAATGGTTCGAGAAAACCGAATCAGTTTTCGAAATCTGCTGTTGTTCCGAGGAGATCAAGGTGAAGTATGCTGCTTGCACCTTCGAAACTAAGTCCCTAACATGGTGGAATAGCCATGTAAAGTCACTATCTCTAATACATGGTGGAACCACTCATTACAGGTGAGTTCATACCCCTTAACCAATGATTTAAATGTTTTTAAATGCTTAATGGGGGGGGGGGGGGGGATACAAGTTAAATACTTATAGTTATTATATCAATCACATGTGATTAATAACTACAAAACTTGTGATTTCTTACCGTTCAAACTATTTATCAAATCGTATTGTTTCAAACTGTTTTACAAACTCTTTTACTTATCAAATACTTTCATTTAAACTCTTTAATACTTATTATCAATTGCATGTCTATGTATGATACTTATATAATAAATGTTTAAAAGGCTTAGGAAGGCCTGTCCGCCCTATTTCCTTTTCGCGCTTGAGATGTGGTCTGGTGGGATATCGGGTATCCATCCGAAGGTCATTTAAATATTAATTATATATCATGTGTACACATGTAGTCATAAAGGTCCTTCCAATTCATTCAATACCCTTGGGTAGCAAGGGTATACTTCCAGGTTCATACGTACCAGTTACATCATTAGTAAGTTACCATAGGGGTAGCACAGGAGAATACTAACACTATAACTAGAAAAAGAAACATACAATGAGTTAGTTCATTCATGAGTCAGTTCGAGTAGTACACACAGTACATTACTATACATGCTAGATAGAGAGAAGGTACATTACAGCTAGCACACATAGAACATTTTAGTACACACAGGTTAGACAGAGAAAGATTACACTTTCAGTTAGCACACTTATTACATGTACCTTTATGCAGTTATGTGAACCATTGAGCGGGTCATGGCACTTCCTGCCACGACCGTTCTTGTATCCCAAATCTCCTTAATTGGAGAGTGTATGAGTTTGCGTATAGATCTATACTGGATTGACTATCCTAAACCTTGCTGCTCGCTACAGTGGGACTTGCAAGTCTATGGGTGCCAAATGTCATTTCTTACGACATCTTACATTGCCGTTTTAATAGAGTCGGTAACAGGATATAGGTCGATCACATGTTATTTGAAAACACCTTTTTGTATTAAGGTTGTTAGTACCACGGTAGTTACTTATTACAAATACTACGGTACGATAATATTTTCCCATTACATTCACTTCGTGAATATTCACACGATGCAAGGTAATGTGGTAACTATATTTTTGGTTAATGATAGTTAGAATTTGGGAAACACACACACTCTAACAAGAGACATATACAAGAACACGAGATGCCTTGGTAGAAGGTTACAGTTAGTAGAAAACATAGGGTTTTCTAGGAGAGTTCAAACATTATACAAAACATTGTACAAAACATTTTACAGAAACAACTTTCAAACGTTTTCATACAAACTCAAACATTAATATACTTATGATCTCACCAGCATTAAGCTGATACTCGCTTTCAAAATAACTTGTATTCTCAGGTCACCACTAGACAGGTACAGGTGCCATGCTTTTGAGAAGATGGAGTTCGTTCAAGACTCATCTTTTATTTTGATATGTATATTTTTGGTGTCTATAACTTTGACAGAACACACATGTATGAAATTATAATATTAATGCAATGGATGATGTTGTTGCTTGTTTACTACTATTCATTGTTGTGATACTGTACATGACGTCCTCCGCCCCAGAATGTTTCCGCCATTCATGGTTTTGGGGTGTGATAGTGTTTACGGTCTAAGCATGTGATTGGACCATAAAGCCTCTTTCAAGCCCTAAAAATTGTTGGTTCATGGTGTAAACCCTTCTAGGTTAAGTCCAAAACTTGTTTCTAAGCTTAAATGGAAGAAATTGGGCATTTTTGGCACCATTTTAGGTGTTTACGGCCTAAGGAGGTTCTTAGGCCGTGAACTCCTTTTTCTTGGCTTTCTTGAATGATTTTTGAGCCAAAACACAAATCAATGATGTCTAGAACAAGTTAGGATAAGAGAACTTACGTTTTGAAGGCGGAAACTTGCGGTTTTTGGGTGAAATCGGACTTGAGGAGAGAGAGTAAAGAGAGAAAGTGTGTCTACAGTGGTAAAAGGTTTCTATGGAGTGTCCACCCTCCTTTATATAAGGCTTGGGTGTTGTACCCGGTATACGACTACCCGATACTTATGTTTAACGAGGTTTAAACTTTTTACCCGGTTAAATGGTCGTAATTAAAAATAAACTTTTTCCAATTAAATGGAAATGTAAATTAAGTGTTTTTATTTATTTTATTACGACGATAATAACATAAAATACAAATAAATAAAACATTTATTTATTTGTCGACCACAATTTAATGGAACATTTATCAAATAGAATATTTTATTAATGGAAACGGGTTATAAATGACGGAATAATTTTTGGGTTGTCACACTTGTACACTAGCATAGTTTAGTTTCTAGTTAAATTAGTGACTTGCAAACACCACAAACACCATCCCAAGGGAGATTACGGCCGTAATCTCCATGGGATTTGGTCCATGGGCCATGAACTCCTCAAGGGAGTTAAAAGGAAGCCCTAACAATTGTTTAAGCCTAGAAGTACTTCACCACTTAAGTTGTAATAGCTTTGAGCTTCATTTAGAGCCCCAATGGAGAGTTTACGGCCACGAGTTTACTCCCCTGGACCGTAAACTCCAACACACATGGTCTTTACACCATTAACTTCCGTATGAGGTCTTGCACTCCTTTGATGCAACCCATTAGCCTCTTAGCACTTGACCAAAGTGTTTTCCTCGCATTAGGATGTTTATACATGTTTAATTAGTGTTATAATCACTAATTGTTTACATACATATGTCTTCATATGTAATTAGGACCATTGTGTGTGTCTAAAGTCTTCACTTGACACCTAGCAGTCCTACCTCTTCAGTTCATCTGTATCACCCACAACGGGTGAGTTCATACCCCTTCATCAATGTTTTAACTGTTTTTAAATGTTTTTTTTTTGGGGGGGGGGGGGGGGGGGATACAAGTAGAATCATGTTAGTGACTATATCAATCACATGTGATTAGTAAGTAACATTTAAATGATTTACTACTCATTAGCCATTTTACCAAACAGTTTCCTTCAAATGATTTTCATAAACATTTTATATGATTAAAACTCCTTATTAAGTTGTACATTTTACTCTGTACGCTTCATTTCAAACTCATTTATAATTGTGTTTCAAACAAATGTTCCTTTATACTTAAACTGTTTTGTCAAACCCATGCTTTCAAACCGTCTTATAGATTGACATCAAGTTGATCGTTTCTTAGATAATAATTATGTTCAAAGGTTTTACCAAACTTATTTTATGCTTTTATACTATCAATTGCATGCCTATATATGTATAGTTGTATAAGAAATGTTTAAAAGACTTAGGAAGGCTATCCACCCTATTTCCTTTTCGCGCTTGAGATGTGGTCTGGTGGGATATCGGGTACCCGTCCGAAGGTCGTTTAAATATTAGTTATATATCATGTGTACATATATAGTCATAAAGGTTCTTCAAGTTCATTCAATACCCTTGGGTAGCAAGGGTTTACGCCCATGTTCATACGTACCAGTTACATTACTAGTAAGCTACCATAGGGGTAGTTTAGGAAGATACTAGAACTATTATTAGAACACGATATCATACAATGAGTCAGTTCATTCATGATTCAATACTTGCTAGACAGAGAGAGAACACATGTTACAGCTAGCACACGCAGAATATTACAGCACATTACTATACATTTACGTGAGTACATTTATATGATTACATTTACATGAGTACATTTACATGATTACATTTACATGAGTACATTTACATAGATAATATATGATGAGTTATTATTACATTTTATATATATAGATTACGTTATATAATCCTCATTCTTATCTTTACCTTGTGATACAATCACATAATCGACGAGATAGATTGGATTTAATATCCTAGTAACAAAGGATACTATTTGGGACTAACCATTCCTATAGCCACTATTAGCTACAAAGGATAATGAACATCTACGGATGCCTACGGTAGATACCATTACAGGTATACTTTAAGGGATTAACTATTCCTACACCCAGCTCTTAGCAACACAGGTAAATGTACATCTACGGATGTCTTAAGTAAACACTGTTAGTTACCCTAGTACCAAAGGGTAATACTTAGGTTAGTTATATTATTACCTTTATCTTGTGACTGATTCACATAACCGATGAGGTGAATTATATTTGAGTATCCTAGTACCAAAGGATACAATTTCTTATAATAATAATAATAGTAGCACAATCGGGTCTTGGTAGAAGGCTACATTCAGAGTAGTTAGGTCTTGGTAGAAGACCCCCTTTTATAATAGTAGGAATCATAAGGATTTCTAGGGGTTTTCAAACGTTTACAGTTGTTCTACAAACATTTTCATACTTATACGAGCTTTCTTTCAAAACAATGTCAAGTCTTTAATTACAAGTTTTACAAATTAAGACACATTAATACTTATGATCTCAACAGCTTTAAAGCTGATACTCTCTTTCAAAATAAGTTGTATCCTCAGGTCAACAATAGACAGGTACCGATGCAAGGTTTAGAGAAGATGGAGCCCGATCAAGACTCATCTTTTATTTTGATTATACTTTAGTGTCTATATTATAATTTGACAGAACACACTTTTATTAAAATTATATTATTAATGCAATGGATGATGTTGTTGCTTGTTTACTACTTTTCATTGTTGTGATACTATACATGATGTCCTCCGCCCCAGAACGTTTCCGTCGTTCTTGGTTTTAGGGTGTGACACGTATTCGTTGGTGAGCTTGAGAGATACTTAGTGAACTTGAGAATTCTCTAGTGAGCTTGAGAATTATTTGGTGAGCTTGAGGACTTAACTGGTGAGTCTGAGGACAGACTTAGTGAGCTTGAAGATTTAGTTGGTGATATTGAGTGAGTAGAACACAATTGCAACAAATACAAAAGACATAGAACTGAAATGACTTTTTTTGGCTTCTCTGTGAGGGATTTAACTTGAATACAAGGAAAACAATGAAATTTAAAGGGGATAGATTTGAATAACAACCTAGACCTATAGATTGAGGTTCCTAGAAAACAATCAAGACCAATTGATTGAGTTCTAAATCAGATTCCGGAAATCATCCGTCAAATGATCAAAGATCGAGTGTACGCAACAATTTGGGTTTTTCAAGAACAATGCTTAAGTTTTTAATTCAAAAGTGATGATCAAAATACAAAACTTAGGCAACTATATATAGCCACACAATGATCAAATAAGAAATTAAACAAGACATAATTGAAACATTAACTAACCTAATTATTAAGGGGGGGGGGGGTTACGACTTGATTAAAAAGTTCTCAATCAAGGAACCATTATTTCCATCTGTTGGAGTCAAAAACGGCCTCCACACTTATTTTAGCCCCTTCTAACTTCCGTCCATGTCACCATGCCAACAAAGCGTTCCACGTCAGCTCCCATACCATTCTGCCACGTGGATAATATTAATTCTGCATTGTTATTTTTTACTGCCAAGTCCATATCATCTCCTCCCCCTTGAAAAGGAATTGACCTCAATTCAAGGAGGCTATCATCATCAAGATATATGGAAAGATCACCCACGTTAAAGGTTGCATGAACTCTGTACTCACCATGTAACTCTAGCTTGTAGGCATTATGATTCACTCTTCCGACCACCTTGTAAGGGCCTTCTGCCTTAGGCATCAACTTGTTCTTTCACTTATTAGGAAAACGAGCTTTCCTCATAAGCAACCTAACCAAGTCACCTTCTTCAAACACTCTAGGTTTCCTATTTTTGTTGGATTTTTGCTTGTAAACTTCGTTCACGGACTGGATCTTTTCACGAACTTGCTTATGAAGCTTCAACATAGATTTCAACTTTTTCACTTGCATCTTTATGGACGCATTCACCCTTTGGTAACAGAATTAAATCCAAAGGCATGTATGGTTTGACACCATAAGCAACCTCAAATAGAGAGTACCATGTTGCATATGTAGGAGAACGATTGTATGCAAATTCAGCACGTGCCTTAGTATCCCAATCTTTTTGCATTTTGCCAACCAAACCCCTTAACAATGTCCCCAAAGTTCTATTAGTTACCTCCATTTTCCCATCATTTTGTGGGTGATGAGAAATGCTTAATAACAGTTTCGTCCTAACCTTCTCCACAATGTGTTGCAAAAGTAACTCAAAAATTTAGAGTCATGATTAGAAACTATAGTTTTTGGTATGCCACACAAGCGCACAATCTCTTTGAAATACAAATCAACCACCATACTATCATCATCCGTCTCATGACAAGGAACAAAGTGAGCCATCTTGGAAAAACAATCCACCACCACCATGATTGAATCTTTTCCATGTTGTGTTCTAGGTAATGCTACAACGAAGTCCATGGAAAAATCTTCCCAATGGTGATTGGGAATTGGTAAGGGAGTGTACATTCAGAACTAGGATAACCATTCCAAATTCACAAAGTTTATTCGGTATAGACTCTTTTATGAATCATTTCCCGAACCTTGTGGAAGTCAGGACCCGATACATTCAGAACTAGGATAACCTTGTCTTTCAGCTTTCAGCTCTTATCCACTGATATATAGATTTAATCCATCTCATCTTTGTATTCTTAGTAAAAGATGCCTCGCGGTAGACCAGTAATATGCATAGTCAACAGCACGACAGAGAATCCACCATCACATTTCGACCTAGCGGCTTTTCAGGTAGCGGTGACAGCAGCAATGGTAGCCACCCTAACCCAAATTCGTGCAAGTGGTATCAGTGGATCTGGTAGCGGTGCTCACCTACCCAACCATAGAGATACCCACGAATACCCACGGGAATTTTCGTACAAGGACATCATGAGCTGCAAACCCATTTCCTTTAATGGAAATGGTGGAGTCATCGCTCTGATGCGATGGTTCGAGAAAACAGATTCGGTCTTCACAATCTGTTCGTGCCCAGAAGGGAGCAAAGTGAAATTTGTTGCCTGAACCTTCTCTGATCGATCCCTATCATGGTGCAATAGCCATGTTAAGTCACTGACCCTATCAATGGATAACTCAATGGGTTGGGAAAACCTAAAAGAGTTGATGCTGGAAGAATACTGGGAGCATACCATGATTGGCTCACACATAGTGACCTACACTGATAGGTTTTGCGACCTGGCAGCATTATGCCCTGAGATGTTTAGTCCAGAGAGTAAGAAGATAGAAAGGTACATGTCACACCCCCGAACCAGTCGGCGGAAACATCCGAGGGCTTGCGTGACTAAAATTGAATATCATCATAATGAATATACATGAAGCATAACATAAACATCACCATGCATCAATATATTACTACTGATATTGTTCACATCAAGTACATCGTTTAAACATTACATATCCATAACATAAATTGTTTGATAGTTTTCAAAAGCATAACACCCTAACGTACTCGGTAATACTCCTCAACTTACCTGTTACCTGAGAATACAAGTTATTTTGAAAAACATCAACATATGGAATGTTGGTGAGTTCATAAGAATGGCTATTATGAAAATGTTTTGTGTAGTTTATAAAACCCAGAAAATCCGATATTTTTTGAAATAGACAATTGCTTATATCAAAGTGTGAAGATCTGTAGGTTATGAATGAATGATTTCAAAGCGTGCATGAACAATTGAGGTGTGGGGGAGTCACCCCCGTATAGATCTATACACAAACTCTTGCTCTCCATCCAGGAGACTTTGATTATAACTACAAACTACAGACTACCCTTAGAGGTGCTCACTAAATCTAACATGAATTTGATTACCATTAATTAACGACCTGTATATGTTTACTGAATTGAAGGTATGCCTAATAAACGAGGAGAAGAGGATTACAAAGTCCTACTAATCTCACATATTATTTATGGCTATAGGGTATACGAAGGGCACGTTGACCCATTTCGCATTTGATTTATTTGGACCTTAATAGCAATGCTAATGGGCCACTAAGGCCCAATAGCACTGAAAAGCCATTGAGGGTCCCTTAAATATGAAATTGGGTCATAGAAGGCCCAATAACATTTATTATTATCCTTTGGACCCAAAAGTCATGTTAATGGGTAACAAAGTCCCAACAAGCATGATTGGAACTTTCAAGCCCAAAGATTTGAATATTTAATTGTTTTAGGTATTTCATGATTGTCGGAAAGATTGATTTTTAGATTCGTAATGCACGAGGCCGGTCAGTTACTTATAACGATATTTAGAATTTCATGTAAATTTGTGTTTCTATTTTTCGTAAGTTGTAGTTTGGTGTTTTTCACTCAATATCTTAAAAATAAAATCATTGACTCAAAAATATTAGTTTGAGCCCTTTCAGCCCTTCTTTAAAAAAAATGACAATTTTAGTCCTTTATAAAAAAAAGTCATTTTAAGCCCTTAAACCATTTTCTTGACACTTTTGACCCATAGACTTGTTCAAGTGATATTTTTAGCTCAAACTTCTGCAACTTTTACAATTTTGGCCCAAAATCACAAAAACTTTACATTTTGATCCTTGTTTGGAAAAAATATCATTTTAATCCATCGAACTAATTTTTTTTAATCTTTTTCCCCTTGTTTTGAGAATTTTACCATTTCAACCCCTTGAAAAACAACTTTTTCGAAAAGTTGGGCCTAAAGGTCGAAAAGCCCAAGATTTAGCCCATTAGGCTAAAATTTACACTTTTAGTCCTTTTAAAAATCAAGATTGTTATAATAACTCATATTTTAACTGATTTGACCTTTTTGACCCTTATAAATCAATAAATGACGTTTATTTCCCATCTTTTACTTATTTGTCAAAAATGGTTCATAATTTGGATTTGTGTTTTGTTTTGCTTATTTTGAACTTGTATAATACTTTGATCTGGATAATAACATGTTTTAAAATGTTATTGGACGTATATTTCCTAGTCATGGTTAAGGATCTCGACTAGATCATGATTTTTCACACATATTTATCAAATAAATTCAAGAAATCACGCATATCATACAAAAACACATAGATCTACACATCTTACTTGTATTCTCCCTCATAAACCTTGTAAAAAAAAATAGAGGAGTATGAACTCACCTTTGGTTGTAGATTTCGATTCGAAGAAGAGATGGAAGAGTTTGATGCTATTTTCGGCCCTAGCAAGCTTTCTTGGGTTGATTTCTATCTTAGAGGTTTCTAGGATGATGATCATGAGTTTATATGAGTTAAGAAGTGATTTTTGATAAAACAAAGAGTCTAGATTATGGATCCAAGCATCAGCTTACCTAAGATGATGATTTTTGTGGAATAACCTGCTTGAGAAGCTCTTAATCTCGAAATTTTTGAAGGAGAAGTGAAAGTGTTCTTGAGAGAATTTGGAAAGAGTTGGAATGAATTATATATATATGTGTGTGTGTGTGTGTGTGTCTACACTCAGTTGAAGGTAAGAAGAAGAAGAGGGAAGAGAGAGATATGGATGTGATGGATGCATGGAAACATGAGAATGGTGCATGGAAGTATGGAAGTTATTGCATGGATGACCAATATGTAATAAGGAGGTGGCTAACCCTCCTTATTTCATTAGTTTCTATTTTTTTTATCCTCTTGGGCCGAGAAAGGGAGAAGAAAGAATAGAATTTGGGCCTTTTGTGCTTAAGTCCATATTATGGGCCCATTTTGATGATTTTCTGCCCAATTGGTCTTTGGAGATGGTTCACGGCCCAATATAAATCAAAGTATGTGTTTTATGCCCCATTAGGGCTAATTAGATTTTTTATGGCCCAATAATGCCCAATAAAGATAAACTAGTCCATTCTAGGCTTATGAGGCCCAAAATGTTAAGTTTCATGTAAATGGGTCCAATTAGGGTCCATTTAAGAGTTCTAAGCCCAAACTAGTCAATTTGGAAGCTTATTGGTCCATTTGGCCCAATAAGAAAATCCTACTCCATGATGGTCTTAAACCGGGATTTTTAGGGTTTCCAATTCTTTGTTGACTATTTGAAGTGTTTGTATAGAGTCTTTGATGGAATTTTTTTTGTCATAGAATAAGCATCATACATGCTTTCAAGTTTTAATCACCATGTTATCATTGTTTAATGTTTACAAAGCATCAAAATTCCTAGTTGTGACAGTACATCTGGGGTCTAACTGGCCCGATCCAAGGAGATGTATTGTCTTCTAACCTAGCCACATTTGATAGCGCCAAACGCCTAGCACAACGACTCATTGACCATGGAGTCCGCCATGGCATAGAAGTCCTCGTTTCTCGAGCGATCAAAGGGAAAAGACTATCAGAAGTCGGGGAACAAGAGGAAGAAGAAGCGAACAACGCAGGAGCCCCCGCAAGAACAACGAACGAGTACTATGTACGCCGCTACAACACCTGCTGCTCCAGCACCTGCCATTCGATATACTGGAACCCTCCCGAAGTGTGAAAAAATGCAACAATCACCACACTAGAGTGTGGCGAGAAATGCATAAAGGGTACACAGTCCGTTTCTTCAGGGCACCAGCTCAACCGATCTCTCAAGTCCCCAAAGTTGATGAAAACCAAGCCTGCTATGGCAGTGGTGAGACAGGACACTATCAGAGGGACTGCCTGATAACCAAGAACTCAGGTGCAGATGGACACATTCTAATGATCACCAAAGGAGAATCAACCCCGAAGTCGCCTTCGAGCAACGATACGTTTCCGAAATAGTAATTACTTTTAAAATTAAATTATATTTATATATAAGATTAAAACTTGGGGGAAATACTTAAAAGTAATTATAATAACTCACATATTGAAATAGATCACGGTATTCAAGAGAACTAAAAGATCTGTTTAGAGAAGCTATGATGGCTTAGCATGTACATCAGAGTTATGCATGACTAAGTTGTTGCAGACTTAGAGTGAGTGATTCCGCCTTAATTCCTGTTCCTTATTTGGTTGTGGATTTGAGGCAAAGTTACTCAGTCGACTGTCTTATTCATCTTAATTATTCATCACTTGTATATGACAGGCGATCGTAGTGGTACCAAGGAGGATCATGTCATAAAGTATCATCACCAGTTATCAATGCACTTCCATAGTATGTACTCACTCATTGTGGAACGATACGAAGAAATGTTTACATAAAAGGGAAAATAGAAAGCCCTGGAACATTTACCAAGAATACATTGTCGAACACACTAGGAGTACATTGTCAAACACACTAAGGGTACATCATTGTATAACAGACGTTTCTTTCAAATCTGCCAAAACTTTGTTCAGTAAAGAGTCCATTACGATCATTCGTCATGAATTGGCGTGGTCCTCACCGTACTAAGTTCATATGTGTCTATTGCCTCGATCGTCAAGTTCTCAAAACCTTCATCATTCGTATCGACAATCCGACCTAAACTTCAGTTTTATCTTTCGTATTCTAAACCTCGAAGTACTCGTGCGAAGGGTGCTTTGTCCTCCGAAGCCTTATCGACAAATGTACGCAGACCGTCACGAAATACCACTCATCCAGCAGCCCAAGTTCGAGCACAGAGGCTATGGACGAATACAACCCACCTATCACTATTCAGTGTATACGCAAGGGTGGTATATGATTATGATTATGCAGATATAATATGTGTGTTTCCATCCTATCTCCTGTTCCTTGTTTGGTTGTGGACCTGGGGCAGAGTCGCACAACTGACCGTCTTACTAATCCTAATTATATACGACTTGTGTACACAAGGTAATGATAGATGGACCAAGTACTACTCCTATCAAGAACACTAGGGCAAAGTTGCCAGGTCTACGAGTGGGTATTCTGCAAATCATAGGAGCGCAACCCTAGTAGTACCGTAAGAAAGCTAATTTCGGGATGAAATTCCATCTAACGGGTGGATGACATGACAACCTGAAAATTTTTTGCTTTAAAACCTTAGTCATTTAACTCAACTGAGTGTCCGATTCCTTACTAATGAGTTCCAGCCTTGTTAAAGGTCATTCTAAGGAGTTTTAGCCCAGTACAGTTAATGAATAAGTGTTGGGAATTACCTGCTAGAGCCACTGAACGACATACAAAGCCTTAACCAACACTACCATGAGTTCATGGCCACAACACTTAGAGTTTACAGTCATAAACTCCAAGTGGGCCGTAAACTCACCTCTATATAGAAAAGTCTTGGCCATTTCTTCCATTCTTTCTTTCCTTGGCCGATTTTCTTCCATTCTCTCTCAAGTATCATCCAACATTTCATCTGAAATCTTCAAAAGTGTAAGTGTTCTTCCTTTAGTTTGTTGTTACACTTCATCTCCTAGTTACACTCTTTGATTTCATCCATGAAAATCATCTTTTCTTAGATCTTTAAGAAACACCAAGAACATACACTAGTGTTCTTGGCCGAAATCAACCCTTTCAATCTTCAATATCGTAAGTATCCCTTCATTATACTTCATATCTACTAGGAAGCCTTGAAATACACCATCTAAACATGCTTTCCCCATGAAGATCATGAGTTTATGATCCAAGATCTCCGTTGGCCGTAAACTCCATATTGATGCATGTTTGGACCTTAAAACCTTTCTAGAGTCCAAGCCTTTGACATTGAACCCTTAATGGATGATGTAGGACCTTAAACCACTCTTAATTGCTAGGTGTTCATGAGTTTATGGCTGTAAACTCATCAAAAGCCCTCCAATATGTTGGTCTTTCTCATCCTAGTGTAGAGCAATGGTCCTTCAAGTTTCCCTAGCCTTCTAACACACGCTTAGGTAACTTTGACCATGATTTTACATCCGTAAACTCCCTTGGCAGTAAACCCATGGCCGTAAACTCATGTTAGTGCCATTCCACTTTCCTCTTATCAATGACATGTGATTCAACACTTCATTCCAAATGTTTCTTATTCCCGTGAGGTGTTTCCTTGCATTTGGTTACCTGTAAACCTATATTTATGCCAATATATGTCATTTAGGCCTTGTTAAGTCTCGGGACTTCAATCGTGGATCTTCTCATCCTTAAACACATATTCGTTTGATTCACCCACATCAGGTGAGTTCATACCCCGTAATGAATCTTTTAAATGTTTTAAATGCTTTTAGGGGGGATACAAGTTGATCACAATTGATAATTGTGTAATTGTTTGTTAAAACATCTTTCAAAGGTTGTTTATGTCTTTAATAAGTGATCAAAACATTTCAAAAACTCTTTTAAAGTTATGTTACTTTTTAGTTTAACAAAACTCCATTTTTAAAGTACAAGCATAATTTAGTAGTAAAATGAGTCTTTTCAATAATAGTTCAAGTAAAACATTAGTAAACTATAAGGGGCATAGTTTAGAGGTTAAGTTAATACAAGATACAATACACGATAACATCAGAGAACACACAATAAAGAGAAACAGGGAGGAAGATACAATACACAATAACGTGAACACACAATAAAGAGAATCAGGAAGGAAGATACAATACATAATAACAGAAAGAACATACTAAGATACTATAACAGAACAAACATAATAAGGTTTTATAGCATGGGACAACTACATGATCTAATTATACCAATGAATCACTAACACATTGTTCTAAACAAAAGGTGATAGTTATATTGGGTATAAATGATCACATAACTTTAGTGTGAAGTTACACAACCTAGCAAATTGTCTATTGAAGTCGCGTTTGGTTCCCAGAATCTTTCGACAGGGAGAGCGTTTAGTATGGGATCTAGCCGTCACATTATGACCTTAATAAAACAAATATGTTTTAAGGTAATTAGTACGTCAGTATGTCAATTCATAAGACAACTGAGTACTTATATTTTCCCATTACTTTCATAAAGTGACAATTCCACTTGAAAGTTAATGCAAACTATTTTCGAGTCAAGATAGTTATAAACTAGGGAAAAAATTACATCTTTTCAAAATGACAAACAGAACATTCAGGTCTAGTACATTTAGTAGAAAGGGACCATAATGCTAACCTTATGATTCCTTAATGTATACATCAAAGGATATATATATATATATATATATATATATATATATATATATATATATATATATATATATATATCAATAAGATCCGACAATTAATAGGATATGTGCTCTCCACTTCACTTCCTGATCCTTGTTTGGTTGTGGGCTTGGAATGGATTCACCCAGTCTATTACCTATTCGATTCTAGATACATACATGCTCGTTATACATTAAGTCATCATAAGGGTACCGGGTATGGGTCAGGTCATAGGACACAAAGTCAATGCATAGTTTTCTAGTACAAAACATATGTTTTCAAATAGAACTTTTGGTATACAAAACTAGAAACTTACCAGTAAAGGGTTTAATCCATTTTATTAAACCTGTAGAAACTTAAATGACCTTAGGTGATTAACTCTATAATACCTTAGTTTATACATCACAGTTATATATCATTAATACCTAATAAGTAGTTGGATGTGTGCTTTCTGCCTTACTTCCTGTTCCTTGTTTGGTTGTGGGCTTAGGGCATATTCAGCCAATTAACTATCTATTCGATATTATATCATATATAGCCAGTATAAACTAAGTAATTATAGAAGTAATCACTATGGTCACTATTTTATTATAAGAAATAAGGGTTTTCTTAAAGAATATTTTCATTTAATATAAAAGGAACTGTTACAATTAACTCCATGAGTAACAAGTGAATACGTCAGGGTTATATACAGCAATGATCTACCAATCAATGGGATGTGTGTTGTCCTCCTTACTTCCTGTTCCTTGTTTGGTTGTGGGCTTAAGGTAGATGCACACAATCGATTGTTTGTTTACTCTGGGTTTTATATAACTTGTACTCATAAAAAGGATTGTAGAGTCATTTTACAAATCTTCCATCAATGTAGGAAATATAGGATTTTCTAGAGGAACAGGAGAACTTTTCTAAACTAGAATTTATAACTTACTACATTTTACAACAACTTTCTAAAACTTACTTACATCACTAAAATCGTACGAACTCACCAACTAAATTGCTGATAAACTCTTTCAAATAACTTGTATTCTCAGGAAACTAGTAGACATGTACTCGCGCTGGGAATTCAGAAGATGGGGCATAGTAGCTTCAAGTCTTGTTTATGTATTCTATGTTTTGTGAACACACACATTGTAAACAATTTCTTTCTAATGAAATGGTTGTTCATTACTTTGTTTACTATGATGCATGTCTTGTGATACTAAACATGACGTCCTCCACCCCCGGACATTTCCGTCATTCCAGTTTTGGGGTGTGATAGATAGGTCGTTCATGGTAACCTACGAATTGAATTAGGGTCGCATGAAGGCTAGGGCATAATTTTAAAGGCTTCATAAGTGCTCAAAACCGTTACTTGTTGCTTCATAAAGCCTCCTAGTCATTTTGGTACTCTTTAGTGGATTAGTGTTACACTTTAATGCTTCTTATGGCTCCTTAATTGAGAATGAACCTTTTTTTCATTCATTAGTGTGTCAGACGCTTTTTGTGTGGTTTCATGAGTTTCTTTAATTTTCATTATTAGTTTTACTGAGTAGTTGGTTGGGTGGCTTGTAACCACCAACTTTGTAATAAAGGCTTCATATAAGCCAATTTTGTGCATGGAAAAAAGAGATAGATGAAATTTTAATCAAAAGAACCTTTGTTCACTTTGAATTATAGTTATAGTTCACTACTTGTCGTAGTCGTGACGTGTTCTTGAGTTGATGCGCATCCAATCAAATATGTATTGGATTGTTTTCACCGGTATACAACTTAGTTGGTCTTGATTTGTTACTAATCTATCCATTCTTCCCATACACGTATCATTATTGGTTGTTCTTCTAGCTTAATTTACCTAAACACAACCTTACTCACTTAATCAAGCCCATAAAGGCATCAAAAGGCAATCACCTTTGTGTCCCTAAACATGCAATATGGGAGTTGTTGATTCATGAAGCTCATGGTGGTGGTTTGGCGGGTCATTTTTCCATTAAGAAAAATTTGGAGGTGCTTTAAGAACATTTCTTTTGGCCTAAGATGTTGGGGATGTAACCAACATAGTGGGCATGTGTGTTACATGTCAGATGACGAAAAAAACTTTTAAGCATGGTGTTTACACTACTTTTTCGGTTCCTATTCATCCTTGGGAAGATGTGCCAATGGAATTCATTATGGCTTTGCTTAGAACTCAAAGGGGGAAGGATTCCATTATAGTGGTGGTGGATAGGTTTTCAAAAATGGCTCACTTTGTGCCATGTCATAAAACCAACGATGCATCTGATGTTTCTGATTTGTAATTTAAAGAGGTGGTTCGCTTGCATATTATTCCAAAAAATATTGTTTCTGATAGGGATTCCATGTTTTTCAGTTACATTTGGAACACTTTGTGGAGGAAAGTTGGTACTAAGTTACTTTTTAGTACATCCCATCATCCACAAACAAATGGGCAAATGATGGTGTCTAATAGAACTTTGGGTACATTGTTGAGGGGGTTAATTAGCAAAACTCAAAAACATTAGGTCATTAAACTTGCACATGCTAAGTTTTCCTGTAATCATTTGCCTACTTATGCTACAGGCCACTCTCCTTTTGAGGTGGTGTATGGTGTCAATCCTTACATGCCTTTTGATTTGATTCCATTGCCAAAGGATGAATTGGTTCACAAGGTTGCTAATGACAAGTTAAAGGCCATGATGAAGCTACACCAACGAATTCTTGTGAAGTTTGAAGCCGTGAATGAGGTGTACAAACAGAATTTCTACATGCATAGGAAACCATGTGTCTTTCAAGATGGTGACTTGGTGTATGTGCATATGAGGAAAGAACATTTTCCTAACAATAAGAAGAAAAAAAAGTTGATTCCAAGAGTAGAAGGTCCTTACAAATTGGTGTCACATGTAAATGATAGTGCTTATAATGTGGATTTGGGACGAGACCATGGAGTGAGTGCTACCTTTAATGTGGGAAACCTTGATGAATTGAGGTCATTTCTTTTCAATAGGGTAGGGGATGAGCAACGCATGGATCATGAAAGCCCAAGGTGATGGATTAGTGATTACTAGTAGGCTAAAAGGAGGTTTGGCCTCAATGGTTAGTTTGTGCATGGTAACCTACGAATTGAATTAGGGGCGTATGAAGGCTAGGGCAACATTTTAAAGGCTTCAAAAGAGCTCAAAACCGTTACTTTTGCTTCATAAATCCTCCTAGCCATTTTGGTACACTTTGGTGGATTAGGGTTACCTTTAATGCTTCTTATGGCTCCTTAATGGAGCATGGATGTTTTTTTTCATTTATTAGTCTGTCAGACGTTTGTTCACTTTGAATTATAGTTATAGTTCACTACTTGTCGTAGTCGTGACGTGTTCTTGAGTTGATGCGCATCCAATCAAATATGTATTGAATTGTTTTCACCGGTATACAACTTAGTAGGTCTTGATTTGTTACTAATCTATCCATTCTTCCCATACACGTATCATTAGTGGTTGTTCTTCTAGCTTAATTTACCTAAACATAACCCTACTCACTTAATCAAGCCCATAAAGGCATCAAAAGGCAATCACCTTTGTGTCCCTAAACATGCAATATGGGAGTTGTTGATTCGTGAAGCTCATTGTGGTGGTTTGGCGGGTCATTTTTCCATTAAGAAAATTTTGGAGGTGGTTTAAGAACATTTCTTTTGTCCTAAGATGTTTGGAATGTAACAAACATAGTGGGCATGTGTGTTACATGTCTGACGACGAAAAAAAACTTTCAAGCATGGTGTTTACACTACTTTGTCGGTTCCTATTCGTCCTTGGGAAGATGTGGCAATGGAATTCATTATGGATTTGCTTAGAACTCAAAGAGGGAAGGATTCCATTATAGTGGTGGTGGATAGGTTTTCAAAAATGGCTCACTTTGTGCCATGTCATAAAACCAATGATGCATCTGATGTGTCTGATTTGTACTTGAAAGAGGTGGTTTGCTTGAATATTATTCCTAAAACTATTGTTTCTGATAGGGATTCCGTGTTTTTGAGTTACTTTTTTAACACTTTATGGAGGAAAGCAGGTATTATGTTACTTTTTAGTACATCCCATCATCCACAAATTGATGGGAAAATGAAGGTGATTAATAGAACTTTGGGTTCGTTGTTGAGGGCATCGGTTAGCAAAACTCAAAAACATTTGGACATCAAACTTGCAAAAGTTGAGTTTGCCTGTAATCGTTCTCCTACTTATGCTATAGGTTAGTCTCCGTTTCAAGTGGTGTATGGTGAGAATCCTTACATGCCTTTTAATTTGATTCCATTGACAAAGGATGAATTGGTTCACAAGGATGTTAATGACAAGTTAAAGGTCATGATTAAACTATACCAACAAGTTCGTGTGAAGATTGAAGCTGTGAATGAGGTGTACAAATAGAATTCCAACATGTATAGGAAACCATGTGTCTTTCAATATGGTGACTTGGTTTAGGTTCATATAAGGAAAGAACGTTTTCCTAGCAAAAGGAAGAACAAAAGTTGATGCCAAGAGCTGAAGGTCCTTACGAAGTGGTTTCACATGTCAATGATAATTCTTATAAGGTGCATTTGGGAGGAGACAATGGAGTGCATGCTACCTTTAATGTTGGAGACCTTTCACCTTATCTTGTTGAGGATGGCCTTGATGATTTGAGGTCATTTCCTTTCAAAGGGGGAGGGTAAGATCCATGCATGGATCATGAAAGCCCAACAGGTGATGGATTAGTGATTACTAGTAGGCTAGAAGGTAGTTTGAGCTCAACGGATGGGTTGTGCATGGTGTGACAACCCAAATCTTTTTCCGTTAATGTTATCCTGATTCTGTCAATAAAAATTGAAATTTTATTATTTTCGTCAAATTTTTATGATTGGGAAAATTATTTGAGTTATATAATTGAAATTTCGTTTATAAGTCCGAACCAAAATCATGCGAAAAACCCAAGTTTCCTTCGAAAGTCAGCAAAAATCCGGCCTGACTAGTGTTCACGACTGTAAACCCATTCACGGTTGGACCCCAGCACTGACCGTACCCCCATCCTATATATATGATACCCCCACCTTCATTTGAACTTTCTTAGCAGAAACTCTCTCATTCTCTCTCTCTACCTCTCGACCGTAAATCCTAAAACACCCTCATTTCTTCCAAAAATTATCAAGAATCACCTCTGGAGGTTGATTTGGAGCATCTAAAACACGTTTTTTTCATCGAATCCAACATACTTGTTCACGAGTTTACGGCCGTTCCGTAAATCGTTGAAGAGGCAGTTCACGACCGTAAACCCCCTTCACGGCCGCAAACCCTTCCTAAGCAGTGAACATGGCTGGAAACCCGCTTCCTCTGATTTAATCGAGTCCCGGTATGTGACAACCCTAAATATATTGCCGTTACAAACCCTATTTTCACTAACGGAATGCGTCACTATATGTTATTCTCGGAAATGTTTGGAGTCGTCAATAAACAAATATCTAATTATCTATATGTTCCAATATTATCATAAGTAATTATAACTTGTAAATGTTAACCCCGTTTAACTAAATAGAGCTATATTACTTTTCAACCACTTCACCCGGGTAAAAAGTTTTAACCTCGTTAAACTTTAGCATCGGGTAGCCGTGTATCGGGTGCAATACCCGAGACATATAAAAACAAATGAACAATACAATTGAACACTTTTACCACACCTTCACCTCTCTCTCACTACTTTCTCTCTATAGACCCGAAATCGACCCCAAATCCGCGAATTTCCAGCTTCCAAATGTAAGGACTCATTCCCTATCTTAATCTAAACATACTTCACTGTATTTAGAAGCCAAAATCATGGAAAACAAGGACCAAAAAGGAGTTTAAGGCCTAAGAAGCCCCTTAGGCCGTAAACCCCCAAAAACATGCCAAAGACCTCATTTTTCCTTCCCTTAAGCTTATGGACTAATTAAGACATATACCTAGGAGAGTTTGGACACTAAAACACAAGGAATTGAAGCTTAAAAAGGAGTTTACGGCCCAAGCTTGTGCTTAGGCCGTAAACACCTCAAAAACCCCAAAAACCCTTATTTAAAGTCCCAAAAACTCATCTAGGGTGTTTGGTAATTTGGACTTGACACTAAGGAAGGTTTAAATACATCAAACAACATCATTTTAGGACAAAAAGAGGAGTTTACGGCCAAGGCTAAGCTTGGGCCGTAAACACCCAAGTTTTTGTGTCAAACAAGTCCCAAAACTTCTCAAATGCATGTAAGGAATTTAGCTAAGGCCCTTGGATGTGTGTTGTACCATTAAACTTCCCATTTTGAGGCCAAATGAAGAGTTTACGGCCAAGGATATTCTTGGGCCGTAAACTCCCCAATTTCCATGCCAAATTATCCCAAAAACTCATTTTAAGGCCTTCTAGAATTTACCTAAGGTGAATGAGAACATGTTGTACCATTTAAACATCCATCTTGAAGGATTAAATGGAGTTTTGTGACAACCGTCAAATTCTGGTCAATTCAAAGTCAAATAAAGTCAACGAGTCAAACCGGTCAGCTCAACTAACCTTGTGTATTAGGGTTAGTGTTATGTTCGTATTGTATAACTTGCTATGTTAATGGGAAAACATCACAGGAGAAAAGTTTGTGTTAAAAATTTCCTAAGCCTTCGTACTAATCAAGAACTAAACTGTGTTCGCATTTGGAATGAAAAATTTTGTGAATCGCATTTGATTAATTAGGTTAAAATGCGAAGGTGATTAATGCGAAGTTGGATTTAGCTTTGCTATAAGTTTCAATCGATTTTGAAATTGAGTATTGTTCGCATTTGTATGAGTGTAGTCGATGAATCGATAAAGCAAGAACATATGAGTTTTTGATTCGCAATTGGATTGATGATTGAGGGATGATTCGTGAAGAAAAACGCGAAGTCAAGGACTATGAAATTGTTGTTTGCAAGAATTTAAAAACTCGATTGTGGAGTTGTTGATGCTCATTTTGCGAAAGTAAAACAATCGAGTGTTCGCATCTATGAATCAATTTGAAGTCAATTGGGTTAATATTCGCATATGGGTTCAACATATGAATTTTTGATTTCGCAAGTTTAGAGTTCAAGAACTAAACTGTGTTCGCATCTGGAATGAAAAATTTTGTGAATCGCATTTGATTAATTAGGTTAAAATGCGAAGGTGATTAATGCGAAGTTGGATTTAGCTTTGCTATAAGTTTCAATCGATTTTGAAATTGAGTATTGTTCGCATTTGTATGAGTGTAGTCGATGAATCGATAAAGCAAGAACATATGAGTTTTTGATTCGCAATTGGATTGATGATTGAGGGATGATTCGTGAAGAAAAACGCGAAGTCAAGGACTATGAAATTGTTGTTTGCAAGAATTTAAAAACTCGATTGTGGAGTTGTTGATGCTCATTTTGCGAAAGTAAAACAATCGAGTGTTCGCATCTATGAATCAATTTGAAGTCAATTGGGTTAATATTCGCATATGGGTTCAACATATGAATTTTTGATTTCGCAAGTTTAGAGTTCAAGAACTAAACTGTGTTCGCATCTGGAATGAAAAAATTTTGTGAACCACATTTGATTAATTAGGTTAAAATGCGAAGGTGATTAATGCGAAGGGATGCGAAGGGTGTAAGAATGAAGATGCGAAGTATTTCACAGTAGAATGCGAATTGGGGAAGAAAACAGAAGATTTCAAATATTGTCCCTGGAGTTTCGCATTTTTGGAAATAAATACTCAACTTCGCAAATGGGGGTCATAAAATGATGAAATTGCAGAATTTTTAAAGAGATACACATACATAGACAACCACACATATATTTAGAAAATTAAACTAAAAGATGATAAATTACAGATTATAGCATTGTTCTTTGAGAATAAATTACTAAAAATGGGATATAGACAATTATAAGACATTGTTCTTGACTTTTGAGTCCAAAGACGTATGATCCGAACTTTAATTGTGAAATCGTCCTTGATTGAGTCAATTTCCTTTATAGGAGTAATATATTCCATTGTGCCTTGCAAGTTAAAAAAAAAAAAAAAAAAAAAAAAAAAAAAAAAAAAAAAAAAATCAAAGTCACAAGCAACCACCCCACACCCACTCTATAACCAGCCATACCTCCCCACCTTACCTATGTCACTTCAATGTTCCCTTACACTCAAATTTCACTCACTCCCACGTTTTTAAGCTGGAACAATCAACCACACTCCTCATTTTCTCTCATTTCTCTCATTCCACTAAGTAACAAACATCACTTTTTCTCTCAAACTCTTCTACACAAATTTTCGAGATCCAAGGCTGGATTCAAGTGTTCTTCCACACTTAGTAAGTAAAAAATTCATCCTCCCTATTATTATTTCACTTCATTCTACTCAAATCTTTGGTTGCTTACACAAACTCCCTAACTATGATGTTAGATTCTCGAAAACCTTCAAGGCATCTCCAAGTGTTCTTGAATTAAACACTTCCATTCTTCAACAATCATCTACTGAAATCACTCAAGGTGAGTTCATACCCCTACATTTTCATGTTTTCTCAAGTTTTCAGGGGGGGAATACAAGTTAAAACACTAAGAACATAACTAGATTTTTCTAACAGCCTTCATCAGAAAAGTTCAACTCCATTCACGGACTGTTTTGGGCATCTTAAACATTTTTGTTTTCAAAACTGTACAAGGTGCAAATAGTTTAAGTTTTTAGCTTTAAAATGACTACTTGCACATCTCCATACGATTTTTCTACAATTTATGGTAATTTTTACAAAACTGCCTATCATTTCAAACAACAATCCGGACCAGTCTGTGATTATGGACTTTTTCACCCAAGTTAGAGGTCATTATAAATTGTGATAAAAATTATGAGCAAACTAGACACATTTTGTGAACTCTCAGAATTTACGGATCTAGTTTTCGACTTTGTATGATTTTTCTAGGATTTTTCCAAAACAGGGCAGAATTGCTAAATTTTACCAACAGCATGTAAATATCATAACACTTTGTATTATGTTGAGCAAAGTGTATAATCATAAGTTTTAATATTTGAATGTGTTTCCTAGTTAGTTTATCATTATGAACTGAAACTAAGACATTCATATTAAATATTATTCATTCATTTTGGAACACGTATTATTAAACTATAAGAAGTATAGTTTGAATATATTTATAACACTAATACATTTCCATAAAAGGGTTCATACATATTACATACATTTTAGATAAACTATAATAGGTATAGTTTATGTTACATCACTCTACGCACTCGTACAAGAAGGGTACATTCATACAAGAAATATTTATATTCACACACATTTCACGTAAACTTGTTATCCTATATTGTGAGTTTCTCTATTTCTCTCTCTCTCTCTCTCTCTCTCTCTCTCTCTCTCCCCGTACGTCCGAGTGCGGGAATATAATTCCTGGTAGTTATAATCAGAATCTCCTTGAGGGAGAACGTGATACTTGTATATAGATCTATATTGGGATTGACACCCCACACCTTGCTGCTAGCTACAGTTGGACCTGCAGGTCTACGGGTGACAAATGTCATTTTATTTTTCGCGACACTGAGAACGTCGTGGCAGGTTCACATAGTCATAGTATGATTACAACGGCTCACATAGGGAACAATCCATAAGTTTACGGGATTTTATTTTTAAAACCTAAATGAGTTTTATGTCGATTTAAAATTACCTTTTTATCTCTATGAGTACAGATATTACTGTACACTTTTGGTTTTGGTAGTTATGACTACACATCATTTGAAACCCCATTTATACTTTTAAGTATGGTCAATACTTGTTATTACTCGGTCCTCTAATTTAGGACTACGTATATATAATGTATTAACAAACCTGAGAACATATAGAAATTTCATTTAGTTCAAACATGTCCATGTCCATTTAAATACATAACATTTTCTATTAATAAGAAAGATTACTTATACATTTTGGTCTTCAGTCATAAGACTACCTTACACAGATTTTAAAGAAAATATAGGATTTTCTGGATACATATTCTGACGCTTTTACAAGGAAAACGATTTACTTTTCTAACGAAATCTCTTATGAACTCACCAACCTTTGTGTTGACACTTTTCAAAACTACTTGTATTCTCAGGAATTCAGTGAAAACAGGAAATCAACAACGTTTTGAGGATGGGACGATAAATCGTCAAACAGTTCAATTCGTATTATAATGTAACTGATGTGAATCATGTAAACATGTGCTTCGATGTAACATTTTCAATTATATTTGTGTTGGTTGTATTTACTTTGAGCACTATTATACTCATTGTTGTGATACTCTACATGAAGTCCTCCACCCCCGGACGTTTCCGCCATCCTTGGTTTGGGGGTGCGACAGATTGGTATCAGAGCATTGTTTATAGTGAACTCAGTATATCAAACCACATAAGATATACAAACTATAAATGCATTGGGACTAAGTCTCTGATTTAAAGTTTCAAAACAACTATACTTTTAGAAACAAAAAGTTTCTTATTGAAGGTATACATGCATACATACATACTAAGGTCAGCACCACTCTAGAACAAAACAAAAGTAATGATTGTCGAATATCACAGGTAAGCTCGGGGATGTATGGTCAGTCTTGGGAGTGGCATAGCCTGATCAACTATGCTGGTCCGAGGAGTGATTAGCACATGCCCAAGAATAGTTGTGATATGTCGACAAGTCTAAAAACTTACCAACACTACCACAATAAGAACAGTAGAACAGAACATGAGTTTAAAATACTATAGGAGTATTTTGTAATATCATAACTTATATGAAAACTAAATAGATCCTTAATAATAGGTCTATAGTCCCTAAGTGGATACTTTAAGGTTATATAACTTAGAAATTATAGACATAGAATTTGTGGTCATTACTTTACTTCCTTTTCCTTGTTTGGATGTGGACTTAGAGTGGGATCACTTATTCAAAGGTCTATCGTATCTTGTTATATGTAATTAGTATGCACTAGGTCATTATAGAAGTAACTAATAAGGATCACCCCTATAAGTAATTGATAATAGAGTTAGACGCATAGTACTTATCTCCTCCCCTCCTATTCTCGCAAATACGGCATAGCAAAATCCTACTTACCGGACGACCCTTACTTTTCTAATCCGAACTCGAGGAATGGTGAACGATTATGAGAAGAATCATAAGCGGGACCGGAGGTAATCAATCCTCCATGCATAGCAAGGGTTCCGTGAACCGTTTCGACTATAATGAACCTGTGACCCGTTGGGAAATCGTGATCGAGAGTTGAATGTCGACAACAATGACAACAACCACCATGTGGAGACCAACGAGGGTGCTATGACCTCAACCACGGGGGACTGACGGACAGAGCCCTCCCGGCAAAGACCCGGCAGATCGCGATCATCGGGGATCAAAACAGGAAGACTACAATCTGAGTTCAGAAAACTGCGCGCCACTATAAACCCCATCATCTCATGTACCGGTGACTCAGAATTATACTACTATTCCCGAGACCAACTCTCTTTCCAGAATCTTATCACCACCCGTGAAGAGGAAAGAGAGAAAAAGGGTAGGACACACAGCATTCAAAGAAAGGATGATTGTAGCCAAGCGCTGATTGGCAAAGCTACAAAACTACATCGACCTTGCCTCAGGCATCACAAGGGATGGATCATCGTAAGTAGAGTTCGTACCGCTCACCAGACCTGGTAAATTAACTTCATAAGTATGTGCTGGTGCTACTCTATTGTAAGTGAAATCGCGACACAACAAATTAAGTGGTCATTCTAATCGAGAAATCTATCCTCTATCAAAACCCGCCCATGCACGAATGTGAAGTAGACCTGCATTGAGGTCAAAAATTTTCACTGAAACCATGATTTCTAGAGTCATATTAACAAGATGGGCTTAGGATGTACCTATCAGACTCGAAGGACTAACTAGCCTTAATTATATAACTAAGCACACATCAATAGGTCGTGATAAGGACTTAGCTTGGGTCAAGTATAAGGTTTCACTTGAATACCGAACTACTAAAATACATGAGTTTATTATACAAAGAATCTCATTATAATTGTTTTCAGAACACCCTAAACAACCGAGCTTTGATACAAATCGATATGAGATAAACTTAGTTAGAAAACTCGCGACATATAGCCATTCTATAAACTCATTATCGTCTCACCCTTTAAACATTAGTTGAGAAGTTTCTTCTTCATAGACCTATGGGTGCTATCATACCAGCACTAATGCACCGGAATCCCATCAAAATTCCTCAGCCAAGGTGTTCGGACGAACATGATTTTAAGAGGAGTAAAGCTTAACGTCCGTATGAAACCTACTCCTACCTACTGCCATAACTCTATCTCGGGAGCGTTAGCAGAGACACTAAGGATAGTACAGTAATGTACAAAAATTTATATGCGTAAATATAAATTGTAGAGATGCACTTAAGACAATCATTTCCACTAACGAAGTCGTTTTTCGTCATGAAACAGAGCTATGTCTTCACCAAGAGTCAACAAACCAACTAGCAAGACGCCAACACTTCAGATAGACGCTGCTACATTTCAAGCTACAGTCACGGCAGCCGTGGCAGCCGTCATGGGGCATTTCAATACTAACAACATCAACAAGGGTGGAAGCGATACTTACAATACAAATTGTGGTAACAATCAAGGACACCAATGGGTACCTACCAGCAAAAATTCATCAGGCCACGAACCTACGAACAAGAAGAGAAAGTTTTGGGACATGAAAAAGCGCCACCAATCAAAGGGATACACTAAAAGACAACAGCCTAAGGCCGCCTCTACCATTACAACAACAGTCATGACAAATGCCTCGACACTAGCCTCGGGGTCTGCCACCCAAATGCCTGCCAGACCATATGAGGGATCACTCCCAAAGTGCAACAAATGTGGCTTTCACCACCATGGAGCTTGCCGGGAGATGCACTGTAAAAACTGCAACAGGAAAGGGCATACCATTCGTTTCTGTAGGGCCTCGGCCCATCACCTCCCTTCAATTAACTGCACCAAGGTAGGCCCAGTATGCTACCTATGCGGTGAAACGGGACACTTCAAGAGAGAATGTCCAACTGAGAAGAACGACGAAGGAACAGTAGGAATGTGATGAACACACCAACAGGAGCAACAAGGGAACCATGTTAGGACTTTTGTAATGTTCCCAACGACAATACGTTTAAGCACTATATGTTTGTAATGAATTTGGTACGCTTACTAAAGTAACCTTCCTTCTAAAAAGTAGCTAAAATATTTTCTCTCTCATACAAATCAAACCAAAGACATTCATATGTGACCTTAGGAGCATTACCTGTAAGTTGTAATGACTTTGTCCATACATCGGGGATAATTTAAAATCAAAATACTTAAGTCTTGAAATAGATAATTCCATCCTGACTCCGATTCCATGTCTAGTATTAGGGGTTGAGTGGGGTCACCCACTCGACAAATTTCACGATGTCAATTTACATACGACAATCATATACCGCTCGATCGTAAGGAGACCTTTCAGGAGTCATGATATCAAGTAATCATTACTGGCTATCGAAAACACACCCACTACCAGTGCTAGACACTGTGGTAGGAATCATTTACAATAATCATAACATCAAACAAAACGGAACACACAGAAAAGAAATACAGGACACTCTATCACTCTATTGATCTCTTCCCTTGTATACAACTTATCTCATGTTATCTAAAAAGATAG
The DNA here is from genome assembly GCF_052625555.1 of Lactuca saligna. Classification (NCBI taxonomy): domain Eukaryota; kingdom Viridiplantae; phylum Streptophyta; class Magnoliopsida; order Asterales; family Asteraceae; genus Lactuca; species Lactuca saligna. The sequence continues at coordinate 245,286,225 of NC_136420.1, read as the reverse complement.
TGTTGTCGTATTCCAATTTTGATTAATATTGCCCTCGTCTTCCTGATTAAACGACTACAAAAGGGCTTTTCACCTAACCCCTGAATATCGAAACCATCGTCTCTCATAAATATCCAGCACGGACCCTTGGGTCATCTCTCGCTGTGGAACTCCAAAACACGCACCAGAGGAGTGTTATACTTCATAAAGCCCTATCACAAGTATTTACAGGAGACCTTTCGGGAAGGTCATGCATACAACAGACAAAGTTCAAGCAAGGAAGCTTGGGATGGATACAACCAGGTACGAATCTTGCCATGAACTTCAGGCCAAGGTTGCCCAGAAGGACGAGTAAATGTCCTACCATTCAAAAAGGCCTAGTCGTGTAAACCAAACCCACATACTTCCTACCGAGCTACAAGAGCTGTCAGGTCAAACCTGTCGAACTACTCAACAGTGAAATTGAAGAACCAAGTTTCTCACCATGAAAAGCTCTCGTCTTATTCTACAATTAGAAAGACAAATTGCTCACAATCCCATCGATTTCAGAGGCCCCGACAACATCTCTAATAGAAACCTTTACTATCTGCCTCGCATTGACGAATAGGCCGACCAACCTCAAGAAACGAGGTACCCTTCAGGAATTGGGCCTGAGATCTGAATATCACCAGTCACGAGTATGGAAGAAGGATATCCAAGAATAATCCTCCAATTTCGATAAAGATGTCGAAGGTTCGTTGTGATAACCCTCGGATAGGACCAGACCCACTCGTTGGATTCATGAACGTAATAAATAGGATATACCCTTCTTGCTAGGATCAGTTCATCATCGTCATTACAAATGACTTACTTATCTACCCTCGTAGTAAGAAGGAAACCAAGGAGAGCAGCTACAACAAACCACGGAAGAAATACGATAAGAGAAGTATTACCCGAAGTTCTCCAGATACGAGTTTAGGAATTGAGGAGTTCAATTCTCAAGACACATCGTTACCCAGGGTGGAAATTCATAAGGAACCTTTCAATTGATCAAAACCATTGAGAAACAGTCAGCACCGAAGGTGTTAGCAGAAATACGCCAAGATTCTGGGTCTTGCTGACCTACTGTCTTAGTTCCTTTGGAACTTCTCGAAAAATACGAAACCCCTCCCAACTTTGACCCAAAAGGGAGCAACCCTTGACAGGAAGAGAAGCAAGAGGAAGAAACCTTTAGAACGCCGGTATAACTGATCAAATTCCTCTAGAGACACTCACTCTGGGAAGGCTTAGTACGCTTCGGAAAGCATGGAAAGCCAACACCCCGAATAATTGTGTCTTTCGAGATTCTTGTCAGAATCAGCCCTGTAACTCGCTCCTTCAATCTACTCCCGCGAGTTTGGTAAAGTACACTCTACCCAACACGTCCCAAATTTACAAGAAGTACCTATCCGACGAGACTCTTGCAATTCCCCTCGACGAGATCGAGTTCCACAAGAGCCTCACCTTCTTAGAAGAACCATGGTGACCATGGATCGAGTTCAAGCGGATGAAACAACGCCACTTCCCATTAGTGAAAGTTCGCTGGAATATTAACCACGGACCTAGAGTCACATGGGAGCGCATGAGTCAGTCGATTAGGAAGTATCCTCACTTCTCGGCTTGATTATTCATGCCTACCCCCTTGCCTAACTTCAAATTTCGGGACGAAATTCCCTTTAACGGGGGGATGATGTGACAACCGTCAAATTCTGGTCAATTCAAAGTCAAATAAAGTCAACGAGTCAAACCGGTCAGCTCAACTAACCTTGTGTATTAGGGTTAGTGTTATGTTCGTATTGTATAACTTGCTATGTTAATGGGAAAACATCACAGGAGAAAAGTTTGTGTTAAAAATTTCCTAAGCCTTCGTACTAATCAAGAACTAAACTGTGTTCGCATTTGGAATGAAAAATTTTGTGAATCGCATTTGATTAATTAGGTTAAAATGCGAAGGTGATTAATGCGAAGTTGGATTTAGCTTTGCTATAAGTTTCAATCGATTTTGAAATTGAGTATTGTTCGCATTTGTATGAGTGTAGTCGATGAATCGATAAAGCAAGAACATATGAGTTTTTGATTCGCAATTGGATTGATGATTGAGGGATGATTCGTGAAGAAAAACGCGAAGTCAAGGACTATGAAATTGTTGTTTGCAAGAATTTAAAAACTCGATTGTGGAGTTGTTGATGCTCATTTTGCGAAAGTAAAACAATCGAGTGTTCGCATCTATGAATCAATTTGAAGTCAATTGGGTTAATATTCGCATATGGGTTCAACATATGAATTTTTGATTTCGCAAGTTTAGAGTTCAAGAACTAAACTGTGTTCGCATCTGGAATGAAAAAAATTTGTGAATCGCATTTGATTAATTAGGTTAAAATGCGAAGGTGATTAATGCGAAGTTGGATTTAGCTTTGCTATAAGTTTCAATCGATTTTGAAATTGAGTATTGTTCGCATTTGTATGAGTGTAGTCGATGAATCGATAAAGCAAGAACATATGAGTTTTTGATTCGCAATTGGATTGATGATTGAGGGATGATTCGTGAAGAAAAACGCGAAGTCAAGGACTATGAAATTGTTGTTTGCAAGAATTTAAAAACTCGATTGTGGAGTTGTTGATGCTCATTTTGCGAAAGTAAAACAATCGAGTGTTCGCATCTATGAATCAATTTGAAGTCAATTGGGTTAATATTCGCATATGGGTTCAACATATGAATTTTTGATTTCGCAAGTTTAGAGTTCAAGAACTAAACTGTGTTCGCATCTGGAATGAAAAAATTTGTGAATCGCATTTGATTAATTAGGTTAAAATGCGAAGGTGATTAATGCGAAGTTGGATTTAGCTTTGCTATAAGTTTCAATCGATTTTGAAATTGAGTATTGTTCGCATTTGTATGAGTGTAGTCGATGAATCGATAAAGCAAGAACATATGAGTTTTTGATTCGCAATTGGATTGATGATTGAGGGATGATTCGTGAAGAAAAACGCGAAGTCAAGGACTATGAAATTGTTGTTTGCAAGAATTTAAAAACTCGATTGTGGAGTTGTTGATGCTCATTTTGCGAAAGTAAAACAATCGAGTGTTCGCATCTATGAATCAATTTGAAGTCAATTGGGTTAATATTCGCATATGGGTTCAACATATGAATTTTTGATTTCGCAAGTTTAGAGTTCAAGAACTAAACTGTGTTCGCATCTGGAATGAAAAAATTTTGTGAACCACATTTGATTAATTAGGTTAAAATGCGAAGGTGATTAATGCGAAGGGATGCGAAGGGTGTAAGAATGAAGATGCGAAGTATTTCACAGTAGAATGCGAATTGGGGAAGAAAACAGAAGATTTCAAATATTGTCCCTGGAGTTTCGCATTTTTGGAAATAAATACTCAACTTCGCAAATGGGGGTCATAAAATGATGAAATTGCAGAATTTTTAAAGAGATACACACACATAGACAACCACACATATATTTAGAAAATTAAACTAAAAGATGATAAATTACAGATTATAGCATTGTTCTTTGAGAATAAATTACTAAAAATGGGATATAGACAATTATAAGACATTGTTCTTGACTTTTGAGTCCAAAGACGTATGATCCGAACTTTAATTGTGAAATCGTCCTTGATTGAGTCAATTTCCTTTATAGGAGTAATATATTCCATTGTGCCTTGCAAGTTAAAAAAAAAAAAAAAAAAAAAAAAAAAAAAAAAAAAAAAAAAAAATCAAAGTCACAAGCAACCACCCCACACCCACTCTATGACCAGCCATACCTCCCCACCTTACCTATGTCACTTCAATGTTCCCTTACACTCAAATTTCACTCACTCCCACGTTTTTGAGCTGGAACAAGCAACCACACTCCTCATTTTCTCTCATTTCTCTCATTCCACTAAGTAACAAACATCACTTTTTCTCTCAAACTCTTCTACACAAATTTTCGAGATCCAAGGCTGGATTCAAGTGTTCTTCCACACTTAGTAAGTAAAAAATTCATCCTCCCTATTATTATTTCACTTCATTCTACTCAAATCTTTGGTTGCTTACACAAACTCCCTAACTATGATGTTAGATTCTCGAAAACCTTCAAGGCATCTCCAAGTGTTCTTGAATTAAACACTTCCATTCTTCAACAATCATCTACTGAAATCACTCAAGGTGAGTTCATACCCCTACATTTTCATGTTTTCTCAAGTTTTCAGGGGGGGAATACAAGTTAAAACACTAAGAACATAACTAGATTTTTCTAACAGCCTTCATCAGAAAAGTTCAACTCCATTCACGGACTGTTTTGGGCATCTTAAACATTTTTGTTTTCAAAACTGTACAAGGTGCAAATAGTTTAAGTTTTTAGCTTTAAAATGACTACTTGCACATCTCCATACGATTTTTCTACAATTTATGGTAATTTTTACAAAACTGCCTATCATTTCAAACAACAATCCGGACCAGTCTGTGATTATGGACTTTTTCACCCAAGTTAGAGGTCATTATAAATTGTGATAAAAATTATGAGCAAACTAGACACATTTTGTGAACTCTCAGAATTTACGGATCTAGTTTTCGACTTTGTATGATTTTTCTAGGATTTTTCCAAAACAGGGCAGAATTGCTAAATTTTACCAACAGCATGTAAATATCATAACACTTTGTATTATGTTGAGCAAAGTGTATAATCATAAGTTTTAATATTTGAATGTGTTTCCTAGTTAGTTTATCATTATGAACTGAAACTAAGACATTCATATTAAATATTATTCATTCATTTTGGAACACGTATTATTAAACTATAAGAAGTATAGTTTGAATATATTTATAACACTAATACATTTCCATAAAAGGGTTCATACATATTACATACATTTTAGATAAACTATAATAGGTATAGTTTATGTTACATCACTCTACGCACTCGTACAAGAAGGGTACATTCATACAAGAAATATTTATATTCACACACATTTCACGTAAACTTGTTATCCTATATTGTGAGTTTCTCTATTTCTCTCTCTCTCTCTCTCTCTCTCTCCCCGTACGTCCGAGTGCGGGAATATAATTCCTGGTAGTTATAATCAGAATCTCCTTGAGGGAGAACGTGATACTTGTATATAGATCTATATTGGGATTGACACCCCACACCTTGCTGCTAGCTACAGTTGGACCTGCAGGTCTACGGGTGACAAATGTCATTTTATTTTTCGCGACACTGAGAACGTCGTGGCAGGTTCACATAGTCATAGTATGATTACAACGGCTCACATAGGGAACAATCCATAAGTTTACGGGATTTTATTTTTAAAACCTAAATGAGTTTTATGTCGATTTAAAATTACCTTTTTATCTCTATGAGTACAGATACTACTGTACACTTTTGGTTTTGGTAGTTACGACTACACATCATTTGAAACCCCATTTATACTTTTAAGTATGGTCAATACTTGTTATTACTCGGTCCTCTAATTTAGGACTACGTATATATAATGTATTAACAAACCTGAGAACATATAGAAATTTCATTTAGTTCAAACATGTCCATGTCCATTTAAATACATAACATTTTCTATTAATAAGAAAGATTACTTATACATTTTGGTCTTCAGTCATAAGACTACCTTACACAGATTTTAAAGAAAATATAGGATTTTCTGGATACATATTCTGACGCTTTTACAAGGAAAACGATTTACTTTTCTAACGAAATCTCTTATGAACTCACCAACCTTTGTGTTGACACTTTTCAAAACTACTTGTATTCTCAGGAATTCAGTGAAAACAGGAAATCAACAACGTTTTGAGGATGGGACGATAAATCGTCAAACAGTTCAATTCGTATTATAATGTAACTGATGTGAATCATGTAAACATGTGCTTCGATGTAACATTTTCAATTATATTTGTGTTGGTTGTATTTACTTTGAGCACTATTATACTCATTGTTGTGATACTCTACATGAAGTCCTCCACCCCCGGACGTTTCCGCCATCCTTGGTTTGGGGGTGCGACAAGTTTACGGCCCAAGAACAAGTCTTGGCCGTAAACTCCCCAAAATGTCACAAAATAAGAGTTTAATCCCTCCATATTGGTCCAAGACACATACCATTAAAGTAAGGAAGTGAAATAAGGCCTTAAACATGCAATTTGGAAGACCACATGAGCTTATGGCCAAGCCTAGGGGGCTTACGGCCGTAAACTCCCAAGGAGTGGCCTTTGGGCCGTAAAATCCAAGGGAGTGAGCTCATGGACCCTCCCGTAAATCCTTCTTAGCCCTAAACCACTCCCGGGAACCCCTTCTAGGCCCTAAAACCCCGAATGGATGCTAGAATGCCTCAATACTTAAACGGAAAGCATAAAATGATTAATTTGTTGTAAAACACATATTTTCATATGACTTTAGGGTCCTAAAAGGTGTACAAGTCATTGTTTGTAACAAAACGCTCAACCGACACTTTTACCCGATTTACCCGTTTCACCCGATTTACGCAAATTCAGGTGAGTTCATACCCCTTTAATGAACCTTTCAAATGTTTTATATGTTTTAGGGGGGAGATACAAGTTGAATATACATGTTTACGAAAAGTTATACAAGACAAATTTTCATATTACAGAATTAATCACATGTGATTCACTACCTGTAGTTCAAATCACATGTGATTTATCGTTATGCTTTATAAATAAGTCAATTGTTTTCAAAACTATCTTGGATAAACAAACAAGCTTTAAATGTTTCTTTTGTACAACACTTTTGTTTAATAAAACTCCTTATAAAAATGTAACCACACTGATATATTTATATAAGTAAGACTTGAAGGACTTAGGACCGATAACTCGCCTTATTTCCTGTTCTTGTTTGATTGTGGGCTTAGGGTAGTGGTTATCCATCCGACTGTCGTTGATTTCTTAGTTATATATCTCGTATATTAGTGTAACAGCCCGGATCCCCAGGTATCTTCATTTCATATATTTTTTTGGCATTCTGTGAGGGGACTCGGCGAGTTGGTGGTCGAACTCGCCGAGTCGGGTCGCGGTTTTGGGCGGGGGTTCGCGTCCGGACTCGGCGAGTCCAAGGGATGGACTTGGCGAGTCCGCGCTGTTTAATGAAACCCTAATTCCCCGGTCCTAAGCCCTATTTAAAGGACCTTATGGCCCTCATTTGCGACCACCTTGAACCCTAAGAGCCTCCATACGTCTGTAAGCCCTTGTGAGTGTGTTTGAAGGCCATTTGTTCATCATTTTGTGTGATTTTGCAAGGAAAGGAGGGAGAGGAGCAAGCTTGAAGTGTTGGGGAGCTTAGATCTGTTGCTATTTCATCAAGGGAGTCTTCTTGAGGTAATTTTCAGAGCCAAACTTCGTGTTTTGTGTTGATGTGCCAAATCTAGGGTTGCTTCTTGCATTTCTTGGCTTGAATAAGAAGTATGAGAGGTCCCATGGGGATATGGAACCTAGATCTGGACTTTAGCAGGTCCAGGAGACCCTTTATGACAAGCTTTATGTCCATTCTTTTGAGTTAGAAGTTAAACTTGCCATATTAGAGGTTGTTTCTTCAAAATAAGCCTTGTATGCATTGCATGGTAACCAAGACTGAGACTTTACGTGACAAATAAGCTTGGGAAGGCCAGATCTATGTATTTATGGAACGGATCTGACCGCAAAAGCCAGTTTTAGCTGGTGCATGGCATGGACTCGCCGAGTCTGAAGAACAGACTCGATGAGTCGCTTGAAGATTGTCCTTGAGACCATCCTGTGTGTAGTCCGGACTGAGTTGTGGGCGACTCAGTGAGTCTCAGAGAGTTGGAAAGGTTTTGACAGGTGGACCAAGTCAGGTTGGGACTCGCCGAGTTGACCTTCGACTCGGCGAGTTGAGTCGCGGTGGCCCTGTGATTCAGGCCCAGGTGGAACTCGTCGAGTCGAGGGAGTACTCGACGAGTCAAAGGGAAAATTCTTGAGAGTTGGTAAAAACGCGTAGACTCGCCGAGTCATTATTGTGCACTCGCTGAGTCTGGTCCAAATTGACTAAAGACTGTTGACCAAGTCAACCTGTGTTGAGTTGATATGGATGGTCCACCTTAGTGGTACAAGTAATAATTATAGATTTATAATATCATAGGAGGATTGCAGCTCGAGGGTTCGAGCCCGAGTGATTCCAGGATTCACGATTAGCGACTTAGCGAGGCATACGAGGTGAGTCTTCTCACTATACTGTACCCGGAAGGGTTTTGACTGTGTGACCGGAAGGTCGAATATGATATGAAATATATGCCTTATGTGTGTTAAGTTATTTGCTATATGTGTCATGTATGATGTGTTTGATATGGGCCGGAAGGCGTGGTCATATGGACTGTAAGGGTTGACGTGGGTAGGACCGGAAGGTTTACCCAGTCGGGACGGAAGTCCCCTGAGACACATGGACCGGAAGGTCAAGGCCTGGAAAGGCGTATGTGCGTATGTTGTATTTTGGGAAGTCACTAAGCTTTATGCTTACAGTTGTTGCATTATGTGTTTCAGGTACGAGTGAGGACCGTGGGAAGGTGCCAACGTGATCGTACACACACTCGGGGAAACTATTTTGTTATCTTTTGTTATGTAATCGGTTGTGACTACATTGTTACTTTGGAATCTAAACTTATTACTCATGTTTTGATGGTTGTAAAAATGAAATTTTTGGTTGGAAATTTTATGACGTTACAAGTTGGTATCAGAGCCTTGGTTTAAGGGATTCGGGTACACCTCCGGGCGTAACTGAACTCAAACCGGGGATTTGAGAAAAAAAATTAAAAAAAAAATGAAAATTTTGATAAGTGATTTTGAGACAACCGAAGAAGAAAGAGTGTGTACGGTCAGCCAGCGCCCGAACGGTAAAAAATCCCCAAAAAACTCTTACAATATGTGTTATGAGATATGATATGATATGATACGCATGCTAGTAGACTACGTATACATATTAGGACTAGAGTGGCCTGATTTTGTGATGCCTTAGTCTAGGGAAACCTGTTTCTATGAAGTGCTCGAGAGCGAGTGGGTAACTAGGGTATGACAAGAATAGAGTACTCAGGATTCGGGGTTTAGGGAGGAGGACTTGGGGTGAATACCGATGCGGTGTAATTGGTAGTATTGGGCCCGTACTACCAAGGACACCGGGTCAGTGGGCAGCCCAAGTAAGAACCCCTGAGTATCAGAGACTGAGTAGGACTGTGTTATCGAGTGCGATTTTACCCGATAGAGTCTCTGATATTTTTATGTTGTATTTCAGAGACATCATGGTTGGACCACGACACAGACCTGGCACGAGTGGAGTGACTGACGAGGAGCTTCGTCAGATGATTCATGAGGAGGTAGCTGCAGCGATCCGGGCCGAGATTCTGGAGATGTTTGGGTCTATTAAGACCACGCTGATGGAGACGTTTGATGAGCGGTACGCCGCGTTGTCTGAGGCTGCCGCCGCTGCAGCTACCACAGCTGTGGCCGCTGCCAGACCTCAGGAGGGTGACTCGTTGCTATTCCGGGAGTTCAGCAACACGAAACCACTAGAGTTTGACGGGACGCAGGATCCGATTGCTGCGATGAGGTGGATTGCTGATATCGAGGGATGCTTCTATACTTGTTCATGTCCGGAGCATCTGAGGGTGCGGTTCTCCTTGAACCAGCTCCGCCTGGGAGCAAAGGATTGGTGGAAGTTCGTGACGGCGAACTTCACTCTTGCGGAGGTTTCAGCCATGACTTGGGAGAAATTTACTGCTATGTTCAGAGACGAGTATGTTCCCCCGGTGGAGAGGGAACGGTTGGTTCAAGAGTTCTTGACCCTCAAGCAGGGTAACGATTCGGTTACAGTGATCACACGGAAGTTTCATGAGAGGGCGATGTTCTGCCCCGAGCAGGTGTCCACGGAGCAGGCTCGGATGAGCCGGTATTTGGGAGTGCTGAGGAGAGACATTCGGGAGTTTGTATCGAACTCGTCATATCAGACTTTTGTTGAGCTTCAGGCGAATGCCAGGAAGCGGGAGATCGAGTTGGAGACCCAGGCCAGGGAGGAGGTCGAGTCTCAATGGGTGGATCGGCGGCCAGCTTAGTCGCAGCCGGTAGCCAAGCGGACCAAGTTCGCTGATTTGAGATCCGAAGGATAGAGGAGCCGCATTTGTGGGAAGTGCGGCAAGGGTCACGAGGGGGCATGTCGATCGGGTGCTTGCTACAAGTGTGGCAAGGAGGGGCACATTGCGAGGGATTGCCCCAAGGGATTTATGGTTTGCTTCCATTGCAACCAGACTGGCCATCGGAAGGCCGAGTGCCCCCAGCTTCGCCAGGGATCTTCGCCTGCTGCCAGGGTTCCTAAGGTTCGGCCAGTGAAGACCGAGGCCCCGAAGCCTCGTGGGAGAGCTTTCCAGTTGACTGCGGAGGAGGTCCGCGCGGCGCCTGATGTAGTGGCCGGTATGTATTCTTTCATGTATTTACATTTATGCTGAGATATTATGCTTATATTACTATCTGCGTTGGTACTTTTCTTGTGAATCATGTGCCTGCTTTGGTATTATTCGACTCGGGTGCGAGTCGGTCCTTTGTTTCGTTGGCTTTTAGCCAGCACATTGATATCGATCGGGAGACGATGAGTCGTCCCCTGCGAGTTGCTATAGCGAACGAGAGAGCGGTATACGCCACCGAGGTGATTCGAGGATGCGTGCTTGAGATTTTTGGGGTCGAGTTTCCTATAGACTTGGTCCCTATAGCTATGGGGGATGTTTGCATTATCGTGGGCATGGATTGGTTGAGCAAGTTTGGAGCAGTCATTGACTACGCGAGATAGCTGGTGATGATTCGAGACCCTAGTGGGGGAGTGCTCACGGTTTATGACGAGGGGACCCGGTGTGGGTCGGCATTTTGTTCGGCGGCCAGGGCAAGGCAGAGTTTGCAGCAGGGCTGTGATGGATTCATAGCCTATGTGATGGATACCCGTGTGATCGTGGAGAGGCCCAATTCGATTGATGACGTTCCGGTTGTATGTGAGTTTACGGATGTGTTCCCCGAGGAGTTACCAGGTGTGCCTCCGGAGAGGCAGGTGGAGTTTCGTATCGATTTGGTTCCGGGAGGGGCGCCCATCGCCAAGGCGCCTTACCGTCTCGCTCCACCGGAAATGTAGGAATTATCCTCGCAGCTTCAGGAGCTGTTGGGAAAGGGTTTCATTCGACCGAGTAGTTCGCCTTGGGGAGCACCGATTTTGTTCGTCAAGAAGAAGGATGGTTCACATCGGATGTGTATCGATTATCGAGAGTTGAACAAGTTGACGGTTAAGAACCGATACCCGTTACCTAGGATCGACGATCTGTTCGATCAGTTGCAGGGGGCATCTTGGTTTTCCAAGATTGACTTGAGGTCGGGATATCATCAGATGAGGGTTCGCGAGGAGGATATCCAAAAGACTGCCTTCATGACTCGTTATGGACATTATGAGTTTGTGGTGATGCCTTTTGGGCTCACCAATGCCCCGGCCGCATTCATGGATCTCATGAACCGAGTGTGCCGACCGATGCTGGATCGGTCGGTGATCGTATTCATCGATGATATTTTGGTGTATTCGAGGACTAGGGACCAGCATGAGGAACATTTGCGGGAGGTTCTTCGGGTTTTGAGATCGGAGATACTGTATGCCAAGTTCTCCAAGTGTAATTTCTGGTTACGAGAGGTCCAGTTCCTCGAACATCTTGTGAACCAGAAGGGGATATTGGTCGACCCGGCCAAGATTGAGGCGGTGTTGAGGTGGGAGGTGCCGAGATTGCCCACCGAGATCAGGAGTTTTCTGGGTTTGGCTGGATATTACCGCAGATTTATCAAGGATTTCTCCAAGATCGCTGTGCCACTTACTAGGATGACCCGGAAGGGTGTTACGTTTTCATGGGGACCGGAGCAGCAGTCTTCATTCGAGACGCTTCGGCAGAAATTGTACGAGGCTCCAGTGCTTGCACTCCCGGAAGGGATGGACGATTTTGTGGTATACTGTGATGCTTCTATATCGGGTTTGGGGGCGGCACTTATGCAGAGGGGACATGTGATATTGTACGCTTCGAGGCAGTTGAAGCCTCATGAGTCAAGATATCCCACACACAACCTGGAATTGGGGGCGGTGGTGTTTGCCCTCAAGATCTGGCGACAGTATTTGTACGGGGTTCGGTGTACGATTTACACGGACCATAAGAGCTTGAAATACTTGATGGATAAGCCGAATCTGAATATGCAACAGAGGAGGTGGTTGGATGTGGTGAAGGATTACGATTGTGAGATCCTGTACCACCCGGGCAAGGCTAATGTGGTAGCCGACGCATTGAGCCGTAGGGCGGATAGCGCCCCGATCCGAGATATTTGTATGAGGTTGACGGTTTTGACCCTGATTCTGGATATTATTTGAGGGGCTCAGGTGGAGGCTGCGAAGCCGGAACACCAGAAGAAGGAACGGGTTGTAGGTCAGGTATCAGGATTTGTTACGGATGGTCGAGGGCTTATGACTTTTCAGGGGCAGATTTGGGTGCCGTTTGTGGGCGGTGCGCGCACTATTTTGATGGAGGAAGCGCATCGATCAAAATTCTCGATTCATCCTGGTACTACGAAAATGTATTTGGATCTCAGGAAGGAGTACTGGTGGCCATGTATGAAAAGGGATGTCGCTTGCTTCGTCGAGAGATGCTTCACTTGTCGGCAGGTCAAGGCCGAACACCAGCGACCGCACGGTAAGCTGCAACCGCTAGAGATTCCCGAATGGAAGTGGGAACAAATCTCTATGGATTTCATCACCAAGTTACCGCGAACGGCGAGAGGAGTCGATGCGATTTGGGTGATCATGGATTGGCTGACAAAGAGCGCTCATTTTCTAGCCATTAGCGAGAGCTCTTATGCGGAGAAGTTGGCTGAGTTATATGTGAGGGAAGTAGTATCTCGGCACGGGGTGCCAATCTCGATTATTTCGGACCGCGATGTGCGTTTCACTTCCAGGTTCTGGATGAAATTCCATGAAGAGTTGGGTACTAGGTTACATTTCAGTACGGCATATCATCCTCAGACAGACGGTCAGAGTGAGCGGACAATTCAGACACTCGAGGACATGCTTCGGGCATGTGTGTTGGACTTCGGAGGGAGCTGGGACACCTATCTACCTTTAGCAGAGTTCTCGTATAACAACAGCCATCATTCGAGCATTGGTATGCCGCCCTTTGAGCTGTTGTATGGGCGGAGGTGTCGCACCCCCATCTGTTGGGGTGAGGTGGGACAGCAGGTTATAGGTAGCACGGAGATTGTGCTTCAGACGACCGAGCAAATTCAGATGGTCAGGCAAAGGTTGTTGACCACTCAGAGCCGACAGAAGAGTTATGCAGACAGGCGACGGTCCAAGCTTGAGTTCCAAGTTGGTGATCTCGTGCTCCTGAAGGTCTCTCCTTGGAAAGGAGTGATTCGGTTCAGGAAGAAGGGCAAGTTGGGGCCCCGATATATTGGTCCTTTTTCTGTAACAGCCTGGAATTTCAGGTATTGTCATAATGTTGTTTTTGGGGTGTTTTAGGAGGGGACTCGGCGAGTTGGAGCCAGACTCGCCGAGTAGGACCACAGACTTGGTCGCGGGTTCGCGACTGGACTCGACGAGTCCATTATGGACTCGGCGAGTCTGCGTTGTTCAGCGGAAACCCTAGCCGTTCGGTTTTGGAACATATATAACGGACTTATGGGCCGTCATTGTCCGTCTTTAGCGACTGAGAAGAACCCTAAATCGGTTGTGGGCATCTAGAGCAAGGATTGAAGGCCATTGGTGATCTTGAAGAAGTTATTGTGCAAGGAAGAGAAGAGTTTGGCTAAAGGAACAGCAAGGGAATCAAGTTCTGAGGATTGGGGACACAGAGAGTGCATTATTCAGGTAATATTTCGGATCATATTCTGCTATGTTGATGTGTGCATGGATTTAGGGTTTATGGAACCCTTTTGTGATTAGATTGATTATTACCCTTGTTCCCCAAATGATTATAACCCTATATTAGGACCTTAAGAGGTCCAGAATGTCCCATGCCTGTGTATTTCGGGAATTAAGAGAGGTTTTGGATTGGAATCCTTATGCCTTAAGTCAAAAGGTAAATTACAAGTCTTGGGGTGTAGCATGAGCACCTAAATGAAGGTCTTACGTGTTGTACCAGCTTAGGAGGACCAGATGTGACAACCGTCAAATTCGTCAATCTTGAGTCAAGTCAAGTCATCAAGTCAAGCCGGTCAACTCTATTAAACCTTGTGTATTAGGGTTAGTGTTATGTTCGTATTGTATAACTTGCTATGTTAATGGGAAAACATCACAGGAGAAAAGTTTGTGTTAAAAATTTCCTAAGCCTTCGTACTAATCAATGAATTAAACTGATGAAAACCATGTTGCATACTCATCGGGAATGTATAATATGCGTTTTTCCTGGTGAGTATTCATATAAAATATTTATTTCCTTAATCAAAACAACAAAAGATATATTTTTATTTATTTTTCCAATTTGCATAACTTTTTTATTGATTTAATAACGTTGCATACCAAATTGTTAGGCTGTTACGATTTCACCACCTAAAATATGTATATTTGTATTATAATATATAATCTTGTTAGTATTTCATGAATGCAATCAATAACACTGCTTTGAATGCGAAGTTGGATTTAGCTTTGCTATAAGTTTCAATCGATTTTGAAATTGAGTATTGTTCGCATTTGTATGAGTGTAGTCGATGAATCGATAAAGCAAGAACATATGAGTTTTTGATTCGCAATTGGACTGATGATTGAGGGATGATTCGTGAAGAAAAACGCGAAGTCAAGGACTATGAAATTGTTGTTTGCAAGAATTTAAAAACTCGATTGTGGAGTTGTTGATGCTCATTTTGCGAAAGTAAAACAATCGAGTGTTCGCATCTATGAATCAATTTGAAGTCAATTGGGTTAATATTCGCATATGGGTTCAACATATGAAAATTTTGATTTCGCAAGTTTAGAGTTCAAGAACTAAACTGTGTTCGCATCTATGAATCAATTTGAAGTCAATTGGGTTAATATTCGCATATGGGTTCAACATATGAAAATTTTGATTTCGCAAGTTTAGAGTTCAAGAACTAAACTGTGTTCGCATCTGGAATGAAAAATTTTGTGAATCGCATTTGATTAATTAGGTTAAAATGCGAAGGTGATTAATGCGAAGGGATGCGAAGGGTGTAAGAATGAAGATGCGAAGTATTTCACAGTAGAATGCGAATTGGGGAAGAAAACAGAAGATTTCAAATATTGTCCCTGGAGTTTCGCATTTTTGGAAATAAATACTCAACTTCGCAAATGGGGGTCATAAAATGATGAAATTGCAGAATTTTTAAAGAGATACACACACATAGACAACCACACATATATTTAGAAAATTAAACTAAAAATGGGATATAGACAATTATAAGACATTGTTCTTGACTTTTGAGTCCAAAGACGTATGATCCGAACTTTAATTGTGAAATCGTCCTTGATTGAGTCAATTTCCTTTATAGGAGTAATATATTCCATTGTGCCTTGCAAGTAAAAAAAAAAAAAAAAAAAAAAATCAAAGTCACAAGCAACCACCCCACACCCACTCTATGACCAGCCATACCTCCCCACCTTACCTATGTCACTTCAATGTTCCCTTACACTCAAATTTCACTCACTCCCACGTTTTTGAGCTGGAACAATCAACCACACTCCTCATTTTCTCTCATTTCTCTCATTCCACTAAGTAACAAACATCACTTTTTCTCTCAAACTCTTCTACACAAATTTTCGAGATCCAAGGCTGGATTCAAGTGTTCTTCCACACTTAGTAAGTAAAAATTCATCCTCCCTATTATTATTTCACTTCATTCTACTCAAATCTTTGGTTGCTTACACAAACTCCCTAACTATGATGTTAGATTCTCGAAAACCTTCAAGGCATCTCCAAGTGTTCTTGAATTAAACACTTCCATTCTTCAACAATCATCTACTGAAATCACTCAAGGTGAGTTCATACCCCTACATTTTCATGTTTTCTCAAGTTTTCAGGGGGGGAATACAAGTTAAAACACTAAGAACATAACTAGATTTTTCTAACAGCCTTCATCAGAAAAGTTCAACTCCATTCACGGACTGTTTTGGGCATCTTAAACATTTTTGTTTTCAAAACTGTACAAGGTGCAAATAGTTTAAGTTTTTAGCTTTAAAATGACTACTTGCACATCTCCATACGATTTTTCTACAATTTATGGTAATTTTTACAAAACTGCCTATCATTTCAAACAACAATCCGGACCAGTCTGTGATTATGGACTTTTTCACCCAAGTTAGAGGTCATTATAAATTGTGATAAAAATTATGAGCAAACTAGACACATTTTGTGAACTCTCAGAATTTACGGATCTAGTTTTCGACTTTGTATGATTTTTCTAGGATTTTTCCAAAACAGGGCAGAATTGCTAAATTTTACCAACAGCATGTAAATATCATAACACTTTGTATTATGTTGAGCAAAGTGTAAAATCATAAGTTTTAATATTTGAATGTGTTTCCTAGTTAGTTTATCATTATGAACTGAAACTAAGACATTCATATTAAATATTATTCATTCATTTTGGAACACGTATTATTTAACTATAAGAAGTATAGTTTGAATATATTTATAACACTAATACATTTCCATAAAAGGGTTCATACATATTACATACATTTTAGATAAACTATAATAGGTATAGTTTATGTTACAGCACTCTACGCACTCGTACAAGAAGGGTACATTCATACAAGAAATATTTATATTCACACACATTTCACGTAAACTTGTTATCCTATATCGTGAGTTTCTCTATTTTTCTTTCTCTCTCTCTCTCTCCCCGTACGCCCGAGTGCGGGATATAATTCCTGGTAGTTATAATCAGAATCTCCTTGAGGGAGAACGTGATACTTGTATATAGATCTATATTGGGATTGACACCCCACACCTTGCTGCTAGCTACAGTTGGACCTGCAGGTCTACGGGTGACAAATGTCATTTTATTTTTCGCGACACTGAGAACGTCGTGGCAGGTTCACATAGTCATAGTATGATTATAGCGACTCACATAGGGATATAACAATCCATAAGTTTGCGGGATTTTATTTTTAAAACCTAAACGAGTTTTATGTCGATTTAAAATCACCTTTTTATCTCTATGAGTACAGATATTACTGTACACTTTTGGTTTTGGTAGTTACGACTACACATCATTTGAAACCGCATTTATACTTTTAAGTATGGTCAATACTTGTTATTACTCGGTCCTCTAATTTAGGACTACATATATATAATGTATTAACAAACATGAGAACGAACAGAAATTTCGTTTAATTCAAAAGTGTCCATGTCCATTTAAATACGTAACATTTTCTACTAATAAGAAGGGTTACTTATACATTTTGGTCTTCAGTCATAAGACGACATTACACAGGTTTTAAAGAAAATATCGGATTTTCTGGATACATAATATAACGCTTTTTCGAGGAAAACGATTTACTTTTCTAACGAAATCTCTTATGAACTCACCAACCTTTGTGTTGACACTTTTCAAAACTACTTGTATTCTCAGGAATTCAGTGAAAACAGGAAATCAACAACGTTTTGAGGATGGGACGATAAATCGTCAAACAGTTCATTTCGTATTATAATGTAACTGATGTGAATCATGTAAACATGTGCTTCGATGTAACATTTTCAATTATATTTGTGTTGGTTGTATTTACTTTGAGCACTATTATACTCATTGTTGTGATACTCTACATGAAGTCCTCCACCCTCGGACGTTTCCGCCATCCTTGGTTTGGGGGTGCGACACCAGACCTATGAATGGTCGGGACAATACTGATCTCAAGAAGCAGTTTGATCGACTGCATGGCATGGACTCGCCGAGTCCGATGAACAGACTCGGCAAGTAGCTTGGAGATTAACTGGGACTCGTCGAGCTGTTCTTCAGACTCGGCGAGTGGAGTCGGGGTGGCCCCGCGATTCTTCCACGAGGAACTCGTCGAGTCAAGAGGGATACTCGACGAGTAGAATGGGAACATCAGGATTTGGTGAGGACGTCTTGACTCGCCGAGTCCGGTCAAGTTGACCGTTGACCGTTGACCCGAGTTGACCTACATATGATTTCTTAGGGTCAGTTGTCTTGAAAGATAAAAGTATTAATAAGGGATACATGATATTATAGGGAGTCTGTAGCTCGGCGGATCGAGTGCGAGCGATTTCAGGAGTCGCTAGCTTTCATTACCCACGAGGTGAGTCTTCTCACTATACTGTACCCGGAAGGGTTTGACTGTGTGACCGGAAGGTCGGATATGATATGTGTTATAAGTGCTATAAATAGAAAGGTAATTGCTATGCGTGCTATGTATGTTTATATGGGCCGGAAGGCAATATATTATGTGACCGAAAGGTCGGATATGATATACGATATATGTGCTATATGTGTTAGGATAAATGTATTATGTGCTGTGTATGTTTATGGGCCGGAAGGCGATTATGTTACGGGCCGGAAGGCGTTGTGTTGTAGACCGGAAGGTCAGGGCCTAGAAAGGCGTATATGTGTAAGTAGTATACTGGGGAACTCACTAAGAATTTATGCTTACAGTTGTTATGTATGTGTTTCAGGTACTAGCGAGGACCGTGGGAAGGCGCCGGCATGATGTGTACACACTGTTGTTATTTTGAGATCTTGGGGATTTTATGATTGTATTTTGATATGAAACTTGGAACAATTATATTCAGTTGAATAAAATCACTTTATTTTAAATGAAAATTTTGTTTGAAAATTTGCGTTGTTACAATTGGTATCAGAGCCTTGGTTTGAGGGATTCGGGTGTACCTTCGGGTGTAACTGAACTCAAACCGAGGATTTGAGGAAAATCTTTTAAAAATAATAAAGGCATAAACTTTTATAATGGTAAAGTGGTAAACAAGAAAGAAGCAGTGTGTACGATCAGCCAGCGCCCGAATGGTAAAGATCCCCAGAATACCTTACAATGTTATGTTATGCAATGAATTATGAATTGTTATGCATGCTAGAAGACTAGGTATTCATGATAGGACTAGAGTGGCCTAATTTGTGATGCCTTAGTCTAGGGAGTTTGCTGATATGAGATATTTGGTAGCGTGCAGGTAGATAGTGCATATCAAAAGTAGAGTACTCACTATTCGGGGTTTGGGGAGGAAGATTTGGGGACGAATACTGATACGGTGTGGTCGGTAGTATTGGGTCCGTACTACCGAAGACACCGGGTCGGTGGAAGACCCAAGTAAGACTCCCTGGATATCGGAGACTGAGTAGGTTTGCGTTATCGAGTACAATTGTACTTGATGGAGTCTCTGATAATTTTATGTTGTATTTCAGAGACATCATGGTTACCACACGCCACGGGGCGAGTTCGAGCGGTGTGAGCGACGAGGATATTCGTCAGATGATTCAGGAGGAGGTAGCTGCAGCAATCCGGGCTGAGATCCCGGAGATGTTTGGGTCTATTAAGAACACTCTGATGGAGACGTTCGAAGAGCGGTACGCCACACTGACTGAGACTGCAGCCGCTGCCGCTACCGCAGCCGTGGCCGCTGCCAGGCCGCAAGGGGGCGATTCGTTGCTATTCCGGGAATTCAGCAACACGAAACCCCCTGAGTTCGATGGGACGCAGGATCCGATTGCTGCAATGCGGTGGATCGCCGACATTGAAGGGTGCTTCTACACTTGCTCATGCCCGGAGCACCTGAGGGTACGGTTCGCTTTGAATCAGCTCCGTCTGGGAGCGAAGGATTGGTGGAAGTTTGTGACGGCGAACTTCACTTTGGCGGAGATTACAACAGTGACATGGGAGAGGTTTATTGACATGTTCAGGGACGAGTACGTTCCCCCAGTGGAGAGGGAACGATTGATTCAGGAGTTCTTGACCCTTAAGCAGGGTACTGATTCGGTTGCGGTGGTTACGCGAAAGTTTCATGAGAGGGTGATGTTCTGCCCTGAGCTGGTGTCTACAGAGCAGTCACGGATGAGCCGGTACTTAGGCGTTTTGAGGAGGGATATCCGGGAGTTTGTGTCAAACTCAACCTATCGTACTTTTACTGAGCTTCAGGCGAATGCCAGGAAGCGCGAGATCGAGTTGAAGACCCAGGCCAGGGAGGAGGCCGAGTCTCGGCAGGTGGACCGGCGGCCGGCTCAGTCTCAGCCGACAGCCAAGTGGATCAAGTCCGCTGATTCGAGGACGGGAGGTCAGAAGGGCCGCACTTGCGGGAAGTGCGGCAAGGGTCATGAGGGGGCGTGCCGAGCTGGTGGTTGCTACAAGTGTGGCAAGGAAGGACACATTGCCAGGGATTGTCCTAAGGGGTTTATGGTTTGTTTTCATTGCAACCAGACAGGCCATCGGAAGGCCGAGTGCCCGCAGCTTCGTTAGAGATCTACACCTACTACCAGGACTACTGAGACTCGACCGGTGAAGGTCGAGGCCCCGAGGGCTCGCGGGAGAGCCTTTCAGCTGACTGCGGAGGAGGTCCGTGCTGCGCCCGATGTTGTGGCAGGTATGCTGTAATTCACGTATTTATTTAAAGTCGAGATGTTATGCTTATGTTAATATATGTGTAGGTACTTTTCTTGTGAACTCTATGCCTGCTCTAGTGTTAATTGATTCGGGTGCGAGTAGATCCTTTGTATCTGTAGCTTTTAGTCAGCATATCAGCATTAGTCGTGAGCCGTTAAGTCGGCCCCTGAGCATTTCTATAGCGGCCGAGAGAGTAGTTTGTGCCACGGAGGTTCTTCGGGGATGTGTACTAGAGATTTTCGGGGTTGAGTTTCCGATTGACCTAATTCCTATTGCGATGGGTGATGTCTGTGTCATCGTGGGCATGGACTGGCTGAGCCGATTCAGCACTGTCATCGACTGCGAGCGCCAGCTGGTGACTATACGAGACCCTAGTGGGGGAGTTCTTACGGTGTACGGCGAGGGTACCCGTTCGGGATCAGCTTTTTGTTCGGCCGCTAGGGCGAGGCAATGTCTACAGCAGGGATGTAAGGGTTTTGTGGTGTATGTGATGGATACGCGGGGGGCTTCCGAGAGACCAAGGTCAGTGGAGGAGGTCCCAGTGGTGCGTGAGTTTCCAGATGTTTTTCCCGAGGAACTGCCGGGAGTACCTCCTGCGAGGCAAGTAGAGTTTGGTATCGATCTGATTCCGGGGGCTGCGCCTATTGCGAAGGTGCCTTATCGTCTCGCACCTCCAGAGATGCAAGAGTTGTCCTCGCAACTCCAGGAGTTGCTGGGGAAGGGATTTATTCGGCCGAGCAGCTCGCCGTGGGGAGCACCGATTCTGTTCATCAAGAAGAAGGATGGTTCACACTAGATGTGCATTGATTACCGGGAGTTGAACAAAGTGACGGTCAAGAACCGCTATCCGTTACCGAGGATCGATGATTTATTCGATCAGTTGCAAGGGGCATCTTGGTTTTCCAAGATCGATCTGAGATCAGGGTACCATCAGGTAAGAGTGCGGGATGAGGACGTCCAGAAGACAGCATTTAGGATGCGATATGGGCATTATGAGTTCGTGGTGATGCCTTTCGGGCTCACCAATGCCCCGGCAGTGTTCATGGACCTCATGAACAGGGTATGCAGGCCGATGCTGGATCGGTCTGTGATTGTATTTATCGATGACATCCTGGTGTATTCGCGATCTAGAGAGCAGCATGAGGGACATTTGAGGGAGGTCCTTGGGGTACTGAGGTCGGAGAAGCTATATGCAAAATTCTCCAAATGTGACTTCTGGTTGCGGGAGGTCCAATTTCTTGGACATGTTGTTAATCAGGCAGGGATATTGGTCGATCTGGCCAAAGTTGAGGCAGTGATGAGTTGGGAGGTACCGAAGTCACCTTCCGAGATCAGGAGTTTCCTTGGGTTGGCGGGGTACTATCGGAGGTTTATTAGAGACTTCTCCAAGATCGCAGTACCGCTCACCAGACTGACCCGGAAGGGTGTTGCATTCTCATGGGGACCCGAGCAACAGACTTCTTTCGAGACACTTCGCCAGAGATTGTGCGAAGCCCCGGTATTAGCTCTCCCGGAAGGGATGGAAGATTTTGACGTATATTGTGACGCATCGACTTCGGGACTGGGTGCAGTGTTGATGCAGAGAGGTCATGTGATAGCTTATGCATCGAGGCAGCTAAAGCCTCACGAGGCGAGATATCCCACGCATAACCTAGAGTTGGGGGCAGTAGTATTCGCTCTCAAGATTTGGCGTCACTACCTGTATGGGGTTCGATGTACGATATACACTGACCATAAGAGTTTGAAGTATTTGATGGATCAACCCAACCTAAATATGCGTCATAGGAGATGGTTGGATGTGGTCAAGGATTATGACTGTGAAATCCTATACCACCCGGGCAAGGCTAATGTGGTAGCCGATGCATTGAGCCGCAGGGATGAGAGCACTCCATTGCGAGATGTATGTCTGAGACTGACGGTGATGACTCCGGTATTGGATGCTATTCGTGGGGCGCAGGCCGAGGCTGTGAGATCCAAGATGCAGAAGAAAGAGCGGGTCATTGGGTTAATCTCAGAGTTCGTTAAGGATGGACGAGGACTTCTGACGTTTCAGGGTCGGATTTGGGTACCGTTCGTGGGCGGTACGCGTGCTACTTTGATGGAAGAGGCTCACAGATCGAAATTCTCGATTCATCCCGGTGCTACAAAGATGTATTTGGACTTGAGGAAGGAATACTGGTGGCCTTGTATGAAGAGAGACGTCGCCTGGTTCGTTGAGAGGTGTTTGACCTGCCGTAGGGTTAAGGCCGAGCACCAGAGACCGCATGGCAAGTTGCAGCCTTTGGAGATTCCTGAGTGGAAGTGGGAACAGATTACTATGGATTTCATCACCAAATTGCCGAGAACTGCCAGGGGAGTCGATGCAATTTGGGTGATTGTGGATAGGTTGACGAAGAGTGCACATTTCCTTGCCATCAGCGAGAGTTCATCAGCGGAGAAGTTGGTGGAGATATACGTGGGGAAGTAGTATCTCGGCATGGAGTGCCGATCTCGATTGTTTCGGACCGTGATGTACGCTTCACTTCCAGGTTCTGGAAGAAATTCCATGAGGAGCTGGGTACTAAACTGCATTTTAGTACCGCATACCATCCCCAGACAGACGGTCAGAGCGAGCGGACGATTCAGACATTGGAGGACATGCTTCGAGCGTGTGTGTTAGACTTCGGGGGTAGCTGGGATGCGCATTTACCCTTGGTAGAGTTTTCCTACAACAACAGCTATCATTCGAGCATTGGTATGCCACCTTTTGAGTTGTTGTATGGTAGGAGGTATCGGACCCCTATTTGCTGGGGAGAGGTGGGACAGAGAGTGATGGGCAGTACGAAGATCGTACTTCAGACGACAGAGCAGATTCAGCAGGTTAGACAGAGGTTATTGACCGCCCAGAGCCGACAGAAGAGTTATGCGGACAGACGCCGGTCCGAGCTTGAATTTCAGGTTGGCGACTTCGTTCTCCTGAAGGTTTCTCCTTGGAAAGGAGTGATCCGGTTCAGGAAGAGGGGCAAGTTGGGGCCCCGGTTTATAGGTCCATTTCGTGTGATTGCGAGGGTAGGCCGGGTAGCTTATCGGTTGGAGTTGCCAGCAGAGTTGGGACAGATCCATAATACTTTTCACGTATCACAGTTGAGGAAGTGTATAGCCGATGAATCGGCAGTGGTTCCATTAGAGGATATTTAGGTGGATGCGAGCCTGAATTACACCGAGAGACCAGTAGCCATCAGGGATCGGAAGATCAAGGTTCTGAGGAACAAGGAGGTACCTCTGGTGTTGGTTCAGTGGCAACACTGGAAAGGATCGGAGATGACGTGGGAGCCGGAGCGTGAGATGCGGGAGCAACATCCGGAGTTATTTGCAGAGTGAGACTTCGAGGGCGAAGTCTAGTCCTAGTGGGGGAGAGTTGTAACAGCCTGGAATTTCAGGTATTGTCATAATGTTGTTTTTGGGGTGTTTTAGGAGGGGACTCAGCGAGTTGGAGCCAGACTCGCCGAGTAGGACCACAGACTTGGTCGCGGGTTCGCGACTGGACTCGACGAGTCCATTATGGACTCGGCGAGTCTGCGCTGTTCAGCGGAAACCCTAGCCGTTTGGTTTTGGAACGTATATAACGGACTTATAGGCCGTCATTGTCCGTCTTTAGCGACTGAGAAGAACCCTAAATCGGTTGTGGGCATCTAGAGCAAGGATTGAAGGCCATTGGTGATCTTGAAGAAGTTATTGTGCAAGGAAGAGAAGAGTTTGGCTAAAGGAACAGCAAGGGAATCAAGTTCTAAGGATTGGGGACACAGAGAGTGCATTATTCAGGTAATATTTCGGATCATATTATGCTATGTTGATGTGTGCATGGATTTAGGGTTTATGGAACCCTTTTGTGATTAGATTGATTATTACCCTTGTTCCCCAAACGATTATAACCCTGTATTAGGACCTTTAGAGGTCCAGAATGTCCCATGCCTATGTATTTCGGGAATTAAGAGAGGTTTTGGATTGGAATCCTTATGCCTTAAGTCAAAAGGTAAATTACAAGTCTTGGGGTGTAGCATGAGCACCTAAATGAAGGTCTTACGTGTTGTACCAGCTTAGGAGGACCAGACCTATGAATGGTCGGGACAATACTGATCTCAGGAAGTAGTTTGATCGACTGCATGGCATGGACTCGCCGAGTCCGATGAACAGACTCGGCGAGTAGCTTGGAGATTAACTGGGACTCGTCGAGCTGTTCTTCAGACTCGGCGAGTGGAGTCGGGGTGGCCCCGCGATTCTTCCACGAGGAACTTGTCGAGTCAAGAGGGATACTCGACGAGTAGAATGGGAACATCAGGATTTGGTGAGGACGTCTAGACTCGCCGAGTCGCCTTAGCACTCGCCGAGTCCGGTCAAGTTGACCGTTGACCGTTGACCCGAGTTGACCTACATATGATTTCTTAGGGTCAATTGTCTTGAAAGATAAAAGTATTAATAAGGGATACATGATATTATAGGGAGTCTGTAGCTCGGCGGATCGAGTGCGAGCGATTTCAGGAGTCGCTAGCTTTCATTACCCACGAGGTGAGTCTTCTCACTATACTGTACCCGGAAGGGTTTGACTGTGTGACCGGAAGGTCGGATATGATATGTGTTATAAGTGCTATAAATAGAAAGGTAATTGCTATGCGTGCTATGTATGTTTATATGGGCCGGAAGGCAATATGTTATGTGACCGAAAGGTCGGATATGATATACGATATATGTGCTATATGTGTTAGGATAAATGTATTATGTGCTGTGTATGTTTATGGGCCGGAAGGCAATATGTTATGGGCCGGAAGGCGATTATGTTACGGGCCGGAAGGCGTTGTGTTGTAGACCGGAAGGTCAGGGCCTGGAAAGGCGTATATGTGTAAGTAGTATACTGGGGAACTCAGTAAGCATTTATGCTTACAGTTGTTATGTATGTGTTTCAGGTACTAGCGAGGACCGTGGGAAGGCGCCGGCGTGATGTGTACACACTGTTGTTATTTTGAGATCTTGGGGATTTTATGATTGTATTTTGATATGAAACTTGGAACAATTATATTCAGTTGAATAAAATCACTTTATTTTAAATGAAAATTTTGTTTGAAAATTTGCGTTGTTACACTTTCCGTGTGATCGCAAGGGTGGGCCGGGTAGCCTACCGTTTAGACTTGCCAGCAAAGTTAGGACAGATTCACGATACTTTCCATGTGTCGCAACTGCGGAAATGTATAGCCGACGAATCAGCGGTGGTTCCGTTAGGGGATATTCAGGTGGATGCAAGCCTGAATTATGCTGAAAGACCTGTAGCCATCAAAGATCGGAAGATCAAGGTTTTGAGAAACAAGGAGGTACCCCTGGTATTGTTTCAGTGGCAGCATCGGAAGGGATCAGAGATGACCTGGGAGCCGGAACGTGAGATGCGGGAGCAGCATCCGGAGCTTTTTGCCTAAGCGGGACTTCGAGGGCGAAGTCTTATTCTAGTGGGGGAGATTTGTAACAGCCCGGATCCCCAGGTATCTTCATTTCATATATTTTTTTGGCATTCTGTGAGGGGACTCGGCGAGTTGGTGGTCGAACTCGCCGAGTCGGGTCGCGGTTTTGGGCGGGGGTTCGCGTCCGGACTCGGCGAGTCCAAGGGATGGACTCGGCGAGTCCGCGCTGTTTAATGAAACCCTAATTTCCCGGTCCTAAGCCCTATTTAAAGGACCTTATGGCCCTCATTTGCGGCCACCTTGAACCCTAAGAGCCTCCATACGTCTGTAAGCCATTGTGAGTGTGTTTGAAGGCCATTTGTTCATCATTTTGTGTGATTTTGCAAGGAAAGGAGGGAGAGGAGCAAGCTTGAAGTGTTGGGGAGCTTAGATCTGTTGCTATTTCATCAAGGGAGTCTTCTTGAGGTAATTTTCAGAGCCAAACTTCGTGTTTTGTGTTGATGTGCCAAATCTAGGGTTGCTTCTTGCATTTCTTGGCTTGAATAAGAAGTATGAGAGGTCCCATGGGGATATGGGACCTAGATCTGGACTTTAGCAGGTCCAGGAGACCCCTTATGACAAGCTTTATGTCCATTCTTTTGAGTTAGAAGTTAAACTTGCCATATTAGAGGTTGTTTCTTCAAAATAAGCCTTGTATGCATTGCATGGCAACCAAGACTGAGACTTTACGTGACAAATAAGCTTGGGAAGGCCAGATCTATGTATTTATGGAACGGATCTGACCGCAAAAGCCAGTTTTAGCTGGTGCATGGCATGGACTCGCCGAGTCTGAAGAACAGACTCGACGAGTCGCTTGAAGATTGTCCTTGAGACCATCCTGTGTGTAGTCCGGACCGAGTTGTGGGCGACTCAGTGAGTCGCAGAGAGTTGGAAAGGTTTTGACAGGTGGACCGAGTCAGGTTGGGACTCGCCGAGTTGACCTTCGACTCGGCGAGTTGAGTCGCGGTGGCCCTGTGATTCAGGCCCAGGTGGAACTCGTCGAGTCGGGGGAGTACTCGACGAGTCAAAGGGAAAATTCTTGAGAGTTGGTAAAAACGCGTAGACTCGCCGAGTCACTATTGTGCACTCGCCGAGTCTGGTCCAAATTGACTAAAGACTGTTGACCAAGTCAACCTGTGTTGACTTGATATGGATGGTCCACCTTAGTGGTACAAGTAATAATTATAGATTTATAATATCATAGGAGGATTGCAGCTCGAGGGTTCGAGCCCGAGTGATTCCAGGATTCACGATTAGCGACTTAGCGAGGCATACGAGGTGAGTCTTCTCACTATACTGTATCCGGAAGGGTTTTGACTGTGTGACCGGAAGGTCGAATGTGATATGAAATATATGCCTTATGTGTGTTAAGTTATTTGCTATATGTGTCATGTATGATGTGTTTGATATGGGCCGGAAGGCGTGGTCATATGGACTGTAAGGGTTGATGTGGGTAGGACCGGAAGGTTTACCCAGTCGGGACGGATGTCCCCTGAGACACATGGACCGGAAGGTCAAGGCCTGGAAAGGCGTATGTGCGTATGTTGTATTTTGGGAACTCACTAAGCTTTATGCTTAAAGTTGTTGCATTATGTGTTTCAGGTACGAGTGAGGACCGTGGGAAGGTGCCAACGTGACCGTACACACACTCGGGGAAACTATTTTGTTATCTTTTGTTATGTAATCGGTTGTGACTACATTGTTACTTTGGAATCTAAACTTATTACTCATGTTTTGATGGTTGTAAAAATGAAATTTTTGGTTGGAAATTTTATGACGTTACAAGTTGGTATCAGAGCCTTGGTTTGAGGGATTCGGGTACACCTCGGGCGTAACTGAACTCAAACCGGGGATTTGAGAAAAAAAATTAAAAAAAAAATGAAAATTTTGATAAGTGATTTTGAGACAACCGAAGAAGAAAGAGTGTGTACGGTCAGCCAGCGCCCGAACGGTAAAAAATCCCCAAAAAACTCTTACAATATGTGTTATGAGATATGATATGATATGATACGCATGCTAGTAGACTACGTATACATATTAGGACTAGAGTGGCCTGATTTTGTGATGCCTTAGTCTAGGGAAACCTGTTTCTATGAAGTGCTCGAGAGCGAGTGGGTAACTAGGGTATGACAAGAATAGAGTACTCAGGATTCGGGGTTTAGGGAGGAGGACTTGGGGTGAATACCGACGCGGTGTAATTGGTAGTATTGGGCCCGTACTACCATGGACACCGGGTCAGTGGGCAGCCCAAGTAAGAACCCCTGAGTATCGGAGACTGAGTAGGACTGCGTTATCGAGTGCGATTTTGCCCGATAGAGTCTCTGATATTTTTATGTTGTATTTCAGAGACATCATGGTTGGACCACGACACAGACCTGGCACGAGTGGAGTGACTGACGAGGAGCTTCGTCAGATGATTCATGAGGAGGTAGCTGCAGCGATCCGGGCCGAGATTCCGGAGATGTTTGGGTCCATTAAGACCACGCTGATGGAGACGTTTGATGAGCGGTACGCCGCGTTGTCTGAGGCTGCCGCCGCTACAGCTACCGCAGCTGTGGCCGTTGCCAGACCTCAGGGGGGTGACTCGTTGCTGTTCCGGGAGTTCAGCAACACGAAACCACCAGAGTTTGACGGGACGCAGGATCCGATTGCTGCGATGAGGTGGATTACTGATATCGAGGGATGCTTCTATACTTGTTCATGTCCAGAGCATCTGAGGGTGCGGTTCGCCTTGAACCAGCTCCGCCTGGGAGCAAAGGATTGGTGGAAGTTCGTGACGGCGAACTTCACTCTTGCGGAGGTTTCAGCCATGACTTGGGAGAGATTTACTGCTATGTTCAGAGACGAGTATGTTCCCCTGGTGGAGAGGGAACGGTTGGTTCAGGAGTTCTTGACCCTCAAGTAGGGTAACGATTCGGTTACAGTGATCACGCGGAAGTTTCATGAGAGGGCGATGTTCTGCCCCAAGCAGGTGTCCACGGAGCAGGCTCGGATGAGCCGGTATTTGGGAGTGCTGAGGAGAGACATCCGGGAGTTCGTATCGAACTCGTCATATCAGACTTTTGCTGAGCTTCAGGTGAATGCCAGGAAGCGGGAGATCGAGTTGGAGACCCAGGCCAGGGAGGAGGTCGAGTCTCAATGGGTGGATCGGCGGCCAACTCAGTCGCAGCCGGTAGCCAAGCGGACCAACTCCGCTGATTTGAGATCCGAAGGATAGAGGAGCCGCACTTGCGGGAAGTGCGGCAAGGGTCACGAGGGGGCATGTCGATCGGGTGCTTGCTACAAGTGTGGCAAGGAGGGGCACATTGCGAGGGATTACCCCAAGGGATTTATGGTTTGCTTCCATTGCAACCAGACTGGCCATCGGAAGGCCGAGTGCCCCCAGCTTCGCCAGGGATCTTCGCCTGCTGCCAGGGTTCCTGAGGTTCGGCCAGTGAAGACCGAGGCCCCGAAGGCTCGTGGGAGAGCTTTCTAGTTGACTGCGGAGGAGGTCCGCGCGGCGCCTGATGTAGTGGCCGGTATATATTCATTCATGTATTTACATTTATGCTGACATATTATGCTTATATTACTATCTGCGTAGGTACTTTTCTTGTGAATCATGTGCCTGATTTGGTATTATTCGACTCGGGTGCGATTCGGTCCTTTGTTTCGTTGGCTTTTAGCCAGCACATTGATATCGATCGGGAGACGATGAGTCGTCCCCTGCGAGTTGCTATAGCGAACGAGAGAGCGGTATACGCCACCGAGGTGATTCGAGGATGCGTGCTCGAGATTTTTGGGGTCGAGTTTCCTATAGACTTAGTCCCTATAGCTATGGGGGATGTTTGCATTATCGTGGGCATGGATTGGTTGAGCAAGTTTGGAGCAGTCATTGACTACGCGAGACAGTTGGTGATGATTCGAGACCCTAGTGGGGGAGTGCTCACGGTTTATGGTGAGGGGACCCGGTGTGGGTCGGCATTTTGTTCGGCGACCAGGGCAAGGCAGAGTTTGCAGCAGGGCTGTGATGGATTCATAGCCTATGTGATGGATACCCGTGTGATCGCGGAGAGGCCCAATTCGATTGATGACGTTCCGGTTGTATGTGAGTTTACGGATGTGTTCCCCGAGGAGTTACCAGGTGTGCCTCCGGAGAGGCAGGTGGAGTTTCGTATCGATTTGGTTCCGGGAGCGGCGCCCATCGCCAAGGCGCCTTACCGTCTCGCTCCACCGGAAATGCAGGAATTATCCTCGCAGCTTCAGGAGCTGTTGGGAAAGGGATTCATTCGACCGAGTAGTTCGCCTTGGAGAGCGCTGATTTTGTTCGTCAAGAAGAAGGATGGTTCACATCGGATGTGTATCGATTATCGAGAATTGAACAAGTTGACGGTTAAGAACCGATACCCGTTACCTAGGATCGACGATCTGTTCGATCAGTTGCAGGGGGCATCTTGGTTTTCCAAGATTGACTTGAGGTCGGGATATCATCAGATGAGGGTTCGCGAGGAGGATATCCAAAAGACTGCCTTCAGGACTCGTTATGGACATTATGAGTTTGTGGTGATGCCTTTTGGGTTCACCAATGCCCCGGCCGCATTCATGGATCTCATGAACCGGGTGTGCCGACCGATGCTGGATCGGTCGGTGATCGTATTCATCGATGATATTTTGGTGTATTCGAGGACTAGGGACCAGCATGAGGAACATTTGCGGGAGGTTCTTCGGGTTTTGAGATCGGAGAGACTGTATGCCAAGTTCTCTAAGTGTGATTTCTGGTTACAAGAGGTCCAGTTCCTCGGACATCTTGTGAACCAGAAGGGGATATTGGTCGACCCGACCAAGATTGAGGCGGTGTTGAGGTGGGAGGTGCCGAGATCGCCCACCGAGATCAGGAGTTTTCTGGGTTTGGCTGGATATTACCGTAGATTTATCAATGATTTCTCCAAGATCGCTGTGCCACTTACTAGGATGACCCGGAAGGGTGTTACGTTTTCGTGGGGACCGGAGCAGCAGTCTTCATTCGAGACGCTTCGGCAGAAATTGCACTCCCGGAAGGGATGGACGATTTTGTGGTATACTGTGATGCTTCTATATCGGGTTTGGGGGCGGTACTTATGCAGAGGGGTCATGTGATATCGTACGCTTCGAGGCAGTTGAAGCCTCATGAGTCGAGATATCCCACGCACGACCTAGAATTGGGGGCGGTGGTGTTTGCCCTCAAGATCTGGCGACACTATTTGTACGGGGTTCGGTGTACGATTTACACGGACCATAAGAGCTTGAAATACTTGATGGATCAGCCGAATCTGAATATGCGACAGAGGAGGTGGTTGGATGTGGTGAAGGATTACGATTGTGAGATCCTGTACCACCCGGGCAAGGCTAATGTGGTAGCCGACGCATTGAGCCGTAGGGCGGATAGCGCCCCGATCCGAGATATTTGTATGAGGTTGACGGTTTTGACCCTGATTCTGGATATTATTCGAGGGGCTCAGGTGGAGGCTGCGAAGCCGGAACACCAGAAGAAGGAACGGGTTGTAGGTCAGGTATCAGGATTTGTTACGGATGGTCGAGGGCTTATGACTTTTCAGGGGCGGATTTGGGTGCCGTTTGTGGGTGGTGCACGCACTATTTTGATGGAGGAAGCGCATCGATCGAAATTCTCGATTCATCTTGGTACTACGAAAATGTATTTGGATCTCAAGACGGAGTACTGGTGGCCATGTATGAAAGGGGATGTCGCTTGGTTCGTCGAGAGATGCTTGACTTGTCGGCAGGTCAAGGCCGAACACCAGCGACCGCACGGTAAGCTGCCACCGCTAGAGATTCCCGAATGGAAGTGGGAACAAATCTCTATGGATTTCATCACCAAGTTACCGCGAACGGCGAGAGGAGTCGATGCGATTTGGGTGATCGTGGATCGGCTGACAAAGAGCGCTCATTTTCTAGCCATTAGCGAGAGCGCTTATGCGGAGAAGTTGGCTGAGTTATATGTGAGGGAAGTAGTATCTCGGCACGGGGTGCCGATCTCGATTATTTCGGACCGCGACGTGCGTTTCACTTCCAGGTTCTGGAAGAAATTCCATGAAGAGTTGGGTACTAGGTTACATTTCAGTACGGCATATCATCCTCAGACAGACGGTCAGAGTGAGCGGACAATTCAGACACTCGAGGACATGCTTCGGGCATGTGTGTTGGACTTCGGAGGGAGCTGGGACACCTATCTACCTTAAGCAGAGTTCTCGTATAACAACAGCCATCATTCGAGCATTGGTATGCCGCCCTTTGAGCTGTTGTATGGGCTGAGGTGTCGCACCCCCATCTGTTGGGGTGAGGTGGGACAGCAGGTTATGGGTAGCACGGAGATCGTGCTTCAGACGACCGAGCAAATTCAGATGGTCAGGCAAAGGTTGTTGACCGCTCAGAGCCGACAGAAGAGTTATGCAGACAAGCGATGGTCCAAGCTTGAGTTCCAAGTTGGTGATCTCGTGCTCCAGAAGGTCTCTCCTTGGAAAGGAGTGATTCGGTTCAGGAAGAGGGGCAAGTTGGGGCCCCGATATATTGGTCCTTTCCGTGTGATCGCAAGGGTGGGCCGGGTAGCCTACCGTTTAGACTTGCCAGCAGAGTTAGGACAGATTCACGATACTTTCCATGTGTCGCAACTGCGGAAATGTATAGCCGACGAATCAGCGGTGGTTCCGTTAGGGGATATTCAGGTGGACGCAAGCCTGAATTATGCTGAAAGACCTGTAGCCATCAAAGATCGGAAGATCAAGGTTTTGAGAAACAAGGAGGTACCCCTGGTATTATTTCAGTGGCAGCATCGAAAGGGATCAGAGATGACCTGGGAGCCGGAACGTGAGATGCGGGAGCAGCATCCGGAGCTTTTTGCCTAAGCGGGACTTCGAGGGCGAAGTCTTATTCTAGTGGGGGAGATTTGTAACAGCCCGGATCCCCAGGTATCTTCATTTCATATATTTTTTTTGGCATTCTGTGAGGGGACTCGGCGAGTTGGTGGTCGAACTCGCCGAGTCGGGTCGCGGTTTTGGGCGGGGGTTCGCGTCCGGACTCGGCGAGTCCAAGGGATGGACTCGGCGAGTCCGCGCTGTTTAATGAAACCCTAATTTCCCGGTCCTAAGCCCTATTTAAAGGACCTTATGGCCCTCATTTGCGGCCACCTTGAACCCTAAGAGCCTCCATACGTCTGTAAGCCATTGTGAGTGTGTTTGAAGGCCATTTGTTCATCATTTTGTGTGATTTTGCAAGGAAAGGAGGGAGAGGAGCAAGCTTGAAGTGTTGGGGAGCTTAGATCTGTTGCTATTTCATCAAGGGAGTCTTCTTGAGGTAATTTTCAGAGCCAAACTTCGTGTTTTGTGTTGATGTGCCAAATCTAGGGTTGTTTCTTGCATTTCTTGGCTTGAATAAGAAGTATGAGAGGTCCCATGGGGATATGGGACCTAGATCTGGACTTTAGCAAGTCCAGGAGACCCCTTATGACAAGCTTTATGTCCATTCTTTTGAGTTAGAAGTTAAACTTGCCATATTAGAGGTTGTTTCTTCAAAATAAGCCTTGTATGCATTGCATGGCAACCAAGACTGAGACTTTACGTGACAAATAAGCTTGGGAAGGCCAAATCTATGTACTTATGGAACGGATCTGACCGCAAAAGCCAGTTTTAGCTGGTGCATGGCATGGACTCGCCGAGTCTGAAGAACAGACTCGACGAGTCGCTTGAAGATTGTCCTTGAGACCATCCTGTGTGTAGTCCGGACCGAGTTGTGGGCGACTTAGTGAGTCGCAGAGAGTTGGAAAGGTTTTGACAGGTGGACCGAGTCAGGTTGGGACTCGCCGAGTTGACCTTCGACTCGGCGAGTTGAGTCGCGGTGGCCCTGTGATTCAGGCCCAGGTGGAACTCGTCGAATCGGGGGAGTACTCGACGAGTCAAAGGGAAAATTCTTGAGAGTTGGTAAAAACGCGTAGACTCGCCGAGTCACTATTGTGCACTCGTCGAGTCTGGTCCAAATTGACTAAAGACTGTTGACCAAGTCAACCTATGTTGACTTGATATGGATGGTCCACCTTAGTGGTACAAGTAATAATTATAGATTTATAATATCATAGGAGGATTGCAGCTCGAGGGTTCGAGCCTGAGTGATTCCAGGATTCACGATTAGCGACTTAGCGAGGCATACGAGGTGAGTCTTCTCACTATACTGTACCCGGAAGGGTTTTGACTGTGTGACCGGAAGGTCGACTATGATATGAAATATATGCCTTATGTGTGTTAAGTTATTTGCTATATGTGTCATGTATGATGTATTTGATATGGGCCGGAAGGCGTGTTCATATGGACTGTTAGGGTTGACGTGGGTAGGACCGGAAGGTTTACCCAGTCGGGACGGAAGTCCCCTGAGACACATGGACCGGAAGGTCAAGGCCTGGAAAGGCGTATGTGCGTATGTTGTATTTTGGGAACTCACTAAGCTTTATGCTTAAAGTTGTTGCATTATGTGTTTCAGGTACGAGTGAGGACCGTGGGAAGGCGCCAGCGTGACCGTACACACACTCGGGGAAACTATTTTGTTATCTTTTGTTATGTAATCGGTTGTGACTACATTGTTACTTTGGAATCTAAACTTATTACTCGTGTTTTGATGGTTGTAAAAATGAAATTTTTGGTTGGAAATTTTATGACGTTACAATTAGTACGGATTACGAGTACTTCTTATTTCATTAAATGCCTAAATCACTAACCTGACTTGAACCACACACACTAATTTAACTATAATAGGTATAGTTAAGGTCTCGATCCCTTGTTTTAACTACTACTCTACACTACTATAATTCTCTCTATTATGAAGCTATACACTAATAAGAGAATACAATACAAGTTATACAAAAGACTACTACACTATAATACAAGAGAATGTACTAATCATGAGATAATTCATTAATCCACTACGAGATACTCTATTCGCTACACACTACGCCCGAATTTTTCCAATAGGAAGACAACACTATATGTATAGATCTATACGGGGCAGACGCTATTACATCCCGACTGATAACTTCAGTCCGAGCCGCTCAGGTCCAGGGATGCCTTTACTTTACTACACTATACATGACTGGGAAGGTCATGAGGGTCCGCTATTACTCACACTATTGGTAACATACATGAATTACACTATAATCATGCTAAAACGCTAATCAAAAGATAAAGTGAATATCCCGAAGTAAACAAGTATCCAATACTAAAGGAAGCTACATCACTATTATTTAATTCAAGTATAATTTACCATACTGCTTTACTTATTGGTGAGTCACTATTATACTTTCATGATAAATGATTTTCAAAGATGAAAATATCATGTTTCTTAAAGGTTTTCACTCACTATACATTTCTGGAAAATATAGGATTTTCTAGGTTTTACTACTACTTATGACTATAAATTTCAGTTTGCATACTAATGATTCTAATGCTTTCTATACAAGAACTCACACTAAACTCTTATGAACTCACCAACTTTATGCTGATATTCTTTTCAAAATAACGTGTATCTTCATGTCAAAGATAGACAGGTACAACTGCAACATTTTTGGAGAAGATGGAGCATGCAAGACCCATCTCTTATTTTTGTTTACTTTTGGTGTTTGTCAAACATTACAAAACACACTTGTAAATACACTTACTATGTAAATGAAATGGTTGTATGTTTCTTGATTTTACTATTATACAATTTTGATGATACCGTACGCTACGTCATCCTCCCCGAAACGTATTCCGCCGTTATCGGTTTTGGGGTGTGACAGATTGGTATCAGAGCATTGTTTATAGTGAATCAAGTATATCAACCTATAAAAGATATACGAACTATAAACACTTCGGGACTAAAACACTCTGACCACAAATATATACTGTTAAGTATCTAAAGGATTTAACTAAGTATATATATGTATATACACACATCACTATAAAACACAGAAGTCGGTATCGCCCTAGAACAAAACAAAAGTATTAAGATTGTTGGATAGCACAATTGGGCTTAGAGACATATAGTCACATTTAGGGGGATGTAGCCTGATCAACTATGTTTTCCTGGGAGTGACTAGCATGTGCCTAAGCTTGGTTGTGGTGTTACAACAAGTCTAAAACTTACCAACACTACCATAATAACGTTAACTTTAGAATACTATAGGAGTATTCTGTACCTCTAAAAGCACACATCTGTGAGAACTAAAAAGGGTCGTTACTGATGGAGCAATAGTCGCTAAATGGATACTTTCCGGTTACATGTGACTAGGGCGTTATAGACTTAGAATCTGTGATCTTTGCTTTACTTCCTCTTCCTTGTTTGGTTGTGGATTTAGAGTTAGGGTCACCTATTCGACGGACTATCTTGCCCCAGTTACATGTAATTAGTATGCATTATGCAAGTGTTGGTCTAATTCGTGACGACCATCTTATAAGTAATTTAGGTTAGTGCGCCTATTAATCTTCCATTCCCCTTTTCTCGCATAGATATCATGGCTGGCTCCCACCCTCCTGGCGACCCGTACTACCCAAACCAGGGTAATGGAGGATGGCTCAGCGAAGAGTCGGACGATGATCACCCAATCCCTTTGGATGACCACTGAGCAGAAGGCTTTCCGGATAACACCGACTCCGAGCCAGAAGTTAATAACCTACCTCCCGGAGCTCCGAATCCCAACCCTCATCCGATATTTCAGGGCCCCACTCCTATGTGGGCCATATCCTTGCACAGATGGAGTGAGGAGCAGGGTCAACCCATGCCATACAATGGAGACCGAAGCTTCTACAACATAAACGAAGGAGGATCAGTAGATCGGGTCCTGCCCATCATGATCCGAAGGATTGCCATGAACGTCGAGCAGGGTCAAGCTGCTATAGGTCGAGTTGTAGAAGTGGATGCCAACTCAAATCTCAACACGGTTCGCATCCGTCAACTCGAAGAAGCCATGGACAGGACAAGGAGGGCCAACGAGGCTCTGCAGCATCAGTTGGCTGCATCCCGAGCCGAAGTTAGGGAACTTCGTACACGCCAAAGGACTCATGATCGACACCTTCAAGAAGTTATGCGTCAGCTAGCAGATCTGAGGATTCGTCCAACAAGTAACCGTCGCCAGTAGGAGATGTCTAGTTACCTCAATCTTTTTTCTAAAGGATTAGCCTTTTCACTCTATGTTCCGTAGATCTATCATCTGTAAACATTCCTAGCTTGAATGTACTCTAGTGAAACCTCTAAACTGCCATTATTTTCTCTATGGTATGATGTAAGAGCTATTGCTAGGTCAAATTTTCATGAACTTGTGTTGCTTCATTGATACCAGTATATTGGCAACTGATTTCTCTATTGCCATAACTCTCATCTTGATCTTGGATTATGTTGATTTAATCCACGAAACGCTCTATTTATAT
This sequence comes from Lactuca saligna, assembly GCF_052625555.1. Taxonomy (NCBI): domain Eukaryota; kingdom Viridiplantae; phylum Streptophyta; class Magnoliopsida; order Asterales; family Asteraceae; genus Lactuca; species Lactuca saligna. The sequence goes on along the minus strand of NC_136420.1, from coordinate 245,248,751 downwards.
TCGCAATAGGCTCTTACTATTGCTATCATTTCTATAATTCTTCCAGTAAAGGATGCCTCCACGAAAGCATCCCAGCAGAGGAAGACCCGCAACTCAAACCCCTACTCCACCACCTCCTCCTCCGCAGATCGATCCGGTGTTGTTTCAAACAGCGGTGACCGCTGCCGTGACAGCAGCCATGGCTCAAATGAACTCTGGGGATGCGAGCGGTGGTAACTCCAGGTTCGGTGAAGTCCATCATAGGGTGCAGGGATGCACTTATAAGGATTTCATGAACTGTAAACCTACCTTCTTCGATGGTACCGGAGGAATCCTGGCATTATCCCAATGGTTCGAGAAAACCGAAGCGGTGTTCGAGATGTGCTCTTGTCCCGAAGAGAGCAAAATCAAGTTCGCTACTGCTACCCTCACCAACAGGGCCTTGACATGGTGGAACGGCCATGTTAGTTCACTTTCCTTGGTCACAGCCAATGCTATGGGCTGGGACACCCTGAAAGACCTCATGAGAGGAGAGTACTGCCCTAGGGGCGAAGTTCAGAAACTTGAGGAAGAACTCTGGAACCTCAAGATGAAGGGAACTGACATAACGGCTTATACAGCCAGGTTTTGCGACTTGGCGGCTATGTGTCCTAATATGATCCCCTCTGAAAGCAAGAAGATTGAACGATACATTTGGGGTTTAGTGCCTCCGTATCGAGGAAATGTTCTAGCCTCACGCCCTACCACTTTTGACAGCTCCAAGGAATTGGCCCAGAGCCTGATCAACCACGAAATCTCCTCCACTCCAGCAATAGCAACCACAACAACCACTGCACCACCCGCTTCATCTGACAGAAAGAGGAAGCGATGGGATAAGAAGAAGGGCAAGAAAACTCAAACCTCCTCAAAGGATCAGCAAATTGTGGCGGTCCATGCTGCCACCACCCCGACTACTCCAGCTGCTCCAGCTCCGCCGAAAGCTTACAGTGGAAACTTGCCCAAGTGTCCCAAGTGCCCTTTCCACCACAATGACCCCTACCGTGAACTGCAGTGTTCTAACTACGGTCGAAAGGGCCATACTGTCCGATTTTGTAAGGCCCCTCCCAAACCTATCACGCAGGTTCCTGGTACGGGAGTGACCCCAACTTGCTATGACTGCGGAGAGGCGGGTCATTATAAAAGAAACTGTCCAAAGGCCACAAATACTGGAGGAACTGGAAGGCTACTCGCTATCGGTCACAATGAAGCGGTAGCAGATCTCCTATGTTCCGACAAAGCCATTCACCTGAACCTTCCGAATCACGAAACCCTATTGATATATGGAGATAAGCCGAGTACGAGCCTTCGTATCATCTCCAGTGTTCAGGCTCAGAAATGCTTACGCAAGGAATATCGCGCCTTTCTTGCTCACGTCGTCGACACTAACTAGAGATCGAAAGATCCAAAAGACATTCCCGTAGTATGCGATTTCCCTGATGTCTTTCCGGAAGATCTTCTCGGCCTACCTCCCAAACGTCAGGTTGAGTTCAAAATCGACCTAATTCCAGGAGCTACCCCCGTAGCTAAGTCGCCCTACCGTCTAGCGCCAGCCGAAATGCAAGAACTATCCGGTCAACTCAACGAACTGCTCAGTAAGGGCTTTATAAGACCGAGTTTCTCACCTTGGGGAGCTCTGGTCTTGTTCGTGAAGAAGAAGGACGGATCGTTTCGGATGTGCATCGATTATAGAAAACTCAATAAACTCACGGTTAAAAATCGCTACCCTCTCCCTCGTATCGACGATCTATTCGACCAACTACAAGGAGCAAGTTACTTCTCCAAGATTGATCTTAGGTCTGGGTATCATCAGTTACGGGTACTTGAGGAAGATGTCCCGAAGACAGCTTTCCGAACCCGCTACGGAAACTTTGAGTTCGTAGTGATGCCCTTTGGACTGACTAACGCCCCCGCAGTATTCATGGACTTGATGAATAGAGTGTGCCGTCCATACCTGGATCAGTTCGTTATCGTCTTCATTGACGATATCCTCGTTTACTTTCGGAGCGAGGAAGAACACAGGGATCACTTACGACGAGTCCTGGAAACGTTGCGATCCGAAAAGTTATATGCGAAGTTCTTTAAGTGTGAGTTTTGGATCCGAATAGTTGAATTCTTAGGTCACGTGGTTAGTGAAGAAGGAATTCATGTGGATCCCTCCAAGATTAAAGCTATCGAGAACTGGTCAACACCGAAGACGCCTATGGAAATTCATCAATTTCTAGGCCTCGCTGGCTACTACCGTAGATTCATACAAAACTTCTCTTGGATTGCGAAGCCTCTCACTATACTGACACAGAAAGGCGTACCGTTCGACTGGGAAGAAAAGCAAGAGAAGGCATTCCAAACCCTGAAGCGAGCCTTATGCACCGCACCAGTATTATCCCTTCCCGAAGGGACAGAAGATTTTGTTGTATACTGTGATGCATCCAATCAGGGGCTCGGTTGTGTCTTGATGCAATGGGGTAAGGTTATCGCATATGCCTCGAGACAGCTAAAGACCCATGAAGCGAACTACACTACTCACGACCTCGAGCTAGGAGCGGTTGTCTTTGCACTAAAAATATGGAGACACTACTTATACGGGACAAAGAGTGTGGTGTACACTGATCATAAAAGTCTTCAACACATACTGACCCAAAAAGAACTCAACATGAGGTAGCGTCGATGGGTCGAGCTACTTAACGATTACGACTGTGAAATTAGGTATCACCCGGGAAAAGCCAACGTAGTAGCAGACGCACTGAGTAGGAAGGAGTATACAGGTCGAAAGACCAAGTCGTTGACGATGACTATCCATTCGCATCTCTCCACACAGATCAAAGAGGCTCACCTCGAAGCCTTAAAGCCCGAGAACGTGATGGGAGAATCTCTGCGCGGAATGGATAAAAATCTGGACGTCAAGGGTGACGGAGCCTACTACTTCATGGACCGAATCTGGACTCCACGCCATGGAGGTTTTAGAGATTTGGTTATGAGGGAAGCGCATAACACTCGCTACTCCATCCACCCGGGTTCAGATAAGATGTATCTGGATCTCAAAAAGCTATATTGGTGGCCAAACATGAAAGTGGAGATCGCCACCTTTGTGAGTAAGTGCCTTACTTGCGCAAAGGTCAAGGTCGAATATCAAAAGCCATCAGGACTTCTCCAACAACCTGAGATACCAGAATGGTAGTGGGAGCGGATCACAATGGGTTTTATAACCAAACTTCCCAAGACAGCGAGTGGATTAGATACCATTTGGGTTATTGTTGATAGGTTGACCAAGTCCGCCCACTTCCTACCCATTAAAGAAATGGACAAGATGGAGAAACTCACTAGAATATACATTAAGGATATAGTACGACTACATGGCGTCCCTACATCTATTATCTCAGACAGAGATATTAGATTCACCTCTAGGTTTTGGCAATCGTTGCAAAAGGCACTAGGGACGAGGCTGGACATGAGTACAGCCTACCATCCGCAGACCGACGGACAGAGTGAGAGGACGATCCAAACCTTAGAAGATATGCTGCGAGCTTGTGTGATTGACTTCGGCAAATCATGGGACACACACTTACCTCTTGTGGAATTTTCTTATAATAATAGTTATCATACGAGCATCAAGGCAGCCCCATTTGAAGCCCTCTACGGCCGTAAGTGCAGATCCCCTCTGTGCTGGGCTGAGGTGGGTGACACTCAGCTAGCTAGAGGAAGAGTTCCTGACAGCTCTCTCACTGGTCCGGAAATCATTCGAGAGACGACCGAGAAGATTGTGCAGATACGTGAACGACTAAAAGCCGCTAGGGATCGACAGAAAAGCTACGCCGACAAACGCAGAAAACCCTTGGAATTCCAGGTGGGAGAGCGAGTCCTGCTGAAGGTCTCACCCTGGAAGGGCACGATACGCTTTGGAAAGCGTGGAAAGCTGAACCCAAGGTACATAGGACCTTTTGAAATTCTTGCCAGAGTCGGCCCCGTAGCTTATAAACTCAACCTACCTCACGAACTAAGCAACATACACCCTACCTTCTACGTCTCGAACTTGAAGAAATGTCTGTCAGACGAGACACTCGTAATTCCCCTTGGCGAGATTGAGGTCAATGAGAGCCTCAATTTCGTGGAAGAGCCTGCGGAGATTATGGATCGAGAAGTAAAATGAACGAAACAAAGTCGTATCCCAATTGTGAAAGTTCGGTGGAACGCCAAACGAGGACCGGAATTCACTTGGGAACTCGAAGACCAAATGAAACTCAAATAGCCCCATCTCTTCGCGTAGTAGTATTGTAATTCTTATCTGTATGAATTCTAAATTTCGAGACGAAATTCCCCTAACGGGGGGATGATGTGACAACCCCAAATATATTGTCGTTACAAACCCTATTTTCACTAACGGAATGCGTCACTATATGTTATTCTCGGAAATGTTTGGAGTCGTCAATAAACAAATATCTAATTATCTATATGTTCCAATATTATCATAAATAATAATAACTTGTAAATGTTAACCCTGGTTAACTAAATAGAGCTATATTACTTTTCAACCACTTCACCCGGGTAAAAAGTTTTAACCCCGTTAAACTTTAGCATCGGGTAGCCGTGTATCGGGTGCAATACCCGAGACATATAAAAACAAATGAACACTACAATTGAACACTTTTACCACACCTTCACCTCTCTCTCACTACTTTCTCTCTCTAGACCCGAAATCGACCCCAAATTCGCGAATTTCCGGCTTCCAAACGTAAGGACTCATTCCCTATCTTAATCTAAACATACTTCACTGTATTTAGAAGCCAAAATCATGGAAAACAAGTACCAAAAAGGAGTTACGGCCTAAGAAGCCCCTTAGGCCGTAAACCCCCAAAAACATGCGAAAGACCTCATTTTTCCTTCCCTTAAGCTTATGGACTAATTAAGTCATATACCTAGGAGAGTTTGGACACTAAAACACAAGGAATTGAAGCTTAAAAAGGAGTTTATGGACCAAGCTTGTGCTTAGGCCGTAAACACCTCAAAAACCCTTGTTTAAAGTCCTAAAAACTCATCTAGGGTGTTTGGTAATTTGGACTTGACACTAAGGAAGGTTTAAATGCATCAAACAACATCATTTGAGGAAAAAAAGATGAGTTTACGGCCAAGGCTAAGCTTGGGCCGTAAACACCCAAGTTTTTGTGTCAAACAAGTCCCAAAACTTCTCAAATGCATGTAAGGAATTTAGCTAAGGCCCTTGGATGTGTGTTGTACCATTAAACTTCCCATTTTGAGGCCAAATGAAGAGTTTACGGCCAAGGATATTCTTGGGCCATAAACTCCCCAATTTCCATGCCAAATTGTCCCAAAAACTCATTTTAAGGCCTTCTAGAATTTACCTAAGGTGAATGAGAACATGTTGTACCATTTAAACATCCATCTTGAAGGATTAAATGGAGTTTACGGCCCAAGAACAAGTCTTGGCCGTAAACTCCCCAAAATGTCACAAAATAAGAGTTTAATCCCTCCATATTGGTCCAAGACACATACCATTAAAGTAAGGAAGTGAAATAAGGCCTTAAACATGCAATTTGGAAGACCACATGAGCTTATGGCCAAGCCTAGGGGGCTTACGGCCGTAAACTCCCAAGGAGTGGCCTTTGGGCCGTAAAATCCAAGGGAGTGAGCTCATGGACCCTCCCGTAAATCCTTCTTAGCCCTAAACCACTCCCGGGAACCCCTTCTAGGCCCTAAAACCCCGAATTGATGCTAGAATGCCTCAATACTTAAACGGAAAGCATAAAATGATTAATTTCTTGTAAAACACATATTTTCATATGACTTTAGGATCCTAAAAGGTGTACAAGTCATTGTTTGGAACAAAACGCTCAACCGACACTTTTACCCGATTTACCTGATTCACCCGATTTACGGAAATTCAGGTGAGTTCATACCCCTTTAATGAACCTTTCAAATGTTTTATATGTTTTAGGGGGGGAGATACAAGTTGAATATACATGTTTACGAAAATTTATACAAGACAAATTTTCATATTACAGAATTAATCACATGTGATTCACTACCTGTAGTTCAAATCACATGTGATTTATCACTATGCTTTATAAATAAGTCAATTGTTTTCAAAACTATCTTAGATAAACAATCAAGCTTTAAATGTTTCTTTTGTACAACACTTTTGTTTAATAAAACTCCTTATAAAAATGTAACCACACTGATATATTTATATAAGTAAGACTTGAAGGACTTAGGACCGATAACTCGCCTTATTTCCTGTTCTTGTTTGATTGTGGGCTTAGGGTAGTGGTTATCCGTCCGACTGTCATTGATTTATTAGTTATATATCTCGTATATTAGTACCGATTACGAGTACTTCTTATTTCATTAAATGCCTAAATCACTAACCTGACTAGAACCACACACACTAATTTAACTATAATAGGTATAGTTAAGGTCTCTATCCCTTGTTTTAACTACTACTCTACACTACTATAATTCTCTCTATTATGAAGCTATACACTAATAAGAGAATACAATACAAGTTATACAAAAGACTACTACACTATAATACAAGAGAATGTACTAATCATGAGATAATTCATTAATCCACTACGAGATACTCTATTCGCTACACACTACGCCCGAAGTTTTCCAATATGAAGACGACACTATATGTATAGATATATACGGGTCAGACGCTATTACATCCCGACTGATAACTTCAGTCCGAGCCGCTCAGGTCCAGGGAAGCCTTTACTCTACTACACTATACATGACTGGGAAGGTCATGAGGGTCCGCTATTACTCACACTATTGGTAACATACAGGAATTACACTATAATCATGCTAAAACGCTAATCAAAAGATAAAGTGAATATCCCGAAGTAAACAAGTATCCAATACTAAAGGAAGCTACATCACTATTATTTAATTCAAGTATAATTTACCATATTGCTTTACTTATTGGTGAGTCACTATTATACTTTCATGATAAATGATTTTCAAAGATGAAAATATCATGTTTCTTAAAGGTTTTCACTCACTATACATTTCTGGAAAATATAGGATTTTTAGGTTTTACTACTACTTATGACTATAAATTTCAGTTTTCATACTAATGATTCTAATGCTTTCTATACAAGAACTCACACTAAACTCTTATGAACTCACCGGCTTTATGCTGATATTCTTTTCAAAATAACCTGTATCTTCAGGTTAAAGATAGACAGGTACAACTGCAGCATTTTTGGAGAAGATGGAGCATGCAAGACCCATCTCTTATTTTTGTTTACTTTTGGTGTTTGTCAAACATTACAAAACACACTTGTAAATACACTTACTATGTAAATGAAATGGTTGTATGTTTCTTGATTTTACTATTATACAATTGTGATGATACCGTACGCTACGTCATCCTCCCCGAAACGTATTCCGCCGTTATCGGTTTTGGGGTGTGACACGGTAACATTCCTAAACCAAAAGCAAGTGTTTTTCCAACACTATCAATAATGGCTTCGTTAATAAAATACATATATGTATTTAATTGTTATTAGGATCCCGTTAAGTGTCGGTAACATTCCTAAACCAAAAGCAAGTGTTTTTCCTACACTATCAATAATGGTTTTGCTAATAAAACACATATATGTATTTAATTGTTGTTAGGGTCCCGTTAAGTGTCGGTTACATCAACCCGAGGGTCTTCATTTCTAGTTCATTGATTTGACACTTTCACCCAACTAAAAGTGAGTTCATACTCCTAAGCTTTTATGATTTTTAACATTTTCAGGGGGAATGCAAGCCAAACATAAATGATTTTGTGAACAGAATTGCATACTTTTCAAAACAATTCACAAACCAAGTACATAGCATTTCAAGTAAACTATATATGGGTATAGTTTGGGGAATTTATTACACAGTTTTTACCGATTCAGACTAAATACTTACGCAAACAGATAAACGGTGACAGACTTAGTTTATGATATATATTAATATTGCCAACTTGCAATACTTGAAATAATAGTCATGCTCCCTTTAACACGATGATTATTACCATACAAGCATAACATTTATGCTCCCACTAGCTTTGACATGTATCCAAAAAACAGATGAACTTCTAGTAATCAATACTTATTGACTTCCAAAATTCATTTTTCCAATACTAGATGCTTCGATAAGACTTTATCCAAGCTTCTTAAACTCATACACCTTTCCTTAGATAGCTCTCATTTGCGTCTAAACTAATTCGGAACTTATGTTACTAAGGCCAAATGTTCAGACTAATTGCCATATCTCACAATTCGAACTAGGAAGACGGATGTCGTAATCATAATTGAATTTGATAACGCAATTTTCACAACAGCCATCTTCTTAAAATCTCTCTTAGTGAAAGCGTTTCCTCACAATCATTTTCATGAAATGGAGAGAAACCTTATGACACTTAGATTTTATGGTGTGTGTGTGTGTTCCTATCCATGTGAATGTGCCATAACCATAATCGTAAGACAATGTTTGCGACAAATCCAACACATATGGATTGAACTTGTTCAATTTTAATTTCTAGCCTCATGGTAGCACGAATGCCCACCATGTCTTCCAAGTTGTTCAACAACTCACCCCTACATATCAATGTACTTTCCACCGATCAAGGTGCTTTGCCTTTATGCATTTAAATGAGAACTCATAGAGATCACATTTACAATTAACTCAACTAGAATGGCACAGAAACAAGGAATATGTCAACACGATAGGTTATAAACCTCAAGTTGTGTGCTAGTGAGGATCGATCAGGTTTATTCTTGATTTGTTCTTGAACCATTCAAGATCATTAAGAATCCCACTAACTCCTTGACATATAACGTTCTCTTGTCAAGGAATCATTCCTTCGCAAACAAATATTCAAGAGTTAGTGTAGAATCCTATCAAGACAAACACTTTACATAATTGATCCTAGTTGGTCTTTGTCATATCCAAGACATCAAAACTTACCAATTTCAAATGTGCAAGAATAAGAAAACTTTTTTTTTTAAATTTCACATTTTCTAAGTGTTATAAACCTTCTTAAGACATGTCACTCAATTCACATTCTTGGAGTATGACTCTAAGACTTGATTTTGGAACAAAGTATGATTCACCTTTTGATATAACCATTTCAACAATTCATGATTCTTCTTCTTAGTCATACAAATCTACTAAGATGTACTTAGAGGATCAATTGTTAATGATTTCATAATCACCAAGATGATCATAAAATATGATACAAAAGTACTCTCCCATATTTTCAGATTAGGGAAACGTTTTATCTTTCTGCCTACTTGATTCTTCTTATTCGTTCTGCTATTCATTGAAACTCTTTCAATCCACTAAGAATTACACTTAACCCTTTAAGTATAACCATATTTACTAAACTTTAGTAAATCATGACGGATATTCTTATTGTTCTTTGTGGTGGACTTGACCAGCGCACAATCAAGTGTACCTAATCCCCTAGTCCTTCACTTGACTCTTTGTCAAGGAATTAGTCTTAATTTTCCAAATATAAAAGTTTTTTATTCATCATACAATAAGGTTGCATGATTCCAAATTTATGTCCAATTGAAACTTGGGCGATGAGAAACTCTCCCTATTTGGTAAACTTTTGACACTACCACAAATAGCAAAATCAAGAATCGCATCCAATTCAACATTGTTAAAAATAGAAATACACAAACATCAATTTCACACATGTCATTGCAAGGATAAATTAGTAAAACTCAAAATCTGTTTTATTGCGGAAAAACTTGTCCTTACAATGCAATTCAAATGAAAATTATGCTATTACATATTCATAAGCAATCCGTTCTAACTCCAAAATAATAGCTAAAGAATCCAATCTTCAAACAATGAGATCGAAATCCATTTATTCATGATCAGATTCGGCTGACTTCTTCCCTTAAGCTTCCTCTCTTTTCTTCGATCCTACAAAACATCAAAAATGTAATCTTACATCATTTATTAAGAATCTAGGAATAGGAACTTAATTGTGCTAGATAGTGGATTTTATCTGAAGTAGAGCCATACATCTTGACTCTCCCATCTTTTAGATCTCTCAGGTAGACATGACAGCTTCGTCTCCAATTGTAACGATCAAAAATTTCAACATAATTTAAACTTTTCAAAACAATCCATTTTAATAACATTATTACAAAAAGGTTTTTAGAGCATTATTTATCAGAGTATTCCCAGGTCCATTTCATAAAACATAAACGTGAGGAACGGTACGATCACGCCTTTGCCTTGCCACAGTCTCCTGAAGAACCTGAAAAACATTAAACCACAACTGTAAGCCCGAAAGCTTAGTGAGATACCCCCAAAATACCAACCACATATACGCCCTTCCAAGCCACGACCTTCCGGTCCAAAACATATTGCCTTCTGGCCCATAACATGTCGCCTTCCGGCCCATAACGTATTACCTTCCGGCCCATAACATATTGCCTTACGGCCCATAACATAAAAGCATACATAACATAACAGAACATAGAACAGCCATGCATATCGGGTCAAACTCCAGTCTAAACAATCATGTGCACATAACATTCAATCATATAACAGTTCGCAGTCAACAAATCGATCAAGCAGATCACATAACATATCATTACGCTAACCAGGATACCGACCTAGCCGATCACGAGCATATATAACCCTACGTCTCAGTCAAAATACTACTTACACACATACGCCTTTCCAGGCCATGACCTTCCAGTCCACATAACGTAGAATGCCTTCCGGCCCATATCAAGCAATACCATAACAAACAACTACCCGGATTTCCATCCGATAAAAGAGTCGACCTTGGTGTCGTGGGCCCTATCGATATAGTGAGGATAACTCACCTTGCGAATGCCAATACTCTGAACGGAAGAAGCAGACCCTCGAATCACCAACTCACTGCTAATCCCGAACTAACCATCATCACAAAAATAAACATAAGGTCAATCATACTTCCACTTATCGGGCCAAGACCAAAGTCCCAATTACACACAAAGTCCAATATTGGCCCAATTTACCAAATTGGGCCCACCTCACCAAATGGGCCTAGATCCAATATCCATAATATTAATTGGGCCCAAAATACTCTATTCATAATTTCTAGACTTGGTCCAAACACCAACAGCCCACAAATGGCCCAACACAAAAGCCCAAAAGAAAGTCCATAGGAGGAGTACGCTGGGCATACTCTCCTTGGTACGCGGGGCGTACAACATTGACTCACAAAGGAAAATCGGGGTACTAGCCCGCTACGCGCGGCGTACTACCAAGTTACGCGGGGCGTAACTTCGCTACTCAATAAGTCCTTACAACCACTTAATGGATTAAGCCCTTAAGCCCAAACTACAGATCCATAGGCAAAATATGATTTGAAATCATAAAGTATCAGAATTTATTACTTAAGACATCCTTAAGCTCTTAATCCAAGGTCTTAATCCATTAAGACCCATATAACTCATACATGGAATAACTACAGCCCTTGGGACCTCATTTTTATCACTCAAGACCTCTCCAAAGGTCTGAAAGGACAAATAATCTTGATCAAATCGAACTATGCAACAAGATGAAGACTTTTGGGACAAGAATGATAACAAAGCTTCAAAATACATAGATCTATGCAATATGAAGGTCAAGCAAGAAGCTTTATACCTTAAACCAACTCCAAAGGGTGGCATTTCTTCAGATCCACAAGCTCCACACGTTCTTCTTCTTATTTGACAACTTCCCTTTTCTCCTTCAAGCCTTTCTTTTGCCAACACAAGCTTTTCAAGATTAAACACACCCAAATATGGAGGGAATACGAGATTAGGGTTTTTCTGAGGTTGAAGATGAGCATAAGGGGGCTAAGGGGTGAACCATCATGTTCCTTATATAGTGGCTGACCCTAAAAATAGGGTTTGGGGTTCCTGAGAGTACGCGGGGCGTACTCACCCGGCCAACTCGCATCCATTCGACCCATTACGTTGGACGTACCCAGCCACCTTTCAAAACACAAAAGCATGCATGCATGCCATGCATGCATGGGACCATTTCCTTCTTATTCCACAAAGAACTATAAACAATGATCGACTTCGAGGCACCGCAACTCCTCTAATCTAAACCCACTCTCAAATAACTTACATTCTTACGAGGGTGACGACAAGCCCAACACTTCTAACATATACACTCGTCCGAACCCTTCTCGGATGAAACTCATTTCTCGAAAAGGACCAGAATTACCTTTATCTTAAACTTTAGGGACTCATAAATAAACACTTAAAGAATGGGGTGTTACACCAATGTCCCTTCTCTTGGCAGTAGAAGCAAATGGACACTTTTGGAATGGCACAAGAAACTATCTCATAATTTACCTTCTCTGGATTTCCAGTGTCACCATTTTCAATTTCCATTGAAGTTTGGGAGTTTGATTGACTAATCAAGTTTGCTTGACTAGTGGGCCAAATCATTGTCGATTCAGCAGCAACAAGCAAATAGGTCAAATCGATGAGGGTCACGTCGTGGTCCATCATATAATACTCTCTTATGAACTCACTATATGAGTCAGGAAGCGACTGAAGAACCTAGTCAACAGCTAGCTCCTTGGAGACAACAACACCCAACATTCTTAACCTGTCAACGTCTGACTTCATCTCTAAGACGTGTGCACACATAGGTTTCCCATCTTTGTGTTTACTTGCCAAAAGGGCTTGAGTGAGCTTGAACTTTCCAAGCCTTCGAACTTGTGGGTCAGGTAGAACAATAGGAGGAGGTGGAGGAAGTGAAGCATGATCTCTTGTTCCTCGATCGAATCGTGAAACATCATCTTCAAAGGATTTAGGAAGACCATAGTTGATTAAGTCCTTAATAGAACACCCAAATGAGATATTAAGACTAGGATCCAACACAATACTCTACAACCTAAAAGAGGGATGCTGTAATCTAGTTGCAGAATATTTGAAGGTAGGTAAATGACGATTTAATAATTTCCACCATGAAAAACGAAAAAGAAATTTAAGTTTTAAATGAATTGAAACTCCTAGATCTTTTGAGATTCATTGAACTTTTCAATGACATGTTTAATTTCGATTATGCCCTTCATGTTTGCGACTGGGATGCCTAGGATCACAAACAAGGTGTGAATAACCATGCAAATATACTTGGTACCCTCATGTTACCATCACCCAATCAATGTGTCGGTTAGCCACACACGCTCCATTCATCTATGAAGAACATCGAGTTACCCTTCGCTACCAATGCCAATCCCAAATTAGTGTGTCGATTAACCACACATACTCCACTAATGTTTTGGAAAGGGTACAAAGTGTAATTTCATGGATTGGCATACAATTTCACATTTTTCTAAAGTAACTAAGATTTGGGAATTTTATGAAACATTCAGTTACTTTGTATTTATTATACTTATAATGGAAGATTGTGTTATATCCTACCCGTTCGGCTAACGACCCTTCACTAGTCAAGGGTACGGTGGGTAAGAGTGGATACCCAATGGCAGTCATTTTACAGGCTGCTTCCTTAAACACTCATTATAGACCGACTTCGTGAATGAGGCTTACTAACGGTAAGACTGACTCTTTACTAATACATACATACATACATACATACATACATATATATATATATATATATATATATATATATATATACTTTTAATCAAATTTTAAATTCCAAAACTTGAGGGAAAATTTTTGAAACTTTTCAAAACATTAGGGGTTTAAAATTTAAATCTTTCAAAATTAAACTTATAATAAAAATTTTAACTTTATTTTGAAACTTTTCAAAACTTATCAAAATCAAAATTAAAATAATACAATTAAACAATTAATTGGTGGTTATCTAATTTTGACATAATCCAATTTCATGCAAGATAATTGATCAAATAATTCAAATAATCAATCTTTATCATATAAGGAAATTATTATTCAATTAATTTGAAAATAGCTTTTGTTTTGGAAAGGATAATCACATAATAATAATAAAATTCGTATTTTATTAGGAAAACATTTTTTCCTCATATGCGCCTACACCAAGTCATCTAGAAAGACACATGGTCTCCTATGCATGTCGAAATTCTATTTGTACATCTCATTCACGGCTTCAATCCTCACACGAACTTGTTAGTGTAGTTTCATCATGGCCTTCAACTGGTCATTAGCATCCTTGAGAACCAATTCATCCTTTGGCAATGGAATCAAATCCAAAGGCATGTAAGGATTCAAACCAAAGACCACTTCAAAAGGAGAGTGACCTGTAGCATAACTAGGAGAATGATTATAGGCAAACTCAGCATGTGCATGTTTGATGTCCAAATGTTTTTGAGTTTTGCTAACAGACCCCCTCAACAACATACCCAAAGTTCTATTAGTCACTGTTGTTTGCCCGTCAGTTTGCGGATGATGGGATGTACTAAAAAGTAGCTTAGTACTAACTTTTCTCCACAAAGTGTTCCAAAAGTAACTAAAAAACATGGAATCCCTATCATAAACAATAGTTTTAGGAATAATATGCAAGCGAGCCACCTCTTTAAAGTACAAATCAGACACATTATATGATCATTGGTTTTATGAGATGGAATAAAGTGAGCCATTTTTGAAAACTTATCCACCACCACTATAATGGAATCATTCCCCCATTGTGTTCTAGGCAAAGCCATAATGGATTCCATTGACACATCTTCCTAAGGACGAATAGGAACCTGGGAAGGAGTGTAAACACCATGTATGAAAGTTTTTTTCGTCATCCGACATGTAACATACTTGCCTACTATGTTGGTTACATCCCCAACATCTTAGGCCAAAAGAAATGTTCTTAAAGCACCACCAAAGTTTTGGTAATGGAAAAATGACCTGCCAAACCACCACCATAAGCTTCACGAATCAAAAACTCCCGTATTGCATGTTTAGGGACACAAAGGTGATTGCCTTTATAGGCTTGATTAGGTAAGTAGAGTTGTGTTTAGGTAAATTAAGGAAGAATTATAACCACAAATGATACGTTTATGGGAATAAATGGATAGATGAGTAACAAATCTTGACCTGCTAATTTGTTTACCGGTGAAAACAATCCAAGATATATTTGATTGAATACGTATCAAGTGATGAACACGTCTGGACTATGACAAGAAATGAACTATAACTATAATTCAAAGTGAACAAAGGTTCTTTTGATTAAAATTTCATCTATCACTTTTTTCCATGCATAAAGTTGGCTTATATGAAGCCTTTACTACACACTTGGTAGTTACAAGCCACCTAACCAACAACTCAGTAAAACTAATAATCAGAATTAAAGAAATTCATGAAACCACACAAAAAACGTATGATACACTAATAAGTGAAAAAGTATCCATGCTTCATTAAGGAGCCATAAGAAGCATTAAAGTGTAACCCTAATCTGCCAAAGAGTATCAAAAATGACAAGGATGCTTTATGAAGTAAAAAAGTAATGGTTTTGAGCACTTATAAAGCCTTTCAAATGTTATCGTAGCCTTCATGAGACCCTAATTCAATTTGTAGGTTACCATGCACAACCCAACCTCCTTTTAGCCTACTGGTAATCACTAATCCATCACCTTGGGCTTTCATGATCCATGCATGGATCATCCCCTCCCCCTTTGAAAGGAAATTACCTCAATTCATCAAGGTCATCCTCAACAACATAAGCTGAAAGGTCTCCAGCATTAAAGGTAGCACGTACTCCACGGTCTCCTCCCAGATCCACCTTATAAGCATTATCATTGACTTGTGACACCGGTTTGTAAGCACCTTCTGCTCTTGGCATCAACTTTTGTTCTTCCTTATGTTTGTAAAAACGTTCTTTCCTCATATGCACCTACACCAAGTCACCATCTTGAAAGACACGTTGTTTCTATGCATGTCGGAATTCTGTTGGTACACCTCATTCACGGCTTCAATCTTCATACGATCTTGTTGATGTAGTTTCATCATGGCCTTCAACTTGTCATTAGCATCCTTGTGAATAAATTCATCCTTTGGAAATGGAATCAAATCAAAAGGCATGAAAGGATTCCAACCATAAACCACTTCAAAATGATAGTGACTAGCAGCATAAGTAGGAGACCGATTACAAGCAAACTCAGCATGTGCATGTTTTATGTCCAAATGTTTTTGAGTTTTGCTAATTAACCCCTTCAACAACGTACTCCTTCATTTTCCCATCAGTTTGTGGATTATGGGATGTATTAAAAACTAACTTAGTACCAACTTTCTTCCACAAAGTGTTCCAAAAGTAACTCAAAAACATGGAATCCCTATCAGAAACAATAGTTTTAGGAATAATATGCAAGCGAATCACCTCTTTAAAGTACAAATCAGACACATTAGATGCATCATTGGTTTGATGACATGTCACAAAGTGAGCTATTTTTTAAAACTTATCCCCCACCACTATAATGAAATTCTTCCCCCTTTGAGTTCAAGGCAAAGCCATAATGAATTCCATTGACACATCTTACCGAGGACGAATAGGAACCGGCGAAGGAGTGTAAACATGTCACACCCCAAAACCGAGAATGGCGAAAACGTTCTGGGGCGGAGGACGTCATGTAAAGTATCACAACACAGTATAATAGTAAACAAGTAAACAACCTCATCCATTGCATTAAATATATAATTTTAATACAAGTGTGTTCTGTAGTATATAAGACACCAAAATATGAATCAAAATATAAGATGAGTCTTGAATGCGCTCCATCTTCTTAAAAGCTGGCATCGGTACCTGTCTACTGATGACCTGAGAATACAAGTTATTTTGAAAGAGTTTATCAGCATTAAAGCTGGTGAGTTCATAAGTATTTAGTGTCTATGTTTGTATCAAAATGTTTGAATCAGTGTTTGAAGTACATGTTTGTAAACAATTGTAGTAAAAGTACGTGAATGTTTGTAAGTATTTGTAAAAGTTTGTAACTCCTAGAAAATCCTATATATTCTAATAAAAGTAGCCATCTAAGTATGTTTGTTTCTTGTAAAAGTGTGTAAATTTCCTAAGTATAACTATCATTATCAAAATATAGTATTTACATTAATGTTTAAGTGAAGTAATCACCAAATAAATGTAAAGGGTAAATTAATGTAGTACTGTAGTGTTGTATTATAGGAACTACCTTTGTACTAACTACCTTAAACCGGATTTATATCAAGGTATTATGTGATTAATTGTACCATACTATCGACTGGAAAACACAACAGTGTAAGTCGTCAAAAGGTATGACATTTGGCACCCGAAGACCTGCAGGTCCCGCTGTAGCTAGCAGCAAGGTGTAGGATAGTCAATCCAGTATAGATCTATACACAAACTCATGCTCTCCCTCCAGGAGATTCTGGTTACAACTCGAGCCATGACAATGAAGGCATGCTCCAATACAGTGGATCACATTTATTTTATCGTATACTTGTATATGTTCTCATCATAGTATCGTTGTATATGTTCTCATTCTAGTATAATTGTATATGTTCTCATCATAGTATATTGTATATGCTCTCATCATAGTATAGTTGTATATGTTCTCATCATAGTATAGTTGTATATGTTCTCATAGTAATAAGTAATGACTCATGAATGAACTGACTCTTGTATGCTTCATTGGACTAGAAGTGGTAAGTAGTATAACCCTAAACTATACCTATTATAGTTTATTAGTAGACTTGTTTGTATGACTGAATGTACTGAACTGGGATAAAAGTATTTATATCTATACATATATACATAATATATAACTAAGGATTCAACAACACTCAGACAAACAACCGGGTACTTTAAGACCACAACCAAACAAGGACAGGAAGTAAAGTGGGTTATCTCTCCTAAGCCCTTTAAAACTTATTTATATAACTATATATGTAGTAGACATGGTTTTAACAATATATAAGTTTGAAAACTGTAAAAGAAAGGTTTAGTATACAAAAGTGAATTTGATAAAGAGTTTGACATGTAAAATAGTTTCATAAATAGTTTGAAGTCATTTGTTTGGTAAAACAGTTTAAAGTATGAAAATTCCATTTGTATGCTAGTTATTAATCACATGTGATTGATCCAATAACCAACATGGTTTAGCGTGTATTCCCCCCCCCATAAAGCATTTAAAAACATTTAAAAGTATTTCAAAGGTTAATTAAGGTGTATGAACTCACTTGTAGTGAGTGGTTTGTTCGGAAGTGCCGCACAAGGTGCTAGGTGTCAAGTGAGGACTTGAACATACACAATGGTCCTAGTTAACATATAATAAACATATATGTATCTAATTAGTCAATTAACAACGAATTAATCAAGTTAAGACACCCTAGGACATGGAAACACTTTGATTCAAGTGCTATAGGTACCAAAGGGTTGCATCTAAGGGTTGTATGGCATGGCATTGGAGTTTATGGCCCAAGGACCACTCCTTGTGGATTTTACAGCCCATGACCATTTCCCCATGAGTTTATGGCCATAAAGTTATGGTACTAAGTGCCATATTGTGCTTTGAGGTCTTACAAGTCATGATTGGGCATCAAATGATCAAGTTCAAGCGTTAGGAAAGCAATAGGGGCACAATAAGACTACCTTGTGGAGTTTACGGCCAAAGGACCATATCCTTAGGTGTTTATGGCCGTAAAATCTCATGGGGACTTTTTTTTGATTGTTGTTTAAGGTCTAAAACACTTCTAGGAAGGATCAAGATTGGCATCCAAGGCTTAGGAAGGGACTAAGGTCCATTTAACCACCTTAAGAGGGGTTTACGGCCCAAGAACATAATTGGCCGTAAAATCCTTTGTTCTTATGATCTTTGATGATTTTCAAGTGTTATCAAGTTCATATTAAGCACACAAGAAGCTAGTGCAAGTGTACTTACAAGATAGAAGCTTGATTTGGTGTTTAAGGTCCAAGAACACTAGTGTGTGTTCTTGGTGTTCTTGGTGTTTTGAAGAACACTTGAAGATCTAGATAAAAAGCAATAATGAATGGATGAAATGATGTATAATTACTAGATGTTAGGTTATAACAACAAATCAAGTCAAGAAACACTTACGTTTTTGAAAGATCGGGTGAAGAATGGGATGATAGTTGAGAGAGAATGGAGAGTGTTCTTGAGAATGGAAGTGAAAAATGAAGAGTTTGGGGAGTAAACTCATGCCTAAGGCATGAGTTCACGGCCATGGGAGAGTTTACGGCCCAAACTCCAAAAGTTTGGCCGTGAACTCTTTATTAGGGTGCATTGGGTGGGTTTGCTACTTCAAGACCCGAGACGGTACTTCCTTTCCTTCGTTCGTTTAAAGAATAAACACTAAAAACACTCAAACGTACTTTTAAATTGGCTAACAATTATTAGAAATGCAATTGACTTTTAATTGAAGTGATTGACTTTAGAGTGTGTCCGAATGAAAATTTCGGGTTGTCACAAAACACCATGCTTGAAAGTTTTGTCATCATCTGACATGTAACACACTTTCCCACTATGTTGGTTACATCCTCAACATCTTAGGCCAAAATAAATGTTCTTAAAGCACCTCCAAAGTTTTGGTAATGGAAAAATGACCCACCAAACCACCACCGTGAGCTTCACGAATCAGCACCTCTCGTATTGCATGTTTAGGGACACAAAGGTGATTGCCTTTTGATGCCTTTATGGGATTGATTAAGTGAGTAGGTTTGGTTTTAGGTTAATTAAGCTAGAATAAAAACCATAAATGATACGTGTATGGGAAGAAATGGATAGATTAGTAACAAATCAAGACCTACTAAGTTGTATACCGGTGAAAACAATCCAACACATATTTGATTGAATGCGTATCAAGTCAAGAACACGTCTCGACTATGACAAGTAGTGAACTATAATTATAATTCGAAGTGAATAAATGTTCTTTTAATTAAAATTTCTTCTATCTCTTTTTTTTGTGCATAAAATTGGCTTATATGAAGCCTTTATTAAAAAGTTGGTGGTTACAAGCCACCCAACCAACTACTTAGTAAAACTAATAATGAAAATTAAAGAAAATCATGAAACCAAACAAAAAAAAATGTCTAACACAAATAAATGGAATGGATCGTCACTCGAATATGTTTGGTTGTAATTAGCAACCGCGAGTGGGGTCGTCAACCCGTATCTTATTCATACACGACTTCCTCGCACACACGGGATTAACAGTTACATGTCAGAGGACTTCCACTAAGATCACCAATCTTAGATGATGAATAGAGTAGCTCATGTAGACTTTGAGGGCTTTCTATAGTTCTAATAACAAAAGCATTTTCGTGTCTAAAACCCTAAGTTACTAGACTTTAATTTTAAAACATTACTCCTAATTTCATAATATTTAGGCAGTATAATAGCTATAACTCGAGGTAAAACCAGGTTTTATCTTGACATAAAACCAACAATAATAACATAGAACATACCAGGTTTTATCTTGACATAAAACCAACCATAATAATATACAACATGCCAGGTTTTATCTTGACATAAAACCAACAATAATAACATACAACATACCAGGTTTTATCTTGACATAAAACCAACAATAATAACATATAACATACTTAACAAATGATATATATATATATATATATATATATATATATATATATATATATATATATATATATAACATCCGAGTAGAACTTTGGGTCTATCACACAACATAGTATAAACAGAACCCCAGAGTATAACTCACAAGTTACATCACACACACACACTAACATGCTAGCAAGTTGAACATAATTGTGTGATTTCAAAATATCATATATATACTTTAGGAATATATGAGACAAAACAACTATATCCCGTTTAATATAACTATATATGTTGATACGAACATACTATTATATAAACATAATATTAACTTTTATTCAATATTTAGCATGCGTTTCCCCTCGAAAATATTAGAAAGTAGGGCCATGAAACCCACTTTAATATCGTGCTTTGACGGAATCTAATCTGAAAACGTTTAGCGGTTCGCGATCAACGGACTCGGGATACAAGATGGCTTCAACAAATGACAGAGGAGAGAAAGAAATGGTGTAAGAAGAGAAGAGGCCGGACTTTCTACTTATAGGTTGTCCAAGCCAACTTCAATTCGTGAACTTAAGATTCACATCGTGAATCTGAGCTGAGTCGGGTTGTAGGCTTGCCATTTGCGTACTAGCTTCGAAATGTGTCACGATTCTAGTTTCACATCGTGTCTTTCATTTTCACGTCGTGAGGATTCAACACCTCATGCCCGTAGACTTCGCATGTGTTTTCTAGACTGAAAATGTGTCCTGGACTAATTTTACGTTGTGAATCTAAGGTTCTCGTCGTGAATCCAGACAGCTAGGGTTTCCTGCCACGTGCCATGCTCTAAGATAGCTATTACTTCAGAAGGTCGCAACTTTTGCATACGAACTCTGTTTTTGACTTTATTTATATGCACGCGTAGGTAATTCCAAGTACTACAACTCTCTAATAGATTCCAATAGCTTATTCTAAGCCTATTTTAAATTTATCTAGCTATAAGTATCTATAGCGTCAGAATTTATCATAACTTCTTCACGCGAAGTCAGATTTAAACGTTCTCTATGTTTTTGGATACGTATTTATACTATAAAGTATGTATGAAAGACCATACTTGTATTAAAATTATGATGAAATACATAGTAAGTTTACTACATTATTTGTTTAACAAAATCACATTACTTGATTAACCTAATCACATGTGACAATCGTCAATCTTGAGTCAAGTCAAATCATCAAGTCAAGACCGGTCAACTCGATTAAACCTTGTGTATTAGGGTTTGTGTTATGTTTATACTGTATAACTTGCTATATTAATGGGAAAACATCACTTGAGAAAAGTCTTGTGTTAAAAATTTTCTAAACCCTAGTTCTAATCAATGAACTAGAACGATAAAACAATGTTGCATACTCATCGGGAGTGTGTAAGATCCTTAAACAAGGCTTAACAGGGTTCACGAACCATACATTTCGATGCCGGACACTCACAACTATCCCACATGGAACCTCTCTCAATCGTTTCCACACTCTCTCTCTATGTCAAACCTCTCCCAAATCTCTCCAAGTATGCGAAATCTCTCTCAAATATCTCTCTGTATTAGAAATCTCTCCAAGAATGTCAAATCTCTCCCAAATCCCTCTAAGTATGTGAAAACTCTCGCAAATATCTCTTTGTATGAGAAATCTCTCCAAGAATGTCAAATCTCTCCAAGTATGCGAAATCTCTCTCAAATATCTCTCTGTATTAGAAATCTCTCCAAGAATGTCAAATCTCTCCCAAATCCCTCTAAGTATGTGAAAACTCTCGCAAATATCTCTTTGTATGAGAAATCTCTCCAAGAATGTCAAATCTCTCCCAAATCTCTCCAAGTATGCGAAATCTCTCCCGAATCTCTCTCAAATAGTTCCCGTAACTTTTTAGAATCATTTGGGTCATTCCGACGCTTAACCGTGTCAAAAACAGCTTAAAACGGGGTAAAAACGAGAAAAATAGACATTAGGAACCGAAACCAAGAGAGAAGCTTCTTAGGACCCGAAGGTCCTCTTAGGGACTGAGAGCAAGAGGAGCCGAACCGAACCCTCCTGATGCCGAACCGAACCCTCCTGATGCCGAACCGAACCCTCCTGAGCCGAACCGAACCCTCCTGATGCCGAACCGAACCCTCCTGAGCCGAACCGAACCCTCCTGAGCCGAACCCGAAGGTACTGTTCACCACTAACCGAAACCGAACCCTGCTCAAGAGGAACCGAACCGAAGGTACTGTTCACCAACCGAACCGAAGGTACTGTTCACTACAGTACGTTCGGTTCTGACATTCTCGCCTCCTATTCCCGAACCGAACCCCACCCTCGCTACTGACCCTTCGGACCGAACCCTCGCCCATCGCTTCTCGCGTCTGACTCGCCCCTTTCGTTTCCCTCTGTTCGTTTCCGGCTACAGTCCTCAGCGTGGACCGGGTCTCGGCCTAGGGACCGAACCTCGGCCTAGGACCGAGAGGTCTCGCTGGGAACTCATTTTCTCCCGGTTTTCGCGTAGTTTTGCGTTTAAGGCCCGTTTTTAATTATTTTAACGTGGGAATTTCACCCAAAATCATATTTTAACATAATAAACCCTAAATATTCACAATTTAATCATATTTTCATAAAAATCTTTATTTAAATAATGAAAGCAAGTGGGTAAAGTACAAAGAGGTGGAGTGTTGACTTTGCTTTACCTTATAACACAAGCAACCACTCCCACACCCACTCTATGACCAGCCACACCTCCCCACCTTACCTAGGTCACATCAATGTCTTTTCCACTCAATTATCTCTCTTTCCCACGTTTTTGAGTGCTGAATATTCATCCTCTCTCCTCACTTCTCTCATTTGCTCTCATTTCACAAGAAGATCAAACTCTTTCATCTCTCACTTTCTCTCTCTAGAAATTTGAGATTCAAGGGCTGATCTTGAGTTTTTCCTCCACATTTGGTAAGCATAATCCATTCTCTTTATGATTATCTCAATTATCTCCACTCAAATCATGGATATCTTAGACAAACTCTCTCATAATTGTGTTAGATCTTCGAATCTTCAAGTGATTCTTCAAGTGTTCTTGGGTTGAACACTTATCTTCTTCAACACTTACCTACTGAAATCACTTAAGGTGAGTTCATACCCCTACATTTTCATGTTTTCTCAAGTTTCCAGGGGGGGAATACAAGTTAAAACACTAAGAACATAATTAAATTTTTCTAACAGCCTTCATCAGAAAAGTTCAACTCCATTCACGGACTGTTTTGGGCATCTTAATCATTTTTGTTTTCAAAACTGTACAAGGTGCAAATAGTTCAAGTTTGTAGCTTTAAAATGACTACTTGAACATCTCCATACGATTTTTCTACAATTTATGGTGATTTTTACAAAACTGCCTATCATTTCAAACAACAATCCGGACCAGTCTGTGATTATGGACATTTTCACCCAAGTTGGAGGTCATTAAAAATTGTGATAAAAATTATGAGTAAACTAGACACATTTTGTGAACTCTCAGAATTTACGGATCTAGTTTTTGACTTCGTATGATTTTTCTATGATTTTTACAAAACTGGGCAGAATTGCTAAAGTTAGCCAACAGCATGTAAATATCATAACACTTTGTAATATGTTGAGCAAAGTGTATAATCATAAGTTCTAATATTTGAATGTGTTTCCTTGTTAGTTTATCATTGTGAACTGAAACTAAGTTATTCATATTAAATATTATTCATTCATTTAGAACACGTATTATGTAACTATAAAAAGTATAGTTGGATAAATTCACAACACTAATACATTTCCATAAAAAGAATTCATACATATTATATACATTTTAGATAAACTATAATAGGTATAGTTTATGATACATCACTCAACACACGCATGCAAAAAGGGTACATTCATACAAGAAAGATTTATATCCACACACATTTCACGTAAACTTGTTAACCTATGTTGTGAGACTCTCTCTCCCCGTACGTCCGAGTGCGGGATATAATTCCTGGTAGTTATAATCAAAATCTCCTTGAGGGAGAACGTGATACTTGTATATAGATCTATATTGGGTTTGACACCCCACACCTTGCTGCTAGCTACAGTGGGACCTGCAGGTCTACGGGTGACAAATGTCATTTCATTTTCGCGACGCCTGAGAAGCGTTGTGGCAGGTTCACATAGTCACAATATGATTATAGCGACTCACCTAGGGAGATAACAATTTATAAAGTTTACGGGGTTTCATAAAACCGAAGTAGGTTTTAGGTTGATAAAGAAATTTACTTCCCATATCATTTTAAACTCACGACATTTCTACTAAGAAATGATGATTTCTTATACATTTTAGTCTTTGGTTATAAGGCTACATTTTTTTTTTGGAGTTCAAGGAAAATATCGGATTTTTCTGACACAAACGCGACATTTACACGTGATAGACTTCTACTAAGTTTATTAATAAAAGCTTATGAACTCACCAACCTTTGTGTTGACACTTTTCAAACAACTCGTATTCTCAGGAAAACACTAAACAGGTAATCAAGTGCTTTTGAGGATGGGACGTTAAGACGTCAAACTTTTCATATTTTGTCAACATATTGTAATTGATTTTGAAACATGTAATTCATACAAGTGATGTAACTTTTTCAATTATATATATGTTGGTTGTGTTTGCTTAAATTACTATTGAAATTGTGGTTATGATACTGTACATGAAGTCCTCCACCCCCGGACGTTTCCGCCATCCTTGGTTTGGGGGTGTGACATCACATGTGATTGTTGTTGACCTATTTTGACGGTTGTTACATTCTCCCCCCGTTGAAATAATTTCGTCTCGAAATTTATCTTGTGGATGGGGTATTGCTAAATAGTTGGGGTATTTTTTCTTCATTTGATCTTCACCTTCCCAAGTAAATTATGGTCCTCATAAAGAGTTACATCGAACTTTCATTATAGGGATACGACTTTGTTTTGATCGTTTGACTTCTTGAACCATGATTTCGACATGTTCTTCTACAAAGTTAAGTTTGATATTAACTTGTATCTCATCGAGATGTACAACAAAAGTGTCATCGGATAGACATCTTTTGAGATTTGATACGTGGAAAACATCGCGTATATTGCTTAACTCTTGAGGTAACCTAAGTTGGTATGCGACCGAACCAATTCTTGCTAGAATTTCAAAAGGTCCTTCATATAGCAGGTTAAGTTTACCTCTTTTCCCGAATCGAATCACACCTTTCTAAGGAGATACCTTCAAAATTACTTTATCTCCAACTTGGAATTCCAAAGGTTTATATCTTACGTCAGCATAACTCTTCTAACGATCACGTGCAACCTTTAATCGATCCTTAATTTGCACAATCTTTTCAAATGTCTCGTGGATTATTTCTAGCCCTGTTCGTAAGGTATCGCCCATATCTTCTCTGGCCAATTGTGTATCTCCAACTTCTACCAACATACTAGGGAACAACATTTTCATCCATAATGTGACAACCCGACATTTTTACATTGTGAAATCAATCCATATATCTATAATTCACGTGAAATTAGCATTTTTTAGTAAGAAGTTGGGTCCGTACGACTGTCTTAGGCTTAGTATATCACAAATGTGGGCCATAGGAAGGATTAGGAAGGGTGTTGCATCATAAAACCTAGCCAAACACACCAAGAGAGGTGTGTGCGGCCGCACACTAGTATGTGCAGCCAGCCAGCCACACACCCAACCGCAAACCCCTTCAGCCTCACACCCAACCCTATATATAGAAGAGAACCCCTTCCATTCACTTTTGGCTGCACTCTCTTCCTCTCTCTACTTTCTCTCTCTCTCTCAAAACATCACCTAAAAACACCTAGAAGGCCTCCAAAGCAGGAAGAACATCATCTTTCAACTTGTTATAGAGGTAAAACAGTTGAATCCAAGCCCAAAACTCAAAATGTTCTTCGTGTTCTTCACTCCTTGAAGGAGTGCGGATGCATACCTTCATCAAGTGGCCGCACATATCCAAAGCACCCTCTAAAGTGAGAGTACGGCCACATAATCGACATATAGGACTCAAACAAGGAGTGTACGGCTGCACATCCCTGTGTACGGCCGCACACCCCTGTGTACGGCCTCACATTCTAGTGTGCAGCCTCACACACAAGTCTGGCTGCATTCCCCAGCCGCACACTCATTTTTATGGTTATACACCCACCCTAATACTCAAATTTAGCCTTAAACTTGCATAAATCATTGAGTATAGAATACGTGACACTTAGTCCTAGTGATTCCAAGTCCTTAGGGTAATTTCTCATCATTTTAGTCATGAAACACCCTAGCCCTAACTTATATATGTGTCACCATATGATTAATAGGGGCTACTTGCATTCAGAGCATCCGTTGACACTCGACACTCATAACGATAGCACACTTGAACCCTACGTCAAACGGTGAGTTCATACCCCCTTAATTGACCTTTCAAATGTTTTAATTGTTTTATGGGGGGGGGGATACAAGTTGAATCCAATAGATTGCAAAACTAATCACACATGATTAATGGCTTACTGTCATAAAAAAATTTACATTTTAAAGTGTATTATCAGAAATTATTGTAACTGTTTACCAAACTCATTTTCACAAATCAATTGTCTTAAAACCATTTTAATATTTTCAAAACCTAAAATTTATTTTCCAAATTATATCTACACTTATATAATTATATAAATTGGTATTAAAGGACTTAGAACTGATAACTGACCTTATTTCCTGTTCTTGTTTGATTGTGGGCTTAGGGTATTAGGTTATCTGTTCGACTGTCATTTAATATTTAGTTATATATCTTGTATATTTTTGTTAGATATAAAAGTTTTCATTCTAGATCGATACTTCTACATACCAACGACACTAAATCAAGGACTCATTTTAACTATAATAGGTATAGTTAAGGATTACTACTCATTTTGATATCACTATGATACACACTATGGACAGTACAAGTATAAGGCTATATGTACAATGTGAGGAGAACGGTATACACTATACACTATACTAAGAGAACACCATATACCATACGTAAGAGAATATTATAACAAAATGTGATGCACTATCTCTCTATACGACCTATCGATATGCGATCGTGGGATAACCATCTCCTTCTGGAGGGAGAGTGACTACTACGTGTACAAATCTATACGGGATGGATTTTCCCCCCATCCTGACTGCTAGCTACAGTCTGAGCCTTTTGGCCCAGGGATGACAAATACTACTACACTATTGGTGACCTGGAGGGTCAGCCACTATACTACTATCACTCAGTATGATCTCATACGATTTCACATTTAAACTTTAATTCAAACACATCCCAAGGTGTATACAAAATTAACACTAACCGGAGTATACATTCACTATTATATTTAACCGGTAGGGGCACTGCTGGAGTGAAACCCTATTCCTTCTCTATAGTGAACGAGTTTAAAGCTGTATTTTCATTATTGACACTCTCATTAGAAGACTATTATCTTTACAAAGAAACGAACTTACAAATAACCTAGTTTTGGTGAATACTACTTTTGTTGGAAAATATAGGATTTTCTATGAATCAAGCTACTTTCAAATTTTGATAACAGTCATTTCACTACAAGATGGTAAACACTTTTATACAAGCAACGACACTAAATACTTATGAACTCACCAGCTTTATGCTGATACTCGTTTTCAAAATAACTTGTATTCTCAGGTCAAAAATAAACAGGTACTGATGCAGCTTTTGGGAATATGGAGCATATATAAGACTCATCTTTTATTTTGTTTATACTTTTGGTGTATACATAAATGTACAGAACACGTTTGTATTAAAATTATTATACTAATGCAATGGATGTGGTTGCTTGTTTTTACTATTATGCATTGTTATGATACTGAACATGAAGTCCTCCACCCCAGAACGTATTCCGCCGTTCTCGGTTTTGGGGTGTGACACATAAAGAGCCTCAAACGGTGCAACTTTGATGCTAGTGATCAGACTATTGTTGTAGGAAAACTCAATTAACGGTAAATGAGTATCCCATGCATTTCCAAAGTCTAATACACAGGCTCAGAGCATATCTTCTAAAGTTTGAATAATCCTCTCACTCTGACCATCAGTCTGTGGATGGTAAGCTATGCTCATATCTAGACGTGTTCCTAAGGATTTTTGTAGTGATTTCCAAAATCGTGAAGTGAATCTACCATCTTAATCAGAAATAATAGAAATCGGAACTCCAGGAAATCTTACAATCTCCTTGAGATAAATTCTAGTAAGCTTCTCCATCTTTTCGTTCTCCTTAATTGGTAAGCAATGGGCGGACTTAGTCAATCTATCGACTACTACCCAAGTAGTGTCAAAGCCACTAGGAGTCTTGGGTAATTTGGTGATGAAGTCCATTGATATATGCTCCTATTTCCATTCAGGTATTTCAGGTTGTTGAAGTAAACCTGAGGGCTTCTAATGTTCTACCTTTACTTTAGAACAAGTTAGGCATTTTCTCACATAAGTGGTAATCTCGGCCTTCATGTTTGGCCACCAATAATGTTCCTTTAAGTCTAAATACATCTTGTCAGAGCCTGGATGTACAGAATATCTAGACTTATGAGCTTCTTCTAAGACCAAGTCCCCGAATCCACCGAACAAAGGCATCCAAATTCAGTTCATAAAGTGTCGTGTTCCATCATCCTTTTGTATAAACTGCTTCTCCATTCCCCACAAATCTTCATTTTTGATGTTTTCTTCTTTCAGGGCTTCGAGTTGAGCTTCTTGAATTCGTGCAGTAAGGTTAGAATGGATAGTTATAGTTAATGCTTGTACCCGAAAGGGTTTAATATATTCTTTTCGGCTCAAGGCATCTGCTGCCACGTTTGCCTTCCCAGGATGATAATGAATCTCACATTTGTAATCATTCAACAATTCGACCCATCTTCGTTGTCTCATGTTAAGATATTTTTGGCCGAAGATGTGTTGTAGATTCTTATGATCGGTAAAGATAGTACATTTTGTACCATATAAGTAATGTCTTCAAATTTTTAGTGCAAAAACTACACCTTCCAACTCAAGATCACGGGTAGTGTAATTATTCTCATGTACCTTAAGTTGTCGTGATGCATAGGTAATAACTTTTCCTCTTTGCATGAACACACATCACAATCCTTGATTTGATGTGTCGCAATATACGATGAAATCTTCTTTCCCATCTGGAAGGAATAGGATTGGTTCACTACACAACATTTTCTTTAATTTATGAAAAGCAGCTTTTTGTTTATCTTCCCAGTTGAACTTCACATCTTTCTGGGCTAGTGTTGTAAGTGGTTTGGCCATTTTCGATAAATTTTCAATGAATCTACTGTAATAGCCAGCAAGTCCTAAGAATTTGAGCACTTTTGTTGGCATCTTTGGTGATTCCCAATTCTTGATTGCTTCAACCTTGGATGGTCAACATGAATCCCCTTATTACTAACTACATGACCTAAAAATTGTATTTCTAATCCAAAATTCACATTAGAGAACTTGGCATACAATGTGACAACCCGAAATTTCCATTTGTACGAACATTATCTATTCAATAAGAGCTAGTCCAGTTTCTGTAAATTTCAGACTTGTCCGAACAAGTTTGTGTACATTAGGGTTTACGTTTCTGGACGTATCAGGAGAGTGGATGCTCCTGTAATTGTGAAACTTGAACATTTTAAGTTTCATAATGTTATAGTCCGACTTCCGGAATAAAAATATTTTCTGTCAAAATATTCCAGGACTATAAATAGATTTCTGAATTTTATTAATTCATTATTCACAATTCCAACTAGAGAAAAGCCAATTCTCTCTGACGGATCTTCGGGTTTTCATCCCGGATTGTGAGTTTACTTTCCTAAACGTGTTTTAATACTTGTTATATGCTTTGTAACATCATTTATATGTCTAAACTGCAAGATCCGAGAGTTTACCGCCCAAGAACGTTCTTGGGGAGTAAACTCCAAAACGGAGCCTAAAGGCTTCCTAGTCCTGATTCCGTGTTAGACAACTTTTTTAGGGGTTAAGGTATGGACATTTGAGACTAAAAAGCAACCAAGAAACACAAGTTATTGGAGTTTACGGCCAAGGAACTTCCTTGGGCCGTAAACCCCTTTTTATGGGTCAAAAATGCCCTAACTTGCCTCCTTGAGCCTAAGGACTTTAACCACTAATACTTGTGCTTATTTTGGACTTCAAAACACTTCAAAATGATAGAATTATAGGAGTTTACGGCCAAGGAAGGATCTTGGGCCGTAAACCCCTTTTCTAAGGGTGAAATGCACCACAAACACCCCTAAGGCCTTAAGACCATTTACCTTGAACACATGGGACTTGAATGGGGATCAAAAGACTTCATAATCACTCCTTAAAAGGAGTTTACGGCCAAGGAACATATCTTGGGCCTTAAACTCCAAGTGATGACCTAAATGTGTGCATCTTGTCCCTATTAGCCTTAGATAAAATCATCGAAGCCATCCTTGATGTGCAAGTGCCTCAAATGAATTAAAATCCATCACCCATAGGAGTTTACGGCCGTAAACTCTAGGGTATATGGACTATAGGCCGTAAACTCCCCTATGGAGCATTCTAGGGCCTTAAACTACTTCATGTATTATTCCAACAAAGCTAGGAGTGTACTTGGATCAAAATAACACTTTAACACACCCAAAACCACCATATGAGGAGTTCACGGCCATAAACCCATGAGTTTACGGCCGTAAACTCCAAAGGGTGGGGTTTGTTGGGTGGTGAACTCTTATGCAAGGCCATTTGATGTTTCAAACCCTTTTGCCTTGTCCCGTATCAACTTAGATGCAACCATTAGGACCTATAACACTTATACAAAGTGTATACATGTTCCTAATTGTGTTAACTTACTTTGTTAAGTTATTATGTGGCTAATTAGTTATATACATGCTTATTATATGATAACTAGGCTCGAACATGTGAACAAGTCTCCGTTTGACACTTAGCACGATACCCGATACATCAATTCAATCTACTCACCACAAGTGAGTTTATACCCCTTTAATCAACCTTTGAAATACTTTTAAATGTTTTAAATACTTTATGGGGGGAATACAAGTCAAATACTTATAGTTATTACATCAATCACTTGTGATTGCATTAATCACATGTGATTAATAACTAGAAAACCAATGATTTTATCACTGTTCAACTGTTTATCAAACTGTTTCGCTTCAAATGTTTTACAAACTCTTTTTACTTATCAAATGCTTTTATTAAACTTTGTTTTATTTCTTATAAATTGCATGCCCATATATGTATATATATATATATATATATATATATATATATATATATATATATATATATATATATATATATATAAGAAATGTTTAAAGGGCTTAGGAAGGCCATCCGCCCTATTTCCTTTTCGCGCACTGAGATGTGGTCTGGTGGGATTTCGGGTGACCATCCGAAGGTCGTTTCAATATTAGTTATATATCATATATACATGTATAGACATAAAAGTACTTCCATATTCATATTCATTAGTACATCAATAGTTAGTTACCATCGGGGTAACACAATACATATACATATGCTAGAAACAATACATATACAATGATGCTAGAAACAATACATATACATATACATATACTAGAAACAATACATATACAATGATGCTAGAAACAATACATATACATATACTAGAAACAATACATATACAATGATGCTAGAAACAATACATATACAATGATGCTAGAAACAATACATATACAACTATACTAGAACGAGAAACAATACATATACATGAATATTTTATTATTGTGACTTAAATCGGAGCATGACTTAACTGTCATGGCTTGAGTTGTAGCCAGAATTCTCTTGAAGGGAGAGCGTGAGTTTGCGTATAGATCTATACTGGATTGACAATCCTACACCTTGCTGCTAGCTACAGCCGGACCTGCAGGTATGCGGGTGCCAAACGTCATTCCGTTATTACGACCATTCATTTGTCGTTGTTACTAGTCGATAGTATGGTGCAATTTATCACGTAATGCCTTAATATAAATCTGGTTTAAGGTAGTTAGTACAACAGTAGTTCTTATAATACAAGGCTACAGTACTACAATAATTTACCCATTGCATATTTTTAGTGATAACCTCACTTAAACATTTATGTACAAACTATATTTTGTTAAATGATAGTTACATTTGGGAAATTACACATTTTTACATCAAACGAGCATACAAAACAGTTAAGCCTTGGTAGAAGGCTACTTTAATAGAAAATATAGGTTTTTCTGAGAGATTCAAACTTTTACAAACAATTGCAAACCTTTACATACATTTTACAAACTTATACTTTATACATGTTCAAACATTTTGGATGACAAATACCGACACTAAAATACTTATGAACTCACCAGCTTAATGTTGATAAACTCTTTCAAAATAACTTGTATTCTCAGGTCATCAGTAGACAGGTACCGAGGCCAGCTTTTGAGAAGATGGAGCGCATTCAAGACTCATCTTATTATTTTGATATACGTTATTTTTGGTGTCTATAATGTACAGAACACACTTGTATTAAAATTATATATTTAATACAATGGATGATGTTGTTTGCTTATTTACATTTACTGTGTTGTGATACTTACATGACGTCCTCCACCCCAGAACGTTTCCGCCGTTCTTGGTTTTGGGGTGTGACAGATTGGTATCAGAGCATTGTTTATAGTGAATCAAGTTTATCAACCCATAAAAGATATACTAAACTATAAACCGATTTGGGATTAAAACACTCTGACCAAGAGTCTATACTTAAAATACTAAAATATTTAATTAAGTATACTAGTCTACATTCATACTAAAACCAGTGTCACAACGACAAGAACAAAAGTATTACGATTGTTAAATA
The DNA here is from genome assembly GCF_052625555.1 of Lactuca saligna. Lineage (NCBI taxonomy): Eukaryota > Viridiplantae > Streptophyta > Magnoliopsida > Asterales > Asteraceae > Lactuca > Lactuca saligna. Next base: position 245,215,327 of record NC_136420.1, on the reverse strand, counting down.
TCACAGGTAAGCTCGGGGATATATGGTCAGTCCTGGGAATGGCATAGCCTGATCAACTATGCTGGTCCGAGGAGTGATTAGCATATGCCCTAGAATGGTTGTGATGTGTTAACAAGTCTAAAAACTTACCAACAATACCACAAGAAGATTCGATAGAACCTAAACTTAAAATACTATAGGTGTATTTTGTACTACCAACTACTTGTATACTATATCTTTATACCTCTCTTCTCGCGTAGATCTAAATGGCTGGATTCCATCACGGCGACCCGTACTTTCCAAATGAAGGCAACGCAGGATGGCTCGAAGTAGAGTCTGACGATGAACACCCAATCCCATTGGATGATCATCAAGCTGAAGGCTTCTCAGATGGATCAGACTCTGAGCCTGAAGTCAACAACCTACCTCCAGTAGGTCAAGCCCCGAACAACAACCCTCGACCAGCTTTTCTAGGTTCCACTCCCTTATGGGTAGATAACTTGAATCGCTGGAGTGACGAACAGGGTCAACCCTTACCGTACTTTGGGGACCGAACCTTTTACAACGTCAGCGATGGTGGCTCTGTTGACCGAGCTCTACCTGTCATTATCCGTAGAATAGCTCGTAATGTCGAGCAAGGTCGAGCAGCCATCGACCGGGTCGTGGAGATTGATGACAACTCTGGTGTCAACACAGTCCGCATTCGCCGTCTCAAAGAAGATATGGAACGGACCCGAAGAACCAATGAAACTCTGCAGCAACGTCTGGTTGCCTCTCAAGCTGAAGTCATGGAACTTCGAGCTCGTCAAAGGGCTCATGAACGACACCTTCAAGAGGTGGTACGTCAAATGAGAGACCTCAGGGTTCTCCCGAGGAATACTCATCGCCGTTAGATGATGTCTAGTACATCATTATCTTTTGGGTTAAGGATTAGCCTTTTAACATCTGTGCTCTAAGTAGCACTTATCTGTAAAATATTCCTAACTTTCAGTACTCTAATTAGGAATCTAAGAATTGTCAAACTTTCTGTATGGTATGATGTAAGACCTACTGTTAGGTCAATTTTCATTGAACTCGTTACATCAGTAATACCAGTATTATTGACAACTACCTACTCTGTGGGATGAATCTTTACTTTTGGGATTTCCTACACATCTTTCTGGTTATGAACACAAACACTCATTCAATTGTTGGGCTATGGTTAGTTAGTCCATGTGTCATTCGCACATTACTTACAAATTGATTCTTACCACTTTTCTCATCTTTATAAACTTATAGTTGAAAGATGCCTCCTCACAAATCTACCCGGAATAACCCTACACCTCCACCACCCCCGGTCATTGATACAGCAGCCCTAAATTCTGTCGTAGCTGCAGTAGTGGCAACTGCCATGGCACAGTATCACTCTACTGATGCCAACAGAGGTGGAACCCCGGTTAACTCCATTCCGGTTGAAACTCCTGTGCGCTCGAGAGAGTGCTCTTACAAGGATTTCACCAACTGTAAGCCGAAACCCTTCCATGGGACTGGCGGAGTCATTGCTCTCTCGCAATGGTTCGAGAAGACTGAATCAGTCTTCGAAATTTGTTCTTGCCCTGCTGCGAGCAAAGTCAAATATGCCGCATGCACCTTCGAAGGGAAGGCACTGACGTGGTGGAACAGCCACGTTAAATCTCTAACTCTCGTCGTGGCCAACGACATAGGCTGGGATACGATGAAAGACCTCATGATTGAGGAATACTGCCCGAGGGGCGAGATCCAGAAACTGGAACAGGAGCTTTGGAGCCTGACCATGAAGGGCACCAACATCATTACTTACACCGCCAGATTTAGCGAACTGGTGGCCCTCTGCCCTAATATGGTTCCCACTGAAGGGAAGAAGATTGAAAGGTACATATGGGGGCTAGTTCCTCCGTATCAAGGGAATGTTCTATCATCAAACCCCGCTACCTTCGATAGTGCCAAGCGACTGGCACAACGACTCATTGACCATAGTGTCAAAACCCCTACAACCACAACAACCCTAGCCATCTCAGAACCCTCCAAACCCGCTGACACCAAGCGGAAGTTCTGGGATGACATGAAGAGGCAGCGAGCTGCCAAGAAGCAGCAAATTGTGGCGGTACATGCTGCGGTAACCCCTGCTGCTACTGCTCCGACGAAGCAGTATGCTGGAAGTTTGTTGAAGTGCAACAAATGCAACTTCCACCACAACGGCCCCTGCCGTGAAATGCAGTGCTCTAACTGCAACAGGAAAGGACACATCGTCCGTTTCTGTAAATTCCCGGCGCAACCGATCACGCAAGTCCCTGGCTCTGGCGCGAGCCCAACTTGCTATGGATGTGGCGAAACAGGCCACTATAAGAGGGACTACCCCAAAGCGAGAAATGCTGGAGGAGCAGGGAGGGTACTAGCTATAGGCCACGGGGAAGCAGTCGCTGACCCGACAGTGGTGACTGGTACGTTCCTCCTCGATAACTCCTATGCATGCATTCTGTTCGATAGTGGAGCGGAGCGAAGCTTCGTAAACCACAAATTTGCTCGCATGCTTAAACCACAACCACATGCACTTAAAGAACAATTCACAGTAGAAATGGCTAGCGGCAAAACAGAAAACACCAATAGCATATACTTAGGATGTATCCTAACCCTAGATAACCATTCATTCCCCATCGACCTCATGCCGGTCGCAATAAAAAGTTTCGACGTCATCATCGGCATGGATTGGTTGAGTCTTCATCGCGCCGACATCATGTGCTTTGAGAAAGCAGTCCGACTAAACCTTCCGTCTAACAAAACTCTTATAGTCTACGGCGACAAACCTGGTGCGAGTCTTCGCATTATATCAAGTATTCAAGCACAGAAATATCTGCGCAAAGAATACCACGCATTCCTTGCTCACGTCGTCGACACGAACCTCGAAACGAAAGAACTCAAGAACATTCCAGTAGTGAGCGACTTTCCCGAAAGTTTCCCAGAAGAACTACCTGGATTACCTCCGCAACGACAGGTCGAGTTCAGAATCGACTTAGTCCCAGGAGCTACCCCAGTAGCCAAATCGCCCTACCGATTAGCACCAGCGGAGATGTAGGAATTATCTGGTCAACTTAACGAACTACTCAGCAAGGGATTCATAAGACCAAGCTTCTCACCTTGGGGAGCACCGGTCTTGTTCGTTAAGAAGAAAGACGGATCATTCCGTATGTGTATCGACTACAGAGAACTCAACAAACTGACGGTCAAAAATCGTTACCCTCTACCTCGCATAGACGATCTATTTGACCAACTGCAAGGGGCGAACTATTTCTCCAAAATTGATCTAAGATCCGGATATCACCAGTTACGAGTGCTAGAGGAGGATGTTCCCAAGACAGCATTCCGAACTCGTTACGGACACTACGAGTTCGTGGTGATGCCATTCGGATTGACCAATGCACCAGCAGTTTTCATGGACTTGATGAACAGAGTATGCCGACCTTACTTGGATCAGTTTGTCATCGTTTTCATTGACGACATCCTGATCTACTCCCGAAGTAAGGAAGAGCATGGCGATCACCTACGACTAGTTTTAGGAACTTTACGAACGGAGAAACTTTATGCGAAGTTCTCAAAATGTGAATTTTGGATCCGAAGAGTTGAATTCTTAGGACACGTGGTAAGCGAAGAGGGAATCCACGTGGACCCATCCAAAATTAAAGCCATTGAGAACTGGTCAGCACCCAAGACGCCGACAGAATTTCGTCAATTTCTAGGCCTTGTTGGTTACTACCGCCGATTCATTCAGAACTTCTCCCGAATAGCGAAACCTATTACAACCCTGACCCAGAAAGGCGTGGCCTTTGACTGGGAAGAGAAACAAGAGAGAGCGTTCCAAACGCTCAAACGAGCCTTGTGCACCGCGCCAATACTATCTCTCCCCGAAGGGATAGAAGACTTCGTAGTCTATTGCGATGCATCGAACCAAGGGCTCGGGTGTGTTCTGATGCAACGAGGTGAGGTCATCACCTACGCCTCCCGACAGTTGAAGACACATGAAGTTAACTATACGACACACGATCTTGAACTGGGAGCAGTGGTGTTTGCTCTGAAGATCTGGAGACATTACTTGTATGGAACGAAGAGCACTATCTTTACCGACCACAAGAGTTTACAACACATATTCGATCAGAAGGAGCTCAACATGAGACAACGATGGTGGGTCGAGCTACTCAGTGATTACGAATGCGATATTCGTTATCATCCGGGTAAAGCCAACGTAGTAGCAGACGCCCTGAGTCGGAAAGAATATTCTGGTTGCAAGGTCAACTCATTATCAATAACCATCCATTCACACTTGTCTAACCAAATTCAGGCGGCCCAACTTGAAGCCATGAAACCTGAAAATGTGATGAGTGAATCCCTTAGAGGAATGGACAAGAATTTAGAAGCCAAGGGTGACGGAGCCTTATACTTCATGGATCGGATCTGGACATCGAAACACGGTGGTTTCCGAGACTTAGTCATGACCGAGGCGCACAACACTCGGTATTCCGTCCACCCAGGTTCAGATAAGATGTATCTGGATCTTAAAAAGCTATACTGGTGGCCTAATATGAAAGCAGAGATTGCTACCTTTGTGAGTAAATGCCTTACTTGCGCAAAGGTAAAGGTCGAGTACCAAAAGCCCTCTGGTTTATTGCAACAACCAGAGATCCCAGAATGGAAGTGGGAGCGGATCACTATGGATTTCATAACCAAGTTGCCCAAGACAACGGGTGGACTTGATACCATATGGGTCATCGTTGATAGATTGACCAAGTCTGCACACTTCCTGCCTATCAAAGAAACCGACAAGATGGAGAAACTTACGAGAACATACATTAGGGAAATCGTACGACTACATGGTGTGCCTATATCCATTATCTCCGATCGAGATAGTAGGTTCACCTCAAGATTCTGGCAATCACTGCAACATTCCCTAGGAACAAGGCGGGACATGAGCACAGCCTACCATCCACAGACTGACGGTCAGAGTGAGAGGACAATCTAGACTTTAGAAGATATGGTGCGTGCTTGTGTAATTGACTTTGGAAAAGCGTGGGATACTCATTTACTCCTCGTCGAATTTTCCTACAACAACAGTTATCACACGAGCATAAAAGTAGCACCATTTGAAGCTCTCTACGGCCGAAAGTGCAGATCCCCTCTGTGCTGGGCTGAGGTGGGTGATACCCAATTAGCTAGAGGGCAAGCTTCCGACAGTACCCTCACTGGTCCGGAAATCATTCGGGAAACAACAGAGAAGATCGTTCAGATCCGTGAACGATTGAAAGCCTCTAGAGACCGACAAAAGAGCTACGCTGATAAACGCAGAAAACCTTTGGAATTTCAGGTGGGAGACCGAGTCCTTCTCAAAGTCTCACCCTGGAAGGGCTTGATACGCTTCGGTAAGCGTGGGAAGCTTAATCCTAGGTACATAGGGCCTTTCGAGATTCTCGCAAGAGTCGGCCCCGTAGCTTACAAACTTGATCTACCCAACACACTTCGTAACGTACATTCTACATTCCACGTATCTAACTTGAAAAAGTGTCTGTCCGACGAGACTCTCGTAATCCCACTAGACGAGATCGAGATCAATGAGAGCCTCAACTTCGTGGAAGAACCTGTAGAGATCATGGACCGTGAGGTCAAGCAGACGAAGCAAAGCCGTATCCCTATCGTGAAGGTTCACTGAAACGCCAAGTGAGGACCAGAATTCACTTGGGAACATGAGGATCAGATGAAACTGAAATATCCTCATCTTTTCGCTTAGTTATTTGTAACTTCTTATTTGCTTAAATTCTAATTTCGGGATGAAATTCCTTCTAACGGGGGGATGATGTGACAACCCAAAATTTCCATTTGTACGAACATTATCTATTCAATAAGAGCTAGTCCAGTTTCTGTAAATTTTAGACTTGTCCGAACAAGTTTGTGTACATTAGGGTTTACGTTTCTGGACGTATCAGGAGAGTGGATGCTCCTGTAATTGTGAAACTTGCACATTTTAAGTTTCATAATGTTATAGTCCGACTTCCGGAATAAAAATATTTTCTGTCAAAATATTCCAGGACTATAAATAGATTTCTGAATTTTATTAATTCATTATTCACAATTCCAACTAGAGAAAAGCCAATTCTCTCTGACGGATCTTCGGGTTTTCATCCCGGATTGTGAGTCTACTTTCCTAAACGTGTTTTAATACTTGTTATATGCTTTGTAACATCATTTATATGTCTAAACTGCAAGATCCGAGAGTTTACCGCCCAAGAACGTTCTTGGGGAGTAAACTCCAAAACGGAGCCTAAAGGCTTCCTAGTCCCGATTCCATGTTAGACAACTTGTTTAGGGGTTAAGGTATGGACATTTGAGACTAAAAAGCAACCAAGAAACACAAGTTATTGGAGTTTACGGCCAAGGAACTTCCTTGGGCCGTAAACCCCTTTTTATGGGTCAAAAATGCCCTAACTTGCCTCCTTGAGCCTAAGGACTTTAACCACTAATACTTGTGCTTATTTTGGACTTCAAAACACTTCAAAATGATAGAATTATAGGAGTTTACGGCCAAGGAAGGATCTTGGGCCGTAAACCCCTTTTCTAAGGGTGAAATGCACCACAAACACCCCTAAGGCCTTAAGACCATTTACCTTGAACACATGGGACTTGAATGGGGATCAAAAGACTTCATAATCACTCCTTAAAAGGAGTTTACGGCCAAGGAACATATCTTGGGCCGTAAACTCCAAGTGATGACCTAAATGTGTGCATCTTGTCCCTATTAGCCTTAGATAAAATCATCGAAGCCATCCTTGATGTGCAAGTGCCTCAAATGAATTAAAATCCATCACCCATAGGAGTTTACGGCCATAAACTCTAGGGTATATGGACTATAGGCCGTAAACTCCCCTATGGAGCATTCTAGTGCCTTAAACTACTTCATGTATTATTCCAACAAAGCTAGGAGTGTACTTGGATCAAAATAACACTTTAAAACACCCAAAACCACCATATGAGGAGTTCATGGCCATAAACCCATGAGTTTACGGCCGTAAACTCCAAAGGGTGGGGTTTGTTGGGTGGTGAACTCTTATGCAAGGCCATTTGATGTTTCAAACCCTTTTGCCTTGTCCCGTATCAACTTAGATGCAACCATTAGGACCTATAACACTTATACAAAGTGTATACATGTTCCTAATTGTGTTAACTTACTTTGTTAAGTTATTATGTGGCTAATTAGATATATACATGCTTATTATATGATAACTAGGCTCAAACATGTGAACAAGTCTCCGTTTGACACTTAGCACGGTACCCGATACATCAATTCAATCTACTCACCACAAGTGAGTTTATACCCCTTTAATCAACCTTTGAAATACTTTTAAATGTTTTAAATACTTTATGGGGGGGAATACAAGTCAAATACTTATAGTTATTACATCAATCACATGTGATTGCATTAATCACATGTGATTAATAACTAGAAAACCAATGATTTTATCACTGTTCAACTGTTTATCAAACTGTTTCACTTCAAATTTTTTACAAACTCTTTTTACTTATCAAATGCTTTTATTAAACTTTGTTTTATTTCTTATAAATTGCATGCCCATATATGTGTATATATATATATATATATATATATATATATATATATATATATATATATATATATATATATATAAGTAATGTTTAAAGGGCTTAGGAAGGCCATCCGCCCTATTTCCTTTTCGCACACCGAGATGTGGTCTGGTGGGATTTCGGGTGACCATCCGAAGGTCGTTTCAATATTAGTTATATATCATATATACATGTATAGACATAAAAGTACTTCCATATTCATATTTATCAGTACATCAATAGTTAGTTACCATCGGGGTAACACAATACATATACATATACTAGAAACAATACATATACATATACATATACTAGAAACAATACATAGACAATGATGCTAGAAACAATACATATACATATACTAGAAACAATACATATACAATGATGCTAGAAACAATACATATACAATGATGCTAGACACAATACATATACAACTATACTAGAACGAGAAACACTACATATACATGAATACTTTATTATTGTGATTTAAATCGGAGCATGACTTAACTGTCATGGTACGAGTTGTAGCCAGAATTCTCTTGAAGGGAGAGCGTGAGTTTGCGTATAGATCTATACTGGATTGATAATCCTACACCTTGCTGCTAGCTACAGCCGGACCTGCAGGTCTGCGGGTGCCAAACGTCATTCCGTTATTACGACCATTCATTTGTCGTTGTTACTAGTCGATAGTGTGGTGCAATTTATCACGTAATGCCTTAATATAAATCCGGTTTAAGGTAGTTAGTACAACAGTAGTTCTTATAATACAAGGCTACAGTACTACAATAATTTACCCATTACATATTTTTAGTGATAACCTCACTTAAACGTTTATGTACAAACTATATTTTGTTAAATGATAGTTACATTTGGGAAATTACACATTTTTACATCAAACGAGCATACAAAACAGTTAAGCCTTGGTAGAAGGCTACTTTAATAGAAAATATAGGTTTTTCTGAGAGATTCAAACTTTTACAAACAATTGCAAACCTTTACATGCATTTTACAAACTTATACTTTATACATGTTCAAACATTTTGGATGACAAAATACCGACACTAAAATACTTATGAACTCACCAGCTTAATGCTGATAAACTCTTTCAAAATAACTTGTATTCTCAGGTCATCAGTAGACAGGTACCGAGGCCAGCTTTTGAGAAGATGGAGCGCATTCAAGACTCATCTTATTATTTTGATATACGTTATTTTTGGTGTCTATAATGTACAGAACACGCTTGTATTAAAATTATATATTTAATGCAATGGATGATGTTGTTTGCTTATTTACATTTACTGTGTTGTGATACTTACATGACGTCCTCCGCCCCAGAATGTTTCCGCCGTTCTTGGTTTTGGGGTGTGACATACAACTTTTCTTTTCTTAGTAGTTCCAAGATCATTTGCAAGTGTTGACTATGTTCTTCCTTGGTTCGTGAATATATCAATATATCATCAATAAATACAATCACAAATTTATCCAAGTATGGTTTGCAAACACGATTCATGAGATCCATAAACACTGTTGTGGCGTTGGTTAATCCAAAAGACATAACTAAGAACCCATAATGACCATAACAAGTTCTGAAAGCTATTTTCGGAATATCGTTATCTTGTACCCTAAGCTGATGGTATCCTGATGTGAGATCTATCTTTGAGTAGTAGCTACATCCTTGAAGTTGATCGAATAAATCATCAATTCATGGAAGCGGGTAATGATTCTTGATCGTTAATTTGCTCAACTCCCTATAATCGATACACATTCAAAAGGATCCATCCTTCTTCTTAACAAACAAAATTTGTGCTCCGAAGGTGAAAAACTTGGTCAGATGAACCCTTTGTCAAGAAGTTCTTGTAGTTGGCTAGACAACTCTTGCATTTCGAATGGAGCCAACCTATAAGGAGATTTCGCTACTGGTGCTGCTCCTGGAATTAAGTCAATTCGAAATTCGACTTGTTGAACGGGTGGTAATCCAGGTAGATCTTCATGAAGCACATCTTGGTAGTCACATACTTGAGGTATGTCGTTGATTCCTTTCGTTTTTCTTTTCATATCTACAACGTAAGCCAAAAATGCGCTACACTTCTTATTTAGATATTTTTGGGTCTTGGTGCAAGAAATGACTTTGAGGTTCTTCCCAGATTTATCACCATAGATAATTAAAGCTTTGCCGTTAGGTGAGGGTAGTCGTATAGCTTTTTCATAGCAAAGGATTTCAGCGTGATGTAAACATAACTAGTCCATGCTGGTTATGACATCGAAACTACCAATAGACATTGGCATGAGGTTGATGTGAAAAAGGTAATTATTTAGAGTTAATAGACAATTTTCTAGTGTCACACCCCGGCATTGGCGTAGGTATTTACGAGCAGGTACAACTCTCTTTTAGACTCCAATAGCAAATTCTAAGCCTATTTTAAATTCCTTATGTTATAGAGATTTTATAGTGTTCGGTTTATCATAACTTCTTCATGCGAAGTAAGATTTAGATGTTCTCTATATTTTTGAAATCGTATGGATGTATACTTTGATTTATACCATAAAGTATGTATGAAAGTTCATATTTATATTAGAATTATCATGAAATACATAGTGATTTTACTACATTAATAGTTTAACAAAATCACATTACATGTTTGGTATAATCACATGTGATTGTTATTGACCTACTTTTTAATAGTGTTACATCTAGAATTTCATGTGTTGTTTTGGTTTGAAAGTTAGTTAAATATTTCTACTTCATAAGTTTCTTTTAATTGGCTAGACTCATGACTTAACAATTTTCTAAATGTCGAAGTTATAAAACTTCTATCAGCTCCAGAGTCAAAGAGTATAGTTGCATATAAATTATCTATGAGAAACATACCAGATACTACGGAAGGATCTTGGATAGCTTCCTTGCTTCCAATTACAAACGCTCTACCACGCCCTGCACCACCTTCATTCCTCGGCTTTGGAAATTCTTTCCTGATGTGTCCAATTTCTCCATACTCAAAACACTTTCTTCCTTCACCATTGTCTGCTCCAGCATTTGTTCTCTGATTAACTGTTGCAGGTGTTGCGCTCTTATAGTATCACATAATATGATGTTTTGAAAGAATTTATCATGGGTCAGACTCATATACTACTCTACCACTCCTTCCACTATCACATAATATGATAACATACTAGCACATAAAGCATAACATATAGTGGCATACCAGTAATTATCACAAAGACAATCATCTCAACTATAATCCACTACTAGTGGGCCGGAATTGGTGCCTTCGACCCACTTCTATAGAAAGGTAACTCGCATCGATAACTGTGGATAACTGCAAAAACTCCTGCTCTGAAATCAACCCCTCTCAGATTCCTACACATAAACATTTCCTTTAATTATCCTTCCATACTCATGACCCCTTAAGGGTCAAATTCGGTCAAAGTCAATGTCAAATTCAACACTCTGGTCAAAGTCATCCTTCCCGGTTGACTCAACCCGCCGAGTTGGCCCATCAACTCGCCGAGTTTCATAATCCATAAATGTAGCGCCACATTCTAGGTATGTATTTAAATAAGTTTATTCCTTTGTGAGGGACTCGACTAGTCCGTTGCCCGACTCATCGAGTAGAGATGGGATGAGCACGTGTATTTAGCCGGTTACTTGACGAGTCCACACGTTGGACTCGGCGAGTTTGCATGTTTGGAAGAAACCCTAATTTTAGGGTTGTGCACCTATTTAAACCCTCGTATGCACCCAAACTCGTCTCTTTCACCTCCAGAGCATCAACTAACAAACCCTATAAGTTTTGATCCATGATTTGTAACAGCTCCATGGCTCAAATCGGACCTGTATGGAAAAAGGACTGAATGAACTCGGCGAGTCCTGAGGGCGGCTCGATGAGTTATATGAAGTTAGCTGTCGACTCAACGAGTTGGAAGAACAACTCGGCGAGTCCGATGAAGTTTGCCTTAGAACTCGACGAGTTGTATGAGCAACTCGGTGAGTCGTATGAGTTTTCCCGAGTGAAGTTGTGTTTGAGTAGGATGGCTTCATTCCTTTGTAGTTACACGTAAAGTTAGCAACTTTACGTGTTCAGATGGTTCCAAGATTTTAGATCTACGAGTTAGGAACCATAGAGCGGATTCGAATGTAGTTGGAGTCTGCACGACAGAACTCGGTGAGTAGTTCCTCAGACTCGGCGAGTCTGGTCAACTGGAGGTTGGCTTTGACCAAGAGGTTGAATTTGACCAGGGGTAAAATAGTCATTTTACCCTCAATACAGTTATCAGTAATTGATTGAATGTATTTATGGAGATTGTAGCCGGGGAGATACCGGAGCAGCAGCAGACGGTTTCCAGAGCAGTTCATTTAGCAGTCAGTGTACGCGGTGAGTTTCCTTCCAGTAGGAACGGGTCTAAGGCCACAATGTCGGCCCGTTTAGCTAGTAGTAGTTTCCGGACTTCGGTCCGATGTAGTTTTTAGTATGTTTGATGCCTTCGTGGCTCAGACAGGATTTATGTACTATGTGTTCCGCGCTACGGCCCGATGCAGTATGCAGTTTATGTGTTCATGCTAGTTGATATGCTTATGCCATGCCATGTTATGCTCAGACAGTTTCCGGATTCCGGTCGGATGCAGTTAGTTCCGGACTTCGGTCCGATGCAGGGGACAAGGTCCCAGTCAGTTCCGGACTTCGGTCTGATGCAGTTTCCGGACTTCGGTCGGATGCATAGCAAAGGCCCTAGTTAATTTCTGGACTTCGGTTCAATGTAGTTTCCGGACTTCGGTCCGATGCATAGGGCAAGGCCCTAGTTAGTTTCCGAACCTCGGTGCGATGTAGTTTCCGGACTTTGGTCTAATGCAGTGGGCAAGGCCCAGTATGTGTTTATATGTTATTGTATGGTATGTGGTAGCTTGGGGGAGCTCACTAATCTTTGTGCTTACAGTTTCAGTTTTGGTTTCACGTACTTCTGCAAGTAAAGGGAAGAGCTCGGGTTGATGGCATCGCACACACCACAACTTCAGTTTGTCCTGGGAGTTGTTTTAGCTTTTCATAGATGTTATTTGATATAGTCTTGATACAGTTTCCTCGTGATACTTTTCTATGGTTTTGAGATATTGACGTACGAGTTTTATTTTATGATATTAACATGATGTTTTTAGTAATTATTAAACAAAAATTTCTGGGTCATATTTTGGGATGTTACAAGTTGGTAGCAGAGCCTTGGTTTGAGGGATTCGGGCACACTTCTGGGTGTGTCTGAACTCAAACTAAGGAAATGGTAAAAAAAATTCGAATGAAAAGAGTTTTAGAAAAGTAAAAGAATTTTAGAAAGATAAAAACTTTGAAAAGAGAAAAGTGGGTGGTGCATGCGATCAGCCGAGCTCAAGTAAGTACTCCCAAATTACCCATACAACAGTATGTATAAGTTAATGTTGAGTCTCAGTTTCAGTATCAGTAGAACAGCATGTTAGTATGGAACTAAGGATCTAGGAGGATGCCTTATGTCTGCTTTATGTGTTTCAGCCTTATAAGAAGTGCATGCTAACATGGAGTAGTCAGCAGTAAGATAGCATGTTTAGGTTATGCCTGATAATATGAACTTAGCATTGTATGCTAGTACTATTTCCCATTATTAGTATAGAATTGCTTGAGTAGTCTCCTATGTCTGAATGCTGCTTGCTTTGTGCTTTGTGGGACTCTAAGTGATGGGAGTTAGCCATTAGGTGAATGCATCACGTGACATGTGAACAAGGTTGAATAATCTCAGAGTGCTAGACTTAGCCCTATTGCTCAGCTCTTGTCCAAGTCTAACCGTTGTAGGGATGAGTATTTTACTTGAAGGATTATCTGAGCCTCGCCGCATGTGATGGTATTCAGGTGATGGCTAATTGGCATCAGAAGGAGGCTTTCAGCAGCTAAGGACTGGATCGGGTATAGTCAGAGAATTTGTCACACCCCCAAACCAGAACGGCGGAAACGTTCAGGGGCGGAGGACGTCATATTCAGTATCATAACAATTCATAGAAAGGAAAGTACACACCACCATATATATTAAAGTTTCCAAGATGTTTACATGATTGTATTCGTTACATGTTCAAAAGTTAAATACATAAACATCTTTCAAAAGAAGTAATTAACGTCAGTACGTTAATCCCCAAAAGTTGATTTCCAAATCTGCTTAGCGGTTCCCTGAGAATACAAGTTATTTCAAAGAGAAAGTGTCAACAATTAAGTTGGTGAGTTCATGAGTAGTGTTTTGAGAAAATGTACGCCATTCGAAAGTTCGTGTATGTTTTCCAGAAAATGCAGTATTTCAAATGTAAAGAGTTGTGATTTGTTGTGTTGAAAGTGAATGTATTAGATCCAGAAAATCCCATATTTTCCCTAATGGTTGAGATATGAATTGTTGTGTTTTCCAAGAAAAACCCTTATTTTCTTATAAAAGTATGAAATGCATATGAATGTTCGTGTTATAAGTTGTAAATAATTGCACCAGGAAAATCCCTTATTTTCCTATTAGTTGTTTGGTTTGTATACAGGAAAAATCCTTATTTTCCTAACATAACTGGCAGTCTCTAAGACCGAAAATCGCAAGAAACCGACATTCTTAAAAGTTGTGTCATAGTTTTATATAATAAAGCTATACGAAGATCGCATTTGTTAGATGAAGAATAGTTTTAATAGCTACTCGTTCATAAAAGCATAATACCATAATAATTGTATATACGATGAGTTTTATAACCATACTAAACATAATATGCCTGTAACGACGTTCTTCAGGCGTCGCAGCGTTATGACAACTGTCACCCCAAAGGACACACTGTAGCTAACAGTCAGGGCGCGGGATCATGACCTCCCGTATAGATCTATACACATTTGACACGTTCTCCGAACGGGAGACTCTGGTTATAGACAGGACTTGCAGCATTACTTTCTAATAAAGAAAAGTAACGTTTGAAGATATACACGTCTCATGGATTCTCAACTAAGTCCACATTAAAGTGATAGTTTTGTATGCAAAGTTTATCCTTTTTCACAATGTTTGACAAAGCATAAATCATAAGTTTTTAGAATGTATAAAACGACGTAGCAACGAAAGGTACTTTGAAATCACTATATATTTTATATAAGTCTAATGCACATAATGTATGACAAGAGTTTTCCATAGTAGTAAGGAATTCCAAGTGGTTTATTCGATAAAACAAGTGAAGTGAAACTTTATAAAATACACGATAATAACCGTATGTTTACTTGTATTCCCCCCCCCCCCCCCTAAAAGAGTATAAAAGCATTTAAAATGTATTTAAAGTGTATTTGAAAGGGGTATGAACTCACATGATCGATTGAAGAAAGCGTGACGAAAACCGAGCAGAACTTCTACTCGAGAAAGCGGATCTCTCGAGATTCTCGGGAAATCTCGGGAGTCTCGGGGGTGTAAAACTTTCTTCCCACCTTGGATATGAAAACCGGGCCTTTGGGATGATTCCGAGGGTTGAAACACAGAGCTTCGGTGCGAGAAAGGAAGGAAATTAGCAATTTTGGCCGGCACCCTCGCATCTCTATTTATAGGGGTCTGAGAGGTTGCCTTACGTGGGGCGTACGAGAGTACGCGCTGCGTACTCATGCATCATGCATGAGCGCATCCTCGGTCGAAACATTGGAGCGACGTGGACGAACCGGAGCCTAGCATCCGAGTACGCTGGGCGTACGAGGGATCGGACCGGTGACTCCTTCTTCGGATAATACCGGGCTTTAATTTAATTTATATTTAAATTAATTAACAAACTTCAAAAATTCATATCTTTCTCATAAGAACTTCGTTTTCGACGTTCTTTATATCCACGTGAAGGTGAGACTACGATCGACAACTTTCGTTTAGACTCCGTCGGCTAGTTTTGACTTTATTTTTAATATTATACTTTTAACAGGCCGGGATAGGAAAAGTCCGTTAAAATTCCATAACTTCTTCATCCGACGTCCGTTTTCGTCAGACTTTTTACCGTTGCGTTAGTATTTTTTAGCCCTTCGATTCTCATTTATATTGTGTCGGCTAAAAGCCTCTCGATCTCTATTTCGAGTTTTTTTTAGCTGTCTACTGTTATATCTGTAACTTAGAAAAATCACAATTTCCTCATACGAAGTCAGATTTTGACCTTCTTTTTATGTACGGTTACGGTTTGATGATATCTATGACTTTCATTTAGACACCTAAGGTCAAAAAGTGTTTTATTGAAACTTTGCGTTTTTACGTAACTTCGTATTGTCGGTTTTTGTCGGGAAACTTAGAATGGTCATAACTTCTTCGTTATAACTCAGATTTTAGTGTTCTTTATATGTATGAAAACCTTGTTACAATATCTACCACTTAGTATCCTTAATTACGGTTTTTATAAAAGTTTAAATTTTGACCTAAATTTTGTTGTTGTTACATTATCCCCCCGTTAGAGAGAATTTCATCCCGAAATTCGCATTTTGACTGGGACTTTTATACTTGCGGGTAGGCGTGAGTGCTTATGGTCCATTTGTTCCTCTTGTTCCTTTATGAATCTAGATCCTAATGTGCGTGTTTCAGCGGACCTTCATTACTCCGCCTATCACTTCGACCGATCGGGATCGTGCGGTTTTGGGTTTACTTACTTACGTTCTTCTAAATGTTAGCATATTCACTCGATGAATTAGGGCAGCTATGTTTTGAAGTTCATGGTTGGATTCACTGCTAGTTTCTAAGCTTGGATTTGACTTGTTGTAAGCGTGGTATTTCTAAATGATCTGTTGGGGGATACTACGGGAAGGTTGTAAAGATTCCTCACATGAGTACTTTGGGGTGTTGGAAGTAGAAACCAATTGGTGTTTGTGTCGGGTTTGTCATTATAAATCGATCGGGTTTCGTTAGTCGATGGTTAAAGTAAGGGTCTTTTATAACACATGGAACTGGTATGGGTAGGGCCACACCAATCCACGTCGAATGCTGATGTCGGTACTTCTCATTGTAAGACGTTCGTTAGTGAAATAGTGCATTCTACGTGTGTTTTTTCAGCGCTTTTTAGTCTATCTCCATTATTACTACTATGAAAGTTTTGTTTAATGGTTGGGGTGTTTGTTCGAGTAGATTTTTAAACTTGTGACTCACGGAACTCCTCTGCGTCCCTACTATCAAATGGAATGTACGTAAATAAGTTATCAAGGAGAAATGTACCCAGAATAACCGTGGGGTCTGCAATAGCCTCCTCTTGGCCCATTATGAATACTCGGCCTCCTCCACCAGCATTCATGATGTTTGACTCCAGACAGTCCCTTCGGAAGTGTCCCGCTACTCCGCACTCATAACAAGCACGGTCTACTCCTATATTTGTGGTTGGAGTAGTTGGTTGGGCTAGTTCTCTGCAGTAGCAGATGGTGTGTCCCTTTCTATTGCACCTAACACAATGCATTTCATGGCAGGGTCCGTGATGATGAAAGTTGCATCGGTTGCACTTAGGCTGGTTGCCGTTGTACGACCTTTTGGGTGTAGGAGTATGGTTTGTTGATCGCTTTTTGGCATTTCTTTGAGTTGATTTGCCTCCCCTCTCGCTCCAAGGTTTTCGTTTCATGTTCTTGTGTTCGCACCTTGCGGTATTCTTGTAGGTAGCTACTGGTAGGTGGCTTCGATTGTTTCTTTGATTAGGATTTTTGATATCATTTCCTTCCCTGCTTGAGTAGACAGAGTTATTGTATGCTATAATGGCTACCACTGTGGCTATAACTGTAGCTTGCAAAGTGGCGGTGTCCAATTATAGGAATGGGGTTGCGTTGGTAAGTTGGTTATTTCCAGTCCTTGCTGCGCCGCTAACGTTTGCTTGAGACAATGTAGCTGTTACTGCCGCAGCGATAGCAAATTGCACTATGTTGGGGTCATATTGAGGGGTTGCGTTTCTACATGCTGATCTACGAGGAGACACTGTTCTGATAAGGAAATAACAAGAAGAACTATAAGTTTTAATAATTCGAAATTCGCGCATTAGTGATTTGTTATATCAGAAGTTTGGTTTACCCCTGAATAGGGTTTTGAGTTCGACTCATAAGGAGAGTAGATAAACTCATGAATTGGAGGGGTATGCAAAGGGTTTAATAAAGGAAATACATCATATATTATAAAACATGGTGCATTACATTTTGTAGTTAGGAAAATTTGACCTATCTAAAGGTCTCCGATTACAAGGTTAAGAAAAGTAAGGACTTTATCCGAGGTCTTATGCTATGACAAAATTTTGGAAGTCAGACAGGTATTATTTGTTACGTGAGCTGGCTACATGGGCCTTAGATTCTATCAACTGACGCTCCATCTCGAGCATACGTAGTTCATGTCTTGCCTGGCGTGCCCGAAGTTCTATCACTTCGGGTTGAGTTGCCATTAGCTCTCTCTGCAACGCTTCATTTCGATTTATGATTCTCCCGTGAGCTAATCCTAACTGTCGGATGCGAACTATGCTGACTCCAGTGTTCGCATCATTTTCCTCAGTTCGATGGATGGTCGTCCGTCCTTGTTCACCAATGCGAGAAATCCGATGAACCAATATAGGAAGGGCTCTGTCTGCTGAGCCCCCCTCGCTTAGGTTGTAGAAGCTTCGGTCTCCGTTGAATGGAAGGGGTTGATCATGTTCGCGGCTCCACCTATTCAGGTTAGTTGCCCAAAGGGGCGTCGAGCCATGAAATTCCAGTCGAGGATTAGGATTTTGAATTGGAGCCGTTAAGGGTAGGTTATTGTTCTCTGGTTCTGATTCTGATTCTTCTTGCATTCCTTCTTCAGGATCATTCTCTATCCCTTCTCCATTACCTTGGTTGGGGTAGTAGGGGTCACCGGGGTGATGGAATCCAGCCATTTGAGTCTATACGAGAATAGGGTTAAGAATTGACTATAAGCTGAAGCACATGGAATTTACTCTTAAGTTTAAGGGTTGAAGGCACTCGAATACTCCCTTAGTATTCTTTAGCGATATGCTTTTGGTAAGTTTTAAATTTGTTGTCCATTGCAGACACTCCTAGGCTACATTCTTCCCAGTTCCGATTACATGTCCCAAGGCATACCTACACTGCACAATTTATTTATAATACTTCTATATTGTTTTAATTATGATACTGACCATGTTATTAATATGAAATGAATGCATGCCTACTTTATAAAAACTAAATAAATTTAATTTTAAAGGTATGACTCTTACTCAGAGTGTTTTTGCCCAGTTGCGGTTATAGTTGTATACCAAAAATGGTTTTGATATACTTAATTCGGTATAAACAATGCTCTGATACCAATTTGTCACACCCCCAAACCAGAACGGCGGAAACGTTTGGGGGCGGAGGACGTCATATTCAGTATCATAACAATTCATAGAAAGGAAAGTACACACCACCATATATATTAAAGTTTCCAAGATGTTTACATGATTGTATTCGTTACATGTTCAAAAGTTAAATACATAAACATCTTTCAAAAGAAGTAATTAACGTCAGTACGTTAATCCCCAAAAGTTGATTTCCAAATCTGCTTAGCGGTTCCCTGAGAATACAAGTTATTTCAAAGAGAAAGTGTCAACAATTAAGTTGGTGAGTTCATGAGTAGTGTTTTGAGAAAATGTACGCCATTCGAAAGTTCGTGTATGTTTTCCAGAAAATGCAGTATTTCAAATGTAAAGAGTTGTGATTTGTTGTGTTGAAAGTGAATGTATTAGATCCAGAAAATCCCATATTTTCCCTAATGGTTGAGATATGAATTGTTGTGTTCCAAGAAAAACCCTTATTTTCTTATAAAAGTATGAAATGCATATGAATGTTCGTGTTATAAGTTGTAAATAATTGCACCAGGAAAATCCCTTATTTTCCTATTAGTTGTTTGGTTTGTATACAGGAAAAATCCTTATTTTCCTAACATAACTGGCAGTCTCTAAGACCGAAAATCGCAAGAAACCGACATTCTTAAAAGTTGTGTCATAGTTTTATATAATAAAGCTATACGAAGATCGCATTTGTTAGATGAAGAATAGTTTTAATAGCTACTCGTTCATAAAAGCATAATACCATAATAATTGTATATACGATGAGTTTTATAACCATACTAAACATAATATGCCTGTAACGACGTTCTTCAGGCGTCGCAGCGTTATGACAACTGTCACCCCAAAGGACACACTGTAGCTAACAGTCAGGGCGCGGGATCATGACCTCCCGTATAGATCTATACACATTTGACACGTTCTCCGAACGGGAGACTCTGGTTATAGACAGGACTTGCAGCATTACTTTCTAATAAAGAAAAGTAACGTTTGAAGATATACACGTCTCATGGATTCTCAACTAAGTCCACATTAAAGTGATAGTTTTGTATGCAAAGTTTATCCTTTTTCACAATGTTTGACAAAACATAAATCATAAGTTTTTAGAATGTATAAAACGACGTAGCAACGAAAGGTACTTTGAAATCACTATATATTTTATATAAGTCTAATGCACATAATGTATGACAAGAGTTTTCCATAGTAGTAAGGAATTCCAAGTGGTTTATTCGATAAAATAAGTGAAGTGAAACTTTATAAAATACACGATAATAACCGTATGTTTACTTGTATCCCCCCCCCCCCTAAAAGAGTATAAAAGCATTTAAAATGTATTTAAAGTGTATTTGAAAGGGGTATGAACTCACATGATCGATTGAAGAAAGCGTGACGAAAACCGAGCAGAACTTCTACTTGAGAAAGCGGATCTCTCGAGATTCTCGGGAAATCTCGGGAGTCTCGGGAGTGTAAAACTTTCTTCCCACCTTGGATATAAAAACCGGGCCTTTGGGATGATTTCGAGGGTTGAAACGCAGAGCTTCGGTGCGAGAAAGGAAGGAAATTAGCAATTTTGGCCGGCACCCTCACATCTCTATTTATAGGGGTCTGAGAGGTTGCGTTACGCAGGGCGTACTAGAGTACGCGTTGCATACTCATGCGTCATGCATGAGCGCATCCTCGGTCGAAACATTGGAGCGACGTGGACGAACCGGAGCCTAGCATCCGAGTACGCTGGGCGTACGAGGGATCGGACCAGTTACTCCTTCTTCGGATAATACCGGGCTTTAATTTAATTTATATTTAAATTAATTAACAAACTTCAAAAACTCATATCTTTCTTATACGAACTTCGTTTTCGACGTTCTTTATATGCACGCGAAGGTGAGACTATGATCTACAACTTTCGTTTAGACTCCATCGGCTAGTTTTGACTTTATTTTTAATATTATATTTTTAACAGGCCGGAATAGGAAAAGTTTGTTAAAATTCCATAACTTCTTCATCCGACGTCCGTTTTCGTCAGACTTTTTACCGTTGCGCTAGTATTGTTGAGCCCTTCAATTCTCATTTATATTGTGTCGGCTAAAAGTCTCTCGATCTCTATTTCGAGTTTTTTTAGCTGTGTACTGTTATATCTGTAACTTAGAAAAATCACAACTTCCTCATACGAAGTCAAATTTTGACGTTCTTTTTATGTATGGTTATGGTTTGATGATATCTATGACTTTCATTTAGACACCTAAGGTCAAAAAGTGTTTTATTGAAACTTTGCGTTTTTACGTAACTTCGTATTGTAGGTTTTTGTCGGGAAACTTAGAATGGTCATAACTTCTTCGTTATAACTCGGATTTTAGTGTTCTTTATATGTATGAGAACCTTGTTACAATATCTACCACTTAGTATCCTTAATTACGGTTTTTATAAAAGTTTAAATTTTGACCTGAATTTTGCTGTTGTTACAGAATTCCCTAGGGCAAGCCTAGGATGGGAGTAACAGAGATCATTAGCAGTAATAGTGACTTGGTGGAGTCAAGGCATTACTTGAGGAAAGTACGGATAGATGTGGAAGGTAGTATGGGCTCGTACTACTAGAAGCAGAGGATCCGTAGTCGAATCAAGGAAAGTTGAGATGAGACCAGGAAACTTGTGGTAGTAGTGATTCCTCGAGATATATCAGTGTTCCTGACGTTTATTATGTTGTGTTTCAGAATGGTGGTATTACGCCCTAGGCCAGTAGTCGGCAGTTCAGGTGCCGGAGGGGGATCAGGATCAGGCCCGGAGGCCAGAGGCCGGGCAGTTGGATGAGCAGACTAGGGAGTTTCTCTCTTCAGAGATTACTCGCACCATACTTGAGCAGACTCCTGTGATCTTCGGTTCGATCAAGGAGGGTATCTTAGAGATGATAGACGAGAGGTTGAGCACCTTCCGTGCTGAGGTGGCGGCCATGATGGGGTCGCACACGCTTACTTTTAAGGAGTTTCGGGCATGCAGGGCTCCGGGTTATCACGGGGCACGGGACCCCATATCAAGCACCAGATGGTTGGCAGATGTGGCCAATGCCTTCCGCACTAGCAGATGTCTCGAAGGGGACAAGGTAAGATTGGCGTCCTGTCTTCTGAAGGACAGGGCACGAGATTGGTGGGAGGAGATTGGTCATGCCATCGGGGATGACGCTACCTTGGATGCCATGACCTAGGCAGACTTTGCTACCAGATTCAGAGTCGAGTGTTCGCACCGGTTATTGAGGTGCAGCAGTTAGCACATGAGTTTCAAGATCTTACCCAGACTATAGAGACAGTGGCGGAGATTACCGCCAAGTTTAGGGAGAGGGCTCTTCTTGTTCCTCAATATGCGACTGATGAGGAAATGAAGAAGGCTCATTATCATGAGATGCTGCGGAGTGATATCCACCAGTTTGTGAGCTGGTCCAACTATAAAACGTTGGATGACATGAATGCTAGGGATCGAGAGAGAGATTGAACTTGATATGGAGAGAAAGAGGAAGCCGGAGGCAGCTCCAGGTACAGGGAGTGCGGGCAAAAAGCCCAAGGGTTCAGATCACAGAGCTAGGAGTCAGCAGATCCACGCTCAGTGTGGCAAGTGTGGGAGATTGCACGATGGGGCGTGCAAGGCAGGGAGTGTCGGCTGCTACAAGTGTCATCGGACTGGGCATATGAGCAGAGATGGTACAGCCACTACTGCTGTCGTTCCAGCATCAAATCTGATTTGCTTCCATTGCAATCAGAGAGGACATAAAAAGTCTCGGTGTCCGAGTTTAGCTGTTGCAGGAAAGTTGTCAGCACCTGCTCCTACTACTTTGAGGATTACAGATGGCCGTCAGGGCCGAGCTGAGACGCCGGTGGCAAAGAGTAGGGCTTTTCAACTGACAGCAGAGGAGGCGTGAGCGACTCCTGACGTGGTGATGGGTATGTATTTTTCCCTTATCTCTGCATTTATTATTGATTGTTTCTTATGGTTATATCTTTGTATAGGGTCGTTCTCAGTGAACGACATTTCAGCTACAATATTGTTTGATTCGGGGGCTACCCAATCATTCGTCTCTCTTGCGCTTAGCAAGAGGTTCAGCAGAACTGGAGAGCTAGATTGTCCACTTGAGGTTGAGATAGCAGCTGATAGGACCGTTAGGGTCGCAAGGGTACACAGAGGATGTTCTCTACAGTTATTCGATGAGCAGTTTTCAGTGGACTTGGTCCCTATTCCCCTGCAAGGGAACAAGGTTATAGTAGGCATGGATTGGCTGAGCCCCAATGGGGCGGTGATAGATTATGAGCTGCAGTTAGTGAGAGTTCGCACTCCTAGTGGGGGATAGTTGGTTATTCAGGGCCAGAGGCCACAGCGCGGACCGGTTCTGTGTTCAGCAGCGAGAGCGTGGCGTTATTTTCAGCAGGGTTGTGTCGATTATGTTGCCTATGTTCTAGATGCCCGGGACAAGGGTAAGGCGACATTTAATGATGTTCCGGTGGTACGGGACTACCCGAATGTATTTCCTGAGGATTTACCGGGGATACCTCCTGAGAGGAAGGTTGAGTTCGGGATTGACCTAATCCCTGGTGCGGCTCTGATAGCCAAGGCACCGTATCGGTTGGCTCCCCCGAAGATGCAGGAGTTATCTACGCAGCTACAAGAGCTGCTAGACAAGGGTTTTATTAGGCCGAGCAGTTCACCCTGGGGTGCACCGATTTTGTTTGTAAAGAAAAAGGATGGGTCGCACCGTATGTGTATAGATTACCGGGAGCTGAATAAGGTAACGGTGAAGAACCGTTACCCACTTCCAAGGATAGATGATTTGTTTGATCATCTGCAGGGAGTGTCTTGGTTTTCCAAGATCGATTTACACTCTGGGTATCATCAGATGCGAGTCAGAGGTGAGGATGTGCAGAAGACTGCTTTCAGGACCCGGTATGGTCATTATGAGTTTGTGGTGATACCGTTTGGGCTCACCAACGCTCCAGCAACATTCATGGATCTCATGAACCGCGTGTGCAGGCCGATGCTTGATCGGTCTGTAATAGTATTCATAGATGATATCTTGGTGTATTCCAAGACTCAGGAGCAACACGAGGAGCATCCGAGAGAGGTGCTAGAGATTTTGAGGAGGGAGAGACTTTTCGCGAAGTTCTCCAAGTGTGAGTTTTGGTTGCGCGAGGTGCAATTCCTTGGACATCCTGTCAACAAGAAGGGTATTTTGGTAGATCCAGCCAAGATAGAGGCCGTGATGCAATTGGAGGTCCCGAGTTCTCCATCCGAGATTTGGAGCTTCCTAGGTTTGGCAGGATATTACAAGAGATTCATCTAGGATTTCTCCAAGATAGCAGTACCGCTCACCCGACTGACCAAGAAGTCGGTGGCGTTTCATTGGGGGCCTGAGCAGCAAGTGGCATTTTAGACTCTCAGGCAGAGATTGTGTGAGGCACTAATTCTTACCTTTCCAGAAGGAGTAGAGCATTTCATAGTATACTGTGATGCCTTGATCACTGGTATGGGAGCAGTGTTGATGCAACAAGGTCATGTGATAGCCTACACCTCAAGACAGTTGAAGCCTCACGAGGCTAACTATCCTACGCATGATTTGGAGCTGGGGGAAGTGGTGTTTGCCCTCAAGATTTGGAGGCATTACCTCTATGGTGTTCGTTGTAGTATTTACACGGATCACAAGAGTTTAAGGTACCTCATGGATCAGCCGAATCTGAACATGAGGCAGAGGCAATGGTTAAATGTGCTGAAGGATTATGATTGTGAGATCCTTTATCACCCATGGAAGGCCAACGTGGTGGCCGACGCTCTAAACCGCAAGGCAGTGGCGGCCCCGATCAGAGGCATTTGTTTGAGGATGACAGTAATTACTCCATTATTGGAGAAAATCAAAGAGGCGCAGGCTGAGGGCCTTAAGGAGGAGAGGCAGAAGTGTGAGAGGATTGTGGGCCAAGTAGCTTCTTTTGACTACAATAGCCGAGGATTGTTGACCCTTCATGGGAGGGTATGGGTACCGTACTGGGGCGGAGTACGGCAGGTGTTGATGGATGAGTCCCATAAGTCTCGATTTTCCATCCATCCAGGGGCAACGAAGATGTATAGGGACCTTCGACCCGCCTATTGGTGGCCCTGCATGAAGCGGGATGTCGCCTGGTATGTGGAAAGATGCCTGACCAGCAGGAAGGTTAAGGCGGAGCAATAGAGGCCTCATGGCAACATGCAGCCGTTGGACATACCAGTGTGGAAATGGGAGGATATCACTATGGATTTCATTACTAAGCTTCCCAGGACCATACATGGAGTGGATTCGATTTGGGTTATAGTGGATCGGTTGACGAAGAGTGCCCATTTTATACCGATCCAGGAGAGCATATCGGCTAAGAAGCTAGCCGATATATAAATATATATATATATATATATATATATATATATATATGTGTGTGTGTGTGTGTGTGTGTGTGTGTGTGCGAGAGGTGGTGGCATGGCATGGAGTGCCTATTTTAGTGGTGTCAGACCGAGATGTCCGTTTTACTTCCAGATTCTGGAAGCGGTTTCACGACGAGATGGGTACTCGTCTCCTTTTTAGCACCGCTTTTCATTCTTAGACGGACGGACAGAGAGAGAGAGAGAAAGAAAGATTCAGACTCTCGATGACATGCTGCGGGCATGTGTCCTAGATTTTGGTGGCAGTTGGGATACATATCTTATGTTAGCAGAATTTTCGTATAACAACAGTTACCATATGAGTATTGATCGACCTCCTTTCGAGATGCTTTATGGGAGGAAGTGCAGGACCCCGATTTGTTGGGGCGAGGTTGGTCAGCGAGTCATTGGGAGCACCGAAGTGGTGCTCAAGACGACAGAGTTGATCCAGTAGGTTCGTAGTAGACTGCAGACTGCGCAGATTCGGCAGAAGAGCTACGCCGATAGGAGGCGTTCAGACTTGGAGTTCCAGGTGGGCGATATGGTCCTCCTGAAGGTATCACCCTGGAAGGGTGTTATCAGGTTTCGAAAGAGGGGCAAGTTGGGCCCCAGGTTCATCGGTCCTTTTAGGGTTTTGGCCCAGGTGGGTCGGGTTGCTTATCGGTTGGATATTGTGACAACCCGAAATTTTCATTGTACGAACATTATCTATTCAATAGAAGCTAGTCCAAATTCTATAAATTTCAGACTTGTCCGAACAAGTTTGTATACATTAGGGTTTACGTTTCTGGACGTATCAGGAGAGTAGATGCTCCTGTAATTGTGAAACTTGAACCTTTTAAGTTTCATAATGTTATAGTCCGACTTCTGGAATAAAAATATTTTCTGTCAAAATATTCCAGGACTATAAATAGATTTTTGAATTTAATTAATTCATTATTCACAATTCCAACTAGAGAAAAGCCAATTCTCTCTGACGGATCTTTGGGTTTTCACCCCGGATTGTGAGTCTACTTTCCTAAACATATTTTAATACTTGCTATATGCTTTATAACATCATTTATATGTCCAAAATCAACAAAGTTAGAGGAGTTTACGGCCAAAGAACTCTTAGGCCGTAAACCCCTTTTTAAGGGACAAACATGCCCTAACTTGCCTCCTTGAACCTTAGGACTTTAACCACTAGTACTTGTGCTTGTTTTGGACTTGAAAACACTTCAAAATGATAGACTTTTAGGAGTTTACGGCCAAGGAAAGGATCTTGGGCCGTAAACCCCTCTTTCTTGGGTTAAAAATCATTCCAAGCACACCTAAGGCCTTAAGACAATTTACCTTGCATACTTGGGACTAGAATGGAGAGTAGAACACATCAAAACCACTCCTTGAAAGGAGTTTACGGCCAATGAACATATCTTGGGCCGTAAACTCCAAGTGATGCCCTAAATGTGTGCATCTTGTCCCCATTAGCCTTAGATAAATTCATGGAAGCCATCCTTGATGTTTAAGAGCCTCAAATCAATTAAAATCCAAGAGTTTACGGCCGTAAACTCTAGGGTGAGAGGATTTTGGGCCGAAAACTCCACTATGGAGTATACTAGAGCCTTAAACTACTTCATGTGTTATTCCAACAAAGCTAGGAGTGTTCTAGGATCAAAATAGCACCATAAAACAACTAAAACCACCCTTTGAGGAGTTCACGGCCATAAAACCATGAGTTTACGGCTGTAAACTCCAAGGTGTGGGGTTTGTTGGGTGGTGAACTCCTATACAAGGCCATTTGATGTTTCAAACCCTTTTGCCTTGTCCTGTAGCAACTTAGATGCAACCATTTGAACCTTAAACACTCATAAGAGTGTTTACATGTTCCTAATTGTATTAACTTACTTTGTTAAGTTATTATGTGGCTAATTAGTTATATATATGCTCATTATATGATAACTAGGCTCGAACGTGTGAACAAGTCTCCGTTTGACACTTAGCACGATACCCGATACCTCAATTCAAACGACTCACCACAAGTGAGTTCATACCCCTTGAATCAACCTTTGAAATGATTTTAAATGTTTTAAATACTTTATGGGGGGGGGGGGGAATACAAGTCAAATACTTATAGTTATTGCTTCAATCACATGTGATTGTATTTAATCACATGTGATTAATAACTAGGAAAACAACGATTTTTACTACTGTTCAAAGTGTTTTATCAAACTGTTTCACTTCAAATGTTTTACAAACTCTTTCTACTTATCAAATACTTTTATTAAACTTTGTTTTACTTCTTATAAATTGCATGCCCATATATGTATATATATATATATATATATAAGTAATGCTTAAAAGGCTTAGGAAGACCATCCGCCCTATTTCCTTTTCGCGCACTGAGATGTGGTCTGGTGGGACTTCGGGTGACCATCCGAAGGTCGTTTCAACATTAGTTATATATCATATATACATGTATAGACATAAAAGTACTTCCATTTTCATATTTATCAGTACATCAATAGTTAGTTACCATCGGGGTAACACAATACATATACATATGCTAGAAACAATACATATACAATGATGCTAGAAACAATACATATACAATGATGCTAGAAACAATACATATACAATGATACTAGAAACAATACATATACATATACTATAAACAATACATATACAATGATACTAGAAACAATACATATACATATACTAGAAACAATACATATACAATGATGCTAGAAACAATACATATACATATACTAGAACAAGAAACAGTACATATACACGAATACTTTATTATTGTGATTTAAATCGGAGCATGACTTAACTGTCATGGCTCGAGTTGTAGCCAGAATTCTCTTGAAGGGAGAGCGTGAGTTTGCGTATAGATCTATACTGGATTGACAATCCTACACCTTGCTGCTAGCTACAGCCGGACCTGCAGGTCTGCGGGTGCCAAACGTCATTCCGTTATTACGACCATTCATTTGTCGTTGTTACTAGTCGATAGTATGGTGCAATTTATCACGTAATGCCTTAATATAAATCCGGTTTAAGGTAGTTAGTACAATAGTAGTTCTTATTATACAAGGCTACAGTACTACAATAATTTACCCATTACATATTTTTAGTGATAACCTCACTTAAACGTTTATGTACAAACTATATTTTGTTAAATGATAGTTACATTTGGGAAATTACACACTTTTACATCAAACGAACATACAAAACAGTTAAGCCTTGGTAGAAGGCTTCTTTAATAGAAAATATAGGTTTTTCTGAGAGATTCAAACTTTTACAAACAATTGCAAACTTTTACATACATTTTACAAACTTATACTTGATACATGTTCAAACATTTTTGAATGACAAATACAGACACTAAAATACTTATGAACTCACCAGCTTAATGTTGATAAACTCTTTCAAAATAACTTGTATTCTCAGGTCGTCAGTAGACAGGTACCGAGGCCAGCTTTTGAGAAGATGGAGCGCATTCAAGACTCATCTTATTTTTTTTTGATATACGTTATTTTTGGTGTCTACAATGTACAGAACACACTTGTATTAAAATTATATATTTAATGCAATGGATGATGTGGTTTGCTTATTTACATTTACTGTGTTGTGATACTTACATGACGTCCTCCGCCCTAGAACGTTTCCGCCGTTCTTGGTTTTGGGGTGTGACAGATATTTCGGCACACTCAGCCAGATCCACAACACTTTCCATGTTTCTCAGTTGAGGAAGTGCTTGGGGGATGAGACATCAGTAGTACCCTTGGAAGATATTCAAGTTGATAGCATCCTGAATTACATTGAGAGACCGGTTGCGATTGTGGACCGGAAGTCAAAGACCTTGAGGAACAAGGTGGTTCAGTTGGTGAAGGTGCAGTGGCAGCACCGGAAGGGGTTTAAGTGGACGTGGGAGGCAAAGGAAGAGATGAGGGAGCACTATCCAAAGTTGTTCCAAGATTTAGCAGCAGTAGACCTCGAGGACGAAGTCTGAGGCAAGTGGGCTAGAGTTGTAGCACCCCATTCCCAGTATGTATTTAAATAAGTTTATTCCTTTGTGAGGAACTCGACTAGTCCATTGCCCGACTCATCGAGTAGAGACAGGATGAGCACGCGTATTTAGCCGGTTACTCGGCGAGTCCACACGCTGGACTCGGTGAGTTTGCCTGTTTGGAGGAAACCCTAACTTTAGGGTTTTGCACTTATTTAAACCCTCTTATGCGCCCAAACTCGTCTCTTTCACCTCCATAGCATCAACTAACAAACCCTAGCCATTTTCTTAGTGAGTGTGTGTGTGTGTGTGTTTATTTCTTGTGAAGGCATCTTTGCAGTAAGAAGGAGAAGGAGAAAGTTGGAGAGTTCAAGGAAAAGGAAGTAGATCCAGAATACACACTCTATTGGTCATCTTTTCTGGTATTAAATTCTATACCTTTCTTATTGATCATATAGATCTATGTTGTCCCTAATTTGTGGTTTGTAATCCCGAAAACCCCAAATCCCTTATGATTAGGCCTTGTGGTCAGGTTATACCTCAGATCTGGACACTCATGGCATGCTAGAAGTATAAAGTTTCGGTTGTGGTTGTGATTAAAGTCCCCATTGAGCCTAGAACCTCATTCAGAGCTTTGGTCATATGAAGCCTTTAAAGCCATGCATGCACGTAAAGTTAGCAACTTTACGTGAAACACATGCCCTAGAAGTTTAGATTCATGATTTGTAACAGCTGCATGGCTCAGATCGGACCTGTATGGAAAAAGGACTGAATGAACTCGGCGAGTCCTCAGGACGGCTCAACGAGTTATATGAAGTTAGTCGTCGACTCGACGAGTTGGAAAAACAACTCGGCGAGTCCGATGAAGATTGCCTTAGAACTTGACGAGTTGTATGAGCAACTCGGCGAGTCGGATAGTTTTCCCGAGTGAAGTTGTGTTTGAGTAGGATGGCTTCGTTCCTTCGTAGTTACACGTAAAGTTAGAAACTTTACGTGTTCAGATGGTTCCAAGATTTCAGATCTACGAGTTAGGAACCATAGAGCGGATTCGAATGTAGTTGGAGTCTGCACAACAGAACTCGGCGAGTAGTTCCTCAGACTCGGCGAGTCCGGTCAACTGGAGGTTGGATTTGACCAGGAGGTTGACTTTGACCAGGGGTAAAATAGTCATTTTACCCTCAGTACAGTTATCCGTAATTGATTGAATGTATTTATGGAGATTGTAGCCGGGGAGATACCGGAGCAGCAGCAGACGGTTTCCAGAGCAGTTCATTTAGCAGCCAGTGTACGAGGTGAGTTTCCTTCCAGTAGGAACGGGTCTAAGGCCACAATATCGGTCCGTTTAGCTAGTAGTAGTTTCCGGACTTCGGTCCGATGTAGTTTTTAGTATGTTTGATGCCTTCGTGGCTCAGACAGGATTTATGTACTGTGTGTTCCGGGCTATGGCCCGATGCAGTATGTAGTTTATGTGTTCATGCTAGTTGATAAGCTTATGCCATGCCATGTTATGCTCAGACAGTTTCCGGACTCCGGTCCGATGCTGTTAGTTCCGGACATCGGTCCGATGCAGGGGACAAGGTCCCAGTCAGTTCCGTACTTCGGTCCGATGCAGTTTTCGAACATCGGTCGGATGCATAGGGCAAGGCCCTGGTTAGTTTCCGGACTTCAGTCCGATGCATAGGGCAAGGCCCTAGTTAGTTTCCGGACCTCGGTGCGATGTAGTTTTCGGACTTCGGTCTGATGCAGTGGACAAGGCCTAGTATGTGTTTATATTTTATTGTATGGTATGTGGTAGCTTGGGGGAGCTCACTAATCTTTGTGCTTACAGTTTCAGTTTTGGTTTCAGGTACTTCTGCAAGTAAAGGGAAGAGCTCGGGTTGATGGCATCGCACACACCACAACTTCAGATTGTCCTGGGAGTTGTTTTAGCTTTTCATAGATGTGATTTGATACAATCTTGATACAGTTTCCTCGTGATACTTTCCTATGGTTTTGAGATATTGACGTACGAGTTTTATTTTATGATATTAACATGATGTTTTTAGTAATTATTAAAAAAAACTTTTGGGTCGTATTTTGGGATGTTACAATAAAACCCAGGAAATTGCGATCCAACTCTTCGAGTTCTTTCATGTACTTGTCCAATTCTTCCCTGTAACAGGGTCGGGGCTTTTCAATACAACTCGTCGAGTTTCTCCTTGGACTCATCGATTTCTTCCATCTTCAAAACCCAAAAAACTTAGCCAACTCGTTGAGTGTACACATTAACAGAAAAGTTTGGGGGACCACGATCTAACTCACCAAGTTGGATGAACAACTCCTTGAGTTCTCTTATTCTAAATCCATTCAGTCACTTCCAGTCGAGTTCAATGCTTCCAAACCATAGAATACTCTTCTCCATCACGTCCTTGCTCCTTCTTCAAGAATCCTCTTCTTCAAATTCACAAAGAATGCACAACAATGGCTCAAAACACTCAAAAGAGAATTAGAGTTTCGTGGCTAGATTTTGGGATAATGGAGGCTGAAGGTGAGGCCAGGTTAAGGTGTTTAAATAGTGTGCAAAACCCTGAAAACTAGGGTTTCATTCTGGTAGGCCTACTCGTTGAGTTGAGCCTCTCAACTCGTCGAGTAGACTTCAAAACCCACATCCAAATTCCATCTCTACTCGACGAGTTTGGGGCCTCCAACTCGTCGTGTTTCTATACAGAAAAATGAATAATTTGAATTAAATACATACCAAGAACCGGGTGTTACATCATTCCTGACAAAGACGATGGAAGAACTCAATAAGGGGTATTATAGGCATCTTCCTTGCATCTATATATAAAACGTTCATGGACTCTGCACTGTTTGAGGTCATGTAATCGTACCGTTTCGACGGGGAATATGCTCTAGTCCATTTAGTATGTGGAATTTCACTTAGATACGCGGCTACTTGCGGCTTAGTAGAACTAAATCTAGACCACAATTTTTCAAAAACATTTCTTTTGTAAGCTTTCACAAGCCTCCAAAACAACACTTTTGTTTTATCATTTTTCCCAAACATGTGTACTATGTTTCCTAGTAGACGAAAAGCATACACGCCATGATGAGCTTGAGGGAAAACATTTTCAATACTAACCCGAATTGCATCGGCCCGATCAATTACAAAAGTCAATTCTTGATAGTCACCAACACATTCATACAACTTTTCAAGAAATCATTTCCAAGTAAGATATGACAACCATCAAAATTCGAGTTACTTCTAGATTTGAATAAACTTAGTTACACATATAGGCACTACACATATTAGACTTAGTAACTAGAATCTAAGTTATAACCTAGTAGAATCTTGGAAACAGATAGAGACAATGGATAATGTGCTTGGATTTCACATTGGTATGTGAATTCTACAACTACTTAACTGTAGTGACTTTCCATATTCGGGTTACTCTTTGACTCGAACAACATTTCATGAATCATATGCACACATCATGCACTTGACCTAGAAGTAGAAGTGAGTTCAAAGTCTCATAGAAACTTAAGTCAAAGTTGAAGAGTAGGACTAGTATACTTGATTCCTCAATTTCGCTTGAATCTCGGAATCACTACATAGAATGCCAATAAACCGATAAAAATAAATTACAAACATTATTTCTAACTTGAATAAGAGTTAGGAAACACAAAAATAATTTGATGTCTCAAAGATTCAACTTACCTAGATATCTAAAGTTTAGCAAAATCCGAAAAACCCTAAAAGCCCAAAAAACTCATATTTATAAACTTTAACCTTAAAAATCCAATAAAAATAATTATGAAACTTATAATATTATCTTATCATAATAATTATTATGAAATACAATCAATGAAAATAAAGATTTAGTTATTAAAATTTAACCTTGATTTATAATTCAAAAATCAAGAGTTTTATGCATAAAAACTAGGTTAAGGTGCACATTTTATAAAAAGTTGGACATTTTTATAAAAGATATAAAATTTTATAAAAGAAACAAGAGAGAGGGAGCCTTCCCCCCCCCCCCCCTAAAATTCGTCCTCTCTCTCCCATTATCTCTCTTCCCCAAAATTTGAATCATTTCTCACCTCTCCACACTTCACCTCCTCATTCTCTCTCACACTCTTTATCATCATCACATTTTCTCTCTTCCCCTCACCCTAACCACGAAATGTTACAGAGAAATGGTGTAATAACCCGGAGTTTTCCATCGTCGAAAACTTGTTCTACCCGTGAGATTTCGCCGTTAGTCGATTTGTTTCGTTCTCGCTTTGGGTTAAACTAATTAAATTTATATGTTTATTATAATTGAATGAGTGTCCAAACCTCTTGGAACTCATGAAATTAACCCAAAAGTATTCATTTAAAAAAGTTAGAAACATTCCCGCCGGGTGATGGAAACTTAATCGGGTGCAACCTAAAGCCTCGTTTAGAGCCGGTATTGGGTAGAATTCCACCATGTCCAAGTTTTGGGAACTATATAAACGTGTTAAACCTTTCATTTGAAGCTTTTTCCTTCTCTCTCTACTCTCTCTCTAACCTCTCTCCTAAAATCCAAGTTTAAGGGTCCAAAACTCAATTTTAAGGCCTCAAATCCCTAAGGTACCTTCCTAACCTTAATCTAAAGCATTTTTGGCTTCCAAATTCAAGGTTTAATCATGGAATTGGACATGACATATGAGTTTACGGCCCAGGAAGGTGCCTAGGCCATAAACACTAAGTTTGAAGGGTTTTGAGCCCTTAAACCCCTCCTAGACAACTTTAGGACCTATATATGGCTATATGACTTCAAGATATGGACTTAAAACATTTAAAACATGGATTTTGAATGCTTTGAAGGAGTTTACGGCCAAGGCATGTGCTTGGGCCGTAAACTCATATAAATAGGGTTTTCTTGACCTTAAACCCTTCCAAATCACAAACAAGGCTTAGATATGAATTATAGAATATTGGTATTAACATTTGGACACTTGAAACATAATTTTTGAAGGGTTTGTGTGAGTTTACGGCCAAGGCATGTGCTTGGGCCGTAAACTCCTTAAACTTGGGTGTAAACTCACTTCTAAGGTGTTAGAAAGCCATCCAACACCACCAAAAGCCTTGGAATAAATCAAAGGACCAACCAAAATTAGTTTTAGGGCTTTAAACATAACAAAATCCCATATATGAGCGTTTACGGCCATAGAACATACTCCATGGCCGTAAACTCCAAAAACCCTTTCAAAACTTCAAACAAATGCATATAAGGCCTTGGAACAATTTTACCAATCACATGTGATTTGTTTTAGCATCATTTAACACCATTTTCATGAGAATTAAGGAGTTTACGGCCAGGAGCCTATGCTAGGCCGTAAACTCCCATAAATTAATCTTATTGATGATTTAAATCCATTCCAAGCCTTCAAATCCAAAACTAGAAAAATTCCCTTAAGTGATTTGAAGCCATTTTTGCCCTTAACTCACCCCACCATGAGTTTACGACCATAAACTCATGGGTAGAGGGTCATGTGGCCGTAAACTCCTTAAGGAGTGTTCCTTTGATGTCCCAACTCATTATCCTAACTATATGTGTCCCTAAACGCCACCCGGGTCCCTCCAAACACTTGTATCGGGGTGTTTTCGCGACTAGAAACAATTGTCCTTATCAAATAACCAATCTAAGTCCTAATTAGATACAAATGTATATCTTTACATTATACTTAGGAACCTCGTGTGTTTGCAAGCCCCAGACCAACACTTAGCATCCGAATTCGCCACATTTCTCGTTCGGTGAGTTCATACCCCTACCCTTTTTCAACTGTTTTCACTGTTTTCAGGGGGGGAATACAAGCAAAAGTACAAGGAAATCTTGTACTCAAACTCATTGTTTTCAGTTTAATCATTTTCATTTTGTATGTTCTAATATCAATAATTGTGTTTATCAAGTAGTTCGAATTACGAATTTAGCTTTCAAACTAGTCATAGATTTCTTGATAAAATGTTCTAATCTAAACTATGTTTCATAATCTACGAATAACTTATACTAATTTCCAATTATAACTAATTACGAATACGAAAACGAATACGAAGCTATAACTAGGAATAGAACGAATACGAAGCTATAACTAGGAATAGAACGAATACGAAACTATAATTAGGAACAGAACGAATAACGAAACTACAACTAGAAACAGAACGAATAACATATCTATAACTAGGAACAGAATGGATAATGAAACTATAATTAGGATCAGAACGAATACGAATACGACTGCGAATACGAATACGACTGCGAATAGTAATAGGAGTAGGAATAGGGAAACGAATACGACTACGAATACGAATACGAATACGACTGCGAATACGAATATGAATACGAATAGTAATAGGAGTAGGAATAGGGAAACGAATACAGTAACGAATACGAATACGAACACGAATAAGTACAAGAATATGTTTAAGAATAAGAACACGAATATGAAGATGTGTATCTAAGTATATTCCGAGATAATATCATTAGGATATCAGAATACCTAGTTAATACAATAGGTACAAATGGAAATAAATCAGTATATCGAAATCCAATTACTTTTAGGAAAGTACGGGACTTACCTAGGGAATCATCATATAACTAAAAAGGAGTGATAAACTAGACAACTATACATCTTTCAAAATTAGTAATATACACTCAGGAAAGTATGGGACTTTCCTGGGATCATAGTTAAACAACTAGAACCGTATAACCTAACAATCAACCAACCTTCTCTTTTAAGAAAATATGGGATTTTCTTGGATAACAACTTTTCGGTAAACTAAAGGAAACTCGTACATTTTCACAAAGCAAACATCTTATGAACTCACCAGCTTTATGCTGATTTTTAAACTGCTTGTATTCTCAGGTCAACATTAGACAAGTACCTAACAAATCTTTTGGAGAAGATGGAGCGTACAGAAGACTCGTCTCTACTTTTGTTTATATATACTATGTATTACGAATGTACAACTTTACTTTTGAACAAATGTAAACTTTGATATGTAATGTAATGGTTGTTTACTTTGCTTACTATGTACACTGGATTTGATACTCAACTTGGAGTCATCCCCGGAAACGTGTCCTCCTTTGGTTTTCGGGGTGTGACAAATGGCTCCAAGAACACACCTTAAACTCTAAATATTCATCATTTGAAGTAATCTTGAAGGTAATCCCGAATTTTCTTTCATTCTACTTCACTTTTCCTTCAAGTTTTGCTATTTTCTTATACTTTCTCCTTATTCTTCTTCTTCATCTTCTTCAAACTTGTTTTCTTTTTGTTAAAATGGTTTTTAGAACATCATGGATGTGTTTTAACACCATGCATGTATGATAAACAAGGTTGCATGTTCATGATCTTAGTGCAAAAATCGATTTTAAGGATTAAAACATCAAACTCAAGTTAAGAGTTTTTGAGAAACAAATTTTTGTTCATAAATGAATGTATACATTTTGATAAGTTTTAATCTTTTGATCTCTGGAAACATAACTAGAATATAAGTTTATCATGATTTATTTAAAATATTTCAAAAGATTTACTCAAGGAAATGATGAAAACTCACTTTTCTAACCAATCATCATGCATGCAATCTGCCAGATTTCTGAAATATAATATTTTGAGTTAACTTTCAAACCCAACTGGTCTCACTGTAAAATATTAAATATCCGATTTTTGGCAATTTTTTACAAAATGGTTGCGCAAACAGCTCTTTTTCTGTGATCACCATTTTTGCCTTGCATGATCAATGGCCTTAAACCCAACCATAAATCTGGGGAAAAATACTTTAGAAACCTAACATATCCAGTGAATGATGGCTGAAATTTCGTGGCTTAAAACCTCACTGAATGGGCTACTCAAATTCATGAACTTCAGCCACATTTACATCTCATGCACCATTGCATGCAACATTTCTTAACTTGTTTGGGTTCATTACCCCTATTTCTCTTCTTAATAAACTTTGAACACTTTTCCTTTTGAAAGCCCTCACATGCATGTGATAATCTGTAAAATACCAATAGCTTTTATTATTTCTTTGATTTATTAAAATTATTGCTAAAACCAAGGGCATAAATCACATAAAATACTTCCATAGGTCAATAAATCCGGAATAAATTCATGGATGACCATTATGATGAATAATGACCCCTTACTAAATTTGATCCCTTTTTGTTGTTGTTTGGTATGATTTCCGATTTTCTTTTTGTTAGGGTATAATAAATCACAAAACCACTTTAGAGAGTGTGAAAATTTTATCTAACAATTTTCGCATACCTTAATTGTGATGGGTGACTCAGAAAAATAATTTCAAATTTTTTCATCATGCCTTACTATTTTTCCCAATTTTTGGTAATTATAATGGTCTAAAACTAGGAAAAATAGTTCTGATTATCCAAAATTCATGAAAATTTACCAGAACATCATATTGTATAGTAGGAGGTTACATAAAAATATTGAGGGTTTTTCTCTACTGTAAACTATTTTCTCTTATTTTCTAAAGTTAATTGCACTTAAATACACATAAATACCCAAAACCGGATTATACAATATGAAAACCACTTTTGGTATTTTTCCCAGGTTATTTATACTGTAAATGATGTTATAAAAATTTTTGGTAATTTATTTTAACTGTTTAATATTATTTCTTCGATTAATGATGAATTAAAGGAATAAAACAAGGAAAAATAGAAATACCCACTGAAAAATATCTTTTATATTTTTCCCAGCCTAGTTACGTATAATAACAGTTAAATAAAAAGTTTGGGTAATTTTGGAAATTGTTTTCTATTTATTTCAATTTTTATTGGAATAAATGCTCAAAAATCATAAAATATAATTAAACATCTTGGAAATCCATTTTTATATTTTTTCCTGCTTAGTAATGTTTAATAACACTAATATAAAAAGTTTGGGGAATTTTCTTCACTCATTACTATTTTTCATGAATTTATGGTTATTCAAGAAAATAAAACGGTGAAAAATAGTTAGACAACTCAAAAATTCAAGAAAATTTATCTTGAGGTCTTTGACTTCAATTAAAACTGAAATGCAAAGTTTGGGATATTTTAGAATTAAATTGATTTAGTTTTGGATATTTAACCATTGGAATACCTCTAAAATGTTAAATATTAACATTTCAATAATGGAAATTTTCCACTTAAATTGTTATATAACAATTGATTCTTTGAAACTTAATTTCCACAGAAAAATGTTTGTAACTTATCGATATTAAATTTTGACACAATATTGGCATAATTCTATTGTAGTACTATGTATACTAGTGTTAGATTTTGATTAGAGACTCACTAGCGAATACCATTATTGTAGGAATCGATAGTGATACGAGTGGAGCATAGTAAAGGCACCAATTGTGTAACGACCGAAAAATACAATCAATTTAAAATTTTCAAAAACAACCCGATTTCATTAAATCGTTTACAAAAAGGTTTTCAATACAAATCATTTTAGAGTATTCCCAGAATCACATTGCTACAAAATCATGAGGAGCGGTACGATCACGCCTTCGCCTTGCCACAGTCTCCTGAAGAACCTGAAAAACATTAAACCACAACTTTAAGCCCGAAAGCTTAGTGAGATACCCCCAAAATACCAACCACATATACGCCTTTCTAAGCGACGACCTTCCGGTCCCAAACACATTGCCTTCCGGCCCATAACATATAAAACAGACATAACATAACAGAACATAGAACAGCCATGCATATCGGGACTACTGTGTGACTGGTCCGCCGTATCCGGCCTTCAGTCCATCGGATCCATCCTCCGAGTCTAATCATGTCCTTCGAGTCTAAAGTGTGGTTGGTTCGCCCGCACTGGGCCTTCAACCCATCTGGTCCACTCTCTGAGTCTACAACGTGACTAGTCCGCCCGCATCGGGCCTTCAGCCTATCCGGACCGCTCGCTAGGCCTTCGGAATAACCGGTTTGCCCTGGGTATCTTGGCCTACAGCACAAAGCAGGACCCGCCTCAACCCATCTCCAGTCCAAACAACCATGTGCACATAACATACAATCATATAATAGTCATAGTCAACAAACCGAGCAAGCAGATCACATAGCATATCATCACCCTAACCAGGTTACCGACCTAACCGGTCACTAGTATAGCATCACTCTACATATTGGGAAACGGACCTTAACTAGGTCTCCAACATATACCATCCTAGCTACCAGGATGTAGACGTATCAAACAATAACATAATAACCATATCCGAATCTCAATCCAATAAAGGGTCGGCCTTGGTGCCTTAGACCCTGTTGATATAGTGAGGATAACTCACCTTGAAACTGCCAGCTGTAAGGATAAGATCCCGCTGCTCCGAACTCCGACACGAACTCCTCCACTGAACGCCAAAACACTCAATTCAATATATACCCTTATTTACCAAAATACCCCTGGAAGACAACTGGTCAACCCTTGGACAAGGTCAAAGTCAACCCCTGACTGACTCTACTCGCCGAGTCAACCCCATGACTCGCCGAGTCCCCAAGTTCAGAACTTCCTCAATCCGCGACTTGACTCGCCGAGTCACCCCGAGACTCGCCGAGTCCAACCACTCTGAGTTTACTCGCACCCAACTCACCGAGTCATCCCTTGACTCACCGATTCTTGAATCAACCAGAAATTATTGGGACTCTTCGATAAGACTCGCCGAGTCCAAGAACAGACTCGCCGAGTCTAAGGCTATCTTCAACCTACTCACTGAGTTGTTCATCCAACTCGTCGAGTTCTAGCTCATCTTCAAGCAACTCGTTGAGTCCACCCTTGTGACTCACCGAGTACCACCGGTCTGAATCCATACAGAAACATCCTAGGCCATGCAATTGATCCAAAACATAGATCTAGCCTCCTACAACCCATCCATCACGTAAAGTGGCAAACTTTACGTGAATCCATGAAGATCTAGGCATTATACTCATTAGGGCTAAAGTTGGGGACAAGATAACTTCACTACATACTCAATCACAGGGACTTTCAGGCATTCCAACCCTTCTCCATTCCAGATCTGAGGTAGCAACCTCAGATCTAACCTCTAGACTCCAAAACACCAAAAGATGTGACCTCATCATCCCCAAAAGTGAAGAATCTAGACAATAGCAGCTCAAGAACAAGATTTTACCTTCAAAGGATGCCCCAATCTGCAAGGAACTCGAAACCAAGCAAAGCCCCTTGTTCCACACCTTCAAATTTCCAAACTTTCTTCAACAATTACTTCTCCAAGCTCCAATCTACTCAACAATGGTGCTTCTCCACGATTTTAGGGTTTCTGGGACTTAAGGGGGGTGATAAAGAGGCTTGGGAGGAAACATAATGCTCTTTATATAGGGCTCAACCCCGAGAATTAGGGTTTTCTCCACTCAGCACCTACTCGCCAAGTCCATCTTTGGACTCGCCGAGTAGGCCACTTGACACGCGACCAAAGTCGCGACTTGACTCGCCGAGTCCATCCATGGACTCGCCGAGTTGCCCTCCAAAACTTACACTTTTAGCCCTTCAACTCTACTCTTGCGATTCTGGGATGTTACAAATTGCATCATCTCAATGCATATTGTGAGTATTCACGCATTCCCCTATTTTCGGTTTTTATGTTTTGGGGTGGAAAAGCATGTCCATAAAAACTACTGTTTGCATGTTGTATTTAAATTGATTATTATCAAACATGATTGCTATTGTATTGCTATGTTTCTTTATGTATGTCTATGCAACACGGAACATGAGAACTTATCGTACTAAGGCCCTTCCGTTATCTCTAACCATTAACTCTTTGAGCCAATGGTCATTATGGATAGCGCTATTAGGAATTGACAACTCCTTACTCGCCCGAATCGCTGGAGTGCATTATACCATATTCATCTATGGAACGATAAGCATAGATATCGATAGGGCTTCAGTCATAGGTTTGGTTGAGACTCATTGTTTGCTCATACACATACAAACTCGTTTCTCGTTATAGCAATAAACTTGTATTCATTAATAGCAATCAACTTTGTTTGTTAATATGGCAATGAACTTTGTTTCTGATTAAAGAAATGAACTTTGTTTCTCATTATAGCAATGAACTTTATTTCTCATTACAACAACGAACTTTTACTAGTGGAAACTTATATACATGTTTTAGCAATGAAATTGTTTGCTCCTTGTAGCAACGAAATTGACACCTCATTTTAGTAATGAAACTTGTTTACTCGTTTGAGTAACGAACTTTATCTTCCATGAAAATATGAATGTTGCATCTTATTCGGGCAATATACTTTATTTCTCATGATAAAACGAACTGTGTTACAAACTTATTTACTCCTAGCAATATACTTTTATTATTGGAAACTTTTATCAAAACTTTGATTTCAACTCATGAACCAATATTATTTTGTTAAAATTGTGAGTACTCACCAACTATTTTTATAGTTGACGCTCGTTTTACATGTTTTTTCAGGAATCATCGAGTAAGTGGCACTTAGGGACACTTCACTTTTAGGAGCATTCGCATGTGTTGTATATCTATTTTTCATTGTAATTTCTTGTAAAAGTTGTTCAAACCCATTGTAAATTTGTAATGATTTTTAATTCTATGGTTGGTGTTGTCTTTTAACTTTTGCTATGAAACCCTTTATACTGCCACGCCTCGTGTTTCCGCTTTAGCGGGGTGTGACATAAGACCACTCTTTTTTTTTTGCATATTTCGTGCGCAAGGGGCACTATCTGGTTGTTTCCATCCATAGCTACTACATGCAATATGGTTCCCTTAAAATCACCCTTCAAATGCGCACCATCCATAATTATAACTTTATGAAAAAAAAAACTTTTAAACGCTCGTATCTGCAATATATTAAAATGGAGCACATAAACACTCTACAATTTTTTACAAATAATTGTATATTAAATAGCAACAAGTTTTTGTATTACCGTGCTCCCAATAGCATAAAAGCAATGATCGAAACAATCTTTAGAATCTGTTTGTATATAGGCCACTGTACCGAGATTATGCCTCTTCAAATTGTGAAAATAAATAGGAAGTTTGGAAAAACATTCCTCAGAGGATCCCAACAACAATTCCATAGCATGTTGTTTTGCATGCCAAGCTTGTTTGTAATTTACATTGATTTCCATCAAAGCATTCAAATCCCTTGATATTTCATTAGGCCTCCAAACCTTGGAATGAGTTTTTCCCATAATCTCATGCAATATAGTACCCATGACTTTTTTATTAGCATGCTTATGATTAGGGTGTATCTGTAATGACGAACATGTGTGCACGTTGTTGAAAGTCCTGATTTCAAATTGATGAGTAGGAACAATGCGTTTTTCATATAAACGCCAACTACAGTTCTTAGTTTCACAATGTACCTCATAATAATTTTTGTTAGAATGGTTGGTCATAAACTGAAACTTTTCTCTGGTAGCTTTAAGACTCAAAGCAAATATTAGTTGTTGTTTGTTATCATACATTTGACGAACAAACATTTCATCATTTGGATGTAAACTGTGAAATGGTCCGGGATCGACAATAGGATCAGGACAATCAGGTATGGGAGGCATACCGTAAAATATGTCTGAAGCTTTTTTCCCGTGTGTAAACACATCTTCTGACCAACCTTCATTTGACTCTTCACCATCTGACAAAGTTTTGTCAGCTAGTCTTCCAAGCTCATATAAATTTTCTTCTTCCATTATATCCACTGCAATAGTTTCTTGTTCTGGATACTCTTCA
This sequence comes from Lactuca saligna, assembly GCF_052625555.1. Lineage (NCBI taxonomy): Eukaryota > Viridiplantae > Streptophyta > Magnoliopsida > Asterales > Asteraceae > Lactuca > Lactuca saligna. Next base: position 245,172,277 of record NC_136420.1, on the reverse strand, counting down.
ACATTATCAGATATAATGTTTTCAACATTATCAGATACAATGTTTTCAACATTGTATGGTATAATCTTCTCAACGACTTATGTCGGTTCGGCCCATCCCTCAAACACCTCCAAATACAAATGCACAATCGCCTTTGTTTCAGAAATTACATTTATGACATGATGAACATCTGCTTTGTCTACAATATTCAGAACATACCCATGAACCAGGTGTTGAAATGACAATGATATATTACTATTGAGCAAATTAGCCTTACTTTTGACCAAATCAAACAATATTCAATGATCAAAATTTGGCGGAAGCAGTATACCTTATTAAACTTAGGTCTAACGTAGGTGTTAACCCAATTACTTATCTGCCAAAAACCCCCAGTACATAAAATAACAAAACTCATATTTCTTTTGAAAACAAATTAGTAACACTAAAAAAATTTGAACACAAATGGAGATACAAAAAAAAAATGAGAAAACAACATTTGTATCAAAAAATCTGTCCAAAAATGTGTCAACCACTCATTCCATGCAGGCATTAATCTCTCCGTGGAGCTCCTCGTCATCCCCTCTGCAGAGGGATTAAAAGCCTTGCTAACAACTCACTCAGTGGAGGGGTTAATGTCTCTACAGAGGACCCCTCGGAGCAATTTTTTAAACAATAAAAAATGTCACCTTTTCTGAATCCGCGGAGGAAAAATCGATCCGCGGAGGTTCGCAGAGGATCCTTTACGGAATGTGTATCTATAACTGGAAAAGTCATTTTTTATGACTAAATTTTTAAATTGGCCCCCTTTTTTTTGTCTATTAGCGGTATTTTCCCTTTTTTCTCAGCCTAAAATCTATGAACAAATATATTCCATTTTCTCATTCTCTTTAACCTTACCACAACGATTGTAATTTCACCATCATTGAAAACTCACCACCGATCAGCCTTCACACCTTCACTGACATTCACAACTTAGGTGCTTCCTTCAACCACCCGTATAAATACCCCTATGGTTGAAGCTTTGATTAAAACTAGGAAAAGGTCCGTGCGTTGCACGAATCATTCTTTTTAGAAAAAAAAATGGTAGAATAATATGATAGACGAAAATTAAAAAAAATTAAGAAAATTGATTGAATTTAGCAATTTTTTAGAAAAAAAGTGAGAATGTTAAAAAGTTCGGATTGATAATAAAAAGAAAAAAAGTATCAAAATAGAATAATCTTGAAAAATGAAAGACAAACCTCTAAATGAATTAAAAAAACGGAGGACTTTTGAGAAAAATATAAAAACACGTGAGAAAAGTAACAACTGAATCCTTTTAGAAAAAAAAAATAAAATAAAGGATAGAACAATATGGTAAACGAAAATGATAAAAAATAAAGAAAAAGGGTTGTAGAGAAGTAAAAGTGAAAGTTTAGTTGCAAAAATAAAAATAAGTAAAAGTAAAGTAACAAAACTATAAAAATAAAAGTTTTTGAAATTTTTGTGACAAAATTATAAAAAATAAAAATATGTTATAAAATTATAAAGGAGAGAAGTTTCCTGGTCTTTTAATATATATATATATATATATATATATATATATATATATATATTACCAGTTTTATCTTCTAATTTAGCATAAGAAAACAAACTTTCAGTGGTAATCACGAGGATATATGTAGTTGTGAAAACATTTAGTGTTGATTATATATATATATATATATATATATATATATATATATATATATATATATATATATATATATCCTCGTGATTACCACTGAAAGTTTGCTTCTTATGCTAAATTAGAAGATAAAACTGGTGATATATATATATATATATATATATATATATATATATATATATATAAAGTCAAATAATAAATATTATAATAAATTTAAATTAATATGTTTCTAATTTATTATTTATTTCAAAATTTTATTCACGGTTGTTACATCTAGTGTGCATATATATATATATATATATATATATATATATATATATATATATATATATATATATATATATATATATAGAGAGAGAGAGAGAGAGAGATAGAGAGAGAGAGACTTTATTAGAAAGTCAAGATCTCCATCGATCGTCGGCAGGAAAATGAATAGCCGTGTTGAAGAAACGGTGGTGATCATCGTCGGCGCTGGTCCATCCGGCCTCGCCACTGCTGCTTGCCTGTACCAACTCTCAATTCCATACAGAATCCTTGAACGGGAAGACTGTATTGCTTCATTATTTAACAAGAAATCATATCATCGACTTCACCTCCATTTAGCCAAAAGGTTATGTCACCTTCCTCACTTCCCTTTTCCTGAAAGTTTACCAACTTATGTCTCTAGAGCCGATTTCTTGAAATACTTGGATGATTACGCATCTCATTTCAATATTAAGCCTATCTTCGGGAACCTCGTGCAGTTTGCGAAGTACAACGAAGATAGAAAGAGATGGAATGTGGAGGCGAAGAGAATTGGTGGTAAGAATGCGGAGGAGGAGGTACGATGTTATGAGGGGAGGTTTTTGGTTGTGGCTACCGGAGAAACCAGCGATGTTTTTAGGGAAAATGACTTAAAAGCCCAACGAAGTTTCCAAATCATTCAAAAAACTCCAATCATCTTTTGTCTGTTCAAAAAAACCCAAAGAACTTAACCTTTTGTCTAAAAAATCCAACAAAGTTTCAAACCGTTCAAAAAATTCCAATTTTGTTTTGTTTAAGTTCGTTGGGTTTTTTTTTTTGAACCGTCAAAACATAATTGGAGTTTTTTAAACGTTTTGGAAACTTCGTTGGTCTAACAAGTCATTTTTCCGATACGTTAATAAGCCACGTCATCTGTATCTCTTATTTGACTTTCGAGAAAGTGTAACTTAGTTGGGCTTTTTAGATAAAATGTTAAGTTTGTTGGGTTTTTTTGAACAGACAAAACATGATTGGGGTTTTTTAAACGGTTTGGAAACTTCGTTGGGTTTTTAAGTCATTTTCCCATGTTTTTATATCGGAGGTAGAAGGGTTGAGTGATTTTAAAGGTGAAGTTATTCATTCAACGGAATATAAATCCGGCGATATATACGAAAAAAAGAAGGTTTTGGTCGTTGGAGCTGGAAATTCCGGCATGGAAATTGCACTTGATCTAGCTAACCATGGTGCAAAAACCTCCATTGTTGTCCGAAGTCCGGTAATTATAAGCTTTTATTTATATTTACTGATTTTGTGAGGGAAAAAGCGTGTTTTAGTTTGAACATAATTTTGCAGAGTTTTAGTTTTTCGTTGCAAATACAGCGTTGACTTTTTTTAGTAATAGTCAAATCCGATTAAATAACAACTAGATAATAATGGTAATAATAATATATTTATCTCAAGTTGACTTTTTCAGAGTTGGTTGTCCAATTGAATTTGTATAGGATATCAGAATAATTATATTATTACGGTTATTATCCAACTTTTATTAAAAGGATTTACGAGATTATAAGCATAAAAGTATAGGTCTGGCAATCGTGTCGTGTTCGGGTTGGCGTGTCGCGGGTTGGTAGGTCAAAATATGCCAACCCAAACACGACCCATTTAACTATACAGGTCACGGGTTGGCGGGTTTGGAACATAAACCCATATATGACCCACCAATCCATTTATTTATACGGATTCAAAAGTTGGCGGGTTTATGGTCAGATTTGGGTTCGTGGGTCTAAATTTTAGATATTTAAGTCTTAAACATCCAAATGAAAATTAAAAACATTCATAGAAACATGCTACAGACTTAGCCTTATAGGTTACGATTTATGACCTTAAACCATCCATCACGAATAATAATGTCAAAACAATCAAATGGTCTATGAATAAATTGTATATATTATATAATACTTATTATATATTAATACTTGATACATAAATACATTTAAAAATATAAATTTTTTTTATTAAGAATATAAACGGGTTGGCGGGTCAACCCGTTTACTTTTTGAGAAACCCATATATGACCCGTTTAATAAACAGGTTGGCGGGTTGACGGGTTAGCGGGTTGGCGGGTTGAAAAACTCAACCCAAACCCATTTATTTCGTGTCGTGTTGCGGGTCGTGTCGCATGTCATGTCGAGAATTGCCAGCCCTATAAAAGTACAATATTCCTCTAGCAACTTACATCGAACCTGACCGTTTAATTTTAAGTTAATTTTATTATTTTATGTATTTAACATGTTGAAATAATTAAAATCAACTCGTTTTAGGTCAATGGTATAAATTTATCATCTTTATTGGTATTAATATTCTACCCCCCTATAAATATTGTTATTTGATACTATGACATAATTTTAACACGTTATGGTTCAAGTTAATACTCGTTACATGTATTTTAGCTGTCACGATTTTTACTATAATATACATACAATTTTATATTTGTATTTGTTGCATCAATTTATATTATTATATACAATAATGGTTTTTATATTGTAAGTATATGTTGGTGATGTAGATTCATATAGTGTCAAGATGGTCGGTAAATCTTGGATTGATGTTATTGAAGTTCATACCGTCATATTTGGTGGATTCGTTGTTGGTTTTGCTGAGTAAGTTAACGTATGGAGATCTAACAAAATACGGGATCCAAAGGCCGAAAGAAGGCCCTTTTTTCTTAAAGTAAGAGATGGTAAATACCCTATCATCAATGTTGGCACCTTCAAAAATATAAAATCTCGTGAGATACAGGTATGTATGTATGTATATGTATGGTTTCTTAATTTTCATAATTAACAAGTTATATTATATACTTATGTATGTGGTTGTTACAACATGATTGAGAGTGATTCAATACTAATTGGATGATGTAAACAAACAGGTATTGCCTGCTTTAAGAAGCATAAAAGGTGGAGGAAATGAGGTTGTTTTTGAGAATGGGAAATGCCATCAATTTGATGTAATTTTGTTTGCTACTGGATTTAAAAGATCAACCCATTTATGGCTTCAGGTAAATGGTTTTCCAATTTCGTATCCCAACAAAAGACCACTCACTAGTTACTAGTCACTGGTAACTTTCATATTTATAGCTTTATAAGTTCACAACATTACAATTTTGTTAGGTTTATTTATCTTTAATTCAGTAAATTAACATAAATAATCAAATGGTGACAAAAATACTAAGGCCATAACAATTTGTTATAAAAAAAATGTGAATCGTCTTAATCATGTCTTTATTGCTGCTGATATTTTTATCAAGTTTGACTTAACTTTAATTAAAAGTAATATATTTAGTACAGTTATAAAGTTATAACGATTTTAGTTAAAAGTCAAATATTTAGTAGTTAAATGTAAGCAACATCATGTAATTATTATTATTATTATTATTTTTTTTTTTTTTTTTTTGTAGCCATCATATTTTCATTTATTTTTTATTACAAAATTATATATATATTTTTTCATGATAAGGGATTTGGTTTAGAAAACTCTACACAGTTATGACTTTGTATTTTAAGTTGTTTAACTATAGTAGTGAAAATGGCTATATTTTTGGTAATATTGCTATAATTGAATAAAATTTTCAAACTATAAATTTCTAATCGGAAAAGTAAAAATTAGATACTATAACAAATCAATAAATAAGATCTTTTTTATTTTGAAAAATGCAGGGATATGATTGTCTTTTAAAGAAAGATGGACTACCAAAACTAATATTTCCAAACCATTGGAAAGGAGAGAATGGCCTTTATTGTGTTGGGCTTGCAAGACGAGGCCTATATGGAGCTGCCATGGATGCTCAAAATATAGCTGATCACATTTTTAATCTAATCTCAAAATAAAATCACTATCTTTGATTGAAAATTAAATATATATTTGATAGCTGGTTTTGTTTTATTATTGTTTAGTAAGACTTTTGTTTGTGTTTTAGTAAGACTTTTGTTTGTGTTTGTTTTATCTTAATTAAAATACAATTATGCATGCTGCATTTGTCTATATAAAACTCAAAATGATTTTGTATTTTGATTTGACAATGTCACATATCTACCATGTCTTTTTCTTTTTATATTTGGTTAGCCAGGGACTAAAAGTGTTATCAAATATTGAAATATATTTTTTTTGGATTATTACATCCAACTAAGAATACATCTTAGTTATCATCGTACAACGAATGAGAAAGTAAACGGACAACAATATTATTTCTAGTAGAATACAACGGATCATACAATGTTATATCTCTTGGATATATAGATGCACTCTTCTAGAGAATTGGTTTTACCATATAAAAATACTAAGCGGCGGATTATATATCTTTTATATTAGAAATAACATTGTGACATTTGTTTGATAATAATGGTTTGAAGTTACTGTATTGCTGCAGAAATTTAATCAATAAATTTTGTGATATAAATAAAGTGTAACTATATGCAATTCAATCAAATAGTAAGCTAACAAAATATACAAGTGTACCTTTAATTTTCTTTGTATATAATAGAAAAATATAATTTAACTTCATTTTATAATAACATTTTATATTTTAGTGTTTTTATCAAGTAACGTCTTCGAAAAAATTACAAAATTATAGTAATATTAGGCGAACGCCTGTGCCTCGCGCAAGAATAAAATTACTAGTTAAATTATTAAAAGATTATACGATATTCAAAATAATGTATTAGCGTTTGGTTCGTAGGTTGTTGTATGATTTAAAAGATAATTAAATTTTGATTATCGAGGTTGAAAATTGAATTCAAAATATATATTGTTAGAAATTAACTAATTGCCATTAAATATGAAATAATAATGCTTTTACAGTATAATTGTGTTATTTTTTTTTTTAAATGGTAAATTTATAAAACTTCTCATGTGCCCAGCCAACAAGCAGCTAGAGGAGATGAAAAATAGAGTACAAGGAGAAACAAAACATCACATGGAACAAAAGGGAGAGTGCATCCAATCCTCCCACTTAGGACTACCCAATTCACCCATGTGTTTAAGCCAAAAAAAATACTAATTATTTTACATTATCCCCTATTTTAGTTGTATGTGTGAATACATGTTGAAATTGCCCCGCATTCCTATGCTTCCATAGGGTCGGTAACAACCCATAACAGATGATAGCGAACCTCTTATTAATTTATGGATTATGTACCCGAGATGCAGCAAAGTTTAGGAGGTCATCCAAGCTTTGAAACATTGTTTGCTATTGAATTCCCTACTAATTAAGAATTAAATATGTAATCATATTCAATTATGAATTGATGAGATTTGTAATCGAGTTTGAATCAAATTCAAGTATGAATTCAGGAAGAGTAATAACGATGAATACGAGAGTAAATAGAATATTTGTTCAGCCCGTATTATGCTTTTGAGTTTACAGATTACAATCAATAAACTGTAAAGACTGAGTGAAATGTTATTTCTAATCACTTAGTACAGACCCCTATTTATAGGAGAACAAAAGCATACCCATACTAAGGACTAGACATTAAGACTACTCTTTATAATGCCTTAGTACAAATAACATTACATCCGAAGACTCCTTCTTACGAAGACAAAATATACTTCGTAACAATCTAACTGACTCTTCGACTATTACAACATTTAAGCCCTAACAATCTCCCCCTTTGGAATCAAGGTCGAAGTCTTCAAGTCGTCAGTGATTGAACGGCATACATCAGCACTCTTCGGATCTCCATGTACCAAGAGATAATTTTTTTATCTCTTTCTTATCTCCTTCCGAGTTCTTCTTGCAGTGGTTCATACGAACAATTAAGTTCGTATATTGTGAGTTGGTGTATCTCTCCACTTCGCAAGTTTGAAATAAGAACCGCTTAGCTCTTCCAGCTTTGTCTTTTCCTGCAAAAACGATCCCCAATGGCTTTAAACAAATTTCTCCATCTTCGTATTTGTTCAACTCATTATGCTTCTTTGATGGAGCCATTGGTGCAGTAATGCCGATGCCTTTGACAATTGCGAGTTCGACATCAGTCTGAGCTAAGCACTCAAAATAATTCTCCAAAAATATCTTAATGTGCTTGCACCCACGGCTAAAAACATCTGGTTCTGTGTCTTGGAGAAAAGAAAATGATTTGTCTTTGAGCATCAAAGCAATGTTGATTAGATCATATGTGTTCATCAAAGGAAAGTCTGCCACTGTGAATTCTTGTAACTTTCCACTTGCTCTTGCTATAGTGTACTTCAAATTTTCAAATTTCCCTTCGAATATGACATCCCTTTTTATAGATATCACCTTCTTAATTTTCTCCGAAAACCATACTTACTCTTGAGCCTTCGCCAATACTGCATGAAACCTTATCTTCATCTTCTTTCCCTCTTCGGTTTCCATTGATTTTGTTTCAGCCTTGAACTGTGGCATAACAAACATCATTTCATTGACTAGAAAGTCAAGTTGACCAAAGTCTGTGTTCGTTACCACATAGCTCTTTTTCGGAACCTTTTCGAATGAGTACATATAATCAAACATCACTCTGGACTCGATGGTTTCGTAGTTATAAACTTTTGTTGGATCACCCTTATCAACATTCGAACCATCCAGAGCTCTTTGTCTTATTATGCTCTGTACATGTCTCATTCTTTCCACCTCAGCTGCCACCTCAGCTTTCTTCTCTCCGTTAGTCTTCTCAATCAAAATTCCTTTTCCCTTGTCTTTGACGCTTGACAAAACCATTTTTTCGGATGAAGAAACATCAGCTTGCTTCCTAATCACAACACCTTTCGAACTTGGTTTTGGAAGTGGAATTGTTGTGATCACAGTCGAAGTGACTGGACCTGCTGAAATAACACTTGGTTTTGTCACCACCTTCAAAGGATAATGTTTTCCAACTACCTTCGCATCTTCAGTTGTCTTCATTTGTTCCCCAGCCTTCGATTGATCAATCTTTTCTCCCCCTTGCACCCCTGTGAAAGCAGGTGGGGCATCTGTAACATTCGGCAGAAGGCTGGAAATGCGAAGAAGTGGAGCTAAGTTTTTGTGTAGGATGGCTTCGAAGTGAGAAAATTTTTGAGAAAGAAATTCTTGAGAAACGATTGGAGAGACAGACTTCGAAGACAAGTCTTGGAGTTCTTTCAACAACCTGACCAACTCTCCAAAATTTTGTTCTTCTTTGGCAGAAAGAGTGGTCAGTTAAGGATTCATCTGCTCAAACAATTTTACACATTTTGCAACAGCGTCACAAATAATGTCAATCTTCTGATTTGCTGACGCATAATCTTGTTGAACAGTCTGAACCTCCTTTGTCATATCTTCACGAAGTTCTCGGATCTGCAAGTTAACATCTTCACGTACCTTCTTGACTTCTTGTACGAAGAGCACATGACGCTCCTTCGTAACAATCTTTAGATCCTTTAATTCCGTCACAAAATCAGATCTCAGAGAATTGATTCGATTCTCTGTAGAAATATCATTCTGATCAACCTTCTCAAGAACTCGACTCTCCAAATCCCTAATCAACCCTGATGCCTTCGAAATCACCCTTCCTTCCATCACCTTCATTAATGAATCAACTTCCATACTTGTAACTCCACCACTGCCCACATCTGCTTGGGATTGCAAGATAGAATTCAATTTCGAATTCAAAATCTTAAACTGCTTCATGGTCATCAGCATGTGGTCAGGGAAATCTTCTTCGGCTTGATCAAAATGAAGAGCTTCGAACGTTCCTCCAAAGCCTTCGTTATCGGTTTCAACATCAGCAGCCACGGTTTCATCAATAGGTGAGGATGGATGGGGTGGATCAGTTGATTGAGTTGAGAATATGGTGGTGAATGGTTGATCCATAATAAACTGAAATGTAGGAGAATTAGTTGTGGATGTAACCTGGGGTAGTGAACTTATTTCAAGAGGCTTCGAAACAGCAGCCTTCGATAGACCAACAGGCGGACTGGTCTTCGCTTCTTCTTGAAGTTTAATCTCTAGTGTCTCAGGAACTTGCTCGACTTCTTCAAGTATTTGATTCTTCTTCAAAAAATTTGCAAGATCTTCAGCCCTTCGTTTCTTAGATGATGGAGACACCGGAGCTGGAATTTCCCGAAATGTGACCCCTTGATGTGTGACTTGTGTTTTCTTCACCAGCTGAGACTTTCTCTTTATTTTGATATGTCGAAAAACACCCGTCTTCGAAGGAATCGTTTCTGTCGATGGAGACGCTTCGATTATTGGTGTATCAACCACTGAGGTTAAAATTGAAGATACCTCTTCGACAGTATCAGCTGTAACCACTGGATTTTTCTTCTTCTTTTCTGCCTTCACCACTTTTTCCGAAGACCCACCATCTATCTTCTTCGATTTCTTAGGCTTTTTCTTCTCTTCTTCATGTAACACCCCTGTAACAACAGTTGTGTCAATGGATTGCAAATATGACACCAAAACTTCATTCGTCGGATCCACCTTCTTGAGCATCGCATCTGGAATGCGAGCTATTGATGTAAAGATAGCCGGATCATCATTTACCTCCTTCGGATTACCATACATGTGAAACACCGCCTTTTCTTTGAACTCCGGAACTTCGATTTTCTCCTTGTGGTAAACATACTGTATTATCAGACTCCAATAACGAGCACAAGAAATCCCCTGCTTGGCACTCGTCTTTGAAATGCTAGTTAAGAACTCTGTCCACAATTGTTCAGAGTAATCCACTTGCAAATCATAATACAATCCAGCAACCATTGCATATACCTCCATCCTTCCTTTATCAAGACCCACGGTTCTTCCAGTAAGACATCGAAGGAAAATGTCAAATAAAAAATTCCATACCATAGGTAATCCAGACTTCTTGAAGTCACTGATACGCATCAAAAGGAGGTTGATGGTCCATCTCGTTGAACATGAATACTACTTGAGAAGAAGAAACTTCATCATAAGGACCAGAATTTGGAATCCCCAAAATTTTGCAAAACAAACGCTTGGACACCCTAATACGCGTATCATTCACCATAGTGAATTCCACACAACCTGTCTCCTTGTTGTATGATGCAGTGGAACCCGCCTTTGATAACCAAGACACTGGAACAGCAAAAGAATCGAACATTGCTTTAGACAGAACTGAATTCTGTAAAGCAACCACCAGCATTTGGAGTTCCTCCGGATATTTTGACAAATCAGATTCCACGTGGTAGTTTGAACCGTGGATTTTCAGAATCGGAACGCTAACAACTTCGTCTGTGGTTGGTGATGATGTAGTCGCCATTGTTGAAGATAAGAACAGAGAATGTTTGAAGAAGATGATTGTTTGAAGAGATGAGTTGCAGAGAGAATTTTGTATGATAGAGAATGTTTGATCGCATAAAATATTATTGACTCTTGAGTTCCCCTTTTATATGTAACCTTAGAATTTTAAATATGAAGCTGCATTAAATGCTTGCTGACATGGCACCTTGAAATACAGACTTCACTCATCAAAAAGTAACAAACGTAATTGTCAGCACGCCTTATACGCTTATTGTATACCATACGTCACCAAGAGACAAGACTGTTTGATATTCCCCAAGAGAATTGTAACCGTCGGATTCCTTCGGAATAGAGGTCAGGCTCTTTCACTTTTGAGGTTTAAAAAGCGAAGTCATATGCCAGAGTTTCGAAATCATCAGTTTAAGTTGGTTTTACTCAAACCTCAAGGATTTCGTGTGTGTTGTGTTCCAAAAAAAAATTAGATGATAAACAAATGAAAAAAAAAATTTGAAAACTTGTGATGTCAAAAATTTATGTTGACACAAAAACAGTTTAATCTCGGGCAAAGATTTTTTCGAAAATTATCAAGAGAGATAATTAACAGCTTGCTTGGTTTCCCGTGAATTACAATCGATAACTTGTAGAGAAGTTTCGAAGGGTTTCTTTTATAAGTCAAATGGGTGGCTTCAAAAATTTCATTACATTTTGACCTTAACATAAGGTGATAAATTGTAAGCAAAATTATTTGTATGACCAGTGTAGTCAGTGACAACTTGGTTTCGAATGATATGTAAAGTAACAAGGCTTTTCAAAATATACTCACACAGAAATCATATTCAAGAAAAAATATTATGCTGGATCTTATTGGGAACAAACATCGTAGGTTTCGAATGCCTGATGAAGATCACTCAAAAAGATTGAATACGATTTTGAGTATAAAAGGTACTGAAACAAAGGTTTCGTAAGTTCTAGAACATAGTTCCCCGTCAATTCCTTGATTTGTTGGTTTTTAGGGTTTCACTTCCATCACGGACTCATGATGTTAGATCATAAACACAGAGTATTTGTATGTCTAGATTGCAATTGGTTTGATCAACAATCTCTTGGACATACGTCATTGTGTGTGAATGGTGTAAAGAAGTTTAGGATGAAAAAGATTGGTTTTCGAATCGAATGTACCTCTGTTATAGATGGACCAATGTAACAACCCGTTATTTCAAGTCAGTAAAAATCGAGTCATGTAACCTCTTTGAGAAAAGAATTAGAATATCATCGAAAAATGAAGTATTCAAAAACTCTATTTGGAGTACACTATGTGGTAGTTATCGTCTTAAGGTTTCCAAACATATAAATAACACAAAAATCCGAGTTATAACGAAGAAGTTATGATCATTCTAAGTTTTCCGACAAAAACCGACAATACAAAGTTGCGTAAAAACGCAAAGTTTCAATAAAACACTTTCCGACCTTAGGTGTCTAAATGAAAGTCGTAGATATCGTTAAACTACAAACATGCATAAAAAGAACGCTCAAATCGGACATCGTATGAATAAGTTATGAATTTTTAAAGAAATTCCTTAATCACGTCATTTTAATAAATAAATAATAAAAATAATTCCGGAATTTGCCAACGGAATCTAAATGAAAGTTGTAGATCGTAGTCTCACCTTCGCGAGGATACAAAGAACGTCAAAAACGGAGTTCGTATGAAGGAGATATGAATTTTCGAAGTTTGATAAATAATTTATATATAATTTTTATTAAAACTTCGGTATTATCCGAAGGGGAGTCAGCGTCCTCATCCGAGGTACGCACTGCGTACCCCTGTACGCCCCGCGTACCTGAGGAACTTGGCCTCAAACCGTCCACGTCGCCCTATGCGAGGCACCCGACCCGCCCGTCCGACCCGCCGTCCCATCCGACCCGACAGCCTGAGCCGTCCCATCCGAGGCCGAGGCAGTCGAGGCTTTGGTCACGCATGACGTACGCGTACGCGCTGCGTACGAGCGTACGCCCCGCGTACGAGGCCTCTCAGGCCCCCTATAAATAGCATGCGAGGGTTCCCGGGAAAATGGCCCATTCTCTCTCCTTTTGCTTGCGTTTTACCTCGTTTTCCGTGCTCGCACTACCCCGAAGCCCTGGTCATTTTGTGCAAGTCCCGAAGGTCGATTTTACTCCCGAGGAATCCCGAGATTTCCGAGTAAAATCCATTTCCCGAGATGAAACTCTGCCCGGTTTTCCATCTTGCTATCTTCAAACTTTCAAGTGAGTTCATACCCCTTTCAAACACACTTTAAATACATTTAAATGCTTTTATACTCTTTTAGGGGGGGGGGATACAAGTAAACATACGGTTATTATCATGTATTTTATAAAGTTTTACTTCACTTGTTTTATCGAATAAATCACTTGGAACTTATTTCTATTATGGAAAACTCTTGTCATACTTTGTGTGCATTAGACATTATACAAAGTATGTAATGATTTCAAAGTACCTTTCATTGTTAAGTCTTTTTATACATTCTAAAAACTTATGATTTTGCTTTGTCAAACATTGTGAAAAAGGATAAACTTTGCATACAAAACTATCACTTTAATACCGACTTAGATGAGAATCCATGAGACGTGTATATCTTCAAACGTTACTTTTCTTTATTAGAAAGTAATGCTGCAAGTCCTGTCTATAACCAGAGTCTCCCGTTCGGAGAACGTGTCAAATGTGTATAGATCTATACGGGAAATCATGATCCCGCGCCCTGACTGTTAGCTATAGTCCGTCTTTTGGGGTGACAGTTGTCATAACGCTGCGACGCCTGAAGAACGTCGTTCCAGGCATATTATGTTTAGTATGGTTATAAAAGTCATCGGATACACAATTATTATGGTATTATGCTTTTATGAACGAGTAGATATTAAAGCTATTCTTCATCTAACAAATGCGATCTTCGTATAGCTTTATTATATCAAACTATGACACAACTTTTGAAAGTCGGTTTCTTGCAAAGTTTTGGTCTTAGAGACTGCCATTTATGTTAGGAAAATAAGGGATTTTCCTGGTGCAATTATTTACAACTTATAACACGAACATTCATATGCATTTCATACTTTTATAAGAAAATAAGGGTTTTTCTTGGGAAACACAACAACTCGTATCTCAACCATTAGGGAAAATATGGGATTTTCTGGATTTAATACATTCACTTTCAACAAAACAAATCACAACTCTTTACATTTGAAATGCTGCGTTTTCTAGAAAATATACACCCATTTTGGAATGGCATCCAATTTTTCTAAACTACTTATGAACTCACCAACTTAATTGTTGACACTTTTTCTTTGAAATAACTTGTATTCTCAGGGAACCGCTAAGCAGGTTTGGGAATCAACTTTTGGGATTAACACGCTGACGTTAATTACTTCTTTTGAATGATGTTTATGTATTTATCTTTTGAACATGTAATGAATACAATTATGTAAACATCTTGGAAACTTTAATATATATGGTGGTGTGTACTTTACTTTCTATGAACTGTTATGATACTGAATATGACGTCCTCCGCCCCCGAACGTTTCCGCCGTTCTGGTTTGGGGGTGTGACAGATTGGTATCAGAGCTTTGTTTATAGGGAATTAAGTATATCAAAACCATTCCTTTTTGATATACAACTATAAACTCAACTGGGCAAAAACACTCTGAGAAAAATTCATACTTTTGAAAGTAAACCTAATTAGTTTTAAGGTAAGCATGCACTCATTTATACTAATAACATTTTCATAGTAAATAACTTTAGAAGTATTATAAATAAGTTGTGCAGTACAAGTACGCCTTGGGACATGTAATCGGAACTGGGAAGAATATAGCCTGATCAACTATATTTGTCCAAGAGCCGACTAACGTATGCCAAGGAGTGTCTGCAATGGACAACAAATTTAAAACTTACCAAAAGCATATCGCTAAAGAATACTGAGGGAGTATTCGAGTGCCGTCAACCATTAAACTTAAGGTAAGTTTCATGTGCTCTAGCTTATAGTAAACTTTTAACTCTATTCTCGTACAGTCTAAATGGCGGGATTCCATCACCCCAATGACCCCTACTACCCCAACCAAGGTAATGGAGGGTGGATCGAAGAAGATCCTGAAGAAGACGAAGAGCCTATAGAGTTGGAGGGAGGGGATGACTCTGGCACGGATTCGGAGCCAGAAATTATAAATCCACCAATCCCACAATCTCCCGTCTACGTGAGGAATTTCCAAGGACCCACTCCAGTGTGGGGAAGTCACCTCCATCATTGGAGCCAACAACAAAGCTTACGCCCTCCCTACGGCATGTGCCGAGACTTCTATGATGTGAGAGGCGGGGGATCAACCGACCGAGCACTTCCGGTCATGGTTGGCAAACTCGCCAACCAGTGCTATCAATCCGGAGTGCAAGCCAACCGAATCCGAGAGGTCAATGTGGAAGTACAAATCCACACGGCCGATATCAACCGCCTAGAGTTGTTGCAGAACGACATCCACATTCGCGCCGAAGCATTTCAAGCACAAGCAAATGCGGCCTTCGTAGAATTAAGAGAACAACAAGCTGCGTTTGATAGACGCCTCATGGAGTCGAAGCAGTCCGACACGGAGTCGAGCTCCAAACGCAAAGCGCGCCGCAAGTAGTACTTGCCAGACTCTCAAAATTTTGTTATAAATTAGGACTTCGGATAAAAGTATTATTTTCTTTAAATTGTTCTGTAATCGGAGGCCTTTAGAAAGGCCAAGAACTTTTGTCTAGACCCCGCTGTAACACAACTATATGTTTAATATATATAAGGGTATACCCCTTTTCTTGTTGTTGTTAATCATGCGCAATTCGTTCGATTCATTGGTACATCTATTCAAACTTTACTTTCAAGCTCAAAACATTGTGTCAGTCAAACCCAACTTCTTAGAACTATTAGAAGTTAACTCAATATCATTCAATTCTGAACTGCCAAAACTTATAAATTTTTCCATATTTTTTTCTTTTGGCAGCACGATGCCTCCTCGTCCAAACCTAAGGCCCAGGCCGGGCACGGTACCACCACCACCTCCACCACCAGCTTATGATCCAGCCATGGTCCAGGCTGCTATCACAGCAGCAGTAACTGCAACCCTCTCGCAAATAAACTCTCACGGAAATGGAGGGGCGGGAAGCACCACGAATCATCCAAATCATGGCACTGGTCATGGCCAAGGAAGAGAATGTACTTACAAGGAGTTCTCTGACGCTAAGCCAAAAACTTTTAATGGAACTGGGGGAGTCATTGCACTAATGCAATGGTTCGAGAAGACCGAAACGGTCTTCGAGATCTGCTCATGCCTAGAAGCAAGCAAAGTCAAGTTCGCTGCTTGCACTTTCGTAGATCGAGCCCTCACTTGGTGGAAAAGCCATGTGAATTCAGTGACGCTCACTGTCGCCAACGCCATGAGTTGGGACGATCTAAAGGTTCTACTACTGGAAGAATACTGCCCAAGGGGCGAAGTGCAAAAGCTGGAGCAGGAGCTCTGGAATCTGAAAATGACTGGGTCTGACCTAGTCATCTACACAGCTAGGTTCAACGACCTCGCTGCACTGTGCCCTACCATGGTCAACCCAGAATCAAAGAAGGTTGAAAGGTACATTTGGGGGTTGTCACCCCAGATTCAAGGGCATGTCCTAGCTTCCGGCCCTGTTACCTACAACAGCGCTAAACGCCTGGCTCAGCGACTCATCGACCACGGAGTAAAACCCAGTATCATTTCAGCAACCGCAAATCCACCTAGGGAGGCTCAGGGCCAGAGCAGGCCTTGGAACAAAAGGAGGGGACAAAATCTCCAGGAAAACCCCAAGAAACAACAAGTAATAGCGACCCACGCTATGACTGTACCTGTGAACCCTGCCCCCACAAGCTCATATAGTGGGAAACTTCCTAAGTGTAACCGATGCAGCTTCCACCACCACGGTCCTTGCCATGATCTTCAATGCACCAAGTGTAATAAGAAGGGACATACAGCTCGCTATTGCAAAGGGCCAACCCAACCATCCGTCCCCACTACTAATACCGGGGTAAGCCGCGCCTGCTTTGAGTGCGGAGACACGGGGCACTACCGCAGGGACTGCCCAAAGGCAAACAACCGGAATACCGGCGGAAGGGGCCGAGTTTTCGCAATGGGACAAGATGAAGCCATTGCGGACCCTACTGTTATTACGGGTACGTTTCTTCTCAATAACTCGTATGCATGCATTTTGTTTGATAGTGGAGCAGAAAGGAGTTTTGTGAGTCACGACTTTAAAGGCCTGCTAAAATCAATACCACAATCATTAAGTGAACCATTCATAGTAGAAATGGCCAACGGGAAAACCGAAGGCACTAAGGAGATATACTTAAACTGCACCCTAACTTTAAACGATAATCCCTTTTCAATCAACCTCATGCCAGTCTCGATTAAGAGTTTCGATGTCATCATTGGCATGGATTGGCTGAGTTTTCATCATGCGGACATTCTATGTTACGATAAGGCCATTCGCCTTAATCTGCCAACCGGCGAAACTTTCATTGTCTTGGGCGACAAACCAAGTACCACTCTTCGTATCATCTCAAGTATCCAAGCTCGGAAATGCCTACGCAAGGAGTGTCACGCATTCTTGGCACATGTTGTAGATGTGAAACGCGAAGTCCAAGACATCAAGAGTGTGCCCGACGTACGCGATTTTCCCGACGTTTTTCCCGAGGACCTTCCGGGAATACCACCCGCGAGACAAGTTGAGTTCCGAATCGATCTGGTTCCCGGAGCTACCCCAGTAGCTAAAGCAACCTATCGATTAGCCCCGGTAGAGATGCAAGAGCTATCCAGCCAACTGAATGAACTACTTGGAAAAGGATTCATCAGGCCGAGCTTCTCGCCATGGGGAGCACCCGTACTGTTCGTGACAAAGAAGGATGGATCATTCAGAATGTGCATCGACTACCGAGAACTCAACAAACTTACCATCAAGAACCGATACCCCCTACCCCGAATCGATGACTTATTCGACCAACTCCAAGGAGCCAACTACTTCTCCAAGATCGATCTGAGGTCGGGATATCACCAGCTGCGAGTCCTAGAGAGTGATATTCCCAAGACGGCCTTCCGAACACGATACGGACATTACGGGTTCGTAGTGATGCCGTTCGGACTAACCAATGCCCCGGCCGTATTCATGGACCTAATGAATCGAGTATGTAGCACCTGGTTTCCGGTATGTGAATTTTATTTGAGTATTGCCCAATTTTAGCCTTGGACTCGGCGAGTCACTAGGTCCGACTCGCCGAGTAGGGACGAGACCCAGGACACGTTTAAGTTGGCGACTCGGCGAGTCCATATCCTGGACTCGGCGAGTCACCGCTGTTGGATGAAACCCTAAGTTTCAGGGGTTTGCTCCCTATTTAAACCCCATATCTGCCCCTTGCCAGCCCCCATTCACCCCCAGAGCTCCCAACCCTCGTCCTAAGCTTGTTTCTTGTGTAGTTGAGGCTCTTGTGTGCATTCTTGAAGGTTTTGAGGCAAGAAGGGAAGGAGATCAAGAGAAAGGAGAGCCATCCAAGCATCATTGTGTTTTTCAGCTGTATCTTTGAGGTATATCTCGTTTTTCCCCTGTTTCTATGCTTAAGATTTCACTTAAGACACTCTTGAGCAATTCCTCAAGCTTGTTTGTGCTTAATGTTTCGTAATAAGTGGATTGGCCTTTAGATCTAGGCAAGATTGAGCTCCAGGAGCTCAGATCTGTTAGCTTTATGGCCCCATGTGGCTTGTTCATCCTAGATCTACCCTTTTGAGGCATTTTGAACCCTAAAATCCATATTAGTGAGTATCCACACGTAAAGTTGGAAACTTTACGTGTGATTTGTGTCCTAGAAGTCCAGATCTATGAATGGCATGGACTGAAATCGAGTAAATCAGTGTATTTGGTGGATGCATGGCGACGACTCGGCGAGTCGTATGGGTGACTCGGTGAGTCTGGTCGCGAGTCACCGATTTGGTCCCTTCATGAGGTATCGAGTTGAGCCGTGAGTCACAGGGGGTGACTCGGTGAGTTGGGAGCTGAACTCACCCATGTTAGGACTCGGCGAGTCAATGCCCTGACTCGGCGAGTCCAAGGCAATCTTCATAGATCAAGAACAGACTCGGCGAGTTGTTCATACAACTCGGCGAGTCTTAGCATAAAGTGTTCTTCGGATGAAGATGAACTCGACGAGTTGTTCATACAACTCGGCGAGTAGGATGAAGAGGGTGAACGTCAGTTTAGAAGATGAACTCGTCGAGTCATAGCCCAACTCGACGAGTAGAATCAGGGACCCAGTACAATAGTTTGCTAGGGACTCGGCGAGTGGAGATCCACTCGGCGAGTCGGGTAAACTAATAGTTGACTTCGATTTGACTTAGGGCTAGACCAGGGGTAAAATGGTCTTTTTACCCAAAGGACAGTTAGCAGTGTATGATTAAGTATATTGTGGGAATTACAGCCGGGGAGTTTCCGGAGCAGCAGCAGCAGTAGTAGGTGATCAATTCCCACACAGACCAGCAGCTATTTCGAGGTGAGTTTCCTTTCATTAGTAACGGGTCTAAGGCACCAAGGCCGGCCCGTATAGATGAGACGTTAGTATTATAGTGTGGGCCGAGCCCGTATCTATTAGTCGAGTTGATTGTGATATATACCAGTACGATAGGACTGTTTATACTTGTTGTCTGCGTGATACTTGTATGATATGGGTTGACGGTTGGGTGTGGGCGAGGCCCGTATCCCTCCGAGAATGGAGTGTGGGCTAGGCCCGTATCTCCCAGGTAGCGAAGTGTGGGCGGGGCCCGTATCTTCACGAGTGTGGGCAGTGCCCGTATCTCTCAGAAAGTGAGGTGTGGGCGGGGCCCGTATCCTCACGAGTGTGGGCGGGGCCCGTATCTCCTAATTGCATGCTATTTGTTATATGCTGTATGGTATGGGGTATTATGGGGGAGCTCACTAAGCTTTGTGCTTACGGTTTCAGTTTTGGTTTCAGGTACCTCCTCAGCTAGGGGAAAGGAGCCGGCACGGTAGCAGCATGTCACACACACACTCTTCGGTTTCTGCATTTACGAGATTCACTGGGATTGTACTCTGATATTTGATGGATTGTATGGTTCGAATATTAAAACATGGTTTGCGATGTGTTATGACGTGATCAAACAATGCTTTTATTTATTAATGTTTTCTAAAAGTAATATTTTAAAATGAAATTTTTGGACATGAAAATTGGGTCGTTACAAGTTGGTATCAGAGCCCTGGTTTGAGGGATTCGGACACGCCTTCGGGAGTGTCTAAACTCAAATCGAGGGATTGAAAGATTTTCCAAAAGAAAATGTTTTCTAAAACTCGGAAAAGAGTCATAAGAAAGAGCGAAGTGTGTGACGTGCGCGACCGGCCGAGCTCAAGTAAGTATTCCCCATAGTACCCATACAAGTTTATGTTATGTTTATCAGCTTACGTAGAACTGCATGCTAGAATAGGCTAAGGATCTAGGAGTGATGCCTTATGTGCCTGCTTATGTGTTACAGCTTTATGAGTATTGCATGCTAGAATTGAGTAGACGGTAGTAGGATAGCCTGTTTAGGTTATGCCTGATAATATGAGCTTAGCATCCTATGCTAGTGCCGTTTCTTGTTATAAGAATAGTTTTGGCTTGAGTCTGTTTCCCCTATCCGAATGCTGCTTGCTTCGTGCTTGGTGGGGTTCCGAGTAATGGGAGTTAGCCACTAGGTAAACACGTCACACCACATGTAATCAGGGTTGAATAATCCCAAAGTATTGGAACTGGCCCTATTGCGCAGCTCTTGTTTGAGTCCAACCGTTGTAGGGATGGATCTTTTACTTGAAGGATTATCTAATCCTCGTCCCATGTGATGGTGTTTAGGTGGTGGCTAACTGGAACTATGAGGAGACCTACAGCAGCTGAGGACCAATCGTGTTGAACTTGAGTTTTACCTAGGGCAAGCCTAGGATGAGAATAACAGAGAGTAGCAGTAGTAAAGGGGAGCTGGTGGAGTCGAGGAATTCCTCGGAGAAGGTATGAGTAGATGTGGAAGGTAGTATGGGCCCGTACTACTGAAAGCAGAGGATCCGTACCCGAGCCGAGGAAGGCCAAGACGAGACCAAGGAACCTGTAAGTAAATGAGATTCCTCAGAAAGTAGCAGTACCACCAATGATTATTATGATGTTTTGCAGAATGGTGGTACTTCGACCGAGACCGACAGATGGTGGGTCAGGAGAGGGGTCAGGTTCGGGATCAGGCATCGAGCCGATTGATGAGAGGTTACGTGAGTTCATCACGTCGGAGATCACTAGGGGCATCCTTGAGTCGACCCCCATCATCTTTGGGTCGATCAAGGAAGGGATCGTGGAGTTGATGGAGGATCGCCTACGGGCATTCAGGAGTGACTTGGCCTCTAGCCAGTCAGGACCTCGCACACTGTCCTTCAAGGACTTCAGGGGCAGTGGTGCGCCGGATTTCCATGGGGTGAAGGACCCCATTGTCGCCAGGCGGTGGATTGCGGATATCGAGTCCGCCCAGTTGACTAGCTTCTGCCCCGAGGGGTCGAAGGTGAGGTACGCAGCAGGGTGTTTACGGGACCGAGCCCGCGATTGGTGGGAGTCAGTGGGTGACTCGTTGGGAGCCTCGGCTATCGAGGCAATGACCTGGTCGGACTTTGTGGCTAGGTTCAGGGCAGAGTTTGCACCAGTGGTCGAGCTTCAGCAGCTGGCCAGGGAGTTTCTAGACATGAGGCAGACGACAGAGACCGTGGCGGAGATCACCGCCAAGTTTCGTGAGAGGGCCTTATTGGTTCCCCAGTATGCTGGTGACGAGGACATGAGGAGGACTCGTTACCATGATATGCTACGAGCTGACATCCGGGAGCATGTTAGTTTTTCGGCTTGCCCCACCCTGGACTCCATGATTGCCAGGGCTAGGGAGAGAGAGATAGATTTGGAGCACATCCGGAAACGGAAACTGGAGGACGGTCAGGCAGGAGGGGCTTCGGGGAAGAAGCCCAAGGGACCAGACGGTAGACCGAAAGGTCATTCAGGATCGAGCCACTGCGGGAAATGCGGCAGGACGCACGTGGGGATATGTAGGATGGGATCAGGAGGCTGCTACAAGTGCGGCAAGACAGGGCACTTTAGCAGGGATTGTACTGCTCCAGTTTCAGCTATTCAGACATCCGAGTTGCTGTGTTTTCACTGCAACCAGAGGGGCCACAAGAAGGCCAATTGCCCCCAGTTGTCAGTTGCAGCGCCAGTAAAGGCGCCGGCTCCAGCGACCCTGTGGATCACGGACGGTCGGCAGGGCAAGGCAGAGGCTCCAGTAGTGAGGAGTCGGGCATTTCAGTTGACTGCCGAGGAGGCACACACCACGCCCGATGTGGTGACGGGTATGATTCTTTCCTTCTATCTTTTGTTTTATGTTGTTATGATATTGATATGTGCTCCGTGTGTATGCATGTGTATTAGGATCGTTCCATGTGAACGGCATCCCGGTTCAGGTATTGTTCGACTCGGGTGCATCCCGATCGTTCGTTTCTCTTGCTCTTAGCAAGAGATTTCATGAGACTTCAGGCAAGTTAGATTGCCCGTTAGAGGTAGAGATTGCTGACGATCGATCGGTGCGAGCATCGATGGTGTTTCGGGATTGTGTTCTGCGACTGTTTGAGGAGCGTTACCTGGTAGACTTGATTCCCATCCCATTGCGTGGGAACAAGGTGATTATTGGTATGGATTGGTTGAGCCCTAATGGGGCAGTGATAGATTGCGCGCAGCAGCTAGTGCGAGTCAGGACCCCAAGCGGGAGAGAGTTAGTGATTCATGGAGAGCGACCGCAGTGTGGACCCGCTGTATGTTCAGCAGCGAGGGCTAGGTGCTACCTTCAGCAGGGATGCGCGGGTTATGTCGCGTATGTGATGGATATCCGGGAGGCGGGTAAGGTGACCGTGAGCGAGGTCCCGGTGGTTCGAGATTTTGTTGATGTTTTCCCGGAGGAACTACCTGGGATACCTCCGGAGCGACAGGTGGAGTTCAGGATTGACCTCATTCCCGGTGCGGCTCCGATAGCCAAAGCACCATATCGGTTGGCTCCTCCCGAGATGCAGGAGTTGTCTACGCAGCTACAGGAGCTGCTGGACAAGGGATTTATTCGGCCGAGCAGTTCACCCTGGGGAGCCCCGATTCTGTTTGTAAGAAAGAAGGACGGGTCGCATCGGATGTGTATAGATTATCGGGAGCTGAACAAGGTAACGGTGAAGAACCGATACCCACTTCCGAGGATTGACGACCTATTTGACCAGCTTCAGGGAGCATCTTGGTTCTCCAAGATTGACTTGCGTTCGGGGTATCATCAGATGAGGGTCAGGGAGGAGGATATGCAGAAGACTGCGTTTCGGACGCGCTATGGTCATTACGAGTTCGTGGTGATGCCGTTTGGGCTCACCAATGCTCCTGCCGCGTTCATGGACCTCATGAACCGCGTGTGTAGACCGATGCTGGATCAGTCTGTGATAGTCTTTATCGATGATATCTTGGTCTATTCCAAGACTCGGGAGGAACACGAGGAGCATCTGAGGGAGGTATTGGAGACCCTGAGGAGGGAGAGCTTGTATGCCAAGTTCTCCAAGTGTGAGTTTTGGTTGCGCGAGGTGCAAATTCTTGGACACCTCATCAACCAGAACGGGATTCTGGTTGATCCGGCCAAGGTCGAGGCCGTGATGAGATGGGAGGTCCCGAAGTCTCCATCTGAGATTCGGAGCTTCTTGGGATTGGCAGGCTACTATCGGAGATTTATCCAAGATTTCTCCAAGATAGCCGTACCCCTGACACGACTGACGAAGAAAGCCGTGGTCTTTCGGTGGGGACCCGAGCAGCAGGCTGCGTTTGAGATGTTGAGAAAGAAATTGTGTGAGGCGCCTATCCTAGCCCTGCCTGAGGGCGTCGAGGATTTTGTGGTTTACTGCGATGCATCCATTTCGGGGTTGGGCGCAGTTTTGATGCAGAGAGGGCATGTCATTGCCTACGCTTCACGGCAGCTCAAGCCTCACGAGGCAAATTACCCGACACACGATTTGGAGTTGGGCGCGGTGGTCTTTGCCCTCAAGATTTGGCGACATTACCTCTACGGGGTTCGGTGTACCATCTACACGGACCACAAGAGTTTGAGGTACCTCATGGACCAGCCGAATCTGAATATGAGGCAGCGGCGGTGGTTGGACGTGGTGAAGGATTATGATTGCGAAATCCTTTACCACCCGGGGAAGGCCAATGTGGTGGCCGATGCGCTTAGCCGCAAGACGGTGCCAATCAGGGACGTCTGTTTGAGGATGACTGTGGTGACTCCCCTGTTGGAGCAGATTCGGGAGGCTCAACAGGAGGCTATCAAGGAGGAGCATCGGAAGAGCGAGCGTGTGGTGGGTCAGGTTTCCTCCTTTGATTATGATGGCAGAGGACTTTTGACATTACACCGTAGGGTGTGGGTGCCGTATCACGGTGGCGTGCGTCAGATTTTGATGGAAGAGGCGCACAAGTCCCGATTTTCTATTCATCCCGGGGCGACGAAAATGTATAGGGATCTTCGTCCGGATTATTGGTGGCCTTGCATGAAGCGGGATGTGGCATGGTATGTCGAGCGGTGTTTGACCTGCAGGAAGGTCAAGGCCGAACATCAGAGACCGCATGGCAAGATGCAGCCGTTGGACATTCCACTGTGGAAATGGGAAGATATCACGATGGATTTTATCACAAAGCTTCCCAGGACCGCACGTGGAGTGGATTCGATTTGGGTCATCGTGGATAGATTGACCAAGAGTGCTCACTTTATTCCAATCCAGGAGAGCATATCGGCCGAAAAATTGGCCGACATCTATATCAGGGAGATTGTGGCACGACATGGGGTGCCAGTATCGGTGATCTCGGATAGGGATGTGCGTTTTACTTCCAGATTCTGGAAGAAATTTCATGACGAGTTGGGCACTCGTCTACATTTCAGCACCGCCTTTCACCCGCAGACAGATGGTCAGAGTGAGCGGACCATCCAAACTTTGGAGGACATGTTGCGGGCGTGTGTGTTGGATTTCGGTGGTAGCTGGGATACCTATCTTCCCTTGGCTGAGTTCTCCTACAACAACAGCTACCACGCGAGTATTGACCGACCACCGTTCGAGATGTTGTATGGGCGGAAGTGCAGAACCCCGATATGTTGGGGTGAGGTTGGCCAGAGAGTCATGGGAAGCACCGAGGTGGTGCTAGAGACGACCGAGAGGATCCAGCAGGTTCGGAGCAGACTTCAGACTGCACAGAGTCGGCAGAAAAGCTACGCCGATAGACGTCGATCCGACTTGGAGTTCCAAGTCGGGGATATGGTCCTCTTGAAAGTGTCGCCTTGGAAAGGTGTCATTCGATTCAGGAAGCGGGGCAAGTTGGGCCCAAGGTTCATCGGGCCGTTCAGGGTTGCAGCCCGGGTGGGCAAGGTGGCGTATAGGCTGGATCTGCCAGCCGAGCTCAGTCAGATCCACAGCACCTTCCATGTTTCGCAGCTGCGGAAGTGCCTGGTGGACGATTCAGCAGTAGTACCGTTGGAGGATATTCAGGTTGACGACAGCTTGAATTACATTGAGCGCCCAGTCGCAATACTTAACAGAAAGACGAAGATGTTGAGAAACAAGAGGGTAGAACTAGTAAAGGTGCAATGGCAGCACCGCAAGGGTTCGGAATGGACTTGGGAACCGATGGACGAGATGATGGAGCATTACCCCGAGCTGTTTCAGGACCGGGCAGCAGACTTCGAGGACGAAGTCTAAAATAGGTGGGGGAGATTTGTAGCACCTGGTTTCCGGTATGTGAATTTTATTTGAGTATTGCCCAATTTTAGCCTTGGACTCGGCGAGTCACTAGGTCCGACTCGCCGAGTAGGGACGAGACCCAGGACACGTTTAAGTTGGCGACTCGGCGAGTCCATATCCTGGACTCGGCGAGTCACCGCTGTTGGATGAAACCCTAAGTTTCAGGGGTTTGCTCCCTATTTAAACCCCATATCTGCCCCTTGCCAGCCCCCATTCACCCCCAGAGCTCCCAACCCTCGTCCTAAGCTTGTTTCTTGTGTAGTTGAGGCTCTTGTGTGCATTCTTGAAGGTTTTGAGGCAAGAAGGGAAGGAGATCAAGAGAAAGGAGAGCCATCCAAGCATCATTGTGTTTTTCAGCTGTATCTTTGAGGTATATCTCGTTTTTCCCCTGTTTCTATGCTTAAGATTTCACTTAAGACACTCTTGAGCAATTCCTCAAGCTTGTTTGTGCTTAATGTTTCGTAATAAGTGGATTGGCCTTTAGATCTAGGCAAGATTGAGCTCCAGGAGCTCAGATCTGTTAGCTTTATGGCCCCATGTGGCTTGTTCATCCTAGATCTACCCTTTTGAGGCATTTTGAACCCTAAAATCCATATTAGTGAGTATCCACACGTAAAGTTGGAAACTTTACGTGTGATTTGTGTCCTAGAAGTCCAGATCTATGAATGGCATGGACTGAAATCGAGTAAATCGGTGTATTTGGTGGATGCATGGCGACGACTCGGCGAGTCGTATGGGTGACTCGGCGAGTCTGGTCGCGAGTCACCGATTTGGTCCCTTCATGAGGTATCGAGTTGAGCCGTGAGTCACAGGGGGTGACTCGGTGAGTTGGGAGCTGAACTCACCCATGTTAGGACTCGGCGAGTCAATGCCCTGACTCGGCGAGTCCAAGGCAATCTTCATAGATCAAGAACAGACTCGGCGAGTTGTTCATACAACTCGGCGAGTCTTAGCATAAAGTGTTCTTCGGATGAAGATGAACTCGACGAGTTGTTCATACAACTCGGCGAGTAGGATGAAGAGGGTGAACGTCAGTTTAGAAGATGAACTCGTCGAGTCATAGCCCAACTCGACGAGTAGAATCAGGGACCCAGTACAATAGTTTGCTAGGGACTCGGCGAGTGGAGATCCACTTGGTGAGTCGGGTAAACTAATAGTTGACTTCGATTTGACTTAGGGCTAGACCAGGGGTAAAATGGTCTTTTTACCCAAAGGACAGTTAGCAGTGTATGATTAAGTATATTGTGAGAATTACAGCCGGGGAGTTTCCGGAGCAGCAGCAGCAGTAGTAGGTGATCAATTCCCACACAGACCAGCAGCTATTTCGAGGTGAGTTTCCTTTCATTAGTAACGGGTCTAAGGCACCAAGGCCGGCCCGTATAGATGAGACGTTAGTATTATAGTGTGGGCCGAGCCCGTATCTATTAGTCGAGTTGATTGTGATATATACCAGTACGATAGGACTGTTTATACTTGTTGTCTGCGTGATACTTGTATGATATGAGTTGACGGTTGGGTGTGGGCGAGGCCCGTATCCCTCCGAGAATGGAGTGTGGGCTAGGCCCGTATCTCCCAGGTAGCGAAGTGTGGGCGGGGCCCGTATCTTCACGAGTGTGGGCGGGGTCCGTATCTCTCAGAAAGTGAGGTGTGGGCGGGGCCCGTATCCTCACGAGTGTGGGCGGGGCCCGTATCTCCTAATTGCATGCTATTTGTTATATGCTGTATGGTATGGGGTATTATGGGGGAGCTCACTAAGCTTTGTGCTTACGGTTTCAGTTTTGGTTTCAGGTACCTCCTCAGCTAGGGGAAAGGAGCCGGCACGGTAGCAGCATGTCACACACACACTCTTCGGTTTCCGCATTTACGAGATTCACTGGGATTGTACTCTGATATTTGATGGATTGTATGGTTCGAATATTAAAACATGGTTTGCGATGTGTTATGACGTGATCAAACAATGCTTTTATTTATTAATGTTTTCTAAAAGTAATATTTTAAAATAAAATTTTTGGACATGAAATTTTTGGACATGAAAATTGGGTCGTTACAGAGTATGTCGTCCATTCTTGGATAAATTCGTGAGAGTATTCATAGACGACATACTCATTTATTCAAAGAATAAAGAAGAGCATGGTCAACATCTGAGGCAAGTTTTAGAGACGTTACGGACTGAGAGACTGTATGCAAAATTCTCAAAATGTGAATTTTGGATTAGAAAGGTGGACTTCCTCGGTCACGTGGTCAGCAAGGAAGGAATCCACGTGGATCCATCAAAAATCAAGGCTATAAAAAACTGGTATGCGCCAACTACACCAACAGAAATTCGCCAATTTCTAGGTCTTGCTGGTTATTACCGAAGGTTCATCCAGAATTTCTCCAGCATCGCAAAGCCTCTTACCGCCTTAACCCAGAAAGGTGTGACCTACAATTGGGGAGAAAAGCAAGATGCTGCATTTCAGACTTTGAAACAGGCCCTTTGCAGCGCGCCCATCCTTTCTCTCCCAGAAGGGACCGAAGATTTTGTAGTGTATTGCGACGCTTCGAAGCAAGGGCTGGGCTGTGTACTAATGCAGAGGGGAAAGGTTATTGCATATGCCTCACGACAACTGAAAACGCATGAGGTCAATTACACCACTCATGATTTAGAACTTGGGGCGGTGGTCTTTGCTCTTAAAATCTGGAGACACTACCTATATGGTACCAAATGCACTATCTTTACAGACCACAAGAGCCTACAACACATCTTCGACCAGAAGGAGTTGAACATGAGACAGCGACGTTGGGTCGAATTGCTCAACGACTACGAATGTGAGATTCGTTATCATCCAGGAAAGGCTAACGTCGTGGCAGATGCCCTTAGTCGTAAGGAGTACTCTGGCCGAAGAGTGAAGTCATTAGCCATGTCAATCCATTCGCACCTGTCGACACAAGTCAAGGAAGCTCAAATAGAGGCCCTGAAACCCGAAAACGTGACAGGTGAGACCCTTAGGGGAATGGACAAGAATTTAGAAATCAAGAGTGACAGAGCACGCTACCTCATGAACCGAATATGGACGCCCAAGTTTGGTGGACTTAGAGAGGTAGTTATGAGCGAGGCACACAAGACTCCATACTCCGTACACCCCGGGTCAGACAAGATGTATCAAGATCTCAAACAACTCTACTGGTGGCCAAACATGAAAGCAGAGATCGCTACATATGTTAGCAAGTGTTTGACTTGCGCCAAGATCAAAATAGAACACCAGAAACCCTCAGGACTACTCCAACAACCTGAAATTCCTGAGTGGAAATGGGAGCAGATTTCCATGGAATTCATAACGAAACTGCCCAAAACTCAGGGTGGCCAAGATACTATTTGGGTAATCGTAGATAGATTAACCAAGTCCGCTCATTTCCTACCGATCAAGGAAACTGATAAAATGGAAAAGCTATCGAGAATCTACATCCGAGAGATCGTACGACTCCATGGAGTGCCAATGTCTATCATCTCGGATAGAGACAGCAGATTCACGTCTAGATTCTGGCAATCATTGCAAAAATCCATGGGAACAAGATTGGACATGAGTACAGCCTATCACCCCCAAACTGACGGACAGAGCGAAAGAACGATCCAAACCTTGGAAGACATGTTGCGAGCATGTGTAATCGACTTTGGTAAAGCATGGGATGTTCACTTACCTTTGGTTGAGTTCTCTTATAACAATAGTTATCATACTAGTATCAATACTGCTCCATTTGAATCCCTTTATGGCCGTAAGTGCAAATCACCTCTGTGCTGGACGGAAGTGGGCGACACACAACTAGCAAAAGGTCTAGTCCCTGATAGCACCCTCACTGGTCCAGAGATCATCAGAGAAACTACTGAAAAGATCGTGCAAATACGAGAACGACTGAAATCCTCGAGGGATAGGCAAAAGAGCTATGCCGACAAAAGACGTAAACCCTTGGAATTTCAGATTGGCGATCGGGTACTACTGAAGGTCTCACCCTGGAAGGGAATGATACGCTTTGGAAAGCATGGGAAGCTAAATCCTAGGTACATTGGACCCTTCGAAATCATTTCAAGGGTTGGTCCAGTAGCCTGCAAACTCCGACTTCCAATAGAGCTTAACAAAGTATATCCAGTATTCCACGTATCAAACCTGAAGAAGTGTTTGTCCGACGAAACACTTGTAATTCCACTCGATGAGATCGAACTAAATGAAAATCTTAACTTTGTGGAAGAACCCGTCGAGATCATGGATAGGGAAGTTAAACGAACTAAACAGAGTCGCATTCCAATAGTAAAGGTCCGATGGAATGCTAAGAGGGGACCTGAGTTCACGTGGGAACGAGAAAATCAAATGCAACAGAAGTATCCACATCTCTTCCCCAGCCCCTAAGACTCTTCTTTTGTATTAAAATTTCGGGACGAAATTCCCTCTAACGGGGGGATGATGTAACAACCCGTTATTTCAAGTCAGTAAAAATCGAGTCCTGTAACCTCTTTGAGAAAAGAATTAGAATATCATCGAAAAATGAAGTATTCAAAAACTCTATTTGGAGTACACTATGTGGTAGTTATCGTCTTAAGGTTTCCAAACATATAAATAACACAAAAATCCGAGTTATAACGAAGAAGTTATGATCATTCTAAGTTTTCCGACAAAAACCGGCAATACGAAGTTGCGTAAAAACGCAAAGTTTCAATAAAACACTTTCCGACCTTAGGTGTCTAAATGAAAGTCGTAGATATCGTTAAACTACAAACATGCATAAAAAGAACGCTCAAATCGGCCATCGTATGAATAAGTTATGAATTTTTAAAGAAATTCCTTAATCACGTCATTTTAATAAATAAATAATAAAAATAATTCCGGAATTTGCCAACGGAATCTAAATAAAAGTTGTAGATCGTAGTCTCACCTTCTTGAGGATATAAAGAACGTCAAAAACGGAGTTCGTATGAAGGAGATATAAATTTTCGAAGTTTGATAAATAATTTATATATAATTTTTATTAAAACTTCGGTATTATCCGAAGGGGAGTCAGCGTCCTCATCCGAGGTACGCGCTGCATACCCCTGTATGCCCCGCGTACCCGAGGAACTTGGCTTCAAACCGTCCACGTCGCCCTATGCGAGGCACCCGACCCGCCCGTCCGACTCGCCTCCCATCCGAACCGACAGCCTGAGCCGTCCCATCTGAGGCCGAGGCAGTCGAGGCTTCGGTCACGCATGACGTACGCGTACGCGCTGCGTACGAGCGTACGCCCCACGTACGAGGCCTCTCAGGCCCCCTATAAATAGCATGCGAGGGTTCCCGGGAAAATGGCCCATTCTCTCTCCTTTTGCTTGCGTTTTACCTCGTTTTCCGTGCTCGCACTACCCCGAAGCCCTGGTCATTTTGTCCAAGTCCCGAAGGTCGATTTTACTCCCGAGGAATCCCAAGATTTCCAAGGAAAATCCATTTCCTGAGATGAAACTCTGCCCGGTTTTCCATCTTGCTATCTTCAAACTTTCAAGTGAGTTCATACCCCTTTCAAACACACTTTAAATACATTTAAATGCTTTTATACTCTTTTAGGGGGGGGGATACAAGTAAACATACGGTTATTATCATGTATTTTATAAAGTTTTACTTCACTTGTTTTATCGAATAAATCACTTGGAACTTATTTCTATTATGGAAAACTCTTGTCATACTTTGTGTGCATTAGACATTATACAAAGTATGTAATGATTTCAAAGTACCTTTCATTGTTAAGTCTTTTTATACATTCTAAAAACTTATGATTTTGCTTTGTCAAACATTGTGAAAAAGGATAAACTTTGCATACAAAACTCTCACTTTAATACCGACTTAGTTGAGAATCCATGAGACGTGTATATCTTCAAACGTTACTTTTCTTTATTAGAAAGTGATGCTGCAAGTCCTGTCTATAACCAGAGTCTCCCGTTCGGAGAACGTGTCAAATGTGTATAGATCTATACGGGAAGTCATGATCCCGCGCCCTGACTGTTAGCTACAGTCCGTCTTTTGGGGTGACAGTTGTCATAACGTTGCGACGCCTGAAGAACGTCGTTACAGGCATATTTTATTTAGTATGGTTATAAAACTCATCGGATACACAATTATTATGGTATTATGCTTTTATGAACGAGTAGCTATTAAAGCTATTCTTCATCTAACAAATGCGATCTTCGTATAGCTTTATTATATCAAACTATGACACAACTTTTGAAAGTCGGTTTCTTGCAAAGTTTTGGTCTTAGAGACTGCCATTTATGTTAGAAAAATAAGGGATTTTCCTGGTGCAATTATTTACAACTTATAACACGAACATTTATATGCATTTCATACTTTTATAAGAAAATAAGGGTTTTTCTTGGGAAACACAACAACTCGTATCTCAACCATTAGGGAAAATATGGGATTTTCTGGATTTAATACATTCACTTTCAACAAAACAAATCACAACTCTTTACATTTGAAATGCTGCGTTTTCTGGAAAATATACACCCATTTTGGAATGGCATCTAATTTTTCTAAACTACTTATGAACTCACCAACTTAATTGTTGACACTTTTTCTTTGAAATAACTTGTATTCTCAGGGAACCGCTAAGCAGGTTTGGGAATCAACTTTTGGGATTAACGCGCTGGCGTTAATTACTTCTTTTGAATGATGTTTATGTATTTATCTTTTGAACATGTAATGAATACAATTATGTAAACATCTTGGAAACTTTAATATATATGGTGGTGTGTACTTTCCTTTTAATGAACTGTTATGATACTGAATATGATGTCCTCCGCCCCCGTACGTTTCCGCCGTTCTGGTTTGGGGGTGTGACAACCAAATAGACAACTCTTAACTCATTTGAGAAGAGTAAGGTAGCTCTATTGACTTATGTGAATACAAGCCTTGTTGGGAAGAAATTTTCATGAGATAATTTCATCAAAGCTTTCATTTGTCACACATAGAGTCATAGGAGGCTTGAGGCAACATGCAACAGCATGCTTCTAGGGACATCCTAACTAATCCAAAGTGTATCAAAATCATACCTTCCCATAGAAGACACACACATGAATCCTTCGCATTTAAAGCTTGACAAAACTCACAATACACATGTTAAAACCGAAGAGAACAAAAAAAATATTTTTGGTATTTTTGAATTTTTCAAAAAAAATAATAACAAACCAAAATAAAATCTTTTTGGATTTTTAATTTTTTAAAAAAAGAAAATATTTTTGATTTTTCAGGTTTTTTGAAAGAAAAAAATAAACAAATTAAAATTCTAACCTTAGTTGAAATGTGTACGAATGCGCAGAAGTGAATTAGAAAAATCTTCAAATCATACGAACACGAAGCATTCGAACTGGTTGACTTGAACAGTAA
This sequence comes from Lactuca saligna, assembly GCF_052625555.1. Classification (NCBI taxonomy): domain Eukaryota; kingdom Viridiplantae; phylum Streptophyta; class Magnoliopsida; order Asterales; family Asteraceae; genus Lactuca; species Lactuca saligna. The sequence continues at coordinate 245,138,900 of NC_136420.1, read as the reverse complement.
TCTCTGATTATGTACTTCAACAAGGAATAAATCTTCCGAATGCGAAGCATTCGAAGCGTTGACCATGAACAGTAACCTTTGAACACTTAACTCTTTGTAAGCAATTTGTCCTTCAGTTCACCAAAACATTCGAATCCATCAACCTTCACTTGTATCACATGTAAGTGAATTTCCATCAACCATACCCAATCCTTCCAATATACGAAGAAAAGATTTTTCATCCAATGCCTTTGTGAAAATATCTGCCAATTGTTCTGTTGTTTTCACAAAATGAACTTCAATATTTCCTTCTTCGACATGATCTTTGATGAAATGATATCTGAGAGCAATGTGCTTAGTCTTCGAATGCTGCACAGGATTATGACAAATTCTTATTGCACTTTGTGAATCACAATATAAAGGAATCTTTTTCATATTAATAGCATAATCACGTAATTGATTTTGAATCCAAATTATTTGTGATGTACACGCAGCTGCAACAACATATTCAGCTTCAACTGTAGATATCGAAACACATGTTTGCTTCTTCGATTGCCAACTGACCAATTTTCCATCTAGTAATTGACACCCACCAGTTGTTCTTTTGCGATCAAGACTGCATCCTCCAAGATCCGCATCCGAATAAGCTTGTACAAAGAACCCTGTTTCCGAAGGATACCATAAACCTAACAAAGTAGTTCCTTTCAAATATCAAAAAATATTCTTCACCGCTGTTAAATGTGGTTCACGTGCATTTGATTGATACCTTGCACAATTACAAACAGAAAACATAATATCAGGTCGACTTGCAGTTAAATACAATAAAGACCCAATCATGCTTCGATACAGAGTGAGATCAGCAACAGATTTATCTAACGAAGGAGTTAGCTTTATGCTCGTTGCCATTGGTACTCGTAACTTTGTGCTATTCGTCATGCCAAACTTTTCTAACAAAGTCTTCGTATATTTCTCCTGATTAATGAAGATACCTTCCCTGTTTTGACGAATATTCAAACCCAAAAAGTTATTAATTTTGCCCATCATACTCATTTCGAATTTGCTTTTCATCAAGTCTTCAAATTCTTTGGATAAAGCAGGGTCAGTAGAGCCAAAAGTTATATCATCAACATAAATTTAAACAAGCATCAGGTGATTCCCAATTTTCTTTCGAAATAAAGTGGGATCAACTGATCCTTGTTTAAATTTAGATTGTTTCAAAAATGATGTTAAAGTTGCATACCATGCTCTTGGTGCTTGTTTTAACCCATGCACAGCTTTATCTAAAATATAAACATGATCAGGATATTCGGTATTTATAAAACCTGGTGGTTGTTCAACATATACTGTTTCTTCGAGTTCGCCGTTTAGGAATGCACATTTTACATCCATTTGATAAACGTCAAAATCTGTATGAGCTGCATAAGCCAGAAAAATACTAACAGCCTCGAGTCTTGCGACAGGGGCAAATGTTTCTTCGTAATCAATTCCTTCTTGTTGAGAATATCCTTTAACAACAAGTCTAGCCTTATTTCGAATAATGTTTCCATCTTTGTCAGTTTTGTTTTTATAAATCCATTTGAGTCCAACAATTGACACATCAACAGGTTTCGGAATTAATCTCCAAACCTTGTTTCTTTCGAATTCAGACAATTCAGCTTGCATAGCAACAACCCAATCAGAGTGTTCCATTGCAACCTTAACTGTCTTTGGTTCGATTTTGGAAATAAAAACATTAAACATGCATAACTCTTGATGAGTACTCAATACCTCATTTCGTGCATGAAGTTGAGCCCTTGTCATTACTCCTGCTTGTGGATCACCAAGAATTTGTTCTTTTGGATGATTTCTTGTCCATTTATCCAATGGTGGATAATTAGGATCAAAATCCAAAGGTGCATCTTCGAACATAGCATCTGTTTCTGATCCAGTTATGGAACATGCATCCTCAGCATCATCGAAATGTTCTTCTTCAAGAATGGGATCCTTCTCAAGTATTGGCTCCTCTTCGTGTATTGGCTATGCTTCGATATTTATCTCCTCTTCGATAATTGGCTCTTCTTCGATAATTGGCTCCCCCTCATCATTAACATTGGTTGACATTTTATCACTTTCGCAAGAATGCTCCCCCTCAACAAAACTGTTCGAATCCAAGTGCTCCCCCTCCACTGGACCACTAGTTAGTTCATTTGTGTTTAGATTCGAAACCAAAATTGAATCATTATCATGCTTCGAATTTTCTGATTGTTGATTATCCGGTGCATTATTCTCTGCTTCAATTGCTTGATCTAAAATACCAAAAATCGATTCATAATTATCATCATCCATTTTAATTGAATCATTATCATTCGAAGAATTTTGCAAAATAGGATGATTTGCAAATTGATGATTAGACTTTTTATTGTAATGATCATCAAATGTCAAATTAAAAGTTTCTTCCACTTTGCGAGTTCGCTTATTTAACACTCTATAAGCAACATAATTGTGTGAATATCCCAAGAAAATTCCTTCATCAGCTTTTGTTTGAAACTTCGAAAGATTATCCTTAAGATTCATTATGAAACACCTGAATCCAAAAACATGGAAAAATTTGACATTAGGTTTTCGATTATTGATGATTTCATAAGGAGTAACATTAAACCGTCTATGAATGAATGATCGATTCTGAGTAAAGCAAGCAGTCGAAATGGCTTCGGCCCAAAGATATTGAAGTAAATTCGAATATGCCAACATTGTTCCTGCAGCTTCACATAATGATCGATTTCTTCTCTCAACTACACCATTTTGTTGTGGTGTATATGGAGATGAAAAATTGTGCGAAATGCCTTTCTCCACCAGAAATGAATCAAAAACACGATTTTTGAATTCAGTTCCATGATCACTTTTAATTTTTCGAACTGACTTCTTCAACGAAATTTCCATTTTCTTAATAAAATCAATCATCATTTGTGGAACTTCGGATTTTAACCTGAGAAAATAAACCCACGTAAATCTTGAAAAATCATCCACAATAACTAGAATGTACCTTTTCTTGTTAAGAGTAGCAACTGTCGAAGGACCACATAAATCAATATTCAAGAGTTCGAGGGGTTCAACAATCTTCGAATCTATTGTGATTGGATGACCTTGTTTGTGTTGTTTTCCTACTTCGCATGCTGCACACAAACTGTCATTATCATATTTAAGAATGGGTAAACCTCTTACCAGATCTTGTACAACAAGTTTGTTAATGTTTCGAAAATTGAGATGTGATAACCTCCTGTGCCATAACCAACTTGTATCGGCAGCAGCCTTCGAAAGTAAACACACAGCAGGCTTGCCAACAATTGGAACTATATCCAATGTAAACATATTACCTTTTCGTTTCGACTTGAGTAAAACTTCTTTTGTCTCAACATTCGAAATGACACTTCCTTAAAAAGAACTTGATTGCCAGTGCCCACAACAAGTTGTGATACACTTATCAAAATGTGTTGTAAACCTTCAACAAATGCAACTCGATTGACAGTGAAAGTGCCATTCGTTATCTCTCCATAACCCTTAACTTTGCATTAGTGATTATTGCCAAACTTAACCACTCCTCCATTTTCTAAGCTTCAAAAATCACGCAAGTTTTCCTTCTTGCCAATCATGTGATGTGAGCAACCACTATCGATATACTACTTGTTATCATATTGCTCGTCACAAAGTACCTGCAATTATTGAAAAAATTTAGGTACCCAAGACTTGTTGGGTCCATTCATATTAGGTTTGTTTTTCAATTGCAAAGTACAACTATTAACCCAATCACAAACTTTTGTTTTGAAACTGTCAATAAATTTAACATTTTCATTCGAAGGGTCAGATATATGAGTTTTTATTGTTTTCAAATTTTCACTGATTATACCCTTTGCATTTTGAGTTTGTGATGTTTCACTTTTCACTTTCGTGACCGGCTGCCAAACTTTATCTGAAATGTTTGATTCTTTGGAAGACAAACTACCATTCGTTGAAGGATTTACATACATTTCATATGCCTCATGTATCTGTTCTTTCGAAAACTTACTTGATTGATACATTTTCCCTTTCCTTCCAACCAATGATCAATATTTCTTTTAGTAGTTATACCTTTCGCATTTGAGATTTTGTCAGCTTGCTTCTTCGGAAGATTATAACATTTTGCTGAACTTGGAACATAGTCCACTTTTGGTTTCGATAGATAAGACTCATGATAAGAAGTATTCATTTGTGATTTTGAAATTTGTTTTTCAACCTTTTTCTGAAAACTTTTTTCTTGGAAGTGTTGTTTTTGTTCCATTTTGAAACGTTTGTTTTAATATTTGAAAATGAAGCATTTTTCTTTTCAAAAATTTGAGTCTTGGATCTTCCTCTAAAAACTTTTCTTTCTTTTGAAAAATTTATTGATGTCATATTTAATGACTCAATAGTTTGCCAAAAAATTGTTTTTCTTGCTTGACGTTTTGAAATATTATTTTCCTTTGAAAATTGTTTGTCACAACTAGAAATTTTGTGTCTTGTAATCACTAAACTCAAGTAAAATGTTGAATCAAAAACTTAAAAGCATGTGTGATGCTTATTAAATGACATCAAAAACTTCAATCAAATACATCATGCAAGTGCTACAAATAGTCAACAACCAATTGGAAACCCTAGAAGTCCTCGTTTAAGTCCATTTTGGACTAGGACTTCCTTATTGGACCCAAATGGACCAATAAGCTTCCAATTTGACTATCATGGGATTAGAACCCTTAAATGGGCTCTAATTGGACCCACATTTATTTATTTCAATATTTTGGGCTACGTTGGGCCTAGAATGAAATGAATTAAAAGCTTTGATCCATGATTAACCTAAACTAGCCCAACAAAGTATAAAAATCATATTATATCTCCTTTTAGGTTAAAACTCATCCAACTTAATTTACACATGGGCTTGTGGGCATTAAAGCCCAAATTTCTCTTCTTCCTTCCATATTTTCGGCCCAAAACAAGCCCAAGAGGAAGGGTTTACCTTGTAAGTGACACCTCACAATTAACCAAAGGATTTCCATGCAAAATGTTCCATGTTTCCATGCATATCACCTCAAGGGTCTATTTCTCTCTTCTCTCACTCACTCTCGGCCGAAACACACACACACACACACACACAAATCTCTCATAAACTCTCCCTAGAATTCTCAAGGAACAATCCTCTCTCCCCCTTCAAAAATTTCGTGAATCAAGAGCTTCACAAGGAGAATCCATCACCAAAATCATCATCTAGGTAAGTTAATGCTTGGATCTATGCTTTGGACTCTTTCTTATCTTCAAAAATCTCTTCTTAACTCTCATGAAATCATAAACTTGTGTCTTAGAACTCCATAAACTCGAAATCTTCATCAAAGGGTGCTAGGGTCAAAAATCACCAAGTTTCTTCCATCTTTTCTTCAAGAACCGAAACTACCACCTAAGGTGAGCTTCATACCCCCTTATTTTCGGTTTTTATAAGTTTTTGTGGGGGAGAATACAAGCAAAGGTGTAGATCTAACATTATGTGTATGCCTATTATGATTTCTATGCTTATATGTGTGTTTGGTATGATTATGATGTTGGATCTAGTCATAAATCACTAAAAACCGAGATATACTTTATGTTAAATGATACTAACATAAAACATACTATTACATACAAAGTATACCAAGAAAAATAGCTAAGTGGCTTAATAATACATACTTTGGGCTAAAAACTCTTTTTTTTAGACATAAATGTTAAAAATACAAAGTTGAAGGGCCCAAAATGAAATATTTCGAAATTTGATGGGTGAGATGAGTCAAAACAGTTTCCATAATGTATTTTCTGAAAATATACTCTTTTGGAGGATTAAAAACATAAATTTCAAGCTTAATGGGCTAAAAATGACAATTTCGGCCCAATAGGGCCCATTATGCGAACTTTTCTGTTTTGGAGGGCCAAAACTGTGTTTTTCTGTAAAACAGTGGACTACTAGTGTTACAAGTACTTTTCAAAGGTTTAAAATGCTTTTCAAATTTAAAAAGGACCAAAGTTGCAAAATTTTTCCAATTGGGGCCAAAATTGTAGAAACTGCGAAAAAGAAGGGTTATAACCGAGAAAACTGCAATTTCAGGGACTTAAACTGTTTTCAATGAAAAATATTAATTTCAATAATATTTGGTGTTAAAATGTCAAGAAAAATGATTTAAGGACCAAACCGGAAAGTTATTTAATTAGAGGGTGGAAAAAGTAAATTTTACAAACAATGAGGGGCTGAAAACAGAAAACGTTCAAGGCTAATTCAATACACGCAACTTGACCAAATATTGGCACCGCGACTACCGACACAATACACAACAATACCAAAAATCGTTGTTAAACGCATTGATTCGGCCTCGAATCAATAACAAATCCAAAACTACTAACACTACAATGCTCAATACACATATGGAACTCTCGAAACTCTATACTCTCGTGGAATTACTCAATACGTCAACGTACATTCCTTAGGCCCAAAAGTTGCAAATCATGCTTGTTGAGCCTAGCTAGCCCGATGACATGATCTTTAGGCCCAAAGGATACTTGCTTACATGTAGTTGGGTCTAATACGACTTAACCGCGTGTAAAAGGACTTTCAATGGCAAACGTGCTGCTGGTCCCTAAGGGTCCTTCGGTGCTGCTAGTAAAGTCGGGAACTCACGATTGCGGGTTGGGCTTCGGGCCCTTCGCAATTGCAATGGTCTTGAACGATGTAGGGAAATACCGAGGGTTTCGCACCTTCTCTTTTTCTCTTCGGTCGTGGGACTACACAAGTCCGGGAGGATTGAGTTGTGTGAATAAGTGCGAGTGACGCCTAAGGGATCGCTAGTACGGTTGTCAACTGGACGTTTTCATTAACGTACGTTACAACAATTCACCACCCACTGTATACTCAATGCCTCCGGAGCTCAACGAACACCTCTAACGTAACGAAACAACAACACATAAACTAATTAAAGCAAAGTGATAGGAAAACGTCGGGTTTTCCTAGGGTTTTCAACTAGTACACTTACGAACTACACGCCGAATTTCACAACTCGTACGCTTACATCTATAGAAAACAAACAAGCATACTCACGGATCTTCACATATATTTTTTTTACGCTATACTATTTTCAGTAAATATCGGATTTTCTGGTGGTTTTCAAAACAATACAAACATTGGATTTTAAACATTACTTATGAACTCACCAACATTTCATATGTTGACGTTTTTCCAAAATACTTGTATTCTCAGGTAACAGATAAGTGAAGAAAGGACTGTACTCTATGATTGTTTTGCGGTTGTGTAAGTAACAATGAACAATTTATTTTGGGGATGTAATATTTTGAGACAATGTAATGGATGTAAACGCTACCAGTTGTATTATTCCAATGCTTGGTGATGTATGATGTTATGTTTCATGTATATTCATTGTGATGGTATTCAATTGAGTCACAACAACCCCCGGACGTTTCCGCCGTCTGGTTCGGGGGTGTGACAGGTTGGTATCAGAGCTTTGTTTATAGTGAACTAGCATATCTAGCTACACATTGATATGCAACTATAAACCAAAAAGAGGGACTAACATAACTCTGAACGAAACAAGTAAATAAAACACCCTTGCTTGCATTAGGAATAGGAACATAACGCCGAACCAAACAAAAATAATACTAGTATCTCGGTTAAATTCAGGACTGTTCTTAGTGGTACCAAGGAGTGGATGTAGCCTGATCAACTACACTCTCTCCAAAGTATAACTAACACACGTCCTGATGAGATCGGGATAGCTAGGGAACCTAAAACTATACCCCTACTACCGAAAAGAGAACGCCTGGTTAGCTTGTGCAATAGCGGTAGAGTCGTAGGAAAGTGATAGCTTATTCGTATACTTTCTCCCAGTCTTCATGGTGGGAGAGCATCAGGGCATTCAGTTTCACCAAGCCCTAGGGGCACATGGGATACTCGAAGACGAAGCAGAAGGGAATCAAGAGGGAGTCCACGGCGTTGAACCTGACGAGTACATGGACACCGACTACGAGTTCGAGGAGACCGACGATGACATGGAGGAGGATCAGGCCCCGGACGTGGAGCACGTCGCATCTCCTGTTAGCGAAGTGCAACAGGATCACCACATCCCACCAGTGAATCCCGCGAGGGAGAATCGCTCCCCAGAAGCCGAGATTGCCGACTTGCGGCAACAACTGTTCGCCATGGAAGCACGTGCCGTGCAAGCAGAGCATGAGAGGGATGAGGTCATTATAGACATGACTGAGATGGCTCAGCTGTTGGCTCAACACTTCGGCATATGATTTCACCGTTATAGTAGGACGCAGCTCATCGCGGTTAGGGATAGACTTATCTTAGTAGGTCGTTAGGAACTATGCTATGTACCTCGACTCTATGTTTAAGTGACTACACTACTCATAGAGTCGTTATGCTGTCGAACTAGTATCACTCATGTATGCTCTTACGAGCAAAATTTTCATGTATCAAATGCGGATAATATTAATAAAGTTTTACGTGTTTTGTTACGAAATTACAAATTGCTATGTGTTGAGAAATTATGATTGATTGGTCAATGGTAGTAGTGTTTAAGTTCGTACCATGCACCTAGTCAGTAGGATCACGACCTCACAGAAACCACATACCCTCAACATCTTTCCGTTTTGTGACAGAAAGATGCCTCTCCGACCTACTCGCGGAAACCCAGGACCAACCCCACCTGAAGTTGACTCAACCGCGTTCCAGGCAGCTGTATCTACAGTAGTCACTGCAGCGATTGCGCAAATTCATCAAGGGAACAATGGAGGAGTCAATGGACAAGGAGCTGGAAGTTCGAACAACGGAATGAATCAAGGACCCACCAAGACATGTACCTACAAGGACTTCACAAACGCCAAACCACGAACTTTTAACGGAACTGGAGGGGTGATCACTCTGAAGTGATGGATCGAGAAGGTGGAATCGGTATTCGAGATATGCGATTGTCCTGAGCAGATGAAAGTAAAGTTCGCGGCCTGCACTCTTGTCAATCAAGCGCTCACCTGGTGGAACGGACATGTAGAATCCACGACGCTCCCTGTAGCCAACTCTATGCCATGGGCAGAGATGAAAGAAATGTTAATGGCTGAGTACTGCCCACGAGGAGAAATACAAAAGATGGAGCAAGAGCTATGGAACCTCACTGTGCAGAATGCAAATATCGATGCCTACATATCAAGATTTAGCGAACTATCTCTGCTGTGCCCGGGTATGATCACCTCGGAAGGAAAGAAGATTGAGCGATTCATCTGGGGACTAACATCACCAATTCAAGGGAATGTGATAGCTGCAAACCCCGAAACATTTGACAGTGCGAAAAGATTGGCAAAGAAGCTGTATGACCACAACAACAAGAAGGGAGAGAAGCCAGTGGAGACTGAGAAGACGAAGGAAGGTGATGGCAAGAAGGGAAAGAACAATAAGAGGAAGGGGCACCAGGGCCCCGACACCTCCAAGAAGCAGTAGACAGTGGCGGTTAATGCTGTCACCGCACCGGTTCCATCCGCACCACATGCTCCAACCTCAGCCACTTCAAATGCTTCCAGACCTTATTCCGGTAATCTTCCCAAATGCAACAAGTGCGGTTTCCATCACAATGGAGAATGCAAGGATTTTCAGTGCACCAGTTGCAACCGAAGGGGACACACTACAAGGTACTGCAGGACTTACCCTCCCCATAACCAAAATCAGGGAACCAACAACAACAACCATCGCAGCAACAACAACATCAATGTCGGCGGCAATAACGCAGGGCATAGCCACACCTGCTTCGGGTGTGGGAGGACTGGACACATCCGCCGAGACTGTCCTAACAACAACAATTTAAGAAACGGAGGAATAGGAAGGATGTTGACCATGGGTCAGGGTGAGGCTATTCAGGACCCCTCTGTTGTTACCGGTACGTTTCCCTTAAACGACACTTATGCATGCATCTTATTTGACACCGGAGCGGAGCGAAGTTTCGTAAGCAATAAGTTTAAGCATTTATTAAAACAACTGCCCCAAAAGCTAAATGAAACCTATACGGTGGAAATGGCCAATGGGAAAACCGAATCCACTGGGGAAATCTACACCGGATGTACCCTAACCCTTAATCAACACGTCTTTCGAATAGATCTAATGCCAATATCAATTAGGAGTTTCGATGTGATCATCGGCATGGACTGGTTAAGCCCCCACCATGCTGAAATTATGTGCCATGAGAAGGCCGTTCGTCTTCGTCTCCCAAATCACGAAACCCTAGTAATTTACGGAGACAAATCTAGCATGAACCTTCGCCTCGTTTCGTGCATCAAGGCACAAAAATATCTACGAAGGAACAATCTGGCGTTCCTGGCTCACATGGTGCATAAAACCAAGGAGGAGATTAACGTTCGAGACATTCCCGTAGCGTGTGAATTTCCGGACGTGTTTCCTGAAGATCTTCCGGGAGTACACCCAGAGAGACAGGTTGAGTTTCGAATCGACCTCATTCCAGGAGCAATTCCTCTCGCTAAATCACCTTACCGGCTAGCTCCTGCCGAGATGCAGGAATTATCCAGCCAACTCAGCGAACTTTTGGACAAGGGATTTATTCGACCTAGTTACTCGCCATGGGGAGCTCCGGTGCTCTTTGTCAAAAAGAAGGACAGATCTTTTAGAATGTGCATCGATTACAGAGAGTTAAATAAACTCAAAATCAAGAACCGCTACCCACTCCCATGAATCGATGACCTATTCGACCAGCTCCAAGGAGCTAGTTATTTTTCTAAAATAGATCTACGGTCCGGATACCACCAACTCAAAGTCCGGGAAGAGGATATTCCAAAAACCGCTTTCCGAACTCGCTACGGACATTATGAATTTGTCGTAATGCCCTTCGGTCTAACGAATGCCCCTGCCACATTTATGGACCTAATGAATCGAATCTGCCGACTGTTCCTCGACAACTTTGTCATTGTTTTTATCGATGACATCCTCGTCTATTCTCGAAGCAAGGAAAAGCATGACCAACATCTTCGACAAGTCCTAGAAACTCTACGATCAGAAAAGATTTACGCCAAACTCTCCAAGTGTGAGTTCTGGCTACGGAGTGTGAACTTCCTAGGTCATGTAGTCAACCAAGATGGAATCCATGTGGATCCCTCTAAGGTCAAAGCTGTAGCAGGATGGGCAATCCCGACAACGCCCACAGAAATTCGTCAATTCTTGGGTCTAGCAGGCTACTATAGGAGATTCATTCAAAACTTCTCTAAGATCGCCAAGCCACTTACCTCGCTTACGCAAAAGGGCGTACCATTCAAATGGACAGACAAACAAGAGATTGCGTTTCGGACCTTGAAACAAGCTCTCTGTAGCGCACCTGTACTATCTCTGCCTGAAGGAACGGAAGATTTTGTAGTCTATTGCGACGCGTCAAATCAGGGCTTAGGTTGCGTTCTCATGCAACGTGGGAGAGTGATAGCCTACGCATCCCGCCAACTAAAGACGCATGAAGTAAACTATACGACCCATGACCTAGAGTTGGGAGCTGTAGTCTTTGCCCTAAAGATTTGGAGGCATTACCTTTACGGTACGAAGTGCACCGTCTTCACGGATCACAAGAGTCTCCAACACATCTTGAACCAAAAGGAGTTGAACATGAGACAACGAAGATGTGTTGAATTGCTAAACGATTATGAGTGTGAGATTAAGTACCACCCAGGCAAGGCCAACGTGGTAGCTGACGCATTAAGTCGGAAGGAGTACTCTAATCGTTGTACGAAAAGTCTCTCCATAACCATTCAATCTCACCTGACCACTCAAATTGCAGTAGTCCAGTCAGAGGCCATGAAGACGGAAAATAGAGCAAGCAAAGCATTGCGCGGAATGGAAAAGAACCTGGAGGCAAAGGAGAATGGAGTATACTATTTCACGAACCGTATTTGGGTCCCTAAACTTGGAGGGTTTAGAGATGTTGTTATGAAGGAAGCCCACAAGATGCGATACTCCATTCATCCCGGTTCCGACAAGATGTATTTGGATATTAAACAACACTATTGGTGGCCTAACATGAAGGCGGAAATCGCGACCTACGTTAGTAAGTGCCTTACGTGCGCCAAAGTAAAGGTGGAATACCAGAAACCCTCAGGATTGTTACAGCAACCGGCAATCCCTGAGTGGAAATGGGAGGGGATTTCTATGGATTCCGTGACCAAGCTACCCAAAACATCGGATGGATTAGACACCATATGGGAAATAATCGAACGACTGACGAAATCTGCCCATTTCCTGCCAATTAAAGAATCTTACAAGATGGAGAGATTAACGCGTTTATACATTCGAGAGATTGTGAGACTCCACGGAATACCAGTATCTATCATCTCGGATAGGGACAGTAGGTTCATGTCACGATTTTGGCAATCCCTCCATAAGGCGATGGGAACAAACCTCGACATGAGCACCGCTTATCATCCAAAAACGGATGGTCAAAGCGAGCGAACCATCCAAACGCTTGAAGACATGCTCCGCGCATGCGTGATAGACTTTGGAAAGTCTTAGGATACCCACCTACCCTTAATCGAGTTCTCATACAATAATAGTTATCATTCGAGCATCAAGGTGGCTCATTTCGAAGCACTGTACGGACGTAAATGTAGATCACCGTTATGTTGGGCTGAAATAGGTGACACCCAGCTAGCAAAAACACGTGCGTCGGACAAAGCACTAACGGGACCAGAAATCATTCGCGAAACCACGGAAAAGATCGTTCAAATCAAAGCTCGATTGCAAGCATCGCGTGACCGACAAAAGAGCTACGCCGATAAGCGGCGAAAGCCCTTAGAATTTCAGGTCGGTAATCGAGTACTGTTAAAAGTCTTGCCCTGGAAAGGAGTTATTCGTTTTGGGAAGTGGGGAAAACTAAACCCACGGTACATTGGACCTTTCGAAATCGTCGCCCGAATAGGTTCGGTAGCCTACAGACTGCAACTACCCGCAGAGCTAAACGGTGTACACCCCGTGTTCCATGTCTCTAATCTGAAGAAGTGTCTATCAGATGAAACACTCGTCATTCCCCTTGACAAAAACGAAATCAACGAGAATCTCCTGTTCGTTGAAGAACCAATTGAAATCATGGACAGGGAGGTTAAGCGTACTAAGCAAAGTCGCATCCCGATCGTGAAGGTACGGTGGAACGCAAAGCGTGGGCCGGAATTCACGTGGGAACGCGAAGACCAAATGAAGCAGAAGTACCCTCACCTATTCTAGCATTCTCAAATCTAGCTTTCAAACAGAATTTCGGGATGAAATTCCCTCTAACGGGGGGATGATGTCACAACTAGAAATTTTGTATCTTGTAATCACTAAACTCAAGTAAAATGTTGAATCAAAAACTTAAAAGCATGTGTGATGCTTATTAAATGACATCAAAAACTTCAATCAAATACATAATGCAAGTGCTACAAATTGTCAACAACCAATTGGAAACCCTAGAAGTCCTCGTTTAAGTCCATTTTGGACTAGGACTTCCTTATTGGACCCAAATGGACCAATAAGCTTCCAATTTGACTATCATGGGCTTAGAACCCTTAAATGGGCTCTAACTGGACCCACATTTATTTATTTCAATATTTTGGGCTATGTTGGGCCTAGAATGAAATGAATTAAAAGCTTTGATCCATGATTAACCTAAACTAGCCCAACAAAGTATAAAAATCATATTATATCTCCTTTTAGGTTAAAACTCATCCAATTTAATTTACACATGGGCTTGTGGGCATTAAAGCCCAAATTTCTCTTCTTCCTTCCATATTTTCGGCCCAAAACAAGCCCAAGAGGAAGGGTTTACCTTGTAAGTGACACCTCACAATTAACCAAAGGATTTCCATGCAAAATGTTCCATGTTTCCATGCATATCACCTCAAGGGTCTATTTCTCTCTTCTCTCACTCACTCTCGGCCGAAACACACACACACACACACACAAATCTCTCATAAACTCTCCCTAGAATTCTCAAGGAACAATCCTCTCTCCCCCTTCAAAAATTTCGTGAATCAAGAGCTTCACAAGGAGAATCCATCACCAAAATCATCATCTAGGTAAGTTAATGCTTGGATCTATGCTTTGGACTCTTTCTTATCTTCAAAAATCTCTTCTTAACTCTCATGAAATCATAAACTTGTGTCTTAGAACTCCATAAACTCGAAATCTTCATCAAAGGGTGCTAGGGTCAAAAATCACCAAGTTTCTTCCATCTTTTCTTCAAGAACCGAAACTACCACCTAAGGTGAGCTTCATACCCCCTTATTTTCGGTTTTTATAAGTTTTTGTGGGGGAGAATACAAGCAAAGGTGTAGATCTAACATTATGTGTATGCCTTGTATGATTTCTATGCTTATATGTGTGTTTGGTATGATTATGATGTTGGATCTAGTCATAAATCACTAAAAACCGAGATATACTTTATGTTAAATGATACTAACATAAAACATACTACTACATACAAAGTATACCAAGAAAAATAGCTAAGTGGCTTAATAATACATACTTTGGGCTAAAAACTCTTTTTTTTAGACATAAATGTTAAAAATACAAAGTTGAAGGTCCCAAAATGAAATATTTCGAAATCTGATGGGTGAGATCAGTCAAACCAGTTTCCATAATGTATTTTCTGAAAATATACTCTTTTGGAGGATTAAAAACATAAATTTCAAGCTTAATGGGCTAAAAATAACAATTTCGGCCCAATAGGGCCCATTATGCGAAATTTTCTGTTTTGGAGGGCCAAAACTATGTTTTTCTGTAAAACAGTGGACTACTAGTGTTACAAGTACTTTTCAAAGGTTTAAAATGCTTTTCAAATTTAAAAAGGACCAAAGTTGCAAAAGTTTTCCAATTGGGGCCAAAATTGTAAAAACTGCGAAAAAGAAGGGTTATAACCGAGAAAACTACAATTTCAGGGACTTAAACTGTTTTCAATGAAAAATATGCTGAAAAATATTAATTTCAATAATTTTTGGTGTTAAAATGTCAAGAAAAATGATTTAAGGACCAAACCGGAAAGTTATTTAATTAGAGGGTGGAAAAAGTAAATTTTACAAACAATGAGGGGCTGAAAACAGAAAACGTTCAAGGCTAATTCAATACACGCAACTTGACCAAATATTGGCACCGCGACTACCGACACAATACACAACAATACCAAAAATCGTTGTTAAACGCATTGATTCGGCCTCGAATCAATAACAAATCCAAAACTACTAACACTACAATGCTCAATACACATATGGAACTCTCGGAACTCTATACTCTCGTGGAATTACTCAATACGTCAACGTACATTCCTTAGGCCCAAAAGTTGCAAATCATGCTTGTTGAGCCTAGCTAGCCCGATGACATGATCTTTAGGCCCAAAGGATACTTGCTTACATGTAGTTGGGTCTAATACGACTTAACCGCGTGTAAAAGGACTTTCAATGGCAAACGTGCTGCTGGTCCCTAAGGGTCCTTCGGTGCTGCTAGTAAAGTCGGGAACTCACGATTGCGGGTTGGGCTTCGGGCCCTTCGCAATTGCAATGGTCTTGAACGATGTAGGGAAATACCGAGGGTTTCGCACCTTCTCTTTTTCTCTTCGGTCGTGGGACTACACAAGTCCGGGAGGATTGAGTTGTGTGAATAAGTGCGAGTGACGCCTAAGGGATCGCTAGTACGGTTGTCAACTGGACGTTTTCATTAACGTACGTTACAACAATTCACCACCCACTGTATACTCAATGCCTCCGGAGCTCAACGAACACCTCTAACGTAACGAAACAACAACACATAAACTAATTAAAGCAAAGTGATAGGAAAACGTCGGGTTTTCCTAGGGTTTTCAACTAGTACACTTACGAACTACACGCCGAATTTCACAACTCGTACGCTTACATCTATAGAAAACAAACAAGCATACTCACGGATCTTCACATATATTTTTTTTACGCTATACTATTTTCAGTAAATATCGGATTTTCTGGTGGTTTTCAAAACAATACAAACATTGGATTTTAAACATTACTTATGAACTCACCAACATTTCATATGTTGACGTTTTTCCAAAATACTTGTATTCTCAGGTAACAGATAAGTGAAGAAAGGACTGTACTCTATGATTGTTTTGCGGTTGTTTAAGTAACAATGAACAATTTATTTTGGGGATGTAATATTTTGAGACAATGTAATGGATGTAAACGCTACCAGTTGTATTATTCCAATGCTTGGTGATGTATGATGTTATGTTTCATGTATATTCATTGTGATGGTATTCAATTGAGTCACAACAACCCCCGGACGTTTCCACCGTCTGGTTCGGGGGTGTGACATTTTTCAACTTGAGCTTTAAACTCTTTTGAATTCAATTTTATTGCTTTGTTGACTGCTTTAACCTTTGTTTTAACACCTTCTTGCTTCGTGAACACATTTGTAGTTGTGTTAACGATCTTCTTTTCAACTTTCGACTTTTCAACCCATATTCTTTTTGGTTTTTGACGTTGAAATATATATGAATTCTTTGTGAGATTGTTTTCAACTGTGTTTTGATTCAAAAAGAAACCTTGATTTGAAGTTTGCTTATTCTCTTCCTCAACCAACTTTTTGAATTCAAGCTTTATATTTTCAACATTGCCTGTTGTTACGAAGACTTGGTTTGGAAACACAATATCATCAGTGCATTTGAAGATTGGATAAACAACAGTATTCGATTCAAGATAATGAGCACCTTTTTCACTAAGAATTTTCTCAAATTCTTGTGTATCCAAATAAACTTGATCAACAACCACTCGAGGAATTTCAATTTCTTTCGAACTTTGAATTCACTTCGAATTTGTGTTTTCTTCCTCATTATCACTATCATCGGTTTGACTATCATGTATTTCCACAAACTCCATATCACAAACTTTCGAAGTTGAGGGTTCATCAGTGTCAATTTTTATGAATAAATCTTCACATTTTTCTTTCCCTTTAAAAGAATTTGCTACATTTATGACAGACAATTGAGAACAATCTACATCCTCTAAATCACTAATTTCACTAATATTAAAAGAATTCTCAATCTTTTTCAAAATTCGAAGTTGTTCTGATTTAGTTAAGGTCTCATTTACAATTTTTACTAAATCATTAGCATGCAGATAATCTTCGACTTTAGCAATTCCATATCTATACCTATCATCTGGAACTTTGTAAAAATCAGAAATTTCTTTTTCACAATCATATGAAACACTATCTACCTTAGTTCTATCATATGATAAAAATGGTAGCAATTTTCTGTGTTGTTCCTTACTTATCTCACTCGAATGATGTAATTCAGTTAATTATCCATACAATCTTTTCGCAGAATTATAGAAAATATTTCTCTGTGCTAACAACAAGTTTATTTCCTTTGCTAAACTCTCCCTATCCTCCATAATATTCGACACTTGCAATTCTAAATAATCAACCCTAGTGACTTTTGATTCTAACGTCTTTCTTGTCTCTAGTAATTGATCATTTATCTTTTTAGCTTCATTGCTAGCAGACACGACAATTGAATCAAAGTAAGTAATAGTTTCATCAAAAGATACTAACTCAGAATTATATGCAGAAACTGGAATATTAAAGGATTCAAGAAGTTTACGTACCTTGGTAGTCATGGGCGACCTGTCGGTAGACTTCGATACAAAGCACTGCCCACGTACTTCGTAAATCTCTTCTTCATATGAATCTTTTTCAACTTTTGCATACATGGCCCCGTGTGTTGGATTCTTCATTTTTTCATCGTCTGAACCTGATGACCATATTTGATATATGCCATCCGATTTAGTTTCTCCATGAGCCACCAACGACAAATTCTTTGCCTTCGACTTTACTTCCTCCAGTTTCTCAATGTAATACGCTTCATCTTTTGTTTTATTTTTCTTTTCCTCCTTCTTTCTCAACAAGCAATCTACTGCCAAGTGATTTGCACCATAGCAATAATGGCAATTGATCCCTGTATCACCTTTCAACATCTTCTTCATTTGCTCCATTTCACTCTTCGAATCCGTCTTCACTTCTTTCTTCTTTTCATCCACTCTATTTTTGTTCTCAAAACTACCCTTCGAATCTGATGACTTGTTCTTTGGATTAAAAGGTTTCTTAAAAAATTTCTTTACTCGATTGTTTGAGTAAAATGCAACAGCCTCATCATCAGAATTCATCAGAAAACCTTCTTCTTCATCAGACTTTGATTTTTCATTCTCTCTTTCTGAAACCTTCTAAACGAGTGCCAATGGTCCACCAAGACTTGCTATCGCTTCCTCAGCTATTTCATTAACCTCATTTTCATGAGATTTCAATTGATTGTACAAGTCATTCAAAGTCGAAGTATCAAAACTCTGTTGGTTTTTCACCATCATACTCACACTCCTCCACTCCTTTCGAAGTCCCATTACAAATATCAAGTTGTACTCCGTTGATGACCTTGTAATACCATAACGATTACAACGATAGTTTAACTTGTTGAACCGATAATAGTATACTTCAATGGATTCAGATTCTTTCTGTTTGAAATCTTTGAGTTCCACCAGGCATTGTTTCACAGATGTGATCTTCGTCTTTTCACTTCCTTGAAATTTGTCTTTGAGATTGTTCCAGATTTCTTTAGCTGTTGTGCATGTTCTGACATAATTTTACACAACAGGAGGCAAGGCACCTCTTAATTCCCTCATGCATTTCTTCTCAAGTTGTTTTAAACGATTGGATTGATTGTCAACTTCTGAACTGCTTGAAGACACATCGATTGGTTGAACTGTTTCAGGTTGATTGATTTCTCCTGAAATGCACTTCCATAATTCTTCATCCAATCCGTTCAAGTAATCTTGCATACGATCTGCCCACTGATCGTAATGTTCTGGAATAAGCATCGGAATTTTTGTGGATGAACCAAGCAAATGAGAAAATGATGTCATGGAATTTAGATTGAATGACGCCATTGTTGTACGGACAAAAACTTCAAGATGATACGAAAACTTTGAGAATTTTGAAATCAAATTGTATATTTCAAATCAGAATCACACAACGAACACTCGATTCACAAATATGTTCGCAGAATCAAATCCTAGATTTAGATCAAGAATAATTTTTCACACTCAAAAAGAATGGAAACTTTTTGAATCAAACAGTAGATTCAAAAATCTTTTTGAACGTATGAAAATCAGATCACAGAAAGGATTCCTACTCTGATACCAATTGATGAGATTTGTAATCGAGTTTGAATCAAATTCAAGTATGAATTCAGGAAGAGTAATAACGATGAATACGAGAGTAAATAGAATATTTGTTCAGCTCGTATTATGCTTTTGAGTTTACAGATCACAATCAATAAACTGTAAAGACTGAGTGAAATGTTATTTCTAATCACTTAGTACAGACCCCTATTTATAGGAGAACAAAAGCATAACAATACTAAGGACTAGACATTAAGACTACTCTTTATAATGCCTTAGTACAAATAAAATTACATCCGAAGACTCCTTCTTACGAAGACAAAATATACTTCGTAACCATCTAACTGACTCTTCGACTATTACAACATTTAAGCCCTAACAGTAATCATACGTGCAAATGTGCATCCAACTAAGATATGGTCAACATAGTAAACCCCATCAATATACTTGTTACATGAAATTATGTCAATCTCAACACCTCTCGATCTCAAGGTAATGGCAGATGGGATCTTTTTCTAGATTGCTTTCCATATAAAACATAAAACTTTCACCTAGATTTGTTTTATCCACTGTAGGTGTACAATGTTAGGGGAGATAGGGGTATAAGGGTCAATTACCTTTCGCAGTGCACTAACCATGAAGCATCCATCTGGTTGTAGGATGCATTACCATTTATCCAGACCCGGTGCAAGAGTGATACTATCTAGATCTTGTTCAATTGCTAAAATATCATGTTCAACATTATTAGCATTAGGACATGATGCCCAGTCCCAGACCTAATCTCCTTCAAAAGCAAGATTAACTACAATACACCTTTTTCTAGACTCAGTATCATATAAAACCAAATATTTTTCTTTTAGTGGACCGGTACCTATCCACATGTCAAGCCAGAATAGAGTGTTTTCACCCGACTTCACTATTGGATTAGGCCTCTAAGCCCATAAGTATTATTGGTATGTACTTGAACCGAGAGTAGCATGGTCCATTTAGGTTACATGGCACCGAAACAATCTGAAGGATGGATAATTGAGAAGAGGTTATTTATGGTTTATTAATATATTATAAGTTCTAATATATTAATATGAAATCATATAATTTAATTAATATTGATCAGGAATCACTTTGGAATTAGTTTTGTGATCAAAAGAGTCTAATTAAATATAAGGGATTGATTTGGTAAATCATTCATTCTTATAAAGTGGACTTATGATCCATAGTTCTTCATGTTGGGCTAAACCCATGTGGTAACCTATGGATACTCCATGGAGGTTTTAACCCATGGATCATGAGGGATATGGAATGTCATTGGGGTTTACATGGTATAACCCTAGTTAGCTACACTATATAAGAACCCCTATAGCTCATGAAATTGGCACTGGTGGAAACATAAGAGGGCTAGCCAATTTTATGAGTGCAAGTGACCTCGTATCAAGTTCCTCCATTGCTGGTGGTGTTGTGTAATTCTATTTGAGGTGCAAAACTTGGGTCACTAAGTTCTTAAAGGTCCAAGGCTTCCAACTACAACAAAAGGTATATCATCTAACTTGTTTTAGTACGCAAGTATCAAAGTTTTGTATGCTAGCTAGGGTAATACCTTGGAAAGTTCAAGTTTGCATGTATAATAGAGAAAACATAGCCTTTTGTGATTTTTGGAGCTTAGAAGTGAGTTTTGGTGGTGCTTGTGGTGATTTGAAGGAAGGAAAACTCTTAGAGATTGCCTTGGGGTAACTTGAGCTTGTAGATCTAGACTCATCATCATCTTTGCAAGCTATTTGAGGTATAAAGTTCCCTACTTGATGATTCATTATTCTCTATCTAGTTTAATGCCTTGTTTATGCATTTTGGGTCTTTTGTGATAAAGATGAGTTTATGGTCTACTCTAGAAGCAATGGATGTTAAATCTTAGCTCCTTTAAGGCCACTTATCCATAAAAATGCAAATTTTGTGTAAGATGTTGATCCATGCATGTGCTAAGATTCTTATCAAGCTTCTTTTGAGTTTTGGGCCCTATTAAGTCATGCATGGGTGTAAAGTTGCCAACTTTACATGTTAAGTCGCTATTTAGGATCAGATATGGAAGTTTGGCTTATTGGCTTAATTAGTTAAGTGCTTAATGATTTGGGTTGGTAATATGGGGAGTACATAGGGCGTACCCAGCTAGTGCATTGCGCATACTGTCCCAGAAGGAGTATGCTAAGCGTACGAGCTGAGTACGCCCCACATACTCAGCATATTGACTTTTGGTTTAACTTCCTCAGGTTTGGGCCATGTTTTGGGCTTTTAGGTTTTGGTCCTTTCTGGTCTATTGGATTTCTGACCTTGGGCTATAGATAAACTATGGACTTCCTTGGGTTTAGGTCCATGATAGTTTTTGGGCCCAATTAGGAAGTTGGGCCACAGTTGGGCTTGGGATGCCATTTAAGGAATTTGGGCCTTTTGAGTAGATGGGTTAGACCTTGGTTATGAGCCAAGTAAGAAAAAGGGTAAAATGGTCTTTTTTTCTTGGATATTGGACAAGTAACTTAGATTCTTGATTATGGAACAAGACACAATTATTAATTGGATATTATTTGATGATGATAGCGCGTGGATTTTCTAGATCAATAGACCGAGATTTTTATCTGAGAGATTCTGCAGCTTGAGGTGAGTTTCCTTATTGTGTTTAGCGGGTTGAAGGCACTAATGTTGGTCCATGGTTTACTATATATAGGATGCTATTTGTATGTGTGACTCTTGCATGTGTTATGTGTTTATATGTTTACTGGACGGGGCCCGATGTCGACGGGGCCTGATGATTATATTGTATGCTATTTACCTTTGTGATTTTTATGCATGTGTTTATATGTTTGTATGTATATCAGGCGAGACCTGATGGCTGATAGTTTTGTTCCGAGCGGAGCTCGATGACGGGTGGGGCCCATTATATGTTTTATATTTATGGTATGTGGTATTTTGTGGAACTCACTAATATTTGTGATTACAATTTTTAGTTTATGTTTTGGGTACTTCTAGTTCGAAGGGGGAAGAGCCTCAGATGATTTCAGTGCACACACCACATTGTTCAGCCTTTTGTATTACTCTAATTTTTGGGACGTTACACATTTCTTATTAATAAAGTGTGATTCAAGTGAAGAAGAGTTGTATTTTTTAAGGATTTTGGTGGTGTAGTGATTGCTTTCTTCTCTCTATCTTGTTCTTTTATGTCATTTGAATTTATAGGAGGTAAGAACATATTCCCAAACTCATTTTTCTATTTTGGTTCAATAGGAATCAAATTTGTTTTGTTTATACACAAATATGATGATTTTTGGCAAAAGTTAAAATCTAGACAAAATTGTAGACCTATTTTGAGAGGTTGTTGATGTCATTCTATTCCGAATTAGAGAAAATCACTATGGGAACAAACTTATGGTAAATCAAGTCTATTATCTATAAACTCTTATATCAATCAAATATGATGTGTTTCCGGAGGATTTTAAGTCACAAAAGGCACTTCTATACCAATATTGGAGCTCGGTTTGAGCCACCAACACTGTTGGAAACATTTAGAGAAAGTTCTTGTGCCATTTTTGTTTTTTTAGAAAAAGAGAGCTTCAGTGGTATAGAAGGCCTTTTGAAAAATCAGAGTTCCGATTTTCAAAGAGCAACCACTATGGCTCTGATACCAATTGTTAAGAGAAAAACTTGAGACACACTTGAACAAATGTTAGAACAAGTATAGTTGCGGAATTAGTTAATCTCAAAGGATCTAAAAGCTCAACAATAATAAGTTAATATGTTAGATGGTTAAATAGTTAATTGCGGAGAAGTAAAGAAAAATAAATGACAACAGGTGATATATCAAATAAACACATAAGTTGATTCATAACATGGAATGCATTCAAACCAAGTTAGTAAAAGAGATCAATCTTAGTGATAAAGTCACGAATGACTTGCTTCGAAGAGAAGTATTACTGAGTTGTGTTCGAGAGGATTTTTAAGAATAATTTCATATTTAGAGATGAGTGAAAGAGATTTGTTTGATTGATAAGGAGTGAGCTCTATTTATAGACTCGAGAAATACAGGTGATTCACTCTCTAAGAGTAGCCATGCAATGCATATTGGACATAGAGAGTATTACAGAGAAGTAGATAAAAAGTAGACTAAGTATAGAAAGAGTGACTGCGGTAGCATGTAGATGACTTCGGATGTGATTATTGAAGGAGCTTGACTGTGGTAGCATGTAGACTTCGGTAGGCAAAATTAAGGGGGTCACTTCATGTATCAACAAGTATCAACAACATCAACCCAGAACTATAGTGGGAGAGAAGTGAAGCTCAGCATGGTTCTGGCTGATTCAGATAAGGATCGGTTTCGTCTTTCAACGATTCCATTATGTTGTGGAGTGTAGGGAGCAGAGAAGTTGTGAGACACTCCCTTGTCGGACAGAAAGTCTTCAAACTCTTTATTCTTGAATTCAAGCCCATTTTCGCTTCTGATGTTCCTTACCACTTTTCGTAGCTGCAGTTCTACTTGCTTGATGAACGTCTTTAACTTGGGAGTCGCTTCTGATTTCTGTTTAAGAAAGAATACCCAGGTAAAACGTGAACAATCATCTACTATAACAAGAATGAACTTACTACCACCGATGCTTTCAATTGCCGAAGGTCCACATAAGTTAATATGTAGAAGTTCAAGTGCTTCAACAATCTTCGTATTGATACATGATGGATGGCTCTTTCTACTCTGTTTACCCATCTCACATGCTGCGCATAGGTGTTCCTTATCAAACTTGAGAACTGGAAGTCCTCGAACATGATCACCAAGCACCAACTTATTGATATCTTTAAAGTTTAGGTGCGAGATTCGTCGGTGCCATAGCCAGCTTTCATCTGAATTCGCCTTAGACAACATGCAAATCGCTCGTTTTCCTTTAATTAGACTAAGGTTTAGAGGGTACATCTCTCCTTTTTGTTCAGATTTTAACAAGACTATTTTGGCTTGTTTCTCGACAATTTCTGAACTTTCATCATCAAATGAGACTTTCAGCCCCATACCCACAACCAATTGAGATACACTTATGAGGTTGTGCTGTAATCCTTCCACATACGCCACTTTGCGAATTGTAAACTCTCCGTTGGTTATCATTCCATATCCTTTGATTGTTCCATAAGAGTTTTTGCCATACTTCACGCATCCACCATCTATAAGAGTTAGTGGTTGAAGGAGAGAGAGCTCAAAACTCTCTCTCTCTCTCTCTCTCTCTCTCTCTCTTTCTTTCTCTCTCTCTCTCTCTCTCTCTCTCTCTCCCTGGCTGTCTCCACCAAACTAGAGAGAGTCTTATGACTTAAAATTCTCACCTTCTCCTGAACCTCCATCCTAAGCGTACTGATGATCGACTCCCTACTCCCAAAGAAAAAAAGGAGCTCTACAAGCATCAAACTCCTTGAAGGTAACCACACGAGTACTGAATTGTCTGTACTACCAATCAGCCTAAAGAACCCTAAGTCTTTCATCCATCACTACAATTCACTCATCCATGATTGTACTGATCAAGCTTGACATATCCTTTCTCATGAACCTGGAAACCCCAATTGCAATGATATCATGAACATCCACCTCACTCAGATCTAATCCACCAACATCGAAGGTTGCCACCTTGAATCTGATAGATAATGGAAACACAACAGAACAATGCACAGTGCAACCAATACAATGCATACCCACCTACAAGTTACTCGGTATTCTTGGGACACCCTGAAAGTCCCAAACCCTTTGTAGATTTGTAGATCAGAGACAAAAAAACAATGAAGAACACAAAAGTTTTACAAATATCTTTTCACCAAGAAAATGGTTTTTTTCACCAAGAAAACGAGTGGTTACAATGACGATCACCAAGACTTACAGTAGGGTTTCATCCTAATGTTTTATATATACTAATATGTACTAGTATATCCCTTTAATTAAGGTATTGTATCTAATTTACATATAAAATAGTATGGTATATAAGGAATGTATCAAATAAGATGTATCAGTACCAACACATTAGACGCATATCATAACATCAAATTTAGAGAATGACTCTGATCAGGGCATCATTGTCAGCGTCTAGAGATCAGCTGCAACTTCAGCTTCAGAGTTAACTTCAACTTTAGCAGATAGTATCATCAGTGAGTGTCATTAGCAAATCACCTGATCAGTGTGTCGTCGGTGTATAACCATCAACGTTTAGACACACTGATCAGAGTTCAGTAGATGGTGTATTCATGCCTTTGGTGCTGATAAAGTCTTCAGGGTCTTTCTGTTATCATGGGATTTTCTTTTGAAACACTCAATTCTAGGTATAAAATTATTTTCATTTGTGTATGACATTTTCTTTTGAAGGGCACGATGTCGTGAAGCCTCACCACGACATGGTGATAAGCTTTTAGGTCGCAGGAGTTCAATGACTCAACACGACATGGTGATTTTTTCCATAATGTGGTGGATGTTGTTGGAGAAAACCCCAATGTTTAAGGGATGAAACCCTATTTAAACTCCTTAACCTCCCATAGCCTCCCTTCCACTAGCCTCCCATCTTTCCAAATCATCCCTTGGAAACCCTAGATCTCTTGATTTAGTTTTTATCCTTAAAAGTGTGTGTGTTTGGTGCTTGTGAAGGAAGAAGGTGGTGGAAGATCGTATTAGGAGTCCAAAGCAACATAGATCTAGGATTTATTTTACTCAAGCATCTCAAGGTGGTATAAAGTCTTCATCATGATCAGTTAGCTGATACATTGGATTTTGTCCACTTTTCTCTATGTCTTGTTGTTTTGGAAGGTTGAACTTCATAAAGCTTGCAACATTATGAATATCTAGACCATTTGGAGAATTTGACTCTGTGGATCTGAATTAGATTTGAGTTTTGAGGCCACACATGGAATCTTGACCCTTTTAACATAATTTGAACTAATAAGAGTTCTAGACATGCATGTCTGAAAAGCACCAATTTTTATGATGTGTTTGGTATTCGAAACTCATATGGAGCCTTTGAGAAAGTAATTGTCACACCCCAAAACCAGGAACGGCGGAAACGTTCTGGGGCGGAGGACGTCATGTATAGTATCAACAACAATGTAAAGTAGTAAACAAGCAACAACATCATCCATTGCATTAATAATATAATTATTATACAAATGTGTTCTGTCAAATTTTTATAAACACTAAAGCATAAATCAAAATGAAAGATAAGTCTTGAACAAGCTCCATCTTCCTTTCTCCTTGCATCGTTACCTGTCTATGATGACCTGAGGATACAAGTAATTTTGAAAGCGAGTATCAACTTTAAAGCTGGTGAGATCATAAGTATTTAGTGTCTTAATTCGTATGTAAGAATATGTAAGTATATGTATTGTAAGTATTGAAAGTGTATATGAACTGTAAGTGTTTGAAAAACCCTAGAATCCCTATGATTCCTACTAGTATACAAAGGTGTCTTCTACCAAGACCTAACTGTTCTGAATGTATGTTCCTTGTAAGAGTATGTATTTTCCCAACTATAACTATCATTATCCAAAAATATAGTTTCTACATTATTGTGCGTCGTGTGAATGTTCACGAAGTGAATGTAATGGGAAAATTAAATAGTACTATGGTGTAGTGTCGTAAGAACTACTGCCCTACTAATTACCTTAAACCGGATTTATATTAAGGCATTATGTGATAAATTGCACCATACTATCAACTAGTAACAACGACATAATGAATGGTCGTAATAACAGAATGACGTTTGGCACCCGCAGACCTGCAGGTCCAGCTATAGCTAGCAGCAAGGTGTAGGATTGTCAATCCAGTATAGATCTATACGCAAACTCACGCTCTCCCTCCAAGAGAATTCTGGCTACAACTCGAGCCATGACATTTAAGTCAGGCTCCGATTTAAATCACAATAATTAACGTATTCTTGTATATGTACTGTAATGAACTGTTCTAGCTGTAATGTAATGAACTGTTCTAGCTGTAATGTAATGAACTGTTCTAGCTGTAATGTGATTAACTGTTCTAGCTGTAATGTAATGAACTGTTCTAGCTGTAATGTAATGAACTGTTCTAGCTGTAATGTGATGAACTGTTCTAGCTGTAATGTAATGAACTGACTCATTGTATGATATCGCGTTATAGTAATTGTTATAGTATCTTCCTAAACTACCCATACGGTAGTTTACTAGTAATCTATCTGGTAAGTATGGACATGGATGTATACCCTTGCTACCCAAGGGCATGTGTTGAACTGGAAGGACCTTTTATGACTATATATGTACACATGATATATAACTAATATTTAAACGACCTTCAGACGAATACCCAAAATCCCACCAGACCACATCTCAAGGCGCGAAAAGGAAATAGGGTGGATAGCCTTCCTAAGTCTTTTAAACATTTCTTATATAACTATACATATAGAGGCATGCAATTTATAATATAAAAGCATAAATAAACTTTGTAAGACATTTGAAACATAAATATTATTTTAAGAAAAGATCGACTTGATGTCAATCTATAAAACAATTTGAAGGCATAAGTTTAATAAAACAGTTTAAGTATAAGGAAATATTTGTTTGAAACACAGTTGTAAGTAAGTTTGAAAGGTAATGTACGGAGTAAGATGTACAGTGTAATCAGGAGTTTAAAACATATAAAATGTTTATAAAAATCATTGGAAGGAAACTGTTTGGTAAAACGGCTAATGAGTAGCCAAATCATTTGAATGCTATATATTAATCACATGTGATTGATGTAATAAGTATATAATTCTACTTACTAATCACTTGTGATTGACATAATAAGTAGCATGATTCTACTTGTATCCCCCCCCCATAAAACATTTAAAAATAGTTTAAAACATTAGTTAAGGGGTATGAACTCACCTGTAGTTGGTGATTGGAATGAACTGAACGGTATAGGATGGCTAAGTGTCAAGCGAGGACTTGTACACACACTACGATCCTAATGAACATATAATCACACATATATGCACTCAATTAGACTCAAATGAATAATTGATAATGTTTAAGACATCCTAGACATAATAAAAACTTTATATAAGTGTTTTAAGCCTTAAGGATTGCATCTAAGATATTGTGGGACAGGGTATTTGTGTTTAGGGTTTCCAAAGGACCCTATATGAGAGTTTACTCTCCATAAACCATCACACATGGAGTTTACGGTTGTAAACTCTTGATTTTACGGCCGTAAACTCCCAAACATGTGTGTTTGGTGTGTTTTGAAGTCCCAAATGCTTTTTAGAATTATTCTAACTTAGTGGCTAAGTCCTTGGAAGGGTTTAAGGTCTAGAAGTACTCCAATTAAGAGTGTACGGCCCTAAGGCCATTCCCCTTAGAGTTTACGGCCGTAAACTCTAAGTATATGGTGTTTTTGTTGTTTTCAGGCCTCTTGCATTTGAAGGACATGTTCTAGACAATTGTTTAAAGCTAATGAGAACCCTAGTCACACTTTGGTGCCATTCTTTTGAGTTTACGGCCCAAGAGCATTCTCTTGGCCGTAAACTCACTTTGATGAGTGATTTTTATGTACTTTGGTTCTTCATTTTTGTTGGAAACAATTCCATGAAGGGGTCTAGGGCTTTAGGTGTCTTGAAAACACCCTTTTGTCCATTTCTATGGAGTTTACGGCCTAAGATACACTTGGGCCATAAACTCACATTTGTTTGTGTTATTTGATGTGTTCAAGGCCTTACACTTCATGGGAAAATAGTCTAGATAAAAGCCTTAAAGTCTTAGAGTCCTTAAATCACCATTTTGTGTTTGATTTTGGAGTTTACGGCCTAGGATTATCTAGGGCCGTAAACTCCCAAACTTGGGTGGATTTTGGCTTGTTTTCTTGTCCCTAACATGCATACATAATCATCTAAGGCCTTATCATAACACAAGTGTCGGTTTTGGCTTCGTTTCGGGAGTTTGCCGCCCAAGAACACCTTGGGGTGTAAACTCCTAGATCTCATGTTTTAGCCTTCTAAATCATGTTATAGACACATATAAAGCTTTCTAACATTACTATAAAGAGTTACTCATGTTTTGGTATAAAAATCCAAAGAACCATCAGAGAGAAAATGGCTTTTCTCTAGTTGGAAATGTGAATAATGAATAAATTTGGTTCAGAAAACTATTTATAGCCCTGAAATCTTTTGACAAAAAATATTTTTATTCCTGGAATGAACTCTAAGGTCCTAGAGTAATGGAATAAAAGTGTTGCACAAAACCCTAGTGCAACCACTCTCCTAATATCTTCTTAAGTGTAAAATCCTGAAAACTGTCAAACTTATACTCGAAGTCTGAATTTTCACTGTAACTGATCTACATCTATTGGCTTGATATGGTTTGTTCAGAATGGAAATTTTGGGTTGTCACAGTAATCATAAGGATTGAGTGAATATTGCATAAGTTATGTGATGTTTTGAACTTTAAAGTTGAGATCTATACACTTTGGAGGGTTCTAATGAATAAAGTTGGAAACTTTATACATCTAGACCCTATTAAGGACTAGATCTGAGTTAAAGACCCTTTAGAATCAAAGAAAATTCCTGAATGCATTAATTGTTGAAAACTCTGTTACCACGATGTGGTGGCGGGGCTGGTCTCAACTATTTTGTCATTTTCAACACCACAGCATGGTAAAGGGATACCATGACATGGCGGTCAGCTGATTTGACTCTTCTTGACTTTTTGATCGTTTGACCTAGTTTGACCCTAAAGGGGTATTTAGGGTATTTTGTATTATGTTGAGAATCGGTCTTTTGATGGTTAAGTGTTGGTTAGAGCTGAGATTCGGAGTCGAGGCCTCCTCAACTATTGCTCAGACTTAGAGGCGAGTCTTCATCACCATGGTTAGCGGGTAAAAGGCACCAATGTTGACCCATGGTTTATTATGTTAGGGTAGTAGAGGTTTACATGACTCTTACATTTGTATGTGTTTATATACTTAGTGGGCAGGGCCTAATGGGTAATATGTATGCTATTGTTTGTCATACTTGTATGTTTGTGTGTTGGGGGCCCCTGTTATACGAGTTAGGGTGAGGCCTGTTATACTCAGTTGGTGGGGTCCTTTATGCGAGTTAGGGCGAGACTCGTTATACTTAGTGGGTGGGGCCTATTATGCGAGTTAAGGGAGCTATTACACTCATCGGGCGGGGCCTATTATGTTTTTGATATGTGTGGTATGTGGTATTTGGGGTAAACTCACTAAACTTCATGATTACGGTTTTCAATTTTTGTCTCAGGTACTTCTGGCGCAAAAGGGAAGAGCTTGGGGTGATTGTAGTGCACACACGTTATTGTTCCGCATTTTGTGATAACTCTAATATTTTATTATGTATTGATACATTTGTTCCACTCGGGATTTATGATGATGTTTTGGGATTATACTTTATTAATTAAAAATGGAATTTTTGGGTCTTATCTTTGGGACGTTACAAGTTGGTATCAGAACCTAAGTTTGAGGGATTCTGACATACTCTCCAATGTGTCTGAACTCAATCTGAGGATTTCGTAATTTTTTTTCCAAAAAGAAGTGTTGTAAAGAAAAGGTTTTTCTGATACAAGAATGGATGTAGTGCATGTAATCGATCGAGTTCAAGTAAGTTTTCCCAAGATACCTATACATGTTATCTGATATGATTTTATTTGTGAATTTGTGAATCACATGCTAGTTAGGGTTAAGCATATGCTCAATATTTGCATGATAGAATTCTAGGAGACATGCCTTTTTATGCCTATTGTATGAGCTTTTAGACTTGCATACTAGTACTGATCGGTCAAAGGTAGGATGACCTTATTAAGTTATGCTTGGTTCCGATTACTTGATGCTCGAATGCTGCTTGCTTTGTGCTTTTAAGGAGTTCTCATTCAGCTAACTAGTAAGTGAATATGTTAAGTTATATATGACTGAGAATAGATAATTTTATAAGGTTAGCTTTTAACTCTATTGTGCATCTCTTGTTTCAGTTCAACCGTTGTAGTGTGAGACCTCTCATTCAAAGAATTATCTGCTTTTGGTGATATGTAATTGTATTCATGAGCTGGTTACAGGAAGTTAGCGGGAGTTCCTTCGGTAGCTGATGGCAGAGAGTGGTGGATTTTCCCTAGGAAAACCTAGGAAGAGATTTAGTGTTGGAAACTTTATCTTGGTGAGGGATAACTATATGGATATAAAGTGACTTTGCAGATTCAAGGAAATCCTTGAGGAAAGTACGAATAGATGTAGAAGTTAGTATGGGCCTTTACTACTGGAAGCCGCGGATCCGTACTCAAGTCAGGGAGAGTTACGATGAAATCAGGAAACTTGTAAAGTTTGTGATCCCTCGATATATTTTGATGCGTATTCTGATGGTTTATATGGTCTATTTTCAGAATGGCGACTCTTTGAGGCAGGCCGGTTGGTAATTCTGGTGCTGGTGAGGGCTTGGGGTCAGGTACTGGAGTTGGACAGTTGAATGATCAGACAATGGAGTTTATTTTGTTTGAGATTACGCATTGTATTCTTGAGCAGACTCTTGTGATCTTTGGTATGATCAAGGAGGGTATTGTGGAGATGTTGAAGGAGCGTTTGAGCTCTTTCCGTTCTGAGATGGTGGCCTTGATTGGCGCGTGTTCATTAACCATCAGGGAGTTCCGGGCATGTGGAGCTCCAGACTATCACAAGGCGAAGGACCCGATAGTGAGCAGTAGGTGGTTAGTGGATGTTGCTAACGCCTTTCGCACCAGCAGTTGTCCCGAGGGGGCAAAGGACAGACTTACTTCCTGTCTTCTGAAAGATAGAGCCCGAGATTGGTGGGAAGAGGTTGGACACACAGTTGGCGATGATGCTAATGTTTTAATGACATGGGATGCTTTTATGACTAGATTCAGGGTTGAGTTTGCATCAGTTATCGAGTTAAAACAGTTGGCACGAGAGTTTCAAGATCTCCACCAAACTACTAAGATGGTGGCTGAGATTACTATGATGTTTCATGAGAGGGCACTATTGGTTCCACAGTATTTGGAATATAACGATACGAAGAAGGCTAGGGAACACAAGCTGCTAAGGAGTGAAATTCGACAGTTTATAAGCCGATCCAATTGTCGGACGCTGGAGGATATGATAGCAGGGGCTAGGGAAAGAGAGATTGATCTCGAGATGGAGAAGAAGAGGAAGCCATATTATATGCAGAGTGTAGAAGGTTCGGGAAAGAGGCCAAAGATTGTTGATATGAGATCGAAGGGCCAGAAGGTGAGGCCTTTATGGAAAGTGCGGCTGGACACACGATGTGGCGTGCAGGGTAGGTCGTTTTGGTTGCTCAAGTGCAGTCGGATGGGTCATATCATCAAAGATTGTACTCTTACTACCATCACCACCCCGATATCTGATCTGATTTGCTTTCATTGCAATCAGAAGGGCCACAAGAAGGCCCATTATCCGAGTATAGCTGTAGTAGGACCAGTGACAACACCCTCTCCAACAACTCTACGGATTACTGATGTGACAACCCGAAGTTGTTCCATCACCGTAACCCGTTCCGCCCATAAAACCCATCTTTAGCAATTCATTCCGATTTCGTTTTTGGGCTAAGTTATTTAAATTTATATAGTTATTATAATCTCATGAGTGTCCAAACTCCCTAGAAAATCATGTAAACGGCCCAAATTATTAATTTGAAAATTTTTAGAATTGGTCCCGCCGGATTACGACAACTTAATCGGGTGCGACCAAAAGCCCCGTTTAACGTCGGTATCGGGTAGAATTCCACCGTGTCCCAAACCTGAACCATATATAAAGTTGATTAAGCCTCATTTGAAGCTTTTCACTCTCTCTCTAACCTCTCTCCTCAAATCCACACTCTAAGTCCAAAATCATCAAATTAAGGCTCCAAATCATCAAGGTAACTATCCTAGGTCCTAGTATAACATCTTTAGCCTTCATTTTCGTGTTCAAATCATGGATTAGGACCATAAACATGTGTTTATGGCCCTGGAACACTCTTGTACCGTGAACACATATAAAATGGTTTTTGGAGCCCAAAAACCCTTCCAAACCACATTTAGAGCTTAGATATGACTTAGGGGCTTACCAAACCGGACTTAGAACACCTTGAACTCATCATTTAAGGAGTAAACATGAGTTTACTGCCCAAGAACATGCTTGGGCCGTAAACACCCAATTATGGGTAGCAAACTCCTTCTAAGGTGTTAAATTGCCATTTAAACACACAAATAGCCTTTGATTAAAGTCTAGAAACAACGAAAAACGAGTTAGAGGCCTTAAACTTGATTAAAACCACTCCCATAGGAGCTTACGACCGTAAAGCCCCCAAGGATGGGTTCCTGGGCTGTAAACTCCTATAACATAGTCAAATGGTGCCTTAAATTCATTCTATGGCTTGTAGATTTAGCAATAAACACTTGTAATGACCTAGGACCACCAAAACATCAAAGGAAAGTGTGTGGGGGAGTTTACAGCCATAAACTCTTAGTTTACTTCCGTAAACTCCATTAAATTGTCCATATATTGGTTTAATCCATTCCTTTACCCTAGAATTGATCCTAGCTAATTTCCCTAAGTGATATTTGACCATTTAGCACCATAAAACCCCTCATCCATGAGTTCACAGCCATGAACTCATGTGGAGTTGGTATTAGGGCCGAAAACTCCATAAGGAGTTTACTCTTGAAGAGTAAACACATTATCCAAGCCATATACGTCCTTAGATGTCACCTGGGTCACTCCAAACACTTGATTTGAAGTGTTTTCGTGTCTTGGAGTGTATAATCATATCTAATCCGTGATTTAAAGTCTATTTAGATACATTTGTATATCATTTCACATTACATAGGAGCCTCGTGCATTATCAAGCCCCGAACTGACACTTAGCACCCAAACCGACACGCTGATCGACCGGTGAGTTCATACCCCTACCCTTTCTCAATGTTTTTCAAATGTTTTAAGGGGGGGGGGGGGAATACAAGCAAAAGTACAAGGAAATCTTGTACTCAAACTTATTATTTCAGTTCAAATGTTTATATTTTGTATGTTTTTAATATCGAAAACTGTGTTAACCAATAATTCGAATTAAAGAATTAGCTTTCAGACTAATCAAAGATTTCTTGATAAAGCGTTACAATCTATGTTAAAATTAATAATTTATGAATAATTCATACTAATCATCAATTAGAACTAATCCGAATACGAATACAAAAGTACAACTAGGAACAGAACGAATACGAAAGTACAGCTAGGAACAAAATGAATACCAAAATACAACTAGGAACAGAACGAATACGAAAGTACAGCTAGGAAAAGAACGAATACGAAAATAGAATTAGGAACAGAACGAATACGAAAGTACAACTAGGAACATAACGAATACGAAAGTACAGCTAGGAATAGAACGAATACGGAAATACAACTAGGAATTGAACGAACACGAAAGTACAACTAGGAACAGAACAAATACGAAAGTACAACTAGGAACAGAACATATACCAAAGTAATAATACGAATATGAATACGAATACGAACACGAATACAATTAGGCATAGGAATACGAATACGAATACGAATACGAATGCGAATGCGAATGCAAATGCAAATACGAATGCGAATACGAATAGGAATGGGAATACGAATACAAATATAAATATGAATACGAATACAAATATAAATACGAATACGAATATGAATATGAATATGAATATGAATACGAATACGAAAGCACGCCTTTAGATACATTCGAGTGTAACATAACTAGAATATCAGAATACCTAGTTAATATAACAAGTATGATAGATAATTGTACATTACATTGGGATTCAATAACTAAACTCACTTTTAGGATAAATAAGGGTTTTTCCTAGGATAACAAACTGTACATAACTGGATCGTATAACAATCGGATAACTCAACTAAACTTATAAGAAAATATGGGATTTTCTTGGATGACAAACTTTTTCGGACAACCAAAGGAAACTTGTACATTTTCAGAAAACAAACCTATTATGAACTCACCAGCTTTATGCTGATTTTCAAACTGCTTGTATTCTCAGGTCCATATTAGACAGGTACCCACGATCTTTTGGAGAAGACGGAGCGTAGAAGACTCGTCTTTACTTTTGTTCATATATATATATATATATATATATATATATATGTGTGTGTGTATGTATAACACTTGTAACACTTTACTTTTGAACAAATGTAAATTCTAATATGTAATTTAATGGTTGTTTACTTTGCTTACTATGTACATTGGTTGCGATACTCATGACGTCCTCCGCCCCGGAACGTTTCTGCCTTGGGTTTCGAGGTGTGACAACTAATGAACGCCAGGGCAAGGCGGATGTACCTGTGGCGAAGAGCAGGGATTTTCAGCTAACAGTCGAGGAGGCTCGTGCAGCTCTTTACGTGGTGACGGGTATGTATCTTTCCATTATCTCTTTATTTATATTGAATTACCTACTTATATTTATGTGTTTTATTTAAGGATCGTTCCTCATGAACTGTATTTCTACATTGGTATTGTTTGATTCGAGGGCTACCTGATCCTTTGTGTCACTTGCGCTTAGCAAGAGGTTTGACGGAGCTTCGGGGGAGTTGGATTGTCCTTTAGATGTCGAGATTGTAGATGATCTATCTGTCCGAGTAGCGAAGGTTCATCGGGGCTGTATTCTCTAGCTGTTCAACGAGTAGTATCTGGTCGATTTGGTTCCCATTCCTTTGCAGGCAACAAGGTTATCATGGGCATGGATTGGTTTAGCCCTAATGTGTCACACCCCGAAAATCGAAGGTGGAAACATTTCCGAGTGGACTCCACGTTGTGTATCAAATCCAATGTACATAGTAATCACAGTAAACAACCAATACATTATATATATGAAAGTTTACATTTGTTTCAAAAGTAAAGTTATACAAGATATACATATGCATCATATTAACAAAAGTTGAGGCGAGTCTTCCATGCACTCCGTCTTCACCAAAAGGGATCACCGGGTACCTGTCTAACTTGGACCTGAGAATACAAGCGGTTTGAAAATCAGCATAAAGCTGGTGAGTTCATAAGCGGTTTTGTTTTATGAAAATGTATCGGTTTCCTTTAGTTTCCGAAAAGGTTTGTTATCCAAGAAAATCCCATATTTTCTTATGTGAAATTAGTTTAGTTATCAGTTGTTACCAATTCGATTACATGTTGTATTTACCCCAGGAAAATCCCATATTTTCCTAATTGTAAGATTAGTTGTATATTCCAAAGTATAGTTTAATACACAAAACTATATGATGAAAATCTTGGGATCACTATCCCATAAGAGATATAAGATAGTTTGACACATATATAAATATAGATTTAAAATCATGGGACTACCATCCCGGACTAGACACGAGATAATTTGATATAGGTGAAAATATATAGATTGAGACCATGGGATCACTATCCCGGACAAGATACAACTTTAGAGCATGGGATTATCATCCCGTACTTAATATAGATTGAATTCATGGGATTACTATCCCGTAATAGATATAGATTAAAGACCATGGGATCACTATCCCGTATAAGATATAGTTAAAGACCATGGGGAAAAACATCCCGTACAAGTTATAGATACAAAACCATGGGATTACTATCCCGTATAGGATATAGTTAAAGACCATGGGGAAAACATCCCGTACAAGTTATAGATATGAAATACCATAATATTCACGAATTGTAGATAGAAAGTAGTTTGATAACCTTGGGACTAACATCCCGAACTAAATACAAGATAGTTTGATATACTAAGAAATATAGTTGAAAACCATGGGAACACTATCCCGGACTAGATACAAAATAGTTTGATAAACCATGGGATCACTATCCCGAACGAGATATAGATTCTAAAACCCAAGCTGTGAATAAACTAATATTAATACACGTTGTGAGTCGGGTAACCATACTAATACAACAACGAGACCTCCTTGACGTTTGTCAGACGTCGAAACGATATCCAGAAATTTGTCACCCCAAGCGTGCCCGCCTAAGTGTAGCTAGCAGTTAAGGTGTGGGATTGTCAGTCCCGAATAGATCTATTCACAAATTCCGTGCTCTCCCTCCAGGAGACTCTGGTTACACTTCCGGGGAGGATTTACTCATCATCCATAAAGGGTAGTGACTATCTCACAAACAAGTACTAAACTATTCACAAGGTTCTCATACGATATCGACATACAGCAGATTATGAAATGTAATACAGTGAATATAGATAGATACAATGAAATTATCTGACAATACATTCAAATGATACGCAGATAAACTAAATCAGACATAGTTTATCTAATAATCTTATATAGATATCAGTACATGATAAAACGAATAGTAAAGAACCCCAAATTATTCCCATAATAATTTGATTAGTTTTGTTATTTTCCTTAACTAAAATCCATTTAATTGTAATTGATAAATCATTCCTTATGCTCAGCATAGTACATAAGGAGTAAAAGAGTTTATAAGATTGTAAGATATAATTTGAAACATATCAATGTTATGATTTGAAAACAATTATAGTTTGCTTGTATTCCCCCCCCCCCCCCTTAAAACATTGAAAACAGTGAAAAGGGCGTAGGGGTATGAACTCATCGGACGATAAATGTGACGATTTGGATGCTAAGAGTTCATCCGGGGCTGGTAAACACATGAGGTTCCTAAGTATAATGTAAAGATACACATTTGTATCTAATTAGGACTTAGATTGATGATTTGATAGGGATAATTGCTTCTAGTCACGAAAACACCCCGATACAAGTATTTGGAGGGACCCGGGTGGCGTTTAAGGACATGTAATGATGCGAGGGACTTAGGAAATGAGTTCACTCCCCAAGAGTACACTTCTAAATGGTGTTTACGGCCAAAACACCCATTCTCCATGAGTTTACGGCCGTAAACTCATGATGGGTGGTTTATGGTGCAATTTGGACTTCAAACACTTAGGGGACAATTTCTAGATTTGGTTTAAGGGTTTGGAATAAGTTTTAATCACCAAAATGACACATTTTAGGGAGTTTACAGCCAAGCATGGTCTCATGGCCGTAAACTCCTATAAACCCATGAAAAGTTGTGTTTTTGGATTCCAAACTAATCATATGTGATTGCTAAAATTGTCTCAAGGCCTTACATGCATTTGTTTGAAGTTTTGAAGAGGTTTTTGGAGTTTACGGCCAATGAGACCCCTCTCATGGCCGCAAACTCTCTTAGAGAGTAAATCCATATGTTTTAAGGTTAAAAACTTGCATGTAAGAGCTTCTAAAATTCTCTTAAAGCCTTGAAGTGAATTTGGGACACATTTTGACACACTTTTTGGAGTTTACGGCCAAGGAACACATGCTATGGCCGTAAACTCTTAAATGAAAGGGTTTTGATGTGTTTAAGTCCCTTAAACTATTTTTGGTTGGTCCTTTGATTTATTCCAAGGCTTTTGGTGGTGTTGGATGGCTTTCTAACACCTTAGAAATGGATTTGCACCATGTTTCATGGAGTTTACGGCCCAAGCACAAGCCTTGGCCGTAAACTCACAATAATCCCTCAAAAATGATGTTTCAAGTGTCCAAATGATAATACCAATATTCTATAATTCATATCTAAGCCATATTAGTGA
Source organism: Lactuca saligna (assembly GCF_052625555.1). Classification (NCBI taxonomy): domain Eukaryota; kingdom Viridiplantae; phylum Streptophyta; class Magnoliopsida; order Asterales; family Asteraceae; genus Lactuca; species Lactuca saligna. Next base: position 245,100,062 of record NC_136420.1, on the reverse strand, counting down.
TTTGGAGGGGTTTAAGGTCAAGAATACCCCATATATATGAGTTTACGGCCCAAGCATGTGCCTTGGCCGTAAACTCCTTCAAATGTCTCAAATTTCATGTTTTAAATGTTATAAGCCCTTTTCATGAAGCCATTAAGTCATATCTAAAGTCCAAAATTGCTTAGGAGGGGTTTTAGGGATTAAAAACCCACTTATTATGAGTTTACGGCCTAAGCTCATTCCATGGCCGTAAACTCATACACAAGGCCTTAAATCATGATTCAATCTCGAATTTGAAGGTTAAAGATACTATACATTAAGGTTAGGAAGGTACCTTAGGGATTTGAGGCCTTAAAATTGAGTTTTGGACCCTTAAACTTTGGATTTAGGAGAGAGGTTAGAGAGAGAGTAGAGAGAGAAGGAAAAAGATTCAAATGGGTGCTAAAACACATTTATATAGGTCCTATAACTTGGATGCGGTGGAATTCTACCCGATACCGACGTTAAACGCGGCTTTTGGTCGCACCCGATTAAGTTTCCGTCACCCGGCGGGGACATTTCTAAAACTTATGAAAATAATTATTTTGGGCAAATTACATGAGTTCCTGAGAGGTTTAGACACTCATTAAATTATAATAAACATATAAGTTTAAATATTTTAACCCAAAGTGAAAACGGAACGAATTTAATAACGACGAATTTTTTTCGGGTAGAACGGGTTTTGGCGACGAACAATTTCGGGTTGTTACATTATCCCCCCGTTAGAGGGAATTTCGTCCCGAAATTCAAAGAATAAGATATAGATCATGAGTTTGAAATGAGACACGAATGAATTTGTTACTTTGGATCTTCACTTTCTCAAGTGGAATCGGGCCTCTACTGGGTGTTCTAGTGAATTCTCACTATCGGGACGTGTTCTTGTTTCGTACCTAGACTCTCTCTCAATCTATGTTATCAATTGGTTTTCTTATGGAAGTTCCAACCCTGGACGACTTTGGTTTCCTCAAGGAATCACTAGGGTTTCGTTGGGTAGAAGCTTCTAAGGATTCGAGACAAGATGTACTGGATAGATTTTAACAAGCTCTAAGAGCATCCGAACCCTGAAGATTGCAGAATCAATCTCTACGAAGATCTCGAAAAGTCTGAAGTGGGACTAAACTTTAGACGTTCGAATGAAATTCCCGGAAACTCTTTGGGACAGACATTTAGTAGAAAGAGCTACTAACTTCCCGTTTCTCAATGATCACAGAAACGAGGGATGTGTGGTAATTCGTATCAGGAGAACTTTTGAGTTTTATAGCATGAAACATGTAACGACCGAAAAATACAACCAATTTAAATTTTTCAAAAACAACCCGATTTTCATTAAATTGTTTACAAAAAGGTTTTCAATACAAATCATTTAGAGTATTCCCATAATCACATTGCTACAAATCATGAGGAGCGGTACGATCGCGCCTTCGCCTTGCCACAGTCTCCTGAAGAACCTAAAAAACATTAAACCACAACTGTAAGCCCGAAAGCTTAGTGGGATACCCCCAAAATACCAACCACATATACACCCTCCAGGCTACGACCTTCCGGTCCAAAACATATTGCCTTCCGGCCCATAACATATAAAACATACATAACATAACAGAACATAGAACAACCATGCATATCGGGTCTACTGTGTGATTGGTCCGCCGTATCGGGCCTTCAGTCCACCGTATCCATCCTCCAGGTCTAGTCATGTCCTTCGAGTCTACAGTGGGGTTGGTTCCCCCGTATCGGGCCTTCAACCCACCTGGTCCACTCTCTGAGTCTACAGTGTGACTGGTCCGCCCACATCGGGCCTTCAGTCGGCCTGGCCTACTCTCTGAGCCTCAGCATGTCTGGTCCGCCCTCGTGGAGCCTACAGCCTATCCGAACCGCTCGCTAGGCCTTCGGAATAACCGGTCCACCCTGGGTATCTTGGCCTACAGCACAAAGCAGGACCCGCCTCAACCCATCTCCAATCCAAACAACCATGTGCACAAAACATACAATCATATAACAATCATAGTCAACAAACCGAGCAGGCATATCACATAGCATATCATTCCCCTAACCAGGTTACCGACCTAACCGGTCACTAGCATAGCATCACTCTATATATGTCGGGAAACTGACCTTAACAAGGTCTCCTAGCATGTACCATCCTAGCTACCAGGATGCAGACACATCAAACCATAACATAATAACCATATCCGAATCTCAATCCAATAAAGGGCCGGCCTTGGTGCCTTAGACCCTGTTGATACAGTGAGGATAACTCACCTCGAAACTGCCGGCTGAAAGGATAAGATCCTGCTGCTCCGAACTCTGACACGAACTCCTTCACTGAACATCAAAACATTCAACTCGATATATATATATATATATATATATATATATATATATATATATATATATATACCCTTATTTACCAAAATACCCCTGGAAGACAACTGGTCAACCCCTGACTGACTTTACTCGCCGAGTCAACCCGATGACTCGCCGAGTCCCCAAGCTCAGAACTTCCCTCAATCCGCGACCTGACTCGGCGAGTCACCCCGAGACTCGCCGAGTCCAACCACTCTGAGTCCACTCGCACCCAACTCACCGAGTCATCCCTTGACTCACCGATTCATCGACTCAACCAGAATTATTGGGACTCTTCGACAAGACTCGCCGAGTCTAAGGCTATCTTGAACCTACTCGCCGAGTTGTTCTTCCAACTCGCCGAGTTCCAGGCCATCTTCAAGCAACTCGTCGAGTCCACCCTTGTGAATCGTCGAGTACCACCGGTCTGAATCCATACAGAAGCATCTCAGGCCATGCAATTGATCCAAAACATAGATCTAGCCTCCTATAACCCATCCATCACGTAAAGTGGCAAACTTTACGTGAATCCATGAAGATCTAAGCATTATACACATTAGAACTAAGGTTTGGGACATGATAGCTCCATTAACAACACAAGAACAGGGGCTTTAATGCTCTTAAGATCTTCTCCACTCCAGATCTGAGGTAGCAACCTCAGATCCATCCTTCAAACATCAAGATGCCACACAACTAAGCTCCCTACACAACCGCAAAATGAGAATCTAAGAGAACACAGCCCAAGAATGAAATATTACCTCCAAAGAATGCCCCAACAACAATGAAACACGAATCCAAGTAAAGCCCTTTGATCCAAGCCACTTCTCCTTCAAGATTTCTTCAACCAACACCTCTCCAAGCTCTAATTTGCTCAACAATGGGGTTCCTCCACGAAATTAGGGTTTCTAGGACTCAAGGGGGGATCAAGGAGGCTGTGGAGGAACATAATGATCTTTATATAGGGCTCATTCCCCGGATTTAGGGTTTTCTTCGCCCAACACCTACTCGCCGAGTAGGCCACTTGACACGCGACCAAAGTCACGACCTGACTCGCCGAGTCCCTCCATGTGACTCGCCGAGTTGCCGTCCAAAACTTACACTTTTAACCCTTCAACTCTACTCTTGCGATTCCAGGATGTTACAATTCTCCCCCACTCAAATTAGGCTTCGTCCTCGAAGCCTACGACATCTCAACTTCAAAATATTTCCCATGACGCGCCACCTGACCTTGACCGGACCAAGTCCTTCAAGGCACAACTGTAGAAACCAGAAGCTCACTTTCTCCTTCCATACGGTGTCCCAACCACCTACTCAACCCGGGCACCAGCTGTACCCTCCGATAGCAGCACTCAACAACAGAGAATTACCCATGATGCCTTACTGCTCCAATTCTCATCTTTCACTTGACTCATATGGCTAGAAAACCATGAACCATCGGATCCCCGATCCGAATCCCACTTTATCCATTTCATGACGACAGAAAGACCCATTCTTCAATTCCGGAGCAACTCCCCCGAGTTCTCCTCTCGCAATCACACACACATGCTGATCTAGCTCTAGCACCCTCAGGTTTGGAAAACCCGATACACTGATGATATCCTCAAACATCCTTCCAGCATGAACCGCTAATACATACCCAAAACCCTGATCAGAATCTCACTGAGAGTCCAAGACTCTCTCCCTACATCCCTTCCGAACCCATCTTCCTGGCTCTACGCCTGCGAAATTCCCTCCGCTTCCTGAGCAGACTTCTCAAGTCGAAAGAGCTTTTAATCTACTGCCGCAAACATGCTACTCAAAAACCATCGACAGACAACAACAATCATAACTCTACACTGCCGCTTTCACTTTCATGAATTCGCACTCCCTTTCGGAATTCCATTCCTCCCTCTTTCCTTACCAAGAAAACCACTCGACCACCCTATCACCATGATAGGTACTATGGTGCTCACCCCACGCTACACTACCTCTTTAAAGCGTACCCGACATCCACACATCAATAGTACTCTGACTCTCATCGTAGGGACTCTCAAGCCCATGCACTACCTTCACTGATCAAGATCGACACCCGGGGCCAGACCTCCCAATGTAATCACACTGCAACATACGCAACCCATAACCTCGAACCGATCCAAAAGTACTCGCAGATTCTTCAGCATGACTGGACCGCCTCCCCAGGCCTTCAGCCAATCTGGACCACTCTCAGAACCTTCAACCAATCTGACTGGACCGTCCTCCGAGCCTTCGGCCTGACTGGTACGCCTACCGGCCTTCAGTCTATCCGGACCGCTCAACAATCATTCATCATTCCAAGCTATCTCTTCGGGAAATCCTCCCATGCATGTCATTCTAGCCCTCTAGGGGTTCCGAACTCTATCTCCATCATACATGCTCGATCCCGGCCTGCTCCCAGGCCTTCCACAATCAAATGCCCTAGGTTTGTATTCCGCCCCGCATGCCTTAACTCACCCATACGAGCCTGCTCTCGGCTGATAGAAATACCGCTGAATTCCCCAAGCAGCTAAGCAACCTCTCAAGCCTAACGACCATCCGGAGAATTTCCAATTCTCCCCCACTTAAGACACTGACAATTAATCACCGGTCGCCATCACCGATCTCTCAAAGCAACAATGCAGAAAAAAACAACACTTACACGCAATATGTTTCTCCCCGACGCTAACAACTTCCATAAAAATCATGTTTCCACACTGAACAACCCGCTCGAAAGGAACCCAATCTTCAAATATCCATCCCTCATACTGCAGAGGCTACCTGACATTCAAACCAACGCCGCATCCGCCACCAATCCTCACAAAGGAAATCAACGATAGTTCGAAGCACTAATCCATAACCATATCGATCCTTCAGGGAACAAAGGATACCAAAACGAAATCTCGAACACAACTCGCCAAACCCTCAAGGAACAACGGATACCACACGAAAACCCGAAACGCAATTCCATAACCATCCAACGAAACTAGCAGGTAACAATACTCCACAATAATCATAAATAATCAAAACAACAGAAAGAAACATACCTGCAGCAGCAAGCTGAAAAACACGACCCTACGCCCTTGGGGGCTCCGCTCCACCCTGACCTCCACCTGTGATCCTCAACGTAGCCGGTGCTGGAGCCTGCACCGGTCCTACAGCGAGCCATGGACAGTTGACCCTCAAAACGTGATTAATCATCAATTAAGGGGTCTTATATGTTTAAATAAAGTTTTGGGTGAAAATCCCGTGTTAAAATGATGAAAAACGAAGCAAAAATGAAGTCGTAGTCGAAAACCGGAAAGAATTGATCTTCTAGCGAGACCTCTCGGTCCTGGCCGGAGGTTCAGTCCTCCTGAGGCTGGGCGATAGGCGAACTGAATCAAAACAACAAGAAGGGAAAGGAAGTTTGGTCTAAAAGCATCAGAAGCTAAATAGACTGAGACGCGAGCAGGAGCGAAATGGACCGAAATGAATAGGAACTTCGGGTTCGGGCTTGTGCGAGGTTCGGGCCCGAAAGGGGGGGGGGGGGTTCGGTCTGCGAGGTTCGGTTCTGAGAGGGAGGTTTCGGTTCTGAGAACGCTTTCGGTTCAGCAGAGGTGTTCGGTCCTCTTGGTTTCGGTCCCTAAGAGGCTTCTCGGCCCTAAGAGGCTTCGGCCCCACATAAAGGGTTTCGGGTCTTTTAGGGTATTTTACCCGTTCTAACTCCGTTTTAAGCAATTTTTGACCCGGTTAAGGGTCGGAATGACCCGAATGACTTCAAAAAGTTAAGGGAATCATTAAGAGAGATTTGGGAGAGATTTCAAATAGAAAGAGATAAAGTGAAAACGATTGAGAGAGGTTTCGTTTGTGACCTTTTTAAGTGTCCGGCTTCGCAATGCAAGGTCTGTAAACCCCATTAAGCCATGTTTTAGTGTCTTACACACTCCTGATGAGTGTGCATTAGTGTTTTATCGCTTTGGTTCATTGTTTACCGTATTTAAGGCTTAGGATAAATTCAATCTCATGGATTTTTCAAATGATGCTTTCTCATTAAAATAGTGGATTGTTTAGTAAATACACAACGTAATCCCTAATATGCAAGGGATAATTGAGTCGTTCGGTTTAACTTATTGACTTTGTTTGACTTTTACTTGACCCGAATTTGACTATTGTCACACCACATACCCTACACAAACACATGTAGCGTATACTGAGCCACGCTTACTATTTCGGGCCTCGGGCCCCGCCAGTTACAACAGCCCCGCCGCTCCAGTCCCCACCTGGCTTCGAGCCCCACTGTCACACCCCGAAAATCGAAGGCGGAAACATTTCCGGGGTTGACTCCATGTTGAGTATCAAATCCAATGCTCATAGTAAGTAAAGTAAAGCAACCATTACATTACATAATAAAGTTTTACAGTTGTTTCAAAAGTAGAGTTTGTACATTTGTGATACATAGAATATATAAACAAAATGAAACGGATTTTCATGTACACCGTCTTCTAGCAAAAAGGATCTTCGGGTACCTGTTTCTAAAATGTTATGTACACCAAGAACACAAGCGGTTTGAAAATCAGCATAAAGCTGGTGAGTTCATAAGCGGTTTTTCTTTATGAAAATGTTTCGAGTTTCCTTTCTGTTTCTAAAATGTTATGTACACCAAGAGAATCCTGTATTTTCTTAAAAGTTGGTTATTGTTTCACAAATGTAAAGTATAGTAAGTTTGTACACTGAAAACATGTCTACTCATGTGAAAATATATAGTTTGGTTATCTGACTTGTCAAACTGTTCTGTTTACTTATCATGTATTACCAGGAAAGTCCCATACTTTCCTTATTGTATGTTACCAATTGTAAAAGATGTAATGTTATCCAGTTTGTTACTCTTTCTAGTTATGTAAGTGTTACCCAGGAAAGCCCCATGCTTTCCTGCATGTTGGTTTCTAATGTAAACGATGTTAAAGATGTAAAAGATGTAATCGTGATTAGGTTCCATGTGTTCCCCAGGAAAGTCCCGTACTTTCCTGATTGTTAGTTACAGTACGTGAAAGATGTAAAAGATGTAAAAGATGTATAAAGTGGTTCATTATTACTATAAGTAAATCCCTGTTATCCTAATTGCGAGTTCCATAACCATACCATAGACTAAAACCTGTGGCAATAAGTAGTCCACATGTGGCAATAAGTAGTCCACATAGTTATGACTTTCGTCACCCTTGAACCATTTCGGTTCGGCTGTAGCTAGCAGCCAGGTGTGGGGTAGTCAGCCCCGTATAGATCTATACACTCAAGTCACGGTCTCTAAATACCAGAGATTCTGGTTATGGGTGTAGTCCTCCACTCGCGTATCTCGGTGGAGTGTTCGCCGAGGACGTGTCTCCAATCATATAGGATTAACAAATTTACTAGTAATAATATGATAATCCTCCACTCGCGTATATATGTGGAGTGTTACCGAGGACAAACAGTGTACAGTTATTATATTCAAATGTCTAATGTCATGCTTTTAACTTATAAAATGTGGAAAAACCATTTGTGAAATATATGTAAAACATAACAGTTTAAAGACCTATTTCACAAATGTATGTTACGTGATCTGCATGTTCAATTGGTTATCAGTTATGGTAATCAATAATAAAAGCATATGAAATATGAAACACACATTTGAAAACATGTTTTGAGTACAAGAATTCCCTTGTACTTTGCTTGTGTTCCCCCCTGAAAACAGTGAAAACAATGAAAAAGGGTAGGGGTATGAACTCACCGGGCTCGGAAATGCGTCGGTTTTGGATACTAGACGTTGGTTCGGGGTTTGATTACTCGTGATGTCCCTATGTAAAATGAAATAATGTCCATATATATACAATTAGGGATATATTCACTAATTATATGGAACATTACACTCCAACGAGGTTAAACACCTCAAAACGAGCGTTTGGAGTGACCCGGGTGACATCTTCGGACGTGTAATGGCACTAGGGACTTGGCACTTGAGTTTACTCCCCAAGAGTAAACATTTTAAGGAGTTTACAGCCATGGAACACACACACACATGAGTTTACGACCGTAAACTCATGTTGGTGTAGTTTTGAGTGTTTAAATGGCTTAAATGGACATGGGGATTGTTGGAATGGATTTCTAAAATGCCTTGGAATGGATTGAATGGATTTATAACACTTAAAAGGGAGTTTACGGCCAAACACTTGGAGTTTACGGCCGTAAACTCACCCATGGCCAAGAAAAATTGATTTGAGCTACAACGGACAAACACATGTGATTCTAGTTTGTTTTCCAAGCCTTGTTATGAATTTGGAACATCATTTAACATACTTTTAGGAGTTTACGGCCTAGAGGCATGTTCTAAGGCCGTAAACTCTCTTATACCCATGAAAAGTTAGTTTTTGATGCTTAAAAACAATCACATGTGATTCTAGAAATTTATGCAAGCCATTTGAGTGTATTTGATGCATCACTTAACAAGTTTTATGAGTTTACGGCCAAGGGTATGTTCCTAGGCCGTAAACTCCTATAAATGACACTTTTGATATGTTTCAAACCCTTAAACTATTTTTAAATGCATCTAGATTTTACCACAAGGCCATTGGTTGAGTTTCAAGGCATTTAGACATGATTTAAGGCACTAAATCCCCATTTAAGAGGAGTTTACGGCCCAAGAATACGCCTTGGCCCTAAACTCACTTTTGTCCTCCAAAATTCATGCTTAAAGTGTTCCAAGTCTAGATTAGCAAGCCTTAAGGTCATATCTAAGTCCCAACTATGATTTGGAAGGGTTATTTGGCTAAAAAACCCCATCTTTAGGAGTTTACGGCCCAAGCTTGTTCCTTGGCCGTAAACTTATGTTCTTGGTCCCAAAACACAATTTAAACATCAATTTGAAGGTTAAAGAGGTTGAATAACAAGTTAGGGGTGTTACCTCTTTGATTGGTAGCCTTAAATCTTTGTTTTGGACCTTTGATTTTTGGGATGAGGAGAGAGGTTGAGAGTGTTTAATGATAAATTGGCCAAAGGCTTCAAATGGAGTCTTAAAACACTTTATATAGTGTTTAAGTTTTGGACACGGTGGAATTCTACCCGATACCAGCGTTAGACGAGGCTTTTGGTCGTACTCGATTAAGTTGCCGTAACTCGATACGGTAAATTCTAGAAATATTCCGATCACTAAAGTTGGGTGCTAAAATGATTTCTAAATGTATTAAGACACCCATTAAGTCATTTTAAATACGTACAAATTAGTGACTTAATTAAACAGAAGATCGGAAATCGAATTTGAAAACGACGATTGGTTGCGTGAATTGTACTACGAAAGAGTTACAAGAGTTGGTACGGAAATTTCGGGTTGTTACATTATCCCCCCATTAAAGGGAATTTCATCCTGAAATTCAAAGTTTAATACACAAGACAAGATATAAATCATGGATCAGAAAAGAGTTGTGGATACTTCTGTTTCAATGAATCTTCCCGTTCCCAAGTGAATTCCGGTCCCCTCTTGGCATTCCAGCGAACCTTCACTAACGAATTGCGACTTTGCTTTGTACGTTTGACTTCTCGGTCCATGATTTCAATCGGTTCCTCCACAAAGTTGAGGTTTTCATTGATCTCGATCTCGTCTATGGGAATCGTTAGGGTTTCATCGGATAGGAACTTTTTGAGATTTGAAACATGGAAGACAGGATGAATGTTACTGAGTTCGTGAGGTAAATGAAGGTTATAGGCAACTGGACCGATCCTGGAGAGGATCTCGAAGGGTCCAATGTACCTTGGATTAAGTTTCCCACGCTTACCAAAGTGTACAGTGCCTTTTCAAGGTGAGACTTTCAACAGGACATGGTCTCCAACCTGGAATTCTAGTGGTTTCCGATGGTTATCAGCGTAACTCTTTTGGCGATCTCGAGAGGCTTTCAGTCGGTTACGGATTTGAATGATCTTTTCGGTGGTTTCACGAATGATTTCAGGACCAGTGAGAGCACTGTCGAGGACTCGACTCCTGGCTAACTGTATATCCCCCACCTCGGCCCAGCATAGAGGGGATCTGCACCTACGATCGTATAGGGCTTCAAACGGAGCATCCCTAATGCTGGTGTGGTAACTATTATTGTATGAGAATTCGATCAAGGATAGATGTGTGTTGTACGACTTCCCAAAGTCAATGACACATGCCCTAAGCATGTTCTCCAGGGTTTAGATTGTTCTCTCACTCTGTCCATCGGTTTGAGGATGATACGCTGTGCTTATATCTAGTTTGGTTCCAAGGGCTTTCTGAAGGGATTGCCAGAATCTGGAGGTAAACCTGCTATCTCGATCAGAGATAATGGATACAGGTACACCGTGTAAACGTACTACCTCCTGAATGTAGATTCGCGCGAGTCTTTCCATCTTGTATGATTCTTTGATTGGAATGAAGTGAGCGGATTTTGTCAAACGATCGACAATTACCCAAATGGTATCATACCCACTAGAACACTTGGGCAGTTTGGTGATGAAGTCCATGGTAATCATCTCCCATTTCCACTCGGGGATCTCGGGTTGTTGGAGCAGACCTGAGGGTTTCTAATGTTCAACTTTGACTTTGACACTTGCCCATGAATGTAGCTATCTCAGCTTTCATGGCCACACCAGTATTGTTTTATGAGATCCAGGTACATCTTGTCCGAACCTGGATGAACAGAGTATTTGGTTATGTGTGCTTCCTCCATGACTATTTCTCTGAATCCTCCGGACTTGGGAATCCAGATTCGATTCATGAAACAGTGAGCTCCGTCACCTCTGATCTCAAGTTTCTTTTCCATTCCTCTCAAGGCTTCATTCGACATGTTCTCGGGTTTGAGGGCTTCTAACTCAGCTTCTCGGAGTTGCATGGGTAAGTTGGAATGGATGGTCATCGTCTGGTTCTTCACTTTGTGGCCTGCACTATCCTTTCAGCTAAGGGCATCTGCTACCACATTGGCCTTGCCGGGGTGGTAATGGATTTCACACTCATAATCACGGAGTAATTCTACCCATCGCCGTTGCCTCATGTTTAAGTCTTTCTGATTAAAGATGTGCTGCAGGCTCTTGTGATCAGTGAAGATCGTGCACTTGGTTCCGTAAAGATAATGTCTCCAGATTTTCAATGCAAAGACTACGGCTCCTAGTTCCAAGTCATGTGTGGTATAGTTGACCTCGTGTGCTTTCAGCTGTCTTGAGGCATAGGCAATTACCTTTCCTCTTTGCATAAGCACACAACCTAAACCTTGATTAGACGCATCGCAGTAGACGACGAAATCCTCTGTCCCTTCGGGCAAGGACAGAACAGGCGCGCTGCATAGGGCTTTCTTCAACGTTTGGAATGCAGTTTCTTGTTTATCACTCCATCAAAAGCGTACACCTTTCTGTGTTAGAGTGGTTAAGGGTTTGGCGATTTTGGAAAAGTTCTGAATGAATCGTCGATAGTAGCCGGCTAGACCCAAGAATTCACGAATTTCTGTGGGTGTCTTCGGTGCCGACCAATTCTCTATCGCTTTAATCTTGGAAGGATCCACGTGAATACCCTCTTCGCTTACTACATGACCGAGGAAAGTTACCTTCTGTATCCATAATTCACACTTGGAAAATTTCGCGTATAGTTTTTCGTATCTAAGGGTCTCCAACACTAACCTCAAGTGTTGCTTGTGGTCTTCTTCACTTCGGGAGTAGACTAGGAGGTCATCAATGAACACGATAACAAACTTGTCTAAGAAGGGACGGCACACCCAGTTCATCAGGTCCATGAACACAGCCGGTGCGTTGGTTAGACCGAAGGGCATCACTACGAACTCGTAGTGTCCATACCGAGTCCTAAAAGCTGTTTTGGAAACATCATTCTTCTGGACTCGTAACTGATGGTACCCTGACCGAAGGTCTATCTTTGAAAAGTAGTTGGCTCCCTGGAGTTGATCGAAGAGGTCATCTATTCGTGGAAGAGGATATCGGTTCTTAACGGTCAACTTGTTCAGTTCGCGGTAGTCGATACACATACGAAAGGATCCATCTTTCTTCTTGACAAACAATACCGGAGCTCCCCAGGGTGAGGAACTCGGTCTAATGAATCCTTTACTGAGCAACTCGTTGAGTTGACTGGATAACTCCTGCATTTCTGCCGGAGCTAAGCGATATGGAGACTTTGCTACGGGGGTAGCTCCAGGAATTAGGTCAATACGGGACTCGACCTGACGTTCGGGAGGAATTCCTGGAAGCTCTTCGGGAAACACATCATGAAAGTTACAGACTTCGGGGATGTTCGCAAGGTCTCTAACTTCTTGTTTCTCGTTGATCACATGGGCTAAGAATGCAATGCACTCCTTTCGAAGGAGCTTTCGAGCTTTGATGCAGGAAATGATATGAAGGTTGGAACTAGGTTTATCGCCATAGATTACGAGAGTTTGATCCGAAGGAAGATTTAGACGGATGGCTTTTTCGTAACAAAGAACGTCAGCATGATTGGGACTCAACCAATCCATGCCAATGATAACATCAAAGCTCTTAATGGAAACGGGCATGAGATCTATAGGGAATGAGTGATCATTTAGGGTAAGCGTACAACCTAAGAATACATCGTTAGCGCTTTCTTTCTCACCGTTAGCCATCACGACGGTAAACGTTTCAGTTAGTGGTTGAGGATTATCATTACCCTAACCAGGATACCGACCTAGCCGATCACGAGCATATATCACCCTATGTCTCAGTCAAAATACTACTTACACACATACGCCTTTCCAGGCCATGACCTTCCGGTCCACATAACATAAAATGCCTTCCGGCCCATATCATAATGCCTTTCGGCCCACATCATAATGCCTTCCAGCCCATATCATAATGCCTTCCGGCCCATATCAAGCAATATCATAATAGACAACTATCCGGATTTCCACCCGGTAAAGGTTCGGCCTTGGTGCCGTAGACCCTGTCGATATAGTGAGGATAACTCACCTTGAAACTGCCGGCTGAACGGATAAGATCCCGCTGCTCTGAACTCCAACACGAACTCCTCCACTAAACACCAAAACACTCAATTCAATATACACCCTTAATTACCAAAATACCCCTTGACGACAACTGGTCAACCTTGGACAAAGTCAAAGTCAACCTCTGACTGACTCTACTCGCCGAGTGAACCCGATGACTCGCCGAGTCCCTATGCTCAGAACTTCCCTCAATCCGCGACCTAACTCGTCGAGTCACCCCGAGAATCTCTGAGTCCACTCGCACCCAACTCACCGAGTCATCCCTTGACTCACCGATTCTCGACTCAACCAGAAAATATTGGGACTCTTCAACAAGACTCGCCGACTCCAAGTACAGACTCGTCGTGTCTAAGGCTATCTTCAACCTACTCGTCGAGTTGTTCATCCAAGTCGTCGAGTTGCAGCTCATCTTCAAGCAACTCGTCGAGTCCACCTATGTGACTCGCCGAGTACCACCGGTCTGAATCCATACAGAAGCATTCCAGGCCATGCAATTGATCCAAAACATAGATCTAGCCTCCTACAATCCATCCATCACGTAAAGTGGCAAACTTTACGTGAATCCAAAGAGATCTAGGCCCTATTCACTTTAGAGCTAGGGTTTGGGACATGATGGCTTCACTAAGCACTCAAACACAGGAAATTTAATGCACTCTAGGCCTTCAATATTCCAGATCTGAGGTAGAAACCTCAGATCTAACCTCCAAACTCCAAAACATACCAAGATATACTCCCCACAAACCCCAAAATGATGAATCCATATGAGTGATAGCCCAAGAACGAGATATTACCTAAAAAGAATGCCCCAACTGCAATGAAACTCGAATCCAAGCAAAGCCCTTTGATGCAAGCCTCTTCTCCTTCAAGATTTCTTCAACATACACCTCCCCAAGCTCCAAATGAACTCCAATATTCTTCAATCACACTTTCTAGGGCTTCTGGACTTCAAGGGGGATCAAAGAGGCTGGGGAGAGGATATAATGTTCTTTAAATAGGGCTCATTCCCCGGATTTAGGGTTTTCTCCACTCAGCACCTACTCACCGAGTCCATCTTTGGACTAGCCGAGTAGGCCACTTAACTCGCGACCAAGTTGCGACCCTACTCGCCGAGTCCATCCATGGACTCGCCGAGTTGCCCTTCAAAATTTACATTTTTAGTCCTTCAACTCTACTCTTGCTATTTCGGGATGTTACAATTCTCCCCGCTTAAATTAGGCTTCGTCCTCGAAGCCTACGACAACTCATCTCCAAAATACTCCCACAACACGCCACCTGGCCTTAACCGGACCAGGTCCCTCAAGGCATACCCATCGAAACTCGAACTCACTTTCTCCTTCCTTGCGGTGTCCTGACCACCATCTCAAACCGGGCACCGGCTTTACCCTCTGATAACCACACACAACAACTGAGTGCCACCCATGATGCATCACAGCTCTAAATCACAACCATTACTTGACCCATATGAGCTATAAATAACTATGCACCACCCGATCCCCTTTCCGAGTCCAACTCTATCCATTCCATGCTGATAGAAAGACACACTCTTCAGAGCAACTCCCATGAGTTCTCTTCATGCAATCGAATGCACATGATGAACTATCTCTAGCACCCTCGGGTTAGGAAACCCATCACTCTGACGACCGTCAAAACATCCCTCAGGATGAACCACTGATACACAAATCCTTTACCGAAATCAAGCTGGAAATCCAAAACTCCATATCTACATCCCTTACGAACCTCTTGACTCTACACCCGCGGAATCCCTTCCACATCCTCAGCAGACACCCCATCATGATGTCATTCCATACCACCACCGCAATCATGCTGCTCAGTGACCACCGTCGAACCACTCCAATCATAACTCTACACTGCCGCTTTCACTTCCGCGAATTTGCACTCCCCTTCGGAATTACATTCCTCCCTCTTTCCTTACCCAGGAAAACCACTTGACCGCCTCGTCACCATGACAAGAGCCACGGTGCTCACCCAACGCTACACCGCCTCTTTATAGCATAACCGCTATCCATGCAACACATATGCCCTGAATCTGCTTGCAAGGACTCTCGAGTCCATGCACCATCACCACTAATCAAGGTCAATACCCGGGGCCATACCTTCTGATGCTAACACATCGCAGCATACTCAATTCATTACCTCGCACAGATCCGATAATACCGACAGAGTCTTCAGCATGACTGGGCCATCTCACCAGGTCTTCAGTCAAGCTGGACCACTCTCAAAACCTTCAGCCAATCTGGGCCGCCCTCCAGGGCTTTCCGTCTGGCTGGACCGCCTTCCGGCCTTCAGTCTATCTGACCGCTCAACTAGCACTCATCAATCCTAGTTATCCCTTCGGGGAATCCTCCCCTGCATACTGTTCTAGCCCCTCAGGGGTTCCGAACTCTATCTTTATCATACATACTCCAACCCAACCTAATCCCAGGTTCTACACAATCAATTCCATAGGTCTGTAATCTGCCCCGTATGCCTACTACTTACCTATACCAGCCTACTCTCGGCTGAAAGGAATACCACCGAAACCCAAGCAGCTAAACAACCTCTCAAGTCTATCGATCACCTAGAGAATTTCCAATTCTCCCCCACTTAGGGCACTGACTATCAACCACCGACTGTTAACACTGGCCTCCCAAGGTAACCTTGCACAAAACCCAACGCTTACACGCAACTGATTCCCACTAACACTAGCAACCTTCGCAAAACACATTTCCACACTGATCAATCTGTTCCAAAAGTTCTCATTCCTTATCTAACCAATCCTCATACTGAAAATGCTACCCAATAATCAAACCAGCATTGCATCTACATTAATAACTCTCACAAATGATAACCAACGATAGCACGAAACACCAAACTATAACCTTACCAAACCTTCAGGGAACAACGGATACCAAACCGAGAACCCGAATCACAATCCATAACCATGCTAAACCCTCGAGGAACAACGGATACCAAAACAAGAACCCGAATCACAATCCATAACCATGCCAAACCCTCGAGGAACAACGGATACCAAAACGAGAACCCGAATCACAATCCATATCCATGCCAAACCCTCGAGGAACAACGGATACCAAACGAAAACCCGAAACACAAATCCATATCCATCCATCGAGACTAGCAGATAAACGATACTCCACAATAATCATAAATAAACAAGACAACAAGGACGAAACATACCCATAGTTGCATCCGGCACTGCTATAACCTCCTCCGCTGCAAGCTGAAAAGCATGACCCTAAGCCCTTGGGGGCTCCACTCCACCCTGACCTCTACCTGCGATCCTCAAAATGGCTGGTGCTGGAGCCTGCACCGGTCCTGCAATAAGCTGTGGGTAGTTGACCCTCAAGTGCCCAACCTGATGACAATGATAACAGATCCTCAAAATCCGAACCGGCACTGACTGCCGAAAATCCCTCGCACAGTGCCCTTCCATTCCACACTTGCGGCATGCACCACCGGACCGACAAACTCCGGCATGACCCCTCCCACACTTTCCACAAACGTGGCTGCCCTGATCTCCCATCCTGGAATCAACAATCTTAGATCGTTTCATCACCGGATGCAACTGAACTGGAGCTTGCCTCAGCTCACGCAACTGCAACTCAATCTCTAACTCACACTGCCTGGTGGCCCCCTGCAACTCCAACAAAATCTCGCACCTCTGCGCGGACACAAACTGACTGATGTCCCCCTTTAGCATAATCAGATATCGGGACATCTGAGCTTGCTCCGAAGCGAACTCAGGGCAAAACATTGCCCTCTCAGCAAACATCCTAGTGACTTCCGTCACCGACTTTGTATCCTGCTTCACCTCAAGGAACTCCTGAGCCAACCTCTCGCTCTCGACCTGCGGAACATAACGAGTGATGAACATCTCTCTGAACTGATCCCATGAAATCGCAGCCCTCTGCGCATCCGAGTATGACCCTGTGGTCAATCTCCACCAATCCTTTGCCTCGCGCCTCAACAGGTTCAGAGCACACCTCACCCTCTGATCAGCAAGGCATGAACACATGAAGAAACACCCCTCCACGTCTGATAACCATCTCATAGCAACGATCGGATCCTGAACTCCATCAAAGGTGGGAGGCTTCGTATTACCGAAGTCCCGATACTGAAAACCTCTACTAGCTCCTCCCCCTGCCACTGCTACAACCGCTGTAGCCTCCGCGGCAGCCGTCTCCGTGAGAGCCGCATAGCGCTCATCAAAATACTCCACCATGGCGGTCTTGATCGACCCAAACAGTTTCGGCAGCTTGGCCCGGAACAATGCAACAACCTCATCATGCAGGATTTCCCGAATCCTCGCATCCAACTCGTGCATACTCATCTGACCAATAACCTCGGGCGATACTGATCCGTCCGCAACTCCTTCTCCTGCATCCGATCCTGACCCTGATCCACTCCCAGCATGCCTTGAAATCTCCATACTGAAAACAACCCACAAAACCTCAGACACTTCCCACTAATTCGGGAACCAACTCTCAACCCAACCCTAGAGGTCATGGTTTCCCTGATACGCGTATGGGTCCTATGCTTTCAGTAGTACGGGCCCATACTACCTTCCACACTTACCCATATTTGTATGAAGTACTACCACAACACTCTAGTGACAACTATACATAGCAAGCGCTCGATCCTCACTCTTAGAGGAACACTGAAAATCTAAATAGAGAAAAACCCTAGGCTAGTAGGCATCATAAAACAGGCAACATCATCATCAAATCCTGAAGATCCCTAGCCTAACACTAGCATGCTGTTCTATCAAAGCTCAATAAAACAAATGTCATGAATGGTAATTTGGGGTTACTTACTGGCTCCGGCTGATCGTACCTCCGCGTCCTCTTTTTACTTAATTTGAAAACCATTTTATTTTCTCTTTTTAAAACCCTCCTCGATTTGAGACTGGAGTCACACGAGTGTTCCTCAAATTTAGTCAAACCAAGGCTCTGATACAAACTTGTAACGACCAAAAATTTCAACATAATTTAAACTTTCAAAACCATCCATTTTAATAATATTCTTACAAAAGGGTTTTCAATACATTATTTATCAGAGTATTCCCAGGTTCATTTCATAAAACATAACGCGAGGAATGGTACGATCACGCCTTTGCCTTGCCACAGTCTCCTGAAGAACCTGAAAAAAAAACATTAAACCACAACTATAAGCTCGAAAGCTTAGTGAGATACCCCCAAAATACCAACCACTTATACACCCTTCTAGGCCACGACCTTCCGGTCCAAAACATATTGCCTTCCGGCCCATAACATATTGCCTTCCGACCCATAACGTATTGCCTTCCGGCCCATAACATGTTGCCTTCCGGCCCATAACATAAAAAAGCATACATAACATAACAGAACATAGAACAGCCATGCATATCGGGTCAAATTCTAGTCTGACCAACCCTGTGCACATAACATTCAATCATATAACAGTTCGCAGTCAACAAATCCATCAAGCAGATCACATAACATATCATTACCCTAACTAGGATACCGACCTAGCCGATCACGAGCATATATCACCCTACGTCTCAGTCAAAATACTACTTACACACATACGCCTTTCCAGGCCATGACCTTCCGGTCCACATAACATAAAATGCCTTCCGGCCCATATCATAATGCCTTCTGGCCCACATCATAATGCCTTCCGGCCCATATCATAATGCCTTCCGGCCCATATCAAGCAATATCATAATAGACAAGTATCCGGATTTCCATCCGGTAAAGGGTCGGCCTTGGTGCCGTAGACCCTGTCTATATAGTGAGGATAACTCACCTCGAAACTGCCGGCTGAAAGGATAAGATCCCGCTGCTCCGAACTCCAACACGAACTCCTCCACTGAACACCAAAACACTCAATTCAATATACACCCTTAATTACCAAAATACCCCTAGACGACAACTGGTCAACCTTGGACAAAGTCAAAGTCAACCTCTGACTGACTCTATTCTCCGAGTCAACCCGATGACTCGCCGAGTCCCTATGCTTAGAACTTCCCTCAATCCACGACCTAACTCGCTGAGTCACCCCGAGACTCACCGAGTCCAACAACTCTGAGTCCACTCGCACCCAACTCACCGAGTCATCCCTTGACTCACCGATTCTCTACTCAACCAGAAAATATTGGGACTCTTCGACAAGACTCGCCGAGTCCAAGAACAGACTCACCGAGTCTAAGGCTATCTTCAACCTACTCGCCGAGTTGTTCATCCAACTTGTCGAGTTGCAACTCATCTTCAAGCAACTTGTCGAGTCCACCCATGTGACTCGCCGAGTACCACCGGTCTGAATCCATACAGAAGCATTCCAGGCCATGCAATTGATCCAAACATAGATCTAGCCTCCTACAATCCATCCATCACCTAAAGTGGCAAACTTTACGTGAATCCAAAGTGATCTAGGCCTTATTCACTTTAGAGCTAGGGTTTGGGACATGATGGCTTCACTAAGCACTCAAACACAGGAACTTTAATGCACTCTAGGCCTTCAATATTTCAAATCTGAGGTAGCAACCTCAGATCTAACCTCCAAACTCCAAAACATACCAACATATACTCCCCACAAACCCCAAAATGACGAATCCATATGAGTGATAGCCCAAGAACGAGATATTACCTAAAAAGAATGCCCCAACTGCAATGAAACTCAAATCCAAGCAAAGCCCTTTGATCCAAGCCTCTTCTCCTTCAAGATTTCTTCAACAAACACCTCCCCAAGCTCCAAATGCACTCCAATCTTCTTCAATCATGCTTTCTAGAGCTTCTAGACTTCAAGGGGGATCAAAGAGGCTGGGGAGAGGATATAATGTTCTTTAAATAGGGCTCATTCCCCGGATTTAGGGTTTTCTCCACTCAGCACCTACTCACCGAATCCATCTTTGGACTCGCCGAGTAGGCCACTTAACTCGCGACCAAGTCGCAACCCTACTCGCCGAGTCCATCCATGGACTCACCGAGTTTCCCATCAAAATTTACATTTTTAGTCCTTCAACTCTACTCTTGCTATTCCGGGATGTTACAGCAAAGTAATATTTGCTGCTTTTACTTTCGCTGAACGGGCACTGACGTGGTGGAACGGCCACGTCAAGACACTAACCCTAGTGGTGGCGAACTCCATGGGTTAGGAAAACCTGAAACGAATGCTTCTACGAGAATACTGCCCAAGGGGCGAGATTCAGAAGCTTGAACAGGAACTGTGGGGCCTCTCGATGGTAGGCTTGGACATCGCAGGCTACACCAACAAGTTCAGTGATTTGATAACACTTTGTCCAGGGATGTTGATTCTAGAAAGCCAAAAAGTGGAGAGGTACATCTGGGGACTGTCACCCCGACTTCGAGGAAGTGTGTTAGCTTCCAAGCCCATGACCTTCGACAGCGCCAAGGAACTGGCGCAATCTCTCGTTGATCATGGCGTATACCAAGGAGTCATGGCTATCGTAGCTGAACTAACCAAAGGGAACAACAACAACGATAACAATGCCAACAACAACAGCAAGAAGAAATTCTGGAACAAGAGAAAGGGGCAAACCTCGCAAGAACCTTCAAGGAAACAAATGGTAGCGGTTCATGCTGCTACTGCTCCCGCCACAACTCCTGCTACCTCGGTGCCAACAAAACAATATGCAGGGAACCTGCCCAAGTGCAGCAAATGAAACTACCATCACCACGGTAATTACCGAGAGATGCACTGTAAGAACTATGACAGGAAAGGGCACACTGCCCGTTTCTGTAAAGGACCAGCGTGACTAGTCACACAAGTTCCTGGTACTGGCATAAGCCAAGCATGTTATGGGTGTGGAGAAACTGGGCACTTCAAGAGGGACTGCCCCAAGACTAGGAATGTTGGTGGTATTGGGAGAGTGCTGGAGATAGGTCAAAATGAAGCAATAACTGATCCAACAGTGGTTACGAGTACGTTTCTCCTCGACAACATTTATGCATGCATACTCTTTGACTGCGGTGCGGAGAGAAGTTTTGTGAGTCATAAATTCAAACACCTACTTAACCAAAGACCCCAACCACTCAATAAAATATTCACTGTAGAAATGGCTAATGGAAAAACAGAAAGCACAAGTGATATGTATGTAGGCTGCTCATTAAATTTAAATGAACACTTATTTCAAATCGACCTTATGCCCATTTCGATAAGAAGTTTTGATGTAATCATCGGTATGGACTGGTTGAGTCTTCACCATGCCGACATTCTTTGCCAGGAAAAGGCCGTTCGTCTCAATCTGCCCAACGGTGAAACTCTTATCATATATGGAGACAAACCTAGTTCAAATTTGCAAATCATCTCCTATGTTAAAGCACGAAAATATCTTCGCAAGGAATACCATGCCTTTCTAGCCCACGTAGTAGACCAGAACATGAACCAAAGAACATTAAAGACATTCCGGAAGTCTGCAACTTCCCAGACTTTTTCCCCGAAGATCTTCCAGGAATTCCACCAAAACGCCAAGTCGAGTTTAGAATCAACCTAATCCCCGGAGCTACTCCGATAGCAAAGTCTCCTTACCGTTTAGCCCCAGCTGAGATGCAGGCACTGTCCAGTCAATTAAACGAGCTGCTAAGCAAGGGTTTCATCAGACCGAGCTTCTCACCATGGGGAGCACCGGTCCTATTCATGAAAAAGAAGGACGGATCTTTTCGCATGTGCATCGATTACCGGGAGATGAACAAACTCACAATCAAGAACCGATATCCCCTTCCACGCATAGACGATCTATTCGACCAACTACAGGGAGCGAGCTACTTCTCAAAGATCGACCTAAGATTTGGTCATCACCAACTACGAGTACTGGAAGGAGATATCCCCAAAACGGCTTTCCGAATACGCTATGGTCACTACGAGTTTGTAGTAATGCCCTTCGGGTTGACAAATGCTCCAGCGGTGTTCAAGGACTTGATGAACCAAGTATGTCGTCCCTTCCTGGACAAATTCGTGATTGTGTTCATAGATGATATACTCATCTATTCTAGAAGCCAGGAAGAACACATCCAACACCTCCGCCAAGTTTTGGAAACACTGAGGGTAGAGAAGCTGTACGCAAAATTTTCAAAGTGTGAATTTTGGATTCGGGAGGTGGATTTCCTAGGACACGTAGTAAGCGAGGAGGGAATACATGTGGATCCTTCGAAGATCAAGGCAATAGAGAGTTGGACGACTCCAAGAACCCCTACAGAAATCCGACAACTTTTGGGACTCGCCGGGTATTATCGAAGGTTCATACAAAAATTCTCTAAGATTGCCAAGCCACTCACCACCCTAACTAAGAAGAATGTGACCTTCGACTGGGGAGAAAAACAAGACACCGCGTTTCAAACGCTAAAGCGAGCATTATGTAGTGCGCCTATCCTAACCTTGCCAGAAGGAACGGAGGACTTCGTGGTCTATTGCGATGCATCAAACCAAGGACTCGGGTATGTCCTGATGCAACGAGGGAAGATCATCGCCTACGCCTCAAGGCAACTAAAGACGAACGAAGTGAACTACACAACGCACGATCTTGAGCTAGGAGCAGTCGTCTTCGCTCTAAAGATATGGAGACACTACCTCTACAACACGAAATGTACGATCTTCACTGACAATACAAGCCTCCAACATATTGTCTACCAGAAAGAACTCAACATGAGACAAAGACGGTGGGTAGAACTGCTAATTGATGATGAATGCGAGATTCGATATCATCCCGGAAAGGCTAACGTGGTGGCCAATGCACTCATCCGGAAGGAATACTCGGACCGCAGAGTAAAGTCTTTAACCATGACAATCCATTCACACCTGTCCACACAAATCAAGGAAGCTCAAATAGAAGCCTTAACATCTGAGAATGTGGCAGGGGAAGCCCTAAAGGGCATGGATAAGAAGCTTGAAGTCAAGAATGATGGAGTTCATTACTTCATGGATAGGATTTGTACACTGAAGTTTGGAGGATTTAGAGAAGTCGTCATGAATGAAGCCCATAAGACACGAGACTCCATACACCCCGGCTCCGATAAAATGTATCTCGACCTCAAGAAGTTGTACTGGTGGCCGAACATGAAAGCCGAAATTGCTACCTACATAAGTAAATGTCTGACGTGCGCTAAGGTCAAAGTAGAATACCAAAAGCCCTCAGGATTGTTGCAACAACCAGAAATACCGAATGGAAGTGGGAACGTATAACCATGGATTTCGTAACCAAACTACCCAGGACAGCAAGCGGACTCGACACCATCTGGATGATCGTCGACAGGTTAACTAAATCAGTGCACTTCCTACCGATCAAGGAGACAGATAAATTGGAGAAGCTAACTAGGACGTACCTCAGACAAATTGTACAACTACATGGTATGCCCATAACCATTATCTCGGACCGATATAGTAGATTCACCTCAAGGTTCTGGCAGTCACTACAAAAAGCTCTAGGAACAAGACTAGACTTGAGCACCGCTTATCACCCACAAACTGATGGCCAGAGTGAGAGAACCATACAAACCCTAGAAGATATGTTGAGATCTTGCGTAATCGATTTTGGCAAAGCTTGGGACACCCATCTTCCCTTGGTCGAGTTCTCGTACAACAATAGCTACCACACTAGTATCAAGGCTGCCCCATTCGAAGCCCTCTATGGACGTAAAAGCAGATCACCTGTGTGCTAGGCCGAAGTGTGGGACACACAACTAGCAAGAGGAAAAGCAACAGACCACACACTCACTGGAGCAGAAATCATAAGGGAAACTACGGAGAAGATTGTTCAGATCCGGGAACATCTGAAGGCATTAAGGGACAGACAAAAGAGTTACACGGATAAAAGATGAAAACCCTTGGAATTTGAGGTTGGAGATCGAGTCCTACTAAAAGTCTCGCCATGGAAGGGTTTAATACGCTTCGGAAAGCGTGGGAAACTAAACCCAAGATACATCGGACCATTCAAGATCCTTGCTAGGATTGGTCCAGAGGCGTACAAACTTTGATTACCTCAGGAGCTCCACAACGTACACCCTACCTTTCACGTATCAAACCTAAAGAAGTGCTTGTCTGATGAGACCCTTGTCATCCCGCTAGACGAAATTGCAATAAATGATAATCTCCAATTCGTGGAAGAACCAGTAGAGATCATGGACTGGGAAATATAAAGGACTAAACGAAGTCGCATACCTATTGTAAAGGTCCGCTGGAACGCCAAGCGAGGACCTGAATACACCTGGGAACGCGAGGATCAGATAAAACAAAACTATCCGCATCTTTTTCCTTACCTGTAAACTCTATCTTAGATTAAATTTCGGGACGAAATTCCCCTAACGGGGGGATGATGTGACAACTCGATATTTTTCCAAAAGCAGTGTAACGCTCAAAAGTCAAATACAATGAAAACTATTTGGAATCAATTAAATTAACCTCAAAGATAAAGTGTTCAAATATCTAAGTTGGGATACATCAAATGTTAGATATCGTGCCAAGGTTTCGAAAAACATAAAGAGCATTCAAAACCGGGTTATATTAAAGAAATTATAACCACTCGTATATTTACGACACACCGTTAAAACGTTATTTAACGTAAAAAGTGAAATCTCAATAAAATGCATTTTAGCCTTAAGTATCTAAACAAAAGTCGTAAATTTCCTTAAATGGTAAGCGTGCATAAAAAGATCGCCCAAATTGGACCTCGTATGAAGAAGTTACGAATTTCCTAAGTTTCGTAACAGTAGTGGAGGGCTACAAACTTGAATTGAATATTGAGTGTTATTTACCTATCGCCACCTAAACGAAAGTCGAAAGCCTCCACAATAGGAGTAAAATGATAAAAAGACAAACAAAAACCGACGTCGAATAAAGAAACTATAAATTTTTAACGGACTTTAGCAGTCCCGGCCTATTAACAATATATCATTAAAAATAAAGTCAAAACTAGCCGACAAAGTCTAAATGAAAGTTGTAGAGTTTAATCTCACCCATGCATGGATATAAAGAACACGAAAAACGGAGCCCGTACGCGAATGTTACAGAATTTAGAAGATAGAAGACTGGATTACGCCCTGCGTAATCCAAGAGTACGCCCCGCGTACTAGGCCCAGTGTCAAGTCCCATCGGCTCGAGTGCTCTACGCTAGCTAGACCAGAGTCGTAAGCCGTGACACATTTTTACGCGATGCGTAACCAGAGTACGCCCAGCGTACTCCGGTAGTACGCCCCGCGTACGTGGATACTCCAGCCTATAAATAGAGAGGTTGAGCTACGGGATTTTGCACACTTTCTCAAACTCCCAATCACCCTCTCATACTTTCAAGCTCCAGAGATCATCCCGATGCCCTCGGTTTCCGTACCCGAGTCCCCGACAAAAGCTCTACGCTTCTGAGATCCCCGAAGAGCCCGAAGACGCAGCTTTCCGCGGTCGAAGTTCTGCTCAACTCTAGCCTCTCTCTCTTCGAACCAAACGAGTGAGTTCATACCCCTACCTTTCAATTCCTTTCATGTTTTAGGGGGGAAATACAAGTACATTACACGTTAAAGTATCATTTTATAAACACAAATGTAATATCTATCTTATAGAATATCGATACAAACATCTTTATGTATAACGGGCTAGTACATCATCAAATTATTTTCACAGAATAGAACATACTTTCTGAAAAACAATAATGGGTATAGTTAGTAGGTTAATCATACATTTTTACATATACATCTTGATAAACGAAATACCTTTAAAAGAAGTAAAGTCAGTCTTATTGTAAATCTATTTATACTAAGCAATGTGAGATATTCAAACTTCAACGTACTCTTATCTATGCATTTCAAGCCCTGTATTATATACTATAATCTCTTGGAGGGAGAGCGTGATACTTGTGTATAGATCTATATGGGATTAACAACCCCGCACCTAAGCTGTTAGCTATAGTTAGACTGGCAGGTCTTGGGTGACAAATATCATAACACTACAACACTTGAAGAATGTTGTTACAGGCATTTAGTGTCAATAGCATGGTTATAAAACTCACATGAAAGTATAAAAATAAGCTTGATTTACGAGATTCATATATGCATTCAGTTTTCTACATTATTTTGAGCACAAAGATTACCTTTATCATTCAAGAATGAAAAATACTAATGCACTCCAACTTTGAGAACTTATCAAACTATTTATAGAAAATATTGGATTTTCTGAAAACTTCGTTCATTGATTTGCTACCAAAAGGACATACTTTTTCCATACAAAATACTCATGAACTCACCAACTTAATTGTTGACACTTTTTCGAAACCACTTGTATTTCTCAGGGAATCCGTAATACATGTAACCACCAACTTTTGAAGAAGGAACGCTAAGGACGTTTATTATTAAACATATACATCATCATATTGTAATATTCTTTTGGAAATATGTATAACGCAACAATATACATTTTTATTATATATATGATGGTTGTGTACTTTCTTTACGATATTCAATTGTTATGGTACGACGTGAAGTCATCCACCCCCGAATGTTTCCGCCATTCTGGTTTCGGGGTGTGATAGATTGGTATCAGAGCATTGTTTATAGTGAACTAAGTATATTGAACCACATCAGATATACAAACTATAAATGCAACGGGAACCAAAAACCCTATGAGAAAACATTTTCATATAAATATATTTTCTTTTAAATATATACATTTTTACTCGCATGTATCAGTCTCGTATCATGACAAGCTTTCTAAAAAGTATTAACGCAAGTTACGACACCACGATTGGGCCTTGAGGTATGTAATCAAATCAAGAATAAATATTGCCTGATCAACTATATTTATCCTGGATTTGACCAATGTACGTCGAGGAATGGTCGTAGTGGACAACAAGCCAAAAAAAAACTTATAAAGTTATTTTAGATTCGCAAATTTGAAATACTAAAGGACGATTGTTATGAATAATAGTACAATGAAAAACTTGCACTCCGTATAATATAGTTAAACATAGGATGTCGTTAAATAGAAATTTCTTTTCTTATAAAATTCTCATACCTCTATCCCAGTATAGACAAATGGTCGAATTCCCTTTACCAGGAGACCCCTACTACCCAAACCAAGGAAACGGTGGTTGGATAGAAGAAGATCCGGAGGAAGACCCGGATGAAATCGAGGAGGAAGTCGAAGAGGAATTCGAAGTCGACAAGGAGGTCAAGGAAGTTACTACTGGAACAGACTCCGAACCGGAAGTGATCGACCCTCCTGCTCCTCATCCTCCCGAAGTTAGACCATATCACCTAGGACCCATCCCCATATGGGGAATCCATATCTACTACTGCAGCCTCCAACTAGGTGTACGCCCTCCCTTCGGCATGTGTCGAGATTTTTACAATGTCAGTGGCGGAGGCTCAGCTGATCGAGCACTTCCTGTTATTGTGGGCACCATCGCCACCCAGAACTACAATGCGGACCAACAAGCAGCCAGAGTTCGCGAGATCAATGCTGCTACTCAGGGTAACGCCGCAGACATCCGTCATCTGGAAGGACTACACGAAAATACCCAAATCTACACAGGGACGCTTCAGAATCAAATGGTGAACGCACTAGCAGAAATAAGAGAGATGAAGGAACAACAAGAAGATCTTGAAAGGCGTCTGATGGGAGTCAAGTAGTCGGATGCCGAATCTAGCTCCAAACGTGCAACACACCGCAAGTAGAACTTGCTCAGCTTCAACAATTTTGATATAGAATAGGACCTCGGATAAAGTTTTTCCTTTATTTCCTTTGTATCTGTAAACGGAGACCTCTAGATAGGTCAAATTTTCCAAAAATTAGAAGCATAATGTAACACACCTTAGGTGTGACATATATATATATATATATATATATATATATATATATATATATATATATATATATATATATAAATATGAAGTACTTCTGTATATACCTCTCTAAACTTATGGTATTAACTAAATGGTTGTACCTACTTTTGAAACCAAAAACTAAAGTCAAAACAAATTACAAGATACAACTAACCCTCTAGTACACGATTGTCAAAAGATTAGAAACTTATAGTATTCGTTCTTATTTTCTCTACCAGAACATGCCTCCTCATAGATCAACATGCAGAAACTCAACTCCAGCAGCACCTCCACCACCCCCTCCAACTATGGATGCAGCTATGTTCTAAACTGCTGTAACAGCCGTTGTAACCGTGGCGATGGCTCAAACGAGCAACAATGGGTCAGGAGGAGGAATAAACAGCTTTACAAGTGGCCCAAGCCAAGGTCGTTTCGGGGTATGCACTTACAAAGACTTCACCAACGAAAAACCTATTCCCTTTTATGGGACTAGGGGAGTATTGGCTCTATCCCAATGGATAGAGAAAACGCAAGCCGTATTCGAAATTTGCGCATGCCCTGAAGAAAGCAAAGTAAAATTTGCTGCTTTTACTTTCGCTGAATGCGCACTGACGTGGTGGAGCGGCCACGTCAAGACACTAACCCTAGTGGTGGCGAACTCCATGGGTTAGGAAAACCTGAAATGAATGCTTCTACAAGAATACTGCCCAAGGGGCGAGATTCAGAAGCTTGAACAGGAACTGTGGGGCCTCTCGATGGTAGGCTCGGACATCGCAGGCTACACCAACAGGTTCAGTGATTTGATATCACTTTGTCCAGGGATGTTGATTCTGGAAAGCCAAAAAGTGGAGAGGTACATCTGGGGACTATCACCCCAACTTCGAGGACGTGTGTTAGCTTCCAAGCCCATGACGTTCGACAGCGCCAAGGAACTGGCGCAATCTCTCGTTGATCATGGCGTCTGCCAAGGAGTCACGGCTATCGTAGTTGAACCAACCAAAGGGAACAACAACAAAGATAACATTGCCAACAACAACAGTAAGAAGAAATTCTGGAACAAGAGAAAGGGACAAACCTCGCAAGAACCTTCAAAGAAACAAATGGTAGCGGTTCATGCTGCTACTGCTCCCGCCACAACTCCTGCTACCCTGGCGCCAACAAAACAATATGCAGGGAACCTGCCTAAGTGCAGCAAATGCACTGCCGGTTTCTGTAAAGCACCAGCGCGACCAGTCACTCAAGTTCCTGGTATTGGGATAAGCCAAGCATGTTATGGGTGTAGAGAAACTGGGCACTTCAAGAGGGACTTCCCCAAAACTAGGAATGTTAGCGGTATTGGGAGATTCCTGGCGATAGGTCAAAATGAAGCAATAACTAATCCAACAGTGGTTATGGGTACGTTTCTCCTCGACAACATTTATGCATGCATACTCTTTGACTGCGGTGCGGAGAGAAGTTTTGTGAGTCATAAATTCAAACACCTACTTAACCAAAGACCCCAACCACTGAATAAATATTCACTGTAGAAATGGCTAATGGAAAAACATAAAGCACAAGTGATATGTACGTAGGGTGTACATTAAATTTAAATGAACACTTATTTCAAATCGACCTTATGCCCATTTCGATAAGAAGTTTTGATGTAATCATCGGTATGGACTGGTTGAGTCTTCACCATGCCGATATTCTTTGCCATGAAAAGGCCGATCGTCTCAATTTGCCCAACGGTGAAACTCTTGTGATATATGGAGACAAACCTAGTTCAAATTTGCAAATTATCTCCTGTATTAAAGTACGAAAATATCTTCGCAAGGAATACCATGCCTTTCTAGCCCACGTAGTAGACCAGAAACAAGAACCAAAGAACATTAAAGACATTTCGGAAGTCTGCAACTTCCCAAACATTTTCCCAGAAGATCTGCCAGGAATTCCACCAAAACGCCAAGTCGAGTTTAGAATCGACTTAATACCCGGAGCTACTCCAGTAGCAAAGTCGCCTTATCGTTTAGCCCTAGCCGAGATGCAGGAACTCTCCAGTCAATTAAACGAGCTGCTAAGCAAGGGTTTCATTAGACCGAGCTTCTCACCATGGGGAGCACCGGTCCTATTCGTGGAAAAGGACGGATCTTTTCGCATGTGCATCGATTACCGGGAGCTGACCAAACTCACAATCAAGAACCGATATCCCCTTCCACGCATAGACGATCTATTCGACCAACTACAGGGAGTGAGTTACTTCTCAAAGATCGACCTAAGATCTGGTCATCACCAACTACGAGTACTGGAAGCAGACATCCCCAAAACGGCTTTCCGAACACGCTATGGTCACTACGAGTTTGTAGTAATGCCCTTCAGATTGACAAATGCTCCAGCGGTGTTCATGGACTTGATGAACCGAGTATGTCGTCCCTTCCTGGACAAATTCGTGATCGTGTTCATAGATGATATACTCATCTATTCTAGAAGCCAGGAAGAACACAACCAACACCTCCGCCAAGTTTTGGAAACACTGAGGGTAGAGAAGTTGTACGCAAAATTTTCAAAGTGCGAATTTTGGATTCGGGAGGTGGATTTCCTAGGACACGTAGTAAGCGAGCATGGAATACATGTGGATCCTTCGAAGATCAAGGCAATAGAGAGTTGGACGACTCCATGAACCCCTACAGAAATCCAGCAATTTTTGGGACTCCCCGGGTATTACCGAAGGTTCATACAAAATTTCTCCAACATTGCCAAGCCACTCACCACCTTAACTAAGAAGAATGTGACCTTCGACTGGGGAGAAAAACAAGACACCGTTACGTAGTGCGCCTAACCTAACCTTTCCAGAAGGAACGGAGGACTTCGTGGTCTATTGCGATGCATCAAACCAAGGAGACGGGTGTGTCCTGATGCAACGAGGGAAGGTCATCGCCTACGCCTCAAGGCAACTAAAGACGCATGAAGAGAAGTACACAACGCACGATCTTGAGCTAGGAGCAGTCGTCTTCGCTCTAAAGATATGGAGACACTACCTCTACGACACAAAATGTACACTCTTCACTGACCATAAAAGCCTCCAACGTAACGTCAACCAGAAAGAACTCAACATGAGACAAAGACGGTGGGTAGAACGGCTAAATGATTATGAATGCGAGATTCGATATCATCCCGGAAAGGCTAACGTGGTGGCCGATGCACTCAGCCAGAAGGAATACTCGGGCCGAAAAGTGAAGTCTTTAACCATGACAATCCATTCACACCTGTCCACACAAATCAAGGAAGCTCAAATAGAAGCCTTAACATCTGAGAATGTGGCAGGGGAAGCTGTAAGGGGAATGGATAAGAAGCTTGGAGTCATGAATGATGGAGTTCATTGCTTCATGGATAGGATTTGGACACCGAAGTTTGGAGGATTTAGAGAAGTCGTCATGAACGAAGCCCATAAGAGACGATACTCCATACACCCCGGCTCCGATAAAATGTATCTCAACCTCAAGAAGTTGTACTGGTGGCCGAACATGAAAGCTGAAATTGCTACCTACGTAAGTAAATGTCTGATGTACGCTAAGGTTAAAGTAGAATACCAAAAGCCCTCAGGATTGTTGCAACAACCAGAAATATCCGAATGGAAGTGGGAACGTATAACCATGGATTTAGTAACCAAACTACCCAGGATGGCATGCGGACTCGACACCATTTGGGTGATCGTCGACAGGTTAACTAAATCAGCGCACTTCCTACCGATCAAGGAGACGGATAAATTGGAGAAGCTAACTAGGACGTACCTTAGAGAAATTGTATGACTACATGGTGTGCCCATATCCATTATCTCGGACCGAGATAGTAGATTTACCTCAAGGTTCTGGCAGTCACTACAAAAAGCTCTAGGATCAAGACTAGACATGCGTACCGCTTATCACCCACAAACTGACGGCCAGAGTGAGAGAACCATACAAACCCTAGAAGATATGTTGAGATCTTGCGTAATCGATTTTGGAAAAGCTTGGGACACCCATCTTCCCTTGGTCGAGTTCTCGTACAACAATAGCTACCACACTAGTTTCAAGGCTGCCCCATTCGAAGCCCTCTATGGCCGTAAATGCAGATCGCCTGTTTGCTGGGCCGAAGTGGGGGACCCACAACTAGCAAGAGGACAAGCAACAGACCACACGCTCACTGGAGCAGAAATCATAAGGGAAACTACGGAGAAGATTGTTCAGATCCGGGAATGTTTGAAGGCATTAATGGACAGAAAAAAGAGTTACGCGGATAAAAGATGAAAACCCTTGGAATTCGAGGTTGGAGATCGAGTCCTGCAAAAAGTCTCACCATGGAAGGGGTTAACACGCTTCGGAAAGCGTGGGAAACTAAACCCAAGATACATCGGACCATTCGAGATCCTTGCCAGGATAGGTCCAGTGGCGTACAAACTTCGATTACCTCAAGAGCTCCACAACGTACACCCTACCTTTCACGTATCAAACCTAAAGAAGTGCTTGTCCGATGAGACCCTTGTCATCCCGCTAGACGAAATTGCAATAAATGATAATCTCCAATTCGTGGAAGAACCAGTAGAGATCATGGACTGGGAAATATAAAGGACTAAACAAAGTCACATACCTATTGTAAAGGTCCGCTAGAACGCCAAGCGAGGACCTGAATACACCTGGGAACACGAGGATCGGATAAAACAAAACTATCTGCATCTTTTTCCTAACCTGTAAACTCTATCTTAGATTAAATTTTGGGACGAAATTCCCCTAACGGGGGGATGATGTGACAACTCGATATTTTTCCAAAAGCAGTGTAACGCTCAAAAGTCAAATACAACGAAAACTATTTGGAATCAATTAAATTAACCTCAAAGATAAAGTGTTCAAATGTCTAAGTTAGGATACATCAAATGTTAGATATCGTACCAAGGTTTCCAAAAACATAAAGAGCATTCAAAACTAGGTTATATTAAAAAATTATAACCACTCATATATTTACGACACACCTTTAAAACGTTATTTAACGTAAAAGGTGAAATCTCAATAAAATGCATTTTAGCCTATAGTATCTAAACAAAAGTTATAGATTTCGTTAAATGGTAAGCGTGCATAAAAAGATCGCCCAAATTGGACCTCGTATGAAGAAGTTACGAATTTCCTAAGTTTCGTAACAGTAGTAGAGGGCTAAAAACTCGAATTGAAGATTGAGTGTTATTTAGCTATCGCCACCTAAACGAAACTTGAAGGCCTCCACAATAGGAGTAAAATGATAAAAAGACAAACAAAAACCAACGTCGAATAAAGAAACTATAAATTTTTAATGGACTTTAGCAGTCCCAGCCTATTAGCAATATATCATTAAAAATAAAGTCAAAACTAGCTGACAGAGTCTAAATGAAAGTTGTAGAGTATAATCTCACCTACGCGTGGATATAAAGAACACGAAAATGGAGCCCGTACGCGAAACGGAATTTACAAGATGGAAGACTGGAATACGCCCTGCGTAATCCAAGAGTATGCCCCGCGTACTAGGCCCAGTGTCAAGTCACATCGGCTCGAGTGCCCTACGCTAGCTAGACCGGAGTCGTAAGCCATGACGCATTTTTATGCCCCGCGTAACCGAAGTACGCCCAGCGTACTCCGGTAGTACGCCCCGCGTACGTGGATCCTCCATCCTATAAATAGAGAGGTTGAGCTACGGGTTTTTGCAAACTTTCTCAAACTCCCAATCACCCTCTCATACTTTCAAGCCCCAGAGATCATCCCGATGCCCTCGGTTTCCGTACACAAGTCCCTGATGAAAGATCTAAGCTTCCGAGATCCCCGAAGAGCCCGAAGACGCAGCTTTCCGCGGCCGAAGTTCAACTCAACTCTAGCCTCTCTCTCTTCGAACCAAACGAGTGAGTTCATACCCCTACCTTTCAATTCTTTTCATGTTTTAGGGGGGAAATCCAAGTACATTACACGTTAAAGTATCATTTTATAAACACAAATGTAATATCTATCTTATAGAATATCGATACAAACATCTTTATGTATAACGGGCTAGTACATCACTAAATTATTTTCACCAGATAGAACATACTTTCTAAAAAACTACAATGGGTATAGTTAGTAGGTCAATCATACATTTTTACATATACATCTTGATAAACGAAATACCTTTAAAAGAAGTAAAGTCAGTCTTATTGTAAATCTATTTATACTAAGCAATGTGAGATATTCAAACTTCAACGTACTCTTATCTATGCATTTCAAGCCCTGTATTATATACTATAATCTCTTGGAGGGAGAGCGTGATACTTGTGTATAGATCTATATGGGATTAACAACCCCGCACCTAAGCTGTTAGCTATAGTTAGACCGGCAGGTCTTGGGTGACAAATATCATAACACTACAACACCTGAAGAATGTTGTTACAGGCATTTAGTGTCAATAGCATGGTTATAAAACTCACATGAAAGTATAAAAACAAGCTTGATTTACGAGATTCATATATGCATTCAGTTTTCTACATTATTTTGAGCACAAAGATTACCTTTATCATTCAAGAATGAAAAATACTAATGCACTCCAACTTTGAGAACTTATCAAACTATTTATAGAAAATATTGGATTTTCTGAAAACTTCATTCATTGATTTGCTACCAAAAGGACATACTTTTTCCATACAAAATACTCATGAACTCACCAACTTAATTGTTGACACTTTTTCGAAACCGCTTGTATTTCTCAGGGAATCAGTAATACAGGTAACCGCCAACTTTTGAAGAAGGAACGCTAAGGACGTTTATTATTAAACATATACATCATCATATTGTAATATTCTTTTGGAAATATGTATAACGCAACAATATACATTTTTATTATATATATATGATGGTTGTGTACTTTCTTTACAATATTCAATTGTTATGGTACGACGTGAAGTCATCCACCACCGAATGTTTCCGCCATTCTGGTTTGGGGGTGTGACAGATTGGTATCAGAGCATTGTTTATAGTGAACTAAGTATATCGAACCACATAAGATATACAAAGTATAAATGCAACGGGAACCAAAAACCCTCGGAGAAAACATTTTCATAAAAATATATTTTCTTTTAAATATATACATTTTTACTCGCATGTATCACTCTCGTATCATGACAAGTTTTCTTAAAAGTATTAAGGCATGTTACGACACCACGATTGGGCATTGGGGTATGTAATCAAATCAAGAATAAATATAGCCTGATCAACTATACTTATCCTGGATTTGACCAATGTACGTCGAGGAATGGTCGTAGTGGACAACAAGCCAAAAAAAAAAACAACCTTATAAAATTATTTTAGATTCGCTAATTTCAAATACTAAAGGACTATCGTTATGAATAATAGTACAATGAAAAACTTGCACTTTGTAAGATATAGTTAAACGTAGGATGTCGTTAAATGGAAATTTCTTTTCTTATAAAATTCTCATACCTCTATCCCAGTACAGACAAATGGTCGGATTCCCTTTATCAGGAGACCCCTACTACCCAAACCAAGGTAACGGCGGCTGGATAGAAGAAGACCCGGGGGAAGACCCGGATGAAATCGAGGAGCAAGTCGAAGAAGAATTCGAAGTCGAAGAGGAATTCGAAGTCGACGAGGAGGTCGAGGAAATTACTAGTGGAACAGACTCCGAACCGGAAGTGATCGACCCTCCTGCTCCTCATCCTCCCGAAGTCAATGTTGGATTAATGTCTAAGTCCATAACTATAATTGGTAAGACTTGACCCGACCCGGCATGGTCCATTTGGGTTGCATACCATCATGCACTTGGATAGACTATAATGAGAGAAATAAGACACTTATGGTTATTAATATATTATAAGTTCTAGTATATTAATAATAAGAATAATGAGATTATTTAATTAGTATTGATCAAGAATTAATCTAGGATTAATTATGTGATCAAAAGAAGACTAATTAAATATATGGGTTGATTGTGTAAATCATCCATACTTGTATAGTGGGCTAATGCTCCATGGATTATCTAGTTGGGCCAAAACCCATATGATGCTCCATGGATGCTCCATGGTATATTTGAACCCATGGATCCAAGGAAATGGAAAGTCATGACAATTAGGGTTTACCCTAATTGTATAACTATATAAGCATCTTATTCTTGTGGAAAAATCGGCCACTAGTGAGAATAAGAAAGGGCTAGCCGATTTCATGAAGTGTAGAATTCTCTCTAAGTTATTCTAAGTGTTTTGATGATTATGAACCATTTGAGGTGTCACACTTAGGGCACTAGGCACTCAAGCTTCATGAAGACAAGCACCATCAAAGAGGTATGTATTCTATCTTGTTATATTGATAGTTTTGTATGCTAGATTAGGATAATACCTTGGATGTTCATATTTGCATGTATAATAGAGAAAACATAGATCCAAGGTATTTAGGGTTGCATGTACACTTAGGAGTGTTAGAATGCTCATAACCCAACAGTGGTATCAGAGCCTAGGCTTGTTTTCTTGTTATACTTGTAATAGAAGCTGAAAAATCGAAATTGATGCTGTCAGCCCAGCAGACTCGCCGAGTCCATGAAGGGACTCGACGAGTCCAAGGTAAAATGCATCCAACTCGCCGAGTTGTGTTCATGCACTCGATGAGTTGGACCCCAGACAGCATACTTTCGAGGTTTTTGGCTAGAAATGGACTGGGAACATTACCCTAAGTTGTTTTTGAACTTATAAACTTGTTTTTTGATGTGGTAATGTTCATGCTAATCCATTTTCAAAGATAATTGTCAATAGATTCATGTTTTGTATTAGTTTAAAGGTTAGACTAATTACATGAAAAAGTTTGATTTGAATTATCTTGTTCTTATGAGTTTCTTAGATTAATAGAAAAGTTGAATGAAATAGTTGTTTTCAATCCATTTTAATCTAAGAGTTGAGTATAAAATGTGTTTGTGTAACTTATCCTCAAGTTACATGAAGAGTCACATTAAAGACTCATAAAACTCATAAAGTTGGCAAAGGTTACAAAAATGAAGAGTCTAGTTCTAATTAATTGGAGTTATGACTCCATAATTTGTCCTCAAGTTATGGAGGACCAAGAGTCTCTTCATTAAATAAAAAAAAATAATGTAACCTTAATTAATTTCATAAGTTATAAAATAAAGGAAAAGTTAATTCTTTATTAGTTTAAAGTCTTCCATAATTTGTCCTCAAGTTATGGAACTTGAAGAGTTTTTGGATTAAAACTATTTTAAACACATAAGTTATGGAATTAATTAGTTTTGAATAGTTTCAAAACTTGCCCTCAAGTTTTGGAATTTGTAAAGTTTTCTCTTATGAATACTTTAATTCCAAGTTAGCCCTTAGAATTTTAAAAGTTAAAATTCAACCCTTATACTTTATAATATTATAAGTTAATAATATTTATATATATATATATATATATATATATATATATATATATATATATATATATGTATGTATAAGAGTAAAGTCGGTCTTACCGCTAGTACGCCTCATTCACGAAGCCGGTCTATAAGGTGGGTATAAGGTTGTTGCCTATAAAAT
Source organism: Lactuca saligna (assembly GCF_052625555.1). Taxonomy (NCBI): domain Eukaryota; kingdom Viridiplantae; phylum Streptophyta; class Magnoliopsida; order Asterales; family Asteraceae; genus Lactuca; species Lactuca saligna. Next base: position 245,062,368 of record NC_136420.1, on the reverse strand, counting down.
GGCAACTTAATGGGTGTCTACTCTCACCCACCGCTTGCTTGACCGGTGGAGGGTCGTTAGCCGAACGGGTTTGACAGGACTATAATTCTCCCTTCATTAAAAGTATTAATGATAAATACTAAGTAACTAAACTCTAAATAATACCCAATCTTAGTTACTTAGGAAAATGTGAATAAGGTGCTAATCCATGAAATTACACTTTGCACTTTGTTTAAGTCGGTTAGTGGAGCGTGTGTGGTTAACCGGCACACTAACTCGTATTTAACAAGGTAGGCAAAGGGTAACTTAATGTTTATCATAGTATCGATGGAGCGTGTGTGGTTAACCGGCACATCGATTGAGGGGTAAACACTTAAGGGTACCAAGTAATTTGCATGGTTACTTCACACCTTGTTTTGTGATCCTCGGCATCCCAGTCACAAAACCTGAAGGGCACACTCGAGATTGAAACATGCCATTGAACAGTTCAATGAATCTCAAAAGATCTAGGAATTTCAAATCCAATTAAAACCTAATAATACATTTCGTTTATCTTGGTGGAAATTGGTGAATCGTCATTCACCTACCTTCAAATTGTTTTATAGCTTGGATTACGGCATACCTCTTCTAAGTTATAAAATAGTTTGTTGGGTCCTAGCCTTAATATTTCATATTGGGTGTCATATTAAGGACTTTAAGATCAACTATCTTGAATATCTCCCAAAACATGTCTGGTTTAGACATTTATGATCTTCCAAAATCTCTTGAAACAAGCTTTCCTAAATGAAGATGATGTCCCATGGAAATCATACTTCTGTCACCTCCTCCAAATTATTCTCCCTACCCCACAAGTTCTTTAAAAGTTTAAAGTCACTCGAGCCCTATTGGCAAGTAAAGGTCTTGGTGTGGTCACATCTTGGAGATGTAGTCACATATTGACAAGCCGGGAGAGTTGGGTATCAAAGTCTTGAGAAAGTTGGTGGTTCAATCACTTTCTAAGTCACATAGTGAGTTCCTTTGGGACACCTATGAAATAGACTATGACAAGACCCTTAATGATCTTATCTATTGTTAAGATCAACTTCCTGAAACTTTATGGACATTGACAATGGTGACACTGGAAATACAGAAAAAGCATTCTCTTCCCAATGGAAAGGGATCAAAGGGTCCATATGTTTATATTGCCAAAGAAAGGGTCATTATTTGCGAAGCTGCCAAATTTACCTAAGGGTGTTAAAGTCAATAAGGTTGACTCTACTTCAGGTAAAGTCCACTACTCTAACTCTGTTAAGTTTCTATTCTGAGATTCTTGATGCATGATGTGACTGGGTCACATGGTGATGTTTTAAGAATCAAAGAAAAGTGAAGAAACTTAAAGAAAGAATATGCTGAATCTGATCACGTAGATGGATTTCTATCGCGTAGTTTGAAGATCGGATTCTTGAGCTACTTCTTAGGAGTTATGAGATATTGCTAAGGAATAGATAACAACAAGTTTTCATATGGATTGTAAGGATAAGTTTTTCCGCATAGTTTTAAAATAAAAGAAAAATTTTGATTTTATTTATTTTAAAATATCTTTACAATGGCATTTGAGGAAAATTTGTTGCTTATATGATTCCATTAATAGCAAGAGTGGAAATATGAAATTGATTCCTTCATTTGTGGTAATGTCTAAATTTACCAAATAAGGAAAGACTCTCATCATCCAAAGTCTCAATTGGACCGGGACTTGGAATCATGCAAGTTGTATAGCATGATGAATGAGAACTTTCAAGTATTGGAAAAATTAAGACTAATTACTTGTTCACATGGATGTGTGAGTCAAGTAATGGACTAAGAGATCGAGCACATAGTCATGTGCACTGATTAAGTCCACCACAAAAGATGTAAGGCTATTCGTCATAGTTTACTAAAGCTCAGTAAATATGATTATACTTACAAGCTTAAGTGTAACTCTGAGACATTGGAAAAGGTTTCAACGCATAGCAGAGCGGATAAGAAGAATCAAATTAGGCAGAAGGATAAAAGTTTCTCAAATCTGAAAAGATGGGAGAGTACTTTAGTATCAGCTTTGTGATCATCTTAATGATTAAGAAACCATATCAAAATTTGTTCTCTAAGGAAGTTGTAACAACGCAAATTTTCAAACAAATTTTCCATTTCAAATAAAGTGACTTTATTCAAACTAAATATAATTATTCCAAGTTTTATGTCAAAATACAATCATAAAATCCCCAAGATCTCAAAATATCGAACAGTGTGTACGCATCACGTCGGCACCTTCCCACGGTCCTTGCTAGTACCTGAAACACATACATAACAACTGTAAGCATAAATTCTTAGTGAGTTCCCCAGTATACTACTTACACATATACGCCTTTCCAGGCCCTGACCTTCCGGTCCACAACACAACGCCTTCCGGCCCGTAACATAATCGCCTTCCGGCCCATAACATATTCGCCTTCCGGCCCATAACATATTGCCATCCGGCCCATAAAACATACACAACACATATAACAATTAACTTACCACATATAGCACATATATCACATATCATATCCGACCTTCCGGTCACACAGTCAAACCCTTCCGGGTACAGTATAGTGAGAAGACTCACCTCGTGAATATCGAAAGCTAGCAACTCCTGAAATCACTCGTACTCGATCCGCCGAGCTACAGACTCCCTATAATATCATATATCCCTTATTAACACTTTTATCATTCATGACAACTGCCCCTAAGAAATCACATGTAAGTCAACTCTGGTCGACGGTCAACGGTCAACGGTCAACTTGACCGGACTCGGCGAGTGCTATGGCGACTCGGCGAGTCTAGACGTCCTCACCAATTCCCTGATGTTCCCTTTCTACTCGTCGAGTATCCCTCTTGACTCAACGAGTTCCTTGTGGAAGAATCGCAGGGCCACCCCGACTCCACTCGCCGAGTCTGAAGAACAGCTCGACGAGTCCCAGTTATTCTCCAAGCTACTCGCCGATTCTATTCATTGGACTCGGCGAGTCCATGCCATGCAGTCGATCAAACTGCTTCCTAAGGTCAGTATTGTCCCGACCAATCATAGGTCTGGTCCTCCTAAGCTGGTCCATCACGTAAGGCCTTCATTTAGGTGCTCATGCTACACCCCAAGACTTATAATTTACATTTTAACTTAAGGCATAAGGATTCCAATCCAAAACCTCTCTTAATTCCCGAAATGCACAGGCATGGGACATTCTGGATCTCTAAAGGTCCCAATACAGGGTTCCAATCGTTTGGGGACTAAGGTACATTCAATCTAGCCACCAAAAGGGTTCCATAAACCCTAAATCCATATACACATCAACATGGAAGAGTGTAATTCGATTTATTACCTGAATAACGTGTTCTCTGCGTCCCCAAACCTCAGAACGTGATTCTCTTGCTGTTCCTTTAGCAAAGCCCTTCTCTTCCTTGCACAACAACTCTTCCAAACTCGACAATGATCTTCAATCCTTGCTCCAGATGCACACAATCGGTTTAGGGTTCTTCTCAGTAGGCTAAAACGGACAATGACGGCCTATAAGTCCATTTTATACGTTCCAAAACCAAACGGATAGGGTTTCCGTTGAACAGTGTAGACTCACCGAGTCCATATCTGGACTCGTCGAGTCCAGTCGCGAACCCACGACCAAGTCTGTGGTCCTACTCGGCGAGTCTGGCTCCAACTCGCCGAGTCACCTCTTAAAACACCCCAAAAACATAATTATAACAATACCTGAAATTCCGGGCTATTACAACTCTCCCCCACTAGGACTAGACTTCGCCCTCGAAGTCTCACTCTGCAAATAACTCCGGATGCTGCTCCCGCATCTCACGCTCCGGCTCCCAAGTCATCTCCGATCCTTTCCGGTGTTGCCACTGAACCAACACCAGAGGTACCTCCTTGTTCCTCAGAACCTTGATCTTCCGATCCCTGATGGCCACTGGTCTCTCGGCGTAATTCAGGCTCGCATCCACCTGAATATCCTCTAATGGAACCACTGCCGATTCATCGGCTATACACTTCCTCAACTGCGATACATGAAAAGTATTGTGGATCTGTCCCAACTCTGCTGGCAACTCCAACCGATAGGCTACCCGGCCTACCCTTGCAGTCACACGAAATGGACCTATAAACCGGGGCCCCAACTTGCCCCTCTTCCTGAACCGGATCACTCCTTTCCAAGGAGAAACCTTCAGGAGAACGAAGTCGCCAACCTGAAATTCAAGCTCGGACCGGCGTCTGTCCGCATAACTCTTCTGTCGGCTCTGGGCTGTCAATAACCTCTGTCTAACCTGCTGAATCTGCTCTGTCGTCTGAAGTACGATCTCTATACTGCCCATCACTCTCTGTCCCACCTCTCCCCAGCAAATGGGGGTCCGACACCTCCTACCATACAACAACTCAAAAGGTGGCATACCAATGCTCGAATGATGGCTGTTGTTGTAGGAAAACTCTGCCAAGGGTAAATACGCATCCCAGCTACCCCTAAAATCTAACACACACGCTCGAAGCATGTCCTCCAGTGTCTGAATCGTCCGCTCGCTTTGACCGTCTGTCTGGGGATTGTATGCGGTACTAAAATGCAGTTTAGTACCCAGCTCCTCATGGAATTTCTTCTAGAACCTGGAAGTGAAGCGTACATCACGGTCCGAAACAATCGAGATCGGCACTCCATGCCGAGATACTACTTCCCTCACGTATATCTCTGTCAACTTCTCCGTTGATGAACTCTCGCTGATGGCAAGGAAGTGTGCACTCTTCGTCAACCTATCCACAATCACCCAAATTGCATCGACTCCCTTGGCAGTTCTCGGCAATTTGGTGATGAAATCCATAGTAATCTGTTCCCACTTCCACTTAGGAATCTCCAAAGGCTGCAATTTGCCATGCGGTCTCTGGTAGTAGGTGTAGATCCCTGACGAAGCTGCGGGCACTCGGCCTTCCGATGGCATGTCTGGTTGCAATGAAAACAAACCATAAACCCCTTAGGACAATCCCTGGCAATGTGTCCTTCCTTGCCACACTTGTAGCAACCACCAGCTCGACACGCCCCATCATGACCCTTGCCGCACTTTCCGCAAGTGCGGCCCTTCGGACCTCCCGTCCTCAAATCGGCAGACTTGGTCCGCTTGGCTGCCGGCTGAGACTAAGCCGGCCGCCGGTCCATCTGCCGAGACTCGGCCTCCTCCCTGGCCTGGGTCTCCAACTCGATCTCGCGCTTCCTGGCATTCGCCTGAAGCTCAGTAAAAGTACGATAGGTGGAGTTCGACACAAACTCCCGGATATCCCTCCTCAAAACACCCAAGTACCGGCTCATCCGCGACTGCTCTGTAGACACCAGCTCGGGGCAGAACATCGCCCTCTCATGAAACTTCCACGTGACCACCGCAACCGAATCAGTACCCTGCTTAAGGGTCAAGAACTCCTGAATCAATCGTTCCCTCTCCACTGGGGGAACGTACTCGTCCCTGAACATGGCAGTAAACCTCTCTCATGTCACTGTTGTAATCTCCGCCAAAGTGAAGTTCGCCGTCACGAACTTCCACCAATCCTTCGCTCCCAGACGGAGCTGGTTCAAAGCGAACCGTACTCTCAGGTGCTCCGGGCATGAGCAAGTGTAGAAGCACCCTTCAATATCGGCGATCCACCTCATTGCAGCAATCGGATCCTGCGTCCCATCGAACTCAGGGGGTTTCGTGTTGCTGAATTCCCGGAATAGCAACGAGTCGCCCCCTTGTGGCTTGGCAGCAGCCACGGCTACGGTAGCGGCAGCGGCTGCAGCTTCAGTCAGTGCGGCGTACCGCTCTTCGAACGTCTCCATCAGGGTGGTCTTAATTGACCCAAACATCTCCGGGATCTCAGCCCGGATCGCTGCAGCTACCTCCTCCTGAATCATCTGACGAATATCCTCGTCGCTCACACTACTCGAACTCGCCCCATGGCGTGTTGTAACCATGATGTCTCTGGAATACAACATAAAATTATTAGAGACTCTATCAAGTACAATTGCACTCGATAACGCAACCCTACTCAGTCTCCGATATCCAGGGATTCTTACTTGGGTCTCCCACCGACCCGGTGTCTTCGGTAGTACAGGCCCAATACTACCGACCACACCGTATCAGCATTCGTCCCAAATCTTCCTCCCCAAACCCCGAAAAGTGAGTACTCTACTTTTGATATGCACTATCTACCTGCACGCTATCAAATATCTCATATTGGCAAACTCCCTAGACTAAGGCATCACAAATCAGGCCACTCTAGTCCTATCATGAATACCTAGTCTTCTAGCATGCATAACAATTCATAATTCATTGCATAACATAACATTGTAAGGTATTCTGGGGATCTTTACCGTTCGGGCGCTGGCTGATCGTACACACTGCTTGTTTCTTGTTTACCACATTATCATTTATAAAAGTTTATGCCTTTATTTTTTAAAAAAATTTCCTCGAATCCTCGGTTTGAGTTCAGTTACACCCGAAGGTACACCCGAATCCCTCAAACCAAGGCTCTGATACCAATTATAACAACGCAAATTTTCAAACAAATTTTCCATTTCAAATAAAGTGACTTTATTCAAACTAAATATAATTATTCCAAGTTTTATGTCAAAATACAATCATAAAATCCCCAAGATCTCAAAATATCGAACAGTGTGTACGCATCACGTCGGCACCTTCCCACGGTCGTCGCTAGTACCTGAAACACATATATAACAACTGTAAGCATAAATGCTTAGTGAGTTCCCCAGTATACTACTTACACATATACGCCTTTCCAGGCCCTGACCTTCCGGTCCACAACACAACGCCTTCCGGCCCGTAACATAATCGCCTTCCGGCCCATAACATATTCGCCTTCCAGCCCATAACATATTGCCTTCCGGCCCATAAAACATACACAGCACATATAACAATTAACTTACCACATATAGCACATATATCACATATCATATCCGACCTTCCGGTCACACAATCAAACCCTTCCGGGTACAGTATAGTGAGAAGACTCACCTCGTGAATATCGAAAGCTAGCAACTCCTGAAATCACTCGTACTCGATCCGCCGAGCTACAGACTCCCTATAATATCATATATCCCTTATTAACACTTTTATCATTCAAGACAACTGCCCCTAAGAAATCACATGTAGGTCAACTATGGTCAACGGTCAACGGTCAACAGTCAACTTGATCGGACTCGGCGAGTGCTATGGCGACTCGGCGAGTCTAGACGTCCTCACCAATTCCCTGATGTTCCCTTTCTACTCGTCGAGTATCCCTCTTGACTCGACGAGTTCCTCGTGGAAGAATCGCGGGGCCACCCCGACTCCACTCGCCGAGTCTGAAGAACAGCTCGACGAGTCCCAGTTATTCTCCAAGCTACTCGCCGAGTCTATTCATTGGACTCGGCGAGTCCATGCCATGCAGTCGATCAAACTGCTTCCTAAGGTCAGTATTGTCCCGACCAATCATAGGTCTGGTCCTCCTAAGCTGGTCCATCACGTAAGGCCTTCATTTAGGTGCTCATGCTACACCCCAAGACTTATAATTTACAATTTGACTTAAGTCATAAGGATTCCAATCCAAAACCTCTCTTAATTCCCGAAATGCACAGGCATGGGACATTCTGGACCTCTAAAGGTCCCAATACAGGGTTCCAATCGTTTGGGGACTAAGGTACATTCAATCTAGCCACCAAAAGGGTTCCATAAACCCTAAATCCATATACACATCAACATGGAAGAGTGTAATTCGATTTATTACCTGAATAACGTGTTCTCTGCGTCCCCAAACCTCAGAACGTGATTCTCTTGCTGTTCCTTTAGCAAAGCCCTTCTCTTCCTTGCACAACAACTCTTCAAAACTCAACAATGATCTTCAATCCTTGCTCCAGATGCACACAATCGGTTTAGGGTCCTTCTCAGTAGGCTAAAACGGACAATGACGGCCTATAAGTCCATTTTATACGTTCCAAAACCAAACGGCTAGGGTTTCCGCTGAACAGCGCAGACTCGCCGAGTCCATATCTGGACTCGTCGAGTCCAGTCGCGAACCCGCGACCAAGTCTGTGGTCCTACTCGGCGAGTCTGGCTCCAACTTGCCGAGTCCCCTCTTAATACACCCCAAAAACATAATTATAACAATACCTGAAATTCCGGGCTGTTACAGAAGTCTTAGTGCATTCTTATGACTAAGAAGAAGGGATCTTGAAATTGTTGAAATGGTTAAATCAAGAAGATGAGTCATACTTCGTTCCAATACAAGTCTTAGAGTCATACTCCAAGATTGTAATATGAGTGACATGTCTTAAAGAAGGTTTAAAACACTTGACAAATGTAAGAGTAAAAGTTTTCTACTCTTGTACATTTGAAATTGGTAAGTTGTGATGTTTTGGATAAAACAAAGACCAACTTAGGCCAATTGTGTGAAGTGTTTGTCTTGATTAGAATCCACACTATCTCTTGGATGTTTGACAAGGAAGTCTTATAGGTCAAGAGGACAGTGGGAGTCTTAAAGGTCTTGAAAGTCTCATGAACTAATCAAGAATAAAACCTAAAGTTCTTCACTAGCACACGACTTAAGGTTTATAACCTATCGTGTTGACATATTCTGTGCCCATTCCAGTTAAAGTTGGCTTTGCATATGAGTTCTTAGAGTTCTCAATGTGTTGCACAACAACTTGGAAGCAATGGTAGGCCCTTGAGCTACCAGGTGGCAAGAAATTAAGATTGAGTTCAGTCCATATGAGTGTGGATTTGTCATTATCCTTGTCTTGTGACTATGGTTTTGACAATTCACATGGATAAGAACACATACACCATTAAATCTAAGTGTCATAAAGTTTCTCTCCGATTCATGAAAATGATGGTGAGGAAACACTTTCACTAAGTAGATTTTAGCTAGATAGCAATTGTGATATTTGCATTCTCAAAGTCGTTAGTGGAGCGTGTGTGGTTTACCGGCACACTAACTTGGACTTGTGAGAAGTGGCAAAAAGCTCTAACCATTATGATTACGGCATCCCTCTTCATAATTGTTTAGACACACAAGTGTGCTATCTAAGGGAAGGTGTATGTTTTTGATAAAGTCTTATCAAAACAATCTAGTATCAGAAATATGAACTTTGGTAAGAAAGTCAATAAAGTATTGATTTCTAGAAGTCGAGCTTTCTGAGTACATGTCAAAGCTAGTAGGAGCATAAGTGTTATGCTAATAATCATCATGTTAGTGGGAGCATGATAATTATGATAAGTATTGCAAGCTAGCAATGTTAATTATAGAAAACAAAAGGTTTCAATTGGGAAAAAGTTGTTTTGCTATAATTAAGGGAGAGGAAATTATACTTCATCTCAAATCTATAAGCTTAGATCGTGAGGTTTTAATCATTTACTCAAGAATATATATGAATTTCATGTTGGAATGGCTCAACATAAGGAAATTCTGTATATGGGTCCATTATTTGCGTTCTAAAACTCGATTATGATTACGGCATCCCTTTTCATAATCTGAATTATGAGAACTTGGCAAATAGAAATGGAAATGTTATAGCAAAAGACTCGTTTAGTCTTTATGTGAGACATCATGAATCGTGTCCCATATGCTTCGGATATAGGACCGATTACATGTGCTATATTCATCCTTTCTAAAATTTTCCAAATGCCTAGGGCATTAAGAAGGGAAAAGGTTTAGAACTGGATATGACTAAAAGGATTAAACAATTGTCGAGGAAAATCTAAGGTTTTCCAAAGATTGGTTGCTCAAGGATAGTTGGAAGTATAGTGATAATTCTGGAAGGACCATATTGACATAATCTGTAAGGAGGCAACTCTTGTTCAGAAGTGATAGTCAAAATGAATCTGGAAATGTTTCAAAGTCAGAAATTTCAATCTGTTTAAGATTAGGAAACTTAATGCAAGAAGGATGTTTCTAAGGAGCTGATCTCCTTTGGAATACTCTGTAATGATTGTTGCCAAGTCTTTCTAACTTTGTGCATAATCATTACAAGAGGATCAATGCATATAAGTTTAGAATCTAACAGATTTCAGTAAATGGCATGAATTTGGAATTCTTGCATTTGCAGTAAGGATTTAGGAGTGTGAAAAGAGAATCATATTGAAGTTATGTTCAATTGATCTAGTTCACAAAGTAAAGATCATAGACAAACATAGTATGCATACTTGGTGTATGGCATGACTAGTGTTTAGAAAACATAGTGTACATGCTTGGAGTATGGGACAACTATTGTTTTAAATTCAAGAATAATGTTGATAGCTGAAACAGTATACAATGAATAATGTGTAATCATATGGTGATAAATAAAAGGTGTTTTATTTATATTCATAAGTTCTGAGACCATATTGGATTCAATTATTATTGTGTTTCACTTTGCATGTTTTGACTTCCCGAATAAACTAGGTTAGTCTTCTGGAATGACTAAGTTATTCAAACCATCTACAGTCGGTCATATGTTGGAAGTAGATATGAATTAAGACTGTCATGGGTTGGCTTGTAGAGCTCTAAGGTGTTGGACAAATGGCTACAACACTCATGAGTGCTCATACGTTCTGAGTATTGGATTCAACCCGCGCTCATTGGAATCACTTCATGGGTTTTATCACGAGTGATCATGAGACGATAATATCTTATATTCTTCAAACCTAGAGATATGAGTTGTTACTATGAGTTGATAGTACATTGATTACACGAAACGCATTGGTAACTCGATGTTATAAAACGTGTCTTTGTGTACGATTCAACAAGTAGTAGAACAAGCCATATGAGTCGAAGTTTATCCATTCCTTTTACCTTCGGGATAAAAGCGATATCTGTAGGCCCCTCGATGATTTGATGATGACAAATGGAAGTGCTCGGTCGGGCCAGGACTGATTTGATTTGTTCAATTAGTCAGTCGTCATAAATCGGAAATCGGGAAACAACAAATGGATAGAGAGAATGATTATAATCCATGTCTCAGTCCATATGATATCTAGAATGGAGGAATATATGATCCCTTATCTAATGGACAAGTCATTGACAAGATCAGGGTTCATCTACAAGGTCAGAGTTCGACAGAAGCTTTTGAGAGCTACGATTTCCAGTTGGTTCCTGAAGTCATACGCAATAATAGTTTTAGACTTATCCAAGTGGGAGACTGTTGGATTAATGTCTAAGTCCATAACTATAATTGGTAAGACTTGACCCGACCCGGCATGGTCCATTTGGGTTGCATACCATCATGCACTTGGATAGACTATAATGAGAGAAATAAGACACTTATGGTTATTAATATATTATAAGTTCTAGTATATTAATAATAAGAATAATGAGATTATTTAATTAGTATTGATCAAGAATTAATCTAGGATTAATTATGTGATCAAAAGAAGACTAATTAAATATATGGGTTGATTGTGTAAATCATCCATACTTGTATAGTGGGCTAATGCTCCATGGATTATCTAGTTGGGCCAAAACCCATATGATGCTCCATGGATGCTCCATGGTATATTTGAACCCATGGATCCAAGGAAATGGAAAGTCATGACAATTAGGGTTTACCCTAATTGTATAACTATATAAGCATCTTATTCTTGTGGAAAAATCGGCCACTAGTGAGAATAAGAAAGGGCTAGCCGATTTCATGAAGTGTAGAATTCTCTCTAAGTTATTCTAAGTGTTTTGATGATTGTGAACCATTTGAGGTGTCACACTTGGGGCACTAGGCACTCAAGCTTCATGAAGACAAGCACCATCAAAGAGGTATGTATTCTATCTTGTTATATTGATAGTTTTGTATGCTAGATTAGGATAATACCTTGGATGTTCATATTTGCATGTATAATAGAGAAAACATAGATCCAAGGTATTTAGGGTTGCATGTACACTTAAGAGTGTTAGAATGCTCATAACCCAACAGTCAAACCATATCACCCAGGACCCATCCCCATCTGGGGAAGCCATCTCTACTACAGGAGCCGCCAACTAGGTGTACGCCCTCCTTTCGGCATGTGTCGAGATTTTGACAATGTCAGTGGGGGAGGCTCAGCTGATCGAGCACTTCCTGTTATTTTGGGCACCATCGCTACCCAGAACTACCATGCGGACCAGCAAGCAGCCAGAGTTTGCGAGATCAATGCTGCTACTCAGGGTAACGCCGCAAACATCCATCGTCTGGAAGGACAACACGAAAATACCCAAATCTACACAGGGATGCTTCATAATCAAATGGTGAACGCACTAGCAGAAATCAGAGAGATGAAGGAACAACAAGCAGATCTTGAAAGGTGCCTGATGGGAGTCAAGTAGTCGGATGCCGAATCTAGCTCCAAACGTGCAACACACCGCAAGTAGAACTTGCTCAGCTTCAACAATTTTGATATAGAATAGGATCTCGGATAAAGTTTTTCCCTTATTTCCTTTGTATCTGTAAACGGAGACCTCTAGATAGGTCAAATTTTCCAAAAATTAGAAGCATAATGTAACACACCTTAGGTGTGACATATATATAAATATGAAGTACTTCTTTATATACCTCTCGAAACTTATGGTATTAACTAAATGGTTGTACCTACTTTGAAACCAAAAACTAAAGTCAAAACAAATTACAAGATACAACTAACCCTCTAGTACACGATTACCAAAACATTAGAAACTTATAGTATTCGTTCTTATTTTCTCTACCAGAACATGCCTCCTCGTAGATCAACACGCAAAAACTCAACTCCAGCACCACCTCCACCACCCCCTCCATGGTGGAACGGCCACGTCAAGACACTAACCCTAGTGGTGGCGAACTCCATGGGTTAGGAAAACCTGAAACAAATGCTTCTACGAGAATACTGCCCAAGGGGCGAGATTCAGATGCTTGAACAGGAACTGTGGGGCCTCTCGATGGTAGGCTCGGACATCTCAGGCTACACCAACAGGTTCAGTGATTTGATAACAGTTTGTCCAGGGATGTTGATTCTAGAAAGCCAAAAAGTGGAGAGGTACATCTGGGGACTATCACCCCAACTTCGAGGAAGTGTTAGCTTCCAAGCCCATGACCTTCGACAACACCAAGGAACTGGCGCAATCTCTCGTTGATCATGGCATCTGCCAAGGAGTCACAACTATCGTAGCTGATCCAACCAAAGGGAACAACAATAACGATAACAATGCCAACAACAACAGCAAGAAGAAATTCTGGAACAAGAGAAAGGAGAAAACCTCGCAAGAACCTTCAAAGAAACAAATGGTAGCGGTTCATGCTGCTACTGCTCCTGCCACAACTCCTGCTACCCCGGCGCCAACAAAACAATATAAAGGGAACCTGCCCAAGTGCAGCAAATGCAACTACCATCACCATGGTAATTGCCGCGAGATGCACTATAAGAATGACAACAGGAAAGGGCACACTGCCCGTTTCTGTAAAGCACCAGCGCAACCAGTCACTCAAGTTCTTGGTACTGGGATAAGCCAAGCATGTTATGGGTGTGGAGAAACTGGGCACTTCAAGAGGGACTGCCCCAAGACTAGGAATGTTGGCGGTATTGGGAGAGTGCTGGCGATAGGTCTAAATGAAGCAATAACTGATCCAACAGTGGTTACGGGTACGTTTCTCCTCGACAACATTTATGCATGCATACTCTTTGACTGCGGTGCGGAGAGAAGTTTTGTGAGTCATTAATTCAAACACCTACTTAACCAAAGACCCCAACCACTCAATAAAATATTCACTGTAGAAATGGCTAATGGAAAAACAGAAAGCACAAGTGATATGTACGTAGGGTGCACATTAAATTTAAACGAACACTTATTTCAAATCGACCTTATGCCCATTTCGATAAGAAGTTTTGATGTAATCATCGGTATGGACTGGTTGACTCTTCACCATGCCAACATTCTTTGCCATGAAAAGGCCGTTCGTCTCAATCTGCCCAACGGTGAAACTGTTATCATATATGGAGACAAACCTAGCTCAAATTTGGAAATCATCTCCTGTGTTAAAGCACGGAAATATCTTCGCAAGGAATACCATGCCTTTATAGCCCACGTAGTAGACCAAAAACAAGAACCAAAGAACATTAAAGACATTCCAAAAGTCTGCAACTTCCCAGACATTTTCCCAGAAGATCTTCCAGGAATTCCACCAAAACGCCAAGTCGAGTTTAGAATCGACTTAATCCCCGGAGCTAGTCCAGTAGCAAAGTCGCCTTACCGTTTAGCCCCAGCCGAGATGCAGGAATTGTCCAATCAATTAAACGAGCTTGTAACAGCTCAAATTTTCAAATAGATTTTTCATTTAAAACAAAACATCATTATTCGACAAAAGAGTTTATTCCAAGTTTATTGCAAAAGTATAAATAATAAATCTCCAAGATCTTCAACAATGGCAGTGTGTACGTGTCATGCCGGCGCCTTCCCACGGTCATCACTATTACCTGAAAAACATAAACACAACTAGTAAGCATAAATGCTTAGTGAGTTCCCCAGTATACGACTTACCCACATACGCCTTCCGGCCCGGACCTTTCGGTCCACATAAAATTGCCTTCCGGCCCGTAACATAATCGCCTTCCGGCCCGTATTAAATTGCCTTCCGGCCCATAGTAATTTTGCCTTCCGGCCCATAATAGAATAAAACATAACACACGTAACATAACGCACATAACACATAAGTCATACATCATACCGTTCTTTCTATCACATAAAGTCTCGCCTTCCGGCCCGTATAAGCATACATCACATATAAGCATACATCACATATAAAGCATCTACCTCTCTAGACATAGCATAAATATAACACATACGACCTTCCGGTCACGCAGTCAAACCCTTCCGGGTGAAGTATAGTGAGAAGACTCACCTCGTAGTATGCAAGCTATAAACCCTTCGAGCTACTCGCACTCGATCCGCTAATCCGCAGGTTCCCTATAATACCACATACCTTTATTAATGATCTTATCAAACAAGACAACTGATCCTACTAAGTTACATACAGGTCAACGGTCAATCTTGACCGGACTCGTCGAGTGCAAAGGGCAACTCGGCGAGTATAGACACCACGACTCCACTCGCCGAGTCTAAAGAACGACTCGACGAGTTCTAGTAGATCTTCAAGCTACTCGCCGAGTCTGAAGAACAACTCGGCGAGTCCTAGTGAATCTTCAAGCTACTCGCCGAGTCTGAAGAACAACTCGGCGAGTCCTAGCCATGCAGTCAATCCGCTGCCTCCTGTATTTCGCATGATTTCGAAGTATAAAGATATGGGGCTTCCTGGACTTTCACATACACTATTACAGGGGTTTTTAAACACTTGCAACAACACTATAATCTAACAATTCCTTAAATGGGTTTCCTAAACCCTAAATTCGCATACAACGTAAAAGCTACAGATTATGATCCGAAGATTACCTGGAAACGTGTTCCCTGTGTCCCCAACCTCCAGTACTCGACTCCTTGGACTTCCTTTGATCACCACCTTGCCTCTCCTTGCCTAACAATCTCTTCAAGCTTCCTCTAGCCCTCACTCTTGCTCCAGATGCCCACAAACTCCCAAGGTATCTTCAATCGGCCAAAAAGACGCGACATGACGGCCATAAGATCATTATATACGATTCAGAATCGAAACGGCTAGGGTTCAGCCGAACAGCGTCGACTCGCCGAGTCCCTATTGGACTCGTCGAGTCCAGTCGCGTATCTGCGACCAAGACCATGGCCCTACTCGGCGAGTCATGCACCAACTCGCCGAGTCCCCTCCTAAATGTGCCCCAAAAATAATTTAAAGGAATACCTGAAATTCCGGGCTGTTACAACTCTCCCCCACTAGAACTAGACTTCGCCCTCGAAGTCTCATTCTGCGAATAACTCCGGATGTTGCTCCCGCATTTCTCTTTCCGGCTCCCATGTCATCTCCGATCCCTTCCGATGTTGCCACTGAACCAACACCAGAGGTATCTCCTTGTTCCGTAGAACCTTGATCTTCCGATCCCTGATAGCTACTGGTCTCTCGGCGTAATTCAGGCTCGCATCCACCTGAATATCTTCTAACGGAACCACTGCTGCTTCATCGGCTATACACTTCCTCAACTGTGATACGTGAAAGGTATTGTGAATCTGACTCAGCTCCGCTGGCAACTCCAACCGATAAGCTACCCGACCTACCCTTGCAATTACCCGGAATGGGCCTATGAACCGGGGCCCCAATTTGCCCCTCTTCCTGAACCGAATCACCCCTTTCCAAGGAGAAACCTTTAGGAGAACGAAGTCGCCGACCTGGAATTCGAGCTCGGACCGGCGTCTGTCCGCATAACTCTTCTGTCGGCTCTGGGCGGTCAATAACCTCTGCCTCACTCGTTGAATCTGTTCGGTCGTCTGAAGTACGATCTCTGTACTGCCCATCACTCTCTGTCCCACTTCTCCCCAGCAAATGGGAGTCCGACACCTCCTACCATACAACAACTCAAAAGGTGGCATACCAATGCTCGAATGATGGCTGTTGTTGTAGGAAAACTCAGCCAACGGCAGATGCGCATCCCAGCTACCCCCGAAGTCTAACACACACGCTCTAAGCATGTCTTCCAATGTCTGAATCGTCCGCTCGCTCTGACCGTCGGTCTGGGGATGGTATGCGGTACTAAAATGCAGTTTAGTACCCAACTCCTTATGGAATTTCTTCCAGAACCTAGAAGTGAAACGTACATCGCGGTCCGAAACAATCGAAATCGGTACCCCATGCCGAGACACTATCTCTCTCACGTATAACTCTGCCAATTTCTCTGCTGATGAACTTTCGCTAATGGCAAGGAAGTGTGCACTCTTTGTTAGCCTATCCACAATCACCCAAATCGTATCGACTCCCCTGGCAGTTCTCGGCAATTTAGTGATGAAATCCATCGTGATCTGCTCCCACTTCCACTCAGGAATCTCCAAAGGTTGCAACTTACCGTGCGGTCTCTGATGCTCGGCCTTAACCCTACGGCAGGTCAAACACCTCTCAACGAACCAGGCGACGTCTCTCTTCATGCAAGGCCACCAGTACTCCTCTCTCAAATCCAAATACATTTTTGTAGCACCGGGATGGATTGAGAATTTCGATCTGTGTGCCTCCTCCATCAAAGTAACACGCGTACCGCCCACGAATGGTACCCAGATCCGACCCTGAAACGTCATAAGTCTCCGTCCATCCATAACGAACTCTGAAATCAACCCAACGACCCGCTCCTGTTTCTGCATCCCAGATTTCACAACCTCGGCCTGTGCCCCACGAATAGCATCTAATATCGGAGTTATCACCGTCAACCTCAAACATACGTCCCGCAATGGAGTGCTCTCCGTCCTACGACTCAATGCATCGGCTACTACATTAGCCTTGCCTGGGTGGTATAGGATCTCACAGTCATAATCCTTAACCACGTCTAACCATCTCCTCTGACGCATGTTTAGGTTTGGTTGATCCATCAAATACTTCAAACTCTTATGGTCCGTGTATATGGTACAACAAACCCCGTACAGGTAGTGACGCCAAATTTTGAGGGCGAACACTACTGCCCCCAACTCTAAGTCATGCGTGGGATACCTCGCCTCGTGAGGCTTCAGCTGCCTCGATGCATAAGCTATCACATGGCCCCTCTGCATCAACACTGCACCCAGTCCCGAAATCGATGCGTCGCAATATACGACAAAGTCCTCCATCCCTTCCGGAAGAGCTAATACTGGGGCTTCGCACAGTCTCTGACGAAGTGTCTCGAAGGAAGTCTGCTACTCGGGTCCCCATGAAAATGTAACACCCTTCCGGGTCAATCTGGTGAGTGGCACCGCGATCTTGGAGAAGTCCCTAATGAACCTCCGATAGTACCCTGCCAACCCAAGGAAACTCCTGATCTCCGAAGGTGACTTCGGTGCCTCCCAACTCATCACCACTTCCACCTTGGCCGGATCGACCAATATCCCTGCCTGATTTACAACGTGCCCCAGAAATTGAACCTCCCGTAACCAGAAATCACATTTGGAGAATTTTGCATATAGCTTCTCCGACCTCAGTACCTCGAGGACCTCCCTCAAATGTCCCTCATGCTGCTCCCTAGACCGCGAATACACCAGAATGTCGTCGATGAATACAATCACAGACCGATCCAGCATCGGCCTGCATACCCTGTTCATGAGATCCATGAACACTGCTGGGGCATTGGTGAGCCCAAAAGGCATCACCACGAACTCGTAATGCCCATATCGCGTCCTAAAGGTTGTCTTCTGGACGTCCTCATCCCGCACTCTTACCTGATGGTACCCTGATCTCAAATCAATCTTGGAAAACCAAGATGCCCCTTGCAACTGATCGAATAGATCATCGATCCTCGGTAACGGATAGCGGTTCTTAACTGTCACCTTGTTCAGCTCCCGGTAATTGATACACATCCGGTGTGAACCATCCTTCTTCTTGACGAACAGAATCGGTGCTCCCCACGGCGAGCTACTCGGCCGAATAAATCCCTTCCCCAACAACTCTTGAAGTTGCGAGGACAATTCTTGCATCTCTGGAGGTGCAAGACGATAAGGCACCTTCGCAATAGGCGCAGCCCCTGGAACTAGATCGATACCAAACTCTACTTGCCTCGCAGGAGGTACTCCCGGCAAATCCTCGGGAAAAACATCTGGGAACTCGCGCACCACTGGAACCTCCTTCAGTGTCTTCGGTCTCTCGGAACTCTCCCGCGTATCCATCACATATGCCACAAAACCATTACATCCCCGCTGCAGGCATTGTCTCGCCCTAGCGGCCGAACAAAAAGCTGCTCCTGAACGGGTACCCTCGCCGTATACCGTAAGAACTCCCCCACTAGGGTCTCGTATAGTCACCAGCTGACGCTCGCAGTCGATGACAGCGCTGAATCGGCTCAACCAGTCCATGCCTACAATGACACAGACATCCCCCATCGCAATAGGAATGAGGTCAATCGGAAACGCGACCCCGAAGATCTCTAGCACACATCCCCGAAGAACCTCCGTAGCACAAATCACCCTCTCAGCCGCAATAGAAACGCTCAAAGGCCGCCTTAACGGCTCACGACTAATGTCGATGTGCTGACTAAAAGCTAACGATACAAACGATCTACTCGCACCCGAATCAAATAACACTAGAGCAGGCATAGAGTTCACAAGGAAAGTACCTACACATACATTAACATAAGCATAGCATTTCGACCTTTAAGTACATACGTGAATGATAACATACCTGCCACAACATCGGGTGCAGCGCGGACTTCCTCCGCAGTCAACTGAAAGGCCCTCCCGCGAGCCCTCGGGGCCTCGACCTTCGCCGGTCGGGTCTCAGTAGTCCGGGTAGTAGGTGTAGTTCCCTGACGAAGTTGCGGACACTCGGCCTTCCGATGGCCTGTCTGATTGCAATGAAAGCAAACCATAAACCCCTTAGGGCAATCCCTGGCAATATGTCCCTCCTTGCCACACTTGTAGCAACCACCAGCTCGACACACCCCCTCGTGACTCTTGCCGCACTTCGCGCAAGTGCGACCCTTCGGACCTCCCATCCTCGAATCAGCGAACTTAGTCCGCTTGGTTGCCGGCTGAGACTGAGCCGGCCGTCGATCCACCTGCCGAGACTCAGCCTCCTCCCTCGCTTGAGTCTCCAACTCGATCTCGCGCTTCCTGGCGTTCGCCTGAAGCTCAGTGAAAGTACGATAGGTGGAGTTTGACACAAACTCCCAGATCTCCCTCTTCAAAACACCCAAATAGCGGCTCATCCGCGACTGCTCCGTAGATACCAGCTCGGGGCAGAACATTGCCCTCTCATGAAACTTCCGTGTGATCACTGCCACGGAATCAGTACCCTGCTTAAGGGTCAAGAACTCCTGAATCAATCGCTCCCTCTCTACCGGGGGAACGTACTCGTCCCTGAACATCTCCGTAAACCTCTCCCATGTCACCGCCGAAATCTCTGCCTGAGTGAAGTTCGCCGTCACGAACTTCCACCAATCCTTCGCTCCCAGACGGAGCTGGTTCAAGGCGAACCGTACCCTCAAGTGCTCCGGGCATGAACAAGTATAGAAGCACCCCTCGATGTCGGCGATCCACCTCATAGCTGCAATCGGATCCTGCGTCCCATCAAATTCAGGGGGTTTCGTGTTGCTGAATTCCCTGAATAGTAATGAATCACCCCCTTGCGGCCTAACAGCAGCCACAGCTGCGGTAGCGGCAGCAACTGCAGCGTCAGTAAGTGCGGCGTACCGCTCCTCAAACTCCTCCATCAGCGTGGTCTTAATAGACCCAAACATCTCCGGGATCTCAGCCCGGACCGCCGCAGCTACCTCTTCCTGAATAATCTGACGAATCTCCTCGTCACTCGCCCCGCTTGAACTCGCCCCATTGCGTGTGATGACCATGATGTCTCTGAAATACAACATAAAATCATCAGAGACTCCACCAAGTACAATGGTACTCGATACGCGCCCTACTCAGTCTCCGATTTCCAAGGATTCTTACTTGGGTCTTCCACTAATCCGGTGTCTTCGGTAGTACGGGCCCAATACTACCGACCACACCGTATCAGTATTCGTCCCAAGTCTTCCTCCCCAACTCCCGAATAATGAGTACTCTACCTCTAGTATGCACTATCTTCTTGTATGCTGCCAAACATCCCATATAAGCGATCTCCCTAGACAAGGCATCACAAAACAGGCCATTCTAGTCCTATCATGTATACCTAGTCTTCTAGCATGCATATCAATTCATAATTCAGTGCATTAATATAACATTGTAAGGTATTCTGGGGATCTTTACCGTTCGGGCGCTGGCTGCTCGTACACACTGCTCCATCCTTGTTTTACCGCCTTACCATTTATAAAATGTTGTGTCCTGATTATTTAAAAAAAGTTTTTCCTCAAATCCCCGGTCTGAGTTCAGTTGCACCCAAAAGTACACCCGAATCCCTCAAACCAAGGCTCTGATACCAATTGTAACAGCTCAAATTTTCAAATAGATTTTTCATTTAAAACAAAACATCATTATTCGACAAAAGAGTTTATTCCAAGTTTATTGCAAAAGTATAAATAATAAATCTCCAAGATCTTCAACAATGGCAGTGTGTACGTGTCATGCCGGCGCCTTCCCACGGTCATCACTAGTACCTGAAAAACATAAACACAACTAGTAAGCATAAATGCTTAGTGAGTTCCCCAGTATACGACTTACCCACATACGCCTTCCGGCCCGGACCTTTCGGTCCACATAACATTGCCTTCCGGCCCGTAACATAATCGCCTTCCGGCCCGTAACATATCGCCTTCCGGCCCGTATTAAATTGCCTTCCGGCCCATAGTAATTTTGCATTCCGTCCCATAATAGAATAAAACATAACACACGTAACATAACGCACATAACACATAAGTCATACATCATACCGTTCTTTCTATCACATAAAGTCTCGCCTTCCGGCCCGTATAAGCATACATCACATATAAGCATACATCACATATAAAGCATCTACCTCTCTAGACATAGCATAAATATAACACATACGACCTTCCGGTCACGCAGTCAAACCCTTCCGGGTGAAGTATAGTGAGAAGACTCACCTCGTAGTATGCAAGCTATAAACCCTTCGAGCTACTCGCACTCGATCCGCTAATCCGCAGGTTCCCTATAATACCACATACCTTTATTAATGATCTCATCAAACAAGACAACTGATCCTACTAAGTTACATACAGGTCAACGGTCAATCTTGACCGGACTCGTCGAGTGCAAAGGGCAACTCGGCGAGTATAGACACCACGACTCCACTCGCCGAGTCTAAAGAACGACTCGACGAGTTCTAGTAGATCTTCAAGCTACTCGCCGAGTCTGAAGAACAACTCGGCGAGTCCTAGTGAATCTTCAAGCTACTCGCCGAGTCTGAAGAACAAGTCGGCGAGTCCTAGCCATGCAGTCAATCCGCTGCCTCCTGTATTTCGCATGATTTCGAAGTATAAAGATATGGGGCTTCCTGGACTTTCACATACACTATTACAGGGGTTTTTAAACACTTGCAACAACACTATAATCTAACAATTCCTTAAATGGGTTTCCTAAACCCTAAATTCGCATACAACGTAAAAGCTACAGATTATGATCCGAAGATTACCTGGAAACGTGTTCCCTGTGTCCCCAACCTCCAGTACTCGACTCCTTGGACTTCCTTTGATCACCACCTTGCCTCTCCTTGCCTAACAATCTCTTCAAGCTTCCTCTAGCCCTCACTCTTGCTCCAGATGCCCACAAACTCCCAAGGTATCTTCAATCGGCCAAAAAGACGCGACATGACGGCCATAAGATCATTATATACGATTCAGAATCGAAACGGCTAGGGTTCAGCCGAACAGCGTCGACTCGCCGAGTCCCTATTGGACTCGTCGAGTCCAGTCGCGTATCTGCGACCAAGACCATGGCCCTACTCGGCGAGTCATGCACCAACTCGCCGAGTCCCCTCCTAAATGTGCCCCAAAAATAATTTAAAGGAATACCTGAAATTCCGGGCTGTTACAGAGCTGCTAAGCAAGGGTCTCATCAGACCAAGCTTCTCACCATGGGGAGCACCGGTCCTATTCGTGAAATAGAAGGACGGATGTTTTCGCATGTGCATCGATTACCGGGAGCTGAACAAACTCACAATCAAGAACCGATATCCCCTTCCACGCATAGACGATCTGTTCGACCAACTACAGGGAGCGAGCTACTTCTCAAAGACCGACCTAAGATCTGGTTATCACCAACTACGAGTACTGGAAGGAGACATCCCCAAAACGGCTTTCCGAACACGCTATGGTCAATACGAGTTTGTAGTAATGCCCTTCGGATTGACAAATGCTCTAGCGGTGTTCATGGGCTTGACGAACCGAGTATGTCATCCCTTCCTGGAAAAAATTGTGATCTTGTTCATAGATGATATACTCATCTATTCTAGAAGCCAGGAAGAACACAACTATCACCTCCACCAAGTTTTGGAAACACTGAGGGCAGAGAAGCTGTACGCAAAATTTTTAAAGTGCGAATTTTGGATTCGGGAGGTGGATTTCCTAGGACACGTAGTAAGCGAGGAGGGAATACATGTGGATCCTTCGAAGATCAAGGCAATAGAGAGTTGGACGACTCCAAGAACCCCTACAGAAATCCGACAATTTTTGGGACTCGCCGGGTATTACCGAAGGTTCATACAAATTTCTCCAAGATTGCCAAGCCACTCACCACCCTAACTAAGAAGAATGTGACCTTCGACTGCGGAGAAAAACAAGACACCGCGTTTCAAACGCTAAAGCGAGCATTATGTAGTGCGCCTATCCTAACCTTACCAGAAGGAACGGAGGACTTCGTGGTCTATTGTGATGCATCAAACCAAGGACCTGGGTGTGTCCTGATGCAACGAGGGAATGTCATCGCCTACGCCTCAAGGCAATTAAAGACGCACGAAGTGAACTATACAACACACGATCTTGAGCTAGGAGCAGTCGTCTTCGCTCTAAAGATATGGAGACACTACCTCTACGGCACAAAATGTACGATCTTCATTGACCATAAAAGCCTCCAACATATCATCAACCAGAATGAACTCAACATGAGACAAAGACGGTGGGTAGAACTGCTAAATGATTATGAATGCGAGATTCGGTATCATCCCAGAAAGGCTAACGTGGTGGCCGATGCACTCAGCCAGAAGGAATACTCGGGCCGCAAAATGAAGTCTTTAACCATGACAATCCATTCACACCTGTCCACAAAAATCAAGGAAGCTCAAATAGAAGCCTTAACATCTGAGAATGTGGCAGGGGAAGCCCTAAGGGGAATGGATAAGAAGCTTGAAGTCAAGAATGATGGAGTTCATTACTTCATGGGTAGGATTTGGACACCGAAAGTTGTCATGAATGAAGCCCATAAGACACGATACTCCCTACACCCCAGCTCCGATAAAATGTATCTCAACCCCAAGAAGTTGTACTGGTTCATGAAAGTCGAAATTGCTACCTACGTAAGTAAATGTCTGACGTGCGCTAAGGTCAAAGTAGAATACCAAAAGCCCTCAGGATTGTTGCAACAACTAGAAATACCGAATGGAAGTGGGAACGTATAACCATGGATTTCGTAACGGACGGCAAGTGGACTCGACACCATCTGGGTGATCGTCGACAAGTTAACTAAATCAGCGCACTTCCTACCGATCAAGGAGACGGATAAATTGGAGAGGCTAACTAGGACGTACCTCAGAGAAATTGTACGACTACATGGTGTGCCCATATGCATTATATCGGACTGAGATAGTAGATTCACCTCAAGGTTCTGGCAGTCACTACAAAAAGCTCTAGGAACAACACTAGACATGAGTACCGCTTATCACCCACAAACTAACGGCCAGAGTGAGAGAACCATACAAACCCTAGAAGATATGTTGAGATCTTGCGTAATCGATTTTGGAAAAGCTTGGGACACCCATCTCCCCTTTGTCGAGTTCTCGTACAACAATAGCTACCACACTAGTATCAAGGCTGCCCCATTCGAAACCCTTTACGGCCGTAAATGCAGATCACCTGTATGCTGGGCTGAAGTGGGGGACACACAACTAGCAAGAGGACAAGCAGCAGACCACACGCTCACTGGAGCAGAAATCATAAGGGAAACTACGGAGAAGATTTTTCAGATTTGGGAACGTCTGAAGGCGTCAAGGGACAGACAAAAGAGTTACGCGGATAAAAGACGAAAACCCTTGGAATTCCAGGTTGGAGATCGAGTCCTACTAAAAGTCTCACCCTGGAAGGGGTTAATACGCTTCGGAAAGCGTGGGAAACGAAACCCAAGATACATCGGACCATTCGAGATCCTTGCCAGTAGCGTACAAACTTCGATTACCTTAGGAGCTCCACAACGTACACCCTACCTTTCACGTATCAAACCTAAAGAAGTGCTTGTCCGATGAGACCCTTGTCATCCCGCTTGACGAAATTGCAATAAATGATAATCTCCAATTCGTGGAAGAACCAGTAGAGATCATGCACCGGGAAATAAAAAGGACTAAACAAAGTCGCATACCTATTGTAAAGGTCCGCTGGAACGCCAAGCGAGGACCTGAATACACCTGCGAACGCGAGGATCAGATAAAACAAAAGTATCTGCATCTTTTTCCTAACCTGTAAACTCTATCTTAGATTAAATTTCGGGACGAAATTCCCCTAACGGGGGGATGATGTGACAACCCGATATTTTTCCAAAAGCAGTGTAACGCTCGAAAGTCAAATACAACGAAAACTATTTGGAATCAATTAAATTAACCTAAAAAATAAAGTGTTCAAATATCTAAGTTGGGATACATCAAATGTTAGATATCTTGCCAAGGTTTCCAAAAACCTAAATAACATTCAAAACCGGGTTATATTAAAGAAATTATAACCACTCGTATATTTACGACACACCGTTAAAACGTTATTTAACGTAAAAAGTGAAATCTCAATAAAATGCATTTTAGCCTTAAGTATCTAAACAAAAGTCATAGATTTCGTTAAATGGTAAGCGTGCATAAAAAGATCGCTCAAATTGGACCTCATATGTAGAAGTTACGAATTTCCTAAGTTTTGTAACAGTAGTAGAGGGCTAAAAACTCGAATTGAAGATTGAGTGTTATTTATCTATCGCCACCAAAACGAAAGTTGAAGGCCTCCTCAGTAGGAGTAAAATGATAAAAACACAAACGAAAACCGACGTTGAATAAAGAAACTATAAATTTTTAACGGAATTTAGCAGTCCCAGCCTATTAACAATATACCATTAAAAATAAATTCAAAACTAGCCAACGGAGTCTAAATGAAAGTTGTAGAGTATAATCTCACCTACGCATGGATATAAAGAACGCGAAAAACAGAGCCTGTACGCGAATGTTACGGAATTTAGAAATGGAAGACTGGATTACGCCTGCGTAATCCAAGTGTACGCCCCACATACTAGGCCCAGTGTCAAATCGCATCGGCTCGAGTGCTCTACGCTAGCTAGACCAGAGTCGTAAGTCATGATGCATTTTTCCGCCCTGCGTAACCGAAGTACGCCCCGCATACCGAGTACGCCCAGCGTACTCCGATAGTACGCCCCGCATACGTGGATCCTCCAGCCGATAAATAGAGGTTGAGCTACGGGTTTTTGCACACTTTCTCAAACTCCCAATCACCCTCTCATACTTTCAAGCTCCAAAGATCATCTCGACGCCCTCGGTTTCCGTACCCGAGTCCCCGATGAAAGATCTACGCTTCCGAGATCCCCGAAGACGCAGCTTTCTGCGGTCGAAGTTCTGATCAACTCTAGCCTCTCTCTCTTCGAACCAAACGAGTGAGTTCATACCCCTACCTTTCAATTCTTTTCTTGTTTTAGGGGGGAAATACAAGTACATTACACGTTAAAGTATCATTTTATAAACACAAATGTAATATCTATCTTATAGAATATCGATACAAACATCTTTATGTATAATGGGTTAGTACATCCCCAAACTATTTTCACCAGATACAACATACTTTCTGAAAAACTATAATGGGTATAGTTAGTAGGTCAATCGTACATTTTTACATATACATCTTGATAAACGAAATACCTTTAAAAGAAGTAAAGTCAGTCTTATTGTAAATCTATTTATACTAAGCAACGTAAGATATTCAAACTTCAACGTACTCTTATTTATGCATTTCAAGCCCTGTATTATATACTATAATCTCTTGGAGGGAGAGTGTGATACTGTGACAACCCGAAATTTCCATTCTGTACAAACTATATCACTTCAATAGAAGTTGTAGCAGTCACAGTTAATTTTCAGACTTTTCACGTAAGTTTGAGAAATTCAGGGTTTACACTTCAGGAAATATCAGGAGAGTGTGTGCACTTAGGGTTTGGTGCAACACCGTTATTCCAACACTCTAATTTATTAGGGATCATTTCAGGAATAAAAATATTTTCTGCCAAAATATTTCAGGACTATAAATAGTTTTCTGAACTAAATTAATTCATTATTCACATTTCTGACTAGAGAAAAGCCATTTTCTCTCTGACGGATCTTCGGGTTTTTATACCAAAACGTGAGTCACTCTTTCTAGTAGTGTTATAATACATATTAGATGCTCATAACATGATTTAGATGGCTAAATCATGAGATCTAGGAGTTTACTCCCCAAGGTGTTCTTAGGCGGTAAACTCCCGAAACAAGGCCAAAACCGACATTGATGCTTGAATAAGGCCTTAGGACATTAGGTAAACACATTAGGGACATGAAATCACACACAAAACCACCCAAGATTGGGAGTTTACGGCCAGAACTCTCTTAGGCCGTAAACTCCATTTCAAAGGCCTAAATGGTGGTTTTTGGACTAAAGGACTTTAAGGCTTGCATCTAGGTTAATTCCCCAAGTAGCTTAAGGTCTTAAACACTTCAAATGACACAAAAGAAAGTGAGTTTACGGCCCATAACTCTCCTAGGCCGTAAACTCCATGTAAATGGTCCCAAATGATGTTTTCATGACACCTAAGGTCCTAGCCCTTCACAAGAAATTGTACCCACTAAATGGAAGGACCAAACCACACCAAAATCACATGAACAAGTGAGTTTACGGCCAAGGCATAGTTCTTGGGCCGTAAACTCCTATAAAGGGCACTAAGTGGTGCCTAATGCCTTCATATGCTAGGATTAAAAGTCTAGAACACATCCCACTAGTACAAGAGGCTTGAAATCAACCAAGGAATCACCCCAAGGGAGTTTACGGCCGTAAACTCCAAAGGGAAATGTCCTTTAGGCCGTGAACTCCTATTTGGAGTACTTCTAGGCCTTAAACCCTTCCAAGAACATAGTCACAAGGTTAGAATAATTCTAGAAAGCATATTGGACTTCAAAACACACCAAACACACATGTTTGGGAGTTTACGACGGTAAACTCCATAGTTTACAACCGTAAACTCCATGTGTGATGGTTTAGAGAGAGTACACTCTCATATGGGGTCCTCTGGAAACCCTAAACTCAAGTACCCTGTCCCACAATAGCTTAGATGAAGTCCTTACGACTTAAAACACTTACATAAAGTGTTATCTATATCTAAGATGTACTAAACTTTATCCATTAGCCTTTGGTGTCTAATTGAGTGCATATATGTGTGATTATATGTTCATTAGGATCGTAGTGTGTGCACAAGTCCTCGCTTGACACCTAGCCATCCGATACCATTCAATTCATTCCAATCACCCACTACAGGTGAGTTCATACCCCGTAATCAATGTTTTAAAGGATTTTAAATGCTTTAATGGGGGGAATACAAGTAGAAACAAACATGTTAGTAAATCAGTTTTATGTATTTTATAACTATGTTTTCACTCAGTAGATTTCGCATATTTCAAAGGAAGTCACGTGAAAGGGTTTTCTATCTTAAAATACTTAGACAACAGAAGTATTAGTTTTGAATTGTATAATGACTTTAAGTCACTTTACATTATTGTTCAAAGCTCCTAGATACCTTGCATAAACCTACTTGAACAACAATATACTTTCTAGGTTAACTATCATAGGGATAGTCAGAGAATATCAAACAAGAGTCAGTTCATTCATGAGTCTATACTAATGCCTTATATGATACATGATTACACGTACTTAGGGTTCTATGATACATGAATATGTTTACATATACTTACCTGTTACATGAACACACTTACATGAATTCTAGACAGGGACACTTCTTAGTACGTACATTATTTGTACTTACTTATCTTGGATACTTGAACTAGATCTAAGAGGATGATTTATTAGTATTTACTGTATAAATTGTCTTTCCTATTTCCGTTCGAGGGGATGTTTTCAGCGGGACTTACCATTCCAAATCTCACTGATTAGCGCCAGTGAGAGATAACGTTTACGGATGTCTAAGGTAGTCATTTGTTTTGTGGTCAGTGACGGGACTAACTATCCCTCCGCCCGCTGTTGCAACAGTGGACGAGATGTGAATCTTCGGAGGATCATTAAGTTGACGATCTACGTCAAGAGATCGATGCAGGGACTAACCCTCCTTCCATCCTGCTGCTGCTACAGGGGATGAGGGGACACTCTTCGGATGTTCCTCAGGGTCTAACTTTCGTTTCATGCGATGTAGTGTTGGTCTTAGTACCCAGTGACAATACTTACCATATCATATTTTTCCTGTTTACTTTATTTTGTGATATCTTTCACACAAACGATGAGTTAGACTAAGCACTTTTAGTACTAGTCTACACAAAGGAAAAATACTTCATACATACAAAACATTCGAGTCTTGGTAGAAGACTGCATTTCACATATACAAAACATTCGAGTCTTGGTAGAGGACTACACTTCATTTATACAAAACATTTGGGTCTTGGTAGAAGACTACACTTCATACTTATAGAAAATAAGGGTTTTTCTAGGGATTTCATACTTACCTCAACATTTTCACGTAAAGGTTTTGCATGGCATTCATAGCAGGTTTTCACAAACAAAGCAATGACACTTATATACTTATGAACTCACCAGCTTTAAAGCTGATACTCTCTTTCAAAATAACTTGTATTCTCAGGTCGCCAGTAGACAGGTACGGAGGACAGGTTGTGAGAAGACGCAGCAGACAAGTCTCGTCTTTTATTTTGATTGTACATTTTTGGTGTCTTATTACAATGAAAGAACACACATGTATAAAACTTTACTTATAATGCAATGGATGATGTTGTTGCTTGTTTATTATATTACACTGTTGTGATACTGTACATGACGTCCTCCACCCCTGAACATTCCGCCGTTCGTGGTTTTGGGGTGTGACAAATTGGTATCAGAGCAATGTTTATAGTGAATTAAGTATATCAACCCATAAAAGATAT
This sequence comes from Lactuca saligna, assembly GCF_052625555.1. Classification (NCBI taxonomy): domain Eukaryota; kingdom Viridiplantae; phylum Streptophyta; class Magnoliopsida; order Asterales; family Asteraceae; genus Lactuca; species Lactuca saligna. The sequence continues at coordinate 245,032,495 of NC_136420.1, read as the reverse complement.
ACTAACTATAAATACATGGGATTAAAACACTCTGTTTAAGAGTTATACTTTTAAATAATAAAATATTTAACAAAGTATACGTGCCTGCATTCATACTAAAACCAGTGTCACAACGACAAGAACAAAAGTATTACGATTGTTGAACATCACAAGTGAGCCTGGGGATGTATAGTCAGTCTTGGGAATAGCATAGCCTGATCAACTATGCTAGTCTGAAGAGTGAATAGCATATGCCCAAGAATGGTTGTGAAGTGGCAACAAGTCTAAAAACTTACCAACACAACCATCAAGAAATACCATATGGGTATTTGATCTTACTGTAATTATCTTAGTTAGTTCGTCTATTTAAGCTATTTCTTATATCCCTTTTCTCCCGTAGATTAAGATGGCTGGATTTCCCCACGGCGATCCGTACTTTCCGAACCAAGGCAATACTGGTTGGCTAGAGGCAGAGCCAGAAGATGATCACCCAATCCCTTTGGATGATCACCATGCTGAGGGCTTTTCCGATAATTCCGACTCGGAGCCGGAAGTCAACAACCTACCCCCAGCTGCTCAAAACCCAAACCTAAATCCTCGCCCTGTGTTTCAAGGACCCACACCCTTGTGGGCCATTAACTTGATTGAATGGAGTCAGGAACAAGGTCAACCCATTCCCTACAATGGAGACCGAAGTTTCTACAACCTCACTGAAGGAGGTTCTGCTGATAGAGTACTACCAATCATGGTGCGTAGGATTTCTCGGAACGCGATCATGACTCAAGCGGCTATCAATCAAGTCTTGGAAGTTGACGCTAACTCTGGTGTTAACACTGTCCATATTCGCCAACTAGAGTCGGCTCATGAAAGGACTCTGGCCCGGAATGCAAATCTGCAAAGAGAACTTTCTGAAATCCGAGCTGAAGTTAGAGAACTTCGTGCTCAACAAGCAAGGTCGGACAGGCGTATAAGGGACATCGAACGTCTACTGTCGAGATCAAGGACTCATGCTAGTAGTTCTCGTTGCCGATAGAGTATCGTTATCTCATCTTTTGGATATAACCTAGTTTATGTAAAACTTTGGTCTAATTTCCTACCTGTATAAATCTTAGACCTGTTAGGTCATGGTCGAGTCTTAAGTCTGTCAAAGTTTTCCAGCTTGGTTGATGTAAGGCCTACTTTTAGGCCATTTTTCCCGAACTTATTACATCTGTAATTCCAGTATTCTTGACAGATATCTAATCATATGGAAATTATTATCCAAATGCTGTCACTTTCAGTTAGTTATTCTATTCATTCTGTTGTTGGACTATGGGGAGTTAGTCCATGGGACACATTCATAAATCGTTTATTCTTATCCTTGTCGTCATCTTTTAAACGTATAGTTAAAGATGCCTCCATGCAGAAGTACAAGGCGTAATCCAATCAACGAAACACCGATACCACCACCTCCTCCACCACCACAACCACAAACTCAACCTCCTCTACCACCTAACCCCTTTGATGCCAACATGTTCCAGGCAGCTTTCACAGCAGCAGTTGCAGCTGCTGTGTCAGCAATCAACACTCCTGCCCCTAGTGGATCAGGAACAGGTGCACCACCCTCAAACCACGGCGAAAGCCATGGACACCCTAGGGAATGCACCTACAAAGATTTCACGAACGCCAAACCCCGCAGCTTCAATGGTACTGGTGGGGTTATGGTGTTAAGGTAGTGGATTGAAAAGATGGAATCTGTCTTTGAAATCTGCGCGTGCCAGGAAAACAACAAGGTCAAGTTTGCAGCTTGTACCTTCGCCGATAGGGCACTAACATGGTGGAACGGCCATGTTAAATCCCTAACCCTGGTGGTGGCGTATTCCATCAACTGGGAACACTTGAAGGACATGCTGATGAGGGAGTATTGCCCTCGGGGAGAAGTACAAAAACTCGAGCAGGAACTCTGGAACCTGCAAATGGTTGGATCCGACATAGGAACCTACACGAATAGGTTCTGTGATTTGGCAAACTTATGCCCCGACATGGTTGCTTCCCAGAGCAAAAAGATAGAAAGATATATCTGGGGACTGTCGCCCCAGATCCAGTCAAGTGTGATCGCTTCCAGGCCTATTACCTTCGATAGCGCCAAGGAACTAGCACAATCCCTCATCGATCACAGGAAACCCCAGATCACGTCAATCCCTACACCTGTACCACAAAAGTCCAACCCCGACTACCACAAGAAGGGGTGGAATAAGAGGAAAAGAGGAGCTCTGCAAGGATCCTCCAATAAGCAACAACTTGTGGCGATCAATGCTGCCACAGTTACTCTTGTTGCCCCTGCCAACCTCTTACCAGCAAGGACATATGCTGGAACCCTCCCGAAGTGCACCAAGTGCAACTTCCATCACCTTGGACCTTGCAGAGAGATGCATTGCTCTAACTGCAACAAGAAGGGACATACCGTCCGCTTCTGCAAAATTCCAACAGCTCAAGCTGCTCAAGTTCCTAACGCCAGTATGGGCCAAGCTTGCTACGGATGTGGCGAGGTGGGCCATTACAAGAGGAACTGCCCTAAAGCGGGGATGACTGGAGGAGTGGGAAGAGTTATGGCCTTAGGTCACGAGGAAGCAGTAGCTGATCCTACGATAGTTACCGGTACGTTCCTCCTCGATAACTCATATGCTTGCATACTTTTCGATAGTGGAGCCGAGAATAGTTTTGTAAGTCACAAATTTGCACACCTGCTTAAACAAAAACCATGCGCATTAGAAAATTCATTCACGGTAGAAATGGCTAACGGGAAAACAGAGAGTACAAACTGCATATACGTAGGTTGTACCTTAACTTTAGATGGCCATACTTTCAAGATAGATCTCATGCCAGTCACAATTAAATGTTTCAACGTTATCATCAGTATGGATTGGTTGAGTCTTCTCCGCGCCGATATCCTGTGCTTTGAAAAAGCAGTCCGTCTTAACCTTCCTAACAACGAAACCTTAACTATCTACGGCGACAAACCTAGTACGAACCTTCGTATCATTTCGTGCATTCAAGCCCAGAAGTGCTTGCGAAAGGAATATCATGCATTCCTAGCACACGTCGTCGATACCAGTCAAGAACTGCAAGACATCCAGAAAATTCCAGAAGTACGCGATTTTCCCGACATATTCCCAGAAGAACTTCCCGGTTTGCCACCACAACGCTAAGTCGAGTTCAGAATCGACTTAGCGCCAGGAGCTACACCAGTAGCCAAATCTCCTTATCGTTTAGCACCGGCCGAGATGCAGGAACTTTCCAGTCAAATTAACGAACTTCTCAAGAAGGGATTCATTCGACCAAGTTTCTCACCATGGGGAGCCCCGGTCTTGTTCGTCAAGAAGAAAGATGGATCGTTTCGCATGTGCATCGACTATAGAGAACTCAACAAACTTACCCTTAAAAATCGTTACCCCTTGCCCCGCATTGACGATTTGTTTGATCAACTTCAAGGAGCCAACTACTTCTCAAAGATTGATCTGCGATCCGGATATCACCAACTACGAGTGTTAGAGGAGGATGTTCCCAAGACAGCCTTCCGAACTCGTTATGGGCACTACAAGTTTGTAGTGATGCCATTCGGATTAACTAACGCGCCCGCAGTATTCATGGATCTGATGAATAGGGTGTGTCGTCCTTACTTGGATCAGTTCGTCATCGTCTTCATTGATGACATACTCATCTACTCTCGAAGTAAGGAGGAACATAGTCAACATCTCCGTAAAATCCTAGAAACACTACGAGCGGAGAAGCTCTACACGAAGTTCTCGAAGTGCGAATTTTGGATTCGACGAGTCGAATTTTTGGGCCATGTGGTTAGCGAAGAAGGTATACATGTGGACCCCTCCAAGATTAAGGCCATTGAGAACTGGTCAGCACCAAAGACACCTACTGAAATTCGTCAATTTCTAGGTCTAGCTGGCTACTATCGCAGGTTCATTCAGAACTTCTCCAGCATAGCGAAACCTCTTACAATCCTGACCCAGAAAGGCGTGGCCTTCGACTGGGAGGAGAAACAGGAAAGAGCGTTCCAAACACTCAAACAAGCCTTGTGCACCGCCCCGATACTATCCCTTCCCGAAGGAATAGAAGACTTCATTGTATATTGCGATGAATCAAACCAAGGACTCGGATGTGTTCTGATGCAGCGAGGTAAGGTTATAGCCTATGCCTCGAGACAGTTGAAGACACATGAGGTTAACTACACAACCCACGATCTCGAGCTAGGAGCGGTTGTGTTTGCTCTGAAGATCTGGCGACACTACCTATACGGTACCAAAAGCACGATCTTTACAGACCATAAAAGTCTACAGCACATCTTCGACCAGAAAGAGCTCAACATGAGACAACGACGGTGGGTCGAGCTACTTAGTGATTACGAATGCGAAATTCGTTATCATCCGGGTAAAGCCAATGTAGTAGCCGACGCCCTAAGTCGGAAAGAATATACTGGTCGTAGGGTCAAATCTTTGACTCTAACCATCCATTCGCACTTGTCCACACAAATAAAGGAGGCTCAGCTCGACGCTTTGAAACCTGAAAATGTGGCGGGTGAATCCCTTAGAGGGATGGATAAGAACTTGGAAGCTAAGGGTGGTAGAGCCTTATACCTCCTGGACCGGATCTGGACACCGAAACACGGTGGCTTCAGAGACTTGGTCATGACCGAAGCTCACAACACTCGTTATTCCGTCCACCCGGGTTCAGATAAGATGTATCTGGATCTTAAAAAGCTATACTGGTGGCCTAACATGAAAGCAGATATTACTACCTTCGTGTGTAAATACCTTACTTGCGCAAAGGTCAAAGTCGAATACCAGAAACCCTCCGGTCTTCTACAACAACCGGAGATACCAGAATGGAAGTGGGAGCGAATCACTATGGACTTCATAACCAAGTTACCCAAGACGACGGGTGGACTTGATTCCATATGGGTCATTGTCGATAGACTGACCAAGTCTGCACACTTCCTACCGATCAAAGAAACAGATAAGATGGAGAAACTTACCAGAACTTACATTAGGGAGATTGTAAGACTGCACGGTGTTCCTTTATCTATCATCTCAGACCGAGATAGTAGATTCACTTCGAGGTTCTGGCAGTCATTACAAAGTTCCCTAGGAACTAGGCTGGACATGAGTACAGCCTACCATCCACAGACCGACGGGCAAAGTGAGAGAACTATCCAAACCTTAGAAGATATGTTGCGCGCCTGTGTGATAGACTTTGGAAAAGCTTGGGATACTCACTTACCCCTTGTTGAATTTTCCTACAACAATAGTTATCACACGAGCATCAAGGCAGCCCCATTCGAGGCCCTCTATGGCCGAAAGTGCAGATCCCCTCTGTGCTGGGCTGAAGTGGGTGATACCCAGTTAGCTAAGGGACGAGTTCCCGAAAGCACTCTCACCGGTCCGGAGATCATTCGGGAAACGACAGAGAAGATCGTTCAAATTCTTGAACGACTAAAAGCCTCTAGAGACCGACAGAAAAGCTACGCCGACAAGCGTAGGAAACCATTGGAATTCCAGGTGGGCGATCGAGTCCTACTGAAAGTCTCACCCTGGAAGGGCGTGATACTCTTCGGAAAGCGTGGGAAGCTCAATCCAAGATACATAGGGCCTTTCGAGATTCTTGCGAGAATCGGCCCTGTAGCTTACAAACTTAATCTACCGCAAGAACTCAGTAACGTACATCCTACCTTCCACGTCTCGAACTTGAAAAAGTGTCTATCCGACGAGACTCTTGTTATTCCACTCGACGAGATCGAGATCAACGAGAGCCTCAATTTCGTGGAGGAACCAGTAGAGATCATGGACCGAGAGGTCAAGCAAACAAAACAGAGCCGTATCCCGATAGTGAAGGTGCGCTGGAACGCAAAGCATCGACCGGAATTCACTTGGGAACGTGAGGATCAGATGAAACTGAAATACCCTCACCTTTTTGCTTAGTTATTTGTAATTTCCTATTTGCTTACATCCTAATTTCGGGACGAAATTCCTTCTAACGGGGGGATGATGTGACAACCCGAAATTTCCATTCTATACAAACTATATCACTTCAATAGAAGTTGTAGCAGCCACAGTTAATTTTCAGACTTTTCACGTAAGTTTGAGAAATTCAGGGTTTACACTTCAGGAAATATCAGGAGAGTGTGTGCACCTAGGGTTTGGTGCAACACTGTTATTCCAACACTCTAATTTATTAGGGATCATTTTAGGAATAAAAATATTTTCTGCCAAAATATTTCAGGACTATAAATAGTTTTCTGAACTAAATTAATTCATTATTCACATTTCTGACTAGAGAAAAACCATTTTCTCTCTGACGGATCTTCGGGTTTTTATACCAAAACGTGAGTCACTCTTTCTACTAGTGTTATAATACATATTAGATGCTCATAACATGATTTAGATGGCTAAATCATGAGATCTAGGAGTTTACTCCCCAAGGTGTTCTTGGGCGGTAAACTCCCGAAACAAGGCCAAAATCGACATTGATGCTTGAATAAGGCCTTAGGACATTAGGTAAACACATTAGGGACATGAAATCACACACAAAACCACCCAAGATTGGGAGTTTACGGCCAAAACTCTCTTAGGCCGTAAACTCCATTTCAAAGGCCTAAATGGTGGTTTTTGGACTAAAGGACTTTAAGGCTTGCATCTAGGTTAATTCCCCAAGTAGCTTAAGGTCTTAAACACTTCAAATGACACAAAAGAAAGTGAGTTTACGGCCCATAACTCTCCTAGGCCGTAAACTCCATGTAAATGGTCCCAAATGATGTTTTCATGACACCTAAGGTCCTAGCCCTTCACAAGAAATTGTACCCACTAAATGGAAGGACCAAACCACACCAAAATCACATGAACAAGTGAGTTTACGGCCAAGGCATAGTTCTTGGGCCGTAAACTCCTATAAAGGGCACTAAGTGGTGCCTAATGCCTTCATATGCTAGGATTAAAAGTCTAGAACACATCCCACTAGTACAAGAGGCTTGAAATCAACCAAGGAATCACCCCAAGGGAGTTTACGGCCGTAAACTCCAAAGGAAAATGTCCTTTAGGCCGTGAACTCCTATTTGGAGTACTTCTAGGCCTTAAACCCTTCCAAGAACATAGTCACAAGGTTAGAATAATTCTAGAAAGCATATTGGACTTCAAAACACACCAAACACACATGTTTGGGAGTTTACGGCTGTAAACTCCATAGTTTACAACCGTAAACTCCATGTGTGATGGTTTAGAGAGAGTACACTCTCATATGGGGTCCTCTGGAAACCCTAAACTCAAGTACCCTGTCCCACAATAGCTTAGATGAAGTCCTTATGGCTTAAAACACTTACATAAAGTGTTATCTATATCTAAGATGTACTAAACTTTATCCATTAGCCTTTGGTGTCTAATTGAGTGCATATATGTGTGATTATATGTTCATTAGGATCGTAGTGTGTGCACAAGTCCTCGCTTGACACCTAGCCATCCGATACCGTTCAATTCATTCCAATCACCCACTACAGGTGAGTTCATACCCCGTAATCAATGTTTTAAAGGATTTTAAATGCTTTAATGGGGGGGGGGGGAATACAAGTAGAAACAAACATGTTATTAAATCAGTTTTATGTATTTTATAACTATGTTTTCACTCAGTAGATTTCGCATATTTCAAAGGAAGTCACGTGAAAGGGTTTTCTATCTTAAAATACTTAGACAACAGAAGTATTAGTTTTGAATTGTATAATGACTTTAAGTCACTTTACATTATTGTTCAAAGCTCCTAGATACCTTGCATAAACCTACTTGAACAACAATATACTTTCTAGGTTAACTATCATAGGGATAGTCAGAGAATATCAAACAAGAGTCAGTTCATTCATGAGTCTATACTAATGCCTTATATGATACATGATTACACGTACTTAGGGTTCTATGATACATGAATATGTTTACATATACTTACCTGTTACATGAACACACTTACATGAATTCTAGACAGGGACACTTCTTAGTACGTACATTATTTGTACTTACTTATCTTGGATACTTGAACTAGATCTAAGAGGATGATTTATTAGTATTTACTGTATAAATTGTCTTTCCTATTTCCGTTCGAGGGGATGTTTTCAGCGGGACTTACCATTCCAAATCTCACTGATTAGCGCCAGTGAGAGATAACGTTTACGGATGTCTAAGGTAGTCATTTGTTTTGTGGTCAGTGACGGGACTAACTATCCCTCCGCCCGCTGTTGCAACAGTGGACGAGATGTGAATCTTCGGAGGATCATTAAGTTGACGATCTACGTCAAGAGATCGATGCAGGGACTAACCCTCCTTCCATCCTGCTGCTGCTACAGGGGATGAGGGGACACTCTTCGGATGTTCCTCAGGGTCTAACTTTCGTTTCATGCGATGTAGTGTTGGTCTTAGTACCCAGTGACAATACTTACCATATCATATTTTTCCTGTTTACTTTATTTTGTGATATCTTTCACACAAACGATGAGTTAGACTAAGCACTTTTAGTACTAGTCTACACAAAGGAAAAATACTTCATACATACAAAACATTCGAGTCTTGGTAGAAGACTGCATTTCACATATACAAAACATTCGAGTCTTGGTAGAGGACTACACTTCATTTATACAAAACATTTGGGTCTTGGTAGAAGACTACACTTCATACTTATAGAAAATAAGGGTTTTTCTAGGGATTTCATACTTACCTCAACATTTTCACGTAAAGGTTTTGCATGGCATTCATAGCAGGTTTTCACAAACAAAGCAATGACACTTATATACTTATGAACTCACCAGCTTTAAAGCTGATACTCTCTTTCAAAATAACTTGTATTCTCAGGTCGCCAGTAGACAGGTACGGAGGACAGGTTGTGAGAAGACGCAGCAGACAAGTCTCGTCTTTTATTTTGATTGTACATTTTTGGTGTCTTATTACAATGAAAGAACACACATGTATAAAACTTTACTTATAATGCAATGGATGATGTTGTTGCTTGTTTATTATATTACACTGTTGTGATACTGTACATGACGTCCTCCACCCCTGAACATTCCGCCGTTCATGGTTTTGGGGTGTGACAGATACTTGTGTATAGATCTATACGAGATTGACAACCCCGCACCTAAGCTGTTAGCTACAGTTAGACCAGCAGGTCTGGGGTGACAAATGTCATAACACTACAACACCTGAAGAATGTTGTTACAGGCATTCAATGTCAATAGTATGGTTATAAAACTCTCATGAAAGTATAAAAACAAGCTTGATTTACGAGATTCGTATATGCATTCAGTTTTCTACATTATTTTGAGCACAAAGATTACCTTTATCATTCAAGAATGAAAAATACTAATGCACTCCAACTTTGAGAAGTTATCAAACAATTTATAGAAAATATTGGATTTTCTGAAAACTTCATTCATAGATTTGCTACCAAAAGGACATACTTTTTCCATACAAAATACTCAGTAATACAGGTAACCACCAATTTTTGAAGAAGGAACGCTAAGGACGTTTATTATTAAACATATACATCATCATATTGTAATATTCTTTTGGAAATGTGTATAACGCAACAATATACATTTTTATTATATATATGATGGTTGTGTACTTTCTTTACAATATTCAATTGTTATGGTACTACGTGAAGTCATCCACCGCCGAATGTTTCCAGCATTCTGGTTTGGGGGTGGGAAAATGAGTATCCCATGCCTTCCCAAAGTCTATCACACATGATCGCAACATATCTTCCAAAGTTTGGATAGTTCTCTCACTTTGTGTGTTGGTCTGTGGATGATAGGTTCTACTTATGTCCAGCCTCTTTCCTAGGGAACTTTGTAGTGACTGCCAAAACCTTGAAGTGAATCTACTATCTCTATCGGAGATAATGGATATAGGAACACCATGCAGTAGTACGATTTCCCTAATGTATGTTTGGTAGGGGTGTGCATGGGTCGGTTTGGGTCGGTTTTGGACTCAAACCCAACCCAACCCATAAATGGTCGGTTTCTGGTTTTTAGAACCCAATATGATCGGTTTCTGGTCGGTTCGGTTTCTTGGGTTCTGAGGTCGGTTTGGGCGGTTTTTCGGTTTCTTGGGTTCAACCCATACACTCACGGGTTCTGGGTTTAAACCCATGGGTTTAAGGTTTTAACCCATTTTCCATAAATGAAGCAACAAGTTAGATAGTTAAAAAAATAACAAATTTAAGTTAAGTACTTCAAAAAACATGACTCTTACACAAATAGTCAATTACAAGTTACAACTAAAGCCCGAAATAGTCTATTACAACTAAAACACAATCAAGTATGGGTGGTTTCTTGGGTTGGATGGGTCGGTTTCTTGGGGCGGTTTGTCGGTTTTAAGTATGGGTCGGTTTCTTGGGTTGGATGGGTCGGTTTCTGGTTAGAAACCGAACCCGAACCCGATTTTTCGGTTTCTAAAAATATCAAACCCAAACCGTCGGTTTTGCTTCGGTTTCGGTTTTTTCGGTTTCGGTTTTGTCGGTTTTAGTCGGTTTCTCGGTTTTTTGGTTTGGGTTTGCTCACCCCTAATGTTTGGTTTAGTTTCTCAATCTTGTCAGTTTCTTTGATGGGCGAGAATTATGTGGACTTCATTAGCATGTCTACGAGCACCCAAATTGTATCGAGGCCACCTGTTGTCTTTGGCAACTTGGCTATGAACTCCATGGTGATTCAATCCCACTTCCATTCCGGTATCTTTGGTTGTTCTAGTAAACCTGATGGTTTCTAGTATTCGATCTTGACCTTGGCGCAAGTAAGACATTTACTCACAAAGGTAGCAATCTCTGCTTTCATGTTAGGCCACCAGTATAACTTTTTAAGATCCAAATACATCTTATATGGGTGGATGGAATATCGAGTTTTGTGTGCTTCAGTCATGACCAAGTCTCTAAAACCATCGTGTTTCGGTGTCCAGATTCGATCCATGAGATATAAGGCTCCGTCACCCTTGACTTCCATGTTTTTATCCATCCTTCTTAGGGATTCACCCGCCATGTTCTCAGGTTTCAAATCTTCAAGCCGAGCCTCCTTAATTTGTGTGGATAAGTGTGAATGGATAGTCATGGTCAACGATTTGACTCTACGACCAGAGTATTCTTTCCGACTTAGGGCGTCAGCTACTACATTGGCTTTACCGAGATGATAACAAATTTCGCATTCGTAGTCATTGAGTAGCTCGGCCCGCCATCGTTGTCTTGTGTTGAGCTCCTTCTGATAGAATATATGTTGAAGGATTTTGTGGCCTGTAAAGATAGTGCTTTTTGTACCATAGAGGTAGTGTCTCCAGATCTTTAAGGCGAATACAACTGCTCCTAACTCAAGATCATGAGTAGTGTAGTTAACCTCATGTGTATTTAGTTGTCTTAAGGCATAGGCGATGACCTTACCTTGTTGCATCAGGACACAGCCGAGCCCCTGGTTGGATGTATCGCAATAAACCACGAAGTCTTCTATCCCTTCTGGGAGGGATAGTATCGGTGCAGCGCACATGGCTCATTTCAGTGTTTGGAACGCTTTCTCTTGTTTCTCTTCCCAGTCAAAGGCCACGCCCTTCTGGGTCAATGTTGGAAGGGTTTCGCAATTCGCGAGAATTTCTGAATAAATCTGCGATAGTAGCCTGCAAGGCCTAGAAATTGACGAATTTCCATAGGCGTCTTCGGTGCTGACCAGTTCTCAATGGGTTTGATTTTGGAAGGGTCCACGTGGATTCCCTATTCACTAACCACGTGTCCTAATAATTCAACTCTTCGGATCGAAAATTCATACTTTGAAAACTTCACGTAAGGTTTCTCTGACCGTAGTGTTTCTAAGATCAGCCGCAGATGTTTATGTTGGGTTTTGAGCATTCTAACACTCCTAAGTGTACATGCAACCCTAATTACCTTGGTTCTATGTTTTCTCTATTATACATGCAAATATTGACAACCAAGGTATTATACTAATCTAGCATACAAAACAATGAATATAACAAGATAGAATACATACCTCTTTGGTGTAGAATGTTCTGAAGAAGCTTGTGTCACACCCCTGAACCAGACGGCGGAAACGTCTGAAGGATCTTGTGACTCAATTGAATACCATCACAATGAGTATACATGAATCATAACATCATTCGTCACCATGCATTCAAATATTACAACCGATATTGTTTACATTCAGTACATTGTTCAAAACATTACATTCCCAAAACATAAACCGTTCGATACTAATTAAACAATCATTATGACATCACTGGATACATTTTTCTTCGATTTACTTGTTACCTGAGAATACAAGTATTTTGGAAAAACGTCAACATATGAAATGTTGGTGAGTTCATAAGTAAGGTTTGAAAAGAAATGATTTGTATAGTTTTGAAAACCACAGAAAATCAGATATTTTCAAAAAAAAAAGTGTTGTATAAAAAAAAAGGTGTGAAGATCCGTAAGTATGCTTGTTGATTATTGTAAATGTGAATAACTGTTAAACTTTGTATACATCACATAGTTAAGAGTGTTGAATTCCCCAAGGAAAACCCGATGTTTTCCAAATACATCAAATTAAGTGGCTCAGTTGTGTTATTTCGATACGATGTTGTTTTCGATAATTCCAGGTGACATTGGATTAATTATGGGTTGTGAGTCGTTATAATCACGCATTAATGAAAATGACTAGTTTACAACAAACAAATACAAACGATTCCTTAGGCGTCGTCCGTACTACTCACTTAATCCAACCACCCTGACTTCACATAGCCCCACAACCGAGGAGAAAAGAGGGTACGAAACCCCCGTTATTTCCATATGTCGTTCAAGGCTATCGTGAATGCGAAAGGCACTTGGCCCGACTCGCATTTGACTTCTCGACTTTGCTAGTAGTACCAAAGGACCCTTGGTGCCCAACAGTACAATAAAGCTATTGACAGTCCTTTTACACGGAATTAGGTCATATAAGGCCCAATAACATGTAAGCGCGTTCCCTTCAGGCCTAAAGATCATGTCATTGGTCTAGCTAGGCCCAACAAGCACGATTTGGCCCGACTCGCATTTGACTTCTCGACTTTGCTAGCAGTACCAAAGGACCCTTGGGGCCCAACAGTACAATAAAGCTATTGAAAGTCCTTTTACCCTTGGGGCTAGCTAGGCCCAACAAGCACGATTTAAAACTTTCGAGACCAAAGAGTGTGTATTGAGTTCTCGTAAATTACCACGTGTGTATTGAAGTACCATTGTTTATTGATTTTTGATTCGTTATTGATTCGAGCCCGAATCAATACGTTTGGTAACGATATTGGTGTTGAAAGTGTAATTATTATTACGTTTCGCCGGTAGACGTAGTACTCGTATTTTTATTTTAAGCGGTTTGCTGTTTTAAGAATTAGAGTTTATCTTTTTAAGCCCCTTCTTGGATAAAATTTACACTTCTAACCCTTTGTGTATAAAAGAATTCCTATTTTAGTCCTTCAACTATTTTTCTTGACACTTTAGTATCAAAACTTATTGGAAAGACATTTTTAGCACAAATTTACTTGATAAACAGCTTGAGTCCTTCAAAAATGAAATTTTCTCGGTAGAAACCTCCATTTTAGCAACTTTTCCAATTTTGGCCCAAGATGGAAGTTTTTTGCATCTTTAGTCCCTTTTTAATTTGAAAAGCATTTTTCGCCCTTGAAATAGTTTTAGTACACAAGTAATCCCCTGTTTTATAGAAATGTGCAGTTTCAGCCCCTCCAAATCAAAATCTCGCAATTTGGGGCTTCATTGGGCCGAAAAGCCCATTTTGGCCCATTATGTTTAAAATTCACATTTTTAACCCTTCGAAAGTGGTGATATTGAGAAAATACTTATTAGAAACTGTTTAGACTCATCTCAACCTTCAGAATTTATATTTTGTTGTTTTGGGCCCCTTAGTTTTGTATTTCTGGCATTTTGAGCCCAAAAATGGGTTTTAAGTCCAAAAATGTTCATATTAACCAACTAGGTTATTTTTCTAGACTTTATTAGTGTGAAATGGTATAAGTTATACTTATTTCATTCTTCTTATTGTAGATCTCGATTTTGAAGTTCTTTTGACTAGTACGAACATCACAATCACATAAGATCATACATATAAGCATAAAAATTACACAAGGCATACATATACTCATAATTCTACACATTTGCTTGTATTCTCCCCCACAAAAACTTATAAAAACCAAAAAAGAGGGGGTATGAAGCTCACCTTTGGGTGTGGTTTCGGTTTTTGGAAGAAAATGAGAAGAAATTCGGCCTTAGCAACCTTCCTTGGAAGATTTCGAACTTGGATGCTTCTTAGGTGCTAGATCATGAGTTTTAATGAATTAAGAGGTGATTGTTGGATGAAATGAAGTAGCTAGCTTAAGGATCTAAGAGATTTCTTACCTTAGTTGATGATTTTTGTGTAAAAGTCCCCTTGAATCCTCCTTAGATCTCGAAATATAGATGAGATATGAGAGAGTTTCCTTGAGAGAAAGGAGAGTGAAATGTGTGTGTGTTTGTGCTTGGACTCGGCCGAGAGCAAGAGAGAGAGAGAGAGAGAGAGAGAGAGAGAGAAAGAGAGAGAGAAAGAGTTAGCTAGTCATGGAAGTATGTGAGTGCATGGATGTTTGAGTCTCCTTGCATGGAAGTCCCTTGAACAATTGTGAGGTGGCATTCACAAAGTCAACTCTCCTCTTCTTTTGGGCTTAGGCCGAGAATGTGGAGGGTGAGAGGAGGTTTTTAGGCTTTTTGCCCTTAAGCCCATATTATAGCTAGGTTAGATGATTTTTGGCCCTAAAAATATATAAATGTGATTTTTATGACCTATTAGGCTAGATTAGGTTAATTATGATCCAAAATGGTTCATCTAATTAATCTATTACCCTCTAGGCCCAATATGGCCAAAACTATTAAATTAAATGGAAGCGGGTGAAATTAGAGCCCATTTAAGAGTTCTAGGCCCAAGATAGCCAAATTGGAAGCTTATTGGTCCATTGGGCCCAATAAGGAAGTCCTAGTCCAAAAATGGACTTAAACAAGAACTTCTAGGGTTTCCAATTGCTTAATGACTATTTAAATTGCTTGCATGGGATGTTTGATTGATGTTTTGCTGTCATAGAGTATGCATCATACATGCTCTTATGTTTTTGATTCATAATTTGGTTTAAGTGTTGGTTACAAGGCACAAAAATTCATAATTCTGACATCATCCCCCCGTTAGAGGGAATTTCGTCCCAAAATTCTTTTAAAAGCTAGATTTGAGAATAGGCGAGGGTACTTTTGCTTCATTTGGTCTTCGCGTTCCCACGTGAATTCTGGCCCATGCTTCGCATTCCACCGTACTTTCACGATCGGGATGTTGCTTTGCTTAGTACGCTTCACCTCCATGTCCATGATTTCAACCGGTTCTTCGTCGAACAAGAGATTCTCGTTGATTTCAATCTCGTCATTGGGAATGACGAGTGTTTCATCTGATAGACACTTCTTTAGATTGGAGACATGGAACACAGGGTGTACATTGTTTAGCTCCGCGGGTAGCTGCAGTTTGTACACCACTGGACCTATTCGGGCAACGATCTCGAAAGGTCCAATATATCATGGGTTCAGTTTTCCCCATTTTCGAAACGAATGACTCCTTTCCAAGGTGAAACTTTTAACAGCACTCGATCCCCGACCTGAAACTCTAAGGGCTTTCTCCGTTTATCAGCATAGCTTTTCTGTCGGTTGCGCGATGCTTGTAATCCAACTCTGATTTGAACTATATTTTCAGTGTTTTCATGAATGATCTCCGGTCCCGTTTAGCGCCTTGTCCGATGCTAGTGTTTTTGCTAGCTGGGTGTCACCCACCTCAGCCCAACACAACAGTGATCTACACTTACGCCTATATAGTGCTTCGAAAGGAGCGACCTTGATGCTTGAATGGTAACTGTTGTTATACGAGAATTCGACTAAGGGTAAGTGGGTATTCCACTTACCCAAAGTCTATCACACATGCGTGAAGCATGTCTTCGAGCGTCTGGATGGTTCGTTCGCTTTGACCGTCCGTTTGTGGGTGATAAGCGGTGCTCATGTCGAGACGGGTTCCAAGTGCTTTCTGAAGTGATTGCCAAAAACATGAAGTGAATCTATTGTCTCTATCCGAGATAATAGACACTGGTACTCCATGGTGTCTCACGATTTCTCGAATGTATAATCGTGTTAGTCTCTCCATCTTGTAGGATTATTTTATTGGCAGGAAATGAGCGGATTTCGTCATTCGGTCGACTATTACCGATATGGTGTCTAGTCCATCTGACTTCTTGGGTAGTTTGGTCACCAAATCCATAGAAATCCCTTCCTATTTCCACTCGGGAATCATCGATTGCTGTAATAACCCCGAGGGATTCTGGTACTCCACCTTTACCTTGGCACAAGTAAGGCATTTGCTGACATAGGTGGCAATTTCTGCCTTCATGTTAGGCCACTAATAATGTTGTTTAATATCCAAATACATCTTGTCCGAACCGGGATGGATGGAGTATCAAATTTTGTGAGCTTCATTCATGAATACCTCCCTAAATCCTCCGAGTTTAGGGACCCAAATACGGTTCATGAAATAGTATACTCCGTTCTCCTTTACCTCTAGATTCTTCTCCATTCCGCGTAATGCTTCGCTAACTCTGTTTTCCGTTTTCATGGCATCTGACTGGGCTACCCCGATCTGAGTGGTTAGGTGAGATTTGATGGTTATTAAGAGAGTTTTCACACGATGATTAGAGTACTCCTTTCGGCTCAAGGCATCAGGTACCACGTTGGCCTTGCCTGGGTGGTATTTGATTTCACACTCGTAATCGTTTAATAGTTCAACCCATCTTCGTTGCCTCATATTCAGCTCTTTCTGGTTCAAGATATGGTGGAGACTTTTGTGGTCCGTAAAGATGGTGCACTTCGTACCATAAAGGTAATGCCTCCAAATCTTCAGAGCAAAGACCGCCGCTCCCAATTCCGGATCATGGGTTGTATAATTCACTTCGTGTGTCTTTAGTTGGCAGGATGCGTAAGCTATCACTCTTCCACGCTGCATGAGAGCGCAACCTAAACCCTGATTCGATGCGTCACAGTAGACCATGAAATCTTCCGTTCTCTCTGGTAGGGATAGTACCGGGGCACTACATAGTGCTTGCTTCAGGGTTTGGAATGCAACTTCTTGTTTGTCCGTCCATTTGAATGGTACGCCCTTTTGTGTAAGCAAGGTAAGTGGCTTGGCGATCTTAGAGAAATTTTGAATGAACCTCCTATAGTAGACGCTAGGCCTAAGAATTGACAAATTTCTGTGGGTGTTTTCGGGACTGCCCATCCTTCAACGGCTTTGACCATAGAGGGATCCACATGAATTCCATCTTGGCTAACAACATGACCTAGGAATTTCACGCTACGGAGCCAGAACTCACACTTGGAGAGTTTTGCGTATAGCTTTTCCGTTCGCAGAGTTTCTAAGATTTGTCGGAGATGTTGGCCATGCTCTTCCTCGCTTCGGGAATAGACGAGAATGTCATCAATGAAGACGATGACAAAGTTGTCAAGGAATGGTCGAAAAATTCGGTTCATCAGATCCATAAATGCGGCAGGGGCATTTGTTAGACTGAAGGGCATTACAACAAATTCATAATATCTGTAACGAGTTCGGAAAGCAATTTTTGGAATATCCTCTTCCCGGAATTTGAGTTGATGGTATCCGGACCGTAGATCTATCTTAGAGAAGTAACTAGCTCCTTGAGTTGGTCAAATAGATCGTTGATTCGTGGGAGTGGATAGTGATTTTTGATAGTAAGTTTATTTAACTCCCTGTAGTCGATGCACAGTTTAAAAGACCGGTCCTTCTTTTTCACAAAGAGGACTGGAGCTCCCCATGGCGAGTAACTAGGTCGGATGAATCCCTTGCCCAGGAGTTCGCTGAGTTGGCTGGACAATTCCTGCATTTTAGCAGGAGCTAGCCGGTAGGGTGATTTAGCGAGAGGAGTTGCTCCTAGAACGAGGTCAATTCGGAACTCAACTTGTCTCACTGGGGGTACTCTAGGAAGATCTTCAGGAAATACGTCTGGGAATTCACGTGCTACTGGGATGTCTTAAATGTTAACCTCTTCCTTGGTTTTAACCACTATGTGAGCCAAGAACATGAATTTTTTCTTTCATAGATGCTTCTGTGGCTGGACGCACGAGATGATGCAAAGGTTCGTGCTAGGTTTGTC
Source organism: Lactuca saligna (assembly GCF_052625555.1). Lineage (NCBI taxonomy): Eukaryota > Viridiplantae > Streptophyta > Magnoliopsida > Asterales > Asteraceae > Lactuca > Lactuca saligna. Next base: position 245,014,256 of record NC_136420.1, on the reverse strand, counting down.
TCCGTAAATAACTAGGGTTTCGTGATTGGGAAGATGAAGGCGAACGGACTTCTCGTGACACATAATTTTAGCATGGTGGGGGCTTAACCAGTCCATGCCAATAATCACATCGAAACTCCTAATGGAAACAGGCATCAAGTCTATTTGAAAGACGTGTTGATTTAGAGTTAGGGTACATCTGATGTAGATTTCCCCAGTGGATTCAGTTTTCCCATTGGCCATTTCCACCGTAAAAGTTTCATTGAGCTTCTGGGGTTGTTGTTTTAATAAATGTTTAAACTTATTGTTCACAAAACATCGCTCAGCTCCGGTGTCAAATAGGATGCATGCATAAGTGTGGTTTAGGGGAAACGTACCAGTAACAACAGCGGGATCCTGGATCGCCTCCCCCTGACCCATGGTCAGCACCCTTCCTGTTCCTCCATTTCCGGGATTGTTGTTGTTAGGGAAATCTCGGCGGAAATGCCCAGTCCTTCCACACCCATAGCAGGTGTGGCTAGGTCCTGCATTGTAGTCGTCGGTGTTGATGTTGTTGTTGTTGGGGTTGTTGTTGTTGTTGCTGTTTCCTAATTGTTGATTCTGAGGAGGGTAAGTCCTGCAATATCTTGCCATGTGCCCCTTCTGATTGTAATTGGTGCACTGTAGCTCCTTGCATTCTCCATTGTGATGGAAACCACACATGTTTCACTTGGGAAGATTACCAGAATAAGGTCTAGGAGCATTCGAAGTAGCTGAAGTTGGAGCATGTGGTGTGGCCGGAACTTGTGCAGTGGCAGCATTAACTGCCATTGTCTGCTGCTTCTTAGAAGTCTCGGGGCCTTGATGACCCTTCCTCTTGTTGTTCTTCCCATTCTTGCCATCACCTTCCTTCTTGCCTTCAGCCTCCGCTGGCTTCTCACCCTTCTTGTTGTTGTGGTTATACAGCTTCTTCGGCAATCTCTTAGCACTGTCGAAAGTTTCGGGATTTGCAGCTATCACGTTTCCTTGGATCAGAGAGGTTAGTCCCCAGATGAATCGCTCGATCTTCTTTCCTTCCGAGGTGATCATGCCCGGACATAACAGAGATAGTTCACTTAATCTTGATATGTAGGCATCGATATCAGCATTCCGTACAGTGAGGTTCCACAGCTCTTGCTTCATTTTCTAAATCTCACCACGAGGGCAGTATTCAGTCATCAGTATTTCCTTCATTTCTGTCCATGGTATGGAATTGGCTACGGGGAGTGTCATGACTTCTATGTGCCCGTTCCACCAAGTGAGTGCTTGGTCGACAAATGTGCATGCAGCAAACTTTACTTTCATCTCTTCAGTGCAATCGCATATCTCGATCACCGATTCCACCTTTTCGATCCATCGTTTCAGGCTGATCACTCCTCCGGTGCTGTTAAAGGTTTTTGGTTTGGCATTTGTGAAGTCCTTGTAGGTACATGTTTTGGTGGGTCCTTGATTCATTCCGTTGTTCGAACTCCTGGCCCCTTGCACGTTGACTCCTCCATTGTTCTCTTGGTGCATTTGTGTCATTGTTGCGGTGACCGCAACAAATACAGTTGCCTGGAATGCGACTGAGTCAACTTTGGGTGGGGTTGGTCCCAGGTTTTCGCGAGTGGGTCGGCGAGGCATCTTTCTGTCATGAAACGGAAAGATGTTGAGTGTTTGTGGGTTCTGTGAGGTTGTGATCGTACTGACTAGGTGCATGGTACGAACATAAGTACTTCTACCATTTAGCATACAATCATGGATTCGCAACACATAGCAATTTGTAATGTCATAATAAAACATGTAAAAGTTCACTAATATTATCCGCATTTGATACATGAAAATTTTGCTCGAAGGAGCATACATAAGTGATATTTAGTTCAACAGCATAACGGCTCTATGAGTAGTGTAGTCACTTAAACATAGAGTCGGGGTACATAGCATAGATCCTAATGACCTAGTAAGATAAGTCTATCCCTAACACTCCATGGTGTGTCCTAATATAGTGGCAGGATCATATGCCGAAGTGTTGAGCCAACTGGGGAGCCATCTCAGTCATGTCTCCAATGACCTCATCCCTCTCATGCTCAGCTTGCACTGCACGTGCTTCCATGGCGAACAGTTTTTGCTGCAGGGCGGCAATCTCAGCTTCGGGAGAGCGATTCTCCCTTGCGGGGTTCACTGGTGGGGCGGGGTGGTCCTGCTGCACCTTGCTAACAGGTGATGTGGCGTGATCTTTTCTAGAGTCTTGTTCTTCCTCCATGTCATCATCGGTCTCCTCGAACTCGTAGTCGGTGTTCGTGTACTCGTCAGGTCCGACATCGTGTGCTTACTTTTGATTCCCTTCTGGTTCATCTTCAAGCATCCCGTGAGCCACTAAGACTTGATGAAACTGAATGCCCTACTGCTCTCCTTCCATGAAGACTGGGAGAAGGTATACGAATAAACTATCGTTATCCTATGACTTTACCTTTATTGCATAGACTTAACGGATGTTCTCCTTTTTTATGCTAAAGGGGTATACTTTTAGGTTCCCTAGCTATCATGATCTCCTCAGGATGTGTGGTAGTGATACCTTGGAGGGAATGTAGTTGATCAGGCTACATCCGCTTCTTGATACAACTAAGAACAGCCCTGGATTAACCGAGATACTAGCATTATCTTGTTTGATTCGGTGTTAGGTTCTCGTTCCTATTACAAGCAAGGTTGTTTTATTGTTATGTTTTACTTGTTTCATTCAGAGTTGTGTTAGTCCCTATTTTCGTTTATAGTTGCATATCAATGTGTGGCTAGATATGCTAGTTCACTATAAACAGAGCTCTGATACCAACCAATCACACCACCGAAATAGATGGCGGAAACATCCAAGGGCTCTTGTGACTCAATTGAATGCCATCATAATGAGTATACATGAATCATAACATCATTCGTCACCATGCATTGAAATATTACAAACGATATTGTTTACATTCAGTACATTGTTCAAAACATTACATTCCCAAAACATAAACCGTCCGATACTAATTAAACAATCATTATGACATCACTGGATACATTTTTATTCGATTTACTTGTTACCTGAGAATACAAGTATTTTGGAAAAACGTCAACATATGAAATGTTGGTGAGTTCATAAGTAAGGTTTGAAAAGAAATGATTTGTATAGTTTTGAAAACCACAGAAAATCAGATATTTTCAAAAAAAAGTGTTGTATAAAAAAAAGGGTGTGAAGATCCGTAAGTATGCTTGTTGATTATTGTAAACATGAATAATTGTTAAACTTTCTATACATCACATAGTTAAGAGTGTTGAAATCCCCAGGGAAAACCCGATGTTTTCCCAATACATCAAATTACGTGGCTCAGTTGTGTTATTCCGATACGACGTTGTTTTTGATAATTCCAGGTGACATTGATTTAATTATGGGCTGTGAATCGTTATAATCACACATTAATGAAAATGACTAGTTTACAACTAATAAATACAAATGATCCCTTAGGCGTCGTCCATACTACTCACTTAATCCAACCACCCAGACTTCTCATAACCCCACAACCGAGGAGAAAAGTGGGTACGAAGCCCCCGTTATTTCCATATGTCGTTCAAGGCTATCGTGAATGCAAAAGGCACTTGGCCAGACTCGCATTTGACTTCTCGACTTTGCTAGCAGTACCAAAGGACACTTGGGGCCTAACAACACAACAAAGCTATTGAAAGTCCTTTTACACAGAATTAGGTCATATAAGGCCCAATAACATGTAAGCGCGTTCCCTTCGGGCCTAAAGATCATGTCATTGGGCTAGCTAGGCCCAACAAGCACGATTTGAAACTTTCGAGCCAAAAGATTGTCTATTGACTTCTTGTAAATTACCGTGTGTGTATTGAAGTACCATTGTTTATTGATTTTTGATTCGTTATTGATTCGAGACCGAATCAATTCGTTTGGTAACGATATTCGTGTTGAAAGTGTAATTATTATTACGTTTCACTGGTAGACGTAGTACTCGTATTTTTATTTTATGGGGTTTGTTGTTTTAAGAATTAGAGTTTATCTTTTTAAGCCCCCTCTTGGATAAAATTTACACTTCTAACCCTTTGTGTATAAAAGAATTCCCATTTTAGTCCTTAAACTGTTTTTCTTGACACTTTAGTATCAAAACTTATTGGAAAGACATTTTTAGCACAAATTTACTTGATAAACAGCTTGAGTCCTTCAAAAATGAAATTTTCTAGGTAGAAACCTCCATTTTCTCAACTTTTCCAATTTTGGCCCAAGATGGAAAATTTTTGCATCTTTGGTCCCTTTTTAATTTGAAAAGCATTTTTGGCCCTTGAAATAGTTTTAGTACACAAGTAATCCCCTGTTTTACAGAAATGTGCAGTTTCAGCCCCTCCAAATCAAAAATCTCGCAATTTGGGGCTTCATTGGGCCGAAAAGCCCATTTTGGCCCATTATGTTTAAAATTCACATTTTTAACTCGTTGAAATTGTTGATATTCAGAAAATACATATTAGAAACTGTTTAGACTCATCTCAACCTTTAGAATTTATATTTTGTCGTTTTGGGCCCCTTAGTTTTGTATTTTTGGCATTTTGAGCCCAAAAATGGGTTTTAAGCCCAAAAATGTTCATATTAACCAACTAGGTTATTTTTCTATACTTGATTAGTGTGAAATGGTATAAGTTATACTTATTTCATTCTTCTTATTGTAGATCTTATTTTTAAGTTCTTTTGACTAGTATAAACATCACAATCACATAAGATCATACATATAAGCATAAAAATCACACAAGGCATACATATACTCATAGATCTACACATTTGCTTGTATTCTCCCCAACAAAAACTTATAAAAACCGAAAAAGAGGGGGTATGAAGCTCACCTTTGGGTGTGGTTTTTGTTTCTGGAAGAAAATGAGAAGAAATTCGGCCTTAGCAACCTTCCTTGGAAGATTTCGAACTTGGATGCTTCTTAGGTGCTAGATCATGAGTTTGAATGAATTAAGAGGTGATTGTTGGATGAAATGAAGTAGCTAGCTTAAGGATCTAAGAGATTTCTTACCTTAGTTGATGATTTTTATGTAAAAATCCCCTTGAATCCTCCTTAGATCTCGAAATATGGATGACATATGAGAGAGTTTCCTTGAGAGAAATGAGAGTGAAATGTGTGTGTGTGTGCTTGGACTCGACCGAGAGCAAGAGAGAGAGAGAGAGAAAGAGTTAGCTACTCATGGAAGTATGTGAGTGCATGGATGTTTGAGTCTCCTTGCATGGAAGTCCCTTGAACAATTGTGAGGTGGCACTCACAAAGTCTACTCTCCTCTTCTTTCGGGCTTGGGCCGAGAAAGGGGAGGGTGAGAGGAGGTTTTTGGGCTTTTTGCCCTTAAGACCATATTATAGCTAGGTTAGATGATTTTTGTCCCTAAAAAAATATAAATGTGATTTTTGTGACCTATTAGGCTAGATTAGGTTAATTATGGTCCAAAATGGTTCATATAATTAATCTATTACCCTTTAGGCCCAATATGGCCAAAAATATTAAATTAAATGGAAGTGGGTCCAATTAGAGCCCATTTAAGAGTTCTAGGCCCAAGATAGCCAAATTGGAAGCTTATTGGTCCATTGGGCCCAATAAGGAAGTCCTAATCCAAAAATGGAAGAACTTCTAGGGTTTCCAATTACTTAATGACTATTTGAATTGCTTGCATGGGGTGTTTGATTGAAGTTCTGCTGTCATAGAGTATGCATCATACATGCTCTTATGTTTTTGATTCATAATTTGGTTTAAGTGTTGGTTACAAGGCACAAAAATTCCTAATTGTGACAGCTTAAGTTCCTAGTGCCCCAAGTGTGACACCTCAAATGGCTCACACAACATCAATTGCTTTTGGAATAACCTAGAGAGAAATGTAGAACACTTGAAATCGGCTAGCCCTTTCCTAATATCATAGTGGCCAATTTTTCCAAGAGTATGATCTTTATATAGTGTTACAATTAGGGTAAACCCTAATTGTCATGGCTTTCCATTTCCTTGGATCCATGGGTTCAAATACACCGTGGAGCATCCATGGAGCATCCTATGGGTTTTAACCCAACTTGAGAATCCATGGAGCATTAGCCCACTATACAAGTATGGATGACTTACACAATCAACCCATGTATTTAATTAGTCTTCTTTTGATCACTTAATTAATTCTAGATTAATTCTTGATCAATACTAATTAAATAATCTTATTAATATATATTATAACTTATAAAATATTAACAAACCTTAAGTGTTATTTCTCTCATTATAGTCTATCCAAATGCATGATGCCATGCAACCCAAATGGATAATCCCGGGTCGGGTCAAGTCTTACCAATTATAGTTATGGACTTAGACATTAATCCAACAGTCTCCCACTTGGATATGTCTAAAACTATTATTGCGTATGACTTCAAGAACCAACTGGCAATCGTGGCTCTCAAAAGCTTCCATCAAACTCTGACCTTGCCGATGATCTCTGACCTTTTTCAATGACTTGTCCATTAGATAAGGGATTAAATATTCCTCCATTCTAGATATCATATGGACTGAGACATGGATTGTAAATCATTCTCTGTGTCCATCTGTTGTTTCCCGATTTCCAATTTATGACGATTGACTGATTGAACAAATCAAATTAGTCCTGGCTTGGCCAAGCACTCACATGTGTCATTGCTAAATCATCGAGGGGCCCACAGATATCACTTTTATCCCGAAGGTAAAAGGAATGGATAAAATTCTACTCATATGGATTGTTCTGCTACTTGTTGAATCATACACAAAGACACGTTTTATAACATCGAGTTACCAATGTGATTTCGCGCAATCAATGTATAACCAACTCATTGTAACAACTCATATCACTAGGTTTGAAGAATATAAGATATTATCGTCTCATGATCACTCATGATAAAATCCATGAAGTGATTCCAATGAGCGCGGGTTGAATCCAATACTCAGAACTTCTGAGCACTCATGAGCGTTGTAGCACAACTTTGTCCACCAACTTGGACCTCTACAAGCTAACCCATGACAGTCTTGATTCATATCTACTTCCAACATATGACTGACTGTGGATGGTTTAAATAACTTAGTCATTCCGGAAGAATAACCTAGTTATTATGGAAGTCAAAACATGCAAAGTGAAATACAAGAATAAATAAATCAAATATGGTATCAAATCCGATGAATATAAATAGACCACTTCTATTTATCACCATACTGATTACTCATTATTCATTGTTTCGGTTTATCAACTTTATACTGGAATTAAAACACTAGGTATCCCATGCTCCAAGCATGTACACTATGGTTTCCTAAACAATAGCTTTTCCATACACCAAGTATGCACTCTATGTTTATCTACGATCCTTACTTTGTGAAATAAACCCATTGACCAAACTTTCAATGATTCTAATTTCACACTCCCAAATTGGAATCTTGTTAGGCTTTAAACTTAAATGCACTACCCTCTTGCAATGAATGTATACAAAGTCACAAAGACTTTTCAACAACAAGTATAGGTTATTCCAATGAAAACCTACTTCATGGACACAAAGCCTTATGTTCAAAGTATGCATTCCTTTGAACATGCTTCTTGAACTAAGTTCTTTCTAATCTAACACAGATTGCTTCTATCTATAGAGACAACTCTATTTCCCATTTTGACTACTACTTCTGAACAAAAGTTGCCTCTTTTCAAACTATGTCGATATGGCCCTTCCAAAATTCACACTATACTTCCAACTGTCCTTGAGCAACCAGTCTTTGGTAAACCTTAGATTGTCCTCGACAATTGCTTAATCACTTTAGTCATATCAAATTCTAGACATTTTCCTCCTTAATGCCCCAAGGCATTTGGAAAATTCAAAAAGAATAAATATTATAACACAAGTAATCGATCTTGTACCCAAAGTAAATGGGACACGATTCATGATGTTTCACATAAAGACATAGTTCTAGACCATTATTTTGCCATAATAATTTTTTTTTGCCATATTCTCAAAATTTTACTATGAAAAGGGATGCCGTAATCATAATCGAATTTTGAGAACGCAATATATAGAATTTTCTTAAGTTGAACCAATCCAACATGAAATTCATATATATATTCTTGATTAAAGGTGATTACAATCTCAATATAAGCTCTTTAGAATGATTATAAACTCAATCTAATCTTTTCATAATTGAAATGAAGTATAATTTCATCTCCCTTAATTACATTAAAAGAACTTTTTCAACCCCTGCAACCTCACGGATTGAAACTTTTGTTTTCTATAATTAACATTGCTAACTTGTAATACTTATCGTAATTATCATGTTCATGTTGGATAAGGTGTCTAAGTCCATAACTTATTTGGTACATACTTGACCCGACCTGGCATGGTCCATTTGGGTTGCATTTCATCCAAACGATTTATGGATAATTTTATGAGAATTGTATACTTACGATTTATTAATATATTATAAGTTATAATATATTAATATGAAGTCATGTTATTTAATTTTAGTTTTAGTCTTAAATTAATTATGAATTAATTTAGAGATTAAAAAGAAGACTGATTAAATTGTGGGCTATTATATTTTATATATTGTGGGCTAATACTCATTTGTTAATGGGCTAAGCTAATATGGAAGTCCATGGATGATCCATGGAGCTTTTAACCCATGGATCCTTGGAAAGGAAAAGACATGGGTTATTAGGGTTTCACCCTAACCATGCACACTATATAAAGAAGCATATGATGAAAGAAATATGGCTCTAAGGGTAGACTCTAGTTGTGTGAGACTTAGTGGTGGTCGATTCCACAAGAAAGTATACTACTCTCTCAAATTTTCCAAATGTTTGTGGTAATTTGTGATTCCATTTGAGGCATTCACACTATTGGTGCTTTGCTCTCAAACTCCAAACAATCAACCATCATCAAAAGGTATGTATTTCTACTAGTACTTTTATGATTCATAATCCTTATCCTATGCTAGTTAGGAAGACACCTTGGAAGTTATTATTTGCATGTATTTTAGAAGAAAACATAGATCCAAGGTTTATTAGGGTTGCATGCACACTTAGGAAGTGTTAGATTGCTCAAAACCCAACAGTGGTATCAAAACCTAGGCTTGTTTTCTTGAATACTTGATGCAAATTGCTGGAAAAATGTCGAAAAACTGCATTCTGCATAGCAGACTCGCCGAGTCCATTCATGGTACTCTCCGAGTCCATGTGTAGATTCAACCAACTCGCCGAGTCCGTTCATGCACTCGACGAGTTGGCAGGCCTGAGTGCAGATTTTCGAGTTTTGGTGTTGGAATTGGTCTAGAATCATTACCTTAAACTATTTTGGACTCATAAAACCTGTTTTTGATGTGGTAATGATGATGGTGGACCAATTTCAAAGTTATAATCAAAATTTCAAGTTTATATGTGTTCATATGATTCTTGAAATTGTTGATGTGGATGTTCATGTTCATATAAGTTTTGTTAGATCATAGGAATTATTTGCAAATTGTTTGTTAGTTAATTCTTGATCTTAATGTGTTTTAATGGAATTCATAATTTGTCCTAAAGTTATGGAATTCCAAAAGTTTTTTCTTTTAAATGTTTTTTTAAGGAGTCATAAGTTACACTTTTGAAGAGTTTTTCTAATAAATGCTTTTATGGACTTCATAACTTGTCCTCAAGTTATGGATTCCAAGAGACTCTTCATTAAAAGTGTTAAACACTTAATTAAAACTCATAAGTTATGAATATCCAAAAGTTTTTGAATTGTTCAAAACTTGCCCTCAAGTTTTGGAATTTGTAAAGTCTCACACAAACTTTAATTCCATACCCTAGAAGTTTTAAAAGTTAAAATTCTACCCTTATACTATTATAAGATTAATGGTTAATTATTATTATTATTATTATTATTATTATTATTATTATTATTATTATATATATATATATATATATATATATATATATATATATATATATATATATATATATATGTATAAGAACAAGTCGTTTTACCGTTAGTAGGCCTCATTCACGAAGCCGGTCTATAAGGTGGGTATAAGGTTGTTGCCTATAAAATGGCAACTTAATGGGTGTCTACTCTCACCCACCGCTTGCTTGATCGGTGGAGGGTCGTTAGCCGAACGGGTAGGACAATGACTTTAAATTCCCATTAAAAGTATGATGAATATTATAAAGTAACTAAATGTTTTATTTAATTCCCAATCTTAGTTACTTTAGGAAAAATGTGAATTTGGTGCTAGCCCATGAAATTCACACTTTGTACCTTACCAAGTCGTTGGTGGAGCGTGTGTGGTTAACCGGCACACTAACTTGGACTAGTAAGGATCACGAAGGGTGACTTAATCTTTGTCATAGATCAATGGAGCGTGTGTGGTTAACCGGAACATTGATTAGGTGATAATATTAAGGGTACCAAGTGAATTGGTATGGTTATTCACACCTTGTTTTGTGATCCTCGGCATCCCAGTCACGAAATTTGAGAGGGCACACTCGAGATTCAAACATGCCATTGAAAAGTTCAATGAATATCAAAAGATCTAGGAATTTCAAATCCAATTAAAACCTAATAAATTATTTTGTTTTTCATGGTGGAAATTGGTGAATCGTCATTCGCCTACCTTCAAAGATTTTATAGCTTGGATTACGGCATCCCTCTTCCAAATTATAAAATATTGTGTTGGGTCCTAGCCTTAATATTTCATATTGGGTGTTATATTAAGAACTTTGAATCAACTAACTTGATTTTCTCCCATTATAGATGTCTAGTTCAGATAACTATGATCTTCCCAAATCTCTTGAAGATGGTGTCCCTCAACATCATGCTTCACTTCCTCCACCTCCTCCATTTATTCTCCCAAACCCACAAGTTTAAGGTCACTCAAGCCCTGTTGGCAAGCAAGATCTATATGTGATCACATCTTGGTGATGAAGTCACGTATTGACAAGCCGGGAGAGTTGGGTGTCAAAGTCTCATGAAAGTTGGATGTTCAATCACTTTCTTAGTAACATAGTGAGTCTCTTTGGGACTACTATGAGACAGACAATGACATGACCCTTAATGATGTTATCTATTTGCTTGGTGTTGTGGAATCAACAATTATTTGGAACACCAGTAAAGCAAATTTGATTAAAAGAACAACTTCTTAAGTCTTAAATGGAAATTGACAATGGTAGCATTGCATATCTAAAAAAGCATTTCTCTTCCCAATGGAAAGGGATCGACCATACTCAACTCGGTTGACCAAATGGTAAAGAGAAAGGCTAAGTCTGAGATAGTCTCATGTTCCATTACCAAAGGGTCTATATGTTTTATTGCCAAAGGGAGGGACACTGATTGCGAAGCTGGGATATTTACCTGAAAGATCATAAGATTGATCAAGTCAAAAAGTTTGACTCTACTTCAGTTAAAGTCCACTGACTAACTCTATTAAGTTTCTATTTGGAGATTCTTATTACATAATGTGAATGGGTCACATGTTGATGTTTTTAAGAATCAAAGAAAAGATAGGAAGCTTAAATAAGTATATGCTGATTCTGATTGCGAAGATGGGTTTCAATCACATATTGGAAAGTTATGATATATTACTTAGGAAAAGATAATAACAAGGTTTTCATATGGATTGTAAGGATAGGTTTTTCCGCAAAGTTTTAAAATAAAAAAGGGGTTTTAATTTTATTTATTTTAAAAATATCCTTACAATGGCATCTGTGGAAAATTGTTGCTTATATGTTTCCAGTAATAGCAATATTGGAAAGTGGATTTGATTCTTTCATTTGTGGTAGTATCTGAATTTACCAAATGAAGAAAGTTTTTCATCACCCAAGTTTCAATTGGACAGAAACTTGGAATCATACAAGTTGTATTGTATGATGAATGAGAATTTTCATCTTTGAAAATTAAGACTAATCCTTTGATCACATATATATGTGACTCAATTGAAGGACTAAGGAATTAGGTACACTGGGTGTGCGCTGGTCAAGGTCCACCACAAAGATTGATTTGTCATGATTTACTAAAGATTAGTAAATATGATTATACTTATAAGGTTAAGTATAATTTTGTAACATTGGAAAGGATACAATGTATGACAAAACAAATGAGAAGAATCAACTTAGGCAGAAAGCTAAAAGTTTCAGAAATCTAAAAGGATGGGAGAGTACTTTAGTATCATATTTCATGATCATCTTAATGATTATGAAACCATATCACAAATTCATACTCTAAGGACGTCTTAGTGCATTGTTATGGCTAAGAAGAGAGGTCATGAATTGTTGGATTGGTTAAAATCAAGAAGATGAGTCATACTTCGTTCCAAAACAATTCTTAGAGTCATACTCCAAGATTGTAACCTTGAGTGACATAAAGGAAGATTTATTAACACTAGTCAAATGTAAGAGTAAAATGTTTTCTACTCTTGTACATTTGAGATTGGTAAGTTGTGATGTCTTGGATGAGACAAAGGCCAAGTAAGACCAATTGTGTGAAGTGTTAGTCTTGATAAAAATCCGCACTATCCTTTGAATATTTGTTTTGTCAAGGAATGTTTCTTGAGTGGGGAAACTTATATGTCAAGGGGACAGTGGGAGCCTTAAAGATCCTGAAGGAGTTTCAAGATTTAATCAAGAGTATAACCTGTAATTTATCACTAGCATACGACTTAAGGTTTGTAACCTATCGTGTTGACATAATTCTTATTTCTATACCTACTTCAAATAAGTTGAATTTGCATGTGAGTTATCAGAGTTCAACTTGGAAGCATTGGTGGGCCTTGTGCTACCAAGGTGACAAGAAACTAAGATTGAACATGTTTAATCCATGCAAGGCTGAATTTGTCACTAACCTTATCTTGTGATTATGGTTTTGACAAATTCACATGGATAGGAACTCATACACTATAAAATCTAAGTGTCGTAAGCTTTCTGTGACAACCCGAAATTTCCACTTGTACGAACATTATCTATTCAATAGAAGCTAGTCCAATTTAAGTAATTTTCAGACTTTTCCGAACAAGTTTGTGTACATCAGGGTTTACGTTTCTGGATATATCAGGAGAGTGGATGCTCCTGTATTTGTGAAACTTGAACATTCTGATCCATGCATGGATCATGAAAGCCCAAAATGTGATGGATTAGTGATTACTAGTGGGCTAGAAGGTGGTTTGGGCTCAATGGTTGGGTTGTGCATGGTAACCCACAAATTCAATTAAGGTTGCATGAAGATTAGGGCAACATTTTTAAGGCTTCATAAGTGCTAAAAACGTTACTATTTGCTTCATAAAGCCTCCTAGCCGTTTTTGACACTCTTTGGTGGATTAGGGTTACACTTTAATGCTTATAATGACTCCTTAATGCTTCTTATGGCTCCTTAAGCAAGCATAGCCGTTTTTTTTTTCATTCACAAGTCTCATGGACGTTTTTTTTGTGTTCTTTCAAGAGTTACCTTAATTTCTATTTACTAGTTTTAATGAATAATTGGTTGGTTGGCTTGTAACCACCAAATTTGTAATAAAGGCTTCATATAAAGCCAAATTATGCATGAAAAAAGTAATGCACGAATTTTAATCAAAGAACCATTATTTTCACCTTGAATTATTGTTATAATTCTCAAATTATCTTGTTGGGACGTGTTCTTGACTTGATACGAACTCAATCCAATAGGTCTTGGATTGTTTTCATCGGTATACAACTTAATAGGTCTTGAGTTGTTACTATACTAATCTATCTATTTCTTTCCATTCACATATCATTTGTGGTTGCTATTCTCTCTTAATTTACCTAAACACTACCCTACTCACTAAATCAAGCCCATACACGCATCATAAGTGGTATCAAAGCCTAGTTCCGATTGGGTGTAACTGAGTTCTTCTTCAAGAAAAATTCTTGCTATTTTTTTATTTAAGTTGTTCAGAAGTTATTGTCCAAAAATGTTGCGCAAATTATATGATGAAGAACAAATAAAGGAAGATAAATTTGAAGAAGAGGAGGAAGAAGATTCCGGTCCCATCTACGACACCGATGGAGAAGGGGAATTTTGTGAAAGAATAAATTTCTTGGTTGAAGAGGAATTTATTGAAGAAATTGAAGAAGAAACTAATTCCGTGATCGGAGATGAATTTGTTGAAGCAATTGTGGAAGAAATCAATTTTGTTGATATGGACAGAATTGTTGAAGAAATTGTGATTTTTGTTGAACAACAAATTTCATTCCAAGAGCTTACAACCACGAGAACAAATGACTATAAGTGTCACAAAAATTCAAGTTCTCATATCTTTTATGAACATAATTTCTTTTCTAAAGATCTTAAAGAAATCCAAATTGGAAGCTTCATTGATCAAGAAGGTTTATTCGTTTTTCATCTTCATTTTCGTTTCAAAGTGTGGGAGATTTTTACACTTTGGAGGCCATGGAATGCTTATATTTTGCATTTTGAAGGCCTTGGTGAGAGGTTTGATTTTACTAATTATGATCTTAATAATGATGTTTTTGTTTTGTCTTCGTTCATTGATCAAAAGGAGAAAAAAGACTTGTGTATTACTTTTGATAAAAAGTTTTGTGCAATTAGAGATGGAGACTTTTCATTCGTGGCTCAAAAACAGCACGACCAATTATTTTTGGATGATGGCAGAATTTTGTACCCTTCAAAAGACATTATGATGATTTCCAAAAAAATATGTGTTCATGGTGGTATCAATCAGTCACCAAAAGAGGCATTGCGTGGCAATTCTTATGCCCATTTTCTATGTTGTCCACAAACAAAACATATTTTCATTAATTCTTCATTCATTGTTCAAAAACACCAAGACCGATGGCGTGAAGTTTGTTGGGAACGAAAGAAGAAGGATGGTATCCATCTTTTTACAAACCATCTTTCTAAGAGAAAATCTGAAGATGCAAGTCCCATGACAGGTTGTTTGAAGAAAGGAGTCTTTGCATGGGGAGAAGAAGCTCAAAAGGCATTTGAGAAACTCAAGGCATTATTGTGTGATGCTCCTATTTTAGCTCTTCCAGATTTTTCTCAGCCATTTGAAGTGGAGTGTGATGCAAGTGGAGTTGGTATTGGGGCTGTTTTGATCCAATCCAAACGTCCTATTGCTTATTTTTCTGAAAAGTTGGGTGGTGCTCGTTTGAATTATTGCACTTATGATAAGGAGTTTTATGCTATTGTTCGTGCTTTAGATCATTGGAGTCATTATTTGCGTGCAAATCATTTTATTTTGCATTCTGATCATGAATCCTTGAAGTACATCAATGGGCAACAAAAGTTGAGCACAAGACATGCAAAGTGGGTGGAGTTCTTGCAATCCTTTCATTTTTCATGCAAATACAAGGATGGCAAAAGCAATGTGGTGGCTGATGCACTCTCGAGGCGTTACTCATTATTGGTGACTTTGGATGTTCGTTTCTTGGGATTTGAAACTCTAAAGGACCATTATCAATATGATATGGACTTTGGAGATATGTTTTTGAAATGTGCAGGTGGTCCTAATGGTGAATTTGTGATTCAAGATGGCTTTCTATTCAAAGGAAATCGCCTTTGTGTCCCAAAACATGCAATACGGGAGTTGTTGATTCGTGAAGCTCATGGCGGTGGTTTGGCTGGTCATTTTGGCATTACCAAAACTTTGCAGGTGCTTAAAGAACATTTCTTTTGGCCGAAGATGTTGGGGAATGTAACCAACATAGTGGGCAAGTGTGTTACATGTCATATGGCGAAAACAACTTTCAAGCATGGTGTTTACACTCCTTTGCCGGTTCCTATTTGTCCTTGGGAAGATATGTCCATGGATTTCATTATGGCTTTGCCTAGAACTCAAAGGGGGAAGGATTCCATTATGGTGGTGGTGGATAGGTTTTCAAAAATGGCTCACTTTGTGCCATGTCATAAAACCAATGATGCATCTAATGTGGCTGATTTGTATTTTAAAGAGGTGGTTCGTTTGCATGGTATTCCTAAAACAATTGTTTCTGATAGGGATTCCAAATTTCTAAGTTACTTTTGGAACACTTTATGGAGGAAAGTGGGTACTAAGTTACTTTTTAGTACATCCCATCATCCACAAACGGATGGGCAAACGGAGGTTACTAATAGAACTTTGGGTGCTTTGTTGAGAGGGTTGGTTAGCAAAACTCAAAAAGATTGGGACATCAAACTTGCACATGCTGAATTTGCCTATAATCGTTCTCCTACTTATGCTACAGGTCACTCTCCTTTTGAGGTGGTGTATGGTGTGAATCCTTACATGCCTTTGGATTTGATTCCATTACCAAAGGATGAATTGGTTCACAAGGATGCTAATGACAAGTTGAAGGCCATGATGAAACTACACCAACAAGTTCGTGAGAAGATTGAAGCTGTGAATGAGATGTACAAACATAAGTCAAACAAGCATAGGAAACCACGTGTCTTTCAAGATGGTGACTTGGTGTGGGTGTATATGAGGAAAGAACGTTTTCCTAACAAAAGAAAAAACAAGTTGATGCCAAGAGCTGAAGGTCCTTACAGAGTGGTGTCACGTGTCAATGATAATGCTTATAAGGTAGATTTGGGAGGAGACCATGGAGTGCATGCTACCTTTAATGTGGGAGATCTTTCACCTTATCCTGATGATGATGGACTTGATGAATTGAGGTCAATTCCTTTCAAAGGGGGAAGGGATGATCCATGCATGGATCATGAAAGCCCAAAATGTGATGGATTAGTGATTACTAGTGGGCTAGAAGGTGGTTTGGGCTCAATGGTTGGGTTGTGCATGGTAACCCACAAATTCAATTAAGGTTGCATGAAGATTAGGGCAACATTTTTAAGGCTTCATAAGTGCTAAAAACGTTACTATTTGCTTCATAAAGCCTCCTAGCCGTTTTTGACACTCTTTGGTGGATTAGGGTTACACTTTAATGCTTATAATGACTCCTTAATGCTTCTTATGGCTCCTTAAGCAAGCATAGCCGTTTTTTTTTCATTCACAAGTCTCATGGACGTTTTTTTTGTGTTCTTTCAAGAGTTACCTTAATTTCTATTTACTAGTTTTAATGAATAATTGGTTGGTTGGCTTGTAACCACCAAATTTGTAATAAAGGCTTCATATAAAGCCAAATTATGCATGAAAAAAGTAATGCACGAATTTTAATCAAAGAACCATTATTTTCACCTTGAATTATTGTTATAATTCTCAAATTATCTTGTTGGGACGTGTTCTTGACTTGATACGAACTCAATCCAATAGGTCTTGGATTGTTTTCATCGGTATACAACTTAATAGGTCTTGAGTTGTTACTATACTAATCTATCTATTTCTTTCCATTCACATATCATTTGTGGTTGCTATTCTCTCTTAATTTACCTAAACACTACCCTACTCACTAAATCAAGCCCATACACGCATCACATTCCAAGTTTCATAATGTTATAGTCCAACTTCTGGAATAAAAATATTTTCTGTCAAAATATTTCAGGACTATAAATAGATTTCTGAATTTAATTAATTCATTATTCCCAATTCCAACTAGAGAAAAGCCATTTCTCTCTGATGGATCTTCGGGCTTTCATCCCGGATTGTGAGTCTACTTTCCTAAATGAGTTTTAATGTTTGTTATATGCTTTATAACATTGTTTACATGTCCAAAATACAAGATCCGGGAGCTTACGGCCCAAGAACGTTCTTGGGATGTAAACTCCAAAACGGAGCCTAAAGGCTTCCTAGTCCTGATTCCTTGTTAGACAACTTGTTTAGGGGTTAATGTATAAACATTTGAGACTAGAAATCAACAAAGAAACCCTAGTTATAGGAGTTTACGGCCAAGGAACTCTCTTGGGCCGTAAACCCCTTTTTAAGGGCTATAAGTGCCCTAAATCATCCCCTAAAGCTTAAGGACTTTACCCTCTAATGCTTGTGCTTAATTTGGACACCAAAACACTTCAAAATCAAAAGGTTTTAGGATTTTACGGCCAAGGAAGGATCTTGGGCCGTAAACCCCTTTTTCAAGTGTTAAAGATGCCCTAAACACCCTTAAAGCCTTAAGACAATTAACCTTGACTACTTGGGACTTGAATGGGGAACAAAAGACATCAAAATCACCCCTTAAAGGGAGTTTACGGCCAAGGAACATATCTTGGGTCGTAAACTCCAAGTAATGACACAAAAGTGTGCCTAATGTCCCCTATAGCCTTAGATAAAAGCATAGAAGCTATGCTACATGTGCAAGGGCCTCAAATGAATTAAAACCAACACCCCATAGGAGTTTACGGCCGTAAACTCTAGGGGATATGGTCCTTTGGCCGTAAAATCCCCAAAGGAGCATTCCAAGGCCTTAAACTACTTCAAGGATTATTCCAACAAGGCTAGACTTATTCTAGGATCAAGATAACACTTCAAAACACCCAAAACCACCAAGTGAGGAGTTCACGGCCGTAAACTCATGGGTTCATAGCCGTAAACTCCAAAGGGTGGGGTTTGTTGGGTGGTGAACTCATATACAAGGTCATTGGTGCATTAAACCCCTTTTCCCTTGTCCCGTATCAACTTAGATGCAACCATTAGGACCTATAACACTTATATAAAGTGTTTACATGTTCCTAAGTGTCTTAACTTACGTTGTTAAGTTATTATTTGGATAATTAGTTATATATATGCTCATTATATGATAACTAGGCTCGAACGTGTGAACAAGTCTCCGTTTGCCACCTAGCACGGTACCCGATACATCAATCCAATCTACTGACCACAAGTGAGTTCATACCCCTTTAATCAACCTTTGAAATGTTTTAAATGTTTTAAATACTTTATGGGGGGGATACAAGTTAAATACTATTAGTTATTGCATCAATCACATGTGATTGCATTAATCACATGTGATTAATAACTAGGAAACCAATGATTTTATCATTGTTCAAACTATTTATCAAACTGCTTTACTTCAAAATGTTTTACAAACTCTTTTACTTATCAAATGCTTTTATTAAAACTTTGTTTTACTTCTTATAAATTGCATGCCCATATATTTATAGATATATAAGTAATGTTTAAAGGGCTTAGGAAGCCCATCCGCCCTATTTCCTTTTCGCGCACTAAGATGTGGTCTGGTGGGATTTCGGGTGACCATCCGAGGGTCGTTTCCATATTAGTTATATATCATATATATATGTATAGACATAAAAGTACTTCCATATTCATATTTATCAGTACATCAATAGCTAGTTACCATCGGGGTAATACAATACATATACAACTATACTAGAAACAATACATATACAACTATACTAGAAACGATACATATACAACTATACTAGAAACGATACATATACAGCTAGACTAGAAACAATACATATACAACTATACTAGAAACAATACATATACAACTATGCTAGAAACAATACATATACAACTATACTAGAACGAGAAACATAACATATACATGAATACATTAATTATTGTGATTTAAATCGGAGCATCACTTAAATGTCATGGCTCGAGTTGTAGCCAGAATTTTCTTGGAGGGAGAGCATGAGTTTGTGTATAGATCTATACTGGATTGACAATCCTACACCTTGCTGCTAGCTACAGCCAGACCTGCAGGTCTGCGGGTGCCAAACGTCATTCCGTTATTACGACCATTCATTATGTCGTTGTTGATGGGTTTTGAGCATTCTAACACTTCCTAAGTGTACATGCAACCCTAATAACCTTGGATCTATGTTTGTCTAATTATCATGCAAAGTTGAATTCCAAGGTTATATTCCTATCTAGCATACATGGGGAACAATTTTAACTTAAAGTATAGATAGAATAACTTACCTTGTTGTTGTTTGTGTTCCTTGAAACCTTGTGAGCCTAGCACCCCAAGTGTGATGCCTCAAATGCTTCACACAACACCAAATACTCTTGGAAGAACTTATGGGAGAACACACACTTCTCAAAAATCGGCCAAGCCCTCTTGTTTCTTAGTGTAACCGATTTTAGGTGGAGAACATGTTTCTTATATAGTGTTGACACATCTAGGGTTAAACCCTAATGTGTCATGACTCTTCATTTCCATGACCCATGGGTTTGTAACTCCCATGGAGCATCCATGGAGCATCCTATGGGTGGAACCCAACTTGATAATCCATGGAGCCTCTTAGCCCACTATACAAGATATGGATGATTTACATAATCAACCCGTATATTTAATTAGTTATCTTTTGATCACATAATTAATTCTAAATTAATTCTTGATCAAACTAATCAAATAATATTATTAATATATTAGAACTTATAATATATTAATAATCTCCAAGTGTTATTTCTCTCATTTAGTCTATCCAATTGCACGGTGCCATGCAACCCAAATGGACCATGCCGGGTCGGGTCAAGTACATACCAGAAATAGTTATGGACTTAGACACCTTATCTAACAGTCTCCCACTTGGATAAGTCTAATAACTATTACTGCAAGTATGACTTCAGGAACCGATCGACAATCGTAGCTCTTTACAAGGTTTCTCGGAACTGAGAAGATGATGGTACGCCATTTAAGATAAGTGATCATATAATCCTCTGTTCTAGATATTAGTCGGACAAATACACGGAACAATGTCTTACTTATTGTCCAACAGTTTGTTTCCCGATTTCCGATTTGTTCAACAAAGAACTTAATTGAACACATCAACTTAGTTCTGACCGGGCCCCGTACATAGGTCAAAACAAAATCATCGTGGGGCCCAGATATCAGCTTCTAATCCAAGAAGGAACAGATAAACTTCGACTCATATGTTTGTTCTACCACTCATTAAATTATACACAAGAGTGCGATTTATAACATCGAGTTACCAATGCATTTTTCGTACAATCAATGCATAACCAACTTGTAAGTAACAAATCATATCTCTAGGTTTGAAGACTTATACGATATTACCGTCTCACGATCACTCGAGATAGAATTCCATGAAGTGATTCCAGTGAGCGTGGGTTGAGTCCAATGCTCAGAACTTTTGAGCACTCATGATTGTTGTAGCCTTGTCCAAGACCTCTACAACCAATCATGACAGTCTTGATTCATATCTACTTCCGACATATGACCGACTGTGGAGGTTTGAATAATATGTTATACCAAACAAAAATTATTCTGGAAGTCAAAACATGCAAAAGAAATATAGTAAACGATCGATAAGAGATAGCAACACTTTACTCATAAATAAAACACTTTTATTCATCATCAGATGTCAATTATGCTTTACAAATTTCGAGGTTATCTAACTAATAAATCTAATATCATCCTTCAGCCCTATGCTCCGAGCATGCTGGAGATGCTTAACCCGAGTCAGTCCCTTCGTGAGGGGATCTGCCGGATTCTCATCTGATGATACCCTCTTTGCCACGAGGAGTCCTTCAATCCAATGTCTGATGAAATGGTATTTTCTGTCAATGTGTCTGGATCTCCCGTGATCCCTTGATTCCTTGGCTAAGGCAACAACACTTTCATTATCACAAAAAATTTCCATTGGCTCTTTAATAGCTGGTACAACTCCAAGGTCTCCAATGAAGTTCCTCAGCCATAACGCCTCCTTTGCCGCCTCGCTAGCTGCAATATACTCTGATTCACAAGTAGAATCTGCCACTGTCTCTTGCTTGGAACTCTTCCAAGAAATTGCTCCTCCATTTTGGGTAAAGACCCAGCCCGACTGAGAGCGGAAGTTATCCCTATCAGTATGGAAGCTAGCATCACTATACCCTACAACTCTCAAGTCATCACTCCCACCTAGGGTAAGGACCCAGTCCTTAGTCCTTCGTAGGTACTTGAGAATATTCTTTACCGCAGTCCAGTGTACCTTGCCAGGGTTCCCCTGAAACCTGCTAACCATGCTCAGGGCAAAAGCTACATCAGGTCGAGTACACGTCATAGCATACATGATCGATCCTACAGCCGAAGCATAAGGTACTCGACTCATTTGTGCTATCTCAGCCTCAGTGCTAGGGCTTTGTGTCTTACTCAGTTTGGCGTTACTCTGGATGGGCAACTCTCCTTTCTTGGAGTCTTGCATTCTGAATCTCTTCAACACCTTATCCAAGTAGGTACTTTGATTAAGTCCAATTAGTCTTTTACTCCGATCTCTCAAGATCCTTATCCCCAAAATATAGGCAGCTTCACCAAGGTCCTTCATAGCGAAACACTTTCCAAGCCAGGACTTTACTTCCTGCAGGGTTGGAATGTCGTTTCCTATGAGTAGTATGTCATCCACATACAATACCAAAATGCTAACTATACTCCCACTAGCCTTGACATACACACAAGATTCATCTTCACTCCTAGAAAAGCCAAATTCCTTGACCTTTTCATCAAAGCAAAGATTCATCTGCGAGGTGCATGCTTTAACCCATAAATGGATTTCTCAAGCTTACACACTCTATTGGGGTACTTGTTGTTGACAAAACCCTCTGGCTGACTCATGTAAACATCTTCAGCCAACTTTCCATTAAGGAAAGCGGTTTTGACATCCATTTGCCAAATTTCATAGTCATGAAATGCGGCTATGGCTAACAGAACCCGAATAGAC
The DNA here is from genome assembly GCF_052625555.1 of Lactuca saligna. NCBI lineage: Eukaryota > Viridiplantae > Streptophyta > Magnoliopsida > Asterales > Asteraceae > Lactuca > Lactuca saligna. The sequence goes on along the minus strand of NC_136420.1, from coordinate 244,991,707 downwards.
TTAATCTTGGCTACCGGAGAAAAGGTCTCATCATAATCCACTCCAGGAATCTGAGAGAAGCCCTTTGCAACCAGTCTAGCCTTATAAGTGTGTACTTTACCATCCATGTCGGTCTTCTTCTTGAAGACCCATTTGCACCCTACAGTCTTTCGACCTGGTACATTCTCAACCAATTTCCAAACTTGATTGTCATACATGGATTGTATCTCGCTATCCATAGCCTCTTTCCATTTAGCAGACTCGGGGCCTGCCATGGCTTCCTCGTAGCTGTTAGGGTCATCTTGACTTACTAGTGTTCCATCACTAATAAGTGTCTCACCTTCTGCAGTAATATGGAATCCATAGTAATGCTCAGGTGCACTCCTAACTCTCGTGGAACGCCTCAGAGGTACAGATTCGTCAATTGGCTCAACAGGAGTTTCCTCCTCAGGTTGAGGGCTAGAGTTTGAAGTTCCATCACCACTTGACTCTTGAATTTCTTCAAGATCAATTTGCCTCCCACTGTCTCCTTGCCTTATAAACTCTCTTTCTCGAAAGACTCCTCTTCTTGCTACAAAGACCACATTGTCACTAGGTCTGTAGAAGAGGTAACCAAAGGATTACTGTGGGTAGCCGATGAAAATACACCTCTCGCTTCGAGGTTCGAGCTTATCATGAGTCTCGCGTCTCACGAAAACCTCGCAACCCCAAATCTTGATGTGGTCTAGTTTAGGTACTTTACCAGTCCACATCTCGTGAGGAGTTTTGGCAACTTTCTTTGTAGGGACTAGATTAAGGATATGGGCGGCAGTCTCTAAGGCATACCCCCAGAATGAGATTGGTAGCGAAGCTCGACTCATCATGGAACGAACCATGTCCAACAAGGTTCGATTACGCCTCTCAGCCACACCATTCAACTGTGGTGTCCTGGGAGGTGTCAATTGTGAGACAATCCCACATTCCCTTAGATAGTCGAGGAACTCTGAACTAAGATACTCACCACCCCGATCGGATCGAAGCATCTTAATGTTCCTGCCCAATTGATTCTCGACTTCCTGTTTAAATTCCTTAAACTTCTCGAAAGTCTCTGACTTATGCTTGATTAAGTAGACATATCCATATCTACTGTAATCATCAGTAAAAGTCAAATAATAACGATTAGCATCCCTTGTGGCATGTTTGAATGGCCCACACACATCCGTGTGTATAAGGTCCAACAAACCTTCACCCCTTTCACACGAGCCTGTGAAGGGTGACTTTGTCATTTTTCCAAGTAAGCATGATTCGCAACTATCATCTGACTTTAGGTCAAATGACTCCAAGACTCCATCCTTTTGGAGTTGGCCTATGCATTTCTTGCTTATATGTCCAAGACGACAATGCCATAATGATGCTTTATCCAAGTTATTATTAGTAGTAGAATCAATACACAAAACATTATTTCCTAAGTTATCTACAACAGACACAGCTTCATACACACCATCACAAGGTAATGCTTTAAAATAAAGAACATTATTAAAGAAAGCATCAATAGAACCAACTTCATTATTAAACGAAAAGGTAAACCCTTGTTTGTACAAAGCATGAAAGGAAATAATATTTCTTGCCATTCCTGGCGAGTAACAACACTTATTCAAATCTAAACTAAACCCACTACTTAGCGATAAAGTATAAACTCCAATCTTGGTGACAGGTGAAGCTTTCCTATTCCCCATGATCAAGTTTATTCTTCCTTGCTCCACATTCTCACTTCTTCTTAGTCCCTGCAAGTCACAACAAATATGAATACCACAACCGGTATCAAGGACCCAAGATTTAGAATGGGGTGGGTTATTAGAAATGATAGTGTAAGTACCTGCATGGTTGGGTTTGACTTTCCCATCCTTCACATCCTGCTGGTACTTTGGGCAGTTCCGCTTCCAATGAGCTTTTTCATGGCAATAGAAGCATTCAGCCTCTTTTGGGTCAGAAGAAGGAGTAATGAAACCTTTCTTGGTTCCACTTGAAGAAGAGCCATCAAGGGTCCGAGCCTTGGTATCCTTCGAAGATCTCTTTCTCTTCCTCCCTCGACTTTTCTCGATTGCCAAAACCGGAGTTGAGTTTGGAGTAGGAGTGATAGCAACCGACTTCCCCTTAAGACCTGTTTCTGCGGTCTTGAGAAGTCCCTGAAGTTCGCTGAGGGTGACATCTTCCTTGTTCATGTGATATGTCATGCGGAATTGATCATAGCACGATGGCAAGGAGTGCAAAATGATATCTATTGCAAGCTCCTCAGGGAAGTTCACATTAAGCTTCAGCAAACGATCCACATACCTTTGCATTTTCTGCATGTGGCTCGTGATGGAATCTCCGTCCTTCAACATGGTTGTTATCATGGAGAAGATGATTTCGTACCTCTCTTGTCGTGCACTTTGATGGTATCTTTCCATCAAATCTTGGTGCATTTCATAAGGGTAGAAATCCTCATAAGACTTTTGGAGTTCAGCTGTCATTGTGGCCAACATGATGCAAGCCACCTTGGTTGCATCTCTTTCATGAGTATGAAAGTCAGCGATCTCCTGGGGAGTTGCAGTGGACTCAGCAATTTCCTTAAGCTCCTTGTCAAGGACATATTCTTTGTCCTCGTAGCGGGTAATCATCCTGATGTTTCTGATCCATTCATTGAAGTTGGATCCATCAAAGGTGACTTTCCCACACAAACTCATAAGAGTAAAGGAGCCATTAGGATTCGAGCCAGAAGCATTATTTGAAGACATCTGAAAGAGAAGAACAAGTTTAGTATAGATTTAAGAGAGTCCTTAATAAAACACCCAAATGTAATATTAAGGCTAGGATCCAATCACAATATAATATAACTTAGAAGAGGTATGCCGTAATCTAAGCTATACTATATTTGAAAGGTAGGTGAATGACGATTCACCAATTTCCACCACGAAAACCGAAATATTAGATATTAGGTTTTATTGGATTTTTAGCAATTCCTAGATTCTTTGAGATTCAATGAACTTTTCAAAGGCATGTTTCAATCTCGAGAGTGCCCTCCAAGTTTTGTGACTGGGATACCGAGGATCACAAAACGAGGTGTGAAGTAACCATGCAAATCACTTGGTACCCTTAAAGTTTATCACCCAATCGATGTACCGGTAAACCACACACGCTCCACCGATACTATAATAAACCTTAAGTCACCCTTTACCTACCTTGTTAAGTCCAAGTTAGTGTGCCGGTTAACCACACACGCTCCACCAACGACTTAGACAAAGTGTAAAGTGTAATTTCATGGATTAGCACCTTATTCACATTTTCCTAAAGTAACTAAGATTGGGAATTTAATAAAAACATTTAGTTACTTTATTATATTCATCATACTTTGAATGAGAATTTATAAGTCCTTGTCTTACCCGTTCGGCTAACGACCCTCCACCAGTCAAGCAAGCGGTGGGTGAGAGTAGACACCCATTAAGTCACCATTTTATAGGCAACAACCTTATACCCACCTTATAGACCGGCTTCGTGAATGAGGCGTACTAGCGGTAAGACGACTTTATTCTTATACATATATATATATATATATATATATATATATATATATATATATATATATATATATATATATATATATAATTATTAAATCATCATAATATAAGTATAAGGGTTGAATTTTAACTTTTAAAATTCTAGGGGTTGGAACTTTAAAGTTTTAACTTAACTTTTCTTGTTCCAAAACTTGAGGGAAAGTTTTGTAACTTTCAAAACTTTTCATTTCTTGTAACTTACGAGTTTAATAGAGTAATAAAATGAAGACTCTTCATTTTTCTAACTCTTGTGTTTGCTTTAATGGTTTTAATTCAAGTGTGACTCTTGGTTTTCCATAACTTGAGGACAAGTTATGGACTCCATTAAAACACATTATGATCAAGAATTAATCTACCACATAGGTTACAAATAATTCCTATGATCATCTAAAACATCATAAGAACAAGAACATGAATATGAACACAATCAAAAATTACATTTAAAACTTTGTAATTTTGATAACTAGTTGTTGTAAATGAATTAGTAAAGACATTACACCACCAAAAACAAGTTTTCAATTACCAAAATAGTTTAGGGTAATGTTTCTAATTCATTTCCAGCAACTAAATCGAAATTCTGCAATCAGTCGACCCTACTCGTCGAGTGCATGAACTCACTCGCCGAGTTGGTTGAAGATACTCATGAACTCGACGAGTCCCCCCTATAGACTCGACGAGTCCATTCGCAGACAGCAGGATTTTCGATTCTTTTCAACTTTTAAGCACAAATAAGAGCAAACAAGCCTAGGCTCTGATACCACTGATGGGTTTTGAGCATTCTAACACTTCCTAAGTGTACATGCAACCCTAATAACCTTGGATCTATGCTTGTCTAATTATCATGCAAAGTTGAATTCCAAGGTTATATTCCTATCTAGCATACATGGGGAACAATTTTAACTTAAAGTATAGATAGACTAACTTACCTTGTTGTTGTTTGTGTTCCTTGAAACCTTGTGAGCCTAGCACCCCAAGTGTGATGCCTCAAATGCTTCACACAACACCAAATGCTCTTGGAAGAACTTATGGGAGAACACACACTTCTCAAAAATCGGCCAAGCCCTCTTGTTTCTTAGTGTAACCGATTTTAGGTGGAGAACATGTTTCTTATATAGTGTTGACACATCTAGGGTTAAACCCTAATGTGTCATGACTCTTCATTTCCATGACCCATGGGTTTGTAACTCCCATGGAGCATCCTATGGGTGGAACCCAACTTGATAATCCATGGAGCCTCTTAGCCCACTATACAAGATATGGATGATTTACATAATCAACCCATATATTTAATTAGTTATCTTTTGATCACATAATTAATTCTAAATTAATTCTTGATCAAACTAATCAAATAATATTATTAATATATTAGAACTTATAATATATTAATAATCTCCAAGTGTTATTTCTCTCATTTAGTCTATCCAATTGCACGGTGCCATGCAACCCAAATGGACGATGCCGGGTCGGGTCAAGTACATACCAGAATTAGTTATAGACTTAGACACCTTATCCAACAGTTGTTACTAGTCGATAGTATGGTGCAATTTATCACATAATGCCTTAATATAAATCCGATTTAAGGTAGTTAGTACAATAGTAGTTCTTATAATACAATACTACAGTACTACAATGATTTTCCCATTACATATTTTAGTGATGACCTCACTTGAACGTTAATGTGCAAACTATATTTTGTTAAAAGATAGTTACACTTGGGAAATTACATACATTTACATCAAACGAGCATACAAAACGGTTAAGCCTTGGTAGAAGGCTACTTTAATAGAAAATATAGGTTTTTCTGAGAGATTCAAACTTTTACAAACAATTGCAAACCTTTACATACATTTTACAAACTTATACTTGATACATGTTCAAACATTTTTGGATAACAAATACCGACACTAAAATACTTATGAACTCACCAGCTTAATGCTGATAAACTCTTTCAAAATAACTTGTATTCTCAGGTCTTCAGTAGACAGGTACTGAGGCCAGCTTTTGAGAAGTTGGAGTGCGTTGAAGACTCATCTTATTATTTTGATATACATTATTTTTGGTGTCTATACTATACAGAACACGCTTGTATTAAAATTATATATTTAATGCAATGGATGATGTTGTTTGCTTATTTACATTTACTGTGTTGTGATACATAACATGACGTCCTCCGCCCCAGAACGTTTCCGCCGTTCTTGGTTTTGGGGTGTGATAGATTGGTATCAAAGCATTGTTTATAGTGAATCAAGTATATCAACCCATAAAAGATATACTAAACTATAAACCCATTTGGGATTAAAACACTCTGACCAAGAGTCTATACTTTAAATACTAAAATATTTAATTAAGTATACTAGTCTACATTCATACTAAAACCAGTGTCACAACGTCAAGAACAAAAGTATTACGATTGTTAAATATCACAGGTAAGCTCGGGGATATATGGTGAGTCCTGGGAGTGGCATAGCCTGATCAACTATGCTGGTCCGAGGAGTGATTAGCATATGCCCTAGAATGGTTGTGATGTATTAACAAGTCTAAAAACTTACCAACAATACCACAAGAAGATCAATAGGAACTAAACTTAAAATACTATTGGTGTATTTTGTACTACTAACTACATATATACTATATCCTTATACCTCTCTTCTCGCGTAGATTTAAATGGTTGGATTCCATCACGGCGACCCGTACTTTCCAAATGAAGGCAACGCAGGATGGCTCGAAGCAGAGTCTGACGATGAACACCAAATTCTGTTGGATGATCATCAAGCTGAAGGCTTCTCAGATGGATGAGACTCTGAGCCCGAAGTCAACAACCTACCTCCAGTAGGTCAAGCCCCGAACAACAACCCTCGACCAGCTTTTCTAGGTCCCACTCCCTTGTGGGTAGATAACTTGAATCGCTGGAGTGATGAACAGGGTCAACCCTTACCATACTTTGGGGACCGAACCTTATACAACGTCATCGATGGTGGCTCTGCTGACCGAGCTCTACCTGTCATTATCCGCAGAATAGCTCGTAATGTCGAGCAAGGTCGAGCAGCCATCGACCGGGTTGTGGAGATTGATGCCAACTCTGGTGTCAACACAGTCCGCATTCGCCGTCTCGAAGAAGACATGGAACGGACCCGGAGAATCAATGAAACCCTACAGCAACATCTGGTTGCCTCTCAAGCAGATGTCATGGAACTTCGAGCTCGTCAAAGGGCTCATGAACGACACCTTCAAGAGCTGGTACGTCAAATGAGAGACCTCAGGGTTCTCCCGAGGAATACTTATCGCCGTTAGATGACGTCTAGTACATCATTATCTTTTGGGTTAAGGATTAGCCTTTAACATCCGTGCTCTAAGTAGCACTTATCTGCAAAATATTCCTAACTTTCAGTACTCTAATTAGGAATCTAAGAACTGTCAAACTTTCCGTATGGTATGATGTAAGACCTACTGTTAGGTCAATTTTCATTGAACTCGTTACATCAGTAATACCAGTGTTATTGACAACTACCTACTCTGTGGGAAGACTCTTTACATTTATGTTTTTCCTACACACCTTACTTGTTATTTTCTCAAACACTCATTCAATTGTTGGGCTATGGTTAGTTAGTCCATGTGTCATTCGCACATTACTTACAAATTGATTCTTACCACTTTTCTCATCTTTATAAACTTATAGCTGAAAGATGCCTCCTCACAAATCTCCCCGGAATAACCCTACACCTACACCACCTCCGGTCATCGATACAGCAACCCTAAATGCTGACGTAGCTGCAGCTGTGGCAACTGCCATGGCACAGTATCACTCTACTGATGCCAGCAGAGGTGGAACCCCTGTGAACTCCATTCCGGTTGAAACTCCTATGCGCTCGAGAGAGTGCTCTTACAAGGATTTCACCAACTGCAAGCCAAATTCCTTTCATGGGACCGGCGGAGTCATTGCCCTCTCGTAATGGTTCGAGAAGACTGAATCAGTCTTCGAAATTTGTTCTTGCCCTGCTACGAGCAAAGTCAAATATGCCGCATGCACCTTCGAAGGGAAGGCACTGGCGTGGTGGAACGGCCACGTTAAATCTCTAACTCTCGTTGTGGCCAACGACATAGGCTGGGATACGATGAAAGACCTCATGATTGAGGAATACTGCCCGAGGGGCGAGATCCAGAAACTAGAGCAGGAGCTTTGGAGCCTGACCATGAAGGGCACCAACATCGTTGCTTACACTACCCGATTTAGCGAACTGGTGGCCCTCCGCCCTAATATGGTTCCCACTGAAGGGAAGAAGATCGAAAGGTACATATGGGGGCTAGTGCCTCCGTATCAGGGGAATATCCTATCATCGAACCTCGCTACCTTCGATAGTGTCAAGCGACTGGCACAGCGACTTATTGACCATGGTGTCAAAACCCCTGCAACCACAACAACCCTAGCCATCTCAGAACCATCCAAAACCGCTGACACCAAGCGGAAGTCCTGGGATAACAAGAAGAGGCAGCGAGCTGCCAAGAAGCAGCAAATTGTGGTAGTACATGCCGCGGTAACCCCTGCTGCTACTACTGCTCCGATGAAGCAGTATGCTGGAAGTTTGCTGAAGTGCAATAAATGCAACTTCCACCACAACGGCCCCTGCCGTGAAATGCAGTGCTCTAACTGTAACAGGAAGGGACACACCGTCCGTTTCTGTAAATTCCCGACGCAACCGATCACACAAGTCCCCGACTCCGGTGCGAGCCCAACTTGCTATGGATGTGGTGAAACAGGCCACTATAAGAGGGACTGCCCCAAAGCGAGAAATGTTGGAGGAGCAGGGTGGGTACTGGCTATAGGCCACGGGGAAGCAGTTGCTGACCCGACAGTGGTGACTGGTACGTTCCTCCTCGATAACTCCTATGCATGCATTCTCTTCGATAGTGGAGCGGAGCGAATCTTCGTGAACCACAAATTTGCTCGCATGCTTAAAAAACAACCACATGCACTTAAAGAACAATTCACAGTAGAAATGGCTAACGGCAAAACAGAAAACACCAGTAGCATATACTTAGGATGTATCCTAACCCTAGATAACCATTCATTCCCAATCGACCTCATGCCGGTCTCAATAAAAAGCTTCGACGTTATCATCGGCATGGATTGGTTGAGTCTTCATCGTACCGACATCATGTGCTTCGAGAAAGCAGTCCGATTAAACCTTCCATCTAACGAAACTCTTATAGTCTACAGCGACAAACCTGGTGTGAGCCTTCGCATTATATCAAGTATTCAAGCACATAAATATTTGCACAAAGAATACCACACATTCCTTGCTCACGTCGTCGACACGAACCTCGAAACGAAAGAACTAAAGAACATTCCAATAGTGAGCGACTTCCCCTACATTTTCCCAAAAGAACTACCTGGATTACCTCCGCAACGACAGGTCGAGTTCAGAATCGACTTAGTCCCAGGAGCTACCCCAGTAGCCAAGTCGCCCTACCGCTTAGCACCAGCAGAGATGCATGAATTATCTGGTCAACTTAACGAACTGCTCAGCAAGGGCTTCATCAGACCAAGCTTCTCACCTTGGGGAGCACCGGTCTTGTTCGTTAAGAAGAAAGACGGATCATTCCGTATGTGTATCGACTACAAAGAACTCAACAAACTGACGGTCAAAATTCGTTACCCTCTGCCTCGCATAGACGATCTATTTGACCAACTGCAAGGGGCGAACTATTTTTCCAAAATTGATCTATGATCCGGATATCACCAGTTACGAGTACTCGAGGAGGATGTGCCGAAGACAGCCTTCCGAACTCGTTACGGACATTACAAGTTCGTGGTGATGCCATTTGGATTGACCAATGCGCCAGCAGTTTTCATGGACCTGATGAACAGAGTATGCCGACCTTACTTGGATCAGTTGTCATCGTTTTCATTGACGACATCCTGATCTACTCCTGAAGTAAGGAAGAGCATGGCGATCACCTACGATTAGTTTTAGGAGCTTTATGAACGGAGAAACTTTATGCGAAGTTCTCGAAATGTGAATTTTGGATCCGAAGAGTCGAATTCTTAGGACACGTGGTAAGCGAAGAGGGAATCCACGTGGACCCATCCAAAATTAAAGTCATTGAGAACTGGTCAGCACCCAAGACGCCGACAGGAATTCGTCAATTTCTAGGTCTCGCTGGCTACTATCGCAGATTCATTCAGAACTTCTCCCGAATAGCGAAACCTCTTACAACCCTGACCCAGAAAGGCGTGGCCTTTGACTGGGAAGAGAAACAAGAGAGAGCGTTCTAAACGCTCAAGCGAGCCTTGTGCACTGTACCAATACTATCTCTCCCCGAAGGGATAGAAGACTTCGTAGTCTATTGCGATGCATCGAACCAAGGGCTCGGGTGTGTTCTGATGCAGCGAGGTAAGGTCATCGCCTACGCCTCCAGACAGTTGAAGACACACGATGTTTGTAACAACGCAAATTTTTCAAATAAATTTTTCATTTTAAAATAAAGTGATTTCATTCAACCAATAGTATTTATTCCATGTTTCATATCAAATACATATATAAAATCCCCAAGATCTCAAATAGCAGCAGTGTGTATGCATCATGCCGGCGCCTTCCCACGGTCCTCGCTAGTACCTGAAACACATACATAACAACTTGTAAGCATAAATGCTTAGTGAGTTCCCCAGTATACTACTTACGCATATACGCCTTTCCAGGCCTTGAGATAATCGCCTTCCGGCCCATAACATATTGCCTTCCGGCCCATAAACATACACAACAATTTATACATTAATCTTAACACATATAGCACATATATCATATATCATATCCGACCTTTCAGTCACATAACATATTGCCTTCCGGCCCGTATAACACACATAACACACATAGCAAATACCTTACCATTTATAGCACGTATAACACAAATCATATCCGACCTTCCGGTCACACAGTCAAACCCTTCCGGGTACAGTATAGTGAGAAGACTCACCTCGTGGTAATGAAACTATCAACTCTTGAAATCACTCGCACTCGATCCGCCGATCTGCAGACTCCCTATAATACCATATACCCTTATTAATACTCTTATCATTCAAGACAACTGACCCTAAGAAATTATATGCAGGTCAACTCCGGTCAACGGTCAACTGGACCGGACTCGTCGAGTGCAAAGGTGACTCGACGAGTCGAGACGTCCTCTCCAACTTTCCCTGATGTTCCCTTTCTACTCGTCGAGTATCCCCCTTGACTCGACGAGATCCTCGTGGAAGAATCGCGGGGCCACCCCGACTCCACTCGCTGAGTCTGAAGAACAACTCGGCGAGTCCCAGTGAATCTTCAAGCTACTCGCCGAGTCTGTTCATTGGACTCGGCGAGTCCATGCCATGCAATCGATCAACTGCTTCCTGAAATACGTATGGTCCCGAAATACACAATCATGGGACTTTCTGCACCTCTAAACATCCTATTACTGGGGTATAAATATTTGGGTAACAACATAATAATCCATCTAATCACCAAATGGGTTTCATAAACCCTAAATCCGTGTACACATCAAAATAACAGGAATGATCCGAAGTATTACCTGAAAAACGTACTCTCTGTGTCCCCAAACCTCAGAACTCTAATCCCTTGCTGTTCCTTTAGCCAAAACTCCTCTCCTTCTTGCCCAACAATCTCTTCAAAGTGCCAATAGCCTCAAATCTTTCTCTAGATGTCCACAGACGCTTAGGGTTCTTCTCAATCGGCTAAAAGACGGACAATGACGGCATATGGGGTGTTATATACGATCCAAAACCAAACGGCTAGGGTTTCTGCTGAACAACGTAGACTCGCCGAGTCCATAATGGACTCGTCGAGTCCAGTCGCGAACCCGCGACCCAGTCTGTGGTCCTACTCGGCGAGTCTGGCTCCAACTCGCCGAGTCCCTTCCAAAAATGCCCCAAAAATAGCTTTTAAGCAATACCTGAAATTCCAGGTTGTTACAACTCTCCCCCACTAGAACTAGACTTCGCCCTCGAAGTCTCACTCTGCGAATAACTCCGGATGTTACTCCCGCATCTCACGCTCCGGCTCCCAAGTCATCTCCGATCCTTTCCGATGTTGCCACTAAACCAACACCAGAGGTACTTCCTTGTTCCGCAGAACCTTGATCTTCCGATCCCTGATAGCTACCGGTCTCTCGGCGTAATTCAGGCTCGCATCCACCTGAATATCCTCTAACGGAACCACTGCCGATTCATCGGCTATACACTTCCTCAACTGTGATACGTGAAAGGTATTGTGAATCTGTCCCAACTCTGCTGGCAACTCCAACCGATAAGCTACCCGACCTACCCTTGCAATTACACGAAATGGACCTATGAACCGGGGCCCCAACTTGCCCCTCTTTCTGAACCGGATCACTCCCTTCCAAGGAGAAACCTTCAGGAGAACGAAGTTGCCAACCTGGAATTCCAGCTCGGACCGGCGTCTGTCCGCATAACTCTTCTGTCGGCTCTGGGCGGTCAATAACCTCTGCCTAACCTGCTGAATCTGTTCTGTCGTCTGGAGTACGATCTTTGTACTTCCCATCACTCTCTGTCCCACCTCTCCCCAACAAATGGGAGTCTGACACCTCCTACCATACAACAACTCAAAAGGTGGCATACCAATGCTCGAATGATGGCTGTTGTTGTAGGAAAATTCAACCAAGGGTAAATGCGCATCCCAGCTACCCCCAAAGTCTAGCACGCACGCTCTAAGCATGTCTTCCAATGTCTGAATCGTCCCTTCGCTCTGACCGTCTGTCTGGGGATGGTATGCGGTACTAAAATGCAGTTTAGTACCCAGCTCCTCATGGAATTTCTTCCAGAACCTGGAAGTGAAGCGTACATCACAGTCTGAAACAATCGAGATCGGCACTCCATGCCGAGATACTACCTCTCTCACGTATAACTCCGCCAACTTCTCTGCTGATGAACTCTCGCTAATGGCAAGGAAGTGTGCACTCTTCGTCAATCTATCCACAATCACCCAAATTGCATCGACTCCCCTAGCAGTTCTCGGCAATTTGGTGATGAAATCCATAGTAATCTGCTCCCACTTCCACTCAGGAATCTCCAAGGGCTGCAACTTACCATGCGGTCTCTGGTGCTCGGCTTTAACCCTACGGCAGGTCAAACACCTCTCAACGAACCATGTGACGTCTCTCTTCATACAAGGCCACCAATATTCCTTCCTCAAGTCCAAATACATCTTCGTAGCACCGGGATGGATCGAGAATTTCGATCTATGAGCCTCCTCCATCAAAGTAGCACGCGTACCGCCCACGAAGGGTACCCAAATCCGACCCTGAAACGTCAGAAGTCCTCGTCCATCCTTAACGAACTCCGAAATTAACCCAACGACCCGCTCTTTCTTCTGCATCTCGAATCTCACAACCTCGGCCTGTGCCCCACGAATAGCATCTAATACTGGAGACATCACCGTCAGTCTCAGACATACATCTCGCAATGGAGTGCTCTCCGCCCTACGACTCAATGCATCGGCTACTACGTTAGCCTTGCCTGGGTGGTATAGGATCTCACAGTCATAATCCTTAACCACGTCCAACCATCTCCTCTGACGCATATTTAGGTTGGGTTGATCCATCAAATACTTCAAACTCTTATGGTCCGTGTATATAGTACAACGAACCCCGTACAGGTAGTGACGCCAAATCTTGAGAGCGAACACTACTGCCCCCAACTCTAAGTCATGCGTGGGGTATCTCGCCTCGTGAGGCTTTAATTGCCTCGATGCATAAGCTATCACATGGCCTCTCTGCATCAACACTGCACCCAGTCCCGAAATCGATGCATCGCAATATACGACAAAATCCTCCATCCCCTCCGGGAGGGCTAATACCGGGGCTTCGCACAGTCTCTGACGTAGTGTCTCGAAGGAAGTCTGTTGCTCGGGTCCCCATGAGAATGAAACACCCTTCCGGGTCAATCTGGTGAGCGGTACCGCGATCTTGGAGAAGTCCCTAATAAACCTCCGATAGTACCCTGCCAACCCAAGGAAACTCCTGATCTCGGAAGGTGACTTCGGTGCCTCCCAACTCATCACTGCTTCCACCTTGGCCGGATTGACCAATATCCCTACCTGATTAACAACATGTCTAAGAAATTGGACCTCCCGCAACCAGAAGTCACATTTGGAGAATTTCGCATATAGCTTCTCCGACCTCAATACCTCAAGGACCTCCCTCAAATGTCCCTCATGCTGCTCTCTAGTTCGCGAATACACTAGTATGTCGTCGATAAATACAATCACAGACCGATCCAGCATCTACCTGCATACCCTGTTCATGAGGTCCATGAACACTGCCGGGGCATTGGTGAGCCTGAAAGGCATCACCATGAACTCGTAATGCCCATACCGCGTCCTGAATGCTGTCTTCTGGATGTCCTCATCCCGCACTCTTACCTGATGGTACCCTGATCTCAAATCGATCTTGGAAAACCAAGATGCCCCTTGCAACTGATCGAATAGATCATCGATCCTAGGTAACGGATAGCGGTTCTTGACCGTCACCTTGTTCAACTCCCGGTAATCAATGCACATCCGGTGTGAACCATCCTTCTTCTTGACGAACAGAATCGGTGCTCCCCACGGCGAGCAACTCGGCCGAATAAATCCCTTCCCTAGCAACTCCTGTAGTTGCGAGGACAACTCTTGCATCTCTGGAGGTGCAAGACGATAAGGCACCTTCGCAATAGGCGCAGCCCCCGGAATCAGATCGATACCAAACTCTACTTGCCTCGCAGGAGGTACTCCCGGCAACTCCTCGGGAAAAACATCTGGAAACTCGCGCACCACTGGAACCTCCTCCACGGTCCTCGGTCTCTCGGAAGCCTCCCGCGTATCCATCACATACGCCACAAAACCTCTACATCCCTGCTGTAGGCATTGCCTCGCCCTAGCGGCCGAACAAAAAGCTGATTCCGAACGGGTACCCTCACCGTATACCGTAAGAACTCCCCCACTAGGGTCTCGTATAGTCACCAGCTGGCGCTCACAGTCGATGACAGCGCTGAATCGGCTCAACCAGTCCATGCCCACGATGACACAGACATCCCCCATCGCAATAGGAATTAAGTCAATCGGAAACGCTACCCCGAAAATCTCTAGTACGCATCCCCGAAGAACCTCCGTGGCACAAACCACCCTCTCGGCCGCTATAGAAACGCTCAGAGGCCGACTTAACGGCTCACGACAAATGCTGATATGTTGACTAAAAGCTAAAGATACAAAGGATCTACTCGCACCCGAATCAAATAACACTAGAGCAGGCATAGAGTTCACAAGAAAAGTACCTACACATACATTAACATAAGCATAACATTTCGACTTTAAGGTAAATACGCGAATTACAACATACCTGCTACAACATCGGGCGCAGCGCGGACCTCCTCCGCAGTCAGCTGAAAGGCTCTCCTGCGAGCCCTCGGGGCCTCGACCTTCGCCGGTTGGGTTTCAGTAGTCCTGGTAGTAGGTGTAGATCCCTGACGAAGCTGCGGGCACTCGGCCTTCCGATGGCCTGTCTGGTTGCAGTGAAAGCAAACCATGAACCCCTTAGGACAATCCCTGGCAATGTGTCCTTCCTTGCCACACTTTAAGCAACCACCAGCTTGACACACCCCCTCATGACTTTTGCCGCACTTCCCGCAAATGCGGCCCTTCTGACCTCCCATCCTCGAATCAGCGGACTTGATCCGCTTGGCTGCCGGCTGAGACTGAGCCGGTCGTCGGTCCACCTGCCGAGACTCGGCCTCCTCCCTGGCCTGAGTCTCCAACTCGATCTCGCGCTTCCTGGCGTTCGCCTAAAGCTCAGTGAAAGTACGATAGGTGGAGTTTGACACAAACTCCCGGATATCCCTCCTCAAAACGCCTAAATACCGGCTCATCCGTGACTGCTCTGTAGACACCAACTCCGGGCAGAACATCGCCCTCTCGTGAAACTTCCGTGTGACCACTGCAACGGAATCAGTACCCTGCTTAAGGGTCAAGAACTCCTGAATCAATCGTTCCCTCTCCACTGGGGGAACGTACTCGTCCCTGAACATCTCAGTAAACCTCTCCCATGTCACCGCTGTAATCTCCGCCAGAGTGAAGTTCGCCGTCACGAACTTCCACCAATCCTTTGCTCCCAGACGGAGCTGGTTCAAGGCGAACCGTACCCTCAGGTGCTCCGGGCATGAGCAAGTGTAGAAGCACCCCTCAATGTCGGCGATCCACCTCATCGTAGCAATCGGATCCTGCGTCCCATCAAACTCAAGGGGTTTCGTGTTGCTGAATTCCCGGAACAGTAACGAATCGCCCCCTTGCGGCCTGGCAGCGGCCACAGCTGCGGTAGCGGCAGCGGCTGCAGCCTCAGTCAGTGCAGCGTACCGCTCCTCAAACGTCTCCATCAGTGTGGTCTTAATAGACCCAAACATCTCCGGGATCTCAGCCCGGATCGCTGCAGCTACCTCCTCCTGAATCATCTGACGAATATCCTCATCGCTCACACTGCTCGAACTCGCCCCATGACGTGTGGTAACCATGATGTCTCTGAAATACAACATAAAATTATCAGAGACTCCATCAAGTACAATTGTACTCGATAACACAACCCTACTCAGTCTCCGATATCCAGGGATTCTTACTTGGGTCTTCCACCGACCCGGTGTCTTCGGTAGTACGGGCCCAATACTACCGACCACACCGTGTCAGTATTCGTCCCAAATCTTCCTCCCCAAACCCCGAATAGTGAGTACTCTACCTCTAGTATGCACTATCTACCTGCACGCTATCGAATATCTCATATAAGCAAACTCCCTAGACTAAGGCATCACAAAACAGGCCATTCTAGTCCTATCATGAATACCTAGTCTTCTAGCATGCATAACAATTCATAATTCAGTGCATAACATAACATAGTAAGGTATTCTGGGGATCTTTACCGTTCGGGCGCTGGCTGATGGTACACACTGCTCCGTTCTTGTTTACCACTTTACCATTTATAAAAATTTATGTCTTTATTATTTTTAAAAGATTTTTCCTCAAATCCTCGGTTTGAGTTCAGTTACACCCGAAGGTACACCCGAATCCCTCAAACCAAGGCTCTGATACCAATTGTAACAACGCAAATTTTTCAAATAAAATTTTCATTTTAAAATAAAGTGATTTCATTCAACCAATAGTATTTATTCCATGTTTCATATCAAATACATATATAAAATCCCCAAGATCTGAAATAGCAGCAGTGTGTATGCATCATGCCGGCGCCTTCCCACGGTCCTCGCTAGTACCTGAAACACATACATAACAACTCATAAGCATAAATGCTTAGTGAGTTCCCCAGTATACTACTTACGCATATACGCCTTTCCAGGCCTTGAGATAATCGCCTTCCAGCCCATAACATATTGCCTTCCGGCCCATAACATATTGCCTTCCGGCCCATAACATATTGCCTTCCAGCCCATAACATATTGCCTTCCGGCCCATAAACATACACAACAATTTATACATTAATCTTAACACATATAGCACATATTCATATATCATATCCGACCTTTCAGTCACATAACATATTGCCTTCCGGCCCGTATAACACACATAACACACATAGCAAATACCTTACCATTTATAGCACGTATAACACAAATCATATCCGACCTTCCGGTCACACAGTCAAACCCTTCCGGGTACAGTATAGTGAGAAGACTCACCTCGTGGTAATGAAAACTATCAACTCTTGAAATCACTCGCACTCGATCCGCCGATCTGCAGACTCCTTATAATACCATATACCCTTATTAATACTCTTATCATTCAAGACAACTGACCCTAAGAAATTATATGCAGGTCAACTCCGGTCAACGGTCAACTGGACCGGACTCGTCGAGTGCAAAGGTGACTCGACGAGTCGAGATGTCCTCTCCAACTTTCCCTGATGTTCCCTTTCTACTCGTCGAGTATCCCCCTTGACTCGACGAGATCCTCGTGGAAGAATCGCGGGGCCACCCTGACTCCACTCGCCGAGTCTGAAGAACAACTCGGCGAGTCCCAGTGAATCTTCAAGCTACTCGCCGAGTCTGTTCATTGGACTCGGCGAGTCCATGCCATGCAGTCGATCAACTGCTTCCTGAAATACGTATGGTCCCGAAATACACAATCATGGGACTTTCTGCACCTCTAAACATCCTATTACTGGGGTATAAATGTTTGGGTAACAACATAATAATCCATCTAATCACCAAATGGGTTTCATAAACCCTAAATCCGTGTATACATCAAAATAACAGGAATGATCCGAAGTATTACCTGAAAAACGTACTCTCTGTGTCCCCAAACCTCAGAACTCTAATCCCTTGCTGTTCCTTTAGCCAAAACTCCTCTCCTTCTTGCCCAACAATCTCTTCAAAGTGCCAATAGCCTCAAATCTTGCTCTAGATGTCCACAGACGCTTAGGGTTCTTCTCAATCAGCTAAAAGACGGACAATGACGGCATATGGGGCGTTATATACGATCCAAAACCAAACGGCTAGGGTTTCTGCTGAACAGCGTAGACTCGCCGAGTCCATAATGGACTCGTCGAGTCCAGTCGCGAACCCGCGACCCAGTCTGTGGTCCTACTCGGCGAGTCTGGCTCCAACTCGCCGAGTCCCTTCCAAAAATGCCCCAAAAATAGCTTTTAAGCAATACCTGAAATTCCGGGCTCTTACAATGTTAACTATACGACCCACAATCTTGAACTGGGAGCAATGGTGTTTGCTCTGAAGATCTGGAGACATTACTTGTATGGAACAAAGAGCACTATCTTTACCGACCACAAGAGTTTACAACATATATTCGATCAGAAGGAGCTCAACATGAGACAACGACGGTAAGTCGAGCTACTCAGTGATTACGAATGCGATATTCGTTATCATCCGGTTAAAGCCAACGTAGTAGCAGACGCCCTGAGTCGGAAAGAATATTCTGGTCGCAAGGTCAAGTCATTGTGAATAACCATCCATTCACACTTTTCTAACCAAATTCAGGCGGCCCAACTTGAAGCAATGAAACCTGAAAATGTGACGAGTGAATCCCTCAGAGGAATGGACAAGAATTTAGAAGCCAAGGGTGACGGAGCCTTATACTTCATGGACCGGATCTGGACACCGAAATACGGTGGTTTCCGAGACTTAGTCATGACCGAGGCGCACAACACTCGGTATTCCGTCCACCCAGGTTCAGATAAGATGTATCTAGATCTTAAAAAGCTATACTGGTGGCCTAATATGAAAGCAAAGATTGCTATCTTCGTAAGTAAATGCCTTACTTGCGCAAAGGTTAAGGTCGAGTACCAGAAGCCCTTCGGTTTACTACAACAACCAGAGATTCCAGAATGGAAGTGGGAGCGGATCACTATGGATTTCATAACCAAGTTACCCAAGACAACGGGTGGACTTGATACCATATGGATCATCGTTGATAGATTGACCAAGTCTGCACACTTCCTGCCAATCAAAGAAACCGACAAGATGGAGAAACTTACGAGAACATACATTAGGGAAATCGTACGACTACATGGTGTGCCTATATCCATTATCTCCGATAGAGATAGTAGGTTCACCTCAAGATTCTGGCAATGACTACAACATTCCCTGGGAACAAGACTAGACATGAGCACAGCCTACCACCCACAGACCGACGGATACAGTGAGAGGACGATCCAGACTTTAGAAGATATGTTGCGTGCTTGTGTATTTGACTTTGGAAAAGCGTGGGATACTCATTTACCCCTCATCGAATTTTCCTACAACAATAGTTATCACACGAGCATAAAGGCAGCACCATTTGACACCCTCTACGGCTGAAAGTGCAGATCCCCTCTGTGCTGGGCTGAGGTGGGTGATACCCAATTGGTGCGGGGGCAAGCTTCCGACAGTACTCTCACT
Source organism: Lactuca saligna (assembly GCF_052625555.1). NCBI lineage: Eukaryota > Viridiplantae > Streptophyta > Magnoliopsida > Asterales > Asteraceae > Lactuca > Lactuca saligna. Next base: position 244,972,216 of record NC_136420.1, on the reverse strand, counting down.
GGTCCGGAAAACATTCGGGAAACGACAGAGAAGATCGTTCAGATTTGTGAACGATTGAAAGCCTCTAGAGACCGACAGAAGAGCTACGCTGATAAACGAAGAAAACCTTTGGAATTTCAGGTGGGAGACCGAGTCCTTCTCAAAGTCTCACCCTGGAAGGGCTTGATACGCTTCGGTAAGCGTGGGAAGCTTAATCCTAGGTACATAGGGCCTTTCGAGATTCTAGCAAGAGTCGGCCTCGTAGCTTACAAACTTGATCTACCCGACACACTTCATAACGTACATTCTACATTCCACGTATCTAACTTGAAAAAGTGTCTGTCCAACGAGACTCTCGTAATCCCACTTGACAAGATCGAGATCAACGAGAGCCTAAACTTCGTGGAAGAACCAGTAGAGATCATGGACCGTAAGGTCACGCAGACGAAACAAATTCGTATCCCTATCGTGAAGGTTCGCTGGAACGCCAAGCGAGGACCGGAATTCACTTGGGAACGCGAGGATCGGATGAAACTAAAATACCCTCATATTTTCGCTTAGTTATTTGTAACTTCTTATTTGCTTAAAATTCTAATTTCGGGATGAAATTCCTTCTAACGGGGGGATGATGTGACAACCCGAAATTTCCACTTGTACGAACATTATCTATTCAATAGAAGCTAGTCCAATTTTAGTAATTTTCAGACTTGTCCGAACAAGTTTGTGTACATTAGGGTTTACGTTTCTAAATATATCAGGAGAGTGGATGCTCCTGTATTTGTGAAACTTGAACATTCCAAGTTTCATAATGTTATAGTCCAACTTCCGGAATAAAAATATTTTCTGTCAAAATATTTCAGGACTATAAATAGATTTCTGAATTTAATTAATTCATTATTCCCAATTCTAACTAGAGAAAAGCCATTTCTCTCTGACGGATCTTTGGGTATTCATCCCGGATTGTGAGTCTACTTTCCTAAATGAGTTTTAATGTTTGTTATATGCTTTATAACATTGTTTACATGTCCAAAATACAAGATCCGGGAGCTTACGGCCCAAGAACGTTCTTGGCATGTAAACTCCAAAACGGAGCCTAAAGGCTTCCTAGTCCTGATTCCTTGTTAGACAACTTGTTTAGGGGTTAATGTATAAACATTTGAGACTAGAAATCAACAAAGAAACCCTAGTTATAGGAGTTTACGGCCAAGGAACTCTCTTGGGTCGTAAACCCCTTTTTAAGGGCTATAAGTGCCCTAAATCATCCCCTAAAGCTTAAGGACTTTACCCTCTAATGCTTGTGCTTAATTTGGACACCAAAACACTTCAAAATCAAAAGGTTTTAGGATTTTACGCCCAAGGAAGGATCTTGGGCCGTAAACCCCTTTTTCAAGTGTTAAAGATGCCCTAAACACCCTTAAAGCCTTAAGACAATTAACCTTGACTACTTGGGACTTGAATGGGGAACAAAAGACATCAAAATCACCCCTTAAAGGGAGTTTACGGCCAAGGAACATATCTTGGGTCGTAAACTCCAAGTAATGACACAAAAGTGTGCCTAATGTCCCCTATAGCCTTAGATAAAAGCATAGAAGCTATGCTACATGTGCAAGGGCCTCAAATGAATTAAAACCAACACCCCATAGGAGTTTACGGCCGTAAACTCTAGGGGATATGGTCCTTTGGCCGTAAAATCCCCAAAGGAGCATTCCAAGGCCTTAAACTACTTCAAGGATTATTCCAACAAGGCTAGACTTATTCTAGGATCAAGATAACACTTCAAAACACCCAAAACCACCAAGTGAGGAGTTCACCGCCGTAAACTCATGGGTTCATAGCCGTAAACTCCAAAGGGTGGGGTTTGTTGGGTGGTGAACTCATATACAAGTTCATTGGTGCAATAAACCCCTTTTGCCTTGTCCCGTATCAACTTAGATGCAACCATTAGGACCTATAACACTTATATAAAGTGTTTACATGTTCCTAAGTGTCTTAACTTACGTTGTTAAGTTATTATTTGGCTAATTAGTTATATATATGCTCATTATATGATAACTAGGCTCGAACGTGTGAACAAGTCTCCGTTTGCCACCTAGCACGGTACCCGATACATCAATCCAATCTACTCACCACAAGTGAGTTCATACCCCTTTAATCAACCTTTGAAATGTTTTAAATGTTTTAAATACTCTATGGGGGGTATACAAGTTAAATACCATTAGTTATTGCATCAATCACATGTGATTGCATTAATCACATGTGATTAATAACTAGAAAACCAATGATTTTATTACTGTTCAAACGGTTTATCAAACTGCTTTACTTCAAAATGTTTTACAAACTCTTTTACTTATCAAATGCTTTTATTAAAACTTTGTTTTACTTCTTATAAATTGCATGCCCATATATGTATAGATATATAAGTAATGTTTAAAGGGCTTAGGAAGGCCATCCGCCCTATTTCCTTTTCGCGCACTGAGATGTGGTCTGGTGGGATTTCAGGTGACCATCCAAGGGTCGTTTTCATATTAGTTATATATCATATATATATATATATATATATATATGTATAGACATAAAAGTACTTCCATATTCATATTTATCAATACATCAATAGCTAGTTACCATCGGGGTAATACAATACATATACAACTATACTAGAAACAATACATATACAACTATACTAGAAACGATACATATACAACTATACTAGAAATGATACATATACAGCTAGACTAGAAACAATACATATACAACTATACTAGAAACAATACATATACAACTATGCTACAAACAATACATATACAACTATACTAGAACGAGAAACATTACATATACATGAATACATTAATTATTGTGATTTAAATCGGAGCATGACTTAAATGTCATGGCTCGAGTTGTAGCCAGATTTCTCTTGGAGGGAGAGCGTGAGTTTGCGTATAGATCTATACTGGATTGACAATCCTACACCTTGCTGCTAGCTACAACCGGACCTGCAGGTCTGCGGGTGCCAAACGTCATTCCGTTATTACGACCATTCATTATGTCGTTGTTACTAGTCGATAGTATGGTGCAATTTATCACATAATGCCTTAATATAAATCCGGTTTAAGGTAGTTAGTACAACAGTAGTTCTTATAATACAAGACTACAATACTACAATGATTTACCCATTACATATTTTAGTGATGACCTCACTTGAACGTTAATGTACAAACTATATTTTGTTAAAAGATAGTTACATTTGGGAAATTACATACATTTACATCAAACGAGCATACAAAACAGTTAAGCCTTGGTAGAAGGCTACTTTAATAGAAAATATAGGTTTTTCTGAGAGATTCAAACTTTTACAAACAATTGCAAACCTTTACATACATTTTACAAACTTATACTTGATACATGTTCAAACATTTTTGGATAACAAATACCGACACTAATATACCTATGAACTCACCAGCTTAATGCTGATAAACTCTTTCAAAATAACTTGTATTCTCAGGTCTTCAGTAGACAGGTACCGAGGCCAGCTTTTGAGAAGATGGAGCGCATTCAAGACTCATCTTATTATTTTGATATACATTATTTTTGGTGTCTATACTGTACAAAACACGCTTGTATTAAAATTATATATTTAATGTAATGGATGATGTTGTTTGCTTATTTACATTTACTGTGTTTTGATACTTAACATGACGTCCTCCGCCCCAGAACGTTTCCGCCGTTCTTGGTTTTGGGGTGTGACACTTTCTCTCCGATTCATGAAAATGATGGTGAGGAAACGCTTTCACTAAGTAGATTTTACGTAGATATCAATTGTGTTATTTGCATTTTCAAAAGTCATTAGTGGAGCGGGTGTGGTTCGTCGGCACACTAACATGGACTTGTGAGAAATGGCAATGTTCTAAACAATTAAGACTATGATTACGGTATCCCTTTTCATAGTTCTGAAAATTGTTTAGACACACATGTGAGCTATCTAAGAAAGGGTGTATGAATCTAAATTTCAGAAGTCCAGCAGATTTCTGGAAATATGTCAGAGCTAGTGGGACCATAAGTGTTATGCTAATAATCATCATGTTAGTGGGAGCATGATTATTACATTTAGTGTTGCAAGTTAGCAATGTTAATTATAGAAAACAAAGTTTCAATTCGTGAAGTTGTAGGGGTTGAAAAGTTGTTTTGCTATAATTAAGGGAGAGGAAATTATACTTCATTTCAATTCTAAAGCTTAGATTGTGATTTTAATCATCTTTAGTCAAGAATATATATATATATATATATATATATATATATATATATATATATATATATATATATATATATATATATGAATTTTATGTTGGAATGGTTCAACTTGAAGAAATTCTATATATATTGCGTTTTCAAAATTCGATTATGATTACGGCATCCCTCTTCATAGTTAAATTTTGAAAACATGGCAAATAAAAAAGTATTGTAGCAAAAGACTGGTCTAGTATCATGTCTTTATGTCAAACATCATGAATCGTGTCCCATATGCTTCGGATATAGGATCGATTGCGCGTGCTATAATATTCATCTTTTCTAAATTTTCCAAATGCTTAAGGCATTGAGAAGGGAAAAGTCTACAACTGGATATGACTAAAGTGATTAAGCAATTGTCGAGAACAATATGAGGTTCGCCAAAGATTGGTTGCTCAGGGAAAGTTTGAAGTATGATGTAAATTGTCGGAAAGGACCGTATTGACATGGTCTGAAAAGAGGTAACTCTTGTTCGGAAGTGATAGTCAAAATGGGACTATGGAAATGTCTCCATAGGTGGAAGTTATTCAATCTATGTAAGATTTGAAAACCTTAATGCAAGAAGGATGTTCAAAGCAATGTACATTGAATATGAGACTTCCGTTCCATAGAAGTTGACCTCCTTTAGAATACTCTGTAATGACTGGTGACAAGGTTTTGGTGACTTTGTGAGTAATCATTACAAGAGGAACATTGCATAAAAGTTTAAAATCTAACAGATTTTTTGGTAAATGATAGGAATCCGGGATTCTCACATTTACAATAAGGATTTGGGATTGTGAAATGAGTATCATTGGAATCATGTTCAATTGATCTACATCACAATGTAAGGATCATAGACAAACATAGTGTGCATACTTGGAGTATGGCATAACTATTGTTTAGAAAAACAAAGTGTACATGCTAGGAGCATGGGACGACTGTTGTTTTTATTGAAGTCTTAAGTTGATTGTTTGAAACATTATACAATGAATAATGTGTAATCAATATGGTGATAAAGAAAAGGTGGTTCTATTTATATTCAAAAGGGTTCTGAGACCATATTGGACTCGATTATTATTGTGTTTCACTTTGCATGTTTTGACTTCCAAAATAGCTAGGTTATTCTTTCCGAATGACTAAGTTATTTAAACACTCCATAGTCATTCATATGTTGGAAGTAGGTATGAATCAAGACTGTAATGAATCGAGTTTGTAGATGGCTAAATGGGTTTAGTCATAGCAATGGTTGCTACAACATTCATGAGTGCTCATAAGTTATGAGTATTGGAATAAACCTACGCTCACTTGTATCACTTCATGGAATTTATCTCGAGTGATCGTGAGACGGTAATATTATATAAATCTTCAAACCTAGAGATATGAGTTGTTACCTATGAGTTGGTTGTGCATTGATTGCATGTAAACGCATCAGTAACTTGATGTTATGAAACGTGCCTTTGTGTACAATTCAACAAGTAGTAGAACAAGCATATGAGTCGAAGTTTATCTGTTCCTTCTAGAAATAGAAGCGATATATGGGCCCCTCGATGATTTTGTTGTGACCTACGTACCGGCCGGTCAGAACTAAATTGATATGTTCGATTAAGTTCTTTGTCAAACAAATCGAAAATTAGGAAACAAACTGCTGGACAAAAAGTACAACATTGTTCCATGTATTTGTCCGGCTGATATCATGAGAACAGAGGATTATATGATCACTTATCTAAAATGGCGCTTCATAATTCAACAGAGTTTTCGAGAGCTACAATTGCTGGTTCGTTCCTGAAGTAACATAGCAAATATAGTTATTAGACTTATCCAAGTGGCAGTCTGTTGGATAAGGTTTCTAAGCCCATAACTTATTTGATACATACTTGACCTGACCCGGTATGGTCCATTTGGGTTGCATTTCATCCAAACGATTTATGAATAATTTTATGAGAATTGTATACTTACGATTTATTAATATATTATAAGTTATAATATATTTATATGAAGTCATGTTATTTAATTAGTTTTAGTCTTAAATTAATTATGAATTAATTTAGAGATTAAAAAGAAGACTGATTAAATTATGGGCTATTATATTTTATATATTGTGGGCTAATACTCATTTGTTAGTGGGCTAAGCTAATATGGAAGTCCATGGATGATCCATGGAGCTTTTAACCCATGGATCCTTGGAAAGGAAAAGACATGGGTTATTAGGGTTTCACCCTAACCATGCACACTATATAAAGAAGCATATGATGCAAGAAATATGGCTCTAAGGGTAGACTCTAGTTGTGTGAGACTTAGTGGTGGCCGATTCCACAAGAAAGTATACGACTCTCTCAAAGTTTTCCAAATATTTGTGGTGATTTGTGATTCCATTTGAGGCATTCACACTATTGGTGCTTGGCTCTCAAACTCCAAACAATCAACCATCATCAAAAGGTATGTATTTCTACTAGTACTTTTATGATTCATAATCCTTATGCTATGCTAGTTAGGAAGAGACCTTGGAAGTTATTATTTGCATGTATTTTAGAAGAAAACATAGATCCAAGGTTTATTAGGGTTGCATGCACACTTAGGACGTGTTAGATTGCTCAAAACCCAACAGTTCCCACTAACATGATGATTATTAGCATAACACTTATACTCCCACTAGCTTTGACATGTACCCAAAAATCAAATATTGACCTTTTTACCAAAGTTCAGATTTTTGATACTAGATTGTTTTGATAAGACTTTATCAAAAAACATACACCTTATCTTAGATAGCTCATAGGTGTGTCTAAATAATTTCCGAACTATGAAAAGGGATTCCGTAATCGTAGTCTTAATTATTTAGACCTTTTCTATTTCTCATAAGCCCATGTTAGTGTGCCTACTAACAACTTTGAGAATGCAAAGATTACTATCTACTTAAAAATCTACTTAGTGAAAGTGTTTCCTCACCATCATTTTCATGAATCGTAGAGAAACATTATGACACTTAGATTTTTATGGTGTATGAGTTCCTACCCATATGAATTTGTCAAAACCTTAGTCACAAGACACGGATAATGACAAATCCAAACACATATGGATTGAACTTATGCAATTTTAACTTCTTGCCACCTGGCAGTATAGGGCCTGCCATTGCTTCCAAGGTTTTACGCAACCAATTAAGAACTCTAAGAACTCAAATGCAAAGCCAACTTTAACTGGAATGGGCACAGAATATGTCAACACGATAGGTTATAAACCTCAAGTCGTGGCTAGTGAAGAACCTCAGGTTTTATTCTTGATTAGTTCTTAAGACTTTCAAGACCTTTAATACTCCCACTATCCTCTTGACATATAAGAATCTCTTGTAAAATATTCAAGGGATAGTGCGGATTCTTTATCAAGACAAACACTTCACACAATTGGTCTAAGTTGGTCTTTGTTTTATCCAAAACATCACAACTTACCAACTTTAAATGTACAAGAGTAGGACACTTTTACTCTAACATTTTACACGAGTTTTTTAAACCTTTCTTTAAGATATGTCACTCAAGTTACAATTTTAGATTATAACTCTAAGGATTGTTTTGGAACGAAGTACGACTCATCTTCTTGATTTAACCACTTCAACAATTCATAACTCCTCTTCTTAGCTATCAGAATGCACTTAGAGGATGAATTGTGATAAGGTCTCCTAATCATTACGATGATCATATATCATAAAGTACTCTCCCATCTTTTCAGATTTGAGAAACTTTTATCCTTCTGCCTAATTTGATTCTTCTCATTTGTTCTGCGATACATCAAATTTCTCCAATGTATCAGAATTATACTTAGACTTATAAGTATAACCATATTTACTAAACTTTAGTAAATCATGACGAATAGTCTTATCGACTATTTTTGGTGGGATTGATCAGTGCACATGACTGTGTACTCGATCCCTTAGCCCTTCACTTGACTCACACATCCATGTGAACAAGTAATTAGTCTTAATTTTCCAATGCTTGAAAGTTCTCATTCATCATAGTATAAAACTTGCATGATTCCAAGTTCCGGTCCAATTGAAACTTGGGTGATGAGAATCTTTCCTTGTTTGGTAAATTTAGACATTACCACAAATGAAAGAATCAATTTCATATTTCCAGTCTTGCTATTAACAACAATTTCTTTCACAAATGCCATTGTAAGGAAACTTAAAATAAATAAAATTAAAAACTTTTCTTTTATTTTTAAAACTTTGCGGAAAAACTAATCATTACAATGCAAATGTATATGAGAAATTGTTGTTATCTATTCCTAAGCAATTTATCATACTCTTAAGCACATACTCAAAATTCTGATCATTAACCATGCGATCGAAATCCATCTTCGCGATCAGAATTAGCATATACTTCCTTCTCCACTTTTTCTTTGATTCTTAAAACATCACTATATGACCTAGTCACATAATGTAATAAGAATATCAGAGTAGAAACTTAACAGAGTTAGACAAATGGACTTTACTTGAAATAAAGTCAAACTCCTTGACTTTACCATCCTTAGGTAAGCTTGGCATCTTCGTAACCAATGCTCCTTCCTTTGGCAATTTAACATATGGGCTCTTTGATAATGGTACATGGGACTATCACAGGCTTAACATTTATCTTTACCATTTGGTCAACCGAGTTGACTATGGCCAATCCCTTTCCATTGGGAAGAGAATGCTTTTTCTGGATTTCCAGTGTTATCATTGTCAATGTCCATAAAGTTTTGGAAGTTGATCTTCTAATAAAATTTACTTTACTATCCTTCCAAATCATTGTTGATTCAGCACTACCAAGCAAATAAATAAGATTATTATGGGTCATGTCATAGTCTGTTTCATAGGAGTCCCAAAGGAACTCACTATGTGACTTAGAAAGTGATTGAACCACCAACTTTCTCAAGACTTTGACACCCAATTCTCCTGGCTTGTCAATATGTGACTTCATCTCCAAGATGTGGTCACACATAGACCTTGCCTTGCCAATAGGGCTTGAGTGACCTTAAACTTGTGGGTTAGGGAGAATAATTGGAGGAGGTGGAGGAAGTGAAGTTCCAAGAGATTTGGGAAGATCACATATGTCTAAACCATACATCTTTTGGGAGATATTCAAGATAGTTGATCTAAAGTCCTTAATATGACACCCAATATGAAATATTAAGGCTAGGACCGAACAAACTATTTTATAACTTAGAAGAGAGATGCCGTAATCCAAGCTATAAAATATTTGATGGTAGGTGAATGACGATTCACCAATTTCCACCAAGATAAACGAAATGTGTTATTAGGTGTTAATTGGTTTTGAAACTCCTAGATCTTTCAGATTCATTGAACTTTTCAATAGCATGTTTCAATCTTGAGTGTGCCCTTCAGGTTTCGTGACTGGGATGCCGAGGATCACAAAACAAGGTGTGAAGTAACCATGCAAATTACTTGGTACTCTTAAATGTTTATCACTCAACCGATGTGTCGGTAAACCACACACGCTCCACCGGCCTATGATTAAACTTTAAGAAACCCTTTGCCTACCTTGTTAAATCAAGCTAGTGTGCCCTTAAACCACACACGCTCCACCAGCCGACTTAAACAAAGTGCCAAGTGTAATTTCATGGGTTAGCCCCTTATGCACATTTTCCTAAGTAACTAAGATTGGGAATTATAAGTGTTTAGTTACTTAGTATTTATCATTAATACTTTTAATGAAGGGATAACTTATAGTCGTTGTCCTACCTGTTCAGCTAACGATCCTCCACCAGCCAAGGAAGCCGTGGGTGAGAGTGGACACCCATTAAACTGCCATTTTATAGGCAGTAACCTTATACCCCCCTTATAGACCGACGAAGAATGAGGCCTACTAACGGTAAGATTGACTTTACTCTTACATATATATATATATATATATATATATATTATTAACTTATAATATTATAAAGTATAAGGGTTGAATTTTAACTTTTAAAATTCTAAGGGCTAACTTGGAATTAAAGTATTCATAAGTGAAACTTTTCAAATTCCAAAACTTGAGGGCAAGTTTTGAAACTATTCAAAACTAATTAATTCCATAACTTATGAGTTTAAAGTAGTTTTAATTAAAAACTCTTCAAGTTCCATAACTTGAGGACAAGTTGTGGAAGACTTTAAACTAATTAATAAAAAAATAAAAAAAATAACTTTTTTATTGTAACTTAGGGAACAAATTAAGGTTACATTTTTTTATTATTTATTATTTAATGAAGAGACTCTTAAACCTCCATAACTTGAGGACAAGTTATGGAGTCATAAAAGCATTTAATTTGAACTAGACTCTTCATTTTTGTAACCTTTGCCAATTTTTATGAGTTTTATGATTCTTAAATGTGACTTTTCATATAACTTGAGGAGAAGTTACAAAAACACATTTTGGAATCAACCCTTAGATTAAAATGTATTGAAATCAACTATTTCACACAACTTTTCTATTAATCTAAGAACAAGAAAATTCAAATCATCAATCTTCAAGAAATTAGCATGAACATACAAAATAATACAAATCTCGAAATTAAGACAATTATCTTAGAAATTGGATTGGCATGAACATTACCACATCAAAAACAAGTTTATAAGTTCAAAAACATCTTAGGGTAATGTTCGTAGTCCAATTCCAGCCAAAAAAGTCGAATATATGTTGTCTGGGGTCCAACTCGTCGAGTGCACGAACCAACTCGGCGAGTTGGATGCATTTTGCCTTGGACTCGGCGAGTCTGCTGGGCAGACAGCATCAAAACTCGATTTTTCAGCTACTTTTTGCAAGTATAACAAGAAAACAAGTCTAGGATTTAATACCACTGTTGGGTTGTGAGCATTCTAACACTCCTAAGTGTGCATGCAACCCTAAATACCTTGGATCTATGTTTTCTTTATTATACATGCAAATATGAACATCCAAGGTATTATACTAATCTAGCATACAAAACAATGAATATAACAAGATAAAATACATACCTCTTTGGTGTAGAATGTTCTCAAGAAGCTTGAGTGCCTAGTGCCCCAAGTGTGACACCTCAAATTGCTCACACAACATCAATTTCTTTTGGAATAACCTTGAGAGAAATGTAGAACACTTGAAATCGGCTAGCCCTTCCCTAGAATCATAGTGGCCAATTTTTCCAAGAGTATGATCTTTATATAGTGTTACAATTAGGGTAAACCCTAATTGTCATGGCTTTCCGTTTCCTTGGATCCATGGGTTCAAATACACCATGGAACATCCTATGTGTTTTAGCCTAACTTGATAATCCATGGAGCATTAGCCCACTATACAAGTATGGATGATTTACACAATCAACCCATATATTTAATTAGTCTTCTTTTGATCACTTAATTAATTCTAGATTAATTCTTGATCAATACTAATTAAATAATCTTATTAATATATATTAAAGTTATAATATATTTACAAACCTTAAGTGTTATTTCTCTCATTATAGTCTATCCAAATGCATGATGCCATGAAACCCAAATAGATAATGTCGGGTCGGGTCAAGTCTTACCAATTATAGTTATGGACTTAGACATTAATCCAACAGTTTACTGTGCTCTTCCTTACTACGAGAGTAGATAAGTATGTCATCAATGAACACAATGACGAATTGATCCAAGTATAGATGGCATATCATATTCATCAAATCCATAAATATTGTGGGCACATTAGTTAGTCCAAATGGCATCACTACAAACTCGTAGTGCCCATAATGAGTTCGGAAGGTCATCTTCGGAACATCCTCCTCTAACACTTGTAATTGGTGATACCCGGATCTCAAATCATTCTTTGAATAATAGCTCTCCCCTTGCAGTTGGACGAATAAGTCGTCTATACGGGGTGGGGGATAACAATTTTTGATGGCCAGCTTGTTCAGTTCTTTGTAATCGATACACATTCAGAACGAGCCATCTTTCTTTTTCACGAACAACACCGATGCTCCCCAAGGCGAGAAGCTTGGTCTGATAAAGCACTTGTTGAGTAGTTCGTTAAGTTTACCGGATAGTTCTTGCATCTCTGTTGGTGGTATATGATATTGTCATATTTATACAGTTTTTTAGGTAATATTGATCTACAATTTATTATTATTTTGGTTATTTATATAGAATTATGATACTTATAAGGATAAAACATTATTTGCAGCCAAAATAAAGCATTTTCAAAGAGATGGACCAAAAATGACAATATATGGAACATTAGAGACTTGAAGCACAAAAGATGAAGAAATTCAAGGAATATGCTGAAGCCACGACGTGAGAGTAAAGCCCACGACATGGACTCGATCCTTCCAGAAAATAAGTACGCGAATAAATAATCCTTGGCGAATACAGATAGTTCCTGAATTCACGACGTGGAGCTTCCTGCCACAATGTGGAACGTGATTTTCCAAAAAATATATATCCTTGTACCTTACGACTTGGAAGACTTTTGGGTGGCTAAGAGGGGTTCCGGAAGACAAAAATTCAGAGAGGAAGAAGACCCGAAGCTAATTTCAACACCAAGGAATTAGAAGTACATAAGTTAATTCATAATTTGGTACACTTTAATATGTTTTGGATTATAATATTCGTTTGTTTATCTGTTAATATGTTCAACTAAATCTAGCTGCTTCTGTTAACTAGATGAAGCTGGAACTCATGGTTTGAATGCAATAGATTTAACTTTAATTGTTGGTCATATGCTTGTGTTGATTGATTTTACCTAGCATGCTTGAATTAGTTATTTAATTGATTTGAATTCTTGTTCTGTGTAGTTAGTGAACACAATCCTGCATGAACTTGAATACCTAATAATTTAGTAAACACTAGTTATTGGAGCTAAGATCAAACCAATCTTAGATTAGTAATGGAACAATTAAATTAAGCTGTGTTAGAGAACTCATATTATGTGTCACACCCCAAAACCAAGAACGGCGGAAACGTTCTGGGGCGGAGGACGTCATGTAATGTATCACAACACAGTAAATGTAAATAAGCAAACAACATCATCCATTGCACTAAATATATAAATTTAATACAAGCGTGTTCTGTACAGTATTGACACCAAAAATAATGTATATCAAAATAATAAGATGAGACCTGAATGCGCTCCATCTTCTCAAAAGATGGCCTCGGTACCTGTCTACTGATGACCTGAGAATACAAGTTATTTTGAAAGAGTTTATCAGCATTAAGTTGGTGAGTTCATAAGTATTTTAGTGTCGGTATTTGTCATCCAAAAATGTTTGAACATGTATCAAGTATAAGTTTGTAAAATGTATGTAAAGGTTTGCAATTGTTTGTAAAAGTTTGAATCTCTCAGAAAAACCTATATTTTCTATTAAAGTAGCCTTCTACCATGGCTTAACTGTTTTGTATGCTCGTTTGATGTAAAAGTGTGTAATTTCCCAAGTGTAACTATCATTTAACAAAATATAGTTTGTACATTAATGTTTAAGTGAGGTTATCACTAAAATATGTAATGGGTAAATCATTGTAGTACTGTAGTCTTGTATTATAAGAACTACTGTTGTACTAACTACCTTAAACCAGATTTATATTAAGGTATTATGTGATAAATTGCACCATGCTATCGACTGGTAACAAAGACATAATGAATGGTCGTAATAACGGAATGACGTTTGGCACCCGCAGACCTGCAGGTCCGCCTGTAGCTAGTAGCAAGGTGTAGGATTGTCAATCCAGTATAGATCTATACACAAACTCACGCTCTCCCTCCAAGAGAATTCTGGCTACAACTCGAGCCATGACATTTAATTCATGCTCCGATTTAAATCACAATAATTAACGTCTTCATGTATATGTACTGTTTCTCGTTCTAGTATAGTTGTATATGTATTGTTTCTAGCATAGTTGTATATGTAATGTTTCTAGTATAGTTGTATATGTATTGTTTCTAATCTGACTGTATATGTATTGTTTCTAGTATAGTTGTATATGTATTGTTTCTAATATAGTTGTATATGTATTGTTTCTAGTATAGTTGTATATGTATTGTATTACCCCGATGGTAACTAGCTATTGATGTACTGATAAATATGAATATGGAAGTACTTTTATGTCTATACATGTATATATGATATATAACTAATATTGAAACGACCTTCGGATGGTCACCCGAAATCCCACCAGACCACATCTCAGTGCGCGAAAAGGAAATAGGGCGGATGGCTTTCCTAAGCCCTTTAAACATTACTTATATATATATATATATATATATATATATATATATACATATATATATATATATATATATATATATATATATATGGGCATGTAATTTATAAGAAGTAAAACAAAGTTTAATAAAAGCATTTGATAAGTAAAAAGAGTTTGTAAAACATTTTGAAGTAAAACAGTTTGATAAACAGTTTGAACAGTGATAAAATCATTGGTTTTCTAGTTATTAATCACATGTGATTAATGTAATCACATGTGATTGATGCAATAACTATAAGTGTTTAACTTGTATCCCCCCCCCCATAAAGTATTTAAAACATTTAAAAGTATTTCAAAGGTTGATTAAAGGGGTATGAACTCACTTGTGGTGAGTAGATTGGATTGATGTATCGGGTACCGTGCTAGGTGGCAAACGGAGACTTGTTCACACGTTCGAGCCTAGTTATCATATAATGAGCATATATATAACTAATTAGCGAAATAATAACTTAACAAAGTAAGTTAAGACACTTAGGAACATGTATACACTTTATATAAGTGTTATAGGTCCTAATGGTTGCATCTAAGTTGATACGGGACAAGGCAAAAGGGGTTTAATGCACCAATGACCTTGTATATGAGTTCACCACCCAAAAAACCCCACCCTTTGGAGTTTACAGCCGTCAACCCATGAGTTTACGGCCGTGAACTCCTCACTTGGTGGTTTTGGGTGTTTTGAAGTGTTATCTTGATCCTAGAATAAGTCTAGCCTTGTTGGAATAATCCTTAAAGTAGTTTAAGGCCTTGGAATGCTCCTTTGGGGAGTTTACGGCCAAAGGACCATATCCCCTAGAGTTTACGGTCGTAAACTCCTATGGGGTGTTGGTTTTAATTCATTTGAGGCCCTTGCACATGTAGGATAACTTCCATGTTTTTATCTAAGGCTAAAGGGGACATTAGGCACACATTTATGCCTTTACTTGGAGTTTACGGCCCAATATATGTTCCTTGGCTGTAAACTCCCTTTAAGGGATGATTTTGATGTAATTTGTTCCCCATTCAAGTCCCAAGTACTCAAGGTTAATTGTCTTAAGGCTTTAAGGGTGTTTAGGGCATCTTTAATACTTGAAAAAGGGGTTTACGGCCCAAGATCTTTCCTTGGCCGTAAAATCCTAAAACCCTAAGATTTTGAAGTGTTTTGGTGTCCAAATTAAGCACAAGCATTAGAGGCTAAAGTCCTTAAGCTTTAGGGGTGATTTAGGGCATTTATAACCCTTAAAAAGGGGTTTACGGCCCAAGAGAGTTCCTTGGCCATAAACTCCTATAACTAGGGTTTCTTTGTTGATTTCTAGTCTCAAATGTTTATACATTAACCCCTAAACAAGTTGTCTAACAAGGAATCGGGACTAGGAAGCCTTTAGGCTCTGTTTTGGAGTTTACACCCCAAGAACGTTCTTGGGCCGTAAGCTCCCGGATCTTGTATTTTGGACATGTAAACAATGTTATAAAGCATATAACAAGTATTAAAACACATTTAGGAAAGTAGACTCACAATCCGACATGAAAACCCGAAGATCCGTCAGAGAGAAAATGGCTTTTCTCTAGTTGGAATTGTGAATAATGAATTAATTAAATTCAGAAATCTATTTATAGTCCTGAAATATTTTGACAGAAAATATTTTTATTCCGGAAGTCGGACTATAACATTATGAAACTTGAAATGTTCAAGTTTCACAAATACAGGAGCATCCACTCTCCTGATATATCCAGAAACGTAAACCCTATGTACACAAACTTGTTCGGACAAGTCTGGAAATCACTGAAACTGGACTAGCTTCTATTGAATAGATAATGTTCATATAAATGGAAATTTCGAGTTGTCACATTATGACTGTAATTGGGTTTTGATTAATCAGTATTTCATGGCTCCAATCTTATTTAATAATTGATTCTGTGTTATCTATTGTATGAACATAAACAGAATTACATGAATTGATTAATAATTAGTGGATTTTGAACTAAATTACTAATACTATCTTAATTGGTCACCAACAGTAATAGTTATAGCTAATGTATAACCATTGAGTGAAAGTGTATTCGAACTAATAGAAGTGTTTTGTTTATTGATTAAGTTATTGTTAAAGAATTAAGTTCATCTAAACTTGCAAAATTAGATAAAAAAACGCTTTTAGTAAGTTAATAATTAGATTAATGTAGTAGTAAATAAAGTAACACCGTTCCTTGTGATCGACACCCGACTTACCTCAACTATACTGTAATCCGACAAAGTACACTGCCTATAAGTGCATAGTTAGTCTAAGTTTGTTAGGTTATAAATATTAAAATTAGTGGGTACTTCCGTGCACATCAAGTTGTTGGCGCCGTTGCCGGGGAACGGCTTAGTTTATTATTTTTTATTTGCTTTAGGTTAATCGATCCTTTTTGTGGGATAAAACCTGCAAAAAGTTAATTTTACAGCAAAGTTTTTATTAGCATAACTTTTTTTTTTCTGTTTGTCTAGTTTTCACGACGTGAGGTCATTTCTCATGTCGTGAATCTAGTAGTTATTAGTTTATGCCTATAGTAGATATTTTCATTTGTTTCTAGGAAGGTCTGATTTTTTTCAGAAGTCACGACGTGAGTATATAGATTCACGACATGAGAACTGTGATTTTTAGTTTTTTTTTGTTTTTAGTTTATTTTCTTAGTACAGTTTTTTATTTTTATCCTTGTTGCGTAGTTTGCAGGAGTTCATAACTAAAGGCTCTAACACCCCTTTGGTAATACCACTTGAAGATCCCGAGTCTGCAATTCACAAGAAGAAGACGCCGTTACAAGAATTCAAATCAATGTTTTCAAAGAAATCGGGGAAGAAAACGGGGGAGTCAAGTTCATCCTCAAAGAACAAGAGCAAGCTTGAAAACTTGGATCAAATACCCGTCCAAACCGAATCCGAATACGATACCGAGCCTGAATTTGAAGAACATACGAGCGAACCCGAGAACGAGCCAAGGAACGAGATGGAAAATATTGAAGAAATGTCCATGGGAGCTTACAGAAAGAGAATTCAAGATGACGTTGGTCCAGGCTTAGTAAAACCTGCAATCCCTGCCACTGCCACATTCGAGCTGAAGGCGCACATCCTTTCCACACTAAAGGATATCCCATTCTATGGAAAGGATCATGAGGATGCGTTCAAACACTTAGATGAAGTGAATGATATTGTTGATTACTTCAATGTCCCAAATATTAACAGAGACATCATTTTACTAAGGATGCTTTCTGTTACCTTTAAAGGAGCTGCAAAGGATTGGTTAAAAGTACTCCACCCGGTACCGTAATTACTTGGGCTCAAATGCGTGAGCAGTTTCTAGACCAATTCTATCCACCATCAAAGATTGCTAAACACAAAAAGGCAATAGCCAATTTTGAGCAAAACCCGGGAGAGTCACTTAATGAAGCTTGGGACCATTACAAAGGGTTGTTAAGGAATTGTCCTTAACATGACCTTGACATTCAACAAGAGGTGTCAAAATTTTATGATGGGGTAAATTTGATGACAAGACAACTCCTTGATTCTCAAGGACCACTTACAAAGAAAAATTCAGGCGAAGACAAGGAATTAATTGAAGAATTCGCAAAACACTCTCATGAATATCATATTCCAAGGAATGAAGGCAGTAAAGGAGTTGGGGGTGAACAACCTGAAGAGATGGCTACGGAGATGGCATTGCTTAGCACTATGGAGAGAAGATTAACACAAATGGACGAATCCATTCATGGAATTAGAGTTGGTTGCGAGAGATGTAGTGGTCCACATTTGACCAAAGATTGCAACTTGGACGAATATGGATACAAGAAAGCCCAAGTTTGCTATTCGAGTGGGGATAAGTATGATGAAGATTAGAGTAAACCAAAGAAAGAGTGACTACCATATGAAGAATATAAGAGGCAAAAAGAAGAGGAGTATAGGAAAATGGGTCAAGGCTTCTACCAAAAGGAGCAACCACCATGTAACGACCAAAAATCTAAACATAATTTAAACTTTTCAAAACAATCCATTTTAATAACATTATTACAAAAAGGTTTTCATTACATTATTTATCAGAGTATTCCCAGGTTCATTTCGTAAAACATAAACGCGAGGAACGGTACGATCACGCCTTTTCCTTGCCACAGTCTCCGGAAGAACCTAAAAAACATTAAACCACAACTGTAAGCCCGAAAGCTTAGTGAGATACCCCCAAAATACCAACCACATATGCACCCTTCCAGGCCACGACCTTCCGGTCCAAAAACATATTGCCTTCCAGCCCATAACATATCGCCTTTCAGCCCATGACGTATTGCCTTCCGGCCCATAACATATCGCCCTTCAGCCCATGACGTATTGCCTTCAGCCCATGACGTATTGCCTTCCGGCCCATAACAGAACATAGAACAGTCATGCATAACAGGTCAATCTCCAGTCTAAACAACCTTGTGCACATAACATTCAATCATATAACAGTTCACAGTCAACAATTGATCAAACATATCACATAACATATCATCACCGTAACCAGGATACCGACCTAGCCGATCACGAGCATATATCACCCTACGTCTCAGTCAAAATACTACTTACACACATACGCCTTTCAAGGCCATGCCCTTCCGGTCCACATAACGTAGAATGCCTTCCGGCCAATATCATAATGCCTTTCGGCCCATATCGTAATGCCTTCCGGCCCACATCAAGCAATACCATAATAAACAACTACCCGGATTTCCATCCGGTAAAGGGTCCGCCTTGGTGCCATAGACCCTATCGATACAGTGAGGATAACTCACCTCACGAATGCTGATACTCTGAACGGAAGAAGCAAACTCCCGAACCACCAACTCGCAGCAAATCCCGAACTAACCAACATAACAAGCATAAGCATTAGGTTTACATACTTCCACTTATTGGGCCCAATTTACCAAATTGGTCCCACCTCACCAAATGGGCCTAGATCCAATATTCATAATATTAATTGGGCCCAAAACACTCTATTCATAATTTCCAGACTTGGCCCAAACACCAACAACCCACAAATGGCCCAACACAAAGGCCCAAAAGGAAGTCCACAGGAGGAGTACGTTGGGCGTACTCTCCTTGGTACGTGGGGCGTACTGCCATGATTGCTAAAATGAAACGGGGAACTGGCCCGCTACGCGGGGCGTACTCGCAGGTTACGCGAGGCGTAACTTCGCTACTCAAAAAGTCTTTCTTACAGCTTAATGGCCTAAGCTCTTAAGCCCAAACTTTAGATCCATAGGCCAAATATGATTAGAAATCATAAAGTCTCATACTTTATCACTTGGGATGTCCTTAAGCTCTTAATCCAAGGTCTTAATCCATTAAGACCCACATAACTCATACATGGGATAACTACAACCCTTGGGACCTCATTTTTTATCACTCAAGACCTCTCCAAAGGTTTGAAAGGACAGATACACTTGACCAAATCGAACTATGCAACAAGGTGAAGACTTTTGGGACAAGAATGATAACAAAGCTTCAAAATACATAGATCTATGCCATATGAAGGTCAAGCAAGAAGCTTTATACCTTAAACCGGCTCCAAAGGGGTGATATTTCAACAGATCTACAAGCTCCACACCTTCTTCTTCTTCTTTGACAACTTCCCTTTTCTCCTTCAAGCATTTCTTTTGCCAATCCAAGCTTTTCAAGGTCAACACACTCAAATATGAAGGGAATACGAGATTAGGGTTTCTCTGAGGTTGAAGATGAGCATAAAGGGGCTGAGGGGTGAACCATCATATTCCTTATATAGTGGCTGACCCTAAAATAGGGTTTGGGATTCCTGTGAGTACGCGGGGTGTACCTCCCTGGTACACAGAGCGTACTCTCCCGACTACCCGCAACTATTCGAGCCATTACGCTGGGTGTGCATCCAACTTACGCTGGGCATACCCAGCCACCTTTCAAAATCCAAAAACATGCATGCATGGGACACTTTCCTTCTTATTCCGCAAACGACTATAAACAATGATCAACTTCGAGGCACCGTAACTCCTCTAATCTAAACCCACTCCCAAATAACTTACTTTCATACGAGGGTGACGAGAAGCCCAACGCTTCTAACACATACACTCGTCCGAACCCTTCTCGGATGAAACTCATTTCCCGAAAAGGACCAAAATTACCTTTCTCTTGAACTTCAGGGACTCATAATTACACACTTGAAGAACGGGGTGTTACACACCAACTGAGAGAAAACCCGATCTAGAGACCATGTTAATTAAGTTTATGGAAGCTTCCGAAAAGAGACACGAGGCTACTGATTATGCTATTAATGAACAAAGAACTTTGGTAAAAAATCATCGTGCATTGATGGTAGAACAACAGGCTCTAATAAAAAAATCAACAAGCCTCCATCAATAATCTTGAAGTGCAACTTGGTCAAGTAACTACTTTGGTTTATGAGAAGCTTTCCTAGAAAAATCCTGAAACAAAGATCCAATATCATGTAATGGCCATAGATACTGAAGAAGAGGCCATTTCTGAGTTCCTAGAAGCATTAGAAGAAGAACCACAGCAGCCTGACCCAAGGCCAAAGAAGCCAAAGCTCGACAATGAAGAAGTTGCTTAAACACTTGCTTCACGTTGTGATCCTTATGTGGCCACGACGTGGCCCCTATCTGGACAAAGAATTTCTAACACTAGCTCAGCCTATCGACCACCTTTACCATTCCCGTCTTGGGCACATCTCAGTCCAGTGGAAAGGGAACATCTGGAGTTTATTCGACAAATAAAGGGTATTGCTATTAATACTCCTTTTATTGATTCGCTCGCAAAAATTCCCAAATATGAATTTTTTTTACAAGACTTGATAGGCACTCATCAGCAACTAAAGAAGAATTCTAAGGTTATCCTAAGCGAGCAAAGTTCAAGGGCTGTATTGTTGGACATACCTAAGAAGATGGGGGATCCTAGACGACTCACTCTTCCATGTGAGTTTGGGAACAACATGAAGGTTTATGCTTTAGCCGATTCTGGGGCTAGCATAAATTTAATGCCTTTTTCGTTTGATCAGAAGCTGAATATTCAAAAGTTGAAGGCTACAAGGATGACTATTCACATGGCGAACCGCTCAGTAACACAACCTCGGGGCATTGTAGAGGATATTCTAGTAAAAATTGGGAAATTCGTTTTTCCAATAGATTTTGTAGTATTGGATATGAAAGAAGATCCCAATGTACCAATTAATCTTGGTCGCCCTCTACTAAACACTGCCGGAGCTCTTGTTGACATTCGGGAGCCTAAGCTCACCTTGAGGGTTGGTAATGAAAAAGAGGTTTTTGGAATGGAAGATGGCTTTCAAAGGAATCATGCTCACAAAGAAGTTTTCAACATGGATGAAGACAATGAACTTGAAGAATTAGAGAAGCTCATGGAAGAAGAGATCAAGACAATTCAACAAATCAAAAGAACAAAACCAAGAGCAACTGTTCCATATTTAGTTGAAGTCATTGCATACACAAGTCCAATTTCTTGGGTGAGCAAGGAAGATGATGAGATTACAAGTAATGAAGAGGAAGTTACCTCAGAAATAACAAGTCCAGTGGTAAAGGAAGAAAACGATACCAAGGAGTTTAAGTATGAAGACAACTTGGAGACTAAAGGGACAAAACGCAAGCTCGATGGAGACGAGGTCAAAGCTAAAAAGGAAAATTCAAAAAAGGCGTATAAAAAACGTGTTCAAGTTTATAAGAGGCGTTTCAAGGAACAAAAGATCCTAGTGGTGAATTCTTCAGATGACTCAATGTAGGAGGCACGAAGTCCAGCTCACGACTCCATAAAAAAGAAGCACTTCTCGGGAGGCAACCCGAGTTTGGATTGCATTTTCTTTTCTTTTCTTTTTAGTTTTTAGTTTTTGCTTAGGGAGGATATCTAGTCATCATCTATACGTGTCACAACTAGAAATTTTGTGTCTTGTAATCACTATACTCAAGTAAATGTTAAATTCAAAAACTCAAGAGCATGTATGATGCTTACTCAATGGAAAACTAAACCCCAATTCACACATCAAGCAATTGGAAACCCTAGAAGTTCTTGATTAGGTCCATTTTGGACTAGGACTTCCTTATTGGACCTAAATGGACCAATAAGCTTCCAATTTGACTATTGTAACACCGAAAATTTCAAACAAATTTTTTTCAATTTTTATAAAACATAATTCCATCGATATTCATAAAAACAACCATTTTAATTATCCAACAAAACAGTACAAATCCCAAGATCATAATATCAAGCTCCAAACGTGTGTGTATACGGATCAAGTCGGCGCCTTCCCGCGGTCATCACTAGTACCTGAAACAAATAACATCAACACTGTAAGCACAAGGCTTAGTGAGTTCCCCAAAATACCACATATAACACATATTAGCCACTCTAGGCTATAACTCTGTGGGTCCGTGCACCCAAACTCTGTGAACCCTCAGGTTCTAGCTCTGATAAACATGCACCACATAAATCACATAGAAATCATGCAGTACAACACGCAACATACATAGCATACAAATACTCTATCACATAACTCTGGTTACCTACTCAAGGTAAAGTATAGTGAGAAGACTCACCTCGCGTATCTCGGTATCTCACGAATCCTGGAAATCCCTCGTGCTCGATCCTCCGAGCTCTAATCCTCCTATAACATTATATGCTTCTAATTAACACTTTATATCTCTAAGGTTGACTATCAAAAAGGAGTCAACACTGGTCAACTCTGGTCAACGGTCAACGGTCAACTCTGACCGGACTCGGCGAGTACCAAGGCGACTCGGCGAGTCTGGGCGTATACACCAATTTCCCTGGAATCCTCCCTTGACACGTCGAGCATTCACTCAACTCGACGAGTTCCACCTGGCATGAGTTGTGGGGCCACCACGACTCAACTCGCCGAGTCTCAAAACAACTCGGCGAGTCCAGTTTGACTCAATCCACCGATCCATTCTGACTCCCCCTTGACTCACTGAGTCCACCCTCCCCAACTCGGCGAGGCCACTCACTGTGTGGTCGGGCAACATTCATGCTACTCGCCGAGTCTGTTCTTCGGACTCGGCGAGTCCGTGCCATGCACTGACTCAATCTTGCTCTAAAGGTCAGATCCAGTCCATTAATCCATAGATCCAGTCCCTCCAAACTCATTTAGCACGTAAAGTTACAATCTTGATGCACATACAACCTCTATATGACCATATATGATGTTTTTGACTCATTTACTACAACACAAGGTCATGGACCCCATTGTCATACATAAAGCTTGATGAGTGAGACTCTCTGGACCTCTATGGGTCCAGATCCATAACCTCAGCTCAAGGAGGGAACCAATGAGCACCAAATCATCCCATAAATGACCATCATAAGCCCTAAATTGCATAATGCTTCACCAAATAGAAAATAGTCCGAGATCATACCTCTAGAGTGATGATCTAAGCCCCAAATCCACGAAATAGCAACCTCCTTTGCTTCCTCTTGCCTAGAGTCTCCTTCTTCTTGCTAAATAACACACACAAGGTCAAGAAATGCTCCTTTCTCTTCACAAATCACTCAAGAGCACAAGGGTCTCTCACTGAGGGTTGGGTGAGCACAAATGACGGCCATAAGGCCCCTTAAATAGGCCTCAAACCCGGAAATTTAGGGTTTCATTACACAGCGCAGACTCGCCGAGTCCATATCCTGGACTCGCCGAGTCCAGGCGCGCTTCATTACCCAAATCCGCGTCCCTACTCGGCGAGTCTGAGCTCCAACTCGCCGAGTCGCCCTCACAATTCAACAAAATTAAATTTACAAGATACCTGGTAAAATCCAGATGTTACAACTCTCCCCCACTAGAACTAGACTTCGCCCTCGAAGTCTCGCTTTAAAACAGCTCTGGATGCTGCTCCCGCATCATACCCTCCGGCTCCCAGGTCATTTCTGATCCCCTCCGATGTTACCACTGAACCAATACCAGAGGTACCTCCTTGTTCCTCAAAATCTTGATCTTCCGATCCCTAATAGCCACTGGTCTCTCAGCATAATTCAGGCTTGCATCCACCTGAATATCCTCTAATGGAACCACTGCCGACTCATCGGCTATATATTTCCTCAACTGCGATACATGAAAAGTGTTGTGAATCTCCCCAACTCTGCTGGTAACTCCAGTCGATAGGCTACCCGGCCTACCCTTGCAATCACACGAAACAGACCTATAAACCGGGGTCCCAATTTGCCCCTCTTCCTGAACCGGATCACTCCTTTCCAAGGAGAAACCTTCAGGAGAACGAAGTCGTCGACCTGAAATTCCAGCTCGGACCGGCGCCTATCCGCATAACTCTTTTGTCGGCTCTGAGTGGTCAATAACCTCTGTCTGACCAGCTGTATCTGCTATGTCATCTGATTCACGATCTCTGTACTACCCATTACCCTTTGCCCAACCTCTCCCCAACATATGGGAGTCCGACACCTCCTACCATACAACAGCTCAAAGGGCGGCATACCGATGCTCGAATGATGGCTGTTATTGTAGGAAAACTCGGCCAAGGGCAAATACGTGTCCCAACTACCCCCAAAGTCCAATACACATGCTCGAAGCATGTCCTCAAGTGTCTGAATCGTCTGCTCACTCTGGCCGTCGGTCTGGGGGTGGTTTGCGGTACTAAAATGCAGCTTAGTACCCAACTCCTCATGAAATTTCTTCCAGAAACGGGAAGTGAAACGCACATCGCGATCTGAAACAATCGAGATCGGCACTCCATGCCGAGATACAACCTCCCTCACATAAATCTCCGCCAACTTCTCCGCTGAAGAACTCTCACTGATGGCAAGAAAGTGAGCGCTCTTTGTCAACTTATCCACAATCACCCAAATTGCATCGACTCCTCTGGCAGTCCTCGGCAATTTGGTGATGAAATCCATAGTGATCTGTTCCCATTTCCACTCGGGAACCTCCAATGGCTGCAACTTGCCATGCGGTCTCTGGTGTTCGGCCTTTACCCTTCGACAGGTCAAACACCTCTCGACAAACCATGCGACATCCCTCTTCATACAAGGCCACCAATACTCCTTTCTTAAGTCCAAATACATCTTCGTAGCCCCGGGATGGATCGAGAATTTCGATCTATGAGCCTCCTCCATCAATGTAGTACGCGTACCGCCCACAAACGGTACCCAGATCCGGCCCTGATACGTCATAAGCCCTCGACTATCCGATACAAACTCAGAAACCAACCCAACGACCCGCTCTCTCTTCTTCATCTCCGGACGCACAGCCTCGACATGTGCCCCACGAATGGCGTCCAGAACTGGAGCTATCACGGTCAATCTCAAACATACATTTCGCAGTGGAGTACTCTCCGCCCTGCGACTCAACGCGTCGGCTACCACATTAGCCTTTCCCGGGTGGTACAAGATATCGCAATCATAATCCTTGACCACATCTAACCACCTCCTTTGCCGCATATTAAGGTTAGGCTGATCCATCAAGTACTTCAAGCTCTTATGGTCCGTGTAAATCGTACAACGAACCCCATACAGGTAGTGCCGCCAAATCTTGAGGGCGAACACCACTGCCCCCAACTCCAAATCATGTGTGGGGTACCTCGTCTCGTGAGGCTTCAACTACCTCGATGCATATGCTATCACATGTCCCTTCTGCATCAGTACCGCTCCCAGTCCTAAACTCGATGCATCACAGAATACCACAAAACCTTCCATCCCTTCCGGAAGAGCTAATACCGGAGCTTCACACAACCTCTGGCGAAGCGTCTCAAAGGAGGCCTGCTGCTCGGGACCCCATAAAAATGTAACACCCTTCCGGGTCAATCTGGTGAGTGGAACCGCAATCTTGGAGAAATCCTTAATAAACCTCCGATAATACCCTGCCAACCCAAGGAAACTCCGGATCTCAGAAGGTGACCTTGGCACCTCCCACCTCATCACCGCGTCAACCTTGGCCGGATCGACCAATATCCCCTTCTGGTTAATGAGATGTCCCAGAAACTGGACCTCCCGCAACCAGAAGTCGCACTTGGAAAACTTTGCATAAAGTTTCTCCGATCTCAAAACTCCAAGAACCTCCCTCAAATGCTCCTCGTGCTGCTCTCTAGATCTCGAATATACCAGAATATCATCAATGAACACAATCACCGACCGATCCAACATCGGCCGACATACCCTGTTCATGAGGTCCATGAACACAGCCGGGGCATTGGTGAGCCCAAAAGGCATCACCACAAACTCATAATGCCCATAACGCGTCCTGAATGCTGTCTTCTGGACGTCCTCATCCCGCACTCTCACCTGATGATAGCCCGACCTCAAATCAATCTTGGAGAACCAAGATGCTCCATGTAACTGATCGAACAAATCGTCGATCCTCGGCAACGGGTAACGGTTCTTGACCGTCAGCTTATTCAATTCCCGGTAATCAATACACATGCATGCGAGCCATCTTTCTTTTTCACAAACAGGATGGGTGCTCCCCACGGCGAGCTACTCGGCCGAATAAACCCCTTCCCCAGCAGCTCCTGAAGCTGCGAGGATAACTCTTGCATCTCTGGAGGCGCAAGGCGATACGGTACCTTAGCGATAGGCGCGGCTCCCGGAACCAAATCGATACCAAACTCCACTTGCCTCACGGGAGGCACACCTGGTAACTCTTCGGGAAAGACATCTGGAAACTCACGCACCACCGGAACTTCATCCACCGAACTCGGTCTCTCAGAGATCACTCGTGTATCCATCACATACGCCACAAAACCCTTACAGCCTTGCTGTAAACACTGCCTCGCCCTAACAGCCGAACAAAAGGCTGATCCAGAACGTGTACCCTCGCCGTAAACCGAAAGAACTCTCCCACTAGGATCTCGTATAGTCACCATCTGACGCTCGCAATCGATAACCGCGTCGAATCGGCTCAACCAGTCCATGCCCACTATAACACAGACATCACCCATCGCAATAGGAACCAGGTCGATCGGGAACTCAACCCCAAAAATCTCCAATACACATCCCCGGAGGACCTCCGTGGCACAAATCACTCTGTCGGCGGCTATGGAAACCCACAGGGGCCGACTCAGTGCCCCACGACTAACACTGATATGCTGACTAAATGTCAAAGATACAAAACATCGACTCGCACCCGAGTCAAATAACACTAAAGCAGGTATAGAATTCACAAGGAAGGTACCTATGCATAGCATAATATAAGCATAATATCTCAACACCATAAATAAATAATGAAAAGGAAGCGTACCAGCCACAATGTCGGGTGCAGCGCAGACCTCTTCCGCAGTCAGCAGAAAGGCTCTCCCCCGAGCCCTCGGTGCCTCGGCCTTCACGGGCCGACTCTCTGTAGCAGTAGCTCTGATGGCGGCAGGAGCAGACCCCTGAGATGCTCCACGCAGCAGCGGACACTCTGCCTTCCGGTGTCCGGTCTGGTTGCAGTGGAAGCACACTGCAAATCCCTTGGGGCAGTCCTTGGCCATATGCCCCTCCTTTCCACATTTGTCGCAAGATCCTGCTCGACAGACTCCATCGTGACCCTTGCCGCACTTTCCACAAGTGCGGCCCTTCTGGCTCCCAGGTCTGGGATCAGCGGGCTTGGCCCGCTTGGCTGCCGGCTGGGACTGTGCCGGCCGCCGATCCCTCCCTAAAGACTCCGCCTCCTCCCTGGCCTGAGTCTCAAGCTCAATCTCCCTCTTCCGAGCATTTTCCTGAAGCTCGGCAAATGTCCGATACGAGGAGTTCGTAGCGAACTCCCGAATATCCCGTCTCAGAATGCTCAGGTAACGGCTCATACGTGCCTGCTCGGTGGACACGTGCTCAGGGCAGAACATCGCCCTCTCATGAAACATCCTCGTAATCGCTGTAACTGACTCGGTACCCTGCTTGAGGGTCAGAAAATCGTGTGTCAGACGCTCCCTCTCCACCTGATGAACGTACTCATCTCGGAACATGGTAGTGAACCTCTCCCAGGTCACTGCCGAAAGCTCAGTTGGTGTGAAGTGTGCCATCACAAACTTCCACCAGTCCTTCGCTCCCAAGCGAAGCTGGTTCAGCGCGAACCGAACCTTCAAATGCTCAGGGGACGAGCAAGTGAAGAAGCATCCCTCCATATCAGATATCCACCTCATAGCTGCCACCGGATCCTGCGTACCATCAAACTCTGGTGGCTTGGTGTTACTGAACTCCCTAAACAATGTCGCATCACCTCCCTGGGGTCTTGCCGCAGCAATCGCTGCGGTAGCCGCTGCAACCGCAGCCTCAGAAAGAGCGGCATAGTGCTCGTCAAATGTCTCAATCAACGCGGTCTTAATAGACCCGAACATCTCTGGTATCTCAGCTCTGATGACCGCAGCCACCTCCTCATGAATGATCTGTCGAATCTCCTCATCACTAGCTCCGGCATCCTCTGGCATATGACGTGTCCTCACCATGATCAACCTCTGAAATACAACATGCGATAATTAGACTTCACTCGAACACTCTTACATTCGACAATCCACTCCTCCTTGATCCTTGGCATCCCAAGATTCTTATTTGGACTGTGTACCGCACCGGTGCTTTCAATAGTACGGGCCCAATACTACTGTCCGCACCGTCTCAGTACACACCCCAAATCTTCCTCTTCGGATCCCAATCCCCAAGTACTCTATTATACTTAAATCACTTTGAAATAGATCTCACACAAAGCCCTAGCTGCTACCTAATTACTCTCAGCATCTCATAGCAGCTCACCCCTCCCTAGGCTAAGGCATCACAAAACAGGCCACTCTAGTCCTATTAGCAATACCTAACCTACTCTAGCATGCAAACACATCACATTAATAATAATTATCACATAATATAAAGGTATTTTGGGAATTCACCATTCGGGCGCTGGCTGATCGTACACACGTTTCTTCCTGGAAAATCTTTTACTCTTAGAAAATTTTGGTTTCATTTTGAAATATCTCTTCAATTCCTCAGTTTGAGTTCAAATACCCCCGAAGGTGTACCCGAATCCCTCAAACCAAGGCTCTGATACCAATTTGTAACACCGAAAATTTCAAACAAATTTTTTTCAATTTTTATAAAACATAATTCCATCGATATTCATAAAAACAACCATTTTAATTATCCAACAAAACAGTACAAATCCCAAGATCATAATATCAAGCTCCGAACGTGTGTGTATACGGATCAAGCCGGCGCCTTCCCGCGGTCATCACTAGTACCTGAAACAAATAACATCAACACTGTAAGCACAAGGCTTAGTGAGTTCCCCAAAATACCACATATAACACATATTAGCCACTCTAGGCTATAACTCTGTGGGTCCGTGCACCCAAACTCTGTGAACCCTCAGGTTCTAGCTCTGATAAACATGCACCACATAAATCACATAGAAATCATGCAGTACAATACGAAACATACATAGCATACAAATACTCTATCACATAACTCTGGTTACCTACTCAAGGTAAAGTATAGTGAGAAGACTCACCTCGCGTATCTCGGTATCTCACGAATCCTGGAAATCCCTCGTGCTCGATCCTCCGAGCTCTAATCCTCCTATAACATTATATGCTTCTAATTAACACTTTATATCTCTAAGGTTGACTATCAAAAAGGAGTCAACACTGGTCAACTCTGGTCAACGGTCAACGGTCAACTCTGACCGGACTCGGCGAGTACCAAGGCGACTCGGCGAGTCTGGGCGTATACACCAATTTCCCTGGAATCCTCCCTTGACACGTCGAGCATTCACTCAACTCGACGAGTTCCACCTGGCATGAGTTGTGGGGCCACCACGACTCAACTCGCCGAGTCTCAAAACAACTCGGCGAATCCAGTTTGACTCAATCCACCGATCCATTCTGACTCCCCCTTGACTCACTGAGTCCACCCTCCCCAACTCGGCGAGGCCACTCACTGTGTGGTCGGGCAACATTCATGCTACTCGCCGAGTCTGTTCTTCGGACTCGGCGAGTCCGTGCCATGCACTGACTCAATCTTGCTCTAAAGGTCAGATCCAGTCCATTAATCCATAGATCCAGTCCCTCCAAGCTCATTTAGCACGTAAAGTTACAATCTTGATGCACATACAACCTCTATATGACCATATATGATGTTTTTGACTCATTTACTACAACACAAGGTCATGGACCCCATTGTCATACATAAAGCTTGATGAGTGAGACTCTCTGGACCTCTATGGGTCCAGATCCATAACCTCAGCTCAAGGAGGGAACCAATGGGCACCAAATCATCCCATAAATGACCATCATAAGCCCTAAATTGCATAATGCTTCACCAAACAAAAAATAGTCTGAGATCATACCTCTAGAGTGATGATCTAAGCCCCAAATCCACGAAATAGCAACCTCCTTTGCTTCCTCTTGCCTAGAGTCTCCTTTTTCTTGCTAAATAACACACACAAGGTCAAGAAATGCTCCTTTCTCTTCACAAATCGCTCAAGAGCACAAGGGTCTCTCACTGAGGGTTGGGTGAGCACAAATAACGGCCATAAGGCCCCTTAAATAGGCCTCAAACCCGGAAATTTAGGGTTTCATTACACAGTGCAGACTCGTCGAGTCCATATCCTGGACTCGCCGAGTCCAGGCGCGCTTCATTACCCAAATCCGCGTCCCTACTCGGCGAGTCTGAGCTCCAACTTGCCGAGTCCCCCTCACAATTCAACAAAATTAAATTTACAAGATACCTGGTAAAATCCGGATGTTACAACTCTCCCCCACTAGAACTAGACTTCACCCTCGAAGTCTCGCTCTAAAACAGCTCTGGATGCTGCTCCCGCATCATATCCTCCGGCTCCCAGGTCATTTCTGATCCCCTCCGATGTTGCCACTGAACCAATACCAGAGGTACCTCCTTGTTCCTCAAAATCTTGATCTTCCGATCCCTAATAGCCACTGGTCTCTCAGCATAATTCAGGCTTGCATCCACCTGAATATCCTCTAATGGAACCACTGCCGACTCATCGGCTATACATTTCCTCAACTGCGATACATGAAAAGTGTTGTGAATCTGCCCCAACTCTGCTGGTAACTCCAGCCGATAGGCTACCCGGCCTACCCTTGCAATCACACGAAACGGACCTATAAATTGGGGTCCCAATTTTCCCCTCTTCCTGAACCGGATCACTCCTTTCCAAGGAGAAACCTTCAGGAGAACGAAGTCGCCGACCTGAAATTCCAGCTCGGACCGGCGCCTATCCGCATAACTCTTTTGTCGGCTCTGAGCGGTCAATAACCTCTGTCTGACCAGCTGTATCTGCTCTGTCGTCTGATTCACGATCTCTGTACTACCCATTACCCTTTGCCCAATCTCTCCCCAACATATGGGAGTCCGACACCTCCTACCATACAACAGCTCAAAGGGCGGCATACCGATGCTCGAATGATGGCTATTATTGTAGGAAAACTCGGCCAAGGGAAAATACGTGTCCCAACTACCCCCAAAGTCCAATACACATGCTCGAAGCATGTCCTCAAGTGTCTGAATCGTCCGCTCACTCTGGCCGTCGGTCTGGGGGTGGTATGCGGTACTAAAATGCAGCTTAGTACCCAACTTCTCATGAAATTTCTTCCAGAAACGGGAAGTGAAACGCACATCGCGATCTGAAACAATCGAGATCGGCACTCCATGCCGAGATACAACCTCCCTCACATAAATCTCCGCCGAAGAACTCTCACTGATGGCAAGAAAGTGAGCGCTCTTTGTCAACCTATCCACAATCACCCAAATTGCATCGACTCCTCTGGCAGTCCTCGGCAATTTGGTGATGAAATCCATAGTGATCTGTTCCCATTTCCACTCGGGAACCTCCAATGGCTGCAACTTGCCAAGCGGTCTCTGGTGTTCGGCCTTTACCCTTCGACAGGTCAAACACCTCTCGACAAACCATGCGACATCCCTCTTCATACAAGGCCACCAATACTCCTTTCTTAAGTCCAAATACATCTTCGTAGCCCCGGGATGGATCGAGAATTTCGATCTATGAGCCTCCTCCATCAATGTAGTACGCGTACCGCCCACAAACGGTACCCAGATCCGGCCCTGATACGTCATAAGCCCTCGACTATCCGATACAAACTCAGAAACCAACCCAACGACCCGCTCTCTCTTCTGCATCTCCGGACGCACAGCCTCGGCCTGTGCCCCACGAATGGCGTCCAGAACTGGAGCTATCACGGTCAATCTCAAACATACATTTCGCAGTGGAGTACTCTCCGCCCTGCGACTCAACGCGTCGGCTACCACATTAGCCTTGCCCGGGTGGTACAAGATATCGCAATCATAATCCTTGACCACATCTAACCACCTCCTTTGCCGCATATTAAGGTTAGGCTAATCCATCAAGTACTTCAAGCTCTTATGGTCCGTGTAAATCGTACAACGAACCCCATACAAGTAGTGCCGCAAAATCTTGAGGGCGAACACCACTGCCCCCAACTCCAAATCATGTGTGGGGTACCTCGTCTCGTGAGGCTTCAACTGCCTCGATGCATATGCTATCACATGTCCCTTCTGCATCAGTACCGCTCCCAGTCCTAAAATCGATGCATCACAGAAAGGCTCTCCCCCGAGCCCTCGGTGCCTCGGCCTTCACGGGCCGACTCTCTGTACAGTAGCTCTGATGGCGGCGGGAGCAGACCCCTGAGATGCTCCACGCAGCAGCGGACACTCTTCCTTCCGGTGTCCGGTCTGGTTGCAGTGGAAGCACACTGCAAATCCCTTGGGGCAGTCCTTGGCCATATGCCCCTCCTTGCCACATTTGTAGCAAGATCCTGCTCGACAGACTCCATCGTGACCCTTGCCGCACTTTCCACAATTGCGGCCCTTCTGGCTCCCGGGTCTGGGATCAGCGGGCTGGGCCCGCTTGGCTGCCGGCTGGGACTGTGCCGGCCGCCGATCCCTACCTAGAGACTCCGCCTCCTCCCTGGCCTGAGTCTCAAGCTCAATCTCCCTCTTTCGAGCATTTGCCTGAAGCTCGGCAAATGTCCGATACGAGGAGTTCGCAGCAAACTCCCGAATATCCCGTCTTAGAATGCTCAGGTAACGGCTCATACGTGCCTGCTCGGTGGACACGTGCTCAGGGCAGAACATCGCCCTCTCATGAAACATCCTCGTAATCGCTGTAACTGACTCGGTACCCTGCTTGAGGGTCAGAAACTCCTGTGTCAGACGCTCCCTCTCCACCTGATGAACGTACTCATCTCGGAACATGGTAGTGAACCTCTCCCAGGTCACTGCCGAAAGCTCAGTCGGTGTGAAGTGTGCCGTCACAAACTTCCACCAGTCCTTCGCTCCCAAGCGAAGCTGGTTCAGCGTGAACCGAACCTTCAAATGCTCAGGGGACGAGCAAGTGAAGAAGCATCCCTCCATATTAGATATCCACCTCATAACTGCCATCGGATCCTGCGTACTATCAAACTCTGGTGGCTTGGTGTTGCTGAACTCCCTAAACAATGTCGCATCACCTCCCTGGGGTCTTGCCGCAGCAATCGCTGCGGTAGCCGCTGCAACCGCAGCCTCAGAAAGAGCGGCATAGTGCTCGTCAAATGTCTCAATCAACGCGGTCTTAATAGACCCGAACATCTCTGGTATCTCAGCTCTGATGACCGCAGCCACCTCCTCATGAATGATCTGTCGAATCTCCTCATCACTAGCTCCGGCATCCTCTGGCATATGACGTGTCCTCACCATGATCAACCTCTGAAATACAACATTCGATAATTAGACTTCACTCGAACACTCTTACATTCGACAATCCACTCCTCCTTGATCCTTGGCATCCCAAGATTCTTATTTGGACTGTGTACCGCACCGGTGCTTTCAATAGTACGGGCCCAATACTACTATCCGCACCGTCTCAGTACACACCCCAAATCTTCCTCTTCGGATCCCAATCCTCAAGTACTCTATTATACTTAAATCACTTTGAAATAGATCTCACACAAAGCCCTAGCTGCTACCTAATTACTCTCAGCATCTCATAGCAGCTCACCCCTCCCTAGGCTAAGGCATCACAAAACAGGCCACTCTAGTCCTATTAGCAATACCTAACCTACTCTAGCATGCAAACACATCACATTAATAATAATTATCACATAATATAAAGGTATTTTGGGAATTCACCGTTCGGGCGCTGGCTGATCGTACACACGTTTCTTCCTGGAAAATCTTTTACTCTTAGAAAATTTTGGTTTCATTTTGAAATATCTCTTCAATTCCTCAGTTTGAGTTCAAATACCCCCGAAGGTGTACCCGAATCCCTCAAACCAAGGCTCTAATACCAATTTGTAACACCGAAAATTTCAAACAAATTTTTTTCAATTTTTATAAAACATAATTCCATCGATATTCATAAAAACAACCATTTTAATTATCCAACAAAACAGTATAAATCCCAAGATCATAATATCAAGCTCCGAACGTGTGTGTATACGGATCAAGCCGGCGCCTTCCCGCGGTCATCACTAGTACCTGAAACAAATAACATCAACACTGTAAGCACAAGGCTTAGTGAGTTCCCCAAAATACCACATATAACACATATTAGCCACTCTAGGCTATAACTCTGTGGGTCCGTGCACCCAAACTCTGTGAACCCTCAGGTTCTAGCTCTGATAAACATGCACCACATAAATCACATAGAAATCATGCAGTACAACACGCAACATACATAGCATACAAATACTCTATCACATAACTCTGGTTACCTACTCAAGGTAAAGTATAGTGAGAAGACTCACCTCGCGTATCTCGGTATCTCACGAATCCTGGAAATCCCTCGTGCTCGATCCTCCGAGCTCTAATCCTCCTATAACATTATATGCTTCTAATTAACACTTTATATCTCTAAGGTTGACTATCAAAAAGGAGTCAACACTGGTCAACTCTGGTCAACGGTCAACTCTGACCGGACTCGGCGAGTACCAAGGCGACTCGGCGAGTCTGGGCGTATACACCAATTTCCCTGGAATCCTCCCTTGACACGTCGAGCATTCACTCAACTCGATGAGTTCCACCTGGCATGAGTTGTGGGGCCACCACGACTCAACTCGCCGAGTCTCAAAACAACTCGGCGAGTCCAGTTTGACTCAATCCACCGATCCATTCTGACTCCCCCTTGACTCACTGAGTCCACCCTCCCCAACTCGGCGAGGCCACTCACTGTGTGACGGGCAACATTCATGCTACTCGCCGAGTCTGTTCTTCGGACTCGGCGAGTCCGTGCCATGCACTGACTCAATCTTGCTCTAAAGGTCAGATCCAGTCCATTAATCCATAGATCCAGTCCCTCCAAGCTCATTTAGCACGTAAAGTTACAATCTTGATGCACATACAACCTCTATATGACCATATATGATGTTTTTGACTCATTTACTACAACACAAGGTCATGGACCCCATTGTCATACATAAAGCTTGATGAGTGAGACTCTCTGGACCTCTATGGGTCCAGATCCATAACCTCAGCTCAAGGAGGGAACCAATGGGCACCAACTCATCCCATAAATGACCATCATAAGCCCTAAATTGCATAATGCTTCACCAAACAGAAAATAGTCCGAGATCATACCTCTAGAGTGATGATCTAAGCCCCAAATCCACGAAATAGCAACCTCCTTTGCTTCCTCTTGCCTAGAGTCTCCTTCTTCTTGCTAAATAACACACACAAGGTCAAGAAATGCTCCTTTCTCTTCACAAATCACTCAAGAGCACAAGGGTCTCTCACTGAGGGTTGGGTGAGCACAAATGACGGCCATAAGGCCCCTTAAATAGGCCTAAAATCCGGAAACTTAGGGTTTCATTACACAGCGCAGACTCGTCGAGTCCATATCCTGGACTCGCCGAGTCCAGGCGCGCTTCATTGCCCAAATCCACGTCCCTACTCGGCGAGTCTGAGCTCCAACTCGCCGAGTCCCCCTCACAATTCAACAAAATTAAATTTACAAGATACCTGGTAAAATCCGGATGTTACAACTATCATGAGCTTAGGACCCTTAAATGGGCTCTAATTGGAACCACACTTACTTATTTCAATATTTTGGGCCATATTGGGCCTAGAATGAAAGGAATTAAAAGCTTAGATCCATGAATAACCTAAACTAGTCAAACAAAAATGCAAAAATCCTACCACATTCTTTTAGGCTTAAAACATACCCAAACAAACTCTAATATTGGGCTTAGGGGCAAAAAGCCTAAAATTTTCCTTTTCCCTTCCAAACTCTCGGCCCAAGGCCCAAGTCCAAGAAGAAATGGAAGAGTTTACTATTTGCTTGCCACCTCACTAGTAACCAAAGGACTTCCATGCAAGAGACCCATACTTCCATGCACCATCCTTTCATGCATCTCTCTTCTTCTCTCTCTCTCTCTTGCTCTCAGCCATATTCAAACACACACAAAATTCACTCATTCTTCTCTCAAAGATACTCTCTCATTCCTTCTCCATAATTTCGAGATTTAAGGAGCTTTCAAGGAGAATCCATCACCAAAATCATCATCTAAGGTAAGTTGATGACTAATCCATGATCTAGCTACTTCATTTCATCAAAAATCTCTTCTAAATCTATTCCAACTTGTGATCATGCACCTTAGAAGTCACCAAACTCGAGATCTTCAAGAAAAGGGTGCTAAGGCCAAAAATCACTTCATTTCTTCCATCCTTTCTTCAAAAACCGAATCAACACCCAAGGTGAGCTTCATACCCCCCTTATTTTCGGTTTTTATAAGTTTTTGTGGGGGAGAATACAAGCAAAGGTGTAGATCCATCATTATGTGTAAGTTTTGGTTGATTTCTATGCTTATATGTATGTTTTGTATGATTTTGATGCTAGATCTAGTTATGAATTGCTAAAAACCGAGATATATTTCATACTAGCATAAAATATACTACTACATGCAAAGTATACCAAGAAAAATAGCAAAATGGCTTGACAACACTTATTTTGGGCTAAAAACTCATTTTTTTGACACAAAATGTTAAAAATACAAAGTTGAAGGGCCTAAAATGAAATATTTCGAAATCTGATGGGTGAGATGAGTCAAAACAGTTTCCATAATGTATTTTCTGAAAATATACTATTTGGAGGATTAAAAGCATAAATTTCAAGCTTAATGGGCTAAAAATGACAATTTCGGCCCAATAGAGCCCATTATGCGAAATTTTCTGTTTTGGAGGGCCAAAACTGTGTTTTTTCTGTAAAACAATGGACCACTAGTGTCACAAGTACTTTTCAAAGGTTTAAAATGCTTTTCAAATTTAAAAAGGACCAAAGTTGCAAAAATTTTCCAATTTGGGCCAAAAATGTAAAGATTGCGAAAAAGAGGGGTTACAACCGAGAAAACTGCAATTTCAGGGACTTAAACTGTTTTCAATGAAAAATATGCTGAAAAATATTAATTTCAATAATTTTTGTTGTTAAAATGTCAAGAAAAATGGTTTAAGGACTAAACCGGAAATTATTTTACCTAAAGGGGTGAAAAAGTAAATTTACAAAATAAAGAGGGGTTGTAAACAGAAAATTTTCAATGATAATTCAATACACTCATTGTGAACAAAGATTGACACTACGACTCTCGATGGATTACAATGCACAATATCACCAACAATCGTTACCAAACGAATTGATTCGGTCTCGAATCAATAACAAATCCAAAACTACTAACACTACAACGCTCAATACACATATGGAACTCTTGGAACTCTTTACTCTCGTGGAATTACTCAATACGTCGACGTACACTCCTTAGGCCCAAAAGTTGCAAATCATGCTTGTCGAGCCTAGCTAGCCCGATGACATGATCTTTAGGCCTAAAGGACACTTGCTTACAGGTAGTTGGGTCTAATACGACTCGACCGCGTGTAAAAGGACTTTCAATGGCAAACATGTTGCTGGTCCCCAAGGGTCCTTCAGTGCTGCTAGTAAAGTTGGGAACTCACGATTGCGGGTTGGGCTCCGGGCCCTTCGCAATTGCAATGGTCTTAAGCGACGTAGGGAAATACCGAGGGTTTCGCACCTTCACTTTTTCTCCTCGGTCGTGGGACTACACAAGTCCGGGAGGATTGAGTTGCGTGAATAACTACGAGTGACGCCTAAGGGATCGCTAGCACGGTTGTCAACTGGACGTTTTCATTAACGTACGTTACAACAATTCACCACCCTCTGTATACTCAATGCCTCCGGAGCTCAACGAACACCTCTAACGTAACGAAATAACAGTACACAAACTAAGTAAAGCAAAGTGATAGGAAAACGTCGGGTTTTCCTAGGGTTTTCAACAAGTACACTTGTGAACTACATGTCAAATTTCACAACTCTTACGCTTACATCTATAGAATTCAAACAAGCATACTCACGGATCTTCACATATTTTTACGCTATTCTATTTTCAGAAAATATCGGATTTTCTGGTGGTTTTTCAAAACATTACAAACATTGGATTTCAAACATTACTTATGAACTCACCAACATTTCACATGTTGACGTTTTTCAAAATACTTGTATTCTCAGGTAACAGATAAGTGAAGAAAGGACTGTACTCTATGATTGTTTTGCGGTTGTTTAAGTAACAATGAACCATGTATTTTGGAATGTAATATTTTGAAACAATGTAATGGATGTAAACGCTACCAGTTGTATCATTCCAATGCTTGGTGATGTATAATGTTATGTTTCATGTATATTCATTGTGATGGTATTCAATTGAGTCACAACAGCCCCCGGACGTTTCCGCCGTCTGGTTCGGGGGTGTGACAGGTTGGTATCAGAGCTTTGTTTATAGTGAACTAGCATATCTAGCCACACATTGATATGCAACTATAAACCAAAAAGAGGGACTAACATAACTCTGAACAAAACAAGTAAATAAAACATCCTTGCTTGCGTTAGGAATAGGAACATAACGCCGAACCAAACAAAAATAATACTAGTGTCTCAGTTAAATTCAAGACTGTTCTTAGTGGTACCAAGGAGTGGATGTAGCCTGATCAACTACACTCTCTCCAAAGTATAACTAACACACGTCCTGATGAGATCAGGATAGCTAGGGAATCTAAAACTATACCCCTACCACCGAAAGGAGAACGCCTACTTGATCTATGCGATAATTGTAGCATCCTAGGAATAGCGTTAGCATAATTACGCGCACTCTCGCAGACCGCATGGCTGGTTTTCATCACCCTGGAGATCCTTACTTCCCTAACCAGGGGAACAACGGATGGCTAGAGGAGGAGCCCGAGGAAGAGCCTGAGGAGGAGCCCGAGGAAGAGCCTGAGGAGGAGCCTGAGGAAGACCCCGAAGAGGAATCTGACGGGGAACCAGAGGCCGAAGTTGAGGGCGAGCCTGCTGAATCAGAGGAAGATGAAGGAAGCCTCGAGGAGGATACTGATGATAGTGAAGGGGGTGATTCGGATGCAGAGTCCAAAGTCATCAACCCCCTTACCCGATCAGGGTGCCTGCCTATCGTGTAGGCCCCACTGGTCCTACACCTCCCTGGGGTATTGATCTTTGGAGATGAAGCATATAGCAGGGACAGCGACCCCCGTACGGCATGTCATGCGAGTTCTTTGACCTGAGAGACGGAGGACCGGCTGATCGAGCCCTTCCAGTCATGGTGAAACGGTTACGGAATACGGGCGACCTTGCCCAGGACACTGTTGATCAGGTGCGCCAGTTGAGTGTAACAACCGTTAAATTTCGATCAAGTCAAAGTTAACTAAAGTCAGCAAGTCAAACCGTTTGACTCAATTTGCCCATGAGTACTAAAATTCACACTATGAAACTTCTACATAACTTCTATTCTAATGAGAAATCATAAAGCAAAAAGTGCGAACATCTAGATCTCCTTAACCTAAAACGGTAGTACGTGGCGAGCCAAACCGATAAAACAATGTTGCATACTCATTGGGAGTGTGTAAGATCGTTAAACAAGGCTTAACAGAGTTTACAAACCATGCATTACGATGCCGGACACTCACAACTATCCCACATGGAACCTCTCTCAATCGTTTTCACTCTATCTCTCTCTATGTCAAACCTCTCCCAAATCTCTCCAGGTATGTGAAATCTCTCTGTATTAGAAATCTCTCCAAGAATGTCAAATCTCTCCCAAATCCCTCTAAGTATGTGAAATCTCTCTCAAATATCTCTTTGTATGAGAAATCTCTCCAAGAATGTCAAATCTCTTCCAAATCTCTCCAAGTATGTGAAATCTCTCTCAAATATCTCTCTGTCTGAGAAATCTCTCCAAGTATGTCAAATCTCTCCCAAATCTCTCCAAGTATGTGAAAACTCTCGCAAATATCTCTTTGTATGAGAAATCTCTCCAAGAACGTCAAATCTCTCCCAAATCTCTCCAAGTGTGAGAAATCTCTCCCAAATCTCTCTCAAAAGTTTCCCGTAACTTTTTGGAATCATTCGGGTCATTCCGACCCTTAACTGGGTCAAAAACGGCTCAAAACGGGGCGAAAACGAGAAAAATAGGCTTTAGGAACCGAAACCAAGAAGAGAGGCTTCTTAGGCGAGGACCGAGCCTCTGTTGGCTGTGGCACGCGAGGACCGAGCCTCTGTTGGCTAAGACACGCGAGGACCGAGCCTCTGTTGGCTAATGCACGCGAGGACCGAGCCTCGGTCTCTGTCGCTTCTCCACTTTCTGTCTCTACCCGCCTCTCGGTCTCTACTCCGCCTCTCTGTCTCTTCTCTTCTCTCGGTCTCTGCTCCTTCTCTCCTCTCTGTCTCTTCGCACCCCTCTGTTCTCTCCTCCCCCCTCTCGGTTCCTTCCCTCTCTCTTCTTCCCTCTCGGTTTCTGCCTCCCTCTCTCTCGGTTCAGCATCAGAAGACCGAACCTCGGGCAGAATTCGGAAATTTGTCACTTTTAGCCCATTTTTGATATTTTTAACATTTTAAGCCCGTTTTTCGTGATTTTAAAGCGGAATTTTCTCCAGAAATTATATTTTAACATAATAAACTCTAAATATTCATAATTTAAACATATTTTGATGAAAATCATTATCTAAATAATAAAAAAAATCAAATGGGTGAATTATTAAAGGTGGAGTGTTGACTTTGTCTTATCCAATGTCACAAGCAACCACCCCACACCCACTCTTTGACTAACCACACCTCCCCACCTTACCTAGGTCACTTCAATGTCCCTCACACTCAATTTACACTCAGTCCCACGTTTTTAGAGCTGGAACAAACATCTTCTCTCCTCATTTCTCTCATTTGCCCTCATTTCACTAAGTATCAAACACCACTTTTCTCTCAAACTTTTCCCACTCCAATTTCGAGATTCAAGGCTGATTTTCAAGTGTTCTTCCACTCTTAGTAAGTATAATTCATCCTCCTTATGATTATTTCACTTCATTCTACTCAAATCATGAATATCTTACACAAACTCCATCATATTAGCGTTAGAGCTTCGAATCTTCAAGTGATTCTTCAAGTGTTCTTGGGTTGAACACTTCTCTTCTTCAACACTTATCTACTGAAATCACTCAAGGTGAGTTCATACCCCTACATTTTTATGTTTTCTCAAGTTTTCAGGGGGGAATACAAGTTAAAACACTAAGAACATAACTAAAATTTTCTAACAGCCTTCATCAGAAACGTTCAACTCCATTCACGGACTGTTTTGGGCATCTTAAACATTTTTATTTTCAAAACTGTACAAGGTGAAAATAGTTCAAGTTTTTAGCTTTAAAATGACTACTTGCACATCTCCATATGATTTTTCTACAATTTTGGTGATTTTTACAAAACTGCCTATCATTTCAAACAACAATCCGGACCAGTCTGTGATTATGGACTTTTTCACCCAAGTTGGAGGTCATTAAAAATCTTGATAAAAATTATGAGTAAACTAGACACATTTTTTGAACTCTCAGAATTTACGGATCTAGTTTTCGACTTCGTATGATTTTTCTATGATTTTTCCAAAACAGGGCAGAATGGCTAAATTTAGCCAACAGCATGTAAATATCATAACACTTTGTAATATGTTGAGCAAAGTGTATAATCATAAGTTCTAATTATTGAATGTGTTTCTTTGTTAGTTTATCATCATGAACTGAAATTAAGTCATTCATAATAAATATTATTCATTCATTTTAGAACACGTATATTAAAGTATAAAAAGTATAGTTTGATAAATTCATAACACTAATACATTTCTATAAAAGAGTTCATACATATTACATACATTTTAGATAAATTATAATAGGTATAGTTTATGATACATCACTCAACACACTCGTACAAAAAGGGTACATTCATACAAGAAAGATTTATATTCACACATATTTCACGTAAATTTGTTTACCTATAGTTTGATAAACTCATAACACTAATACATTTCTATAAAAGAGTTCATACATATTACATACATTTTAGATAAACTATAATAGGTATAGTTTATGATACATCACTCAACACACTCGTACAAGAAGGGTACATTCATACAAGAAATATCTATATTCACACACATTTCACGTAAACTTGTTAACCTATATTGTGAGACTCTCTCTCTCTCTCTCTCTCTCTCTCTCTTCGTACGTCCGAGTGCGGGATATAATTCCTGGTAGTTATAATCAGAATCTCCTTGAGGGAGAACGTGATACTTGTATATAGATCTATATTGGGTTTGACACCCCACACCTTGCTGCTAGCTACAGTTGGACCTGCAGGTCTACGGGTGACAAATATCATTTTATTTTTCGCGACACCTGAGAACGTCGTGGCAGGTTCACATAGTCATAGTATGATTATAGCGACTCACATAGGGATATAACAATCCATAAGTTTACGGGATTTTATTTTTAAAACCTAAATGAGTTTTATGTCGATTTAAAATCACTTTTTATCTCTATGAGTACAGATATTACTGTACACTTTTGGTTTTGGTAGTTACGACTACACATCATTTGAAACCACATTTATACTTTTAAGTATAGTCAATACTTGTTATTTCTCGGTCCTCTGATTTAGGACTACATATATATATATATATATATATATATATATATATATATATATATATATATATATATATATATATATATAAAGTATTAACGAACATGATAACATACAAAAATTTCATTTAATTCAAACGCGTCCATGTCCATTTAAGTACATAACATTTTCTATTAATAAGAAAGGTTACTTATACATTTTGGTCTTCAGTCATAAGACTACATTACGCAGATTTTAAAGAAAATATCGGATTTTCTGGATGCATATTCTAACGCTTTTACAAGGAAAACGATTTACTTTTCCAACGAAATCTCTTATGAACTCACCAACCTTTGTGTTGACACTTTTCAAAACTACTTGTATTCTCAGGAATTCAGTGAAAACAGGAAATCAACAACGTTTTGAGGATGGGATGATAAATCGTCAAACAGTTCATTTTGTATTATAATGTAATTGATGTGAATCATGTAAACACGTGCTTTGATGTAACGTTTTCAATTATATTTGTGTTGGTTGTTTTTACTTTGAGCACTATTATACTCATTGTTGTGATACTCTACATGAAGTCATCCACCCCCGGATGTTTCTGCCATCCTTGGTTTGGGGGTGTGACATTGAGGACTAGGGTAGAGCGTGCGGAGCAGGAGATGCGTGACGTCCTTCAAGAGTTTCACATGAGGTAGGTTCGGTGGGACGCAGAACGCTTGGTGGCTCGTCTTCAGGGAGCTTCCACATCCTCGGCACCACCTCCGGACGCAGCTCATCGCGGTTAGGGATAGACTTATCTTAGTAGGTCGTTAGGAAATATGCTATGTACGCCGACTCTATGTTTAAGTGACTACACTACTCATAGAGCCGTTATGCTGTCGAACTAGTATCACTCATGTATGCTCTTACGAGCAAAATTTTCATGTATCAAATGCGGATAATATTAATAAATTTTTACGTGTTTTGTTACGATATCACAAATTGCTATGTGTTGAGAAATTATGATTGATTGGTCAATGGTAGTAGTGTTTAAGTTCGTACCATGCACCTAGTCAGTAGGATCACGACCTCACAGAAACAACATACCCTCAACATCTTTCCGTTTTGTGACAGAAAGATGCCTCCCCGACCTACTCGCGGAAACCCAGGACCAACCCCACCTGAAGTTGACTCAGCCGCGTTCCAGGCACCTGTATCTGCAGCAGTCACTGCAGCGA
This sequence comes from Lactuca saligna, assembly GCF_052625555.1. NCBI lineage: Eukaryota > Viridiplantae > Streptophyta > Magnoliopsida > Asterales > Asteraceae > Lactuca > Lactuca saligna. The sequence continues at coordinate 244,927,577 of NC_136420.1, read as the reverse complement.
TTGCGCAAATTCATCAAGGGAACAATGGAGGAGTCAATGGGCAAGGAGCCGGAAGTTCGAACAATGGAATGAATCAAGGACCCACCAAGACATGTACCTACAAGGACTTCACAAACGCCAAACCACGAACTTTTAATGGCACTGGAGGGGTGATCACTCTGAAGCGGTGGATCGAAAAGGTGGAGTCGGTATTCGAGATATGCGACTGCCCTGAGCACATGAAGGTGAAGTTCACGGCCTGCACTTTTGTGGATCAAGCGCTCACCTGGTGGAACGGACATGTAGAGTCCATGACGCTCCCTGTAGCCAACTCTATGCCGTGGGCAGAGATGAAAGAAATGTTAATGGCTGAGTACTGCCCACGAGGCGAAATACAGAAGATGGAGCAAGAGCTATGGAACTTCACTGTGCAGAATACGAATATCGATGCCTACATATCGAGATTTAGCGAACTATCTCTACTGTGCTTGGGTATGATCACCTCGGAAGGAAAGAAGATTGAGCGATTCATCTGGGGACTAACATCACCAATTCAAGGGAATGTGATAGCTGCAAACCCCAAAACATTTGACAGTGCGAAAAGATTGGCAAAGAAGCTGTATGACCATAACAACAAGAAGGGAGAGAAGCCAGTGGAGGCTGAGAAGACGAAGGAAGGTGATGGCAAGAGGGGAAAGAACAATAAGAGGAAGGGGCGCCAGGGCCCCGACACCTCCAAGAAGCAGCAGAAAGTGGCGGTTAATGCTGTTACCACACCGGTTCCAGCCGCACCACATGCTCCAACCTCAGCCACTTCAAATGCTTCCAGACCTTATTCCGGTAATCTTCCCAAATGCAACAAGTGCGGTTTCCATCACAATGGAGAATGCAAGGATTTTCAGTGCACCAGTTGCAACCGAAGGGGACACACTGCAAAGTACTGCAAGACTTACCCTCCCCAGAACCAAAATCAGGGAACCAACAACAACAACCATCGCAACAACAACAACATCAATGCCGGCGCAATAACGCAGGGCCTAGCCACACCTGCTTCGGATGTGGGAGGACTGGACACATCCGCCGAGACTGTCCTAACAACAACAATTTAAGAAATGGAGGAACAGGAAGGATGTTGACCATGGGTCAGGGTGAGGCTATTCAAGACCCCTCTGTTGTTACTGGTACGTTTCCCTTAAACCACACTTATGCATGCATCTTATTTGACACCGGAGCGGAGCGAAGTTTCGTAAGCAATAAGTTTAAGCATTTATTAAAACAACTGCCCCAAAAGCTAAATGAAACCTATACGGTGGAAATGGCCAATGGGAAAACCAAATCCACTGGGGAAATCTACACCGGATGTACCCTAACCCTTAATCAACACGTCTTTCGAATAGATCTAATGCCAGTGTCAATTAGGAGTTTCGATGTGATCATCGGCATGGATTGGTTAAGCCCCCACCATGCTGAAATTATGTGCCACGAGAAGGCCGTTCGTCTTCATCTTCCAAATCACGAAACCCTAGTAATTTACGGAGACAAATCTAGCATGAACCTTCGCCTCGTTTCGTGCATCACAGCACAAAAATATCTACGAAGGAACAATCTGGCGTTCCTGGCTCACGTGGTGGATAAAACCAAGGAGGAGATTAACGTTCGAGAAATTCCCGTAGCGTGTGAATTTCCGGACGTGTTTCCTGAAGATCTTCCGGGAGTACCTACAGAGAGATAGGTTGAGTTTCGAATTGACCTCATTCCAGGAGCAAGTCCTCTCGCTAAATCACCCTACCGGCTAGCTCCTACCGAGATGCAGGAATTATCCAGTCAACTCAGCGAACTTTTGGACAAGGGATTTATTCAACCTAGTTACTCGCCATGGGGAGCTCCGGTGCTCTTTGTCAAAAAGAAGGACGGATCTTTTAGAATGTGCATCGATTACAGAGAGTTAAATAAACTCATAATCAAGAATCGCTACCCACTCCCACGAATCGATGACCTATTTGACCAGCTCCAAGGAGCTAGTTATTTTTCTAAAATAGATCTACGGTCCGGATACCACCAACTCAAAGTCCAGGAAGAGGATATTCCAAAAACCGCTTTCCGAACTCGCTACGGACATTATGAATTTGTCGTAATGCCCTTCGGTCTAACGAATGCCCCTGTCGCATTTATGGACCTAATGAATCGAATCTGCCGACCGTTCCTTGACAACTTTGTCATTGCTTTTATCGATGACATCCTCGTCTATTCTCGAAGCAAGGAAAAGCATGACCAACATCTTCGACAAGTCCTAGAAACTCTACGATCAGAAAAGCTTTACGCCAAACTCTCCAAGTGTGAGTTCTGGCTACGGAGTGTGAACTTCCTAGGTCATGTAGTCAGCCAAGATGGAATCCATGTGGATCCCTCTAAGGTCAAAGCTGTAGAAGGATGGGCAATCCCGACAACGCCCACAGAAATTCGTCAATTCTTGGGTTTAGCAGGCTACTATAGGAGATTCATTCAAAACTTCTCTAAGATCGCCAAGCCACTTACCTCGCTTACGCAAAAGGGCGTACCATTCAAATGGACAGACAAACAAGAGATTGCGTTTCGAACCTTGAAACAACCTCTCTGTAGCGTACCTGTACTATCTCTGCCTGAAGGAACGGAAGATTTTGTAGTCTACTGCGACGCGTCAAATCAGGGCTTAGGTTGCGTTCTCATGCAACGTGGGAGAGTGATAGCCTACGCATCCCGCCAACTAAAGACGCATGAAGTAAACTATACGACCCATGACCTAGAGTTGGGAGCTGTAGTCTTTGCCCTAAAGATTTGGAGGCATTACCTTTACGGTACAAAGTGCACCATCTTCACGGATCACAAGAGTCTCCAACACATCTTGAACCAAAAGGAGTTGAACATGAGGCAACGAAGATGGGTTGAATTGCTAAACGATTATGAGTGTGAGATTAAGTACCACCCAGGCAAGGCCAACGTTGTACGAAAACTCTCTCGATAACCATTCAATCTCACCTGGCCACTCAAATTGCAGTAGTTCAGTCAGAGGCCATGAAGACGGAAAATAGAGCAAGCGAAGTATTGCGCGGAATGGAAAAGAACCTGGAGGCAAAGGAGAATGGAGTATACTATTTCATGAACCGTATTTGGGTCCCTAAACTTGGAGGGTTTAGAGATGTTGTCATGAAGGAAGCCCACAAGACGCGATACTCCATTCATCCCGGTTCTGATAAGATGTATTTGGATATTAAACAACACTATTGGTGGCCTAACATGAAGGCGGAAATCGCGACCTACATCAGTAAGTGCTTTACATGCGCCAAAGTAAAGGTGGAATACCAGAAACCCTCAGGATTGTTACAGCAACCGGCAATCCCTGAGTGGAAATGGGAGGGGATTTCTATGGATTTCGTGACCAAGCTACCCAAAACGTCGGATGGATTAGACACCATATGGGTAATAATCGACCGACTGATGAAATCTGCCCATTTCCTGCCAATTAAAGAATCTTACAAGATGGAGAGATTGACGCGTTTATACATTCGAGAGATCGTGAGACTCCACGGAATACCAACATCTATCATCTCGGATAGGGACAGTAGGTTCACGTCACGATTTTGGCAATCACTCCATAAGGCGATGGGAACAAACCTCGACATGAGCACCGCTTATCATCCACAAACGGATGGTCAAAGAGAGCGAACCATCCAAATGCTCGAAGATATGCTCCGCGCATGCGTGATAGACTTTGGAAAGTCTTGGGATACCCACCTACCCTTAATCGAGTTCTCATACAACAATAGTTACCATTCGAGCATCAAGGTGGCTCCTTTCGAAGCACTGTACGGGCGTAAATGTAGATCACCGTTATGTTGGGCTGAAGTAGGTGACACCCAGCTAGCAAAAACACATACGTCGGACAAAGCACTAACGGGACCGGAGATCATCCGTGAAACCACAGAAAAGATCGTTCAAATCAGAGCTCGATTGCAAGCATCGCGTGACCGACAAAAGAGCTACGCTGATAACCAGCGAAAGCCCTTAGAATTTCAGGTCGGTGATCGAGTATTGTTAAAAGTCTCCCTGGAAAGGAGTTATTCGTTTTGGGAAGCAGGGAAAACTAAATCCACGATACATTGGACCTTTCGAAATCGTCGCCCGAATTGGTCCAGTAGCATACAGACTGCATCTACCCGCAGAGCTAAACGGTGTACACCCCGTGTTTCATGTCTCTAATCTGAAGAAGTGTCTATCAGATGAAACACTCATCATTCCTCTTGACGAAATCGAAATCAATGATAATCTCCTGTTCGTTGAGGAACCAATTGAAATCATGGACAGGGAGGTGAAGCGTACTAAGCAAAGTCGCATCCCGATCGTGAAAGTACGGTGGAACGCAAAGCATGGGCCAGAATTCACGTGGGAACGCGAAGACCAAATGAAGCAAAAGTACCCTCACCTATTCTAGCATTCTCAAATCTAGCTTTCAAATAGAATTTCGGGACGAAATTCCCTCTAACGGGGGGATGATGTCACAACTAGAAATTTTGTGTCTTGTAATCACTATACTCAAGTAAATGTTAAATTCAAAAACTGAAGAGCATGTATGATGCTTACTCAATGGAAAACTAAACCCCAATTCACTACATCAAGCAATTGGAAACCCTAAAAGTTCTTGATTAGGTCCATTTTGGACTAGGACTTCCTTATTGGACCTAAATGGACCAATAAGCTTCCAATTTGACTATCATGAGCTTAGGACCCTTAAATGGGCTCTAATTGGAACCACATTTACTTATTTCAATATTTTGGGCCATATTGGGCCTAGAATGAAAGGAATTAAAAGCTTAGATCCATGAATAACCTAAACTACTCCAACAAAAATGCAAAAATCCTACCACATTCTTTTAGGCTTAAAACATACCCAAACAAACTCTAATATTGGGCTTAGGGGCAAAAAGCCCAAATTTTTCCTTTTCCCTTCCAAACTCTCGGCCCAAGGCCCAAGTCCAAGAAGAAATGGAAGAGTTGACTATTTGCTTGCCACCTCACTAGTAACCAAAGGACTTCCATGCAAGAGACCCATACTTCCATGCACCATCCTTTCATGCATCTCTCTTCTTCTCTCTCTCTCTTGCTCTCGGCCATATTCAAACACACACACAAAATTCACTCATTCTTCTCTCAAAGATACACTCTCATTCCTTCTCCATAATTTTGAGATTTAAGGAGCTTTCAAGGAGAATCCATCACCAAAATCATCATCTAAGGTAAGTTGATGACTAATCCATGATCTAGCTACTTCATTTCATCAAAAATCTCTTCTAAATCTATTCCAACTTGTGATCATGCACCTTAGAAGTCACCAAACTCGAGATCTTCAAGAAAAGGGTGCTAAGGCCAAAAATCACTTCATTTCTTTCATCCTTTATTCAAAAACCGAATCAACACCCAAGGTGAGCTTCATACCCCCTTATTTTCGGTTTTTATAAGTTTTTGTGGGGGAGAATACAAGCAAAGGTGTAGATCCATCATTAGGTGTATGTTTTGGTTGATTTCTATGCTTATATGTATGTTTTGTATGATTTTGATGCTAGATCTAGTTATGAATTGCTAAAAACCGAGATATATTTCATACTAGCATAAAATATACTACTACATGCAAAGTATACCAAGAAAAATAGCCAAATGGCTTGACAACACTTATTTTGGGCTAAAACTCATTTTTTTGACACAAAATGTTAAAAATACAAAGTTGAAGGGCCTAAAATGAAATATTTCGAAATCTGATGGGTGAGATGAGTCAAAACAGTTTCCATAATGTATTTTCTGAAAATATACTATTTGGAGGATTAAAAGCATAAATTTCAAGCTTAATGGGCTAAAAATGACAATTTCGGCCCAATAGAGCCCATTATGCGAAATTTTCTGTTTTGGAGGGCCAAAACTGTGTTTTTTCTGTAAAACAATGGACCACTAGTGTCACAAGTACTTTTCAAAGGTTTAAAATGCTTTTCAAATTTAAAAAGGACCAAAGTTGCAAAATTTTTCCAATTTGGGCCAAAAATGTAAAGATTGCGAAAAAGAGGGGTTACAACCGAGAAAACTGCAATTTCAAGGACTTAAACTGTTTTCAATGTAAAATATGCTGAAAAATATTAATTTCAATAATTTTTGGTGTTAAAATCTCAAGAAAAATGGTTTAAGGACTAAACCGGAAATTCTTTTACGTAAAGGGGTGAAAAAGTAAATTTACAAAATAAAGAGGGGTTGTAAACAGAAAATTTTCAATGATAATTCAATACACTCATTGTGAACAAAGATTGGCACTATGACTCTCGATGGATTACAATACACAATATCACCAACAATCGTTACCAAACGAATTGATTCGGTCTCGAATCAATAACAAATCCAAAACTACTAACACTACAACGCTCAATACACATATGGAACTCTTGGAACTCTTTACTCTCGTGGAATTACTCAATACGTCGACGTACACTCATTAGGCCCAAAAGTTGCAAATCATGCTTGTCGAGCCTAGCTAGCCCGATGACATGATCTTTAGGCCCAAAGGACACTTGCTTACATGTAGTTGGGTCTAATACGACTCGACCGCGTGTAAAAGGACTTTCAATGGCAAACATGCTGCTGGTCCCCAAGGGTCTTTCAGTGCTGCTAGTAAAGTCGGGAACTCACGATTGCGGGTTGGGCTCCGGGCGCTTCGCAATTGCAATGGTCTTGAACGACGTAGGGAAATACCGAGGGTTTCGCACCTTCACTTTTTCTCCTCGGTCGTGGGACTACACAAGTCCGGGAGGATTGAGTTGCGTGAATAACTGCGAGTGACGCCTAAGGGATCGCTATCACGGTTGTCAACTGGACGTTTTCATTAACGTACGTTACAACAATTCACCACCCTCTGTATACTCAATGCCTCCGGAGCTCAACGAACACCTCTAACGTAACGAAATAACAGTACACAAACTAAGTAAAGCAAAGTGATAGGAAAACGTCGGGTTTTCCTAGGGTTTTCAACAAGTACACTTATGAACTACATGTCAAATTTCACAACTCTTACGCTTACATCTATAGAATTCAAACAAGCATACTCACGGATCTTCACATATTTTTACGCTATTCTATTTTCAGAAAATATCGGATTTTCTGGTGGTTTTTCAAAACATTACAAACATTGGATTTCAAACATTACTTATGAACTCACCAACATTTCACATGTTGACGTTTTTCAAAATACTTGTATTCTCAGGTAACAGATAAGTGAAGAAAGGACTGTACTCTATGATTGTTTTGCGGTTGTTTAAGTAACAATGAACCATGTATTTTGGAATGTAATATTTTGAAACAATGTAATGGATGTAAACGCTACCAGTTGTATCATTCCAATGCTTGGTGATGTATAATGTTATGTTTCATGTATATTCATTTTGATGGTATTCAATTGAGTCACAACAGCCCCCGGACGTTTCCGCCGTCTGGTTCGGGGGTGTGACAATACGCTATTACTTGGTAAAAGAAAGAATTTAGTTGTGGGGTGCTTTGGTACTAAATTGAACACAAAGAACTTAAATCAAAGTTATTAGCTAAATTTATCTTTTGACCAAACAGTATCCACGTCATGGAATGTTGTGCCACGTCATGGTTATAAGGAATAAATAGGGAATGATTTCGACGTAAACAAGTTTCATATTTAATTACAACCCACGACGTGGTAAATCTTGCCATGTCATGGACTTTAAGTAAAGTCAGGGGGGACCATTTCTTAAAACCTTTGACCACACAATTGTTCCCCATTTGTTTACTACCTCACAAACGGAAGCAAGGTCCCCACGGCCGACTTCTTCAATTTTTCTTCCAAATTTTTTGCATTTCTTGTCTTCTACCTCCATCTGGTATGTATTTTGTCCATTAATTGTAGTTATTGTTTACAATTTATACATTTTCATGGTTAGGGTTTATGTGAATGATAAGATTTTCGAAATCGGTGGAAATTGGTTACTGTTTTTAGGTTGCATGTCCTTTAAATAGCAATAGGAACAAACCCCAAGTATTGTTTTTGGTTAAAATCGTGTGTATGGTGACTGATCTAAGCCTATGTCCCGATTGTATCCCACGACGTGGCGTTCGGAGCCACGTCGTGACTCCTGGGTAAACAAATTAATTTTTGATGCTTTGAGTGTTTTGTTGCTTTGGTTTAATTTTGTTTTCATTTATGGGGCCTAGAAGGGCTATTCAACAAGAGGAGAATCCAATTGATGTGGCGAGTATTCATCCTTTATATCGGTTTCCACGAAACATTCCCTGACTATTATTGACTATATGAAAATCGGTTGGGATGGTTATACAACAGAGAGTTTGCGATAGCTCCGATTGTCGATTGGGGATGGCTTGGTGGTGTTGGAATGGTTGTTGAATTAGAACGATATTGCACAAAAATATACTAGGGGGACCATTTTTCCTTTACTTGTCACGGGTGGATGAATTTTTTCGCGATTCAAGAACCCGTGTACCGTGAATTATCGGTTGAGTTTTTCTCTACCGTAGTCTTTGAAGAACGCACCATTGACTTTAATTATAACTGGGCACTTTTTTTTTTGGTTGGGCGGTGTTTATAAGGAGTGTAGTTTTCGGGAATTGGCTTGGCAAATGGGACTTTATATAGAGGTGGAGACTCAATCTCCGTTCTTCATACCATTTTTGCATGGGTGTGTTCAGGATTTTAATCCCGACATTATGGATGTCTAGTTCTGGCGGAGTATTTCCAATTATGAGTACAATACTCGTGACTCTAGTGAGTCAAAAATTTGAAACCCCATATACCTATTTCTACATCGCCTTATCACTTTTTCTGTAAATCACAAGCATCATGGCGATAAAGTTCCTATTCATAATTTGTTTTATCTGTGGTGTATTATTACCCCCAGGGTTTGCTGTGATTTATCGTATATGCTTGTGAGGTTCATGGGGAAGAATGTAACACCGTAAAATTCAAAACAAATTTTCACATTTTTAAACACGTTTTACCAAACACATTTAACAACAAAATTCCATTGTATCATAAATTTGGTTCACAAAATATTTCCCAAGATCAAAATACATAAAAATCCATGCGTGTGTACGAATCATGCCAGCACCTTCCCGCGATCATCACTGGTACTTGAAACACATAACACATAACACTGTAAGCATAAAGCTTAGTGAGTTCCCCAAAATACCATACATAACACATACTAGCCATTCGAGGCTATAACTCTGTGGGCGTATGGGCCCTAACTCTGTGGACCCTCTGGTCCTAACTCTGTGAACCTTTCGGTTCTAACTTTGATATACTCTGACATAAATGACATAGAAACAATGCAGTACAACACATCACATAATAGCATACGATAACTCTGGCACATAACTCTAATTACCACTCCAGGTAAAGTATAGTGAGAAGAATCACCTCAGATGTCCCGGTAAATCACTAAGTCGGTAGAAATATGATCTAGCCTCCGCCTAAACACATAAAGTAATACCCTCATAAATATAACTCTCAAAACTAGACTCCACTCTCTCTAGGCACCCTCAGAAGGGTAAAAGACCATTTTACCCCTCCTTTAACTCAAAGGTCCTCATTGTTGACCAAACCGTAAAAGTCAACCAAAGTCAACAGTCAAACTTTGACCCGACTCGACAAGTGCACTTGGGCAACTCGGCGAGTCTACCTATGTCCACTTAACTCATTAGTCCCATTTAACATGTCGAGTCCCTGCCCTTACTCGACGAGTCCCCAGGTACGAATCGCGGGGCCACCCCGACTCAACTCACCGAGTCTCAAGAACAACTCGGAGTGTACATGCCATGCACAAACTCCATCAGCCTCCTAAGGTCATATCTGTTCCTCTAATCCATAGATCTGTCCTTCCCAAGCATAATAATCACGTAAAGTCCAGACCTTGACACCCATATACCATCTAGATGGTTTCATTTGGTGATTTAGCCCCAAAAATGACCTTCTATGCTAATGACTCCCAAGATAATTCATAAAGCTCCAAGGGTTAAGGTCTTTGGACCACATTGAGTCCAGATCCAAAGCATAAACTCGATAAGGGACCAATTGCTCCACATAATCATCCTCAAAAGAGGTTAGAAAACCCTAACTCTACATCGCCTAAACATAAAATATCATTTAATACACAAAGACTTCCACCACTAAAACTTTACCCCTTATCATCATTCCTCAGAGGGTAAAAGACCATTTTACCCTTCCTTGACCTAAAGTCCTCATGTTGACCATAACCCTAAAAGTCAACAAAAGTCAACCCTAAGAGTACGCGGGGCGTACTGCTAGATGTACGCGGAGCGTACATCGCCAATCCCCTGGATCAAGGTCTCCACCCAGTACGCTGCGCGTACTGGAAGTTACGCCCAACATAACCATCAGAATCAGCCACTCTTCATTTCTGGTCTTAATCGGTTAAGCCATTACTCCAACTTCTAGATTCGACTCTTTTAGCGTGTCAAAACCCATAAAGTCGAGACCTTTAAGCCTTGGCATGGCTGTAAAGGCTCCATCATCACATATCAACATTCTATTCAAACTCAAGGACCTAGATCTCATGCATGGTGCAATATCCACGTCCAAGATGTCATTTTTGTGAGTCTACAACTCCAATAGATCAGAAATATGAAGTATCTAAGCTTATGAAGGCCATTTGCACAAAAAGTCTCCACCTTTGGGACTTAAACCCCAGACAATGATACCTTAAGCATATAACACGAACCAAGTGACAAGATCCGAACTTTTTACCCGATAATGAAGCTTTAACCCTTGCAAACCTCAGATCTACACTTGAGCACCACTTCTAGCCTCTCCAATAAGCTCTTCTTCTCCTTTGCAACCTTGGAATGGCACCACCAAGCTTAGAATGCACACACAAAGGCCTAAGAACGAAGGCACACACTATTTAGTGTTTCACTCTGAGGGATGGTGGCTGAGAAGTCCAGCCACACATTCCTTTTATAGCCCTCCAAAGAGATTAGGGTTTTTTGATCTGGGCAAATTACACCATGCATAACCTTGGGTACGCCCAACGTACCTGAGGGGGAACGCGTCCAAATGAGGCGCGCGAGTACGCGCAGCGTACACCTTGTACGCCCAACGTACTCGCCTACCATGAAAACCCTAAATTAACAACTTAACCCAGATGCAAGGCCAAAACAAGAATACTTGGATTTCGGGCTGTTACAATTCTCCCCCACTAGAATCAAACTTCGCCCCCGAAGTCTCATACTGAAAACAACTCTGGATACTGATCCCGCATCTCAGACTCAGACTCTGTAACAACGCAAATTTTCAAATAAAATTGTCATTTAAAATAAAGTGATTTCATTCAACCAATAGTATTTATTCCATGTTTCATATCAAATACATATATAAAATCCCCAAGATCTCAAATAGCAGCAGTGTGTATGCATCATGCCGGCGCCTTCCCACGGTCCTCGCTAGTACCTGAAACACATACATAACAACTTGTAAGCATAAATGCTTAGTGAGTTCCCCAGTATACTACTTATGCATATACGCCTTTCCAGGCCTTGAGATAATCGCCTTCCGGCCCATAACATATTGCCTTCCGGCCCATAACATAATGCCTTCCGGCCCATAACATATTGCCTTCCGGCCCATAACATATTGCCTTCCGGCCCATAACATATTCAGCAATTAATACATTAATTTTAACACATATAGCACATATATCATATATCATATCCGACCTTTCAGTCACATAACATATTGCCTTCCGGCCTGTATAAACATACATAGCACGCGTAGCAAATACCTTACCATTTATAGCACGTATAACACAAATCATATCCGACCTTCCGGTCACACAGTCAAACCCTTCCGGGTACAGTATAGTGAGAAGACTCACCTCGTGGTAATGAAAACTATCAACTCTTGAAATCACTCGCACTCGATCCGCCGACCTGCAGACTCCCTGAAAAACGTACTCTCTGTGTCCCCAAACCTCAGAACTCGAATCCCTTGCTGTTCCTTTAGCCAAAACTCCTCTCCTTCTTGCCCAACAATCACTTCAAAGTTCCAATAGCCTCAAATCTTGCTCTAGATGTCCACAGACGCTTAGGGTTCTTCTCAATCGGCTAAAAGACGAACAATGACGGCCTAAAAGGCGTTATATACGATCCAAAACCAAACGGCTAGGGTTTCTGCTGAACAGCGCAGACTCGCCGAGTCCATAATGGACTCATCGAGTCCAGTCGCGAACCCGCGACCCAGTCTGGGGTCCTACTTGGCGAATCTGGCTCCAACTCGCCGAGTCCCTTCCTAAAACACCCCAAAAACAATATTATAAGAATACCTGAAATTCCGGGCTGTTACAACTCTCCCCCACTAGGACTAGACTTCACCCTCGAAGTCTCATTCTGCAAATAACTCCGGATGTTGCTCCCGCATCTCACGCTCCGGCTCCCAAGTCATCTCCGATCCTTTCCGGTGTTGCCACTGAACCAACACCAGAGGTACCTCCTTGTTCCTCAGAACCTTGATCTTCCGATCCCTGATAGCTACCGGTCTCTCGGTGTAATTCAGGCTCGCATCCACCTGAATATCCTCTAACGGAACCACTACCGATTCATCGGCTATACACTTCCTCAACTGTGATACGTGAAAGGTATTGTGAATCTGTCCCAACTCTGCTGGCAACTCCAACCGATAAGCTACCCGACCTACCCTTGCAATTACACGAAATGGACCTATGAACCGGGGCCGCAACTTGCCCCTCTTTCTGAACCGGATCACTCCCTTCCAAGGAGAAACCTTCAGGAGAACGAAGTCGCCAACCTGGAATTCCAGCTCGGACCGGCGTCTGTCCGCATAACTCTTTTGTCGGCTCTGGGCGGTCAATAACCTCTGCCTAACCTGCTGAATCTGCTCTGTCGTCTGGAGTACGATCTCTGTACTGCCCATCACTCTCTGTCCCACCTCTCCCCAGCAAATGGGAGTCCGACACCTCCTACCATACAACAACTCAAAAGGTGGCATACCAATGCTTGAATGATGGCTGTTGTTGTAGGAAAACTCAGCCAAAGGCAAATGCGCATCCCAGCTACCCCCGAAGTCTAACACACACGCTCTAAGCATGTCTTCCAATGTCTGAATCGTCCGCTCGCTCTGACCGTCTGTCTGGGGATGGTATGCGGTACTAAAATGCAGTTTAGTACCCAGCTCCTCATGGAATTTCTTCCAGAACCTGGAAGTGAAGCGTACATCACGGTCTGAAACAATCGAGATCGGCACTCCATGCCGAGATACTACCTCTCTCACGTATAACTCCGCCAACTTCTCCGCTGATGAACTCTCGCTAATGGCAAGGAAGTGTGCACTCTTCGTCAATCTATCCACAATCACCCAAATTGCATCGACTCCCCTGGCAGTTCTCGGCAATTTGGTGATGAAATCCATAGTAATCTGTTCCCACTTCCACTCAGGAATCTCCAAGGGCTGCAACTTACCATGCGGTCTCTGGTGCTCGACCTTAACCCTACGGCAGGTCAAGCACCTCTCAACGAACCATGCGACGTCTCTCTTCATACAAGGCCACCAATATTCCTTCCTTAAGTCCAAATACATCTTCGTAGCACCGGGATGGATCGAGAATTTCGATCTATGAGCCTCCTCCATCAAAGTAGTACGCGTACCGCCCACGAATGGTACCCAAATCTGAACCTGAAACGTCAGAAGTCCTCGTCCATCCTTAACGAACTCTGAAATTAACCCAATGACCCGCTCTTTCTTCTGCATCTTGGATCTCACAACCTCGGCCTGTGCCCCACGAATAGCATCTAATACTGGAGACATCACCGTTAGTCTCAGACATACGTCTCGCAATGGAGTGCTCTCCGCCCTACGACTCAATGCATCGGCTACCACGTTAGCCTTGCCTGGGTGGTATAGGATCTCACAGTCATAATCCTTAACCACGTCCAACCATCTCCTCTGACGCATATTTAGGTTGGGTTGATCCATCAAATACTTCAAACTCTTATGGTCTGTGTATATAGTACAACGAACCCCGTACAGGTAGTGACGCAAAATCTTGAGAGCGAACACTACTGTCCCCAACTCCAAGTCATGTGTGGGATATCTCGCCTCGTGAGGCTTTAATTGCCTCGATGCATAAGCTATCACATGGCCTCTCTGCATCAACACTGCACCCAGACCCGAAATCGATGCGTCGCAATATACGACAAAATCCTCCATCCCCTCCGGGAGGGCTAATACCGGGGCTTCGCACAGTCTCTGACGTAGTGTCTCGAAGGAAGTCTGTTGCTCGGGTCCCCATGAGAATGTAACACCCTTCCGGGTCAATCTGATGATCGGTACCGCGATCTTGGAGAAGTCCCTAATAAACCTCCGATAGTACCCCGCCAACCCAAGGAAACTCCTGATCTCGGAAGGTGACTTCGGTGCCTCCCAACTCATCACTGCTTCCACCTTGGCCGGATCGACCAATATCCCTGCCTGATTAACAACATGTACAAGAAATTGGACCTCCCGCAACCAGAAGTCACATTTGGAGAATTTTGCATATAGCTTCTCCGACCTCAATACCTCAAGGACCTCCCTCAAATGTCCCTCATGCTGCTCTCTAGTTTGCGAATACACTAGGATGTCGTCGATAAATACAATCACAGACCGATCCAGCATCGGCCTGCATACCCTGTTCATGAGGTCCATGAACACTGCCGGGGCATTGGTGAGCCCGAAAGGCATCACCACGAACTCGTAATGTCCATACCGCGTCCTGAATGCTGTCTTCTGGACGTCCTCATCCCGCACTCTTACCTGATGGTACCCTGACCTCAAATCGATCTTGGAAAACCAAGATGCCCCTTGCAACTGATCGAATAGATCATCGATCCTAGGTAACGGATAGCGGTTCTTGACCGTCATCTTGTTCAACTCCCGGTAATCAATGCACATCCGGTGTGAACCATCCTTCTTCTTGACGAACAGAATCGGTGCTCCCCACGGCGAGCTACTCGGCCGAATAAATCCCTTCCCCAGCAACTCCTGGAGTTGCGAGGACAACTCTTGCATCTCTGGAGGTGCAAGACGATAAGGCACCTTCGCAATAGGCGCAGCCCCCGGAATCAGATCGATACCAAACTCTACTTGCCTCGTAGGAGGTACCCCCGGCAACTCCTCGGGAAAAACATCTGGAAACTCGCGCACCACTGGAACCTCCTCCACTATCCTCGGTCTCACGGAAGCCTCCCGTGTATCCATCACATACGGCACAAAACCTCTACATCCCTGCTGTAGGCATTGCCTCGCCCTAGCGGCCGAACAAAAAGCTGATCCCGAACGGGTACCCTCGCCGTATACCGTAAGAACTCCCCCACTAGGGTCTCGTATAGTCACCAGCTAGCGCTCACAGTCGATGACAGCGCTGAATCGGCTCAACCAGTCCATGCCCACGATGACACAGACATCCCCCATCGCAATAGGAATTAGGTCAATCGGAAACGCAACCCCGAAAATCTCTAGTACGCATCCCCGAAGAACCTCCGTGGCACAAACCACCCTCTCGGCCGCTATAGAAACGCTCAGAGGCTGACTTAACGACTCACGACTAATGCTGATATGCTGACTAAAAGCTAAATATACAAAGGATCTACTCGCACCCGAATCAAATAACACTAGAGCAGGCATAGAGTTCACAAGAAAAGCACCTACACGTACATTAACATAAGCATAACATTTCGACTTTAAAGTAAATACGTGAATTACAACATACCTGCCACAACATCGGGCGCAGCGCGGACCTCCTCCGCAGTCAGCTAAAAGGCTCTCCCGCGAGCCCTCGGGGCCTCGACCTTCGCCGGTCGGGTTTCAGTAGTCCTGGTAGTAGGTGTAGATCCCTGACGAAGCTGCGGGCACTCGGCCTTCCGATGGCCTGTCTGGTTGCAGTGAAAGCAAACCATGAACCCCTTAGGACAATCCCTGGCAATGTGTCCTTCCTTGCCACACTTGTAGCAACCACCAGCTCGACACGCCCCCTCATGACTTTTGCCGCACTTCCCGCAAGTGCGGCCCTTCTAACCTCCCATCCTCGAATTAGCGGACTTGATCTGCTTGGCTGCCGGCTGAGATTGAGCCGGTCGTCGGTCCACCTGCCGAGACTCGGCCTCCTCCCTGGCCTGAGTCTCCAACTCGATCTCGCGCTTCCTGGCATTCGCCTGAAGCTCAGTGAAAGTACGATAGGTGGAGTTTGACACAAACTCCCAGATATCCCTCCTCAAAACGCCTAAATACCGGCTCATCCGTGACTGCTCTGTAGACACCAGCTCTGGGCAGAACATCGCCCTCTCGTGAAACTTCCGTGTGACCACCGCAACGGAATCAGTACCCTGCTTAAGGGTCAAGAACTCCTGAATCAATCGTTCCCTCTCCACTGGGGTAATGTACTCGTCCCTGAACATCTCAGTAAACCTCTCCCATGTCACCGTTGTAATCTCCGCCAGAGTGAAGTTCGCCGTCACGAACTTCCACCAATCCTTCGCTCCCAGACGGAGCTGGTTCAAGGCGAACCGTACCCTCAGGTGCTCCGGGCATGAGCAAGTGTAGAAGCACCCCTCAATGTCAGCGATCCACCTCATCGCAGCAATCGGATCCTGCGTCCCATCAAACTCAGGGGGTTTCGTGTTGCTGAATTCCTGGAACAGCAACGAATCGCCCCCTTGCGGCCTGGCAGCGGCCACAGTTGCGGTAGCGGCAGCGGCTGCAGCCTCAGTCAGTGCGGCGTACCGCTCCTCAAACGTCTCCATCAGTGTGGTCTTAATAGACCTAAACATCTCCGGGATCTCAGCCCTGATCGCTGCAGCTACCTCCTCCTGAATCATCTGACGAATATCCTCGTCGCTCACACTGCTCGAACTCGCCCCATGACGTGTGGTAACCATGATGTCTCTGAAATACAACATAAAATTATCAGAGACTCCATCAAGTACAATTGTACTCGATAACGCAACCCTACTCAGTCTCCGATATCCAGGGATTCTTACTTGGGTCTTCCACCGACCCGGTGTCTTCGGTAGTACGGGCCCAATACTACCGACCACACCGTGTCAGTATTTGTCCCAAATCTTCCTCCCCAAACCCCGAATAGTGAGTACTCTACCTCTAGTATGCACTATCTACCTGCACGCTATCGAATATCTCATATAAGCAAACTCCCTAGACTAAGGCATCACAAAACAGGCCATTCTAGTCCTATCATGATTACCTAGTCTTCTAGCATGCATAACAATTCATAATTCAGTGCATAACATAACATTGTAAGGTATTCTGGGGATCTTTACCGTTCGGGCGCTGGCTGATCGTACACACTGCTCCGTTCTTGTTTACCACTTTACCATTTATAAAAATTTATGTCTTTATTATTATTTTTTTAAAAGATTTTTCCTCAAATCCTCGGTTTGAGTTCAGTTACACCTGAAGGTACACCCGAATCCCTCAAACCAAGGCTTTGATACCAATTGTAACAACGCAAATTTTCAAATAAAATTTTCATTTAAAATAAAGTGATTTCATTCAACCAATAGTATTTATTCCATGTTTCATATCAAATACATATATAAAATCCCCAAGATCTCAAATAGCAGCAGTGTGTATGCATCATGCCGGCGCCTTCCCACGGTCCTCGCTAGTACCTGAAACACATACATAACAACTTGTAAGCATAAATGCTTAGTGAGTTCCCCAGTATACTACTTACGCATATACGCCTTTCCAGGCCTTGAGATAATCGCCTTCCGGCTCATAACATATTGCCTTCCGGCCCATAACATATTGCCTTCCGACCCATAACATATTGCCTTTCGGCCCATAACATATTGCCTTCCGGCCCATAACATATTGCCTTCCAGCCCATAACATATTGCCTTCCGGCCCATAACATATTGCCTTACGGCCCATAACATATTCAGCAATTAATACATTAATTTTAACACATATAGCACATATATCATATATCATATCCGACCTTTCAGTCACATAACATATTGCCTTCCGGCCCGTATAAACATACACAGCACGCTTAGCAAATACCTTACCATTTATAGCACGTATAACACAAATCATATCCGACCTTCCGGTCACACAGTCAAACCCTTCCGGGCACAGTATAGTGAGAAGACTCACCTCGTGGTAATGAAAACTATCAACTCTTGAAATCACTTGCACTCGATCCGCCGATTTGCAGACTCCCTGAAAAACGTACTCTCTGTGTCCCCAAACCTCAGAACTTGAATCCCTTGCTGTTCCTTTAGCCAAAACTCCTCTCCTTCTTGCCCAACAATCTCTTCAAAGTTCCAATAGCCTCAAATCTTGCTCTAGATGTCCACAGACGCTTAGGGTTCTTCTCAATCGGCTAAAAGACGGACAATGACGGCCTAAAAGGCGTTATATACGATCCAAAACCAAACGGCTAGGGTTTCCGCTGAACAGCGCAGACTCGCCGAGTCCATAATGGACTCGTCGAGTCCAGTCGCGAACCCGCGACCCAGTCTGGGGTCCTACTCGCCGAGTCTGGCTCCAACTCGCCGAGTCCCTTCCTAAAACACCCGAAATACAATATTATAAGAATACCTGAAATTCCGGGCTGTTACAGACTCCCATGTCAGCTCGGACCCCTTCCGATGTTGCCACTGCACTTGTACCAGCGGTACTTCCTTGTTCCTCAGAACCTCAACTTTCCAATCCCTGATCGCTACTGGTCTCTCCACATAGTTTAGGCCTGCATCCACCTGAATATCATCTAATGGCACCACTGCCGACTCGTCGGCATTACATTTCCTCAACTGCGAGACATGAAAGGTATCATGGATCTGCCCCAACTCAGCAGGTAGATCCAACTGGTAGGATACCCGGCCTACCCTAGCCATTACCCCGAAGGGTCCAATATACCGGGGTCCCAACTTGCCCCTCTTCCTGAATCGTATAACTCCTTTCCAAGGAGAGACCTTTAGGATCACAAGGTCACCAACCTGAAACTCGAGCTCGGACCGCTGCCTGTCCGCATAACTCTTCTGGCGACTCTGCGCGGTCAGCAACCTTTGCCTGACCTGCTGAATCTGCTCGGTCGTCTGGAGTACAATCTCCGTGCTACCCATCACCCGCTGCCCCACCTCTCCCCAGCAGATGGGGGTGCGACACCTCCGACCATACAACAGCTCAAAGGGTGGCATACCAATGCTCGAATGATGGTTGTTGTACGAAAACTCTGCTAAAGGTAGATAGGTGCCCCAACTCCCTCCAAAATCCAAAACACAAGCTCGGAGCATATCCTCAAGCGTCTGAATCGTCCGCTCGCTCTGTCCGTCTGTCTGTGGGTGGTATGCGGTACTGAAATGCAGTCTCGTACCCAACTCCTCATGAAACTTCTTCCAAAAGCTGGAAGTAAAACACACATCCCGATCTAAAACAATCGACATCGGAACCCCATGCCACGATACCACCTCCCTCACGTATAATTCTACCAACTTCTTCGCAGAAGAGCTCTCGCTGATGGCTAGAAAATGAGCACTCTTCCTCAATCTATCCACGATCACCCAAATTGCGTCGACTCCCATCGCCGTCTGCGGCAATTTGGTGATAAAATCCATGGTAATCTATTCCCACTTCCATTCGGGAATCTCTAGCGGCTGTAATTTACCGTGCGGACGCTGGTGCTCGGCCTTAACCTGCCGAAAAGTCAGGCATCTCTCAACAAACCATGCAACATCCCTTTTCATACAGGGCCCCCAATACTCCTTCCTTAGGTCCAAATACATTGTAACAGCCCGAATCCTTAGGTATCTTCATTTCATATATTTTTGTCATTCTGTGAGGGGACTCGGCGAGTTGGTAGTCGACTTGTCGAGTCGGGTCGCGTTTTTGAGCGGGGATTCGCATCCGGACTCGGCGAGTCCAAGGGATGGACTCGGCGAGTCCGCGCTGTTTGATGAAACCCTAATTTCCCGGTCCTAAGCCCTATTTAAAGGACCTTATGGCCCTCATATGCGGCCACCTTGAACCCTAAGAGCCTCCATACGTCTGTAAACCCTTGTGAGTGTGTTTGAAGGCCTTTTGTTCATCATTTTGTGTGATATTGCAAGGAAAGGAGGGAGAGGAGCAAGCTTGAAGTGTTGGGGAGCTTAGATCTGTTGCTATTTCACCAAGGGGGTCTTCTTGAGGTAATTTTCTAAGCCAATCTTCATGTTTTGTGTTGATGGGTCAAATCTAGGGTTTCTTCTTGCATTTCTTGGCTTGAATAAGAAGTATGAGAGGTTCCATGGAGATATGGAACCTAGATCTGGACTTAAGCAGGTCCAGGAGACCCCTCATGACAAGCTTTATGTCCATTCCTTTTAGTTAGAAGCTAAACTTGCCAAATAAGTGGTTGTTTCTTCAAAATAAGCCTTGTATGCATTGCATGGCAACCAAGACTAAGACTTTACGTGAAAAATAAGCTTGGGAAGGCTAGATCTATGTATGTATGGAACGGATCTAACCGCAAAAGTCAGTTTTAGCTGGTGCATGGAATGGACTCGCCGAGTCTGAAGAACAGACTCGACGAGTCGCTTGAAGATTGTCCTTGAGACCATCCTGTGTGTAGTCCAGACCGAGTTGTGGGTGACTCAGTGAGTCGCAGAGAGTTGGAAAGGTTTTGACAGGTGGACCGAGTCAGGTTGGGACTCGCCGAGTCGACCTTCGACTCGGCGAGTTGAGTCGCGGTGGCCTTGTGATTCAGGCCCAGGTGGAGCTCGTCGAGTCGGGGGAGTACTCGACGAGTCAAAGGGAAAATTCTTGAGAGTTGGTAAAAACGCGTAGACTCGCCGAGTCGCTATTGTGGACTCGCCGAGTCTGGTCCAAATTGTCCAAAGACTGCTGACCAAGTCAACCTGTGTTGACTTGATATGGATGGTCCACCTTAGTGGTACAAGTAATGATTATAGATTTATAATATCATAGGAGGATTGCAGCTCGAGGGTTCGAGCCTGAGTGATTCCAGGATTCACGATTAGCGACTTAGCGAGGCATACGAGGTGAGTCTTCTCACTATACTGTACCCGGAAGGGTTTTGACTGTGTGACCGGAAGGTCGAATATGATATGAAATATATGCCTTATGTGTGTTAAGTTATTTGCTATAAGTGTCATGTATGATATGTTTGATATGGGCCGGAAGGCGTGGTCATATGGACTATAAAGGTTGACGTGGGTAGGACCGGAAGGTTTACTCATTCGGGACAGAAGTCCCCTGAGACACATGGACCGGAAGGTCAAGGCCTGGAAAGGTGTATGTGCATATGTTGTATTTTGGGAACTCACTAAGCTTTATGCTTACAGTTGTTGCATTATGTGTTTCAGGTACGAGTGAGGTCCGTGGGAAGGCGCCAGCGTGACTGTACACACACATTCGGGGAAAACTATTTTATCTTTGTTATGTAATCGGTTGTGACTACATTGTTACTTTGGAATCTAAACTTATTACTCATGTTTTGATGGTTGTAAAAATGAAAATTTTTGGTTGGAAATGTTATGACGTTACAAGTTGGTATCAGAGCCTTGGTTTGAGGGATTCGGGTACACCTTCGGGCGTAACTGAACTCAAACCGGGGATTTGAGAAAATTTAAAATTTTTGACAAATGAGACGACCAAAGAAGAAAAAGTGTCTACGGTCAGCCAGCGCCCGAACGGTAAAAATCCCCAAAATACTCTTATTATATGTGTCACGATACATGATATGATATGATACGCATGCTAGTAGACTAGGTATACATATTAGGACTAGAGTGGCCTGATCTTGTGATGCCTTAGTCTAGGGAAACTTGCTTCTATGAGGTGCTCGAGAGCGAGTGAGTAACTAGAGTATGATAAGAATAGAGTGCTCAGGATTCGGGGTTTGGGGAGGAGGACTTGGGGTGAATACCGACGCGGTGTAATTGGTAGTATTGGGCCCGTACTACCAAGGACACCGGGTCAGTAGGCAGCCCAAGTAAGAACCCCTGAGTATCGGGGACTGAGTAGGACTGCGTTATCGAGTGCGATTTTGCCCGATAGAGTCTCTGATATTTTTATGTTGTATTTTAGAGACATCATGGTTGGACCACGACACAGACCTGGCACGAGTAGAGTGACTGACGAGGAGCTTCGTCAGATGATTCATGAGGAGGTAGCTGCAGCGATCCGGGCCGAGATTCCGGAGATGTTTGGGTCTATTAAGACCACGCTGATGGAGACATTTGATGAGCGGTACGCCGCGTTGTTTGAGGCTACCGCTGCTACAGCTACCGCAGCTGTGGCTGCTGCTAGACCACAGGGGGGTGACTCGTTGCTGTTCCGGGAGTTCAGCAACACGAAACCACCAGAGTTTGACGGGACGCAGGACCCGATTGCTGCGATGAGGTGGATTGCTGATATTGAGGGATGCTTCTATACTTGTTCATGTCCGGAGCATCTGAGGGTGCGGTTCGCCTTGAACCAGCTCCGCCTGGGAGCAAAGGATTGGTGGAAGTTCGTGACGGCGAACTTCACTCTTGCGGAGGTTTCAGCCATGACTTGGGAGAGATTTACTGCTATGTTCAGAGACGAGTATGTTCCCCCGGTAGAGAGGGAATGATTGGTTCAGGAGTTCTTGACCCTCAAGCAGGGTAACGATTCGGTTACAGTGATCACGCGGAAGTTTCACGAGAGGGCGATGTTCTGCCCCGAGCAGGTGTCCATGGAGCAGGCTCGAATGAGCCGGTATTTGGGTGTGCTGAGGAGGGACATCCGGGAGTTCGTATCGAACTCGTCATATCAGACTTTTGCTGAGCTTCAGGCGAATGCCAGGAAGCGGGAGATTGAGTTGGAGACACAGGCCAGGGAGGAGGTCGAGTCTCAACGGGTGGATCGGCGGCCGGCTCAGTCGCAGCCGGCAGCCAAGCGGACCAAGTCTGTTGATTTGAGATCCGCAGGACAGAAGAGCCGCACTTGTGGGAAGTGCGGTAAGGGTCACGAGGGGGCATGTCGATCGGGTGCTTGCTACAAGTGTGGCAAGGAGGGGCACATTGCGAGGGATTTCCCCAAGGGATTTATGGTTTGCTTCCATTGCAACCAGACTGGCCATCGGAAGGCCGAGTGCCCCCAGCTTCGCCAGGGATCTTTGCCTGCTGCCAGGGTTCCTGAGGTTCGGCCAGTGAAGACCGAGGCCCCGAAGGCTCGTGGGAGAGCTTTCCAGTTGACTGCGGAGGAGGTCCGCGCAGTGCCTGATGTAGTGGCCGGTATGTATTCTTTCATGTAATTACATTTATGCTGAGATATTATGCTTATAATACTATCTGCGTAGGTACTTTTCTTGTGAATCATGTGCCTGCTTTGGTATTATTCGACTCAGGTGCGAGTCGGTCCTTTGTTTCGTTGGCTTTTAGCCAGCACATCGATATCGATCGGGAGACGATGAGTCGTACCCTGCGAGTTGCTATAGCAAACGAGATAGCGGTATACGCCACCGAGGTGATTCGAGGATGCGTGCTCGAGATTTTTGGGGTCGAGTTTCCTATAGACTTGGTCCCTATAGCTATGGGGGATGTTTGCATTATCGTGGGCATGGATTGGTTGAGTAAGTTTGGAGCAGTCATTGACTGCGAGAGACAGCTGGTGATGATTCGAGACCCTAGTGGGGGAGTGCTCACGGTTTATGGCGAAGGGACCCGGTGTGGGTCGGCGTTTTGTTCAGCGGCCAGGGCAAGGCAGAGTCTGCAGCAGGGCTGTAATGGATTCATAGCCTATGTGATGGATACTCGTGTGACCGCGGAGAGGCCCAATTCGATTGATGACGTTCCGGTTGTATGCGAGTTTGCGGATGTGTTCCCCGAGGAGTTACCAGGTGTGCCTCCGGAGAGGCAAGTGGAGTTTCGTATCGATTTGGTTCCGGGAGCGGCGCCCATCGCCAAGGCGCCTTACCGTCTCGCTCCACTGGAAATGCAGGAATTATCCTCGCAGCTTCAGGAGCTGTTGGGGAAGGGATTCATTCGACGAAGTAGTTCGCCTTGGGGAGCGCCGATTTTGTTCGTCAAGAAGAAGGATGGTTCACATCGGATGTGTATCGATTATCGGGAGTTAAACAAGTTGACGATTAAGAACCGATACCCGTTACCTAGGATCGATGATCTGTTCGATCAGTTGCAGGGGGCATCTTGGTTTTCCAAGATTAACTTGAGGTCGGGATATCATCAAATGAGGGTTCGCGAGGAGGATATCCAAAAGACTGCCTTTAGGACTCGTTATGGACATTATGAGTTTGTGGTGATGCCTTTTGGGCTCACCAATGCCCCGGCCGCATTCATGGATCTCATGAACAGGGTGTGCCGACCGATGCTGGATCGGTTGGTGATCGTATTCATCGATGATATTTTGGTGTATTCGAGGACTAGGGACCAGCATGAGGAACATTTGCGGGAGATTCTTCGGGTTTTGAGATCGGAGAGACTGTATGCCAAGTTCTCCAAGTGTGATTTCTGGTTACGAGAGGTCCAATTCCTCGGGCATCTTGTGAACCAGAAGGGGATATTGGTCGACCCGGCCAAGATTGAGGCGGTGTTGAGGTGGGAGGTGCCGAGATCGCCCACCGAGATCAGGAGTTTTCTGGGTTTGGCTGGATATTACCGCAGATTTATCAAGGATTTCTCCAAGATCGTTGTGCCACTTACTAGGATGATCCGGAAGGGTGTTGCATTTTCATGGGGACCGGAGCAGCAGTCTTCATTTGAGACGCTTCATCAGAAATTGTGCGAGGCTCCGGTGCTTGCACTCCCAGAAGGGATGGAGGATTTTGTGGTATACTGTGATGCCTCTATATCGGGTTTGGGGGCGGTACTTATGCAGAGGGGTCATGTGATAGCGTACGCTTCGAGGCAGTTGAAGCCTCATGAGTCGAGATATCCCACGCACGACCTGGAATTGGGGGCAGTGGTGTTTGCCCTCAAGATCTGGCGACACTATTTGTACGGGGTTCGGTGTACGATTTACACGGACCATAAGAGCTTGAAATACTTGATGGATCAGCCAAATCTGAATATGCGGTAGAGGAGGTGGTTGGATGTGGTGAAGGATTACGATTGTGAGATCCTGTACCACCCGGGCAAGGCTAATGTGGTAGCCGACGCATTGAGCCGTAGGGCGGAAGATCAAGGTTTTGAGAAACAAGGAGGTACCCCTGGTATTGGTTCAGTGGCAGCATCGGAAGGGATCAGAGATGACCTGGGAGCCGGAACATGAGATGCGGGAGCAGCATCCGGAGCTTTTTGCCTAAGCGGGACTTCGAGGGCGAAGTCTTATTCTAGTGGGGGAGATTTGTAACAGCCCGAATCCCCAGGTATCTTCATTTCATATATTTTTATCATTCTGTGAGGGGACTCGGCGAGTTGGTAGTCGACTCGCCGAGTCGGGTCGCGTTTTTGAGCGGGGATTCGCATCCGGACTCGGCGAGTCCAAGGGATGGACTCGACGAGTCCGCGCTGTTTGATGAAACCCTAATTTCCCAGTCCTAAGCCCTATTTAAAGGACCTTATGGCCCTCATATGCGGCCACCTTGAACCCTAAGAGCCTCCATACGTCTGTAAACCCTTGTGAGTGTGTTTGAAGGCCTTTTGTTCATCATTTTGTGTGATATTGCAAGGAAAGGAGGGAGAGGAGCAAGCTTGAAGTGTTGGGGAGCTTAGATCTATTGCTATTTCACCAAGGGGGTCTTCTTGAGGTAATTTTCTAAGCCAATCTTCATGTTTTGTGTTGATGGGCCAAATCTAGGGTTTCTTCTTGCATTTCTTGGCTTGAATAAGAAGTATGAGAGGTTCCATGGAGACATGGAACCTAGATCTGGACTTAAGCAGGTCCAGGAGACCCCTCATGACAAGCTTTATGTCCATTCCTTTTAGTTAGAAGCTAAACTTGCCAAATAAGTGGTTGTTTCTTCAAAATAAGCCTTGTATGTATTGCATGGCAACCAAGACTAAGACTTTACGTGACAAATAAGCTTGGGAAGGCTAGATCTATGTATGTATGGAACGGATCTGACCGCAAAAGTCAGTTTTAGCTGGTGCATGGAATGGACTCGCCGAGTCTGAAGAACAGACTCGACGAGTCGCTTTAAGATTGTCCTTGAGACCATCCTGTGTGTAGTCCGGACCGAGTTGTGGGCGACTCAGTGAGTCGCAGAGAGTTGGAAAGGTTTTGACAGGTGGACCGAGTCAGGTTGGGACTCGCCGAGTCGACCTTCGACTCGGCAAGTTGAGTCACGGTGGCCCTGTGATTCAGGCCCAGGTGGAGCTCGTCGAGTCGGGGGAGTACTCGACGAGTCAAAGGGAAAATTCTTGAGAGTTGGTAAAAACGCGTAGACTCGCCGAGTCGCTATTGTGGACTCGCCGAGTCTGGTCCAAATTGCCCAAAGACTGCTGACCAAGTCAACCTGTGTTGACTTGATATGGATGGTCCACCTTAGTGGTATAAGTAATGATTATAGATTTATAATATCATAGGAGGATTGCAGCTCGAGGGTTCGAGCCTGAGTGATTCCAGGATTCACGATTAGCGACTTAGCGAGGCATACGAGGTGAGTCTTCTCACTATACTATACCCGGAAGGGTTTTGACTGTGTGACCGGAAGGTCGAATATGATATGAAATATATGCCTTATGTGTGTTAAGTTATTTGCTATAAGTGTCATGTATGATATGTTTGATATGGGCCGGAAGGCGTGGTCATATGGACTATAAAGGTTGACGTGGGTAGGACCGGAAGGTTTACCCAGTCGGGACGGAAGTCCCCTGAGACACATGGACCGGAAGGTCAAGGCCTGGAAAGGTGTATGTGCATATGTTGTATTTTGGGAACTCACTAAGCTTTATGCTTACAGTTGTTGCATTATGTGTTTCAGGTACGAGTGAGGACCGTGGGAAGGCGCCAGCGTGACCGTACACACACATTCGGGGAAAACTATTTTATCTTTGTTATGTAATCGGTTGTGACTACATTGTTACTTTGGAATCTAAACTTATTAATCATGTTTTGATGGTTGTAAAAATGAAAATTTTTGGTTGGAAATTTTATGACGTTACATACATTTTCGTAGCCCCGGGATGAATCAAGAATTTCAATCGATGCTCTTCCTCCATCAAAACAGTATGAGTACCGCCCACAAACGATACCCAAATCCGACCCTGAAAAGTCATAAGCCCTCGACCATCCGTAACGAATCCTGATACCTGACCTACAACCCGCTCCCTCTTCTGGTTTTCTGGTTTCGCAGCCTCAGCTTGAGCTCCTCGAATGGTATCTAAAATCGGGGTCATCACCGTCAACCTCATACAAATATCTCGGATCGGGGCGCTTTCTGGCCTCCGACTCAATGCATCGGCTACCACATTAGCCTTGCCCGGGTGGTACAGGATCTCACAATCGTAATACTTCACCACATCCAACCATCTCCTCTGTCGCATATTTAGATTTGGCTGATCCATCAAGTACTTCAGACTCTTGTGGTCCATGTAGATGGTACACCGAACCCAATAAAGATAATGTCGCCAGATCTTGAGGGCAAACACCACCACCCCCAATTCCAAGTCATGGGTGGGATATCTCAACTCATGAGGCTTCAACTGCCTTGAAGCATACGCTATCACATGTCCCCTCTGCATAAGCACCGCCCCCAAACTCGATATAGATGCATCACAGTACACCACAAAATCCTCCATCCCTTCCGGGAGTGCAAGCACCGGGGCCTCGCACAATTTCTAACGAAGGGTCTCGAATGAGGACTACTGCTCCGGTTCCCACGAAAATGCAACACCCTTCCGGGTTATCCTAGTAAGTGGCACGGCGATCTTGGAGAAATCCTTGATAAACCTTCGAAAATAGCCGGCCAATCCCAGAAAACTCCTGATCTCAGTGGGCGATCTCGGCACCTCCCATTTCAACACCGCCTCAATCTTGGTCGGGTCGACCAATATCCCTTTCTGATTAGCAAGGTGCCCAAGGAACTGGACCTCTCGTAACCATAAATCACACTTGGGGAATTTGGCATACAGCCTCTCCAATCTCAATACCCCAAGAATTTCCCTCAAATGTTCCTCATGCTGCTCCCTGGACCTCTAATATACCAAAATATCATCAATGAATACTATCACTGACCGATCCAGCATCGGTCTACACACTCGGTTCATAAGATCCATGAACGCAGCCGGGGCATTGGTGAGCCCAAAAGGCATCACCACAAACTCATAATGTCCATAACAAGTTCTAAATGCAGTCTTCTGAATATCTTCATCCCGAACTCTCATCTGATGATAACCCGACCTCAAGTCTATCTTGGAGAACCAAGATGCCCCCTATAACTGATCAAACAGATCGTCGATCCTAGGTAACGGATACTGGTTCTTAACTGTCAACTTGTTCAGCTCCCGGTAATCGATACACATCCGGTGTGAACCATCCTTTTTCTTGACAAACAAAATCGGCGCTCCCCAAGGTGAGCTACTCGGTCGAATAAACCCCTTCCCCAGCAGCTCCTGAAGCTGCAAGGATAACTCGTGCATTTATGGTGGAGCGAGACGATAAGGCGCCTTGGCGACGGGCGCCGCTCCCGGAACCAAATCGATACGGAACTCCACTTGCCTTTCTGGAGGCACACCTGGTAACTCTACGGGGAACACATCCGAAAACTCGCATACTATAGGAACGTCGTCAACCGAATTGGGCCTCCCCGTGGCCACTCGAGTATCCATCACGTAGGCTATGAATCCATTGCAGCCCTGCTGCAAACTCTTCCTCGCCCTGGCAGTCGAACAAAACGCAGACCCACACCGGGTCCCCTCGCCATACACCGTAAGCACTCCCCCACTAGGGTCTCGAATCGTCACCAGCTGTCTCTCGCAGTCAATGACTGCCCCAAACTTACTCAACCAGTCCATGCCCACAATGACGCAGACATCCCCCATCGCTATAGGAACCAAGTATTTAGGGAACTTGACGCAAAAAATCTCGAGCACACATCCTCGAATCACCTCAGTGGCGTATACCACTTTCTCATCCGCTAAAGAAACTCGCAGGGGTCGACTCATCACCTCCCGATCCATACCGATGTGCTGGCTAAAAGCCAACGATACAAAAGACCGACTCGCACCCAAGTCAAATAATACCAAAGGAGGTATAGAATTCACAAGAAAAGTACCTACGCATATCGTAATATAAGCACAATATCTTAGCATAAAAGTAAATACGTGAAAGAATACAAACTAGCTATGACATCAGGCGCCACACGGACCTCCTCCGCAGTCAATTGAAAAGCTCTCCCACGAGCCTTCGGAGCCTCGGCTTTCACTGGCCGAGTCTCGGTAACCCTGGCAGCAGGTGTAGATCCCTGGCGAAGCTGGGGGCACTCGGCCTTCCGATGGCCAGTCTAGTTGCAATGAAAGCAAAACATGAATCCCTTGGGGCAATCCCTAGCAATGTGCCCCTCCTTGCCACACTTGTAGCAAGCACCCGATCGACATGCCCCCTCGTGACCCTTGCCGCACTTTCCGCAAGTGCGGCCCTTCTAACCTCCCGACCTCGAATCGGCAGACTTGGTCCGCTTGGCTGCCGGCTGAGACCGAGCCGGCCGCCGATCCACCCGTTGAGACTCGGCATCCTCCCTGGCCTGGGTTTCCAACTCGATCTCACGCTTCCTGGCATTCGCCTGGAGCTCAACAAAAGTCTGGTATGACGAGTTTGATATGAACTCCCAGATATCCCTCCTTAGCACACCCAAATACCGGCTCATCCGAGCCTTCTCCGTGGACACCTGCTCAGGGCAAAACATCGCCCTCTCATGAAACTTCCACGTGATCACCGTGACAGAATCATTACCCTGCTTGAGGGTCAAGAACTCCTGAACCAACCGTTCCCTCTCCACCGGGGGAACGTACTCGTCTCTGAATATAGCAGTAAACCTCTCGCAAGTCACGGCTAAAACCTCCGCTAGAGTGAAGTTCGCCGTCACGAACTTCCACCAATCCTTTGCTCCCAGGCGAAGCTGGTTCAAAGCGAACCGTACCCTCAGACGCTCCGAACATGAACACGTGTAGAAGGATCCCTCGATATCAGCAATCCATCTCATCGCAGCGATCGGATCCTGCGTCTCATCAAACTCGGGTGGCTTCGTGTTGTTGAACTCCTAAAACAGCAACGAGTCACCTCCCTATGGTCTGGCAGCGGCCACAGCTACGGTAGCTGTAACGGCTGCGGCCTCAGTCACCGCGGCGTACCGCTCATCAAAAGTCTCCATCAGTGTGGTCTTAATAGACCCAAATATCTCCAGAATCTCAGTCCGGATCGCTGCAGCCACCTCCTCGTGAATCATCTGACGAAGCTCCTCGTCATTCACACCGCTCGTACTAGGTCTGTGGCGTGGTCCAGCCATGATGCCTATGAAATACAACATAGAAATATCAGAGACTCTATCGAGCATAATCGCACTCGATAACGCAACCCTACTTAATCTCCGATACCCATGGATTCTTACTTGGGTTGTCCACTGACCCGGTGTCTTCAGTAGTACGGGCCCAATACTACCAACTACACCGCATCAGCATTCACCCCAAGTCCTCCTCCCCAAAACCCGGATCATGAGTACTCTATTCTTGCCATGCACTAGCTACCCACTCGCTCTCAAAGCACCTCATAGCAGCAGATTTCCCTAGACTAAGGCATCACAAATCTGGCCACTCTAGTCCTAATATGAATACCTAGTCTACTAGCATGCGTATCATATCATATCATATCTCATAACACATATTGTAAGAGTATTTTGGGGATTTTACCGTTCGGGCGCTGGCTGACCGTACACACTTCTTCTTCTTTGGTTGTTTCAAAATCTCTTATCAAATTTTTATTGATTTTATTAACTAAAAATTTCTCAAATCCCCGGTTTGAGTTCAGTTCCGCCCGAAGGTGTATGCGAATCCCTCAAACCAAGGTTCTGATACCAACTTGTAACAACGTAAATTTTAAAACCAATTTTTCATTTTTGTAAACATCAAAAACATCGATTAATATTTCAAATTCAAACGTAAGCAATATTGTCACAACAAAATACATCCCAAAGATCATAAAATAGTTTTCCCCCAACAATGTGTACGATCACGCCGGCACCTTCCCACGGTCCTCGCTAGTACCTGAAACACATAACACAACAACTGTAAGCATAAATGCTTAGTGAGTTCCCCAAAATACAACTTACGCACATACGCCTTTCCAGGCTCTAACCTTCCGGTCCATGTGTCTCAGGGGACTTCCGTCCCGACTAGGTAAACCTTCCGGTCCTACCCACGTCAACCTTACGGTCCACA
Organism: Lactuca saligna; assembly: GCF_052625555.1. Lineage (NCBI taxonomy): Eukaryota > Viridiplantae > Streptophyta > Magnoliopsida > Asterales > Asteraceae > Lactuca > Lactuca saligna. Next base: position 244,896,158 of record NC_136420.1, on the reverse strand, counting down.
TCACAATGCCTTCCGGCCCATAACATATTCGCCTTCCGGCCCATAACATAATCCCTTCCGACACATATCAAGCATATCATACATGGCACATATAACGAATAACTTCTCACACATAATACATACATCTCATAACATATACGACCTTCCAGTCACACAGTCAAACCCTTCCGGGTACAGTATAGTGAGAAGACTCACCTAGTGGAAAGTCTAAGATCTCGCGTCCTCGCTATCACCGAATCCCAACGACGACTCTACCTCGCCTAAACATAAAAATATCATTTAATACACAAAGACTTCCACCACTAAAACTTTACCCCTTATCATCATTCCTCCGAGGGTAAAAGACCATTTTATCCTTCCTTGACCTAAAGTCCTCATGTTGACCAAAACCCTAAAAGTCAACAAAAGTCAACCCTGAGAGTACGCGGGGCGTACATCGTCAATCCCCTGGATCGGGGTCTCCACCCAATACGCTGCGCGTACTGGAAGTTACGCCCAGCGTAACCATCAGAATCAACCACTCTTCATTTCTGGTCTTAATCGGTTAAGCCATTACTCCAACTTCTAGATCCGACTCTTTTAGCGTGTCAAAACCCATAAAGTCGAGACCTTTAAGCCTTGGCATGGCTGTAAAGGCTCCATCATCACATAACAACATTCTATTCCAACTCAGGGACCTAGATCTCATGCATGGTGCAATATCCACATCCAAGATGTCATTTTTGTGAGTCTACAACTCCAATAGATCAGAAATATGAAGTATCTAAGCTTATGGAGGCCATTTGCACAAAAAGTCTCCACCTTTGGGACTTAAACCCCAGACAATGATACCTTAAGCATATAACATGAACCAAGTGACAAGATCCGAACTTTTTACCTGATAATGAAGCTTTAACCCTTGCAAAGCTCAGATCTACACTTGAGCACCACTTCTAGCCTCTCCAATAAGCTCTTCTTCTCCTTTGCAACCTTGGAATGGCACCACCAAGCTTAGAATGCACACACAAAGGCTTAAGAACGAACGCACACACTATTTAGGGTTTCACTCTGAGGGATGGCGGCTGAGAAGTCCAGCCACACATTCCTTTTGTAGCCCTCCAAAGAGATTAGGCTTTTTAGATCTGGGCAAATTACACCATACGTAACCTTGGGTACGCCCAGCGTACCTGAGGGGGAACGCGTCCAAATGAGGCGCGCGAGTACGCGCAGTGTACACCTTGTACGCCCAGCGTACTCGCCTACCATGAAAACCCTAAATTAACAACTTAACCAAGATGCAAGGTCAAAAGAAGAATACCTGGATTTCAGGCTGTTACAAGAATAATATACCTGGGAATCCGAATGTTACAATTCTCCCCCACTAGAATTAGACTTCACCCTCGAAGTCTCATTCTGCAAACAACTCTGGATGCTGCTCACGCATCTAGCGCTCCAGCTCCCAAGTCAGATCTGACCCTTTCCTATGCTTCCACTGCACCTGTACTAGAGGTACTTCCTTATTGCTTAGAACCTTGACCTTCTGATCCCTAATTGCCACCAGCCTCTCAACATAGTTCAGGCCTACATCCACCTGAATATCCTCTAATGGTACCGCTGCCGACTCAACAGCTATACACTTTCTTAACTGCGACACGTGAAAAGTGTCGTGAATCTGACCCAACTCTGCAGGTAGCTCCAAACGGTAGGCTACCCTGCCCACTCTCACGATCACCTTGAAAGGTCCAATATATTGAGTCCCCAACTTGCACCTCTTCCTGAATTGGATCAATCCTTTCCAAGGAGAGACCTTCAAGAGTACGAAGTCACCAACCTGAAACTCGAGCTCGGACCGACGCCTATCTGCATAACTCTTTTGACGACTCTGAGCGGTCAACAACCTCAGTCTGACCTGCTGTATCTGCTCAGTTTTCTGAGGCACGATCTCCGTAATACCCATTACATGTTGCCCCACCTCCTCCCAGCAAATGGGGGTCCGACACCTCCTCCCATACAACAACTCAAAGGGTGGAATACCAATTCTCGAATGATGGCTGTTGTTGTATGAAAACTATGCCAAGGGAAAATATGTGTCCCAACTCCTACCAAAATCCAACACACATGCTTGGAGGATGTCCTCGAGCATCTGAATTGTCTGCTCGCTCTGCCCGTCAGTCTGTGGGTGATATGCGGTACTAAAATGCAACCGCGTACCCAACTCCTCATGAAATTTCTTCCAGAACCTAGAAGTGAAACGCACATCTCGATCCGAGACAATCGAGATCGGAACTCCATGCCGCGAGACCACCTCTCTCACATATAACTCTGCCAGTCTCTCTACAGAAGAGCTCTCGCTAATAGCAAGGAAGTGAGCACTCTTCGTCAACCGGTCTACAATCACCCAGATTGCATCGACACCCCTCGCAGTCCTTGGCAATTTGGTGATAAAGTCCATAGTAATATGTTCCCACTTCCACTCGGGAACCTCTAACGGCTGCAACTTACCATGCGGTCATTGGTGCTCGGCCTTAACCCGACGACAGGTTAGGCACCTCTCAACGAACCATGTAACATCCCTCTTCATACAGGGCCACCAATACTCCTTCTTTAGGTCGATATACATCTTAGTGGCCCCGGGATGGATCGAGAACTTCGATCCATGTGTCTCTTCCATCAAAATGGTACGCGTCCCACCCACAAATGGTACCTAAATCCAACCCTGAAATGTCATAAGTCCCCCGCTATTGATGACGAACTCCGATACATAACTCGCTCCCTCTTTTGGTTTTATGGTCTCACAGCCTCGGCCTGGGCCCTTCGAATGGTGTCCAACACCGGAGTCATCACTGTCAATCTCATACAAACATCTCGCATCAGGATGCTCTCCGTCCTACGATTCAGGGCATCGGCTACCACGTTAGCCTTACCCAGGTGGTACAAGATCTCACAATCATAATCTTTTACCACATCCAACCATCTCCTATGCCGCATGTTCAGGCTGGGCTGATCCATCAAGTACTTCATGCTCTTATGATCCGTGTATATGGTACACCGGACCCCATACAGATAGTGATGCCAGATCTTGAGGGCGAACACTACTACCCCCAACTCTAAATCGTGGGTGGAATACCTTGCCTGATGAGTCTTCAGTTGCCTCTATGCATATGCTATCACGTGCCCCCTCTGCATAAGCACCACTCCCAACCCTGATATCAATGCATCACAATACACCACAAAGTCCACCATTCCCTCCAGAAGGGCTAACACCGGGGCTTCGCATAACCTCTAACGAAGTGTCTGAAAGGAGGCCTGCTGCTCTGGGCCCCATGAGAAAGCAATGCCCTTCCGGGTCAACTTGGTGAGTGGCACAATGATCTTGGAGAAATCCCTGATAAATCTCCGATAATAGCCTGCTAATCCTAGGAAACTCTTGATCTCTGTAGGTGACCTCGGCACCTCGCAACTCATCACCGCCTCAATCTTGGCCGGATCGACCAATATCCCTTTCTGGTTAACAAGATTCCCTAGGAACTGGACCTCTCGTAACCAAAAATCACACTTGGAGAATTTGGCGTAAAGCCTCTCCCATCTCAAAACTCCAAGGATCTCTCTCAGATGTTCCTCATGCTGTTCTTTGGATCTCGAATACACCAATATGTCGTCAATGAACACGGTCACCAAGCGATCCAACATCAGCCTACATACTCTGTTCATGAGGTCCATGAACACCGTCGGCGCATTGGTGAGCCTAAAAGGCATCACCATGAACTCGTAATGCCCGTAATGAGTCCTGAACACTGTCTTCTTGATGTCCTCATCTTGCACCCTCACCTGATGGTATCCCGACCTCAAATCGATCTAGGAGAACCAAGATGCTCCATGTAACTAATCGAACGAATCATCGATCCTCGGCAATAGGTAACGGTTCTTGACCGTCAGCTTGTTCAATTCCCTGTAATCAATGCACATTCGGTGAGAGCCATCCTTCTTCTTAAGAAAAAGGATAGGCGCTCCCCATGGCGAACTGCTCGGCCGAATAAACCCCTTCCCCAGCAGCTCCTGAAGCTGCAAGGATAACTCTTGCATCTCTGGAGGCGCAAGGCAATAAGGTGCCTTGGCGATAGGCGCAGCTCCCAGGACCAAATCGATGCTGAACTCAACCTGCTTCTCGGGAGGCACACATGGTAACTCTTCCGAAAATACATCCGGGAACTTGCACACTATCGGTACCTCCTCAACTGACCTCGGTCTCTCTAAATCAACCCTCGTATCCATCACATATGCTACAAACCCCTTACAGCCCTGCTGTAGACTCTGTCTTGCTCTAGCGGCTGAACAAAATGCCGACCCAGAACGCGTACCCTCGCTGTACACAGTAAAAACTCCCCCACTATGGTCTCGTATGGTCACCACCTATATCTCGCAGTCGATAACCGCTCCAAACTTGCTCAACCAGTCCATGCACACAATGACACAGACATCTCCCATCGCAATAGGAACTAGATAAATCGGAAATTTGATGCCAAAAATCTCGAGTACACATCCTCGGATCACCTCGGTGGCATACACCGCTCTCTCCTCAGCTATGGAAGCTCTCAGAGGTTGACTCATCACCTCTCGACTAATACTGATGTGCTGACTAAAAGCCAAAGATATAAAAGACCGACTCGCACCCGAGTCAAATAACACCAAGGCAGGTACAAGATTCACAAGAAAAGTACATACACATATCATAATATAAGCACAATATCTCAACATAAGAGTAAATATACGGAAGAATACATACCATCCATGACATCGGGCGTTGCGCGGACCTCCTCCGTGGTCAACTGGAAGGCTCTCTCTCGCGCCTTCGGTACCTTGGCCTTCATTGGCTGACTCTCAGTAGCTCTGATAGCAGCAGGGGTAGATCCCTGAGGTGCTCCTTGAATAGTCCCTCGTAATTGTGGACACTCTGCCTTGCGGTGTTCGGTCTGGTTGCAGTGAAAGCATACTCCAAACCGCTTGGGGCAATCCCTGGCCATATGCCCCTCCTTGCCACATTTGTAGCAAGACCCTGCTCTGCACACCCCCTTGTGGCTCTTTCCGCACTTGCCACAAGTGCAACCCTTCTGACTCCCAGATCACGAATTAGCGGGCTTGGCTCGCTTGGCTGCCAGCTGACACTATGCCGGTCGCCGATCCCTCGCCTGAGACTTAGCCTCGTCCCTAGTCTGGGTCTCTAGCTTTATCTCCCTCTTCCGAGCAATTTCCTGGAGCTCAACAAATGTCCGATACATCGAGTTCACCAAGAACTCCCGTATATCACTCCTCAGAATGCTCAGATAGCGGCTCATATGTGCTTGCTTGGAGGACATGTGCTCTGGGCAAAACATCGCCCGCTGATGGAATTTCCTCGTAATCACTGTGACAAAATCAGTACCCTGCTTGAGGGTCAAAAACTCATGGGCCAAACGTTCCCTTTCCACCTGGGGAATGTACTCGTCTCGAAACATAGTAGTGAACCTCTCCCAATTCACTGCAGCAAGCTCAGCAGGTGAATAATGCACTGTCATAAACTTCCACCAGTCCTTCGCTCCCAAGCGAAGTTGGTTCAGCGCGCACCGGACCCTCAAATGCTGAGGAGATGAGCAAGTAAAGTAACATCCCTTCATGTCTGATATCCACCTCATCGCCACAATCGGGTCCTGCGTCCCATCAAACTCTGGTGGTTTTGTGTTGCTAAACTCCCGGAACAGCAACACATCACCACCCTGCGGTCTAGCCACAGCTACAGCTGCATTGGCCGCAGCAACAACAGCCTAAGAAAGAGTAGCGTATCTCTCATCGAATGTCTCTATCAGGGTGGTCTTAATAGACCCGAACATCTCTAGAATCTCATCGCGGATAGTAGCAGCCACCTCATCATGAATCATCTGGCGGAGCTCCTCATCGTTCACACCCCCTCCACTGGTCTATGGTCTGTGATGTGTCCCTACCATGATGCCTCTCTGAAATACAACATGAGATATCGGTAATTTGCTCGAATGTACACATACTCGATATCCCAACCCTACTTGATCTCTGTTGCCCTAAGGATTCATACTTGGGTTTTACACTGACCCGGTGCCTTCAATAGTACGGGCCCAATACTACCCGACTACACCGACTCAGCATTCACACCAAATCCTCCTCCCAGAGCCCCAAATCCCAAGTATGCTATTCTCTCTAATCATGTGCTACTCACTAGAAAATCTTTCATAAGCTCCTTGCTGCTTTCTCAACACTCTCAAGCATTCCTAATAGCAAAATCCCTAGACTAAGGCATCATATATCAGGCCACTCTAGTCCTAATAAGAGTACCTAGTCTTACTCTAGATTGCATAATATAATTCATATAGCATAGCATAACATTTCTTTTACAACTTATTTCAAGGGTATTTTGCGAAATCACCGTTCGGGTGCTGGTTGATCGTACACATGGTTCTGCTCTGTCTGTTTCAAAACTCTTTTCACTCTTGTTATAAAAAAAATTCTTTATTATTAAAATTTTCCTCAAATCCTCAGTTTGAGTTCAGATACGCCCGAAGATGCATCCGAATCACTCAAACCAAGGCTCTGATACCAATTTGTAACACCGTAAAATTCAAAACAAATTTTCACATTTTTAAACACGTTTTACCAAACACATGTAACAACAAAATCCCATTTTATCATAACATAGGTTCACAAAATATTTCCCAAGATCAAAATACATAAAAATCCATGCGTGTGTATGAATCATGTCGGCGCCTTCCCGCGATCATCACTGGTACCTGAAACACATAACACATAACACATAACACTGTAAGCGTAAAGCTTAGTGAGTTCCTGAAAATACCATACATAACACATACTAGCCACTCGAGGCTATAACTCTATGGGCCCGTGGGCCCTAACTCTATGGACCCTCTGGTCCTAACTCTATGAACCTTTCGGTTCTAACTCTGATATTCTCTTATATAAATCACATAGAAACAATGGAGTACAACACATCACATAATAGCATACGATAACTCTCGCACTGAAATCTAATTACCACTCTAGGTAAAGTATAGTGAGAAGACTCACCTCAGATGTCCCGGTAAATCACTAACTCGGTAGAAATACGATCTAGCCTCCGCCTAAACACATAAAGTAATACCCTCATACATATAACCCTCAGAAATAGACTCCACTCTCTCTACGCACCCTCAGAAGGGTAAAAGACCATTTTACCCCTCTTTTGGCTCAAAGGCCCTCATTGTTGACCAAACCCTAAAATTCAACCAAAGTTAATGGTTAAACTTTGACCCGACTCGGCGAGTGAACTTGGGCAACTCGGCGAGTCCACCTAGTCCACTTAACTCATTAGTCCCATTTAACATGTCGAGTCCCTCCCTTACTCAACGAGTCCGAAGGTAAGAATTGTGGGGCCACCCCGACTCAACTCACCGAGTCTCTAGAACAACTCGGCAAGTACATGCCATGCACAAAATCCATTGGCCTCCTAAGGTCAGATCTGTTCCACTAATCCATAGATCTAGCCTTCCCAAGCATAATAATCATGTAAAGTCCAGACCTTAACACCCATATATCATCTAGATGGTTTCATTTGGTGATTTAGCCACAAAAATGACATTTTAAGCTCATGACTCCCAAGATAATTCATAAAGCTCCAAGGGTTAAGGTCTTTGGACCTCTTTGAGTCCAGATCCAAAGCATAAACTCGATAAGGGATCAAGTGCTCCACATAATCATCCTCAAAAGTGGTTAGAAAACCCTAACTCTAAGAATCAATATCAAAACTGAAGAAGGTCTGAATAAATACCTCAAATTGAAATCTCTAGACTCTGAAACCACTAGAATCACACCTCCTTCAATCTCCTCTTACTCTTGATCACCTTCTTCTTGCTAAACCAAAGATAGAAATATCAAATATGGCTTCTCCTTCCTCCCAAACGATCTAGCTCACTTAGGGTGATCTCAAGGGACTGGTAGCCACAATGGGAGGCTAAGAGTGCCCTTAAATAGGCTCCAACCCCGGAGGATTAGGGTTTCATTAAACAACATGGACTCGTCGAGTCCAAACGCGAACCAGGATGATAATATGCGACCTTACTCGGTGAGTCTAAGCATCAACTCGCCGAGTTCCTTCACAAATTCCAAAAATAAAATATCAGAATAATATACCTAGGAATCCGGTCGTATCATATTTTGACTCATAACTTTGTGAGGAATCTTACCCAATTACCGGATGCTAATTTGACCATTCAATTTTTGGGAATTATACGGGTAAGTGTAAATGTCGGGGCGGTTTTGTTATACCCCCGCAAGATGAAGGGCAAGATAGGGAGCAACCGTCACAACAACTTCCAAGGCCTCGACGAAGGAATGTTAGATCTTGAGTAGAGATTGAGAAAGAACATGCTGCCCAACAACATATGGGAGGGGTACCCACCGACCCTTTTCAGAGTCGGGTGGGAACTTATTTGGATAATCTCCGTGGGAATGGTATTTATAGTACCCATATTGTTGAGGGTATTTATTCCCATTTGGGTGTGGCTCAACCACCATCCATGCCGCCTAATTATCTCTATTTCCTAACATGGGAGGAGCTTTAGAACTCGAGAAACGATGAGGAAGGACGGAGTGGAGTGCAGGGACGAGAGGATGATGATTGATTCCTTTTCTATTTAGTTTTCTTTATATTGTGTGGTGTTATTTAATGTTTAAACTTGGGTTGTTAATGTAAGACTTCATTAAACTATTATGTTATTCCTTTATTTCTTTTGGGTTGTTTCTTTTCGAGATTAGCTTTTGAGTTTTGAGAAGGGAATAAGGCCGAGTCAAAAACATCATCTTTGTCTAGTCAAGTCGAGAATCAGTTCGAGTCTAGAAGTCAAGAGTTGACACCCACAATTAAAAATAAGTGTGGGGGTGCGTTCAAGAGAGGGAGGATAGAGTTAGAAAAGTGTTATTACATATTGCATTAGAAGAGTCTTAACTCTTTAAGACGCGGGTCGACGTGCTAGGTTGAATAAAGGAGTGATTTTTTTTCTGAAGGCCCAGTTTCCACGACGTGGTGCCTATTTTCACATCGTGGATTGTTCTTATGAGATGTTATGTTCGCGATTTTATTAATCTCCACGACGTGGTATTTTAAATCACGACGTGGCGCTCATTTTCACCATTTTGAAGACCATTTGCATATTTTACCTAATGGCTTGCCAAGTTTCTTTTGGGGACTTTACAAAGACTGTTATGGCTCATTTCTTCCTCCATATAATGTGACGTATGCTTTCCCACATTCTTCAACATTGTTCATCCACTTTTATTTAAGATTGAAGCATCAATTCGATGCTCATGGTTCACTTACATATCTATCAAGTTCCAGTCCTAGTTCCTACTTTGAAGAGGTCCATATTCGAGAAACATGTTTTTCCACATTTTTGGAGATGATCACGCCACTATCCTAGGGGAGTCTGTTCTTTTTTCTTCCTTCTCTTAATATTTATATTATTTTAAGCATACAATGAGGGCATTGTATGAAATAAGTGTGGGGTAGGGGGTAAAGAGTTAATTCCTAGATAATGGTAAAAATTTGAAAATTTGAAATTTTTAATAATTCAATGTAGTAATAAATAATTTGAACTGTAGTTGTTAGTGTTCTATGGGATGATATGATAAGAGCTCAAATGTTTAGTTGTGCCAATATACATTATAGTTCATTTGTGGCCTCCCTTACTTTAGTGAAATCATGGAACAAAAACCCGGCCTCGCTTAGTTTGAAGGATGCAATATGTTTAGCATCATGTACCAGAAATGTATCCAGGAAAATTATTATCGTTAACCAATAATGGTTGAAGTTGAGCGCCCATGCTTAAGCATATAGGGTTTTGAGTGAAAAAGTAAGTTCTTTATTTACATGTTAAAAAAAAAAAGAGAACAACAAAAAGTTTGAAGAATTTTTGGAGCATCAAAGTCAAAGTATGTAGAACAAAAACAAAAATGCCGAGAAATTCAAAAGTTGAAGATAACCAAAATCAAACAACAAGGTGGTGAATTTAAAGAAATTAAAGATCAAATTATCAAGAAAGTGAAGAATTTCGAAGAGCTCCATAGTGATATCATAAATTGTAATTGTCTAGATTATGTATGCTTCGATTGCTCAACCAAAAATACCTTGAGGTTAGGAGGTTTTCTGCGGATGCATTCGGAGGGATGCATAAAATGAGCATTGTTCGGAAGAAGTGGGAGAGTGTTTATGAAGATTGTGAGTATTTAAAGTATGGGGGGTACTTTACGAAAAATTTAGACACAAATGCATGCGTTGAGGTTTTGGCATAATAGCTGAGCTGGAATTGGATTGCTCTATGAAATACTAGTGATGAAAGTTGGAGTTTAAATTAGTAGATTTGCTTGAGGGCAAGCAAAGCCTAAGTGTGGGGTATTTTGATATTGTTATATTTATACATATTTTTAGGCAATATTGATATACGTTTTATTATTATTTTGGTTATTTATATAGAATTTTGATACTTATATGGATAAAATGTTATTTGCAGCCAAAATAAAGCATTTTCAAAGAGATGGACGAAAAATGACAATATATGGAACATTGGAGACTTGAAGCACAAAAGATGAAGAAATTCAAGGAATATGTTGAAGCCACGACGTGAGAGTAAATCCCACGACATAGACTCGATCCTTCCAGAAGATAAGTACGCGAATAAAGAATCCTTGGCGAATACGGATAGTTCCTGAATTCACGACGTGGAGCTTCCTGCCACAATGTGGAACGTGATTTTCCATAAAATATATATCCTTGTACCTTACGACTTGGAAGACTTTTGGGTGGCTAAGAGGGGTTCCGGAAGACGAAAATTCAGAGAGGAAGAAGACCTGAAGCTAATTTCAACACCAAGAAAGTAAAAGTACATAAGTTGATTCATAATTTGGTACACTTTAATATGTTTTGGATTATAATATTCGTTTGCTTACCTGTTAATATGTCCAACTAAATCTAGCTGCTTCTGTTAGCTAGATGAAGCTGGAAATCATGGTTTTAATGCATTAGATTTAACTTTAATTGTTGGTGATACGCTTGTGTTGATTGATTTTACCTAGCATGCTTGAATTAGTTATTTAATTACTTTGAATTCTTGTTCTGTGTAGTTAGTGAACACAATCTTGCATGAACTTGAATACCTGATAATTTAGTGAACACTAGTTATTGGAGCTAAGATCAAACCAATCTTAGATTACTAATGGAATAATTAATTAAGTTGTGTTAGAGAACTTATATTATAAGTGTAATTGGGTTTTGATTAATCAATCTTTAATGGCTCCAATCTTATTTAATTATTGATTTTGTGTTAACTATTGTATGAACATAAATAGAATTGCATGAATTGACTAATAATTAGTGGATTTAGAACTAAATTACTAATACTCTCTTAATTGGTCACCAACAGCAATAGTTATAGCTAATGTATAACCATTAAGTGAAAGTGGATTCGAACTAATATAAGTGTTTAGTTTATTGATTAACTTATTTTTAAAGAATTAAGTTCATCTAAACTTGAAAAATTCAATAAAAAACCCTTTTAGTTTGTTAATAATTAGATTAATTTAGTAGTAAATAAAGTAACACCGTTCCCTATGATCGACACCCGACTTACCTAAACTATACTGTAATCCGACTAGGTACACTACCTATAAGTGCATAGTTAGTCTAAGTTTGTTAGGTTATAAATATTAAAATTACTGGGTGCTTCCATGCACATCAGTAGACGATAGGGCGATTTGGCTACTGGGGTAGCTCTTGGAATTAAGTCGATCCTGAATTTGATTTGACGTTGCGGTGGTAAGCCTGGTAGTTCTTTCGGAAAGACATCGGGAAAGTCGTGCACTACTGGGAGGTCCTTTAGGTCTTTCGTTTCCTTATTCACGTCGACTATATGAGCAAGGAATGCATGATATTCCTTTCATACCTCTACAGTAGCGGCTTTTCATCGAGCTCTTCTGAGGTGTTGCATATTAATCATTCAACATCTACTTGATTCATCTTTTTGATCTTAGTTATTATTGTGTTTATTTATATCTGTTACAAATCTAATGGATCTTAGAGATTTCATTCTCATCAATTGGTATCAGAGCAGGAGATCGTGTAATCAATACACATCTTTTTTGTTGAAAGAAAATCTTTAGGGTTTCCGCTTTTGTCGAATCAGTATGAGCTGTCATCTCATCATTGACGTTGTTCCTTGATTTCGATAATACCCTAATTCGATATTTACAAGTCTGGTTCTTGACAGATATTCAAATCAGGTCATCATGTCACATGACGACTCATAGTCTAATCCCATCAACATCTCCAACAGCATTGGATCTACCACAAGGATCCTGATTTTATACACTCAAGATTATGAAGCTTGGATGTATCACTTTGAAGACTATGTTCTTGGTTCATGTCACACCCCAAAACCAAGAACGGAAGAAACGTTCAGGGGCAGAGAACGTCATGTAAGTATCACAACACAGTATAATAGTAAACAAGTAAACAACATCATCCATTGCATTAATAATATAATTTTAATACAAGTGTGTTCTGTGGTTTATAAGATACCAAATATGAATCAAAATAAAATATGAGTCTTGTATGCGCTCCATCTTCTCAAAAGCTGGCATCGGTACCTGTCTACTGATGACCTGAGAATACAGGTTATTTTGAAAGAGTTTATCAGCATTAAAGCTAGTGAGTTCATAAGTATTTAGTGTCACAATTTGTATGAAAATGTTTGAAATAGTGTTTGAAGTACGAGTTTGTAAATCTTTGTGGTAAAAGTATGTGAATGTTGGTAAAGGTTTGTAACTCCTATAAAATCCTATATTTTCTACTAAAAGTAGCCTTCTACCAAGGCACGACTGTTATGTATATTTGTTCCTTGTAGAAGTGTATAATTTTCCCAATTGTAACTATCATTATCAAAATATAGTTTGTACATTATTGTTGAAGTGAAGTGATCACAAAATAAATGTAAAGGGTAAATTAATATAGTACTGTAGTGTTGTATTGTTATAACTATTGTTGTACTAACTACCTTAAACCGGATTTATATTAATGTATTATGTGATTAGTTGTACCATACTATCGACTATGAACACAAAGATGTAAGACGTCAAAAGAAATGGCATTTGGCACTCGTAGACTTGCAGGTCCCACTGTAGCTAGCAGCAAGGTGTAGGATAGTCAATCCAGTATAGATCTATACGCAAACTCACGCTTTCCCTCCAGGAGATTCTGGATACAAATCGGGCCATGGCAGTGAAGACATGCTCCGAAACAGTGGATCACATTTATGTTATAGTATACTTGTATATGTAATGTATGTACTAGTGTAGTGAATATATTGTTTCTCAACATAGTAACGTTGTATAGTTTTTCATAATAGTATCGTTGTATAGTTCCTAATCATAGTATAGTTATATATGTCACACCCCAAAACCGATAACAGCGGAATACGTTTCAGGGTGGATGACGTAGTGTACAGTATCATCACAATTGTATAATAGTAAAAGCAAGAAACATATAACCATTTCATTTACATAATAAGTGTATTTACAAGTGTGTTTTGTAATATTTGACAAACACCAAAAGTAAACAATAATAAGAGATGGGTCATGCATGCTCCATCTTCTCCCAAAAATGTTGCAGTTGTACCTGTCTATCTTTGACCTGAAGATACAAGTTATTTTGAAAAGAATATCAGCATAAAGCTGGTGAGTTCATAAGAGTTTAGTGTGAGTTCTTGTATAAAAAGCATTAGAATCATTAGTATGTAAACTGAAGTTTGTAATCATAAGTAGTAGTAAAACCTAGAAAATCCTATATTATCCAGAACTGTATAGTAAATGAAAATCTTTAAGAAATATGTTGATTCTATCTTTGAAAGCCATTTATCGTAGAAGTGTAATAGTGACTCACCATTAAGTAAGGCAATATAGTGAGTTATTCTTGGAATACATAATAGTGGTGCAACATCCTTTAGTATTAGATACTTATTTACTTCGGGATATTACTTCATCTTTCTTTTAGTATTTTAGTGAGGTTATAGTATCTTTCTTCTATGTTACCAATAGTGTGAGTAATAGCGGACCCTCATGACCTTCCCTGTCATGCATAGTGTAGTAGAGTAAAGGCATCCCTGGACCTGAGCGGCTCAGACTGAAGTTATCAGTCGGGATGTAATAGCGTCTGCCCCGTATAGATCTATACATATAGTGTCGTCTTCCTATCGGAAAACTTCGGGCGTAGTGTGTAGCGTATAGAGTATCTCGTAGTGGATTAATGAATTATCTCATGATTAGTACATTCTCTTGTATTATAGTGTAGTAGTCTTTTGTATAACTTGTATTGTATTCTCTTATTAGTGTATAGCTTCGTGATAGAGAGAATTGTAGTAGTGTAGAGTAGTAGTTAAAACAAGGGATAAAGACCTTAACTATACCTATTATAGTTAAATTAGTGTATGTGGTTCTAGTCAGGTTAGTGATTTAGGCATCTAATGAAATAAGAAGTACTCGTAATCCGTACTAAAATACGAGATATATAACTAAGAAATCAATGACAGTCGGACGGATAACCACTACCCTAAGCCCACAATCAAACAAGAATAGGAAATAAGGCGAGCTATCGGTCCTAAGTCCTTCAAGTCTTACTTATATAAATATATTAGTATGGTTACATTTTTATAAGGAGTTTTATTAAACAAAAGTGTTGTACAAAAGAAACATTTAAAGCTTGTTTGTTTATCCAAGATAGTTTTGAAAACCATTGATTTATTTATAAAGCATAATGATAAATCACATGTGATTTGAACTACAGGTAGTGAATCACATGTGATTAATTCTGTAATACGAAAAATAGTCTTGTATAATTTGTCATAAACATGTATATTCAACTTGTATCTCCCCCCTAAAACATATAAAACATTTGAAAGGTTCATTAAAGGGGTATGAACTCACTTGAATTCGGGTGAATCGGGTAAATCGGGTAAAAGTGTCGGTCGAGCGTTTTGTTCCAAATAATGACTTGTACACCTTTAGGACCCTAATGTCATATGAAAATATGTGTTTTACAATAAATTAATCATTTTATGCTTTCCGTTTAAGTATTGAGGCATTCTAGCGTCAATTCGGGGTTTTAGGGCCTAGAAGGGGTTCCCGGGAGTGGTTTAAGGCTAAGGAGGATTTACGGGAGGGTCCATGAGCTCACTCCCTTGGATTTTACGGCCCAAAGGCCACTCCTTGGGAGTTTACGGCCGTAAGCCCCCTAGGCTTGGCCGTAAGCTCATGTGGTCTTCCAAATTTCATGTTTAAGGCCTTATTTCACTTCCTTACTTTAATGGTATGTGTCTTGGACCAAAATGGAGGGATTAAA